>NC_136873.1:1090000-3997500 GCF_951799975.1 Gobius niger | reverse complement strand
AGGATCAGACCAAAACATGCACGAATGAGACCAAACAAAAGGTGGGAGGAACATGTAGGAAAACCTGACCATTTTTTTGCCATTTTCAAATGATTGTCATGAACCTGTCACTGCTCTTCCCACCCCCGGAAAAGAAATACCGTAAATGCTCTAATATAGGCCGGGGCCTTTATTTACTCAAGGGCATCTAGGACCAGGCCTTTATTGGAACCAGGCCACAATTAGAGACAGGCCTTTATTTCTATTTGAGCCAAACGAACGACCAGGAAAACGAAGAAAAACAAGATTTGTGTCCATTTGCAGCTAAAATATTAGGTTTATTTCTTAATTAACATTTCAAACACTCTCCCAGCGGCTGGAACATTGACGCCTTTTATTTTGTCGGGACAACAGGAAGTGTTTCGTTGCTGTTAGCGGAGCTTTGACATCAGTGTCACTGCAGGTTTCTGTTTCGTTTTTACCGCGGACCGGATTATTTGTTGTTATCTTGTGTAAAAGGCGAGTTTAGACGGAGCGTTTGTGTTTGTGATCGATCATGAGACTGACCCGAGAGAAGACGAGACGCTCGCGCTGATGGGAGGAGTTATTTTGAGGCGTGGGACTGACCTGCACACGGAGCAGCTGGACGTGCTTTGAAGACGCGATGGAGACTTTATTAAAACCCTGGAGGGTCACACAACATTTGTTGCTTTCCCTGTTTCTACAAATAGTCTGTGGAGGTTTGAAAAGTGGCTAAATCTGTGTCAAAGTTACGCTCGGATCAGCTCCTCCACAGCGTCCCCCTCAGCCCGGGTTCCCGTTTGTTACTTCCTGCACGTGAGTTTTCATTTGCACCAGTATGAGACAAATTCCTAACATGGGGAATATTTCTACCGCTATAGTTTCTAATAAAAGCCCCGGCCTGTTTTAGAGACCGGCTTTAATTTGCCTCCGCCAGCCGCGAACCCAGCCTCTGTTAGACCCGGCCTCTGTCAGAGACCCGGCCTCTGTCAGAGACCCGGCCTCTGTCAGAGACCCGGCCTCTGTCAGAGACCCGGCCGCTAATGGTATACAGGCCAGTTTTAGAGAATTTACGGTATTAGTAAAAAATGTGTAAAAAATAGTGAATTAAATGGGTTTGACTTGATTTGGAAAGTCACACACCTCTATATGATGTTGCATAGCTGACAGAGCAGAAACTAAGCCCTGAAGTCAAAGGAACTGTCAGGACTCTTCCTACAGCTGGGCCCGTCCAAACCCAGCAAGAACCCGATGGTCGCTCTGACTGGGACTGAAAAACAGCCCAGGACTCTGACCAGCCTGGCCCAAATTAGCGTAATTGTGACACTTCCACAAATACATATTTTAACCTCTTACCCCCCGCCTTAACATTAACGAGTGCATTTTCCCCAGTTCGACTTTTTATTATTATTTTTTTGATCGGCATCATCAGCAAAAAGAACGGGAAAGGTGGTCGTAGAAACAGAAGCAAAATCATTCATATAAATGATAAATAATACTGGTCCCAAAATTGAACCTTGTGGTACACCATACTCCACGGAATTCCTTTTAGATTCATGTTTTTTTATACCGGGCTTTACCCAAATCTAAAAGCTTCTCGACTGGAGATAAAAAATGCAACGCCTCATTTGAAAGCTAAGACCTACAAAAGTGATGGAAACTTTTCGTCACGTCGCCACATTTTTGTTGTTTTTTTGTTGTTATTTAAATTATTTTTTCTATCATTTTTTCTTGTGTTTTTCTCACGTTTTTGTTGACTTTTCCTTCTCTTTTTCTCGCTTTTTTGACACACATTGTGACGACCTGGTGTACACTGCCATGGACAATTTTCTTGTCTTTGACGGTTTAAGACATATATTGACATTTATAACAACAAAAAAACGGAATACTGAAGTCTTTAAAGTGCATGTGACACATTAGACACATGTTTTGCTAAAATAGGGTTAAGACAATTTAAGGGTTTGCTAAAAAATGGACCCAGCTTCCTTTAGTTTGACCGTTTTAGTGATGTTTACAGTTTTTGACCGCGAGATGATTTTGAGAAATATTATGACCCAAATCATAGATCAAATGCTTGTAGAAATGTGAAATATGCTGTCAATTCCTTAAAATGTCTTAGTAGAGCATAATCCTAAAAGAACACCCATCTAAAAGGAAGAAATGACTTCAATATACTTGAATTAAGAGACTAAATCTAAAGTTAGATTTGGTCTGGCCTTAAAGCAGATAAAACCTGTTCTTGCCAATGGAACAAGCACACGTTTTTCTTAATTCAGATTAATTTTGCATCATTTCAAGTGAAAAATAAATATTTTTTTACAGTTACTTTGTCTGATTTCTAATGGGATTTCTATTTCTATCTGTTCCACTGGCATTAGCGTTTTTATCTGATCTTAGATTAGTTCAAACCGACTGAAATTTAACATAAAAAAAAACTCTATTTAAGCGATTTTAAGTAATTTATCTAATTTAAGATGGACATTTTCCCAGTGTGTCTGATGTACAACACTGGCATATGTAGAAAGTGATGCTTTCAAGTTGCTTCAATTGGACGAAAATTGGCCCTTCACCGAGGAAACTTGCCCACCCATGACTTACAGACAGGAAGTGACATATGTTAGAGGAGAACATTAAATCGCTATTTATCATACTGGGTCAGGCTGTGCAGTCGTGCTATCTCAGTCGTAGCCTTGACTGTGGTGCTCAGGCGCCCACTCTCAGCCACCGAATGCTTGCATATCAGTGTGATGCTCTGAGAGGGTATTTATCCCTTTTCTTGTGGAAGCAAAGACAGACTTGAATGGTAGGACTAGCACAATGTCTCGAGTTCATGTCTCCAGGTCCCGAACCGATGGTAAATAAACTTCTCCTGCATAAGACATCCAGACTGCTGCCTATTCTTCATCGATCCTCTAACAACATAGATAAAGGTAAACATTTTTAAATGCATACTGAGATATGTTCTTACCTGAGCTTAGACGAGTTGATGTGTACCTGTCTGGTCTTTGTGTTGTTAGCATTTGGACTCTCCCAATGTGTTCCTTTAGCTCCAAACGGGGGTGAAGTTGGAAGCGACCACGCTCTTCCACGGGCACAAAGACCAGACAGGCACGAATCAACTAAGCTCAGGTAAGAACATATCTCAGGATGGAAAAACGGTGGCCTGTTAGCTTAAAAATTCAAATAAAAGTAACATTGGGAAACAGCCACAGACTCTGGCCTTGTGTTCAATGAGAACGAGGACGAATTAAAGAGGAGTTTGGGAAATTTGAGCCAACGTGGCCAATGATCCATTGCACGGACTGATGCAAATATGCAAAATCTCCCGGTTCAGATGCACGTATGAAGTCAGCAGCCTGCTGTGTTCAAGTTCTGAAGGCACTAGTTAGATCTTTCACTCATAAAACGATTTCTACATGACTTTTGGTGTGAAATAGTGAACAAATATGACAAATACTGAGGTTAATATAGTAATAAGTATTTAAAAAGTGAATTATTTTCATGTAAACACTGCACTCAGTTTTGTTGTTTCTGTGCCAATAAATGACCATAACTTGGCCTCAACTGCCCCGGGTATTTATTTTTTTTACTACAAAGGCACAAAATCATAGAAAAATGCTGAGATGCCAGTTTGTGGTCGTCCTCCACAGAAGACGCTGAGTGACTACGGTTTGGAAATCCCTGAACTGACCCGACCCTCGTTACGACCCGAGTCCGGTCCCCTGAGTCAGTGTTTGGAGCGAGACCACAGGGGCCACACTGACTCCGGCCCAAACAAAGCCCGCCCCAACGTGACGGCGTCAGTTGAGGACACAGTGGATTCAGGAAGTTACGGAATGTGACACTTTGGGGAAACGACGGTTTAAATACAGAACCTACATCTCTCTTGCTTTAAGTTTTCATCTCAAAGATCTCAGCATTTGGCTTGTATTTCAAAATGAAGTTGGAGCACCCTGTGCAGGCAGCTGTAGGAATTGCAAATCCTAAATTAGATTATACAAGCAGTCAGTTTTTTGCAAATGGGATGCTGGATAATCAGCTGCTCATTAACGCCGGTCTCTTAAAGGAACAGGCCACCGTTTTTCCATACTGAGATATGTTCTTACCTTAGCTTTGACGAGTTCTTTAGGACCTGTCTGATCTTCACCCGTGCCTTCAGTCACGTAAACACAGCGCAGACGGCGTTAGCATTTAGCCTCTCCCTCTCTCCTCTATAGCTCCAAAACAGGTCAAGATAGAAGCTACCAAGCTCTTCCACGTTTTCCCTATTTAAATATGGTTACGTGAAGTGTTCCACTACAAAGTACAATTACAGAAAATTAAACAATGTGGATTTTCTAAGCGGATAAAAGGGGGGACTATATTGTAAGGCGTAATAATACCAGGAGTAATTCGAAATCCGCGCAGTAATCTTCACTTTACTGTTTTATACAAGGCAGTTATTCTAATTTACTGCATTTACAGACCAACAGAAGGTTTTGTCATCATTGTAGTGTGATATAGACATATACATATAGGTGCTATGTGATTGAAAAAAGCAGAATACCCCCTCTTTAATCTGGAAGTTCCTGTGCGTGCCGCCATGAATTGTGCCCGCCCCTTCACTAGTATTAGTTTACATAGGACTGCAAACATCAAGAGAAATCAGTTACTACACGGAATAGATGCGCGGGTCGACCCGTATTGGAGGTTGGGTACCTCAAATATACAACAAACTTAGGGTGGCAAAGCATTCTTATCCATAAATGCCACTCAAAGTAGGCTGCGTTTTATTGAATGTCCAGTTTTATTGAGTAAATGTATCATTGGCATGTTTTGTTTTCTCATTACGCTGAGTTTTGAAGTCGCCTATCTCTGGTATGACTTTGATCTTTGCTCCAAATGCGGCACAACGGCCGTGACCAAACACATGCGCGACAGACACTATAGTTACAAACGGTAAAGAGCAGTCCATGATGTGGTAAAAGTAGAGCCTTGTGATAGTTTCTGCTCCTCGTTCCCCGTAAGCAATTAAAAAAAACAAAACGACAAGCGCCATTTCTCCGCTGTTGTAAACTTGTGGTCACATGAGGTCCTCCCGTTTGAGCGACAGCCAGGTTCAGACTGGGACTGAAAAACAGCCCTGGACTCTGACCAGCCCAGCCCAAATTGGCGCAGCAATGCACTTCCACAAAGACATTGTATAACATCGATTTGCAATTATTTTTATGCCGCAATTGCTGTGTCACCAATGAACAATGACAATGCTGCTAAATAAATAAAAGAGAGATAATACCCCTGTTTTTAATGAGGGAATGACATAATAACGTGATGTAAAGCTTGAAAAAGTCGATTTTGCATAATACCCCCATTTTAAGGTCAGGACACACTACACGACTTTTCCAGTCATATGTGATTTTATATAGATTGGGGGGTCCACACTACACGACTGGATTTAGTGCGATTATAGAATGTCTGGGGGTTCACACTTAACAACTGCCGTGGTTAAACTCGTTTGCGGTTGAAATGTAGCTGGAAAAGGTGGTTCTCATGAACTTTTGGTTGTATAAAGTTGTGCTGTTTCATGTGGGGCTCGCTGTGGTCATGGAATGAGTCGCTTGTGCCACTGTTTTAACAGAGAAATGAAAAGGAGCCGGTGTTTTTCTGTCTTTATTTCACTCTGGCACTGGCGCTGCATTCTGTGTGTTCACTTTGGGGAGAGTGAAATCACCCACATTCCTCCTGCGCGTCCAAATCAGGCTTAAAAATAAAATGTGTTTGATTTCCTACGACTGGAGTCTAGTCTTTCTACGACTGGAGTCTAGTCTTTCTAGGACTGGAGTCTAGTCTTTCTACGACTGGAGTCTAGTCTTTCTACGACTTGTGTCTAGTCTTTCTACGACTTGTGTCTAGTCTTTCTACAGACTGGAGTCTAGTCTTTCTACGACTGGTGTCTAGTCTTTCTACGACTTGTGTCTAGTCTTTCTACAGACTGGAGTCTAGTCTTTCTACAGACTGGTGTCTAGTCTTTCTACGACTGGTGTCTAGTCTTTCTACGACTGGAGTCTTCTCTTTCTAGGACTGGAGTCTAGTCTTTCTACGACTGGAGTCTTCTCTTTCTAGGACTGGAGTCTAGTCTTTCTACGACTGGAGTCTAGTCTTTCTACGACTGGAGTCTTCTCTTTCTAGGACTGGAGTCTAGTCTTTCTACGACTGGAGTCTAGTCTTTCTACGACTGGAGTCTTCTCTTTCTACGACTGGTGTCTAGTCTTTCTACGACTGGAGTCTAGTCTTTCTACGACTAGAGTCTAGTCTTTCTACGACTGGAGTCTAGTCTTTCTACGACTGGAGTCTTCTCTTTCTACAGACTGGAGTCTAGTCTTTCTACGACTGGAGTCTAGTCTTTCTACGACTGGAGTCTTCTCTTTCTACAGACTGGAGTCTAGTCTTTCTACGACTGGAGTCTTCTCTTTCTAGGACTGGAGTCTAGTCTTTCTACGACTGGAGTCTAGTCTTTCTACGACTGGAGTCTTCTCTTTCTACGACTGGTGTCTAGTCTTTCTACGACTGGAGTCTAGTCTTTCTACGACTGGAGTCTAGTCTTTCTACAACTGGAGTCTTCTCTTTCTACAACTGGAGTCTTCTCTTTCTACAACTGGTGTCTAGTCTTTCTACGACTGGAGTCTAGTCTTTCTACGACTGGAGTCTAGTCTTTCTACGACTGGTGTCTAGTCTTTCTACGACTGGAGTCTTCTCTTTCTAGGACTGGAGTCTAGTCTTTCTACGACTGGTGTCTAGTCTTTCTCGGACTGGAGTCTAGTCTTTCTACAGACTGGAGTCTAGTCTTTCTACGACTGGTGTCTAGTCTTTCTAGGACTGGAGTCTAGTCTTTCTACGACTGGAGTCTAGTCTTTCTACGACTTGTGTCTAGTCTTTCTACGACTTGTGTCTAGTCTTTCTACAGACTGGAGTCTAGTCTTTCTACAACTGGTGTCTAGTCTTTCTACGACTTGTGTCTAGTCTTTCTACAGACTGGAGTCTAGTCTTTCTACAGACTGGTGTCTAGTCTTTCTACGACTGGTGTCTAGTCTTTCTACGACTGGAGTCTTCTCTTTCTAGGACTGGAGTCTAGTCTTTCTACGACTGGAGTCTAGTCTTTCTACGACTGGAGTCTTCTCTTTCTAGGACTGGAGTCTAGTCTTTCTACGACTGGAGTCTAGTCTTTCTACGACTGGAGTCTTCTCTTTCTACGACTGGTGTCTAGTCTTTCTACGACTGGAGTCTAGTCTTTCTACGACTGGAGTCTAGTCTTTCTACGACTGGAGTCTAGTCTTTCTACGACTGGAGTCTTCTCTTTCTACAGACTGGAGTCTAGTCTTTCTACGACTGGAGTCTAGTCTTTCTACGACTGGAGTCTTCTCTTTCTACAGACTGGAGTCTAGTCTTTCTACGACTGGAGTCTTCTCTTTCTAGGACTGGAGTCTAGTCTTTCTACGACTGGAGTCTAGTCTTTCTACGACTGGAGTCTTCTCTTTCTACGACTGGTGTCTAGTCTTTCTACGACTGGAGTCTAGTCTTTCTACGACTGGAGTCTAGTCTTTCTACAACTGGAGTCTTCTCTTTCTACAACTGGAGTCTTCTCTTTCTACAACTGGTGTCTAGTCTTTCTACGACTGGAGTCTAGTCTTTCTACGACTGGAGTCTAGTCTTTCTACGACTGGTGTCTAGTCTTTCTACGACTGGAGTCTTCTCTTTCTAGGACTGGAGTCTAGTCTTTCTACGACTGGTGTCTAGTCTTTCTCGGACTGGAGTCTAGTCTTTCTACAGACTGGAGTCTAGTCTTTCTACGACTGGTGTCTAGTCTTTCTACGACTGGAGTCTAGTCTTTCTACAGATTGGAGTCTAGTCTTTCTACGACTGGAGTCTAGTCTTTGTACAGACTGGAGTCTAGTCTTTCTACGACTGGAGTCTAGTCTTTCTACGACTGGAGTCTAGTCTTTGTACAGACTGGTGTCTAGTCTTTCTACGACTGGAGTCTAGTCTTTCTACAGATTGGAGTCTAGTCTTTCTACGACTGGAGTCTAGTCTTTGTACAGACTGGAGTCTAGTCTTTCTACGACTGGTGTCTAGTCTTTCTACGACTGGAGTCTTCTCTTTCTACAACTGGTGTCTAGTCTTTCTACGACTGGAGTCTAGTCTTTGTACAGACTGGAGTCTAGTCTTTCTACGACTGGTGTCTAGTCTTTCTAGGACTGGAGTCTAGTCTTTCTACGACTGTAGTCTAGTCTTTCTACGACTGGAGTCTAGTCTTTCTACAGACTGGAGTCTAGTCTTTCTACAGACTGGAGTCTAGTCTTTCTGTCCAGTCGTGACCCCCCATACTACATGACCCTACTCTGTGTGACTGCCTTCGACAAGCTACGACTCCAGATGACTCGGCACAACTGAGAATTAGAGCAAAATCGGGCATAAAAGTCGTGTAGTGTGTGCTGAGTCTCAACGCACCGGAAGTGCAGCAACGCCGAGTCTTCTGGAGTCGTGGCAATTCGAAGGCAGATGCACAGAGTCGTGTTGTGTACTGTGGGGGGGTCACGACTGGACTCGTGTTCGAATCGTGTAGTGTGGGCAGCAGAAAGACGCGACTAGACTCCAGTCGTAGGAAAGCAAACATGTTTGATTTTTAAGCCAGATTTCGGGCGCACAGGAGGAATGTGGGTGATTTTACTAGAATACAGCGGCCAGTGCCAGAGTGAAATAAAGACAGAAAAACTAAAAGCTTTGTTTCCAAAAATTGTCCAAGCAGAATGTTGTCCAGGAACAGCCCAAATACAAGTCTCAAATCAAAATCTCAGCTGCTGTGGAAAGCGAAACTGAAACTTAATCACTGCGCTGCTTTTTTTGTGTTCTCTTGTTTAACTTTAGAGCCCGACATGCGGAGTCATCTGACTGCTCATTATCCCGAAAAGTTCAGGTCTCTTTTTCTCCCTTGCGATGTAGATCTTTTGATATTTCTGAAGAAAAACTTTAACATAAGCAAAAGGATAGGCCAGTGTTTTTCTATAGGCCTTTGCCTGACTATTTTATTTAAGTTTAAGCTTTGTTCCTAGACAGGTTTCAACAGGTTATTATTATTTGCCTTGAAGATTCATGATTGATTTTACACATTTTACACAGTGATCAGCAGTTATGTTGTCATGATCCATAGACACAATTAATGGCCTGGTTACTGACAAAAGCAGATTAAATGTCTTCTTTTGGTGATTGTCATAAACACAATACCGTGACCCCTCCACAATATTGCAATAAATATCGTACCATGAGATCAATATCGAAATCGTATCATGAGCTTTTGATTTTGTTACATCTCTACAAAGCACACATATTGAAATAATCTCCGGAAGGCAGGAGGGAGAAAAGTGGCGAGATTTGTGTCAAGTGCCAGAGAAAGGTAGTAAAACTATATTACCAAAGCACAAGCAAAGAATTGTCATTCAAACCTTAGTGCTCAGCTGTAGCAAAGAGTATTTTCAGAATCGCGCAGCAGTGGCTCCCTCTGAAGTGAACACACGTGAGCAACTGGGTACAAGTGTTTCAAGCGACCAGATACAAGCGGGAACGCAATTCGTCTGGTTAGGTGTGTGCACACCTTACTGTAAAAGCTCATATGGGCTGTAAAAATGCAGAGCATATTTCTCTGTCTTCACAATTTAAAAAGCAGCGACTTTAAGCTAAAGGACGGCTGGTGTATGAAATAATATCTTACTCATACATTTGACATTGGTCACTTCTTTCCCCCTTTGACTCCGTCTGTGTTTGTGGGAATGTGATATAAGCTGTAACGGGTGGTAAGGGCGGGGTAGGACGTGTGCGGCAGGATAGCAAAACCGTGTGAGACTTCTCGACTTATTTAGTATGTAAAATAGATTTGTCATCTGCAACAGAGAGCACAGCGGTCCACTTACACTAAAGTAAAAAAAGGAGGAGTGACCTATTGACCATGGCAAATTAAAGAGGTGCCACCTTGTGGCGTTATACCATAATGACATAGCAATAACCGTCAAAAGTGAAGAAGAAGAAGATCTTTATTTATATAGCGCCTTTCACAGACATGGTCACAAAGCGCTTTTACATGAGACAATTGTACATTCACTCCACACTCAGTGGTGGAAAGCTACGTTTGTAGCTTCAGTTTCACACACGTCTGCGCCAACGGACCCTCTGACCAGCACCATTCACTCACACACATCATTCATCCTGGCCTATTGTGCATGTTTTTAGTGGTAGAGGAAACCTACGCAGACACGGGGAGAACATGCAAACTCCACACAGAAAGGCCCCGTCCCTGGTGGGAATCGAACCCGGACCTTCTAGCTGTGAAGCGAGAGCACTAACCGCTGCGCTACCGTGCCGCGTGCCGTGACTGTTACAAAGTGCAGAGGTGCTTTCTGTGCTGGTCGAAGTTAACAAGGATGAGAGTGGCTGAAGCTGAATAAACTTAAACTAATACTTTTTTCATAAAGTCTGGTCTTGGAGCCCCGCGGCTCCACAGACAGATGCTCATCCTCTGTACACACTGCTGTAGGTCTTGGACCTTATTCCTCCTGTAGCCTTTGTCTTATGTAGTTTTGCAGTTGTTCTTTTTTTGGCCTGGTTTACATGTGGGTTAGTCCTAGTTTAGACATATTTACAGATTACTACAGTTCTACCGGTACTAGTTTTCAAAATACATTTAGTGCAATGGACAATCGGATAAAGTTGAGCAGAATACTCAATTCAGGTTTCTCATGTGGAAAAGACCTGAAAACTGCTGTTCACAAACGCTCTCCTTCTAATCTGACAGAGCTTGAGTTGTTTTGTAAAGAGGAATGGGCTAAAATGTCTCTACATGTGCAAATCTTGTAGAGTCAGACCCCAAAAGACTTGCTGCTGACTTTTCACTTTTCTATTTTTTGAAAAATAACAGAATCATGTATCATTTTGCTTTCTGTTACGTCCTCTTTGCTCTAGGGGCGCAAGAAGGAACACAGGAGATGGAAAATAACTAAAACTGCAGGTTTATTTTTAGCAAAACGAGGGAAAGGTGAACAAAAGGAGACCCAACGGGTAAAACAAAAATAGAAAAAAAAGAAAACGAACAAATAAGAAATGCTAAGAAATACGACCAAAACGGATAATTCAAATTAGTTCCTAAACAAACAGTAAACTAAGGAACTAATATACCAAAACTAAGTGTCTCAACGAAAATAAACGAAACACAGCTAGCCATTTTGTGACACATAACAAGAGACACACGAAGGGGTATGGCGGACTGGGTCCCACTCGAGCCGCCTTGAACAGGGGAACAGTCCATAGTTTTTAAAGGCGTGGCAATCCAGGTGTAGGGGCACGATTGGGCAGCCCGATGATGGCCAGGTCCGTTGGGTTGGAGAACCATCCCAAGCGGCGGGTGTGCATAAATGAAAAACAAATCACACAGGTTGCGAAAAGAAGAATGGGAGTGTAAACGGGGCGAAGTCACCAACCGTAACACTTTCACTTCACAGTTTTCTTTTACTTGTGTGTGAACGTTCAGTAAAAAAAATCAAAATAGTGTATTAGTACTTTCGAGAGGCATAGTATATGGTGGCAAGTCCTCCAGAACCATCACACTGAACACGGGGGTTCCCCAAGGCTGTGTGCTGAGCCCCCTCCTGACCCATGACTGCACACCAACGTACGACTCAAACCTCTTCAGCAAGTTTGCAGACGACACAACAGTGGTGGGCTTCATCAGCAACAGAGACGAGTCAAACTGCAGGAGTGAGTGAGCAGTCTGTCCATGTGGTGCACACAGAACAATCTCTGTCTAAATGTGGAGAAGACAAAAGAGATTGTTGTGGACTTTTGAAGAGCGCGGGTCCAGCTCCTCTAACAATCAACTGCAGTGGAGAGGGTGACAAGCACTGAGCTCCTGGGTGTGCCCATCACAGAGAAGCTCTCTTGGACCATGCACACTACATCACTGGTCAAGAAAAGTAATCAGCGTCTCTACTTTCTCCGCAAGCTGAGAAGAGCCAGAATCCCAGCCTCTGTTATGTCCAACTTCTACAGAGGGACTATAGAGAGCATCCTGACATATACTCCACCCGTATCTCCCGCAAAGCCGTCAAAATCGCCAGGGACCCTTCGCACCATCACACAGTCTCTTCAAGGTTATGCCTTCAGGGAGGAGGCTGCGGAATCTACGGGTCAGTTCCAGTCGACTGAGGAACAGTGCCGTGCACAGGGCCATCGGGAAGCTGAACTCCCTCCATATAAAAAGACACATTATGCATTTTATCCCAATGTCTGACATGAAATCTGAATTAACTTTTATTTTTTAGGTCAATTAGAATGTTAAAAATGATTTAAATTTGCTAAATGCCAGAAGAATGAGAGATTTTTTTGGCTACTTTTTCGGATTTGCTCAAGCATGGATAAACCCTGCAGTTCGTTTACGCACTCAGGTTCAGCTGGGTTCCGGACTTTGTCACTGGAAGGAGGTGGACAAGAGCACGACACGGTTGCTGATGCATTCGCGCTCAGATAAGGAGCTGTTATATGAGCGGCTGCATTTCTTACGGTAAAAAAGTGGAAAAGGCTGTATTTAGGCCTTTAGTGTGTCCAAGAATCCTGCAATTGTAGTGACACTAAGGTATAATTTCATAACTCTGCAACTTCTCCGCAGCTGAAGTGACAGTTTCTCATCAATTAAATCCTTTATACTTGGTAAATTTGTGCATTCGAGTGCTGTCCAAAAACATGGATGGTGGGGATAGAGGGGATTGAGCAGGTGAGTTATTCCAGTCGGTGGGAGCTATACATTAAGGCGAGACACGGCAGGTGAAAGTATTGATTTTTCACGCAGTGGTCGAAGTGGAGATTTGTATCTATTTTCCTCCCTTTACATCTTAGTTTTCATGTCAGATATAAAAATGATGATGTTTATTTTATGATGTTTTGTCTGCGAGGTGGGGGCGACCCGGAAGTAGCTGCTGCGCCGCGTAGAAAGTCCGTCTTTCCCGCGGGTTTTCATTCATAAATATTGACAGATTTTACATCCACGTGTCCTGCTAAGGGGCCCCGTGATGACGCTTTCACCCAAATATGGTGTTTTTCCTCCTGCGAGACGCTGGAGCGGAAAAGTGGAAGAACGGGCCGAGCATGCGCACTCGCTACAAAACTTCAGGGCTGGTTTCCTCTGAATGAGAGAAGCCGCACTCGGGCAGAGCCTGAGCCCTTATAGAAGCTCCCACAGACTCCAAACTTTACAGTCTGAGACCGAACAATATTTCGAAGGTTTTTTCAGAGGGATTTTTTAACATCTAATTCCTAGCCTGATTTATTCAGCTTTGAAACCAAAAAAACAGGCGGAATTTGAGTTTTTCCAGATTTTTTCACTGATGACTAGTTTATTGAAAAACTAAACAAAATATCCAAAATCCCGTCTGAAAAAATCTTAGTTTCTAATATGTCAATAAAATAAAACCATTTAATCTGGCTCAATTCATTATTTTGATGTTGTTGTCCAAAATATAGGCAATTTTGGCCATTTTAATACTCAAAATGCCTTATTTTTATGTGAAAACATAAAATGACAGAAAAAATGGAATACATTTTTTTCTCATATTTATATCTGTGATGTTCAGCAAAAGTTTCAAATTGATATCTCTACATTTTGTTTTTTTTCCCTATTCACCTGCAGTGTCTCGCCTTAAAATCTCTGTGACTAAAGTGACGTTTGACCAGTAGTAGCATTTATATTTATGTAGTAGAATCATGTACCTGACCGTGACAGCCGGTAACAACGCAGCCCTGAGTTTTCCATGTTCGAGTGCGGTCGTGTTTTCGCAGTTTCCCGAGTGCGGAGAAAGGGCTGACCTGACGCTCTGCCTGGAAAAAGAAAACAGCGCTCAGTCAGTGCGGTCTAAAAGCGGCCGTGCGTGGGCGGCCGCTCTATTTTTGACCCGGCCTATAGGTGTGTCCCGTGTGGAGGCTGCGGTCGTGTGTCCGGGCCTAACGAGGACCAGGCCTGACACGGGGGCGGGGCTAAGTCTGACGTCACAGTCGACACCACTGCAGGTGGAGCGTGCGAACAACTGGACGGCACAGTCGCACTTTCTTTCATGTATAATATCCTCCATGTGGTCAGAAGTTAGCGCAGATTAGCCTCCATAATGCTTTTCAACTCTCTACAACAAGAAACTATTTTGATTAATTGTGAAATTAATTGACAAATAAAATCTTTTAATCTTTAACCTCTTAACTCCCGCCTGAACCGAGAGGATCTTTTTCCTCACGTCATCAGATTTTTTTTTCCATCATTTTTTTGTTGGGTGTTCAACTCATTTTTTTGTCAAATTTTTATCACATTTTTGTCACATTTTGGTCATTTTTTTCATAATTTTTTTAATCAAATTGTTGTCATCTTTTTGTCACATTTTTGTCATTTATTGTCACATTTTTGTCCAATTTTATTGCCCAATTTGTTGTCATTTTTTGGTCACATTTTTGTCACTTTTTCATCATTTTTTAATCAATTTTTTGTCATTTTTTAATCAAATTTTTGTCATTTTTTTCACATTTTTGTCCCATTTTTGTCTTTTTTTCCACATTTTTGTCACTTTTTCATCATTTTTTAATCACATTTTTGTCACTTTTTCATCATTTTTTAATCTAATTTTTGTCATCTTTTTGTCACATTTCTTGTCATTTTTTGTCACATTTTTGTCATTTTTTGTCACATTTTTGTCATTTTTTGTCACATTTTTGTCAAATGTTTGTCACATTTTTGTCACTTTTTCATCATTTTTTAATCTAATTTTTGTCATCTTTTTGTCACATTTCTTGTCATTTTTTGTCATTTTTTATCACATTTTTGTCATTTTTTCGTCACTTTTTTGTCAATGTTTTCTCACTTTTTTGTCACATTTCCATCATTGTTTTCATCTCAGTTTTGTTGCTATTTTCACAGCTTTTTTCCAGAAGCTTTTGGATTGGGGTACAGCCAAACTGGAGAAAATGTGCTCGGTTCAGGTGGGAGTTAAGGGGTTCATATTTGAATTTTTCGATAATGAAGATTTTGAGTAGGATTTTTACATCCGGCTCCAGCCACAGGACTGGAAGTGGGCGGGTCTGATTAGTGCTACATGGCTACATGTAATATAGAGAGGAAGAATGTACTGCTGTGTTTCAATGCTGAAGCCTTGCTCCGTACTGCCATCTGCTGACGACTTGAATGTATTAGAAGAATAAGTTCAGTTTGTTTTATCTTGGATCTGGTGCTTATTACAAACGTTGAAATAAACTAAAATGTTAGTCATGATCCAAACTCGTTCCTAACTTTTCTAACACATTTGTAATTTTCAGATTATTCACAAGGACAAGTTTATGGGCACGTTTCACAACAAAAGCAATGTGAGAAAACTAGCCTGAAATGTCATGAAATTGATACAAATGCTTTGTAATTAGATGGACAGTGTTTTTTCCCCACAAATGTTTGACTTTACAATATACTAAAGGAGGACACACTCCCAGAGAAAAATCAGGTGCAGCATACCATAACTTGAATTATAATTAGTGTTTGGAGTGTATGGGAACATTCCTTTCAAAGTTTTAGACTCACATAAACCCATGAATTCATCAGTTCCACACATCAAGGCGTTGGTCTTTGTTCTTGAAACACAGAGGTTCATTTAGTACGAACACGCTCCAGGCCCGCGACGTTTTGCCCATGACTACTGCATACAAGTCTACTACAACTCTACTGTGGTCCTCGCTCCAGCCCCAGCCAGCTGAAAATTAAAGATTCAAACTTCCATGCTCTACATCTGCTTTTGGGTCCTAATACTGTATGTATAAGGGAGACCAGCATTGACTGACAGGCTACAGACTAATATAATTCCTGAAACATTAACACAGACACCATGAGTTGGAGTCAAATAATAAAAAATGCCTTTGTTACAACAGTTGTAACACACACACGGACAGTTGTGCAAAGGCAGCAAAAACAGAGACACACCTTAGAATAGAACATGCGTCTCAAAAGACATCACGTATGGAATAATATGGTGGCCATTTTCCACGTTTATGTGAAGAAACCAGCGAATGTGAGAAACAAACAGAAAACCTTTCTCTGTGATTTTTTTTGTCATTTTTTTTCACATTTTTATCACATTTTGTCTTTTTTTTAGTCATATTTTTGGTCATTTTTATCACATTTTGTAATTTTTTTGTCACATTTTTGTCATTTTTTTGTCAATTTCTTGTGACATTTTTTCCACTTTTTCGTCACTTTTTTGTCAATGTTTTCTCACATTTTTGTAATCTTTTTGTCACATTTTTATCACATTTTTGTCATTTTTTGTCACATTTTTGTCATTTTTTGTCACATTTTTGTCATTTTTTTTGTCACATTTTAGTCATTTTTTTGGTCATTTTTTTAATCAAATTTTGTCATTTTCTGTCACATTTTTCTCATTTTTTGTCACATTTTTCTCATTTCTTTGTCAAATTTTTATCACATTTTGTAATTTTTTATCACATTTTTTGTCATTTTTATCACATTTTTGTCATTTTTTGTCACATTTTTGTCATTTTTTGTCACATTTTTCTCATTTTTTTGTCAAATTTTTATCACATTTTGTCATTTTTTTTGTCACATTTTTTGTCATTTTTTGTCATTTTTTTGTCACATTTTTTGTCATTTTTTATCACATTTTTTGTCATTTTTATCACATTTTTGTCATTTTTTGTCACATTTTTGTCATTTTTTCAATCACATTTTTGTCATTTTTTGTCACATTTTTGTCATTACAGAGTGAAATATCTCTTAGTCTGAGTCTTAGTCTGAGTCAGTGTTTAAGCTGCTCAAGACGTTAGCATGCTACCGGTTAGCAACTGTCATTAATCAACTGTCAATGGCTTCAACACGATAAACACATGTGTGGCTCACATCTATGAACTCTGAGGACATACTACAGCAACAGCTCAGCTCTGACCTCTGTCACATGTTGTATCCAAGGCTAGATGTTTGGAGTGTGGTTCAGGCTTTCTCTTGGAGATGTCAGAGCTGAGCTGTTGAAGCTAAATGCTAACGGGCGGCTCGGTAGCGCAGTGGTTAGTTCTCTCGCTTCACAGCTAGAAGGTCTGGGTTCGATTCCCACCTGGACGAGGCCTTTCTGTGTGGAGTTTGCATGTTCTCCCCGTGTCTGCGTAGGTTTCCTCCGGGTGCTCCGGTTTCCCCTACCACTAAAAACATGCACAATAGGCCAGAATGAATAATGGATGTGATAATAATGTATGGTAGTGGTGGCAGTCGCGAAAGCGCTTCTGTCAGTCTCCCCCAGGGGAAACTGAAGCTCACCACCACCGAGTATGGAGTGAATGTACAATCGTCTCCTGTAAAGCGCTTTGTGACTATGTCTGTGAAAGGCGCTATATAAATAAAGATCTTCTAACCAGTAGAATGCTAACGTCTTAAGCAGCTTAAACACTGACTCACTGGTTTCTTCACACGTGCATCTCTAGAGCTGCGTTTTAACCGTTTTCTTCTTGAACAATGAATACGAGTAAATAAAAATGTCACTGTCAATCAATCGTCTTTCATTTAGTAGAGCTATTGCTACGTGTTGTTAACCTGGCTAACACCAGGCTGCTGTGTGCGCTCGAATTATTTCGAACTGCACAACAGCCTGGAGACCATGGCCCAATTTTCCGGTGGATTTGGGAACCAATCACAGAACGAGGAGAGACGCAAGACGATGACGCGCTATTCGAAAGCTTGTAGTTTTTTTACGGATCCAACATGACAGCAGCAGACGCGATGCTATTGTTCGATCAAGCTTTAGACCGTGTTCTAAATAATTTAGCTCAAAAGTTTACAGCGGATACGTCATCTCATACGATGATACGATTGGCTGTGGCTTCGTGCAGACGCATGATAGACTTTTTTTTTTTTTTCGTATCGCCCAATAAACGAGTATGGACGATCGTAAACCACACCTCTCCTACGAGAAAATGAATTGGTGGTCCCCAGACTAAATATCACTTGTGATTTTAGTCTGGTGTTAGCCAGGCTAACGTGTTGTAGTACTGCATCATTTCTACTTCAGTATTCAAAATGGCTGCCATAACAACAAAAGTCACATGACTGAAAAGCATACAGACGGCATCTCGTCATAGAAGGGGGCGTGGCTTCGCCGAGGGGGAAAATAGAATCTTTAGAGAAACACAATTTTCCCTCTTTTTAGCCATTTCCTGGTGGAATATCAACTTATTTATCACATAAATAAAGTCAAATGTAAATCGGGCCCATATGGATATTTTGTCACAGCAGATTGTTCTGTAGAAGTGAAAAAACGGCAGTTGTTGCTAGCGCTAGCTAACCGTTAGCATTAGCCCGATGCTAACATGTAGCATGAAGTTAGCATTCTCCGTTATTCATGTATTTATGGGCTGTTGAACCACTTTGCTCCTCCCCATGTCTTTGTATCTTTATTTAGTAGAAAACTATATTCATATTTCAGCATTTGTTAAAGTAGTTTTTGAATAATTAGACAAAGTTTAGATTTTTTCAAAATTGTTTTCCCCCTTAACTGTTTTCAAAAATGACCATATATGGGCGATTCCAGAGATGCCATCTGTATCTATACATCGGTGTATGACTGAAAGAGTGAATGGACGAGTGTTTTGTTGATTAAGAGCTTTGGCAACAACACAATACAAGTTGAGACCATTTACCATTAAAACAAACAAACATTAGAACAAGAACTTTCACTTAAGAAGGTAAAAATGAATAAATACAAAAATATATGATAGAAAAAAGTTCCACACTCTAGGCATGCTAAATGATTAAAATTAAGCATTAGATGTGTTTTAAAATAGTTAAAAGAACAACACAGTTCACCAGTTTGTAAAATATAATATTTCAATAACATGTGTGAGGGTCACAGAAGTGGTGGTTAACAAATACACACTGCCCTCTGCTGGTTGGTCAGAATTCCTGGAAACATAAGCAGTTTTCTCAGCTCTAGTGCATTTCTTTTAAATAGAACTTGCTTTTCATAAGCAAATACAACATTTGAATTCAACTAGTGGATCAAATGAAATCTTCTGGAAAACCTAAAGCCAGATGTGCGTTCACTTTAACGATTGTGTCCGAGAAAAAAGGGACAAACCCGACCCGGATATTTCACTTGTTTATTTGGTTGCATCGTTTTCTAGACCTCATAATCATGTATTTCACAGGCAAAAATAAAGCACTCAATTACACAATCGCAGTTAAAAGAAGGAAACGGCTCCTTCAGCAAATAAGAATGATGCTCTATCACTTTAAAAACAGTCACGTTTTTTACATATATACACATATTTCTTGATTTATTTGGATGTTTTGTTTGACTGAAGTCTGTATTCCTCTCACATGTCCAGTCGCCTCCATTTTTCACGTAGCATCACAGTTTAATTGCGACATAAATCATGAATCTGAAAATGACTTCTACTTTTCAAAGCGGATTTTTTTTCACGGTTTTTAAAAGAAAACAAACTGCTAAACTGCTTCCCCGACCCAGAAGATGGTGAAAGACTGTTATGGAGCGGAGGGAGCTGCGCAGGAGGAAGCGGGAGAAGGAGGAGCACCGTTTCGCTTTAGACGGCAGCTGAAACATGCTCAAAGCGATTGATTTGAGGCTTTGTTTCTGGATGACATTATGGTAAATTGTTAGGGATGGGTATGGTTAAGGATTTATCGATACTATTATCGATACACCTTATCGATCCGGTACTGTACTCTTATCGGTCCTTTAAAGGGCAAAAAAAAAAGATAGATAGAGGCTACTGTATATATGTAGCCTAGGCCTATATTTATATTTTATTAGACTTTTTATTACACATTTACTCTACATTTGGCTAATTTATAGATATTCAATTAGCACGTACACTAAATATATGGGAGTTAAAACACAAATATAGACCAAAATGTAAGATCAATATATTTTTTTCACTGTCTAGTAAAAAAAAAAAGGATTAAAGCAGTACTAAGAGACACCAGGGGGCGATGAAAGACCCTCCAATCATCCCATAAACACTTGTATTACCCCCACAGGGACTACGGAAAGGATTTATTAAGGTAAACACGTTACTTAGTACTGCTTTAAGTCTCATAAGTGTTTGTTAATCACAGGCTATTGGTTAGATTTGACTGTAGCTCTGGGACTGAGCCTAAATGAACACTTAGAAATTAA
The DNA here is from genome assembly GCF_951799975.1 of Gobius niger. Lineage (NCBI taxonomy): Eukaryota > Metazoa > Chordata > Actinopteri > Gobiiformes > Gobiidae > Gobius > Gobius niger. The sequence goes on along the minus strand of NC_136873.1, from coordinate 3,977,263 downwards.
TAAGCTATTTTCTCCTCATTTGAGGCGGATTATGACCAAGATTGGATCTTGTGTATCCAGGGCCTTTGTCTGATGCACTGGATCATTGGCTGTAGCCTGGTCCTGAGCAGGAGAAGCCTGTACAAAGCCACGCAGATTCCATGTGTTTTTGGAGGATGTAACTTTGCAGGTCTGGAGTGCCTGGAGCCTTCGGCTTAGCGGTTAGTGATGTTGACACACATGTGCTGTTTGGGTGCTCACATAAACACATGACACGCACTGTGGAACTTATACATTAAAAAGTACAGGCTTAAACTTGCACCATCACTTTAGTACAATGCAGATTTTAGCACCGCGCTGCATCATCACAGGGTAAATTGTTACACCACTGCTGCAAAGTATTTAGAATCATTAAAGCTCTTGATCTTTTGTTTGAGTTCCTCAATCAACTCCAGAAACCAATCCCGCAAGTCATGCCACATGATCGAAACCTGCACAGGAAGGAAGTGAACCCTGCAGAACATCTCTGAGCTGTACTCCCTCTTTCCTCTGACCATCGCTGTGACCCTGGTCACAAGTGTGCGCACCTGTGTGCGGTTGCCCCGCTGGAGGTTGTTGAACACACAGTACCTGCCCCCACACTTGGACACCAGCAGGTTGATGGCTTTGTTGTCCCGGATCAGGTCCTGTATGGACTGGTTACGCAGCCTGTCTGCATGAGTGAACAGCACTATAGAGAACAGAGGAGCGTCCCGGTCAAACATCTTTGGCAGCAGTTTAAAAACCTCTGCATCTGCGTTTGTCACTCTGCCGATGCACACCACTATGATGAAGGCATGAGGGCCCGGAGCCGCCAGCTGGATGGACCGCATGATCTCGTTAAACAGCTTTCTGGGAGACAGGCCCTCAGAGGGGACACCAGGCGTGTCCACCACCGTCACGCGGCGCCCGTCCACCTCTGCTGTCTGGGCCAGCGTCTCAGAGGTCACGGGGTTAAAGCTGCCGCCTGACACAAACAGGTCCTTTCCCAGGATGGTGTTCCCTGAGGAGCTCTTCCCTGCCCCGGGCAGCCCCAGCAGCACTAGCCGCAGGTCCTCTTCCCGAGGCTTCAACTCATACTCCTTCACTTCCAACAGAGTAGGGTTCGGAGAAGCTGAGAAAAAATGCATGCATTATAAATGGTAATTGTCTTCAGTAGAAATGCAGTACACAAGTAGAATCAACTAATCTCAAGCAACTTCCAGATTAGCTACAGATAAATCAATCCAAAGTATTTGATTCTGAAGATGAGCTTACACTGTATCCTATTCTGAGCAAGTGATGTGCAGAATACAAATATAAAACTCTTACACAGGGATCTTCTTATTAAAAACAAAATCACTGCAATTTGTTGAAGTATAAATAACAAAAGGTGATAGTCAAACGCATGTGCATTGGTCGTCTGTTTAATTAACGTGGCAGTAAATACACGTAAAGAACATGTAAAGGTTTTCCTCACCGGCCTCTCCTGGGGGGATGTTGCAGTACTGCCTGTACTTGCTGAGCAGTACTTGTACTTGCCCAGGTCTTCCGTGTTGGTTGTTGAAACCATGATATCTGTGGTGGAAGTGTCTGACCAGCTCTGGGAGGGGGCTGTCGGGGTCTTCATGGATGAATTCCTCCAGTGTCATGTTGTCCAACATGTCCTCTCCAGTGAACAGCAGAAATGTCCGCGCCAGGCCACGTTCCCCCACCGCGTCAAGGGCGGCCCTGAGAGCACTATGCTGCTCCTCGGTGAAGCGGTCAATCTTCAGCACCAGGAGGAAGAGGAGAGGGGAGTGGCTCTGCAGCAGCTCCTCACAGAGGGTCCTGGTAGCCTCCTCATTCCCCCTGATCCCCGGGGTGTCCACCACATACACAGGACACCCCCCCACCTGCCCCGCCTGCCTGCTGACCGACCTGAAGGCGCGGCGGGACTCGAACGCCGTTCGCCCCAGGATGGTGTTCCCTGTGGCACTCTTGCCCACCCCCGTATGTCCCAGCAGCACTATGGTGAGCCTTTCCATGTCTGCTGATCGAAGCCTGGAAAACAAGATCAACCGGTTTTATAATCCCCGCAGATATCACATGGTGAGAACACTAGGACCTGTGGTAAACTGCTGTCATGTCTCATGAGCCGGAGTGAGTCCATTTTCATGATACTTGCATAACGGTGCCAAAGGAAGAGTCCCAAAAGAACCATGTGCAGCTGCGTTTGATGAAAATGAACAACTCTTCCAACATAGTATGTACTGCACAAAATCTCGCTATTTAACCCTTATGTCGTCCTGTGTACATTTTTGCACATTCTGCAAGATTTCTTTTTTTCATTTGACCATTTTGTCCATATTGCAGCTTGAGACATGGATTTCAGCAGACATTTTATTTTTCCTCCCTTGTGTTTTATATTGTAGATCTACATTTCGCACTCTTTCGCCACCCTTGTGTACAAACATGTACGCACTTCTAAAACCTCATACTTTCATAAGTATTTTCATAAATCTCACAAAGCACTTTTCACTGTCTCAAAACTAGCAAACATGCAAAAAAACAAAACGTGTGTGTGGGGTTAACTCTTTGTGTGCCAGTTTCAGAACTAAAACTTTGAAGATTGTGTTACAAAACAAACCTAGAAACTTAATTATTTTAAGGAATAGTGTAGAGCTGGGACAGAAGTGGAATTTAGAGCCTCGAATATGTCAAAGATGTGCAAAAAAATGGATTTGACAACTTTGCAATAATAATGACAATACACCGACTGATTAAACTAAACATACAAATGCAGGCTACAAATTACATCTGTTTTTTTATGTTGTGAAAATTTAGACAGCAGGTGGAGATTTGGGGAAATTCTTCACTTCTGCTTTTTTTCCCCTATCTCACAAAAATCTAAAATGTACAATCGTGACAAATCAATTCTATGTTAAACTATCTGTAGGAGCCATTTGTCAGTTTTAAAGTTAAACTTTCACTTTTTGTGTTAGCTACACATACATGCGTTTTCTTTTTGTAATGGCCTCTATTCTTTTATATGCTAAATTAATTCTAATTTGCTTACTTTTTGTTTTGTTTGGCTAGTTTATCATTGCGCACCTAGAGGATATAAGGGAGTAGCGCACACTGTCCAACACGCACCTGTGTGGGCCTTGAATATGAAACCTTGCTGTTTGCCTTCTAAATCTGGAGAATAAACCCTTTTTTGAAACCCTAAGTTTGTTTGGACATTATACTAGGTTACTACTATAGGCGCATTGAGTTGCCTTGTGTACGAAATGCGCGGTATAAATAAAGTTGCCTCTTTTGAATGCTGCGTAAAACCAAAACCCACGGTGCGTCTAAGTGTTTATTTGAGTTAAGGCGAGACACTGCAGGTGAATAGGGAAAAAATGTATATTTACAGATATCAATTTGAAACTTTTGCTGTCGATCACTGGCATAAATGTGAGAAAAAAATACATTGCAAGTTTTCTGATATTTTATCTTTTCATATAAGAACAAGGTGTTTTATGCCTAGAAATGCCCAAAATTTCCCATCTTTTCGGCGGCGAAATCTGAATAATGGATAGAGCTACATTCAAATTTATGGTTTCATTTTATTGATGAATGAGTTACCAAGACGTTTTCAAAGGGGATTTTGGATTTCTTTTTTGGTTTTAAAATAAGCTGTTTTTTAGTGTAAAAATGTGTAAAAAATTAAATTCTCGCCTTATTTTTTGACATTCAAAACTCAATAAATGGGGCTTTAGGGATTAAATAATAAAAAATCCCTCTGAAAAAATCTTCCAAATATTGTTCAGTCCAAGGCTGGAAAATGTGAAGTCTTTAGGTCCGACTGACGTGGACATAGTGTCGCCACAATGACGGAAAAAATGTGTTTTGAGAAAAAGGCCCTTGAAATTGCATTCTCCCATATAAGTCTATGGGGGAACATTGAATCAGCGCAATATTTAAACATGTTATTGTGAAGATTGGGCATATTTTCTGTTTCCGGGTGAAAGCTTGTATGTTCAGAGACCAATTTGGCCCAAAACCTGAAAACTGAAAAAATTAAGTTTTGCCTGTAGTGTCTCCACTTGTCTTAAGTTTGCTTATGTCGCAGTTTGAGTTCCCTTTTTTTTGATACACTTACGTCGACGCCTTCGGACGGATCCGGGCTAACTTGTCTCAAAGTTCACCTAAAACAAAACACACACACAAAATCCTCCAGTATTACATTTGGAAATCTCCATTGAAGAAGAATGCGCATGCAAATTTGAACTTCGTCCAGTTGGTGAAATGAACAGTGGAAATACGCACTTACCTGATCATAATAACGAACACTTCCGGCTTCAAACACTTAATATCATCATGATTTCAAACGCTTAATATCGTAGTTTTATCTGAAATCTGCAGCGGAGTGAGATGACACGAGCGCCACAGTAACCACAGTCAGAGAAGGATGAAATCTGTGAAGTGCAAATACTTCTTACAGCAAGCTTTTACTCTGAGGTGATGCACTTCCGGTAAGCCTGCCACAATAAAAGCCCCGACGTCAACCGAAAAGGGCGGGCCAGCGTCAGTTTTATTTTCAAACCGGAAGTGAACTCATGCGTGAGTTCAGGCGGTGAAGAGGAGATGGCGGACAGCAGCAGTACAGGTGCAACTTTTAATACTATTGTTGTGAAACGTAAGGTAATGCGAGGACGTGCGTTGTTACCGATATAGTTCGAGTGTACGTAGTTCAGTACGTAGAACTGCGAAGGTTTCGAGCAAATGCTGCGGGTGCGTTACGTTACTTTCACTTTTGACATCGAGCTTTTTTTTTTTTATATCATTAGAAGAACATACAGGCTATAGGCATTATTTACTTGTTGCCACAGACAGGTGACGTAGATAGTGTAGTTGCAAAGTCACAATTGCACGTGCACACAGATGTTTTTCTTGGCTACTAATTGTCAAAGCATTATATGAGGTTCATAAAGATTTTTTTCTCTGTTGTGGAGTTAACCTCTTACCACCCGCCTAAACCAAATGCATTCTGTCCTCTTTGGCTGTTATATAGGCCCTCATTTGAAAGCTAAGACCCACAAAACTGATCTTTTTCCTCGCGTTGTTGCTGTGTTGTGTCACCTTTTTTGTGTTTTTGTTTATTTTGGTCACTTTTGTTGAGTTTTTGTTGAATTTTTGTTGAGTTTTTGTCACATTTTTGTTAATTTTTTGTTGAATTTTTGTCACATTTTTGTCACATTTTTGTTGAATTCTTGTAATTTTTTGTTGTTGAATTTTTGTTGAATTTTTGTTGAATTTTTGTAAATTTTTGTTGTTGAATTTTTGTCACATTTTTGTTGAATTTGTGTAATTTTTTGTTGTTGAATTTTTGTTGAATTTTTGTTGAATTTCTGTTGAATTTCTGTTGAATTTTTTGTTGTTGAATTTTTGTCACATTTTTGTTGAGTAAAGACCTCCCCCCCGCTCACTTCCGTCAATAACCTTTAGGAGTTACTGCGCGGACGTTGTGCTCCTCGTATCATTACGCCTCACAATATAGTCCCCCTTTTTATTTGCTTATAAAATCGACACGTTACATTTCTGTGTAAATATACTTCGCATGAAAACACTTCACGTAACTTTATTAAAAAAGGGAACACGTGGAAGAGCTTGGTAGCTTCTATCGTGAGCTTTTTTGGAGCTATGTGACATGTGGGAGAGGCTGCGTATGTGCTCCGTTTGCCTGGCAGAGCGCACGGACAAAGACCAGACGGGGATATATTAACACGTCTAAGGTTAGGTAAGAACATATCTCAGTATGTAAAAACGGTGGCCTATTCCTTTAAAGGAAAACCAAATGATTGAACTAAATGGTCAAATCGACAATCACGGTAACACTACATTTGTTTTCACAGAGCCGAAGAGGAGGGACAGCAAGAGCCTTCCTCCAGGTCAGAGTCTCCACACGTTCACACACTCGCGGTCATGATCACACAACTGCTTGAGGCCACGGAGACCTTTCGGAGACCATGCGGAGACTCACTTCAACATGAACTGTGTGATAGGTTTTGCTGCTGGTTTGAATCAGGGGCGGACTGGGACTGAAAAACAGCCCTGGACTCTGACCAGCCTGGCCCAAATTAGCGAATTGTGACTTCCACAAATACATATTTTAACCTCTTAACATTAACGAGTGCATTTTCCCCAGTTCGGCTTTTTATTATTATTTTTTTGATCGGCATCATCAGCAAAAAGAACGGGAAAGGTGGTCGCAGAAACAGAAGCAAAATCATTCATATAAATAATACTGGTCCCAAAATTGAACCTTGTGGTGCACCATACTCCACGGAATTCCTTTTAGATTCATGTTTTTTTTATACTGGGCTTTACCCAAATCTAAAAGCTTCTCGACTGGAGATCAACAATGTAACGCCTCATTTGAAAGCTAAGACCTACAAAAGTGATGGAAACTTTTCGTCACGTCGCCACATTTTTGTCGTTTTTTTAATCATCTTTTCAATCATTGTGTTTTTCTCATGTTTTTGTTGACTTTTCCTCCTCTTTTTCTCGCTATTTTGATGCTTTTCTTTTTAGCTTTTAGATTTGGGTAAAGCTCGGTTGAGGCGGGACCGGTGGCCCTAGAGCCAGTGGCCCTTCTGTGCTCTTCCAGAATGGACATATGGCCAGTCCGCCTCTGGTTTGAATTAATCACGTAGCTTAGCATTTACATTGTTTATCGGTTTGATTAGCATTAGGCAGAAACTACTGTATAGAAATTCCCCCCATTGGTTCACATTACAAGTGCCACGCCCCCAGGATATCTTGTAACTCCGCCCGCTAACCAAAACCTGCTCCCGCCCACGGCTGTGCCCAGATCTGCGGCTGGTGCTGGTGGGGAGGACCGGGGCGGGGAAGAGCTCCAGTGGGAACACCATCCTGGGAGACAGAGCCTTCACCTCCTCCGTCAGCGCTTCATCAGGTGAGACGGACCACCAAGTCAGGCACATATGGGAAAAAAGAAGGAAATTAGGCTTTTTTTGTTTCCTGTGCACATTTTTATTTACTTTTGATGAAGAATGGAGTTTCATTTGGCATAATTTTACTCTGTAATTTTGACAAACAGCGTCGTAAAAAAAAAGCTGAGCTGTTTTTATCTGTCATTAATTCACCTCTCACTACATTGGTTTTGGTGAGATTTATGCCAGTTATTTGAATTAGGAATAAGCAGAGATTGCAGAATAAATAGAGCTAAACTAAACATAATTTCAGGAAACAATCATGAATCACGAATTTCGCAACACACGCGTTTTAAAACTGTTGCGTAAAAGTCTGAAAGGACGAGTTCCTCATTTTCGACTTAATGTTTAAGAAACACAGAGGGAACGGGGCGATTTTCAGCGGTTCCAGCGACATTGATGCTCCTGAGTCGGTGCTTACCTTCACCTCTCCCTCCTCTCTCTCCGCTCACTGGGCTTCATGTATTTTATCCAAAGCCCATGTGCTCTCAGCTACGACGTTAGCTGCATCATGTTGGCCTTTTAGCTTCAGTTAAAGCTGTTTGAAGGCGAAATGCAAAGAGAAACCACGCGGTGTTCTGCATGTAGATGTGCTTCAGAGAGAGCCAGGCTGCGCTCACTCCAAGTACAAAACCAACAACGGTTAAAAAACATTTTACGGTGAATTGTTCATGGTAAGAGACTAAAGCTTCACAAATTCATTCATTCATTCATGGCCCTTCAAGTGCCCATTATTTGGAATTTTATATCCCCAGGGATTTTTACATATATCTGATTCCAGCCTGATTTACTGAGGTCTGAACCCGAAAAACAAGGAGAAACTGATTTTTTTGTTTTGTTTTACAGATTTTTTCACTTGTAGTTTATTTTAAAGAGGGGGTATTCTGCTTTTTTCAGTCCCATAGCACCAGTCTATCACACTACAATGATGACAAACCTTCTGTTGGTCTGTAAATGCAGTAAATTAGAATAACCGCCTTGTATAAAATGTCTCTCTCAAAATGGCTGTAGTGAATGTCTTGAAATAGGCCTCTGTCTCTTTAAGAACCTCTGAGCCTTTCCGACACGCCCCCTCCACACGCTGTCTGTGGCATCAGTGGGGAGGGGGCTCTGTAGTTGGTTACTCGGCTGTTGACGAAAGCTCGGAGGCGTCTCCAGGAGGTGGGGGCGTTCCTAGGAGGACTCAGGCAAACCTATCCCTAAAATGGCCGCCATCAGAGTTTTTACAGATTACTCAAAAATACGTGAATGTGCCAAGGCAACACTTCAGGCATGTTTTTAATGAGGGAATGACATAATAACATGATGGAAAACTTGAAAAAGTCCATTTTGCCTAATACCCCCCCTTTAAATTTTAACAAAATACAAAATCCCTCCAAAATCTTTTGAACTTTATATCAACAACAAAGCATACCCTCAAACCTGGCTATGTCCATTATTTAGATTTTGTCACTCACAATTTATAAAGCACACATTCCCATATTTATGTTAGTAATCTACAGCAAAAGTTTCAAATTGATATCTCTACATATGAAAAAGGTTACAGTTTTCGCCTTAAAATGCCCCCCATTCTTACAGAAACACTTGTGTGTGACTTGTGCGGTCCTTTGCAGTGACCCGCCGGTGCAGTAAGAGGAGCGGCTGTGTAGGGGACTGGCAGGTGACCGTGGTGGACACCCCCGGCCTGTTCGACACCTCCTTGAACCAGGACGCGGTGGGCAGGGAGGTGTCCAAGTGCATCAACATGTCCTGCCCCGGGCCTCACGGGATCCTGCTGGTCGTCCGCCTGGGCCGCTTCACCCCGGAGGAGCAGGCCGCCGTGGGGAGGATGGAGGTTATATTCGGAGCGGAAGCCTGGCGTTACACCCTGGTTCTGTTCACACACGCGGACCACAGCTCCCTGCAGCAGGCCCTCAGGGACCCGGGGCCCGAGCTGCGGGAGGTGCTGCGGCGCGTGCAGGGTCGGCACCACGCGTTAGACAACGAGAGGGCCGACGACCGCAGCCAAGTGCTGCAGCTGCTGAGAAAGGTGGAGCGGATGGTCCAAGGCAACGGAGGGGAGTTCTACAGCAACCACACCTACCTGGAGGTATGGACCACACTAGGGTTGGGCGATGTCCCCTGAATTGGCAGTTGACAATGTTTGTGATGGACGATAAGTAAGTAAACTCCTCGTTGTTTAATCCGCTTATACCAGGGTCCCACAAACGTAACATTTATAATAAATGTTTGTTTCATTGACTAAACTCACTAAATCTGCCAGACTACGGGACTATTTCCTGTGGGTTATTAGCCGGTCACTGAAGGCTGGTCTCAGAGCGAGTCATTCTCCGCAGCTATTACGAGGATCTCAGTCAGGCTCAACGACACAACATCAGCACAGAATCACAACACAACAGGACTAACCCGGAAACACTTTTCCCTGGAAGGAAACACCGATATGCGGCACTCGTGGGCAGGAGTTATTTACCTTTTACAAGGTTTAACCTGAAGCTAAAGCTAGCTAGCTCAACCAGCTCAACTGTTTATGGAAACAGCTGCGGTGGAGTCGCTCACACCTGGGCCCCCCCAACTCAAACTTTTATGTTTGACTTTACTAATCCAGACAAAGATGCTTCAATGCAGGATCATTTTATGTACGCCTGAAAATGATGAATAGCCTTAACCGTTTTCAATAGAAATGGAAAGCTCATATTTTATCCACCGTATGAACTAAAAGCACATACCATATGAAAGATTAATACCAAGTTTTACAATGACATACAAACATACAATAAATCAATTGACCTCTTTAACAAACACCCGCCATGACAGATTTAACAGCAAACAGATTGGCAGCAATACTTCAAACCTCATGACATCTGCGTGACCATCACCCACAACTCTATAGCCACACTACAAAAAGTAAATATCAAGCATTGTCTTAAATGACTTGAATTGAGGAAATGTATCTTGTTTTGAGCGGTTTTCACTCATTTAGACACTTTTCCTGATTGGACCAAGTTTGCTTTGCTTGTTTGAGGACATTTCAGACCAGTTCTAGGGTAAATCTCGCTTGAAATAAGAAAGTAAAATTGCCAATGAGACAAGTCCAATTTTCTTACCCCATTGGCAAAGAAAATGAGCTGAAATAAGGACGAAATGTATCGAAACGAGTCAGAAACATCTCAGAACAAGTGAAATAATCCAGGACAAATGCCCAACAACTTCTTAACTCGTCAAAACAACTAAAATTTGGATTATTATGCTCAAATTGAGCTGTTTATACTGATCTAGTTAATTACTTTTTGCAGTGCAATGCAAGGCAGCGCTAACGTTAAAATGGCTTCTACCGAAACGCTTTAACTCTCTGTTGGAGCCAAATAAAGAAATATGTGAGTATTTCTGTCTGGATATACGACCTTCTGATGTGCTCACATCAGATTTTTTTTCATCACTTTATTTGTTGGGCAGTCATCTCATTTTTGTCAAATTTTCGTGACTTTTTTGTCCGTTTTTCGTCAAATTATTTGCATTTTTTGGTCAAATTCTTATCACTTTTTCATCAATTTTTTCTCAGTTTTACGTCAAATCTTTCTCAATTTTTTGTCCATTTTTGTCACTTTTTTGTCAAATTTTTGTCACTTTTTCGTCAATGTTTTCTCACTTTTTTCACATTTTCATCCTTGTTTTCGTCAATGTTTTGTTGCTATTTTCACACCTTTTTTCCAGACGCTTTTGGATTGGGGGTAAAGCAGGAGAAAATGTGCTCGGTTCAGGTGGGAGTTAAGGGGTTAATATTGCCTGCAGTTCACAAACCAGGCTGCAGCGCCCTCAGCACCCTGGGTTCCCACGGCCTTCCACTGGATTTTGTGCTGTTACAATGAAAAAGTTGAAGCCTACGTTTTTGATTGACGAGCTGTGGATCACTATGCCGACCTTTTTGCCCTTTTACGGAACATGGGGCTTATTTGGAGACCCCTGTAATAAACCAACTAAAGTCTTGGTTCCACATTAATGTGACTGTTGTAATGCTCACAGTGAGAGTTCAGCTTTAGCTTCCTTTGTGAATTATCCGACTGATAACTTGATGAAATAATAACTCTTGTTGTCTTTTCCAGATGAGCAGGCTGTTAGACGAGCGAGAGCGACAGCTGGAGCTCCGGTACCGCCGCGAGCTGCAGCAGAGGCAGAGGGCCGTGGAGGAGCAGTACAAGGAGGCGCTCGCCAAGGCCCAGAATGATCTGACACAGTGCCAGCAGCTGATGCAGGACAAGGATCGGGAGCTGGAGGAGATCAAGCGCTTTTTCCAGGCTATGCAGAGCCAAACCCGAAGTGTGGTAGAAGAGATGACCAAGGAGGACTCACTGGACAACGCGCAGTACCACCGCACCCTCTCCTACTGCCCCAGAGACTGTTGAGCCGAGACCCCGAACTAGACTGTGATCAGGGGCGTCGGACTGGGGGGGTAAAGGGTATTGTGTACCCAGGGCCCAGAGCAGGGTGGGGGCCCTAAAAAGTGCTGCAAAAAGCATTCTGTGTTCTGTGTACTTCCTAAGTTTCCTCATAATTGATACTATAAGAATTGAACACAACCGGGCTGAAATACAACGGTTGCCAGTAGGGCTGCACAATATATCGCGAAAAATATCGTATCGCGATATTAGCTGATGCAATATCCGTATCGCGAGAAGCCACAATATATCGCAACATTAGCATAGCCTTCATCTGACTGAGATTCACCCTTTTTTTTTTGCAAACTCAAACTCATGAATTGAAGTCATGTGTAAAAGTTCAGGTTTAGGTTAACATTTACAAGCTTTGGTAAATTCTGCCCTTGTTTTGGTCCTGATGGGGTGTTTTTTAAGTCTTCTTTTGACACAATTTGCTGAAAAAATGGAACATATCATGTTTGGTGAAATATCACAATAATATCGTTATCGCGATATTGCACAGCCGTATCACATATCGCAAGTCACTTCAATATCGTGCAGCCCTAGTTGCCAGACAGAATTTTGCACAAATAATAATGATGGATGAATTTTAAAATGTGCCAAATGGTTGAGCCGGCTTCAAATATGCTTTTTTGTTCATGAGACAACGTATAGTATCATGTTTCTTTTTTGCAAAATAGCATTTTAATGCCTACTTTAAAGTCACACATTTGTTTTTCCCTGCACAAATATCCTCTGTCCCTGGTGCAGTCGTCCCGTTTAATGTGGTCTGCTAATAATCATTATGCTGCAGAATATTCCACCACCAATTTAAATATCTATATCACTACCGGGATTGAAGGTTATTCAATTTCTGTAACTGAAACATCGAGTACGCAACAAACAAAAACAAAACAATGAACTAAGTCTAATCTAGATTTTTAGGTCGCTGTAAATAATAAAGTTAAAATAAACCAACTGCGCTGTCAAACCACTGTTATGTGGTTAAAGAACAAGAAATATGAGGGGGGTCCAAAAAGATAGTTTGTACCGAGGGCCCAGAATTTGGTGCTACGCCCCTGACTGTGATTATTTACAGTTCTCACGCTACATTAAAACCTGGAACATAACTTGCTTATCTTCTAGTCATGGAAAATGAGAAAAAAAACACCAAATGTCATGGGGAAAAAAAGAATTCTCCTGCTCCTCCTTGCTGTTAAAGATGTAGGTGATATTTCCATCTAAGTCTGGTTCAGCTCTTGTTTGAAATGATAAGATCAGGTGGAAAAAATGAGTCTTCTAACAAGGAGTAATGCCACGGTTACCCGCGGTGTCGGCATAGTGAGCCTCACCAGCCACCGTCTCCTCTGCTGAAGGCGCACCGCGTAGTTTACAACCAAAACAGAACTTTCTCGAAGCTGGAAACATGTCCGAGGACCAAGACCAGGGGCGGACCGGCCATATGTCCATTCTGGAGGAGCACAGAAGGGCCACTGGCTCGAGGGCCCCCGGTCCCGCCTCAACCGAGCTTTACCCAAATCTAAAAGCTACAAAGAAAAGCATCAAAATAGCGAGAAAAAGAGGATGAAAAGTCAACAAAAACGTGAGAAAAACACAACAAAACATGATAGAAAAAATAATTTAAAAAAACAACAAAAATGTGACAAAAATGTGGCGACGTGACGAAAAGTTTCCATCACTTTTGTAGGTCTTAGCTTTCAAATGAGGCGTTACATTGTTGATCTCCAGTCGAGAAGCTTTTAGATTTGGGTAAAGCCCAGTATAAAAAAACATGAATCTAAAAGGAATTCCGTGGAGTATGGTGCACCACAAGGTTCAATTTTGGGACCAATATTATTTATCATTTATATTAATGATTTTGTTTCTGTTTCTACGACCACCTTTCCAGTTCTTTTTGCTGATGATACCGATCAAAAAAATAATAATAAAAAGCCGAACTGGGGAAAATGCACTCGTTAATGTTAAGGCGGGGGGTAAGAGGTTAAAATATGTATTTGTGGAAGTGCACAATTCGCTAATTTGGGCCAGGCTCATCCGCGTGACCATCACCCTCACCAGGCTTATGCCGAAAAGCGTTAGCTTTTACTCTATGTTGCAACCAAATAAAGAAATATGTGAGTATCTCTGTCTGGATATATGAACTTCTGATATGCTACCCTTTACATTTTGTCTATAATGTATTTTTAATTAATTTTTGGGGTTTAGCAATCATTTGAAGATGTGCAACTCCCTCCTGGATACGTTAACATTAATGTTTTCGCTGAAATGTATGATGTGGGGACTTTGGGTTGAGGGAGACTGTAACTAAAAACATGTACAATAGGCCAGGATGAATGAGAGTGTGTTTGAGAGTGCGCATGGGGGACGACGGATGGAAATGAGCTACAATCCGGTGTGGCGTGTTTACATGCATGAGACCCATGTATGTTCAGTGGCTACATTAGCTCTGACTGAATGAGATGAAAAGATCTGGTGTTGATGCTGGAGCTCCATGAAGAACACACCCACGAAACACAGACAATTACTCTTATTTAACATCGACATCAGGCTGCAAATAACAAAACCACACACATTAGTTTAGTTTCCACCACCACGTTAAGGTGGCGGTCCTGGGGACCTCCAGGTGCATTAGATCTATACGGATCACAAGTAGACTATTGTGCCGTAACACCTCTTGATGTGTCTTTGGGATTATTCTGCCCACACACCAAGAGTTCCCTATGGTGCACACATGAGAGGGGCCATTGCCCAGTGTGCCCTGGCCAAAGGGGGGTGCGGGGTGTAGGCTAAAATCCTTTAAAACACCTTCAGGCATATTATATTCCCTATGGAGCACAAAGGAGAAGGCCAATTGGCCAGTCTGCCCTGGCCAGAGGGAGGGGGCTATAGGGTGAAGTCCGTCAAAACACCTCCAGGTGCCATCCATCCATTTTCTTCCACTTGTCCGTTTCCAGGTCGAGGGGGCAGCTGTTGGAGCTGCCTAAATCACATTGCACCAGCCCCTATGGCTCCTCCTACAGGTGGTGGGTCCAAGGGAAGATGGCCTCATTGTTCAAAGCAGGCTTGTTGGTCTTTCATAAGGGGCTTCTGAACCCCTCTTTGTCTGACCCGTCACCTAGGACCTGTTTGCCATGGGAGACCCTACCAGAAGCTCGAAGCCTCCGACAACAGACAGACTTCACCTTTTAGACCCCTCCCTCTGGCCAGGGCAGACTGGTGCAATGTTACTGTGTTTTAAAGGATTTTCACCTATACCCCGCACCACAAGAGGAACTCTTGATGTGTGGGCAGAATAATCCCAAAGACTCCAGGGGCCCGATCTTGTGCATCAAAACGGAGACGATAGCGTGACATTTTGCCTCAGTAGCAGCACTTTGTGATCTTGCCACTCCAGACTTAGCGCATTTAAGTGGGTGGAGACACACACATTTTCCTCCAACCAGATCGACTCCGTGTCCAGGAGAGTGATTGTGTGGGAGTGGGGGGTGAACATGTGCTTTTGTTTTGCTTCGCGTTCACGCCGAGCGCGGCCGATCCGCGCCACAGCGGACGCTGTAGCTCTTTTTCTCTGGAGACGTGAACATGGTTTAGCTCACGATGGGGTAAATAAAGTTTTTAGTTTGACCTGTGAGAGCCTAAGGCTTAAGAAAGAACGCAAGACAGCGCAATGTAAACGAGGAAGTGAATGTCAGCCGTGTTTCCATCAGTGCAGTCGCCTCCTCTTGTGACGCCCCCTCACAGGTGGCGGAGGCCAATGGCACATATAGCGCCGCCACTCGGAAAATAATTCGCCAAGAGCCTGCGCTGCCCCGTGCGCCGCCACAAGATCTGGCCCCAGGTGTTTTGATGGACTTCACCCTATAGCCCCCTCACTCTGACAATTGAGAAACAGCCACCTGTTGTCTGCATTGGGGACGACTGCAACGTCGACTCAATAGGCTCGTTCGAGATGAGCCAGACGGACACAGTTTTGACAGCCGACTGCAGACGCATGGTGCCGGTTAGATTTGTTTCCGACTTGCTCCAGACGGGCCCCAACGAGAGCAGCCGACTTGATCAGCCGCTGCATCTCTCCAAAGGCCACTGCAGCGGCTCCACGGCCCCGTGCAAGACGGGACAACGACCACCTGTCAGCGGCTCACGCTCAGGTGATTGGATACCAGTCTGCTGTGATCAAAAACGTGCTCTGATCCCCAACACTTTAGATCTGAACAAATAAACTATGACTGGAACTATTAAAGTTATGTATCGCCCCCTAAAATAGAGCTCATGTTTGTTAGAGGATCATTTAAATGTGGTTGAAAAAACCTCCCAGTGAAAACAGTATTTTTGTCAAAAATAAATATAGTAAAAAACTCAGAATCTACAGTTCCAAATTATTATGCAACTAATTGTTTCAATACATTTTAAAGCTTGTAATTGAAAATGGTCATTTGTTGAATTTGCAGCATTAGGAGGTCATATTTACTGAAATCAAAAGCTATTTCAATCAAAAACATCTCAACAGGTGACGTTTCTTTTAACATAGGAGCCCTTGTGTGAGAGCAGCTTCAAAATTCTTAAATCCATTAAACTTGTGAGTTTTTGGAGAGTTTCTGCTTGGATTTCTTTGCAGGATGTTAGAATAACCTCCCAGAGCTGCTGTTTGGATGAAAACTGCCTCCCACCCTCAGAGAAGTTTTGCTTGTTGATGCTTCAAAGATTCACAATAGGGCTGAGGTCAGGGGAGGAGGGGGTCCACATCATGAGTTTCTCTCCTTTTATGCCCATAGCAGCCAGTGATGCAGAGGTTTTCTTTACAGTATGACATGGTGCGTTGTCATCATGAAGATGGTCTTGTTCGGGAAAACACGGCTCTTCTTTTTGTAGCATAGAAGACAGTGGTCAGTCAGAAACTCCACCTGTTTTTCAGAGGTCATTTTCACACCTTCAGGGAGCCTAAAAGGGCCTAAAGGGGCCGACCAGCTCTCTCACCATGATTCTGGCCCAAAACATGACTCCGCCACCTCCTTACTGACGTCACAGCCTTGTTGGGACATTGTGGTCATTCACCAACCATCCACTGCTCCATCCATCTGACCATCCAGGGTTACACGGCCTCATCAGTGAACAAGACTGTTTGAAAATGAGTCCTCATGTATTTCTGAGCCACTGCAGCCGTTTCTGCTCGTGAGCTTCAATAACAGTTTAGGGGAGGCCCGGATAGAAGGTTTATGCACAACTGCAGCCTCTGGAGGGTCCTACACCTTGATGTTCGGGAGACTCCAGAGGCACCAGCAGCTTCAAATACCTGTCATATGTGTTTGTCTGGCAGAAACCGTCCTCATTGTGCCTTAATCTGCACAAACCCGAGTGTGCTCTGAATCATCCACAAATCTCTTAACAGTACGATGATTATGCTTAATCTTTCATGAAATATCGAAGGTTTTCATACCTAGACCAAGGCATTCAACAATTTCACACTTTTCATCAGCAGAGAGATCCTTTTTCTTTCCCATATTGCTTGAAAATGATGGTCTGCTTAATAACGTGGTAGTTCAGTAGTTTTTCCCTTAACTGACAATTAATCATCACAGGCGTCTGAGATTGACGTCAGTGATTCAAAGATTCAATTCCATGAGTTTCATTGAAAACCTTTTTTTTTTTACCTTTTAGACCAGAAACGCAGTGTCGCGGATACGCCATATTGAAATGGCACAATGCGTAACGGGGCTCCCAGGGGCAGATTGCAATAGATTCACTCTCGCCACATTGTTATGAATTTAACAATGATTACTGTCTGATGACATTTTCCCAAATCTGCAAAACACAAGACACAAACTGAGGACAGTATTTTCCTGATATACAGGGTTTATTTAGTTTAGAAATATTATAACTCATTTGTGGCGTTATAAATAGTACATGTAATACCCCCGAAACCATCAACAACACATAGTTATAGTTCATTTTATGCTGTATTTTTTAAACATAATAGACACTGTTACACTTTTTGGAAGTTATTTCATTGTGTGTACTATCAATGCTTTCTGAACATATTAACACACTTTAGAAAAAAATACCACGATAATACTTTTGGTCACAGTAAGTAACAAGTATGGAGGCGCAGCGGTTAGCGCTTGTGCTTCACAGCTCAAAGATCCCTGGTTCGATTCCCACCTGGACGGGGCCTCTGTGTGTTTGCATGTTCTCCCCTTGTCGGCATAGTGGTAAAAACATGTGCAATAGGTGAATCCTCCAGCCAGGTGTTTCTGACCACCAGCCTGGCTCCACATCATGGAGGCGGGTCCCCGAGCGCCCGCCCACACTGGCAGCTCACTGCTCCAGGTCATCCAGCGACACTGAGGATGGGTCAAATGCAGAGAACACATTTCTCTACAGAGATTAATAAAGTATAACTTCCCTTAAGTAGCCACAGATGAGTGTGAGTTCCTGTTACATTACAGAACACACACACAAATGCACCATCTTATAAGTCTCAATCCAATTCATGTGGCCCTTACAAAAGAAAAGCCTTTATGTTTATGTTGTGTGTGTAAATATCTAGTTCCCACTCTTTATATAACTTTAGATAAATGGTGTCTTATGTCTTCATCACACATGTGTCCCTGAGGGCCACCGTAGGGACTTCAGGTTGATCCTAATGGGTCCTGACCGTGTTAATGAGAGGCACTTGTGTGAATGACCTCTGACCCCTGACCCTGGCTGCGCTCCTTGGCCTCAGCAGGATCAGGCTGGACACGGAGTCCGGTTTTGGTTTGGGACCGATGACATTTTCCCACATTCCCCCGAATCAACAGCGAGCGGATGTTTTTGTTGCTTCAGCATATTTTCTTTTGTGACAATTAGTGGAGAATAAAATATTCCACTGTGTGACACAAATGCAGCGTTAGTCTGAATACTCTGTGCTTCGGGAAAACCTGTTCGCCTCGGAACAATTCAATATGGTCTTTTTATTTATTTATTTATTTAAGGATCCCCATTATTTCGGTTCTTGTGACTCAGTATGAGTTTAAAATAAAACTATTTTAATATGATATGGGGTCAATATCCTATAATTGAACAGTGTACGTTTAAGTCCTTAGGATTTGTTTTTAACTGGTAGCCCTCCAACAACTTAATGCTCTTATAGTAGCCCTCAGCTGAAACAAGGTTGGTGACCCCTGGTATAGACTAATGGGGATCCTTGTAATTATAGGTCCTGGCATTCCTTATTATGGCATTTATAATCATTTAATTTCACTAAATTAAAAAATACATCAATATCAATGTCAGAAATGTAAATGTACCACTTCTGTGTTCTGTGATCCCGCCAGGGGGCCCCGACTTTGGGAACAACTGTCCAGAAGACATACATAATGGTAACCCTGAATCTCTAAAGTAGCAAATACAGAGGGTTGTATTCATAGACTATGTAACTACGTGTATTTGCACTTTCAAATGTCCTGGAAAATCTTGGATATGACCTGGAAAATGATTTGAAGTGAAGAATGGGAACCTGATTCAGTTTATTGGTTGAGGACACCCAACAGCACTGCTCTGTTGTCCCAGGGTGACGCACAAGGGCAGCAAGAACAGAAGGCCGGAACTGAAAACGCTCATATTTGTGGGCAAATGATCCGCCCGAGCCACTGTCGTCCAGATGTCCAAGGATTCCTGAACCTCTTCAGACATGATGATATAAAACAAACTTACTTGGTCTAAGCGTATTAGTGATGGGGAAGAGCCTCTCAATGGTTCAAAGGTGTTGTCATATGTTATCCTCCAGTATGAATGCAAGAGTGTGCTGCCTGTATTTACCAGCAGAGGGAGCTGTGGCGCTGCACTGAGTTGTTCCTCTTCCTCCTCACCCCTATAAAGAAGCTTAAAAGATACATCTAAAAAGTGGCAAAACAGGTCCTTTCAATTTCTTTTTTCCTTAACCTTTGAGGCCGACCTTGAGGACCAGGACCTTCAGCTGCTCCATCTGCCCGTCAGGACGACCTGAACCTTCCAAACCCAGAGGAAGAAGAACCAGGAAGTGACGTCGTACAATATATTGGAGAGGGGGGTAAGATGAGACACTTTTTGTTTTGATTGTTGTAGTGTAAAATACAAGCAAACTTTTACTATTTACATATATTTTCAGATATTTTCTAGTTGTTTGCATCTTCAAAATTCGTCTGGAACACTTGGTTTTAAAGATGTTGGTCCAGAAAAAGTAGTCTGATTTTACCCCAGGAGCAGGGGACGTTCAACCAGGTCTTGAAAATTGACACTAAACACCACAAAGTCATATTTTTTACACTTAGCAAAACATCTGTCGATCATGCAGTTTTGGCTCTATAAAAACACCCACAATAATTTCATGTAGTATTTTATTTTCATTTGCTTGTCTCTACTAGACCCAGACCTAACAACAAACAATACAAAAAAACATAGAACTGGACATTTAAATTGCCTGTAGTTTGTTATTCATTGTTTCTCAGAGGCGGCTCGACGTTTTGGGGTCAATTTACCCCATCTTTTCTTCTTCGAAAACACCAAGACATTTGTGTTTATTTAAGAAGAAATCTGAGGAAAAAGTGGTGTTATTATACAACCAATTTTTCAAATGTGTCAAGTTCAAATCATGTCAAGAGCAGACCTATTATCTTGCAAAAAATATATACCGTAAATTCTCTAATACTGGCCTGTATTCCATTAGAGACCGGGTCTCTGACAGGGGCCGGGTTTGTGGCTGGCGGAGGCAAATAAAAGCCGGTCTCTAAAACAGGCCGGGGCTTTTATTAGAAACTATAGCTGTAGAAATATTCCCCATGTTAGGAATTTGTCTCATACTGGCGTAAATGAAAACTCACGTGCAGGAAGTAACAAACGTGAACCCGGGCCGAGGGGGGACGCTGCGGAGGAGCTGATCCGAGCGTAACTTTGACACAGATTTAGCCACTTTTCAAACCTCCTGTGACTATTTGTGGAAACAGGGAAAGCAATAAATGTTTGTGACCCTCCAGGGTTTTAATAAAGTCTCCATCGCGTCTTCAAAGCACGTCCAGCTGCTCCGTGTGCAGGTCAGTCCCACGCCTCAAAATAACTCCTCCCATCAGCGCGAGCGTCTCGTCTTCTCTCGGGTCAGTCTCATGATCGATCACAAACACAAAACGCGTCGCTCACTTACCTGGACCAAAGTGCTCACTGCACAGCTCGGAGTCGGCCGTGTGAGCCCAGTGGTCTCTCCTGAAGGGCAGTTATCCATTTCTGTCGACGAACTGGGTCTTTAGGAAACTTGTCGAAAGCGAGTCCCTTTTTTGAGACAGGGTATTGCACATCCCACAGCGCAACAGGCGGCGTTCGGTGCTTCGGCCTTCAAAATGGCGGCCACAAGAATGCGTGACGTCACAGGAAACGCATGTATGTTTTCCACAAAATGCAATGCAGTGTGGCTTTTGGAACACGCAGGCGAGAGACGGCACCTCCTCATGACATCAGCAAGTGGAACAGCGCACTTTGGACAAGACGTGATTATCAAAGATTAGTCAGACCTGTACGGATTAAGTGAAACACAACTACAGGTGTAAGTTTTCTTTCATTTCCTGTTTTCAGAAGTTTCAGAGGAAGTTTGAGGAAACCACTGGCACATGGGTCTAATTACCACACGCCTTTGGAGAGACTTCCTGTTCAGTCGCGGAGGCCCGGGCGCTGCTCGGCGGGCGGCGCACAGGTGCATGCTGGGAGCCCAAGGTGGGGGAGGGCGGTGGTAATTAACTCTGAGGGAAGAACAGACGAGCTGCGGACTGGCACGGGGAGGAATGTGAGGTTTGCCCGTCCACAGCGGGAGACGCCGGGACGTCCAGAGGAGATTCCGTCCTGATGTCGGGACGCAGAACTTCCTCCTCCTGAAAGACCTGACTCAGAGGATCACGAGGTCACGCAGCACAGGAAGGATCGGCATTTTTATGTAGTGCCAAAAGTGTTGCCTGCTCTGCTGTTAAGTTTGTTGAAAAAAAAAAGAAATATCCAGCTTTGATCGAGATCTGTTTGAAATGTTCACGTGAAAGAGCTGTTGTGTTCACATGATTCATATGATTATTATTATGTTCTTTCATATTCATCTAAAGTACATTTCTTCATGGCTTCAAGGGCGTCACAGTTTATTTAGAAAGCAATCACTTAAAAGCATTATTTGTGAGTAAAAAGGCAATGCTGCGTTCAAAATAAACCTGAAATTCCTCCAAAACGACACATTATACTGTAAAATATACCATCAAAAATAATGCTCTTTTTTTCTTGATCTGAAATAGTTCCAAGTTCCCCCTGCTTGGTCCTTGAAAACCCCCAAGGGTTTTGGATTGGGATGATATGGAGAGTGGGGAGAATGGGGTAAGAGGAACCACCCTTATATTTTGAAAATTTACATACCGGAAATGCCCTAATATAGGCCGGGGCCTTTATTTACTCAAGGGCATTTTGGACCTAGCCTTTAAACATTGTAGCGCAAACGAGGCTAGGCTACAAACAAACGCTAGGCTATCTGTCTACCTACGTGAATATACTCTGGCCTAGGCTAATGCCAAACTGGAGGAAATGTGCTGGGTTAAAGCGGGGGGTAAGAGGTTTAAATTACGCCCACTGACCCGTGTGAACTGCCCGTTGGGGAGAGCAACGTAAACACCCTTCTCTTGCTAGCGTTACCCCGATCCACAGCTGATAAAACCATAAACTATCGGAAAAAAACCACGACTCATAGTTGAGACTAAAACAAAAGAACAACCCTCGTAGCTTTACTGTTTGAGAGAGACGACACATGCTAACGTTCGCAAAAGGCAACCAGGTATGTTTATTTGTTTACTACTTACCCTTCCTGTCACCAAGAACATTTGTGCTTCTTCACCTGATGTATCGTGGCATCCCATCCTGAGATAAAGCAGTGGCAGTCCGGCTTCACCAGTGTACGGAGAGGGATTATGGACCACAAAAATGAAGCCTAGGCATTAATTCAACCTGGGAGACTTAATTTCAGCATCAACAAACCTCCAGCCAATGATCGCCTCCGTGAGGGCACACCTCCACCTCAGCCCATTACGCCGGGCTCAGACCAAGCGGGAAAAAAAACGCTTTCCGTCGCTCAGCTTGCTCTACTTCCTTGGCCAGCCCCCCCTTGTGCAGGAGCGCGTGGAGGTGGGTTTGAGACGCAGCTTTTGCGCATGAGCCAATTACGCACAGGTGTCTGTCAGCGCTTGTTCTGTGGTTGGTTGGAGCCGCCGCCGGAAATGGCTCTGTATTTGCATAGCGTTGAAATTTTTTTGACGCTAGTCTCCGCTCCGGCCGCCCGTATCTCGCCGCTCTCCTGTGGATTTCCGGAGGCTTCTTTCCGGTCGCCAGGCAGCATAGGGAATGAATGGAAGCTCGCCGCTCTCCTCTCTTCCGCCGCTCTACACTGCAAAAAGTATTTAACTAGATCAGTATAAACATCTCAATTTGAGCACAATAATAATAATCAAAATTTTAGTTGTTTTGACTCGTTAAGAAGTTCTTGGGCATTTGTCCTGGATTATTTCACTTGTTCTGAGATGTTTCTGACTCGTTTCGATACATTTCGTCCTTATTTCAGGTCATTTTCTTTGACAATGGGGAAAGAAAATTGGTCTTATCTCATTGGCAATGTTACTTTCTTATTTCAAGCGAGATTTACCCTAGAACTGGTCTGAAACGTCCTCAAACAAGCAAAGCAAACTCGGTCCGATCAGGAAAAGTGTCTAAATGAGTGAAAACAGCTCAAAACAAGAAACATTTCCTCAATTCAAGTCATTTAAGCCAATGCTTGATATTGTGCTTTTTGTAGTGTAGGTCTGAGCCCGGCGTTAGCGTTGGAGCCACACCTCCGCAGCAGCCAATCATCGCCCTCGGTCCCGCTTTTAAGCCTCCAGCAATCATGGATCATTCGCTTTCCAGCTGCGCTGCAACCCACCTCCGCCCCTTCTCCACCTCTTCCGCCTTCGGCTTCTACTGCTGCATCTCCACGGGTCTCCATACCACCACCAGTGTCCAGGCCCCGGGGAAGACATCCCTAACTCTAAGCGATCGTCCATTCGGACATCAATGCATACATCAATGTCTACTGCCGGGGTCTGATCGCCAAAACAAAATGCATGTCAATAAATCTTCCTAATTGCCGCTTTTGTCTGTCTGAGTCTATCCAGGTTGAAATGTCCGCAAACGTTAGATGCGGCGAACTGTCACTGGTTTTCAGTGTGACAGTTGATAAGGATAAAATCCAAAGGTTTCGATCTTCATTGTGTATCTGTATCTCAAGTAGGGAATTTTTTGATGCAGCATCTTGAATTCAACTAGTTGAGACACAGATTGATACTGTTGCATTAGCCAGCGGTGTTCAAAATGGCGGCCAGAACTGCAGAAGTCACGTGACTGAAATGCATGTATAGAGTGAAACTCACTTGTCATTTTATTACAAACGTTCTTATTGTTGAAACATACTGGTGAAAACTTGTTAAAGCCATACTAAGTAACGTGTTTACCTTAATAAATCCTCTCCGTAGTCCCTGTGGGGGTAATACAAGTGTTTATGGGATGATTGGAGGGTCTTTCATCTCCCCCTGGTGTCTCTGGACAGAAAACCATGTTTGCAACTTGACTGCCACCGGTCCGGAGCCACCAATACACACTAATAGAATCACGAAGAAGAAGCTAACATGCTAACGGGCAAAGCTAACTGCGGGCTAACGTCACTTTAAACAGTATTTACAGCAAAGTTTGAGTGAAAAAAAAAATTCCATTTTATAATTGGATGCACAGTAACCCTCTCTCCCTTCACCTTTCCTGTCAGCGTAGTATTTACTCTCCAAGACAATTATTAAGTTAAAAAATCGTAACTTGCTACGACACCTGCAGTTGCGCTTATGGCCTCTAGGGGGAAGAGTTACTTAGTACTGCTTTAAGACTGACCAATCAGAGGCAGCTGGACTTAGTGATGGCGCCAGCTCAGCAGGACAAAAATCAGTGTCATTTGGATTGATCATCTGGTCCATTTGCAATTTATTTCTTTACCACAATTGTACCTCGGTCAGTGACTCAGCTCAATCACTTTGTTGTAGTCTCTCTTCACTCATTTGTTTCTGATCTTATAATTCCCTCTTACTGAACTATCCCTGTGTTATCAGCGGGTTAAACAACAGCTCTCACGGTGTCGCCTCCTATATTACACATATATTATAGACATATATTGACAAAAATGAGGAAAACGAGTAAAAAAAAAAGAAAAAAAAGTATTTAGGGTCACTTCCTTTCATGCTGTCCTTGGACCGACAGCATCAGAACTGTCATTTTTCAATATCATACTGATCGTTTAAGTAAGTTTATTTGTCATTGTACAAGCCTCCTCCTTCCTCTTCCACCAGCTCCCTCCGCTCCACAACAGTCTTTCACCATCTTCTGATAAGAGCGTTAAGTTAATCAGTTTTATCCTCCAGTGAACGTCCATTAGCCAGAACAACAGAAGGCATGTGTGGCTCATCTGTGAGTCTTGAAGAAATGTGTAGGTCTCAAATGCTGATAAACCCATTTGTTTAAGGCATGTCCTATTGGGGGGAGGCCTCGTGGAAGACCCAGGACACACTGGAGGGACTATGCCTCGGAGCTGGCCTGGTGTCGCCTCGGGCAGCTGGGGGAGGTGTGTGTGGATCGGGAAGTCTGGGCATCTCTGCTGAGACTGCTGGATGGATGGATGCAGGACTGTAACTGTCACGCTTTCACCGTTCACACTCTCTCACGCCACACTCGTCATATCTCACACTCAACCAAAAAATATTCCTGACTTTTAGTAACAAGTGGCTGCTTTATTTGTATGTTTTTGTGTCTGTCAGCAGCTCCTCTGCTCCTGGGACATTGACATAACGTCCTTTCCACGTCTCAAATGAACTTTGGAGAGAAAAAAAGGACTCCGCCAATGACTTCACAATAATAATATTTCCAAGACAAACTACAGAACAGTTGTCTTTATTGTCTTATATTAATTTTCAGTAGTGCCTATAGTATATGTTTTTGATCAGAGCGACATGCAGCTCTCTCTCAGTTATAACCACAGTCCTGACAGTAATCGACATTAGAAACAGGACTCTGCTAATGTGAACTGCTTAACTTTGTTGAGTTTTAAACAGCTCACTTAAAGTAATAATGACAGAATATGAAGAAATGCTGCTTCTCTTCAGCTCAGTGCTGTAATATCCACAGTAACTTTAAAATGTACAGTAATTTAGCTCTGTACTGTATTTTTTTACAGTAACTTACTGTACCATTCAACCATTTCTCAGAATCCTTTGTGATTTACTGTATAATACTGTTGATATTACAGTAAACTACAGTACAAAGTATCTCTAAAGTTAGACTAGAATGACCTGAAATAGGCACAGGACGACGCAGCAAACACCCAGAGGAAGCTTGTTTTATTGGGGAAGAGAAGACTGGAAACATGCGCTTATCAGAAGGATGGAGTGAAGTTGGACTTTTGGTTTTGTTTGGAGCTCATGGAGACTGCAGGCCTGCTGAGTCAGTGAAGCAAATACGTTTTCTGTTGTTGACTTGTTATGTTCTACCTGACATTAGTCTGAATGAGGTCATAAATGGGACGTCTAACCTCTGCTGGGCAAGTGAGTGACGTGTAACGACCCGGCTCATTCATATGAATGTCTTTAATCACCCGCTAGTTATTCACAGTCCTCACAGTCACTCCTAATGTGAGGAGCAAACTGTGTTTAAGCAGTTCATGTAGTTCATGTAGACCTTTTGTCGGCCATAGAAGAATCCAAAACATTATTTGGAAATGTATTTTATAGGTAGGTGAAATAAAAAAAAACATGCACACTTGACCCAATAGTTATGCTATTAGCCAACCATAGTACATGAGGCCTAGTTTAAGTCTGAGCATGTTGTCAAAATGTGCAGTATTTTGGTTTGTACAAGACCCATGTCTCTGATACAGCCAGGTCCAAATCATAACAGCATAAACGTGCAGGATGCTCAGACATATATGGTTTTACAATCATTTGTCTGAGCAAATATAAATCTGATCACTTTATAGCAGACTGTACTGTATTAAAATGCAGATGAAAACAGGAAATGATGATGTCAGGTGTTCTCTACCTCTAGAATGGTTCTTGTCCCTTATTATTCATATTTAAACATAGTAAGTGAAGATGATGACAGCTGTTGTGTGGTGTGTGGCACAATGCTTTGTTTCACTGTACCTTTTAGCAGGGCTGTAACGATAAAGGGGGCGAACTGGGCATTTGCTGAGAGGCCCCAATTTGAAGGAGAAAAAGAAAATGTATTCACCAGTAAATAGACCAGCTAAAAGTATTATTTATGATCTAAAATGCAGCACAATGCAGGAAATCACATCCGAATTCTACACATTTAACCCCTTAACTTCCACCTGAACCGAGCACATTTTCTCCAGTTTGGCTTTACCCCAGTCCAAAAGCTTCTGGAAAAAAGCTGTGAAAATGGCGAAAAAACTGAGATGAAAACAATGGTGGAAATGTGACAAAAAAGTGAGAAAACATTGACAAAAATGTGACAAAAAAATGACAAAATGTGACAAAAAATGACAAAAATGTGACAAAAAAATGACAAAAAATTGATAACAAATGTGAAAAAATGTTTACAAAAAATGTACGAAAAAATGACAAAAATGTGATGGAAAAATGACAAAAATTTGATGAAAAATTGACGATAAAATGACAAAAAATGTGAAAAAATGTGACAAAAAATGACAAAAATGTGTTAAAAAATTAAAAAAAATTTATAAAAATGTGATTTTTTTTTAACAAAAAATAGGACGAAAAAATGACAAAAAATGTGACAAAAATGTGTTTGATAAAAATTTGGAAAAAAAACAGACAAAAATGTGACAAAAAAATGACAAAAAAGTTACAAAAATAAGTTGAACACCCAACAAAAAAAATGTGATGACGTGAGGAAAAAGATCCTCTCTGTTCAGGCGGGAGTTAAGAGGTTAAACACTTAAACTGCTCTCACATACTTTGAGGTACAACTAGCTTTTGTCTGTGCTCAGCCACCCAACGAAGAACTTTGAAGAACTTTGTACGATTACCCAGCTCTTACTCTACGTCTTCCTCCACAGTTTGGTGAAAAGTTAACAGCCCTGCACAAACATTAGGCAGACACAGCTATAATAATATTGTAGAAATCTGGTGTTGTCTGAGGACGACTCTTTGCTTCACACTGGAGTGCTGTTGTTGATGACAGACCTGATCTGGGCTCATGCATTTGAATGTGAGAAGCTTTAGGTGTGGCTGAAAAGAGGAGGAGAAGGGGGAGGGGGGCAGCAGAGGTTTCATCCACAGAGGTGAGGGAGGGCTGCTTTGGGGAGGGGCTTTCCACACAGAGCTATAAAAGCCCCAGTGACTTCAGGCTGCACTCTGGACCTGCGTGTGAGAACCCTGCTGGTTTGGAGGAAACATCCAGGACTCCACAGTCTGTGCTGCTGCTGCCCCCCCCCAGGAGTCTGTCTGCACACAGGTGAGGAGGATCTGCACAAAGCGAGGTGAGGTCATAGGCCGTTCTGAACTCAAGTCAAGACGTTCTTAACACGGTAGTAGCAAAGGCTCTTACTGTTCCGCACTGTTTGACCACCCCTGGAAGTCACTGCTGTGTTCAAAACTGCTCCAAAACCTCACAAAAAATGAGAATAATACATGTCAGTGTTGTAAAAATGTCTTAAATTAGATAAATTACTTATCTACAGCTGTAATGTGGTGTGTGGCACAATGCTTTGTTTCACTGTACCTTTTAGCAGGGCTGTAACGATAAAGGGGGCGAACTGGGCATTTGCTGAGAGGCCCCAATTTGAAGGGGAAAAAGAAAATGTATTCACCAGTAAATAGACCAGCTAAAAGTATTATTTATGATGTAAAATGCAGCAAAATGCAGGAAATCACATCCGAATTATACACATTCAACCCCTTAACTCCCACCTGAACCGAGCACATTTTCTCCAGTTTGGCTTTACCCCAGTCCAAAAGCTTCTGGAAAAAAGGTGTGGAAAATAGCAACAAAACTGAGGCGAAAACAATGATGGAAATGTGACAAAAAAGTGAGAAAACCTTGACAAAAAAGTGACGGAAAATTGATGAAAAAGTGGCAAAAATGTCCCAAGAAATTTACAAAAAATGTACGAAAAAATGACAAAAAATGACAAAAATTTGACAAAAAAATTGAAGATAAAATGACAAAAAATTGACACAAAAATTGACACAAAAATGTGACAAAAATGTGAGAAAAAATTGTCAAAAAATTGACAAAAAAATGACAAAAAAATGATAAAAAATTGATAAAAAATTGACGATAAAATGACAAAATTTGACAAAAAAATGACAAAAAAATGACAAAAAAATGACAAAAAATTGACCAAAAAATGACAAAAATGTGACAAAAAATTGACAACAATTGGATAATAAAATGAAAAAAAATTGACAAAACCTTTATTCACGTGATTACTTTATTCAAGTAATCACGTGAATAAAGGTTTTTTATGTCAAATTTGAGTTGGTTTGAACTTATCTAAGATCAGATAAAAAACGCTAATGCAAATGGAACAAATAGAAATCCCTCTGGAAATGAAATACAAACACTTTTACTGTGAAAATTATTTATTATTCACTTGAAAATATACAAAATAATCCAAATTATTCCATTGGCAAGAATATGTTTTATCTGCTCTAAGGCCAACTTTAGATTTAATCTCTTAATTCAAGTAGATTTAAATTCATTTCTACCTATGGATGAGTATTCTTTTAGGATTATGGCCTATAAGGCTGCTCTGCTAAGACATTTGAAGGAATTTGCAACAGGCATTTGAGCTCTGATTTGGGTCATAATATTTCTCAAAATCATCTCGAGGGCCAGAGTTTGATGATGGAGGGCTTTTTTTAAATGAGGACCAAAGCTGCATAGGAATCCTGTTTCCAAAGTGGAGGACCAAAAGAGAAAGGGTTTCCTCGCCCATTGGCTCAGACAGTGTGTGACAAAGTGGATTTGTCCCATTATGTATTTTGGTTATTTTGCTTCGTTTTGCTTCATTTGCAATATACGCCGCCCAACAATAACCCCTGATTCATTATATTAAGTTAATAATGACTTCAACTTTTCATTTACTCATTTACCTGTACCACCTGGTGAGAAAGGAAGGGGCGTGGTCTTTGTCGGCCATTTTAAAATCGTAGGCTGGACCATGTGGCAGGGGCAAACCGGTATAACTTTGCTTTGTGTTTCCTTTTGTGTGTGATTTTTGATTTTTATTTTGCCTTTGTCTTTGATTTGAACACATATCATTTCACTTTATGTAAAATGTTAACTTACTTGCTGTGGAACTTTCTCAATGAACTAATGGCACTTTCCGGTGGGAGGTCCTTTCCCATTAGGGGGAAGTATAAAACCTGACTGCGGCTGCGTCCGAAACGAGCAGATTGGTGAGAGCTCTTACGCCAAACCGGATGTGCGTCAGTGTCCTCCATGACAAGATGCTTCCGAATTGGGCTGTCAGTTAGGAAGGAGTTAGGAAAAGGAGCCTTGATGCTAACTATCATAGCCACTTTAGCATAGGGACCTCTGATGCTAACTATCATAGCCACTTTAGCATAGGGACCTCTGGTGCTAACTATCATAGCCTCTTTAGCATAGGGACCTCTGATGCTAACTATCATAGCCACTTTAGCACAGGGACCTCTGATGCTAACTATCATAGCCACTTTAGCATAGGGACCACTGGTGCTAACTATCATAGCCACTTTAGCATAGGGACCTCTGATGCTAACTATCATGGCCACTTTAGCATAGGGACCTCTGGTGCTAACTATCATAGCCACTTTAGCATAGGGACCTCTGGTGCTAACTATCATAGCCACTTTAGCATAGGGACCTCTGATGCTAACTATCATAGCCACTTTAGCATAGGGACCTCTGGTGCTAACTATCATAGCCACTTTAGCATAGGGACCTCTGGTGCTAACTATCATAGCCACTTTAGCATAGGGACCTCTGATGCTAACTAACCGGTGATTAGGAAACAAACTTTATTTGTTGTCAGTCTGCCCATTTTGACCCCTCGTGGCCGGCTTCCTCACACAGTGATTTAGAACAGATTTGTCTCGGATTCACAGTGAGTTGATGAGGGGGGGGTGATACTGTTTGTGTGAATGAGAATAATAATAATAAACTAACTCCTGTTTCTGTCTGCAGAGAAATGGACCCGCCTCCGGAGACTCCCCAAACACAGGGAAACACATACAGCTGTGAGCAGTGTGGGAAAGGATTCGCCAAAGCACGCAATCTTAAAATTCATTTGAGAGTCCACACTGGAGAGAGGCCACACAGCTGTGAGCAGTGTGGCCAGACTTTTAGTCGATCATTCAACCTCACAACACACATGAGAATCCACACTGGGGAGAGACCACACAGCTGTGAGCAGTGTGACAAGACCTTTGCGAAGTCATCCAACCTCAACAAACACATGAAGGTGCACACTGGGGAAAAGCCCTTTGAGTGCGGCCAGTGTGGACACGTGTTTGCTCAGTCTGCAGGTCTGAAAAGTCACATGAGTATCCACACTGGGGCGAAGCCATACAGCTGTGAGCAGTGTGAGAAGAGCTTTACTCGGGCATCCAGCCTCAAAACACACATGAAGATACACGCCGGGGAAAAGGAGTACAGCTGTGATGAGTGTGGGAAGTCATTTAATCAGCTCTCAGTTCTCCGGCAACACAGCAGAGTCCACGATGGGCTGAAGCCGTACGAGTGCGAGCAGTGTGGGACAACATTCAGTCATTCACATCATCTTGAATATCACATGAGGATCCACACTGGAGAGAGGCCGTACAGGTGTGAGCAGTGTGAGAAGACATTTTCTCAGTCTTGCAGCCTCAAGAAACACATGAGGATCCACACTGGGGAGAGGCCGTACAGCTGTGAGCAGTGTGAGAAGAGCTTCACTCAGTCGTCCACCCTCAAAAAACACATGAGGATCCACACTGGGGAGAGGCCGTACAGCTGTGAGCAGTGTGAGAAGACCTTTATTCAGTCGTCCAACCTCAAAACACACATGAAGAGGATCCACACTGGAGAGAGGCCGTACAGGTGTGACCAGTGTGAGAAGACCTTTGCTGTGTCATCCAGCCTCATAACACACATGAAGAGGATCCACACTGTTCAATCTTAATCCAAGTCTTACTTATTTGAGAAAACTTTATATTTTCTCACAACTATTTGATTATATTTGATTATATTATAGTTGCTCACTTTAACCAAGCACAATTTTTTCACTTCGGCTTTGCTCAAACCTTCTGGACTGGATATTACAGCCTGTCTTTTTGTGTTTTCTTTGCATTTTTCAAGAACTTGTAGATTTGTGTAATGAAGAACTTTTGTGATGTTTGTTTTTACATTAACATTGAACAGTGGCCGCCTTTTTCTTTTGTACTTCAGGTCTTACCCAGTCGTAGTTTCTGTCCTGGCCTTGATTAGTTTTTTTCCTGATCAAAACGCCAGGACCGTTAAGCTACGATTGGTAAAAGTTTTTAAGACGTGAAAGTTCAAGATCGATGTTTTTTCTCATATCTGAAACGCCCTCACAGAATAAAATGTTTGTTTTTAAGGGATTTCAATCAGAGTTTTGTACCATTTTGTTCTTGCCTCTATAATGGACTATTCATTTTGAGTTTTAATTCTTGTCTTTGAATGAAAATGTGTTTAGTTTGACTCAAGATTGACCCAAGTCTCGCCCACATTTGGAATGCTTTTTGTATCACCGGGCTTCTATGTGAGGCCCATGACAAAATAAACGTCTGACAGATTGCCTTTAGATTGTGTGTTATACATGTGCAAACACAATAACATGAACAACAAGGTGTGCGTGAAATGCTGCACTACAAAAAGTAAATATCAAGCATTGGCTTAAATGACTTGAATTGAGGAAATGTTTCTTGTTTAGACACTTTTCCTGATCGGACCAAGTTTACTTTGCTTGTTTGAGGACATTTCAGACCAGTTCTAGGGTAAATCTCGCTTGAAATAAGAAAGTCAAATTGCCAATGAGACAAGAGCAATTTTCTTACCCCATTGGCAAAGAAAATGACCTGAAATAAGGACGAAATGTATCGAAACGAGTCAGAAACATCTCAATTTGAGCATAATAATCCACATTTCAGTTGTTTTGACTAGTTAAGAAGTTCTTGGGCATTTGTCCTGGATTATTTCACTTGTTCTGAGATGTTTCTGACTCGTTTCGATACATTTCGTCCTTATTTCAGGTCATTTTCTTTGCCAATGGGGTAAGAAAATTGGTCTTGTCTCATTGGCAATTTGACTTTCTGATTTCAAGCGAGATTTACCCTAGAACTGGTCTGAAATGTCCTCAAACAAGCAAAGTAAACTTGGTCCGATCAGGAAAAGTGTCTAAATGAGTGAAAACCGCTCAAAACAAGATACATTTTTGTAGTAGAAGCCATGGGAGACCCTACCAGGAGCACGGAGCCCCCGACAACAGAGCTACAGGATCATTCAGGTGCTCAAACCCCTCCGCCATGTTAAGGTGGCGGCTCCAGGAGGGGATGCTAACTTACTTACAACAATGTGAACCATTCAGTGCTTTTGCTTTCCTGTTGGTCGACATCCTGGAGACGGGGCTGGAGACTTTTCCTCTTTCCTGGGAAGAAATGAAAATGCATTGTCAGAATTGCTAAAGCATTGTACTTATTTTATGAAAGTGTACGCGTAGTAACGTTCAATGCGTATTCAGTCCTTCACTTCATATTTTAAGATCTTGTGGAAGTTGAAATCTCGTACAAAAACTCCCAGAGATTAGCGGATCATGTCCAGAGCCAGATTAATTAACAAGAGCCCAAAGTCACAGAAACGACAACGCACTTTCCCATGTCTGTGGCACAATCATTAAACATTAAGGAAGTCACAGAGATTCACAGAAAATGATATAGTTGTTTCAGCCCTGTTCACGTTGACTAAACAGATGCTATTCACATATCCTTGGCTCTCATAACAAATTGTACATAGTTTAGTGTCTGGGTCAAATTAACCTTAGCATTCTTAAACAAGGTTATAAACAAAATAACTCATACAGCTGTGAGCAGTGTGGCAAGACCTTTAGTCTGTCATTCAACCTCAAAACACACATGAGCAAAAGTCACATGAGAATCAAGCATCAAGTTTGTGTTTCAAGTGTCTTTAGCGTGTAGTGGTCTGGGTCGTTATGGGAGTGGCCGAGGTCATTCATATGTGTGTGACAGGCAACAACCACAGCCACATCACTGAGCTTTAGTCCTGCATCAAAACATCCTTGTATATGCAACATTTGGCCATTAGGTGTGACAGAGCACTCATTAACAAAAAATACTATGTAGTTATTCTATATTATGCCCTTTATATTATACAGCGATGAGAAAAATCATATTTAAAAGTTTTCCTATATCCTCATTTTTAAAATAGCCCAGTTCTCATCGGCCTCTCGGCTCCATCCAGACGAGCGCTCGCTGTTATTATTTACTTGTGCACTTTTGGCCGGGTGTTTTGGTGAACGGCTGATGCATCCCGGCCTCTAACACGGTTTTATGAAATTATGGATCTGTTACAGCACAAGAGAAGCAGAGCAATGTTTATGAACATTGCAGGACAAGATTGGAAATGTTATAATCCCAGAATTCACCTTTTAAAAAGAGAATTAATGAATTTGTCCAAGCAAGTCTTTGTTCCACACACCCAACTCTTAACGCTCACTTTAACCAAGCACAATTTTTTCACTTTAACCACATCTAAAAGTTTCTGGACTGGAGCTCACAGCCTACATATAGACCAGTGTAGCCCCTCATTTGAAAGCTAAGACCTACAAAACTGATCAAGATTTTGCTGCCACGTTGTCGTCACCTTTTTGTTGTGTTTTGGTCACGTTTTTGTAACTTTTTGTAACTTTTTGGTTTCGCTTCTGATGATTTTCCTTCACTTTTTTTTGTCCATTTTTAAGTTTCTTGTTGCTTTTTCATTGAGTTTTTTTTAGATGTGTGTGATGATGAACTGGAGGATAATGTGTTTGGTTCAGGTGGGGGTTAAGAGGTTAAAAAGTGTAAAATAATCAACACTAAAACATCATCAAGTCTGAAATATTCATTTGAAATACATAAGTCTGTGAACGACACAAACACGTATGAAAAAAACACATGAGGGAAACAACACGAGGGAATGATGGGGGATTTACTGGGAGTGGGTGCGTCTCCAGCTCGTCTCCATGGCGATGTCAAGTAAAGTCAGCTGAATACAAGATCTGAACAGGTTCGGTCCTCATCCAGATCCATCCTTTGATTAAGGCGAGACACGGCAGGTGAAAGTATTGATTTTTCACGCAGTGGTGGAAGTGGAGATTTTTCCTCCCTTTACGTCTTAGTTTTCATGTCAGATATAAAAATGCTGATGTTTATTTGATGATGTTTTGTCTGCGAGGTGGGGGCGACCCGGAAGTAGCTGCTGCACCGCGTAGAAAGGCCGTCTTTCCCGCGGGTTTTCATTCATAAATATTGACAGATTTGACATCCACGTGTCCTGCTAAGGGGCCCCGTGATGACGCTTTCACCCAAATATGGTGTTTTTCCTCCTACGAGACGCTGGAGCGGAAAAGTGGAAGAACGGGCCGAGCATGAGCACTCGCTACAAAACTTCAGGGCTGGTTTTCTCTGAATGAGAGAAGCTGCACTCGGGCAGAGCCTGAGCCCTTATAGAAGCTCCCACAGACTCCAAACTTTACAGCCTGAGACCTGACAAGATTTTGAAGGTTTTTTCAGAAGGATTTTTTAATATCTAATTCCTAGCCTGATTTATTCAGCTTTGAAACAAAAAAAACAGGCGGAATTTGAGTTTTTACAGATTTTTTCACTGATGATTGTTGAAAAACTGAACAATATATTCAAAATCCCCTCTGACAAAATCTGAGTTACTAATATGTCAATAAAATAAAATCATAAATTTTAATCTGGCTCAATTCATTATTTTGATTTCGTTGCCCAAAATATAGGCAACTTTGGCCATTTTAATGCTCAAAATGCCTTATTTTTATGTGAAAACATAAAATGGCGCCCTTCCAACCTTCTCAGTGTAAACTGACTTTAGTGAGACTTTAGGTCAGACACCGCGAGTGACAGTCACATGACACTATATACAGTGAGCTCTTTGTTTCCAGTAAAAAGGCCGAGGCCTCATTGCTCTTCAGTCACATGCTGAGAAGTGAAGAAGGAAGTCATGGAGATTCTGCTTTAGACAGAACATCCGTACTTCTGCTGGATGTAAGAATAAGATATACATTTAAGTAGTCTGTGGTATGAACATTTTTTCTATGAGATATTCCTTTATTGATCTCACAATGGAGAAATTCACTTAAGAGGTATGTACAAGGTATGTACTTAACAGGCTTATGTACAATGAGTAACAACAAAAAGCTTCATGTTTAAAGGGGCAAAAATAAAAACAATGAGAAAATAACAGAACAGACTATAAAAAAGGAGAATATAGATACAGACGGCATCTCGTCATAGAAGGGGGCGTGGCTTAGACTAGGGGAAAATAGAATCTTAAGAGAAACACAATTTTCCACTCTTTTCAGCCATTTTCTGGTGGAATATCAACTTATTTGTCACATAAATAAAGTCAAGTGTAAATCGGGTCCATATGGATATTTTCTCACAGCAGATTGTTCAGTAGAAGTGAAAAAGCGGCAGTTTTAGCAAGCGCTAGCTAACCGTTAGCATTAGCCCGATGCTAACATGTAGCATCATGTTAGCATTCTCCATTATTTATTTATTTATGGGCTGTTGAACCACTTTGCTCCTCTCCATGTCTTTGTATCTTTATTTAGTAGAAACTATATTCATATTTCGGCATTTGTTAAAGTAGTTTTTGAATAATTAGAGAAAGATTAGATTTTTCACCAAATTGTTGTCATAGATACATACGGCATCTCGTCATAGAAGGGGGCGTGGCTTCGCCGAGGGGGAAAATAGAATCTTTAGAGAAACACAATTTCCACTCTTTTCAGCCATTTTCTGGTGGAATATCAACTTATTTATCACATAAATAAAGTCAAGTGTACATCGGGCCCATATGAATATTTTCTCACAGCAGATTGTTCAGTAGAAGTGAAAAAACGGCAGTTGTAGCTAGCGCTAGCTAACCGTTAGCATTAGCCCAATGCTAACATGAAGCATCAGGTTAGCATTCCCCGTTATTTATGTATTTATGGGCTGTTGAACCACTTTGCTCCTCCCCATGTCTTTGTATCTTTATTTAGTAGAAACTATGTTCATATTTCAGCATCTGCTACAGTCGTTTTTGAATAATTAGAGAAAATTTAGATTATTTCAAAATTGTTTTCCCCCTTAACTGTTTTCAAACATGACCATATATGGGCGATTCCGGAGACGCCGTCTGTATCTATATCAGAGTCAGTAGAGTGGGTTTCTATGGCAACGTTCCATTCTATTCAGTCTCATTCCATCCCGAGCCCATTTGAAAGCTGTTATGTAATCACTTCCTTATATGGAACTCTTAGCGTGTGACATCATCATGTGGAATAGTCTCTGAGACGCCCACAGGCAGCATTCGGCATCACAAGGACCGTCACGCCTGCAGGGAGTGCCCTAATCTACACATTTTGGGGTCATTTTCTCTGTAAACATAACTTTGTAGAGATGGATGACGATAGGAAACCGAATTTGAAGACTCTGGAAGCACAGAAAATGTCAGAACCAGCGCAGGTCATTCTGGGGGGCTGCTTGACTGCGCTGGCTGGCGAACTTCTGGACCAGCAAAGCACCTTTCTTGTTCAGGCCGAAGACGCGCAGCCTTTAAAACGAGAAACGGAAGAAACAATGCCGTGTTTAGACATCGCTTGCACGGCAGACAACCCCCAGAACGTTGGCGAAGAGAGGCTCGAAACTCAAGACCTTAATTTGCAGCGATCAGAGGTGGAAGGAACGACGTCGATTGCCGGGGAAAGCTTCGATCAACCTGAAAGCGCCACGTTGCCTGAAAACCATTTGGTGACTGATCTTTTGCACGCGCCACATTCGGAGCAGGAGATCCCAGAAATAATATCCCAGATGGATCACGCGTTGTCGCAAATTGAGGCGATACAAGAGGGCATGGACACAGAACCAGGAGTTCCGAGCAACGCTGCCGACGAATACGCAGTTGAGCTGAATGAAGTTTCCGAACTCCCAGCCGCTTCTGAGAACACGGAGACGAGCGACGCATCCCTTCTTGCCGAAAACGCCGCGTTGAAGAAGAGGTTGGCTGAGCTGGAAATGAAAGTTAAACAAAAGTCCAGAAACGAGCTCGAACAGGAGGCCAAATACGCCGAGGAGAAAGCCAGAAGTCAGAGAGAACTGGATGGATGGATCAGCGCCGTAGAGTATCAGAGAGATCAGCTGCTTATCCTCTACAAACATCACTGCTATCGGGTCAAGGAACTCGAAGCTCAGAAACGTCAGCTCGCGGAGAAAGTCCAGTGTCTGTTGGAGGCGGCCGGGTATCCAGCTCAACAAAACGACTTCGCAGAACTACCTGAGGAGGACGGTCGGTCCAGTGATGATTGTGCGGCTGCTAATCTGACTTACAACGTCGCTTCGAGAAGACGTGAGGAGGGAAATCTGTCAATCTTGACTTATGTCATAAACCGGCGCGATGGCGAGTCTGCGCTGGATGAGAGCGGCGCTGCTAACCTGACTTACAATGCTGCCTCGAGAAGACAGGGTGAAACCGCTCCAACCATTCAGTCTTTGCCAGAGTCTGACCACGTGGACTTCAAACTTGAAGACGAAGAAACCTCAGCTCATGACGCTTCAAGTTTTATATCAGACAGCAGCTGGGGCTCAGACATCTCCGATTTGCCCTGCGATTACTGCAACATGCCCTCTTGTTTCTGCCCACCTGGAGGCCCACCAAAAGAGTCCGCAGAAAAAGCTGATGCTGGTTTGGAAAAGGAACCGTCAGACCCATCGTGCGTCAGAGATCTCTCAGGCCGTCCTGAATCGACCTCGGAGGGTCCTGGAGATGAGGGAGAGGACGGTGTTGATGGCAGTGACAACGATTCCAAAATGCCCAGTACGTCGTGCAATGTCGCCACACCGGCGGTTTCATTATGCGAGGACTTGAGGGTCGAACGTTTGGAGAACACGCTGAGCTGTGAGGAACAGGAACCGAGCGACGAGGAAGATGCAAAGTCCTGGAGAGCAGATGAAGGAGAAGAGCCAAAAGAGTGTTTGGCAGTTGATGAGGAGGAGGCAGAGTGTTTGGCAGCAGATGAAGGAGAAAAGCCAAGAGAGTGCTCGATAGTTGATGAGGAGGAGGCAGAGAGCTGGGCAGCAGATGGAGAACAGCAAAGAGAGTGCTCGACAGTTGTTGAGGAGGAGGCAGAGTGTTTGGCAGCAGATGAAGGAGAACAGCAAAGAGAGTGCTCGACAGTTGATGAGGAGGAGGCAGAGTGTTTGGCAGCAGATGGAGAAAAGCAAAGAGAGTGCTCGACAGTTGATGAGGAGGAGGCAGAAGGAGAAAAGCAAAGAGAGTGCTCGACAGTTGATGAGAAGGAGGCAGAGTGTTTGGCAGCAGATGAAGGAGAACAGCAAAGAGAGTGCTCGACAGTTGATGAGGAGGAGGCAGAGTGTTTGGCAGCAGATGAAGGAGAAAAGCAAAGAGAGTGCTCGACAGTTGATGAGGTGGAGGCAGAGTGTTTGGCAGCAGATGAAGGAGAAGAGCCAAAAGAGTGCTCGACAGTTGATGAGGAGGAGGCAGAGTATTTGGCAGCAGATGATGGAGAAAAGCAAAGAGAGTGCTCGACAGTTGATGAGGAGGAGGCCGAGTGTTTGGCAGCAGATGAAGGAGAAAAGCAAAGAGAGTGCTCGACATTTGATGAGGAGGAGGCAGAAGGAGAAAAGCAAAGAGAGTGTTCGACAGTTGATGAGGAGGAGGCAGAGTGTTTGGCAGCAGATGAAGGAGAAGAGCCAAAAGAGGGTTTGGCAGTTGATGAGGAGGAGGCAGAGTGTTTGGCAGCAGATGAAGGAGAGAAGCAAAGAGAGTGCTCGACAGTTGATGAGGAGGAGGCAGGGTG
The DNA here is from genome assembly GCF_951799975.1 of Gobius niger. NCBI lineage: Eukaryota > Metazoa > Chordata > Actinopteri > Gobiiformes > Gobiidae > Gobius > Gobius niger. Next base: position 3,937,682 of record NC_136873.1, on the reverse strand, counting down.
TTTGGCAGCAGATGAAGGAGAAAAGCAAAGAGAGTGCTCGACAGTTGATGAGAAGGAGGCAGAGAGCTGGGCAGCAGATGGAGAACAGCAAAGAGAGTGCTCGACAGTTGATGAGGAGGAGGCAGAGTATTTGGCAGCAGATGAAGGAGAAAAGCAAAGAGAGTGCTCGACAGTTGATGAGGAGGAGGCAGAGTGTTTGGCAACAGATGAAGGAGAAAAGCAAAGAGAGTGCTCGACAGTTGTTGAGGAGGAGGCAGAGTGTTTGGCAACAGATGAAGGAGAAAAGCAAAGAGAGTGCTCGATAGTTGATGAGGAGGAGGCAGGGTATTTGGCAGCAGATGAAGGAGAAAAGCAAAGAGAGTGCTCGACAGTTGATGAGGAGGAGGCAGAAGGAGAAAAGCAAAGAGAGTGCTCGACAGATGATGAGGAGGAGGCAGAGTGTTTGGCAGCAGATGAAGGAGAAAAGCAAAGAGAGTGCTCGACAGATGATGAGGAGGAGGCAGAGTGTTTGGCAGCAGATGAAGGAGAAAAGCAAAGAGAGTGCTCGACAGTTGATGAGGAGGAGGCAGAAGGAGAAAAGCAAAGAGAGTGCTCGACAGATGATGAGGAGGAGGCAGAAGGAGAAAAGCAAAGAGAGTGCTCGACAGTTGATGAGAAGGAGGCAGAGTGTTTGGCAGCAGATGAAGGAGAAAAGCAAAGAGAGTGCTCGACAGTTGATGAGGAGGAGGCAGAGTGTTTGGCAGCAGATGAAGGAGAAAAGCAAAGAGAGTGCTCGACAGCTGATGAGGAGGAGGCAGAGTATTTGGCAGCAGATGAAGGAGAAAAGCCAAGAGAGTGCTCGACAGTTGATGAGGAGGAGGCAGAAGGAGAAAAGCAAAGAGAGTGCTCGACAGTTGATGAGGAGGAGGCAGAGTGTTTGGCAGCAGATGAAGGAGAAAAGCAAAGAGAGTGCTCGACAGTTGATGAGGAGGAGGCAGAGTGTTTGGCCACAGATGAACAGAAAGAACCAGGTGAGTGTTCGATGGTTGATGATGAAGAGGAAGAGTACTGGACAGCTGATGAAGGAGAGGAACCAGCAGAGTACTGGATATCTGACGAAGAAGACGAAAAGTACTGGACAGCTGCCGAAGAAGAGGGAGAGTACTGGATAGAAGAAGAGGGAGAGTACTGGACAGCTGATGAAGGAGAGGAACCAACAGAATACTGGACAGCTGATGAAGGAGAGGAACCAACAGAGTACTGGACAGCTGATGAAGGAGAGGAACCAACGGAGTACTGGACAGCTGATGAAGGAGAGGAACCAACAGAGTACTGGACAGCTGACGAAGGAGAGGAACCAACAGAGTACTGGACAGCTGACGAAGAACACGAAGAGTACTGGACAGCTGCCGAAGAAGACGAAGAGTACTGGACAGCTGCCGAAGAAGAGGGAGAGTACTGGATAGAAGAAGAGGCTGAGTACTGGACAGCAGCTGAAAGCAGGACACTACCCAACGAAGACTCTGCTGACTCTCCTCTGTCAAACGAGCACAAGCAGAGGTCAGAAACTGTGCCCAGCTCTTGCCGAACCTTTGCCCTTGAACTTCTCAAAGCGGCCGCTTGGGGTCTTCTTCTTGGGGTCTTCTACGGGTGTTGGGCAGCGAGCACCAACGCAGGCATTGCCATAGGAGGTGCCAACACCTTGGATCATGTCAGTGTACCTGCGTGGCCTGATTGTCAAGCGTGCGGCCACTCAGCAACGCCAGACTTTCTGCCTTATTTTTAAAACCCCCAGCTGCACGTAGTAAGTGTTTCCTTGAAAGAAAAGCAATATAATTGAGCTAAAGGGACTATAAGGAGTTTAAAAATGTTAAAATTAAGTATTTTCCTCCCCCTACATGTTCCAGCCATGTCCTAATGTGTAGAATGAGCTCGCACTGCCTCTAAAATCCTGTACGGTCACTCAAAAATGTGTCACTTCGGCCCGAATTGCCGTCATGCACGAGCTTAATGTAGAAGGTGCAGTTACACATATGGCCTGAGGTGGCAGTAGTGAGTACAAAATGGCGAACTTGCTTCCAGCCCAGTTAAGTGGTTGAATTTGCCTTTTTGCTTTCACACAACTTATTTTCCAACCTCTTCAGGGTGCTGGTTTTGGTCCGGGCATTTGGACGCAATTGGACGCAAGGGGGCGCCGTTCCAACCTCCTCAGTGTAAATGTGAGTTGACTTTCTTCAGAGTGAGACTTTAGGTCAGACACCATGAGTGACGGTTACATGACGGTAAACACAGTGAGCTCTTTGTTTCCAGTAAAAAATCTGAGGCCTCATTGCTCTTCAGTCACAGACTCAGAAGTGAAGAAGGAAGTCATGGAGCTTTTTAGACTTTTCACTGTAAACAAAGAGCTCACTGTATTTACCGTCATGTTACTGCCACTCATGGTGTCTGACCTAAAGTCTCACTCTGAAGAAAGTCACCTCACATTTACACTGAGAAGGTTGGAAGGGCGCCCCCTTGTGTCCAATTGCGTCCAAATGCCCGGACCAAAACCGGCACCCTGAAGAGGTTGGAAAATATGTTGTGTGAAAGCAAAAAGGCAAATTCAACCACTTAACTCAATTGTATTGCTTTATTCAAGGAAACACTTATTACTGTGTACTTCATGATCCAGGGAGAGTCGCGAATGCAAAAATCCAAGATCCTCACACACGACACAGCTGATTTTGACTTTCACTTCTGTATGGGTTGAGCCTCGAGGCCAAATCAAAGTCTCTTTATTTTTCGATGAGCGCTCTGCCCCTGCTAATGGCCATGTTTTGCATATACAAAGGTGTTTTGATGCAGTTAGAGCTCAGTGATGTCAGGCTGTGGTTGTTTCCTGACACATGAATATAAATGACCTCGGCTGCTCCCATAACGACCCAGAGCCTTTACCCGAAAGTCACTCGAAACTCAGACCCCTCCCGAAAAGGAACCGGTTTCACTGGACTGGACTGGTCTGTCCTGAGGTGGGATGATCACTTTCTTAACCTCTTAGCGCCCACCTGAACATGTTTTCTCCAAATTCTCCAAATCTGAAAGCTTCTAATAAACAGCCATTAAAAACGAGAAGAAAATGAGGATGTAAATTGACAAAAAAACGCTAAAAAGTGACAAAAGAGCAACAAAAAATGACAAAGATACGGCAAAAAATGAGAAAAATCCAGCAGAAAAAGTGACAAAAATCCAGCAGAAAAAGTGACAAAAAATCAGCAAAAAAAGTGACAAAAATTCAGCTAAAAAATGACAAAATTTCAGCAAAAAAGTGACAAAAAATCAGAAAAAAAATGACAAAAATCCAGCAAAAAATGACAAAAATCCAGCAAAAAAGTGACAAAAATCCAGCAAAAAAGTGACAAAAATCCAGCAAAAAATGACAAAAATTCAGCAGAAAAGACAAAAATCCAGCAAAAAAAGACAAAAATCCAGCAAAAAAAAGACAAAAAATCAGCAAAAAATGACAAAAATTCTGCAAAAAAATGACAAAAAATCAGCAAAAAATGACAAAAATTCTGCTAAAAGTTCAAACATTCAGCAAAAAGTGACAAAAATCCATCAGAAAAAAGACAAAAATCCAGCAAAAAAGTGACAAAAATCCAGCAAAAAAATGACAAAATCCAGCAAAAAAGTGACAAAAATCCAGCAAAAAAATGACAAAAATCCAGCAAAAAAATGACAAAATCCAGCAAAAAAGTGACAAAAATCCAGCAAAAAAGTGACAAAAATTCAGCAAAAAATGACAAAAAATCAGAAAAAAAGTGACAAAAATCCAGCAAAAAAAATGACAAAAATCCAGCAGAAAAAAAGACAAAAAATCCAACAAAAAACTGACAAAAGAGCAGGAAAAAAGTAATAGGAGATCTGCAGTCGGTTTCTCCACATTTCGATCAGGGGCACGGATGTTGATTCACTGACAAAGGCAGAGGTGATTGCATTAGGACGTGTGGCCCCGGCTCGACTGGGGGCCTCCATCACAGTGTGAGACACGCCGGTTACACTGACAAACACACATTATATCACGTAGATTAAAATATTGTTTAACCCCTTAACTCCCACCTGAACCGAGCACATTTTCTCCAGTTTGGCTTTACCCCCAGTCCAAAAGCTTCTGGAAAAAAGGTGTGAAAATAGCGACAAAACTGAGACGAAAACAATGATGGAAATGTGACAAAAAAGTGACGAAAAAGTTATCAAAAAGTGGCAAAAATGTCACAAGAAATTGACAAAAATTGCAGAAAAAATTACCAAAATTTGACAAAAAAAAGTACAAAAAATTGACTGAAAATGACAAAAAATGTGACAAAAATGTGATAGAGAAATTGACGAAAAAATGACAAATGTGGCAAAAAATGACCAAAAATAGACAAAAAAGTAAAAAAAAAACCTTACCTTCAAGTATCTCGGGGTCTTGTTCACGAGTGAGGGACGGATGGAGCGTGAGGTCGATAGACGGATCGGTGCGGCGTCAGCAGTGATGCGGTCGCTGTATCGGTCTGTCGTGGTGAAGAGGGAGCTGAGTCTGGGGGCAAAGCTCTCGATTTACCGATCGATCTACGTTCCCACCCTCACCTTTGGTCATGAGATTTGGGTCATGACCGAAAGGACAAGATCGCGAATACAAGCGGCCGAAATGAGTTTCCTTCGCAGGGTGGCTGGGCGCACCCTCCGAGATCGGGTGAGGAGCTCAGTTACCCGGGAGGAGCTCGGAGTAGAGTCGCTGCTCCTTCACATTGAAAGGAGCAGCTGAGGTGGCTCGGGCATCTGTTTCGGATGCCTCCTGGTCGCCTCCCGCGGGAGGTGTTCCAGGCATGTCCTTGTGGGACAAGGCCTCGTGGAAGACCCAGGACACGGTGGTGGGACTATGTCTCCGAGCTGGCCTGGTGTCGCCTCGGGGTCCCCCCAGAACAGCTGGAGGAGGTGTGTGTGGATCGGGAAGTCTGGGCAAGTGCTGAGACTGCTGCCCCCGCGACCCGGCCCCGGATAATGCGGAAGAAAATGGATGGATGAATTTTTGTCACTTTTTTGCTGGATTTTTTTTCTTTTTGCTGGATTTTTGTCATTTTTTTGCTGGATTTTTGTCCTTTTTTTTGCTGGATTTTTGTCACTTTTTTTGCTGGATTTTTGTCATTTTTTTGCTGGATTTTTGTCACTTTTTTGCTAGATTTTTGTCTTTTTTTTTGCTTGATTTTTTTTCTTTTTGCTGGATTTTGGTCAATTCACATCCTCATTTTCTTCTTGTTTTTTGTCGCTGTTTTGAAGAAGCTTTTAGATCTGGAGAATTTGGAGAACAGGACAAAACATGTTCAGGTGGGAGTTAAGAGGTTAAAGACTGTCCAGCTGCCTCACTGTGTGGCAGCAGCGGAATCCACGGGCCAGTTCCAGCTGACTGAAGAGCAGCTTCACACACAAGTGGTTTGACAAATTAAACATATTTGAATCTTTTGAATCTCCTTGGTCGTATATAAGCACCTCTATTCACCATTTCATTGTTTGCAGATTTCCTGTCTGTATATATTTACAATAATACAACAAATTGGCAGTTATTGTTGTTACAGAATATACTGCATTTCCTTCCATTTAACGGTGCAAAAACGTACATTTTCCATGATCTGTGAAGTTGGCATTCTTAACTGTAAACAATATTACAGAATTGACCTGTAAAAAGTGCAGTTACTCAATATTAACAGAGGAAACCTTTAATAATTACAGAAAATATATGTTGAAAAATACAGTAAATGGGCGTAATTGTGGTGACAGAATACGTCATTATAAAAACCTGCATTTCTTTCAATTTAACAGTGTAACTCGATGTGAAATTTACATTATTATTTCATTTTTCATTTTATTTTATTTATTTATTTCATTCAAAGTGATCTTATGCAAACACAATAAAACCGCCAACACAGTATGAATGAAACGGAGCAGAGGAGAAGAACAAGTCTTATAATATCTGCCCCTTTTGTTACTTCACATTTTACACTTCACACTGTTGTCCTTATATATATATATATATATTTACAGTATTAACCGATATGTTTGTATTTTATATTCAGTTTTCAATATATAAAATACAGAACCTTCGTATTCTTGTTTACAAATGGTCAAAAAGAAACAAACCGTCGAATTCATGTTTGTTCAAATCAAAAATCCCACATTATTCACATCCAAGTACTTCATACTTCTTTAACATTGTGGCTTTAATGTGTATTTTTAACTCCAGGAGAGTTTCTGACTTTTTCACTTCTTTCTGGAGTTCATTCCATAAACTGATTCCAGTCTTATTATGTCTGTCTGTATTATTAACGGTAAATCATTTGACAGAATTGATCTGTAAAAAGTACAGTTTACTCAGCTTTAAAGCAGTACTAAGTAACTCTTCCCCCTAGAGGCCATAAGCGCAACTGCAGGTGTCGTAGAAAGTTACGATTTTTTAACTTATTAATTGTCTTGGAGAGTAAATACTACGCTGACGGGAAAGACGAAGGGACAGAGGGTTACTGTGCATCTAATTATACAATGGGAATATTTTTTTTCACTCAAACTTTGCTGTAAATACTGTTTAAAGTGACGTTAGCCCGCAGTTAGCTTTGCCCGTTAGCATGTTAGCTTCGTCTTCATGATTACATTAGTGTGTATTGGCTTGTTGCGCGGTGTGGCTATGCTAGTTCCTCTGACCTGAAGGTGTGAGCGCCTGGACTTCCTGTCTGTATTCTTTTCCTGGAATAAAAATCATATATTTTCTAAAGATTATGTTGTGGGCGGTGAGTTCCCGGTAGATGATCATTTATTGTGTTCAAATCATGAAGTTCAGATCAGAGACGCCTGTGATCATGAAGGATTGATAGTTTGTCTTGAAGCTAAAGGCTAACATGCTATGAAAAAATATATATATAAAGGCACTATTTCAAGTTGTGTAATGCATTAACCCCTTAACTCCCACCTGAACCGAGCACATTTTCTCGACGAAAACAATGATGGAAATGTGGCAAAAATGTCACAAAAATGTCACAAAAAATTGACAAAAAATTGACGAAAAATTACAAAAATGTGATAAAAAAATGGACAAAAAAGGGACAAAAAATTTATGAAAAAGTGGCAAAAATGTGACAAAAATTTGACCAAAATGTGATAAAAATGTGACAAAAAAGTGGCAAAATGTGATAAAAATGTCACAAGAAATTGACCAAAAATTGACGAAAAATGACAAAAAATATGATAAAAATGTGACCAAAAAATGGCAAAAATGTGACAAAAAAAATTACAAAAATGTGATAAAAAGTTAACGAAAAAATGAAAAAGAAAAAAAAATGTGACCAAAAAATGACAAAAAAGTGACAAAAATGATGGGGAAAAAAATCTGATTACGTGAGGAAAAAAGATCCTCTCGGTTCAGGCGGGAGTTAAGAGGTTAAATTAGCCTTTAGCTTCAAGAGAAACTCCCTGATTCTTACAAACATAAACGTCTCCTCTATGGAAAGATTTCTACTAGAAACTCACTGGTCTGAGCTCATCCTAATGGAAATGAATACGAACAGGAAGTACTAGCGCCCACAGCTTCAGCTCAGAGGAACTAGCGTAGCCACATTGTGCAACAAGTCTATAGGTGGCTCCGGTCCGGTGGCAGCCAAGTTGCAAACATGGTTTTCTGGTCAGAGACACCAGGGGGCGATGAAAGACCCTCCAATCATCCCATAAACACTTGTATTACCCCCACAGGGACTACGGGAAGGATTAATTAAGGTAAATAAGTTACTTAGTACTGCTTTAACAGAGTAAACCAGTAATATTTGCAGCAAATGTATGTAAAATGTACAGTATGTCACAGTTTTCAAAAAATAGTTGTGCACTGTAAAATAAACAGTCATTTTATTAACATGCTTTTTCTGTAGGTAAATGACAGCTTTTTACTATATAATTTACAGACTTTTTTTTTTTTACAGTGTACCTATAAAACACATTTCCAAATAATGTTTTGGATTCTTCTACGGCCAACTAAAGGTCTACATGAACACAGTTTGCTCCTCACATTAGGAGTGATAGTTAGCGGGTGATTAAAGGCATTCATATGAATGAGCCGGGTCGTTACACGTCACTCACTTGCCCAGCAGAGGTCAGACGTCCCATTTATGACCTCATTCAGACTCATGTCAGGTAGAAAACATAACAAGTCAACAACAGAAAACGTATTTGCTTTACTGACTCAGCAGGCCTGCAGTCTCCATGAGCTCCAAGTGCTGTTGTTGATGACAGGCCTGATCTGGGCTCATGCATTTGAATGGGAAAAGCTTTAGGTGTGGCTGAAAAGAGGAGGAGGAGGAGGAGGGCAGCAGAGGTTTCATCCACAGAGGTGAGGGTTTGGGGAGGGGCTTTCCACACAGAGGTTTAAAAGTGACCTCCAGCTGGACTCTGGACCTGCGTGTGACCCCGTCTGTGTGAGACGACGAGAAAGCCTTGGAGCACCCTGCTGGTTGGGAGGTAAGTTGATTGTAAAATAAAGGGCAATATTTCCATAAACATTGAAATCTGATGTTTAATTGACTGTTTCTCTGCATGGCTTAAAAAGTGATTTTATCTTGACTTCTCTTGTCCTATGATGAGTGATAGGAGAAAAGTGGTGGGCACAAATCAGAGCGGCACACTTTTTTTTTTTTTTTTTTCTATGATGGGAAAGGGCTTTTTCCATTAATTTGAGTGTTTTTAAGGTTAGGGGTAGTTTGGATCAACCTCTTAACTCCCGCCTGAACCAAGAGGATCTTTTTCCTCACGTCATCACTTTTTTTTCCCATCGTTTTTTTGTTGGGTATTCAACTCATTATTGTAACTTTCTGTCACATTTTTGTAAATTTTTTGTCACATTTTTACTCAAACTTTAGATTGAATCTCTTAATTCGAGTAGGTTTCTGTCATTTCTTCCTTAAAATTGTTTTTTTTTTTAAGTTGTACATAATATGACCTAATTGGGTGCATTAACAGTATTTCTCCCATTTAACCCTAAAATGGGAGAAACATTTGCACATGATTTTTCCTATTGCTGTGAAATGTAAAAGACATTATATCCGATGACCACTCTGCTCCTAATGGCCATGTTTTGCAGATACAAAGGTGTTTTGATGCAGTTAGAGCTCAGTGATGTCAGGCTGTGGTTGTTTCCTGACACATGAATATAAATGACTCGGCCGCTCCCATAACGACCCAGAGCCTTTACCCCAAAGTCATTCGAAACACAGACTCACAGACATTTTTGTAAATTTTTTGTCACATATTTGTAATTTTCTTGTCAAATTTTTGTCACATTTTTGTCACATTTTTTGTCACATTTTGTCATTTTTTTGGTCAAATTTTAGTCAATTTTTTGTCAAATTTTTGTCAATTTTTTGTCATTTTTTGTCACATTTTTGTCATTTTTTTGGTCAAATTTCCATCACATTTTGTCTTTTTTTTGTAATTTTTATGTCAAATTTTTGTCATTTTTTCATCACATTTTTCTAATTTTTTTGTCAAAATTTTATCACATTTTTCTCATTTTTTGTCATTTTTTGTCATTTTTTTGTCAACATTTTATCACATTTTTGTCATTTTTTGTCATTTTTTTGTCAAAATTTTATCACATTTTTATCACATTTTTGTCATTTTTTGTCACATTTTTATCACATTTTTGTCATTTTTTTGTCATTTTTTTGTCAAAATTTTATCACATTTTTGTCATTTTTTGTCATTTTTTTTGTCGTTTTTTTGGTCAAAATTTTATCACATTTTTGTCATTTTTTTATCACATTTTGTCATTTTTATGTCACATTTTTATCACATTTTTGTCATTTTTTGGTCATTTTTTGTCAAAATTTTATCACATTTTGTCATTTTTTGTCATTTTTTTGTCATTTTTTTGTCACATTTTGTCATTTTTTTTTTATCACATTTTTATCACATTTTTGTCATTTTTTTGTCACTTTTTTGTCACTTTTTCGTCACTTTTTCGTCAATGTTTTCTCACTTTTTTGTCCCATTTCCATCATTGTTTTCATCTCTTCATCTTTTTCCCAGAAGCTTTTGGACTGGGGTAAAGCCAAACTGGAGAAAATGTGCTCGGTTCAGGTGGAAGTTAAGGGGTTAAACTAGGGTTGTTCTCAATCCTAGGGAAAAAAAATGTCACAATAAGGTAAATCAATGGCCAGAGGACGAGCATGCATTAACTGTGACCCTTTATAGAAGATGCGGCGCCCCCTGCTGGCGGGCGGAACAACACACTTGCCTTGTATTCCCAGACTAACTGTTTCTGTCTGCAGAGAAATGGACCCAGCTCAGGGAAAGACAAACAGCTGTGAGGAGTGTGGGAAAGGCTTCACCACGTCGCAATGTCTAAAGCGTCACATGAGGATCCACACTGGAGAGAGGCCGTACAGCTGTGAGCAGTGTGGCAAGACCTTCGCTCAGTCATCCAACCTCAGAGACCACGTGAGGACCCACACTGGGGAGAGGCCCTACAGCTGTGAGCAGTGTGGCAAGACCTTCTCTCAGTCGTCCAGCCTCAAGTACCACATGAGGATCCACACCGGGGAAAAGCCCTTCGAGTGCGGCCAGTGTGGACACGTGTTCGCTCACTATCGAAATCTTACGAGCCACATGAGAATCCACAATGAAGTGAGGCCATACAGGTGTGAGCAGTGTGAGAAGAGCTTCACCCAGTCGTTCAGCCTCAAAGAACACGTGAAGATCCACGCCGGGGGAAAGGAGTACAGCTGTGAAGAGTGTGGGATGGCGTTTAATCAGCTCTCAGTTCTCAGGCAGCACAAGAGAATCCACGACGGGCTGAAGCCGTACGAGTGCGAGCAGTGCGGGACCACGTTCAGCCGGTCGCATTATCTCGAAAGCCACATGAGGATCCACACTGGGGAGAAGCCGTACAGGTGTGAGGAGTGCGGGAAGAGCTTTACGCAGTCGTCCAGCCTCACGAAACACATGAGGATCCACACCGGAGAGAGGCCGTACAGGTGTGAGCAGTGCGGGAAGAGCTTTACGCAGTCGTCCGGCCTGTACGAGCACAGGAGGATCCACACCGGAGGGAGGCCGTACAGGTGTGAGGAGTGTGGGAAGAGCTTTACGCAGTCGTCCGGCCTGTACGAGCACAGGAGGATCCACACCGGAGGGAGGCCGTACAGGTGTGAGGAGTGTGGGAAGGCTTTTACTCTGTCGTCCGGCCTGAGAAGACACATGAAGAGGGTCCACACAAGAGAGAAGCGGCTGTGATGAGTTTGATCAGACCTCCAGATGTTTTAAGATCTTGGGCCAGTTTAAGCGGAGCCGCGAGTCCAACGTTGTTAAATTTGCAATCCTTTTGTCGCTTTTGGAAGCTGCTTTTCTGCCCGGGCTCGTGGCTCCATCAGACGATTATGTCATGTTTGAACAAATAGATGAAAGACGGGGATCGTGCTCTGGTCTTGGTTCAGTTTCAAATCTTGGTGCTAACCTTTCGAGCTCTACACGGTCCTTTTAAAAAGCACCTAAAAACCCATCTGTTTGAGAAAGTATCTGAGTCCGGCTGATGCAATACCGACACCACTTGTATAATGAATGCTGAATTTTGAATCATTGCAATGCTGTTTTATAATGATGTTTTTTAACACTGTGAAGCGCTTTGTGACTCTGTGTCTGTGAAAGGCGCTTACTTACTCTGTCGAATCTACGAAGAGAATGTTGTTGTTTTTTTGCCATTTTCTTAACTTTAACAAAGGCTCATCTGTTCACTTCATTTATAACCAATAAAAAGTTTTACATTTTGGATTTGCCTGATTCTTCCTCTGCGTCCGATTCCATCAAATTATAGCATCTATGTCCTAGCCCTAGCTCCTGACCCTTAAAGGAACAGGCCACCGTTTTTACATACTGAGATATGTTCTTACCTTAGCTTTGACGAGTTCTTTAGGACCTGTCTGATCTTCAGTCACGTAAACACAGCGCAGACGGCGTTAGCATTTAGCCTCTCCCTCTCTCCTCTATAGCTTCAAAACAGGTCAAGATAGAAGCTACCAAGCTCTTCCACGTTTTCCCTATTTAAATATGGTTACGTGAAGTGTTCCACTACAAAGTATAACTACACAAAATGAAACAATGTGGATTTTCTAAGCGGATAAACGGGGGGACTATATTATGTATAGAACGCCGGTCATTATCGGGAAAAAAAGCACAGACAGGGCGAACCGGACCCTGTCGCAAAGTGGAGGGGTCTTGTTTCGCCCTGAAGGTGCTTATTTTCCCGATAATGACCAGCGTTCTATACATTATCCCGCTTATTATTCGGCCATTTGCCAACTGAACACACACAACATAAACTTCGTACACTTTTATGAAGGTCGAAAGGTTTATTTAATGACTTCCGTGACCAATAGTTCCCAAAAGTTTGCGCGTTGCTCGGCAACGTTTTGCTAGGCTAGAAGCAGCAAAGCTAGTAGCTAGCCTAGCTACTTAGTTGAAGGCGCAGTTGGAGGAATGATGGTGAATCTCTTGGTAAGTTGAAAGTCAGACTCACGCTAACTTCACGAGCGATTCCCCGACTTCTCTCTCAGTGACGGGACAGATAGTGTCGCTACTACGTACGTGCGGAGTGATATGAAAATACCAACTCTGTTGCCATTGGCAGCGTCATTATTTTTCTCAGACGTCCTTTATCAGAAAATAATGACCGATAGAACGTTGGGAAATCCCATTCAAATCAACGGAGCTTCTACTTACGTTGTGAAGAGCTGTATAATAAAAGCGGATAAAATGGGGAACTATATTGTAAGGCGTAATAATACCAGGAGTAGTTCGAAATCCGTGCAGTAATCTTCACTTTACTGTGCGGATGCCAAACTACTCCTGGTATTATTACGCCTTACAATATAGTTCCCCCTTTTATCCGCTTAGAAAATCCACATTGTTTAATTCTGTGTAATTATACTTATTATACTAGTGGAACACTTCACGTAACCATATTTAAATAGGGAAAACGTGGAAGAGCACAAACAGCTTCATTTAATCCGTTTCCTGAGGCGGCTCTTTAACACATGTGACTGAGCTGTGATGACAACATGGATTTTGTCACTTTTATCTTATTCCATTTTTTTTTTTAATTAAATGTGCTCCTGTCAATCAACAGTGGCTGCGCATGAATCACTCGAGGGGGGTGGTGAAAACCTTTTTTTCTTTAAAATCATATGTTTCAGAATATGTTTTTTATACATACTGTTACAAAACATCCTAAAATGTCTGCAAATTATTATATTTATGTATGTATGTGGTGTTTATACAATAACCACCAAAAAGTGTGTCACTTTACAGACGATCTCACAGGTGTCATCCCGCCCATGTCCAGCAGAGGTCGCTGCTCTCTGGGTCAAGAAGCTGCTGTGAAATTAGGTGATATTTCTGTCATTTTGTGGAACATTTTTTAATTTCTGCGGAGTTGGAGGATGTTTTATCATTTGTAGTGACTGCGCACGTCTGTAGGTGAGCGACGAACATTAATTGTGGTGAAATTGACGTGTGAATGGACCATATACGGTAAACGAGTGAGTTTTCTTGTTTTGAAACTGAATCAGATCTATGTCCACTAATTCAAGGGTGCTGATTTTTTTTAAATATAAATAAATAAATGCTGCCGAGCCAAATTCTTGTATTAATAAGATGACGTCATTGCCCACATAAATTGTTTTGTAGATGTGGATGATAAAGTCAAAGTCAGTGATCATAAAGCAACACAACTGCAGGTTCAATCTGAGCCCGAGCATTTGGGTAATGACCGAATGGACAAGATCCTTCGAGATCGGGTGAGGAGCTCAGTTACCCGGGAGGAGCTCGGAGTAGAGTCGCTGCTCCTTCACGTTGAAAGGAGCAGCTGAAGTGGCTCGAGCATCTGTTCCGGATGCCTCCTGGTCGCCTCCTGGTGTTCCAGGCATGTCCTAGTGGGACAAGGCCTCGTGGAAGACCCAGGACACGCTGGTGGGACTAGTCTGGGCATCTCTGCTGAGACGCTGCCCCCGCGACCCGGCCCCGGATAAAGCGGAAGAAAATGGATGGATGGATTTTTTTTCATGACCCTAACAGTCTTGTGCACGCTGTAAATAAGTCATTCTCTCCTCTGTTCGGTTGGCAATGGTCATTCGTGACCAGCGTATTGTCATTTAAATTGGGTGAAGACAAAAATATATGAGATGCAAAGTTATGTCTCCGTTGATCTGATGCCTCAGATTCAACAATTTCTCGACACGTCTGTTCATAGCGACGCTTCTTATTTCACGTTGATACACAGAGCTCCCGCGGGGTCTCAAAAGTCTCCATTTGTATTATTTTGTTTTGTTCTCATAATCTGCAGACATGAAAAGAAAATACATGTTATGATATTTTTCCATAAAATTGCTAACGAGAAACACTAAAATATAATAAGATTTCATGAGGTTTTTAGTGTCAATTTCACCTCTGGAGGTTCAGACCCTGGAGTAAAATGAGCCACAATCAACATCTTTAAAACCATATATTCCAGACGTTTTCTGCAGATACAAACGAATAGAAAACATCCTACAATGAATGTAAATAATACAATTGTATATGTGTAGTTTACTGTATTTTTACAATAACCATCAAACAAACACAGTAAAACATAAGGTATACAAATATAATGCAGATGAATAGCGTTGCATTGCTGTGAATTGCAGTTCTCTGTCGGGCGACTGAGCTGTGTTGATTGATGCTATTTCTGCAGTGAGTTGTTAAAATGAAGCATATGAAGGAAGGTCTTTGAGGAGGCTGGACTGGGCAGAGATTTGGATTTCTCTCTCCTGATAAGTTACAAAAATGTAATAAAATAGTTTAGAGAATAATTAAGCTTTAATATACATTACAACATTGAGCTGTGCAGAAATGATATTCACTTGTAAGGAGAGATTCTACAGTAGGCATGTCCAAAGTGTGGCCCTCAGGCTTCTTCATTTACTGGCACACATCTCCAGAGATGGCACTTTTTACTTAAAGAGGGGGTATTCTGCTTTTTTCAATCCCATAGCACCAGTCTATATCACACTACAATGATGAGCAAACCTTTTGTTGGTCTGTAAATGCAGTAAATTAGAATAACTGCCTTGTATAAAATGTCTCTCTCAAAATGGCTGTAGTGAATGTCTTGAAATAGGCCTCTGTCTCTTTAAGAACCTCTGAGCCTTTCCGACACGCCCCCTCCACACGATGTCTGTGGCATCAGTGGGGAGGGGGTTCTGCTGAGGAGCAGTGGTTGGTTACCCGGCTGGTGACGAAAGCTCGGAGGCGTCTCCAGGAGGTGGGGGCGTTCCTAGGAGGACTCAGGCAAACCTATCCCTAAAATGGCCGCCATCAGAGTTTTTACAGATTACTCAAAAATACGTGAATGTGCCAAGGGAACACTTCAGGCATGTTTTTTGTCAAATTTTTATTACATTTTTATCACATTTTTATCACATTTTTATCACATTTTTGTCACTTTTTTGTAATTTTTTTGTAATTTTTTGACAATTTTTTGTAATTTTTTGTCAAATTTTTATCACAATTTTGACATTTTTTTGTCAATTTCTTGTGACATTTTTGCCACTTTTTCATCAATTTTTCGTCACTTTTTTGTCAATGTTTTCTCACTTTTTTGTCACATTTCCATAATAATAGAGGAGCAGTGGTCGGTTACTCGGCTGGTGACCAAAGCTGGGAGGCGTCTCCAGGAGGTGGGGGCGTTCCTAGGAGGACTCAGGCAAACCTATCCCTAAAATGGCCGCCATCAGAGTTTTTACAGATTACTCAAATATACGTGAATGTGCCAAGGCAACACTTCAGGCATGTTTTTAATGAGGGAATGACAGAATAACATGATGGAAAGCTTGAAAAAGTCAATTTTGCATAATACCCCCCCTTTAAATCATCCCACACAATTTAAACCTCAAAAAGTAACATTTATTGTTGCAAACTAAGCTTTAATAAAGGTGTGTGGCACAGTTGAAACCTCTAAAACACACTCAGGTGACTGTTTAAAGCACTGACCCCCGATCTGTAGCCCTGCACGCTGTTCAAATGTCAATGCGGCGCTCAGAGAAGAGAGTTTGGACACCTATTTATCTCAATAACATGGGGGTGGTGTTATATCCATGTCAGCTCCCGCCATGAGGAAGCGCTTTCCTTGGCTCAGACAGTGATTTCAAAACAGATTTGTTCCTGATTCACAGTGAGCTGCTGGGGCAGGGGTGATACTGTGTGTGTGAATGAGAACAGAGGGTGAGGAGTGTGGGAGAGGATTTACTACATCATGCAATCTTAAATGTCACACTGGAGAGAGACCATGCAGCTGTGAGCAGTGTGACAAGACCTTTACTCTGTCACCCAACCACAAAGACCACATGAAAATAAGGATTCCAGCTGTGATGAGTGAAAGTCATAAAGCCGTATGAGTGTGAGCAGTGTGGGACAACATTCAGTTAGTCACAGCATCTTGAATGTCACATGAGAATCCACACTGGAGAGAGGCCTTACAGATGTGAGCAGTGTGAGAAGACCTTTACTTACTACACTGACAGAGACACATTCACTGCCCGACTTTACTGCACAGAATACTCATACTAACACTACACTCACTGTGTACCTGATCTTCTGGGGATTCGCTGTAGAACTTGCAGGTCTTCACTTCACCTCTTTATCAAATGATTCTCACTCGTCTGATCAATGATTAGCTTCCATTTGGAAAAACCTCTTCTGCATAATAATAAAAGTCATAAATAAGCTTTAACACTTAAGTATGTTGTAGCCACACGCTAAAAAGCGGGACAAATATATGACAGTCGGGTTCTCCAGCGGTGGACTTTGTTCCACCTGCCCCTTGGCTCCACCACCAGGGCTGTCAACTCTCACGCTCTCGCTATAAGAGACACACATTTCAGTGATTTGAGTGTCTTCACACGGCCTCATGCCACACTCGTCATGTCTCACGCTCAACCAAAATATATTCCTGACTTTTAGCATTGAGCGGCTGCAAATGCTTTGTTTTCCTATTTTTGTGTCTGTCAGGGGCTCCTTTGCTCCTAAATCATGTGTGTACAGTGGGTCAAAGTATTTGGTCAGTTCCCCGGAGACTTCTATTGGGTTTGGGCAAAATACCTTTTAGCCCAACTGTACATACATGATTTAGGAGCAAAGGAGCCCCTGACAGACACAAAAATATGAAAATAAAGCATTTGCAGCCGCTCGTTGCTAAAAGTATATGTATGTATGTACTCCAGTTCAAATGATCTCTACAAGTTGGACTAAAATGGCCTAAAATAGACACAGGACTACACAGCGAACAACCAGAGGAAGCTTGTTTTTGGCGAATATGCTGCTGTGAGAGAAGACTGGAAACATGAGCATATCATAAGGATCTGTGATTGACAAGCCTGAGTCACCTTACAGGTAAACAGCCGTCTCCCTCCCCTGCTCCCCCCTCTGTGCTGGAGGCAGGGCCAGGGCCGAGTGTGGGAGCGTATTGGAGTGTCTGTGCTGTTCCTAACTCCTCACCCCTTGACCCTAGCTCCCTGATCGGAGGGGACGGCAAGTAACAGGCTAAACCACGGGTGCCCAAAGTATACGACCCTCAAGACAATATTTTTATTTCAACTTGAAAGGTCCTATATCATGCAAAATCGACTTTGGAGCTTTTAGCCATGTTGTATTTTGGCTTCATTCACACAGTTCTCAGAAATCCTCCTGAATCCTGGGTTTTTTTTCGTCCTAGTGTCAAACAGGAAGATCACAACTTCTGTAATGTAAAGCCGTATGGCCTGATTTTAATTTATAAAACAGCTATAAAAATAAAAAACACTTCCAGGTCAGGGCAGAAAACGCAAAACAAACGCACCCCTGAGCGTCTGAACAGACGTCATGTTTGCACTGAAGGATGTGAAGATGGAGCTCTTTCTAACCTACTCTGGACACGCCTGTTCTTTATTCTTACCTAACGATCATGTCACGGAGAAAAGTGCGTTTGGCTACGAGAGGAGCAGGACTTTTTTCAACCTTCTAAATAAGAGGCCACTCGCTACAATTTGGAATTTCTTTCTGGGATTCAGCGACTTTCACCAAAATACTGTTTTTCTGTGACTGTCTCTGATGGATGTTTGGGGAACCTTCACCAGAATCAAAGTGGATTAACTTTTATAACCAACGCGAGTCCCATAATGTAAACAGCGATGGACCAGAGGGTGAGTCAATCCAAGCGCGGGTTAGCATGTGTGTGTTAGCTTGTGTGTGTTAGCATATTAGCTTGTGTGTTAGCATATTAGCTTGTGTGTTAGCATATTAGCTTGTGTGTTAGCATATTAGCATGTGTGTTAGCATATTAGCTTGTGTGTTAGCATATTAGCTTGTGTGTTAGCATATTAGCATGTGTGTGTTAGCTTGTGTGTGTTAGCATATTAGCTTGTGTGTTAGCATATTAGCTTGTGTGTTAGCATATTAGCTTGTGTGTTAGCATATTAGCATGTGTGTTAGCATATTAGCTTGTGTGTTAGCATATTAGCATGTGTGTTAGCATATTAGCATGTGTGTTAGCCATTTATGAAGCTGTGTTGCAGATGTCAACTCCGTATAACTGCATCGTGAAGTATCTTCACTTATTGCTGTTTATTTATATTACGGTAAAGTATGAGCGGAGAGAGGGGGCGGAGTTAACTGAATCGAAGCGTTGTGTCTTCCGGGTTTGAAAAATACCTCCAGAAAAACTTATATTTATCACAAAAATGAGTTCTTCATAGTGGTAGAAGTACAATATATCATATACATGCCTATACTTAACTAAACTGGAATGGCTAAAATAGCAGGTACAGATCCTTTAATGTTACTCTTAGAGACACGCAGAGTATGAACCAAATATTTACTCACATACTTTATGTTAATAATTTTACTCAAGTGGACAAACAAGTAGGTAATTCACATAATTACTCAAGAGGAGAGAGAGAGAGTGAGGGAGAGGGGGAGAGAGAGGAGCTGAGGGGGAAAAGGGAGGGAGAGACGGGGGAGTTGGAGGGAGAGGGTGAGCGACTGGGAGAGAGAGAGAGAGAGAGAGAGAGAGAGAGAGAGGGAGAGAGAGAGAGAGAGAGAGAGAGAGAGGGGAGGGGGGAAAGGGGGCGGTAGAGCTGTCCCTCCAGCCTGGTTCACTTCACCCTGAGCAGGCGGAGAGTCCACATCGTCCCGCAGCTGCTTAGGCTCTCTGTAACTTCCTACTGACGCTCGGAGCTTCAGACTTTTCGCGCTGCGTTCGAGCATTTACGCAGTATTTACGCAGTATTTACGCAGCATTTACGCCGTCACCGCCGGAGACGCGCGCGTAAAAAGCGATCGCGCCTTTACTTTTGGATCGGATCTAGCGTTTGTTTTTCTTCTCTTAAACTCAGCGAAAGCCAGTTATGGGAAAGGAGCGAAACATCTGATCATCAGCGCAGAAAAACAAAAAAAAAGAAGAAGAAGAAGAAGGAGTTTGGCACGGGAGCGGACAGGGGGGGAGAGCCGCGGCGCGCAAGAGGAGCCGCTCGCAGCCGCAAAGCGACGCCGGCGCGCGGGGCAGCGCTTGGGGGGGGAAACATGCCGCAGGTGGTGCCGTCGGTGGCGGACATGCTGCTGGTGCTCTTCGTGCTCGTGCTGGCGGAGGTGGCGTGCGTGCGCGGCCAGGACCCGGCCTCCAAGCTGGTGTCGGACCGATACGTGGTCTACTGGAACCGAACCAACCCCAGGTAGGAGGGGACGGCGGGGTGCGTGGGACCCCGGGAGATGGCGGTGGTCACGGGGGGGTTGTGGTGCTGGATGTGATGGGACAGGCTGCGCTACGGGCTTGTTTGGTTTACGACTGGTGAGTGCGCGCGTGACGATCTGGGTTAGTAACTTGAGGGGTTCCCAAACTTTACAGAGGCCACGCGCACAGGCATAATCAAGCAAAAACAAAAAGGAAATCCCTAAACCTCTTAACTCCCGCCTGAACCGAGAGCATTTTCTTCAGTTCAGCTTTACCCAAATCCTGTAGGCCAGTGGAACGCCTCATTTGAAAGCTAAGATCTACAGAACTCATCTAAATGGATCTTTTTCCTCACGTCATCAGATTTATTTATTTTTGGGGGGGTATTCAACTCATTTTTGTAACTGTTTTGTAATTTTTTTTTTACTTCATTTTCTTCACTTTTTCATAAATGTTTGTCTTTTTTTTGGTCAAATGTTTGTACATTTTTTGTGCCATTTTTGTCACATTTGTCATTTTTTTGGTCAAATTTTTTTGTCATTTTTTCGTCACTGTTTTTCACATTTTTGTCATTATTTTGTGACATTTTTGTGGCATTTTTGGCACTTTTTCATACATTTTTGTCATTTTTTGGTCAAATGTTTGTACATTTTTTGTGCCATTTTTGTCACAGTTGTCATTTTTTGGTCACATTTTTTGTCATTTTTTCGTCACTGTTTTGTAATTGTGTTTTTTCTTCATTTTTTTTTCTCTTTTTGTCACATTTTTGTCATTTTTTTGTCACATTTTTTTGTCATTTTTCCGTCAATTTCCGTCACTGTTTTGTAGGTTTTTTTTCTTCATTTTTTCCCACTTTTTTGTCACATCTTCATCATTGTTTTCGTCTCAGTTCTGTCTCTATTTTCACAGCTTTTTTTCCAGAAGCTTTTGGACTGGGGTAAAGCCAAACTGGAGAAAATGTGCTCGGTTCAGGCGGGAGTTAAAGGGTTAAAGGCCCTATACCTTTTTCATTACTATCGCAAACAATGACAGAGGAAGACACTAAATTAAACTGTGAGTTGCAGCGTCCCAATTCCGCACGGGGACGAGTTTATCGTTACATTTCACAGCTTTTCAGGGTCTCAGTTCTTGAAATTGCTACAAATGCTTCTTAAATAGATGCATAGATGTCTGAGTTTATACAACGCTAAAGGAGGATTAAAAAGTCATTCCATTACTAGGAAAGGAAAGTCAGCTACAGTGCCTTTAATGTAAAATAAAATGGCAGCACTAGGCCTATCAATAAACAAAGCATAGATTCATGAATTGAGGTCGAAGTAACGAAGTAAACAAGGTGTCCTGGAACACATCACTAAAGCAGATTTAACCCTTTAACTCCCACCTGAACCAAGCACATTTTCTCCAGCTTTACCCCAATGGAAATGTGACGGAAAAAAGTGCGAAAACATAGACAAAATTTATGAAAAATGACAAAAATGTGACAAAAAAATGGATAAAAAATGGACGAAAAAATGACAAAAAATGGATAAAAAATGGGCCAATAAATGACAAAAATGCGACAAAAAATTGATTTAAAAAATGGACCAAAAAATGACAAAAATGCGACAGAAAATGACCAAAATGTGACAAAATGTTAGAAAAAAATACAAAAAAATTACAAAAATGTGACAAAAAATGTCAAAAAAAATTTAAAAAATTGAAGAAAAAATGACAAATAATTGATTAAAAAATGGACCAAAAAATGACCAAAATGTGACAAAATGTTAGAAAAAAATACAAAAAAATGACAAAAATGTTAGAAAAAATGTCAAAAATGTGTTAAAAAATTGAAGAAAAAATGGCAAATAATTGATTAAAAAATGGACCAAAAAAATGACAAAAATGTGACAGAAAATGACAAAAATGTGACAGAAAATGACAAAAATGTGACATAAAAATGTCAAAAATGTGTTAAAAAATTGAAGAAAAAATGACAAATAATTGATTAAAAAATGGACCAAAAAAGGACAAAAATATGACAGAAAATGACAAAAATGTGACAAAATGTTAGAAAAAAATACAAAAACATGATAAAAATTTGACAAAAAAATTACTAAAATTTGACAAAAAAAGACAAAAATGTGACGAAAAAATTTCAAAAATTTGTTAAACAATTGACGAAAAATGACCAAAAAATGATTAAAAAATGGACAAAAAATGTGACCGAAAATGACAAAAATGTGACAAAATGTTAGAAAAAAAGTTACAAAAATGAGTTGAACACCCAACAAAAAAATGATGGAAAAAAAAAATCTGATGACGTGAGGAAAAAGATCCTCTCGGTTCAGGCGGGAGTTAAGAGGTTAATATGCAGAGAAGATTGGGTTTCTATAAAAATATATATACTGTGCACATGGCACCACTCTGACCCCTATATTTGTCCCGAACAAAACGATGAACCACAAGCTTCCCGAACCCAAGTAAACTCTGAAGTTTGACCCTTTCTGGGTGTCAGCAGCTCCCAGGGCTGAGCCTATACGGACAAACACCTCAAAGGGTGTAGTGAAAGTGGAAGTCATGTGACCCGGGACAGATGTGAGAAAATATAGATTACATGAAGGTCAGCACTGAAGCGTTTCATTTGGTCTTTGGGCCCC
This sequence comes from Gobius niger, assembly GCF_951799975.1. Taxonomy (NCBI): domain Eukaryota; kingdom Metazoa; phylum Chordata; class Actinopteri; order Gobiiformes; family Gobiidae; genus Gobius; species Gobius niger. Next base: position 3,915,284 of record NC_136873.1, on the reverse strand, counting down.
AAAATCACACACAAATAGAAGTAGATCACACAATATTGTTATCTGGAAAGTTAGGACACAATAGTTCACATTTTATGCATTATTACGTTGTTTTTTACTGGCTTAAATGCAACAAATCTATGCATTTATCATTTGTTAAGAATTAAGAACAGATTAAGCTGATATTCCACAAGTTCGGTAAAACAATTGATCAAATAAATACTGGAAATTGCATCAAAACAATGTGCTTGGGACCAGAATTTTGCATTTTTGTATGAATTTATGGCACAAACGACCCAGAAATGTTGATTTAACGCCGACTTGAAACAACTGTGACTTGATTTTGGCACCAGTTCCTTTAACCGCTCAGAAAACTGGGGAATCACTGGTGGTAAATCTAGCTTTACTGGCAAAGTGGGACGTTATCTAGATAAGTGGGACGGCCCGGGGACAGAGGTCTGCGCAGAGGGCCGTGCAGAGCTGAGCCAGGTTTCAATTCATGCTCCACAAAAGTTCAAACTTTTTTCACAGATTTTCTCACAATATTGTCACTTAAATTGTCACGTGCTTTTTTTATTTTATTTCCACGAATGCAAAGAATCTCAGCGTATTTCATTTTGTGTGATTCGTAAACTTTCAATCAATCAGGAGAACGGGGGGAACTTTGATATTTCAAACTACGTTGTCCACGACTGGAAACTTTTGAGCCCAAAGAGACCATAGTTTTTTGTGTTTTTGACAAAAGTATGCAATACAAATAGTCTTTTTTAATGCCTCCTGGAAACCCTGTGTTTGAACTTGTTGAGAAATGTTGTTTGACCCTCACCTTCTTTTGGCTATGTGTGGGTTTTTGTTATTTTGAGATCATTAACTTCTTCCCGACTTCTTGACGTCAGCCGGACACAAATGGCCTTAAGGTGAGACACTGCAGGCGAATAGGGAAAAAATGTATATTTACAGATATCAATTTGAAACTTTTGCTGTCGATCACTGGCATAAATGTAAGAATAAAATACATGGCAAGTTTTCTGTCATTTTATCTTTTCATATAAGAACAAGGTGCTTTATGCCTAAAAATGCCCCAAATTTCCCATCTTTTCGGCGACGAAATCTGAATAATGGATAGAGCTACATTCAAATGTGTGGTTTCATTTTATTGGTAAATGAGTTACTAAGACTTTCTCAGAGCGGATTTTGGATCTATTGTTTAGCTTTAAAATAATCAGTTTTTTAGTGGAAAATGTTGTAAAAATGTAATTTTCACCTTATTTTTTGACATTCAAAACTCAATAAATGGGGCTTAAGGGATTAAATAATAAAAAATCCCTCTGAAAAAATCTTCCAAATATTGTTCAGTCCAAGGCTGGAAAATGTGAAGTCTTTAGGTCCGACTGACGTGGACATAGTGTCGCCACAATGAAAGAAAAATGTGTTTTGAGAAAAAGGCCCTTGAAATTGCATTCTCCCATATAAGTCTATGGGAGAACATTGAATCAGCGCAATATTTAAACATGTTATTGTGAAGATTAGTCATATTTTCTGTTTCCGGGTGAAAGCTTGTATGTTCAGAGACCAATTTGGCCCAAAACCTGAAAACTAAAAAAATTGAGTTTTGCCTGTAGTGTCTCCCCTTAAAGGAATAGGCCACTGTTTTTTCCATACTGAGATATGTTCTTACCTGAGCTTAGACGAGTTCATGTGTCCCTGTCTGGTCTTCACGCGTGCCCTCAGTCACCTAAACACAGCGCAGACGGCGTTAGCATTTAGCCTCTCCTCCTCTCCGATGATATGAAGATAGAAGCTACCAAGCTCTTCCACGTTTTACCTATTTAAATATGTTTACGTGAAGTGTTACACTGTAAAGTATAATTACACAAAATTAAACAATGTGGATTTTCTAAGCGGATAAAAGGGGGGACTATATTGTAAGGAGTAATAATACCAGGAGTACTTCGACATCCGCGCAGTAATATCTTCACTTTACATATCTGAGTATGTAAAAAACTAGTGGTGGGCCGTTATCGGCGTTAACGTGCTGCGTTAACGCGAGACTCTTATCGGGCGATAAAAAAAAAAAAATTGCCGTTAATCTATTCTCAAAGCTGGGTTGGGAGCTGGGTCTATACTTACTTACTTACTTTTCTGATCAAATCCAAAGAAATATGTCCCGTATCTTCGTGTTGTCGACGTTTATCTCCATTTTGACAGAACTATCGCCAGGTTGAAGCTCCTTTTCCTCCTTTTTTGTCACATTTTTGTCATTTTTTCATCCATTTTTTATCAAATTTTTGACCTTTTTTTTGTCACATTTTTGTAATTTCTTCGTCACGTTTTTGTCATTTTTTGTCACATTTTTGTCATTTTTTGTCACATTTTTGGTAATTTCTTCGTCAATTTTTTGCCAATTTCTTGTGACATTTTTGCCACTTTTTCATCCATTTTTCGTCCCTTTTTTGTCAACGTTTTCTCACTTTTTTGTCACATTTCCATCATTGTTTTCGTCTCAGTTTTTGTCGCTATTTTCACACCTTTTTTCCAGAAGCTTTTGTACTGGGGTAAAGCCAAACTGGAGAAAACGTGCTCGGTTCAGGCGGGAGTTAAGGGGTTAAGATAATTCTGTGTCATTGCATTTGTATCTTGGATTAGCTCAAACCGACTCAAATTCAACATAGAAGAACTTTAATTCAAGCAATTTTAAGTCATTTATCTCATATAAGATGGTCGTTTTTCGCTCTGTTCGAAACCCTAAAAAATGAGCCACGCTCCTCGGACTCTGTTGTGGTCATAATGTTGTGGCTGACGGCAGTGGAGGCCTTTTCTCATGCTAACGGCGGAGTGGAGCCTTCTAGTGCGAGCCCGCTCCTGTGTGAGGGGCATTGTTCCCCCTCTCAAAGCACTTCTTTTCATGTGGAGACGTCGACGGCTTTCAAATGGCCTGCTTTACGACCGGGTTTTTGTTTCCGAGAGAATGCGGGAAATGTCTCCGGGATTCTCCCACCCCTCCGGCCAAACCTGAGCGAGGCTATACCTGGAACAAGGATCTCCAACCGGGCAACAGATTGTGTTTATGTGCTATATGATGTGTACAATGAACATGCAATACTTGAGATAGTCTGTCCTTGGCACGTATTCTACTTGTACATGTAAGGTACAAAGTGTTATACAAGACGTATAACAGTATCAGTTCATGACGCTTGGCCTAGTTCTCTCCAGCTTACAAGAAAACATGTAGTTAACAATAAAACAAATTAACCTCTTGACTCCCGCCTGAACCGAGAACATTTTCTCCAGTTCAGCTTTACACAAATCCTGTAGGCCAGTGTAACACCTCATTTGAAAGCTAAGATCTACAAAACTCATCGAAATGGATCTTTTTTTTTGGGTGTTCAACTCATTTTGTAACTTTTTTGTCATTTTTTAAATCCATTTTTTGTCAATTTTTTTTGACATTTTTGTCACAGTTATGTCATTTTTTTTAACCAATTTTTTTCAACCAATTTTTTTGTCATTTTTTTCCACATTTTTTAGTCATTTTTTGGTCATTTTTGTCACATTTTTGTCATTTTTTTGTCATTTTTTTTGTCATTTTTTTGTTATTTTTGTCACATTTTTGTCACATTTTTGTCATTTTTTTTAACCAATTTTTTTGTCATTTTTTTCCACATTTTTTAGTCATTTTTTGGTCATTTTTGTCACATTTTTGTCACATTTTTGTCATTTTTTTGTCATTTTTTTGTCATTTTTTTGTTATTTTTTAGGTAATTTATTTTCTTTTTTTTGTCATTTCTTTGTCACTTTTTTGTCAACGTTTTCTCACTTTTTGGTCATTTTTTTAAATCAATTTTTTGTCACTTTTTTGTCATATTTTTTGTCATTTTTTCGTCACTTTTTTGTCAACGTTTTCTCACTTTTTTTGTCATTTTTGAATCAATTTTTTGTCATTTTTGGGTCATATTTTTTTGTCATTTTTTATTTATTTCTTTTGTAATTTTTTGTCACATTTTTGTCATTTTTTCGTCACATTTTTGTCAAAGTTTTCTCACTTTTTTGTCACATTTCCATCATTGTTTTCGTCTCAGTTCTGTCGCTATTTTCACACCTTTTTTTCCCAGAAGCTTTTGGACTTGGGGTAAAGCCAAACTGGAGAAAATGTGCTCGGTTCAGGTGGGAGTTAAGCGATTCTCCATTTTGTATAGCAAGAAGAGCAAATGCTTAGACTCCACCTAAGGCCCATAGTTACACAAGTGTCCTGGAACCGTAAGTTTTTTCAATTTTGGTTGAATTTTTGTCACATTTTAGTGAATTTTTGTCACATTTTTGTGAATTTTTGTCACATTTTTGTCACATTTTTGCCTCTTTCTTGCGTTTACATCCTTGTTTTCTTCTCATTTTGTGTGGCTGTTTTGGTGCTTTTTTTTTCCCAAGAAGCTTTTTTAATTAGGGTAAAGCCAAACTGGAGAAAATGGGATCCGTTCAGGTGGGAGTTAAGAGGTTAAAAGAGTAAAGACATGAGAAATTCTGACACCACTAATTTGCATCCAACAAGTTTCAGGCACTTCAGCGGTTTTGAAATGTAGATTTGAAGGAAGAAGGCACCTAAAGAGAGCCTAACATTCTCTTTTACTTGTTGGTGAGCGTTTATCGGTCAAAGATAAAAACAGCCTGAACAACATAGTGAGGATAAGCTGAAAAATAATTGGTGTTCAGATGTCAAGCTTAGATTCCCCGTGTAGCAGGTGGTCCGCAGAGCTAGGATTAGTATTTCGGGCTCTTCTGATCACATTCTAAGGCACAAAACTTTCTTTAATGCCCTCTGGGGCGGCGCTACCTTAGCCCGGGCAGCCAGAATTCACGCTTTACCTATTCTTTACGACGACGTATATCTGGGATCAGGGCTGATCTCTTCGAGTTCCCCGTGGCCATGATCGACAAGCGATCAGAGAAAAGCCTCATATGGTGCGAGTGGCAGCAGCGTGTTTTGTTAATGAGGAAGTTGGTGGTTTTAGCCCAAAGAGTGGAGAGTAACGGGACATCTATGTGGGAACTTAAGGTACAAGGAGCAGTTCCAATCAACGTTCAATAGACGGAAACAAGAAGACGATCCTCTTAGAGAAGCAGAAACATTCTTGATAAGTACAAGGCGAGACACTGCAGGTGAATAGGGAAAAAAATTATATTTACAGATATCAATTTGAAACTGTTGCTGTCGATCATTGGCATAAATGTGAGAAGAAAATACATGGCAAGTTTTCTGTCATTTTATCTTTTCATATAAGAACAAGGTGTTTTATGCCTAAAAATGCCCCAAATTTCCCATCTTTTCGTCGACGAAATCTCAATAATGGATAGAGCTGCATTCAAATTTATGGTTTCATTTTCTTGATAAATGAGTTACCAAGACTTTCTCAGAGGGGATTTAGGATTTCTTGTTTAGTTTTAAAATAAGCTGTTTTTTAGTGGAAAATTTGTAAAAAAAAATATTTTCACCTTATTTTTTGACATTCAAAACTCAATAAATGGGCCTTTAGGGATTAAATAATAAAAAATCCCTCTGAAAAAATCTTCCAAATATTGTTCAGTCCAAGGCTGGAAAATGTGAAGTCTTTAGGTCCGACTGACGTGGACATAGTGTCGCCACAATAACAGAAAAATGTGTTTTGAGAAAAAAGCCCTTGAAATTGCGTTCTCCCATATAAGTCTATGGGGGAACATTGAATCAGCGCAATATTTAAACATGTTATTGTGAAGATTAGGCATATTTTCTGTTTCCAGGTGAAAGCTTATATGTTCAGAGACCAATTTGGCCCAAAACCTGAAAACTGAAAATATTGAGTTTTACCTGTAGTGTCTCCCCTTAAAAAAGAATATTCTACATATATTGGATCGATAGAAAACTTTTCCCGATTTGAGTGGCTGTTCGCAAAGTTTCAGACTCCTCTGCTTTTGAACAGAAGCAACAAAAAAAACAGGAGTGGACGGCAGATAAGCGCACTACAAAAAGTAAATATCAAGCATCGGAATGACTTGAATTGAGGAAATGTTTCTTGTTTTGAGCGGTTTTCACTCATTTAGACACTTTTCCTGATCGGACCGAGTTTGCTTTGCTTGTTTGAGGACATTTCAGACCAGTTCTAGGGTAAATCTCGCTCGAAATCAGAAAGTAAAATTGCCAATGAGATAAGACCAATCTTCTTTCCCCATTGGCAAAGAAAATGACCTGAAATAAGGAGTAAATGTATCGAAACGAGTCAGAAACATCTCAGAACAAGTGAAATAATCCAGGACAAACGCCCAAGAACTTCTTAACTAGTCAAAACAACAAAAAATTGGATTATTATGCTCAAATCGAGATGTTTATACTGGCTCTTAAACTAAAGAGGTTGTATCCTTTGTTGTTGTTGTTTCCTACTCTGTTCTTGCTTTGCTGTTGATCAGTGTGTTGTCCATTTGTATGTCTTTGTGTGTTTCTACCATTGTAGCACAGAGGAAGGTCAGACACATGCCCGATTGATTTTAAAGTTCTTTTAATGGTTTTTAAATGTCTTCATGGTCTTGGTCCTTCTTGGTCCTCCGGCAGGGGTCTCCTAGTTATTCCTAAAGTCAACAAAAAGACTCTAATACTGTAAGTGTGTGACCTCAGACTTGCAGGTTGATGCAGAAAGTTCATTTAATCGACACAGCAGCACAATTATTGATCTAAACGGCCAGTAGTGTCAAGTTCCCTCTTGACAACCCCAACCCCGAAGAGAAAGGGCGTTTCTTGAACACCAGTCGGCCATCGAAATGAAGAATTGTCCAGCTATATCTTGTTGGCTTCAAATACCATGAATGGACAGCAGCCACAGATCAGCCAAAGTGGAGAGAGGAAACAAGCTGCTGAAAGATAAACTTTGAAGATGAGGTGGTCTACACGAGGGGTAGGGCTGCAACTAACGATTATTGTCAATTGCCAATGGGGTAAGAAAATTGGTCTTGTCTCATTGGCAATTTTTCTTTCTTGTTTCAAGCGAGATTTACCCTAGAACTGGTCTGAAATGTCCTCAAACAAGCAAAGCAAACTCGGTCCGATCAGGAAAAGTGTCTAAATGAGTGAAAACCGCTCAAAACAAGATACATTTCCTCAGTTCAAGTCGAGTAAACTAAAGGGAAATGTTTGTTGGAGGCTCTATTCATGAAATTCACACTGAACAAAACGTACACAGACCCTAACTATATAAACAAAGTAGGATTTCATCAAAAATACTACATTTTTATGTCAATTTTGATCCGTTTTAGTCTGTGTGAACCAGAAAACGATTAATCGATTACTACAATAGTTGTCGACTATTTCAATAATCGATTAGTCGTTTCAGCCCTAGTGAAATGACATTATTCCAACAGTCTTTGTCATGTTTTTTTTTTTTTTTTTTTTTTTAATTCATTCATTCACCTCAGACATAGACACAGTCACAGTATACATTGAATAAAACAAAAACATAAATAACACAACAATACCAAAATCACAATACATTTCACAGACAGATGCTTCCAGACTAAGACAAGACAAAGACAAGACAAACAAACACAAAGACAGGACATACAAGACGTACATACAAGTCCTTGACATATTTTCATAAATTCCATATTATTTTTTACATTATATTTTACATTATATTTTATATTTTACATTTTACAGTGGCTCTCAAAAAATGGGCACTCCACCAGTCTTCCTTTATTCTGTTCAACCTTATACACATTTTTAGATTTTAGATTAAGATTGTTGATCTAAATTTGTGGAATTTGGGATGGTAGTCCTGGGGCAACTGGTTTGTTGCAGGTTGCAGGTTTGGTCTTTGTCATGTTTAGTGCCTCGTTTTAGCCCGGGGTTTTTGAGGAGACGAACTAAAAAGGCAGATCGATGCATAGAGTATTTGACTTCCGCCCTCCACAGAATGTTTTTTGGCCAACTTCCTTCCTTCCTTTAAAACACAGAAGAAAAGAGTGTGTTTTGTGATTATTTGGTCTTTGTCTTACCTATTGTTAGCGTCAAGTTAACACTAGCCATTAGCTTCAATGATTTAATCAATTAAAAATCTCTCGACTATAATCTTACTTCTGATTGGATCATGTCATTACCATAAGACATAAAGTTTTACTATTCATTATGGGAAAAGAGTTAAGAATTGGCTCTCTTTAAGGCGAGACACTGCAGGCGAATAGGGGAAAATAAATACATTTACAGATATCAATTTGAAGCTTTTGCTGTCGATCACTGGCATAAATGTGAGAAAAAAATACATGGCAAGTTTTCTGTCATTTTATTTTTTCATATAAGAACAAAGTGTTTTTGTCTATACATGCCCCAAATTTCCCATCTTTTCGGCGACGAAATCTGAATAATGGATAGAGCTACATTCAAATTTATTGTTTCATTTTATTGATAAATGAGTTACCAAGACTTTTTCAGAGGGGATTTTGGATTTCTTGTTTAGTTTTAAAATAAGCTGTTTTTTAGTGGAAAAATGTGTAAAAATGTAATTTTCGCCTTATTTTTTGACATTCAAAACTCAATAAATGGGGCTTAGGGATTAAATAATAAAAAATCCTTCTGAAAAAATCTTCCAAATATTGTTCAGTCCAAGGCTGGAAAATGTGAAGTCTTTAGGTCCGACTGACGTGAACATAGTGTCGCCACAATGACAGAAAAATGTGTTTTGAGAAAAAGGCCCTTGAAATTGCGTTCTCCCATTTAAGTCTATGGGGGAACATTGAATCAGCGCAATATTTAAACATGTTATTGTGAAGATTAGGCATATTTTCTGTTTCCGGGTGAAAGCTTATATGTTCAGAGACCAATTTGGCCCAAAACCTGAAAACTGAAAAAATTGAGTTTTGCCTGTAGTGTCTCCTCTTAACAACTGGAAGACTGTCACTTGGAGAGTAAGGACTGTCCCAGCCAAGTCCATAATTCCGCATAGGAATAAAACGCAGACAAGAAACCGCCGTCGCCTGAAGAAGGTAGCATCCTGTTGCCCCACGCAGAGCCCACTCTAACCTCTCCCATCGCGATCCCCCATGTGAGTGGTTTTGTCTCGCGTCGGAACAACTAGGTCAGCGTTCGCCAAAGCCTCGGGAAATCTTGGAGAGGAGTCTCGACATATTGCGCCCGTGCTTTGCCATTGGATTGCCGTGTTCTTGCTGGCGGTCTCCACACGGCTCGGAGGGGCTGCTCGGTTGCTATGCAGACTCTCTCAAACCCGTCACCATATCCGGGCCCGCTCCCTAATCCGTACACAGTGGCGGAGAAGTTCCCTCGGTAATCTGCCTATGTGCGTTCAGGGCGGCGGGGTTGGTCGGTTGGACGGTGCCTTTTGGCGTGCGCGTGAAATCTTCATTCATGGGATGTTTGGGCGCTCGTCTGGTTGTTGCCAGGCAGAGCGTGGTGAAACCATCTTGGGGAGTCTATACAGTAGGTTCATTATACAAGTGAGCCAGCGACAATGCACACAGTGGCTCCATGTTTGTTATGTGAAGTCTTCCCATGTCTCTTACAGAACATTTAGCACTTGTCCAAAAGATTGTAACTGGACTAGGGCTTTCTAGAAAGTAACATCCTTATTTCATTTGGAGCAGGGGCCGATACAACTTAAGGCGAGACACTGCAGGCGAATAGGGAAAAAATGTATATTTACAGATATCAGTTTGAAACTGTTGCTGTCGATCACTGGCATAAATGTGAGAAGAAAACACATGGCAAGTTTTCTGTCATTTTATCTTTTCATATAAGAACAAGGTGTTTTATGCCTAAAATGCCCCAAATTTCCCATCTTTTCGGCGATGAAATTTGAATAATGGACAGAGCTACATTCAAATGTAAGGTTTCATTTTATTAATGAGTTGCCAAGACTTTCTCAGAGGGGATTTTTCTTGTTTAGTTTTAAAATAAGCTGTTTTTTAGTGTAAAAATTTGTAAAAATGTAATTTTCGCCTTATTTTTTGACATTCAAAACTCAATAAATGGGGCTTAAGGGATTAAATCATAAAAAATCCCTCTGAAAAAAACTTCCAAACATTGTTCAGTCCAAGGCTGGAAAATGTGAAGTCTTTAGGAGCTACTGACGTGGACATAGTGTCGCCACAATGACAGAAAAATGTGTTTTGAGAAAAAGGCCCTTGAAATTGCATTCTCCCATATAAGTCTATGGGGGAACATTGAATCAGCGCAATATTTAAACATGTTATTGTGAAGATTAGGCATATTTTCTGTTTCCGGGTGAAAGCTTGTATGTTCAGAGACCAATTTGGCCCAAAACCTGAAAACTGAAAAAATTGAGTCTTGCCTGTAGTGTCTCCACTTAATGGGAGAGACACAGCTTTGTAAAGAAATGTCCAAATGTTCTCCCTGGTCATTATTTGGAAGTGATTGGATTCACAAACCTGCCACATTCATCTTATGGCGGAAAGTGCTTTCATTGTTTGCAATCTTTTTGGACAGGCATGTGTAGGGCTGCAACTAGCGATTATTTTGCCATCGATTAATCTATCGAATATTTTTTACATTCAATCGCTTGGCCGTGAATGGTGTTGGAAAATTGGATTAGAAAAAAAAAGAAATGATCACATAACGCTAAAGTGGATCCGCTTGAGGACATGTTGATGGAGGAAACTTAAAGTAAATGTTTGTTGGAGGCTCTTGCGCTAATTCTGCTTCTGTTTGGAATATATTTAGGAAATTTACAATGTACAAAACACTACTGACCCTTACTATGAAAAACAAAGTAGGTTTCCATCAAAAATACTACATTTTCATGTCATTTTTGCTCTATTTGAGTCTGTTTGAACCAGAAAACGATTAATCGATTACTGAAATAGTTGTCGACTATTTCAATAATCGATTAGTCGTCGATTAATCGATTAGTCGTTTCAGAAACTAGACGCTCTAATACACCTCATGTGTGTATTATGGTGGCTCTGTGATGAACAGAAGTGAAATAAATGACGATCAAGTCTTGTAAAAAGTCAAGATCTGGACATTTCATAGATGTTACTACGTTTCTTTTCTTTTTTTGCGTAGCTAGCAGGTGTAAACCCGACACTTCTCTGGAGCATTTGACAAAGCAGAGCGGCTTCCCATGTACAGATCGAAACAGTTGGGATTTTAACGTTTCTCTGAGTTTTCAAATTGGTTCAAGGACGACTGAGAAACATCCGGGTTCTTCAATCCGAGAACCAGGCTGTTGAAAGGCGATCGATCTGTGGAGACACGCTGTCACACTTGAAGCAAATATATCCAGGCATTTGCCTCTTCCAATAACGTTGGTGCCAGAGGAGAGAGGAGGAGAGAGGAGGAGAGAGGAGGAGAGAGGAGAGAGGAGGAGAGAGAAGGAGAGAGGAGAGAGGAGGAGAGAGGAGGAGAGAGGAGGAGAGAGGAGGAGAGAGAAGGAGAGAGGAGAGAGGAGGAGAGAGGAGGAGAGAGGAGGAGAGAGGAGGAGAGAGGAGGAGGAGAGAGGAGAGAGGAGAGAGGAGGAGAGAGGAGAGAGGAGAGAGGAGGAGAGAGGAGAGAGGAGGAGAGAGGAGTTAATCAGAAAGGAGAGAGTTTGATAAAACACTAATTATATCAGAATCTAGAAAAAAATCTGTGATTTTGATCCAAACTAGCCTCTGTTTAGCTTTAGATTTCTCAGGAACCGAGGCACGTAGAATTAAACTGTTTTCACCTCCGGAGAACTTAGATTCATGTCTTTCAAACGAACATCTGTCCATAGCTATAACGTAGAATATGCTGTGATGCTACAAATATCATGAAAAATGGTCTGGATTGTTGGCACTCAACAGCTACACTGCAAAAAGACATTAACTAGACCAGTATAAACATCTCGATTTGAGCTTAATAATCCAATTTTTTGTTGTTTTGACTGGTTAAGAAGTTCTTGGGCATTTGTCCTGGATTATTTCACTTGTTCTGAGATGTTTCTGACTCGTTTCGATACATTTCGTCCTTATTTCAGGTCATTTTCTTTGCCAATGGGGAAAGAAAATTGGTCTTATCTCATTGGCAACTTTACTTTCTTATTTCAAGCGAGATTCACCCTAGAACAAACAAGCAAAGTAAACTTGGTCCGATCAGGAAAAGTGTCTAAATGAGTGAAAACCGCTCAAAACAAGAAACATTTCCTCAATTCAAGTCATTTAAGACACTGCTTGATATTTACTTTTTGTAGGGTAAATCCCCCAAACAGTGCAGCACTGACTGTGTTAAGATGGAAGTCCTTTCAATAACAACATCGATCTCATGTTTTTGAAATCGCCATCACTTTTAAACTCCTTTGAGAGAATAATTGTACCGTCGTAAACATTGTGTCAGTTTTTGTGTCAAATGAATTGACCAAATAGTGTCAGAAATATAAGCTGTAAACCGAGCCTGTTGTTATTATTACTGTTACTTTTTGAATACATTATCACCACATGACGCCAAAGCGCGGCCTTCAGACCAGCTTTTATCGAGCTTCTTGCTCAGTGGGAACGCATCGCCAGAGAGATGGTACTTTTTACTGCACGTTTCAGTGTTTCACTTCTAAACATGTGGGTTTACTTTGTTGATATATTAGTGACAAAGATTTGTTCAGATGGATTTGGGATCTTGTTTAGTTTTTGAAAGGCTGTTTATAAGAGAAGAAAATATGCTTAAAAAATGTCTTCAAAGCTCAATAAATCCTCATATCATATAAAGCCTCATATCGACCACATCAAAGGTAAAGTTAGTAGTTAGTTAGTTAGTTAGTTAGTTAGTTAGTTAGTTAGTTAGTTAGTTAGCTAGTTAGTTAGTGAAAAATAAGTTGGTGCCAAAACATATTCAAAACAAATGTATGTTAATCACAGACAGTAACAACAGAAGAAAGGGCCATTTCTGGGTTTCATATTCACACACTTCACAAAAACAAAAGGGGTTTCTTGTAAAAGGGATCAGTTTATGGAATTCTTTGGACGTTGTTCATGTAACACAATCACTCAATTCAATCAAATGTATAAAAAAAAATGGACTTGGAAAATACGAAGGCAACGGAACATAAGAACTAATGTTGACAAATTTGAAACAGTCATTGATTTAGATGCAAACTATTGTTGTACCTTGATATAGGCTAAAACAAATCAAAAACGGGAGAGCCTTTTGTTCAGAGCCGGCTCAGATTTTGGAAGATGTTGTTGTTATTATTGTGTCCGTAATAACGCCATGGCTGAATATAAAAATGTGAACTGAACTGAACCGAAATCAGGTAGGAATTAGATAGTAAAGAGTCTTGGAGCTGCTGTCTCCCTCAAAGGAAATGACCATATTTGGACTACAGCAAGGCAAGGCAAGGCAAGTTTATTTGTAGAGCACAATTCATACACAAGGCAATTCAAAGTGCTTCACAGTTGCAGAAATATAAGAAAAACAAATACAATCAATAAAAACATCAACATAGAATTAATCAATTACAGTAAGAGGCAAGAGTGTAGATGAAATACTTTCAGTTATAGGCCTGTTTAAGTCTTGTTTTGACTCACTCTGTCTTGAGCTCTATTTTTAAGTCTTGTTTGGACTCGCTCTGTCTTGAGCACTATTTCACTCTGTCTTGAGCACTATTTTTAAGTCTTGTTTTGACTCGCTCTGTCTTGAGCACTATTTTCAAGTCTTGTTTGGACTCACTCTGTCTTGAGCTCTATTTTCAAGTCTTGTTTGGACTCGCTCTGTCTTGAGCACTATTTCACTCTGTCTTGAGCACTATTTTCAAGTCTTGTTTTGACTCGCTCTGTCTTGAGCACTATTTCACTCTGTCTTGAGCACTATTTTTAAGTCTTGTTTTGACTCGCTCTGTCTTGAGCACTATTTTCAAGTCTTGTTTTGACTCACTCTGTCTTGAGCACTATTTCACTCTGTCTTGAGCACTATTTTACTCTGTCTTGAGCACTATTTTTAAGTCTTGTTTTGACTCGCTCTGTCTTGACACTATTTTTAAGTCTTGTTTTGACTCGCTCTGTCTTGAGCACTATTTCGCTCTGTCTTGAGCACTATCTCGTCATCTCGGTCACAGCCTTTCGTGCTACACATGGATACCAAACATATTATACGCATTTGGGAAAAACCTGGGTGCGACAAAACGCCCTAAAACAAACATCGCGAAGTGAGAGATTTTTTTTAAAACAAAATCATAAAGCCCTATGACCTTTCCACTGCAGGTCAAAGAGTCTGACACTTCCTGGTTCTGCTGTGCTCACGGTTGAACCTACATCACATTCAGTACTTGGCAGCATCTGTAAGACGGAGGCCGCGCTGTTCCCGACGCCTTGTTGTGCTGTCACTTGTTGTCTCGTCACGCTGTTGCCGGGCAGAACAACCCGCGATCGTTGTTCATGCGACTCAAATACATATTGTGATCCGTACACGAGCAGATCAGGGGAGAATTAGCCGCCATCAAAGCAACGGTTTTGTCTTTGGGAGGCTGGAAATCTTTGATCAGGGGGTGGAGATTTCGTCGGGATCTTCTCCATCACAGCACGATCATAATCTGGTGCTGTAGCTCAAGAAGTAAACATGAAATAAGCAACATTTTCACCCTGGCGCTCCCGGAAAAAGTCTCCGAGAACCCCCAGCAACAATGAGAGCTCGCGGCGGCTGCCTGTTCCTGTGTCAAAGGCCGCTCCGAGTTCCCCCCTTCCCATCTGACGGGGCAGGCCCACGCTGTGCCGGACAAAGCGCGGTGTGGGGGTCCCGCTGTGTGCCGGGGCAGGCCCTGGCGGCAGGGGGTGGGGTCAGGGTCAGCCCGGGGGCAGCTCTGGCGCTCATTAACGACCAGGCAAATATGGAATCGGGATTTATTTATTTATTTCGGGGGGGGAAATGGCCAAAGGGATTCGATCTGGCTCCTGCAGGGTATTTGTCTGGATTGTGTCGCCTTTAATGCATTTGTCTGATAGCCGTTAGCATTAGCATTTGAGATTTTACAGCCTTTAACGTATTTGTCCTATAGCCGTTAGCATTAGCATTCGAGATTTTACAGGAAATTTGTCTGTATTGTGTCGCCTTTAACGCATTTGTCCTATAGCCGTTAGCATTAGCATTCGAGATTTTACAGCCTTTAACGTATTTGTCCTATAGCCGTTAGCATTAGCATTCGAGATTTTACAGCCTTTAACGTATTTGTCCTATAGCCGTTAGCATTAGCATTTGAGATTTTACAGCCTTTAACGTATTTGTCCTATAGCCGTTAGCATTAGCATTCGAGATTTTACAGGAAATTTGTCTGTATTGTGTCGCCTTTAACGCATTTGTCCTATAGCCGTTAGCATTAGCATTCGAGATTTTACAGCCTTTAACGTATTTGTCCTATAGCCGTTAGCATTAGCATTCGAGATTTTACAGCCTTTAACGTATTTGTCCTATAGCCGTTAGCATTAGCATTTGAGATTTTACAGCCTTTAACGTATTTGTCCTATAGCCGTTAGCATTAGCATTCCAGATTTACTTTGCATCTAAAAGAACATGGAACAGTGGCCTCTGAGCTAAATGCTAAAAATCAATTGTGCTGCAAATACGAACGGTCTGTATAGAAACAACCGAAATGTTTCTTCTTTTCTTTTACTTCATATTTCACTAGCTTCAAGACAAACGGGCCGACGTGCTACGGAGCCGGTTTTCATAATGGCCAAAACACCAAGGACCGAACCTCACCATTGTGTCCAAAGGTTAAGAACCATTTTGTGCAAATGCCAGTGTTTTACATCAGTGGTTCTAAAGTGGTCCGGCTCTGAGACCTTAATGACCCAAATAATTTGTCATTTGTCGTAAATCTTTTAAAATATTGTATTTACCGCATGTTTTGATTAAAAAAGACTGAAATTATGATCAAAACAACCCAATGATATTCATTTTAGCAGACTCCAGTGTGTTTCTGTGCAGTTTCAGACGGAAAATATAGAAAAAAAAAGTTCCCTGTAGGCTCGCGACCCACCAGTTGAGAATCCCTGTTTTACATTATATATGACCAGCAAGGACATTTAAAAACACACTATAAAAAGATAGTATTTCTCGCATTGTTGGAGTGCTTTAACTGGAATTTGATCCCTTATTTGCATATTAATCATTCTCAATCTTGGGGGCCAGAGGTTTTGTGCTGGAGGGCCGGATTTGGCCCCTGGGCCTGACGTTGCCTACCCCTGCAGTATATCATAGTGCAATATTCTGTGATGCCGTATGTGTATGTGTATGTGTGTATGCCGTATGTGTATCTCTAAAGTGTTCATCTTACTTCGAACTGTGCCAAAGTTCAGTTCCAGTTTTCCAAATGTAAAACCAGACTTTTGAACCTGGCTCTGTCCATTGTTATTTCAATTCAATATCTCCCTAACAAAAACAAAGAAGTACATGCTTTTCCGTGGCTGTTGTTGTGCATTATTGTGCAATATTTTTTCATTCTTACGAAAATGTCCATCTTCGCGGTCTGTACTGGGAAATGATGTCATGTGTAAAGTAACGTAATGAATCAGTGAAGTATTCTGGAATAAGTCATCCACAAATCATTTTGTTCAGAACGAGACGAGAAAACCCTGGAGTCGCGAACAGGGCTGGGCACTGTTATACTTTAAGGTTTACGATACAGACACCTGAACATTTCTGCTGAATTTTTGTCTTTTTTTCTGCTGGATTTTTGTCATTTTTTTGTTGGATTTTTGTCATTTTTCTCCTGGATTTTTGTCATTTTTCTCCTGGATTTTTGTCTCTTTTTTGTTGGATTTTTGTCATTTTTTTGCTGGATTTTTGTCATTTTTTTTTGCTGGATTTTTGTCATTTTTTTGTTGGATTTTTGTCTTTTTTTTGTTGGATTTTTGTCTTTTTTTTGCTGGATTTTTGTCTTTTTTTGTTGGATTTTTGTCATTTTTCTCCTGGATTTTTGTCATTTTTCTGCTGGATTTTTGTCATTTTTCTCCTGGATTTTTGTCATTTTTCTCCTGGATTTTTGTCTTTTTTTTTTTTTAATTTTTGTCATTTTTCTCCTGGATTTTTGTCATTTTTCTGCTGGATTTTTGTCATTTTTCTCCTGGATTTTTGTCATTTTTCTGCTGGATTTTTTTCATTTTTTTGTTGGATTTTTGTCTTTTTTTTGCTGGATTTTTGTCATTTATTTGCTGGATTTTTGTCATTTTCTTTGTTGGATTTTTGTCATTTTTTTTTTGGATTTTTGTCATTTTTCTCCTGGATTTTTGTCATTTTTTTTGTTGGATTTTTGTCATTTTTCTCCTGGATTTTTGTCCTTTTTTTGGGGGGGGATTTTTGTCATTTTTCTCCTGGATTTTTGTCATTTTTCTGCTGGATTTTTGTCATTTTTCTGCTGGATTTTTGTCATTTTTTGTTTGATTTTTGTCACTTTTTTGTTTGATTTTTGTCTTTTTTCTGCTGGATTTTTGTCATTTTTTTGTGGATTTTTGTCATTTTTTTGTGGATTTTTGTCTTTTTTTCTGGTGCTCATTACTCAGGAACAGGGCTGGGCACAGTTATACTTAAAGGATACTCGGTTTACGACACTGATACTTAAACATTACCTCTATACTATAATATTTGTCATCTAAAACAGAACAATAATGAATATGGAAGATCTGCAGATTTACAATATCGGGGCAAGATCTCCAATATCAAGAAATGTGTGGAAAACTAGGAATCATAGGGGAAAATACAATACAAAAAATGTGTTAAAAAAAAAAAGCAAAAAATATAAAAACAAATATTAGTCATATAAATTTACAAAAATGAGGGGAAATATTGGGAAAAATGGGAGATTCAGAAACAAAAAAGAACAAGGGAAACAATTAGGGGAAAAAACTCAATCAAGTCACTTTCTTTACTGCTGTCCCTGAACCTTAAGATGATTAATACTGAATATAGTGAAGTAAATGAGAAACATGCTTATTTAACTGGACTTTTTAATCGTATTACAGGTAAAATAAGATGTATTATTATTATTATTACACTCGTTCCATTGTCAGATCATGTTCCTGCTCAAATCAAGGTCAAATTTTCGGCTTTCAGGACCTTGTTTTCTTTTTTTTCCCCTTCGTACAGTCTCGTCCTTCGGCTCGTGGTCGCTGTATAGCCCACGCCGCTCCGCCATTGGCCTCCCGACTCCCCGCGCGCCCCGATTGGCCGCCGGGAACCCCCCCCCTCCTCCGATTGGCCGCCGCTGCCCTCTGCGCGTCCTCTCAATGTTTTGCGGCGGCGGCACGCGATCCGCGCTCCACTGCCTCCTCTCATCGCATTACTTCTGCTTTTATAACCCCCCAGACATCAATTATGCACTAAAATAACTTGCCCCCCCCCCTCCACTCTTCTCCCCTCCTCGCGTCAGCGGAGAACACAGAGCACCCCCCCCGCCCTCCCCCTTCCCGCCGACTGGAGAAGGCCGAGGCCCGAGCAGACGCCACAGGCCGAGGCCGAGGCGCAGGCCGGGGAACAGCGAGCATGAGGCGGATACAGGGAAATATTCAAAATACAGATTATTCATGTGAAACTTTGGCTGTGGATTATTGACAGGAATGTGAGGAAAAAACGCATTGCTGTATTGTTTTCCGTCGTTTTATGTTTAGTTATTAAAACAGGCCAGGATCAGCCACAAAAGGGTGATATCACAGCGTTCTAAAGGCCTATGATATTATATAGAGGAATTTTTTTTTTTTTTTGAGGACATTTTTGGTCTTGTACAGAGAGATCGTGGACCCACTGATGATATTAATGATCTTTTTTGTAATTCATAAATGTTCTTTTTAGATACGACTTGTGAAAGTGTAATGTAGTTAAAACCTCTCACCACCTGCCAAAACCAAATGCATCCTCTTTGCCATTGTCGTCACTTTTTATTTCCCCTATGTGTGTGTGTGTGTGTGTGTGCGCTGCTCTTTAGTCATTTTTTTTTGTTGGATTTTTGTCACTTTTTTGTTGGATTTTTGTCATTTTTGGTTGAATTTTTGTCATTTTTTTGTTGGATTTTTGTCCCTTTCTGCTGGATTTTTGTCACTTTTTTGTTGGATTTTTCTCATTTTTTTGTTGGATTTTTGTCACTTTTTTGCTGGATTTTTGTCATTTTTGGTTGAATTTTTGTCATTTTTCTGCTGGATTTTTGTCACTTTTTTGTTGGATTTTTCTCATTTTTTTGTTGGATTTTTGTCATTTTTCTGCTGGATTTTTGTCATTTTTTTGTTGGATTTTTGTCACTTTTTTGCTGGATTTTTGTCATTTTTCTGCTGGATTTTTGTCATTTTTTTGTTGGATTTTTGTCATTTTTCTGCTGGATTTTTGTCATTTTTTTTTTGGATTTTTGTCATTTTTCTGCTGGATTTTTGTCATTGTTTTGTTGGATTTTTGTCACTTTTTTGTTGGATTTTTGTCTTTTTTTTTTTGGATTTTTGTCATTTTTTGTGGATTCTTGACATTTTCTTGGTGCTCTTTAGTCACTTTTTTGTTGAGTTTTGGTCATTTGGGCGTTTTTTGGTCACTTTTTAGCGCTTTTTTGTTTTTGTTGTCCTCATTTTCTTCTCGTTTTTTGTCGCCGCCCTAAAGTTTAGTACTGTCTGCACATGTGCCCTGTGGATAGTTGTCCCGTCTTTAGGCGTCTAACTCACCTTTCGTGCTACACGTGCGCTGCAAAATGTATTTAACTAGATCAGTATAAACATCTCAATTTGAGCATAATAATCCAAATTTTAGTTGTTGGTTCTTGGGCATTTGTCCTGGATTATTTCACTTGTTCTGAGATGTTTCTGACTCGTTTCGATACATTTCGTCCTTATTTCAGGTCATTTTCTTTGCCAATGGGGAAAGAAAATTGGTCTCATCTCATTGGCAATTTGACTTTCTTATTTCAAAGCGAGATTTACCCTAGAACTGGTCTGAAATGTCCTCAAACAAGCAAAGCAAACTTGGTCCGATCAGGAAAAGTGTCTAAATGAGTGAAAACCGCTCAAAACAAGATACATTTCCTTAATTCAAGTCATTTAAGCCAATGCTTCATATTTACTTTTTGTAGTGCAGTTAAAGGGGGGGTATTATGCAAAATTTACTTTTTCCAGCTTTCCATCATGTTATTATGTCATTCCCTCATTAAAAACATGCCTGAAGTGTTGCCTTGGCACATTCACGTATTTTTGAGTAATCTGTAAAAACTCTGATGGCGGCCATTTTAGGGATAGGTTTGCCTGAGTCCTCCTAGGAACGCCCCCACCTCCTGGAGACGCCTCCGAGCTTTCGTCACCAGCCGAGTAACCAATCACTGCTCCTCAGCAGAACCCCCTCCCCACTGATGCCACAGACAGCGTGTGGAGGGGGCGTGTCTAAAGGCTCAGAGGTTCTTAAAGAGACAGAGGCCTATTTCAAGACATTCACTACAGCCATTTTGAGAGAGACATTTTATACAAGGCAGTTATTCTAATTTACTGCATTTACAGACCAACAGAAGGTTTGTCATCATTGTAGTGTGATATAGACTGGTGCTATGGGACTGAAAAAAGCAGAATACGCCCTCTTTAAGGGGAGACACTACAAGAAAAACTCAGTTTTTTCAGTTTTCAGGTTTTGGGCCAAATTGGTCTCTGAACATATAAGCTTTCACCTGGAAACAGAAAATATGCCTAATCTTCACAATAACATGTTTAAATATTGCGCTGATTCAATGTTCCCCCATAGACTTGTATGGGAGAATGCAATTTCAAGGGCCTTTTTCTCAAAACACATTTTTCTGTCATTGTGGCGACACTATGTCCACGTCAGTCGGACCTAAAGACTTCACATTTTCCAGCCTTGGACTGAACAATATTTGGAAGATTTTTTCAGAGGGATTTTTTATTATTTAATCCCTTAAGCCCCATTTATTGAGTTTTGAATGTCAAAAAATAAGGCGAAAATTACATTTTTACAAATTTTTCCACTAAAAAACAGCTTATTTTAAAACTAAACAAGAAATCCTAAATCCCCTCTGAGAAAGCCTTGGCAACTCATTTATCAATAAAATGAAACCATCAATTTGAATGTAGCTCTATCCATTATTCAGATTTCGTCGCCGAAAAAATGGGAAATTTGGGGCATTTTTAGGCATAAAACACCTTGTTCTGATATGAAAAGATGAAATGACAGAAAACTTGCCATGTATTTTTTTCCTCACATTTATGCCAGTGATCGACAGCAACAGTTTCAAATTGATATCTGTAAATATATATTTTTTCCCTATTCACCTGCAGTGTCTCGCCTTAAAAAAGCATAACACATAAAACCATAAGAAATATAAAAACAATACATATCCAGAGTAAAACAAATGAGGTTAAAAAGCTCTTCTGTAAAGGAGACGATACCTGGCTCTGTCCATTATTTAGATTTTGTCGCTGAAAATATCGCTCACATTTTTCCTTTACATTTTTCTATAAACAGATAAAATGACAGAAAACACACACTCTTATGTTTTTTTTTTGTGATCATGGATGTCCGTGTAAACCATCTGTAGTGACCGGCTGTATTGATGTGATTGAGTGGGAAGGCCCGGCCGTCCCTCCTCCTGCCGTGCCGGCTCTGACCTGGATTGTGAGCCTCGCGTGTGAAGGCGGCCGGCGCAGAGTCACATCATGAACGGCTCCTGAATCATTGATGCGTTCCAGAGCGCCGCAGAGCTCCGCCCACGCCCGCCCGTCCGGAACCACGGCCCGACCGGTCACAGACGGATCAGACCAGACGCCGCGGGTGGAACGGGCGAAACAGAGAGAGAGATCGGACATGAGGAATTAGGTTTTCTGACATTCCAGCGAGCACATTTTCTCCAGTTTGGCTTTACCCCAATCCAAAAGCTTCTGGAAAAAAGCTGTGGAAATAGCAACAAAACTGAGACGAAAACAATGATGGAAATGTGACAAAAAAATGACCAAAATGGGACAAAATGGGACAAAAAAAAAAAAGAAAATGTGACTGAAAATGACAAAAAAAAATACAAAAATGTGATAAAAATGTGACAAAAAATGACAAAAATGTGACAAAAAAATGACAAAAATTTGACAAAAAAATGACAAAAATGTGACCAAAAAATGACAAAAATGTGACAAAAAATGACAAAAAATTGACAAAAAATTTGACAAAAGAAATGACCAAAAAATGACAAAAAAAATTACCCAAAAAAGACAAAAATGTGATTAAAATTTGCCAAAAAAAATTACGAAAAAAAGAAAAAAAAGACAAAAATGAGACAAAAGTGACAAAAAAATGACAAAGTTACAAAAAAGAGTTGAACGCCCAACAAAAAAAAGGGACTGTAAGGAGTTTAAAAATGTTAAAACTAAGTATTTTCCTCCCCCTACATGTTCCAGCCATGTCCTAATGTGTAGAATGAGCTCAGACCTGTTCACCATAACTGCCTCTAAAATCCTGTCACTCAAAAATGTGTCACTTCGGCCCGAATTGCCGTCATGCACGAGCTTAATATAGAAGGTGCAGTTACACATATGGCCTGAGGTGGCAGTAGTGAGTATAAAATGGCGAACTTGCTTCCAGCCCCTTTAAGAAGAGAGAGATTTTGAGCGACTAAATCGAAATAATAGATTCATTGGAAAAAGAAGAATCGTCTTCAGGAAGAAATGACATTAAGAGATCTAATCTGAGAAGGTTTGGTCTGGTCTTAAAGGAACAGGCCACCGTTTTTACATACTGAGATATGTTCTTACCTGAGCTGTGACGAGTTCTTTAGGACCTGTCTGATCTTCAGTCACGTAAACACAGCGCAGACGGCGTTAGCATTTAGCCTCTCCCTCTCTCCTCTATAGCTCCAAAACAGGTCAAGATAGAAGCTACCAAGCTCTTCCACGTTTTCCCTATTTAAATATGGTTACGTGAAGTGTTCCACTACAAAGTATAATTACACAAAATTAAACAATGTGGATTTTCTAAGCGAATAAAAGGGGGGACTATATTGTAAGGCGTAATAATACCAGGAGTGGAACGAAAACCAGCTCTAATGTTTTGTAACGTATGTGTATGCGCAATACATTTCTCTGCTTTTTCGTAGTGGGCACCTCCCAGAAAGGAAATGACCATATATGGATTATAGCGTCATCCCGGGAACCCTTCACACAGACACGTGGATGTAAAATGTATCGATATTCGTGAATGAATATGCGTGGGAGACTTTTGCGATAACATATTTGAAGTTCGATATATTGAGGCAGGAAAGTATCGCGATAAACGATATTATTGACTCTAGCGATACTCGATACTTTCAACTCTCAGGCACAAAAACGTCAGGAAACCTTTACAAATCGCGATATATTTCCTCCGAATAACGGAGACCCCAAAGTGTGGAATGGTGACCCCCTTGCAGGAGGGCGCCCCCTTTGCCCCTCGCTCGTGCGCTGGTGGGAAGTGGCCCCTCGTCAGCTCCTGTGGCTCCTCCGTTAGCCCCGGCTCTAATCCCGCGGGACAATGGCGGCGCTTGTCCCTGGCAGCGAGCCCCGAGACGGCGCTGACGGAGCGTCCCGGAGCTCATTGTTACCCATGTTTACACGCGCTCGCCGCCGCCTCACACGCCGCGGCCATTCAGAGCGCAAATATTGACCACGGAGTCGGGCGGGAGGCAGAGGGAACTGAAAGTCCTGGAGCTGTTTCCACTGGGGAGAGACCAGGGATGTTTGTAGAAGGTTTTGATGTGGGATGAGCGAGTCTTAGGGGCGGGGAAACGTTAAGCGATACCAGGATGATATCGGAAAAAAAGTTTAGGTACCACTGGTGTCAAAAAAAGTATTGAAAACAGGTCCCTTCTCTCTTTAGATCCAAGTTTTGATGCTGTTGGTCCAGGGACAGCATTAACCTCTTAACTCCCGCCTGAACCGAGAGCATTTTCTCCAGTTCAGCTTTACCCAAATCCTGCAGGCCAGTGTAACACCTCATTTGAAAGCTAAGATCTACAAAATTAATCTGAATGGATCTTTTTCCTCACGTCATCAGATTTTTTTTCTCCATCATTTTTTGGGGGGTTTTCAACTCATTTTTGTAACTTTTTTGTACATTTTTTGTCAAATAGTACATTTTTTGTCACTTTTTGACATTGTTGTTGAATGTCTGTGGATGTATTGTTTTTATCAGGCCCGTACTGGCACTTCTCCTGCAAATGAAGTTGAAAAATTCAACAAAAAGGTGACAAAAAATCAACAAAAAATGTGAAAAAACTCAACAAAAACGTGACAAAAATTCAACCAAAAAATGACAAAAATTCAACAAAAATGTGACAAAAATTCAACAAAAATCTGACAAAAATTCAACCAAAAAAACAAACAAAAATTCTACCAAAAAATGACAAAAATTCAACAAAAATCTGACAAAAATTAAACCAAAAAAAGACAAAAATTCAACCAAAAAATGACAAAAATTCAACAAAAATCTGACAAAAATTCAACCAAAAAAAGACAAAAATTCAACCAAAAAATGACAAAAATTCAACAAAAATCTGACAAAAATTCAACCAAAAAATGACAAAAATTCAACAAAAATGTCACAAAGACTCACGAAAAATGTCAAGAAAAAAAAGAAAGAAAAAAAAAAAAGATACAAAAGGTGACACAACACAGCAACAATGTGAGGAAAAAGATCAGTTTTGTGGGTCTTAGCTTTCAAATGAGGTGTTCCACAGGCCTATATAACAGGACAGAATGCATTAGCTTTAGGCGGGTGGTAAGAGGTTAAGTCTCTACTACGATGACACATTTCTGGAAAACCGTTCCCAGCTTAGTTAAGCGTACTTAAACTGCTTTGCGGCTCATTAGCGAGCGCGCGGTGCGTTCAGGCGTCGCGGCGAGGCGTTCATGAGCCGCCGATCGCTTCGCCGTCGGCGCTAATCCGCGTGTGCGTCGGTGCGGAGCGAGCGCGCCGACAGCTGCGGATGAAACGGATTCCTGCGAACGCACCGTCGCCGGCACTTTGGATAATCCCCCGAAACCTGCGGGGCCTCGAACGCGCCGCGGAGCAGAGTCCGCGCCTTTGTGTTGCTTTCAAAGAGTCACGGGAAAAGGAAACTTCCCGGTTTGATTCGGCCTGTGAGACGGCGCTTAGACTTGTAAGGAGGGTGTTTGATTTGGCCTTTGAATAGACTGAGCAGCAAAAAGTAGAGCGAACATTTAAATATACTAACATGGAGGGCATATAATCAAGATATTGACTCCAGCAACGTTACTTTCAAATCATTTTTCACAGGTAAAAGCTGCAGAACAAACATTTTTTTCTTCAAAGTGATAGTCTGTACGTTTAACCCCACTTGAACTGAGCACATTTTCTCCAGTTTGGTGAAAATAGCAACAAAACTGAGACGAAAACAATGATGGAAATGTGACAAAAAAGTGACGAAAAATTGATGAAAAAGTGGCAAAAAATGTCACAAAAATGTTACAAGAAATTGACAAAAAATGGACGAAAAAATGACAAAAATGTGACAAAAAAATTACAAAAATGTGATAAAATTTTGACAAAAAAATTACAAAGAATGTCAAAAATGTGACAAAAAATGGACGAAAAAATGACAAAAATGTGACAAAAAATGGACGAAAAAATGACAAAAATGTGACAAAAAATGGACGAAAAAATGACAAAAATGTGACAAAAATGTGATAAAATTTTGACAAAAAAATTACAAAAAATGACAAAAATGTGACAAAAATGTGATAAAATTTTGACAAAAAAATTACAAAAATTTGACAAAAATTTGACAAAAAATGTACAAAAAAGTTACAAAAATGAGTTGAATACCCAACAAAAAAATGATGGAAAAAAAATCTGATGACGTGAGGAAAAAGATCCTCTCGGTTCAGGTGGGAGTTAAGAGGTTAAATGTTTCACAAATGTAATTGATTGCACTAAATTGAGCACCTGGGCCTGATATTCGACCTCATGTAAGTAATATCAAGCTTTTTTTTCTTCTAAAGTTCCTCCCTTTGCTGATTTCAGACACTAATCAGAATCCCCTGTGCCACCAGTTTGACCAATGGTCAACCCTGACCCTTTCCCTGTGAACCGGCCGGTCAGGTCCAATCAGGAGGGGACGGGGAGGATCATTTACAATAGAAAATTGTATTACGGACTATCACTTTAAGGCCTATTCACACCAGCGTGGTACCCTCTGGCAGATTGTTTAGTAAAAGCGAAAAACATGGCATGAAGCTACGTTTAGCTTCCAACTTAGCATTGTGTGTTAAGTGTTTTATGTGTTTTATTTTGAGCAATTTTGCATTCATTTTATTGTAGGGTATGAGGGTTTATTAATCAATTAATTTGTATATTAATTAATTAATAGGTTGTAGATTAGCCTTAAAATTTAACGGGGCACCAGTTCTAAAAGCGAACAAAATAAAAGTAAGAATAGGAGGCTAAACTACAGATTTATCTGAAGGAAATGAGGTCTTGGACGTACACATGGACCCTTATTCTGGAATAATAAACACAGACATTACCAAAGCAAACTGTGGTTTATGGAGGTTTAATGATCAAAATCAATTAACAGACGGCATTAAATATTAAAGTGCAAACAGAATAACCTAGAAGGCTAACAGGATGAATAATCAGATAAAATGTTCTAAAATTGTATCTGAAAGTCAGTAAGGTGGTTATGTGAGTCTTATTGAGCTAGGTCTGTGAGATACGCTTACGACCGTGAGAAAGGTTTTCCACGCCAACTGTGGTCCGGCGATCCAAAGTTCTGGTGTCCGACGGCCTGTTTGGTCGTGGTCTCTCGGGTGGCAATTCTCAAGTTGATGCAGGCGAGGGGGTCTCTCTCCAGCTCCTCGGGGCCTTGGGGTTTGGATTGACCAGCTAGACTCAAATTGGTTTCGCTGAAAGCTCAGCGATCAAAAATGTTGTTGTCTTGTAGGAAAAATGCAAATGTTCTTAAAAAGAAGTAACTGGTAGTTACAAAATCACGTCAACTGACGGGCTCAAACTTAAAGTTCTTGTGGTCCATCTGAGACAAAGGAGAGGTCAGAGTTCAGCGGGGGATGTCATGCCATGTGCTCATCCTGCCGTCTCTTTCTCCTCCTCCTTCCAACTCAACTCAGAAGCGGTTTCAGAAAAGAAAAGCAAGGGTAAGGGGAGTTTCTGGCTATTTCTCCTTCCTTTATACCAAGGGGGCGGCCCCTTTTTCTCCGTGGATTCGACCAATCGTTTCAGTCCGTAATTCGATATGACGGTCCCAAGTGGGAATGTCTTTGGGAGAGAATTCAAGAAATACATTTCTATTGCGATAAACACATTAACAACTTCACAACTTTCCAAACAACATTTCGACAGTATGTTTGTACATTGCGTCTTTGTTGACCTGGGGAAGAATTCATCATTAGAACAGATTGGTTGAGTTCATTCTCACTGTCCATGAATTGAAGAATTGGCTTATTACTCAAATCGGATGTTTGAGATTCAGTCTTTAGTCCAATTCGAAGGTCAATACAGAGTTCTCATTTCTGGTTGTGAGGGTTAGGATAGATCGTCACAGTCTTTTTCTCCTGAACTGTATTCGATCTTATCAGCCATTCACAAGACAGGAAGTGACGAGGAGTTTTGGAGTGGGGGTTGAGCTGCTCTCTGGAATGCGTTAACAATGGCGAAAGGCAATAGGCGAACCTTCACACGCTACATTATCTTCCAGAATTCATACAGTGTGGATGCTCAAAATGGAGTCGGCTGAAGCAATGAGCTTATAAGTGCCGACCCCATATTCAATTCAATATACATTTACACAACATAATAAGATTACATTGACTCTTGATACAAGCAAGTCCTTCCTGAGCAAGTCCGTATTTATGGGCTGTTGAACCGCTTTGCTCTCTGTATCTTTATTTAGTACAAAAATATATTCATAATTCAGCATTTGTTAAAGAAATGGTGGAGAAATAGGAGAAGGTTTGGTTGTTTCTCCTCTTTGTTTTCCCTCCGACATGGGCAACTCCAAAGATGCCGTCAGCAGGTCCACGTTCTGGAATATGATGACGTCCTCATGTCGAGTGAAGGGCACGAGGAACAAAGACAGTTTTTGAAAGTTGAGACAGAGAAGACATTGAACTTTGAGACAGTTCTGGTCTCACGTGGATTCTCTTAGTAATGATGTTTTTTTTATATATCAGTAATCTTCAAGGTTCATCTAAAAGGTTCATCTTGATGTCTCTGCGGCCCACGTCTTGTTTTCTCCTAGGGCTGTGCAATTAATCGAAATTCGATTACGATTTCGATTACAACAATAAACGATTACAAAATTAGCATAATCGCAAAAAATCGATTATAATTTTTTTTTCTTTTTTTCCCCAATTTTTTTCAAAAAATAAATAAATAAAAAAAATCACGTTTTTTTTTTCAAATTTTTAGATTTTTGTCACTTTTTTGCTGGATTTTTGTCACTTTTTTGCTGGATTTTTGTCATTTTTTTGATGGTTTTTTGTAATTTTTTTTGATGGATTTTTGTCATTTTTTTATGGATTTTTGTCATTTTTTTGATGGATTTTTGTAACTTTTTTGATGGATTTTTGTCTTTTTTTTTTATGGATTTTTGTCACTTTTTTGCTGGATTTTTGTCATTTTTTTGATGTTTTTTTGTCATTTTTTTGATGGATTTTTGTCATTTTTTTATGGATTTTTGTCATTTTTTTGATGGTTTTTTGTAATTTTTTTTGATGGATTTTTGTCATTTTTTTCATGGATTTTTGTCATTTTTTTGATGGATTTTTGTCTTTTTTTTTGATGGATTTTTGTCTTTTTTTTTGCTGGATTTTTGTCACTTTTTTGCTGGATTTTTTTAAAGGCAACAAATAATCGTTTGAATAATCGTGATTTCAATTATGACTAAAATAATCGTGATTATTATTTTTTCAATAATCGAGCAGCCCTATTTTCTCCTGCTAGTGATATTTTCCTCGGACGTCGTCTCGTTTGCTCTGAGGCCGGCTCCTCTCCGGGCCGGGAGGAGGATGACGTTGCCCTTCGCGGGTCACGTGACCTCGTGCAGCTGTGGAGCTAAGCACGCGATGCTCTGGGGGTCCCGACGCGCCGAGCACTTTTCAATCCCAAACACGGCGGTGGGAGAGAGAGGAAAAAAAAAAAAGAAAAAAGCTTGGGAAAACCTGCCCGGCAACAGAAGGAATATGGAACTGTGTTTTTTTGATCATGGTGCAGAGACGAAGATTCTGAAGGTTTATCCACAAAGATGTTACTCCAGAAAACCAGCATCCAGTGTACTTTTACTTTTACATATTACATATTTATTTCTATGTTGCACTTTTGGCTTTTACTTCTCACGTCATACTTTAGTTTAACATAGGACATTCCGGTTCACAGCTCTCAAGCATTGGCTTAAATGACCTGAATTGAGGAAATGTCTCTTGTTTTGAGCGGTTTTCACTCATTTAGACACTTTTCCTGATCGGACCAAGTTTGCTTTGCTTGTTTGAGGACATTTCAGACCAGTTCTAGCTTGAAATAAGAAAGTAAAACTGCCAGTGAGGTGAGACCAGTTTTCTTACCCCATTGGCAAAGAAAATGACCTGAAATAAGGACGAAATGTATCGAAACGAGTCAGAAACATCTCAGAACAAGTGAAATAATCCAGGACAAATGCCCAAGAACTTCTTAACTCGTCAAAACAACTAAAATTTGGATTATTATGCTCAAATTGAGATGTTTATACTGATCTAGTTAATTACTTTTTGTTAGTTCACATTATATTTCAGCTACATTTCAACTCAAACAACCAAACTTGTTATATCAGTGGTTCAGGTTAGCTTGAGTAACAGATTAATTTATTTATGCTACAGGAGCAAGATAGAGAAGAAAATATAATCATTATAGAGGTAAAAAGTGTAGCAGAGCAGTCTGTAGTTACGGAGAAAGACACATTACTTTATTAAAATGACTTTAATTCAAAACCCACTCTCAAGCAAAACACTGACCCGTGATGAAAACATGTGCAGCGCTAAGTGTTTGGGAGCAGCAGGAGCTTTCGTTACCTTTAACTTCAGTTACGCTGTTTGCTGTTCTACAATTGCCGCTGTTTTGACGCCACAACAGCATTTACGTAGCCAGGCCCGACCGGAGACGCTCCACTTAAGATGGATGATGATGACTAGTATCACTGTTTTTGTTCGTTTTGTCAGACACTAAGGTTAGAGATGTTAAAGATCTTTTACCTTTACATGTTTCAGCCGCCATCTGCAGGCCGTCGTCAGAAGTATCACCGGCGTGCGGTGACGTGTCACTTATCAGCTGTTCTTACTTCCGAGGCGTGACCAGTCTGACGGTCCCAACAGGTCCGACAGACTGGTCACGCCCCCTGCCGCCCGGTGGATTCAGGGCGACAGGGGGCGTAATCATTGGAGGAGGGTGTCCCAGGTGTGGGACACCTTCTGATGACGGCCTGCAGATGGCGGCTGAAACATGTAAAGGTAAAAGATCTTTAACATCTCTAACCTTAGTGTCTGACAAAACGAACAAAAACAGTGATACTAGAACACAAGTAGACACAATGAACGTTACGAAGTTTATAGGATGATGATGACCTCGACCTTGGCCAAAGAGAAAGGGGAGACTTAAAGGAACAGGCCAGCGTTTTTACACACTGAGATATGTTCTTACCTGAGCTTTGACGAGTTCTTTAGGACCTGTCTGATCTTCACCCGTGCCTTCAGTCACGTAAACACAGCGCAGACGCCGTTAGCATTTAGCCTCTCCCTCTCTCCTCTATAGCTCCAAAACAGGTCAAGATAGAAGCTACCAAGCTCTTCCACGTTTTCCCTATTTAAATATGGTTACGTGAAGTGTTCCACTACAAAGTATAATTACACAAAGTTAAACAATGTGGATTTTCTAAGTGGATAAAAGGGGGAACTATATTGTAAGGCGTAATAATACCAGGAGTAATTCGAAATCCGCGCAGTAATCTTCACTTTTGTCATTTTTTGCGACGAAAAAGTGACAAAAATGCGGCTACAATGTGGGAAAAAGTCCTCTTTTTTTGTCACTTTTTCATCAAAATTTTCATCACATTTTGTCACTTTTTCGTCAGTTTTTTGTCACTTTTTTTTGTCACTTTTTTTGTCACTTTTTTTGTCACTTTTTTATCGTTTTTTGTCACATTTTTGTTCCTTTTTTCTCACTTTTTCATCCAAATTTTCATCACATTTTTGTCAGTTTTTCTGCCACATTTTTGTCATTTTTTGCGATAAAAAATGCGGCAACAATGTGGGAAAAAGTCATCTTTTTGTCACTTTTTTGTAATTTTTTTGTCACGTAAACACAGCACAGACAGATTTAGCCTCTCCCTCTCTCCTCTATAGCTCCAAAACAGGTCAAGATAGAAGCTACCAAGCTCTTCCACGTTTTCCCTATTTAAATATGGTTACGTGAAGTGTTCCACTACAAAGTATAATTACACAAAATTAAACAATGTGGATTTTCTAAGCGGATAAAAAGGGGGACTATATTGTAAGGCGTAATAATACCAGGAGTAGCTTGGCATCCGCACAGTAAAGTGAAGATTACTGCGCGGATTTCGAACTAGAGCGGCAGAAAAAACAACGACAAGATCCAAAACCTGCTCTGAACAAATATTTGTAACTAATATATCAGTAATATAAGACATACATATAAACCTGGGGCAAACTACGGGAAAGGATGTCAATATTTTTTGCAAAAGCCTTTAAATTGTGGTAACTGTTCTGCAGATTTGGGTCATGCACCTACAATTATTTAAAGATACATTATGTAACTTTTTATCTGGATTCTGTTGTATACATACATACATACATACATACATACATACATACATACATACATACAATGGATCTATATTTTGAATTCCAGTTTTTCCATTTCATTTATTTCATTCAAAAGTGACGACAGCATATGAGCAACAAAACTGCTAAAGTAACTTTTCCATCACTTCATCCGTTGTGTTTTTTGTCTCACTCCATATGACATTTACTGTGGACATGAAGAGGAATGTTTAATAATCGCCAAATCCCCATCATTTCTGCAGCAAATAATAAATGTCGTTAATCGCAATTATTTTGGCCAAGATAATCATGACCCCAAATTTCATTATCGTCCCATCCCAAGTCAAATCAAGACACCAGCAACAGGCAGGACCTTCTCTGTGGGACGGTGCGGGTCCAAAGCGTTGGGTGAACGACCATGGTACATGTAATATGTAAAGCCTGTCAGTCTGGTTTGTCAGCTCAGCGTTCTACAGAACAGCTGGAGCATCATGTGCTCCTCTGTAGGCTCTGTTCACCAATGTTCTTACAAGTTACAGTTTCCCAAACAAATGTATGGAAAGAAAGAGCTCATTGTGAAGATAAGACCATTTTCTCTTCTCTTCTCTGTGAGTCTGCCTGATGTTCTCTACGTCTGTGTTCCTCTCACTGTGGGCTCAGTCTGTGCCTGATGTTCTCCTCTGTATCTGTTCCTCTCACTGTGAGCTCAGTCCATGCCTGATGTTCTCCTCTGTATCTGTGCTCCTCTCACTGTGAGCTCAGTCTGTGCCTGATGTTCTCCTCTGTATCTGTGTTCCTCTCACTGTGAGCTCAGTCTGTGCCTGATGTTCTCCTCTGTATCTGTGTTCCTCTCACTGTGGGCTCAGTCTCTGCCTGATGTTCTCCTCTGTATCTGTGTTCCTCTCACTGTGAGCTGATGTTCTCCTCTGTATCTGTGTTCCTCTCACTGTGGGCTCAGTCTCTGCCTGATGTTCTCCTCTGTATCTGTTCCTCTCACTGTGAGCTCAGTCTGTACCTGATGTTCTCCTCTGTATCTGTTCCTAACACTGTGAGCTCAGTCTATACCTGATGTTCTCCTCTGTATCTGTTCTTCTCACTGTGGGCTCAGTCTCTGCCTGATGTTCTCCTCTGTATCTGTTCCTCTCACTGTGAGCTCAGTCTATACCTGATGTTCTCCTCTGTATCTGTGTTCCTCTCACTGTGGGCTCAGTCTATACCTGATGTTCTCCTCTGTATCTGTGTTCCTCTCACTGTGGGCTCAGTCTATACCTGATGTTCTCCTCTGTATCTGTGTTCCTCTCACTGTGAGCTCAGTCTCTGCCTGATGTTCTCCTCTGTATCTGTTCCTCTCACTGTGAGCTCAGTCTATACCTGATGTTCTCCTCTGTATCTGTGTTCCTCTCACTGTGGGCTCAGTCTCTGCCTGATGTTCTCCTCTGTATCTGTTCCTCTCACTGTGAGCTCAGTCTATACCTGATGTTCTCCTCTGTATCTGTGTTCCTCTCACTGTGGGCTCAGTCTATACCTGATGTTCTCCTCTGTATCTGTTCCTCTCACTGTGGGCCAGTCTCTGCCTGATGTTCTCCTCTGTATCTGTGTTCCTCTCACTGTGAGCTCAGTCTATACCAGATGTTCTCCTCTGTATCTGTGTTCCTCTCACTGTGAGCTCAGTCTGTGCCTGATGTTCTCCTCTGTATCTGTGTTCCTCTCACTGTGAGCTCAGTCTGTGCCTGATGTTCTCCTCTGTATCTGTTCCTCTCACTGTGGGCTCAGTCTCTGCCTGATGTTCTCCTCTGTATCTGTGTTCCTCAGTCACGCCTTCTCTCTGCTCCTCAAAACCAAATGACTTCACACTCGCTCGCTCACACAGAGAAAGTCTCGAAAGTAGGTCACTCTCTCCCTTCTTTTTTGATGAAACATCGGAGGGCGGAGCTTATTTACTACCCGCCAATCGTGGCCGAGCGGCGCCGTAGTAGTATATGCAAATCACCCGGTAACCAATGAGGCGGCCGCGTTCTGATTGGCCCGCTCCAGACTGGCGCTCGCGGGGGATGTTTCAGTCACGTGATCACTCAGCTGACTCCCCGCCCACATCGGGTTTTAATCCAATCAGCATTTTGTCCCGTTTATGTCAAACCAGGCGCTGTGTGAGGGGCCCACGTTTGGCTTCTTTAATCTGCACTAAAAGCTGTTTAATGATCGCACTGGTTCAATGTTTCTTTACAGATTTATGTGGAAACTGTAAGATCTGCTCTTGAAGTCGCACTTCTACCAAATGTATATTCTAACATCTTTTAAAATGGATTTTTCATTATCTGCAGATAATAGAGACATGAAATGTACATTTTCTTCATCTGGCATCGAGGCAGGATGTAAAAAGAGATCCGTCAAAAGAAAAAATCCTTTTGCTTATACGATGTTGGCCGCTTGTTTCACTTCGAAATGTGATTTTCTTAACCCCTTAACTCCCACCTGAACCGAGCACATTTTCTCTAGTTTGGCTTTACCCCAGTCCAAAAGCTTCTGGAAAAAAGCTGTGAAAATAGTAACAAAACTGAGACGAAAACAATGATGGAAATGTGACAAAAAATTACAAAAATGTGACAAAAAATGGACAAGAAATTGGTAAAAAATTACAAAAATGTGATAAAAATTTTTATTAAAAATTGATAAAAAATTACAAAAATGTGACAAACAATTTATAAAAAATTGACAAAAATGTGACAAAAACATGATAAAAATTTGACAAAAAAATTGCAAAAATGTGACAAAAAATTGACAAAAAAATGATAAAAAATTATACAAATGTGATAAAAAATTGACAAAAATGTGACAAAAAATGACAAAAATGTGACAAAAAATGGACAAGAAATTGATAAAAAAAATTACAAAAATGTGATAAAAAATTGATAAAAAATTGATAAAAAATTACAAAAATGTGACAAAAACGTGATAAAAATTTGACAAAAAAATTGCAAAAATGTGACAAAAAATTGACAAAAAATGATAAAAAATTACAAAAATGTGATAAAAAATTGACAAAAATGTGACAAAAAATGGACAAGAAATTGATAAAAAATTACAAAAATGTGATAAAAATTGATAAAAAATTGATAAAAAATTGATAAAAAATTGATAAAAAAATTACAAAAATGTGACAAAAACGTGATAAAAATTTGACAAAAAAATGACAAAAATGTGACCAAAAATTACAAAAAAGGACAAAAATGTGATAAAAATGTGACAAAAAAATTACAAAAATTTGATGAAAAAATGACAAAAATGTGATAAAAATGTGATAAAAAAAATTGACGAAAAAATGAGTTAAAAAATGAGTTGAATACCCAACAAAAAAATGACGGAAAAAAAATCTGATGACGTGAGGAAAAAGATGCTCTCGGTTCAGGCGGGAGTTAAGAGGTTAAGGCGCGTGTGGTCTTTGCACTTCTAGGTCAGACAAATTCTTACGTTTCACATTGCAAACTTATATCTAATCCCTATAGCTTGATTCATCTGTCAAATTCTGAATTTTAAATATTTTTCCCCTCAAGTTTAGCTCAGTTTTGTCCATATAGCAAACATGTTTGAGACCATCACTTAAAATCTGTGTTGACAATGCAACTAACTTTAAAGTAAAAAATATACAAATCTTTTGTGAAAAATGAACGCAGTACCTTAAAACCTGTATTTCTATCGCTCGTTCTGACTCGGTCATCACAAATATACGCTTTTTTGGGGCCATTTTTACAACGTCAGATTTTTTTCCCCATCATTTTTTTGTGGGGCAGTTAACTCATTTTTGTAACTTTATAGTCATTTTTTGTCAAATTTTTTGTCATTTTTTGGGTCATTTTTTTGTCACTTTTTTTTTTTTTGCCGCTTTTTTTTTCATTTTTTCGTCAATTTTTTTATAATTTTTTTTTTCATTTTTTTGTGATATCTTTGTGACATTTTTGCCATAAATTTTTCATCATTTTTAAAATAAATTTTTCGTCATTTTTTGTCAAATGTTTGTATTTTTTTTTGTCACATTTGTCAAAAAAAAATACAAATCGCCAAATTTAGCCTTTTTTCATAGTCTCTGTTAAACCCGTGTTGTCACATTCATCCAGGAAGTGCAAATATTTGTCCTCTGCAGCGAGCCACGTATCCCCCGTCTGTCAAGTCCTGTTGTGTCTGGACGTTTTTGTCCATAGTCCATACATTTAGAACAATACAAAAGCTAAGGTGAAATAAAGTTTATTTTCATTTTAATTTCGAAGCTACTGACAGGAAGTGACAGATAAAGGTAAAATTCCGTAGCAGCTTCCAGAAAACCAAGTATCGGCATCAGAAAAAATATATAACCGGCCCCTCTGAGTCTCTCTGCTGAGGAGCCCCAGTCCAGGCTCCGGACAACTCTTTTTTTTTTTTTTTTTTTTTTTTTAAATTTGCAATTTATGGGTTTGTGCGCTATAAGTAAGTAATAATAAAGAATGATATTAAATAAAAACAAACAAAAAGAAACATATGTATATACGTGCATACATACATACACACCCACATACATACATCTACATACATATACACACATATACATGCATGCATTCACAACACATAGGCACATTTATGTACATACACATACAAATAGATACACAAATACATACACCCATCTGCGCGTACATGCACGTACACATGCATACACGTATACACACATACATCACATATCCATTCTACTCAAATCCCCTTATTTAAAGTACTGTAGTCTCAAAAAAAATAGTTATAAAGTAAAAGGGAGGAGGGGGGTTACCTCGAAAGTCAGTTGTTACCTTGTTTTAATTTGTTTAATCATTATTATTCTTGCAATTAGAAACAGATGCGAATCTTTCCAAGTAGTGTAGTTAAGGGGTCACTTTCAATTTTGGTATTGAACGTCAATGACATGGCTCCAGACAACTCTAAAGGCTAAAACTTAGGACTTTTGTTTTGTTTTATTGCTTCTTGTAACTGATCCTGAGGAAACATTGTGTGAAAAAGGCCGACATTTTTTAGAATTCGATCTGTCGGCTGCACAAGGGAAAAACTTTGGCATTTGGACACGGACACATGAAGGTGAATCTTAATAATAGTCATTTAAAAACACAGATAACAAATCTGTTCAAAACTGCATTTCCTGGATGTTTCTTTGAATGTGGATTGATTTGTCGGTGTCGTGATCCGTGTGAGCGAGCGCGCTCTCCCCGTCTGGTCTTTGAACGCACCGCCGGCTTGTGTTCATCGCTCTGCTCTGGGGAAGGTTTTCTCGAGATGGAGACACATGCTGTTTTTAAAGACTCTAAACTCTAAAAAAAAAACTCTATTACAATGTTACAGACTTCATGTTTGCGTTTTGTACAACTCACTATCCGCGTTCCATATCGGCCTTCCTTCTTCGGCCTAAAACTGCAGGAGAAAAGAACATAATAACCGTTGCCGTTGTTCATTCTACAAAAACGGGCTCTGAAAACAATACATAATGTTAGATATAGAGATCCATCGAATCCACTCTTTATTAAATGTAATTTACTAAAATTTGAGGATATAGTCGACTATAATATCCTCCAGGTTTTGTATAAAGCAAATAGAAAAATATTGCCAGTGAACATCCAAGAAATGTTTGAGAAAAGAGAAAGTCAGTATAATCTGAAAGGAACAGACATCTTTAACAAGCCCAGGTTCGATTCTAAAGCAATGGAACGAACTGTTACAGTGACAGGAATCAGAAAGAAGTGAAAAAGTCAGAAACTCTCCTGGAATTTTAAAAAACACATAAAAGCTACAATGTTAAAGAAGTATGAAGTACTTGGACATGAATAATGTGGGATATTTGATTTGACCATTTGTAAACATTCAAGAATACGAAGGTTCTGTGTTTTATATATTGAAAAAACTGAATATAGAATACAAAAACATCTGTAAATATATACATAATACTGTAAATACACATATGTAGACATAAATACATACCATTTTCCAAAGGACAACAGTGTAAAGTGTGAAGTAACAAAAGGGGCAGATATTCTAAGACTTGTTCTTCTCCTCTGCTCCGTTTCATTCATACTGTGTTGGCGGTTTTATTGTGACTGCATAACATCACTTCTGAATGAAATAAATAAATAAAATGAAATGAAATAATTAAATTTAGTGATATTGATATCGATTTTTGCTCATTTAAGGTTTTCATAAACAAATAAGGCGTTTTATTCGATGAAATCTAAATAGGTTTTAATATATGGTTTACTTTTGTGACATATTAGTTACAAACATTTGTCCAGAGAGATTTTTGACCTTGTTTAGTTTTTAAAATGAGCAATTTATAAGAGTTTCTCCTTGTTTTTTGGGTTCAAAGATCAATAAGAAGACAGAAATCAGATTAAAAAAAAAATCCTCCTGTATAAATGCCTGTAAAGTGGAGCTGTTATTGTGAGTGGAATGAAAATCTCATTTGGAGAAAACGGCCCTAAAGTTTAGTCACTTTGTCTGCACATTCCCCACAAAGGAAATGACCATATTTGGATTACAGCGTAATCTCGGTCACAGCCTTTCTTGCTACACGTGGACACCAAACATGTCAGTGTCTGGGAATGAAGTCTGGGAAAGACCAGGGAGCTATACCTTGTTACTTCAAGGAAATCTCCGGCTCACAGAGACTAAATCCACCGTCTCCAGGGAGGGAAAGATCGGCCTATTGTCCCGGGGCGGAGGGCGGCCTCCTCCTATGACCTGAGGGGCGGGGCGCTGTGTGTGGACACGCCCCCCTGAGCTGGGTGACACAGGAAGTGGGAGTGAGTCACGCTGTGGCTCATTGTGCAGGATAAACAGAATTATTTTGTATCAATCAAACTTTATTTTTCGGTATGAAAAGTGCTTTACAGATTACAACATTTAAATCCCATATATATTAGATATTGGGATTAAATGAATAGATTAGTCAGTTAAAAGCTAAGCTAAAAAGGTGGGTCTTGAGCCTGCTCTTAAAAACATTCTCGTTCTCTGCAGCCCTGAGCTCCTCCTCCGGTGGTTCCAGAGGCGAGGGCCGTAATATTGGAAAGACGCCTCACCATGAGTCTTTTTTTTTTAATTTTTCTGTATTTTTTTGTCCTTTTGGACTGGGGTAAAGCCAAACTGGAGAAAATGTGCTCGGTCCAGGTGGGAGTTAAGGGGTTAAAGTAATGGTGGAGAAATGTGAGAAAGTTTTTGATTTCTGGCTGATTGTCAAATTGTTTGTAAATTTTTTGTCACTTTTTGTCACATTTTTATCACGTTTTTGTCACATTTTTGCCAATTTTTCATCATTTTTTCATATTTTTTGTCAATTTTTTGCCACTTTTTTGTTTTTTTTTCGTCAATTTTTTGTCAATTTTTTTGTCATTTTTTTGTCACTTTTTTGTCATTTTTTTGTACATTTTTGTGACATTTTTGCCACTTTTTCATCATTTTTTTGTCCATTTTTTGTCCGTTTTTTGTCCATTTTTTGTCCTTTTTTTGTCAATTTTTTGTCCGTTTTTTGTCCTTTTTTTGTCAATTTTTTGTCCATTTTTTGGTCAGTTTTTTGTCCGTTTTTTGTCCTTTTTTTGTCAATTTTTTGTCAATTTTTTGGTCAGTTTTTTGTCCATGAGTCTTTTTGTTGACTTTAGGAATAACTAGGAGACCTCTGCCGGAGGAGGTTCATAAGGTAAAAGCAGTTCTGAAAGATAAGAAGGACCAATTAAGACATTTAAAAAACATTAAAATCGATCCTGAAACACACGGGGCCAATGCAGCGATTCTCAAACCGGTGTAATGTGGTCCCGCCTCCTGGTCCTCGTCAGGACACGAGCTGCTGAATTTTGTAAAAGTTGTAAACCTGAGATCCTCTTTTTGGGAAGACCAGAGAGCAGGGCATTACAGTAGTGGATACGACTGGTGATAAAAGCATGCATGAGCGTCTCCGTGTTGGCCCAGAGAGAGAATGGGGCGACTCTGGCTATGATCTTTAGATGGTAAAAAACGATCTTTGTGATATTCTTAATGTGTGGAATAAACGCCAGCTCAGAGTCAAAGATCACACCCAGGTTCTTCACCTGTGAGGAAGGATTAAAGACAGTGACTGTAGTTTGGGTAAAAGTCTCTCTCTCTGGGCCGATGATTAACATTTCAGTTTTGTCCTGGTTAAGCTGGACTTAAAATGCCGTTGAAAAGTGCATCCATTGGCCTGGTGTCATCAGGAGACATGGAGATGTGTAACTGTGAAAATTGACTCCATATCTCCACCAAGAGGGAGCATATACAGGTTAAAAAGCACTGGGCCTAAAATAGAACCCTGGGGCACACCACATGTCATTTTATGTATATTTTCCATCAATGTCCTGCATCTCCCGGGTCACAAACGGAACATTGACGGATGGGTCAAATGCAGAGAATGAATTTCCCTGCGGGGATTAATAAAGTATAACCTTAACCTTAACACTGCCCTGATTAGTTCTCGCTAGCGCTAGCATGAAACCGCTAGTTTTAGCATGCTGTTGCTAGCCACGGCATTTTGCGCAGCAGTCAACAATTCTTTTGTGGAGGTTCAAACTAACCCAGCAATTTTTAAATCAAATTTAATACAATTTTTGTCATTTTTTCGTCCATTTTGTATCAAATTTTTGTCATTTTTTGTCACATTTTTTTTTATCACATTTTTGTCACATTTTTGTTTTTTTTTGTGTCATATTTTGTCACATTTTTGACATTTTTTCATCCATATTTTGTCAATTTCTGCAACATTTTTGTGACATTTTTGCCACTTTTTCATCCATTTTTTGTCACTTTTTTGTCAATGTTTTCTCACTTTTTTGTCACACTTCCATCATTGTTATCGTCTCAGTTTTGTTGCTAGATTCATGTTTTTTTATATTGGGCTTTACCCAAATCTAAAAGCTTCTCGACTGGAGATCAACAATGTAACGCCTCATTTGAAAGCTAAGACCTACAAAAGTGATGGAAACTTTTCGTCGCGTCGCCACATTTTTCCCATATTTTTGTTGTTTTTTAATCACTTTTTGTTGTGTTTTTTTGTCCGTGTTTTTCTCATGTTTTCATCCTCTATTTCTCGCTATATCCATTTAAACCAGGCTCTGTCCTGTATTGAGATTTTGTCGCAGAAAAATGACAGAAACTTCCCAGTCTGTGTAAAGTTTCAAAGTGATAGTGTGGGACTTGTTGACTCTCCGCGGCCCCTCCCCGGGACGTCCCGGACGCTGATGCCTCTTTAATGAAGTGAGCTCATTCAGAAGGGGGCCGCGGACTGTCCCGGCGCAGATGGGATGGTGATTTACCATGGGAACAGGCCCCGGCGCTGAAAAGGAGCCCCCCGAGCGACGCCAGGACCCGAACAAGAGCAGCGGCACAGACGCACAGAGCCGGGAGATAAATGCGCCGCCTTCAGGGGAAGCACAAAGACCGGCCCCGTTTTCCACGCGGCGTTCCAACATCGACACGCCTCGTGCTGGGACACGGGAGCGCCCGACCAGCCCGACCAGCCCGGCCACTCCGGCGCTTCACACCGCGCTGGGCATGAAGGGGGCCAAAATCAAGGCCTAAGAATGTAACTGAAAGGCAATACATTTGATTCAAACTAACATTCAGTATAAACTTTATTTTAAAATACGTATTTTTCCTGTTTAAGTTTGGCAAAAATACAAAAAAATCCTGGTCTAAAACATTCAGCTTTAGTTTGGGCTGAAATATACAAAATCCTCTGTTAAATGGAAACTTTAAATCTTTACAAATGAACATGTATGATTTTGCTGTAAGAATATAGTATTTTGTAGGACTGCACAATGAACCTTTATGGAACTGAGCTGCTGCCGTGTCCAAACCTCAGTGAGCTGAGGGTTATTTTCTTCTGCTGTGCTTCGAGCTGTTCTTCCTTTGGCTTCAGGAGAATCATGTTTGATCTGTTTCACTATTCTCACCATTAAAAACAAAGTGTCCCACGACCCGTGGGTTGGATTGGGTCACAAAATTATTATTTCATTGTGCAGAGGGTTGAATTGGTCAAAAACAAAACAATTGCCTTCGCTCATTGTTTTACGCACGTGTCATTGTATTAAGTGTAATTGTAACATCTTTACAGACAGATTTTGAAGTAAATATGAGGCTAAGTAGGGAAGGTGCTGGTCGGTACTTGGATGGGAGACCCGGAGGCCTGGGTGAATGTAGTGTGTGAGTGAGTGGTTGGTGGTGGTCGGAGACTGGTCTCTCGCTTCTGTCAATGTATAAGGCTGATTTAAAGTGCATTTTCTTGCCTAAAACACACCAGATTGCACTAAATTTTATCTGAGGACTAGAGAGAGTATTTCAAACTTGTTTTTAAAACAGAGAAAGTAAAAGTACTATAAAACATCTTGGGCCCGATCTTGTGCATCAAAACGGAGACGATAGCGTGACATTTTGCCTCAGTAGGAGCCACTTTGTGATCTTGCCACTCCAGACTTAGCGCATTTAAGTGGGTGGAGACACACATTTTCCTCCAACCAGATCGACTCCTCGTCCAGGAGAGTGGTTGTGTGGGAGTGGGGGGTGAACATGTGCTTTTGTTTTGCTTCGCGTTCACGCCGAGCGCGGCCGATCCGCGCCACAGCGGACGCTGTAGCTCTTTTTCTCTGGAGACGTGAACATGGTTTAGCTCACGATGGGGTAAATAAAGTTTTTAGTTTGACCTGTGAGAGCCTAAGGCTTAAGAAAGAACGCAAGACAGAGCAATGTAAACCAGGAAGTGAACGTCAGCCGTGTTTCCATCAGTGAAGTCACCTCCTCTTGTGACGCCCCCTCACAGGTGGCGGTGGCGAATGGCACATATAGCGCCGCCACTCGGAAAATAATTCGCCAAGAGCCTGCGCCGCCCCGTGCGCCGCCACAAGATCTGGCTCCTTCTGTTACATGCAGTCTATACAGCCTTTCACAGATCGTCCTAATGGAGCGTTCTGAGTCTTCCAGATTACAGTTCCACCACCTCTAAAGTCCACTTTAACCACAAAGGAAAAGTATCTTGTTTTGAGCGGTTCTCACTAATTTAGACTTTTTTCCTAGTCTGACCAAGATCACTTTACTTGTTTGATGAAACTTCAGATGGGTTCTAAAGTAATCTCGCTTGAAATAAGAAAATGTAACTGCCAATGGGATATTCCCTTATCTCATTGGCAAAGGGAATAACCTGAAAGACAAAATGTATTGAAACGAGTCAGAAACATCTCCGAACAAGTCAAATCATTTCAGTCAAAAGCCCAAATAACTAGTCAAAAGAACTCACATTTTAATTATTATGCTCAAATTGACAGATTTGAACTAATCTAGTTAATTATTTTTTTGCAACTGAAGAATGTAGCAAAGTTCCTACCTCTGATATTTTCACCAAATATCCCTCTTTTTCAGATGCTTTAGCCTAGTTAACTTAACTTAACTTAGTTCTCATTCAAACTAGAGGTGTTGGTGCTAAAGCCACTTTACTCGCTTTGTCAATCACATCATTTTCTTGTCGTAGAGTAAACTTTATTTGGCTCCATAGATCTGTATCGTAAAGAAGACCTTGTGCACCGCTGTGTGTCAATAGTATAGTAATATAATTGCACATTTCCCTCCAGCGTGAGCCTGGAGGTCAGAGGCTAACCTAGCACAGCGTTAGCATTAGCATTAGCGCTCCACCCGGTTCACGTCTCGACTCGGCCTCGTGTGAACTCCGGCTTCTTCATAACAGTATGGTAGGGCCTGCGAGAGCTAGAAACGAGTTCAGGCAACAGCAGGAGAGATTGAGTAAATTGGCCACCTCGTGACATCAGCAGGTGGTGTGAGCTATGCTGTTTTGTGAGGAGCTTATACGTCTCTGCTGACATGCTTTCTTGAGTTATGGTTCCCAGATGATCATGTATATAATGAGCAATGGGCCTCTTGGATATAACATAACACGCCCCTCACATCATATATGTGCCAATAGCTATAAAAGAAAAACATCCTTCAGCACGCAGCCAGGGGCCAGA
Organism: Gobius niger; assembly: GCF_951799975.1. Lineage (NCBI taxonomy): Eukaryota > Metazoa > Chordata > Actinopteri > Gobiiformes > Gobiidae > Gobius > Gobius niger. The sequence continues at coordinate 3,871,515 of NC_136873.1, read as the reverse complement.
GGGTGTCCGGTTTGGGAGCCTCAGAGCCTCATCTCTGCTGTTTGCGGATGATGTAGTTCTGTTGGACCTTCAGCTGCTCTGGGGCGGTTTGCAGCCGAGTGTGTAGCGGCCGGGATGAGGATCAGCACCTCCACATCTGAGGCCATGGTTCTCCTTCCCCTCTTCAGGTCGGTGGGGAGTCCTTACCTCAAGTGGAGGAGTTCAAGTATCTCGGGGTCTTGTTCACGAGTGAGGGACGGATGGAGCGTGAGATGGACAGACGGATCGGTGCGGCGTCAGCAGTGATGCGGTCGCTGTATCGGTCTGTCGTGGTGAAGAGGGAGCTGAGTCGGGGCAAAGCTCTCGATTTACCGATCGATCTACGTTCCCACCCTCACCTATGGTCATGAGATTTGGGTCATGACCGAAAGGACGAGATCGCGAATACAAGCGGCCGAAATGAGTTTCCTTCGCAGGGTGGCTGGGCGCACCCTCCGAGATCGGGTGAGGAGCTCAGTTACCCGGGAGGAGCTCGGAGTAGAGTCGCTGCTCCTTCACGTCGAAAGGAGCAGCTGAGGTGGCTCGGGCATCTGTTCCGGATGCCTCCTGGTCGCCTCCCGCGGGAGGTGTTCCAGGCATGTCCTAGTGGGACAAGGCCTCGTGGAAGACCCAGGACACGGTGGTGGGACTATGTCTCCGAGCTGGCCTGGTGTCGCCTCAGGGTCAGAACATCTGGAGGAGGTGTGTGTGGATCGGGAAGTTTGGGCATCTCTGCTGAGACTGCTGCCCCCGCGACCCGGCCCCGGATAAAGCGGAAGAAAATGGATGGATGGATGGGTCTTACACATGTTTTCAGAAACAACAAGGTCTCAGCTTTCAAATGAGGAACTGCACTGGCCTATAGGCTGTAAACAAAAGAGCAACAAAATAACGACAAAATTTGCCATGAATCTGAGAAAAAAATCTCAGAATACCTCGAAATAGCACAGAAAACACGACAGAAAAGGGACAAAAAGACGAAAAAGCACCAAAAAAGTGATGAATGAAAAAAAGTGATGAATGTGCAACAAAAACAGGACAAAAAAGCGTCAGAAATGCAACAAAAATCCCGGAAAAAATGTGCAGAAAAAACAACAAAAAGCAACACAAATATGTCAAAAATGTGACATAAACGTGGCAACAACGCAACAAAAAAGTTTCAGTTTTGTAGCTTTCAAATGAGGCCTATGGACTGCAAGCTCCGGTCATGAAACTCTTAGATTTGGGTGAAACTGAACTGGAGAAAGAGCCCAGATTTTTTTGGCCCCGTCTTGCCCCAAAAGGCCCTGACCCGGCCGTGCCCCGTCTGCCCCGGGACACGCTGTCGGAGCGCTTTGACGTGACTGGCGTTAAATGCATCTGGCGGCTCTTTTTCCCCCCGGGCTCATTTGATTCCACCCTTTTGGCCGTTTGAACCTGGATCCTGTTCAGAGCCGGGGCTTCTCTCTGGGATTGTCCCGCTCGTTCGCTCGCTGGTAAAAAAAGGAGCGAGCACAATGGGCCCCGGCGAGGACACGCTGACACCCCGACACGCCGTCCCGTGCCGCTTGTGAATGGGCGCCGGTTCCATGAGAACGCCGCAGTTGAAAGGCGTCGAGCCGGGAGCAGGGAAATTCTCCTGACAGACGGAGGGGAGGGCGTGAGGAGCGTGACCCGCCTGAGGGTGACAGGACGGGGGTGCAGAGCGGGGCCAGCCGACGGAGGCACTTCTCAGGGCTGGAGCAAGGATCAGAAGGGAATCGATTCTTGATTTGCTTTGATTTATTCATGCAAGGGGGAAAGATGATTCTTGAACGAGGCAGAGCTAACCTAACCCCTTAACTCCCACCTGAACCGAGCACATTTTCTCCAGCTTTACCCCAATCCAAAAGCTTCTGGAAAAAAGGGGTGGAAATAGCAACAAAACTGAGACGAAAACAAGGATGAAAATGTGAAGAAAGTGAGAAAAAATGGACGAAAAAGTGACAAAAAATGGACAAAAAATGGACAAAAAAATCACAAAAATTGACAAAAGTTTGACAAAAACTGAGAAAAAATGGACGAAAAACGGACAAAAAACGGACGAAAAACGGACAAAAAATGGACAAAAAAATGACAAAAATGGATAAAAGTTTGACGAAAGAGTGAGAAAAATTTGACGAAAAATTTAGAAAAATATGACAAAAAAGTGACAAAAAAGTGACAAAAATTGACAAAAATGTGACGAAAAAATGAGAAAAATTTGACGAAAAAGTGACAAAAATTGACAAAAAATTGACGAAAAAGTGAGAGAAATTTGACGAAAAAGTGAGAAAAAATAGACGAAAGTTACAAAAAATGTGCAAAAAATGTACAAAAAAAATGACAAAGATGGACAAAAGTTTGACAAAAAAGTGAGAAAAATTTGACGTAAAATTGAGAAAAAATGGACGAAAAAGTGACAAAAAATTGACAAAAAAGTGATAAGAATTTGACAAAAAAATGTGAATAATTTGACCAAAAAGTGACAAAAAAGTCACAAACATTTCACAAAAATGAGACGACTGCCCAACAAAAAAAGGGATGAAAAAAAATCTAACATGAGGAAAAAGATCAATTTAGTTTTGTAGATCTTAGCTTTCAAATGAGGCGTTACACTGGCCTACAGGATTTGGGTAAAGCTGAACTGGAGTAAATGCTCTCAGTTCAGGCAGGAGTTAAGAGGTTAAAGGAACAGGCCAGCGTTTTTACTAGGGATGCACCGATACCGATACCAGTATCGGGTATCGGGCCGATACCACATGCTTGTACTCATACTCGTACTCATTCATGAGGTCCCGATACCAGAAACCGATACCATTTGACGTGCGGCCAGCGCACCTACGAGGCGCAGCTACGAGGCGCAGCTACGAGGCGCAGCTACGAGGCGCAGCTCTCAGCTGAGGAGAGAAGAAGCAACAAACTGGAGAATTCTTCAGTGTAAATCCAATATTCCACATAGAGCTGACTTTATTACAGACTGCGCTCTCTAAACCAGAGTCTGAGCTGGATTTAACCAGAGCTAAATGTTGTTAGCGCTGCAGCGTCTGCAGTGTTTACAACATACAGGCTAACGTTGCTAACTCGCGGCTAGCAGTTTGGGCCATTCTGACGCTGTTTTATGCCCAGGGGTTTATTCATCTGAAAAACTAACCCAGCGACTAAAAAGTCCTCAGAAAATCCAAAATTAAAGACATACAGCATGTTTATACTGAGGGAAAATGAGCTGCAGCAGAACAATGAAAACGCTGTAGCTTCTCGCTAAGTTACTACAAACACAGGAGAAAATCTACAGGAGCTGAAGTAAAGACGAAAAGAGACCATTTAAGAAACATCTCAATACTATTGTTAAATAAAAATACATAAATGAATAAAGCTCAGGCATTGGGAGCTTTAGGACATGGGCTTTTCTGTCTATGATGGACAGTGCAATACAAATTAAAAATTATATTGAATGAAAATAAAAATAAATTAAAAAATGGCATCAGCACAATTCTAATATAACTGCTCTTAAATGTGTCGCCTACTTTACTTAAGGAAATGTACATGAGTAGATTAACTAATTACAAACCAATCTGCTGTGGAAAAATTAAGAATGTTGAAGAAAATGCCTTGTACTCGTATCGGTATTCGGTATCGGCGAGTACTTAAATCAAAGTACTCGTATCGGTTTTAGAAAAAGTGGTATCGGTGCATCCCTAGTTTTTACACAGTGCGACATGTTCTTACCTGAGCTTAGACGAGTTCATGTGATCTGAGGTGGCAGTAGTGAGTGTAAAATGGCTGATTTGCATCTCGCCCCTTTAACGTCTCAGTTTAACCAGACTTTTACGATGTTTATGTCATAACATGTTGCCCGTTTGAGCCGGGGATTTCTAAGAAGTACCTCAAACAGTCTTTGCCACGCTTGTTCATTCACAAGCTACTGTGATGTTAAGTATCCACGTGTAGCACGAAAGGCCATTTCTTCATTAAGATGATGGTTATTTTTATGATAACTGTTGTTTTCAATGGCTTACACTGGAAAAAATGCTCAGAAAATACTTTAAAATGTTTTCTTTGTGCTCATTTGAGTTGGTTTTGGACTATTTTATTATTTTATTACTAGTGAAACAAGAGTAGTTTTTCTTACTTTTTCGTGTATTTGTCTGATTGGCAATCTTTAATTCAAGTTTGTCCGAACCTGCTCAAACTTTAAGTCTTTTTTGGGGCTGCAACAAACGATTATTTTGGTAATCGATTAATCTACCGATTATTTTTACGATTAATCGATTAATCGCTTGGCTGTGAAAGGTGCATGGAAATTGTATTTCTTCTTTTTTTTTTATCACATAAAGCTAAAGTGGCGCCGCTTGAGGACATGTTGATGGAGTAAACTAAAAATACACGTTTGTAGGAGGCTCTTTGTTCTAATACTGCTTTCTGATTGGACGAGACAAAGACAGATATTTATGAAATTTACAATGTACAAAACACTGCAGACCCTCACTTTAAAAACAAAGTAGGTTTTCATCCAAAATACATAACTGTCATGTCTTTTTTGCTCTATTTTAGTCTGTGTTTGCTAGAAAACGATTCATCGATTACTGAAATAGTTGACAACTATTTTAGTAATCGATTAGTTGTCGATTAATCGATTAGTTGTCGATTAATCGATTAGTTGTTTCAGCCCTAGTCATTTTTAAGCCATTTTGCTGAGATAAGATTCCGTTTGTTCAAAGTTTCAAATTGACATCTCTAATTTATGACTTTTATCCCGCTCTTCACCTGCAGCGTCTCGCCTTAAACATGAAAACCAGATGCTGTTTCTGCCAAAGAACTGGCTTTTAACCTGACCCAATCCACAGCACTAAACCGTTTAATGAATTGAGCCAAAAGATTTCTTTGACCCATAGGTGTTATTATGGGAAAATGCTATATCCGGACGGAAACAAGGCTAAAATGGAAGTCCTCATTGTTCCTCATTGAGTCGCTTGAACTCGTCGGAATTGAGTCCAAGTTGTGAACTGTTGAGCCGAAGTCACGAAGAGTGTTGGTCTCATTTTCCAGTCGTGTGTCTTTTAAAGCTGGTGTTCCGAGGTCAGCGGAGACGAGGACCTGAGAGCCAAACCAGTTGTGCAACCGCTGTCCTATGTTGTTCGAATAAATGATTCATGATTTTCTTTCTCTTTTCTCTTCCCGGTGCTGCTCCGTCACGTCCCTCACCCGTTCGTCTAAAGGTAAGCGGCAAATACTCAAAGATCTTTGCTGTTCCCATTGTTCTGTTTGTAATGAAAGCACCGCTGTGGAGGATCTCAGGACATGTATGTTTAGGGCTGGGTTATGGTGAAAGAATTCAATACCGGTGCTTTAACCCCTTAACTCCCACCTGAACCGAACACATTTTCTCCAGTTTGGCTTTACCCCAGTCCAAAAGCTTCTGGAAAAAAGCTGTGAAAATAGCAACAAAACTGAGCCGAAAACAATGATGGAAATGTGACAAAAAAGTGAGAAAACATTGACAAAAAAGTGGTGAAAAATTTATGAAAAAGTGGCAAAAATGTCACAAGAAATTGACAAAAAATGACCAAAAAATTGACAAAAAAATGACGAAAAATTGATTTAAAAAAAATTACGAAAAAAAGGACAGAAATGTGACAATGACTAAAATGTGATACAAATTTGACAAAAATGTGACCAAAAAATGACAAAAATTTGATAAAAATTTGACAAAAAATGACAAAAATGACCAAAAAATTACGAAAAATTTATTTAAAAAAAATTACGAAAGAAATGACTGAAATGTGATACAAATTTGACCAACATGACAAAAATGTGACAAAAAAATGACGAAAAATGGACAAAAAAATGACGAAAAATTGATTTAAAAAAATTATGAAAATAAATGACAGAAATGTGACAAAAAATGACCAAAAAAATGACCAAAAAAATGACCAAAAAAATGACCAAAATGTGATAAAAATTTGACACAAAAATGACAAAAAATTGATCAAAAAAACTGACGAAAAAATTACAGAAATGTGACAAAAAATGACAAAAATATGATAAAAATGTGACCAAAAAATGACAAAAATTTGACAAAAATTGACCAAAAAATGACAAAAAAGTTACAAAAATGAGTTGAATACCCAACAAAAAAATAATAGGAAAAAAATCTGATGACGTGAGGAAAAACATCCTCTCGGTTCAGGCGGGAGTTAAGACGTTAAAGAGGCTAGATGCAAGTTGGTCATTTTACACTCACTACTGCCACCTCAGGTCTTACGTGTAACTGCAGCTTCTATATTAAGCTTGTGCATGACGGCACTTCAGACCCGAAGTAACACCTTTCTGAGTGACAGTGCAGTTGTGGTGAACAGGTCTGGACTCATTATACACATTAGGACATGGCTGGAACATGTAGGGGGAGGGAAATACTTCATATAGTCCCTTTAACGATACTTGGTTTTCGACACCGATACCTGAACGATACCTTTTCCGATACCTATTCTAAAAAATTTGTCGTCTAGAACCATAAAACACATTAATAATGCAATAATTCATTTTCTTTCTATTTAATTTAAGGGTTTTATTTTGTGACATATTAGTCACAAAGACAAAGATTTGCTCAGAGGGATTTTGGGACTTTTTGGAAGTGAAAAGAGTCTATAGAACTTAAAATTTTGCCTGGTTTATTTGGGTTCAAATGTCAATGAAGAGACACATTTGACAAAAATGGAGAAGAAATGGACAAAAAAGTGACAAAAAATGGACAGAAATTTGACAAAAAAGTGAGAAAAATTCGACGAAAAATGGGGAAAAAATTGACAAAAAATTTAGAAAAAAATGAGAAACATTTGACGAAAAATTTAGAAAAAATTGACAAAAAATTTAGAAAAATTTGATGAAAAATTGAGAAAAAATTTACAAAAAAGTGACAAAAAATTGACAAAAAAGTGAGAAAAATTTGACGAAAAATCAGGCAGGAAATAGATCTTGAAAAATGTGGAGATGTTGTTGCGAGAGTGGAATGATTTGGAGAAAATGGCCCTAAAGTTTAGCATCGTCTGCACAAGCGCCCTGTGTATATTTCTCTCCCACAAAGGAAATGACCATATTTGGATACGTGGATACCTATTATGTTTGTGAATGAATAAAAGTGGGAAAGACCAGGGAGCGTGGCCATGTTGGAGTTGTTTCCTCGCATTAGTCCACGACTGGAGCGCCGGCGTTTGACTGACAGCAGGAAGTGTGCTCAGGCATGATCCCGCCTCCTGACTGCGTCCTCTGCCCTTGCACCTTTGAGCCCGACGCTCCGCGGGTCAGTCGGTCTCGACCCGCTGACCTTCTGTTGTTCCGCTTTGTTCAGTAACCCTCACACACACTCACAGGGGGTTATTGTGTAAATGTCACGACGCGCTCCGGGAGCAGACATGTTTCTCAGGTTTTCATTCGGAAATGTCCTTCAAATTCAGTCGGCTACATTTATACGACAGAACCTTAAATCTATCCAACATGGCGGCACAAGGCATCGGTAAATTATCGTTATGGCGACGTCCGGTCACACAGTAAAGACACACTCATTTAAGGAGCCGGGAAGAAAAGGTTTCAGTTTATTTCAGCCTCTCGGTTTAAGGGGAGACACTACAGGCAAAACTAAATTTTTTCAGTTTTCAGGTTTTGGGCCTAATTGGTCTCTGAACATATAAGCTTTCACCCGGAAACAGAAAATATGCCTAATCTTCACAATAACATGTTTAAATATTGCGCTGATTCAATGTTCCCCCATAGACTTATATGGGAGAATGCAATTTCAAGGGCCTTTTTCTCAAAACAGATTTTTCTGTCATTGTGGCGACACTATGTCCACGTCAGTCGGACCTAAAGACTTCACATTTTCCAGCCTTGGACTGAACAATATTTGGAAGATTTTTTTCAGAGGGATTTTTTATTATCTAATCCCTAAAGCCCCATTTATTGAGTTTTGAATGTCAAAAAAAAAAGGCGAAAATTGAATTTTTACAATTTTTTTCCACTAAAAAGCAGCTTATTTTAAAACTAAACAAGAAATCCAAGATCCCCTCTGAAAAAGTCTTGGCAACTCATTTATCAATATATATATAAATAAATTTGAATGTAGCTCTATCCATTATTCAGATTTCGTTGCCCAAAAAGATGGGAAATTTGGGGCATTTTTAGGCATAAAACACCTTGTTCTTGTATGAAAAGATAAAATGACAGAAAACTTGCCATGTATTTTTTTTCTCACATTTATGCCAGTGATCGACAGCAAAAGTTTCAAATTGATATCTGTAAATATACATTTTTTCCCTATTCACCTGCAGTGTCTCGCCTTAATGTAACACTGTCGATTACAGCCCGCGAGTTCCATGTGTAGGTTAAGGGAACAAGAATTAGTAATTACTCATGTAAGTGCAGGTAATCACACTTTAAAGTCATTCAAGATTTAATGAAGTGTAATAAGGGCTACAAAGTGTTTTGGCTGCCACATCGAGGTGACGGCTTTATAAAGTTTTATGAATACATACATATGAAAATACACCGTACCTAATGTGTAGCTACACGTCAGTGCGGGCTGTATCTAATCTAAAGTGAGACGCTGTGTACACCTTTTTCAACACCTTTGTTACACCGTGTACACCTTTGTTACCTGTACCTACATGTTGCACACCTTTGTTACACTGTACGCCTTTATTAAATCTTGCACTTTAATATGTAATTACCTGTGCTTACATGTGTAATTACTTTCTTGTAATCTAAACCAGTGTTTTTCAACATTTTTGAGCCAAGGCACATTTTTTTCATTGAAAAAATCACGAGGCACACCACCAGCAGAAAATATTTTTAAAAAGTAACCCTGTAGCCTATATTCAGCTGTTCACATCAAAGTGTCTTGAATAGGAACACTGTATAGTCTCACTAGCCACAATGCCACAGTCACCGCCACCTGCCCCATCCATGAGTCACTAATTCTCAAAGAGTTTTCAAAGAAATTAGCGACCTAATATGGAGTATTTATTACATGGTTTCTTTAATCTAGACAGCACAGACACTCGAAAACGGTACATTATTTGTGGATAATAATGAATTTGTTTTAAAAAAAAACAACTAGGTGAAATTGGATAATTTCCCAAGGCACACCAGACAATATGGTGGTGGTTGAAAAACACTGATCTAAACGATTACACGATTGGGTATTTTTTTAGGACCCATGAAAAAAGGTACTCCTTTTGATCCAGGATGAATTTTATGGAAAGTAAATAGTTTATTAAACTATCTAGGGGTGGGACTTTAGCGCGCTAATTTTGATTTAATTAATTAACGATTAACGATATTAACACGTTAATTTTTTTAACGCAATTAATCGTATTTCCCCCGATTTCCCACCAAGCCGGAACCTTTCTATTTGTGTGTTTCCGGTACGCCCGTTTATCTGACGCACATCCGCCCACAACAGCAATGGAGACGCTTGTGTACCGTAGTTACTCAAGTCTAAAATACCATCTCAATGTAAAACATGCTGGACAAACACAGAGACGTCCTCGATGCTAATGTTAGCGTTAGCCTCAAACGAACGCTCCAGCCACGCCCACTCCGAGCCGCAATAACCCTAACCCTCGTCAGGATAAGAAATGACACTTTGATTTCTGTTTACAGCAATCGTTAAACACTTAAAGGCGCTGTTTTATGGCCCTTTTGCTCTATTTATTTTTTACTTTTGTATAAATGTGGCTTTATTATTAAGGTTTAACGACAACTACAAGTTACATGTGTGATCAGAGTTCCTTTAACACTTGCCTCTGTTACTTCAATAACTGTACAGATTAACAATAATACATACATTTATTGTTGAACTCATGTTTCTATCTAATTATTGAATAATTTAGGTGCAAAAAAAATTGTTGTTTTTGGTTTTTGATTAAAATGCGATTAATTGCGATTAATTAATTACACACCTGTTATTAATTAAAAAATATATTGGAGTCCCACCACTAAAAACATCACAGAGATCTTACCTTCTTCTTCCAGACGGTTATTGAATATCGTGTCATATTTATTGACTTCCATGTTGAAATGCGCCGGCCCCTGGCTCGCTCCTCCCTCCGAGCGCCCGCCTGCGCTCTGGGGCCTATTGTGTAAATGTCACAGTGCAGTCCAGGAAGGCCCGGGGGGGACAAAGGCCAGCCCCCCGGGGCCGCTCCGTGGGCCACTCCGGGCCCGGACTTCTCACCCCTGATCAAAGGCGGATCAGAGCCGCTGTGGCGCAGCTCCTGGAGCAGACGGGACCCCTCAAAGGCCCATTGTTGCCGTGCCAGTGTGTAATTAGTGAGTACACGGCGTGGCACTGGCCCCTGCCCGGCCCCGGCCCTCTGCCCAGGGGCCGCCTTTGTCCCGCGGCTGGGAACCTTAAGCTCTCATAGACTGGAGAGAGTCTACTACGGCGTGTGCGCTCGCTGCCAAGGGCCGAGGCGTGAGGAGACTGTGAGATCCATCGCAATCTTATTCAATTGGAAAAAATCGATTGGTTGCAAATTAGTCAATGGCAAATACGGCGGCGATTCAGGAAGTCTCTCATCCTCTGCTGCGACACGGTGACGCGACGTTTGTGCCCGAGCAGCTCACCAGCAGAAACCGGGAGTGGAAAATGATTTGGCCGAGCAGACGTAGCCTCTTTTCACGACATTTACTTGGACACGCATTCCAAAGTGTGAAATTAGACAATATCGGCATTATTTACTGAGCCAGGTGCGGAACTGCAGGAACTAAAAAATGTGCACATGGTCATTTAATGCGTGTAAGGCCTGGTTTATCATATTGTCAGGGATGTGTTTGTTCTGCAGCTCATGTTGTTTCAGATGTTCAATAGGAACAAAAGGCAAAATGTGATCTGGCACTTTTTTTTAAACTATACTGGGGTCCCCAACTAAATCAGCTCAAGGTCTGCAAACATTTCTTTCGTCACTTTCGACATTTGTCCAGGGTCCGGGCATATTCATCATCTTGGAAATGTTAAAACCGCTTCACAGCTCACAGATCCTGAGTTTGATTCCCACCAGGACGGGGCCTTTCTGTGCGGAGTTTGCATGTTCTCCCCATGTCTGTGTAGGTGTCCCCTATGTGCAATCGGTGAATCCTCCAGCCAGGTGATTCTGACCAGCCTCTGGCTCCAAATCATGGAGATGGGTCCCCGGGTGCGGCGCTGCCGTCGACCACTGCCCCTTACGGGTGCAGAGGAAAAATTTCCTTACGGGGACAATAAAGTATACAAACAAACAAAGCAGAACTGATTAATGAATCAGAAATGTTGCCATCTTATTTCAATGTTATTCACATTGTTTAAATCATTTTTAATTCGGCCTTAGTGTATTGATGTTGTTGTGTGTTTGTTTTTGTTTTGTTTTTGTTTTTAACTGGACCTCGAATCTGCAATAAAGGTTGATGATGATGATTGAGAGGATGAAAGGCTTTGGGGTCCGGACTAAAGCTTAGGACCTGGGTCCGGATCTGGACCCAGGTCCACCAGTTGGGGACCCCTGGCCTATACCATATTGTGAACCAGCCAAATACACTGCCACATCCCTGTGTTTTGGCTTGAGAACATGGACGTCCCCCTGCTCTCGCCGGTCGTTGAGGTCCTCATGTTTTGAGTTCTGGTGGTGTTCCCGGTGTTCTGTCGTTGAGGTCCTCATGTTGGAGTTCTGGTGGTGGTTCTGGTGGTGGTTCTGGTGTTCTGTCGTTGAGGTCCTCATGTTGGAGTTCTGGTGGTGGTTCTGGTGGTGGTTCTGGTGTTCTGTCGTTGAGGTCCTCATGTTGGAGTTCTGGTGGTGGTTCTGGTGTTTTGGCGTTGAGGTCCTCATGTTGGAGTTCTGGTGGTGTTCCCTGTGTTCTGTCGTTGAGGTCCTCATGTTGGAGTTCTGGTGGTGTTCCCGGTGTTCTGTCGTTGAGGTCCTCATGTTTGAGTTCTGCTGGTGTTCCCGGTGTTCTGTCGTTGAGGTCCTCATGTTGGAGTTCTGGTGGTGTTCCTGGTGTTCTGTCGTTGAGGTCCTCATGTTTGAGTTCTGGTGGTGTTCCCGGTGTTCTGTCGTTGAGGTCCTCATGTTGGAGTTCTGGTGGTGTTCCCGGTGTTCTGTCGTTGAGGTCCTCATGTTTGAGTTTTGGTGGTGTTCCCGGTGTTCTGTTGTTGAGGTCCTCATGTTTTGAGTTTTGCTGGTGTTCCCGGTGTTCTGTCGTTGAGGTCCTCATGTTGGAGTTCTGGTGGTGTTCCCGGTGTTCTGTCGTTGAGGTCCTCATGTTTGAGTTTTGGTGGTGTTCCGGGTGTTCTGTCGTCGAGGTCCTCATGCTGGAGTTCTGGTGGTGTTTTGTCGTTGAGGTCCTCATGCTGGAGTTCTGGTGGTGTTTTGTCGTTGAGGTCCTCATGCTGGAGTTCTGGTGGTGTTTTGTCGTTGAGGTCCTCATGCTGGAGTTCTGGTGGTGTTCTGTCGTTGAGGTCCTCATGTTGGAGTTCTGGTGGTGTTCCCGGTCTGTCGTTGAGGTCCTCATGTTTGAGTTCTGCTGGTGTTCCCAGTGTTCTGTCGTTGAGGTCCTCATGTTGGAGTTCTGGTGGTGTTCCCGGTGTTCTGTCGTTGAGGTCCTCATGTTCCAGTTCTGGTGGTGTTCCCGGTGTTCTGTTGTAGAGGTCCTCATGCTGGAGTTCTGGTGGTGTTCCCGGTGTTCTGCCGTTGAGGTCCTCATGTTGGAGTTCTGGTGGTGTTCCCGGTGTTCTGTTGTAGAGGTCCTCATGCTGGAGTTCTGGTGGTGTTCCCGGTGTTCTGTCGTTGAGGTCCTCATGTTGGAGTTCTGGTGGTGTTCCCGGTGTTCTGTTGTAGAGGTCCTCATGCTGGAGTTCTGGTGGTGTTTCCTGTGTTTTGTCGTTGAGGTCCTCATGTTTTGAGTTCTGGTGGTGTTCCCGGTGTTCTGTCGTTGAGGTCCTCATGTTGGAGTTCTGGTGGTGTTCCCGGTGTTCTGTCGTTGAGGTCCTCATGTTGGAGTTCTGGTGGTGTTTTGGCGTCGAGGTCCTCATATTCCAGTTCTGGTGGTGTTCCCGGTGTTCTGTCGTTGAGGTCCTCATATTCCAGTTCTGGTGGTGTTCCCGGTGTTCTGTCGTTGAGGTCCTCATGTTTGAGTTCTGGTGGTGTTCCCGGTGTTCTGTCGTTGAGGTCCTCATATTCCAGTTCTGGTGGTGTTCCCGGTGTTCTGTCGTTGAGGTCCTCATGTTTGAGTTCTGGTGGTGTTCCCTGTGTTCTGTCGTTGAGGTCCTCATGTTTCCAGTTCTGGGGGTGTTCTGTCGTTGAGGTCCTCATATTCCAGTTCTGGTGGTGTTCCCGGTGTTCTGTCGTTGAGGTCCTCATGTTTCCAGTTCTGGTGGTGTTCCCGGTGTTCTGTCGTTGAGGTCCTCATATTCCAGTTCTGGTGGTGTTCCCTGTGTTCTGTCGTTGAGGTCCTCATGTTTCCAGTTCTGGTGGTGTTCCCGGTGTTCTGTCGTTGAGGTCCTCATATTCCAGTTCTGGTGGTGTTCCCTGTGTTCTGTCGTTGAGGTCCTCATGTTTCCAGTTCTGGTGGTGTTCCCGGTGTTCTGTCGTTGAGGTCCTCATGTTGGAGTTCTGGTGGTGTTCCCGGTGTTCTGTCGTTGAGGTCCTCATGTTGGAGTTCTGGTGGTGTTCCCGGTGTTCTGTCGTTGAGGTCCTCATGTTGGAGTTCTGGTGGTGTTCCCTGTGTTCTGTCGTTGAGGTCCTCATGTTGGAGTTCTGGTGGTGTTCCCGGTGTTCTGTCGTTGAGGTCCTCATGTTGGAGTTCTGGTGGTGTTTCCGGTGTTCTGTCGTTGAGGTCCTCATGTTGGAGTTCTGGTGGTGTTCCCTGTGTTCTGTCGTTGAGGTCCTCATGTTGGAGTTCTGGTGGTGTTCTGTCGTTGAGGTCCTCATGTTCCAGTTCTGGTGGTGTTCCCGGTGGCGTGACAGCAGATGTGCCTGCTGCTCTCGCCTGTATCGACCCTGTGCCGATGCCGTGGGCACAGACAGTATTGACGTGGGGCCGGGGCTTCCTCCGGTTTCCCTCACGGCCGGTCAGTTGGATATTGACCGTTCTAGAGGCTGCACCGCATGATGCTGTCGGGAGGCCAGGGGTGGCCCGGTGACAAGGTCAGGCTTATTTACGTAACAGATACTGATCGTTCTTTTCCCGTGTCACAACTCTGTGCCACATTCAGTCCACTATTCACAAATTTACTCGTCCCCCCCTTACCCACATAACTGCACAATCACACATTTGTCAGTCTGCCTTTCCGTGCAAAAGTGCAAAGTTGTGGAACTAACTGCTCACTGAACTTAAAACCATATTTGGGCAAAAAAAAAGACAAACATTTGACAAAAAAAAGTCAAAAAAATGACAAAAAAAAGACAAAAATTTGATTAAAAAAATGACGAAGAAATGACAAAAAATGTGACAAAAAATTACAAAAAATTACAAAAATGTGATTAAAATTTGACAAAAAAATGACCAAAAAAGACAAAAAATTGATAAAAAATTAACGAAAAATGACAAAAATGTGACAAAAAAATTACAAAAAAATTACAAAAATTTAATAAAAAATGACAAAAATGTGACAAAATGTGACCAAAAAAAGACAAAAATTTGATAAAAAATGGATGAAAAAAATTACAAAAACGTGATTAAACAAAACAAAAGAAAAAAATGCAGTACTTAATGAAGTGTTAATACTTGTTTTGTTTTTTTTACAAAGAATATACTGCAAATGTGATTTTAATGTAGTGCAGAGTTGTTAGCGCTCTTGCCTCACAGCAAGAAGTTCCCAGGTTCGATTTCCACCTGGCCTTTGCCTGTTCTCTCTGTGTCTGCATAGGTTTCCCCTGGGTACTCCGGTTTCCCCGACCACTAAAATATGTACAATAGGTTCCCCTCTGGAGCCAGGACTCCCCTGGAAAGGAAATTCCTAGATTACAAGTAAATATACATTGTTTCAAACAGGAAAAGAAAGTAAATTTTCGCAACATTTCGACAATGGCCTGTGAAACAATCCTGGAGGGGGTGTTTTACATGAACACTTTCACATCAAAGTCATGAAAACTCTATGGTAACGTGTGACCTTCTCCAAAGCGAGGCCTGAAACTGCTGGTTTGCTGTAAAGGACCAGCTTCCTTTGCTTTGAACTGAACAGATTTGGACCCGTTTATTGAAATCACACAATGCGTATTCTTGTGTAAACAGCCCTCACATATGGAACAATGAGAGTCTCAGCGCGACCTTTTACCCTCAGGATAAAACACACTCTTCTGAGCTCTCCACATCTCACACTTGCTTGCATTTAATCATCTTCTAAATATGAACTTAGAAGATGATTAATATCGGCCCGATACAGATACATTGGCCCGATATTTGGGTATTTTGCAATGTGATATTGGCGGTCAACCGATAAGGTGAATAGGGATTGTCCTTTTGAACCGAGTACAATGTAAAACAATAGGAAACGCCGCTTATTTTCATATCCTTTAACCCCTTAAACTCCCGCCTGAACCGAGCACATTTTATGCAGTTTGGCTTTACCCCAATCCAAAAGCTTCTGGGAAAAAGGTGTGAAAAAAGCAACGAAACTGAGACGAAAACAATGATGGAAATGTGAGAAAAAAGTGAGAAAACATGGACAAAAAAGTGACGAAAAAATGGATGAAAAAGTGGCAAAAATGTTACAAGAATGTCACAAGAAATTGACAAAAAATGGAAGAAAAAATGACAAAAATGTATCAAAAAAAATGACGAAAAAATGACAAAAATGTGACAAAATATGACAAAAAAAATACAAAAATGCGACAAAAATTTGATTAAAAAAATGACAAAAAATGACAAAAATGTGACAAAATATGACAAAAAAAAATACAAAAATGTGACAAAAATGTGATAAAAATATGAAAAACTGCATGTAATTCACTATATACAAATCTGAATGCATAAAAAGACATTTAATTTTGTAGAAAAGATGAAAAGCTTCTTCGTGGAAAGTGAGGTGATCACAGAAACAATCCCACGGTTGCTCTTTGTCAAATAGTTTTTTTATCATTTATTTTAATATATTTTTTCTGCTAAGTTTTATAGCATTTTTTTTAAAATCTAAATTCAGAGTTACATGTTTTATGCTGCACGTCTGCACGGAAAAAAAAATCCTAGTTTGTGAACCTGTTCTCAAACAACGGCAATTAAAACTACTCGGAGCTCCTCTCTTTCTGCCCCCCGTCCCGGCGTGGAAGAGCATGAGCAGACCCCCACCGAACATCTGCTCCACATTCCTCACACCTCCACAAGTGTGGGACGGTAGCCCTCCAGCCTTTCGCTATCGCTGTCACTCAAATGCATCCACAATCGTAAGTGGATCTGAGTCATGTGACAGAAATGGTTTCTTCAAAAGCGATCTGACCGTGAAACCCGTCTGGGAGCGGTCAGAGCAGGCGCTGAGGGACGGACCGGGGACCGTGTGCCACCGCCCCGTACGGTCATTAGAGGCGGAGGAGGGGGCAAAGCAGATGTGACCGCCCTAAATCAACGTAAACGTGACTAAAACACACAGGAAACCTTTGGTCACGGAAGCACACAGTGTTTTAGTAACAGCTGTGTCTTTCTGGGGTAAGAGAGGGAATTAGAAGATGATAAATATCGGCCCGATACAGATACATCGGCCCGATATTTGGGTATTTTACTATGTGATATTGACTGTCAACTGTCCTTTAACCCCTTAACTCCCGCCTGAACCGAGCACTTTTTCTCCAGTTTGGCTTTACTCCAATCCAAAAGCTGCTGGAAAAAAGGTGTGAAAATAGCAACAAAACTGAGACGAAAACAAGGATGGAAATGTGAGAAAAAAGTGAGAAAACATTGACAAAAAAGTGATGAAAAATTGATGAAAAAGTGGCAAAAATGTCAGAAAAATGTCACAAGAAATGGACAAAAAATGGACGAAAAAATGACAAAAATGTGACATAATATGACAAACAAAATTCAAAAATGTGACAAAAATATGACAAAAATTGACGAAAAAATTGACAAAAAAAATAACAAAAAAATAACAAAAATATGAAAAAAATGACCCAAAAATGACAAAATGTGATTAAAATTTGACAAAAAAAAGTACAAAAATTTGACCAAAAAAATGAAAAAAAAACTTACAAAAATATGTCACAAGAAATTGACAAAAAAAATGGACGAAAAAATGTGACAAAAAAATTACAAAATATGACAAAAAAATACAAAAATGTGATAAAAATGTGATAAAAATGTGTCAAAAAAATGACAAAAATGTGACAAAAAATTGATGAAAAAATGACAAAAATATGACCAAAAAATGTGATTAAAATTTGACAAAAAAATTACAAAAAATTGACAATTTTTTTTTTTTTAAGTAAAAAATACATTTCACAAGAAATTGACAAAAAATGGACTAAAAAATGACAAAAATGTGACAAAATATGACAAAAAAAATACAAAAATGTGACAAATTGTGAGAAAAAAATGACAAAAATGTGATTAAAATTTGACCAAAAAAATGACAAAAAAATGACAAAAAAAGTTACAAAAATGAGTTGAATACCCAACAAAAGAATGATAACGTGAGGGAAAAGATCCTCTCGGTTCAGGCGGGAGTTAAGAGGTTAAAAAAAAAAACATGTGTTACTATGGCGATGTCCTAGAAGAATCACAACTGAAGATCTTTGTCTCCTTTGGCCCGAACATGTCAGAGATGTGCTTTGGTGCTAAATCATGAATAGACTTGAAATAAGCACAGCTGTTTTAAAGTCTATCCTCTGAGCGATAGGAAGACGGTGCAGAGACCGAAGCACTGGACTAATGTGGTCCTATTTCAGGCTCCAGTTCTGGCTGTACTGCGGCTGCCGTACAGTGAGCAGGCCGTTACCGTCGTTGCAGATCAAGAAACATCTGCATTCAGAAAGTTGAAAGACAATAGTGTGTCTCCGACGGGGGGGTGGCAGAATGGGGGATGTTCAGAGCTCGGGTGTCGGGCCTTATCAGCGGAATGTGCGGAGAATCACAGGCAGCTCCAGTGTTGACAGAGTGCTCCTTCAGGCCGACACCTTCAACTCCCTCCCCCCACAGTCACACCGCCTCCCAGACCACCACACACTCCCCCGAGTCACACCAACAATGACCACCTCCCAGACCACCACATACTCCCCCGTCACACCAACAATGTCCATCTTCCAGACCGCCACATACTCCCCCGTCACACCAACAATGTCCACCTCCCAGACCACCACACACTCCCCCGAGTCACAGCAACAATGACCGGCTCCCAGACCACCACATACTCCCCCGTTACACCACCTCCCAGACCACCACATACTCCCCCACAGTCACACCACCTCCCAGACCACCACATACTCCCCCACAGTCACACCACCTCCCAGACCACCACACACTCCCCCGAGTCACACCAACAATGACCACCTCCCAGACCACCACATACTCCCCCGTCACACCAACAATGTCCATCTTCCAGACCGCCACATACTCCCCCGTCACACCAACAATGTCCATCTCCCAGACCACCACACACTCCCCCGAGTCACAGCAACAATGACCGGCTCCCAGACCACCACATACTCCCCCGTCACACCACCTCCCAGACCACCACATACTCCCCCACAGTCACACCACCTCCCAGACCACCACATACTCCCCCACAGTCACACCACCTCCCAGACCACCACACACTCCCCCGAGTCACACCAACAATGACCACCTCCCAGACCACCACATACTCCCCCGTCACACCAACAATGTCCATCTTCCAGACCGCCACATACTCCCCCGTCACACCAACAATGTCCACCTCCCAGACCACCACACACTCCCCCGAGTCACAGCAACAATGACCGGCTCCCAGACCACCACATACTCCCCCGTTACACCACCTCCCAGACCACCACATACTCCCCCACAGTCACACCACCTCCCAGACCACCACACACTCCCCCGAGTCACACCAACAATGACCGGCTCCCAGACCACCACATACTCCCCCGACAGTCACACCACCTCCCAGACCACCACACACTCCCACAGTCACACCAACAATGATCAAAATATGACAAAAAAATACCAAAATGTGACAAAAATGTGATAAAAATTTGACAAAAAAATGACAAAATGTGACAAAAATATGACCAAAAAAAAAGACAAAAAAATGACCACCACACACTCCCCCGTCACACCAACAATGACCAAAATGTGACAAAAATGTGATAAAAATGTGACAAAAAAATGACAAAAATGTGACAAAAAAATGACAAAAATGTGACAAAATATGACAAAAAATGATAAAAATTTGACCAAAAAAAGACAAAAAAATTACAAAAATGTGAGCAAAAAATGACAAAAAAATGACCATCACATACTCCCCCGTTACACCAACAATGACCAAAATATGACAAAAAATACCAAAATGTGACAAAAATGTGATAAAAATGTGACCAAAAAAATGACAAAAATGTGACAAAAAATGACAAAAATGTGACAGAAAAATGACAAAAATGTGACAGAAAAATGACAAAACTTTGATAAAAAATGGATGAAAAAATTAAAAAAAAAATGTGACAAAAATGTGATAAAAAATACGACAAAAAAATGACAAAAACATGACAAAAAAATAACAAAACTTTGACCAAAAAAGACAAAAACATGACAAAAAAATAACAAAAATGTGACCAAAAAAATGACCACCACACACTCGCCCGTCACACCAACAATGACCGCCTCCCAGACCACCACACACTACATACATAGAAGCAACGTTGGTGCATTTGTGTGTAAAAAGTCACATTCATCTCAGACTCCTGCTCCCTGCCTCACTCTCTGTCCATAGCGCCATATAATCCAAATAAAGCGGTGCTTCTTCCATCTTTTCATCACATTATTTACAGCCAAGTTTGAGTGAAAAAATTCTCTCCATTGTGTAATTGGATGTACAATATCCCTCTCTCCCTTTGTCTTTTCTGTCAGCGTAGTATTTACTCTCACGAACAAGTAATGAGCAAAAAACATCGGTCCAGGAGCGTCCTAGAGGCCACCGAGACGGGACGGAAAGCAAAGGCACCATGCTAACGGCCTCCGGGTCACTGAAAGGTCAAACAAGCACAAATATTCACTTAAGCGTGTGGTTTCTGCTCCGGTGCTTTATCCAAACTGCACAAAACCCAGACAGAAAAGGATCGAAAATGAGACCAAGTTCGAAACCGCTCGCTTTCCAAGATCCGGTCACTGCTTTAACCACAAGACAAGAGGAGAGTGGGAGTGTAAGTGTGTATATCCTGCTGTGGTCCCGCTCCGAGGAGGTCTCATCCCCGTAATCCCCTCCACAAACAGGCCCCCGACTGGATTTACTGCCTGCGTAAACACGCGGGACACTCCAGGAAACAGGCCGCAGTCAATAAATCCACTGTTGTCGTCTGTAACCGGGCGGGGTTTGTTAGCGCTCAAAGGAATTCCCTGGTAAAAGTCTGCGTTATTTGCGATTACTCAGTTTCAATATTTTCACATTTCTCGGCAAAACACCACATTAGGTCATGTATTGTGGGCAAAACTTATATTTGTAGAAAAAAGGTGCTTTACTTTGGGCTACAATAGTGCGTTTCGGCCCTTGGTGTTTTGGCATTGAAGAAAATCGGCTCTTCATGACACAAACTTGCTGACCCCTGGTGTATTGGTTAACCTCTTAACTCCCGCCTGAACCGAGAGGATCTTTTTCCTCACGTTATCAGATTTTTTAAACTCATTTTTGTAACTTTTTTGTCATTTTTTGGTTACATTTTTGTCACATTTTTTGGTCAAATTTTTATCACATTTTTGTCACATTTTTTTGTCAAATTTTTATCACATTTTTCTAATTTTTTTGTCAATTTTTTATCAATTTTTTTTAATTTTTTGTCACATTTTTGTAATTTTTTTGTAATTTTTTTTTTATTTTTTTTTAATTTTTTGTCACATTTTATCGTCAATTTTTTATAAAGTTTTTGTCATTTTTTTGGTCAAATTTTTATCAAATTTTTGTCACATTTTTGTCATTTTATTGTCACATTTCTGTTATTTTTTTGTCATTTTTTGTCACATTTTGCCATTTTTTTGTCATTTTTTGTCACATTTTATCGTCAATTTTTTATAAAGTTTTGTCATTTTTTGTCACATTTTTGTCACATTTTTGTCATTTTTTTGTCACATTTTTGTCATTTTTTTGGTCAATTTTTTATAAAGTTTTTGTCATTTCTTTTGTCACATTTTTGTCATTTTATTTGGTCAAATTTTTATCAAATTTTTGTCATTTTATTGTCACATTTTTGTCATTTTTTTGTCATTTTTTGTCACATTTCTGTCATTTTTTTGTCAATTTTTTATCACATTTTGCCATTTTTTTCTAACTTTTTGTCACATTTTATCGTCAATTTTTTATAAAGTTTTGTCATTTTTTGTCGCATTTTTGTCACATTTTTGTCATTTTTTTGTCACATTTTTTTGTCATTTTTTTGGTCAAATTTTTATCACATTTTTGTCATATTTTTGTCACATTTTTGTCAATTTTTTGTCAATTTCTTGTGAAATTCTTTTAACATTTTTTCCACTTTTTCATCCATTTTTCGTCATTTTTTTGTCACATTTCCATCATTGTTTTCGTCTCAGTTTTGTTGCTATTTTTACAGCTTTTTTCCAGAAGCTTTTGGACTGGGGTAAAGCCAAACTGTGTGCTCGGTTCAGGTGGGAGTTAAGGGATAAAAAAAAATCAATCAATCATTATACATGTGTGACGTGTTAGTATTAGGATTTTTTTTCCCCGCGGTGTGTTCATGAGCGCCTGTGTTTCTGGTAGTTGAGGATTTCAGCGCGTGTTTAGAAAAACCCTCTGATAAATGTGTGATCGTGGAGGTCTAATGAGAAGCAGACCGACACGCCGCCAGTTCCCACGGACAGAAGAAGCAAACACAGCAGGGAGATGTTAGGGAAGATGCTCACTCAGAAGCGACGGCATGGGGATCGCAAAGTCGACGGCTGACGTGGGGTTTTGGGGGACAATAGTGCGGTGAAATAAAGTTGATCTATTTCTATGTTGGTCCCCTCATCAAAGGCAGACCTGGAGTTTTAACTAATCTTTCACTACTATCTGCCAGTATTAGACTAATATAACCAATCACCAACCAAATGTAACATATTTATCCAGATGGGTTTAACTAAATACGTGAGCATTATGTGTTTATAGTGCTCAAGACAGAGTGTGTCAAAACAAGACTTAAAACTAGTGCTCAAGACAGAGCGAAATAGTGCTCAAGACAGAGCGAGTCAAAACAAGACTGAAAAATAGTGCTCAAGACAGAGTGAGTCAAAACAAGACTTAAAACTAGTGCTCAAGACAGAGTGAAATAGTGCTCAAGACAGAGTGAGTCAAAACAAGACTTAAAACTAGTGCTCAAGACAGAGCGAGTCAAAACAAGACTTAAAATAGTGCTCAAGACAGAGCGAGTCAAAACAAGACTGAAAAATAGTGCTCAAGACAGAGCGAATCTAAACAAGACTTAAAAATGCATATAACTGAAAGTATTTTATCTACACTCTTGCCTCTTACTGTAATTGATTAATTCTATGTTGATGTTTTTATTGATTGTATTTGTTTTCTTATATTTATGCAACTGTGAAGCACTTTGAATTGCCTTGTGTATGAGTTGTGCTTAACAAATAAACTTGCCTTGCCTTGCCTTGTTTCGGACACTCTGCGACTTAGTGATAACTCAAAGATGTGCGAGTGGCTCCAAACACAGCTCAAATACCATTGTAGCCTGGTTAAAAAGCTTGAAAAAGCCGATTTTGATTTTGAAAATAATTAATCCAAAGAAATGCTAAAGTTTTGTAAAAATGCTAAAGCGAATGAACAAAGACGCAGAATCTCTTCCCTCTCCAGACGCCACACTTTGTTTTTGTCCACGGCTGACCCCGGGGCCCCATTATGTCTGCCCCCTGTCTGTTATGCGCTGTAATCCCCCTGTCCTCCCTGCGCTGAGGGGCCCCTGAGTGATGGCTCCTCTGGTCGGGTCGCTCCTCAGATGATAACCCCCCGCTCCTCCGGGCGATCTGTTAGCGCTCGGAGAGAAGCAAACACGAGGCGTGACAAATGGTGCGCCTCGGTAATGAGCGCAGCAGGTCACGGACCCCGGGCCCCCGCTCTGCCTCAAACACCGGGGCCATTTTTTTGACTCGAGCTTTTTAAATGGGGGTAATTGTGTGATTTGAAAGGACTGTAAAGTGGAGTCGAAAAGCTTTAAGATTTGGGTAAAGCCCAGTATGAAAAAACATGAATCTAAAAGGAATTCCGTGGAGTATGGTGTGCCACAAGGTTCAATTTTGGGACCACTATTATTTAACTCCCGCCTGAACCGAGCACATTTTCTCCAGTTTGGCTTTACCCCAATCCAAAAGCTTCTGGGAAAAAGGTGAGAAAATAGCGACAGAATTGAGACGAAACAATGATGACGATGTGACAAAAAAAGTGAGAAAACTTAGACAGAAAACTGACAAAAAATGGACAAAAAAATGATGAAAAAGTGGCAAGAATGTTACAAAAATGGACAAAAAATTGACAAAAAAATGACAAAAAAATGACAAAAAATTTACAAAAAATATGAAAAAATTATGAAAAATTGGCAAAAATTTGACAAAAATGTGATAAAAATTTGACAAAAAATGGACAAAAAATGGACAACAAAATGAAGAAAAAGTGGCAAAAATGTCACAAAAATTGACAAAAAAATTACAATAAAGGACAAAAAAATGACAGAAAGTGACGAAAAATTACGAAAAATTGACAAAAAATTCACAAAAAGATAACAAAAAAGTGGCAAAAAATTGTGTAAAAGTATGAATTTTTTTTGTGTCATATTTTGGTCATTTTTTTGTCAAATTTTTGTAATGTTTTTGCCATTTTTTTGTATTTTTTTGTCACATTTCATCATCAATTTTTTATAAAGTTTTTGTCATTTTTTGTTACATTTTGTCACATTTTTGTCATTTTTTTGTCACATTTTTATAACATTTTTGTCACATTTTTGTCATTTTTTTGGTCAAATTTTTATAACATTTTTGTCACATTTTTGTCATTTTTTTGTCACATTTTTGTCATTTTTTTGTCAAAATATGTATTTGTGGAAGTGCACAATTAGGCTAATTTGGGCCAGGCTGGTCAGAGTCCAGGGCTGTTTTTCAGTCCCAGTCCAGCCCCTGCTCAACACCAGAACACCCCAGTACAGATGACGGCTTGAACCTTTTGTTTTGACTGGGACAATGGTATTAACCCGAGATATTCCCCTCGGTCAACCACCACTACCACGATGTGCCAGATGCCGTTCCAGCTGTCGCACATTTTCCAGATTATAGGGAGGCAACCATACGCGGTTTGAACCACCGTCCACTACGCCGTCCCAGCAGCTTCGAGTCCGCCTTTCAGACTAGGACTCCTCAAATATTTGACGTTTCCCATTGACTGTGTGATCCTCAACACTTGACGCGGTTCTATTTGTGATTGGACAAAGGCCCGGAGCTTAAGGGTGGTGTTCCCCACAGAGCCGCACTAGGCCCGATCGCGTTTCACCATCACAGCTCTGTTATTACCGCTAATCCCATGCACTTTGCTCCTGCTTTATCTCAACATATCCGGCACTCCAAAACCTGCGGCTCTGTTGTGAGCGCGGTGCAACCAGTGGGTATTCGTTCAATGTAGTCTATGTTTTTTCTTCACTTCTGGATTATTTTTTGGAACGGCTGAATGTGTCAGGGCTGTGGTTTGACTTTTAAAAGTTTGGGAGGAAATATTAACCTCTTAACTCCTGCCTGAACCGAGAGGATCTTTTTCCTCACGTCATCAGATTTTTTGTTCCATCATATTTTTGTTGGGTATTCAACTCATTTTTGTAACTTTTTTTGTCATTTTTTGTCAAATTTTTGTCACTTTTTTGTCACTTTTTGTCATTTTTTTGTACTTTTTTTTAAATCAAATTTTTGGTATTTTTT
This sequence comes from Gobius niger, assembly GCF_951799975.1. Classification (NCBI taxonomy): domain Eukaryota; kingdom Metazoa; phylum Chordata; class Actinopteri; order Gobiiformes; family Gobiidae; genus Gobius; species Gobius niger. The sequence continues at coordinate 3,846,399 of NC_136873.1, read as the reverse complement.
GTCACTTTTTTGTCATTTTTCCGTCCATTTTTTATCAAATTTTTGTTATTTTTTTGTCACATTTTTGTCATTTTTTGTCACATTTTTGTCATTTTTTCGTCCATTTTTTAACAAATTTTAGTCATTTTTTTTGTCACATTTTTGTCAATGTTTTCTCACTTTTTTGTCACATTTCCATCATTGTTTTCGTCTCAGTTTTATTGCAATTTTCACAGCTTTTTCCCAGAAGCTTTTGGACTGGGGTAAAGCCAAACTGGAGAAAATGTGCTCGGTTCAGGTGGGAGTTAAGGGGTTAAAGCTTTGGCTGTATCATTATTTTGGCTACAGCTACATGTATTTCTTGTGCTTCTTGGATTCTCACTGGCAGTGATTACAATTATCCAAAAGAGTGACAGTGAACAAGGATCGAGCTGAATCTGAGCAATATTTTCTACAAATATTATTTAGTTTTTCAGAAAGACTTTAAGTAGCCACTGTTAGCAGTACCGTGATTAGCGTTAGCCACGTTTAGCCGCTAGCTTAGTGGTTTGCAGCATTGTTAGCTACACTGAGAAGGAAGTGTTTCTCTGGCACAGTCAGATATTATTCATCTCATTTAGCATTAGCGCTAACATTGTTGTCACTGTCAGTATAAAGTATGTGCAGCTTCCATATTAAGCTCGTGCATGACGGCACTTCGGACACCTTTTTAAGTGACAGTGCAGGATTTTAGAGGCAGTTGTGGTTTACAGGTCTGAGCTCATTCTACACATTAGGACATGGCTGGAACATGTTGTAGGGGGAGGAAAATACGTAATTTTAACATTTTGAAACTCTGTATAGTCCCTTTAACTCACTGACTGCCAGCCATTTTCAAATCAGGTCTAGGTCTATGTCAACACGAAACCCACCATCCATAAAAACAAGTTTGTACCTCTTTCCATTCTTCAGTTATCGTCTGTAGAAAATAGGTGAAATCACCCAAAATGCTGTTTTCTGGCCAACAAGCTGAGAAAACAAAAGAGCAATGCTGCCCCCTAGTGACTCAGTAAAAGTCACCAGGTGGCAGCATTACGATTTTAACACCAGGCATGCTCAAGGCTTTGCTGCAGCTGTTCCCATTGGAAAAACCTAATTGACGTCTATAGACGTCATTGGCAGTCAACGTTCGGATTTCAATTGACGTCTATAGATGTCATTGGCAGTCAACGTTCGGATTTCAATTGACGTCTATAGATGTCATTGGCAGTCAACGTTCGGGTTTCAATTGACGTCTATAGATGTCATTGGCAGTCAACGTTCGGATTTCAATTGACGTCTATAGATGTCATTGGCAGTCAACGTTCGGATTTCAACTGACGTCTATAGATGTCATTGGCAGTCAACGTTCGGATTTCAATTGACGTCTATAGATGTCATTGGCAGTCAGTGAGTTAAGGTTAACACAATTATATTTAAGATTTTGCTAAAATTTTGCCCCAGCCTTCTTTAGTTTGACAGGTTTGTGATGTTTACAATTTCACTTCCTTATTGGACACTGACAGGAAGTTAAGACAGACAAACAATTTTAAACTGTTGCCGTGCCAACCATGTTATTTCAGTGGGAAATGAGTGAGTCAAACTGCTATGGATCTTGCTGCGTCACAGAAATGAAATGATAATTATTACTTATAACAGATAATCCATCTAAATAAGTCATGTTTTCAAGAAAAGTCACCCTTCTCTTTGCTTTGCTGCCTTACATCCTGGAAGCGTCCTCAAGGCTGGTCTTGTTGTCCCGTAATCTTGTTTGCGCTCGTGACCGCGCCCCCCAGAGCAAACCCACCTGCACTCGCGTTCAGGTGCCTTCAGGAGAGTCCGCTTTGTCCCCGCACATCGCTCACTGTCGCCGGCCGCTTTTGTCCAGAGATTATCCCTTTACAGAGGAGTGTCGGCTTTCAGTCCACTCAACTCCCTGAAAGTGACTCCCCTGTGACACGGGCCCGCCTCCTCCCAACGACCCAAGAGCACCCCCCCCCCCCCCAAGCACCACCTCAGGACGGGCTTATCATGACACCTGACACTGTGGTCACCTCACTGCAGCGGGACAGTCAGAGGTTAGAAGAACCACAGTGTTGGAACAAAGAACGGGGTTTACACTTCTTCCAGACGCTTCCTTATCATGTTCCTGAAGCTGTCTTTCAATCAGTATGTTCAAATGTGAAGTCTAATCCAACTGGTAGCACAACTTTAAAAGCCGTTTTCATAGATTGATCAGCACTAGCATTAGCTGTAGCAGCCCCGATAAGAGTCTTCTCTCTGGGTTAGGGGGGAGTGCTTTGGGGTTATGATCAGTTTAGGGTGACCACCAAAGAGTCGTGAAAGTGGGACAAGTCTTGTGATGAAGTGGGACCTGGAAATGAGAAATTCTAACCTAGTCTACATCAGCATCAGCGTTTCTTTTGCTATTTTGGCCCCAAAGTATAACACATACAAATAGGTCACGAAATATTGTAATCCGGAAAGTGAGGACACAATGTTGTACTTTTTATACAATGTACAATATTGCAATTTTTTTCCATACCTTAAAGTTGTGCGTAGTTCAATGGTTGTGCTGAGAGAGCGAGCCGTCCGGACTGATGCTGTGGCGTGGGTTCCAGAGTTCACACCGTTTCTGGATCATAGTGGGCCTTGATCAGGGCTGTCAATGATCAAAAACATGCTCTGACCAACGATTAGTGACTAAAAGGGGGCGTGGCGCTGACAAAACAACTACTTTTATGACCCAAACGCCTAGAATTCTGTCCCAGACTGCACTCATAAGACATCCAACTTTGGGATCTCGTGCTGTAACTACTATACTATATATAAGAAACCCAACTGTAATACTATACTATACATAGAAGCAAAACGGTTCATTTACTGTATGTGTAAAAAGTCACATTAATCTCACTTTTGCCTTTAATCTCAGGCTCCCGGCCTCACTCGCATCTGCTGCTGTTCGTGTGCTATCCACATCCATATAATCCAAATAAAATGGTAGATCCATCATCGCCCCTGTTCTCAAATTGTCTCTGACTTGTCTCTGTAAACACGAGCCATGTGCTTTAGTGTGAAATGCGCCCGTGTGGTTCCAGGTCCTCTCCGTCCTCTCCGTCCTCTCAGGCCGCTTCATTTCTTCGTCTATTGCGCTGCACGGTGTAGTGATGAATCTGTTCACGTTCGTCTTATTTATCTCGGAAAAAGGCAGAATCAAGCAGAGAAAGACACCGCGGGTCCATGAGCTGCGCCTGACGGTACAGTTTTACTTTCGTTTCGTTCTCCCGTGTGCTTTAGTACAGTGTTTTTCAATCACTGTGCCGATATTGTCTGGTGTACCATGGGAAATTATCCAATCTCACCTAATAATGTACCGTTTTCGAGTGCCTGTGCTGTCTAGTGATCGGCAGAGTAACCATATTATAATCTTCCATATCAGGTAGTTAATTTCTTTGAGACAAGAGAATTAGTGATGTGTTGAGGCATTGTGGCGAGTGAGACTATAGGGTGTTCCTAACCAAGACACTTTGATGAGAACATTTTCTGCTGGTGGTGCCTCGTGATTATTTCAATGAAAAAAAGGTGCCTTGGCTCAACAAAGGTTGAAAAACACTGCTTTAGTAGAGCCGCTGACAGAGAACAGAGACTCACGTATTGGCTATTTCAGTAGAACCAGGGTATTTGAGGTTTAAAGAACTGTAGAAGTCTGGCCTATAAGGCAACATCTCACCAAGACACAGAGCTGCTGATCCGCACACTCGAGAGGCCTCTCCATTTCTCTCATCAAAGTTTTTTTTCTTTTTTTTAGCTAAAACATTTCACACAAACAATTCAAACAATGCAATGTCTGTAAAACTTTGAAATATCTGTTTTTATAATGAAATATTAGCCCAAGGTAGAAGAGAGACCTGCCACACACTGCAAAAAGTGTTTAACTAGATCAGTATAAACATCTCAATTTGAGCATAATAATCCAACATTTTAGTTGTTTTGACGAGTTAAGAAGTTGTTGGGCGTTTGTCCTGGATTATTTCACTTGTTCTGAGATGTTTCTGACTCGTTTCGATACATTTCGTCCTTATTTCAGGTCATTTTCTTTGCAATGTGACAAAAATGTGACAAAAAATGTGACAAAAAAATGACAAAAAATTGATTTAAAAAAAAAGACAAAAAATGACCAAAAAAATGACAAAAATGTGACAAAAAAATTACAAAAAAAATGACAAAAATGTGACAAAACATAACAAAAAAAAAGACAAAAAATGACAAAAAGTTACAAAAAAATGACAAAAAAATGTGACAAAAAAATGACAAAAAATTGATTTAAAAAAATGAAAGTTAGTCTTATCTCATTGGCAATTTGACTTTCTTATTTCAAGCGAGATTTACCCTAGAACTGGTCTGAAATGTCCTCAAACAAGCAAAGTAAACTCGGTCCGATCAGGAAAAGTGTCTAAATGAGTGAAAACCGCTCAAAACAAGAAACATTTCCTCAATTCAAGTCATTTAAGCCAATGCTTGATATTTACTTTTTGTAGTGCAGGCCTGTGTTGTTTTGCATCTTAACTGTTGCAAAAGTGCGTGCATTTAGTCGACCAATGAAAATCGACAACATCGACCCATTATTCGACTAAACGCCCAAAGTTGGCAGCCATATTGATCGGTTAAGTTGCCAAATCAATGTTTTTTTGGGAAGCTGTTTTCCTGGTCGCAATATTGGTCGTTCTTTATTACGATCGGGAGTAACTTGAAATCTGTTTTTTTCGTTCCTTCCCTATTCTCCCTGCAGCTGAATAGGGAAAAAATTTAAATTTACAGATATTAATTTGAAACTGTTGCTGTCGATCACTGGTGTAAATGTGAGAAAAAAAATACATTGCAAGTTTTATCTTTTCATATAAGAACAAGGTGTTTTATGCCTAAAAATGCCCCAAATTTCTCATCTTTTCGGCAACGAAATCTGAATAATGGATAGAGCTACATTCAAATTTATGGTTTCATGTTATTGATAAATGAGTTGCCAAGACTTTCTCAGAGGGGATTTAGGATTTCTTTTTTAGTTTTAAAATAAGCTGCTTTTTAGTGGAAAAAATGGCAAAAATTCAATTTTTGCCTTTTTTTTCTGACATTCAAAACTCAATAAATGGGGCTTAAGGATTAGATAATAAAAAATCCCTCTGAAAAAAATCTTCCAAATATTGTTCAGTCCAAGGCTGGAAAATGTGAAGTCTTTAGGTCCGACTGACGTGGACATAGTGTCGCCACAATGACAGAAAAATGTGTTTTGAGAAAAAGGCCCTTGAAATTGCATTCTCCCATATAAGTCTATGGGGGAACATTGAATCAGCGCAACATTTAAACATGTTATTGTGAAGATTAGGCATATTTTCTGTTTCCGGGTGAAAGCTTATATGTGCAGAGACAGATTTGGCCCAAAACCTGAAAACTGAAAAAAATTAGTTTTGCCTGTAGTGTCTCCTTAAGGTGAGATGCTGTTTAGTTTTCGGCCATTTTATTTTTGCTAAAAATCTTACGAGCATAAAAATGGCGGCAAATAAAGGACAGGAACTTCTCCAGAGCAACAAACTCAACTCCTAATTGCAGCTCTTACATAATAACATTTTTATTAGCGGCGATAACTCCCTCCCCTCAAGACCTGCCAAGCGATCCATTATCTCCCCAGCCCCAGACTGCGCCGTCATGATGCGGGCCCCGAGTCTTCCTGCGTGCCCATTAGCAAGGCAGTAAAACGGCCGCGGCGGTAATGGAGTCGCCCTCGGCCGGAGTCGGGAGTTTTACGGTTCTAATTGCATGTTGTTCCTGTCCTGGAGGAAAAGGCGGCGGCCGCAGAACAGCCGCGTCCGGTCGTAAAGCAGCTTTTTTTTTTCTACTCTCTCCTTACGCTGCGGTTTATCTGCAGGGCTCGTAAAGGAGGCCGGGGGCATTAGGGGGATGGCCAGACGGCTGATGGACGGGGCAGGAACTTTCGAGGAACGTGTTTGGGTTCGTGCGCCAGTTGTTGCTAGAGATGCACGGATTTTTTTTTCCCTCCGATGCCGATACTGGTATCCAATATTAAGTATCAAAGGGTTTTCTACTAGCCTCATTGACATAATGGGAAAATCATTAAACAAGGATTATTGGACTTTTCTACAATAATTTTCAGTCTGTAATAAAGTGAGCTCTTTGTGGATTATTGTAATTCCACTAAAGAATTCTCCAGTTTGTTGCGATCTTCTCTCCTCAGCTCAGTTCAGTTCAGTTCAGTTCAGTTCAGTTCAGTTCAGTTTATTATGAATATACAGTAAAAACATTTACACATTCGTTCATGGAATAATGCATTTTCATAAATGGGACACCCTTGGAGCAACAGTTAGCTTATATAGATACAGACGGCATCTCTGGAATCGCCCATATATGGTCATGTTTGAAAACAGTTAAGGGGGAAAAAACAATTTTGAAAAAATGTTAATTTTCTCTAATTATTCAAAAACTACTGTAACAAACGCTGAATTATGAATATAGTTTCTACTAAATAAAGAAACAAAGACATGGGGAGGAAAGTGGTTCAACAGCCCATAAATACATGAATAACGGAGAATGCTAACTTGATGCTACATGTTAGCATCGGGCTAATGCTAACGGTTAGCTAGCGCTAGCAACAACTGCCGTTTTTTCACTTCTACTGAATAATCTGCTGAGAGAAAATATCCATATGGGCCCGATTTACACTTGACTTTATTTATGTGATAAATAAGTTCATATTCCACCAGAAAATGCCTAAAAAGAGGGAAAATTGGCTTGTTGCACGGTGTGGCTATGCTAGCTCCTCTGACCTGAAGGTGTGAGCACCTGGACTTCCTGTCTGTTTTCTTTTCCTGGAATAATAATCATATTTTCCAAAGATTATGTTGTGGGCGGTGAGTTCCCGGTAGACGATCATTTACTGTGTTCAAATCATGAAGTTCAGATCAGAGACGATAGTTTGTCTTGAAGCTAAAGGCTAACATGCTATAAAAATATATATAAAGGCACTGTTTCAAGTTGTGTAATGCATTAACCCCTTAACTCCCACCTGAACCGAGCACATTTTCTCGATGAAAACAATGATGGAAAAGTGGCAAAAATGTCACAAAAATGTCACAAGAAAATGGTAAAAATGTGATAAGAAAATTACAAAAATGTGATAAAAAATTGACAAAAAAGGGACAAAAAATTGATGAAAAAGTGGCAAAAATGTCACAAAAATGTCACAAAAATGTCACAAGAAATTGACGAAAAATGACAAAAATGTGATAAAAATGTGATAAAAATTTGACAAAAATGTGACAAAAATTTTTACAAAAATGTGATAAAAAATTGACGAAAAAAATAAAATAAAAAAAAAAGTGACCAAAAAGTGACAAAAATGGGGAAAAAAATCTGATTACGTGAGGAAGAAAGATCCTCTCGGTTCAGGCGGGAGTTAAGAGGTTAAATTAGCCTTTAGCTTCAAGACAAACTCACTGATCCTCACAAACATAAACGTCTCCTCTATGGAAATATTTCTACCAGGAACTCACTGGTCTGAGCTAATCTTAATAGAAATGAATACGAACAGGAAGTACTAGCGCCCACAGCTTCAGCTCAGAGGAACTAGCGTAGCCACATTGTGCAACAAGCCTATTGTGTTTCTCTAAAGATTCTATTTTCCCCCTCGGCGAAGCCACGCCCCCTTCTATGACGAGATGCCGTCTGTATCTATATGGGGCCCAAGATAAAAAACACAAACATACATTAATACATTAACCTAGGAAACATTACCTTTGGTGCCTATTTCCTACCTAACTTAACTAACCTAACCTACTCTAATCTGAAACTACCTTACCATACTTTTACTACCTTAGAAATGTATCCATTTAAAAAGGGTACACACTACATGCTCACACACATTAGAACATATTACCATCAGACACAAGCTTTTTTTTTTTTTTTTTTTTTTTTAGAGGTCCAGCTAGGGTTTATTGTATTTTCCTAGAAGCTCAATTTTTAATGTCTTTTTAAAAATGGCCAAAGATGTTTTAGTTTTTTTGTCAGTGTTCAGATTGTTCCAAATTTCTGGGCCTTTACACGCCACAGTAAGACTTGTACACTGGAGCTGAGAGGTGCCCCCCACAGGAGCGCTGGCCGCACGTCAAATGGTATCGGTTTCTGGTATCGGGACCTCATGAATGAGTACGAGTACGAGTACAAGCATGTGGTATCGGCCCGATACCCGATACTGGTATTGGTATCGGTGCATCCCTAGTTTTAACAGCCACAAACTTACTTTTGAACAACTAATCAAGGCTGGGACAGAAACTCTATCTGTGATGCACACGTTGTAATGATCAGATCACTTTATGTGAGTGGAGCCTGTCCCAAGGATATTATTGTAGAAAAGTCCAATAATCCTTGTTTAACCTCTTAACTCCCGCCTGAACCAAGAGCATTTTCTCCAGTTCAGCTTTACCCAAATCCTGTAGGTCAGTGTAACGCCTCATTTGAAAACTAAGATCTACAAAACTCATCTAAATGGATCTTTTTCCTCACGTCATCAGATTTTTTTTCCATCTTTTTTTTGGGGGGGGGTTTCAACTCATTTGTGTAATTTTTTTGTCAATTTTTTGTCAATTTTTTGCAATTTTTGCCACATTTTTGTCAATTTTTTGTCAAATTTTTGTGACATTTTTGTGACATTTTTGCGTCATTTTTGCCACATTTTTGTCAATTTTTTGTCAATTTTTTCGTCATTTTTTCGTCAATTTTTGTCACTTTTTTGTCAAAATTTTGTCATTTTTTTCGTCAATTTTTTGTCAATATTTTGTCAAATTTTTGTCAAGTTTTCGTCATTTTTTTGTCATTTTTTTCGCCCAATTTTTGTCAAATTTTTATCACATTTTTGTCCTTAAAGCCAAACTGGGGAAAATGTGCTCGGTTCAGGTGGGAGTTAAGGGGTTAATGACATATTTTTTTTCCATTATTGGCATCCGACACCGGTGCATCCTTAGATGTTACTTCCGCATTTGTCAGAGTGGGATTACAGTAAAGGTGAGGACACACAGAAGGAAAAAAGAAAGCCCCCGCATACACTGTCCAGGGCAGATGACCACACCAAACAGGTTGTTTCTGTAACTGCTTTAGGCCCAACCTGGATATGTGGCCTACAGTATTATGTGAAGAATAGCTCTAGTGTCAAATGTAGATTTATAGGCCCCATATACCTGCAGTATAACCATAAAGTTTGCATTGGCTACAAATCTCAACATTGACCACTGCATGAAAAGTATTTGTGTATTAGAATGGACTGGACCGGAGTGACTTCCCTGTAGTGTCTCTGACGTGGACATAAACGTCTGGCGTGCGACAGGCCACAGCCGTATCCTCGCTCACCCCCCGGACGTTTAGCCCGGCCTAAATCCCCCGCTGAAACGGCGAGGGGGAACACGGCTGAGGAACGCCGCGCCCGTGTGAAGATGAAATACTGCCCCGCTCACAGCCGGCTGACGGACAGCTCCGGGGGCCGGGGAGGGGGGGCCGGGAGGGTCGGGTTACGCCCCCGCCGAGAGCCCAGATTAGGCCTAGATTTATCTCAGGGAGAGCTCCTGGTTTGTGTTGTGGTTAAGTGGTTAGCCGTTAGCCGTTAGCGGTTAACCTGATTGGTCGGTGTGAGCACAGCTAAAGAGTTTGGTTTATCTGTGTTTTTGTATGCGCTGGTCAGTACTTGTATCATTACTTGAGACAAGGTACACGTACTCCAAGAAAAGTACAGCAGCTCTGCCATGTTTTTACTGCAAAGTGCATTATGCTACTTTTTATGTGTAAAAAAAAATGATATTATACGGCATAAATGGGCACGACCACAAACCGCTGCTCTTGGATCAATATTATTGCAGGTTTTTGGCACATTTAAAGTGAAAGTCTGTAAGATTGCAAAGTGAGGAGAGAGTGGGAGTGGAATTTAAACGTCAACAATCCAGTTCCTCCTGATTGGACCAGAAAGAGACGAAAACAAGGATGAAAATGTGAAAAAAGTGGGGGAAAATTGACGAAAAATTGACAAAAATTGACAAAAAAGTGAGAAAAAATTGACGAAAAAGTTACAAAAAATTGACACAAAATTGAGAAAAATTGAAAAAAAAATGACAAAAAAGTGAGAAACATTTGACGAAAAATTGAGGAAAAAATGGACAAAAAAGTGAGAAAAAATTTACGAAAAAGTGGGAAAAATTGACAAAAAAGTGAGAAAAAATGGACAAATAAATGACAAAAATGGACAAAAAAGTGACAAAAAATTGACACAAAATTGAGAAAAATTGAAAAAAAAATGACAAAAAAGTGAGAAACATTTGACGAAAAATTGAGGAAAAAATGGACAAAAAAGTGAGAAAAAATTTACGAAAAAGTGGGAAAAATTGACAAAAAATTGACAAAAAATTGACAAAAAATTGACAAAAAATTGACAAAAAATTGACAAAAAATGACAAAAAATGACACAAATTTGACGAAACATTGAGGAAAAAATGAGGAAAAAATGGACAAAAAAGTGACAAAAAAGTGACAAAAACATGGACAAAAAAAATCGAAAAAGTGATGAAAGAAAATCTGATGACGTGAGGAAAAAGAGCAATTTAGTTTTGTAGGTCTTAGCTTTCAAATGAGGCGTTACACAGGATTTGGGTATAGCTGAACTGGAGAAAATGCTCTCGGTTCAGGCGGGGGTTAAGAGGTTAAAGAAAGTTTAGATTGTTTTCCCCCTTAACCGTTTTCAAACATGACCATATATGGGCGGTTCCAGAGATGCCGTCTGTATCTATTGGACCTGACAGGCTGGGCCACAGGAAAGCTCGTCTCATTGGTCAAAGCGACAGCCCCGGGGGATTCTGATTGGTGTCTGCGCTCAGCAACGGGAGGGGCTTATGGGAAAACATTATTCTTTAATATTACTCACTTTGCAGGCCCAGACGGTCAATTATGAGCATTCCATTTGTACTCTTAAACTTACCACTATCCCTTTAAGTAAAAGTGCTGAAGTATTTGCTGTAGGAAATAGTACATTGACTGTAACTCGTCTGCACAGCGCCCCCTGCTGTTCTGGAGTGTGCACTGTTAGGCATGGATGCATGGACAAATGTTTTTTGACTTTGGAGACTAACTTTAAATTAATCAAGGCAACAAAAAGTAAGAAAATACTTGAGTAGAGTGAGAAGTGAGTGCTGTTTCCTCAGGGCGGGGGGCGAGGTGAGGCGGGGTGTGGGGGCAGATTGAGGGGGGCAGGTGGCGGGACAGGCATGTGTGGCACTCGGACGGAGCTGCTATGTTTAGACGCTGGACATGAGCTACACGAGGAGTTGTTTCAGTGGACGGCGGCTGGACCAATGACAGCCTCTCGCCGCTCCACCGCTGAGCTGCTTTACCCTAAACGTCTGAGTTTGAACGTCAGAGTGTAAAAAAGACCAAACGCCGTCTTAAAGATGATTGTTTGTCGATATAGGTGGAGATTTACAGGAAGTAACTCCAACATTTACTCAACAACACATTTTTTAATATCTAATTTATTGAGCTCTGAATCCCCCCAAAAACAAGGTGACGTTTGAATTTTTGCTAATTTTTTCACTTTTTTTCACACTTAACTCCCACCTGAACTGAGCACATTTTAGCATCAAAACTGAGACGAAAACAACGATGGAAATGTGACAAAAAAGTGACGAAAAATCTACGAAAAAATGACAAAAATGTGGCAAAAAAATTACAAAAAATGTGATAAAAATTTGACCAAAAAAAATGACAAAAATTTGACGAAAAAATGACAAAAAAAATTACAAAAAATTGATAAAAAATGTGACAAAAAAATGACAAAAATGTGAAAAAAAATTGACCAAAAAATTACAAAAAAATTGACAAAATGTGACAAGAAAATGACAAAAATTTGACGAAAATATGACAAAAATGTGACAAAAAATTGGACCAAAAAATGACAAAAATGTGACAAAAAATGACCAAAAAAAATGGCTAAAAAAAGTTACAAAAATGAGTTGAATACCCAACAAAAAAATGATGAAAAAAGAAAATCTGATAACGTGAGGAAAAAGAAAGTTCAGGAAAAAAAAAGTTCAGGCGGGAGTTAAGAGATTAAAGATGCATTACGGAGCATTTGTGCAAAAAGCAGACTTAGTATTTGTGTAACTGACCTGTTAGTGACACAATGGCTGCATGGGTGGTCAGCATGGCGCCTTTACTTTCCTTTTTTTTTTTTCGCCTTTACTTTCCATCACAGTGGCTTCCTCAACGCTCCAGGATCAATTGTTTGGAAGGTTTTCTGGTGGGAGGATCCGTCAGCACTAAAAACCTACCAGAAACTCTAAAAACAATTGATCCTGGAGCATCATCGAGGCCACCGTGATGGAAAGTAAAGGTCCCATACTTTATTATATTATACTATTATAACTTTATATGCACAAAAAAAAGTTGATAGTGCGTTACTTTCCATTCCTCAGGACAGTCAATGTTTTTTCAGGTTTTTCAGGGTTTCTGTTATAAGTTTTCTAGATGTACGTATATGTAACAGACAGTTCAGACATTTGCAAAAGCAGATTTTTTCCAACATTGTGCAGGTTATTTGTTACTGTAGTCTATCGATGACACTTAGGAAACTTAAGTTGTGTGAATTTAATTAAGAACAAATGACTTAGTATATATATTTTCTGGTAATGAAAAAACAATGTCATGCAAATATACATTTTAAAGCATACGTAGAATTTCCAATTGCACTTTTCTGTTTTTTGCAAATGAACTCTTCAGTTGATCCTGGGGCATCCTGAGGCCCCTTTGTTTCCATAAAAGCTCCATAATGCACCATTAAAGCAGTACCAAGTAACTCTTCCCCCTAGAGGCCATAGGCGCAACTGCAGGTGTCGTAGCAAGTTGCGATTTTTTAGCTTATTAATTGTCTTGGAGAGTAAATACTACGCTGACAGGAAAGACAAAGGGAAAGAGGGATATTGTACATCCAATTATACAACGGAAATAATTTTTTCACTCAAAATTGGCTGTAAATACTGTTTAAAGTGACGCTAGCCCGCAGTTAGCTTCGCCCGTTAGCATGTTAACTTCTTCTTCGTGATTCCATTAGTGTCGCACATGTACACATTTATAATGGAGATGTCAGGAAGTACAATTATTGCCATTGTAATGCATTAACTTTCAATTCCAAAGGCAAATAGTGTGAACGCAACTAATGAAGTGGATATTTAAGAAAGGAAACTGGACAGATGGCGCTAAACAGACTAAATTAAAGCAAAACCATCACATTTTTTGTATTTCCGATAAACTCCTGGAGGAAATAGTTAGCAATTTCAGAGGAATCGTATGCGAGTAATCAAATTGAACTCATTGAATTACTTTTAAAGCAGTACAAAGTAACTCTTCCCCCTAGAGGCCATAAGCGCAACTGCAGGTGTAGTAGCAAGTAATGATTTTTTAACTTATTAATTGTCTTGGAGAGTAAATACTACGCTGACAAAGGGAGAGAGGGATATTGTTCATCCAATTATACAATGGGAATAATTTTTTCACTCAAACTTGGCAGTAAATACTGTTTAAAGTGAGGCTAGCCCGCAGTTAGCTTTGCCCGTTAGCCTGTTAGCTTCTTCTTCGTGATTCCATTAGTGTGTATTGGTGGCTCCGGCCCGGTGGCAGTCAAGTTGCAAACATGGTTTTCTGTCCAGAGACACCAGGGGGAGATGAAAGACCCTCCACTCATCCCATAAACACTTGTATTACCCCCACAGGGACTACGGGAAGGATTTATTAAGGTAAACACGTTACTTAGTACTGCTTTAAACAGCTTATTCAAAAACTAAAACTTTATTTTGAAAAGCCACAACAGGAGCCACGTTCAGCTGTGCGTCGCCTCAAATGTTGAACCACCAAAGCTGGACGGGCTCGGCCGCTCTGACGCAGCCCAGCCGCTGGTTGACTCCCTCGGGTGCGGTAAAGCGATCGTCCCCCACACAGAGCGGGGGTCAAAGGTCAGGATCAGCTCGTGGGCGGGGCTCTGGGTCGTGCCATGCGATCCGTCCACATCTGGATCAGGGAGCGGGCACTCATGTTTCTAGCTCACAGATGGGAAAACGGGAAAATGTGTGACTTTAGAACAACAGGAGGTTTTCACGAGTTTGTTTCTGCCAGCCCTGAGAGGTCGTGGAGTGTGAGACGGGCCGTTTGTCCCGCCTCCATTCACCACGAAGGCCCCACGCTGCGTTTAAGGAGCGCTCGTGACCCCGCGGAGTCTCCAAAACACTGCACGCTCACAGTTAAACGGGTGGAGCCGCCGCGGAGGGCTGTGAGCGGCCCCTGCTGCTTCTGTCCCGACCCGGGCACTGATTAGCCCCAGCTCCAGGGGGGGGGGCCCTCGCTTAGAATAATCTGTGAAGGGCCCCCCAGAGGGACGAGGCGGTGTCAGAGAATGTCTCATTAAAAAGAAAAGAATGGTGATCTGCAGGTCGTGTCATTACAGATACCTCCACTCCAAAGCCCCGGTCTCATTTTACTGAAGCAAAAGTACCCAAGGAGGACAAAATACTCAAAGTACAAACTATTTTCAGTAAGTCTTGTGCATTAGAACTTTGCAGCTTCAAAATATTTGAAGATTGTGTCCTCGTTTGGAGAAAACAGCACTAAAGTTTAGTAGCGTCTGCACATGCTTCCTGTGTGTGTTTCTCCTGTCTTTAGCCGCTGCTGTCTCCCACAGAGGAAATGACCATATTTGGAATATAGAGTGTTGGACAAACATGTCATTATTTGTGACTGAATAAGCGTGGGAAAGACCAGGGAGCCCCGCCATGTTGGACTGATTCAAGACACTAAGGCGACATAATGTCAAAAATTAAGCATCAAAGAGAGAGTTTAATCTGTTTTTTTTTCTGTTTTTTTTTACTTTGTTAAGGGACAAAACTAGGCACAAATTTGTGATTGACCTCTGCACTGTCTTAAACAGGAAATCTCAGACATTCATAAAAACTCTACTAAGAAACTGTACTTAAGGGGAGACACTACAGGCAAAACTCATTTTTTTTTTTCAGTTTTCAGGTTTTGGGCCAAATTGGTCTCTGAACATACAAGCTTTCACCCGGAAACAGAAAATATGCCTAATCTTCACAATAACATGTTTAAATATTGCGCTGATTCAATGGTCCCCCATAGACTTATATGGGAGAACGCAATTTCAAGGGCTTTTTTCTCAAAACACATTTTTCTGTCATTGTGGCGACACTATGTCCACGTCAGTCGGACCTAAAGACTTCACATTTTCCAGCCTTGGACTGAACAATATTTGGAAGATTTTTTCAGAGGGATTTTTTATTATTTAATCCCTTAAGCCCCATTTATTGAGTTTTGAATGTCAAAAAATGAGGCGAAAATTAAATTTTTACAAATTTTTCCACTAAAAAACAGCTTATTTTAAAACTAAACAAAAAATCCAAAATCCGCTCTGAAAAAGTCTTGGTAACTCATTCATCAATAAAATGAAACCATACATTTGAATGTAGCTCTATCCATTATTCAGATTTCGTCGCCGAAAAGATGGGAAATTTGGGGCATTTTTAGGCATAAAACACCTTGTTCTTATATGAAAAGATAAAATGACAGAAAACTTGCAATGTATTTTTTCCTCACATTTATGCCAGTGATCGACAGCAAAAGTTTCGAATTAATATCTGTAAATATACATTTTTTCCCTATTCACCTGCAGTGTCTCGCTTTAAACTGCACATGACACAAGTTAGACACAATTTTCGCTATTTTGCTGAAAAATGACCCAGCTTTCCTTAGTTTGACCATTTTTTTTATGTTTATAGTTTCACTTCACAGTCACAGGAAGTGACATCGATAGAGGCAAACAATTTTAAAATGTTTCCGTGCCAACCATGTTATGCCAATAAATACAGATGGCATCGCGTCATACAATGGGGCGTGGCCTCGCCAAGGGGGAAGGAAGTATCTTTTGGGAGACACAATTTTTCCCTCTTTTTAATTAAAGAGGGTATTATGCAAAATTGACTTTTTCAAGCTTTCCATCATGTTATTATGTCATTCCCTCATTAAAAACATGCCTGAAGTGTTGCCTTGGCACATTCACGTATTTTTGAGTAATCTGTAAAAACTCTGATGGCGGCCATTTTAGGGATAGGTTTGCCTGAGTCCTCCTAGGAACGCCCCCACCTCCTGGAGACGCCTCCGAGCTTTGGTCACCAGCCGAGTAACCAACCACTGCTCCTCAGCAGAACCCCCTCCCCACTGATGCCACAGACAGCGTGTGGAGGGGGCGTGTCTAAAGGCTCAGAGGTTCTTAAAGAGACAGAGGCCTATTTCAAGACATTCACTACAGCCATTTTGAGAGAGACATTTTATACAAGGCAGTTATTCTAATTTACTGCATTTACAGACCAACAGACGGTTTGCTCATCATTGTAGTGTGATATAGACTGGTGCTATGTGGCTGAAAAAATTGTTTTCTGGCGGGACATTAACTTAGTAATCACATATAAATACATTTTCTATCGGGTTAAATGTATGTTGTTGTTTTTTTTTACCTCAAATTGTCCAGTAGAAGCGAAAAACTGACAGTCGTAGCTAGCGTTAGCATTAGCATGATGTTAGTATTATTCTATTATTTATGTATTTATGGGCTGCTGAACCACTTTGCCCCTCTCCATGGCTTTGCATCGTTATTGGGTAGAAAACTATACTCATATTTCAGTATTGTAGTTTTGGAGAAACTGGAGAAAGTTTACATTTTTCTCTTTTTGGTTTCCCCCTGTGACTGCTTCAAACATGACCATGTATGGGCAGTTCCAGAGATGGTCTGTATTCATGGTGCATTCACGTGGACTGGGGAGATATGACATTGTCCCCAGTTGATGTGTGTTCACATGGTTTTTATGTGGAAAAGTGGGGATTTTGACGTTATCAATTTATCATTGATTAGCGCTTAGGTGAGCTAATCATTTAAATGGGTTAGCGTCTCAAAGGTTAAACGTTAGTTTGTTAGTTTAAAAAAAATATCACGTAAAATTTACTTTTTGTGAAGTCATTTTCCCCAGTTGAGCGAGCGTTCACGTGAATTCGGGAAGTCGGTCGACCCAGTTCCTGAGGTCTTTAATGGTGAATGCACCATTATAGATACAGACGGCATCTCTCTGGAATCGCCCATGGTCATGTTTGAAAACAGTTTGGAGAAAAAAATTCTCTAATTATTCAAAAACTACTTTAACAAATGCTGAATTATGAATATAGTTTTCTACTAAATAAAGATAAAGACATGGAGAGGAGCAAAGTGGTTCAACAGCCCATAAATACAGAAATAACGGAGAATGTTAACATGATGTTTCATGCTAATGCTAACGCTAGCTATGACTGTCGTTTTTTTCGCTTCTACTGGACAATTTGCGTAAAAAAAAACATCCATTTAACCCGATTTAAACTCTATTTGTATGTGATAAATAACTTTATATTTCGCCAGAAAATGGCTTTAAAATTCTGTTTTTCCCCACGTCGAAGCCACGCCCCCTTCTATGACGCAATGCCGTCTGTATCTATGGGAAATGAGTGAGTCAAGCTGCTGTGGAATTTCACCTCTAACTAATCTATGTCACTTCCTGTCAGTGAAGCCGACCTGAAAACCTGAAATAAAATGGATCCTGGAGCATCCTAGAGGTCACCGGGATGGAAGGCAAACCACCCGTACAGCCGACGGGTCACTCAAAGGTCAAAAATGCACGGATATCGACTTTTTAAAAGGTTACACAATGCACCTTTAACTTCTTAACCCCCACCTGAACCGAGCATGAAAACGCGACAACACACACGCATCAAAAAGTGACCCCCAAAAAAGCTTCAAGGGGGCGGCCGGGGGGGTCAGGGAAAGCAAACAGCGCCGCCCTCTCTGTGAGCGGAGGGATTAGTCTCACCCCCGCCATTCACCGATAGGAGCTTTCAGCGGCCAATCACGCCGCCCTAATCCGCCGACAAATGGCAGCGGGGATTAAGCGCGTTTATGCGCTAAATGGAGCGTTGAGGGGGGGCTCTTCGCAGCTGCGGAGCGCCCGGGTCGCGAGGGTGGGGGGGTCGAAGGGAAGCACGGCGATGAGGAGCTAAACGGAAAGGAAAAGGTGGAGATTTACTAAGCACAAAGGCCGAGCGCTTCGCCGAGCGCGGCCAGCAGGAAGTCCGAGTGCGGAGGATTAGGAGTTAGCTGTGTTTAGGAAAGTGTCGCTTTTCATCTTTCAGAGGAACAAAAGTCACCGGGGCGGGGCCTGACGGGTCGAACCGCGAAGGCTGCGGTTCTTCACGGGCGCCAGCAAGTCAAATCGGACGCCATTTTCAATCAATCAATCAAGGTTTTATACAATGGGCAAAGTGGGGCCCAAAAGGTTTAGGTACAACCAGTGTCAAAAAAGTAAAGTATCTGTTTTTAGGGTACAAGTTTCTGATATTGTTGGTCCAGGGACAAGATTAACCTCTTAACTCCCGCCTGAACCGAGAGCATTTTCTCCAGTTCAGCTTCACCCAAATCCTGTAGGCCAGTGTGACACCTCATTTGAAAGCTAAGACCTACAAAACTCATTTAAATGGATCTTTTTCCTCACGTCATCACATTTTTTTTCCGTCTTCAACTCATTTTGGAACTTTTTTGGCTTTTTTTGGGGGCGTTTTTTGTCACATTTTTTGTCACATTTTTTGTCACATTTTTTGTCATTTTTTTGTCATTTTTTGTCATTTTTTGTCACATTTTATTGTCTTTTTTTTTTTTTTTTTTACATTTTTGTCACATTTTTTGTCATTATTTTTGTCATTTTTTGTCATTTTTTGTCTTTTTTTTGTCTTTTTTTTGGTCGTTTGTCTTTTTTTGGTCATATTTTGTCTTTCTTTGTCACATTTTATTGCCTTTTTATTTATTTTTTGTTACATTTTTGTCACATTTTTTGTCATTATTTTTGGTCGTTTTTTTGTCTTTTTTAGTCACATTTTTTGTCATTTTTTGTCATTTTTTGGTCATTTTTTGTCTTTTTTTGTCACATTTTATTGTCTTTTTTTATTTATTTATGTTTACATTTTTGTCACATTTTTTGTCATTATTTTTGGTCGTTTTTTGTCTCTTTTTGTCACATTTTTTGTCACATTTTTTGTCTTTTTTTTGTCTTTTTTTGTCATTTTTTCGTCAAAGTTTTCTCACTTTTTTGTCACATCTTCATCATTATTTTCGTCTCAGTTTTGTCGCTATTTTCCCACTTTTTTCCAGAAGCTTTTGGACTGGGGTAAAGCCAAACTGGAGAAAATGTGCTCGGTTCAGGTGGGAGTTAAAGGAAGTGACTTAGTTTCACCTCAAGTTCTTTTTTTTAATTTATTTTTTTACAGTTTTTTGCCATTATTTCGCACATTTCTTGACATTTGAGACGAATCCGACATTAGAACAATTTGAATCTATTCCAAACATTATTGTTCTGTTTTCTAGATTTAGATGACAAATATTTTAGTACACGTATCGGAAAAAGTATTGGTATTGGTATTGAAAACCAAGTATCGTTAAAGTACTGGTATCGGAGGGGGAATTGTAACGGTGCCCAGCCCTAGACATATATAATACTTTACTTGAAAAATGAAAATCTGTCTTCCACGATGCAAACTTGTGTGATAAAAGTAACTGGACAAAGTAATTACTAAGTTACAGCTATGGATACACTGAATATATAAATATCCGATACTGAACAGATGCAGTTTGGCTCTCACCCGGGACCAAAGAGAAGTTCTGTCCTCCCCCCTCAGCACTGCCCACGTTTCCACTTGAGATCTTTGTCTTTTTTCTCTCTGTTCACCTCTTCAGATCAGTTTTGTAGGTCTGAGCTTTCAAATGAGGCGTTACACTGGCCTAGAGGCTGTAAGCTTTTGGATTTGGGTAAAGCCAAACAGGAGAAAAAGTGTTCGGTTAATGGTTACTGTGAAAAAATAAATAAATAAAAGTGATTTGGGAGAATGGAGAGGCTTTTCATTTGCCCCCTGGCTGTGAGTCTGGAAACAGGGTCAAGAACCGTGGCCTCATTAGAGCCATATGTGCGGGGGCCGGGCCAGGCCGGGCCGGGGTTTTCGGGGGGTGCCATATTGCCGCGGTCTTGCCCCTCGATGATGTCGGGGTTAAATATGAAACTGGAGCCCGGAGAGCACCCCCGGGGCCGACGCCTGCTCCTCTAGCTCCTGCTCCTCCAGCTCCTGCTCTCGGCCCCGGCGCCCTGCCATGGCCCACGCTCCAAACCCACACAAGCTACAGCCGTGGACTGTGGCAGAAGTCGTAGGAAAGTTTCAATTTTACCATGAATTTGTATATATTAATACCGTAAATGCTCTAATATAGGCCGGGGCCTTTATTTACTCAAGGGCATCTAGGACCAGGCCTTTATTGGAACCAGGCCACAATTAGAGACAGGCCTTTATTTCTATTTGAGCAAAACGGACGACCAGGAAAACGAAGAAAAACGACATTTGTGTCCATTTGCACCTAAAATATTAGGTTCCTTTATTAATGAACATTTCAAACCCTCTCCCAGCGGCTGGAACATTGACGCCTTTTATTTTGTCGGGACAACAGGAAGTGTTTCGTTGCTGTTAGCGGAGCTTTGACATCAGTGTCACTGCAGGTTTCTGTTTCGTTTTTACCTTGGACCGGATTATTTGTTGTTATCTCGTGTAAAAGGCGAGTTTAGACGGAGCGTTTGTGTTTGTGATCGATCATGAGACTGACCCGAGAGAAGACGAGACGCTCGCGCTGATGGGAGGAGTTATTTTGAGGCGTGGGACTGACCTGCACACGGAGCAGCTGGACGTGCTTTGAAGACGCGATGGAGACTTTATTAAAACTCTGGAGGGTCATAAACATTTGTTGCCCTGTTTCCACAAATAGTCACAGGAGGTTTGAAAAGTGGCTAAATCTGTGTGAAAGTTACGCTCGGATCAGCTCCTCCGCAACGTCCCCCTCGGCCCGGGTTCACGTTTGTTACTTCCTGCACGTGAGTTTTCATTTACACCAGTATGAGACACATTCCTAACATGGGGAATATTTCTACCGCTATAGTTTCTAATAAAAGCCCCGGCCTGTTTTAGAGACCGGCTTTAATTTGCCTCCGCCAGCCGCGAACCTGTCTGTAGCCACTGCTGTGTTTTCTCTCCGTGTTGGTTCCGCCCCGGTCCTCGCCGTGAGCCGCTTGTCAGGGTCAAACGCTCGTATTTATGACATCCCCGAACCCACCCCCAAAGGCACTTCCTCCTCCCGCCCGCCCCCCTCTGTGAGCTGTCAATCACCCGCCGCCCCGAGCAGCCGGCGGGACACCGATACGGCCCGCACTTAAAAGGGGATTTCCTTCCTGTGTCTCTGCGGGGCTGAACAAATGGGGAGGTTTACCAGCAGGACAGTGGCTTCTAAACAATGGCTTTTTTTTTCTTTTTTGGATTGGAAGGATGGAGAAGATCAAGATTCATGTGATAGGCTTAAAAAAAACGAAAAAATGCTACTTTGGGGACAACACAGGTGAACAAAACAGAACACCTGGGACAGAGCTCATATAAAACTGGGTCAAATGAATGATTTTAGATCAATTCATGGGGAGACGGGACAGAGGGCTCAAAACTGGGACTGTCCCGGGTAAATCTCAGTGTGCTGAAACAAAATCATGATATAAAACTTGTCCCACCGCTTATTACAGGCAGAGCATTAAGCAGAATGTGGGTTGAGGAAAGTTGAGTGTTGACAAAAATGTGATAAAAATGTGACAAAAATGTGACAAAAATGTGACCAAAATGTGACCAAAAATGTATTTAAAAAATGACGAAAAAATGACAAAAAAATGACAAAAAAATAACAAAAATGTGACAAAAAATTTATTGAAAAAATGACGAAAAAATGTCAAAAATATGATTAAAATTTGACAAAAAATTGACAAAACAATAAGAAAAATGTGACAAGAAATTGATTTAAAAAATGACAAAAAATTACAAAAATAGATTAGAAAAAATGGATTAAAAAATTATACTTTGGGAACAATACAGGTGAACAAAACAGAACACCTGGGATAGAGCTCAAATAAAACTGGGTCAAATGAATGATTTTAGATCAATTCATGGGGAGACGGGACAGAGGGCTCAAAACTGGGACTGTCCCGGGTAAATCACAGTGTGCTGAAACAAAATCATGATATGAAACTTGTCCCGCCGCTTATTACAGACGACAGAGCATTAAGCAGAATGTGGGTTGAGGAAAGTTGAGTGTTGACAAAAATGTGATAAAAATGTGACAAAAATGTGATAAAAATGTGACAAAAATGTGACAAAAAATGTATTTAAAAAATGACAAAAAAATGACAAAAAAATAACAAAAATGTGACAAAAAATGTATTGAAAAAATGATGAAAAAATGTCAAAAATATGATTAAAATTTGACAAAAAATTGACAAAACAATGAGAAAAATGTGACAAGAAATTGATTTAAAAAATGACAAAAAATGACAAAAATAGATTAGAAAAAATGGATTAAAAAATTATACTTTGGGAACAATACAGGTGAACAAAACAGAACACCTGGGACAGAGCTCAAATAAAACTGGGTCAAATGAATGATTTTAGATCAATTCATGGGGACACGGGACAGAGGGCTCAAAACTGGGACTGTCCCGGGTAAATCACAGTGTGCTGAAACAAAATCATGATATAAAACTTGTCCCACCACTTATTAGAGTTGTCAGAGCATTAAGCAGAATGTGGGTTGAGGAAAGTTGAGTGTTGACAAAAATGTGACAAAAATGTGACAAAAATGTGACCAAAAATGTATTTAAAAAATGACGAAAAAATGACAAAAAAATGACAAAAAAATAACAAAAATGTGACAAAAAATTTATTGAAAAAATGATGAAAAAATGTCAAAAATATGATTAAAATTTGACAAAAAATTGACAAAACAATGAGAAAAATGTGACAAGAAATTGATTTAAAAAATGACAAAAATAGATTAGAAAAAATGGATTAAAAAATTATACTTTGGGGACAACACAGGTGAACAAAACAGAACACCTGGGACAGAGCTCAAATAAAACTGGGTCAAATGAATGATTTTAGATCAATTCATGGGGAGACGGGACAGAGGGCTCAAAACTGGGACTGTCCCGGGTAAATCACAGTGTGCTGAAACAAAATCATGATATAAAACTTGTCCCACCGCTTATTACAGTCGGCAGAGCGTTAAGCAGAATGTGGGTTGAGGAAAGTTGAGTGTTGACAAAAATGTGACAAAAATGTGACAAAAATGTGACAAAAAAATGTATTTAAAAAATGACGAAAAAATGACGAAAAAATGACAAAAAAATGACAAAAAAAATAACAAAAATGTGATAAAAAATGTGACAAAAATGTGACAAAAATGTGACACAAAATGTATTTAAAAAATGACGAAAAAATGACAAAAAAATGACAAAAAAATAACAAAAATGTGACAAAAAATTTATTGAAAAAATGACGAAAAAATGTCAAAAATATGATTAAAATTTGACAAAAAATTGACAAAACAATGAGAAAAATGTGACAAGAAATTGATTTAAAAAATGACAAAAAATGACAAAAATAGATTAGAAAAAATGGATTAAAAAATTATACTTTGGGAACAATACAGGTGAACAAAACAGAACACCTGGGACAGAGCTCAAATAAAACTGGGTCAAATGAATGATTTTAGATCAATTCATGGGGAGACGGGACAGAGGGCTCAAAACTGGGACTGTCCCGGGTAAATCACAGTGTGCTGAAACAAAATCATGATATGAAACTTGTCCCACCGCTTATTACAGGCAGAGCATTAAGCAGAATGTGGGTTGAGGAAAGTTGAGTGTTGACAAAAATGTGACAAAAATGTGACAAAAAATGACCAAAAAATGACAAAAATGTATTTAAAAAATGACGAAAAAATGTCAAAAATGTGAAAAAAATGACAAAAATGTGGAAAAAAATTTGTTGAAAAAATGACAAAAATATGATTAAAATGTGACAAAAAATTGACGAAAAAATGAACAAAAAAATGGCAAAAATGTGACAAAAAAGGTCAAAATATGTGACAAAAAAATGACAAAAATGTGACAAAAAATTGACAAAACAATGAGAAAATGACAAGAAATTGATTTAAAAATGACAAAAAAATTACAAAAAAATGACAAAAAATTGACAAAAAATTACAATAATAGATTAGTTAAAAACACAACAAATTCTACTTTGGGGACAATACAGGTGAACAAAACAGAACACCTGGGACAGAGCTCATATAAAATTGTGTCAAATGAATGATTTTAGATCAATTCATGGGGACACGGGACAGAGGGCTCAAAACTGGGACCGTCCCGGGTAATTTAACCAATCACAGTGTGTGGAAAGTTGAGTATTTTGTTTTGACATAAGGAGGAAAAAGTTTTCGAAAGTTTCTGGAAATGTATCAAGAATTTTCCATCCCTTTGCAACCCTAGCCAGAAGTCAAAGTCCCATTGAAGACCTTCATAGACTTAAAGGGGGGGTATTATGCAAAATTTACTTTTTCAGGCTTTCCATCATGTTATTCTGTCATTCCCTCATTAAAAACATGGCTGAAGTGTTGCCTTGGCACATTCACGTATTTTTGAGTCATCTGTAAAAACTCTGATGGCGGCCATTTTAGGGATAGGTTTGCCTGAGTCCTCCTAGGAACGCCCCCACCTCCTGGAGACGCCTCCGACGAGCCAAGTAACCAACCACTGCTCCTCAGCAGAACCCCCTCCCCACCAGTGTTAATTTTGACAACATATTTTAATTTAGTCTTAGTCTGTTGACGGAAATGTAATTCGATTTTAGTCTAGTTTTAGTCAAAAAATATCTTCAATTTTAGTCTAGTTTTAGTCGACTAAATTTAAGACGAATTTAGTCGACTTTGCATTGATAATATTCATTATAATCATACTTAATCTTGTTCCTCTGCTTCACGGAGCTGCTCCACATGAACTTTACATGATCTGAGGCTCTTTCAGACGGTCAATAGAAGTTTGGATGATTTTAGTCTCTCCTTTTCATTTTTATTTAGTCTTATTTTAGTCGACTAAAATATCTGGACATTTTAGTCATAGTTTTAGTCTCATGAAAAACGTTTAATTTAGTTTTAGTCCAATTTTAGTCGTCAAAACTTTGATTAAAATTAAGACTAAATATTTTAGTCGACGAAATGAACACTGCTCCCCACTGATGCCACAGACAGCGTGTGGAGGGGGCGTGTCTAAAGGCTCAGAGGTTCTTAAAGAGACAGAGGCCTATTTCAAGACATTCACTACAGCCATTTTGAGAGAGACATTTTATACAAGGCAGTTATTCTAATTTACTGCATTTACAGACCTACAGAAGGTTTGCTCATCATTGTAGTGTGATATAGACTGGTGCTATGTGACTGAAAAAAGCATAATAGATACAGACGGCATCTTGTCATAGAAGGGGGCGTGGCTTCGCTAAAGGGGGAAAATATAATCTTTTGAGAAACACAATTTTCCCTCTTTTTAGCCATTTTCTGGTGGAATATGAACTTATTTATCACATACAAATACAGTCAAGTGTAAATCTGGGCAGCTCGGACAGCTACCCCCACGACCCGGAAATGGTGGAAGAAAATGGCTGGACACTAACAGACTCTCTCTCTGCAGGTTCTACCGCGGCGACTACCACGTGGACGTGTGCATCAATGACTACATGGACATCTTCTGCCCGCACTACCTCAGCCCCATGGCCAACGAGCGCGCCGAGCGCTACATCCTCTACATGGTCAACTACGACGGCTACACGTCCTGCGACCACACCGGCAAGGGCTTCAAGCGCTGGGAGTGCAACCGGCCCCTGAGCCCCAACGGGCCCCTCAAGTTCAGCGAGAAGTTCCAGCTCTTCACGCCCTTCTCTCTGGGCTTCGAGTTCCGGCCGGGGCGCGAGTACTACTACATCTGTGAGTGTTGATCTGATGTGCACAAAGCAACTCTGAGCCATGGTCGTGATGAGTGCATGATGTTGACAAAGGAAGAGTCCCAAAAGAACCATGGGTAGCACAGCATCCATTATTTTATTATACGTTGCAGAAATAGCATTTTCTGTGTTGAGCTGGACATTAGGAGCATGTTTTGTTTTGCCGGCAACAGTATAGTTCAAAATGTTGCGCAGTGTACCTTTAACCCCTTAACTCCCACCTGAACCGAGCACATTTTCTCCAGTTTGGCTTTACCCCAGTCCAAAAGCTTCTGGAAAAAAGGTGTGAAAATAGCAACAAAACTGAGACGAAAACAATGATGGAAATGTGACAAAAAAGGGAGAAAACGTTGACAAAAAAGTGGCAAAAATGTCACAAAAATGTCACAAAAATGTCACAAGAAATTGACAAAGAATTGACGAAAAAATGACAAAAATGTGTAAAAAAAGGACAAAAAATGTGATGAAAAATGACAAAAAAATGATTAAAAAAATGGAAAAAAATGGAAAAAAATATGACAAAAAATGACAAAAAAATTGATTAAAAAATGACCAAAAAATGACAAAAAAATGACAAAAAAATGACAAAAAAATGACAAAAAATGACAGAAATGTGACAAAAAAATGACAAAAAAATTGACAAAAAAATGACAAAAATGTGACAAAAAATGTGACAAAAATTTATTACAAATATGACAAAAATATGATAAAAATTTGACCAAAAAATTACCAAAAAATTACAAAAATGTGACAAAAAATTACCCATAAAAATGACTATAAAGTTACAAAAATGAGTTGAATACCCAACAAAAAAATGATGGCAAAAAAAAATCTGATGACGGTTCAGGCGGTAGTTAAGAGGTTAAAAGAAGGTGCCTTAAACCTAACGGATCTCCCACCTCATTGCACATATCAAGTCAAGGGTTTCCGAGAACCAACCCAGTGCTTTTTTGAACATGATTCAACCGAGATCTAAATCCGCCTCATGTTTTGAACTTGTGTCCCTGTTCGCCTCGTGTCCTCCTGAGACTGAGCTCGGACTCGCCTCAAACAGCCTCAGATCGTATCTCCTCTTGTGTAGACTATTTCCCTCTTTGTTTTCATTGGCCGCAGATCTTTCTTTATCAGTCGGTCTCTGTCCCGGCATCACCGACCGACCACCGTGACCCTTCCTCCCCCAAATGCACACGTGATCAGCCGTGGCATTAAAGTGCACACACAAGTGGTGTCTTCAACAGCAGCAAATTGAGTGGAAAATCAATCAGTAACATCGCAGACTTTCCACTTCATTTGCAGCTGTTGCCGTGATGGAATGTCATGACATCACACACATAACCTCTATAACAGGTCAGACTACCCACTTCAACAGACCTTGTTTTATTAGCACAATATATAATAAATAAATAAACAATAAATATATATATATATTTTTTTAGGAAAAGACAAAATTTGACAAAACATTTTGCAAGTGTAAGCTGTTCTCTGGTCGCGGTCAGTCCTGCAGATAATTACGGACGGTTCGGTCTGACAGTGTCTGACACTTTGAGGACAGAGACGAGAGCTGCAGTAAAGAGGCCAGTGCTGGAACTTCTATCCGTCTTTCTCTCGCTGATTCAACTGCCTCGGACTCCTTTACTCTCTGTGCTGTTAAAGGAATAGGCCACCGTTTTTACATACTGAGATATGTTCTTACCTCACTTTAGACGAGTTAATATATCCCCGTCTGGTCTTTGTCCGTGCGCTCACACATACGCAGCCTCTCCCACATGTCACATAGCTCCAAAAAAGCTCACGATAGAAGCTACCAAGCTCTTCCACGTGTTCCCTATTTAAATAAAGTTACGTGAAGTGTTTTCATGCGAAGTATATTTACACAGAAATGTAGCATGTCGATTTTATAAGCAAATAAAAAGGGGGACTATATTGTGAGGCGTAATGATACGAGGAGCACAACGTCCGCGCAGTAACTCCTAAAGGTTATTGACGGAAGTGAGCGGGGAAGTCTTTAGGAGTTACTGCGCGGACGTTTTACTCCTCGTATCATTACGCCTCACAATATAGTCCCCCTTTTTAATTGTAAATATACTTCGCATGAAAACACTTCACGTAACTTTATTTAAATAGGGAACACGTGGAAGAGCTTGGTAGCTTCTATCGTGAGCTTTTTTGGAGCTATGTGACATGTGGGAGAGGCTGCGTATGTGCTCCGTTTGCCTGGCAGAGCGCACGGACAAAGACCAGACGGGGATATATTAACACGTCTAAAGTGAGGTAAGAACATATCTCAGTGTGTAAAAACGGTGGCCTATTCCTTTAAATATAAGCATGTTCAGCACATTCAAATAAAGTTGCATCGAAATTGGCTTGAATGAATGTTTAGACCAGGGGTGCCCAAAGTGGGGCCTGTGGGCCAAATTTGGCCCGCCGAAACAATTCTGTTGGCCCGCCAGAGAGCGACCAACTTTTGCACTGCGTGTGGTTCATACTAACTCTCTTCCATTCATTCCAAAGGTAAATATAGATGCAGTACACTTTTTGACCACCAGAGTCAAATTGGCGGCGCTGTTTCACTCCTTTCACAAAGTTAAGGAAACACTGTTGTGGTGTCTTGGTATTTATCAATCACAGAGTGTTGTAGCATCAACTTTCACAGTTTTTCAATTTTTTATTGCAAAGGTTGTTAACATCAACAACAGCATATGTTAAAAACTGACTTATAAAAGAATTGGTACTGAACTGACACTTTCAAAATAATCTAATGCGGCATTTTCTTTCAGTTAAAAAATGAGGTAAAGTTACTGAGGTGCTGTAGATGCAGGTGTTGTTGTTTTTTTGCACTAAATTGTTACAATGGTTGATTTTTTTCTACTAAAACTAGGATTTTGCCATAGTTACCATTTGTTTTATTATAGCATGTTATTTACATGGATAGAAACAAATGCAAATGTAGGCCATCGAAAAAAATAAAATAAAGTAACTTTATAATTTGCAGTTATATGTGTTTTTCGTGCTTGACATCGCCGTGTTTGGCCTGCGACTCAGAGGCACTTTTTCATTTTGGCCCTCGGAGACAAAAAGTTTGGGCACATTCTTACATTAGAAAATGGACGATATTGTCCTGCAGAAGTGAAAAACCAGCACTCGAAGCTGTCGATCCGTAATCCAGCATTTGATAAGTCGATGTGGAGCAGTAGGCGAAGAAGCAGCAGATTTGACGTTCCTTTAAGAATTCATCCAAATCCCTTCTCCAGGCCAGGAGGATTCCCGCCGGGTTGTAATGTGGGCGGTGACATTCGCGAGTGCAGGTGTTGATACCAGTCAACAGCTTTGAGCATATTTGTCCAGCAGCAGTGACAATATTCAGATTACGGTCAACATTCTGGTTTGTGAAACTTTTGGGATAACCTGTTTACATGCGTGAGCAGGCAGAGTTACTCCTGTTACATGGTCATTGTAATCGATTGGGAATTTTTCATTTCCGTCAACAAAATACACTTTCACACTAATAAAGTAATCGGTTTCCTCCTCCTCGCTCCAAAAGTGCGGCGCTGTGCTGTGTCTGGGAAGGGTCGGGTAGAAGTTACACAATACCAGAATGCAAGGCCGTGGGAACCCAGGGTACTGAGGGCGCTGCAGCACCCCCTGGTGGATAGCTTGTGAAGTGCAGGCAATATTAACCCCTTAACTCCCACCTGGACCGAGCACATTTTCTCCAGTTTGGCTTTACCTCGGTCCAAAAGCTTCTGGAAAAAAGCTGTGAAAATGGCAACAAAACTGAGACGAAAACAAGGATGAAAATGTGAGAAAAAAGTGAGAAAACATTGACGAAAAAGTGACAAAAAATGACAAAAAATGACAAAAAAGTGAGAAAAAATGGACGAAAAATTTAGAAAAAATGGACGAAAAAGTGACAAAAATTGAGAAAAAATTGACCAAAAAAATGAGAAAAATTTGATGAAAAAATGGACGAAAAAGTGATAAGAATTTAACAAAAAAATGCGAAAAATTTGACGAAAAATTTACGAAAAATGACAAAAAATGACAAAAAATGGACAAAATTTTGACAAAAAAGTGAGAAAAATTTGATGAAAAATTGAGAAAAAATGAACGAAAAAGTGACAAGAATTCAACAAAAAAATGCAAATTATTTGATGAAAAAGTGACAAAAAATAAAAAAAATATTGACAAAAAATTGAGAAAAATTTGATGAAAAAATGGACGAAAAAGTGATAAGAATTTAACAAAAAAATTCGAATAATTTGACGAAAAATTTACAAAAAATGAAAAAAAAATGAAAAAAAATGGACAAAATTTTGACAAAAAAAGTGAGAAAAATTTGATGAAAAATTGAGAAAAAAATGAACGAAAAAGTGATAAGAATTCAACCAAAAAATGCAAATAATTTGATGAAAAAGTCACAAAAAAGTCACAAAAATTTGACAAAAATGAGACGACTGCCCAACAAAAAAAGTGATGAAAAAAAATCTGATGTGAGGAAAAAGATCCATTTAGTTTTGTAGGTCTTGAGGCCAAATGAGGCCAAATCCCGGCCTACAGGATTTGGGTAAAGCTGAACTGGAGAAAATGCTCTCAGTTAAGAGGTTAATACGTAGGATTTCTGCACAGAAAAAGTATTTTGGGGGTAAATTTTGTCCCTCAGCGCCCCCTAACTAAAACATCTTCCCACGGCTCTGCTAGAATGGTATCGCAAAAACAGTTTAAGTAACTACTGGTATTGGAAAAGTAAAAGTATCGAAATATGGTACTGGGGGGAAAAAAGAATTACAGTTTTGATGCAAATAATCCAGGGACAGCAGTAAAGGAAGTGTTATTTCAGCTCAATATTTCAGCTCAATAAATGCTCTTTCACAAACACTCCCCATTTGTTCCTGAATGTTTGACCCATTTTCCCCCAATTCTTTCTTTCTTTTCCTTTTCCTTATTTTGCGCCATTTATTGGGGTTAGAAGAGGAGTCACCAAGGGGTCACATTCAGGTTTTTGCCCGTGTTCACACAGTCTTATTGCTATTATTCGGGTTATGAGGCTCACAGCGGTCTGTTCCTGACATTATCCAAACACTCCGCTCTGAGTCACGCGTCGGGGCCTTGTTCTCGCACGATCCCCGCGACAAAAACACAAGATCGGGCGAATCAGCCGCCCCTCGGGGAAGGTAGAGCAGACATAACGTGTGGCGCCAGTGAGCATGTGTCACACTCACAGCTAGAGATCTCTCCAAGAGATTACCCAGAATCCAGGAGGTGTAAAGGTGGACAGAGCGACTTCATCCTTTTGAATATTACACTAAAGCACAAGCTCCTTTCACAATTGTGCACATTTTTAGTAAATAGACTTTTAAATGGTGCAACGTCATGGCTCTCGATAGCCCTTTTCCACCAAGCTGGTGCCGGATCTGGGCCAGAAAAAATGACAAAAATGTGACAAAAAATGTGACAAAAAAATGACAAAAAATGACCAAAAAAAATGACCAAAATGTGACAAAAATGTGACAAAAAATGACAAAAAAAATGACAAAAAAGGGACAAAAAATTGATTTAAAAAATGACGAAAAAATGACAAAAATGTGACAAAAATGTGACAAAAAATAAAATAAAAAATGATTAAAAATTTATTTAAAAAATGGATTAAAAAAATGACGAAAAAATTACAAAAATGTGACAAAAATGACAAAAAAATGACAAAAATGTGACAAAAAATGACAAAAAATGACGAAAAAATGACAAAAAAAATGACAAAAAATGACAAAAAAAGACAAAAAAATGACAAAAATGTGACAAAAAATTGATTAAAAAAATGACGAAAAAAGGACGAAAAAATGACAAAAAATGACAAAAAAAAGACAAAAAAAAGACAAAAATGTGACAAAAAATGGATTAAAAAAATGACGAAAAAATGACAAAAATGTGACAAAAATGTGACAAAAAATAAAAAAAAATTGATTAAAAATTTATTTAAAAAATGGATTAAAAAAATGACGAAAAAATTACAAAAATGTGACAAAAAAAATGACGAAAAAATGACAAAAATGTGACAAAAATGTGACAAAAAATGAAAAAAAATGACAAAAAAATGACAAAAATGTGACAAAAAAATGACAAAAAAAAGACCAAAAAAGACCAAAAAAGACAAAAAAATGTGACAAAAATGTGACAAAAAATTAAAAAAATGACGAAAAAATGACGAAAAAATGACAAAAATGTGACAAAAATGTGACAAAAATGTGACAAAAAAATGACAAAAAAATGACAAAAAAATGACAATAAAATGACAAAAAAATGTGACAAAAAAATGACAAAAATGTGACAAATGTGTCAAAAAAATGACAAAAATGTGACAAAAATGTGACAAAAAATGAAAAAAAATTGATTAAAAATTGATTAAAAAAATGGATTAAAAAAATGACGAAAAAATTACAAAAATGTGACAAAAATGTGACAAAAATATGACAAAAAAAATGACAAAAAATGACAAAAAAAAGACAAAAAAATGACAAAAATGTGACAAAAACGCTGGCTCTTGGTTCCAAAATCTGGTGCCGGTTGGGAACCAGTTAAAAGCTGGACCAAGAAACGAGCACCAGTGATGTCAGCGGCTGGGGGCGTGGCTCTCTCCTCCAACAAACAATAGTTAGTTTGTGCTTATAACTTCCTCGAGAAGCCAAAACAGTCTCTGTGGAGGAAACTGTTGCTCTTCAGTTAGAAAGAAGAAATCAAAATGTTAACGGCTGCTGTGACTGAAACATCAACTTATTTTTCTGTATTTTATAACCAGAAGTGGCTGGAGTAAGATGTTAGTATCCATGTTCTATGTTGACTTCCCAAAGCGTTGCTATGACAATAGGCACAGCTCTCATTTTGGTGGAAAACCAAGTCAGTCTGGAACCAACCCGGCACCAGAACCAGCTCTGAACCAGCCCAGAACCAACACCTTGGTGGAAAAGCCCTATCTTAGTTCCAAAATCTGGTGCGGCTGGGAACCAATTAAAAGCTGGACCAAGAAACGAGCACCAGTGATGTCATCAGCTGGGGGCGTGGCTCTCTCCTCCAACAAACAATCAATATTAGTTAGTTAGTGCTTATAACTTATAGAGTCAGTGATTTGAAGCAACATCTCAGCTCCGTGTGATCGTCGTGCAAGTTCGCCAGTTCAGCGAGGTCAAAGATCACACGGCCGACTGTTTTCTCTGCCGAGCCCCGGGAAGCCCATCTTAATCCGGGGGATTCGGATCCAATTTAGCTCCGAGACAGTGGACGGAGCGGAGTCTGCCCTCAAAGCCCCCCCGGAGCTTCACACACTGGGACTGTACCGAAAGCGCGAGAGACTCCGGAACCCGCAGCTGTCTCACCAACATCTGGCTGCTTTCCTCTCATGTTCCGTGGGCCGAGCTTCCTTCACAGCTTTTCCTGGTTTCAGAGCAAATAGATCAACCAGTATGGCAGTCATGGATCTGGTGGAGGGGATTACAACTGCAACAGACAATGGAGAAAATACCGTTGGTGTCTTTATAGATCTAAGTAAGGCCTTTGACACGATTAATCATCAATTACTATTATCAAAAATGCAAAGATATGGTTTCAGGTAGGGCTGCTCGATTATTGAAAAAATAATAATCACGATTATTTTAGTCATAATTGAAATCACGAATATTCAAACGATTATTTGTTGCCTTTAAAAAAATCCATCAAAAAAGTGACAAAAATCCAGCAAAAAAATGACTAAAAAACATTAAAAAAATGACAAAAATCCATTAAAAAAAGACAAAAAACCATCAAAAAAGGACAAAAAAAACATTAAAAAATTGACAAAAATCCATCAAAAAAAATGACAAAAAAAATGACAAAAAAACATCAAAAAAAATGACAAAAATCCATCAAAAAAAAATGACAAAAAAATGACAAAAATCCATCAAAAAAAATGACAAAAATCCATCAAATAAATGACAAAAAACCATTAAAAAAAATGACAAAAAAATGACAAAAAAATGACAAAAAACCATCAAAAAAGGACAAAAAAAACATTAAAAAATTGACAAAAATCCATCAAAAAAAATGACAAAAAATGACAAAAAAACATCAAAAAAATGACAAAAAAACATCAAAAAATTGACAAAAATCCAGCAAAACAAGTGACAAAAATCCAGCAAAAAAATGACTAAAAAACATTAAAAAAATGACAAAAATCCATTAAAAAAAGACAAAAAACCATCAAAAAAGGACAAAAAAAACATTAAAAAATTGACAAAAATCCATCAAAAAAAATGACAAAAAAATTACAAAAAAACATTTAAAAAAATGACAAAAATCCATCAAAAAAAATGACAAAAAATGACAAAAATCCATCAAAAAAAATGACAAAAATCCATCAAATAAATGACAAAAAACCATTAAAAAAAATGACAAAAAAATGACAAAAAAATGACAAAAAACCATCAAAAAAGGACAAAAAAAACATTAAAAAATTGACAAAAATCCATCAAAAAAAATGACAAAAAAATGACAAAAAAACATCAAAAAAATGACAAAAAAACATCAAAAAATTGACAAAAATCCAGCAAAACAAGTGACAAAAATCCAGCAAAAAAGTGACAAAAATTAAAAATGAGAAAAAAAAACGTGAAAAAAAAATTGAATTATATTTTTTTTTTTAAATTGAAAAAAAATTGAAAAAAAAAATTATAATCGATTTTTTGCGATTATGCTAATTTTGTAATCGTTTATTGTTGTAATCGAAATCGTAATCGAATTTCGATTAATTGCACAGCCCTAGTTTCAGGGGAGTCGCGTGTGAATGGCTAAAAAGTTATCTCAGTGGGAGGCAGCAATATGTACAAATTAATCGTGTTAATTCTGAAAAACACACCGTAACTCATGGTGTCCCGCAGGGATCTGTTCTTGGGCCCAAATTATTTATCATGTACATTAATGACAAGTCCTTAAGAACATGCAGTGTATCTTGTTTGCTGATGACACCAGCCTCTATTGTTCTGGACAACATATTGAACAGTTAATGCATTCAGTTGAAAAGGAACTAGAATTACTAAAAAGATGGTTTGACTATAATAAATTATCAATGAATGTGAATAAAACAAACTATATTATATTCGGTAATAAGAGAATTGATAATCCAACAACGTGAAATATGTGAAATCAAAAGTATCAAAAATAATTGGCATACTGTGTAAAATCAAAGCAGTTGTAAATCAGAAATCACTCCATTTATTATACAATGCTCTCATTCTTCCATACCTAAATGATGGTGTGGTACTTCACATGTTCTGGTTGCAAATGGGCTACAGTCTGTTTATGGAGCTCATTAATAATGCAATGTCTTTTGTTTAACTTGGTCAGATGTTTACTCGAAGATCAGAAAATGGTCTTTCCGTTACTTAGATGTATTGTTTTTTTCATAGTTTAAGTCTGTAAGTATTATTTTCTTAATAATTTAACAAAAAAACGCCCTCACTTGCCTGCCGTCCATTCTTTTTTGTATCTTTTCAAAAGCTGGACCGTCTGGAACTTTGCTAACAGCCAATCCAATCTGGAAAGGTTTTATAATGATCCAATCCCAGAGCAGTGCAGTGTTTTGTTAAATGATGCTTCATCGTTTCTAAGAGGATTTTCTTCTTGTTGTTTACGTCTATTAAAAGTATTTTCACCCCGTTCCAAAACGTACATTGGCTTTTAGTCTTTTTGTTTTGACTCAGTTAGAAGTAATAATTACAGGTTTATTTCAGTGAAGAAAAGTCGTAAAGTGAAGTTATTTTTACTTCCATTTTTTTAGTTAGTGACATAGTTAGAGGTAAAGTTGTATAGAATTCTGACTCACTCATTTCTCATTCATACGGTGCGTTCATGTGGACTGGGAGCTCGTTTTCCCCGAGATGTGACATCGTTGTCCACAGTTGGTTTGTGTTCATGTGTTTTTTATGTAGGAAAGTGGGGATTTTGACGTCATCATTGATTAGCCTTTATGAGCTAATCATTTAAACGTGTTAGCATCTTAAAGGCTGAACAGTAGCTTGTTAGTTAAAAAAAAAAAAATCACATAAATGTACTTTTTGTGAGCATGGATGTCGGGCATTTCACTCGCAGTTTTGTTACTACGGGGATGACGACAGTTAACACATAAGTAAGGATTAAACATCGAGGAGCCGTGCATTAGACGGTTCTAACGCCCGACACAGTGTTGTTCCTCCTGCATTATAAGCGTCTAATGCGGCTCCTCGTTGTTTAATCCGCTTATACCAGGGTCCCACAAACGTAACATTTATAATAAATGTTTTTTTCATTGACTAAAGTCACTAAATCTGCCAGACTACGGGACTATTTTGTGTGGGTTATTAGCCGGTCACTGAAGGCTGGTCTCAGAGCGAGTCATTCTCCGCAGCTATTACGAGGATCTCAGTCAGGCTCAACGACACAACATCAGCACAGAATCACAACACAACAGGACTAACCCGGAAACACTTTTCCCTGGAAGTAAACACCGATATGCGGCACTCGTGGGCAGGAGTTATTTCACTTTTACAACGTTTAACCTGAAGCTAAAGCTAGCTAGCTCAACTGTTTATGGAAACAGCTGCGGTGGAGTCGCTCACACCTGGGCCCCCCCAACTGAAACTTTTATGTTTGACTTTACTAATCCAGACAAAGATGCTTCAATGCAGGATCATTTTATGTACGCCTGAAAATGATGAATAGCCTTAACCGTTTTCAATAGAAATGTAAAGCTCATATGTTATTAACAGTAGCTAACCTAGCTGCTCACTCTCCTCTACAAACATTTAGCAAACGTTTTGTTTTGGCTAAAATCGTTGAAATTTACACAAAATCCATCTCATACGTTCCTGTCAGTCACTAATTACGCCTTTATCTGATTCAGCTGTGTCATGCGTTGCTATGGCGACGCCCACAGCGGAGTGATATCCCAGTGATTTAAGGGGAGACACTACAGGCAAAACTCAATTTTTTCAGTTTTCAGGTTTTGGGCCAAATTGGTCTCTGAACATATAAGCTTTCACCCGGAAACAGAAAATATCCCTAATCTTCACAATAACATGTTTAAATATTGCGCTGATTCAATGTTCCCCCATAGACTTATATGGGAGAATGCAATTTCAAGGGTCTTTTTCTCAAAACACATTTTTCTGTCATTGTGGCGACTCTATGTCCACGTCAGTCGGACCTAAAGACTTCACATTTTCCAGCCTTGGACTGAACAATATTTGGAAGATTTTTTCAGAGGGATTTTTTATTATTTAATCCCTTAAGCCCCATTTATTGAGTTTTGAATGTCAAAAAATGAGGCAAAAATTATTTTTTTGCAAATTTTTCCACTAAAAAACAGCTTATTTTAAAACTAAACAAGAAATCCCAAATCCGCTCTGAAAAAGTCTTGGCAACTCATTTATCAATAAAATGAAACCATAAATTTGAATGTAGCTCTATCCATTATTCAGATTTCGTCGCCGAAAAGATGGGAAATTTGGGGCATTTTTAGGCATAAAACACCTTGTTCTTATATGAAAAGATAAAATGACAGAAAACTTGCCATGTATTTTTTTCTCACATTTATGTCAGTGATCGACAGCAACAGTTTCAAATTGATATCTGTAAATATACATTTTTTCCCTATTCACCTGCAGTGTCTCGCCTTAACTACCGGACTACGTGTGCGGTTATACCAAAATAATGCACCAGCCAATCAGAATCCAGTATTCACCCACACCATGGTATAAAACACGTATACACAACACATACAACACATTTTTAAACAATAAAAAGCAGCAGTGTTTAACGAAAAAGCTCGAATTGGACGATAAAGGTGCGGAAGTCGGGAAGCCGTTCGCCGAGTTCCCGAGGACCGCACGAATATACCGTTTAAAAAGGATAACCTCTAGGTCAATAAGAAAGTGAAACATTAAACAACACAAAAAATGTCAAACTCACGAGAACTGGATATAGTATTATCATGTTAACTATGTTTTAAGAATTGTGTCTAATGTGTCATGCACTTATAATCTAAACCGTTGCTAAAAAACCCTTGTGGCGAAAAACCTAAAACCCCGAGCTTCCACGCTTACAAAGTTGCATGTCTCATTTGCATTTTCTACTTTGAATATTGAAGTATTTTCTACAGCAGATACGTTCAGTTCTTCAGTCTTCTGGTGCTGAATCCGGCCGGGGCTCGGGTTCCCCCGGTCCTGGGTGGAGCCTGTGTAAAGTCTGGCTCATCGCACTCTTTGCCGCCAGCTCATGAGTCATGACACGTGTGTGTGAAGCATGTGCCTGTCAACATGTGACGCGTCGCCATGGAGACGGCCCCGTTCAGCAGCTCCGGTTTATGTCAGCTTGTTTGAATGCTTTCTAGCGTCCCCGTGGAAACCCTGGTTTTACAGACAAATGTCCACACTATTCCCTATATAGTGACTATATAGCGCTCACGCCATTTTGTAGGGGTCTCCGAATGTCCAGAGAGAAAAATGTAGTGCACTCGAAATTTCCCACAATGCATCTGGAAAAGTAGTGAGCATCGATGGTCACTAAACGGGTCAATATAGACCACAATGCATTGCGAGAGTCTGAGAAGAGCCTGACAGAGACAGGTCTTTGAACTAAACAACACGACTGAAGTAAATCAGCTGTTTCAGTCGTGTGTTTGTTTTTCTCATAAATAAACGACCAAAATATAACTGGTTACGGTGAAAAGATGCTAACGCTAGCTGCTAACCTTTAGCTTGAGCTGTTAAATGACCGACAGCTTCCTCTCGAATTATCCAAGCCATTCACGTAAAATCCATGTGAAGTAAAAGCGTATCTGTCTCGTATTTATCCATAAATATTCCACTGTCTCATGAGTCTGGTTGGTTTTTATCACAGAAATACTTTATTCCCGGAGTTTCGCGAACTTTTAGCAGATGTCGTCACTCAATCTGCTGGCGTTTCGGACACCTGCCTGTGACCTACTTTGGCGTCTCCGAGCTCACGCTGGGGTGACTTTTTTTGTTTGTTTTTTTGCTTTTTTTGTGATGATAGTAACGCCTGTAAAAGTGCCAAAACAGTCGTTCTGTTTCATAAAATAAACGTTTGTACCAATAAATAAATTCAGATAAAAATAATAAAAAAAACATATCTGCAGCCGCAGCGCGCGTGACGTCACGCAGCGCGGAGAAAGTAGTGTCTTGCGTCCGAATCGCCAACAGAATCAGTGACTATATAGTCGACTATATAGTGCGAGCCTATGTAGTGAATGAGGGGTTAGGGACTAGGGTGGACATTCGGATACAGCTAAAGTCATTACTTTAATTGACTCTGTGCATAACTTCAAATCATAACAACGCCGCCCAAGAAGTTACTTCCTGTTTCGATCCAGCACACCAAAATGAAAGCACCATCTTATTCACTAGTTCAGCAGTTCATTAGTTCAGCTTTCTTTCTGCCTAACTATTAAGAGACAAAACACTTAAAATGTGTGTGATGATTTGATTATAATCTTGTAATGTTGCAAGTACCTGCTGAACTAATCGATGAGACGAGCTGTGTGCTTTTATTTTGGCGTGCTGGATCAAAACAGGAAGTCACTTCTTGGGCGGCGTTGTTATGATTTGAAGTTATGTACAGAGTCAATAGGTAGCGTTCACGATTTAGAATGTGATGATGTCATAATGTCAGATGGAGGGCGGGGCCAATGCAACTCTATGGGAGAAATGCAGTTTTTGGAAGAAATCTCCAAAA
Organism: Gobius niger; assembly: GCF_951799975.1. Classification (NCBI taxonomy): domain Eukaryota; kingdom Metazoa; phylum Chordata; class Actinopteri; order Gobiiformes; family Gobiidae; genus Gobius; species Gobius niger. The sequence continues at coordinate 3,806,577 of NC_136873.1, read as the reverse complement.
CGAAAATTGACAAATGTTTTTCCTAATCAGTGTTTGATCGTTATTGGATTCACAAACCTGGGATATTATTTTTATGTCTGAAAGTCCTTTCTATTGGACAACATCATGGTCATGTTTTCGCATATTGTCACCACTTTTTGACATTTTTTAGAGATAATAATTGCACATTAGCTCATATGTGCCGACAGAGGAGACGATGAACTTTGTGACAGTTTTTGTTTCATGTGGATTCCCCCAGTCACGACTGAGATATGAGCCAAAAAACAAAGACATAAAAATATGCATTGTGTCAGTTACCACCGTTACCATAGTTACCGTCAGTTGTCCTCCACCTCAATGTTAAACTATAGGCTCTATAGAATGTTGTGATGTCACGTGAACGCTGCCTATTGTGCCAAAATCAAGTCCTTAAATGTCATTAAATTGGATTCAAACTGGTATTGAGTCTAAATTTCTTGGAAAATGATGACTTTGCTCAACAATTTTGTCATCAAAATAACAAAGTTACATACATTTATGAGAATCAGATCAAATCAATCCATAAAACATGAATTTAATCATGAATGAATGAAAGCAAAGACTGCAGATAAAATGCTTTGTCATATGCACGGGTAAAAAGAACTGTTTTCAGCCTGGATTTGAGTGAAGGCCTGTCTCACATCCAGGTTTTAATGGTGTAAAACTGAAACGGTGCCTCACCATGTTTAGTCCGGACTCTCTTAAACCTGAAAATAATGTCCAGAAAGTATTTACTCCAAACAAATAAACAGGATTGATGGTGTCCTCTGCATGTCGTTCTTTCTTTGTAACATGAGATGATATTTCCTGTTTGATTGACCAAATGTGATCACTCTTATGACCTGACACTGCACTGGGCCCCTCCTGCTATACTCCGCCCCGCCCCCCTCCGTTTGAGCGTGAGCTAATGGCCTTGTTTCTTGTGTCCACAGCTCCCATGACCGACGAGACCCGGAGACGCAGCTGCCTCCGCCTCAAGGTGTTCGTCAGACACGCAGGTACGTTTACACGGTTTCTACCTCGGATCATTCCAGGTCCATCAGCTCGTACGTAATCCTGAAATCACAGGAAACAAAGTACCGTACTTTACATTACGGGCTGGTAAGTCCTTGGTACTTACAGAGGTAAAGCTAGATACTTATGGTGGTACTTGCGGTGGTACTTACAGTGATACAGTGGTAATTCTAGGTACTTATGGTGGTACTTACAGTGTTACTTATGGTGGTACTTACAGTGATACTTACAGTGTTACTAATGGTGGTACTACACTGCAAAAAGTACCCTACTAAAAACAAAAAATCTTAAAATAAGACATTTTGTTTTGTTTTAAGGAAAAAATTCTGCCAATGGGGTCAGCATTTTTTTCTTGCTAAGAATTCTTATTTCTAGAATATTTTTCTCATCATAAAACAAGAAAGAAACACTAAATTTAAGCAAATAAAGCTAGAATTAAGCAAAATGTCCTCAGAAAATGGAATAATTTAAGGAAAACATTCTTATTTAGTGAAACATTGTGGGTATTTTACTTAAATGTTGCTTGATTTAAGTAAAATGTTCTAAATTACTCACATTTTTGAGTAAAATGTTCTTAATAAATACTAACATTTAAGGAAAATATTGCCAGTGCCCGGAGACCCGTCTCCATGATGTGGAGCCAGGCTGATGGTCAGAATCACCTGCTGGAGGATTCACCTATTGTACATGTTTTTGGTGGTAGGGGAAACGTACACACGTGGAGAACATGCTCCACACAGAAAGGCCCCGTCCTGGTGGGAATCGAACCCGGGACCTTCGAGCTGTGAAGCTGAGGCTCTAACCGCTGTGCCACCGAGCCGCCCACTTTAAAGAATGTATTATCTGTGAGAATCAGTTCTTACGTTAAGCGTTGTTGTGATCTTAGTTTTTCTTAAAATAAGAAACAAATATTCTTTGTCTAAAACTGAAAGAAGATTCAAAAAGTTTTTCTTTAGCAAATTTATCTGAACAAGAAATGGCTAGATTTTATTTCCTAAAACAAGATTTTTTTTCTCAAGAAAACTTTGCTCGGCAAAACATTATTACTTTTTAGGGGAAAAATAAGAACTTATTTCTTAAAGTAAGACATTTTTTACTTGCTTAGAATCCACTTTTTGCAGTGTACTACTACTAGTACCACATTTACCACCTATGAATTTCTGCTGTAGTATCTTTGAATTACCAGTAAGTACCATAGATGTATCACTGAAACTACCATAAACCATCAATTAAAGTACCAAAGTAAATAGAAGTACAACCTTCATTACTAAGAGTTACCACTGTATCTCTTAGTAATGAGAGATACTGTGGTAACTCTGTGTCTTCCTAACCCTAATCCTAACCCCTAACCCTAATTACTAGCAATTACCACTTTTAGTACCACAGTAAGAACCTAGAATTACCACTGTAAATGCTAGTACTTACAACTGTAAGTACCACAATAAGTACCTAGAATTACCACTGTAAGTACCACTGTAAGTACCACAATAATTACCACTGTAAGTACCACTGTAAGTACCACTGTCATTACTAGTAATTACCACTGTAGTTACCTCTGTAAGTACCACGGACTTACCGGCCCGTAATGTAAAGTGTTACCAAAAAGGGTAAAACAGGTTTCATTATGATAATCTGCCAGGGGCATAAACAGCCTATGTTTGCACAAAACTAAAAACATGTACAATAGCTTCCCCTCTGGAGCCAGGACTCCCCTGTAAAAGAGGTACTCAATCTCAAAAAGATCAGCATTAAAAACCACTGTGGACCTCGGTGACCTCAACGCTGGCTATATGGCCGTTAGCGTGGTGGCTAATGCTAGTGCTAATGCTGCGGGCTAATGAAATGCTAGTGTTATACGAATGTTTCTCCAAAGGGTTTATGAATAAATCTCTTGAGAGGAAACGGCAAACAGGGAAAATGTGGCGGCCATCTTGTGTTTGATTTGCTATCGGAAAAAAGATGGACGGAGGTTATAGTATATTAGTTTTTTAAAATGTAAAAACTAAATCATATAGCTTACTGTATGGCCATGTTTCCCTCTCCAGGTTATCCAGAATGATGTTTTTTTTTGGGTCTGAATCCCGTCCCTCTCGTTGCAGATAACTGTGTGCGCAGCTCGGGTTCGGAGCAGGAGCTGGAGAGCGAGCAGACAAACTACCTGGAACCCCGAGGTCAGTCTGTCTTTTGTTTGACCCACAGGAGGAAACAAACCGAACCGCGGCTATCTGACTTTAGCGACGTCCAGGATGCAGGTCTCGACGCTTGAAGCTCAGATTTTAGGGGGAAATCAATCCTAGGTTTTCTGCAAAGTCATTCATATATTTTTTTTTAACTCCGTATAGGGCTGGGCGATATTGGCAAAAACAAATTTCGGGGGTAGAAAACCTCTCATGAGAGTTAAAATTGTCCACTATTTTTAGCAGTTTTCTGGTGGACTATTAAGATACTTATCACAGACCAATAAAGTCAAGCCAAAATCGAGTCCAAATGGATGTTTATCCACAGCAAACTGTTCAGTAGAAGCGAAAAACGGCACACATTAGCAAATGTTAGCCTCGCTGGCTTCCTGGTTAGCATTGTCTGTTTTTTTAAGGCGAGACACGGCAGGTGAAAGTATTGATTTTTCACGCAGTGGTGGAAGTGGAGATTTGTATCTATTTTCCTCCCTTTACATCGTAGTTTTCATGTCAGATATAAAAATGATGATGTTTATTTGATGATGTTTTGTCTGCGAGGTGGGGGCGACCCGGAAGTAGCTGCTGCGCCGCGTCTTTCCCGCGGGTTTTCATTCATAAATATTGACAGATTTGACATCCACGTGTCCTGCTAAGGGGCCCCGTGATGACGCTTTCACCCAAATATGGTGTTTTTCCTCCTACGAGACGCTGGAGCGGAAAAGTGGAAGAACGGGCCGAGCATGCGCACTCGCTACAAAACTTCAGGGCTGGTTTTCTCTGAATGAGAGAAGCCGCACTCGGGCAGAGCCTGAGCCCTTATAGAAGCTCCCACAGACTCCAAACTTTACAGGCTGAGACCTGACAATATTTTGAAGGTTTTTTCAGAGGGATTTTTTAATATCTAATTCCAAACCTGATTTATTCAACTTTGAAACCAAAAGAAAACAGGCGGAATTTGAGTTTTTACAGATTTTTTCACTGATGATTAGTTTATTGAAAAACTAAACATAATATCCAAAATCCCCTCTGAAAAAATCTTAGTCACTAATATGTCAATAAAATAAAACCATAACATTTTAATCTGGCTTAATTCATTATTTTGATTTCGTTGCCCAAAATATTGGCAATTTTGGCCATTTTAATGCTCAAAATGCCTTATTTTTATGTGACAACATAACATGACAGAAAAAATGCAATACATTTTTTTCTCATATTTATATCTGTGATGTTCAGCAAAAGTTTCAAATTGACATCTCTACATTTATTTTTTTTCCCTATTCACCTGCAGCGTCTCGCCTTAAGTATCTATGGGCTGTTGAACCACTTTGCTCCTCTGCATGTCTCTACCTCTTTGTTTAGTAGAGAAGTATATTCATAATTCAGCATTTATCTTTCATTTGACCATAAGTGGGCAATTCCAAACATGAGTCCGTATACCTTTTGGGGACTTACTCGATAAAAACATGGAATATGCAAAAATGTGCTGCAAGCATCTTTGTCACTAAAAAGATCATTTTCCTGAACAGACTACAAAAGGTCAGGAAGAAAAACATTTTTTCCCTCATTTTTATTAACAAATCTTTCATTTTCCCCCCAATTTTCCTTCCGTTTCCCCCACATTTCTTGACATTGGCGATATGCGATATTCCAAGCAGCGATTTCAACATTAGCCTGTAGCTGATGTTGCTCACTGACCTTTTGTGTGACTGTAACCAGGGATTAAAGTCAGAATATGTCACAAAATGTCTGACAGATGATCACCAGCACCAAACAAACACAGAAGAAGAAGAAGAGTTTGCGGGGCTTATTGTTAAATTGCTAAAGCTGAGCTGGACAGACAGAGACTGGAGGAATAATCCTATGAAAACAGCCACAGCAGCTGTCCTTGTCTCTGTCAGGGGGGGTTGCAAACGAAGAAAGATGGCACGAGAATATGGTTCGTTGTGCCCAAACCCATTCCGAACTTCCACACTCCCCAGAGGTGACTTTATAAGAACATTTCACAACTTCATAATCGGCTGCAAGTTCACAAAACTAATTGGTTGAGTTCACAAACTATAAAAAATGCTTGAGAAATGTCCAGATGAGAAAATCACTTAGTTTGTCCTTTTATTTACCATTTCAAATGTAAACACAAAGCTTCCTCGACGTATTAGCTTTGCATTAAGCCCAAGATGACGTAGCTTCCTCAAACAGATCACCAGCGATAACAGTTATGTCATTATGAATTAGAGTTAGCTATAGTAATAAAATATAGTCATTCTCATGCAGTTGTCTATAGATACAGACGGTATCCCTGGAATCCCCCCATAGAGTTTGGGAAATTCCACAGTTACCATGGAGATCCGCCATCTTTGCAGCTGTTAGCATGCATTTCCATTGACTAACATGAGCTAATATCGGCATAAAAAGTGGAGAAAATAGCCGTGGAACAGCTCCGTTTGCTGCTGAGTTACTGATGGTAAATACATCCAACTCACTGTGGTGTCCAAGTGTTTTAATGTGAACAATAACTCCAGTATTTTAACTTTTAAAACCTCCATTAGTTTACAATTGCTGCTATTCCCATAATGCTTAGCGATATGACAATTTGGAGAAAATATAAACATTCCCTAAGTATTCAAAAACTACTTTAACAAATGCTGAATTGTGAAGATAGTTTTCTACTGAATAAAGCTATAAAGACATGGATAGGGGCAAAGTGGTTCAACAGCCCATAAATACATAAATAAAGGAGAATGCTAACAGGATGCTTCATGTTAGCATAGTACCAATGCTAATTCTAGCTAGCGCAAGCTACGACTGCTGTGTTTGCGCTTCTACCTGACAATCTGCTGTGAATAATTATCCACATGGACCTGATTTAGACTTGACTTTATTTGTATGTGATAAATAAGTTTATATTCCACCAGAAAATGGCTAAAAAGAGTGAAAAATTCTGCTTCCCAAAAGATTCTGTTTTCCCCCTCGCAGAGGCCACGCCCCCTTCTATGACGTGATGCCTTCTGTGTAGATCAGACGGCATCTTTGGAATCGCCCATACATGCTCATGTTCAAAGCAGACAGAGGGAAAACAAAAAAGAGGAAAAAATGTATTTCTCCTCGATTACTTTAACAATTGCTGAATTGTGAATATGTTCTACTAAATAAATATACAGAGACTTGGAGAAGAGCAAGTATTTCAACAGCCCATAAATACTTGGAAAAAAAATAATGCTAACCAGTGTTAATTTCATCGACTAAAATGTTTTGTCTTAATTTTAGTCAAAGTGATATTTTTGTGACTAAAATTGGACTAAAACTAAATTAAAAGTTTCTCATGAGACTAAAACTGTGACTAAAATGTCCAGATATTTTAGTCGACTAAAATAAGACTAAACAAAAATGAAAAGGAGAGACTAAAATCATCCAAACTTCTACTGAGCGTCTGAAAGAGCCTCAGATCATGTAAATTCTCTGCTAAAGGATCAGCTCTGAGCTTTATTCATGTGGAAGAAGCTCCATGAAGCAGAGGAACAAGATTAAACATGATTATGATGAATATTATCAATGCAAAGTCGACTAAATCAGTCTTAAATTTAGTCGACAAAATTTACTTTAGTCGACTAAAACTAGACTAAAATTGAACTTTTTTTTCCTTCTAAATCTTGACTAAAACTAAATTACATTTTAGTCAAAAGACTAAGACTAGAATTAAATTAAAATATGTTGTCAAAATTAACACTGAAGCTAGTATTAGCTTCATGCTACATATGCTAACGTTTGCAACAGGTGCTATTTTTCGCTTCGCTTCTTTCTGTGAAAAAAAAACCTTCATATGATTTTGGTGTTGCTGTTTGTATCTATAGGACTTATGAGAGCATTCCACGAGAACGTTAAACCTTTTAAGCCTCCAAAATCAACTTTTCAGATTTGCTTCAAACTGCGTATCTTTTTTAATTTACGAGACTTAGGGGATTTAAAAAGGGGTGTATTGTTAGAATCAGGCCTTGACATTGAAATTAACCAATACAGTAAATGTATTATTATTGATAGAAAAATGGATCGGCTGAGGAAAAGAAGAAGAACTATAGAATGATGTTTCAGAGTGTGCAGCTTTTATTTGACGATGATTATTATTATTTGCTTTTCTTTACACACTGTAAAAAAAAATCTGTTGTTTTTACAAAAAAACTTTGGCAGCTGTGGTTGCCAGAATTTTTTTGTAAAAAATACAACATGTAAACAAGGTTACGGAATGACCTGTATATTTAACATAATGAAACCATTGACTGCTTTCTATTTTAGCAGTTTTTTTCTGTATATTTACTAAAACCACCCCGTTATTGAAACAAGTTTTTTCAGTACAATTTACATGATGATTAATGTCAAACACGAGTAATGGTTAAGCTAATTGCTCGTAAACATTAGTTTCAAGTCCTTAAGTTTTTTAGTTATAAACTCCCGTTGTACATTTAACTGTATTTGCTTGGTTTTTGTTTTGCAGTTTTTCTGTGTTGAAACTACAAAGAAATGTGATTATTTCAACATCAAGTTTCTTTAAAAGTAACAGTCTTTTGTGGTAAAACATCTAACTAAACACTACAGTTAATTCAACAGTGTTTTATCGTTTTTCAGTTTACATTTTTTTTCAGTCACCACTTTACCGAAATTTTCAGTAAATTTCATGGACATTTTGTACAGTGCACATTGACGCTCATACTTCCTCTTTTGTTTTTTTGCAGACGGCACGAGTCACGAGCCTCCCGAACCGTCCCGCCGCGACCTCAACGCCTCCCACCGAGTCTCCGCCCACTCGCTCACCATAGGCCCCGCCCTCCTCCTGCTGGCCGCCGCCGTCCTGTCCTCGTAGCGCCGCCCTGGGGCCGAGAAAACGCACTGTCCCCCTTTCCCCCCCCCCCCCCCCCCCCCTTTTTTGGAGCACTTTTTAATACGAAAAAAAAGAGAAAAGAAGAAATATTCCACGAGGCCACGAGGGAAATTGGACTTCCGCAAGTGAAGCGAAAAAAATAATAATTCAAAAGATTAAAATTAAAACGTAGCGATGGATACGAACTGACGCCGATCGCAGTTTTTTTGTTTGTTTTTGTTTTTCCAGAAGAATAACTTTTCGATATTAAATCACAATCACGTTTGTATATCGACTAAGAAGCACACTAAAAACAGAAAGTTTACAGACTTTTAACAAATTAATTTCTCACCGTGTTTTTTTTTTATGTTTTAACTAAAAAAAAAGAAAAGAAAAAGTGGAAGTAAGGACTGATTTTGTCGGAACTGTACAGCAAAGTTTAGAGCTTTTTTTTATTTATTGTGTTGTGCCATTTTTTCGATTTTGATGTCGGTTAGATACACGTAGGAATGCGATTAGTACCTTATACTGTTTTGTCATGTTACTACTGTGAGACTGTGTGTGAAAATGGGCCGGCTGACTGATCTACGGGGTAACCATGGGAACACAGGGGAGGCGGCTAATGCCTGGGTCCGACGGGAAGGTTTTCAAATTGTCCGAACCTGAGAGACCCCACACGTAGAAGTAAAAAATCCAACAGGGTCCAACAGTTTTGGTCGTACACAAACCGATTTCACTCTCGAACATTCCCAGGTCAGACGGGAAGTCTCGCGAAACCTCTCGAGATCAAACGTGACTTCAGGGTAAAGAAACATGGCGGACGAAGAAGAGGCAGTGGTTTGACGTCTACCGGACTTTCAGGTGCGCCATGACGGACGTACTTTAAGCTGTTAACTCCCGCCTTGAACCGAGAGCATTTTCTCCAGTTCAGCTTTACCCAAATCCTGTAGGCCAGTGTAAAACCTCATTTGAAAGCTAAGATCTGTTGTCACTTTTTGTCACATTTTTGTCCATTTATTGTCAATTTTTTATCCATTTTTTTTGCCACCTTTTCATCATCTTTTCATCACTTTTTTGTCAATTTTTGGTCATTTTTTTTGTCCTTTTTTGTCAATTTTTTGTGACATTTTTGCCATTTTTTTGTAATTTTTTGTCAAATAGTAAAAAAAATGTCACTTTTTGTCACATTTATCCTTTTGTTGTCAAATTTTTGTCAAATTTTTCGCCACTTTTTCATCATCTTTTAATCATTTTATTGTCAATTTTTGGTCATTTTTTTTGTCCTTTTTTGTCCATTTTTTGTGACATTTTTGCCACTTTTTCCATCATTTTTCGTAAATTTTTCGTCATTTTTTGTCACTTTCTGTCAATTTTTTTGCCATTTTTTTTGTCACATTTTTGCTATTTTTTGTCATTTTTTTCATAATTTTTTGGATAATTTTTTGTCCGTTTTTTGTCCGTTTTTTGTCAAAGTTTTCTCACTTTTTTGTCACATCTTCATCATTGTTTTCGTCTCAGTTCTGTCGTTATTATGTCACCTTTTTTCCAGAAGCTTTTGGATTGGGGTAAAGCCAAACTGGAGAAAATGTGCTCGGTTCAGGTGGGAGTTAAGGGGTTAAATCTTGACAATAACTTATAACCCTAATTACTTCATTGGTCAACACTACAATCATACGCACAGTTTTTCAGTTACTATTTGTTGTTATGTTGGAGCTGTAAGCTAGCAATCCCTGCTGCTAATGATTGGCTAACATTTTAAACACGTCCATGCTGAGTTTAGACGCTTAGACGAGTTGATGTGTACCTGTCTGGTCTTTGTGTGTACCTGTGGAAGAGCGTGGTCGATTCTAACTTCACCCCCGTTTGGAGCCATAGGAATACATTGGGAGAGGCCAAATGCTAGCAACATCTTTAGTCGTTTTGCGTGACTGAGGGCACGCACAAAGACCAGACAGGTACACATCAACTTGTCTAAGCTCAGGTAAGAACATATCTCAGTATGTGAAAACGGTGGCCTGTTCCTTTAAGGCGAGACGCTGCAGGTGAAAACACAGTGGTCAATGTTGAGATTTTTAGCTAGTTTTCTTCATTTTTAATGTTTTGCAGGTAGCAAGCCAGAGATTTACAGGAAGCGGAAAAAATATTAATAATAGGATAGTCGTACACACCATACATTCATCATCCAGTCAGCCACGATCCTTTTAGTGCATATGACAGGTTTTAATGCTTTTGAAGATATGTCTTATTTAGATGGATATGGAATCTGCTGTAAGAAATGTTATCGATTCTGTTTTCAGCGATTTTAATTGACGAAAAGTGGTTTTAATAAGAATTTTCAAGATCTTTTTCCTCACGTCATCAAATTTTTTCCCCAGCATTTTTTGGGGGGGTTTTCAACTCATTTTTGTAACTTTTTGGTCATTTTTTTGGTCAAATAGTAAAAAGAAATGTCACTTTTTGTCACATTTGTCCTTTTGTTGTCAAATTTTTATCAAATTTGTGCCACTTTTTCATCATCTTTTCATCATTTTTTTTCCAATTTTTTGTCATTTTTTGTGACATTTTTGCCACTTTTTCATCATCTTTTCATCATTTTTTTTGTAAATTTTTAGATTTTTTGTCATTTTGTAAAAAATGTTGTCCTTTTTTTGTCAATTTTTTGTGACATTTTTGCCACTTTTTCATCATTTTTTGTCAATTTTTTGTCAATTTTTTGTCAATTTTTTTGTCCTTTTTTGTCCATTTTTTGTGACATTTTTGCCACTTTTTCATCATCTTTTCATCATTTTTCTGTCAATTTTTTGTCATTTTTTTGTCAATTTTTTTGTCCTTTTTTGTCCATTTTTTGTGACATTTTTGCCACTTTTTCATCATTTTTTGTCAATTTTTCGTCATTTTTTGTCACTTTCTGTCATTTTTTTGCCCATTTTTTGTCACATTTTTGTCACACTGACAGGATAGATGGAAGTAAAGTTTCGTTGCAGTTTTCCTAATGACACAACATGGTCGGCACAGCAACAGCTTAAAAATGTCTGCCTCTATCTATGTCACTTCCTGTCAGAGTCCAATAAGGAAGTGAAACTATAAACATCACAAAAGTCATTATTCTCTTAACCCCTTAACTCCCACCTGAACCGAGGACATTTTCTCCAGTTTGGCTTTACCCCAGTCCAAAAGCTTCTGGAAAAAAGCTGTGAAAATAGCAACAAAACTGAGACGAAAACAACGATGGAAATGTGACAAAAAAGTGAGAAAACATTGACAAAAAGGGATGAAAAATGGATGAAAAAATAGCAAAAATGTCACAGAAAATGGACCAAAAAATGACAAAAATATGATTAAAAATGTGACAAAAATGTGCTAAAAAATTGACGAAAAAATGACAAAAATGTGACTAAAATTTGATAAAAAATTGACGGAAAAGTGATAAAAATGTGACTAAAATTTGATAAAAAATGGACGAAAAAATGACAAAAATGTGACTAAAATTTGATAAAAAATTGACGGAAAAGTGATAAAAATGTGACTAAAATTTGATAAAAAATGGACGAAAAAATGACAAAAATGTGACAAAAAATGTGACAAAAAAATGACAAAAATGTGACAAAAAATTGACGAAAAAATGACAAAAAATTGACAAAAAAATGACAAAAATGTGACAAAAAAGTGAGAAAACAGTGACAAAAAGTGATGAAAAATGGATGAAAAAATAGCAAATATTTCACAGAAAATGGACCAAAACATGACAAAAATGTGATTAAAAAAATGACAAAAATGTGATAAAAAATTGACGGAAAAGTGATAAAAATGTGACTAAAATTTTATACAAAATTGACGAAAAAATGACAAAAAATTGACGAAAAAATGACAAAAAAATTGACAAAAAAATGACAAAAATGTGACAAAAATGTGACAAAAAATGACAAAAATGTGACAAAAATGTGACAAAAAATTGACGAAAAAATGACAAAAATGTGACAAAAATGACAAAAATGTGACAAAAAATTGACGAGAAAATGACAAAAATGTGACAAAAATGAGTTGAAAACCCAACAAAAAAAATGATGAAAAAAAAAATCTGATGACGTGAGGAAAAAGATCCTCTCGGTTCAGGCGGGAGTTAAGAGGTTAATTCAGATCATGTTGTGTAACTTATAATGTGAAAAACAAATCTTTTTAAAAGTAAAAAGGGTAAAGCTGATTGGTTGGTATGACGTTTCACTCTCATGACTTATGATTAATAAAATAAAACGCTTGTAAAAAGTCAAACAAAACGTGCTAACTTCTAAACAATCTCAACAGATGACAGAAGAGAATCATCCCGTGGCGGTGCCTCTTCACACACAGTCTGCTCTTACCACACTTGTTTTATACAATCACAGAGGAGAAGATGGGTTTCACTGTTGCCCTTTGGAACAGAATAAAGTCGAGCGTATCAGGGAAACGTGCCGCGGAGTATTGTGTTAGCTGTAACGAATGTCACTGATGTTGTTTAAAGTCATTGTTATTATTACGGGAAATGTGATTATTATGGAAATGTCTCACGATTGCGTTGGTGGTGCACTGTCATGACTCACTGTTGTACATAAAGTTTATACCGTTTCAGGGATGTGACCAGGACGTGTGTGTGTGTGCTTCTTTTTTGGGGGGGTGGAGTGGAAGTTTATGTTTCATGTGGATAGAACCAGGAATTACTGAGATACTAACTGTAAACCACAGGCCAATACTAGTCTATGGGAGAAAGAACGTTTTTGTAAGAAAATCAGTATTTGCAGGGTTTCCACGAGGCATTAAAAAGAATTATTATACGGCTCTTCACAACGTAAGTAGAAGCTCCGTTGATTTGAATGGGATTTCCCAACGTTCTACCGGTCATTATTTTCTGATAAAGGACCTCTGAAAAAAATAATGACGCTGCCAATGGCAACGGAGTTGGTGCTTTCATATCACTCCGCGCGTACGTAGCAGCGACACTATCTGTCCCGTCACTGAGAGAGAAGTCGGGGAATCGCTCGTGAAGTTAGCGTGAGTCTGACTTTCAACTTACCAAGAGATTCACCACCATTCCTCCTCCCTGCGCCTTCAACTAAGTAGCTAGGCTAGCTGCTAGCCTTGCTGCTTCTAGCCTAGCAAAACGTTGCCGAGCAACGCGCAAACTTTTGGGAACTATTTGTCGCGGAAGTCATTATATAAACCTTTCGACCTTCATAAAAGTGTACGAAGTTTATGTTGTGTGTGTTCAGTTGGCAAATGGCCGTATAATAAGCGGGATAATGTATAGAACGCTGGTCATTATCGGGAAAATAAGCACCTTCAGGGCGAAACAAGTCTCCTCCGCTTCGCGTTGGGGTCCGGTTCGCCCTGTCGGTGCTTATTTTCCCGATAATGACCAGCGTTCTATACATTATCCCTTACTTAAAAGTCACTGAATTAATTTTGCCCAAATCAAGGCCTTAAATCTAAATGTATTGGAAAATTATGACATTGCTCAACTTTTTTTTTACTGTATAAGTTCATAAAAAATACCAAAACTATGGTTTAAAATATATGAAGTTGCAAGTTTTTGGCTGAAATTGACATAATATTTCATTTATTTTGTCCAATTCTTTCCTCTGTTTGATTAAAGGGACTATAAGGAGTTTAAAAATGTTAAAATGAAGTATTTTCCTCCCCCTACATGTTCCAGCCATGTCCTAATGTGTAGAATGAGCTCAGACCTGTTCACCACAACTGCCTCTAAAATCCTGTACGGTCACTCAAAAATGTGTCACTTCGGCCCGAATTGCCGTCATGCACGAGCTTAATTTAGAAGGTGCAGTTACACATATGGCCTGAGGTGGCAGTAGTGAGTATAAAATGGCGAACTTGCTCCCAGCCCCTTTAAATGATTGCAAATCTTAAAGATTGGCTGTTTCTCAATTGCGAGGATCCGTCCTCCGTTTGGCTCATTGGCCCACCGAGGACGTCAACGAAGTGGCCAAACGGAGGACCGAGTGACTTTAAGAGGAGTGGAGCTGCGAGGGGGCGAGTGCTCCAGGTGAAATGGAACCACTTGGCGGCGCCGTGATGACGCGAATGACGTCCGAAGTGGTCGAGACGCCGAGGATCCTGGCAATTGGGAAACAGCCATTGTCACTCAAAAAGGTGTTCATTTGGGTCCGAAGTGCCGTCATGCACAAGCTTAATATAGAAACTGCAGTTATGCCTAAGGCCTGAGGTGGCAGTAGTGAGTATACAATTACTAACTTGCATGTAGTCCTTTCAAAAAGTGTGTTGTTAAAATGTACGAGCTTAAGCAGCGAGTATAAAAATGAAAACTTCCATCTAGTCCCTCTAAGAAAGGAAATATGCGCTGACTTTTTCCTGCGTTTGTACACAACAGATTCAACATGGTCAAATCAACTCCCTGTGAGGTCATTCCAACACTTTTGGGGATTATTTGCAACAAAACCAGAAAGTGTTAAAGTCACTCATTTGCCAGAGTTAAATATTAACACCAAAACATAGGTTAGTTTTACACTTTATGGGAGTGAAATTTTTATTTTGAATTTTAACACTAACTAATAGTTAAACAACTCATTAAAGTGTTAAATTCTGTACACTTTAAACATGATGCCACTTTCATTAAAACTTTGTTTTTAGATTAGAATTTTCATTTTAAATAAACAATAAACATTTAAAAACAATTAACAACATTTAAAAAAAAGCTGAAAATACAGTTCAATCTTTGTAAATGTGTAGATGTTGAGGAACATTGGCTTCCCTTTTTAAATAAAAGACAGTTTTATGTGATTGTCCCTCTCATACAGTCCATGGGACATTCTCTGTCCAAAAGTCCAGTCTTTAAATGCAGTAAACCCTGTAGTTGCAGCCTGGTGTCTGTGCAGCTCAATGAGGGCTTGTTTGGTTCGTCACAGTGAACCAGCAGATTTTCTTCTCTGGGCCACATGTGCAGCGCAGTTAGTTGTTAGTCATTGAAGAATCCCTTCAAAGAAAGAATCGTAGAGAAACACAATTAGCATCAGCAGTCATGATATTTTTTCATTACTGTTCAGGGCTGCACACTTCAAAAAATGCATTTATGTTCAGATTTGCAACTTATGCTTTAAAATAAAGATTCAGTTTGAGGTTTTATGTATACAGTCTGTGACATGGAGCACAATAACAAGTACAAAACATGGACGCAAAGCGGCGATTATTGGCCCTCGCCGACCGCCCTGCCCAAAGCAAGGGGGCCTTTTGTCTCCCGCAGTCTACAATGACAGTATTGCTACTGCCTTTATGTTTGTTTGTTTATTAAGTAGTTTGGACAACCTTTGGTTCCTCACACTTCTCTAGATCTTCTTCACCAGGTTTTCCTTGGAGGAGATAGAAATGATTAACATTATTCCATCAGAATAAAATGGGACATTCTGATCATCGCTAGGGCAACACCATGAAAAATATGGCATAGGTGTGATTGACTTTTCTGATCGGAACGACCAAATACAATTTTGTGCCAAATTATTTAAATTTGTAAAATTTGTACTCTCATATAATTCCTGTAGGGGGCGCTTTCGCGGCCAATTTGAATTTTGTGTCAGTAATCTTTTGTGCAGCAGTCTCTCTCACAGTCTCTCCTTTAGAAACAGTACAGGTACTCCAGGTCAAACACTACCCCAAAAGTCACTCCAAAGTTGGTAATTTTTTCGTTCTTCAAATATTGTTTGATGTATGTTAACTACAGACCTGTTTAAATAGCTTCAAAACCATAAAACACGATTTGTCCCTCAAATGTACTGGAATAAAGGTAAGAGATCTTCAATAAATATGAACTGAAAGTGAAATACAGATCCTCTAAAGGCGACAGTAGTTCAGTAAACTGACTCTGCTGCTGATCTCCTAAACCCGTACTTTAAAGACAGTGGATTCAGTCCGTCAGATTGAAAGGATTGGAACTAGATCGTCGCAGTGTCTGTGACATCACTAAGGGCGGGATGTGTCTGCGGGAGATCTGGGGGTGAACAGGAATAGGAGGAGGTCCGGGTTGACGCCAATGAACAGAACGAGGCTCTGCAGACGACAGCGATGCGAACTCGGCAAAATTAATGTGGGATTATGAATTGGATTTAGCGTAAGAAGCTCCCGCCATCAGCTTAGGGCCTTAGCAAGTTAATCGAAACCACCGCCACCTCCACCAGCGCGGGCCTGCTGTCGATTACTCCCTTATTCTTCAACATAATCTGAACCGTTTTGCAAAAATACTAAAAAAATCAGGTCTACTTTTATCTGGAATTGCAAAGACAAGAACGGCGAGAACGTCAAATGGAGCCAATATGTTCTTTCTTTCGTCAGCTTTCAGTCAGCTGATTTAAATATTTTTGTGTCACTAAAGTCGCCACACAACATTCATAACGCTGAGTGCCCCAACATCAGAACAGTGAAAAATACGACAGTTAGCCTGGACAGGTGGCTCAAACCCCGATTATGATCACTCCAGAATCAACGGAAGCCAACGGAAAAGCGTAAGAAAGACGCTAAATCAAAGCAAAGACAGTTCTGTGATAAATACCTGTTATATGAATTCACAAAGGTTTATTAAAATTGACAGGACAAAGGCAACTTACAAAAACATGGATGTATTCTCTTGAAGTTAAGAGAAGTTAGGTACTCTAGTAAAAGATTTTTAGACAAGTTCAGTTCATACAGTTCATAAAAAGTTCACAATTATTCCGCCGGTCCAACCACAGGTCCATGAGAATGAGTTTGTAGAATCCAGGGACATACGTTGACTTCAAAAGGTGAAGTTCTCACAGCAGTAACAAAAGGGTACGATCGAAGGGGAGGTGGGCGCGCCTTCAGGACCCTACAATGGTCAATTAATAGTAAGACAAAAGCTATGTGACGGGAAGGCTACTATAGCACAAGCTGCGAGCTACATACCAGGTGAATGTTGACTGCGATGTGCTCTCCAGACGAGCCTCCGAGCCTGCCCCGCCACACAGAAACCTCCGGACCAACGCTAGCAAGTTAAAAACAATGACCATCTATGAACAACCACCCAATCATTACAGCACGAACGCCATCGCACAAGCTTACCAGCAATGCACCGTGGAATAGACTACGACTCTGCCGGCTTGACGCCCCAACACCACTTGTGCAACTCGCCTCTCTGACGTCGGAGAGAGGAGAGGTCAGGTACGGGTGAAAGGGCTCCTGTTATAGCACCCCCCCCTACTTTCTGATTGGTTAACTGCAGGACGCTAAACCCCAACTCACTACAAAAAGCTGATGGGAGTTAAGACGAGGCAGTCCGTAAAAAAGGCTTTGAGTGCCTCAAGCAAAGCGCTGGAGGCCTCCTGTAGCGAGTCATTGCTCATGGCCAAATCCAAACATCCATCCAGACATCCTTCTTCCACTTGTCCGTTTCCGGGTCAGCTGTTGGAGTTGCCCGAATCACATTGCACCAGCCCCTTATGGCTCCTCCTGCAGGTGGTGGGTCCACAGAAGGACGGCCTCATGGTTCTAACCGGGCCTGTTGGTCTCTCATGAGGAGCTTCTGAACCGCTCTTTGTCTGACCCGTCACCTATAGGACCAGTTTGCCCTGGAAGACCCTACCAGGGACACGAAGCCCCCGACAACAGAGCCCCCAGGATCATTCGGGCGCTCAAACCCCTCCACCAAGATAAGGTGGCGAAAGACAGCAGATGCATTCAGAACAGTCCCGTTGACAAACAGTGATATTGTGGAGCAAGTAGTGTCTAAAATGAAGCGAGCGGGAGATGTTGCTCTCCAGCTGGATGAAATGACAGATGTCAGCGGAGAAGCCCAGCTCTCACACGTATTATTTTGCAGCGCACACTGCCAGGAAAGACGACGGGCGGAGAGCTTTTGTAAAGTGCACGATGATGAGTGGACGTCCTGTACGCACATCTGCACAGACGGCACCGCTGCTGGGACCGGGGGGAGTAAAGGGACGACTTGGGCAAAGGTAAACACTGAGATCAAACGGTTGCACTGTATTATCCATCGCGAAGTCTCACGAAGCCAGACTTTCCCAAACGCTGCGTCAGGAGAGCGGCACGAACACCTACTGCTTCATACGGATGTGCACTGGCTGTCTCGTGGGAAAACACTCCTGAAGCTTTGTGATATGTTCGAGGAGGCTGAGTGGGTGGCATGTCTTGGGCACCTCGCTGATGCTTTTTCAAAACTTATCGAGCGCAACCTGTCACTTCAAGGCAAAGAGTCAGACATCCTCAACATGTGTGACAAAGTGAAAGGAACGAAGAAGCTTGAGGTATGGTTGAGTTACCAGTGAGTTACCCAGGCAGGCGGTCGTCGAAATAGGACAAGCACATCTGACCGAGCTCAGCACTGATTTTAGTCAGTATTTCCAGGACACTGACTAACATTCAGAAAGACTTGATTGGGTGAGGAACCCATTTCTCATGAGTGAAAGCAGCATCTTCTAGCAGTGCTGCAGGAGCAACACATGGATTTATGCTCTGATCGTGGACAACAGCCAATCCCCGCAGCCGCTCATCGCTCAGGATCCCCAGGATTTTAAGCTCCCTGGTCAATCACTCAGCCGTCCGCCAGCCGTGCTACGACCCTCCTCCACCCCTTTCCCCGCCTGGCTCCTCCTCGGCTCCGCTCACGGTCAAGTGGCCGACCCAGGTCTCCTCCACCACCACCAGAGTCCAGACTCCGGGGAAGATCATGGCTCTCTGGGGTCTCTGAGAGGTTTTCAGCCCGACGCCGGGGAAAGGCAAGAGGCTCCTGAGTCACTAACGTTGTCCAAAACTTTGTAGATTCTTCACGAGCATTTGTGTCCACTGGGAGACCTGCCCACATTCAAGACAGCGCTTTGCAGATGAGAACAGGACCGGGGTTTTTAGTGGAGGTAAATAGAGTTCTTTACTGATCAGGAGTTTGGTGAAGTGCCAGGTGAGTGACTCAACCAGGAAACAAGATGGTGAATACCTCCAGAATTGTGAGTTTAGTAGAAAGTCGTCCCGTGTGAGCCCTTCTTACCGTCTTTGGTGGGGCAGGGTTCAGGATGTTTCCCCGGCCTGGAGCTGACGTGAGCGAGTCCTGGGGGAAACAGCTGCTGCAGAAAGTCCATATTTCTCCTGCTAATGAGTGGGAAAGGCCGTGTCCAAGCCTCTCACCTCGTCAGCGCTAAGGGGCTTTAGCGCCGCCCGGTAAATCCTGGAGCTGTCGGGGCAGACGTCATGGTACAGATGTCCAGGTCTGAGCCGCCGCTGGGACTGGACGCAAGCTCGGAGCCAAAAATGACGTTGATGAATGTTGTGAACATTAAAGAGCAGTGGTGGACACGTTAGTAAGATACAGTACTAACACAAGCAGGTGTCCATGAAAGTATAATGAGTAACTGTGATTTTTATTTTTGCATGAAAGCACTCTAGTTTTCCTTCTGTGAGAAAGAAATCAGCTTTGTTTTCGCCACAAATCCCCAAACGGACAGTGTTATCAGTGTAGGACTGTAGTATTTCATATTCATATACTGGCTAAAGTAGTTTTATAGTTTAGCTCACCGGTGTCCAGACTATTTTAGTGAAGCGTATATTGGTTAAAGGGCCACAGATCGTGGTCATTGCCGATCACTTATACTTATGCTTAATAAAGTTAGTGGTTGAGGTTAGAATTATTAAAGGATCTGTATCTGCTATTTTAGCAAAGTAAAGTATAGGCATTTATATGATATATTGTACCTCTACCACTATGGAGAACTATTTTTTGTGAGAAATTTAAGTATTTTCTGGGGGTATTTTGCAGACAAGACGCTTTGATTCAGTTAACTCCGCCCCCTCTTTCCGAGCGGATCTGCCCAGGCATTATTAGCAGTAAAATAAATATAAATATCACAGCAATAAGTTAAGTTACGTCACGATGCAGCTTCATAAATGGCTAACACACAAGCTAACACATATGCTAACACACAAGCTAGCACACAAGCTAACACACACGCTAATACACACGCTTACACATACGCTAACACACAAGCTAACACACCTGCTAACACACAAGCTAACACACAAGCTAACACACAAGCTAACACACAAGCTAACACACAAGCTAGCACACAAGATAACACACAAGCTAGCACACAAGCTAACACACACGCTAACACACAAGCTAGCACACAAGCTAACACACAAGCTAACACACAAGCTAACACACACGCTAACACACAAGCTAACACACATGCTAACACACAAGCTAACACACATGCTAACACACAAGCTAGCACACAAGCTAACACACAAGCTAACACACAAGCTAGCACACAAGCTAACACACACGCTAACACACAAGCTAACACACATGCTAACACACAAGCTAACACACATGCTAACACACAAGCTAGCACACAAGCTAACACACACGCTAACACACAAGCTAACACACAAGCTAACACACATGCTAACACACAAGCTAGCACACAAGCTAACACACACGCTAACGCACAAGCTAACACACACGCTAACACACAAGCTAACACACACGCTAACACACAAGCTAACACACATGCTAACACACAAGCTAACACACAAGCTAACACACATGCTAACACACATGCTAACACACAAGCTAACACACACGCTAACACACAAGCTAACACACATGCTAACACACATGCTAACACACAAGCTAACACACACGCTAACACACAAGCTAACACACATGCTAACACACAAGCTAACACACAAGCTAACACACACGCTAACACACACGCTAATACACAAGCTAACACACACGCTAACACACATGCTAACACACAAGCTAACACACAAGCTAACACACAAGCTAACACACACGCTAACGACAACATGCGTTTTGAGTCACCACCGCTCTGTCCTGGCCTCTCCATCACTTTGCGAAGGTTCACCAAACATCCATCAGAGACAGTCACAGAAAAACAATATTTTGGTGAAAGTCGCTGAATCCCGGAGAAAAAAACAACTTCTGAGAGAGTGGCCTCTCCTTGAAAAAGGTTGAATAAACTCCCGTCCTCGTAGCCAAACGCGCTTCTTTTTCTCCATGACATTATCGTTAGTTAAGAATAAAGAACAGGTGTGTCCAGCTATAACGAGCTCCATCTTCAGCTGCAGCGCAAACATGACTGATCTGTTCAGACGCTCAGGGGATGTGTTTGTTTTGGCCCCAGCTGACCTGGAAGCACTTCGGGCACATCCTTTTTATTTTTTTTGTTTCTCTCTTACAACAGAAATAATGAAAAAGCTGTTTTACAAATTAAAATCAGGCCGTAAGACATTACATTACAGACGTCGAGCACTTCCGTTCCGCTGTTACGACACAACTGAACACTCAGTCGTTCACCAGGAGAGGGCGGAGCCTCAGAGAGCAGGAGGGAGGAGCCTCAGAGAGCAGGATTCAGGAGGATTACTGAGAGCTGCGTGAATGAAGCCACAAACCACTCTGGGGTGTTTTTGATAAGGAAATAGCAAAACAACATGGCTAAAAGCTCTAAAAAGTCGATTTTGCATGATATAGGACCTTTAAGACGAAGTAAAAAGTAGAAATGAAGGACCCACAGTTCATCAACAGATCCACACAGGACACAGTCTCTCCAGTAAAGCCTGACTGTGACAATGTGTAGTTATAATGTTGTTCTGACTCTGGGATGGAGACGTCTCCCAAAGCTCATGGAGTGAATGAACAATTCTCCATGTAAAGCGCTTTGTGACCATGTCTGTGAAAGGCGTTGTATAAATAAAGATCTTCTTCTCCTTCCGGCTCATCTTCAAGGAGATGAGACTAAAAATATGAGATTTACGTTCTCAGACAGACTTTTCTGTCTCCAGCTGCTATGAGCCAAGTTACTCTCTCTCTCTCTCTCTCTCTCTCTCTCTCTCTCTCTCTCTCTCTCTCTCTCTCTCTCTCTCTCTCTCTCTCTCTCCTCTCCTCTCTCTCTCTCTTTACATCCCTCTCTCTCTCTACATTTCTCTCTCTCTCTACATCTCTCTCTCTTTACATCCCTTTCTCTTTCTCTAAATCCCTTACATCCCTCTCTCTCTCTCTCTCCTCTCTCTCTCTCTTTACATCCCTCTCTCTCTCTCTCTCTCTCTTTACATCCCTCTCTCTCCTCTCTCTCTCTCTTTACATCCCTCTCTCTCTCTCTCTCTCTCTTTACATCCCTCTCTCTCTCTCTCTCTTTACATCCCTCTCTCTCTCTTTACATCCCTCTCTCTCTCTCTCTCTCTCTCTTTACATTTCTCTCTCTCTCTACATCTCTCTCTCTTTACATCCCTCTCTCTCTCTACATTTCTCTCTCTCTCTACATCTCTCTCTCTTTACATCCCCTCTCTCTCTCTCTCTCTCTCTCTCTCTCTCCTCTCTCCTCTCTCTCTCTCTTTACATCCCTCTCTCTCTACATTTCTCTCTCTCTCTACATCTCTCTCTCTTTACATCCCCTCTCTCTCTCTCTCTCTCTCTCTCTCTTTACATCCCTTTCTCTTTCTCTAAATCCCTTACATCCCCCTCTCTCTCTCCCTCTCTCTCTCTCTCTCTCTCTCTCTCTCTCTCTCTCTCCCTCTAGTGCAGCTTTACAGTGGTCTCTATAGACACCGCCTTTTCATCTCTTGTATTCATAATAATTCCATAATAACATTAATAATAATGCATTAGTATCATTCATGGTCGGTTTACACTTTCGAGCATTATTCTTTCACAGCTTATTTGGAGGTTTTTTTGTTCATTATTATTATTATCTTTGGTTGTGGTTTACTGAGCTTTAAAGCTCAAACACCAAGATGAAGTTTGATGTATTTTTATTTACAGATTTTCACTAAAACATGTAAATGAATGACAACTTCATTTTCTCCCTATATTGATGTTAGTCATTTACGGGAAAGTTTTCAAGTGAAATCTCAGCTTGTTTGTTTTTTGCTTTATCCGATTCAACTGTAGCATCTCAGTTTAGACATTGTGTCCACTTTCGGATTATTTTCAGTTTGGTCCTGATTCATGTTGATGTAGGCCCACTGCGTCTGCGTCTGCGTCTGCGTCTGCGTCTGCGTCTGCGTCTGCGTCTGCGTCTGCGTCTGCGTCTGCGTCTGCGTCTGCGTCTGCGTCTGCGTCTGCGTCTGCGTCTGCGCTGCTGCTTTTGGTAGCACTTGTGCAGGGCCGGACTGGGACTGAAAAACAGCCCTGGACTCTGACCAGCCCGGCCCAAATTAGCGTAAATGTGACACTTAACCACCCGCCTTAACGGAGCGCATTTTCTCCAGTTCGGCTTTACCCAAATCTAAAAGCTTCTCGACTGGAGAGCAACAATGTAACGCCTCATTTGAAAGCTGAGACCTACAAGAGTGATTGTAACTTTTTATCAAGTCGCCACAATTTTTAACCTCTTTTTTGTTCATTACTTTTTGTGGCTTTTTGTTGTGTTTTTGTCACATTTTTTTCTATCATTTTTTGTTGTGTTTTTGTGGCCTTTTCGTTGCTTTGTTGTCGTGTTTTTTTTAACTTTCCGTCACATTTTCCGTCACTTTTCGTGTTGCATTTCCGGCACACTTTTCTTTTCTTTTCATCCTCTTTTTGTCGCTAATTTGATGCTTTTTTTTTTTTAGCTTTTAGATTTGGGTAAAGCTCGGTTGAGGCGGGACCGGTGGCCCTAGAGCCAGTGGCCCCTCTGTGCTCTTCCAGAACGGACATATTGCCAGTCCGCCCCTGCACTTGTGAGGAAAGCTTGTGGGCCACTGTAAAGTATAGGCCACTCGTCTGGCGTCCTCTGGTGGATACTTTTTGCACTGCAACAACTCTGGCGCTCTCACTTCATCTTTGAGACATGAAAGGAGAGATGACAGGAGTATGATACACACTTGTATGTATGATACTAACTTGTATCATACTAATGCAGACACGGGGAGAACATACAAACAACACAGAAGGGCCCCGTCCGAGAATCAAACCTTCTACTGTAAAACACGAGGGCCAACTGCGGACAATTTGTACAAATGTTAACAAATGGTTCACATTTTCTTATAAAAGTAAAAGAGACCCTTCTCAGACTCAGAGTAATGTGGTTCTTCATCTGTTAAAAAAAAGAAAAAAAAAAAAAACAGCCTAACTTTGGGTTCATACAATTCAACTGATGAAAATTCGGCCATTTTGAAGCAAAGTCTCTAATGCTGTAGCGCCGCCCTTATATAGCGTGAGATGCCTTGGTATAAATAAACTTGCCTGTCACACTAAACATACGTATAAAGGGAGTAACACAGTAAACATATAAAAGTCAGGGGAAACTAAAAGCACAGAGTCGGCCAGAGTTTGTTTTTTACATTCATTCTTCCCTCGACGTGATGGGCTAAGTGCCCTTTACCTGTATTTAACTAACAGTTCTGGGAGCAGGTTAAGATAAGATCATCCTTTACCTGTGTTTAACTAACAGTTCTGGGACCAGGTTAAGATAAAGATAATCCTTTACCTGTATTTAACTAACAGTTCTGGGACCAGGTTAAAATAAGATAATCCTTTATTGATCTCACGACGGAGAAATTCACTTGTTACATTTGTCACTCAATAAGATCACTCAGAGTGTGCAAGACAGACAGGAAATGTGAAACTGTTAAACAGTAGAAAAAAGAGGGATCTCAGTGAAAGCAAACATCTTAAGGGGCGGAATTAAAACAATAAGGAAATAAGAATAAATAAAAAAAGGATAAAAATTAGAACAGATTATAAAAAGTAGAACATCGAGGTGCAAAGTTTACAGTCCTGGTGCAGATTGTCAATAAGTGACGCTGATACAGAGATTATTGCACATAGTTTTGCAAAGGGGTTATTGCACATGTTGCTTTACAGTCTTGCTTTACAGGACCTGCTCCTTCTTGCACTGAGGGTGTCTCAGTCTGCCACTGAAAGAGCTGCTCAGCTCCTCTACAGTCCCGTGCAGTGGGTGGGAGGTGTTGTCCATGATGGAGGTGAGCTTGGCTAACACCCTCCTGTCCCTCACCTCCTCCACAGAGTCCAGAGCTGACCCTCCTGACCAGCTTGTCTGTTCTTGTCCCGCTCTGTGCGGCCCGGGGCCCAGCACACGGCAGCGTAGTGGAAAAGACCAGGTTATTCCATCAGTGGATTTCTTCTTCCCTGATGGCCTGGACATTGGACATATTAAAGATGACCATGCCATGATTCATCAGAGCATGAGATGGATTGACCTCCACAGAGTCCAGATCTTCACCCCATTGAGAACCTTTGGAGAAGGCAACACACAGTGGTCACACTCTCCCATCATCAATACAAGATCTAACACTGGATCTTTTGTCCTTGCACAAGCTTTATTGAAACACAGCGTATGTGCTGGAGTCAAGGCTAAAGGCGGAGCCACCAGATATTGGAGCGTGACCTTCTTGTTTGGTCTGGCAGTGGTCAGACAGCCACAGCTGGTCCTGCTCCCGACTGTCTCCCATCAAATATTTCAAAAACGTAGCAGCTGCAGAGGTGATTTAAACCATTGTGTAAAAAAAAAAAAGAAGTTTCTATTTGTTTAACTGTTCTGAACACATACTTAGTGACAGATTTTTCATTAGATTTATTATTCGGAGCTCCGGAGCACAAGGTCAGACATGGGTGGTCTTAGGGAGCCACCTGGTGGACTGCCCAGGAACTGCTGTGTAATGGCCTGAATTGCTATAAAAATGTTTTTTTTAAAAGCTACTGAAGCGGAGATAGAGTCGAATGAAAACCTCATTTGCCTGTGTATATTTCTCCTGCAGCGTCTCACTTTAAGTTTTATGATACATGTTGATGCAGGTATCTGTACTTTCTACTCCACTACACTTTTCAATTGGTGTAAAAGTATTTTGTACCAGAGCATTTAGTCACAGTGACCTCGTTTATGACACGGCACAGAAACAATCATGTCAGAAAACACACTTCTTCCATCACCTGAGCGTAAACCAGGTCCAAATCAGATTTTTTTTTTTTTTAAATGAACAAACTGTGGGTGTGGCCTAAAACATGTGCAATAACCTCTGTATTTGTACATCAGTGTCACTGCATCACGTACAGTCTGCTCCTCTGTGACTCTAAACATCAATAATCAATGTATTTCCAACTTGATTCATTTATAGTTTTACTTCCTTTATCAAGTTTATTAATTATTGTACATACACATTCCAGGGTTGGTTTAAACCTTCTTCTTCACTATCAGTGTGAACATCTTGACATGTGTTGGCCTACAGTCGTGTCATTAGGAGCAAACACACAGTAAAGGTTGTTTGTCCAGAGGAACATGAATAGCACAGATCCACACAGGACACAGTCTCTCCTCATTTAATGACCAGTAAAGCCTGACTGTGACACTGTTATAATGTTGTTCTGACTCTGGGATGGGGACGTCTCCCGCTGCTCATGGAGTGAATGTGCAGTTCTCCATGTAAAGCACTTTGTGACCAGGTCTGTGAAAGGCGTTGTATAAATAAAGATCTTCTTCTTCCGGCTCGTCTTCAAGGAGACTAAAAATATGAGATTTACGTTCTCACAGAGACTTTTCTGTCTCCAGCTGCGAGGAGCCAAATTTCTCTCTCTCTCTCTCTCTCTCTCTCTCTCTCTGTCTCTCACTCTGTCTCTCTCTCACTCACTCAACTCTCTCTCTCGTTCTCTCTCTCTCTCTGTCTATCTCTCTCGTTCTCTCTCTCGTTCTCTCTCTGTCTCTCTCTCACTCACTCAACTCTCTCTCTCTCTCTCTCTCACACTCTGTCTCTATCTCTCTCTCTCTGTCTCTCTCTCACTCACTCAACTCTCTCTCTCTCTCTCTCTCACTCTGTCTCTATCTCTCTCTCTCTGTCTATCTTTCTCGTTCTCTCTCTCACTCTCTCTCTCTCTCTCTCTCTCTCTCTCACTCTCACTGTCTCTCTCTCTGTCTGTCTGTCTCTCTCTCTGTCTCACTCTCACTGTCTCTCTCTCTCTCTCTCTCTCTCTCTAGTGCAGCTTTAAAGTGGTCTCTACAGACACTGCCTTTTCAGTCCATAATTATTATGAAGGTGTATTTACAATGTAAACTTGAGGCTTTTGAGGCTTTTGACGCTTTTGGTGTGAACGCACTATAACAAGCGTGTGCATCCTCGTGGCTCAGCGACACAGGGCCACAGGTTTCTAAAAGTCGACTAAAGACGTTTCTAACTGTCGATCTAGTCTCCATGTCTTGTCTTTATTAGCCATTTTATTGCCTATTTTTCCACATATTTATCTTGATGTAAACATATAAATATATCAATAACATTTGACCATGTATAGCAGACCGTGTGGTGTCTTTGGAGCTGGGACAGACGTTGATCATGGACAGGAGCAGAGAGAGAAAAGGCGACTTCGGTGGGTCTGGACCTCTTCACGGGATGTAGTGCATGCCCAGTCCAAACAGCAGATGGCGCTCTCTGTTGTGCAGGCTGTTGTGCAGGCTGTTGGAGGCGGCTCCAGCAGTGTGACCGTGTGTGTTTATATCAGGGCCCACTCACCCGATCCGGCGCTGACCTGGAGTGTGACCTCCAGAGACGATAAACCAGAGCATTCCTCAGGCTCAGCTGGAGAACACAGCTGCTGCAGGCTTCTTGTATGGCACACATCGCCTGAGATGGTACATGTTACTGCAAATAATAACGGTTTCCTGATTCTTTGTTTATACATTGGTGACAGTGGTTAGTTTTACGTCTCTCTGACACTTCTCTTTCATCTCTCCTGGATATTATTTCAATATTATTTCAGTCTGTAGTAGCTCACCTGTTCAGTGATAATGTCATAATAAAATCCTCATTAAAACATATTTGTAATACAGTGCCTTATTTATTGTGTACGTGTTTTCAGAAGTGTATTGAAACATAAAATACTGGGTACGGGAAAGGAATTTCAAACCAGAGCTGCTGTGGCTTTTCCTGCGATTTCAGACGGAGTTTTTGCTTCACTACGTCTTCATGATGTAGTAGAGATGGTCATGTTGCTCCGATCTATAAATTATTCGTTAATGTCTCCACTTGTAAACACAAACCATGTGCTTCTCTGTGAAATGGTTTTGTGTCAGACTTCCTACCAGCCCGTTCAATTTCTTTTTTGATGAATCGGTTCCCGTTAAGCTGAACTCCTCGTCTTTTTTATCCCAGAAAAAAGGCCAGGATGAAGCGGAGAAAGACACAGCCGGTCCATGAGCTGCTACGCCTGACGTTACACTTTCAGTTTCGTTGTCCCGTGTGGTTCAGTAGAGCCGCTGACAGAGGACAGGCTTCAGACTCGCATGTAGGCTTTTTCACTGTAGGACCAGTGTATTTGTGGATTAAAGAAGTCTGGCCTATTGAAGGCAACATCTGGCCAAGACACAGCTGCTCATGCACACCCAGCAGAGACGCTCTCCTGTTCTCATTTCTCTCCTCTCTCTCCTTTGTTTCTTCTTGCAAAGTCATTTCCCACATACAACATCACCACTGTCTTGATATATCTGTATTTATAATGAAATATTAGAACAGCCACAGGCCTCTGGTGTTATGTACATTGAGACTGAGATACATCGCCTTATGAGTCGACTAAAGGACGGGGCAGCCCTCATGTATACAGCTTCTAAATGTTTTTAATTGTGGTTGGCAGTATACACTTTACCCAGGGACAACAGTTGAAAACTAGCTTTGCAGCTAATACTGAAATATTTACAGAAATGTTCATTAATGTGTACTGTACAAATGAATTTCCCCACGGGGACAATACATTTTTTCTACTACTACTACTGTTCCTGTAAAACAAAAGAAATAAATTAATACATTAAAAGGGATCACTTTATTTTACAGCACCTTGATACATTGTACCCAACTAAATTCAATACAATGTAATGTGCTCTGTAACTATGTGTAATAACTTGTACCTATGGGTTAGATACACAGTGGGATAAGTTAGGTAAATAATATGATAGGACACGAGACCCTTAGGGTTAGGACTTAAGGTTAGGGTTAGAGTTTTGTCTTATTACATTATGTAGCTACAAACAAATACATATTATTCCATTGTGTCTCTAACTCATAAGCAGGGGCGGACTGGGACTGAAAAACAGCCCTGGACTCTGACCAGCCTCGCCCAAATTAGCGTAATTGTGACACTTCCACAAATACATATGTTAACCCCTTGACTCCCACCTGAACACACATTTTCTCCAGTTTGGCTTTACCCCAATCCAAAAGCTTCTGGAAAAAAAGGTGTGAAAATAGCGACAGAACTGAGACGAAAACAATGATGAAGATGTGACAAGAAAGTGAGAAAACTTTGACAAAAAAAGACAAAAAATGGACCAAAAAAATGACAAAAAATGACAAAAAAATGTGACAAAAAAGGACAAAAAAAATGACAAAAAATGTGACAAAAATGTGACCAAAAAATGTTTTTTAAAAATGACAAAAAAGCTACAAAATGAGTTGAATACCCCACAAAAAAAGATGAAAAAAGATCCATTTAGATGAGTTTTGTAGATCTTAGCTTTCAAATGAGGTGTTACACTGGCCTACAGGATTTGGGTAAAGTTAACCTGGAGAAAATGCTCTCGGTTCAGGCGGGAGTTAAGAAGTTAACCTCTTAACTCCCGCCTTAACACTAACGAGTACATTTTCCCCAGTTCGGCTTTTTATTATTATTATTTTGATCGGCATCATCAGCAAAAAGAACGGGAAAGGTGGTCGTAGAAACAGAAGCAAAATCATTAATATAAACGATAAATAATACCGGTCCCAAAATTGAACCTTGTGGTACACCATGCTCCACGGAATTCCTTTTAGATTCATGTTTTTTTATACTGGGCTTTACCCAAATCTAAAAGCTTCTCGACTGGAGATCAACAATGTAACGCCTCATTTGAAAGCTAAGACCTACAAAACTGATGGAAACTTCGCCACATTTTTGTCATTTTTTTTTTGTTTTTTAAATTTTTATTTTTTCTATCATTTTTTGTTGTGTTTTTTTGTTGTGTTTTTCTCATGTTTTCATCCTCTTTTTCTCACTATTTTGATGCTTTTCTTTGTAGCTTTTAGATTTGGGTAAAGCTCGGTTGAGGCGGAACCCGTGGCCCTAGAGCCAGTGGCCCTTCTGTGCTCTTCCAGGATGGACATGTGGCCAGTCCGCCCCTGCTCATAAGCACAAGTTACAAGCACATTACATTGTACTAAACAGGTACAATGTATCAAGGGTAGTGTAAAATAAAGTATCTGCTCCAGGGACTATGGATGCAAACTACTTATTTAGCAGTAATCTGGTGCAGTACATCTATGTCTCTGTACTTTGTCCTTTAAATAAAGATCCATAGCGACGCAAACTGGAGCTGTTTGGTGTATCTCTCACTGCAGCGCTGAACGTTTACAAGCCTACAGTCGTTGTTTTGTCTCCCTTTATGATGAAAAAATATACCTGGGAGAGCTGAAATTACCCATGATGCACTGCAACTTTGTTTGTTTTTTTCTTCCCTTTTCTCCAAAAACTTTATTTGTTTGTACTCACTGTGCAAAGTTTTGTTCCACAATTTTGCACAAAAAAAAGGAAATAATAAAATCATTGGTAAAAGTGTAAAGCGGGTAAAGTTAGCGGCACGTTAGCGCCGCGGTTAGCGCCTCCGCTTCACAGCTCAAAGGTCCCGGGTTTGATTCGTTGACACGTTCTTCCCATGTTTGCGCGGGTTTCCTCCGGGTTTTCTGGTTTCCCCCGCCACTAAAAACATGTACAATAGGTGAATCCTCCAGCCAGGCGATTCCAACCACCAGCCTGGCTCCACATCATGGAGATGGGTCCTCGGCTCCTTACGGTTTGCTCCAGCGGCATCGAAGTACGGGTTAAATGCAAAGGACAAATTTCCATACGGGGACAATAAAGTAAAGTATACAAACAAAGATGTAAAAATATGGTTTATATAAAGTCAATGAAAGGCCTAATAAATCCTAATAATGAAGAAAATAGGCCTTTGTTTAATAACGTAAGTCTGCAATTGTAGCGATAAACTTGACCTCCTAAATATACTTAATATTTGAATTAACTTTCTTGCAAATCCTTGTAGAAATGTTACAATTGTTTCAAACAGTAAGACAGGTTGGATTTCTTATATAAGACTGTTGTATAAACAGTTTCCTGGCCTCTGTTATTCATAAAACAGTTGTTATTGTAAGCACAGATTGACATTTTATTTTCTGATTTGTGACCTGACGCAGCCTTAGCTGCATTAAACGAACCGGAGCAATATTTTGAATAGGGGAGACTGGGTGTGGTTGTAACACCATCAGTTCCACCACTCAGGGATAAGACAGGAGTCACATGATCACATCAGTGTTTACCCACTTCCCTGATCCCACATGGTGCTTGTCAAGGTTGTAAACAGGTCCATGTAGATTCTATAGAGAAGAAGTTTATTTTGAGGCAAGAAAGTAAATTTTGGTCATATTACTATTGCACATAAAACCATAGGACTTACATTAGATTCAATTGTAGTTTCTCGGGCAACATGTGATGCACATTTCCCCTGCTAATCTCAAACCATTATTCTGATATTTATAGCTAGCGAAAAAATGGCTGACAGGGCTGGATTGTATCACAAGCATCCCCTATATTGCTGGGTTGCAGGTTCTAGAATGTGATGATGTCACCGGACCCAGCGGGGGGCAGGAGCAAGTTTTTCCTATTAACAGCATTACACTTTCACAAGTCGTAGCTCAAAAGAAAATGTATGAATTAGAAAAAATATTCTTAATATCAATCTCTGGGTCCATGATCTCTCTGTACAAGACCAAAAATTTCCTCAAAAACAAACTAATTTTTCCTCCATACAATAGCATTGGCCTTTAGAACGCTGTGATATCACCTGCAACCCAGCAATACAACTAATGACACTTTCTTGCTTTTACAGAAGCAGTGTTAATTTCGTCGACTAAAATATTTAGTCTTAATTTTAGTCAAAGTGATATTTTTGACGACTAAAATTGGACTAAAACTAAATTAAAAGTTTCTCATGAGACTAAAACTGTGATTAAAATGTCCAGATATTTTAGTCGACTAAAACAAGACTAAATAATAATGAAAAGGAGAGACTAAAATCATCCAAACTTCTATTGAGCGTCTGAAAGAGCCTCAGATCATGTAAGGATCAGCTCTGAGCTTTGTTCATGTGGAGCAGCTCCATGAAGCAGAGGAACAACATTAAATATGATTATAATGAATGTTATAAATGCAAAGTAGTCGACTAAATTGACATGCAATTTTAGTCGACTAAAACTAGACTAGGCGCATTGAGTTGCCTTGTGTACGAAATGCGCGGTATAAATAAAGTTGCCTTGCCTTGACTAGACTAAAATTGAAACGATTTTTTTGACTAAATCTCGACTAAAATGACATTACATTTTAGTCAAAAGACTAAGACTAAAACCAAAATAAAATATGTTGTCAGGGTTAACACTGTACAGAAGGCTTAAAGGTATAGCGGAGGATGTTCTATTTCCGGGTGGATCATCAAGACGATTGGTCCTCCTCATTGTCAATCATTCTGGTTTCATTTCTGCGCATGTGCACTTTCAGGCCTATGTGAGTTACGCTGTTAGCCGTTCATTGCTGCTGCAGATGCACCGAGTCGTTTGAAAATGGCAGAGGGTCGCAAGAGAAAAAGTGTCTTCGAAGTGTAAGAGAAGAAGAGAAAGGCTTCAGAAGAGAGAAACAAGACCAGAGTGTCTTTGGGAGATTCTTCCTCCTCGGAGGCAGGTAGAGCGTTGCACATGCGCATTTTTTTTTAAAAAGTGGAGAGGGCGGTTCTTTCCTAAAATTCGTGAAAATCCTCCTGTATACCTTTAAGACAGACTGGCAGAGGTGCCTTCAAATGTGAATTTCTCCTTTGTGAGATCAATAAAGGTTTATCTTAAATATAACGCTGAGCAGATACTGCAAAACACAGCAGACACTGAGAGACCGGGGTCCAGTGGTCACCAAGGTTACTGGAGCATCAACAAATCATCACGTTTTCTCTGAGGAGCAGGAGGAAGTGTGGGCTGATTATTTGACTCAGGCATCAGACCTGTATTATGGACTGACTGCACATGAGGTAAGGCCAAGTTAGAGAGAGAGGGAGACATTGTTCTTTTTGAAGCAAATCACATGGCCTCTGTTGTTTAAAGACCACCAAGAACCACCATGTATTTCACATCACCTCACCAGGTCTGTGATCATCTTGCAGAGGTTTGAATTGGTGCCATTTGTAGTTAACACATGTGGGTACTTTATATAAAAAATTGACAACTCTGGCTCAAATATTCTGTGAGTAACAGGTGCTGAAGCAAAAAGTGTGACAACACTGTAAAAAGTGAATATCAAGCATTGGCTTAAATGACTTGAATTGAGGAAATGTCTCTTGTTTTGAGCGGTTTTCACTCATTTAGACACTTTTCCTGATCGGAAGTTTACTTTGCTTGTTTGAGGACATTTCAGACCAGTTCTAGGATAAATCTCGCTTTGAAATAAGAAAGTGAAATTGCCAATGAGATGAGACCAATTTTCATTTTTTTAATTTAATTTTTGGTCATTTTTTTGTCACATTTTTTTGTCACTTTTTGTTCTTTTTTAGTCATTTTTTTGTAATTTTTTTTCTTTTTTTTGTAATTTTTTATCACATTTTTGTCGTTTTTTTTTCACTTTTTGTCATTTTTTGGTCAATTTTTTTTGTAATTTTTTGTCTTTTTTTTTTTAAATCAATTTTTTGTCACATTGGCAAAGAAAAGGACCTGAAATAAGGACGAAATGTATCGAAACGAGTCAGAAACATCTCAGAACAAGTGAAATAATCCAGGACAAATGCCCAACAACTTCTTAACTAGTCAAAACAACTAACATTTTGATTATTATGCTCAAATTGAGATGTTTATACTGATCTAGTTAGTTACTTTTTGCAGTGAACCATACCCGGTCTCCTCTACTACAAAAATAAGTGAGTGCTTAGAGTAGGGCAGTGCAGGAGCAAGACTAGTCCACAAAGCTGTGCTGTTGCATTTCAGGAAGAGATCATGAGATTTGTATTATTATTTTTTTTTAATCTGTTTGCTTTAGTCTCAATAGATGTACTTTACCCTCGTTATATCCTAAATACATCTCTCTGTAGTGACCCCTTTGTTAGATTGTTTAAAGAGGGGGTATTATGCTTTTTTCACTCACAAAGCACCAGTCTATATCACACTACAATGACCAAACCTTCTGTTGGTCTGTAAATGCAGTGAATTAGAATATACCATGGTCAGGGTGAATACTGGATCCTGATTGGCTGGTGCATTATTCTGGTATAACCGCACACGTAGTCCGGTAGTTAAATCACTGGGGCTGTATCCGAATGTCCACACTATCCCCTAACCCCTCATTCACTACATAGGCCCGCACTATATAGTCGACTATATAGTCACCGATTCTGTTGGCGATTCGGACACAAGCCCACTACTTTCTCCGCGCTGCGTGACGTCACGCGCGCTGCGGCGTTTTATCTGAATTTATTTATTGTTACAAACGTTTATTTTATGAAACAGAACGACTGTTTTGTCATTTTTACAGGCGTTACTATCATCACAAAAAGCCAAAAAAAAAAAAAAAGTCACCCCAGCGTGAGCTCGGAGACGCCAAAGTAGGTCACAGGCAGGTGTCCGAAGCGCCAGCAGATTGAGTGACTACATCTGCTAAAAGTTCGCGAAACTCCTGGAATAATGTAATTCTGCGATAAAGACCAACCAGACTCATGAGACAGTGGAATATTTATGGATTAATACGAGACAGATACGCTTTTACTTCACATGGATTTTACGTGAATGGCTTGGATTATTCGAGATGAAGCTGTCGGTCATTTAACAGCGCAAGCTAAAGGTAAGCAGCTAGCGTTAGCATCTTTTCACCGTAACCGGTTATATTTTGGTCGTTTATTCATGAGAAATACGCAACACACGACTGAAACAGCTGATTTCATTCAGTCGTGTTGTTTAGTCTATATTGACCCGTTTAGTGACCATCGATGCTCACTACTTTTCCAGATGCATTGTGGGAAATTTCGAGTGCACTACTTTTTTCTCTCTGGACATTCGGAGACCCCTACAAAATGGCGTGAGCACTATATAGTCACTATATAGGGAATAGTGTGGACATTCGGATACAGCCTGGGATATCACTCCGCTGTGGGCGTCGCCATAGCAACGCATGACACAGCTGAATCAGATAAAGGCGTAATTAGTGACTGACAGGAACGTATGAGATGGATTTTGTGTTCATTTCAACGTTTTTGGCCAAAACAAAAGGTTTGCTAAATGTTTGTAGAGGAGAGTGAGCAGCTAGGTTAGCTACTGTTAATAACATATGAGCTTTACATTTCTATTGGAAACGGTTAAGGCTATTCATGATTTTCAGGCGTACATAAAATGATCCTGCATTTAAACATATTTGTCTGGATTAGTAAAGTCAAACATAAAAGTTTGAGTTGGGGGGGCCCAGGTGTGAGCGACTCCACCGCAGCTGTTTCCATAAACAGTTGAGCTGGTTGAGCTAGCTAGCTAGCTTCAGGTTAAACAGCGTAAAAGGTAAATAACTCCTGCCCACGAGTGCCGCATATCGGTGTTTACTTCCAGGGAAAAGTGTTTCCGGGTTAGTCCTGTTGTGTTGTGATTCTGTGCTGATGTTGTGTCGTTGAGCCTGACTGAGATCCTCGTAATAGCTGCGGAGAATGACTCGCTCTGAGACCAGCCTTCAGTGACCGGCTAATAACCCACACAAAATAGTCCCGTAGTCTGGCAGATTTAGTGAGTTTAGTCAATGAAAAAAACATTCATTATAAATGTTACGTTTGTGGGACCCTGGTATAAGCGGATTAAACAACGAGGAGCCGCATTAGACGGTTGTTTAATCCTCACTTAATGGGTCTATTTGTAGCTACATTATGAAATATTAATGAGCGGTTTTCTTCATATGAAAGATCAGGAGACTTTTTAAAGTTTATTTCAAATAAAATTGATTTAAAATCGTAGTCGTCCAAACTGAGTCAAAAAAATTGAGATTATTCTTTTGGCCCGAAGCCCTAACTTCACTACCATTAATCATTCAATAAGCTGGAAAAAACGACTTCCGCTTTCCACTTAGTGTTTAACTAACTTCTGGTCACTGTGTTAATTAATGCACCATTAATTAATGGTGCAAGGAATTATTAGCAGCTAAAAACACTGTGACATGTTTTACACATTGTAAAACACGGTCATTAGCATCACATAATGTTTACTTCGCTGCTCAAACCAAGGGTTCCAGGAGGAAAAGTCACCGATTTATTAACAGCTATTTGCTCGTGGAGGTTTCCTCTGGGTACTCCGGTTTCCCCTACCACTAAAAACATGTACAACAGGTCATGGCTACAATCCGGCGTGGCGTGTTTACATGCATGTGTGAAAGTAAAGACGCCAAGCTAACCACCGCCCATGCAGGGTCACTGAAAGGTCAAACACACTAACATGAGCCTTTTTATTTAGTGAGCCTTTCAAAACTGGATGGTATGAATGGAATGTTTTTTGTGTAGTGACCATCGGACACTTCCTGGTTTAGGTGATGCACATTTCCGCTTTAATATGTCCACTCTGCTGGTGACTTCGGAGACAGAGAGGACACGGCAGCTGAGGTTGTCATTGTCCACATGCCTGTTCTGTAAATATGTCGGTGGGCGTGGCCATTGTTTTCACTTCAACACAGCGTGAAGAAGCGGACAAGGTCAGCATGCCGAGCCGACGACCTCAGCGACCTGCCACCGACCAATCAGCACGCACACGGGACATTCCAGAGCCAATCGCGGGAGGGAGAGCGCGGGCTGACATAACGCCTCCTGGAGGAGCGGTGTCCACAAATGCTCCTGTTGTGCTCATGCTTTGTCATGTTTCCATAATGTTTCTGCAAATATCAGTGAGGATGATGTGGAAAGTACATTTACTCCAGTGCTTGAGGATCTGTACTTCACTGACTGACACTCATGCACTGGAGAGGTGGGTTTTTTGAGTAATCTGTAAAAACTCTGATGGCGGCCATTTTAGGGATAGGTTTGCCTGAGTCCTCCTAGGAACGCCCCCACCTCCTGGAGACGCCTCCGAGCCGAGTAACCAACCACTGCTCCTCAGCAGAACCCCCTCCCCACTGATGCCACAGACAGCGTGTGGAGGGGGCGTGTCTAAAGGCACAGAGGTTCTTAAAGAGACAGAGGCCTATTTCAAGACATTCACTACAGCCATTTTGAGAGAGACATTTTATACAAGGCAGTTATGTAAGGATTAAACAACTCGGAGCCGTGCATTAGACGGTTATAATGCACGACGCGGAGTCAAGAACAGTGGAGTGTTGTTCCTCCTGCATTATAACGTTTAAAGCAGCTCCTCGTTGTTTAATCCGCTTATACCAGGGTCCCACAAACCTAACATGTATAATAAATGTTTTTTCATTGACTAAAGTCACTAAATCTGCCAGACTACGGGACTATTTTGTGTGGGTTATTAGCCGGTCACTGAAGGCTGGTCTCAGAGCGAGTCATTCTCCGCAGCTATTACGAGGATCTCAGTCAGGCTCAACGACACAACATCAGCACAGAATCACAACTTTTTATTTCACTTTTACGCTGTTTAACCTGAAGCTAAAGCTAGCTAGCTCAACCAGCTCAACTGTTTATGGAAACAGCTGCGGTGGAGTCGCTCACACCTGGGCCCCCCCAACTCAAACTTTTATGTTTGACTTTACTAATCCAGACAAATATGCTTCAATGCAGGATCATTTTATGTACGCCTGAAAATCATGAATAGCCTTAAGCGTTTTCAATAGAAATGTAAAGCTCATATGTTATTAACAGTAGCTAACCTAGCTGCTCACTCTCCTCTACAAACATTTAGCAAACCTTTTGTTTTGGCCAAAAACGTTGAAATTAACACAAAATCCATCTCATACGTTCCTGTCAGTCACTAATTACGCCTTTATCTGATTCAGCTGTGTCATGCGTTGCTATGGCGACGCCCACAGCGGAGTGATATCCCAGTGATTTAACTACCGGACTACGTGTGCGGTTATACCAAAATAATGCACCAGCCAATCAGAATCCAGTATTCACCCAGACCATGGTGTAAGAAAACAAAACCCTTTATTTAAAAATAGTTATTTCTGTTTTAGATTTCCCTCGTCTGCTCAAAAGTAAAAGGAGTTTTCAACAGTGTTTCGTTTTATCGTCTTCATGCCTCTGCTGTGATTGACAACCGTCTCCATGGAGACTCAAGGGAAGGGGCGGAGTTAAATGGTCCGATCAGAGCAGAGTAAGTGAAAGGCCCAGGAGCAGACCGGAGGAAAGTGGGAAAGAAAACTCCTCTTTTTTTTTTTTTTCCTTTTTTTTTTTTGTGGTTGTACTATTTATTTTTTGTGAACGTTGCATTGTTTCTTTTTTTTTTTTTATTTATTTATTTTTTTCATTGTTTTTATTATGCAATTAAAACATTAGCACAATGGCAGGGCAAACAGACAACTGGTCTTCCATCCAAGTAAACAATGTCCCCTATACAATAGGGGGAGGGGAAAGAAAACCAAAATGTACATTCCCCTTCAATTTACATACAACGCTTTTTTCTTTATTACATATAACACAAGGGACATTGACAAGACAATCAATTTAGACAAATAACACAAAAGACTAGACACACAAACAAGACGGAAAAAAAAAATAAAAAAATAAAAAAAATAAAAAACAGACAAACAAAAAAAGCAAAAAAACAACAAAACAAAACAAAAAAAGAAAAAGAATCCACCACGTCCTCTTAAAACACAGCAGCCCGCTGACCTTTGTGAAGATGCAGATGGTCAGAAAAGTTGCTGGCGTACGGAGCATCTAAAACGCTGATAAAATGGCCGCACGTCGCACGTTGGGCAGACTCAATTTTACGATTTAGCCATTTTCCAAATTGTCAATAAATATACCAACTGCATCTTCATTCTGATCACGTGCATTTGTCATTTCTTCAGTTGCTTCAATGACAACAATTGAAATTGTTTTTTGGTTCTAAAACAATCTGACCAACTGACCATCAAGTATGATTTGGTGTTTGTCAAGAAACCTTTCAAGTGGAAAAGTGAAAAGCTTCAGAATCTTTGAAAAGTGAGGCAACAAAGAGATTGGCCAGTAAAACAGTTTGAATGATGGAGTAACGTTTGCAGTTTTCATTTTGTTTGGAAGACAACCAGTCTGAATGATCAGTTACAGATATAAAGGGCTTTACTATACTCACTATATCCTTTTTGACCCAAGTCATGTTGAAGTCCTGACAGTCAGCGCATGGCTTCATTTTACACTTCACTACAACGTTTGTTACTTCCTGCTCATTTGTAGCTGAGAGGGAAAAAGACAGAGGATTCTAACTATTCTAACTAAAAGCTATAATAGTCTCACATTTATGGACTTTGTGGTCTGGACATTCAGCAGCCAACTCAAGACTGGCATTAAGAGAATGAATAATATGAACATGGGGGTAGTTTATCCTGCAGTGTCTGCCTTTAGATTAACATGATCAAATCTGTCACATCCTCCTCCCCCTCCACACCTCCTCTGAGGATCACCACCCCCACATCGAAGCCCCTGGCCTAAATAACTGCAGCCCGGACATGTCGAGATGTGGAGCAGTAAATCTAACCGTGCAAAATGGACCGTTGTGAGATTCTAACGCAGTTCATGTGTCACACTCTGGTCAGAGACAGACTGCAGTCATTTTGTGTGCTTTGTGTCTGTGAAAGGCGCTGTATAAATACAGTTCTTCTTACTGTACCTTAGTAGAGCTTTTGAGGAGCTGTAAATAACTTCAGTATTTGTTTGACTAAGGCTCCACAGTAAAAAGTCCATTTCTCCATGTGTTTCATTTGAAAAGCCTAATAATGCACATTCTATGAACAGTAGGTGGCTGGAACATGTAGGGGCAGGAAAATACTGAATTTTAACATTTTAAACCTCTTAACTCCCGCATGAAATGGATTGGCAGACCGGGGTGGTGGTCCCTCTCTTTAAGAAGGGGGATCGGAGGGTGTGTTCCAATTACAGAGGAATCACCCTCCTTAGCCTCCCCGGTAAGGTCTACTCCAGGGTGCTGGAGAGGAGGATCCGGCCGATAGTTGAACCTCGGATCCAGGAGGAACAATGCGGTTTTCGTCCTGGTCGTGGCACACTGGACCAACTCTATACCCTTCGTCGTGTGCTCGAGGGTTCATGGGAGTTCGCCCAACCAGTCCACATGTGTTTTGTGGATCTGGAGAAAGCGTTCGACCGTGTCCCTCGTGGTGCCCTGTGGGGGGTGCTCCGGGAGTATGGGGTCCGGGGCCCTCTGCTAAGGGCTGTCCGTTCCCTGTATGAGCAGCAGGAGCTTGGTTCGCATTGCCGGCAGTAAGTCAGACCTGTTCCCGGTGCGTGTTGGTCTCCGCCAGGGCTGCCCTTTGTCACCGGTTCTGTTCATTACTTTTATGGACAGAATTTCTAGGCGCAGCCAGGGGCCGGAGGGCGTCCGGTTTGGGAGCCTCAGGATCTCATCTCTGCTGTTTGCAGATGATGTTGTTCTGATGGCTTCAACAAACCAAGACCTTCAGCACGCACTGGGGCGGTTTGCAGCCGAGTGTGTAGCGGCCGGGATGAGGATCAGCACCTCCAAATCCGAGGCCATGGTTCTCCACCGGAAAAAGGTGCTTCCCCTCTCCAGGTCGGTGGGGAGTCCTTGCCTCAAGTGGAGGAGTTCAAGTATCTTGGGGTCTTGTTCACGAGTGAGGGACGGATGGAGCGTGAGATCGACAGACGGATCGGTGCGGCGTCAGCAGTGATGCGGTCGCTGTATCGGTCTGTCGTGGTGAAGAGGGAGCTGAGTCGGAGGGCAAAGCTCTCGATTTACCGATCGATCTACGTTCCCGCCCTCACCTATGGTCATGAGATTTGGGTAATGACCGAAAGGACAAGATCGCGAATACAAGCGGCCGAAATGAGTTTCCTTCGCAGGGTGGCTGGGCGCACCCTCCGAGATCGGGTGAGGAGCTCGGTTACTCTGGAGGAGCTCGGAGTAGAGTCGCTGCTCCTTCACGTCGAAAGGAGCCAGGTGCCGAGGTGGCTCGGGCATCTGTTCCGGATGCCTCCTGGTCGCCTCCCGCGGGAGGTGTTCCAGGCATGTCCTAGTGGGACAAGGCCTCGTGGAAGACCCAGGACACGGTGGTGGGACTATGTCTCCGAGCTGGCCTGGTGTCGCCTCGGGGTCCCCCCAGAACAGCTGGAGGAAGTGTGTGTGGATCGGGAAGTTTGGGCATCTCTGCTGAGACTGCTGCCCCCGCGACCCGGCCCCGGATAAAGCGGAAGAAAATGGATGGATGGAACTCCCGCATGAATCATTTTTTTGGGGAGGTTTCAACTCATTTTTGTAACTTTTTTTGTACATTTTTGGTCAAATTGTTTGTAAATTTTTTGTCAGTTTTTGTCACATTTTTCCTTTTTTTCCCTCAAATTTTTATCACATTTTTGCCACTTTTTCATCTTTTTTTGGTCCTTTTTTTGTCCATTTTTTGCCAGTTGTTCATCATTATTTTGTAAATTTTTTCTCCATTTTTTTGTCCTTTTTTTGTCCATTTTTTGTCACATTTGTCCTTTTTTTGTCAAATTTTTCTCACATTTTTGCCACGTTTTCATAATTTTTTTTGGTCAATTTTTGTGACATTTTTGCCACTTTTTCATAATTTCTTTTGTCCTTTTTTTGTCAAATTTTTATCACATTTTTGCCACTTTTTCATCTTTTTTTTGTCAATTTTTTGCCAGTTGTTCATCATTTTTTTGTAAATTTTTTTTCAATTTTTTTGTTGGTATTTTTGGTCAATTTTTGTGACATTTTTGCCACGTTTTCATCATTTTTTTGGCCTTTTTTTTGTCAATTTTTTCTCACATTTTTGCCACTTTTTCATCATTTTTTTGTCCTTTTTTGTCAATTTTTTCTCACATTTTTGCCACATTTTCATCATTTTTTTTGTCCTTTTTTTGTCAATTTTTTGCCAGTTGTTCATCATTTTTTTGTACATTTTTTCTCCATTTTTCGTCACTTTCTGTCATTTTTTTTGTCACATTTTTGTCATATTTTGGGGTCAATTTTTGTGACATTTTTGCCACTTTTTCATCATTTTTTGCCAATTTTTTGTCCATTTTTTGTCCGTTTTTTGTCTAAGTTTTCTCACTTTTGTGTCACATCTTCATCATTGTTTTCGTCCCAGTTCAGTCGCTATTTTCTCACCTTTTTTCCAGAAGCTTTTGGACTGGGGTAAAGCCAAACTGGAGAAAATGTGCTCGGTTCAGGTGGGAGTTAAGGGGTTAAACTCCTTATAGTCCCTTTAACCGAGAGCATTTTCTCCAGTTCGGCTTTACCCAAATCCAAAGGCTTCTTGACTGGACAGCAACACTGTAACGCAGAAAAGTGATGGTAACTTTTTGTCACGTTGTCGCTGCATTTTTGTTTGTCATTTGTTTTTGTTGCTTTTTGCTGCTTTTTCATGACTTTTTTGTGGCTTTTTGGCGTCACTCTTTTGTCACTTTTTCGTTGTGTTTTCGTCTCTTATTTTTCGGGGGGTTTTTTCATGATATTGTTGTTTTTTCATCGCTTTTTTCATTGCTTTGCCGTCACGTTTTCGTCACATTTTGTTGTGTTTTTGTCACTTTTTTTTGTTGCTTTTCCAGCGCATTTTTGTTTTTGGATGCTTTTCTTTTAACCCCTTAACTCCCACCTGAACCGAGCACATTTTAAATTTGGCTTTACCCCAATCCAAAAGCTTCTGGAAAAAAGGTGTGAAAATAGTGACAAAACTGAGACGAAAACAATGATGGAAATGTGACAAAAAAGTGACGAAAAATTGATGAAAAAGTGGCAAAAATTTCACAAGAAATTGACAAAAAATTGACGAGAAAATTACAAAAATGTGACAAAAAAAAGGACAAAAATTTCACAAAATGTGACAAAAAAATTACAAAAATGTACCAAAAATGACAAAAATTTGATAAAAAATGACGAAAAAAACGACAAAAATGTGATAAATATTTGACAAAAAAATGACAAAAAATGTGACAAAAAAATGACCAAAATGTAGCAAAAAATGACAAAAATGTGATAAATATATGACAAAAAAATGACAAAAATTGACAGAAAATGTGACAAAAATGTGACCAAAAAATGACCAAAATGTGATAAATATTTGACAAAAAAATGACAAAAACTGAC
Source organism: Gobius niger (assembly GCF_951799975.1). Taxonomy (NCBI): domain Eukaryota; kingdom Metazoa; phylum Chordata; class Actinopteri; order Gobiiformes; family Gobiidae; genus Gobius; species Gobius niger. Next base: position 3,763,254 of record NC_136873.1, on the reverse strand, counting down.
AAAAAATGTGACCAAAAAATGACCAAAATGTAGCAAAATTTGATGAAAAATGACGAAAAAACGTGACAAAAAATGACGAAAAAAATGAGTTACAAAAATGAGTTAAATACCCAACAAAAAAATGATGGAAAAAAAAATCTGATGACGTGAGGAAAAAGATCCTCTCGGTTCAGGCGGGAGTTAAGAGGTTAAGCTTTTAGATTTGGGTAAAGCTCAGTTTCGCCCGGGGGTAAGGGTAAGGTAAAGTGAGGGGCGAGACCGGTGGCCCTAGAGCCAGTGGCCCTTCTGTGCTCTTCCAGACTGGACATATGGCCAGTCCGCCCCTGGCCTCTCCTGTAAAGGCGCCAGAAGCCCCGGTTTGGCCATAGTCGGGTGAACATAAGTTTGGCCTCTGTTGCCCAGTTTATGGCTCTCAATTGTGCTCTCCCTTTGTTAGTGTGAGTGCCTTTTGTTGTTTACTGGGGGGGGTTAGTCGGGTTACTGATGGGTCGCAGAAACAATAAAGTTGCCTTAGAGATTAACCACAGCCCTGCCCCTTCACATTGAAATGCACTTTTCCACGTATAGGCATTAGCACTTAGAAACCAAGTACTTTTAAAGATACAACAACTGAACTGACTGTCAGCCAGTTCAGTTATGGCAGCCATCTTGTTTCCACTCTGAAAAAACTGACATAATTTGTTTATTTTTAAACCTATAAAGCAAAGATTTCCTGTGACGTGATGTCATGTCAAACTACACATACAGTGCAAATTTCATGAGAAAATCTAATTTCATGTTGAAGATATTTCATTTTATGTGACAACAGCACATGGATGGAAATGAGCCATTTCAGTTAACATTCACAGATTAAATTTCATGTAATTTATTTACGCGTTAACCGATGAAGATGAAATGTTGCACACTTCATGAGGCTGATATAGTGTATATACAGTGTAAATTATTTCAGAAAATCTGCTATCATTTTGAAGATACAACAATTGAACTGACTATCAGCCAGTTCAGTTACGGCAGCCATCTTGTTTCCACAATGAAAAAACTGACATCATTTGTTTATTTTTAAATCTATAAATCTAAGATTTCCTGTGAAGTGAGATAATGTCAAACTACACAAACAGTGCAAATGTCATGAAAAAATCTTGTTTAATATTGCAGATATTTCATTTTATCTGACAGATAGTGCATGATTTAAGGTGCGACTTTTTGGTAAACATTCTCTTCTTATTTCTTCAATAAAAAACAAACAAAGGCGATACGCGATTGGCATATTCATGAAATATGTTCCCAACATCTCATATTAACATAAAAACAAGGTTGCCAACCCCTAACATTCCGGAACCACAAAAGTGTTAACGGAGCCCTTTTTCAGATTTTTTTACTAGACTATTTAGGCCGTGAATGTGGATTTATCATTTTGTTCTATTGAATTTGGTTTGGGTCACTAATCTGTTTGCAGTTTTGTTTTGGATGCTATTTTTCTTAATTTTAATAAACTAGTCCATGTTTACTTTCTGGAGTGTGGGTGCGTGAAAACATATTTTAAAGAAATAACCTATTTTTAATAACTGTAAAATAAAAAGATATACATTTTTGTACTATTTCTGACTTTTCGCCCCGCCCTTGTCCATAGCACGTTATGGAGGTTACAGAAGTTAATTTGATGATATTTTATTTACTTCAATTCAACATTTATTCACAAAAATCGAAAATGTTAGTTTAGTGTAGAAAGGCCCAACCAGGGGCTGGAGTTGAAAATGAGCACTAGCTATAAACTCTTTTTGCATCGCATCAGTAACAAGCTTGTTTTGTACTATGTTGACTTGCAATGTCCCTGTCAAATAAATCAATAAATAAATCAATAAGAAATAAACAACTATTGACACGTTTGGTATCCACATGTTGCACAAAAGGCTGTGACCGAGATCCAAATATGGTCATGTCCTTTGTGGGAGAAAACAGTGGCAGCAATATACACAGGGCGCATGTGCAGACATTACTAAACTTCAGTAGCTCCTCCAGACTCCACACTTTACAGCTGGGGTGGGATATTAGTTTTCACAAGGAGCCACAGAAGAAGCCTGAATTGAGTCAGAGGGCCACACCAACCCCCTCCAGGAACCGCCACCTTAAAGTGGTGGAGGGGTTTGAGCGCCCGAATGATCCTGGGGCTCTGTTGTCGGGGGCTTCGTGCCTCTGGTAGGGTCCCCCATGGCAAACAGGTCCTATAGGTGACGGGTCAGACAAAGAGCGGTTCAGAAGCCCCTTATGAGAGACCAACAGCCCCCACGACCCGGAAACGGAGAAGTGGGAGAAAATGGATGGATGGATGGATATATATAATATATATAGCCGTATCAAGCTAAGGACTAAACCACATGTAAACCAGGAGTCAGGACTAAGACCATCTCAGGCCTAAACCATGTACATCAGGCCAACAACAAGTCTATACTGCAGAACTAAACACAACAGAGGAATAAGGTCTTCACCAAGATGTATTGACGTGATCCTCAAACAACAAGCCTTGAGTCTCGGACCTACAGCTGTGCAGACAGAGGCTGGGCAGGCACCTGTCTGGGTCCAGTGTTTATGAAAAGTAAAAAAAAAAAACAGCATCCACTTTGCAAACACATCCACAACACCTGTCTCTCATTTAAGCAGAAACGTGCTCCTTGTATAACGTAACCCTGCTTTAAACTTCTCCACAGCTTTATCCCTGACCTCTCTGGTGCTCCTTGACCTTCATGATGTTGTTTAGTGACCAACACACTCCGACCACAGCTCTGAGGGCCTAAAAGAACAGCTGAGATGATACTGAGAGTAGATTACACACAGGCTGCCTTATTTTTTGAGCTTTGAACCCCTTTTCAATATGATATGTGTACATTTCATTATTTTCCGTATTCACCTGCAGTGTCCAAATGTTCCCTTCACTTCTCTGTTCGATGGAATGAAATGTATCCGAGCACTGAAAATGCTTTGTGGAGGTCGGAGAAAGAAGGAGCTGACCCTCATGAGCGTCTGACTGAATGAGTCATGTATGAAACCATAAAACCACTTAGGAAAGAGCAAACAGCATTACAGCCCATTGACATTCCAGTCCAAGGTCACGCAGATAAAGCAGAGGTGGTGACTACTTTTCATTTCTGTGAGTGAAAGGATAGAAACAGCGGGTCAAATATAACTCAAAGTTGCTCTGTAAATTATTTTTTACTTACAGTGGAAGGAAAAAGTGAGTACACCGTTTGGAATTTCTTAAACTCCTGCCTAAAATGTGGCCTGATCTTTATTAAAATCACAAGAATGAGTAAACAGAGTCTGCTTAAACTAATGCCACCCAAACTTTTACATTTGATCATATTTTTATTAGCCATAGCGGGTAAACATTCACAGGACAGCGAGGAATAAGTGAGTACACCAGATTCAATGGCTGGTCGACCCTCCTTTGGCAGCTCTAACTTAATCTTGGACCATTGATCTTTACAAAACTGTTGCCGTTTCCTGATTCCTGGGTTATCTTGTGTGAACAGCTTTCTTGAGGTTATCTCACTGTGTCTCAATCAGGTTTAGGTTAGGACTAGGGCTGGGTACCGTTAAACAGTACCTACTGGGCACCGACCGAAAAGCTCCGGTAGGGGGGGGCTAATTTTCGGTACTTTTTCTCTCCAAATGTCAATAAATGATCTGCAGTGAGTCTAAAAAAAGCCTGAACTCATGAGCAGCTTCAGCGCAAATGCAGAAGTGAAGCTGTAACTTACTCACACTTCAGTCATTATCAGAGATGGCAGAGCCGCGGTCTGAGCCAGGACTAAACCAGGACTAAACCAGGACTAAACCAGGACTAAACCAGGACTAAACCAGGACTGAATAAGAAACTAGACTCTTAGACAAAGAGAAAAGCAGTGACAACACGGTATGACGAGAAACACATGGGCTTTACCTTTACCTTTAGCTTTAGCGTTAGCGTTACCTTTAGCTTTAGCTTTACCTTTAGCTTTACCGTTACCTTTAGCGTTACCTTTAGCTTTACCTTTAGCTTTAGCTTTACCTTTTCCTTTAGCTTTACCTTTAGCTTTACCTTTAGCTTTACCTTTAGCTTTAGCGTTAGCTTTAGCGTTAGCTTTACCTTTAGCTTTACCTTTACCTTTAGCTTTACCTTTAGCTTTACCTTTAGCTTAACCTTTAGCGTTAGCGTTAGCTTTACCTTTAGCTTTACCTTTAGCTTTACCTTTAGCTTAACCTTTAGCGTTAGCTTTACCTTTACCTTTACCTTTAGCTTTACCTTTAGCTTTAGCCGCAGTGCCTGAAGTTGCTGCTGTTGTTTAAACTCCAGCTGCACCGGAGCATTTGAGATCAAAGATTGTCTCTGGAAAAGGTGAGGCTCACTCTGCATTAGCCATGTTTGGAACAGTTCTGGTGCATTGTCAGTGACAGAGTGAGCGCTCTCACTGTGTAACAGATCTGTGACGTGTGAGGAGCTTTCACTGTCGAACAGCTCAGTGAGTTTAGAAAAGTTTATCTGAAAGAAAACGGTGCCTGATGTGGATCTGGTCTGTTCCTGCAGCTCAGAAGGTAATGTGGATGTTGTGGCTAACAAAAATGCTAACAAAAATGCTAAAGCTCTACATCAAAGCATTTTTATAACAAATGGGCATCCTGCTTTACGACAAGTTTACGACTGCAATTTCCCCAAAAGCAGTCTCCTGAGCTCCTTTGTTCCTCAGGTCAACAGGAGGTCACAGGAGATGGCAAAGAAACAACTGTTATCTCACTTTAAGCTAAGAACATTACATTTAGAAAACTGAAAACAAGAAGACACATATTTCCACAGTAATAATGTCCTTTCTCTCTTATCATCACGGCTTTAGTGGGAATTCTGCTCAAAACATGAAGTTACAGGCGACGCTGCTGCTCCTGTTTTCTGATGAGCCGTGTACTTTTTATACACATTATTTTAACTCAATTAAAAAAAACATAGGTATCGAAAAAAGGACCGTTAAGGCACTGGTACCAAAAAGCAGGTATCGTTTAAGTAGTGGTATCGGGAAAAAAAACGTACCCAGCCCTAGTTAGGACTTTGTTTTTTATTCTAGAGGAGAAGAGACAGAGTGCTCGTCTTATCGATGAAATAGACTTTTCCCCCATTCCTCTAAGTGTCTATTCCCTTTATTATTTGTAAACAGACTGTTTCTGAGGTCATTTCTATTTTTGACTCCATGTTTGTTTTGGTTGCGTTCCACACTGTATAGGTAACGGAGCTGCTCCAGTTCCTTGTCTGTTTGGTCCGTACTCAATGTATACTTCGCTGCTTCTTTTTTAATCTAACATTTCTATGATGTGTGATCGCTGTTATACATTGTAGTTGTAAATAATTGTGTTTTTGATTTTTTTGTGTTTTGGTGATTGTATGTCACGTGATTGGTCATGTGAGACCCCCGTTTTAACACCTGTGACACCACTTACCCTGAAGAAGACTCAGCCCAATCTCTCTCTGTCATGTACTTTATTCTTCTGAGCTTTTCTGGAGTGGATTTGCTTCTATGCTTTGGGTCATTGACTCGATACAGCACCCATCCTCTGCTGAGCTTCAACTGTTGGACAGATGGCCTCAAGGTTACCCTCGGGTGATGTTGGTGTGCTGATCCATTTGTCCTCCACACATGATGTTGTGTGTTCCGCCCAAATTCTTCAACTTTGGTTTCATCAGACCATAGAATATTTTGCCTAAAAAATTGTTAAAAATGGTTTCCTCCATGGCACACTCCCTTGAACCCCATTCATAGTATTGTAGACGTATCAACAGAGATGTTAGCATGTGCCAGTGATTTCTGAAAGTCTTTAGCCGACACTCTAGGGTTCTTTCTTACCTCATTGAGTATTCTGCACTGTGCCCTTGGAGTCATCTTTACAGGACGGCCACTCCTTGAAAGTGAAGCAACAGTGAAGCCAAACGGTCTCCATTTATAGACCATTTTCTAACCATGGATTTATGAACATCAAGACTTTCAGAGATGATTTTGTATCGTTTTCCACCCTTATCAGAGATGGCAGAGCCGCGTCTGAGCCAGGACTGAACCAGGACTAAACCAGGACTAAACCAGGACTAAACCAGGACTAAATAAGAAACTAGACTCTTAGACAAAGAGAAAAGCAGTGACAACGAGAAACACATGGGCTTACCTTTAGCTTTACCTTTACCTTTACCTTTACCTTTACCTTTAGCTTTACCTTTACCTTTACCTTTAGCTTTAGCTTTACCTTTACCTTTACCTTTAGCTTTACCTTTACCTTTACCTTTAGCTTTAGCTTTACCTTTAGCTTTACCTTTAGCTTTACCTTTAGCTTAACCTTTACCTTTACCTTTAGCGTTAGCTTTACCTTTAGCTTTAGCATTAGCTTTACCTTTAGCTTTAGCTTTACCTTTACCTTAACCTTTAGCTTTAGCTTTACCTTTACCTTTAGCTTTACCTTTACCTTTAGCGTTAGCTTTAGCTTTACCTTTAGCTTTACCTTTACATTTACCTTTAGCTTTACCTTTACCGTTAGCGTTACCAAGTGCTCTTTCGCAAACTTAAAAAAAATGTTAAAAATGGTTTCCTCCATGGCACACTCCCATGAACCCCATTCTTGTTCAATGTTTTACGTATTGTAGACGTATCAACAGAGATGTTAGCATGTGCCAGTGATTTCTGAAACTCTTTAGCCGACCCTCTAGGGTTCTTTCTTACCTCATTGAGTATTCTGCACTGTGCCCTTGGAGTCATCTTTACAGGACGGCCACTCCTTGGAAGTGAAGCAACAGTGAAGCCAAACTGTCTCCATTTATAGACCATTTTCTAACCATGGATTTATGAACATCAAAACTTTCAGAGATGATTTTGTATCGTTTTCCACCCTTATACAAATGACCAATTCTTGATCGTAGGTCTTCAGAGAGCTCTTTTGAATGAGGCATGATGCACATCCGACAATGCTTCTCAACAAGACACAATTCTTTACTAGTGCGTGTTCTTCAGAGGCAAGGCCAGCTTTAAGCCACACCTCAGCGATTGGACTTGAGGTTGGCTCACCCCTGACTCTACATGAATGTGTCTAACTAGCTTTAGTTTAGTTTTAGTTTATTTGAGCAACAGATGCATACAGGTATAGTACACACATAACATACAGAATTTTTCACAACATAAGAGGTATTAGTGCTGCTCAAAAGGAGTAGAAAGAAGTTAGTTCTAACTTATAAGGCCCTCCCCCTCCTTTCAGACTTACACAACTTAAACTACTGCTCATGGCACAATCATTTTTAATGTATATTTAGGCTTTACCCATGAGATCTATGCGGCAATTCCGGTCTGAGGAATTCGCCTTAGTAGCGAATTAAATCAACAAACTCTAAGCAAATCCCAAACAGTAAGGATGAGCTCTTGGATCATCCATAGCCAGAAGGTGTACTCACTTATTCCTCCCTGTCCTGTGAACGTTTACATGTTATGGCCAATACAAATATGATCAAATGTAGATGTTTGGGTGGTATTAGCTTAAGCAGACACGGTTTACTCATTCTTGACCATATTTTCTGATCAATTTAGGCAGAAATATACGATTTTTCCCCCTCAAGTACAGCACTGGAGTAAAATTGACCTTGTATACTTTCCGCCTGTGGCCGTGTGTGTTTGAAAAACGCCAGACAGGCTCCACTCGCTCATGCTGAGGTGCAGGATGCAGAATGGACTGTTATGTAAGACTCAGGCCGTGGGCGTAACGTGAGACACCCACTGTCGCTCGCACGTATACGCCTGTGTTCCCCCCACAGACCCATCACCATCGCCGTGTTTTATACACAAAAGCCAGTGACCGGAACCGAGGCAAACAGGGGCCGACTGCACCAGCGCAAAAAACAAAAAAATCACTTTGCGCTTTACAAATGTTTTCCCTGTTTCCCCAATTCCAGTTTTGCAAATGGGACAAGATGGCCGCTATCTAGACTTTTAGGGCAGCCGTGGCCCCTGGTCTAAAAATATATCATTCTTTGCACTTGGCATAGAGCTCGGCCTTGTGTTGTGGAAAGTATTCTGGGATCAGTGGCTCATCCTGTAATAACGGACAAAAGGAGATTTAAAAATGCAAATGACACGAGTTAATATAAAGGACGTGTTATTGTATCTGTGAAATACTTTGTGAATCCGTTTTAAACTGAGACAACAGAAAAAAATGAAAATGAAACCTCGCACATGCACACATCTGTAAAGTTTTTCCCGTTCGAAACATAAACAAAGGTTTGTTGTTGAGAGTCTGGGGTGAAGGAGTGAAGAGTCGCTGCTCGGGCTGGGCACCGTTTCATTTTTTATGATACCAGAGCTTTAACCAGTGTAGGGGGTATCCATCCATCCATCCATCCATCCATCCATCCATTTTCTTCCACTTGTTCGTTGCGTGTAGTTATTGTCGTCAAAACAAAACAGTAGAGAATGGAGGAAAGCAAAGGATAAATAAACTTTGACCGCACTTTTGCTCTGTGGCATTACCGTAAATGCTCTAATACAGTCCGGGGCCTTTATTTACTCAAGGGCATCTAGGACCAGGCCTTTATTGGAACCAGGCCACAATTAGAGACAGGCCTTTATTTCTATTTGAGCAAAACGGACGACCAGGAAAACAAAGAAAAACGAGATCTGTGTCCATTTGCACCTAAAATATTAGGTTCATTTATTAATGAACATTTCAAACCCTCTCCCAGCGGCTGGAACATTGACGCCTTTTATTTTGTCGGGACAACAGGAAGTGTTTCGTTGCTGTTAGCGGAGCTTTGACATCAGTGTCACTGCAGGTTTCTGTTTCGTTTTTACCGAGGACCGGATTATTTGTTGTTATCTTGTGTAAAAGGCGAGTTTAGACGGAGCGTTTGTGTTTGTGATCGATCATGAGACTGACCCGAGAGAAGACGAGACGCTCGCGCTGATGGGAGGAGTTATTTTGAGGCGTGGGACTGACCCGCACACGGAGCAGCTGGACGTGCTTTGAAGACGCGATGGAGACTTTATTAAAACATTTGTTGCCCTGTTTCCAAATATCGTCACAGGAGGTTTGAAAAGTGGCTAAATCTGTGTCAAAGTTACGCTCGGATCAGCTCCTCCGCAGCGTCCCCCTCGGCCCGGGTTCCCGTTTGTTACTTCCTGCACGTGAGTTTTCATTTACACCAGTATGAGACAAATTCCTAACATGGGGAATATTTCTACCGCTATAGTTTCTAATAAAAGCCCCGGCCTGTTTTAGAGACCGGCTTTAATTTGCCTCCGCCAGCCACGAACCCGGCCCCTGTTAGAGACCCGGCCTCTAATGGAATACAGGCCAGTATTAGAGAATTTACGGTAGTATTTTGGCATCAAAAAGCATTACATTTGACTTGCTTCTGCCTGCATAAACCCTGGATATATTTTTCAATACTTTTATTTTACCAGTAGTACCTAAACCTTTTCCCCGATTTACCATACTGTTACCGTGTAACAGTGCCCAGCCCTACTCTAACATACACAGGTGGGCGGTTCTTGGGCGACTCAATGGCCCAAACTAATATTATTAATGTCGCTGAAGAAGAGGCAAAAGGTTCAAATGAGAGCACACACACACACACACACACACACACACACACACACACACACACACACACACACACACACACACACACACACACACACACACACACACACACACACACACACACACACACACACACACACACACACACCTCTTTCTTTTTCTGTCTCGTTTTCCAGTTCCTCACAAAATGGCGGCTTTCTATTGTGGTCCCTCAGTCCACATAACATTGCATGGACACGCTCTACTCTCACTTCTTTTTATTTTTGCTTTTTTTAGGCCCAAGAGAGAGAGGGCCTGGACGCACAGAGAAAAATTGATGAAAAAGTGGCAAAAATGTCACAAGAAATTGACAAAAAATTGACGAAGAAAGGACAAAAATGTGACAAAAAATGACAAAAATGTGACAAAATGTGACAAAAAATAACAAAAATGTGATAAAACATTGACAAAAAAGTGACGAAAAATTGATGAAAGAGTGGCAGAAATGTGACAAAAAAATAAACAAAAATGTGATGAAAAAATCGATGAAAAAATTGATGAAAAAATGACAAAAAAGGACAAAAAAAGGACACAAATTGTATAAAAAATGGATGAAAAATAACAGAAATGTAACAAAACATTGACAAAAAAGTGACGAAAAATTGATGAAAAAGTGGCAAAAATGTCACAAAAATGTCACAAGAAATTGACAAAAAATTTACGAAAAAATAACAAAAATGTGACAAAAAATGGACAAAAATTTGATGAAAAAATTGATGAAAAAATGACAGAAATGTGACAAAAATGTGACAAAAAAATAACAAAAATGTGATAAAAATTTGACAAAAAAGTGACGAAAAATTGATGAAAAAGTGATGAAAAAGTGGCAGAAATGTGACAAAAAAATAACAAAAATGTGATGAAAAAATCAATTAAAAAATCGATGAAAAATTTGATGAAAAAATGACAAAAAATGACAAAAAATGGACAAAAAAATGACAAAAATGTGACAAAAAAAGGACAAAAATTTTATAAAAAATGGATAAAAATGACAGAAATGTGACAAAAAACAACAAAAATGTGACAAAACATTGACAAAAAAGTGACGAAAAATCGATGAAAAAGAGGCAAAAATGTCACAAGAAATTGACAAAAAATTTACGAAAAAATAACAGAAATGTGACAAAAAAATAACAAAAATGTGATGAAAAAATGGATGAAAAAATGACAAAAAATTGACAAAAAAAGGACAAAAATTTTATAAAAAATGGATGAAAAAATGACAGAAATGTGACAAAAAAACAACAAAAATGTGACAAAACATTGACAAAAAAGTAACAAAAAATTGATGAAAAAGTTGCAAAAATGTCACAAGAAATTGACAAAAAATTTACAAAAAAATAACAAAAATGTGACGAAAAATGGACAAAAATTTGATGAAAAAATGGATGAAAAAATGACAGAAATTTGACAAAAAATTACAAAAATGTGACAAAAAAAGGACGAAAAATGGATGAAAAAATGACAGAAATGTGACAAAAAAATAACAAAAATGTGATAAAAATTTGACAAAAAAATGAGGTGAATACCCAACAAAAAAATGCTGGAAAAAAAATCTCTCTACACTCTACACTTCTTTTTATTTTTGCTTTTCTTAGGCCCGAGAGAGAGAGAGGGCCTGTACGCACAGAGAAAGCGAGTCCTCTTTGACCCCTACCGGACCCCTGAGCGCAAGTGGAACAGTCCTGTGTGATGAGAGCAGCGGCAAGCTCCGCCTCCCGCCCCCTCCCCCCCCTTCAGTCGCCCGACCCCATCTCCGGCTCCATCTCTGCCTCGCTCCACACTCGCCGCGCACAGCCAGGACCGCCAGGACCCACCGGAGACTCAGGACTCACTACGGCACAGGTCAGAGGCAGCTTTCTCCCTTTCTCCTTCACACTGGTTTGTTTTTCCTGTGCTCCGGGTCAGGATTGATCTTGACAAGTCGGGATTTTTTGAGGTTATTTTTGGGAATCTTCTTTTTTCTTTTTGGTTGGTTTATTTGTTTCTTTGTGACATTTGTGTCTGTGAGTTTGCACCTCCTCACATGCACTGCCTTGTATGGAGAGGTGGAGTACGGAGGAGAGCCGTGCACAAAGGCGGCTGCAGCTGCCGCCATTGGCTGCTCGCACAAAGGCCAGTGAGGCCCGCCTGCTCTTACATAAGCCCCCGCTAACACCGCTGTCCAGGCTGCGCAAGGACAATGAGCTGCTGCGGCGGCCGGAGCTGTCCTGCCACTGCTTCTCAGGGTCATTCAGTTTTAGACCGCGGACACACACGGGTTTACGCTGAGGATTTAGCCCAATAGCGGTGGCTGAAAAGGCTGCAATAACGATATTATCTCTGGATTTATTTATGTGTAAAACGTGTGTAGGGCAGGCCTTTATCATATTGTTGACATTGGAGTCTGTTTTGTATAATGGGACTCCAAATCCGGCCCTTCAGCACAGAACCTCTGGCCCTCAGGATGATTTTAAAGGGGCAGTATTATGCAAAATGGACTTTTTCAAGCTTTACATCATGTTATTATGTCGTTCCCTCGTTAAAAACATGGCTGAAGTGTTGCCTTGGCTCATTCACGTGTTTTTGAGTAATCTGTAAAAACTCTGATGGCGGCCATTTTAGGGATAGGTTTGCCTGAGTCCTCCTAGGAACGCCCCCACCTCCTGGAGACGCCTCCGAGCTTTCGTCACCAGCCGAGTGACCAATCACTGCTCCTCAGGAGAACCCCCTCCCCACTGATGCCACAGACAGCGTGTGGAGGGGGCGTGTCTAAAGGCTCAGAGGTTCTTAAAGAGACAGAGGCCGATTTCAAGACATTCACTGCACTAATTTACTGCATTCACAGAGCAACAGAAGGTTTGGTCATCATTGTAGTGATATAGACTGGTGCTATGTGACTGAAAAAAGCACAATACCCCTTCTGACAAAGTGACAAAAAATGACAAAAATGTGATAAAAAAATGACAAAAATGTGACAAAAAATGACCAAAAAATGACAAAAATGTGACAAAAAGTGACAAAAATTCAACAAAAATGTGACAAAAATTCAACAAAAATGTGACAAAAGTTGGACAAAAATGTGACAAAAATTCAACAAAAATTCAACAAAAATTCAACAAAAATTCAACAAAAATGTGACAAAAATGTGACAAAAATTCAACAAAAATGTGACAAAAAAGTGACAAAAATTAAACAAAAAAGTGACAAAAATTAAACAAAAAAGTGACAAAAAATCAACAGAAATGTGACAAAAATTCAACAAAGATGTGACAAAAATGTGACAAAACTGTGACAAAAATTAAAAAAAACTGACAAAAATAAAAAAATAAAAAAAACACAAAAAAAGGTGACACAACACAGCAACAATGCGAGGAAAAAGATCCGTTTTGTGGGTCCTAGCTTTCAAATGAGGGCCTATATAACAGCCAAAGAGGACAGAATGCATTTGGTTTAGGCGGGTGGTAAGAGGTTAACAGATTTTCTAAACTGAATTGGGGAAAGCTCTGTGAGAGGAGTTGGCAGGATATTCCATATTTCGGGTCCTGTGTTTGTACATTATATTGTGTATCCAGAGCATTCCCACGGTCCTCGTCATTGGTCCTGCTCCAATAAGCCGATTTTAGTAAATCCGATCCAATGCACTGGAAGAGCAGAGGGCAGATCCTGCGTAGAAAAACGACCTTCAGAACACACTGGCCTCATAATCACGGACCAACGAGGTCAACAAACCAACACTTTTGCATGATCTAAAAATAATATTTCAGCTCTAGATTCGACATCCTTTTCTCAAGCCCCGGTTTTCAGTGAAGCCAAAAAAATAAAGCAATTAAATAACCCCAAAAACGAATGGATTTTAATGTGATGTGGGGGTTGTAGGGGGTTTCCACTAAGATCTTGTATGGACGAGGGGAGAGCGCGACCACAGCACAAAGCCTTCTCCAGCACATCCCAAAGATTCTCAATGGAGTTAAGATCTGCTCCCTGAACCACTCTTTCACAACGTCACCCCATGAATCTCCTTAACTCCCACCTGAACCGAGCACATTTTCTCCAGTTTGGCTTTACCCCAGTCCAAAAGCTTCTGGAAAAAAGTGTGAAAATAGTAACAGGACTGAGATGAAAACAATGATGAAGATTTGACAAAAAAGTGAGAAAAAACGGACAAAAAAATGATGAAAAAGTGACAAAAATGTGACAAAAAATTGACAAAAAAAGTGACAAAAAAATTACGAAAAATGTACAAAAAATATATGAAAAAGTGGCAAAAATGTCACAAAAAATTGACAAAAAAGGACCAAAAAATGGACCAAAAAATGATGAAAAAATTATGAACATGTGACAAAAAAGTGAGAAAACTTTGACAAAAATGTGACAAAAAAATGACAAAAAATTGACAAAAAAGGACCAAAAAAAGACAAAAATGTAATAAAAATTGACAAAAAAATTATGAAAAAGTGGCAAAAATGTCACAAAAACAATTGGCAAAAAAGGACAAAAAAAAATGGACCAAAAAATGATGAACATGTGACAAAAAAGTGAGAAAACTTTGACAAAAATGTGAAAAAAATTACTAAAAAATGACTAAAATGAGACAAAAAATTGACTAAAAAATTACAAAAAAGGACCTAAAAATGACAGAAAGTGACAAAAAAAAATACGAAAAATGTAATAAAAATGGACAAAAAAATTATGAAAAAGTGGCAAAAATGTCACAAAAAATTGACAAAAAAGGACAAAAAAAATTGACAACAAATGATGAAAAAAATTAACATGTGACAAAAAAGTGACAAGAAATTTACTATTTGACTAAAAATTACAAAAAAGTTACAAAATGAGTTGAACCCCTCCCCCAAAAAAAGATAGAAAAAAATCTGATGACGTGAGGAAAAAGATCCATTTAGATGAGTTTCGTAGATCTTAGCTTTCAAATGAGGCGTTACACTGGCCTACAGGATTTGGGTAAAGCTGAAGAGGATGGTGCTTTGAGAGAGTGCAGACGTGTCTCTGCTTGCTTATGCTGCTTGCCTCTTTATTCGCTTTTTTAATCATTCTTTTTTGGCACATGTCACACGGATATGATTTTATTCTCTTCTTCTAAGTGAAGTAAGAAGACTGGAAAAACTGATACTTGCAACCTAAAGCTAGACGATACCGTAACGTTCCCGGAACTAAACAGACAATTTGGTGCCAGGCCAAAGCAAAGACAACATCCTAGCAAAAATGAACCTGGAATAAAGTTAACAAACAGATTTTCACCTCTCTCAAAAGATGAGTGTAACAAACAGAGAAAATCAGAGAGAAACAGAGGAAAAGAAGTCAAAACAAAGCTCGAGAGGAAAAGTGTGGCAAGTGTCAAGGCCAGAGATATCCTGGTGCTCGGAGACGGAGCCATATCTAATATAAACAATGACAGGATTACTACAAGCAGTTATCCCAGCGCCACAGTTTCTGACATCATAGATGTTCTAAACAAGGAAATCACAAATAACCCTGGGATTGATGAACTTATCATACATGTTGGTGCTGTGGACATAAGAGAGTCTGAAGCCCTGAAAGAAAAGTTCAATAAACTTTTTGAGAGACTTGATTGTCTGGATAAAGAGACAATACAAATGTTCATCAGTGGACCCATCCCAAACATCGACGGGAGAATAAACAAATTCTCCCGGCTGTTTCAGTTGAATACATGGCTGTCCAACGTCTGTGAGCCGAGAGGACAGTATTTCATAGAGAACTTTAATCTGTTCTGGCAACGTGATGACCTGTTTAGAGGAAATGGGCCTCACTTGAGCAGAGGTGGAGTGAGACGACTGACGGAAAATCTCCTCCACGCTCTGCAAAATCAGAGGAGGCCTGAGCTACAAGGGAGAGCCGAGAGGAGCATGAGAAGAGCTCCTGGCTCAGCAGCAAAGACTTCGACTGCACCACCAATAAATGATACAGTCGCAGCTGCGTCATCTGCACCTGCACCTATGAACTCAGCCACAGTTAAGGATTCAGTCACAGCAGCACCATCTGCACCTATGGACTCAGCCACAGTTAAGGATTCAGTCACAGCAGCACCATCTGCACCTATGGACTCAGCCACAGTTAAGGATTCAGCCACAGTTAAGGATTCAGCCACAGCAGCACCATCTGCACCTATGGACTCAGCCACAGTTAAGGATTCAGCCACAGTTAAGGATTCAGCCACAGCAGCACCATCTGCACCTATGGACTCAGCCACAGTTAAGGATTCAGCCACAGTTAAGGATTCAGCCACAGTTAAGGATTCAGCCACAGCAGCACCATCTGCACCTATGGACTCAGCGGCAGTTAAGGATTTAGTTGCACCAGCACCACCCGCATCTCCAGAAAGCGTTTCAACAATAGTAGCATCACTACCTGCATCTCCGGGGAAAAGCTCAGCTTCAGCACCACCTGCACCTTTATTAAATGATTCAGCCGAAGGAGCACTTTCACCTACTCCACCACAGGCCTTGAGCCCGACTACTACATCTACACCCTCCAGAGACTTTTCTGAATCGTTCCCATCCCCAGAGTCACCTATGGGATTTTCCAACCTTGAAATCTTGAAAACTTGATCAAACATGGGATTAAAATGACTCCCCTCACTCCAATTGCGTCAAGACCAAGGCTTCCATCCCCAAAGAAGCATCATGCCCCTCTCCCACCTCCGCCTTTTTCCTAATCCATATCCCCTGCAAAAAGATTCCATCCACTCAAACACAGATAAATCTCAAACATGCTGTACTCAATGTCAGATCGTTAAAAAACAAGTCCTTTTTAATAAATAGTTTTATTTCCTCTCATAATCTAGATTTTATGTTTTTAACTGAAACATGGCTAGACAAAAACACTGGTAATGCAGTTTTGATTGAGTGTAGTCCAGCTCACTTCAATTTTGTGTCTGAAACACGCCAAAACCAGAGGGGTGGGGGTGTTTGTGCCATATTCAAGGACAATTTACTCCTACAAAAATTGTCATTTGGGGTTTTTCCATCGTTTGAGTATGTGTCATTCAAAATGGAGATAAAACAATCTTCCATACTTTATATGACTATTTACAAACCACCACAGAACTGTTTTATTGAAGATTTTACTCAATTACTTTCATTTATATGCATTGATTTTGATTGTTTAGTAATTTCAGGTGATTTTACGGTGCATGTTGAATACATGGTGAACATGGGCCTGTAGATACTCTCTGTCACTCCATCCAACAGATCAGTTTGTGGAGGCAAAACAACTTTCTCCAACTAAACTCAGACAAAACTGAGATCATTGTTTTTGGCCCACAGGCACTAAGACAAAGTGTCATCAGTCACCTTGAGTCTCTCTCTCTAAAACCAAAAAAAATCAGGTTCGAAATCTGGGAGTGATGAGACTCAGACCTGAACTTAAACAGCCACATCAAAGCAAGAACATCAGCAGCTTTTTACCATCTGACAAACATTGCTAAGATCAGAGGAATAGTGTCAAAACCAGACTTAGAGAGACTTATCCATGCATTTGTCTCCAGCAGGTTAGACTACTGTAACGGCTGCTCACTGGCCTCTCTAAACGAGCTATCAGACAGCTACAGAACATCCAGAACGCTGCTGCTCGAGTCCTGACAAGAACCAGGAAATACGACCATATTAGTCCAGTGCTCCGGTCTCTGCCCTGGCTTCCTGTCACTCAGAGAATAGACTTTAAAACAGCTCTGCTTGTTACAAGTCTTTTCATGGTTTAGCACCAAAGTACATCTCTGACATGTTACAGCCGTATGAACCATCTCGGGCCCTGAGAACTTCAGGGAGGGGCCTCCTGGTGGTTCCCAGAGTCAATAATAAACACGGTGAGGCTGCGTTTCAGTTTCATGCAGCTAAAATCTGGAACAGTCTTCACGAGGATGTGAGACAGGCCTCAACTCTGACAATGTTCAAATCCAGGCTGAAAACAGTTCTTTTTACCCAAGCATATGACTGAAGGGATTTTATCTACACTCTCGCCTTTTACTGTAATTGATTAATTTTATGTTGATGTTTTTATTGATTCTATTTCCTTTCTTGTATTTATGCAACTGTGAAGCACTTTAAATTGCCTTGTGTATGAATTGTGCTCTACAAATAAACTTGCCTTGCCTTGCCTTGAACTGGAGAAAATGCTCTCGGTTCAGGCGGGAGGTAAGAGGTTTATACAGACACCAAACTTTACAGTCTTGGACTTAACCTGTTCAGGACGGCCGTCCCTGATCAGGGACTGATTCCAGTTCCATTTACTTGCATACAGTATTTAGGCAAATTATATTTCGACCAATATAGACATGTGGCACAGATTTTTAAACAGACAATTCTCCCCAAAACATCTATTTCAGTCATGGAACACCATCTTAATTAAGGACAGAAAAATAAAAAAAACATGAAAATCGAGCATTAAAATGAAGCATTTCTTATCCATATTAAATTATTTGTGGTCCAATCCTAGGCTGACTGGATTTTTTTGGTCCAAAATACTCAAGTAAAATATAATTCAACAAAAATTTCAACAAAATACTCTTTTTGGAAAATTTAGCTCATTATTTTCACTGTCAGAAATTACCTAAAATTACTCCACAAATGAGAAAATCTTCTTGTAAACAAACTTTTAGGCAATTCCAGTTCTGTTCCAATAATCCTAATGACTATTCTCTTCAAAATGAGCCATTTCCCAAAGAAATCCATTGATATCTGTCCTGGCAGTGCTCAGTGGGTGCCAGAAGCACAGCCACATGTTAGCCACATGTTAGCCACATGTTAGCCACATGTTAGCCACATGTTAGCCACATGTTAGCCACATGTTAGCCACATTAGCATTTAGGCACAAACTTGTCTAAAATGTCCACAGGGCCATTGATTTCACAGGTGACAGTGGTGCATCTGTGTAGAGGTTCATTGTCTCTGTCCAACAATCTGCCATAGTCCAGATCAACAGTGAATGCAGACATGTAAGGGGCTCTTTTCTGAGTAAACAAGGCGGCCATTTTGTTTTGGGGGAAGGTCGTGACTGATGCACCTTTGTGCACTGAGATAAATATGGGGAAAAAATGACCCACTTCATTTTGCTTTGATTTAGTCCATTTTTGGGAGGTTTGTTGTTACTGTTTCACTTTGTTTGACACATTTGTGAAAATATTTTTGCTTTTATAACATTTGGCACTTTGGAGAGGTTTGTGCACGATGCTAATGAGATCTAGCACCAAAACATTGAAAAGTTTACAAATCCAGCATACTTAGACTTCTGAAATTTTGAACACATTCTGAGTACCAGTAAGGTCACAACTGTACTCAATTTGGACTGTGTGCTATGAAGTATATTTTCAGGAAAGATATTTTAGTTTATGTGTAATTTTTGAGATATAAAAAAGCTACATTTTTATTAATTTTATAACCGCTGAACCTTTTTACATGTTTTTGTCACAATGTCCTTATGAATGTACAAAGAAGCTACTTCTTGTCCTGATTCCTATGATGGTTCACAAAAGCAATTTGGACAGGATTTTCATTGATAATTCCAGCCTGATTTATTAAGTTTTGATCCCAAAAATTAAGAAGAAATTTGAATTTTCCCCCCAAAAATTCACTTGTAAATAGGTTATTTTGATTTATTTACGAAAATACATGGATTCTATATAATGTGTGAAAGGAGGACATAAAACAGTTGTAACAAAAGAAAATCCAAAAACAAAAAGCTTTTCTTCTGATCGACATGAGTCCACGTTACATCACACCAGGCAAACTACATCTTGATACGGCTTCCTGACACAACAGTATAAGACGCAGACATGCCTTATCTATAGGTGCACCTTGATCCCAGAGCACACAGAAGGAGGCAATCAGGTCTTCCACATGTGACAAAGTCCTGGAACATGCATGTCGTAACGCCTTCGGGGGAGGTTGCTATTTGCGATTAGCTTCCAACATTGCTCGCTCAAAGAAAAGGGGAGGGTTCAGCTGCAGGAATGGACTCCCCCTTGAGACAAATACAGCTGCTTTTCTCATTTTGAAAGGACTTTCCAAATACTGCAAGACTATCCTTTGCCAGCTACAGTGAGGAGGCAGTTTAGGTCAGACTCTTGAAAAGCAAAGAGAACAGTGTAAACGATGGCGATATAATAATAATAATAATGTATGTGATGGTGCTCTTCCCTGTGTGCAGCTCTGAACATGGCCTCTGTGATGGAGAAGCTGATCAGCCCTCTGGCCTCCAGCCCGGCTGAGCCTCCCCGCAACAAGGTGACGGTGGTGGGGGTGGGACAGGTCGGCATGGCCTGTGCCGTCAGCATCCTGCTCAGGGTGAGTAAACCCGACAGTCAGATCTGATGCATTTACACAGACATGAGAAACCTGAGCGCCCAAAACAATGGATGTGCCAGTGGAGTGGATTTTTAGAGCAGCTGAACCTTCTCCCCTCCCTTCAATGGACAGTGATTGCTCCACCATATTTGGACTTGGAGTCAAAGCGCAGGTTTAGCAACATGAATTTCAACTTTTTACTGTGCTCTGTTTTAGATAGAATTGATCTTTTGCAAAAGCCCCGCCCCCTTTGCCGATTTACAGGTGAAACTCAAATTAGAATATTGTTAAAAAGAGCATTCATTGCCCTCGCCTTTAGAGGAGCTAATAATGAACCCCTTAACTCCCGCCTGAACCGAGCACATTTTGGCACAGATTGGCTTTACCCCAGTCCAAAAGCTTCTGGAAAAAAGGTGAGAAAATAGAAACAAAACTGAGACGAAAACAATGATGGAAATGTGACAAAAAAGTGAGAAAGCATTGACAAAAAAGTGGAGAAAAATTGATGGAAAGGTGGCAAAAATGTCACAAAACTATCACAAGAAATTGACAAGAAATTGACAAAACATTGATGAAAAAATGACAAAAAAGTTACAAAAATGTAACAAAAAAGTGACAAGAAAGTGACAAAAAATGACAAAAATTTGATTAAAGGGGGGGTATTATGCAAAATCGACTTTTTCAAGCTTTACATCATGTTATTAAGTCATTCCCTCATTAAAAACATGCCTGAAGTGTTGCCTTAGCACATTCACGTATTTTCGAGTAATCTGTAAAAACTCCGATGGCAGCCATTTTAGGGATAAAACGCCTGATTCCTTCAGGAAACGCCTCCGACCTCCAGGATACGCCTCCAACCTTTCGTCACCAGCCGAGTAACCAACCACTGCCCCTCAGCAGAACCCCCTCCCCGCAGTGTCTAGCCCTAAGATGTAAACAGAGTCATCATGGAGGATTAGCTTCATGTGTTGTGAACCGGAGCCACAGCAGACTTTTACAAAGACACACATCAGTGTTTCTGTTACCGAAACACCCAGGATTAAAACCGGTGACAAGAACGCTTATTTCAGTGTCTGGTTCTGCGCTGGGCCTTGATGATGCACAGAGCCTCCGGAGAAAGCTAATGCTAAGCTAAACCTCGAGTCATCACTTGAAAACGAGAATATGCACACATAAAGTCAATAAAACCACCACACACATAAAGAACCGTTTAACAATGATCACACACGGAGCCAGGCTTGTTGATTTGGAAGTTTATTGCTCACATTTCATCTACAATGGGTCATAGCCGAGTGGCTTTCTCCCGGAGCTAACAAGCTAGCCGCGACAAGCTAACGGGAAAATTCACTGAACACAAGCAGCATATTATGCATTGAAAACGTCACTAAAACAGGCAACTGCTTGAAGCAGCCTTTATGATGATCACACACTGAGCCGGGCTTGTTGATTTTGTAGTTTATTGCTCACATTTCATCTACAGTGAGTCGTAGCCGAGTGGTTTTCTCCCGGAGCTAAGGCACTATTAGCCACGACAAGCTAACAACCTTCACCTTCACAACATTCATTGAAAACAGGCAGCATATTATGCACAAATAACGTCAATAAAGCAGGCAACTGCTTGAAGCAGCCTTTACGATGATCACACAATGAGCCTGGCTTTACACATTTGTGGTTTATTGCAGACTTTTCATCAACAATGAGCTGTAGTCGATTATAACAAGCTAACGGGTAACCTCGAAAAACCACTGTCCACCTGCACAGATAATGTCCGTCTTTTGAATCGTATGGGCTCCTGCAGATCCTGGTGTCGTCCATGGGGGTATAGTTAGAGATCCATAGGGCATGGCAGATGCAAAGAGATAGCCTCCAAACAGCAGTTATTTTTCAGGCAAGAGCCCCTTCCAAGCGTCCGGTGTGGAAGGTTCGTCTCCAAATAATATCCTGTGTGGCCATTGTTCCCAAAGTGATAAACAGTAGCTCCTTTCCAACAATAAAAATTAAAATGCACCGATCGTAGTTTCAATACAGTTGAGACAACGAGCGCAGCGTTGTTGTGATGCCACAGACAGCGTGTGGAGGGGGCGTGTCGGAAAGGGTCAGAGGTTCTTAAAGAGACAGGGGCCTATTTCAAGTCTTTCGCTACCGCCATTTTGAAAGAGCAATTTTATACAAGGCAGTTATTCTAATTTACTGCATTTACAGACCAACAGAAGGTTTCGTCATCATTGTAGTGTGCTATAGACTGGTGCTATGTGGCTGAAAAAAGCATAATACCCCCTCTTTAAAAAATGACGAAAAAATGACAAAAATGTGACAAAATTTGATTTAAAAATGACGAAAAAATGACAAAAATGTGACAAAAAAAGGACAAAAATTTGACAAAAAAACGCAGAAAAATGACAAAAAAATGACAAAAAAGACAAAAAATTGATAAAAAAATTGACGAAAAAATGACAAAAATGTGACAAAAATGTGACAAAAAAATTACAAAAAATGACAAAAATGTGACAAAAATGAGTTGAATATCCAACAAAAAAATGATGGAGAAAAAAGAATCTGATGACGTGAGGAAAAAGATCCTCTCGGTTCAGGCGGGAGTTAAGAGGTTAAGCAGTCTTTTATTAAGGAACCCCTTCTTGCAATCTTGGGTGTAATCCCAGATAGTTTTGTTGGAAATGGCAGGAAACACCTCCAAATCGGGACTCATTTTGGTGCAATACCAGTGCAGTCTCCTCCATATCAAAGCTAAATGGGTTGCAATGTGCAGTGGAGGAATATAATATAATATACATGTATTTAAAATATGCAATGAAGAGGATTCTATTGAGGCTGAATCTCCAGTGTGCTTTAGGGAGATGGGAGGGGTCGAAATCCCCGGAGCTGCTGTAAGTTGATCTCTTTTTACGCTAGTCCATGTGTTGATACAAATCTGTCCAGTCTGGGGTCTGGCCCTGCTCCTGCTGTGGAGGAGAGAGAGGCTGCGGTGGCTTTGTCTCCCTCGCACGGCTGTGGCTCAGTGAGGAAACATAAAACTCAGTCTCTTATTAGTTATCATGACTTCTTGAGCAGGGAATGAAATGTAACTGAAGTAAACTGAAGGCTGAAACTCGTCTGTGGCAGGACCTGTGCGATGAGCTGGCGCTGGTGGACGTGATGGAGGACCGTCTCAAAGGGGAGATGATGGACCTCCAGCACGGCAGCCTGTTCCTCAAGACCTCCAAGATCACCGCCGACAAAGGTGGGTCTCCCCCTCACTCACAGGTGCTAACCACTCTCCCGGTGCAGGACATCAGTTTACACTCACGTGGACACCGATGGCCAAGTCCTTATTGTTGAGTCCCAGTCAGAGACACTTTGAACTAGAAATGAATAAAAAGAAAGAGTATGAAAGATGCTATTTGCACAAGTGTTTGTTTTCTTTACGCTAAAACTGAGCATATAAAAACCTACATTTTAACTTAAAATTTGTCCTCCAAATATTCTAATTTGAAGGGTGTGAGCCACACTGGCAGACACAAGATTCGTTGCACTGTATCCAGTTGCCCGCCACATTCTTAAAATAGTTTGTCTAGTTAATCAAGTTTTCACTCTTAATCATTCCTTTGCTTGTAAAATGATCTTTTTAATGTGCAGGCAAATAAAACTGACTTGTTTTAACTCAGTATGGACAAAACTTGAAAGGGTCTCCTGATCTGACGCTCAGGGTCCTGCCTATTTATATTTATATTCATAATGTTCAATTATGTCAAAAGTGTTTTACTTTTATCCTCCTCATGCCTTGAACTCTGCTGTGATCCATCTCTATGGAGACGGTTGAGAGGGGAAAGGGGGCGGAGTTAAGCGTGTCTCCGCTCAGGGTGAGAGAAGAGCAGAGGTTCAGACCGGGGGAAACCCGGTCTAAAACTCTGTTTTATCGTCTTAAAGCCACACCGCCAACAATTTTACCCAAAAAATAAAATTGAAATGCAATTATTTTATGGCAGATATTTTCAGCATTGAAAAATACCTCAAACAAACATGTGATTGACATAACAACAGACGACATAACTTTACCGGGAGTGGGTGTGTCTCCAGCTCGTTTCCATGGAGATGTCGACTAAAGTCAGCAGAATTTGAGATTTAAACAGGTTAGGTTCCCATCCAAATCCATGCTCTGATTTCTCACTGCAGTAATAGCATGTACTGTGTGGAGCTGGTCACTAGGAGCATGTTTTGTACTGATGACAACAGCATAGTCCAAAATGTTACGCAGTGTGTCTTTAAAGTTGCTGGATTCTTCACTGTTTTTTACGGAAACAGTCACTGTAGAGCAGACGCTCATGTGAGAGGAACATGGAGTTCTTCACATTTTTTAAAAGCATGAATTAACTCCTTTAACTTCAAAGCTAGTGATGAGAAAAACCACCAGAGCTTGAATCGTTCTTCTTGGAGCAGCTTGCTTCGGAGCGCTGCTGCCGGTGACATAGCCGGGCCCGTGACCAAAGAGTCACTGTCTCTGAAAGTGCTTCCCTCAGCGAGTCGTGGTTCAGGAACAGCGGCTCATTGACTCAGTGAGAGTCTCAATGGCTCCGAGCGTTTCAGTGGACAATTTGAGTGGCAAGGTGCTAAACCACAAATGTTTTCTGCACGTGTCCATGGACAATGTATGGAGCACCATCTACAGCTAACGGTTGGCTAAATTAGCTCTGGCTGTGAATGAACGAGCCCAGGTCAGGTTATTAACTTCAAAACCAAACCACAGTTAAAAGTTGTTTGAAACCGAGACAGTGCACAACATGAACCTCAAACTGCACAATAAAAAGACTCTTGTTGGTTGTGTGTGCGTTGCAGACTACCAGGTGACGGCCAACTCGCGGCTGGTGGTGGTGACGGCGGGCGTGAGGCAGCAGGAGGGCGAGAGCCGCCTCAACCTGGTCCAGAGAAACGTCAACGTCTTCAAGTCCATCATCCCCCAGATCATCAAGTACAGCCCCAACTGCACCCTCATTGTGGTGTCCAACCCCGGTGAGACGAGTTCAAAGAGGACACACTGCAGCGAACACTGATCTAAATACAAAGCTACAAGTCATTAGCCTCTTACCACCCGCCTAAACTGAATGCATGCTGCCCTCTTTGGCTATAACACCTCATTTGAAAGCTAAGACCCGAAAAACTGGTATTTTTCCTCGCGTTGTTGCTGTGTTGTGTCACCTTTTTATGTGTTTTTTTTTTGTTGAGTTTTTGTCGCTTTTTTGGTGAATTTTTGTCACTTTTTTTTGTTTAGTTTTGTCACTTTTTGGTTGAGTTTTTGTCATTTTTTTGTTGAGTTTTTGTCATTTTTTGGTTGAGTTTTTGTCACTTTTTGGTTGAGTTTTTGTCACTTTTTGGTTGAGTTTTTGTCATTTTTTGGTTGAGTTTTTGTCACTTTTTTGTTGAATTTTTGTCATTTTTTTGTTGAGTTTTTGTCATTTTTTGTTGAGTTTTTGTCACTTTTTTGTTGAGTTTTTGTCATTTTTTTGTTGAGTTTTTGTCACTTTTTTGTTGAATTTTTGCCACTTTTTGTTGAGTTTTTGTCACTTTTTTGTTGAGTTTTTGTCATTTTTTTGTTGAGCTTTTGTCACTTTTTTGTTGAGTTTTTGTCACTTTTTTGTTGAGTTTTTGTCATTTTTTGGTTGAGTTTTTGTCACTTTTTTGTTTAATTTTTGCCACTTTTTGGTTGAGCTTTTGTCACATTTTTGTTGAATTTTTGTCAAATATTTGTTCAGTTTTTGTCATTTTTTTGTTGCGTTTACATCCTTGCTTTCTTCTCATTTTTTTGTGGCTGCTTTGGTGCTTTTTTTCCCCCAAGAAGCTTTTTGATTCGGGTAACGCCAAACTGGAGAAAAACCAAAGCAAAATCATTCATATAAATAATAAATAATAATGGTCCCAAAATTGAACCTTGTGGTGCACCATACACGGGATTCCTTTTAGATTCATAATAGACATTGTCCCTGAATCCGTATTTATGCATTTTTTGAAGCAGAATATCGTGGTTTACTATTTCTATTGGCGAGATGATACTTTCCTCTCTTGGGTGAGGGGCTGACCTTTGACCTGTGTGCAGTGGACGTGCTGACCTACGTGACCTGGAAGCTGAGCGGTCTGCCCAAGCACCGCGTCATCGGCAGCGGCACCAACCTGGACTCCGCCCGCTTCCGCTTCCTGATGGCCGAGCGGCTGGGCATTCACGCCAGCTCCTTCAACGGCTGGGTGCTGGGCGAGCACGGGGACACCAGCGGTGAGTGAACACGGCCACCGCCACTTAACGCCACAGCTCGACACTCGGTGTTGACTTTGGGTGGTGAGTTTGGGTGAACTCACCACCCAAAGTCAACATCGAAACACCCAAACTCAACACTGAAACTCATACCCACACTTAATACCAAAACACAATTTTCAAACTTGAACACTTAGGGCCAGATCTTGTGGTTCATGGCGCAGGCTGTAGAGCAGACGACTGCGCAGACAGGTGGCGCTCTTTGCAATCTTCAGTGTCATACCTGGCGCAAAAAGTGGGCAGGACAGGAGGGGGGGACAGATTGGCATTGTGATTGTGTTGCCGCCCCCTCCCCATGCTTTCACCAGACCTGAGGAAGGCGGTGGGTTGCGAGGGGGGGTCCCCCTGTAAAAGCGTAACATGCATGATGCAGCGCAATGTTTAATAAAGATTAAAGAAATAAAAGTGTCCCTCCGCTGCTGCAGACACTCACTGCAGATCCAAGGTGAGCCGGCGGGACAGAGAGGCAGCAGGCTCGCGTTGGACACTGATCGAATGAGCAAAGTTACGAAATGTACAGGATTTAATTGATCAGAAACTGTGAAATCTTCTGTGGAGGAGTTAGAGTTATGCAGCAGTTGCAAAAAAACTGTAGCGTGTTGGAACATTTGAGCTACAGCCGCAGGATTCTCGGAGCGGCTGAATTAAAAAAAAAAAAAAGTTGCTCTGCGCCCTGTAAAATGCGCTTCTTTATTTTGGACTGAGCTGTGGCTACACAAGGAGCATCATCAGGAGGTAAAGACTGACACACGATGGAAATGTCTCCTTAAAACGCAGATCAGACCTGGTGTTGTGGCACTTGAGGCACGTGTGGTTTATTTATGGAAAACTGTTGTTGTTTTGGTGTTAGGGGTGTGTGTGTTGATCTACTGTATCAAAGTAAACCTGTGCGTAACCGACGCTAAAACAGACTTTTCAAGGCAATTTCGCTTTTGATTTCAATTTGACGTCGAATCTAAGGAAGAAGACAAGGCAGCGCGATGTAGAGAGGAACATAATGTGAAGGTTGCCATAAAAGAGTGAGTGCTGCTTGTAATGAATCAGCCTCAGTCGCCTCTTTTTCTTTAATAACGCCCTCTCCTTTAGCGCAAAACCTGCACCACGCTGCGTTTAGAATTGCGTACGGACTGCGCCAGTCACAAGATCTGGCCCTTAAATTCAACACCAAACCGCCAAACTGCCAAAACTCAACACTGAAACACTCAAACTCAACAACGAAATGCCAAAATTCTGCACCTAATTTCAATATGGAAATGCCATGAGTCGGCACGTGCCCGTCACCACTTAATGCCAGAACTCTACAAAGAAACACCCAAACTCAACACCAAAATGCCAAAACTCAACACCAAGGGCCCGATCTTGTGTCTCAAAACGCAGACGATAGCGTGACATTTTGCGCTCAGTCAGAGCACTTTGTGATCTTGCCACTCCAGACTTAGCGCATTTAAGTGGGTGGCTCCTTTTCTCTGGAGACGTGAACATGGTTTAGCTCACGATGGGGTAAATAAAGTTTTTAGTTTTGCCTAAGGCTTAAGAAAGAACGCAAGACAGCGCAATGTAAACGAGGAAGTGAATGTCAGCCGTGTTTCCATCAGTGCAGTCACCTCCTCTTGTGACGCCCCCTCGCAGGTGGCGGAGGCGAATGGCACATATATAGCTCCGCCACTCGGAAAATAATTCGCCAAGAGCCTGCACCGCCCCGTGCGCCGCCACAAGATCTGGCCCCTAAACTCAATGCAGAAACAACCAAACTCAACGCTCAAACTCAACACACAAACACCCAAACTTAACATAGTAACACCCAAACTCATGACCAAAACACCCAAGCTCAATGCTCACACTCAACACAGAAATGCCAGAACTCAATGCAGAAACACCCAAACCCTATCACCCAAACTCAACAGCGAAACGTCGCAATTCAACACCTAAACTCAACACCAAACCGCCAATACTCGACACCTAAACTCAACACTAAAACACTCCAACTCAACAACGAAACGCCAAAACTCACCTGAAAGTCTGACACAACTCAACTAAAACGTGTCTAAGAATCAATCACAAGCTGCATAACATTGATTAAATCAGGCACTTACACCACTTACCTGTTAGGGACACTACAGGGGAACAAGGAGGAGACGGTTTCAGGGGTCAGCAGGGCAAACATGACCCCAGCTTAGGCCCGGTCATCATAGGGAGCAGCTGACACAGTCCCTACTCCTCATAAAGAGCCTCATGTTTGGATGTTGCAGTTCCCGTCTGGAGTGGGGCGAACGTGGCCGGGGTCAACCTGCAGAAGCTGAACCCTGACATCGGCACTGACGCAGACAAGGAGCAGTGGAAGGCCACGCACAAAGCTGTGGTGGACAGGTACTGCTCTCTCTTCACGCCAGCAAGTACTGTGCTTTACTGGAAATAACTTTCTGCTCGTCTCACCCGCAGTGCGTACGAAGTGATCAAGCTGAAGGGCTACACGAACTGGGCCATCGGACTGAGCGTGGCCGACCTCACCGAGAGCATCGTCAAGAACATGAGCCGCGTGCACCCGGTCTCCACCATGGTCAAGGTCCGTAACCAGTGTTCCCTATAACCCAAAGACATTTCTCTCTCTGTCCACCATTGCAATAGCACCATCTGCTGGTGCTTCATGGTTTTATTCAACCTACCTGGAAATAAAAAGTCAGGAAACAAAACACAAAACTTAAAGCAGTGCTAAGTAATGTGTTTACCGTAACCCCTTAACGCCCGCCTGAACCGAGCACATTTTGTCCAGTTTGGCTTTACCCCAGTCCAAAAGCTTCTGGAAAAAAGAAAAAAAATTGGATAAAAATGGATTAAAAAATGACAAAAATGTGACAAAATGTTGCAAAAAAATGACAAAAATTGGATAAAAATTGACGAAAAAATGACAAAAATTGGATAAAAATGGACGAAAAAATGACAAAAATTGACAAAAAATGACACAAATGGGACAAAAAATGAAAAAAATTTGATAAAAATTCACGAAAAAATGACAAAATGTTACAAAAAAAACCAAAAATACGATAAAAATGACCAAAAAAATAAAAAGAATTGACAAAAAATGACAAAAATGGGACAAAAAATGACAAATATGTGACAAAATGTTACAAAAAAATGACAAAAATTGGATTAAAAATTGATGAAAAAATTACAAAAATTGGATAAAAAATTGACGAAAAAATGACAAAATGTGACAAAATGTTACAAAAAAATACAAAAATATGATAAAAAAATTGACAAAAAAAAAAAAAAAAATGACAAAAAAAGACAAAAAAAAAGACAAAAATGTGACAAAAAAAATGACAAAACAGTTACAAAAATGAGTTGACTACTCAACAAAAAAAATTATGGAAATTATGATGACGTGAGGAAAAATAGCTTTTTGTTACACCAAAGATAGCATTTGAAATGACTTGTATTACAGTATTAGAGATCCCAATCTGATGTGCAAATGAGAGAATGCAGCGCGAGTCAAAAATGTGCAAACTGCTCTACTGCCAATCCACTTTTGCACATGCTTGTTGTGCACATGAGCAAACGCTTGGGTAAATGATCCCCCAAGTGTCTAGACAATACCCACATGTTGATTACCGTAAATTCTCTAGTACTGGCCTGTATTCCATTAGCGGCCGGGTCTCTAACAGTGGCCGGGTTCGCGGCTGGCGGAGGCAAATTAAAACCGGTCTCTTCAACAGTCCGGGGCTTTAATTAGAAACTATGGCGGTAGAAATATTCCCCATGTTAGGAATTTGTCTCATACTGGTGTAAATGAAAACTCACGTGCAGGAAGTAACAAACGTGAACCCGGGCCGATGGGGGACGCTGCGGAGGAGCTGATCCGAGCGTAACTTTGACACAGATTTAGCCACTTTTCAAACCTCAGGTGACTATTTTTGGAAACAGGGAAAGCAACAAATGTTGTGTGACCCTCCAGGGTTTTAATAAAGTCTCCATTGCGCCTTCAAAGCACGTCCAGCTGCTCCGTGTGCAGGTCAGTCCCACGCCTCAAAATAACTCCTCCCATCAGCGCGAGCGTCTCGTCTTCTCTCGGGTCAGTCTCATGATCGATCACAAACACAAACGCTCCGTCTAAACTCAACTTTACACAAGACAACAACAAATAATCCGGTCCGCGGTAAAAACGAAACAGAAACCTGCAGTGACACTGATGTCAAAGCTCCGCTAACAGCAACGAAACACTTCCTGTTGTCCCGACAAAATAAAAGGCGTCAATGTTCCAGCCGCTGGGAGAGGGTTTGAAATGTTCATTAATAAATGAACCTAATATTTTAGGTGCAAATGGACACAAATCTCGTTTTTCTTCATTTTCCTGGTCGTCCGTTTTGCTCAAATAGAAATAAAGGCCTGTCTCTAATTGTGGCCTGGTTCCAATAAAGGCCTGGTCCTAGATGCCCTTGAGTAAATAAAGGCCCCGGCCTATATTATATATTATATATATATATATAGAGCATTTACGGTATGTAAAATGCAGAAAGCTAGCACGTGGCTTTTTAAGTCCCGTCGCGAGTGTGAGTGTGACCCTCTCCATGTCCCGTGTCTTTGTTGCAGAACATGTACGGCATCTCGGAGGAGGTGTTCCTGTCGCTGCCGTGCATCCTGAACAGCACCGGGGTGAGCAGCGTGGTCAACATGACCCTGACGGAGGGGGAGGTGGCCCAGCTCCGGGCCAGCGCCGACACTCTGTGGAAGATCCAGAAGGACCTCAAGGATCTCTGAACAACGACGGCTCTTTGAGTTTTACACTTTTCCCATTCGACGTCTGCGATACTCCCATTCTCACAAGTAGACTTAGCGGATACAGTAGAAGCAGTTCTGTTCCTACAAGATGTTGGTGAAACCCGGAAATGTCCAAGCACTAAAAGGTGGAAAGGACGATTCTTTTTGTTTTGAATAAATCTATTTGTGAAAAAAACTCCACCCATACAACACTTTGAAACCAGTTTGAACATTTTAGACGCAGCAGCTTTGAAACATTTCACCCGATCGCACTACGCCCTTTTGACCAGACAGATACGGCGGGATGTTTTCGTAATCTCGAATCTCAGCCCTGTCAGACTCACACACCACACAGCTCTATTTCTATTCACGCGCTGCCTTATCAATTAGCGGAAGAATTTTTCACTTGAGATACAAAGAAACACACAGCGCACTCTCCAGGTCCAAGCGTCCACTTCAGCGCGGCGTGTCCGAGGTAAAGCCATGTACTTTGTGCTTCCGGTGGGTCAATAAATGCAAACTGTCCCCAATGTGTCGTGCGTGTGGTCTTTGGAGCGCGCGGTCTTTGGAGCGTGTGGTCTTTGGAGCGTGCATTGAAAAACATGTTGCACTTTTAAGACGAGAGACGCTGCAGGTGAAGGAATTTCATGCACAAACTACGATCATACAATGCTTTATTTTGCTGATACAGTGCCTCTCGAAAGTACTAATACACCTTGAACTTTTACACATTTTGTCATGTTTACACCCATAAACATAAGATTTCATTTCGATTTTTTTACTGAACGTTCACACACAAGCAACAGACAACTGTGAAGTGAAAGCAAAATGATACATGATTCTGTTATTTTTCTAAAAATAGAAAACCGAAAAAGTGGGGCGTATGACTCTATACAGGGCCGGATTTTAGTAAAATGGGCCCCGGGGCTGAAGTTTTTTCAGGGCCCCTCTTATACTATATGTCTGTCTCTTAATTAGAACATGCAGAAGTAACTTCTTATCCATAGTACTAGTTAAAAAAATATATATATATACTAGATATATATAAAATTTGAGCTCCTGGCCCTGGCGGAAGAACCCTTGCGACAGCCAGACTAGTGGGGGGAGTCTGGGGTCCTCCCACAGAGATTTTTTTCATTCTAATGGTGCAATTTGGTGCATTCTCATGTGGCAATACGGGTGGTTAAGGTGGTAGAAAATAAACATAATATACTTAAAAGTAACTAAAATACCAACAACGCCAGCTTGAATAAACAAGCACTAAAGGACACACAGGTTCATAATTGAATAAGAGGCATGAACAGTTCCATTAAGAAAATACAGTATTTCATTTATTTACTTTGTATTAGGTTCAATAAATTATTTAGTTTCATCACACCCAGTACCATAAAAACATACAGTTCACAATCTCACGTTGGTTTGACAAACGCGGGCACCATCGTTCGTTTAGTTTGAGGAAGTGCGCCAGTGGGTTGACCACAGGGAAGGAAACAACCCAGGCAACATAGGTACAAAGCAGGAGGAAAAAAGGCAAGAAGGCGAGACAGCCATGGTGTTTGGGTGGAGACCTATTTAAAAAAAAGAAACGTTAGGCTACAAAATTATCACGTCTACCACGGCTTTGATCAAAACACGCACATGTAGGACAAAAGCTAGGCCACCATAGCCGGCCTCTGTACACCGCGGCGCAGGCCGGAGCTAAAAGTGATACAATCGCCTGATCAGCAACTAGTAAGATTCGATAGCTATGATAAAGAAAGCTATACTGATTACCTGTGAGCCGCCCGCATCTAACGCTCCGTGACTACCCGGAAGAGGGACGGTGAGGCAGTGTATGTGGGGGCGGTAACAGTGAAAGCAGAGGACGGTAAAAGCTAAAGCAGGGGCTGTTTATATTTTAGGGCTGGCGTCATCTAGTGGCAAGTCCAGCTCCACTCATGCATTTTAACAGACCAATAGGTACTTTTCTTCCCCCAGTGTCAGCTCAATGAAAATGGCTCAGACCTTGTTTACACCTAGTTTAGTACTGGTTTAGTCTTGGGTACAAAATCATCTGATCAAGCCTTACATGTGGGGGAGTCTGCAAAGAGAGAGGAAACTGTAAGCCCCTGCATAAATCCAGCCTTGACTCTACAAGATTAGCACATGTAGAGACTGATATTTTAGCCCATTCCTCTTTACAAAACAGCTCAAGCTCTGTCACATTAGAAGGAGAGCGTTTGTGAACAGCAGTTTTCAGGTCTTTCCACAGATCTTCAATAGGATTTAGCTCAGGACTTTGACTGAGCCATTCTTTTTTTTTAAACCATTCCATTGTAGATTTAGCTTTGTGTCAATGGCCCTCATTTATCAACATTGCGCAGAGAAGGGTGTATATTTTGGGTGCATTTTGGAAATACGCAGGAACGCGCGCGAGATTTATCAACGTGTGAGTTCCGCCCAGATCCGTGCGTACGCACCTGCAGCTGTTAGTAAATGCCGCGGCTGAAACCCATCGTATTTAAGAAAGTCACGCCCATAAATATTCACCACCAAGCTCTTCCACGCGACTAGACTTGTGAAAAAGAAGAACTTCACAGAGCAAGAAATACAAACGATAATTGTTGAAGTTGAAAAAAACAAGTTGATACTCATTAAAGGAGCACACAAAAATAAAATATGGAATGAACTAACAGCGTTGGTAAACTGCGTGGGACCTGTGACAAGGACCACTGATGAGGTAAGTTGTGTATTATAATTTATATTATGATAACGCTCATGAATGTGTTAAATCTTAACTATGTATAATCTTTTTATTTTAATTTACAGGTAAAGAAGAAATGGTCTGATCTGAAAATTGGTACAAAAAAAAGAGTCGCTGCAATTAAAAGAAGTTTAAATCAGACTGGTGGGGGGGGGGACCAGACCAAAGCTCACTATTGTCAGCGACAGAGGAGCGGGTGGCAGCCCTAATTGGCACGGCCTCAACGGAAGGAGTTGTTGGTGGTGATGGCGACACCGACATGTTTGAGGAAACCCTTGCAGGTGAGTCCTATCCAAGGACTAAATTTAAATCTGTCTAAACGAATGATTATTTATTTGTGTAATATAGGCCACTGACACAGATTTTCATGATGTGCTTTATTGTAGAACACGAGCCAACGCCAAGCACCAGCACGCAGGCAGACGCAGAGGCTGGGACCAGTACACAGCCAGCCAAGATACTGCAGCACGATCCGCCCGACAACGGGCCTCAGTGTTGACTGACGTCAAGACGTCATATGTAACCAGCTCGTTTTGATTAATAAGGCTCTTCTGTCAATAAATGACACCTTGAACAAAATGAATGACAATTTTAAAAAATAAAGAAGTGTTCCAATGATGTTCTTACTTCACTGTGGTTCTCTGCGATGTTGTGGAGGACCGCACAGGCCAGGATTATATGGAAAACTTTCTCCGGGGAGTATAAGAGCGTTCCCCCTGCATGTCCCAGGCAGAGCCACCTTCCCTTGAGGAGACCAACGCAGCGTTCCACTGTGGCACGCGTCCTTGTGTGCGCTTGGTTGAAGCGCTTCTCCTGTTGCGTGTGCGCATCGGCAAGAGGAGTTATTAGGGTACTAGGGGTATTAGGTAATCCAAAAGTGGATAGCCTTTGTCACCTAGAGCATGAAAATTAATTAATTGAAATGTAACCTACATTTATTGAAGAGCTGCCAGCCGCGTTTAACTCACCGAGAAGGTAACTTTGTCTTCTGAGAATTTTTGCCCCACGCTGCTGTGCTGAAAAATGAATGCATCGAGGTGCTCCCAGGCCACGGAGCTACAATGTTTAGGAGATGCAGCTTGGCATCACTGATGAGCTGCCCATTAATAGAGTGATAGCTCTTTCTATTCACAAATGCGTAATCATTGACGGATGGCGGTTTCAGACGCACATGTGTGCAGTCAATTGTCCCAATGACATCAGGAAAGCCGGCAATCTCATGGAATTCCCTCTTAATCATTTCTTGCTGGGCATTGTCATATGGGAATCGGATGTAGCGTGGTGTCAAACTTCGGATGGCAGCTAGCACAGACGGTAGGATGCGGCTCATAGTTGGCTGGGTTATTCCAGACCTGTCTGCTATTTCCCTTTGGAACGACCCAGTGGCCAGGAAGCCCAGCGTGGACAGCACCTGAAGCGGCACTGAAATGGCACAGGAGCGCCTGGTCTCGCAGCTGAGCTGCGGCTCCAGGTCTGCGCACAACTCTATTAATACGTGTCTCGGTAGACGGAATCTACTGATCAACCAGTCCTCTGACTCACTCAGTAAGTCACTTCGATCACGGAAGACCCTCTCTCGTGTTAATGCAGCATGTGCATCTTCTAACAGCGCAAGGTCTGCCATTATTGAGAGGGGGTCTTTTGTGACTTCATTCCTCTATTTATGGCTGAGCTGGACCCGCATTGACCAATTGCCTTTCCGCACTGATTGCGGGGGACTTAAAAATGAATGAATGAATGAATGAATGTATTTTAATTAGCCTCATTAATGACTTAATCCATCAAATTGCATCTTGCAGCTTATCTAATGAAAATGACTACCTTGGTGCGAACAATTAGATTGCATTTTTGCAATGAGTGTGGTGTGAATAAAATATTGTTATGTTGATGTCATATAATGAGGTGTTTTGTTGTTCACCTCTTGATTTTTTGGCGTGATATACGATGGAGATTGGTGTATATTTGCACCACCTCCTGACCTGGTGTAGGATTTGAGCGCACCGTACACCAGGTGCACGGTGCGCTCATATTGATAAATGCCAAAACATGCAGAGATTTTTCATACACCCCACATACGCTCTGATTTCAGCGTAGCGCCCTCATTTATCAACACTGTGTACAAAAATGGTGTATGTGTATGTGTAGATTTGCGATATACGCCAGAGTGCGCGTCACATTTATGAACCTGTGCTCTCAGATCTTTCCGTACGCAAAAGCATCTGATGGTAAATGCCACGGAGAAATCCTAGTGTCATTTGAATGAAATGCCCCAAAAAAACACGCAGTGCTTCATTTGATCCCCCGTTTGGGGGAATGCATTCCCCCAATTTTGAGTTTGTCAGGGTAAAGGATCTGGGAAATCTCAAGGTTTTGAGCTTCATGCATGGAATGGGTGCAAACAGGTCCTTATCTTGTCTGACCAAGCGTTCCTTTATGTAATTCTAGACAGCGGTTTCACCTTTTCTTTCCTCATCAAGAAGATCGCTCTTCACCTCATTCTCAGCGGTAACACCAGATCTGAGAGAAACAAGTTCTTCATGGTCTTCAAATGGATTTATCATGTTCTGGACTGTGTTCATCACTGACAGGATAGCTTGATCATCCCCTCCTCTTAATCTTACTTTTGTCGATTCTTTTGAAGGTCGACTGTCATGAGACAGGCCAGCCATCATCTCACACTGTCAGCTAATTACCACCTTCTCTGGTTGGGCAAGGATCCATCTTTGTACAGAGCCTGGTCTAAGGGTTATGCCTTTGACACCACCTTTTGTTTTAGAGTCTCAATTGACTGTCGATAGCCGGGTCACAAGTGATAGATGAGAAAGAATGCGTACCTTGACGTTGAACAGTCCAGTTGCCAGTGTTTGTTATCATCTGATAACATGCAGGATGGGTTGAGGGCAGGTTTGTCATTTCTAGCCAATACGCAGGGAGATATCTAACATAGTTCACACGATTGTATGAAAAGTACTATGGCATCATCCTCGTACAGCAGCAAGATGAAGCTTCCAGTTGGATGTTCGTGTGGCACGGATGAATGAGAGAAGCCGCTGGATCAGGTCTCGGTAAGAAGACCAGTTTGAAGGTTGGGTTAGTACGGCTTTAATGTAGTGTGAATATCATTTCCAAAGTGACAACAGATTCCATGATCCAGCCTTACACCCCTGCGCGGGCTCTGAGGTCTGTGGATCAGAATCTGCTAAAGGTTCCACGTACGAGTTTTCGTACTCGAGGCGACCGATCCTTCCAGGCTGTTGCTCCCAGGCTCTGGAATGATCTTCCGCCCTCTTTGCGCTGTATTGACTCTGTTGATTCTTTCAAAAGCGAACTTAAGACACAGGTGTGGTCCTGCTCTCGAACCTCAGATAAATATAAATACTTATCTCCATGACATAATTTAGTATTTACATACTCACCAACAATTTCCAGTGAGAACATTTACACAGGAAATGAACCCATCATACTGCTGGAAATTCACCTGCAAAATGGCACATCCCATTTTCCAAAGCATTTCTTAAAAGCAATTATTATATTTACTTTATTACCTTTGGCAATTTACATCGGGCAACTGCCTTTTCTCTCCGAAAAGCAGCACGTACATGAAGGAGGGCCTCAAGAATCTAAGGATAAAATACAAGTCAGTAGCCTGGCCATGCAGACTACATGCTTTTCCAGTCCTTCACAAGACGTGGTGTGGTGGTGGTCAGTGTCATGATGGAGAGGCACATTCACCAATCAGAGGAGAGATGATTTGACCAACATGGCAGCTGACTTTACGAAGAAATCTGTGGGAGTGTTTCATGGGGATGGCCTTGGGTGTTCTTGTCATGGGTCACACATTATCTTGAATGGAAATACTTACATGTTGTCTGTGTGGTAGTACGCACTTCCGCTGGTCGACCAATCACCGCTAGATCCGACTCTATATTAGGGGCGTCTCACCTTCAGCCCTCCTTTTCGCCTCTGACGTCACGTAGCTTAGCCTGGGGACGGAGCTGCTGCGTTTGGCCAGTTAGTGAACGTTAAACTACTTGTATGACCCACAAGCTCCCATCAGTAGATCAAATTTACCCAACAATGCCACCCTGGGTTATAGTGCCAGGGACACTTTCGGAAAAAGGCCTCGCAAATTCGTGATTGAGTGAACCAGGAGAAAAATTACAATATTTATTTATATGGGCCAAATGCAACAAATACATATAGATAAGTTTTATTTCCGTTCAAAATACCGTAGGCCTCATTCACACATAAAATCCAACATTTGCACAATAGTTAGACCACACGTCCTTGGTCAGTTTCCGTGTGGTTTTCATTCACTAAATCTAGTTTGATCTGTCCTAAAACCGTGTTGTTTGTAGCATGTTGGCGTCTTCCTGAGCTCATTTTACTCATTGTTTGAGTGGATGCGGATATGAATGAGTGTGAATGGGGTTGTGTGTGTAAAACAAAACATTTTAAATTAGATTTATAAATTGAAAGTAATGCACTTTTCTATTAAACTAAAATGAATTCAATCTTATATAATAACTTTTGCTTTGTCGGTCCACTTTCATGCTCCTATCGAACCTGTGACCTTTTAAGCAAATATATGTGGTTCCTTGGGCCCAGAATACAAGGTGGCGTTGTTGGTAATTACTAAAGTACCTGCTGCTGCTCCTCCCTCTTCCTCCTCTGTGTGCAGGTGCTCCCCTGGCTGGCCCCTCCCGCTCTGCTCCTGGGTGTGGCTCCTCCTCAGCTGCTCCCTATTTAAGGAGATTACCTTCACCTGTGGGGGGGGGAGCTCAGCCCTGCTCCAGCCTGCTCACCTGGCAGCGCCACGTTGACTCTTGTACATTTAAAACCTTTATGTCTATGTTTATTGTCAGCCCTCAATAAAGCTTGGCATTAGCCTGTCACCACATAGAGCCGGTCGGCCCACAAAACCACCATCAAACCCGTATGGCATTCATAACTGTTGCTATATTGTTGCTTTTTAAATGTGTTTACTCAATTGCAGTCCATCTTAGAACAGCTTAACCCTCAATAACACCTTTAAAAACATACGTTAAGGGAGCTTCGACACAAAAGTGCTTTCAACTTTAAAGAGCTATAACTCAATGATGGAACAATAGTTTTTAAAACTTTTAAAACTAAAGATCTGACTGTCCTTTTCATACATATTTTCAAACAAATGCTTGGGGTCAAATGTCACAGACGTCAGGCCACATCAGCCAGACCAGAAATTTCCCATGTTAGATTAGAAATTTGTGTTTTTGGAGCTACTTTGGGTCAGAAAGTTGGCAATGAAAGGGTTAATAACATTCTGAAAGTTAAATTATTTTTATATGTATGTAAAGGAGAGTCAGACCTTCACAATAAAAAAATTTAGATCACCAAAAAAAAATACACCCCCTGGGGAAATTTCACCCAATTGGCTTTAAAAATGTCCAAGATAAAGTCCAAAAACACAAAAATATGCTTGGGTGTAATTAAGGGTTAATTGTTTGATACATTTCTACTCGCAACTGCTCTGGCCCTCGTGGCAAGTTGAAAAACCCAATATGGCCCTTGCAAAAAAACATCTGCTCAAACCCGGTATAGACACTGGTGCGTAGTACCTTTTGTGTTGTGATGTTTTTAGGTGACTAAGGTGCCATTGGGTGAAATAACAAGAGTTAAGTTGGTTAAAATAGCTTTGCTGCACTTCATAACACTATATATACACAGTGTTATGAAGTGTACAGTGTTGATGTGATCAGGGTTCTTGACCTTGTCCAGGCTGGAATGGGTCCTTTTGTATGTCAGCCAACACAGGTAGGTCTCTTCATGAGGCGGGGGCCCCTGGGAGAGGTGGGGCTGCCGGACTGCACATAACTGGAGTTGTTATTTACACCAATATTGCCTGAGCATAGCCTGAGACGCATTAGCCACACATCACCAAAGATGGTATTGTGTGTATGTGCACCATCATTCTACCCGGTTACATCTACAGGTTCCCATGTTACATAAATGTGTTCATATGGTGTACTTGCCTTCACAAACAGCTATTTTCCCTTATGTACAAATCTGACAAGCTGTATATGACAATGTTGTTCTCAGAAAACGTAGCCTGCAAGATCACCAGTGCTTATGATGCGCCAGTACTCCCTTTTTTTTTGCATATCTCCTTTGCATTCTTCATGATGTGCGACTGGCAGTGTTTTGAGCGCTTTCTCAGAAGCTATTCGGAAATACACTGCCAATATATCTGTGAGCCCCCAGATGGCAAATGCGAAAGAGATGGACTGCATCAAAACCTTTGAGCCGTCACACATGACCATTAAGGGCGCCACCCTGTGACCATGGCTCCTCTTCACACCAGTGACAAATGACATCAGGAAACATGTCACGGATGCAGTGGTGTGGTCACATGTGATGTTAAGGTGTGGTCACATGTGATGTTAAGGTGTGGTCACATGTGATGTTAAGGTGTGAGCACATGTGCAGATGATGAGCGTGCGAGGCGGCAGGTGTGTCAGAGCCGTGTCAATCAGCGGCAACGCACGTCAGCTGTTCAGAGCGCCATGAACACGCGTGAGGAGTAAAAACACATTCAGGAATCATCTTAATTTGGAACAACATCTTCTACATCAAGACACAAGTGAAATGGAAACGGCGTCTGAAAGAGGAGGAAAAGCCACGGCAGCTGTGGTTTGAAATGCCTTTCCTGAGCCCAGGCATTCGGATCAAAGGAATCATACGCTTAAAGCAGTACTAAGTAACTTATTTACCTTAATAAATCCTTCCCGTAGTCCCTGTGGGGGTAATACAAGTGTTTATGGGATGATTGGAGGGTCTTTCATCGCCCCCTGGTGTCTCTGGCCAGAAAACCATGTTTGCAACTTGACTGCCCCCGGTCCGGAGTCACCAATACACACTAATGAAATCACGAAGAAGAAGCTAACATGCTAACGGGCAAAGCTAACTGCGGGCTAACGTCACTTTAAACAGTATTTACAGCCAAGTTTGAGTGAAAAAAATATTTCCATTGTATAATTGGATGCACAGTAACACTCTCTCTCTTCGCCTTTCCTGTCAGCGTAGTATTTACTCTCCAGGACAATTAATAAGTTAAAAAATCGTAACTTGCTACTACACCTGCAGTTGCTCTTATGGCCTCTAGGGGGAAGAGTTACTTAGTACTGCTTTAAACTTGTGAAACACGGGCATGCACTGGATTACAAACATGTTTAAAAAGGGGATTTTAACGTGACATGATCGCTGGACAGACCGGTACTGCACACTCAAACCCACACATATTGAAATGAATATGCGGGAGAGGAAAGAGGCGTGATTTGCCTCAAGTGTCGGAGAAATGTCGGCTAGTAAAACTATTCCACTGTCACTAAAGTACAAACAAAAAATCAGGAAACCGATTTCATTCATATCCTAGTGCAAGCCTTTCAAGCGTCCAAATAGAAGCAGCAGCGCGGTCCGTACGGTTAGGTGTAGGTACCATAGTGGCCGCAGGAAGAGGTGACCTACCCGTCTACGGATGATGAACTACGAACTTGTAGATATAGAAGGGTGACTCTTGTGGCTCCTCAACAGGCGTCATCCAAATACACTATGTCCTCTTTACACCTTTCCTGGTGTATTTGGATGCCACTGAGAGACCAGAGCGTTTTTAGCACGCTGGTGTTGTTTGATGCCAGCTTGAGCATCCGCAGGTCCCTGCATCCAGACTCAAAAACGGCTTCTGAGAGTTCGCCTACATCTCTCACATGCATGGCTCTGGGTTTCTCAGTCTGCAGACGCTCCTCCAGGGTGGTCCGGTCACTGGCTCGCACCGGTCGACTTTTGGTGCTGGTCCGTTATCCAGGACCAGCTTCACAGAAAATGTCTTCTGTGACTCCAAAGTCACCTTTGCCTCAACCTTGCCGTCCTCAAATCTGCAGTAGGTGGAGCAGCTGAAAAGTTGTCCCTTCCAAGTGGTGTGTTTTGATCAAGGGAACACTAGGGAAACACCGTACGGATTCCGCGGGCAATGACGATGGTCCATTCCAAACCTTGGAACCCTGTACTGTGTCTTTTCACTGTCAATGTGGCCCAATCTTTTGGTTCAATGCTGAAATGCAGTGAGGCCAGAGGCAAGTGTATTTCAGTGATTGCCAAGTCAAGAGAAACCACTGACTGTAAACAAAGCAAATATAAGAGTCCATTACAGTTTGTTTTGGAAACAAACCTCAGACCCGGAGCTAGGGACATTTCCCCCGACACTGAGGGGCACTCCTGATGGACTGACGTTGCTCTGCTATGACAGACCATCAAGTATAGTAATTATGGACTACTTACTATTATACTGGCACCATCTTGTTCCTGGCCATACTCCTGCAATTACATGAGGTAGTGATGTTTGTCATAATCCCACGTGTGTTGGGTGTGTATGTGCTACAGTGTGTATGGTATGGTAGCACATAGGTTTGTCATGGTCCTGTGTTGACACTCCTCCCCTCCCTCTTGGGTTTGTGTTTGTCTTTTTCCTCACCTGGGCGGATCCATCAGATCTGCACCTTGTTACTCACACACCTGCATCCAATCCACAGCTTGTTACCTGCACAAGAAGCCCGGCTCTTCCTCCGCACGCTGCCAGTTTGTCAACAAAACTACCACAATCAGTTTGGCTTCAGTGTCTGTGTTTGGTAAAGATTTTGTACTTGGAGTAATTTGTACTTTTTGTCCACGACCTGTTTGCCTGCCCACCTTCTGCTTTTGGGTCCAACTTCCAACCATGACAATGTTAACGTGGTGTTGGCTCGTTCTACAGAATGCAACATGTGTACCATGAATGAGGCTGAAGATCGTTGCTTCACTCAGTAGCAATGTTCTGGTTTGCAGGCCAGCACACCCCAAAACCCATTTTCTTAGAGATTTGTTGGTAAAGTGAGATTCTCCAGAAGACATTTTATTTGAGCCTGTATCTGGTCATCTTTGAGCCGCAACATTTTGTTCTGCAACAGTAACAAAATGGTTGTTGAGATGTACATTCCTGCAGGGTTGACGTGAACACCAACTTTTATGGAATAGAGACGGGTTACTCACTCCAGGCAACTGGAGATGATGAACTCTATCGAGGGACACAATCAGTGCTTATGTACATATTAAGTGGTTCTCGTAACTGTGTTATTATAGCTCTATCTATGGAGCGTACTCATTTGGATCAGCGATCTGTTTCTATATTGCACTAAAGTTTGTCTTATTTTGATGCTTTATGCCGAGATTTACACCATTCATTTTTGGTTGTTTTAAGAGTTGCATAACATTTAATGAGGTGGTGCTAAAAGTACAAAAATCACTTTATAGTTCTCAGAATAGGCAACAGGTAAATTACTAGTTAGATATTCTTCAGAACAAATTGTTGATGTCACCCATATCA
The DNA here is from genome assembly GCF_951799975.1 of Gobius niger. Taxonomy (NCBI): domain Eukaryota; kingdom Metazoa; phylum Chordata; class Actinopteri; order Gobiiformes; family Gobiidae; genus Gobius; species Gobius niger. The sequence goes on along the minus strand of NC_136873.1, from coordinate 3,720,139 downwards.
AATCAAACTTTATTTATAGAGCGCTTTTCATACAAAATGTAGCACAAAATGCTTTAAAAACATTAAAATCATCCCCACCCGCGACTCACACAAACGCATATAATACAGACAGCCAAGCAGTTAAAAGTCTTAGTAAACACTGACATAAAGCTGGGTACATAAGGCTGAGTACAGATGGACCGAAAGAGCACTACCTGTGGCATGGAGGAGAGGCAGCAGTATTTCCCTCCGGAGTGTTGCCACGACCTCCTCACCCAAAAGGATCTTCTCTGCAAGCTGAGGGGTTTGTCAGTAATCCATAATCTTGTGTTACATTCTTATCTTGCACACAAAAACTCCACAGGAAGTACCATCCTGCTGCCTCGGATGAGGAATGGTGGTACTTGCGCATTAGAAAGCTGACCATTCAATGTCGGTCACTAATGCACACTACTGCATTTGATACACATTCCACTGAATCAGTTAAATACTAATCTTGTGACATTTAGGCACTTTTTTGTGTTCCTCTTTGTGGCACCAAAGTCCACGTAAAGGTCCCTTTTTTCATCAACATGTAAATGATCTGTCGACAGAAAAATCCCTCATTGCTTTCGCATACAACTATATCAGTGAACTGAGTATACTCACAACCAATGTCCAATGATGGTTGTGACACACTGTCCCCAAAACCACCTCATAATCCGGCAGATTTCTCTAGTCATGTAGAAACTGTCCAACACATAAACGTGACGGTTGCATCGTTTGCTCTGCACGTATAGATAAGCGTTAACGACCTGTAAAAAAATGTATTTCGAATCTATACAGACTGAGAAGAATAAGGTCGCATACTTCGATTTCCAGTTCATTCCCAGGGACCAGAGCCATGAGGTCTATCCTGGCCCATAACGCCCTCCCTGGGTTTGTACCAGCCCACACATTCTTAATCCCTGCAAAAATAAAGCCTTCATTAATATATAGGTCACATTAATTAGCATAGCTGTATATTACTCACAGTTGTGCTCCTCAGAATCCATAGGTTCTACCTTTACATAGGCCACGGGCTGTGCCACTGGTAGGGGCTGAGGCAGGGGCAGGGGTTGAGGTAGGGGTTGAGGAGGTAGAGCTGGGATAGAGAGCTGGGACAGAGATCGCAGGTGGACTTGAGTTAAAGGTTAAGGCTGGGGTTGAGCTGGGGCTGATTTGAAGGGATATTTTTCAGGGGTCAGGTGATCCATATTGACCCTCCTCTTCACTTTGCCCTCATTGGTGTCCAAATCTACACTTTTGCCCTCCACACCTAGAAGAAGTGTCAGTTATGATAAGCATCAAGGGGTGTGAAACAGATCAATCTGACAAAACTATTTGAAAGTGTAGATCAGTGGTCTGGCATACGGTTAAAGGAATGTAATGTGTTTTTGGGGTGAGTAAATAACAGGAGTCTCTTAATTACCAGTTATCTTGAACGGTCCCAACAGGTTTGTCTCCATTTTGCTTCCTTTCCTCTGTTCGGCCCTGAGGTCAGGTCCTCTACACCGGTTTTCTGGAGCTTCTGTTTAATCTTTTGTTGGCTCTTTCGCATATTTTGTAACACTTCCTTAAATGAGGCCTTCAAACACTTCTTCTTTGTCAATACTTTCTTTTATTTGTTCCTCTGTCACCTGGGAAAATAAAAAAGATTTTAATGACATGTTTGAAAAGTGAATGCCAGGATGAATTCAATAACCTCCACATCCTCGGGTACTTCCACGGTGTATCGAGCCTCCCGTCCAAACACCAAATAGTACAGGGAGGATTTGACTGTCAGTTGTTTCTTTGTCTGTAGTGCAAACATGGTGGATTGTAGATACTGATCCCATTGGTTTGAATTGCCCTCAACCATTGGCGGAGGCATCTGATAGACGTAGAAGTGTTCTGTGAAGATGCAACCCATCGGTCTTCTTTCAATACCCAGTGACTTGCACAGCTGGGTGTTGAGCTAATAACAAAGTTCGTAAAGACACCCCTTACATTATGGATTTACAGGAGAAACTGGGAAAATTAGACAAAACCAGCATATGATATAGACTCATGACATTGCATATCATGAGTATTATCATGCCTTGTTCCGGAATTCTGGCCCCTGACCCGTGAGGATTCTTTTTGGGGCTCTGTGCCTGTAAAAAAAAGTCCACTATGCATTCCACCACCTCTACTACAGTCTTGGTTTGCAGTGGAAATGCTTCTGGCCACTTTGTGAAATAGTCGACTACAGTGCAGATGTAGGCGCTCTCTGTTGGTGTCAGTCGTCCAACGAGGTCCATCCCAACTCATTCAAGTGGTTCTGATACCTGAGCAAATGTACAGTTAGTGACCACAACTTCATCTTCTCTTCACCAATCCATATGGAAGGTGTCGTTTTTTTATTTTTAGAAACCTTATGACCTACTTATACAAAAAATTTCTAACTGAAATGCGTACCTGATTATAAAAGACTGATTTATGCTCCAGTAGTGACATGAATTAGGAGAAACAAGCAGAAACAAACATGAAATAATGTGCACATTGTGACATTTTCAAATTTAATACCATAAAGACAAACTTCATTGTGAGTAATTCAGTAAGGCCACACCAAATTCATCTTTTATCAACCCACCTCTAATCCACACTATTGGTTAATTAATGGACACTTACTTCAATTGGGTTGTATTGTTTCTTTTTTTTTTTATATTGCATCTTTTCTTCTGGCATGCAGGACATTCAGCAATCTGGATGTTCATGAAATATAGCAGAAAGGCTTATGTTACTGCTTGCACTTTAACTTACAAGTTAAGTTGTATATAGTGGACAAATATTACAGCTCCACTTACCCTTTTTCTTTATATCCGCCTGCATGCCGAGCCAATAGTGCTGAATGATGGCACTATGTTTTTTTCCCATCCACAGTGGCCCCCAATTTTGCTGTTATGGAAGTCGTCAAAAAGTCGGCTGGCCTCCTCGGCCGTGTGGACCACTTTTGCATAGTGGTATTTGCTAAACCCACACCTCTGGCACTTGTACAGCTGTACATTTTTTAAAATTCAGATATGTATACAGAATAAACTTTACACCCAGCTATTAAATTTGATATAAACAAACAATGACAATAGCTCTGTTTGTGCTTACGTCTCTGCTCTTCTTTTGATGATGCCCCTCCCCCCAGCATCAGCAAAGGCTGGAAACCTGCAGCTCCTGGACTTTTCGCGGCTCCATTTCAAACTTTCCCTAAACTGACCCAGACCTGCTCTGAGTAAACTAAACTAGACTTAACTGTCACTATCCCCAACTATCTTAACTTAAAAGTATGGCTGTAACTGTCCACTTTTCTGCTAATTCTGAACTTAAATACTCTATTAGCTCCAGCACTGCTCTCACTACACAATCTGCACTGATGATTCTGAACCTTGACTTAAAGTGTGATTTCTAAACCTTAATTTAAAGTGTGATTTCTAAACCTTAACTTTAAGTTAAGGTTTAGAAATAACACTTAAAGTGTTATTTCTAAACCTTAACTTAAAGTGTTATTTCTGAACCATAACTTAAAGTGTTATTTCTAAACCTTAACTTAAAGTGTTATTTCTAAACCTTAACTTTAAGTTAAGGTTTAGAAATAACACTTTAAGTGTTATTTCTAAACCTTAACTTAAAGTGTGATTTCTAAACCTTATCTTAAAGTGTGATTTCTAAAGCTTAACTTAAACTGGTGAGGGGAGAGCACGGCGGAGCAAGACGTCCCTGCTCCGCCTCCTGCCCTGGGTGCAGCGGTCTTGTCCACATTCACCCAATTCTTGACAGATTTCCGACAGAACGCGACAATTCCCAATAACCCGCAACAGTCCGCACGCAGCACAACTGCCCAATCATCACATTCCACTTGTCATTGTTATGCGTAAACCCAGCAGCATTAATTAATGTGCCTTGTATTCAGGTGTGCCTTATTTATGAATATTGATAATGTGCCTTATAATCATTAGTATTTGCAGGGTCCTAGCAGCACCATCATGCCCCCCCTTTCTGTCTTGTCCTGCTATTGTCTGTCGTGGATTCAGCTTTTAAACAAAGTAAAAGATGAAATGAACTTGTTAAGAAACCAATTTCTAATAAAAAACATGCTTTTGCCTCGGCCCGGTCGTTTTTAACGTATCTGTGTGCCTAAAGGTGTGTTCACACCAAACGCAGCCAAGCGTCAGGTTTACATTGAAAATACATGAAGGACGCGCCTCAGGGAGCGTCACAATGTCTCGCAGTGAGTCACGCGCCTCCTGTGCGGCGCTTTTTGACGCGCGGCCGACGGTAAATGTTTAACTTTTTGGAGAAATTCGTGAGCGTCGACCAACTGGAGCTTCAGCAGCTCTGGGACTTTTACGACACACTAGGGATGCACCGATACCACAGGCTTGTACTCATACTCGTACTCATTCATGAGGTCCCGATACCAGAAACCGATACCATTTGACGTGCAGCCAGCGCAGCTACGAGGCGCAGCTACGAGGCGCAGCTCTCAGCTGAGGAGAGAAGAAGCAACAAACTGGAGAATAGTTTAGTGTAAATCCAATATTCCACGTAGAGCTGACTTTATTACAGACTGCGCTCTCTAAACCAGAGTCTGAGCTGGATTTAACCAGAGCTTAATGTTGTTCGTGCTGCAGCGTCTGCAGTGTTTACAACATACAGGCTAACGTTGCTAACTCACGGCTAGCAGTTTTGGCCATTCTGACGCCGTTTTATGCCCGCCGTTTATTCATCTGAAAAACTAACCCAGCGACTAAAAAGTCCTCAGAAAATCCAGATCAAAGACATACAGCATGTTTATATTGAGCCAAAATGAGCTGCAGCAGAACAATGAAAACGCTGTAGCTTCTCGCTAAGTTACTACAAACACACGAGAAAATCTACAGGAGCTGAAGTAAAGACGAAAAGAGACCATTTAAGTAACATCTCAATACTATTGTTAAATAAAAACACATAAATGAATAAGGCCTCAGGCATTGGGAGCTTTAGGACATGGGCTTTTCTGTCTATGATGGACAGTGCAATAAAAATTAAAAATTATGTTGAATGAAAATAAAAATAAATGGCATCAGCACAATTCTAATATAACTGCTCTTAAATGTGTCGCCGACTTTACTTAAGGAAATGTAAATGAGTAAATTTACTAATTACAAACCTGCTGTGAAAAAAGTAAGAATGTTGAAGCAAATGCCTTGTACTCGCATCGGTATTCGGTATCGGCGAGTACTTAAATCAAAGTACTCGTATCGGTTTTAGAAAAAGTTGTATCGGTGCCTCCCTACGACACACATCAGTGTTTCTATTACCCCACCGACGAGAAAACTTTATTTCAATGGCTGAATCTGCGCTGGGAATACGTTTGGGCCTCGAGGAGGTCTATGAACACAGGCTGACGTGCAGCCAGAGCGTCGGTGACATTTGTGACGAGCGTGTCACTGGGTGTGACTCTGGTCCTCCTGTTCCCCACCCCCTATTCCCTGTGTGTGAGTGCTGGTGGAGTCTGCTGGAGCCACTCACCTGTTGGCTATCTGCAATCAAGCTGCGGCAGTGAAAGACCCAGCTCTCCAGACAGACTCTGCCAGATTGTTCCGTCAGCTTGATGGTGATTTTGCAGTCGGCTCCTGAAAGTACTTTATACTTGCCTGCTTTTTTTTTTTATTTTTATTTTTTTAATAATTTTATTTTAACAATGCTGACATACATACCACTTACAAGACAACACATTGACATAAGACAGTACAAAAAAGGGAATGGAATGTGTATGAAGGCAACATAAAGAGAAAATAAAAGTGTAGTGTGTGTGAGTGAGTGTATGTGTGTGTGTGGTTATACGTTTCCTTTTGTTCTAAACATGTTGACCTAATTTACAAGCGTAAGTTTCAGCTAGAGAGAGAAATAATAATAAAAAAGAAAGAAAAGGGACAAAACTCGAAACATGTTTGCTTATAAGATATCATTTTGGCTTATAGGCCATCGGCTAGCTCTCAGAAAGGGCTTAGAAAATGACTTTTGTTCCAGGAAATAGGAAATACTTTTTATTTTGATTTTTATCAAGTACAATAGTTAAACTTCTTCCACAAAAATTTCCACACGCAGACTCCCTGCAGTTAATGAGAAATTGGCTCCTAAAGCGGGGAAGTTTGTGAAAAAATGGACATTTTAGACTCTACAGGCATTTTTGACTCCAGTTATTTCAAAAAGTGTAAAGGCCACAGACTTCAAATTTTACAATAATAAAGACAATACTAAAAATATTCAATATGTGGAAAAAGAAGGTGGATAGGAGTTCTAGTTTTTAAGAAATAACTTTTGAAAATATGCCTTTTTTGAAATATGCGTCCTATTGAAAAAAGCACACTATGGGACCTACCATTTCCACATGACATTTTCAAATTAGATTTTATGAACATAAATAACAAATTGCTCCAGATAAGTTTCAAACATTCTTTTATTTTTTTGTGATTTTGGGGTTTTTAACCATCAGAAGCAGATCAAGTGTATCTTGGCATATGGACGAAAGCTTGACTTCAGTCTTGCCTGTTAGATCTTGTAATTCATTCAATATAAGACCTTCTACTGCAGTGGTTCCCAAACTTTGTTCTTGATTCCCCTCCTGTGCATGCTGTAGTCAGGCTGCGCCCCCCCCTCAGTCGAAACAAATGCAATAAAAAAATCAAAACTTGAAAATATTTACCGATATGCATTTTAAACACATTTTCTGAAATTAGATAGTTTTATGCACCTGTTGTGATTTTTAACCATTTTAACTTGTGCAAATGTATGACCTGACACTCTGACCAGACAAAGCTCTGGGCCCCACCTGCCGTCCCAGGAGCCCCCGCTCCCCAGGTTGGGAACCACTGTTCTAACGCACTCTCTATCCAGGCAAGGAGGCTGAAAAGTTTTTGTCGTTAGGGTCCTTTAAAGGCTCTTTCTGATGTAAAGTGTAACTCCTGAATTACTGTCCTCGTTCAGTGTTTCAAAAGTTCACTATTATTTCTCAGATTAGACGGTGATCGGAGGAAAATCTGCTCGAATCCTTGACATCAGCCGGTCCGATCTGAAATCAAAAAGTACCGTTAAGTTTAATTTACAACTAGTTTATTGTATGTTGATGGTAAATACTTCATATACCAATTTTTTTTTTAATTACATTGTATGTACAGTTTTGGGGCCCATATAAGTAGATTATTAGTTAAAAAATAAAGTCTAGTATCTGGGATGATAATGGATGATTGTGAATCTGTGAGGGGTTAGTCGTGCCTTTTCTGAAACCGCGTCCTCCTTCCTTTTCCTACTCACTAACACTGGAAATGCATGTTCCCTCGAAGGAAAGGTCTGTCCTAAGCAGAACACGCAGCAGGAGAAGTGGTTTATAAGCATCGATGCCGACTCACAGGTGTGTGTTACAGAGAGCAGCCTCATGCACCAAACGACTTCTGTTCCATGTTTGTTTACAAGAGTCACATTTTACAGTCATATAGATATTTGATAATGAAAAAGAAAGCAGAAATGAGACCTAATATTGGCAAGTTTTAAGAAGCTAAAATATAGTGTACATATGAACAATCTGAATCTGAAACTCTAAGAGGAAATTAATGTTCAATTCAAAGAAGTAGTGTAAGTGGGAAGCAAAAGGAAGGAGGCGGTTTCAGAAAGGGCCAAGGTCAGATGCCACAGAGTCAGACACATTTTGTTCTAGGCCCAAGTTAGAATTTGATGGGGAAAAAAAAGAAATCTCACTTCTCTGATATTAATTTAGACCAACCCAATAAATCCCTGTAAATCTAAATGCATGACTTGATTATAAGACGGTGATAAACAGAAAAATACATGACATACCTCTAATCTGAGGCCTCTGACGAATCTGCAGTTCATTGATGATCTTTAGCAGAGTCTCATCAGGATCACTTCTCTGTTGTCCAAAGTCCTCCAGACAATCACAGGAGATCTTGTATGTGGCCACAGATGGCAGGTTCTCCCACTGTAAAAATACAGACAAAGCACATTTTAAGTTTTTAACAAAAAGTACAGTCAAGAATCAAAGCCATATCTGAGGAGCCAAAAGGACAGAAACTGAGAATTCAGAGCTTAGATTAATATAATATTTACTATAATTTTCAGTCAGATAGTCTTCAAAACGTGTTAAGAACATTGCTATATAAAGGCCTCTCGATAAGTGTTGGATAGCAGTTTGCAGAATATGTTCAGCATTTTGCAATGTGAATGCAGTTGTTCCGAGCCCTGGAGGATTCATTCTGATTGTCCCATGAATACATACCTCACTTTTTCATGTTGAGTCTTTAAATGAAGTGAGGCGAGGCTTTACAGGACCAGGCTCCACCACAACATGTTTTCATCACGTAATTGTCCTGGAAAATGAAGAAAGCAGATTCAACAGAAATAACTACAGTAGTAGGGCAGGCCTTATGTATCATGTACAAGTAACTGTACTAATATTCTCCATTTTATCATGGACTTTATTGTACTTTGGAGTGAAATAAGAGACTGAAAGGATCTTATTCCAGCAATAATAAACTATTAACCACAGTTTACTGCAGTGAACAACCACAGACTGTAAAAATAACAGAGCTGTTCACAGTGGCACTCTTTAATTTACTTTTTTGATTGGTTTGCGCTTTATTATAGCAACGACATTTGACAAACTTTGATAGGTTCAAATGTCAACATGCTTAAACATCTTTTTGGTGTAACTAACTGGTAAAGTTATTTGCTATTATAATTTCTAAAGCAAATCAGACAAATGGGGAACTACATCCAGAATCAGAACAAACTACGAGTTTTCTTCGGGTCAAACATGCAACGTGAAACAGTGAAACGTGAGGCACAACACGTGTGTCGCTCCCTCAGTCATTATTTGTATTAGCATTATACTACACAATAAATATGAATGTACTCACGAGTAGGACAACCCCCTGGCTGCCGTTTTAGGAGTCTTTGCCTGGGGTAGGTCTGACGATCTTTGAAGAAGAGTTTGCAGAAGTTTGCAGTTCATTTTCCTCGCTGTCCAGGGATTATAACAGGTCTATGGTCCAAATCCACTCGTTTGCGATCTTCGTGAGTGTTGCCCACTCTGCTCGAGTTGTTCTCGCTGCAGAGGATCTAAAGTTTGCCTTCAGAAAGCGGGATTTTCTTTACGATAGTAGCTAACAGCTGCGCTGTCAGTGAAGGCGCTCCTCTAGGCTGCGTGTTTACTTCCGGGTTGCGGTGTCAACGCGATGCGCCGATTGGTCAGAAGTAGGTCAGGTGACCCTAAAATCATACGCGCCAGAAGAAAATAGTTCCCATTTCACGCTCGAATTTCTCAAAAACTGCAGGGTTTCTGCATGTGGAAACTTTATTTGACCCCTTTTGTTTTATATAGTTTCAGAATATGCAAAGAAATTGTATTTCTGATTTCCTGGAACAAAACTTCACGCTAGAAAAGCTAGCCAATGGCCTATTACTAATTCAAGTGCTGCTTCGCTCGTCACTACCTCTGTTGAATGATTCTTGCTGGGATACGTAGGGATTATGCAGACTACGATTGGGATTCCCATTACATATGAGTACATATACATATACACACGTGAATATTTCTCCCTTTCCCTATTTGTATTGTATTTCATTTGAAAGGTTTGTGTTGTTATTGTTATCATTATTACTATTATTATTATTATTATTATTATTATTATTATTATTATTGTTATTGTTATTATTATTATCATCATCACTTCTCCCCTATTCCAGTGTGATCGGAGAATGAACCGATTTTCCCCTCAGTGCCTACCCATTGGAGAGGGGGAGGGCAGCAGAGGGGGAGAGCCTCTCCCCTCCCCAATCGCCCACACCACATAGTGGAGGAGGCAGATTGAAGGAGGAGGCACCAGTAAGAGCAACCCCCTACCCCTTGGGGGGAGGTCTGCCCCGGCCGATGAAGGCTCTTCTTTCAGTCATCTAGTCTCAGACCAGTACCGATACCAGCGTAACTATAGGATTCCTTTTAGAAGTTGATTTTTGTAAATTTTGTTTAAATTTATTTATTTTTTAACTTATTTTTTAAAAATTGTGCTTTTACAGTTTTGGGGTAAATATAGTAAGATAATCTCCACAAAATGTCGAATCGACGACTATGTAATCAGTCAATATTAACAGTAATAACAACAAAGATGGTAGTGCAGATAGAAGCAGCCTATAGAGAGAAGGGTAGATTAATAGACAACATCAAGGGAGAAAGAAAAAAAATAACAATAACAACAACAACAACACAGGCAGTAAAACAATGAAACATGTACATACATATATACATACATACATACATATACATAGAAGGAACAAAATAGAAGGAGGGGCTCTCTCGATGCGGAAAAAGCATTCGACAGAGTTAACTGGACTTTCTTAATCTCCACTTTACATAAATTTGGGTTTGGGGAATCATTTATAAATTGGATTAAAACTCTTCATTATCTCCCTACGGCTACAGTAACCACAAATGGCTTATCTTCTCAACCGTTCACTTTACACAGAGGGGTTAGGCAAGGCTGTCCACTTTCACCAATCTTATTTACAATCTTCATTGAACCTTTAGCTGCCGCAATTCGTCAAAATTTGCGCATCCAAGGAATACAAACATCCAACTTGCATCATAAAATTAGCTTATATGCTGACGATATATTATTATTTTTGCAAAAACCACATATTTCATTACCAGAAACTATTACACTTATAGAAGAATACGCGATTTTTTCGGACTACTCAATTAACTGGCAGAAATCATCTATGCTTTTGCTTCAAAAGGACGCATGGGATGTGGCGGTCCACCCTCCACCAGTACCAATATGCCAAGATCATATCAAATATCTAGGCATCAATATTTCCCCCAGGCTGTCAGAGTTGTTTCACCTAAATTTTGTTCCTCTCCTCCAAACAACTACAGATAACCTCCTCCACTGGATGAACCTTCCACTGTCCATAATGGGTCGAATAGCCTTAATAAAAATGTCCATATTGCCTAAAATAAATTACTCCTTCAAAATGATACCAATACAACCCACAACCAGCTGGTTTAAATCGTTAGATTCAGTCATCACAAAATTTTATTGGAAAAACAAAACCCCTAGAATCAAATTAAGTACTCTTCAAAAGAATAAACCACAAGGTGGGCTTAAAGCTCCAAATTTGTATCATTATTATATCGCTAGTCAAATTCAATACATACTTAAATGGATCCACCCTGATAACTCAGACTCCGTATGGCGAGATTTGGAACAAATTCCATGTAAAAGCATCAATATTTCAGATCTTCCATTCATCAACAACTCAGTGAAACGCCACCCTTGTTTTAAATCTTTAACAATATCAACAACTCTGACAGCCTGGTGGAAACTCCACACCATCACAAACTCCATCGTAACTCCTACAATACTCACCCCAATATGGAATAACCCCAACATACAAATCAGGAAATCACCATTGCATTTTAAATCATGGATAGACAAAGGAATCACACATTTTAAACACATATTTCATGACAACGCTCTAGTCACATTTAAACATCTCCGCGAGAATTACAATATTGGGAACAATGAATTTTAGCATTTCTTTCAGCTCTCTTCAGCAATTAAGGAATCATTAGACCTAGAAACATTAAATCTGAGCCCACCAACTCCAATACTAACCTTTCTGAATATTAAACATACAAAAAAAATAATAGCCAAAATATATATAACCATTCAACAATCTAATAAAGAAATATCCATACCAACCAAGAAATGGGAAAAAGACCTAAATATTGCTCCGAATGAACAATTCTGGAAATCCATATGTACCAATATTCAGAATATATCAAACAACGCAAACATATAACTTATTCAATATAAAATTCTTCACAGGACACATTACACAGGACACAGGCTAGCACAAATGGGCCACACCAACTCGGACATCTGCAACTACTGCACTCTGAACACTCAGGATAACTACATTCATGCACTTTGGGAGTGTCCGCCTATCAAACTTTTCTGGAAAAACATTATAGATTATCTCTCCTCATTTCTGGGCCGTCACATCCCATTATCATCTTCTCTCTGCCTATTAGGAGATACCTCAGTAATTAACACGGATCCCCACATAGATAATAAATTACTCATAGTGGCCTTAACCATCGCCAAAAAGACCATTCTCGTGAATTGGAAATCTAGAATCAACACAAACATATCCCACTGGAAAAACCTGCTTCTAAATCATATTTCTTTGGAGTTCATGTCTCTGGACAATCAAGACTCTTCCATTACTAGCTGGTCAGCCCTGGTTAATTTTCTACAGAATTAATTTTCTACAGAATTAATTACTATTATCGTAGTAATTATATATTATTTATGTATTCATTAATTTTGCCCTCCTTCTATACTTGCCTGTTTTTGATCACCTTTGATTAGCGCTTGGACCCGGACAGAAAGAGGAACCTGCCACCTTGGAGTCCCCGGTCACCCCAGACCAAAGCATGAGTTTGAGTCTAGCCCCACTGTCATAAGTCGTGGTTGGTTTTATGAACACTTAATTCATACTAAGCCTTTTAATAAACTGCATTCAATTCCTTTTTATATGGTTTTATCTTCCTTATTAGCTGCACCACCACCTACTATATGCTTTCACACAACCATTCTGACAGACTTTCTGGACAAAAACCTGCGAACTGCCACATCCAAAATCTGCAATAATCTCACCAAGCAGGTGTTGGGTGGCAGGTTGCACCAAAAAAAAAACTGCATAAACTGTGTTTGTTTCTGAGCCTGTTCCTACAAATGTGCACTGATGCTCATAAACGGCTTCACGGACCTGTAAATAGAGCTCCCCACATGAAGCCAGTGCCTATATGGTGAGAATATCGGTTTCATGGCATTTATAATAAACAAAGTATTAGATGATGTTTGGTAGTCATTAGACATGTGTCCGACCCACAAAAAGCAGAATTTCTTTTTTTACATTTAGATCTGAAGCCACTTTTATACATTTTTATTATGAACTATTTCATTAATGACTTCTAACCAGGCTTTGACAGGATCTAAATGAGGTGGATGGGTTGACAACAGCTGAAAACATCTGCGCTGTTCATGATTACAGATGTTTGATGACTAAAAGCTAACGAACGTAGGGAAAGCATTGACCAAAATACTGTATGGAGTCTTGTTGTTGTTGGAATTTATTTTGACGACCAAACAATATCGATAGCTAGCGTAAAGCGACGAAGAAAGCTCTGATTTGGACCGTTTAACTTTTTATTTCTATGGTTTTAACCGCTGGAAAGTTGAGGATTAAAAGCGTTTTTGTCGTCCCCGTGGAGCTTGTTACGATGTTAGCATAAAGTCATTTTACAACCAGGGCTGCGAACAGAATATGTAGAGGTGCTTCAAAAGTGACGACGAGCCTGGTCCTTGTTCACATAGTTGGAATAACTATGTCCAGTCGCCTTCAAGGGTCAAAAATGTTCTCACAAAGTCCAGCATCTGAAACTGTAGCCTCATGTCACTGATATTCATTTAAACTGAATGAGAAGTAAAAACATAGAATCCTTTTTTTGTGTGTGTCACCTGCAGCTACGTCGAGGAGACAGTAACCAGTGCCATGACGATGGAGCAGTGTGGTGCAGGTGATCTCTGGAGTGATGTCATCATTGAGAAATGTCCGCTCAAGTTTGAAAGACTTTATTTAACACACAAACAAACAGAGACGATGTTGCAATTTCCCTTTCCCTGTCAATCTTAAGTGAATGACTATGGACAGATAGTTTCTATTTCTACATGGTTATACGGAGCTTGTACATTTGGGTATAGTTGGTATAGCAGGGCTGAGCGATATTATATATATTTTTGTGTGATCAGAACGAAAGAGATGTGCCTTGGTATAACTATGTACCATATGGTGTATTTATTTATTATATTATTTATTTTCATTTTTTGGTTGTAAATGATGAAATTCTTTGACATTTTGTACGATCATAAACGATTTATATCAATATGTAAGCCCAGACTCATGAATCGGTTTCCTGTATGAGTCTAGCGGAAAATTAATGTGATGATGACTTGAATGAGAGATAAGGAGTAGGTTTACTATAAGTTCTTTGTGCTCAAAAGGAGTAGGAAGAAGTTCAAAGTCTTGTTTTTGTATTTTTTTTTCTTTCTGTAAAATGTTGACATACTTTTCTGCTCAAATGAATAAATAAATGAAATTAAATGAAAATATAAAAGGCGTCGCGCTCAGCGTTCAGTTCTCTTTAGCTGCGCAAATGACAACTGATCCTATTGTGTCCACTTTTAAATAGCCTTTTTTATATACAAAAAAACCTCTTTAACCGATGCAACGTGTATTTGTAATGGCAAGATTACAAATTAACTTGCCGTAACTTGCCTATGGTTCACTAGGGTCCACTATGGTCCACTATGGTCCACTATGGTCCACTATGGTCCGCTATGGTCCGCTATGGTTCACTCCTGCCTACGGAGCCGCCGTCCTGACTCTTCCCTCGCTTTTAAAATATTGACAACATAAATATTTGCAAGAAATGTCACTTGAGCCTTACAGTCTTTAAACCGATGCCCGTCAGCCTTGTGGGTCACGGTTCTGGCTCAATACACCTCAGTGTTCTTGCTCCCCTACCTGGACTCGCTCACACATTTCAATGGCAGAGTGGTTTGTTTGGGCCGAAATTAGGAGCCTGATTGACCCACACATGCGCAGTCGAGATGGGCATTCAGCTTATTTTCAGCCTCCAAAATTGGTGCCAGAATGTTGGTGAAAACTGCACACTGTATAAACCCGGCTTTAGATCAAAACAAAGGACCCGTTCATAAACACACTTTTATTATAAGAAGGAGTATTTCAAACAGTATGTACAGAAAGCATTCAGTTCAGGAGCTCAGGTGGGCAGCAGCCTGGGGCCGTAGGCGGGGGCGGGCAGGCGGTAGCGGTAGCTGCTGCGCCGCTGCGGAGTCCGGCCGCGCCCGGAGCCGCCCTGCCGCTTGCCGAAGCGCAGGCCGAAGGGGTTGGCGTTGAAGCGGCTGCGCTCGGAGCACAGCAGCCGCTCCTCCGTGTCCGACGCGCACAGGCCGCCGTCCTCGGGCTGGACGTCCCGCAGGGCTCGGAGCGAGGAGGGGGCGCCTACGGGCCACGCGGGCACTGCTCACGTCACAAGAGAAACACAAAAAAACACATTCGTGAAGCGGATCGGAAGCTCTTGCGATTTTCTAAACGGATTTTATTTTGAAAGGCAGATTGAGCTTGTTCCTACAAACGCGTACACTATGTTGGAATACCGGACCAGTTTGAGCGTTTTATCCCCACACAAATGAATGGTGAAGCCAGGCACAATATTAAAGTATGACGAGGCATGAGACGCTCCCATAAGGCCAGATTTGTGCAGTGTATGACTCATAGTTGTTCTGTGGACAGTTTCCCCCACCTGAGCTGTGTCTCTCTGCAGTTCATCCAGGGTCATCATAGGCTTCTTGGTAACAGCTGTGGTCAGTGCTGTCCAGGTTTTGGTAGGTTTGCAGTGACGTCAGACTCTTTCCATTCCTGGATGGTTTATTTAACTGTACTTTGAGAGATGTTCAAAGCTCTTTTTATAACCTAACCCAGCTTTATACTTCTCAATAACTGTTTCTCGGACCTGTCTGGTGTGTTCTTGGACTCAGCTGAAAGCATCTGGATTCTCCATAAGTTGCGGTGTTTGATGGCTAATGCTAACGGCTATAGGAAAAACACATTGAGCAGGCTAACGGACTGGCCGACTTGCTAACTTTCCAAATACGTTAGGATCGAACGCTGCTTCTTTTTGTTTCTATAGTATGATTTCGCCAAGAAAGAAGGAAACTTGTGCAGGAATCTTAATTTTTCACTCTATATTGCCGAGCCTTTTTCTGGCTCGGTAAAACCCAAAACAAAATGTCCAAACGGAGTCCAAATGAACGTTTTGTCTCATTCAAAATTAAGCAGATTGTCCAGTAGAAGTGGAAAACCGGCACTCGAAACTAGCGTTAGCATTTAGCATGATGCAAATGTTAGTATTATGGTTAGAATTCTCTATTATTTATGTATTTATGAGCTGTTGACGCACTTTGCTCCTCTTCGAATCTCTGTATCTTTAGATGTTAGAAAATGTCTTCATAATTCAGTGTTTGTTAAAGTAACAACAGACAGAGTAGATCTTTTTCCTCTTTTTTCCCCCCACGACTGTGGCCATTTGTGGGCGTTCCAGAGATGCCATGTCATCTGTACCTATTATATTATCTTTTCAAATGTTTTCAAATAAGCACCTATAGACTACAGATTATAGACTTGGAGGTGTTTTTGGAAGGATTTTCCAATATCTTAACCCACAACTTGCAACTTTTAAAGCAGAAACAAAGTTGATATTGGTGTATTTATGACCTTTCAGTGACCCGGCCGCTGTATGAGTGGCTAACATTACTTTCCATCCCAGTGGACTCAAAGACACTCGAGGGTCAATTGTTTGTCGGGTTTCTGGAATGTTTTCTCTGCAAATGGAACTGTCCCCATGGTTATGTATGCATTCCATCCAGAAAACCTAAAAGAAAAACCTGAAATAATAATGCAACTTTCAAGGTGCACTGGGCCACTTTTCAGTGACCCAGCAGCTGTATCGGTGGTTAGCTCGGTGCCTTTACTTTCCATCCCGTGGCTTCTATGATATTCAGTTATCTTTCTGGTAAGTTTTTGGAATGGAATGCATAAACATGTACCAGTTCAATCAGCAGTGAAAACTTGAAAACACTGAAAAGTCAAATACGTATTAATATCAACTTTTTCTTTCCTTTTTTTAATATATAACATAGAAAGTTGCATAGTGCACGTCTGTGTAGGTTCTCAATCGTACAGGAGTTATACATCTTCGATTAAGTTTTCTCCTCAGTGAGGCCCACCACATGTCTTTTAGACCCGGTCCCAAAAACTCGTTTTTTAAAACATTTTATGGATCTTTTAGAAACGAGCTTCTAAACATGATGAATTGCTCTCTTCAGACGGCGGTCTTCCCTGCTGTGTTTAAAGAGGCGGTGGTGAGGCCCCTGTTGAAGAAGAGCAATTTGGACTGTAAAGATTTTAACAATTTCAGACCAGTATCCAACCGACCATTTTTAAGCAAAATCTTAGTTCGCCCCATTCTCTGTCGGGCCAACACGGAGACGCTCATGCATGCTTTTATCACCAGTCGTATCCACTACTACTACTGTAATGCCCTGCTTTCTGGTATTCCAAAAAAGAGGATCTCAGGTTTACAACTTTTACAAAATTCAGCAGCTTGTGTCCTGACGAAGACCAGGAGGCGGGACCACATTACACCGGTTCAATCGCTGCATTGGCTCCCCGTGTGTTTCAGGATCGATTTCAAAGTTCTTTTGATGGTTTTTAAATGTCTTAATGGTCTTGGTCCTTCTGAAAAATCTGAACAAATCTTTGCAACTTATGTGTCATTCAGAATTTGTCACCACAAATATATATATATTTTTTACACATTGTATTGTTTCATTTTAAAAAATGGACATGATAATGACATTTTGCATCTTAAATCCACAGCAAAAAGTTTTAAACACATTTCCCCCTCACTGGCCAGCAGCGTCTCGCAGAGCTACTGACCAACCAGGCTTCAGTCTTAAATGTGAGCCCACCCCCGACAGTGACGGGTCGTCTTGTGATCGGAGGGTTGGCAGTTTGAATCCCGTGGGTGCACACTGTCGTTGTGTCTTTGGGCAAGACACTTTCCCACCTCGCCTCCAGTGTCTGACACTGGAAGCCTACATAAATGAGAGAGTGAATGAGTGTCTAATGAAGATATATAAATGTGAAACTGGTTTCATCAAATTGACAAATGTTTGTGTGACATTTATAGATGCAAACAGATATTTGTATGAAGTATATTTTACTGAAAAATAGATAAAATTCCTCCAAAAACTCACAGGCAGATAATGAAACACCCTTCCGGACAAAAAAATCCATCAGAATATAACTAAGTACCAGACTATAGAATGCAGATGTTGAGGGTAAAATGTGAGGAAAATGGAAATAAAATTTTCCCACAAAAATCAATGGAGAAACTGTGAATCGGTTCAATTATTCATTAACTTCTAGTGAAGATTAGGCGCTTGTTTTCAGGGGAAAAGTCGATATAATCAAATTCATGTCAAATCAGTCGGAGCTTACCTGCCGTGTGCGTCCCGTGCAGACCACCCGCCAAAACCAAATCCAGTCTCTCCTCTTTGCCATTGTCGCCACTTTTTATTTCCCTTATGTGTTTTTGTCACTTTTTTTATGACTTTTTTGCTGCTCTTTTGTCCCTTTTTTGCTGGATTTTTGTCTTTTTTCTGCTGGATTTTTGTCTTTTTTCTGCTGGATTTTTGTCTTATTTTTTGCTGGATTTTGTCTTTTTTCTGCTGGATTTTTGTCTTTTTTCTGCTGGATTTTTGTCTTATTTTTTGCTGGATTTTTGTCTTTTTTTGCTGGATTTTTGTCTTTTTTTCCCGTTCAGACTATAGAATGCAGATGTTGAGGGTAAAATGTGAGGAAAATGGAAATACAATTTTCCCGCAAAAATCAATGTAGAAACTGTGAATCGGTTCAATTATTCATCAACTTCTTGTGAAGATTAGGCGCTTGTTTTCAGGTGAAAAGTCGATATAATCAAATTCTAGTCAAATCAGTCGGAGCTTACCTGCCGTGTGCGTCCCGTGCAGACCACCCGCCAAAGCCAAATCCATTCTCTCCTCTTTGCCATTGTCGCCACTTTTTATTTCCCTTATGTGTTTTTGTCACTTTTTTTATTACTTTTTTGCTGCTCTTTTGTCACTTTTTTGCTGGATTTTTGTCTTTTTTCTGCTGGATTTTTTTTTTTGCTTGATTTTGTCTTTTTTTTTCTTGATTTTTGTCACTTTTTTCTGGATTTTTGTCTTTTTTTTTTCTGGATTTTTGTCTTTTTTTTGCTGGATTTTTGTCACTTTTTTCTGGATTTTTGTCTTTTTTTTTCTGGATTTTTGTCTTTTTTTTGCTGGATTTTTGTCATATTTTTTGCTGGATTTTTGTCACTTTTTTCTGGATTTTTGTCTTTTTTTCCTGGATTTTTGTCTTTTTTTTTCGTTCAGACTATAGAATGCAGATGTTGAGGGTAAAATGTGAGGAAAATGGAAATAAAATTTTCCCGCAAAAATCAATGGAGAGACTGAATCGGTTCAATTATTCATTAACTTCTAGTGAAGATTAGGCGCTTGTTTTCAGGGGAAAAATCAATATAATCAAATTCTTGTCAAATCTGCGGGAGCTTACCTGCCGTGTGCGTCCCGTGCAGAGGGGCTCCCAGGCTGCCCCCGTCCCGTCGCAGCGTCAGCCCCCAGAGAGTGAGCGCAGCCAGCAGCAGCATGTCTCCTCTCCAGACCATCTCCTCTATCCCTGTCCCCCCCTCATCGCACCTGCATTTATGCCCACCGCCCGACCCCCACGCTGACCCCGCCCCGCATCACGCTGATGTACCAGGAGGCAGATGCATCATTCATGTGGGATTCTCAGAAATGTTGACGAGCGTGGACATTTTAGCATGTTTTCATAATGCAACAGGCGCTTTCCCACCACCTGTCGCTCAAGTCACCGCCGTTTGTTTTATTCATCTTTCGTAGTATCCATTTGTTCATCACCTGTGGCCAGAACTACGCTGATGGAAGCGACACAAAAGCATTTCCTCCTAAAGTCGGGGTATTATGCAAAATCAGCGTTTTCGAGCTTTTTGCCGCGTTACATTGTTACACTCGCGTCATTCTTGCTTTCGGAAAATGAAGCTGGTTTGTTTGGTTTCAACATAAAGCAGTTTGGTTTCCATTAGGGGCGTCACGGTGTATTGAAAATTTAACCTCAGGGTTATTGTGACCAAAGTTATCAGGGTTTTCGGAATGATCGCGGTGTTTTTTTTAACCTCTTACCAAACGCCAAAACCAAATGCAGTCTCTCCTCTTTGCCATTGTCGTCACTTTTTGTTTCCCTTATGTGTTTTTGTCACTTTTTTGTCACTTTTTTGCTGCTCTTTTGTCACTTTTTTGCTGCTCTTTTGTCACTTTTTTGCTTGATTTTTGTCTTTTTTCTGCTGGATTTTTGTCTTTTTTCTGCTGGATTTTTGTCTTTTTTCTGCTGGATTTTTGTCTTTTTTCTGCTGGATTTTTGTCTTTTTCTGCTGGATTTTTGTCTTTTTTCTGGATTTTTGTCTTTTTTCTGCTGGATTTTTGTCTTTTTTCTGCTGGATTTTTGTCTTTTTTCTGCTGGATTTTTGTCTTTTTTCTGCTCGATTTTTGTCTTTTTTCTGCTCGATTTTTGTCACTTTTTTCTGGATTTTTGTCTTTTTTCTGCTCGATTTTTGTCTTTTTTTTGCTGGATTTTTGTCTTTTTTCTGTTGGATTTTTGTCTTTTTTCTGTTGGATTTTTGTCATTTTTTTGCTGGATTTTTGTCTTTTTTCTGCTGGATTTTTGTCACTTTTTTCTGGATTTTTGTCTTTTTTCTGCTGGATTTTTGTCACTTTTTTCTGGATTTTTGTCTTTTTTCTGCTGGATTTTTGTCGCTTTTTTCTGCTGGATTTTTTTTTTTTTTTTTGCTGTTTTTATGTCTTTTTTGCTGGATTTTTGTCACTTTTTCGTTGAGTTTTTGTCATTTTTTTGGGTCACTTAAGCGTTTTTTGTTGTTTTCCATCCTCATTTTCTTCTCGTTATTTGCCTCTGTTTTGAAGAAGCTTTTAGATTTGGAGAATTTAGGGAAAACATGTTGAGGTGGGAGTTAAGAGGTTAAAGTGTGTTGATACCGTAAATTCTCTAATATTGGCCTGTGTTCCATTAGCGGCCGGTCTCTAAAACAGGCCGGGGCTTTTATTAGAAACTAAACAGTAGAAATATTCCCCAAGTTAGGAATTTGTCTCATACATACTACAGATTTAGCCACTTTTCAAACCTTCAGTGACTATTTTTGGAAACAGGGCAAGCAACAAATGTTGTGTGACCCTCCAGGGTTTTAACCTCTTAACTCCCACCTGAACGGATCCCATTTTCTCCAGCTTGGCTTTACCCTAATCAAAAAGCTGCTTGGGAAAAAGGCACCAAAACAGCCACAAAAAATGAGAAGAAAACAAGGACGTAAACGCAACAAAAATGTGACAAAAATCCAACAAAAATGTGACAAAAATTCAACAAAAATGTGACAAAAATTCAACAAAAATGTGACAAAAATTCAACAAAAATGTGACAAAAATTCAACAAAAATGTCACAAAAAGTCAACAAAATAAGTCACCATTGCGTCTTCAAAGCACGTCCAGCTGCTCCGTGTGCAGGTCAGTCCCACGCCTCAAAATAACTCCTCCCATCAGCGCGAGCGTCTCGTCTTCTCTCGGGTCAGTCTCATGATCGATCACAAACACAAACGCTCCGTCTAAACTCGCCTTTTACACAAGATAACAACAAATAATCCTGGCAGGTAAAAACGAAACAGAAACCTGCAGTGACATATAACAATGACAATAAGCGTCAGACACATTTTGCCTCTTTTCTTTATTCAGTGGATTTGCACATGCACGTCCCCATCATATCTGCATATTTTATACTTTGTGATAATATAGGTCCAGACTCGGTACATTCAGAGTAGACAGTGAAAAGACACACACGAAGAAAGAAAGGGCCCCCTAAAGATACGGGGCCCCCACACATGTCCAGCAGAGGACCACGGCGCCCCTCGCACGGTCGGCGTTGGTGCTCAGGGCCCTCAGAGGTAATGGGGCCTCCAGGTTGGCGGCCCTCAGATGTAGACGGGCTGCTCCTGGGCGGTCAGCAGGCGGTACATTGCAGCGGGCATCGTCTTCATGTGGATCTGCCAAAAAACAAAACCAGAACAATGCATTTAACCACCTGCTTTGGTGATCCGGGTCGTGTTCCGTGCACCGATGACAGCTCAATGTGGAGCTACAGTCGTTAGCAAAACAGAGCTAGCTTATTAGCAACAGCTGTTTCCTGTTTTGTCCCAAGCTTTGAGAAAAATATAAGGCATCTCTTGCTTGAAAACATTTAGAAAGCAACCAACACCAAATCCATTTCATTGCCACAAGAGTTGTTGAAATGTAGTACAGAGTAGGGATGGGCGGATCGACACCACAGTAGAGATATATCGAGACCAAACGGCTACTTTTTAAGCATCGATATTGGGCAAAAAGGATCGATACTACAATTTTAAACATAAAAGGACAATCTACATCTTTGTTCTGAGCCAAAACAGTCCACAGGAGCAGGGGATTAAATTAAGCCAGCCATATCATTCTGGTTTATATTCTGTTTGTCATTAAAGTATTACTTTTAAAGCAGTACTAAGTAACTCTTCCCCCTAGAGGCCATAAGCGCAACTACAGGTGTCGTAGCAAGTTACGATTTTTTAACTTATTAATTGTCTTGGAGAGTAAATACTACGCTGACAGAAAAGGCGAAGGGAGAGAGGGTTACTGTGCATCCAATTATACAATGGAAATATTTTTTTTCACTCAAACTTTGCTGTAAATACTGTTTAAAGTGACGCTAGCCCGCAGTTAGCTTTGCCCGTTAGCCTGTTAGCTTCTTCTTCCTGATTCTATTAGTGTGTATTGGTGGCTCCGCACCGGTGGCAGTCAAGTTGCAAACATGGTTTTCTGTCCAGAGACACCAGGGGGCGATGAAAGACCCTCCAGTCATCCCATAAACACTTGTATTACCCCCACAGGGACTACGGGGAGGGTTTATTAAGGTAAACACGTTACTTAGTACTGCTTTAAACTTTGTTTATGTATTTAATTTCACATTAACATTGTATAATTAAACAGTTAAAGTAATATCATTTTAATCTACCTATTAATTATATAAAATAACCAGTTTTAGAAATGTATATTGATTGAAATACATTCACCCATATAAAAATGACCAGTATCGGTATTGGTATCGAGAAAAATGACCTCAAAAGTATCGGTATCGTATCGATTCCAAAAAACGTGGTATCGCCCATCCCTAGTACAGAGGTGCAGAGAAATGGAATTTATTAGAAAAATAAAAAGAAGCAGGAAGTAGTTCTATTTCATCCCTGCTGCATTGGGGATTCATAGAACCATAGTTACATACGTAACTTTCGTTCTCGCTCTGCATTAACCAGCATGGACACAGCGCCTCCTGTCTGTCAATTCCATATTTCTCACAGATTTTACACATTTCTGTTGGAGCGCTTCACGTTCAACATTTCTGCTGCGAAAATTGGTTAAATTGCTCAACAAGTAAGAATGAAAAGTATTCTTTCCTTTATTCTTTTTTCTGCTGGATTTTTGTCTTTTTTCTGCTGGATTTTTGTCTTTTTTCTGCTGGATTTTTGTCTTTTTTCTGCTGGATTTTTGTCTTTCTTTTTGCTGTTTTTATGTTTTTTTTGCTGGATTTTTGTCTTTTTTCTGCTGGATTTTTGTCTTTTTTTGCTGGATTTTTGTCTTTCTTTTTGCTGTTTTTATGTCTTTTTTCTGCTGGATTTTTGTCTTTTTTTCTGCTGGATTTTTGTCTTTTTTGCTGGATTTTTGTCTTTTTTCTGCTGAATTTTTGTCATGTTTTTGCTGGATTTTTGTCACTTTTTTGTTGAGTTTTTGTCATTTTTTTGGTTAAATTGGTTAAATTGCTCAACAAGTAACAACGAAAAGAATTCTTTCTTCACAACAGAATCGATCAAACCTATGTTTCAACACCTACATATGGCGCACATATAATGAAGGATTAAAATATGACAAATAAACGACAAACATGCGTTGCTGGTGAGCTTCCTTTGCGGTGCTGCTTTCTCACCTCCCCCATGGCGTTGGACAGGATCTGGACGATCTTCTCGTGGGGCGTGGCCACCACACTCTGGCTGTTGATCTCGATGATGCGGTGGCCCACGCGCACCCCGCCCCTCTCCGCGATGCCGCCCCTCATCAAGCTGCAGATCTGTGGACGGGAACACAAAAACATCAATTCTGTCTCAAACGTAACCTTGGTATAATTGTGTATAGTTATTAAGATACACTGCCTGACAACAACAACAACACCATAAAGCTAACTAACTGGTATGATCAAAGGTTGCTGTTGGTCAAAGGGCTTTATATTGGCGATATTTGTCATTTTTTCACATATCGGCATCGGTCCGATATGGGGAAATATCGGCCGATTTTTCTTTCTTTCTTTTTATTATTTACTGCACCGTAATGTCGTAGCGCACCTGAATGCAGCAGCGGTGTAGACGGGCTAAACTGACCTGACTGGGGCAACAATTTATTCAAATGATCTGAAATAAACAGTGGCTCCTAAAAATAAAGAGCATAAATTCACACGTCTTCAAAGTAAAATATGTTTTTACTAAGTTTAAACAAAGTGGAGCGGACACTCGGACACCACAGAGATGCAGAGATACAAGTGGCTGCTGGAACAAACTGGATTAAATCTGCCTCATGGACATTATTCTGAGTCAGGATTAACAGGAATCATTTTCTGATGGATTATTTGTCGCTACATCTGAGGTGAGTTTTGCAAAAGTTTCTCCGTCCTGACGCCAGATTTATAACCTTGTTTGTTAGCGCTAGCTTAGCTTCAAACTGGCTAAAGAATACTGCACGTAAACATGACCTTTCTGTCATCATGTAGGTCTAACTACAGTGATGATAATGTAGAAGAAGATCTTTATTTATATAGCGCCTTTCACAGACACATAGTCACAAAGCGCTTTACATGAGACAATTGTACATTCACTCCATACTCGGTGGTGGAAACTACGTTTGTAGCTTCAGTTTCTCCTGGGAGAGACTGACAGAAGTGCTATCGCGACTACACACGTCTGCGCCAACGGACCCTCTGACAACCACCATGCATTCATTCACACACATCATTCATTCTGGCCTATTGTGCATGTTTTTAGTGGTAGGGGAAACCGGAGGAAACCTATGCAGACACGGGGAGAACATACAAACTCCACACAGAAAGGTAGGGCTGCTCGATTATTGAAAAAATAATAATCACGATTATTTTTGTCATAATTGAAATCACGATTATTCAAACGATTATTTGTTGCCTTTAAAAAAATCCATAAAAAAGTGACAAAAATCCATTAAAAAAAAGACAAAAATCCAGCAAAAAAGTGACAAAAATCCATTAAAAAAGTGACAAAAATACATTAAAAAAAGACAAAAATCCAGCAAAAAGTGACAAAAATCCATTAAAAAAGTGACAAAAATCCATTAAAAAAGTGACAAAAATCCAGCAGAAAAAGACAAAAATCCAGCAAAAAAAAGACAAAAATCCAGCAGAAAAAAAGACAAAAATCCAGCAAAAAAAGACAAAAATCCAGCAGAAAAAAAGACAAAAATCCAGCAAAAAAAAGACAAAAATCCAGCAGAAAAAAAGACAAAAATCCAGCAAAAAAAGACAAAAATCCAGCAGAAAAAAAGACAAAAATCCAGCAAAAAAGTGACAAAAATCCATTAAAAAAGTGACAAAAATACATTAAAAAAAGACAAAAATCCAGCAAAAAGTGACAAAAATCCATCAAAAAAGTGACAAAAATCCATCAAAAAAAGACAAAAATCCAGCAAAAAAGTGACAAAAATCCAGCAGAAAAAAAGACAAAAATCCATCAAAAAAGTGACAAAAATCCATCAAAAAAGTGACAAAAATCCATTAAAAAAGTGACAAAAATCCATCAAAAAAGTGACAAAAATCCAGCAAAAAAGACAAAACTCCATCAAAAAAGTGACAAAAATCCAGCAAAAAAAGACAAAAATCCAGCAGAAAAAAAACAAAACTCCAGCAAAAAAGTGACAAAAATCCATTAAAAAAGTGACAAAAATCCAGCAAAAAAAGACAAAAATCCAGCAGAAAAAAAGACAAAACTCCAGCAAAAAAGTGACAAAAATCCAGCAAAAAAAGACAAAAATCCAGCAAAAAAAGACAAAACTCCAGCAAAAAAGTGACAAAAATCCAGCAAAAAAAGACAAAAATCCAGCAAAAAAAGACAAAACTCCAGCAAAAAAGTGACAAAAATCCAGCAAAAAAGTGACAAAAATCCATCAAAAAAGTGACAAAAATCCAGCAAAAAAGTGACAAAAATCCATAAAAAAATACAAAAATCCAGCAAAAAATACAAAAATCCAGCAAAAAAATAGAAAAAAAAATAAATAATAATAATTATAATCGATTTTTGGCGATTATGCTAATTTTGTAATCGTTTACTGTTGTAATCGAAATCGTAATCGAATTTCGATTAATTGCACAGCCCTAGCGGAACCCCGACCTTCTAGCTGTGAAGCCAGAGCACTAACAGCTGCGCTACCGTGCCGCCCATGATAATGTAGGTCTCACTACAGTGATGATAATGTCTGTATTCATGTTTACTCCGCTCACTTTTGTCACGTTAATGACCTGTGACAACGAGGCGTTATGTCGCATTTTCGCGCATATTTAATTAGACGCATTTGCGATCGTTCGCGCATTTATCATTGAAAACAATGCAGTTCAAAGCTCTTACTAATCTTGTAGATCTACTGTTTGCTTTTTGCCAGCTCTAAACCAACTCATAACCTCATAAGTTCATATAAGGTGCTGTTAAAGTGACATTATGATATTTCCAATTCCAAAGCGTCATACAGAGCAGTGTGTCCTTTATCAGATTTGTTTAAAGTTAAAACATGTAGCTTAAATAACATGGTAGGCTACATATTTTAATAAAAAATGCAATAAATAGTAGCCTAGCATATTCCCAGTGTCAGTGTTTCCCATTAATAGAGGACATGGGTGAAAGTATAATAATAAGTAGGTCTGAGTAAATATTTTGCCAAAATCCAAATGACATTTCACTCCAACATTGCATTTGGTCTTTTTAATATTTTTCTAATACAGGGTTAGGTTTTTCATCCTGGTGTGTGAGACGTGTCCCAATAATGGAACAATTTTCAAACCTTACCACATTTGAGCCTTTCTATTGATTTTTAACGTTGAAATAAATATCGGCAAATATCGGATATCGGCAGATTTTTTTTATATCGGTCCATCCCTAATCTTAACCTCATTGAGAATGCAGAAGCCAGATAGAAAAAGAACACTTGGGGCGTTGTACATGTGACTGAGCTGGATGACACTCACGATGCCGTTCTGGACGCTGAAGCCCAGCTGGTAGCGTAGGTCCGGGCGGCGGATGAGCACCATGGTGACGGGGGGACAGCGCACTATGTTCATCTTGATCCGGCACTGCGACTTCAGACCCTGCAACGCACAGGACACATGCAGCACACCCTTAGCAAGGACTTATACAGTGAAACAAAACAAACAAGCTGCCCTATTGTTTTACAAGAAATGTACATTTAACCTCTTAACTCCCACCTGAACGGATCCCATTTTCTCCAGTTTGGCTTTACCCTAATCAAAAAGCTTCTTGGGAAAAAAGCACCAAAACAGCAAAAAAAATGAGAAGAAAACAAGGATGTAAACGCAACAAAAAGAGACAAAAATTCCAACAAAAATGTGACAAAAATTCTACAAAAATGTGACAAAAATTCAAAAAAAAATTACAAAAATTCAACAAAAATTCAACAAAAAGTGACAAAAATTCAACCAAAAAGTGACAAAAATTCAACAAAAAAGTGACAAAAATTCAACAAAAATGTGTCAAAAATTAAAAAAAAAAATTCAACAAAAACTCAACAAAAAATGACAAAAATTCAACAAAAAATGACAAAAATTCAACAAAAATGTGACAAAAATTCAACAAAAATGTGACAAAAATTCAACAAAAATGTGAAAAAAAATCAACAAAAAATGACAAAAATTCAACAAAAATGTGACAAAAATTCAACAAAAATGTGAAAAAAAATCAACAAAATGTGACAAAAATTCAACAAAAAATGACAAAAATTCAACAAAAATATGAAAAAAAATCAACAAAAAGTGAAAAAATTCAACAATTTTTTTTTACAAAAATTCAACAAAAATATGAAAAAAATTCAACAAAAAGTGACAAAAATTCAACAAAAAGTGACAAAAATTCAACAAAAATGTAACAAAAAATTCAACAAAAATGTGACAAAAACTAAACAAAAAAGTGACAAAAACTCAACAAAAAAAATTACAAAAATTCAACAAAAATCTGAAAAAAATTCAACAAAAATGTGACAATTCAACCAAAAAGTGACAAAAATTCAACCAAAAAGTGACAAAAATTCAACCAAAAATGTGACAAAAATTCAACAAAAATGTGACAAAAATTCAACAAAAATGTGACAAAAATTCAACAAAAAATGACAAAAACTCAACAAAAATTCAACAAAAATTCAACAAAAACTCAGCAAAAAAATTACAAAAACTCCACAAAAATGTGACCAATATAAAAAAAAAAAACATAAAAAAGGTGACACAACACAGCAACAACGCGGGGAAAAAGATCAGTTTTGTGGGTCAAATGAAGTGTTACACAGACCTATATAATGGCCAAAGAGCACAGAAGGCATTTGGGTGTGCAGGCGGGTGGTAAGAGGTTAATGCATACATTTAACAATTATTTTACTAGAAGGAAAAACATCCTGTACAGGACCTTTAAGTATTGTACTAAAGAGAGTACTTTCCTTAGTAATGGAGGTAATGAAATCCAGCACTGTGACCATCTCATGACCCCTCCTCCTCCCTACCTTGATGATGCTCTGGCAGGTGTTGAGCGGCAGGCCCACCAGGCTGGTCCCGTTCACCGTCATGATCTGGTCTCCGATGTTGAGGCGTCCGGACTTCTCTGCGGGCCCGGAGTGCATCATGCTGGCAATGATGACGGTGGGCAGAATGGAGCCCCAGCCCGACTCCACGATGACCACGCCCAGCATCTCGCCCTTCTGTTTCTCAATGTACACCTGCAGAACACGAGCGCGTCACTGCCCCGGCCGTGAGTCCTGTGAGTCCTGTGAGTCCTGTGAGTCCTGTGAGTCCTGAGAGTCCTGAGAGTCCTGTGAGTCCTGTGAGTCCTGTGAGTCCTGTGAGTCCTGTGAGTCCTGTGAGTCCTGTGAGTCCTGTGAGTCCTGTGAGTCCTGTCCCTGATGTGTCATGTAATGTGAAATACTTGTCCTTTTATAAATACTGAGACGCAGAAGGTGTCAAGGAGAGAAATAAAATAGAGAGATATCAATGTGAACCCTTTGCTGTAGTTTATTCTGAAAGTTAGCTACTAAAGTGGAGATGTTGTTGCAGTTGTTGAGTGGAATGAACACCTTATTTGGAGAAAATGACCCTAGATGTGGATACCAAACATGTCAATATTTGTGAATGAATAAGTGTGAAAAAGACGTGGTCGTGAAATCGAGAAATCAGCTCCATTCTTTTTATCAGACTCATGTTTTCCTACTTTTCAGTAAATAAGACATGTCCCTCTTAGTGAGTCACTGGAGAGAATCGCTGGTCTAAACACTGCTGTTGTTTGGACTTGGTTCATGGTTAATAGATACAGACAGCATCTCTGGAATCGCCCATATATGGTCATTTTTAAAACAGTTAAGGGGGAAACAATTTTGAAAAAATCTAAACTTTCTCTAATTATTCAAAAACGACTAACAAATGCTGAATTATGAATATAGTTTATACTAAATAAAGAAACAAAGACGAGATGAGGGATGGGGAGGAGCAAAGTGGTTCAACAGCCCATAAATACATGAATAACGGAGAATGCTAACTTCATGCTACATGTTAGCATCGGGCTAATGCTAACGGTTAGCTAGCGCTTGCTACAACTGCCGTTTTTTCACTTCTACTGAACAGAGAAAATATCCATATGGGCCTGATTTACACTTGACTTTATTTATGTGATGAATTAGTTGATATTCCACCAGAAAATGGCTAAAAAGAGGGAAAATTGTGTTTCTCTAAAGATTCTATTTTCCCCCTCGGCGAAGCCACGCCCCCTTCTATGACGAGATGCCGTCTGTATCTATTGCCGTTTCCCTTTTGTGGTTCAAATGAAAGCATTTTCCCCTCGTAAATCAAGCAGTGCTTAAATCAATCGAAATTGTGATTTTTTTTCAGTAAAGGAAACGAGAGGCTACGTATGACCACTGCAGCAGAATCACTTCACTCTATCAAATTTGTAGAAATAGGTTATTGACCATGAGAAATTCATTTTGACTTCCACAACCCATTCTGTGAATACCAACAATCTACACAAGAAGAACTCAAGAACAAATAAGTGCTTAAGAACGTTTCATGAATGAGGCCCAAGGGTCCAGCAGGGCCTCTCCATCATGACAGCATCAGTAATATTATAATTCAATTAAAGAAACTACGGTACTGGTCAAGATGCAGATTTTTTTTTTTTTGTCACGGTTTTAGCTAATAGCTCTGTCATTTCTGGTACAATCCACTGTCACAATGTTCAGTGTCTTCTCTCTCAGCACATATGAACTAAGGTACAATTACTTTCTCGTCCAAAAGTGGTGACAATATTCTGCTTAAAGGAACAGGCCACCGTTTTTACATACTGAGATATGTTCTTACCTGAGCTTTGACGAGTTCTTTAGGACCTGTCTGATCTTCCCCCGTGCCTTCAGTCACGTAAACACAGCACAGACGGCGTTAGCATTTAGCCTCTCCCTCTCTCCTCTATAGCTCCAAAACAGGTCAAGATAGAAGCTACCAAGCTCTTCCACGTTTTCCCTATTTAAATATGGTTACGTGAAGTGTTCCACTACAAAGTATAATTACACAAAATTAAACAATGTGGATTTTCTAAGCGGATAAAAGGGGGAACTATATTGTAAGGCGTAATAATACCAGGAGTAGTTTGGCATCCGCACAGTAATCTTCACTTTACTGCTTGGTAGCTTCTATCTTGACCTGTTTTGGAGCTATAGAGGAGAGAGGGAGAGGCTAAATGCTAACGCCGTCTGCGCTGTGTTTACGTGACTGAAGGCACGGGTGAAGATCAGACAGGTCCTAAAGAACCCGTCAAAGCTAAGGTAAGAACTTATCTCAGTATGGAAAAACGGTGGCCTGTTCCTTTAACATAATGCTTCATGTTAGCATCGTGCTAATGCTAATGCTAGCTAGCGCTATCGACAACTGCCGTTTTTTTTCTTTTCGCTTCTACTGAACAATCTGCTGTGAATAAACATCCATATGGACCTGATATAAACTTAACTTTATTTGTACGTGATAAATAAGTTTATATTTCGCCAGAAAATGGCTAAAAAGAGTGAAAAATTGTGTTTCCCAAAAGACTGTGTTTTCCCCCTCAGCGAGGCCACGCCCCCTTCTATGACGCGATGCCGTCTCTATCTATAGAGCTCCACAGTCCGGTCCGGAAGCAAAAAATCCCCGTCTACACGACCGTCGATTTTCCAAAAATTCAAATATTAAGAGTTTAACGTCACTGCAAAAGCTAATCAGCTATGCAGCAATTCGTGACCATAAAATGTTTCATTTCAGTTCAAAACGAAGACGACATGTTGAAGAAAAGGCAAAGGTACAAGGCTGTGACATCATTCACTTCCTGACTATAGAAACTCCGTATCCCAAGAACCATTGCGGTTCTTTGGGTTTTCAGCAAACACGGCCAGTTTCTTTTACTTTGCAGACAAAAGTTCTATATTATTTCACTGTTAAACAATCTGAATCGGGCTAATGTGAATAAGAATGATCGGTGGTTCGTTTAATTGGATCGTTGGGAACATTTTTCTGATCAATCTGACGTTTTTCTTACTCTCAGTGTTAGATATGGATAAAACTATTTGCCTGCATTATGTTATCTCCGTAGCTACAGAGTTAAAGACTTTATTCGAAATCAAAACTGTCTCAAAGCAAGGGGGAATTGATTGGAATTTTATGGGAATTTATTACTCTATTGGTCCGAGAGCGGGCTTTGACTCACGTCGCGGCAGTTCTCGGACTTGGAGAAGTGGATGAGGTCTTCGTTGTACATGTCCTGAGTGCTGAGCAGGTCGCTGTACTCCCGCTGGCTCAGGTCCTCCGGGTCGATGCCGTTGGCCCTGAGGAACTCCTGGTAGGCCACGCTGAAGGACTGCCCGATGGACTGCGCGATCAGCTGGGCCTGCGGGTGGAGAAACACATTCCCATCGGTCAGACTTAAAGCCAGGCTGAGCGATTTCGTGAAGAATGGCGGTTCCACATGCTCTACTCACGTCCTCGGACTCGAAGACGTGGCAGATCATCCGGTAGACCCGCTTGTGGTCCGGGCTGTGGTCCTCGCCGGAGTCCAGCTGGTCCTGAGCAGAGCGGGAGGAGCGCACCAGCTTCCCCCGGGCGATGAGCACCACCATGTTCCCGATGTCGGCGATGTAGGAGATGGTGCGCAGGGGCAGGTCCATCAGGCTCTCCTGGGGGGGGACACAGCGGGGCGGTTTACTGTTGGGTTTCTGAGGGGGCAGGCTGACCCCACGGATTCCACATCCACCCGTTCATTCTGACTTAGTTTTGTATTGTAACTGATTGCGAACGGTTAACCAAAAACACTTTTTTTCTGTGCTTGTTTCCCAATGACTAATACGTACAATACACAAACTATCCACCAGGGGGTGCTGCAGCATCTTCGGCACCCTGGGTTCCCGCAGCCTTGCTTTTGACTCCACAAATCAATTTATTCTCTATGCGACTGCAGCGCAGAGACCATTTTTTTGTTGGTATTCAACTCATTTTTGTAACTTCATTGTCATTTTTTGTCTTTTTTTTTATCACATTTTTGTAATTTTTTGTTAATTTTTTTGTAATTTTTTGGTCATTTTTTTTCTCACATTTTTTTCATTTTTTTGTCACATTTTTTCATTTTTTCGGCAATTTTTTTAATCAAATTTTGGTCACATTTTTGTATTTTTTTTGTAAAATGTTCATCACATTTTTGTCATATTTTTGTAATTTTTTTGTCACATTTTCTCTCATTTTTTCGTCCATTTCTTGTCAATTTCTTGCAACATTTTTGTGACATTTTTGCCACTTTTTCATCAATTTTTCGTCACTTTTTTGTCAAAGTTTTCTCACTTTTTTGTCACATTTCCATCATTGTTTTCGTCTCAGTTTTGTCGCAATTTTCACAGCTTTTTTCCAGAAGCTTTTGGACTGGGGTAAAGCCAAACTGGAGAAAATGTGCTCGGTTCAGGTGGGACTTAAGGGGCTAAAACGGAATGTGTCATTTTATGTTTTCAAATAAAAAATTAAAAAAGCCAAAATTGCCTATATTTTCAGCGACAAAATGTAAATAATGAATAGAGCCAGGTTTAAATCTATTGTATTAATGTTGGGGGATTTTGGATCTCGTTTAGTTTTTGAATAAGCTCTTCATAAGTGAAAATAAATATAAAAAAATTTGAAAAAAAAAAGTAAAATGTTTTTGTGTGAGCTCAATAAATAAGGCTGGGAAGAACATATTTAAAAACCCCTTCAAAGAACTTCAAAATATTAAGTCCCAGACCGGAAAGTTTGGAGTCTGTAGGAGCTACTAAAAGGAGAGGTTGTTGCAAGAGTGGAACAAAAATCTAATTTTGAGATAACCAGCCAACGTATTTTTCCTGCAAGGTTCTCCCAGAAAGGAAATGACCATATTTGGATTATAAACATCCTCTGTTTAGAGAGTTTGAGCTGCTCCTCTCAGGTCGAAGGTACAGGTGCAACGCCCTGTCTAAAAACAGGACCAGGCAGTCATTTGTGCCACAAGCTAGTTTACAATTAAGCAAACCAACAATATGAAGTAACCAACAGTGATGTTTTTATTCTGCACAGCTGGTCTGTCAGAGAAGATTTTTAAGGAATGTAGGTAACCATTTTAACATAATTTAAACTGAGGTTGACGGGCCGTGGTTTGTTTTTGTATGTTGTCAATGTTTGGATCTGTCTGCTGTGGTCACTGTTGTCTTTGTGTATTTCCACTCACTGCAAATGAATTTCATTGGGGAGGGGGCTCTTTTTTTGTCATTTTTTGTCATTTTTTTGTCACATTTTTGTCATTTTTTTGTTATTTTTTTGTCATTTTTGTCACATTTTTGTCATTTTTTTGTCATTTTTTTGTCATGTTTGTCACATTTTTGTCATTTTTTCGTAATTTTTTTGTCACATTTTTGTCATTTTTTTGGTCATTTTTTTGTCATTTTTTTGTCACATTTTTGTCATTTTTTTGTCATTTTTTGTCACATTTTTTGTCATTTTTTAGTCATTTTTTTGTCATTTTTTAGTCACATTTTTGTCATTTTTTTCTCATTTTTTGTGACATTTTTGTGACATTTTTGTCGTTTTTTGTCATTTTTTATCAATTTTTTGTCATTTTTTGTCATTTTTTATCACATTTTTGTCATTTTTTTCATCCCATTTTTGTCATTTTTTTATCACATTTTTGTCATTTTTTTGTCACATTTTTGTCATTTTTTTGTTATTTTTTGTCACATTCCCCACGGGGACAATACATTTCTACTACTACTACTTATAGCGTCAACCCTTAGACCATTTGTGGTACCCATGGATGTAACATATGTCAGTATTTGTGAACGAATACACGAGGGAAAGCCAGCTTTGCAAAACGATGTTGTTACTTCCTGGACATCTCTGCCTCGTGGAGTGGGGCAAACAGGCGGAGGATGTGGAATCTGGGCGTGAGACGATACACTGCTTCACTGTGACCAAACCGAGGCTACGGTAAATAATGAAGGACCGATGAACCCTTGTTTTACGGTCACTGACTTCAAAACTCCCCAGCATGTTTTTGAAAAGAGCAACATTGCAACAACAGCTCACCTGAGTGTCCGCGTTGAGCACCTTGATCCTCTGAGTGGACATGAACAGGTCCACCTCCACAGTGGACGTGTCTCCGTCGGCGCCCTGCACACCCACAGGAAGGACGGAGCGTTACTTCACATGCAAAGCTCTCATTCGCTGGACTTTAACAGGAAGACGCTTAGAAA
Organism: Gobius niger; assembly: GCF_951799975.1. Taxonomy (NCBI): domain Eukaryota; kingdom Metazoa; phylum Chordata; class Actinopteri; order Gobiiformes; family Gobiidae; genus Gobius; species Gobius niger. Next base: position 3,685,153 of record NC_136873.1, on the reverse strand, counting down.
CATATATATAACGTTAGCATCTTATTAGCTAACTGTTGTAGCATTAACAGCTTTGTTTACAAATGACTTTAATCAGTTGGAGCTCGTGAGTCATTATTTTCAAGTGGGAAAAACACAAGTTACCAGTCGCACCATAAACTAAAACATTTTGCAGAGGCATTTTGAAAGTCTGAGCGCCTGATCTGAGAGGAAGCGACTCTCAAGGTGAGCGAAACCTCCTACATCAACTCCAACAATGAGGCTAATGGAAGTCTTTGTCACCCCTCTTCAAACAACAACATAGCGGAGCAGGAGACGGAGGAGCAGCGTACCTTCTTCCTGTTCTTGGCCTGTTTCTGAGCAGCCTGTGGACAGAGCACAGTATATCGTAAACCTAAACCTAAACAGTGCATCTAATTAGAAAGCATTTGTATTCAGTTCTGTGACAGTGACCCTGAAACGCGTCCCTGTGATGTTACAATTACAACGCAACTAACATTTTCATTTAGTTTTAGTTTGTGCTTTACAAACCAGGTGGATTGGGTTGGATAAAGCCACTTTCTGGAGCTGGATGCTGTCAGACGCTGTCAAAGGAGCAGCATCACAACTTTGACTTGAACGAGTCCTGTAAGACGCAGCAAGGGGGTGAGTGACCCAGCCTGGGGGTCCTGGGCACCCATGATCCCCCATTTGGTTGTTCTCAGTTCACTGGGCAGGGGGAGGTCTATGTCTGTGGATCCCCTGTCCTTCCCTCCCCTCTTAGACACACTTATTCTCTAAACATGATTCATCTGCTGCTGTGGAATGGAAACACCCCCTTGGCTCTGCTCACGTGCATCACCTGTCTGCGCACGGTCGGTTGGATGATCATATTTATCACATTGTACAAGTCAATTTTCATTACCAATTTTATACTAATTTGCACTAAATGGAGTCAATATTTATTGACTAGGTTCGGGAGCAGGACTACGCCTCAACCTATCACACTTTGCACACCAACCACTCTTGCTTTCACCTAACCACGCCTCTAATTACTCACGAGCCATTATATGCCCAGCCAAGCCTCGTCATCTCAGCTTGTTTGAAACTGTCGACCCCTCCCTCCCTTCATGTCTGTTCCATTTCAGCAATGATTCTCCTGGGGGTCCCGAAGAGCTGGGTTCATCCGAGACGGAGCCCCCACCCACAGTCTCGCCCAGTTTCACTCTACACCATAACCTTGTGAATATAATCTTCATTGCACTTTGTGGTGGCGTGGTCCTTGCTAGAGAATTGTTGTTTTTTGTCCATCTCTGTCTTACATGTTGTAGCTGCATCTGCACAATGTGCCCATGAGGGACAATAAAGTTTCATTCATTCATTCAATTTATCAAGGCAGGTGCTAAAGAGCGAGTGCAAGCTGGAAAATAAAATAGAGCTGTTTGTAAGCATGTGGAACCTAGTTTACCACATGACATGTTGTGTAATACCCTAGTAGGGCTGTAGATGTGATATGTAAAGGAGAGAGTGCTGCGTGAGTAACAAATGCTCTGATCCCATTTGCACCTGAGCAAATGTTTGGTAAATGACCCCCAAATGTGTCAATGTTATGAAGGGGGTTTAGCTCTGCACTGCGATGTAAAGGGCCCACCTCACCGGAGACTCCAGCTGCTGCTTGTCGTGGAGACGTCTCCGAGACGACCCCTGGAGAAAAGGCCAGTCTCCAGGTAGTTTTGATGAAAGACAAAAAGGTCTCGGAGACATTACAGGGACGCCACGGAAACGTCTCACAGGCTGAGGACAACAAAAAGTGTTTGCAGCATTGCCACAGCCGACTTCTCGGGGACCTCTCGGAGACCATGCTCAGACTCCGCTGAAACCGAACCTGTTTGTTTTCACTCAGACTACCTGGAGACACGCCTTATCTCCAGGAGACGTCTCGGTCGCTGATGTCGACCTCGAACTCAAGTCTATACTACTTGCTACTGCTGTTTTGGGATGTTGTTGTGAGTGTGCTCGGTTGTGCGTCTTGTACAGTTTCAAATCTTCCATCGAGAGGTTTTGTTGGACTAGTCATGGTCCTGTGTTGTACTTTTATCCATCACAGAGCGGTGCCGGCTACCACCACTACTTGGGGCGATGTCTGTATTGTGGGTGAATGCGTGTTCATGCTCAGATCTCGCGTGTGGGAGTGCGGGAGTGTGGTCTGACCCGGACTCGGCTCATGGCCTCCTGAGCCTGCTGCATGCGGGCGCTCTTGGTGGGCGTGCGCTCCGACAGCAGGTGCGTGCAGCCCATGTAGGTGGCGGCGAAGATGATCCCGTCGATGAGGTCCTCCGGGTCACACGGCCCTGGCACTGACACAAACACAACGGCCCAGTTCAAACATCACTGGAGGACACACGGAGCTGGCTCAAGAAACAAAGAAACTCCCTGATCTTCAAATAACACGTATAAGACGAGGCGCTGCAGGTGAATAAATCATTTATACCATAAAAGACCATTTATTTCAAATTTGTTTCATGTATTTGAGCTTCAACAACCGAGTCACTTCCTTTAAGGCTGACCCTGGATCAACGGCATCAAAACTTGGATCTAAAAATATCTTTTACTTTATTTTCAGTACCCGCTTTTATTTTTCCAATACCAGTAGTACCTAAACGTGTTTTTTTTGTTTGTATCATCCTGGTATCATTTACTGATACACAGCCCTAGTTCAACTCAAATGTCTCCTTTTTTTGGGTTCAAAACTCAATAAATCTGTCAGGAACTAGATATTGAAATATAAAAATTTGAAATGTGTGGGGTCTGTAGGAGCTACTAAAGTAGTGTAAATGTTCTTGTAAATATCGAATGACTCCACTACTACATGTGCATGTTTCATGAAGCACATGTTCCAATCTTTTTTTAATGAATAGATCAGACCTGGGCAAAATACGGCCCGAGATGATTCAGTCACACACTCAGGCCCACAACTTGTAGAGCATAAATTCATAAGCATGTCAAAAAAAGAGTAAGTCTCTAGCCCATTCCTGTGCGGAGATCTGATTTTTTTTAATGACCAGAATGTTCACTCCAGCCACTAGGGGGCAGATTAAATAAAAATAAAAGGAAAGAATTCCAAAAGTGTCCAGCAGAGGGCACTGACATAATAAGAAATCAGGATATAAACAACACATTGTGTGACTTGCAAGTGGAGTGGCTTGTAAAGTGCAATAAGTGTGAGCCGTTTTTATGAGGCTACAGTCCTGTCAGGTTCATTATTATTCATTTATTGAAAAAAAAAAAAAAGTATTTTCCCAATCAAATTATTTTTTTTTATTTTGAAGCTTTTGTTTATGGACCCTGGCGATACACTCCCCATATATTAAACTTTTATCCCAATATAAGTTTGTTTATTGTTGGTGCGGCTCCGACTCGATCCAGGCTTCTCATGTGGCCCCTTGTGAAAATGAATTGCCCCCCCCTGGAATAGATGATCATAACATAATGAAATAAAACTAGTCTTTTCCATATACAAAGTATGTCCAAAAGAATTGGGATAAAGGCAAGACACAGCAAGAAATACACCAAAAATAAAACATAGAATTCTATTTGGGGCGTTGTGCATGTGTGATAGAAGATTAAATGTATTTTTCCCCCCACATTTCTTTCTTCATTTTCTTTTTTTGGGGGGCGGGGCACAAGAGTTCAATCTTGCCAGAATGTCTAGGGCCGGCTCTGTCTAGATTAGTTATTATTATTCTAGTTAAAATGTCTCAAATTGAGCTTAATATTTCTCAATATTATTTCAATATATTTCAGTTTCAAGATTTATTTGGGCATTACATTATTTCTTTTGTTCTGAGATTTTTTTTTTAACTTGATTTAACACATTTTGTCTTTATTTCAGGTTCAAAATCTCAACTTTCGTCACACAAATCCATGTTTTCAGCTGCAGCGTCTCGACTCCACATGATTCCATTCGTTTCTTTGGGAGAAAAGTGTTATTGAAGCTCTTACCATCGACGAATGTTGGAAACGTGGGAAGAATCTGCCGTATCTGGAAGACAAAACAGAATCATTGTGTAATCCACAAACAGCCTCAGCTTCAGAGAGCCGCTCTGGTGTCGAGAGGAGATTGAGTTTTTGTATTTTCACCAGAAAACAACTAAAACTGGTGAATATTTTAGATGGAAAGTCGATTTATGTAAAACTGTCAGCGGTCGTTTAAAGGCTGCTGGTTTTCCGACCGGACAGCCAACTGCGTTTACGATGAAAAACCTTGAAAAGACCAAACCAAACTTTTTGTCTCCGAGGGCCAAAATGAAATTGTGCCTGTGAGTCGAGGGCCAAACACGGCGATGTCAAGCACGAAAAACACATAACTGCAAATTACAAAGTTACTTTATTTTATTTACTTTTTAGTTTTTCGATAGAATAAAATGCAAATGTGGGCTATCTATGCAAATAACATGCTATATTAAAACAAATGGTAACTATGGCAAAAGCCTAATTTTAGTAGAACAAAATCAGCAATTGTAGCAATTTAGTGCAAAATAAATAAAAGTTAACTCAAAGAAAATGTGACAATAGATTATTTTGAAAGTGTCAGTTCAGCATCAATTCTTTTATAAGTCACTTTTTAACATATACTGTTGTTGACGTCAACAACCTTTGCAATAAAAGTTAGAAAACTGAAATTTGCTGCAACAACACTGTTTAATTGATAAACACCAAGACACCACAACAGTGTTTCCTTAACTTTGCGAAAGGAGTGAAACAGCGCCCCCAATTTGACGCTGGTGGTCAAAAAGTGTACTGCATCCATATTTACCAATGAGAATGAATGGAAGAGACTTAGTTTTAACCACAAGTAGGTCACTCTCTGGCGGGCCAACAGAATTGCGAGCCCCACTTTGGGCACCCCTGATCTAGCCCCTTTAAAGAAACAACTTTTATGGTCAAAAGTTTAAGTTGATACGTTTTTTATTTGGATATTTTAAAAAGTTATTTAGACTCAACAGGCAACATTTGATTGACAAGTATAATGGTACGAAAATTTACCAATAAAAAAAGCTAGTTAAATCTGCAGATGACCATGTCTTTGAACCATTTTTTCGTTGTATTTTTGTTTTGTTGAACTTGTGGCATAAAGAAAGTTGAGCAATGCCGTTGTTTGCTTTGAAATGTGAGCGAGGCTGCTGCTCTCACCTCCTGTGGCGGCGGTGGTGGGGGCTGCTGCTGCTGGCCTGGGGGCGCCCTCTGCTGGGCCTCGTGGTGCGGCGCAGCGTGGCTCTGTCTCGGGCCGTCCCTCTGGCTCCGCTGGGGGGTTTTCACTGGGCTGACGGGGTCCTGAGCCGACGGGGAGCACTGGGACAGGGAGTCGCACGGGGACGGCTGTCGGGACACGCAGGTTTGTGAGTCTCAGGCAGTTTATCGGTAACACAGGCAGACAGTCATCCACACACACCACCATAAAAAGAGCAGGGGCTAAAAGATCAGAATACTATTTCAATCAATGAGCAATAAAAAGATAAATAAGACCAGCTCAAGGGTCTATTATTCATCACAGTTTGTTGGAAGAAGCTGTGCCATGGAGCAATAGCGCTTTTTATGGATAAATTGGCCAAAATGACCAAATCTAAATAATGGAAAGGGCTAGGTTTAAATATTTAACCTCTTAACTCCTGCCTGAACCCAGAGGATCTTTTTCCTCACGTCATCAGATTTTTTTTCCATCATTTTTTTGATGGGTATTCAACTCATTTTTGTAACTTTTTTTTTGTCATTTTTTGTCACATTTTTGTCATTTTTTGGTAAATTTTTTATCACATTTTTGTCATATTTTTGTAATTTTTTTGTCACATTTTTGTCATATTTTTGTAATTTTTTCGTCAATTTTTCATCAAATTGTTGTCATTTTTTTGTCACATTTTTGTCATTTTTTCATCAATTTTTTCATCTATTTTTTGTCATTTTTTGTCACATTTTTGTCATTTTTTCGTCAATTTTTCATCACATTTTTGTCATTTTTTGTCACATTTTTGTCATTTTTTGTCACATTTTTGTCATTTTTTCATCCATTTTTTGTCAATTTTTTGTCACATTTTTGTCATTTTTTCGTAAATTTTTCATCACATTTTTGTCATTTTTTGTCACATTTTTGTCATTTTTTGTCACATTTTTGTCATTTTTTCATCCATTTTTTGTCAATTTTTTGTCACATTTTTGTCATTTTTTCGTAAATTTTTCATCACATTTTTGTCATTTTTTGTCACATTTGTGTCATTTTTTGGTCAAATTTTTTTCACATTTTTGTCATATTTTTGTAATTTTTTTGTCACATTTTGTAACATTTTTGTCATTTTTTTGTCATTTTTTGTCAATTTCTTGTGACATTTTTGTGACATTTTTGCCTCTTTTTTCATCAATTTTTCATCACTTTTTTGTCAATGTTTTCTCACTTTTTTCTCACATTTCCATCATTGTTTTCGTCTCAGTTTTGTTGCCATTTTCACAGCGTTTTTTCCAGAAGCTTTTGGACTGGGGTAAAGCCAAACTGGAGAAAAAGTGCTCGGTTCAGGTGGGAGTTAAGGGGTTACATTACATTAGTTACATTTATTTCAGCGAGATTTTGGTTCTTCTTCAGCCTTTTCAATAAACTAGTCCAATGTTTTCCAACCAGGGGTAAGTCGACCCCTTGGGAGGTACAAGGAATCAGTGTTGAGAGTAACGCGCTATCAGTATTGCGTTAGAAAATCAGATTATGTTTCCAAAGTGACGAGTAAAGTAACAAGTTTATTTCAGCAGCTGCCCCCTCTGTGCAGCGATGCATCTGACTCTAAACCAGAGGTGTCCCGTGGGCCGGATCCAGCCCCTGCCCTGTAGAACATAAAAAGTCTCCAGCCCATTCCTGTACGGTGTTTTAAAGAATAATCGGAATGCTCATTGCAGCCACTAGCGGGCAGCTTTAAATAAATAAAAGATCAGATTATTACATGTGTCAGATTTTCACACATGTCCAGCAGAATTTCAGCCCACGACCCAAAATGAGTTTGACACCCCAGCTCTAAACCAAAACTAAAAGGGAAAAAACTTGACTTGACTTGACAAAAGCTACTCCGTGACCTCCAAAAGCGACTCCATGACCAATTGACTAGGACTTGCTTGGGACTTGGACCTTCACGACTTGGACTTGACTCGAGACTTGCATTTAGTGACTTACTCCCACCTCCGGAAAGTACAGATACTTGTGTTTTAAAAGTGAGGAGTAAAAGTATAAAGTCGGCAGGAAAATAAATACTTTACTTTACTCAAGTAAAGCACAGATACCTGAAAAATGCACTGAAGTACAGAAATGCAGTACAAGCATGTTGTTACTTCCCGCCTCGCCAGTCGGTAGTAAATAAGCTGCTCACCTGGCCCGCGCTGCCGGCCTCCTCCGTGGGGCTGCTCTCCTGCCTCATGACCCAGATGGGCTCCTCGGGCTGGTCGGGCGTGTACGGGGAGCGCACCGCCCGGGTCTTCACCTCCTCGATGGCCTCCTTGATGCCTCTGATGGCCAGGCTGATGGCGTCTCCTCTCGGCCCCGGCTCCGCTGGGGTCCGGTCCTCAGGAGCCTCCCCCGGGGACACGCCTGCAGATGGGATCGTCAAAAAAATCATATGGGGTCAGAGATCTTTGATAAAACTCCAGTTAGGACACGGTCATAGTAAAAACACTGGAACGGCAATATTGGCGGCCATCTTGCCCTTCTAACCCTGTGCAATGTAATTAAATGGGAAAAAACACTTATTTCCTTGATACTGTTTAATCTATTTTGAGTTATTTCATGACTCTTTGATAATTGTGACGGACCTTGTGCCATATCTGGCTTTTTTGTGTGCAGTTTTTCAAATGTTATTTCAGTTTTATAGGACGCACTTTAGCTACATGTGTTCACACTGCAAAAAGTATTTAACTAGATCAGTATAAACATCTCAATTTGAGCATAATAATCCAAATTTTAGTTGTTTTGACTAGTTAAGAAGTTGTTGGGCATTTGTCCTAGATTATTTCACTTGTTCTGAGATGTTTCTGACTCGCTTCGATACATTTCGTCCTTATTTCAGGTCATTTTCTTTGCCAATGTGACAAAAATGTGACAAAAATGTGATAAAAAAAAAAGACAAAAAATTGATTTAAAAAAAAAAAAAAGACAAAAAGTGACAAAAAATAACAAAAAATTACAAAAAGTGACAAAAAAATGACAAAAATTAGACAAAAAATAACAAAAAAAAAGACAAAAAATTACAAAAAATGACCAAAAAAAAAATTGACCAAAAAGTGAAAAAAATGTTTTAAAAAAAGACAAAAATGTGACAAAATGTGAAAAAAATGAAAAAAATGTGATACAAATTTGACAAAAAAATTACCAAAATGTAACCAAAAAATGACAATAATTTGATTTAAAAAATTGACGAAAAAGTGAAAAAAATGTGACAAAAAAATGACAAAAAATGGATAAAAATTTGACAAAAAAATACAAAAAATTGATTAAAGAAAATGGACAAAAAAGTGAAAAAAAAATTGGAAAAAATGACAAAAATGTGACAAAATGTGAAAAAAAAGACAAACATTTGATAAAAAAAATTGACGAAAAAGTGAAAAAAAAAAGGCAAAAAATTGATTTAAAAAAATGAAAATCGGTCTTATCTCATTGGCAATTTCACTTTCTTATTTCAAGCGAGATTTACCCTAGAACTGGTCTGAAATGTCCTCAAACAAGCAAAGTAAACTTGGTCCGATCAGGAAAAGTGTCTAAATGAGTGAAAACCGCTCAAAGTCTGCAGCAAATTCTTAACATAACAGCTTCTCTTACAACGTTTAAGAGTTTGCAGTTTGAGCGGAGTTCTTCTAAATGTTTTTCAGTGCGGGCGTGACTCTGCATCTCCGCCCTGACGGCAGTAGTTCAAACTCAGGGTTCAATTCTCGCACCTGTACTGTTCGCGCTTTATACACTACAAAAAGTAAATATCAAGCATTGTCTTAAATGACTTGAATTGAGGAAATGTATCTTGTTTTGAGCGGTTTTCACTCATTTAGACACTTTTCCTGATCGGACCAAGTTTGCTTTGCTTGTTTGAGGACATTTCAGACCAGTTCTAGGGTAAATCTCGCTTGAAATAAGAAAGTCAAATTGCCAATGAGATAAGACCAATTTTCATTTTTTTAAATCAATTTTTTGTCATTTTTTTGTCACATTTTTTGTCACTTTTTGTCATTTTTTGTCATTTTTTTGTCATTTTTTGTAATTTTTTTGTCACTTTTTGTCATTTTTTTGTCATTTTTTGTCATTTTTTTGCAATTTTTTGTCTTTTTTTTTTATCCATTTTTTGTCATTTTTTGTCACATTTTTGTCACATTGCAAAGAAAATGACCTGAAATATGGACGAAATGTATCGAAACGAGTCAGAAACATCTCAGAACAAGTGAAATAATCCAGGACAAACGCCCAAGAACTTCTTAACTAGTCAAAACAACTAACATTTGGATTATTATGCTCAAATTAAGATGTTTATACTGATCTAGTTAAAACTTTTTGGAGTGTATTCTCCCCCTTTAATCTTTGAAAAGCATGGCGTCTCCTATCACTTTTCTGCGGATGATGCCAAATCTACATGCCACTCAAAAAGTGCAAACAGCCCCCTGACACCCCTGCTTAGGCTTAGGCTGGTTAGGGTTAGGGTTAGGGTTAGGGTTAGGGTTGGGGTTAAGGCTAGGGTTAGGGTTAAGGCTAGGGTTAGGGTTAGGGTTAAGGCTAGGGTTAAGGTTAAGGCTAGGGTTAGGGTTGGGGTTAAGGCTAGGGTTAGGGTTAAGGCTAGGGTTAGGGTTAAGGCTAGGGTTAGGGTTAGGGTTAGGGTTAAGGCTAGGGTTAGGGTTAGGGTTAGGGTTAAGGCTAGGGTTAGGGTTAAGGCTAGGGTTAGGGTTAAGGCTAGGGTTAGGGTTAGGGTTAGGGTTAAGGCTAGGGTTAGGGTTAAGGCTAGGGTTAGGGTTAAGGCTAGGGTTAGGGTTAAGGCTAGGGTTAGGGTTAGGGTTAAGGCTAGGGTTAGGGTTAAGGCTAGGGTTAGGGTTAGGGTTAAGGCTAGGGTTAGGGTTAAGGCTAGGGTTAGGGCTAGGGTTAGGGTTAAGGCTAGGGTTAGGGTTAAGGCTAGGGTTAGGGTTAAGGCTAGGGTTAGGGTTAAGGCTAGGGTTAAGGTTAGGGTTAGGGTTAAGGCTAGGGTTAGGGTTAGCTTCAGGGTTAGGGTTAGGGTTAAGGCTAGGGTTAGCTTCAGGGTTAGCTTCAAGGCTTGGTTGGCTCACAACTTTTTAAACCTGAATGAGGGAAAAACTGGTGTTTGGCCCCTGGGACCCCCAAAATGACATGGGTCCCCTACAACAACATGTCCGTCCCTCTGCCACCAGCCTTGGCGTCATTGTTGACTATCACAGTCAAAAAACTCAATAAACAGATCGGCACCATTGTTTTTTATTGTCTTTAAGCCAAAGTTAAACCTTTTTTAAATTTGAAAAACTATGAACGAATCATGGACGCTTTTATCTCTACTCGCCTGGACGACTGCAATGCGCACTATACTTAGTCCAGAACTTTTTTTTTTTTTTCTTTTATTGTTTTTACAATTGTATTAAACTTATTTTTTCTCTTTTTGTTGCATCTTATTTATGGTTTTAATGATTTTGTTTTAAATAATTTTATCTTTTTTGAATGTTTTTTATTATATTTATTTATTTTTTTACACTGCCGATCGCATGTGCCGCACTTGGGAAACCCTTGATTTATAAAATGTGCTGCATAAATAAAGTGCATTGGATTGTTTAACAGTTGGGAAGAGTCATGTACGATGCACACTGCCTTCTGTCCCAAGCGCTCCTCATATACACGACCCAGAGATCTCTGTGGCTTCCCGATGATCTTTGAGCTCATGTTCACGATCCTCTGAAGGCTCACCGTTTCAAGAATAGACTGGCTCACTCCAAATTATTCATTTTGCGAAGCACATACAAACGTTGTGAGCACTTCAAAATAAAGTCACTATTCTCAAGAAAAGCGAGGGCTCCATCGATGTGTTTGCCCAGATATTTGAAGCTGTCAACGATTTTGACCTTTTGACATGAATCTGTGCAGGTGCCGTTGCCTCATTGTCATCCAAAAAAAGTACACCGCGTTCCAAATGATTATGCAAAAAAAAGCTTTTCAATGAAACTCATGGATGGTATTGACATCGACATCAAAGAGGTTTGTGGCTGATTCAGACACACTCGGGTTTGTGCAGATAATGGCACAACAAGGACGGTTTCAGCCAGAAAAACACATCAGATTAAGAGAACAGATGCTACAAAGCAGCAGACAGGTATTTGAAGCTGCTGGTGCCTCTGGAGTCTCCTGAACATCAAAGTGTCGGACCCTCCAGAGGCTGCAGTTGTGCATGAACCTTCTATCCGGGCCTCCCCTAAACTGTTCATTGAAGCTGAAGCAGAAACAGTGGCTCAGAAATACATGAGGACTCATTTTCAAACAGTCTTGTTCACTGATGAGGCCGTGTGACCCTGGATGGTCAGATGGATGGAGTAGTGGATGGTTGGTGAATGGCCACCATTTTCCAACAAGGCAGTACGGTGTCAGTAAGGAGGGGGCGGAGTCATGTTTTGAGACAGAATCATGGGGAGAGAGCTGGTCGGCCCATTTAGGATCCCTATGACCTCCTAAAGTTACAAATTCAACAAATGACCATCTTCAGTTCCTTACAAGCTTTAAAATGTTTTGAAACGATGAGTTGCATAATCATTTGGAACCGTAGATACTGTTATCACTGGGGGATTTTTTCAACCACATTTAAATGATGTGAATTATGCAGATTCTTATTTGAGTTGACAGTTTAGAAAATCAGAGAAGATTGTAATGTAAGTCGTCCAAACAGTGTGATACTGTGGACATGATGTGTTTACTCACAGTTCTCTCCATGGTTTTATTCCAGATAGAAGTGAGCGCTATGGGGCGAAAATCATTCAGATGCTCCAGGTTTTTTAGGGATGGGCACAGTATTTGAGAGCTTCCATTAGGACAAGTGTGTGTTTGGAGAAGAAGATTAAAAAGCAGTGTAAAAGCAGCCTTTCAACAGTACAGCCATCTGGCCCTGGGGCTTTACTTGGTTTGATGCGAGCTAAAGTAGCAGCTCAGTGAGTACAACAGGATCATATTCTGACATCAGACAGCAAACATCGTCACATGTTAGACTGAAATCAATCTTATCATACCTACAGTAAAATACATTCAAATCATCACCATTGTAGGAGAGGCATAAGCAGTGCTTTAAGTGGAGAAAAATAAGTGCCGGTACCCTAGTTTTTGCCTAATGGCCACTACAAATGTATAAAAGAATGAATGCTAAAAATAATTTCAACCAAACTGCAATTGGAGTGTTTGATGCACCCGTACTCCTTTCTTATATTTGTTCGCTAAACTCAGGAAATAGAATTCAAGAGACAGTGGAATATTTATGGATATTGAATATTAGGGGTGCAGGACCCGGGGTTTGGATCATCACGGCGCGAGTGCAATCTAAGAAATAATAAGTAGGTTTTGAAAAGAAATAGCCTAATGATCGTTATTAGACAGAATTTATAATCTTAGAATAAAATGGGCAATGCTTTCAAAGCTGCTTTATAATAAAATGTACCTCTGGCCTCACAATACGTGAAAGCAAAATAGAAAACAAATGGTACAGCAGCAAAGTAAAAAAGAAAGAAGTGCAGGCCATGCGCTCGTTAAGGTAGTTTCATTTTCGCTCACACAACGCAAGGGTGTGTGGGTAATGTAGTCTCTGCTCACGGTGGGACGAACCCTGAGAATGAATGGAGAAAACGATGCTACAGCTAAAGGCTAAGACATATCAAAGAAATGACCTGATCCTGACTGAGATGCCTCGAATTAGAAATAACACAACCAATCACAAACAACGAGAGTATCGCACATTCTGCCATTCAATCAATCAAAGTGTTGCTCCTGGTTTTACACTGGTTGCTAAAGGGGTTAGCATCACGGGCCAGTCACCATCTACACTTTTGTTAATATCTTTGGTTGCAGTGTATCTTCCAATCACAATGGCTGCTCTCTAAAGTAGGAATATAACTAGCTTGTGCACACATTAGGACACTGCTGGAGCAAGTATGTGGAAAATACATATGTTTTAAAAAATTTAATTCAGTCTAGTCCCCAATTGAACGCTCCAGCTTTATGATTGACGGCAAAACTTGTACTTTTTTACAATGTAAGTCCTATATTTTCAACAGACGGCGGCATCTTGACAGATAAATGGTTTTAGCAGCCATCTTTAAGGCGAGACACTGCAGGTGAATAGGGAAAAATGAATATTTACAGATATCAATTTGAAGCTTTTGCTGGAGATCACTGACATAAATGTGAGAAAAAAATACATGGCAAGTTTTCTGTCATTTTATCTTTTCATATAAGAACAAGGTGTTTTATGCCTAAAAATGCCCCAAAGTTCACATCTTTTCGGCGACGAAATCTGAATAATGGATAGAGCTACATTCAAATGTATGGTTTCATTTTATTGATAAATGAGTTACCAAGATTTTTTCAGAGGGGATTTGGGATTTCTTGTTTAGTTTTAAAATAAGCTGTTTTAGTGGAAAAATGTGTAAAAATTAAATTCTCGCCTCATTTTTTGACATTCAAAACTCAATAAATGGGGCTTAGGGATAAAATAATAAAAAAATCCCTCTGAAAAAATCTTCCAAATATTGTTCAGTCCAAGGCTGGAAAATGTGAAGTCTTTAGGTCCGACTGACGTGGACATAGCGTCGACACAATGACAGAAAAATGTGTTTTGAGAAAAAGGCCCTTGAAATTGCATTCTCCCATATAAGTCTATGGGGGAACATTGAATCAGCGCAATATTTAAACATGTTATTGTGAAGATTAGGCATATTTTCTGTTTCCAGGTGAAAGCTTATATGTTCAGAGACCAATTTGGCCCAAAACCTGAAAAATTTTTTATGAGAGTTTTTGTGTGTTTTTTTTCTTTGTGACATGTCAGTTACTAAGGTTTTTTCGGAAACTGTTAAGAAGTGTAAAAATCTGTAAAATTACAATTTCTCCTTGTTTTTCTCGGTCACAGCCTTTCGTGCTGGACGTTGTGGAGACCAAACATGCCAGTATTTGTGAACGAGTACGCATGGGGAAAATGGCTGGTGCGGCGTCATAAAATAAGCATCGTAAAGGGAAAGATTAGTCTGTTTTTCTATGACATTAAAATGAAGATCTCAACATGAACCTTTCACCTGCAGCGTCTCGCCTTAACCCACCCTTGAACATTCCCACTTCCTCCCCAAGATCAAGAGTGCGGTGCGGCCTTACCTGAGCGGTTATGCCCGGCAGAGGCCCTCTTGCCTGGGCCGTCTCCCCTCCTCACTCCCTGCCTCCTGGCGCGGGGCATGGGGCTCCTGTCGCTGCCCTCCCCGTCGGACTGCCCGTCGTAGTGGTGCAGCCTGCAGCCGACGGAGCTCTCCGGGGGCAGGCTCGGGACCGCCCTGTGCTGCTGCTGGGGCGGCGGCGGCTGGCGGGAGCTCGCGGGGGAATGCGCGGGTCTGCTGCCGCCCCTGGGCTCCGGTCTGGGCGGGTCCACCGGGTAGGCCGTCCGCAGGGGCTCGGGGAAGCAGTTGGGGTGGGCTTTGGGCTCCGGGTAGGGCTTGTGGTGGGACTGGGAGTAGAAGTCTGCGTAGGTCTGGGGGTAGGACCGGGAGCCGGCTTCGTCGTCGTCTTCGGGGGGCAGGTCGCTGTCGGAGGAGGGACATTTACTCAGTTATTTAAAAAAAACAGCATCGCACACGGTAAGTTTGTGACCCACCTGTGGTCCCTGTCCCCGGGAGGCGTGGGCGTGTCCCGGGTGGGCAGGGGGCTGGGGTCCTCGACGAAGTGGTCCAGCTGGGGGAAGTGCGGGACGTCGGGGGAGGACGGGGGAGTGGGCGAGTGCAGCGGAGGCGGGCTGTGCAGGGGCCCGTCCAGGCTGAGCGAGGCCACGCTCTCCGTGTCCGAGCACAGGTCGGTGATCTCGCTCTCCGGGGCCGGCTCCTCCTCCGCCGCCGTGGCCTCCCTCTGGCCAATCGGCTCCTCTTCCTGTCCGATCAGCTCCTCCCTCTGGCCAATCGGCTCCTCTTCCTGTCCGATCAGCTCCTCCCTCTGGCCTATCGGCTCCTCCCCCTGGACAATCATTTCCTCGTCATGTCCACTAAGCTCCTCGCTCTGTCCGCTAAGACCCTCCCTCGTTTGACTCAGCTCCTCCCCCTGTCCAATCAGCTCCTCCCTCTGTCCAATCAGCTCCTCCCCCTGTCCAATCAGCTCCTCCCTCTGTCCAATCAGCTCCTCCCCCTGTCCAATCAGCTCCTCCCTCTGTCCAATCAGCTCCTCCCTCTGTCCAATCAGCTCCTCCCTCTGTCCAATCAGCTCCTCCCTCTCTTCACTCAGCTCCTCCCTCTGTCCAATCAGCTCCTCCCCCTCTCCAATCTGATCCTCTCTCTGTCCGCTATGCTCCTCCTCCTGTTCGCCATACCCCTCCCTGTGTGCTTTAAGCCCCTCCTCCTCGTCCTCTTGGTTCTGCAGGTTCCGTGAAGACACGAGGACATGGGGGGCCTTGTCCTCCTCCGACTGATCCACGATTTCACCTGAGTCATCCGAGTTGCTTTGCTGACGACCTGGAGGAACAAAAATGGTTTTAGTCTTTCCAGTTTCATCGACTTAAAACGACACTGACGCATATTTGAAAACAGCAAGAAACAACAGGAGCTTCTTCAATCAATGCAGCTGTAACTTCTGTAACTGTGTACTTTTCAGATGCCCTGTGTGACACCATAGAAATGACAGAAATGCCTTTAACGATCTGAGCCTGTTCCTACAAATGCACATATTTTGCTAAAAGCATGTAGCCTGCTTGTTAACTGTCCGCTTATGTTAAAGCAGCACTGAGTAACTCATGCCCCTTCACCTCTTAACTCCCATCTGAACCAAACGCACTCTCTCCAGTTCAGCTTTACCCGAATCTGAAAGCTTCATGACTGGCACTCACAGCCTAGAGGCCATAGTAATTTTTGTCACTTTTTTGTCACTTTTTTGTCACATTTTTTGTCGCATTTTTGTCGCATTTTTGTCGCATTTTTGTCACTTTTTTGTCACATTTTTGTCACTTTTTTGTCACTTTTTAGTCACATTTTTATCACTTTTTTGTCACATTTTTGTTGCATTTTTGTCACTTTTTTATCACTTTTTTGTCACTTTTTTGTCACTTTTTTGTCACATTTTTCTTGCATTTTTGTCACTTTTTTGTCGCATTTTTGTCACTTTTTTGTCGCATTTGTGTCACTTTTTTGTCACATTTTTGTTGCATTTTTGTCACTTTTTAATCACTTTTTTGTCACTTTTTTATCACTTTTTTGTCACTTTTTTGTCGCATTTTTGTCACTTTTTTGTCACTTTTTAGTCACATTTTTATCACTTTTTTGTTGCATTTTTGTTTCATTTTTGTCACTTTTTTGTCACATTTTTGTTGCATTTTTGTCACTTTTATGTCACTTTTTTGTCACTTTTTTGTCACTTTTTTGTCACTTTTTTATCACTTTTTTGTTGCATTTTTGTTGCATTTTTGTCACTTTTTTGTCACTTTTTTGTCGCATTTTTGTCGCATTTTTGTCACTTTTTAGTCACATTTTTATCACTTTTTTGTCACATTTTTGTTGCATTTTTGTCACTTTTTTATCACTTTTTTGTCACTTTTTTGTCACTTTTTTGTTGCATTTTTGTCACTTTTTAATCACTTTTTTGTCACTTTTTTATCACTTTTTTGTCACTGTTTTGTCTCATTTTTGTCACTTTTTTGTCACTTTTTAGTCACATTTTTATCACTTTTTTGTTGCATTTTTGTCACTTTTTTGTCACATTTTTGTTGCATTTTTGTCACTTATGTCACTTTTTTGTCGCATTTTTGTCGCATTTTTGTCACTTTTTAGTCACATTTTTATCACTTTTTTGTCACATTTTTGTTGCATTTTTGTCACTTTTTTATCACTTTTTTGTCACTTTTTTGTCACTTTTTTGTCACTTTTTTTTTGCATTTTTGTCACTTTTTTGTCGCATTTTTGTCACTTTTTTATCACTTTTTTGTCACTTTTTTGTCGCATTTTTGTCAGTTTTTTGTCAGTTTTTTGTCACTTTTTAGTCACATTTTTATCACTTTTTTGTTGCATTTTTGTTGCATTTTTGTCACTTTTTTATCACTTTTTTGTCACTTTTTTGTCACTTTTTTATCACTTTTTTGTCACATTTTTGTTGCATTTTTGTCACTTTTATGTCACTTTTTTTCACTTTTTTGTCACTTTTTTGTTGCATTTTTGTCACTTTTTAGTCACATTTTTATCACTTTTTTGTTGCATTTTTGTTGCATTTTTGTCACTTTTTTATCACTTTTTTGTCACTTTTTTATCACTTTTTTGTCACATTTTTGTTGCATTTTTGTCACTTTTATGTCACTTTTCTGTCACTTTTTTGTCACTTTTTTGACACTTTTTCCGTCACATTTTTGTTGCGTTTACGTCTCGTTTTCATCACTATTTTGGCACTTATTTTCACTTTTAATAGAAATCAAACTTGTGAAAATGCACTCACTTCAGTTAAGAGGTTAAGGCCATAAGCGCCACTGCAGGTGTCATAGCATGTGGCAATTTTTTATTAAACACTGTAAATACTACGCTGACAGAAAAGACAAAGGGAGAGAGGGAAATTGTACATCCAAATACACAATTTTTTTTACTCAAACTTGGCTGTAAAGACTGTTTAAGTGGTGCTAGCCCACAGTTAGCTTTGCCCGTTAGCCTGTTAGCTTCTTCTTTGTGATTCCATTAGTGTGTATTGGTGGCTCTGACCCGGAGGCAGCGAAGTGGCAATTCTGTTTTCTACCATCTGAGCCACTGTTGGCCGAAAATACTGTGTAAATACCCTCTGGTGTCGGGCCGGCCTCCTCCGCGGTGGCTTGGCCCGGCCCACGCCCGTCTCGCTCCTCTTCCGTCTGCTCCTGCGCCAGACTGAGGCACACGTCGCCCCCTGGGGTCCGTATGGAGATGCTGCACTGCGCCCCGTCCGTCTGGCTGGGCGGCGTTTCGGCTCTGGGCGTCCCGCTCGCGTCCCTCTGCTCCTCCCGGACCGGCGGCCTCTGTCGCGCCCGGAGCCGGGGGTTGGGGTCTCCGTGGCGGCGGTAGCGCGAGACGGCGGGGCGGGGATGCGGCGTCGGGCCGAGGGAGGGGTCAGCGGGGTCCGGCCTGTGCCCCGGGCCGGTTTGATGGTGTTGGGGCCGTCTGCGGGACCTGCAATGATCGAGATCCCACATTGGTTTAGTCGTCACAAAGGAAAATGGTCGTCAGGTTTAAGAGACTAACGATGGGCCTCATTCAGTCTTCTCAACCCCTTAACTCCCACCTGAACTCTAGTTTGGCTTTACCCCAATCCAAAAGCTTCTGGAAAAAAGGTGAGAAAATAGCGACAGAACTGAGACGAAAACAATGATGAAGATGTGACAAAAAGTGAGAAAACTTAGACAAAAAACGGACAAAAAATTGACAAAGAAATTATGAAAAAGTGGCAGAAATGTCACAAAAATAGACGACAAAATGACCCAAAAAAATGACAACAAAATGACAGAAAGTGACAAAAAAAGGACGAAAAATTGACAAAAAATTGACAAAAAAATTATGAAAAAGTGGCAAAAATGTCAAAGAAATTGACCAAAAAATGGTCAAAAAAAATGACAAAAAAATGACAGAAAGTGACAATAAAAGGCCGAAAATTGACAAAAAAAATTATGAAAAAGTGGCAGAAATGTCACAAAAATAGACGACAAAATGACCCCAAAAAATGACAAAAAAATGACAGAAAAAGACAAAAAAGGATGAAAAATTGACAAAAAAATTATGAAAAAGTGGCAAAAATGTCACAAAAATTGCCCCAAAAATGACCAAAAAAATGACAAAAAAATGACAGAAAAAGACAAAAAAAAGGATGAAAAATTGACAAAAAAATTATGAAAACGTGGCAGAAATGTCACAAAAATAGACGACAAAATGACTCAAAAAAAAGGACAAAAAAATGACAGAAAAAGACAAAAAAAAGGATGAAAAATGGACAAAAAGAAATGACAAAAAAATGACAGAAAGTGACAAAAAAGGACGAAAAATTGACAAAAAATTGACAAAAAAATTATGATAAAGTGGCAAAAATGTCAAAACAATGGACAAAAAAAGGACCAAAAAAAGGACAAAAAAATGACAGAAAGTGACAATAAAATGATGAAAAATTTACAAAAAATTTAAAAAAAAAATATGAAAAAGTGGCAGAAATGTCACAAAAATAGACGACAAAATGACCCAAAAAAATGACAAAAAAATGACAGAAAAAGACAAAAAAAAGGATGAAAAAGAAGAAGAAGAAATTGTGAAAAATGTGACAAAAATGTACTATTTGACAAAAAAATGACAAAAAAGTTATAAAAATGAGTTGAAAACCCCCCCAAAAATGATGGGGAAAAAAATCTGATGACGTAAGGAAAAAGATCCATTTAGATGAGTTTTGTAGATCTTAGCTTTCAAATGAGGTGTTACACTGGCCTACAGGATTTGGCGTGCGTATGAGGACATTTGTCACCGCCTTTCGCTCACCATATAAGGACAAAAAAGTGCTGCTCCACCCACTTAGCTCCATGAGTAAAGCACACGCCTCGGGAACACAAGGTCGGATGATCGAGGGCCACGTTTGTCTTCAAATAACGTTTATTTAATGCTATATTATTTGTCAAAAGTTTTAGCAGTAATGCATTGGTACTTTACTTGCCATTAATAAAGGTTGGCTACAAGTGATATTGCCGACTTATTTCTGTATAAAGACATCGGAAATGTAAAATAATTCTATTTAGATTCTGGAATTAATTAATACATGATTTAATATGTACAAATATATGTAAGGATTAAACAACTCGGAGCCGTGCATTAGACGGTTATAATGCACGACGCGGAGAACACCACGACGTGCAGTGAAGTGGAGTTCCTCCTGCATTATAACGTCCTCGTTGTTTAATCCTCTTATACCAGGGTCCCACAAACGTTACATTTATAATAAAAGTTTTTTTCATTGACTAAAGTCACTAAATCTGCCAGACTACGGGACTATTTTGTGTGGGTTATTAGCCGGTCACTGAAGGCTGGTCTCAGAGCGAGTCATTCTCCGCAGCTATTACGAGGATCTCAGTCAGGCTCAACGACACAACATCAGCACAGAATCACAACACAACAGGACTAACCCGGAAACACTTTTCCCTGGAAGTAAACACCGATATGCGGCACTCGTGGGCAGGAGTTATTTACCTTTTACAAGGTTTAACCTGAAGCTAAAGCTAGCTAGCTCAACCAGCTCAACTGTTTATGGAAACAGCTGCGGTGGAGTCGCTCACACCTGGGCCCCCCCAACTCAAACTTTTATGTTTGACTTTACTAATCCAGACAAATATGCTTCAATGCAGGATCATTTTATGTACGTCTGAAAATGATGAATAGCCTTAACCGTTTCCAATAGAAATGTAAAGCTCATATGTTATTAACAGTAGCTAACCTAGCTGCTCACGCTCCTCTACAAACATTTAGCAAACCTTTTGTTTTGGCCAAAAACGTTGACATTAAACAAAATCCATCTCATACGTTCCTGTCAGTCACTAATTACGCCTTTATCTGGTTCAGCTGTGTCATGTGTTGCTATGGCGACGCCACAGCGGAGTGATATCCCAGTGATTTAACTACCGGACTACGTGTGCGGTTATACCAAAATAATGCACCAGCCAATCAGAATCCAGTATTCACCCAGACCATGGTATAAATATATATATATATGTCTCAGAATGTTGGGTCCCATCAGGAGCATGATCGTGATCAGAGCTGGAGATGTCTTTGTGCGTAAGAGTCTTCCAGACTGTTCTTAGGATTTGTTCTTGGAGATGAACATTTTCAATCAAAGAACAAGGTTTGTGAATGCCCAAAACCTTCCTCTGAGGGCCTTAAGAACAAATCTGTGTTGTGAACGGTCGTGAATGAGTCCCGACGTTCCCTTGGTTGCACCGCTCTGACTGTCCTAACCCTTGCCCCGCCCACCATGAGATAATGGAGCAGGGGCCGATTCACAAACCTGCCACATTCATCTTCTGACTGAAAGACCTTTCATCATAGGGCTGCTCGATTATTGAAAAAATAATAATCACGATTATTTTTGTCATAATTGAAATCACGATTATTCAAACGATTATTTGTTGCCTTTAAAGAAATCCATCAAAAAAGCGACAAAAATCCATTAAAAAAAGACAAAAATCCAGCAAAAAAGTGACAAAAATCCAGCAAAAAAAGACAAAAATCCAGCAAAAAAAGACAAAAATCCAGCAGAAAAAAGACAAAAATCCAGCAAAAAAAGACAAAAATCCAGCAAAAAAGTGACAAAAAGAAAAAGACAAAAATCCAGCAAAAAAGTTACAAAAATCCATTAAAAAAGTGACAAAAATCCAGCAAAAAAGACAAAAATCCAGCAGAAAAAAGACAAAAATCCAGCAGAAAAAAGACAAAAATCCAGCAAAAAAAGGACAAAAATCCAGCAAAAAAAGACAAAAATCCAGCAAAAAAAGGACAAAAATCCAGCAAAAAAAGGACAAAAATCCAGCAAAAAAAGACAAAAATCCAGCAGAAAAAAGACAAAAATCCAGCAGAAAAAAGACAAAAATCCAGCAGAAAAAAGACAAAAATCCAGCAGAAAAAAGACAAAAATCCAGCAGAAAAAAGACAAAAATCCAGCAGAAAAAAGACAAAAATCCAGCAGAAAAAAGACAAAAATCCAGCAGAAAAAAGACAAAAATCCAGCAGAAAAAAGACAAAAATCCAGCAAAAAAGTTACAAAAATCCAACAAAAAAGTGACAAAAATCAAAAAATTAAAAATAAATAAAAAAAAAACATTTAATTTTTTTTTTTTTAAATAAAAAAAAAAAAAATGAAAAAATTGAAAAAAAAAAAAAGATAATCGATTTTTGGCGATTATGCTAATTTTGTCATTGTTTACTGTTGTAATCGAAATCGTAATCGAATTTCGATTAATTGCACAGCCCTATTTCATCATGTGGAATATGAAAGATGAATTGAACCAACAATAGATATAAAATACAACGTTTTCTCAGTGAATCCTATTTCCAAGAAACTGAGACATTTCCAAAGCACTGCACCTGAATCATGTCCTTGTGCGCCTGAATAAAAATACTTTGTTGTCCTGGTGCAGCCAACCAAAACCGTAAGTGTGGAGCAGCCCAAGTCCAAAAACCTTGGACTCTGGACGTCTATCTATCTTGTTTCTAACTGGAGAAGTGAGTAGCTGCAGACCTGTGCTGGGGAGCAGGGTGCTGGTGGTGGTGATGGTGGTGGACCACTTCCCCGTCCTGGTTGAGCATCTGGCAGGGCCTCCATGACCTCCTCACGGGCTCGGGCTGGGACGTCCCGTTGGCGGGGCTGCTCACAGCGTCCCCCGGCGATTGCCCCTCTGGCCGCTGGCTCATGTTTGCGGCGTGTCAGGATTCTGTCCCACTGAGCTCCAGGGAAAACCGCATCGGAACCAAAACCTGCAGCAACAAAAACATCTATATTAGTGTTCTCTCCAGATTGTGAGGCGACTGTCAACAAAAGTCAGGAATTATAACTCAAAATCATTGCAGTATTGCTTTCCCGCAACTCCTCAACTGTCCCATAACCAAAGTGAATCTTTTTACTTGTTATATCAGACTATATAATCAGACTATTTACAGATTTACTGATACATTCTCTCTCATACCCTTGACAGAGAGTAGCTTTCCGTGTACCGTTCGTTCAGTCAATTTTCAATTTGAAAAAAACAATGAAATGACCCAGAAACGTGCGCTCCAAGCATTTTTCATTTCATAAAAGTAAACAAAATCACTCACTACAATACAAAAACGGAAAAATTAAAATTGTAATCAGAGGCACGAGTATTTGTTGCCTTTAAAAAAAAGTATTTATTTTATTTAGACATTTATTAATAATTAAAAACTATGCTGAATAGTTTCTGTTTGCTGAACAGTCATAAAAGTACAAATGATTTCAAGTGTGCCTCGGGTAAAGAGAGGTCTCTGTTTCACACCTGCCCCCTGCTGGCCAGCCCTCACATCTGCGCAAGTAAAATAATCCCAGCGCCATGAAATAATGCAAGTCTGCTTTGCAAAAAAAAACTAAATAATAATTCAATAAAAAAAAATCTGAAAAAACGAACAAAAAAAGAGTTATTTTCCGATTATGCTAATTTTGTAATCGTTTAGTGTAATAATCGTAATTGTACATACATTTTCCTTTAGCGTTATTTTATCTCAACAGCTGTTTCATAAAGCTACGGTATGCAAATTAGCCACTAGCTTAAGTTTCAACTAAATGAAAGCAAAAGCACAAACTGTCTTTATTTAATCCGTTTCCTGAGTTTCCTCTTTAACACTGACATGTGACTGAGCTGTGGGGACGACAACATGGATTTATCACTTTTATAAAGTTTGGATTGTGCAGAATCTTTTTTTTTATGATTATTTTTATCATTAAATGTGCTCCTGTCAATCAACAGTGGTTGCGCATGAATCACTCCAGGGTGGGGGCGAGGGGGGTGGGGGGGTTTGGCGCAGTGGCTTATGGGATGGCACATAGCTCCTAATCACTGGTTAGTTAGCATCAGAGTCCCTATGCTAAAGTGGCTATGATAGTTAGCATCAGAGGTCCCTATGCTAAAGTGGCTATGATAGTTAGCATCAGAGGTCCCTATGCTAAAGTGGCCATGATAGTTAGCATCAGAGGTCCCTATGCTAAAGTGGCTATGATAGTCACATCAGAGGTCCCTATGCTAAAGTGGCCATGATAGTCACATCAGAGGCCCCTATGCTAAAGTGGCTATGATAGTCACATCAGAGGTCCCTATGCTAAAGTGGCTATGATAGTCACATCAGAGGCCCCTATGCTAAAGTGGCTATGATAGTCACATCAGAGGTCCCTATGCTAAAGTGGCTATGATAGTTAGCACCAGAGGTCCCTATGCTAAAGTGGCTATGATAGTCACATCAGAGGTCCCTATGCTAAAGTGGCCATGATAGTTAGCATCAGAGGTCCCTATGCTAAAGTGGCTATGATAGTTAGCACCAGAGGTCCCTATGCTAAAGTGGCTATGATAGTTAGCATCAGAGGTCCCTATGCTAAAGTGGCTATGATAGTTAGCATCAGAGGTCCCTATGCTAAAGTGGCTATGATAGTTAGCACCAGAGGTCCCTATGCTAAAGTGGCTATGATAGTTAGCACCAGAGGTCCCTATGCTAAAGTGGCTATGATAGTTAGCATCAGAGGTCCCTATGCTAAAGTGGCTATGATAGTTAGCATTGAGGCTCCTTTTCTACTTCTACTACTACTAACTACTTCCTAACTGACAGACCAATTCGGACGCTTCTTATCATGGCGGACGCTGACGCACGTCCGGTTTGGCGTAAGACTTCTTACCAATCTGCTTGTTTCGGAAGTGGCCATCGGTTTGCGTATAGCGGGAAGTTTGGCTGTACGTTTCACATTAAGGTCCCACCTGAAACAGTGGGCTCGTCTTTAGGGGATGGATTGGACCTAGCGCTTTAGCTACAATTACCCACGGAGCTAAATATACTGTGCCAGTGGGTCCTTCGGAAAAATCACTTAGATATATATATTATATCTCTCGTGCATGGCTTGGCTTGTACTTTTTAACTTCATGGAGCTGATTCTTCACAAGACAGCCCTCCACTCCACCTGCTCCAAGAATGTACAGAACACGAACTGAATGTTGTTTATTGTACACAAAACCTCAGAATCATAAAGGAAACCGCTGTTTTGCTTAAGCTCTCCTTGGGGCTATGGGACTGGTCAGCTGGGGAGGTGTTCCAGGTGAGTACGCACATGTTGACAGTCCCTATGTGAACAAAAACTCAAACATGAAGTGGAGATAGAACAACTGTACAATCCTCACGTTAGTTTTTCCCTATTAGAAAGACGCCCCCACTGTTTCAGGCCTTTATGTGAAACGTACAGCTGAACTTCCGGCTATACGCAAACCGATAAAACAAATAATAACACTCAGAGCCTGTGATTTCAATTTTCATTAGACTGTTTTTGTGTCATCTATTATAGAAAACGCTATCTCAATGGCCGCCGCCTGGGCGCCGCCATGTTTATTTCCCATACCGACTTTGAAGCTAAGCAGGGACGGGCCTGGTTAGAACTGCGATGGGAGACCGTTTGGGAACCTGGCGACAGTAGTGAGTGTGTGCGTGGTTGGTGGTGGGGGCTGATGTGCGCTGTGGACTGAATGAATACTGCAACAAATTGTACACCGACGAGCGTCTGGAAAAGCGCTATAGAAGACTTGCCATGTTCTTTTCCCTACAATACGCGGGCGGCCCCACGTCACCGTCCCACCGGCCGCGGGCATTGGTCACGGGTCCATATGGACCGCGGTGCTGCTGTCCGAGGACAACCCGCCTTCACAACAACGCGAGTGCACGAGATCTGACTGCCGTGCGTGTGTGTGTGTATGTGTGCGTGCGCGCATCCTAACAGGGCGATGTGTGTCATCGTCACTCACCCTAAACTGCAGCTGCAGACGCTCCGCTGGTACAGGTACATCCTCCAAAACACATCTACGCGTCTTTGTTTAAGTCTCTCCTGCAGTGACCGAGGCTGTGGTTCATTACAGATCCAGTGCTGTCATGTCAGAAGCTCAGACACATCCGTAAGATCCAATCCTGGTCATATTCCGTCTCCAAAGTTTTGTCTCCGAAAAAAAGTACACACAGAAACACGAGCTTCAAATGAAACGCGCTGCTCCGAGAGCTTCAGCCTCCGTGTGCGGAAAGCGAAAGTGAAACCACTTAACGAGCGCATGGCCTGCACTGTTGCTTTTTTTTTTTTTTTAAGTTTTTTTTTTTCCTTTGCTGCTGTACCATTTCTTCTCTATTTCTTCTTTACATTCTATAAATCGGCTTTGAAAGCATTGCCAATTGTATTATAAGGATATACATACTGTCTAATAACAAACAACTTCTTCTTTTTTAGATTGCTCCAAACCACGGGTCCTGCACCGTGAACCGAACCGTTAGAGCTGAACCGCTAATATTTCTCCATAACTATTCCACTGTTTCTTGATTTCTATTCCCTGAGTTTTGCAACATATTGTCCATGTAGTTTATAAGAAAGGAGTACGGGTGCAAACACTCCAATTGCAGTTTGTTTGACATTACTTTTAGCATTCATTCTTTTAAACATTTGGAGTGGCCATAGTTTTAGGAATGGGTTGGGAACCACTGGTCTACTTACTGCGGGTCTACAGCTGTACTGAGTGACGGGTTATAGGGACTATACTGGACATTTCTTTGTAATAACTCATAATCTCTCAATATCAAATGTGGAGACTAGCGAGGCCCGGCCAAAGGCCGGGTCTCAGCTAGTATTGAAATAATCTAATACGGGCCATTTTGAGTGATTTTTTGTTTATAGCACACGTTTCTGGGTCATTTCATTGTTGTTATTTTTTGACATTCAAAACTCAATAAATGGGGCTTAAGGGATTAGATAATAAAAAATCTGGGATTAGATAATAAAAAATCTTCCAAATATTGTTCAGTCCAAGGCTGGAAAATTTTGAAGTCTTTAGGTCCGACTGACATGGACATAGTGTCGCCACAATGACAGAAAAATGTGTTTTGAGAAAAAAGCCCTTGAAATTGCATTCTCCCATATAAGTCTATGGGGGAACATTGAATCAGCGCAATATTTAAACATGTTACTGTGAAGATTAGGCATATTTTCTGTTTCCGGCTGAAAGCTTGTATGTTCAGAGACCAATTTGGCCCAAAACCTGAAAACTGAAAAAATTGAGTTTTGCCTGTAGTGTCTCCACTTAAAGGGGTTTTCAATCCAGAGGGGGGTGGTTGGTTGGTAAAAGTGCCCGGTGACAGCGCTCCCTCAGCCAGAGCTGGGGTCAGAGTGAGTGCTCCGTCTGTCGGGCCTCACAGCAGCTGGGGCAGGATTACAACCCGGAGCGCCATCTGGAGCCTATTCCCTTTTATTTTCACACTGTGATTGGAAGCAGAGTCAGTAACAACTAGAGATGCACCGATCCGATACTGGTATCGGATATCGGAGACAATACTGGAAAAAATACGATATTGAGGCTACAAATATTTGATACTGAACCGACACCGGTTGGATTCCCGGACGGGGCCTTTCTGTGTGGAGTTTGCATGTTCTCCCCGTGTCTGCGTAGGTTTCCTCCGGGTACTCCGGCTTCCCCTACCACTAAAAACATGTGCAATAGGTGAATATAGCCAAGAATATAAAAAAGTCCAGTGATTAAATGTTTTTTTCCATTCGTTTATGACTAGATGTAACTGATAATTGATTGCATCATGACATGAAAGACCCCAGGTGTAGACTGTGCAAAGAGGCCAATGAGACAATCCAGCTTTACATAACTGCAGGGTGTAAGAACATAACTGCAGGGTGTAAGAACATAACTGCAGGGTGTAAGAACTAGGGCTGCTCGATTATTGAAAAAATAATAATCACGATTATTTTTGTCATAATTGAAATCACGATTATTCAAACGATTATTTGTTGCCTTTAAAAAAATCCAGCAAAAAAGTGACAAAAATCCAGCAAAAATAAGACAAAAACCCAGCAGAAAAAAAGACAAAACTCCAGCAAAAAAGTGACAAAAATCCAGCAGAAAAAAAGACAAAACTCCAGCAAAAAAGTGACAAAAATCCATTAAAAAAGTGACAAAAATCCATCAAAAAAGTGACAAAAATCCATCAAAAAAAGACAAAAAATCCAGCAGAAAAAAAGACAAAAATCCGTTTAAAAAGTGACAAAAATCCAGCAAAAAAAGACAAAAAATCCAGCAAAAAAGTGACAAAAATCCATTAAAAAAGTGACAAAAATCCATCAAAAAAGTGACAAAAATCCATCAAAAAAAGACAAAAAATCCAGCAGAAAAAAAGACAAAAATCCATTTAAAAAGTGACAAAAATCCAGCAAAAAAAGACAAAAATCCAGCCAGAAAGTGACAAAAATCCATTAAAAAAGTGACAAAAATCCATTAACAAAGTGACAAAAATCCAGCAGAAAAAAAGACAAAAATCCAGCAGAAAAAAAGACAAAAATCTAGCAGAAAAAGACAAAAATCCAGCAGAAAAAAAGACAAATCCAGCAAAAAAGTGACAAAAATCCATAAAAAAATACAAAAATCCAGCAAAAAACTGACAAAAATCCATAAAAAAAAATACAAAAATCCATTAAAAAAGACAAAAATCCAGCAAAAAAAAGTGACAAAAATCCTAAAATTAAAATTTTGTAAAAATTGTTTTAAAAAAAATTAATAATAATAATTATAATTGATTGTTGGCGATTATGCTAATTTTGTAATCGTTTACTGTTGTAATCGAAATCGTAATCGAATTTCGATTAATTGCACAGCCCTACTAAGAACATAACTGCAGGGTGTAAGATGCTGCAGGGAAAGCTTACATGGAGCGCCATAACCAAGTGGCTGGTATAGTGTACAGGAACATCTGTGCAGAGTATGGGCTGGAAACCCCAAGGTCAAAGTGGGAAACACCTCCAAAGGTGGTGGAGAATGACCGAGCCAAGATCCTGTGGGACTTCCAGATACAGACGGACAGATGGTAATGAACCAACCGGACATTGTGGTGGTGACAAAGAGCAGAGGAGCCGTTGTGGTCGACATAGCAATACCAAGACTTCAACATCAGGAAAAAGGAACACGAGAAACTAGAGAAATACCAGGGGCTCAGAGAAGAGCTGGAGAAAACCTGGAGGGTGAAGCATCAGTGGTCCCGTGGTCGTTGGGGCACTCGGGGCAGTGGCCCCCAAACTGGAGGAGTGGCAGAGTGCGGCCTGTATGTGTACAAGGCCACAAATTTAGCTGGCGCGGCTTATTGTAAGGTGCCCTAAATTGGCTCAAATTTAGGGTATAAATCATATGAAATGATAATATTATATTATCAGTGATTGTAGCTTTATACATCTGATCACAATGTTCACCACAACAAGAACAAAAACGGGCTAGTTATGATTAGTCCCGGAGACACACACAAATATGACATGACGTGATCGATAGATGGCAGTGCTACACGGTCCCGCCTCCAGCACACACACACACACACACACACACACACACACACACACACACACACACACACACACACACACACACACACACACACACACACGGAGGATGCTCACTTACTGAATATCCTACATTGGTCACATTCACTTGCACGCGGTCTCTGTAGGAAATACCGGTGGATCATACGGATTTTCTTCTTTTTTTCCCCGACTTTTCGCTGGCGACACAAGCTGAAGTGTGGAAGCTGCCGTGTGTTTATGGAGTTTCAATGAGGCTAAACGGACATACGGACGCGACATCCCTCAACGCTACTGCTGCTGGGTGAGTCCATTTGCACCGCGGTTCACGTCTGTCCGGGTTCAGCAGTGTTGTTAACTTTAGCAGAACATAAACGACACCTTTATGCTTTATCTATGAGATACAGACGGCATCTCGTCATAGAAGGGGGCGTGGCTTCGCCGAGGGGGAAAGTAGAATTTTTAGAGAAACACAATTTTCCACTCTTTTTAGCCATTTTCTGGTGGAATATCAACTTATTTATCACACAAATAAAGTCAAGTGTAAATCGGGCCCATATGGATATTTTATCACAGCAGATTGTTCAGTAGAAGTGAAAAAACGCCAGTCATAGCAGTCGCCAGCTAGCGTTAGCACGATGCGAACATGTTGCATCATGTTAGTTGAACCACTTTGCTCCTCTCCGTGTTTTTGTATCTTTATTTAGTAGAAACTATATTCAGAATTGAGCATTTGTTAAAGTAGTTTTTGAATAATTAGAGAAAATTTACATTTTTTCAAAATTGTTTTTCCCCTTAACTGTTTTCAAACATGACCTTATATGGGCGATTCCTGAGATGCCGTCTGTATCTATGCTAACATGTAGCATCAAGTTAGCATTCTCCGTTTTTTATGTATTTATGGGCTGTTGAACCACTTTGCTCCCCTACGTGTCTTTGTATCATTATTTAGTAGAAAACTATATTCATAATTCAGCGTTTGTTACAGTAGTTTTTGAATAATTAGAGAAAATTTACATTTTTTTCAAAAAAAATTTCCCCCTTAACTGTTTTCAAAAATGACCATATATGGGCGATTCCAATCCCCCCTTAACACAATTTTGAAAAAATCTAAACTTTGTCTAATTATTCAAAAACTACTGTAACAAATGCTGAAATATGAACATAGTTTCTACTATATAATGATACAAAGACATGGATGAATAACAAAAATGCTAACTTGATGCTACATGTTAGCATCTGGCTAATGCTAACGGTCAGCTAGCGCTAGCTACAACTGCCGTTTTTTCACTTCTACTGCACAATCTGCTGTGAAAAATTATCCATATGGGCCCGATTTAGACCTGAATTTATTTGTATGTGCTAAATAAGTTCATATTCCATCAGAAAATGGCAAAAAAGAGTGAAAAATTGTGTTTCTCTAAAGATTCTATTTTCCCCCTCGGCGAAGCCACGCCCCCTTCTATGACGAGATGCCGTCTGTATCTATTGTGCTTCGGGAAAACGTAAGGTAGTCTGCTGTTTAACTGACCTAATGCAGCTGTTTGACTGTCGTTTATAGAGTTCGGGAAAGTCTACAATTACCATGGAGATCGGCCATCTTTGCAGCTGTTAGCATACATTTCCATTGACTAACATTAGCTAAAAACAGTTCATAAAGTGGAGAAAATAGCCGTGGAACAGCTCCGTTAGCTGCTGAGTCACTGCTGGTAAATACATCTAACTCACTGTGGTCTCCAAGTGTTTTAATGTGAACAATAACTCCAGTATTTTAACTTCGAAAATCTCCATTAGTTTACAATATCTGCAAATCCCATAACGCTTAGTGATATGACGTCACATTCCCGAACTCTATAGAGTAAACATTTGCTTTTGTGTATGTTTGATGCTCTGGGAATAAGAGTTATATGTAAGGCTAGTTCCATGGATATTTGCTGATATGTGGTTAGGCTACATGCTTATTTTAGTCTGAAGAGCAGTAAATGTTCTTAGAAGATCTGATAGTTAAAAACAAACAAACAAACAAACAAAACAACATGAACAAGGTGTGCAACAGCCCCACCTAATTTACATCCCCACCCGCCACAGGTGACAGTGTGTGTTTGGGGTTGGTTGTCCTCATAGTTATAGCTACATATGTTATTTCTTGACCCAAAAAAAGACAAAATAGGTTTGAAAATACTCACTACTCACAAACTCACAAAAAAGTGAGAAAACACTGACAAAAAAGTGACAAAAAATGACAAAAATGTGAGAAATTTTTTTACAAAAATGTGACAAAAAATGACAAAAATGTGACAAAAAATGACAAAAAATTGATTTAAAAAAATTGACGATAAATGACAAAAATGTGACAAAAAATGACAAAAATGTGACAAAAAATGACAAAAATGTGATAAAAATGTGATAAAAATGTGAAAAAAACAAAACAAAAGATGGACAAAAAAATGACAAAAATGTGACAAAAAAATGACAAAAATGTGACAAAAAAATGACAAAAATGTGACAAAAATGTGACAAAAAAATGACAAAAATGTGACAAAAAAATGACAAAAATGTGACAAAAAAATGACAAAAATGTGACAAAAATGTGACAAAAAAATTACAAAAATGTGACAAAAAAGTTACAAAAATGTGACAAAAAATTACAAAAATTTGACAAAAAAAATCACAAAAATGTTACAAAAATTTGAAAAAAATAATAATACAAAAGATGGACAAAAAAATGACAAAAATGTGACAAAAAATGACAAAAATGTGACAAAAAATTACAAAAATGTGACAAAAAAATGACAAAAATGTGACAAAAAATGACAAAAATGTGACAAAAAATGACAAAAATGTGACAAAAAAATGACAAAAATGTGACAAAAAATTACTAAAATGTGACAAAAAAATGACAAAAATGTGACAAAAAAAAATACTAAAGATGGACAAAAAAGGGACAAAATGTGACAAAAAACACACAAAAATGTGACAAAAAATGACAAAAATGTGACAAAAAAACACACAAATTTGAAAAATAAAAAAATACTAAAAAATTACAAAAATTTGAAAAAAAATTGAAAAAAAAAATAATACAAAAGATAGACAAAAAAAATGACAAAAATGTGACAAAAATAACAAAAATGTGATAAAAATTTGAAAAATAAAAATATACAAAAGATGGACAAAAAAGGGACAAAATGTGACAAAAAAATGACAAAACAGTTACAAAAATGAGTTGAACACCTAACAAAAACATGTCTCCAGAGTGAAGGAAAGCATATGACAGCCTACAGCAGGAGAATATGGATGCTACACATTACGTTCCCAGGACAACATCGAGTCATAGCGCCCCCTGGAGCACCTCTGAAAAGCGCTCCACAAGACCTCTCAGTGATAATAGCCTGCACTCGCTCCACAACCAGACCCAGAGCCGACCGCGGGTGCACCCCCTTTTCTCCGCAATGAAGAGCCAACGGAGCGGGGGCTACAGACCCGAGCGTGACGCCTAATCTCGAATCTCGAAGTCACCGCGCAGCCTCCGCCACACACGAAACGCAACCGTCCCGACACGAACCGGCAAATCCCGCACTGATGTGTCGAATATCCATCATAATAATCATAATAACACACGGGTCTTAACGGGAGCAGGTGTCCGCCATCATCCCCTCCATCCCCCGTGCCTCTCTCCAGCTCCGTGCGCCCGCCGTTACCTGCCAGTGTCAGTGCGCCCGGGTAGGGGACGTGGAAGCGGGCGCGCCGGTGGACATTTCCTCCCGGTTCTCCTTCTCTCCTCCTCACGGTTCCTTTAGAGGGGGGGGGTTTGTAGGCTGACAGCAGCGGCGGCGGCCTCCTCCTCGCCTGGACTCGCTGGTCCCGTTAGCGGCAGGGGGAGGAGAGTGACGTCCGCAGGTCGGAGCGCGCCGCACACTCGCGCCCGCAGATGCAGGACCGCGGATTCAGGAGCAGAGCCGTGGGAGGATGTTTTAGTTAGGGGGCGCTGAGGGACAAAATTTACCCCCAAAATACTTTTTCTGTGCATAAATCCTATTTATTAACCTCTTAACTCCCATTTTCTCCAGTTCAGCTTTACCCAAATCCTGTGGGCCAGTGTAACACCTCGTTTGAAAGACCTACAAAACTAAATGGATCTTTTTCCTCACGTCAGATTTTTTTTCATCGCTTTTTTTGTTGGGTAGTCATCTCATTTTTGTCAAATTCTTATCACTTTTTCGTCCATTTTTTCTACATTTTTCGTCAAAATTTTCACACTTTTTTGTCAAATTTTTGTCATTTTTTGTACATTTTTTGTCACTTTTTCTTAAAATTATTTGCATTTTTTTGTCAAATTCTTTTCACTTTTTCGTCCATTTTTTCTCAAATTTTCATCAAATTTTTCTCACTTTTTTGTCCATTTTTTTCCATTTTTGTCATTTTTTCTCACTTTTTCGTCAAATTTTTGTCCATTTTTGTCATTTTTTTTTACATTTTTTGTCATGATGTGCTCGGTTCAGGTGGGAGTTAAGGGGTTGATATTGCCTGCAGTTCACACACTGTCCACCAGGGGGTGCTGCAGCGCCCTCAGCACCCTGGGTTCCCACGGCCTTGTCCAGGAGCGTGTTTTTCTGTCTTTCTTTCTTCTTCTTTTTGGGGCGATATGCGGCACTCGTGGGCAGGAGTTATTTCACTTTTACACTGTTTAACCTGAAGCTAAAGCTAGCTAGCTCAACCAGCTCAACTGTTTATGGAAACAGCTGCGGTGGAGTCGCTCACACCTGGGCCCCCCCAACTCAAACTTTTATGTTTGACTTTACTAATCCAGACAAATATGCTTCAATGCAGGATCATTTTATGTACGTCTGAAAATGATGAATAGCCTTAACCGTTTTCAATAGAAATGTAAAGCTCATATGTTATTAACAGTAGCTAACCTAGCTGCTCACTCTCCTCTACAAACATTTAGCAAACGTTTGGTTTTGGCCAAAAACGTTGAAATTAACACAAAATCCATCTCATACGTTCCTGTCAGTCACTAATTACGCCTTTATCTGATTCAGCTGTGTCATGCGTTGCTATGGCGACGCCACAGCGGAGTGATATCCCAGTGATTTAACTACCGGACTACGTGTGCGGTTATACCAAAATAATGCACCAGCCAATCAGAATCCAGTATCGTGGTGCTAGGTTAATGCAAGGCTAGTGCATTTCTACGATATCAGCTACACTGCATTAAAAACAGTCTGACCCGCTCCACAGAGCACCTGAGGCAAATCACTTATAACACCAGACTAACCATATAAATGTCTGTGTCCATAGAATCATTTCAACCATTTTGCATTTAAAATACCTTATATTTGAGCTACGCAGCGGCGGAGGGATCTGCTAGAAAATAGTCCCTCAAAATGCGATCATTCATGTGATGCAATGTCAGTTACATTCCAAAAATGACTCTATGGACACAGACATTTATATGGTTAGTCTGGTGTTATAAGTGATTTGCCTCAGGTGCTCTGTGGAGCGGGTCAGACTGTTTTTAATGCAGGCTAGCTGATACCATAGAAATGTGCTAGCCTTGCATTAGCCTAGCGCCACGAAACTCTTCAAACATAAGAACTGCATGAATTACAAAAAAAATATCTCCAGGTACCAGCAACACTCTGGATGACTAGGAAATGAGGCTCTATGTCAAAAATCCTGAAACATCCCTTTAAATCTGATTTTGCAAGCCTGTTTATTTTGTTAATTAGATTCTTCAGTTGTGGTTGGAGGATCTGTTGAAGTAGATATGCAGCTATTTCAGTCAGTTAACCCTATGGGCAAGTTAAATGGGATGCTAATTGAGACACATACAACAAATCAACATGATTGTTTTTAATAACTGAAACATGTCAAGGCAGTGTGACTTTTCAACCGTCACAATCAGGAGTAATGGAACCAGCCGATCAATCCTGTTCTGTTAGAGGAGAAATGGAATACCTGGTAGAACATGGTTGTCACTCAGCACAACATGTAAAACCATAAAATGTGCGATTAAAACATTGTGACCACATGTGCCATTTATAACATGAAAAGCACAGCATGAAACATAAAAACAAAGCTTAGAATCTGTCAATCAAATGAATGGCATGTTAACTAATGACTAATGAAAGACGATGTCCATTTTCACAGATGCCATACCAGGTCTTCAGTCTTTTGAGGTAGAATTACAACTTTCAAAATAAAATATATCATTTACGGAAATAAAAAGCTCATAGTTGTTCATGCTTACACCATATCCAGAAGCCAAATTCCAGAGTAGACGAAGTGAATGCAGGTGGAAGCAAACAAACCTGCGGAGAAACTGTCCCAGCTCTTTTGCATCTGTTCATCGAATAAATCGCTGAAGATGAAGAGAGGTGCTTCTCTCCTCTGGCCTTCGGCTGAAGATCACTAAGAATCTTGTCCAGAACTCCATTACTTAGAGATTCGCCAACAGTTTATAAGATTGGCTTCCAACACTTAATTATGAATGATGGCTGTTGAACCAACTCCTTATGGGCTATCTCCTCCAACAATCTGGAGAGGTTTTCTTTATTGGGCATTACTGAGCGGTTGTGGCTACTGAGGATGCTGAGAAGTTCCTCAGTGTCTCTCTGTGAGTATATCCTTTTCAGTGGAGCCAATGTAGGGAAAAAAACCCTCCATGAGAGAGAGGTGTTCTGTTGTTAAGATAGGTGGAGCCAGTTGAACAGGTAGATGCTTTAATCTCTGCCCTCCAAAAGCCAAAATTCTTCTTCCACAGCTTTCCACTCATGCTCTTGCATTGCATGATGTAAATCGATCATCTTCTATGTTGCTCCTGATGTTTTTGTGTCATAGACGTTGCTCCAGAAATCTGCAACACAGTCCCTGGCAATCCCCCTCCCCACCCCTTTTTCAAAATATCCAATATCAAACACCCGTCTAAACCCAAGGCTTGCCTCTAATATGTTTTCTTGTGAAGGCAAGGCAAGTTTATTTATACCGCGCATTTCGTACACAAGACAACTCAATGCACCTTGTGAAAATACTGCAATCATGTCAGAAATCATATGCGTTTGGCGAACAATAATAATATTCCTCTCAACTATATTCTCAGGATCACCAAATCATCTGGGTCGTCCTACATGTCTGAGCTGGTTGTGTCAGAGTCTGGGAGCCTGGTTGTGGCAGAGTCTACGGGTCTGGTTATGTCAGAGTCTATGGGCCTGGTTATGGCAGAGTCTACGGGCCTGGTTATGTCAGAGTCTACGGGTCTGGTTATGTCAGAGTCTACGGGCCTGGTTGTGGCAGAGTCTAAGGGTCTGGTTGTGGCAGAGTCTATGGGCCTGGTTATGTCAGAGTCTATGGGTCTGGTTGTGGCAGAGTCTACGGGTCTGGTTGTGGCAGAGTCTAAGGGTCTGGTTATGGCAGAGTCTACGGGCCTGGTTGTGGCAGAGTCTACGGGTCTGGTTGTGGCAGAGTCTACGGGTCTGGTTGTGGCAGAGTCTACGGGTCTGGTTGTGGCAGAGTCTAAGGGTCTGGTTGTGGCAGAGTCTATGGGCCTGGTTATGTCAGAGTCTATGGGTCTGGTTGTGGCAGAGTCTAAGGGTCTGGTTATGGCAGAGTCTAAGGGTCTGGTTATGGCAGAGTCTACGGGTCTGGTTGTGGCAGAGTCTACGGGCCTGGTTGTGGCAGAGTCTACGGGCCTGGTTGTGGCAGAGTCTACGGGTCTGGTTGTGGCAGAGTCTACGGGTCTGGTTGTGGCAGAGTCTACGGGTCTGGTTGTGGCAGAGTCTACGGGTCTGGTTATGGTAGAGTCTACAGGTCTGGTTATGTCAGAGTCTACGGGTCTGGTTGTGGCAGAGTCTACGGGTCTGGTTGTGGCAGAGTCTATGGGTCTGGTTGTGTCAGAGTCTACAGGTCTGGTTGTGGCAGAGTCTACAGGTCTGGTTGTGGCAGAGTCTACGGGTCTGGTTGTGGCAGAGTCTACGGGTCTGGTTGTGGCAGAGTCTACGGGCCTGGTTGTGGCAGAGTCTACGGGTCTGGTTGTGGCAGAGTCTACAGGTCTGGTTGTGGCAGAGTCTAAGGGTCTGGTTGTGGTAGAGTCTATGGGCCTGGTTGTGGCAGAGTCTACGGGTCTGGTTGTGGCAGAGTCTACAGGTCTGGTTGTGGCAGGGTCTACGGGTCTGGTTGTGGCAGAGTCTAAGGGTCTGGTTGTGGTAGAGTCTATGGGCCTGGTTATGGCAGGGTCTACGGGTCTGGTTGTGGCAGAGTCTAAGGGTCTGGTTGTGGCAGAGTCTACGGGCCTGGTTGTGGCAGGGTCTACGGGTCTGGTTATGTCAGAGTCTACAGGCCTGGTTGTGGCAGAGTCTACAGGTCTGGTTATGGCAGAGTCTACGGGTCTGGTTGTGGCAGAGTCTACAGGTCTGGTTATGGCAGAGTCTACGGGCCTGGTTGTGGCAGAGTCTACGGGTCTGGTTGTGGCAGAGTCTACGGGTCTGGTTGTGGCAGAGTCTACGGGCCTGGTTGTGGCAGAGTCTACAGGTCTGGTTGTGGCAGAGTCTACGGGTCTGGTTGTGGCAGAGTCTACGGGTCTGGTTGTGGCAGAGTCTACGGGCCTGGTTGTGGCAGAGTCTACAGGTCTGGTTGTGGCAGAGTCTACGGGCCTGGTTGTGGCAGAGTCTACGGGTCTGGTTGTGGCAGAGTCTACGGGCCTGGTTGTGGCAGAGTCTACAGGTCTGGTTGTGGTAGAGTCTGGGAGTCTGGTTGTGGCTGAGTCTACAGGTCTGGTTGTGGCAGAGTCTACGGGTCTGGTTGTGGCAGAGTCTACGGGTCTGGTTGTGGCAGAGTCTACAGGTCTGGTTGTGGTAGAGTCTGGGAGTCTGGTTGTGGCTGAGTCTACAGGTCTGGTTGTGGCAGAGTCTACGGGTCTGGTTGTGGTAGAGTCTGGGAGTCTGGTTGTGGCAGAGTCTACGGGTCTGGTTGTGGCAGAGTCTATGGGCTTGGTTGTGGCAGAGTCTACGGGCCTGATTGTGGCAGAGTCTACGGGCCTGGTTGTGGCAGAGTCTACGGGCCTGGTTGTGGCAGAGTCTACGGGTCTGGTTATGGCAGAGTCTACGGGCCTGGTGGTGGCAGAGTCTACGGGTCTGGTTGTGGCAGAGTCTACGGGTCTGGTTGTGGCAGAGTCTACGGGTCTGGTTGTGGCAGAGTCTACAGGTCTGGTTATGTCAGAGTCTACAGGTCTGGTTGTGGCAGAGTCTACGGGTCTGGTTATGGCAGAGTCTACAGGTCTGGTTGTGGCAGAGTCTACGGGTCTGGTTATGGCAGAGTCTACAGGTCTGGTTGTGGCAGAGTCTACGGGTCTGGTTGTGGCAGAGTCTACAGGTCTGGTTGTGGCAGAGTCTACGGGTCTGGTTGTGGCAGAGTCTACAGGTCTGGTTGTGGTAGAGTCTGGGAGTCTGGTTGTGGCTGAGTCTACAGGTCTGGTTGTGGCAGAGTCTACGGGTCTGCTTGTGGTAGAGTCTATGGGCCTGGTTGTGGCAGAGTCTATGGGCCTGGTTATGGAAGAGTCTACGGGTCTGGTTATGGCAGAGTCTACGGGCCTGGTTGTGGCAGAGTCTACGGGTTTGGTTGTGGCAGAGTCTACGGTTCTGGTTATGGCAGAGTCTACGGGCCTGGTTGTGGCAGAGTCTACGGGTTTGGTTGTGGATGGTCTGTAGATGGGAAACTACTGGAGTAATGACACGTGTGGGATGGATTTCTTGTCCGTGTTTGGTTCTGTGTTGTTCGTGACTTCTTCATGGAACATATGTTCACTCTGAGGACTTTCTGGAAGGTACAGTCATGTAACTCTCCACCTGTTACTTTTTCATCTAAAGGCTCATCTGAACCAGTTAAACGGACAGTGAAGGTGAAGTCTTCCAATGGCAAGGATTCCTCTAGTGCCTTGAAACCGGAGTACCCGGAGGAAACCTACGCAGACATGGGGAGAACATGCAAACTCCACACAGAAAGGCTCCGTTCAAGTGAGAATTGAAGCCAGCAACTTCCCATAACAGATCAGTTCAGCTTATGTTAGCCTGCAACTATTAAAAAGAGCAATCAGCAACTTGATGCATGGCTCTTTTCATATTTATTTGTTACAATATTTAGTCTTTGGAGAATTTTTGCAACTAGCCAGAAACATGGCGGATATCCATGGTAACAGCTGGCAAGGCATGTTTATTTATACCGAGAATTTCCTACAAAAGGCAATTCAATGGGCCTGCCGCGATTGTTCAGTAACTGACTGAAATTAAAGGAACAGGCCACCGTTTTTTCCATATTGAAATATGTTCTCACCTGAGCTTAGACGAGCTGATACGTACCCGTACCTGTCTGGTCTTTGTGCCCGTGGAAGAGTGTGGTCGCTTCTTTCTTCACCCCCGTTTGGAGCTATAGGAGTACACTGGGAAAGGCCAAATGCTAACACCATCTTTGGTCGTTTTGCGTGACTGAGGGAACGCACAAAGAAAGGTATAAGGTATGCATCAACTCTTCTAAGAGCAGGCAAGAACATATCTCAGTGTGTAAAAATGGTGGCCATTTCCTTTAACCAATTCGTCTTTGAACACACATACCTTGTCAGGAACCATCTTGTGAAGGTTCTCCTTCGGTATGCAACGCTTTTTGGAGCAAGTAAAAATGAGCCGTCCATCGTGGTGGGGTCCCGCTGAGTAAATATGAAACTCAATTCAGAGCAGCCCTGTTGCTCGAAACATGACCCAGAACTTTCCAAACCAACGACTTGGTACTTGGTAATTTATGGTAAGTAACTAGGTCATAAAATTATGGATTTTCTTCATCTTAAAAGGAACTATACGGAGTTTAAAAATGTTCCAGCAATGTCCTAATGTGTAGAATGAGCTCAGATTTATTCACCACAACTGTCTGTAAAATCCTGCACTGACACACAAAAAGGGTTAATTTGGGTGCGAATTGCCTTCATGCTAGTCCCTTCTAGTCCCTTTAAGTTAAAAACTGCAAAAAAGAATAATACAACTTACCAAGAGTGAAGTGGAGAGTGAAACTCACGGTCACGGCA
This sequence comes from Gobius niger, assembly GCF_951799975.1. Classification (NCBI taxonomy): domain Eukaryota; kingdom Metazoa; phylum Chordata; class Actinopteri; order Gobiiformes; family Gobiidae; genus Gobius; species Gobius niger. The sequence goes on along the minus strand of NC_136873.1, from coordinate 3,644,795 downwards.
ACATGAGGTGCTTCTCGCGATGAAGTTATAATAATAATAATAATAATAATACATTTTATTTGTATAGCGCTTTTCAAGACACTCAAAGACGCTGTTACAGAAAACAAGAAACAAGTTATCTGGAGTTTTTTTCCTTTCATTCGGGGGAATAGCTCAGAGTATCAGATATAGCATTCTACACAGACACAAGGAGGCAAAAGGTTATATTATAAACTGTAGTTGAACAGCTGTAATGTAAGCACCATGAATTCCAAGGTGATAGTGTAACATAGTAAGTGGGGCCTTTAATCGTGTTCTGACACAGGTGTCTTTCCCCATGCAGGCGCGTGTCGGCCGAACGGCTATTTCACCCGCTTGGTCGAGCTTTTCCAAAACAAAGGCCAGGGCCAAACTGGTCTGACCAGGTATTCACCTTATTCCGGAGCCTCGCGTGGGCGCCACCATTAATTGTGCCCGCCCCTTTTCACCTATCTATGAACATGGGACTGGAGAAGTCCACATAATATCAGTCACTACACGAAAACAAAGCCGTTTTTCGGCCGCGCTGAGAAACGGTGCAGTGTCGACATGTCGGTGCAAATGAACATTGGCCATTTTACACTAATCAATCTACCATGCACCATTAAACATCAGATTTGAGCGGAGAATATTTCCCCTCGTTCTCTGTGTAAATGAACGGGCTTTGCGCTCGACCGGAAGTGTCTGTACAACGGAAGTGCCGAGACAACGCAAAAAGTGGCAAAAGTGGGCGGGGCGGAAAAAGGTGAATAGGTTTTGGGACCAACCTCTGGCTGTGGCCAAAGCGCGCTAGCCTGTGTCTGATGTGATGTGAACAGACTCTGGCCTCTGATTGGTAACGAGAGAGTGGACAGTCCTCACAATGAACACGCAGGTCATACGGATTTAATATTTTACAACATCATACGGCTGTTCTAAACAGGGATTTTGCCGATATTAGCATTTAGCTGCTGTTAGCGCAGCTTTAGCTGGTGCTAGCATAACATTGCATGTAGCTTACCTTCATAGTTGTAGGTAAGCTACAATCAATCATCAAAACAATTGATGATTGATTGACGTTATGAATAATAACAATGTGACTGTACACTTGTATTGCACTTTTTAAAGAGGGGGTATTATGCTTTTTTCAGCCACATAGCACCAGTCTATAGGACACTACAATGATGACGAAACCTTCTGTTGGTCTGTCAATGCAGTAAATTAGAATAACTGCCTTGTATAAAATTGCTCTTTCAAAATGGCGTAGCAAATGGCTTGAAATAGGCCTCTGTCTCTTTAAGAACCTCTGACCCTTTGCGACACGCCCCCTCCACACGCTGTCTGTGGCATCACAACACTGCGCTCGTCGTGTCTCAACCAGTCTCAACAGTATTGAAACTACGATCGGTGCATTTTAATTTTTATTGTTGGAAAGGAGCTACTGTTTATCACTTTGTGAACAATGGCCACACAGGATATTATTTGGAAACGAACCTTCCACACCGGCCGCTTGGACGGGGCTCTTGCCTGAAAAATAACTGCTGTTTGGAGGCTTCTCTTTGTAACTGCCATGCCCTATGGATCTCTAACTATACCCCCATGGAAGACACCAGGATCTGCAGGAGCCCATACGATTCAAAGACGGACATTATCTGTGCAGGTGGACAATGTTTTTTCGAGGATACCCCTTAGCTTGTTATAATCGACTACAGCTCATTGTTGATGAAAAGTCTGTAATAAACCACAAATGTGTAAAGCCAGGCTCATTGTGTGATCATCATAAAGGCTGCTTCGAGTAGTTGCCTGCTTTATTGACGTTATTTGTGCATAATATGCTGCCTGTTTTCAATGAATGTTGTGAAGGTGAAGGTTGTTAGCTTGTCGCGGCTAATAGTGCCTTAGCTCCGGGAGAAAACCACTCGGCTACGACTCACTGTAGATGAAATGTGAGCAATAAACTACACAATCAACAAGCCAGGCTCCGTGTGTGATCATCATAAAGGCTGCTTCAAGCAGTTGCCTGTTTTAGTGACGTTTTCAATGCATAATATGCTGCTTGTATTCAGTGAATTTTCCCGTTAGCTTATCGCGGCTAGCTTGTTAGCTCCGGGAGAAAACCACTCGGCTACGACTCACTGTAGATGAAATGTGAGCAATAAACTACGAAATCAACAAGCCCGGCTCAGTGTGTGATCATCATAAAGGCTGCTTCAAGCAGTTGCCTGTTTTAGTGACGTTTTCAATGCATAATATGCTGCTTGTATTCAGTGAATTTTCCCGTTAGCTTGTCGCGGCTAGCTTGTTAGCTCCGGGAGAAAACCACTCGGCTATGACCCTTTGTAGATGAAATGTGAGCAATAAACTTCCAAATCAACAAGCCAGGCTCCGTGTGTGATCATTGTTAAACGGTTCTTTATGTGTGTGGTGGTTTTATTGACTTTATTTGTGCATATTTCTCGTTTTCACGTGATGACTCGAGGTTTAGCTTAGCATTAGCTTTCTCCGGAGGCTCTGTGCATCATCAAGGCCCAGCGCAGAACCAGACACTGAAATAAGTGTTCTTGTCCCCGGTTTTAATCCTGGGTGTTTCGGTAACAGAAACACTGATGTGTGTCTTTGTAAAAGTCTGCTGTGGCTCCGGTTCACAACACATGGAGCTAATCCTCCATGATGACTCTGTTTACATCTTAGGGCTAGACACTGCGGGGAGGGGGTTCTGCTGAGGAGCAGTGGTTGGTTACTCGGCTGGTGACGAAAGGTCGGAGGCGTATCCTGGAGGTCGAGGGCGTTTCCTGAAGGAATCAGGCGTTTTATCCCTAAAATGGCTGCCATCAGAGTTTTTACAGATTACTCGAAAATACGTGAATGTGCCAAGGCAACACTTCAGGCATGGTTTTAATGAGGGAATGACTTAATAACATGATGTAAAGCTTGAAAAAGTCGATTTTGCATAATAGGCCCCCTTTAAGCCTCCTTTAGGGCAGGCACACACGAAACCTGGCAAAAAAGAACGTTTCTCTTGGCAGGATATGATAAACAGGCCTAATTGTTGTCAGTAACCCACATATAAAATTAGACCACATTTTATACGTTGCTGTCAGTCCAGCCTGGACCATGATCTAAACCAGTCTCTGTGGACTCTGCGCTGGATCCGGGCAGGACTACGCATCTCTCAGCCTGAGTAGCGCTTTCCTCTGGGAGGGAAAAATCAATCAATCAAACATTATTTATAAAGAGCTTTTCATACCGAAAACAGCATTTAAAACAATATGCCTGGAACACCCTCCCATCCTCCTGAATATATACAGATCGCTCAATCATACACTCAAACTTTTACCCCACCGTCACACTCACTCACTAACTCACTCACTCACACATAATAAAATAAATACATACATATAAAGGCTGAGTACAGGTAGACAAGTGTGGAAACCCTGTTTGGAAAAGGTGCGTGGAGAGCTGGCAGCCGAACCTGACGAACCCGTCCAGACCGAAGACAGCCCTGCAACGGGACGTGCTTCGATCATTCCCCTGAGGAGAGGAGAGCTCAGCAGACCCTGTGTACGCCAATCATACCTGGACCTTAAAGGAATAGGCCACCGTTTTTACACACTGAGATATGTTCTTACCTTAGCTTTGACGAGTTCTTCAGGACCTGTCTGATCTTCACCCGTGCCTTCAGTCACGTAAACACAGCGCAGACGGCGTTAGCATTTAGCCTCTCCCTCTCTCCTCTATAGCTCCAAAACAGGTCAAGATAGAAGCTACCAAGCTCTTCCACGTTTTCCCTATTTAAATATGGTTACGTGAAGTGTTCCACTACAAAGTATAATTACACAAAATGAAACAATGTGGATTTTCTAAGCGGATAAAAGGGGGAACTATATTGTAAGACGTAATAATACCAGGAGTAGTTTGGCATCCGCACAGTAAAGTGAAGATTACTGCGCGGATTTCGAACTACTCCTGGTATTATTACGCCTTACAATATAGTCCCCCCCTTTTACACTTCACGTAACCATATTTAAATAGGGAAAACGTGGAAGAGCTTGGTAGCTTCTATCTTGACCTGTTTTGGAGCTATAGAGGAGAGAGGGAGAGGCTAAATGCTAACGCCGTCTGCGCTGTGTTTACGTGACTGAAGGCACGGGTGAAGATCAGACAGGTCCGAAAGAACTCGTCAAAGCTAAGGTAAGAACATATCTCAGTATGTAAAAACGGTGGCCTATTCCTTTAAGAACCCGTCCAGACTGAAGAAAGCTGTGGCGCTGTCGAAGGATAGACATGAAACCAAAATGTACTTTTTGTTTTTTAGGTCAATTAGAATTTAAAATAATATTTATATTTGCCAAATTCCAGAAGAATGAGAGATGGAATTTTCTACATAATCTGTATAGTTTGAGTCAAATGGTTTGGATATCCTTCCACAAGCTTCTCACTATAGAGTTTTGGTCCATTCCTCCATACAGACCTTTGTAGGCCACCTTGCCTTTTCAGCTCCGCCCATACATTTTCAACTGGACTGAGATCAGGACTTTGTGATGGCTCAAAACATTGACTTTGTTTTCCTTAAGCCACTTTGTAACCGGTTTGGCAGTTTGCTTTCGGTCATTGTTCATTTGGAAAACCCATCAGCTGATCTATTATGTGAAGTGCACTCGTCCCTCCTGCAGCAAAACAGCCCCACAGCGTGATGCTGCCCCCCCCCCCCCCCCCCGTATTTCACAGTTGGGATGGTGTTCTCAGGCTTTTAAGATTCCGCCTTTTTCCTCCAAACGTGTCGATGGTCATTATGGATATGTCTCCAAAAATTAAAGTCTCTTTCCTTTTTTTATTTGCAAATCTGTCTTTTTGATGTTTCTTTTGGATGTTTTCTTTTCTCAGGACATGTGGGTACAGTAGTTGTTTCACTTTGAATGATCTCTTGCCACGGTTGTTTTTGGGTTGATATTCACATTTCAGACTCAGCACGTTCGTCTCTGGGACACAGATCTGTATGATAGTTGGTCATTTCCATCATTGTTTTAACTTCTTAACTCCCACCTGAACCGAGCACACTTTCTCCAGTTTGGTATTACCCAAAAGTTTGTAGAAAAAATGGGCAAAAAAGCCACAAAAGAGCAACAAAAACGTGACATAAAAGCAACAAAAACCTGATCAGGACCAAAAAATCAATAAGAGAGGACCAAACAAATCAACAAGAGAGGACCAAACAAATCAACAAGAGAGGACCAAACAAATCAACAAGAGAGGACCAAACAAATCAACAAGAGAGGACCATAAAAGCAACAAAAACTTGACAAAAGGCCACAAAAGGACAAAAAAAAGCAACGAGAGGACCAAACAAAACAACAAGAGGACCAAACAAATCAGCAAGAGAGGACCAAACAAATCAACAAGAGAAGACCAAAAAATCAACAAGAGAGGACCAAACAAAACAACAAGAGGACCAAACAAATCAGCAAGAGAGGACCAAACAAAACAACAAGAGAGGACCAAACAAAACAACAAGAGAGGACCAAACAAAACGAGAGGACCAAAAAAGCAACAAAAACTTGACAAAAAAGCCACAAAAGAGGACCAAAAAAAGCAACGAGAGGACCAAAAAAAGCAACGAGAGGACCAAAAAATCAAGAGAGGACCAAAAAAAAAAATCAACAAGAGAGAGGACCAAAAAATCAACAAGAGAGGACCAAAAAATCAACAAGAGAGGACCAAAAAAGCAACAAGAGAGGACCAAAAAAAAAGCAACAAGAGAGGACCAAAAAATCAACAAGAGAGGACCAAAAAAGCAACAAGAGAGGACCAAAAAAAAGCAACAAGAGAGGACCAAAAAAAAGCAACAAGAGAGGACAAAAAAAAAAGCAACAAGAGAGGACCAAAAAAGCAACAAGAGAGGACCAAAAAAGCAACAAGAGAGGACCAAAAAAGCAACAAGAGAGGACCAAAAAAAAGCAACAAGAGAGGACCAAAAAAAAGCAACAAGAGAGGACCAAAAAAGCAACAAGAGAGGACCAAAAAAAAGCAACAAGAGAGGACCAAAAAAAAGCAACAAGAGAGGACCAAACAAATCAACAAGAGAGGACCAAAAAAATCAGCAAGAGAGGACCAAACAAATCAACAAGAGAGGACCAAACAAATCAACAAGAGAGGACCAAACAAATCAGCAAGAGAGGACCAAAAAGAGCAACAAAAAAAGCAACAAAAGAGCAACAAAAACTTGACAAAAAAGCCACAAAAGAGGACCAAAAAAATCAGCAAGAGAGGACCAAAAAAATCAGCAAGAGAGGACCAAACAAATCAACAAGAGAGGACCAAACAAATCAACAAGAGAGGACCAAACAAATCAACAAGAGAGGACCAAACAAATCAACAAGAGAGGACCAAAAAAGCAACAAAAGAGCAACAAAAACCTGATAAAAAAGCCACAAAAGAGGACCAAAAAAAGCAACAAGAGAGGACCAAAAAAAGCAACAAAAAAGCCACAAAAGAGCAACAAAAACCTGACAAAAAAGTGACAAAAACGTTTTTGAGGTCTTAGCTTTCAAATGGGGCGTTACACTGGCCAGTAAGCTTTTAGATCTGGTTGAAACTAAACTGGAGAAAATGCACTCGGTTCAGGGGTTAAGGTTAACCAATGAACCTGGCATCTTCAAGTCTCTTGAAATTACACCCAAGGATGAACCAGACTTGTGCTTCCAAGGTCATGACATCCTCATCTGGGCTTTCCCAAACCGTTTAAAGGTGTAGTAATCTTAGTGTATATAAGCTTCTGACTTTGTAAAAAAGTAATACAAAATTGTGTCAAAATTTCTATTTCTCATTATTCTGGAATCAAGAGTAAAGTTCTATCATGAAAGTGTGGTGAAAGTCTGTATTCAGTGAGGTTCGTGCCGCCTTTGTCCCTTGGTTTCCTCATCGTCCGACCAGCAGATGGCGCTCGGGTCACGAATGCGCTGCGGCCCTGAACGCGCGGCCGCTCCGCTCTGCAGGGGCTTGTCATCGGGAGCGAGGGCTGAGCTCACGGATTAAAACTCAGCACAGGCCACACCCACGCCCGGTGACGTCAGCGCGGCTTACGGCGACGCACAAAAGGGACGCTCGCGCACGGGAGCAGCGCGTTTGTCCTAAACAACAACAGGTCAGTCACCTGCAGACACAACATTTACTCAGGGAGCGGTACATCAGAATCACTTTTCTCCAGAGAGGCAATTACTCAAATAATAATAATAATAATAATAATAATAATAATAATAATAATAATAATAATAATAATAATAATAATAATAATAATACATTTCATTTAAAAGCGCCTTTCAGAGCAACATAATAAAACAGAGTACAAACGATCAGGGGCGGACTGGCCATATGTCCATTCTGGAAGAGCACAGAAGGGCCACTGGCTCGAGGGCCACCAGTCCCGCCTCAACCGAGCTTTACCCAAATCTAAAAGCTAAAAAGAAAAGCATCAAAATAGCGAGAAAAAGAGGAGGAAAATATGAGAAAAACACGGACAAAAAAACACAACAAAAAATGATAAAAAATCATTAAAAATTCAACAAAAATGTGACAAAAACTCAACCAAAGAGTGACAAAAATGTGACAAAAATGTGACAAAAAAATCAACAAAAATGTGACAAAAAAATTACAAAAATTCAACAAAAACTGAACAAAAATGCAACAAAAATGCAACAAAAATGCAACAAAAATTCGACAAAAATTCAACAAAAATGTGACAAAAATTCAACAAAAATTTAACAAAAATGTAACAAAAATTCAACAAAAATTCAACAAAAATTCAACAAAAATTCAACAAAAATGTAACAAAAATTCAACAAAAATTCAACAAAAATTCAACAAAAATTCAACACAAATTTAACAAAAATTTAACAAAAATTCAACAAAATGTGACAAAAATTCAACAAAAATTCAACAAAAATTCAACAAAAATTCAACACAAATTTAACAAAAATTTAACAAAAATTCAACAAAATGTGACAAAAATTCAACAAAAATTTAACAAAAATTCAACAAAAATGTGACAAAAATTAAAAAGATGGATGGATGGATGTTAAATGTGCTTGAAAAAAAAATACTGTAGAGATACTTCTGTGTAATACTACTACTAGTAGAAGCTAAAGAGATGTGAGTGAGTACTGAGTCGAGCACATTTTGAAAGGGAACGACAGGAAACCCGAGGTCCAAAATCAGCTCCACAAGTTGTTCTTATTGTTCAAATGAAATAAAACCCGGGGAAAGCTTATTAAATCAATGATATAGACACATTGTACAGTGGGTGGAAGACGTACAGTGCCTCTCTGTTTAGTATTAGAATTATTGCTCAAGCTCCCGAAATCGCTGCCACGCCACATTGGAGGAGACAGACCAACAGAAGGTTTGCTCATCATTGTAGTGTGATATAGACTGGTGCTATGGGACTGATTTTAACCAGTATGGACTTGAATGTCCAGTGTCCCCACCAATAGTAATGTGGTCGTATTTCCTGGTTCTGGTCAGGACTCGAGCAGCAGACAAACATTCATCTCTCCAAGTCTGGTTTAGACACTATGTTTTTTATTTCAGCAATGTTTTTTAGACGGTAATAGGCCGCTGATGTAATGGACTTAATACGACTGTTCAAATTCAACTCTTTTTCCCTTTTCACCTGCAGCGTCTCCTCTTTAAAAACACTCCATAGAAGCAGTGTGTGGTGAATGTGGCTCCTCCCTCGTGCCGGCCTCTCTCCTGAGCAGCTGCGTGTTCGTGTTTTCGTGTGTGTGTGTGTGTGTGTGTGTGTGTGCATGTGTGTGTGGCTGCAGAGCTGAGCGCCTGCAGGGTCCGTTCCTCTCAGTTCTGCGCACAGAGGTGGAGATGCTGCTGCTCGTCGTGCTCGGAGCTGGTGAGTGCATTCTTTTACATTTCTCTCCCACATGAGCAGAGAATGCCACGTTACTGAAGTACTGCACTTTTGAGGATCTGTACGTTACTCCAGTAGTATTTGTGTTGAGAACTTCTTACTTTTGAAGGATAAATGGCACACTTTCTGCTCTGCTACATTTCTCTAAAGGCTCCAAAGTCAAGTGTTTGGTACATGTGAAAAGCCCAATAACAGAACAATAGGTGGTAGGGCTGTGCAATTAATCGAAATTCGATTACGATTTCGATTACAACAGTAAACGATTACAAAATTAGCATAATCGCAAAAAATCAATTATAATTTTTTTTCCCAATTTTTATTTATTTATTTTTTTCCTTTTTTTTATTTTTTTACTTTATTTTTTTTGTTTCTAATTTTTAATTTTTGGATTTTTGTCACTTTTTTGCTGGATTTTTGTCATTTTTTTGATGGATTTTTTTCATTTTTTTGATGGATTTTTGTCATTTTTTTGATGATTTTTTGTCATTTTTTGGATGGATTTTTGTCATTTTTTGATGAATTTTTGTCATTTTTTTGATGGATTTTTGTCATTTTTTTGATGGATTTTTGTCACTTTTTTATGGATTTTTGTCATTTTTTTGCTGGATTTTTGTCATTTTTTTTGCTGGATTTTTTTCACTTTTTTGCTGGATTTTTGTCATTTTTTTGCTGGATTTTTGTCACTTTTTTGCTGGATTTTTTTCATTTTTTGCTGGATTTTTGTCATTTTTTTGCTGGATTTTTGTCACTTTTTTGCTGGATTTTTGTCATTTTTTTGCTGGATTTTTGTCATTTTTTAGATGGATTTTTGTCACTTTTTTGATGGATTTTTGTCTTTTTTTGCTGGATTTTTGTCACTTTTTTGCTGGATTTTTGTCACTTTTTTGCTGGATTTTTGTCACTTTTTTGCTGGATTTTTGTCATTTTTTTACTGGATTTTTGTCACTTTTTTGCTGGATTTTTGTCACTTTTTTGCTGGATTTTTGTCATTTTTTTATGGTTTTTTGTCACTTTTTTGCTGGATTTTTTTTAAAGGCAACAAATAATCGTTTGAATAATCGTGATTTCAATTATGACAAAAATAATCGTGATTATTATTTTTTCAATAATCGAGCAGCCCTAATAGGTGGCGCTGTGCAGATGTACTGTCAAGGAACAAAGTTTGTCCCCGTCGTGTTGCCATACAGAGGGGAATTCAGGCACATGTTTGTGTTTTAGTTTTAAAAAATGACACTTATTTAACTGATTTGTACTTTCTACTTTGAACGCAAATACCTCTGTACAAAGAATAGTATTGCTTACTTCACTTCACTTCACTTCACTTTATTTCATGTCCCCGATGGGGCAATTAGTTTTGCAGCACAAGATACATACAAATACAGTAGATACATAAAAACAGACAGGAAAAATAAAATGCATTCATTCACCAGTTCAACAAGATGCCGAAGTGCAAAAACCTTACAAAAAACAGAGTCCTTGGCATTTTTGTGCAACAACAGAACAAGAGAATACAACAACTTTTACCCTCACACTGAATTTGGTGCCTGTATACTCCTTTTATACTCAGCGTTTAGGGTAGAGATGGCTACAGGTATGAAGGAATATTTGTATCTGTTTTTCCCCACCAATGGAGCCCTAAGCCTCGAACCAGAAGGCAAGTAAAAAATTGACCTAATAACATTTACTTTTATTGGAGTAATATTTCACCAGTAGCATCTGTACTTTTACACTTCGACTTCATTTGAAAGATACATTTATTTTATCTATTTATTTGGTCAGAACAGTGCATTATGAACATACACGGGTCAGTTTCCATCTGTCGTCCCACACTGGCACTCACAAGGCCCTTTCACACCCACGCGCTGACCTCCAGCTGTGTTTGGTGTGGATGGTGTGGATGGACGGTCATAGACGGCGGTCCGTGGAGGTCGGTGAAGCAAGTTTTGGCCGATTGCTTTTGTCAAATCATGTACTGTAGACAGTCCCCTGTGTTTGGTTTATTTGAAAAGCCTGATAATACACACTCTGTGGAGCTCAAGTGTCCCACCCATTTCTAGTCATTTCGCAGTGAGAATCCCATTCATTTTATCTACTGACAGCTCAACGCTGGCTAATCAGCTTTATGCTCACCAACGACTAAGAAAAACAAATTTCAATACATGAAAATACGCCGAAATGCTTTCATACCGTTTCATACCATAAAAAAAAATTAAAGTCAATGTGTAAAAATGAATGGGATTTGAAATGACAGGAAGTGAGCGGGACTGTTGAGCTCTCCCCTGTATGAACAGCAGGCGGCGCTGTGCATGATGGTACCTTCAATTCAGGCCACATGTTTTTGAAGCTGCCTAACACATGCTTAAACAGATTTGTACTTTCTACTTTAAATACTTAAGTGTTTTCTACAGCAAGTACTTTTCACAAAAGTAATCATTTGACAGTGCATCTTCTACTTTTATTGTGTTCATATTTAACAGTGTCAGTGTCAGTACTTTCACTCAAGTAATGAAACCATTCTCTGTCTCAAATGTGATGATGTCATAATGTCAGATGGAGCAGGAGCTAAGTATAACTCTATGATCTCCAAATGTTGAACCTGATCACTATTTGAGGGAGTAGATGAGTGTGATCTAAAAGACCTGTGTTTTTCTGCCCACTTTGCACCAATGGACTGTACACAACTTTTCACTCTTTTTAGACATTTTCTGCCGAAATATAAACTTATTTATCACATACAAATGAGTCAAGTCTAAACGGGGTCCATGTGGATGTTCATTCACAGCAGATTGTTCTGTAGAAGCGTAAGAACAGCAGTCATAGCTAGCGCTAGCTAGCATTAGCATGAATGCTAAAATGAAGCATCATGTCTCCATTATTTATGTATTTATGGGCTGTTAAACCACTTTGCTCCTCTCCATGTCTTTGTTACTTTATTTAGTAGAAAACCATATTCATAATTTAGCATTTGTTAAAGAGACTAGATGCAAGTTGGTCATTTTTATACTCACTACTGCCACCTCAGGTCGTACGCGTAACTGCAGTCTCTATATTACAGACATGCAAACACATATAGTGAAAAAGGTGACAGTTCACGGGGCCGCGCCGGAACGCGTGGTTTGCGGGAATTTTTTAACAGAACAATTAATGAACCCAAACAATCCACTTTTTTATAGTGCAAATATTGTTACATTTTCAATTTGTAAATATAGATTTTAAACTTTTATTGACTATTTATAGAAATATAGCATACACTGCAGAATATGCCACCCTACACCATACAAACTAAAATGGTGTCAGGTTTTTTCTGGCTACAGCAGCTACTAAAAGCTTACACATGGTTTGGCAATATTGAATAGTGGCAAGTCTTTTTGGACACGTTCAGTTTTAGTAAACTTGCCAACGTTGACATCTCAGATCAGCAGAAACCACGTCAGAACCACCCAATGACCACACGGTCCACCTGGAGAGGTCAGCCCTCTCCTCACTGACCACACGGTCCACCTGGAGAGGTCAGCCCTCTCCTCACTGACCACACGGTCCACCTGGAGAGGTCAGTCCTCTCCTCACTGACCGCAACCACGCATCAAACGAGCCCAGAGCGTGCACAGAGCCACGGGCACCTGCCCGGTCAATTTAGCCATGGGATTTAGCCTCACAGTAAATGTTGCTATCGGTTAGCTTCACGTTTCTCGCGGCTCTTGTGAAATGTGAAGCTACAGTCAGACAATCACAAAACTTGGATCAGTTTTGTGCTCAGTGTTCTGCACAGCTGCGCTCTGCTTCGGCGTAAATTTGTTGTGCAGACTGATGCATTAGCGCGCTGCAGCTAGCTACGAAGTGTTCGAAGTGTTCTCGACTCCACGTCGTGCATTATAACCGTCTAATGCACAGCTTCGAGTTCCTCGAAGCTGTGCATTAGCAGTTTGCCTCATTTCCCATTGACTTAGCATGGTTGCATGGCAACAGTTTAAAATTGTTTACCTTCTTCTATGTCACTTCCTGTCAGTGTCCAATAAGGAAGTGAACCTAGAAACATCACAAACATGGCCAAACTAAAGAAAACTGGATACAATTTTTGGCAAAATCTTCAATATAATCTTGTTAACTATTTTTTTTCGCAAAAATTGTTTCTAGTGTGTCATACACACTTTAAGTGATGATGTCATCGCTGCACTTCCGGGTCCAGTGGAACTTTAGTCCTATGCCGAGCTGACTGTACGAGACTCTTTTTAAACATCTGATCACACAGAAATACTACAATTACTCTGGATTTTATTTAGTAATGCTTTTCTGACATTAATTAAATATCAAATATCAAATTATGATTTTCCATACACAATGAGGGCTTATTTTTAATATAAAAATATCTTATTTTTCCCTGAAGAAATGGTGAGATACATTATTTTACTTAGATGTAAAACAGTTGATATTACTTTTAACAATTTCCCTCTCAACTTTTCTTCATTAAATTGCTCTCCCGGCCCTTCTTTAAAAGGCAGGAGGACTTATAATTACCAGCAACAAAAACTTCACTAATTTCACATAAAGTGGCTACATACAGTTTAGCTTTAGAAATTCAATATTTCAGATCATGAGCTGTATATTAACGTACCTTTTTAACATAAAACTAGTGACTTTCGGTTGTGTTAACATTGTTTGGCATTGATAACCGTCTGAAAGAAAGTTATTAAAGGTCCTATATCATGCAAAATCGACTTTTTGGCGCTTTTAACCAAGTTGTTAAGCTATGTCCTTATCAAAAACACCCCCAGAGTGTTTTTTTGGCTTCATTCACGCAGTTCTGAGCATTTCTCCGGAATCCCGCTCACAATAGTGTTTGTCTGTGACCGTCACTTAGCCGATGGATGCTCGGTGAACCTTCACCAGAACCCAAGTGGATTAAACTCTTTTACACCATGGTCTGGGTGAATACTGGATTCTGATTGGCTGGTGCATTATTTTGGTGTAACCGCACACGTAGTCCGGTAGTTAAATCACTGGGATATCACTCCGCTGTGGCATCGCCATAGCAACGCATGACACAGCTGAATCAGATAAAGGCATAATTAGTGACTGACAGGAGATGGATTTTGTGTTAATTTCAACGTTTTTGGCCAAAACAGAACGTTTGCTAAATGTTTGTAGAGGAGAGTGAGCAGCTAGGTTAGCTACTGTTAATAACATATGAGCTTTACATTTCTATTGAAAACGGTTAAGGCTATTCATCATTTTCAGGCGTACATAAAATGATCCTGCATTGAAGCATCTTTGTCTGGATTAGTAAAGTCAAACATAAAAGTTACTTCCAGGGAAAAGTGTTTCCGGGTTAGTCCTGTTGTGTTGTGATTCTGTGCTGATGTTGTGTCGTTGAGCCTGACTGAGATCCTCGTAATAGCTGCGGAGAATGACTCGCTCTGAGACCAGCCTTCAGTGACCGGCTAATAACCCACACAAAATAGTCCCGTAGTCTGGCAGATTTAGTGAGTTTAGTCAATGAAAAACACATTTATTATAAATGTTACGTTTGTGGGACCCTGGTATAAGCGGATTAAACAACGAGGAGCCGCATTAGACGCTTATAATGACTCCGCTGCGCGTCGTGGTGTTCTTGACTCCGCGTCGTGCATTAAAACCGTCTAATGCACGGCTCCTTGTTGTTTAATCCTTACATAACCAGCGATGATGGAGCGGCCAGAGCGGTGGTGAGTCAAAATGCGTATTAGCTTGTGTGTGTTTATGAAGCAGTGTTGCAAATGTGAACTCCTCATAACTGCATTGTGAAGTAACTTCACTTTTTGCTGTGATATTAATATTTCTACTACTTCAAAAGTTGCATTGGCTGCATCAACTCGGAGAGAGGGGGCGGAGTTAACTGAATCCAAGCGTCTTTTCTTACGGGTTTGAAAAATACCTCCAGAAAACACTTATATTTATCACAAAAATGAGTGCTCCATGGTGGTTAAAATATATCATATAAATGCCTATAGTTTACTTTGGAATGGCTAAAATAACATGATACAGATCCTTTAATGATCGCCCTTTGGTACTTGCTTTGTTCTAGACATTGATCATAATACGAGACAGCTGTTGCAGTTGTGCTTCCTTTCTGTTTCTGTTAATTAACTAATAGTTTGTCAGTTTGGTCTGTGTTAAAATAGCCGCTTTAAAGTGTAAGGTTCTCTTTTGCTAATGAGGCAAATCAAAACTCGATGCTGCTAATTGTATAATTGTATAATTGTATGATTGTATAATTGATCATGTAACTTCAATAGGATACGGTGAACTTATAAACATGCATGTTGTGTGTGTGTATGTGTGCACGCTGCAGGGGTCATGCATGCGACTGATACAACACCTTAAGTTGCATTATTGTTTTGTATACAGTGCTACGCCTTTGTGGAAGATGTTACATACATGTGTTACAGTACATGTAATGACTTATGTAAATGCCGTCTGTAAATGGTGTTTTCTACTGTGATCAGATCCTGTGAGTTTGTATAATCTATGTTTTGCACTAGGTGGGGAGTCCTTACCTCAAGTGGAGGAGTTCAAGTATCTCGGGGTCTTTACTTTATTGTATGGCTTTTTGGGGTAGGGTGTTAACTGCTCTATATAAACAAATAAACTAAGCTAAACTAAATCGCTCTAAGTCATAATTACAAAAACATTGAAAGCAGTCATATGCACTTTAACAGGAGGATAAGGACAAAACTTTCCCTTCAGTCTCATTAAACACCAAAATCTTCCATCGTCTTCGTCCAAACTGCTCCTGCCCTGGCCTGACGAGTGAAACAGCCCCTGAAGGCAGTCGAGATGTGTCACTTTGATTTTGACTTCCACAGCCCTGTAGGACACGTTCAGAGGCGTAAATCCCTGCTGTATATCCGCAGGCAGCCGTGTTTGTACGTTATCCCCGAAAACATTTGAATTCCTCTGAAACTACGACTCGACTCCTCCAGATGAAGTTGATTTAACGGCAGGCGGAGGGGGGGGAGGGCTGGCGTCCACATGCGGGGCCCCTGCGCTCCCGGCTGTGCAAGAGCGTTCAGCCAGGCCGGTGCTGCGTGTCCTGGCCAGGGCTTATGATTCATCCTCCCCATAACACGCAGCGCTTTCCCCTCCGAAGCACCAAAACCGGCCAAACGCGCCAGAGCCTGAGGACGGCTGGAAAATGTGCTGTTTGGTGACAAAGTGGATGCATGTGCCACCATTTACAATCCAAGGGGAGGGAAAGTGGGAGCCAGTTTGATGTTTTCAACCAGATTCCTTCAAAGTTTAAGTTTAAAGATGATTGTTTTGTGACAGATATCTTTGATTATGTAACAAATTTGCATTTCACAAAGAAAACTTAGTGTCTGTGACTTTTGGCAGTTCAGTGTAATATTTGAGCAGGAGTGATGTAACAGGCCATGTGTTCAAAATATTACATTTGGTTGTATTTTTCCAATGACAAACCATTGAAACTTGACTACATGAAACTTAGATTTCTGTAAACAGCACATTCTAAACATCAAGGAAACAACAATATTGAAAGGGGGGTTGATTTTTTTTTTTTTTTTGTGGTACTTATAGGGCCTTAAAGTCAAGTGGAAAATCAAAACAAGACCCACAGTTAACCTTTTAGCTCCCGCCTGAACCGAGAGGATCTTTTTCCTCACGTTATCAGATTTTTTTTCCATTATTTTTTTTGTTGGGTGTTCAACTCATTTTTGTAACTTTTTTGTCATGTTTTTTGCCATTTTTTGTCACATTTTTGTCATTTTTTCGTCAATTTAGTATCACATTTTTGTAATTTTTTGTCAAATTTTTATCACATTTTGGTCTTTTTTTTGTCATTTTTTGTAATATTTATGTCATTTTTTCGTCAATTTTTTATCAATTTTTTGTCATTTTTTTGTCACATTTTTGTAATTTTTTGTCAATTTTTTGTAATTTTTTTTGTCAATTTTTATCACATTTTTGTATTTTTTTTGTCACATTTTATCACATTTTGGTCTTTTTTTGGTCATTTTTGTAACATTTATGTCATTTTTTTGTCAATTTTTTATCAATTTTTTGTCATTTTTTTGGTCACATTTTTGTCAATTTTTTTGTAATTTTTTGTCAATTTTTTTTTATTTTTTTGTCAAATTTTTATCACATTTTTGTAATTTTTTTGTCACATTTTATCACATTTTGGTCTTTTTTTTGTCATTTTTTGTAACATTTCTGTCATTTTTTTGTCTATTTTTTATCAAATTTTTGTAATTTTTTTGTAATTTTTTTGTCAATTTCTTGTGACACTTTTGCCACTTTTTCATACATTTTTCATCACTTTTTTGTCAATGTTTTCTCACTTTTTTGTCACATTTCCATCATTGTTTTCGTCTCAGTTCTGTCGCTATTTTCTCACCTTTTTTCCAGAAGCTTTTGGACTGGGGTAAAGCCAAACTGGAGAAAATGTGCTCGGTTCAGGTGGGAGTTAAGGGGTTAAGGAACTCCGCAGAACATTGCAGGTCATGTGCCTCTATGTAACCTATTAAGTATTGCCTATTAAGTATTGCAAAATGTTGAAAAAAGACAATACACACAATACAAAATGCTTCACAGGCTAGTTATACTTTTTGTACTTTTTTTGTATGGTTACATTCTCTTTGCCCCATAAAAGTATTTGTAAAAGTCGTCATTTGTGTAAATATAAGCCTGAAGTTTGCATTGTTTATTGATTTGTTGATGGTGTGCATCGTCGACACAAAGGTATAGTGACTTTAAGTATTCAAAGTGAAAAGTACACATCAGGGGCGGATATAGAAAACAAATCACGGGGTCAAGCAGGGTCAGGGATCATTTCTGGGATGGCAACACATTTTACAATGTGAAATATCTATAGCGGGGTACGCAAGTTTTGCCTGATTCCATTTAGATGGAGGCTGGATCTACCAAAATTATACACAAAGAGCAGCATTGTCCATTATATAAGTAGGGGGTTTCTAACTCAGGTAAAATTTAAACTTTTGTAAAAAATAAAAAAAATGTAAATACAAATCATCATCTCGGGAGCCACAGGAGTTGGCACATGGATCCTTATTTAGCTATAGTTGTTAGAATTCTTTGTTCCTGTCAATAAAAATAATAACTGATGTAGCTTCTGGAGCAGATGTGAGACATAACATTGGTAATTGACCAAAAAAAACAATTCAATGAATCAGGCTTTGAAGATCTGGATTGCAAGTAGTAGTCCTTGAAACAGGTTAAAATAGAATCTAGACAAGGACAAAACCTGGCTGAAATCAACGGGGTGGCAGCTGGGGTGGAAATACCTTTACTAGGGGTGGCAGCTGCCCCCGTACCACCCCTCTAGATCTGCCCCTGGTGCACATCAGTTTAAGTAAGTGTGAGGAACAATGGGCCTCATTCATGAACGTTCACAACACATTCTTACGCATAAATTGTTCTTAAGGCCTTCTTTGGAACAGTTTTAGCATTCACAAAACTTGCTCTTAGCTGAAAACGTTCCTCTCTAAGTACAAATCCTTAGAATAGTCTGGGGGACTCTTCCACACAAAAAAATGATCCAGTTCTGTACAAGCTCATGCTCCTGATGGGACATTCTGAGTCATATATATTTGTACATAATAAATCATGTATTCATTAATTCCAGAATGTAAATATCATCATCATGAATTTCAGATGTCTTTATACAGAGATAAGTTGGTAATATCACTTGTAGCCGACTTTTATTAATGGCAAGCAAAGCACCAATGCATTACTGATAAAACTTTTGAATGCCGCCGTTCACATATAATATAGCACTAATTCTGGTTCTGGTTCTGGTGCCAGGTTGGTTCCACACTGACTTGGTTTTCCACCAAAATGAGAGCTGTGCCTATTGTCATAGCAACGCTTTGGGAAGTCAACATAAAACATGGATAGTAACATCTTACTCCAGCCACTTCTGGTTATAAAATACAGAAAAATAAGTTTATGTTTCAGTCACAGCAGCCGTTAACATTTTGATTTCTTCTTTCTAACTCTTGTTTTAGCTAAAGAGCAACAGTTTCCTCCACAGAGACTGTTCTGGCTTCTCCAGGAAGTTCTAAGCACAAACTAACTAATATTGATGTTTGTTGGAGGAGAGAGCCACGCCCCCAGCCGCTGACATCACTGGTGCTCGTTTCTTGGTCCAGCTTTTAATTGGTTCCCAACCGGCACCAGATTTTGGAACCAAGAGCCAGTGTTTTTTTCAGTGGAAAACGAAAAGAACCGGTTCCAAAACTGGAACTGGCCCACAGGTTAGGAGGGTCTTGAGCGCGTGGTACCGTTTTGTTGGTTATTTCTTTTGGATTGGTGTTTGGCCATTCATTTCCTCCCTTTCTTCCTTTTGCCTGGCACTTTTTTTGGAGAATCAAAGGCAGATATGCTAACTAGTCCTCACACGCACGCGCTTCCAAGCAGGGATTCACGAAACTCAGAACACACGTGCGAATGATTTTCCAAACTTCAGAACGTGTCGTGAATCTGGCGCATTTTCCGGACACTGCCTTCGTGAGTACGGGTTTAAGAAGTTTCTTAAGAAGATGTTCCTGAATGAGGCCCATTAACTTTGCGCCAAACCTTTCCTGTCGTGACGCAGTGGCATTGACAGTACATGGAAATTCACAGGAATCTATGGAAATTGACTGGAATAAACATGGAATTAAGACAGATACAAACCCGCAGCTGAAGAATCTGATTTGATGGCTAGAGACTTAAACATCTGTCACTGGAGAGACGAAAAGTGTCCAAGAAATCATCATCACCGTGTCTGGCCAGGGTTTTAACTGGACATGACAAACCCGAAGAAAGGCTTTCTCTCTTGTGTGTCAGTTAGTAGGGATGGGTGGATCGATACCACAGTATCGATATATAGATACCAAACGGCTACTTTTTGAGTATCGATATTGGGCAAAAAGTATCGATACTAATTTGCATATTTAAAAAGTAGGCGTGGCTGCAATTTTAAACATAAAAGGACAATTTACATCTTTGTTCTGAGCCAAAACAATCCACAGCAGCAGGGGATTGAACTAAGCCAGCCATATCATTCTGGTTTAGATTCTGTTTGTCATTAAAGTATTAGTTTTAAACTTTGTTTATGTGTTGAATTTCACATTAATATTGTATAATTAACCAGTTAAAGTAATATCATTTTAATGTACCAGTTATAGAAATGTATATGATTGAAATACATTCACCCATATAAAAATAACCGGTATCGGTATCGGTATTGGTATCGAGAAAAATGACCCCAAAAGCATCGGTATCGTATCGATTCCAAAAAATCGCCCATCCCTATCAGTTAGGTTTAGGTCTGTTCTGTTTAATGCAGTGCTCAGAAACAGGCTCCGACCACTCCATGGACACCTTTGGTCACTGTTTGTTATTAGAGAGAGAGTGAGAGACAGGCAGGTACATTTAAGAAATCACAGCGTGATAAAATATTTGTTCCATCACTTATTGAAAAGAGAAATCAGCTGATGATATGGAGCATCACTTGTATGGCATTTCAAAATGATGATACCTACTTATGTCATGTTAAAAACGCTATGCAAATAAGCTTCCATTCCATTCCATTATATCGTCTAATTTTGGGAACCACTTCTGCCAAACTCAAACAGATCTGTGCAATCAGAATCGTTTATTTGCGGTCACGCTTGGGAAGCCCTCTCGATAACAATCTACGGCCGGCGCCCAAGAGAGCCAAGGTTTTTTTCCTTCTAATCACTGGTAAATGACCAAAAGCACATCGGCAGTAGGTGAGTTTTGTGATTCATAATTCGACTATTAACGCAAAACCACTTATAACGCCACTGACTGCCCTTCGCTGATTGGTTTATTCCACTTCCTGTTCAAGTTACCAGACTCACACGCTGGTACAGAGAGTCTAGATTTTTCCAAGCTAGAGAACATCGTCCCAGCTGTGAAATACGGGGGGCAGCATCATGCTGTGGGGTTGTTTTGCTGCGGGAGGGACTGGTGCACTTCACAAAATAGATCAGACGTCATGAAGAAAGAAAAGTATGTGGAGATATTGGAGCAACATCTCAAGACATCAGCCAGGAAGCTAAAGCTTGGGCGCAGATGGGTTTTCCAAACGGACAATGACCCTTGAGTGGCTTGTTTTGTCAATGTTTTGAAGTGGTCATCAAAAGTCCTGACCTCAATCCAGTTGAAAATGTCTGGGCAGAGCTGGAAGGCATGTGCACGCAAGGTGGCCTACAAATGTGGCTCAGTTACACCAGGTCTGTATTGTGAGGAACTTGTGGAAGGAAATCCATAACGTTTGACCCGAGTTATACAGTTTAAAGGCAATTCTACCAAATATTAATGAAATGTACAGTATGTGAACTTTTGGCTTTGTAAAATTTTGTAAAATATCCTTCAGTCTTCTGGCATTTAGCAAATAGAAATAATTCAGAAAATTCTAAACATTGTCCTCATCAAACCCTGCTGCACGACAAGATGATTTCTTTGAGACTTTTCATCTCTGCGGTGACAGGTGTTTAAGTGTGAAACTATCAGATCAGATTCTCATGCTGCAGTTTATATCGATCTGTCAAGACACGACCTTCAGTTGTGTTAAGTAAGGAATAATGCACAACGAGGTGTCCATTATCAGAAACAACCGGACGACGCGGAGTCCAGTTATTCTGATAATGGACACTTCAGAGTGCATTATCCCGCTTACCATGGTCCCGCCAACTGAAACTGTTTACTGTTTCTGTTACTGTATTTATATATTTTTTAGTCCTGGGCTGGAGTTATTTCACTTTTTAATCAGTTTTACCTGAAACTAGTTCCAGCTCAAATGTTTATCGTTACTTTGGAAACAGCTGCAGTGGAGTGTTAGGGAACGTGATTTAACTGTTTTTTAACTGTTGCCGGGCTCGGTGTACATTATGTAAGGATTAAACAACAAGGAGCCGTGCATTAGAGAGTTGTAATGCACAACGCGGAGTCAAGAACACCACGACGCGCAGCGGAGTTGTTTAATCCCAGGGTCCCCCAAACATAACATTTATAATAAATGTTTTTTTTAATTTACTAAACTCACTAAATATGCTAGACTACGGGACTATTTTATGTGGG
This sequence comes from Gobius niger, assembly GCF_951799975.1. Taxonomy (NCBI): domain Eukaryota; kingdom Metazoa; phylum Chordata; class Actinopteri; order Gobiiformes; family Gobiidae; genus Gobius; species Gobius niger. Next base: position 3,622,774 of record NC_136873.1, on the reverse strand, counting down.
CCCCACAAACTGAAACTTTTTTGTTTGACTTTACTAATCCAGCCAAATATGCTTATACCATGGTCTGGGTGAATACTGGATTCTGATTGGCTGGTGCATTATTTTGTTATAACCGCACACGTAGTCCGGTAGTTAAATCACTGGGATATCACTCCGCTGTGGGCGTCGCCATAGCAACGCATGACACAGCTGAATCTGATAAAGGCGTAATTAGTGACTGACAGGAACGTATGAGATGGATTTTGTGTTAATTTCAACGTTTTTGGCCAAAACAAAAGGTTTGCTAAATGTTTGTAGAGGAGAGTGAGCAGCTAGGTTAGCTACTGTTAATAACATATGAGCTTTACATTTCTATTGGAAACGGTTAAGGCTATTCATCATTTTCAGGCGTACATAAAATGATCCTGCATTGAAGCATATTTGTCTGGATTAGTAAAGTCAAACATAAAAGTTTGAGTTGGGGGGGCCCAGGTGTGAGCGACTCCACCACAGCTGTTTCCATAAACAGTTGAGCTGGTTGAGCTAGCTAGCTTTAGCTTCAGGTTAAACAGCGTAAAAGTGAAATAACTCCTGCCCACGAGTGCCGCATATCGGTGTTTACTTCCAGGGAAAAGTGTTTCCGGGTTAGTCCTGTTGTGTTGTGATTCTGTGCTGATGTTGTGTCGTTGAGCCTGACTGAGATCCTCGTAATAGCTGCGGAGAATGACTCGCTCTGAGACCAGCCTTCAGTGACCGGCTAATAACCCACACAAAATAGTCCCGTAGTCTGGCAGATTTAGTGACTTTAGTCAATGAAAAACACATTTATTATCAATGTTACGTTTGTGGGACCCTGGTATAAGCGGATTAAACAACGAGGAGCCGCGTTAGACGTTATAATGCAGGAGGAACAACACTCCACTGTTCTTGACTCCGCGTCGTGCATTATAACCGTCTAATGCACGGCTCCTTGTTGTTTAATCCTTACTTCAATGCAGGATCATTTTATGTACGCCTGAAAATGATGAATAGCCTTAACCGTTTTCAATAGAAATGTAAAGCTCGTATGTTATTAACAGTAGCTAACCTAGCTGCTCACTCTCCTCTACAAACATTTAGCAAACCTTTTGTTTTGGCCAAAAACGTTGAAATTAACACAAAATCCATCTCATACGTTCCTGTCAGTCACTAATTACGCCTTTATCTGATTCAGCTGTGTCATGCGTTGCTATGGCGACGCCCACAGCGGAGTGATATCCCAGTGATTTAACTACCGGACTACGTGTGCGGTTATACCAAAATAATGCACCACCCAATCAGAATCCAGTATTCACCCAGACCATGGTATAACCCCCTGTTAATTCCCACATGTTCACGTTAATTCCCATGTAAAACTGGTTGGATAATGGCCCCGCGGACTGAAAATCTGATCTAATGTGGTCTCCAATGAAAGAAGTCTGGACACCTTTGATCTTTGTGCCCGGCCCGCCAGACCACATGCTTTTCCTCTTTTTACAAGACGTGTAGTCAGAGACCCGGTGTGTGATCTCCACGGGTCTGAGGGCATCGTTTACAGGCGGACCGACCGCAGTGAAACGCACGGGCGTGTCCGACATGGAGGTTTACACCAGCGCAAAAATATATAAAGGAAAGATTATACATTGCCTTCTGCCATCTTCTGCCAAACCGGAGTCACCATAAAGCTTGTCCAGAGCGATACAGGACTTGAGAGTGTTCCCGTTTGAGTGACTTGTTGGAAATGTTGATGCTTCGTCCCGGACGCCGGCTGAGTAGAGAGCGGGACAGGCTGGCCAGGTATGACACATGTGTTTGAGATATTTTTCCCCAGTAAAAGCAGCCGCAAGTGAGTGTAGCGCTGAGGCCAGAGCGTCATTCGACAATGTGAGTTGGAACAGGGGCCGATTAAACCCAACGGGGCACAGTTTGGGAAAGATGTGACCTCAGTTCATATGTGCTGTGGGAGAAGACGTCCGACTTTGGGACAGTTTTTTTTTTCTTCATGTGGATAGATCCAGCCATTACAGAGATGTTCGTGTTGCTAGGCTAATGCTAGGCTAGTACATTTCTATGGTATCAGCTAGCCTGCATTAAAAACAGTGTGACCCGCTCCACAGAGCACCTGAGGCAAATCACTTATAACACCAGACTAACCATATAAATGGAATTGGAATATAACTGACCTGCGTCACATGAATGATCGCATTTTGAGGGACTATTTTCTTGCAGATCACTCCACCGCTGCTCAAATATAAGGTATTTTAAATGCAAAATGGTTAAAATGACTCTATGGACACAGACATTTATATGGTTAGTCTGGTGTTATAAGTGATTTGCCTCAGGTGCTCTGTGGAGCGGGTCACACTGTTTGTAATGCAGGCTAGCTGATACCATAGACATGTGCTAGCCTTGCATTAGCCTAGCGCCTTAAAACTCTTCAAATATAAGAACCAGCAACACTCTGGAAGACTAGGAAATGAGGCCCTGTGACAAAATTTCTAAAATATCCCTTTAACTATGAACCAAGTCCGAAATCCAGCATTTTGACCATAACTATTAAGTGCTTTACACTTTCACAAGTAGTATCCAACCATCCATCCATTTTCTTCCACCTGTCTGTTGCCGGGTCCTCAAATCACATGGGACCAGCCTCCTATGGCTCCTCCTGCAGGTGGTGAGTCCACGGAATGACGGCCTCATGGTTCTTTCCAGGCCTGTTGGTCTCTCATAAGGGGAAAATCTCCTCAAAAACAAAAAAATTGTACCTGCCTTGTATAAATAATATAGATACAGACGGCATCTCTGGAATCGCCCATATATGGTCATGTTTAAAAACAGTTAAGGGGAAAACAAATGGCTTGTTGCACGGTATGGCTACGCTAGCTCCTCTGACCTGAAGGTGTGAGCGCCAGTACTTCCTGTCTGTATTCTTTTCCTGGAATAATAATCATATCTTCTATAGATTACGTTGTGGGCAGAGAGTTCCTGGTCGATGATTATTTACTGTGTGTTCAAACCTTGATGTAACGAGTTCAGATCGGAGACACCTGTGATCATGAAGGATTGATTGTTTGTCTTGAAGCTAAAGGCTAACATGCTATAAAAGAATTGAATAAATGCACTATTTCAAATTGTATAATGCATGAAATGAACGCTAGCCTTTAGCTTCAAGACAAACTCACTGATCCTTATAAACATAGACGTCTCCTCTACGGAAATATTTACACTGTACAGCCACTCGTTAACCTGCGGTAAGTGATCGTCTACCAGAAACTCACTGTCCACCACAGACCCATTCGAATCATTGTATTTCAGATTCTAAGCTAATCTTAATGGAATTTAATACGAACAGGAAGTACTAGCGCCCACAACCTCAGCTCAGAGGAATTAGCGTAGCAACATTCTGCAACCAGCCAATTTGGAGAAAAATCTAAACTTTCTCTAATAATTCAAAAAATACTTTAACACACGCTGAAATATGAATATAGTTTTCTACTAAATAAAGATACAAAGACATGGAGAGGAGCAAAGTGGTTCGACAGCCCATGAATACATAAATAACGGAGAATGCAAACTTGATGCTACATGTTAGCATCGGGCTAATTCTAACGGTTAGCTAGCGCTAGCTACGACTGCCGTTTTTTCACTTCTACTGAACCATCTGCTGAGAAAATATCCATATGGGCCAGATTTACACTTGACTTTATTTATATGTGATTAATAAGTTCATATTCCACCAGAAAATGATTAAAAAGAGTGAAAAAGCATTTTGACTGTTACCATAGTTACCACCATGGAATTCTTACCTGCCCTCCAACTCCATTTTGAATCATAGACTGTTTTACAATGTTGAGAAATCATGTTCGCTCTAGTCAACGTATTGTGTGAATGTTATACCATGCTATATATTATTTTTTTGTTTGGTGTGTTTCTGCAGCTCTGGTGGGGGCACAGAGGCCGACTCGCCCCGGCTCCTGTAACTTTGAGAGCCACACCTGCGGATACACATCGGACCCCGACTTCACCAGCTGGAACCTGCACTCAGAAGGTACATTGGACTAAAACTGAATTAACAGTTGATTATGGGACTAAAACTATGACTAAAATGTTAAAATATTTTCGACTAAAATATTTCATTTTAGTCAAATACTGATAGTGAATCCAATCACTATCAGTATTTGATAGTGATTGGATTCAGAAACCTGACATGATTTTTATGTCTGAATTTCCTTTTTATTGACCAACATCATACCCATGTTTTCGAATATTGTCAGCACTTTCAGACGTCTATAAAAAGAAAATGTTTCATGTGTTCCAGTAAATGATTGAGATATAAACACATACAAACAAAGTTAAGTCTAAATCAGGTCCACATGGATATTTATTCACAGCAGATTGTTCAGCGCTAGCTAACGTTAGCACAACATGTAGCATCCTGTTAGCATTCTCCATTATTTATGTATTTATGGGCTGTTGAATCACTTTGCTCCTCCCCATGTCTTTGTATCTTTATTTAGTAGAAAACTGTATCAATAATTATGCATTTGTTAAAGTAGTTTTTAGAGAAAGTTTAGATTGTTTCCCCCTTAACTGTTTTCAAACATGGGCGATTCCAGAGATGCCGTCTGTATAGAAGCTTTCAGCTGCCCTCCATCCAATCTCCATCTCCAATTTTAAACTCCAGGCTCTTTAGAATGTTGTGATTTCACATGAACGCAACCTATTCTTTGAGCTCTGTTCATGTGGGAGAAGCTCCATGAAGCAGAGGACCTTCATTAAATATGATTATCATAAATATTATAAATTCAATGCTAACATTTACATGCAATTTTGTTTGACTAAAACCAGACTAAAATTGAAGAGAATCTTTTTGACTCAATCACGACTAAAGATAAATTAAATTTTCACCATAAGACTAAAGCTAAATGAAAATATATTGTCAAAATAAACACTGCCGTCTACAGGTCACAGGAGTTCACAGAAGTGGTTGGACAGTCGGTTGTGCTCAAGTTTAGGGAAATTAAAAAGGGGGTATTCTGCTTTTTTCAGTCCCATAGCACCAGTCTATATCTCACTACAATGATGAGCAAACCTTCTGTTGGTCTGTAAATGCAGTAAATTAGAATAACTGCCTTGTATAAAATGTCTCTCTCAAAATGGCTGTAGTGAATGTCTTGAAATAGGCCTCTGTCTCTTTAAGAACCTCTGAGCCTTTAGACACGCCCCCTCCACACGCTGTCTGTGGCATCAGTGGGGAGGGGGTTCTGCTGAGGAGCAGTGGTTGGTTACTCGGCTGGTGACGAAAGCTCGGAGGCGTCTCCAGGAGGTGGGGGCGTTCCTAGGAGGACTCAGGCAAACCTATCCCTAAAATGGCCGCCATCAGAGTTTTTACAGATTACTCAAAAATATGTGAATGTGCCAAGGCAACACTTCAGGCATGTTTTTAATGAGGGAATGACAGAATAACATGATGTAAAGCTTGAAAAAGTCCATTTTGCATAATACCCCCCTTTAAAGATTTACTCCAATGAAGCATTTACAAGCACAGATCAATCATGCACTAATGTTGAACTCATGACGAGCATAAGCAGCATTTATCAGATTTGATACAATTTACAATACTATTGTCTAGGAGGATAGAGGTTATGTGTGTGATGTTATAGCCAAACATGGCAGTTAGCATTCATCATTAGTCCGCTTAGTTCAGGGTTGTCCAAAGTGCGGCCCTCAGACCAATTTTTGGTGGCCCTCAGCCTTCTTGCTGAATCGGTACATATCATCAGAGATAGCCCTCTATACAATTCTAACCAAACAACTAAAATGTTATTGTGAGACAGCTGGCATGAAGGTTCAAAGCTTAGATAAAGGTTAACCGAGTGCATTTTCTCCAGTTCAGCATTACCCAAATCCATAAGGTCCATAACCCTATGGGCCAGTGTAACTCCTCATTTGAAAGCTAAGGTCAACAAAACTCATCTAAATGGATCTTTTTCCTTGCGTTGTCTCCATCGCTTTTTTGTTGGGTTTTCATCACATATTTTCTACATTTTCATCACTTTTTGTTGCTCTTTTGTTACTTTTTTATTGCTCTTTTTTTTTGGCTCTTTTGGTGTGTTTTCATCCTTTTTTTTCTCACCTCATTTTTGTTGCTATTTTGACATTTTTTTCAAGAAGATTTTAGATTTGGGTAGAAAATGTGCTCGGTTCAAGTGGGGGTTAAGAGGTTAAAACCTCTGCAAGTCAAAGGTTTCACGGCACGAACCAAAGACCTGTGGCCCTTCACCCCACGTACGCTTCTGTATGCGGCCCCCCCATGAATAAAGTTTGGACACCCCTGGCTTAGTTATTCATTCATTTTCCACTCAAATCAATGTTGAAGGTTCAGTTTCAATTTCAAATGTGCAGACTTTGAAATTGCTCTGCGTTCGTACTGTCTCTTTATGGTCTGGCACCAGAACATCTCTGACATGTTAGACACACACATGGGTTAACACCAATGGGCAAGTCTTTGGTCCTCATGGCAGGGTGCTGACATTGCTGTAATATCACCCCCTAGTGGCCGGGGACAACGCCAAAAGACACTTTGTAAACAGAATTAGACATTGAGAATGCGGAAGTGAAACTACTGGATGTTTAGTTTCAGCTGTTTTAGATCAACATTGCATTTTCTAACCAACAAAGCGTGAGAAATAGTTTGCCCGTGATAACAAGAAACCTGCAAGAATCCAAAACCCCGCGCTTTAAAGACGTGCAGTTTATTCTAACGTGCTGCGTGTATAAATGTTAGTGCTGCTTCGTTCCCTTGCCGGTCGGCGCTCTCTGCTCTCTCCGATGTGCTCGGACTGGTCCACATCTGGCCCATCTGCCGCGGAGGAGCCCGTCCAGACGCTCCGCTGCCGAGCCCTGGGCACGCAACACTCGGAGCGTTTACGAGGCGCGCCCTCGCTCTGGCTCCGGACGCGCTCCCACATGTGGCGTGCGAGGGATGGGACCAAAGGGAGCAGCGTCGGTGGAGAGCCAGGGCACGTGGTCCAAAACTGGAGATGGGAAATAGCAGCCGTCATCCCAGGCCAATGTGGCGGACATGCATTGAAATTAGGCGACTATAAAGAGAGACACACATTTGAATAAACATTTCACATACAGTGGCAATGTTGGACGTTCCAATGAGACGGGGATATTACTTCACTGAAATATGATAGACAGACAATCCGTGTATCATTCGTTCATTCACAGCGTCGTGGGACATGAGGTCCTGAGGATGATGGATGAAGAAGCAGTGGAATGGTGCTTGTGATGTTTGGCTAGTTTGGCATCCGCACAACTACTGCTGGTATTATTACGCCTTACAAAATAGTTCCCCTTTTTATCCACATTCTGTCATTTTGTGTAATTGAAAAATTATTGAAAAATGTTATTTTATGACTGAGATACTAGAGAAACAAAATGGGGTCAAAAATGACCCCAGGTGACCACGAGTGTAACTCTTTCTCATAACATTGTAATCACTTAGTCAAAAAAAAAAAAAAAAAAGTACTGGTAAAAGTCATGGATGTTAATGCATATCCGAAAAGTCAGACCATTTGATAAAACTATGACAGAGATACGCATTGACAAAATGACCCCAGGGACGACACAAGGGTCAAATAGGGAAAGCGTGGAAGAGCTTGGTAGCTTCTATCTTGACCTGTTTTGGAGCTATAGAGGAGAGAGGGAGAGGCTAAATGCTAACGCCGTCTGTGCTGTGTTTACGTGACTGAAGGCACGGGTGAAGATCAGACAGGTCCTAAAGAACTCGTCAAAGCTCAGGTAAGAACATATCTCAGGATGTAAAAACTGAGATATGTATGGTGGCCTTTAACAGACCTCTGAGACCATCACAACTGCATTTGAACTGACATTAGATCACACACAGGTAGACTCTGTTTAGTCATTGGGTCAACCTTCTGCAACCTTCTTGCCTTCTCAAGGTTGCACTAAAAGGAATGCGGTATACTGTAGATACTTTTCTGATTTTATTCATAAAAAAAGTTCTAAATCATATATAAATTTAACTTTACTTCACGATTGTGTTTAACGTAAAATTTAAACGAAATACATTTATATTTGTGGTCCATAATGTGGCAAAATGGAAAGGAATATAGATTTTTCAACCCACTGTATGTTTCAGTCAAAAAGAAGGTTAAACAAGTTCTTCAAAATGGCCGCCTTTTGCTTTGATTAATGCTTTGCACTTTTGTCATTTTCTCAATGAGCTTCACGATGTCGTCACCAGAAATGGTTTTGACTTCACAAACTGTTAAACCGCCTCAGGGACGAGGGCCTTTTGAATCTCATGAAGAAACGGCCAAGAATAAAAATTTTACCCATTCTTTGTTTCCTCCATAATCATTCATAGTTTAATGCCTTCAATGAGGCGAATCTCATTGAAGGCGAAGTTCTGCAAATCCCAGGTTCAGTTTCAGTTTTACACAGTTCAGAGTTTGAAGATGTGAAGAAGAAGAAAAAAAAAGCAAATTTGGCAAAAACACTCACTGTGGATGCAGTGCAGAGTAAATAATGAGTTTGGGGCGAGGGGGACATTCGCACTCAGACTTTGTATTCTATTTCTTTTTATCTCTTTTGTGTGTTCCTTATTCTGTTGGTATTTTTTTGTATTATTCTCTTCTGCTATTGTTATATGTTGTGTTGTAACGTGTATAACATTTTTAACTCAATCAGCACTTAAACCTTTTGTCTTAAGGAAAGAAAGCAAACAAATACGGAAGACAAAATGATGTTTTTCAATGGCCGGCACACACTACCGAATCTTTATCATTCGGAAAACTGGTGAGAAGTTCCATGAGCCCCAGCCCCAGCTCCAGTGCAGCGTGTGAATGAGTTCTGTGGTGAGGGTTGCCATGATGCCGTTATTTCCAAAAGTCTCGCTGCTGTTGGGAGCCAGTTCTGAACCTGGATTTTCCACTCGCTGCTCGGGCGCCAGTGGAGCCCGTTTCTCACCTCTCCTCCTCTCTTTCCCTCTGTCTCCTCCCCTCATTACCCTTCTCTCCCCCTTCTCCTCCTCTCTTTCCTTGTCCTCTTCCCTTCTCCCCTCCTCTCTTTCCCCCTCTCCTCTTTTTCACACAATACATCCATGTTTTCCTCTTCTCCTCCCCCTCGTCTCTCTCCCTTCTCCTCCTCTCTTTGCCTCTGTCTCCTCTCCTCACTCCCCTTCTCTTCCCATGGCTCCCTTCTCCTCCTCTTTCCTTGTCCTCTTCCCTTCTCCCCTCCTCTCTTTCACCATATCCATATATTATATTATAATGCCATATATTATAATTATTTAATTATGTATATGCATGTGTTGGCGCAGGAAGAATAAAACAAGTCTCTAAGCCCTTGCATATCCAGTGGTAACAGGCACAGGTTCGAGCATGTGTCAGTTTCTGAGAGTAGCTACAGAGCGAGCAGGCCACAGTGATCTGGGATGGAAACTCTCAGGAAACAATGATGAGAACCGCTGAATGCTTGTCCGAAGATTATGAGGTTATTTTCATTTGACGACTCAAAAGCAGCAAATATCATTCCAGCAGGAATACGTGTGGACAGGTTCGCACTTTGGAGAAGCCCGAGTCTCCTCAATCCGCCGTCGCTGTCGTGCATGGACCCTGTGGATTCTGTAAAGATTAAGGACTTTAAAAGGACGAGGGACCGACTCCAGAAGCCTTTTTAAGGCCTGGACGCTGAAAACATCCCAGTTCTTGCATGGCGGGTATGCTCACCGGACAGGTCCCTACTGACTGTGTCTGGGATGCTCTGGATCGGCCCAATAAAGCAGAAGTGTTAGAAGATAGATATTGACAGCTTTTGTAGCATTTACATTATTAGTTGGTGTCATTGTCTTGAGATATTGGTTGAAAACTTTGCGAAGCACTCAAAAGGACGGTTTATGGTTATTCAATTTACATTTCTGTATGTGGAAGTGTCGTTGGTCATTTTGAAATGTTGCTACACCCCCTGTGACCCTGGCGTTCTCCTGGCAGGTCATTTCGTGGCGGTGGAGGCGGACGCCGGCCTGGGGGACACCGGACAGTCTGGCGAGGCGAGGGGGATCCTGCTCAGCCCCCTCCTGGAGTTGGAGGAGTGGAGCTGTCTGCGGCTGGTGTACCAAGTGAGCGGAGAGGGCAGCCTGGACGTCCTGCAGCGGTCGGAGGGGCAGAGCTTCGACAAGCCGCTGTGGAGCACCGCCGCCCCCTCGGAGAGCTGGCTCATCTCCAGCGTGGACCTGAGCAACACGTCCCTGCCCTTCAGGGTAAGAGCAGGGCTTCAGTTCGGCCTTCCATCTGGGACATTAGTGGTAAATACTGAGTGGTCTGAGTTCAGATACAGATGAAGACAGCGCCCCCAGTGGAACCACTGCAGCCGTCACGTGAACAGCCTTCAGAAGAAGTAGTAGCCTTGAGTAAACATTTTATTGAAAACAACAAACTGGAATAGTCTCACTGCAAAAAGTATTAAACTAGATCAGTATAAACATCTCAATTTGAGCATAATAATCCAAATTTGAGTTGTTTTGACTAGTTAAGAAGTTGTTGGGCATTTGTCCTAGATTATTTCACTTGTTCTGAGATGTTTCTGACTCGTTTCGATACATTTCGTCCTTATTTCAGGTCATTTTCTTTGCCAATGGGGAAAGAAAATTGGTCTTGTCTCATTGGCGTTTTTACTTTCTTATTTCCAGCGAGATTTACCCTAGAACTGGTCTGAAATGTCCTCAAACAAGCAAAGCAAACTTGGTCCGATCAGGAAAAGTGTCTAAATGAGTGAAAACCGCTCAAAACAAGAAACATTTCCTCAAGTCAAGTCATTTAAGACAATGCTTGATATTGACTTTTTGTAGTGCTGTTTTTGCAGCTGATCAAAAGTTTAGGACCACATGCCTTTAAAATGAATAATGTGGATTCAGTGTCATTTGTTTACATTGTCATGACACTGATGGAAAAGGCAAACATTTGTTCTCGTTTTGAACATGTTTGGATTGTTGCGCTGCATAAGCAGAGGCTCTCACAGAGCACCATCGCTGCTGAAGTGGGATGCAGTAAGACAGTCATTTAGAAGTTCTTAAAAAATCCTGAGGGTCATTGAACAAAAAGTCAAGTGGCAGACCGACACAAAATATCATCAGCCCTGAGCCAGAGGACCCGATTGGCTGGAGGATCCTCGACCCAGATGAAGGCCGTTACTACAGCCGATTGCAGCCCATTATACCAAGGTCTGGGTGAATACTTGATTCTGAATGGCTGAAGGGTGTCTATTAAAAAGTGATAAAGTACACCTAGTCTGGCAACAGTTAAATCATGTTTCCATCAATAGCTTCAGGTAAAACTGGTCAAACAGTGGAATAACTCCTCCCCAGGACATAAGAAAACAGTCTCAGTTCATGGGACCATGATATAAGCGGGATGATGCACTCCGAGGTGTCCATTATCAGAAATAACTGGACTCCACGGAAGCAACCGGTTCACGCCTCTGCGTCGTCCAGTTATTTCTGATAATGGGCCCCTGGGAGTGCATTATCCTTTACATGACCATCAGAGGCATCTGTGAATGAAGGGCTTCACAAACAGAGCTTCAGGTAGTGCACCGATCAGAGGAATGTTCCTACTCACCTCCTGCAAACGCTTGCATCAAGAGCCACAACTCATCTTATAAATGACCAACAGTAACAGTTTATGTGCTGAGTTCATGCTTGGAACCTGTGTTTCTGTTTTGAGGTTTGGTCCTAAATATTTGATCAGCTGCAAAACAGTCTGTTTCAGTGAAATGGTTGTTTTCAATAATAGCTTCTCATTTTATCTTTGTTTTGTCTCACTCCCATTTCTTAGCATATTGAAGTTCTACTTCTTTAAAGGATCTGTATCATGCTATTTTATCCATCCCAAAGTAAACCTCAGGCATTTATATGATATATTGTACCTCTAACGCTATGGAGTACTATTTTTTGTGATAAATATAAGTATTTTCCGTGGGTGTTTTGCAAACCCGGAAGACACGACGCTTGGATTCAGTTAACTCCGCCCCCTCTCTCCGAGCTAATACGTACATTATTAGCAGTAAAAGAAATATAAATACCAGAGCAAAAAAGTAACTTCATAATGCCGTTATAAGGAGTTGACATCTACTACACACGCTAACACACAAGCTAACTCACCACTCTGTTCTGGTCGCTCCATCTGGTGTATGATATGGGACTTGCGTTGGTTATAAAAGTTAATCCACTTTGATTCTGGTGAAGGTTCACCAAACATCCATCAGAGACAGTCACAGAAAAACACTATTTTGGTGATAGTCGCTGAATCCCAGAAAGAAATTCCAAATTGTGGCGAGTGTCCTCTTCTTTAGGAAGGTTGAATAAAGTCCTCGTAGCCAAACGCGCTTTTTCTCCGTGACATTATCGTTAGGTCAGAATAAAGAACAGGTGTGTCCAGAGTAGGTTAGAAAGAGCTCCATCTTCACAACCTTCAGTGCAAACATGACCATGACCATGTTCAGATGCTCAGGGGTGCGTTTGTTTTCTTCGCGGGGGCAGCGCGGATGCGTCGGGCACTTACATTACATACACTTTACATTTTTTGAATTCTTTCTTACAACAGAAATGATGAAAAAGCTGTTTTATAAATTAATATCAGGCCGTAAGGCATTAAATTACAGAAGTTGTGCTCTTCCTGTTTGACACTATGACGTAATAAACATCAGAGAGTCACAACTCAGTGGTTTTCCAGCAGAGGGCGGAGCAGCTGCTCAGAGAGCAGGATTCAGGAGGATTACTGAGAACTGCGTGAATGAAGCCAAAAAACAGCCAAAGTTTTGCTATTTCCTTTTGATAAGGAAATAGCAAAACAACATGGCTAAAGGTTGATTTTGCATGATATAGGACCTTTCAGATCCAACCATGCAAATGTACATGCAATGTGTGTGTGCAGGTGGTGGTTGTTGGCGCAGCGGCCGCTGCAGAGGGCAGCAGCGTGTCCCTGTTCGAGATCCACATCAGCCCCGGTTACTGCCTCGGTAAGTACAGCACAGTAAGTCATTCAGGAAAAAGCAAAAATCCACACAGGGGCCCTACAGTACGCATCCCATGGCTATTCGACGAAGAACATAATGACCTCAATTCAGGCCCTGAATTGAGGTCAATTCAGGGAATTGAGGCCCTGTGTGAGAAACACTAACCACTAAGCCACTGTGAGACTGGGATTTAGGACGACTACTAGTCTATTTCCCAACTTTTTAAAATGGCAAATGGTCCCATTCTCTCACCTCTGGTCCCTGACCCACAGTTTGGGAACCGCTGATTTAAAACTAACTGAAACCTGCACCTGACGGTTATTTCTGTCTTGCCACTAAAAATTAGTCTGTGAGTCGCCCAATTCGTTTAAGACTGTGCACATTCAGAGAACCAGAGTTACTGTAAGTAACGACACATGAGAACCGTGTGGATTCAACTCATCTTTGGAGACAAGATAGGCCCCTAAGAACGTGTTGATTAATCAGTGTAACAACAGCGTAGTTTGACTGAGATGCGGGGCCCTTCAGCTATGGGGGCAACGTGCACAGTTTAGTGCATATCCCAAAAAAGGTTTAAATAATGTGAATTTGGATGGAGAAATCTGGGCATCTCTGCTGAGACCCGGCCCTGGATAAAGCGGACATTTTGTTCCGCTTTATATGGAGCCGGGTCGCGGAGGGTGGATGGATGGATGGATGGATGGATGGATGGATGGGTGGGTGGGTGGGTGGATGGATGGATGGACGTTTGAGTTGGAGAGGAAGTCAGAATTCTTTAGTCAGTTATTGTATTACTTGCTGTTGTCTTGATCTACATTATTTGTCCTGACCAATTGTTTCACTAGGGATAATTTTCCTGTCAATTTATTTTTATCCATTAATTAATCTCTCCTTATACACCTAGTATTATGTGTTTAAGAAAACACAGATTACAGGATAAATGGATGCAAATCTAAATACATTTTGTGAGCAGAATCATTGAACATAAATTTGGAAACTACAATGTGTTAAAACGTGTGTAAAACTTTCAAAGGATGACGAGGGCTTGATTTTTTTAATCCTTCAAAATGATGGACAGGCAAGGCTGGATTTAAGTAAAGTGTATGTCTGTCTGATTTCTCTCTCTCTACAATGAAAGGATAAATGATTTTTTTATATTTTTTTATTTGAACATGCAGAAGTAACTTCTTAAACATAGTACTAGTTTACTAGTAAAAACAGTATAACACAATGACCCCAATTTGAGCTCCGTGGCTCTCGCAGAAGAACTTTCCAACTGCTAGACTGGTGGGGGGACACATTTAAAAATGATCCTTTAAGGCGAGACACTGCAAGTGAATAGGGAAATAACACAATTTTTATTCATTATTATTAGTAAGGATTAAACAACGAGGAGCCGCGTTAGACGGTTATAATGCACGACGCGGAGTCAAGAACACCACGACGCTCAGCGTCTCCGCTTATACCAGGGTCCCACAAACGTAACATTTATAATAAATGTTTTTTTCATTGACTAAACTCACTAAATCTGCCAGACTACGGGACTATTTTGTGTGGGTTATTAGCCGGTCACTGAAGGCTGGTCTCAGAGCGAGTCATTCTCCGCAGCTATTACGAGGATCTCAGTCAGGCTCAACGACACAACATCAGCACAGAATCACAACACAACAGGACTAACCCGGAAACACTTTTCCCTGGAAGGAAACACCGATATGCGGCACTCGTGGGCAGGAGTTATTTCACTTTTACGCTGTTTAACCTGAAGCTAAAGCTAGCTAGCTCAACCAGCTCAACTGTTTATGGAAACAGCTGCGGTGCAGTCGCTCACACCTGGGCCCCCCCAACTGAAACTTTTATGTTTGACTTTACTAATCCAGACAAATATGCTTCAATGCAGGATCATTTTATGTACGCCTGAAAATGATGAATAGCCTTAACCGTTTTCAATAGAAATGTAAAGCTCATATGTTATTAACAGTAGCTAACCTAGCTGCTCACTCTCCTCTACAAACATTTAGCAAACCTTTTGTTTTAGCCAAAAACGTTGAAATTAACACAAAATCCATCTCATACGTTCCTGTCAGTCACTAATTACGCCTTTATCTGATTCAGCTGTGTCATGCGTTGCTATGGCGACGCCCACCACAGCTACCGGACTACGTGTGCGGTTATACGAAAATAATGCACGCCCAGGCCATCGTATAATATGTATTATACGTAACATTCAGCCCAAAATAAAAAGGCAAATGCTTTTTTTTGCTACTAGACATTCTATTGCTGGCCCCACACACCCAGTGTGGCATGATCTCAGTGAACAGCTTCAAATGAGGATGACATCAAAGATCTTTACACTTTTGTAAAGCTTTATCGCCACAACTGTTGGGAAAAGATTGGACTGGATAATGACAATGATCGCACTGATGAGGGGAGTGCAACTGACGACACAATCCAAACTTTAAATCTGACATCCCCATCGAGGACTGGAGAACACACTGGGTTGAAGAAGTGGAATCTGCAGATAAAGACAGAAAAACAAGGAAATACACCATATTAAAGTGTGGTACATGGTGCAATGAACTAAACGAAAACATATGAAACACAACCAAATGTTTGTGTACTCTTTCCTTCAAAAGATCCAAGGTAAAACTCAGTATTATGGACAAGTGTGTAACCATGAGTGGACAGTGCACTGAATGTGAGGCTTTGTTATCTGCTTGGGCTGATAGCATTCCAGCTGAGGTGAACGGAGAATGGCGGTGGCCAATGAGTTGTGGGAGAGCAAAAAAAACGCCACAAGGGTGTCAAGCGGCAGAAGCTAATTCTATGATGAAGACTGGGGACCAAGAGCCCAGTCATCTAAGTCTAACAGTTTTAAGAAAGGCCAAACATGAGAGAGGTGCTAAAGAACTCAAGGACATCAATCCAATACTTCCCCTTGAAGTAATGAAGCACAGTATGCCTTATTCTGGTAGCATTCATGACATTGGGCTTAGCAAGTTTTTCTGCTGCTACCGGAGCCCTTCACAACTTCAAGTGTGTAACTCACTGTCAAAGCAAGGAGCCTCTGTTGTAGTAAGAAAACTGAAAAGACCAAATGGAACATCTGGTCACATCTTTCTTTACCAGGGAGTGCTGTTTACACAAGATACTCATGTCCCTGTGGTAAATGTCGTCTGAACGTCACACTGCACTGGCCATAGCACAGTGGCCTCAAGGGTGGAAAGCAGCAGGTGCATCTACACCACATGAAGCTGCTGCGTGGTGGTGTTGTGAAGGCATTTACCAAACATCCAGATCTCAAATCATACAGACAGGGGCGGACTGGCCATATGTCCATTCTGGAAGAGCACAGAAGGGCCACTGGCTCGAGGGCCACCAGTCCCGCCTCAACCGAGCTTTACCCGAATCTAAAAGCTAAAAAGAAAAGCATCAAAATAGCGAGAAGAGGATGAAAACATGAGGAAAACACGGACAAAAAAACACAATAAAAAATGATAGAAAAAATAATTCAAAATTCAAAAATGTGACAAAAACGTGACAAAAAAGTGACAAAAACTCGACAAAAAAGTGACAAAAATTCAACAAAAATGTGACAAAAATTCAACTAAAATTCAACAAAAATGTGACAAAAACTCGACAAAAAAGTGACAAAAATTCAACAAAAAAGTGACAAAAATTCAACTAAAATTCAACAAAAAAGTGACAAAAATTCAACAAAAAAGTGACAAAAACTCAACAAAAAAGTGACAAAAACTCAACAAAAATGTGACAAAAATTCAACAAAATGTGACAAAAAAGTGACAAAAACTCGACAAAAAAGTGACAAAAACTCGACAAAAAAGTGACAAAAACTCGACAAAAATGTGACAAAAATTCTACAAAAATGTGACAAAAAAGTGACAAAAACTCGACAAAAATGTGACAAAATGTAACAAAAATGTGACAAAAATGTGACTAAAAAGTGACAAAAATTCAACAAAAATTCAACAAAAATGTGACAAAAATGTGACAAAAATTCAACAAAAATTCAACAAAAATTCAACAAAAATTCAACAAAAATTCAACAAAAATTCAACAAAAATTCAACAAAAAAGTGACAAAAATTCAACAAAAAAGTGACAAAAAAGAAAAAAAGAAAAAAAAAACATAAAAAAGGTGACACAACACAGCAACAGCGTGAGGAAAAAGGTCAGTTTTGTGGGTCTTAGCTTTCAAATGAGGCGTTCCACACCCAAAAGAGGACAGAATGCATTTGGTTTAGACGGGGGGTAAGTGTCACATTTACGCTAATTTGGGCCGGGCTGGTCAGAGTCCAGGGCTGTTTTTCAGTCCCAGTCCGCCCCTGCATACATAGGTGAATGCTTTCATTTGTTGATGGGAAACACAACATACCACCTTGCTTTATCCGAGTTGATGTGGCCCATTCCATTAAGATTGTTGTAGTCGCTGGGAATGAGTGTGGTAGAAACAGTGGGTTCAGGACCCAAATTTCTTGCTTCCAGTGAAGGTGATCGGGACAACCTGCACTTTCTTCCAGATCTAGTGCCATATCTGATACGAATGGCCTCCTTTCTCCCTCTGTGGAGTGGAATGATCACTTCTCTTTTGAACAGCAAGAACCCTACAGCAAGTTCTGCCAATGTTGAGGCAGAGTTCAAAAATCTGAAAAAGGGACTATTCCAGCATGACAGTCTGCCAATAGACATAGACCGCTTTGTGTCAAGGCACTTGGAGTTCATTGAAGGAAGGATGAAACTGTCTGTGGCCAAGTCTGTAAATCAAGAGGGGTTTGACAAAGGGATGCAGAAAGAAGAGAAGGAACAAGAAGAGCCAGAAAAGGAGAAACTGTGGAGGTCTAGCAGTACCACTTAAAAAGAAAGTCATATTTGACAGCCTGCTCCAAATGGCTTCATAAGGAGTCTTCCTCAGAGAAACAGAAAACACAGATTGGCGTTTTGAAAAACAGACGTTTTTGTTACCAACACCTGTGCTTTTGACTCTCTCTGTGCCTTCTGTGACAGTGAGCAATGCACTAAGTATGTTGAAGAAAACAGCAGCAATGCCAGGCTGAATGTGGTCAAGATGATTGTGACTAAAGGAATAACGCAAAATACTTATAAGGCAAGAGCGAAAATTCTCTTGCAGATTTTTTACTGTGACCTTTTGGTGTCAGGCACAAATGAGCTGGATGCAGAAAGCAATGTTGCAAATATTATTATGTCAACAATAAAACAAAGTCCTGCACTAAAAAGAGAGACCATATGCTCATCTTCAGTGACTGTCCCGCCTATCATGGTCGATGTTGAGCACTTAAAGAGAGAGGGTGTTGCAGCCCTTCAAGAGTCACTTGAAAGGGGAGTGAATATTCCACCCTCGGTTTGTCTCCGTCCATTGAAATCACCAGAAGATTGTCCTGACCATTTAAAAACAAAGGACACCAGGAGCAGCAGTTATGATTGAGACAGATGGCACTCACCGACTCCAAGAATTCCCAATCCACATGACGTTGAAGACTGACGAGGACTAGTGGCATTTGTTCCAGGGTCACACTATGGGACACCACGTGGCTTATTGCAAGAGGTCATATGTCTGGGAGCGACACGATGACCTGTCCAGCCGTGTAGCCACTTGTTCTGAGAGAGCAAAGATACAGCCAAATGTCGTGCTTTACACAAAGTAGTTTCACTCGGTTCTCTTAGGCTCGTCGTTCGTCGTTTTTTGATTTACAGAGTAAATGTTTGAAAAGTTATGAATAAAATGTTCTGAATAAAATGTACTCCCATGTTTCCAGATGAACCTTTTTTTTTATCAATTTAGTTGTATTCATAATAATGTCTTCAATTAAAAAATAATAAATAAATAAAAACCCTGTCCAGCAGTGTTAATTTCGTCGACTAAAATATTTAGTCTTAATTTTAGTCAGAGTGATAGTTTTGATGACTAAAATTGGACTAAAACTAAATTAAAAGTTTCTCATGAGACTAAAACTGTGACTAAAATGTCCAGATATTTGAGTCGACTAAAATCAGACTAAATCAAAATGAAAAGGAGAGACTAAAATCATCCAAACTTGTATTGAGCGTCTGAAAGAGCCTCAGATCATTTAAATTCTCTGCCAAAGGATCAGCTCTGAGCTTTGTTCTTGTGGAGCAGCTCCATGAAGCAGAGGAACAAGATTAAATATGATTATAATCAATATTATCAATGCAAAGTCCACTAAATTTGTCTTAAATTTAGTGGACTAAAACTAGACTAAAATGTAAGATATTTTTTTGACTATAATCGAATTAAATTTTTGTCATAAGACTAAAACTAAATTAAAATATGTTGTCAAAATTAACACTGCTGTCCAGATGATGGACTACGACTACGATGACTATGATGAACTTAATTGTTTACTTAGGGGAAACACATCCTATGAGAAGAGCAAAAAGACTCATTTTGTGCGCTCAAAGTGTTAAAAATGACACTAGTTTGGAGTGAATCGGACACTGTGGGGGGGCTGATCAATTACCAATCCATGATCAACTAGGCTGAAGCCATTGTGAGTGACTGCTGAATAATGTTGCTGCAGAAGTTACATGAAAAATCCTTGAAAACTGTAAAAACACTACAAAAATCTTTGAAACTCCTGAAGTCCTTCAAACTCCTGAAATCCTTGAAACTTCTGACACTTTTAAACTCCTTAAATCCTTGAAACTCCTGAATCCTTAAAACTCCTGAAATTCTTTTAAACTGGTTAAACTCTTGAAACAGTTGAAATCCTTGAAACTCCTGAAAATGAAAGTGTCCTTGAAACGGCTAAAAATTTCCCACACTGCTGAAATAATTTGGCTCTTGTAACTATGGTAACCTGGTCTGGGCTTGGTGCGGCTTCTGTGGTTTACCTTGATCTGGTAATATTTCATTTAATATTTATTGTTTTAATGCGGAAGGATTCCGCAGTCAACCAATATCTCAAAAACGAAGTGCGTAAACGAAGCACAAACGAAGCACAAACGAGGCACAAACGAATGACACTATTTTGAAGCTAATGGGACACTATGGGGGGCTAACTTGACACAAGTTAAGCACTATCATGTTTATTTCACACAAATGTGATTGATAGACAGGAGGGGTTCAGGTTGAGGCAAGTTTTCACGCAATTAAAAGGTTTTTCTTTTCCAAATGTCCAAAACTCTCATTGCATTTCGACTTCAGTAGCTCCTAGACTCCAATCTTTTCAGTCTATTTCTTGCCTGATTTGTTGAACTTTGAACCCAAAACAAAAAATGCACACATCTCTGTGTGTAATCGACAGCAAAAGTGTGAATTTGAACGTTGTCTCCGTGTGTGTGTCCTGACAGACTGTGACTTCGAGGAGTCCCGCCTCTGTGGCTACAGTAACCAGTGGAACGCCAACGTCAACTGGTACGTGGGCGGAGGGAGCGTCCAGCTGCTGGACAATGACCTCACACGTGACCACACCTCCACCAACCCCACAGGTCAGTCACATCCTGGTTCTGAGCTTCTTCATAGACCTTTCCCCTGGTAAATGTGTGAAGCACTGAGGCTACACTTCACAAAACAAACCAATTCCAAACCAGGTCATGTTTAGTGGGATGTTTGTTTTTGGAGGCTGTTGCAAAGCTGTATGCGCACGAGTCCCTCCGTGCTGCGGTAAACTGACCGATCCCCGCGCTGTTCCTTTAGCCGAGGAAGGTGCGTCCTGTCCGGTGTGTAGATCCAGAGCTCCATGGTGCTGATGCCTCCTGCCACTATAGGCCTGTGTCCCGCTATACTCCATGTAAAGGGATGCAAAATGTGTCCGCGATGAAATAAACGTCCTTAAATTTGCCGCTGGACACGGTGATGAAGGAGGTGAAGATGGACCCAGTGATGGAGAAGGTGACGTCTTAGCCAATTAAGGGCATCCAGCAACAAGATGATCACTGGTTTCATTGGTCAGTATACAGCAGCACGGAGGAACGCAAAACAGCACCAGAGCTGCACATCTGGGACTTCTACAGGAGTAATCGTCTTATCAAGACAGCAAAAGAAAGGAAAACACTTCATTATAAGCCAGTTTTTGTGGGAAAATGGTGTATGGAAACCTTTGTGAGATCTCAGAGTTTTCTGATATTGCCGAAGGCCCTGCTTCGAATTACATTGGTTTTAACGTGGATCCTTTGGCGTACCTATGTAATGAAAAAAAGCTGTTTTTCGTGACATAGGTACGAGTTTCTGAAATGTATTATCGTGTATTAGGTAGTAGGTAGGGAGTTCAACATTCAGAATAAAATGGGACATTCTGGTCATCGCTACGGCAAAACCGTGAAAAATATGGCATGGGTGTGAATGACTTTTCTGATCGGAATGGCCAAATAAAATTTTGTGCCAAATTATTTTAATTTTTGTGAAACAAACATTTGTACTCATCATATAATTCCTATAGGGGGCGCTATCACGCCCAATTTGAATTTTGCCAAATGAGAGTGTTTAGGTCTGTGACTTTAACAACTGAAATCAAAATGATCTAAATCTGGCTTCATATGTGCGAACGGGAGCCATTTTTTTTTGGCGAAAAATTGCAAAATGCTTCGTCCAGTTTGTGGCTTCGCTGCCAAAAAAATGTAAATGATAGATTTTGTACAAAGTGAAACCGTTTTTTACATTTTTTCATCTCGTCAATGTTCACTGGATGAAAATTGTGACGGTGCGAAAGAAAGAAAGAAAGAAAGAAAGAAAGAAAGAAAGAAAGAAAGAAAGAAAGAAAGAAAGAAAGAAAGAAAGAAAGAAAGAAAGAAAGAAAGAAAGAAATGGTAGTGGTCCTGGGTCGTGCCCGTCAGTGACCCAGGACTCTCAGTCGCCCATTAACTTTTTATGGGCTCTGTACAATTACAAAAAATAAAATATGTGTGTATATTAGACCTTTCAGTGACCCAGCGGTTGTATGGGTGGTTAGCTTAGCCTTTACTTTCCATCCTGGTGGCTCCTATGAGGCTTCATCAATAGTTTTTTTTAGCAGTGCCTTTTTTAGGAATGGAATGTAAATCATGTAACCATGACTATGTTTCAATCAGCAGTGAAAACCCAATAAACAATTTTTATCCTGGAGCATCCTACAGGCCATTGGGATGGAAAGGAAAGGCGCTATAACCACCCAAGAGTCTGCTGGGTCACTGAAAGGTCAATTATGTATTAATATGGAGTATGGGGTCCGGGGCCTCTGCTAAGGGCTGTCCGTTCCCTGTATGAGCAGCAGGAGCTTGGTTCATTGCCGACAGTAAGTCAGACCTGTTCCCGGTGCGTGTTGGTCTCCTCAGGGCTGCCCTTTGTCACCGGCTCTGTTCATTATCTTTATGGACAGAATGTCTAGGCGCAGCCAGGGGCCGGAGGGCGTCCGGTTTGGGAGCCTTTAGGATAACCCTGGAGAACCCTTTGCCTCAAGTGTTTTTTTGTATTTTCAACAATAGAAACTAATAACATAAATTCTTTTGTTGTTCTATTTATCAGGTGAAATGTTCCACGGTTTGGCTTTAAAGCAGGGGTGTCAAGCTCATTTGGAGCGTGAGCAAAACATGTAAACAGTGTTGGTCAGGGGCCAAAACAAATTTGAACCTACCTTCATTTAAGCTTCGAGGACTATTTGTTGTACTTTTTTGACGGCTCTATTACTCTCTACTCCGTCATCAAATGCAGCCACTGACCTTTTGTGCCTCTGTCCCAGGACACTTCATGTACGTGGACTCCCTCCACGCCCTCACCTTCCAGGAGGTGGCCAAGCTGCTGTCCCCCATGACCAGCGCCCCCATGTCGGGTTGCCTCAGCTTCCAGTACCAGCGCAGCGAGGGCCGCGGGAACCGGTTCGCCGTGTACACGCGGGACGGGCTGGGGCAGTACCAGGAGCTGTGGAGGGCCCAGCCAGAGAGCCAGGGGCCTCAGGGGCCCGCGGCGTGGGAGTCCGTACAGGTGGACCTCAAAGCACCCTACTCTGTGCAGGTGGGTGACGGGCAGGGACGGAAAGGAAAAGAGTGAAGAAAGTAGGGCCATTTTGGTAACATGACCTTCGAGACATTGTGGGGGAGACTGGGGCTGGTTGTCACACCTTTTTTTTGTAGAATCAGCAAAATGTTCCACAAGAGACGTCACACATGAATAAAAGCTAGAAAATTCTATCTCTCATTCTTCTCGAATTTGACAAATAGAAATCATTTTCATTCTGGTTTCATGTCAGACAGTAATGGACAAAAGATTGACAAAAGTGAGAAAATTTTGACGAAAAATTGAGGAAAAAATGGACAAAAAAGTGATCAGAATTTGACAAAAAAAATGCAAATAATTTGACGAAAAAGTGACAAAAAATGTACAAAAAATGTACAAAAATGGACAAAAACTTGACAAAAAAGTGAGAAAATTTTGACGAAAAATTGAGGAAAAAATGGACAAAAAAGTGATGAGAATTTGACAAAAAAATGTGAATAATTTGACGAAAAGGTGACAAAAACTTGACAAAAAATAGACAAAAAAATGGACAAAAATGGACAAAAACTTGACAAAAAAGTGAGAATAATTTGCCGAAAAAGAAACAAAAAATTGACAAAAACTTGACAAAAAAGTGAGAAAATTTTGGCGAAAAATTGAGGAAAAAATGGACAAAAAATTGATGAGAATTTGACAAAAAAATGCGAATAATTTGACGAAAAAGTGACAAAAAAGTGACAAAAAATTGAAAAAAATGGACAAAAACTTGACAAAAAAGTGAGAAAAATTTGACGAAAAATTGAGAAAAAATGGACGAAAGTGACAAAAAATGGACAAAAAAGTGATAAGAATTTGACAAAAAAGTGACAAAAAAAGTGACAAAAAAGTGACAAAAAAGTGACAAAAATGGACAAAAACTTGACAAAAAAGTGAGAAAATTTTGACGAAAAATTGAGAAAAAATGGACGAAAAAGTGATACGAAATTGACAAAAAAAAATTGAATAATTTGACGAAAATGAGACGACTGCCCAACAAAAAAAGTGATGAAAAAAAATCTGACGTGAGGAAAAAGATCAATTTAGTTTTGTAAGTCTCAGCTTTCAAATGAAGTGTTACACTGGCCTACAGGATTTGGGTAAAGCTGAACTGGAGAAAATGCTCGTTTCAGGCGGGAGTTAAGAGCTTAACAAATCCTTTCCGTAGTCCCTGTGGGGGTAATACAAGTGTTAACGGGGTCTTTCATCTCCCCCTGGTGTCTCTTGCCAGAAAACCCCAATTGCAACTTGACTGCCACCGGATCGGAGTCACCAATACACACTAATAGAATCAAGAAGAAGAAGAAACAGGCTAACGGGCAAAGCTAACTGCGGGCTAGCGCTACTTAAACAGTATTTACAGCCAAGTTTGAGTGTATATAGTTCTAGCTGTTGATAAATGTACAGTATCTCGAGAAAGGAAGTACACCCCTAACATTCTGCAGATACTGATACTGAGATACTGTAATAAGATATGAGACCATCACTCTAACCCCATCGGTCTTATATCTTATCACATTATGTACTTCCAAAGGGGGGAGGGGACAAATGAGGAGGTATTCGGGCAAGACTCAAAGCTGAGCCACACATGCCTTCTGTCCCTGCTATTGTTCCGGCTAATGGATGTTCACTGGAGAATAAAACAGATTCACTGCTAAGTTAATAAAGCACCTACTTACTTACTTACTAACATGTAATAACAGACAGAGCTCCATTTGAGTAGATAGTACAAATACTAAGAGGAAATACTCTATGATGTCGCCTAATCTTGTCTTTTTTAGACTGGTTTAATATACATGCGTTTCCAGTGACATCACGCAAAGTTCCGGCCGCCATTTTGAATACCGAAGTAGCATTATGCAGTACTGCACAATATCTCTACTCAGGATGAAAATGAAAGACGACTGATGGACATTTTTATGAACTCGTAAGCATTGCTCATGAAGACAACAGTAAAAACACGGCCCCAGAGATGCACGTTTATGTACAAAAAATGGACAAAAACTTGACAAAAAAGTGAGAAAAATTTGACGAAAAATTGAGGGAAAAAAATGGACGAAAAAGTGACAAAAAATGGACAAAAATGGACAAAAAATGGACAAAAAGTGAGAAAAATTTGACAAAAAATGCAAATAATTTGACGAAAAAGTGACAAAAAATTGACAAAAAATCGATTAAAAAATGGACAAAAACTTGACAAAAAAGTGAGAAAAATTTGACGAAAAATTGAGAAAAAATCGACAAAAAATGGACAAAAAATTGACAAAAAAGCGATAAGAATTTGACAAAAAAATGCGAATAATTTGACGAAAAAGTGACAAAAAATGGACAAAAAATGGACAAAGAATTGAGAAAATTTTGACAAAAAATTGAGAAAAAATGGACAAAAAAGTAACAAAAAAGTAACAAAAAATGGACAAAAAATTGACAAAAACTTGACAAAAAAGTGAGAAAAAATGGACGAAAAATGGACGAAAAAGTGACAAAAAAATGGACAAAAAAGTGATAAGAATTTGACAAAAAATGTGAATAATTTGACGAAAAAAGTGACAAAAAATTGACAAAAATGGACAAAAACTTGACAAAAAAGTGAGAAAAATTTGACGAAAAATTGAGAAAAAATGGACGAAAAAGTGATAAAAATTTGACCAAAAAAAATGCGAATAATTTGACGAAAAGGTGACAAAAAAATGGACAAAAACTTGGATTTAAGCAGCACATGTGGCTTGTGGAGCTACAGCAGGATTTACTCAAGATCTGCTCCACTCTGAAGACTAAATGAACACATCAAAAGAAAAGCAGAAACCTTTGTGATTTTTTACAGTTTGTCATGTCAACAGAGTCTCAGTCCGAGTCAGTGTTTAAGCTGCTCAAGACGTTAGCATGCTACCAGTTAGCAACTGTCATCCAACTGTCAATGGCTTCAACATGACAAAAATACTACAGTCACAGCTCTGACCTCGGCCACATATTTTATCCAAGG
The DNA here is from genome assembly GCF_951799975.1 of Gobius niger. Classification (NCBI taxonomy): domain Eukaryota; kingdom Metazoa; phylum Chordata; class Actinopteri; order Gobiiformes; family Gobiidae; genus Gobius; species Gobius niger. Next base: position 3,596,751 of record NC_136873.1, on the reverse strand, counting down.
CCAGATGTTTGTGGTTCAGAGCTGAGCTGTTGAAGCTAAATGCTAACCGGTAGCATGCTAGCGTCTTAAACACTGACTCCCTGGTTTCTTCACATAAACGTGCGCTCTCTGGGGCCGTGTTTTTACCGTTATCTTCATGAGCAATGATTACGAGAACATAAAAATGCCCGTCAGTCAGTTGTCTTTCTTTTATACCCTAGAGTAGAGTTATTGTCGCATGTTGTAGTACTGCTTAATTCTATTTCGGTATTCAAAATGGCCGCCGTAACAACCAATGTCACATGACTGAAAGGCATGTATACCGGTCTAAACTGGGTCTTTCCATCACAACACTAACCCAGCATTTATTAATCCTTTTACCACAAACAAAGGGACATGAAATAACATTACATGAACTTATTGGTCCATCTGGATTTTTTTTGACGAGTAGAACCATTCCTTTAAGAGTCTAAAAATGTTCAAACACCACTGAAGAACCAAGAAACGGTGCAATGGACAGCAATGATATGAAAATAACATATGAAATTTCCACACAACAAACCGAAACATTTGAAAATCTAAGAGGACCTGTGTGGAATTTCGATTACATCCAACTGGATCCATGTCTTTGTTGTATCTCCTGAAGTGTGTGGTGGGTCGTGTGGGTGGCCGTGTTGACCGAGCCTGCTGGGTGTCTGCTGGGTGTCTGCAGGTGGTGTTCGAGGTGGCCTTCAACAGTCCGAGAGGAGGTCGCGTGGCTGTGGACGACATCTCCTTCTCCCCGGAGTTCTGCAGCGCCGACACCGGTGAGGGCCCCCTTAAATACATCCAACAATCTCTTTACTATGTTTATTTCATGACCTTCTGCCGCTTTAAGCAGGGCGCTCGGTTGTCTTTAAAAAATACAAATACTGACCTGATATCCACATGTAGCACGAAAAGCCACTTTGATGACACTGTAATCCAAATATGGTCATTTCCTTTGTGGGAAACAACAGCAGCTAAAGACAGGAGAAATATACACCGGGCGCATGTGCAGTCTTACTTGACTTAAGGGTTGTTTTCTCCAAATGAAGTTTTCATTCCACTCTGGCAACAACATCTCCACTTTAGTAGATCCTACACGGTGCTACATTTGTAATTGAGTACTTTCAGGAACCCTTTTGGATATATGGATGGAATTCGGGGAACAGGCCGAAAACCAGAACACTCTCACATTCACACATCTCAAATCTTTGATCCTGGATCCTCCAATATCGTTCCCCGATCCTTTGCTCTGAAAAACTGAAAGCTGGGCGAATGTGTTCCTCCAAACGGGGGATCAAATTAAGCACTACTCCGACAGACTCACAGAAAACGAGGCGATATTTCAATGTGTACAGTTTTTTTTTTACTCAGAAATTAGCTGGCTCAAAACAAAATAAAGAAGAAAAAAGAAAATCCCTCGAAAAACGGGTCTGTTTTTGATGAGAAAACTTTGAAACATGGTTAATATCTTTTTGCACAATACATCCCTCTAAGTACTGTGTGTACAAAAGTAGAGAAGTCATCGCAAATGTGAGAATTACATTAAAAAAATGAATTTGAGCAAAGAAAAAGAATGATAGTGGCTTTGATGAGTTGTCAGGAATGTGATTTTGCTGTGTTTCCATCGAGAGCCGACCTTCGACCCGACCGTGGGCAGCTGTGACTTCGATGAGGGGCTGTGCGAGTTCACCCAGGGCCCCGGCGCCCCCTGGAGGAGAGTCTCTGTCAGGCCCAACATCTTCAGGAGCGGAGACCACACCACTGGAGCAGGTGACCTAATGTTTTACTTTTACTGCATTCCATATGGTACCAAATGTGTCATCCGCCATCTTGGTCTGTGTTTACGTTATGGTGACAAATGCATGGAGTGTCATTAGTGTAAAAAATGAGCAACTATATGGAGCTAAAGTAGTGCCAAAATAGAGAATAAATGCAGCTCGGGTTTATAACGTGACATATAGTAATAATGGCCAAAAAAGTGCAATATTTAACTGGATTTATATGTATGTAGGTCTGGCATGACACCAGAATGAACTTTTTTTTTTTAAGGTCAAGTAGGATTTAAACAATTATTTCAATTTGCTAAATTCCAGAAGAATGTGAGAGAGAATTTTTTAGAATTTTTTTTTTTTTTTTTTTTTTTACAAAGTCAGAAGTTTACAGAGAGATTACTATACCTTTAACCTCTTAACCTGAACCGAGAGGATCTTTTTCCTCACGTTATTAGATTTTTTTTCCATCATTTTTTTGTTGGGTGTTCAACTCATTTTTGTACGTTTTTTGTCATTTTTTCTCACATTTTTTTGTCAAATTTTTGTACGTTTTTTTGTCAAATTTTGTCAAATTTTTGAAATTTTTTTGTCCATTTTTTATCAAATTTTTATCATTTTTTGGTCAAATTTTTGTCATTTTTTATCACATTTTTGGTCAAATTTATATCACATTTTTGTCATTTTGGGGTCAAATTTTTATCACATTTTTTGTCATTTTTTGGGCATTTTTTGGTCAAATTTTTATCAATTTTTTGTCATTTTTTATCAATTTTTTATCAATTTTTTGTCATTTTTTATCACATTTTTGTCATTTTTTGGTCAAATTTTTATCAAATTTTTATCATTTTTTGGTCAAATTTTTATCACATTTTTATCATTTTTTGGTCAAATTTGTATCACATTTTTGTCATTTTTTATCACATTTTTTATCATTTTTTGGTCAAATTTTTATCACATTTTTATCATTTTTTGGTCAAATTTTTATCACATTTTTGTGATTTTTTGGTCAAATTGTTATCAGATTTTTGTATTTTTTTGTCCATTTTTTGTCCATTTCTTGTGACATTTTTGCCACTTTTTCATCCATTTTTCGTCACTTTTTCATCAATGTTTTCTCACATTTTTTCTCACATTTCCATCATTGTTTTCGTCTCAGTTTTGTTGCTATTTTCACAGCTTTTTTCCAGAAGCTTTTGGACTGGGGTAAAGCCAAACTGGAGAAAATGTGCTCGGTTCAGGTGGGAGTTAAGGGGTTGAACAATTTGGGAAAGATGATGATGTCGTGTCCTTGGAAGCTTTGAACAAGTCTGGTTCATCCTTGGGTGCAACTTCGAGGCACTTGAAGGTTCAGGTTGGTCCAAACAATGATGGAAATGTCCAGCCATCACACAGATCAGGAAGAAGGCGGGTTCTGTGTCCCCGAGATGAACCTGCTGTGTCTGAAATGTGAAGATCAACCCAAGAACAAAAGACCTGGTGAAGATGCTGAGGTTTATCGGCTGCTGGACCTGTTTTGTTGTGCACAGGCTCGTTCCTTTTGGCGCACTCTCGGCTGGGCCCTCGCTCTGAGTACGTGAGCCGCCTGGTGGGTCCTAGTCTGCCCGGCAACACCAAGTTCTGTCTGAGGTTCTTCTTCTCCCTCAGAGGTACCACACTGTGCCATACACTTCATGTAGTGCAGGAGACTCTTTCTTACTTAAAGGAGCTATACCTGATTGTACAAAGAAACAGGGTCACTCAAACTTCAAATTGCGATTTTCTGGTGCGAACTCATCTCAAACTTAGATAGATTGATGATGGATGTGTTCATACAGTGAGTGGACATGCAAACATACTGTCAAGCAATTATTACAAGTGCGGGTTTTTACTTCTACTGGACAATAGGGCTGGGTACTGTTTTCTTTTTTCGATACTACTACTTTAATGATTTCAAGCTAACACACAAGCTAACACACACGCTAACACACACGCTAACACACAAGCTAACACACAAGCTAACACACAAGCTAACACACACGCTAACACACAAGCTAACACACACGCTAACACACACGCTAACACACAAGCTAACACACAAGCTAACACACACGCTAACACACAAGCTAACAGTCACAGAAAAACACTATTTTGGTGAAAGTCGCCATTCCAAATTGTAGCGAGTGTCCTCTTCTTTAGGAAGGTTGAAAAAAGTCGTGCACCTCTCGTAGCCAAACGCACTTTTCTCCGTGACATTATTGTTAGGTAAGAATAAAGAACAGGTGTGTCCAGAGCAGGTTAGAAAGAGCTCCATGTTCACATCCTTCAGTGCAAACATGACGTCTGTTCAGACGCTCAGGGGTGCGTTTGCCTTTTTTTCTTTCTTTTTTTTAAGCGGTTTTATAAATTAAAATCAGGCTGTAAGGCATTACATTACAGAAGTTGTGCTCTTCCTGTTTGACACTATGACGTAAAAAACGTCAGAGTGTCACAAATCAGTGGTTTTCCAGCAATTTTCCGATGCCTATGTTATTTCATTCAATTAAGTTAAAGTAAGTCTTGTCTTAGAAGTCCTAAAACAGCACAACAAGACAGGCAGATGTTTTGAGCAGAATTTCCACTGAAAGGGGCTAGATGCAAGTTGGTCATTTTTATACTCACTACTGCCACCTCAGGTCTTGCTCGTAGCTGCAGCTTCTATATTAAGCTCGTGCATGACGGCACTTCTGACCCGAAGTAACAACCTTTTGAGTGACAGTGCAGGATTTTAGAGGCAGTTGTGGTGAACAGGTCTGAGCTCATTCTACATATGAGGACATGGCTGGAACATGTAGAGGGAGGAAAATACTTAATTTGAACATGTTTAAACTCTGTATAGTCCCTTGAAAAGAATTGTGTGAGCTAGATTCCTGTGAAAATTTTTTGGACTATTCACCGTGTATTCTCCTCACTGAGCTGAAATCTGAACTGCTAACTCATACTAGCATCTCAGAAGTATATTTGTGAATGTTGCTTTTGTGAGTCCTGTGCTGTTGGTGATCAGGCTTTAACCAGACGGAGCAGGCCCTCAGTGTGTACCTGCAGCGTGGGCGGGTCCAGGAGAAGATCTGGACTCAGGCGGAGAAGTCTCGAGGGATCTGGATCCAGGGAGACGTCAGCTTCACCACCAGCGGCCCGTCCAAGGTACGCAGGGTCAACTCCCTGGAGAACTGGGATGGGCGAGAGGTGTCGTGAGAGCTAGGAATGAGTTGGGGCAGCAGCTAGCAGTGCATGGTCCACTGCCTCCAACTTTCATGGCTTGGAAATGGGTTCTCCAGTTTTAACTACATATCCTTTCATGGTTCAGAAAATATACCTAATTTTCACAATAACATGTTTAAATATTGCGCTGATTCAATGTTCCCCCATAGACTTATATGGGAGGATTCAATTTCAAGGGCCTTTTTCTCAAAACACATTTTTCTGTCATTGTGGCGACACTATGTCCACGTCAGTCGGACCTAAAGACTTTCCAGCCTTGGACTTGTGACAAAAAAATGACAAAAATGTGACAAAGAAATAACAAAAATTTGATGAAAAATTTACGAAAAAATGACAAAAATGTGACAAAAAGTGAGAAAACATTGACAAAAAAGTGACGAAAAATTTAGGAAAAAGTGGCAAAAATGTCACAAGAAATTGACAAAAAATGACAAAATAATGTGACAAAAAGTGACAAAAAAATTGATAAAAACAATTACAAAAAAGACAAAAATTGACGAAAAAATGACAAAAATGTGACAAAAATGTGACAAAAAAATGACAAAAATTAGATAAAAAATTTACGAAAAAATGACAAAAATGTGACAAAAATGTGACAAAAAATGACAAAACAATGACAAAAAAATGACGAAAAATGTATGAAAAAGTGGCAAAATAATGTGACAAAAAATGACAAAAATTGACGAAAAAATGAACAATATTTGGAAGATTTTTTCAGAGGGATTTTTTACTATTTAATCCCTAAGCCCCATTTATTGAGTTTTGAATGTCAAAAAATAAGGCGAAAATTACATTTTTACAAATGTTTCCACTAAAAAACAGCTTATTTAAAAAAAAACCAAGAAATCCTAAATCCCCTGTGAAAAAGTCTTGGTAACTCATTCATCAATAAAATGAAACAATAAATTTGAATGTAGCTCTATCCATTATTCAGATTTCGTCGCTGAAAAGATGGGAAATTTGGGGCATTTTTAGGCATAAAACACCTTGTTCTTATATGAAAAGATAAAATGACAGAAAACTTGCAATGTATTTTTTTCTCACATTTATGCCAGTGATCGACAGCAACAGTTTCAAATTGATATCTGTAAATATATAAATTTTTTCCCTATTCACCTGCAGTGTCTCGCCTTAAAAACTCAGGGAAACGTTCAAATCTCACCTGTTTCGATCTGTACGTCGTGTACAGCTTTTCGCTATGCAACACCACGCCCCCTCAGAGTAAAAAAAAAAGAAAAGAAACACAATAATATATATGAAATGTCCAGATCCTGACTCTTCACACATTTTTGATCGTCATTTATTTCACTTCTGTTCATCACAGAGCCACCAAAATCACACATAAGGTGTATTAGAGTGTCTGCAGCTGGACAATAAACGTGGAGCTGTCCTTCCTCTCCCCTGTCTTTTACATTCACGATCAGCAGGGTCCCACACAAATGAAGAGAAGCATCATGGTGGATATGAATCCCCTGTGTTAACCCCTTTACTCCCACCTGAACCGAGCACATTTTCTCCAGTTTGGCTTGACAAAAAAGTGATGTAAAATTTAGGAAAAAGAGGCAAAAATGTCACAAGAAATTGACAAAAAATTGACGAAAAAATGACAAAATAATGTGACAAAAAATGACAAAAATTTGATAAAAACAATTACAAAAAAGACAAAAAATGTGACAAAAATGTGATAAAAATTTGACAAAAAAATTACAAAAATGTGGGAAAAAAAATAACAAAATTTGATGAAAAATCTACGAAAAAATGACAAAAAAATGACCAAAAATGACCAAAAAAAAGACAAAAAATGTGACAAAAAGTGAGAAAACATTGACAAAAAAGTGACGAAAAATTTATGAAAAAGTGGCAAAAATGTCACAAGAAATTGACGAAAAAGACAAAAAATGTGACAAAAAAATGACAAAAATTGACGAAAAAATGACAAAAATGTGACAAAAAATGACAAAAAAAATGACAAAAAAGTTACAAAAATGAGTTGATTACCCAACAAAAAAATGATGGAAAAAAAAATCTGATGACGTGAGGAAAAAGATCCTCTTGGTTCAGGCGGGAGTTAAGAGGTTATCTTGCGAGTCGTTCTGACACTTGCACAAATGACGGTGTGTTTGTGTGGAGGATGTGTCCAGTTAAATAAAGTTAAATAAAGTTTTTGTGTTTGGTTTTTGCCCGTGTCCAGGTGCTGTTTGTCAGCGTGTGCAGGAGTCTGTGGGACTGCGGCTCCGTGGCTCTGGACGACATCAGCCTGGCCCTGGGTCACTGCGAGCTGAGCGCAGGTAACTCTCCTCCCTCTGCTGTGGGTCAAAGTACTTCAGTGAAAGTACTGAAGTATTTGTATCTTCAGTATTCAAACATGTGTTGTACGGCGACACAATGGGGACAAACCTTCTTCCTTGTTGTCAGTGGCATCTGCACAGCGCCACCTACTGTTCATAGAGTGCATTATTAGGCTTTTCCAGTAAGTAAGAACAAGGACGCCGTCATAAAACATCATTATAGCCCCGCCATCTGACAAACAGGAAGTCGGCCATGTTGGATTTAAATCCTGGAGACGATTCCACCCACCCATAACAGTCACTTGAAGTACCTCCAAAACTCTTCTTACAGTATTCACACCCCTTTACTTCTCCCATATGTTCTCATGTTACACTGTGTTTCAAAATGGATACAATTATTTTTTTCCTCATCAATTTACAGGGTTTCTGCGGGAAATGCTAATGAATTCACTGACAATGGCATTAAATCTCAACTTTTTGAAAAATTATCACATTGCCTAGCAATTTTTCCTGTGTGTGTATATATACATATATATATATATATATATTAAGGCTGTCAATAGATAAAATGTTTTAATCGCGATTAATCGCACGTGAAAAGTCCAACAGCTGATAACCGGGATCTTCAGCCATTTCTGAACATCCCGGGATTAATAACTCACTTTTTAGACACATTTTTATTTGTGCTGAACCTTTTGGACAGAAACTGCAAACTTTTAGGTTCATGAAGTAAAATATAAGGACAAAATTGAAATATTTTTGGTTGAAATAGGATAATTGAATTAATCGCAATTAATTATTTTTGCGATTCATGCGATTAATCAGCGCCGTTTCTCCGTTTACGGCATTAAAAGGTAGTGTTGTTCCGATACTAGTTTTTCCCTTCTGATCTGATATCGATACTTAAAAAAAAAAACCAAAATCTATAGCTCATTATGCAGATTTAAACATCTGTGCACTTGATTCTCCGTAGGCAAAACAACAACAATATATATCATTAGTAGTCGTGTCACCACATACTTATTCTAACTTTTCTGTGAGCACCGCTCCGTGGGCACATGGCTCTTGTGGTCTGAGCTCGTGTCCAGGTGAATGACCTCTTGCTGGTGTGCAGGCGTGCTGACCGTGCCCGCGCACTGTGACTTCGAGTCGGGGCTGTGCGGGTACTCTCAGGACAGACACGGCGATGACGCAGAGTGGTACCGGAGGAGAGGCCCCACCCCGACCTCCTACACCGGGCCCCGGGGCGACCACACCACCGGCCTGGGTACTGCATGCTCTACACTGACATTTTTTCTTATTATTATTATACATATTTTCTCCACCCCATTTCCCTATTTTTTTTATTATTATTATTTTTTGTGTCAATTTTTAGGACTTATTTTCCTCAATTTCCCCCCCTAATGTTTTCCACATTTTTCCTTTTCTAAATGCTTGTCCCATTTTTCCCTTTACAGTTTTCCGTATCTTTCCCTATTTTCTCCCCATCCCCCCTATCTTTTCTATTCATTTTTTAGCCCCTTTTCCCCACTTTTTTTCTTACACATTTTTTCCTTTTTTTTGCCCCTGTTTCTCCCCATATTTAACATTTCCTGACATTGTAGATTAACCCAATATTGTAAATTTGCAGATCTAGATGACAGATATTTTATAGGTATTGTAAACCAAGTATCGTCTAAGTACAGGTATCACTTTTTTTTTTTTGAACAATACCGAGCTCTACTAAAGTTACCTTTGAGAGAGTGTTGTAGCTGTTGACTCTTCACAAAAACATGTAAAGCTCTTCCTATCATCCAGGGGGCAGTGTAAACCAAATATGGTCCAACCGACAGACTCCAAACTTTCCCGTCTTGGACTCAACAACATCTGGAAATCTTTTTGACAGGGATTTTTCACTATCTCATTCTTGAAGATTCTAAATTACACAGATTTTTTTTTTTTCACTTGCACGAGACGGTACTCGGTTTACTTGTACATGGACTTGAGTAACATTTTGAAGTAATCCTTAGAGTAGTGTTACCATATGGTACGTTTTGCTTCTACTTGAGTAATATTATAACGTATCTGTCGTGCATTAGACGGTTATAATGCACGATGCGGAGTCAAGAAGTGCATTATAACGTCTAACGCGGCTCCTCGTTGTTTAATCCGCTTATACCAGGTTCCCACAAACGTAACATTTATAATAAATGTTTTATTCATTGACTAAAGTCACTAAATCTGCCAGACTACGGGACTATTTTGTGTGGGTTATTAGCCGGTCACTGAAGGCTGGTCTCAGAGCGAGTCATTCTCCGCAGCTATTACGAGGATCTCAGTCAGGCTCAACGACACAACATCAGCACAGAATCACAACACAACAGGACTAACCCGGAAACACTTTTCCCTGGAAGTAAACACCGATATGCGGCACTCGTGGGCAGGAGGTATTTACCTTTTACAAGGTTTAACCTGAAGCTAGCTAGCTAGCTCAACCAGCTCAACTGTTTATGGAAACAGCTGCGGTGGAGTCGCTCACACCTGGGCCCCCCCAACTCAAACTTTTATGTTTGACTTTACTAATCCAGACAAATATGCTTCAATGCAGGATCATTTTATGTACATCTGAAAATGATGAATAGCCTTAACCGTTTCCAATAGAAATGTAAAGCTCATATGTTATTAACAGTAGCTAACCTAGCTGCTCACTCTCCTCTACAAACATTTAGCAAACCTTTTGTTTTATGCCAAAAACGTTGAAATTAACACAAAATCCATCTCATACGTTCCTGTCAGTCACTAATTACGCCTTTATCTGATTCAGCTGTGTCATGCGTTGCTATGGCGACGCCACAGCGGAGTGATATCCCAGTGATTTAACTACCGGACTACGTGTGCGGTTATAGATAGATACAGACGGCATCTCGTCATAGAAGGGGGCGTAGCTTCGCCGAGGGGGAAAATAGAATCTTTAGAGAAACACAGATTTTCACTCTTTTTAGCCATTTTCTGGTGGAATATGAACTTATTTATCACATAAATAAAGTCAAGTGTAAATCAGGCCCATTTGGATATTTTCTCACAGCAGATTGTTCAGTAGAAGTGAAAAAACGGCAGTTGTAGCTCGCGCTAGCTAACCGTTAGCATTAGCCCGATGCTAACATGTAGCATCAAGTTAGCATTCTCCGTTTTTTTATGTATTTATGGGCTGTTGAACCACTTTGCTCCTCCCCATGTCTTTGTATCTTTATTTAGTAGAAACTATATTCATATTTCAGCATTTATTACAGTAGTTTTTGAATAATTAGAGAAAATTTACATTTTTTCGTAATTGTTTTCCCCCTTAACTGTTTTCAATTTTCTCTAATTATTCAAAAACTACTGTAACAAACGCTTAATTATGAATATAGTTTTCTACAAAATAATGATACAAAGATATGAATAACGGAGAATGCTAACTTGATGCTACATGTTAGCATCGCGCTAATGCTAATGCCGTTTTTTCACCTCTACTGAACAATCTGCTGTGAGAAAATATCCATATGGGCCCGATTTACACTTGACTTTATTTATGTGATAAATAAGTTCATATTCCACCAGAAAATGGCTAAAAAGAGGGAAAATTGTGTTTCTCTAAAGATTCTATTTTCCCCCTCGGCGAAGCCACGCCCCCTTCTATGACGAGATCCTTTCCTGTGGATGTGGAGATGAGTTTTGGAGAGAAATATGTCCTGGTCTGTTCCCAGGACACTACGTGCACCTGGAGGCCTCGCCCCTGCTGCCCGGACAGAGCGCCCGGCTGCGGTCCCCCTCTCTGCGGGGCTCCCGGGGGCCCCAGTGCCTCCTGTTCCACTTCCACATGTACGGCTCTGGGACGGGCCGGCTGAGCGTGCGCCTGGACGAGGGCGGCGAGGAGCGGGCGCTGTGGGAGCGAGAGGGCGAGCAGGGCATAGGCTGGCTCCGGGCGGCGCTGCAGTACCACAGCGACCGGCAACACCAGGTAGGACCAGGGCCCCACCCACACACCTCTGAAATGTACTTACAGAAACACTCTGCTGAACTGGCTCAGAGCAGGGCTGTGGGGAATAAAGAAGTGACCAGGAAAAAGAAGGAAGGAAGGAGGGAGGGAGGGATGGAGGGAGGGAGGAATCAAGGAGGGAGGGATGGAGGGAGGGAGGGAGGGAGGGAGGGAGGGAGGGAGGGAAGGAAGGAAGGATGGAAGGAAGGAAGGAAGGAAGGAAGGAAGGAGAGAGGGAGGGAAGGAAGGAAGGAAGGAGAGAGGGAGGGAAGGAAGGAAGGAAGGAAGGAGAGAGGGAGGGAAGGAAGGAAGGAAGGAAGGAAGGAAGGATGGAAGGAAGGAAGGAAGGAGAGAGGGAGGGAAGGAAGGAAGGAAGGAGAGAGGGAGGGAAGGAAGGAAGGAAGGAGAGAGGGAGGGAAGGAAGGAAGGAAGGAGAGAGGGAGGGAAGGAAGGAAGGAAGGAAGGAAGGAAGGAAGGATGGAAGGAAGGAAGGAAGGAAGGAAGGAAGGAGAGAGGGAGGGAAGGAAGGAAGGAAGGAAGGAAGGAAGGATGGAAGGAAGGAAGGAAGGAAGGAAGGAAGGAAGGAAGGAAGGAAGGAAGGAGAGAGGGAGGGAAGGAAGGAAGGAAGGAGAGAGGGAGGGAAGGAAGGAAGGAAGGAGAGAGGGAGGGAAGGAAGGAAGGAAGGAAGGAAGGAAGGAAGGAAGGAAGGAAGGAAGGAAGGATGGAAGGAAGGAAGGAAGGAAGGAAGGAAGGAGAGAGGGAGGGAAGGAAGGAAGGAATCAAGGAGGGAGGGAGGGAGGAAGGAAGGAAGGAATCAAGGAGGGAGGGAGGGAGGGAGGAAGGGAGGAGGGAATCAATGAGGGAGGGAAGGAAGGAAGGAAGGAAGGAAGGAAGGAGAGAGGGAGGGAAGGAAGGAAGGAGGGAAGGAGGGAATCAAGGAGGGAGGGAGGGAAGGAAGGAAGGAAGGAAGGAAGGAAGGAAGGAAGGAAGGAATCAAGGAGGGAGGGAAGGAAGGAAGGAAGGAAGGAAGGAGAGAGGGAGGGAAGGGAGGAAGGAAGGAAGGAAGGAAGGAAGGAAGGAATCAAGGAAGGAAGGGCAACTGTGACGAATGTATTAAATGGTGCATACATATACAGTCCCTATCAAAAGTTTAAGAGCAGTTGAAAAATTGGTTTGATCTTAAAGCAGTACTAAGTAACTCTTCCCCCTAGAGGCCATTAGCGCAACTGCAGGTGTCGTAGCAAGTTGCGATTTTTTAACTTATTAATTGTGTTGGAGAGTAAATACTACGCTGACAGGAAAAACAAAGGGAGAGAGGGATATTGTACATCCAATTATACAATGGAAATATTTTTTGGCTGTAAATACTGTTTAAAGTGACGCTAGCCCACAGTTAGCTTTGCCTGTTAGCATGTTAGCTTCTTCTTCGTGATTCCATTAGTGTGTGTTGGTGGCTCCGTCGTCCCTGTGCGGGTAATACAAGAGTTTATGGGATGATTGGAGGGTCTTTCATCTCCCCCTGGTGTCTCTGACCAGAAAACCATGTTTGCAACTTGACCGCCACCGGACCGGAGAAAGCAATACACACTAATGAAATCACAAAGAAGAAGCAAGCATGCTAACAGGCAAAGCTAACTGCGGGCTAGCGTCACTTTAAACAGTATTTACAGCAACGTTTGAGTGAAATTTTTTTTTTCCATTGTATAATTGGATGCACAGTAACCCTCTCTCCCTTCACCTTTCCTGTCAGCGTAGTATTTACTCTCCAAGACAATTAATAAGTTAAAATATCGTAACTTTAAAAATGAGAGGCCCTGCTTTTGTAACTCAAAAACCCGACCACGCTCAAAACAATCATTTTTTTGCCTTTGCCGTGACAGTGTGAATACTGGACAGAAGATGACACTGAATCCACATTTTTGCACAGATTTCACCTTTTAAAGCCATGTGGTCCTAAACTTTTGGTTTTGCCGCAAAAACAGATTCATCAGTTCATTTGTTGTTTTTAGTCAAAGTTTTACTCCCATTTCTTCTTGTTGAATATTGAATTTTTACTGTTATTGACATTCTACTGTTCAGATCCAACCATGCAAAAAGTTAAATTTTTCAACTGGTCTTAAACTTTTTTAAACTTTTGTGTGAAAGAGAACGTTTTGGAACAAGGGCTGGTTTAAAGGGTTTCAAAATTTCCCACAATGCATTCTGAAAAGTAGTGAGCAGGTGCGGCCCTCAGACGGGTCGATATATAGCTGGAAGTGTTTAACGTCCTCTCTATGAATTATCTGAAGCGACCGACCTTTGCCTTTTCAATTTTGACTAATAAAATGTTTTTTTCACGCGTAAATTAGAAGTTCTCAGCCGATCTCTGCTCATTTCAATGAACGAGAGCTTCAGTTTCAAACAAAGGAGATCGGGAAGTGACGTCTCTACAGCACAATCATCTTCTTTGTTATTTTTCATTCTCTCTCCAATTAAAATATAACAATGTAAAAAGAAAAAAGTCTCAAGTTATAAATACATTTTTACGGAAAAATCACAACCCCGCAGTGTTAATTTAGTCGACTAAAATATTTAGTCTTAATTTTAGTCAAAGTGATATTTTTGACGACTAAAATTGGACTAAAACTAAATTCAAAGTTTCTCATGACTCACTCATCACCAAAACTATGACTAAAATGTCCAGATATTTTAGTCGACTAAAATAAGACTAAATAAAAATGAAAAGGAGAGACTAAAATCATCCAAACTTCTATTGAGCGTCTGAAAGAGGCTCAGATCCAAGGCCGTGGGAACCCAGGGGGCTGAGGGGGCTGCAGCACCCCCTGGTGGATAGTTTGGGAACAGCAAGCAATATTATTAAATAGGAAATATGCGCAGAAAAAGAACCCCCTAACTAAAATATCTTCCCACGGCTCTGCTCATGTGATGTAAATTCACAGCCAAAGGATCAGCTCTGCGCCTTATTCATGTGGGAGAAGCTCCATGAAGTCGAGGACCTTGATTAAATATGATTATAATGAATATTATCAATGCAAGGTCGACTAAATTAGTCTTAAATTTAGTCGACTAAATTGACAAAACTAGACTAAAATTGAAAAGTTTATTTTTACTAAATCTCGATTAAAGAGAGTGACCTACTTTTGCGCCGCATCTGGTTAATAACTCTCTCTCCCGTTCATTCTCAATGGCAAATATAGATGCAGTTCACTTTTTGTCCACCAGCGTCAAATTGGGGGCGCTGTTTCACTCCTTTCGCAAAGTTAAGGAAACACTGGTGTCTTGGTGTTTATCAATCACAGAGCGCCGTAGCATCAACTTTCACATTTTTCCAACTTTAATAATAGTTTTAGGTTGAAAAGTTTAAAGTGTTAACGTTCATTTTTGCATCAGTTGAAAAAAGGTTTAGTAAAACATTGCAGGTTGTATTGAGTCAGCAGCTGCTTTTGGAGAGACCTAGTTCCAGCATTGACGTGGAAGGCGCATCATTTTTTTTGTCACATTTCTTGTGACATTTTTGTGACATTTTTGCCACTTTTTCATCAATTTTTCATCACTTTTTTGTCAATGTTTTCTCATTTTTTTGTCACATTTTGTCACATTTTTTAAAATCTTTTTTGGGTCATTTTTAGTCACATTTCTTTCATTTTTTTGGTCAATTTTTTATCAAATTTTTGTTATTGTTTTGCTACATTTTTGTCATTTTTTGTCACATTTTTTCAATTTTTTGGTCAAATTTTTATCACATTTTTGTTATTTTTTTGTCACATTTTGGTCCTTTTTTTTGTCACATTTTTGTAATTTTTTTGTCACATTTTGGTCCTTTTTTTTGTCACATTTTTGTAATTTTTTCGTCATTTTTTTGTCAATTTCTTGTGACATTTTTGCCACTTTTTCATCACTTTTTTGTCATTGTTTTCTCATTTTTTTTGTCACATTTTGTTACATTTTTGTCTTTTTTTTGTCATTTT
The DNA here is from genome assembly GCF_951799975.1 of Gobius niger. Classification (NCBI taxonomy): domain Eukaryota; kingdom Metazoa; phylum Chordata; class Actinopteri; order Gobiiformes; family Gobiidae; genus Gobius; species Gobius niger. Next base: position 3,581,483 of record NC_136873.1, on the reverse strand, counting down.
TTGTCACATTTCTTTCATTTTTTTTGGTCAATTTTTTATCAAATTTTTGTTATTGTTTTGCTACATTTTGGTCATTTTTTGTCACATTTCTTCAATTTTTTGGTCAAATTTTTATCACATTTTTGTCACATTTTTGTAATTTTTTTGTCACATTTTTGTAATTTTTTCGTCAATTTTTTGTCAATTTCTTGTGACATTTTTGCCACTTTTTCATCACTTTTTTGTCATTGTTTTCTCATTTTTTTTGTCACATTTTGTTACATTTTTGTCATTTTTTTGTCATTTTTTGTCACATTTCTTTCATTTTTTTGGTCAATTTTTTATCAAATTTTTGTTATTGTTTTGCTACATTTTGGTCATTTTTTGTCACATTTTTTCAATTTTTTTGGTCAAATTTTTATCACATTTTTGCCACTTTTTGCCACTTTTTCATCACTTTTTTGTCATTGTTTTCTCATTTTTTTGTCACATTTTGTTACATTTTTGTCTTTTTTTTGTCATTTTTTGTCACATTTCTTTCATTTTTTTTGTCAATTTTTTATCATTCAAAGTCCCTCTCTCTGCTGCAGATCGTGTTTGTGGCGACGCGCGGCTCGTCCGTCCGCAGCGACATCGCCATCGACGACGTCGCGTTGGAGAGCGGACCCTGCCCAGGTACCATGTTGTTATGTCTGTAACCATGGTGACAGCCTAACACCTGAACTCCCCACATACTGTAAAGGCCAAGCTCAGCTCTTGAGCTTTGAAGACAGCCAACTTCTGAGCCTGAAGCCTTTATAGAAACGTAGAGGAGTAGAAAGTAATGCATTTATCTTGTCCGTGTATTGGAGTAAAAGTAATAAGATGGCTACAAAAGTACAGATCTTGCATATGACACATGAGACACATTTTATACATATTATAGACAGAAGTTTCTATCTATAACTGTGTTTCCATCCCTGGGCTTTAATGCACAGTTTGAAGTTTCGCACAAGTAAGAAGTGATGGAAACACCAGAATTCACATTTAACCTCTTAACCTCTTAACTCCCGCCTGAACTGAGAGGATCTTTTTCCTCACATCATCAGATTTTTTTCCATCATTTTTTTGTTGGGTATTCAACTCATTTTTGTAACTTTTTTGTCATTTTTTCGTCAATTTTTTATCACATTTCTGTCCCATTTTTTGTCATTTTTTTTTGGTCACATTTTGTCACATTTTTGTCTTTTCTTCATTTTTTTTGTCATTTTTTTTTTTTAATCAAATTTTTGTTATTGTTTTGCTACATTTTGGTCATTTTGTTGTCACATTTTTGTCATTTTTTTGGTCAAATTTTTATCACATTTTTGTAATTTTTTTATCACATTTCTGTCATTTTTTTGGTCGATTTTTTCTCAAATTTTTGTTATTGTTTTGCTACATTTTGGTCATTTTTTTGGTCACATTTTTGTAATTTTTTGGTCAAATTTTTATCACATTTTGTCATATTTTTGTAAAATAAAATCACATTTTTGTCATTTTTTCGTCCATTTTTTGTCAATTTCTTGTGACATTTTTGTGACATTTTTGCCACTTTTTTTTTAATCATTTTTTATCACTTTTTTGTCATTGTTTTCTCATTTTTTTGTCACATTTTTGTCTTTTTTTGTCACATTTCTTTCATTTTTTTGGTCAATTTGTTATCACATTTTTGTTATTGTTTTGCTACATTTTGGTCATTTTTTGTCACATTTTTGGTCAAATTTTGATCGAATTTTTGTCACATTTTTGTCAATTTTTGTCAAATTTTTGTCATTTTTTTTGTCACATTTCTTTCATTTTTTCGTCCATTTTTTGTCAATTTCTTGTGACATTTTTGCCACTTTTTCATCAATTTTCCGTCACGTTTTTCTCACATTTCCATCATTGTTTTCGTCACAGTTCTGTCGCTATTTTCACAGCTTTTTTCCAGAAGCTTTTGGACTGGGGTAAAGCCAAACTGGAGAAAATGTGCTCGGTTCAGGTGGGAGTTAAGGGGTTAAACAGTTCATCCGCTCACTTGAGATGGTTTGTGATTTTTTGCGAAGAAGCATCAGTGTGCATTCTGGAAGATGGAAACAGGTAAATTAACAGTATCTTTGTTGCTTGTACTCACGTTGTGTCCTCGTGTCGTTCCAGAGCTGAAGCAGCGAGTCGTCACGGGAACCTCCAATGAGATCGAGTAAACACCAGTCATGGCTTTTGGCTGGACATGGACTGACTGTATATATTATAAATATACATGTACCTGTATATGACCCGACGGCCGCAGAATAAGGCCAGGCGCTGCAGGTCAAAGGGACAAACAGTTAATGCAGAGAGATCATTGGAAACTGTTGCTGTAGATTACTGGTATAAATATTAGGAACAAAATGTGTGGCTACTTTTCTGTTTTCATATAAGGCATTTTATACATAAAAATGGCCAAAATTGTCAAGATTCTGAATAATGGATAGAGCCACGGTTTTATTTTGTGACGTCATAGTTACAAAGTTTGCTCAGAGGGATTTTCGATCTTGTTTAGTTTTTGAATAAACGAGTTATGAGTGTCTTTGGTCTTTTGTCTTTAAAATCTAAGGGAATTTTAATATCTAATTTCTATATTTGAAGAGTTTCGTGGCGCTAGGCTAATGCAAGGCTAGCGCATTTCTATGGTATCAGCTAGCCTGCATTAAAAACAGTGTGACCCGCTCCACAGAGCACCTGAGGCAAATCACTTATAACACCAGACTAGCCATATAAATGTCTGTGTCCGTAGAATAATTTTAACCATTTTGCAGCATCAGCTTCGTGCTTGTATAAGCTACGCAGCGGCGGAGTGATCTGCTAGAAAATAGTCCCTCAAAATGCGATCGTTCATGTGATGCAGGTCAGTTATATTCCAAACATGATTCCACTTTTTCTCCAGTTTGGCTTTACCCCAGTCCAAAAGCTTCTGGAAAAAAGCAGTGAAAATAGCAACAAAACTGAGACGAAAACAATGATGGAAATGTGACAAAAAAGTGAGAAAACATTGACAAAAATGTGACAAAAAAATTACAAAAATGTGATAACAATTTGAAGAAAAAATGACGAAAATTTGACAAAAAAAATGACCAAAAAAATGACAAAAATGTGACAAAAAAATTATAAAAATGTGATGAAAAATTCCTTTTTTTTTTTACAAAAAATGGGACAGAAATGTGATATAAATGTCTGTGTCGATGGAATCATGTTTGGAATATAACTGACCTGCATCACATGAATGATCGCATTTTGAGGGACTATTTTCTAGCAGATCACTCCGCCGCTCCATAGCTTACAACCACGAAGCTGATGCTGCAAAATGGTTAAAATTACTCTATGGACACAGACATTTATATGGTTAGTCTGGTGTTATAAGTGATTTGCCTCAGGTGCTCTGTGGAGCGGGCCAGACTGTTTTTAATGCAGGCTAGCTGATACCATAGAAATGTGCTAGCCTAGCATTAGCCCAGCACCACAAAACTCTTCAAATATAAGAACTGCATGAATTACAAAAAAAATATCTCCAGAAATCAGCAACACTCTGGAAGACTAGGAAATGAGGCCCTATGTCAAAAATCCTGAAATATCCCTTTAAAATGAATGACTAATTTCTTTTGAATTGAATTAAAAAACGGAGCGGGAAGCAGTGAAGGGAGGAGAGGATCGAGGTGACGTGGGAGCATCTTGATGTTTGTCAAAAGGTGTTCGACCTTTGCTAAAAGACGCAGCTGAAAGAAGCGAGATTTGACCACAGCATTGATTTGTTTTTCAGCTCGCTACATTTTTGACACACTGACTGGTCGGACACTCCCTTTTTTTTCATTTAAATGTAGGAATTATTATTATTATAAGACCAACAGGCAGTTACAGTGTCTCTCGAAAGTACTAATGCACCTTGAACTTTTGCACATTTTGTCATGTTTACAACCATAAACATAAAGATAGTTCAAATTGAACTTTTTGGCCCAAATGCAAAACGTTATGTATGGAGCAAACCTAACACTGCTCACTGGGGAGACTGTAAGAATAGTTGGGAAGATGGATGGAGCCAAATACAGAAAGAAGAAAACCTGCTGGAGTCAGAAAGAGAACTGAGGCTGGGGCGGAGATTCACCTTCCAGCAGGACAATGACCCTAAACACAAAGATAAATCTACTAAAACAAACATACCGTAAATTCTCTAATACTGGCCTGTATTCCATTAGCGGCCGGGTCTCTAACAGGGGCCGGGTTCGCGGCTGGCGGAGGCAAATTAAAGCCGGTCTCTAAAACAGGCCGGGGCTTTTATTAGAAACTATAGCGGTAGAAATATTCCCCATGTTAGGAATTTGTCTCATACTGGTGTAAAAGAAAACTCACGTGCAGGAAGTAACAAACGGGAACCCGGGCCGATGGGGAAGCTGCGGAGGAGCTGATCCGAGCGTAACTTTGACACAGATTTAGCCACTTTTCAAACCTCCTGTGACTATATTTGGAAACAGGGTAAGGAACACATGTGTGACCCTCCAGGGTTTTAATAAAGTCTCCATCGCGTCTTCAAAGCACGTCCAGCTGCTCCGTGTGTAGGTCAGTCCCACGCCTCAAAATAACTCCTCCCATCAGCGCGAGCGTCTCGTCTTCTCTCGGGTCAGTCTCATGATCGATCACAAACACAAACGCTCCGTCTAAACTCGCCTTTTACACAAGATAACAACAAATAATCTGGTCTGGTAAAAACGAAACAGAAACCTGCAGTGACACTGATGTCAAAGCTCCACTAACAGCAACGAAACACTTCCTGTTGTCCCGACAAAATAAAAGGCGTCAATGTTCCAGCCGCTGGGAGAGGGTTTGAAATGTTCATTAATAAATGAACCGAATATTTTAGGTGCAAATGGACACAAATCTCGTTTTTCTTCGTTTTCCTGGTCGTCCGTTTTGCTCAAATAGAAATAAAGGCCGGTCTCTAATTGTGGCCTGGTTCCAATAAAGGCCTGGTCCTAGATGCCCTTGAGGAAATAAAGGCCCCGGCCTCTATTAGGACATTTACGGTATTAATGTGTTAGAATGGCCCGGTCAAAGTCCTGACCTAAATCCTATTGAAAATCTGTGGAAAGACCTGAAAACTGCTGTTCACAAACGCTCTCCTTCTAATGTGACAGAGCTTGAGTTGTTTTGTAAAGAGGAATGGACTAAAATGTCAGTCTCTACATGTGCAAATCTTGTAGAATCAGACCCCAAAAGACTTGCTGCTACAGAATCATGTATCATTTTGCTTTCACTTCACAGTTGTCTGTTACTTGTGTGTGAACTTTCAGTAAAAAATAAATAAACATGACAAAATGTGCAAAAGTTCAAGGTGTATTAGTACTTTCAAGAGGCATTGTATGGAGAAAGTTAAAGGCACAAGCAGGGTTAGTGAGCACGGGCAGGTAGAGCTGTAGATCGTCTGCCTACAGGTGGAAGGATAAGTTGTGCTTCGCAGCAATGGACCCAAGAGGCAGCATGTACAAACTGAATAGGGCTGGGCCAAGGATGGAGCCCTGCGGGACCCCAGTGGACAACGGTATGAGGCAAAGCACTGTAAGACCATCTTCATAACCGCTTGTTGGACAGTAAGACAGAGATCTCCAAAAGAGTTCCGTTTATTAAAACACATTCACACACTGTACAGGTTAAACACAGTCCGTTTGGTCCACGACACAGGTACTTCAGAGCCTTCAGAGCCGCGGTCACATGATGCAGGTCCCGTCGTGCAGGTACTTCATGGCCTCCCTCTGCTGCGTGAGGTGGAGCACGTCCTGGAAGCCTGTGCTGAGGCCGGACATGTGCTGGAAGTAGGCCTCCTTCTCCACCTGCACCGACAGGTTGTTCACACCGGCGTCCTTCAGCACGGACGTCACCTGGAACGGAAGGAAGTAACCGTTTTGAAATGTTACCGCATCTATAACACACTCAGAGTTGTGTTTTGTTTGTACTGAATAATGTAGTTCTCACACTTCAGATTTCAATAGATAAATTATATACCAAAATGATGGTTTAAAATATATTCAGATGCAGTTTTGGCTGAAATTGACCAGATTTTTTATGCACTGATTGTTACATTTTTGTTGAATTTTTGTCAAATTTTTGTTGAATTTTTGTCACATTTTGTTGAATTTTTGTCACATTTTTGTTGAATTTTTGTCACATTTTTGTTGAATTTTTGTCACATTTTTGTTGAATTTTTGTCACTTTTTTGTTGAATTTTTGTCACATTTTTGTCACATTTGTCTCATTTTTGTCTCATTTTTGTCACATTTTTGTCACATTTTTGTCTCATTTGTGTCTCATTTTTGTCTCATTTTTGTCACATTTTTGTCTCATTTTTGTCACATTTTTGTTGAATTTTTGTCACTTTTTTGTTGAATTTTTGTCACATTTTTGTTGAATTTTTGTCACATTTTTGTCTCATTTTTGTCTCATTTTTGTCACATTTTTGTCACATTTTTGTCACATTTTTGTCACTTTTTGGTTGAATTTTTGTCACATTTTTGTTGAGCTTTTGTCACATTTTTGTCGTGTTTACATCCTTGTTTTTTCCCTCATTTTTTGTGGCTGTTTTGGTGCTTTTTTCCCAAGAAACCTTTTGATTAGGGTAAAGCCAAACTGGAAAAAATGGCATCCGTTCAGGTGGGAGTTAAGAGGTTAAAGCAATTTGAAGTCATTTATCTCATTTAAGATGAGTTTTTTTTCTTTCTTCCAGTGTAGTGCTTTACTTTGGCCTAAAACTGGCAGCTTCAGCCCCGGGTCTTTTTACAATGAAAACAATTGGCCCTCCGTTAAGAAAACTTGCCTACCCCTGCAACACAGGGCGGGGGCGCTTGCATCAGTGGATCCTGTTAAAAGGATGATCAGGTGCTTCTGCTCCACTATCACATGTGACAGACCCAGTGAGAGATCAGTGCCTCAGCATGTAGGTCACCTGTTGTACGATGCGCTGCTCCACCACGTCGGGCATGACCTGCAGGTGGATGGTGCCCGCCATGACGCTGGCTGAGTGTCTCCAGAAGTGTGGGTCTCTGTAGGAAATCACGCCCTCTATCTTCTCGATCTGAAACAACAGGAGAGAAACGTTCATCTCAGAAAGACTCACTGCGACTGAATATTAGAACAAAATTGATCCCCCTTCTTAAAGAGAGGGACCACCACCCCAGTCTGCCAGTCCAGGGGCACTGTCCCCGACCGCCACGCGATGTTGCAGAGACGTGTCAGCCAAGACAGTCCTACAACATCCAGAGACTTAAGGTACTCAGGGCGAATCTCATCCACCCCCGGAGCCACCGAGGAGCTTTCTCACCACCTCGGTGACTTCAGCCTGGGTGATGGGCGAGCCCACCTCCGAGTCCCCAGCCTCTGCTTCCTCATTGGAAGACGTGACGGTGTAGGTCAGCAGCCCCCCACCCGCACTGAGGCGCCGGATGGTTTGCCAGAATCTCTTCGAGGCCGACCGATAGTCTTCCTCCATGGCTTCTCCGAACTCCTCCCAGACCCGAGTTTTTGCCTCCGCGACCGCACGAGCTGCAGCACGCTTGGCCTGCCGGTACCTCTCAGCTGCCTCAGGAGTCCCACAAGCCAACAAGGCTAGGTAGGACTCCTTCTTCAGCTTGACGGCATCCCTTACTTCCGGGCGCCACCACCGGGTTCGGGGATTGCCGCCGCGACAGGTACCAGAGACCTTACGGCCACAACTACGAGCAGCCGCATCGACAATGGAGGAAGAGAACAGGGTCCACTCGGACTCCATGTCCCCCGCCTCCCCCGGAATCTGGGTGAAGCTCTTCCGGAGGTGGGAGTTGAAGACCCCACTGACAGAGGGATCCGCCAGACGTTCCCAGCAGACCCTCACAACACGCTTGGGCCTGCCGGGTCTGACCGGCTTCCTCCCCTGCCAGCGGATCCAGCTCACCACCAGGTGGTGATCAGTTGACAGCTCAGCCCCTCTCTTTACCCGAGTGTCCGAGACACGCGGCCGGAGGTCAGACGACACAACTACAAAGTCGATCATCGACCTCCTGCCTAGGGTGTCCTGGTGCCACGTGCACTTATGGACACCCTTGTGCTCGAACATGGTGTTCGTTATGGACAAACTGCGACTAGCACAGAAGTCCAATAACAGAACACCACTCAGGTTCAGATCGGGGAGGCCGTTCCTCCCAATCACTCCCTCCCAGGTCTCACTGTCGTTACCCACGTGGGCGTTGAAGTCCCCCAGCAGAACAATGGAGTCCCCAGTCGGAGCACTATCTAGTACCCCTCCCAGGGACTCCAAGAAGGCCGGGTACTCTGCACTGATGTTGGGCCCGTAGGCCGAGACAACGGTGAGAGACCTGTCCCCGACCCGAAGGTGTAGGGACGCGACCCTCTCGTCCACCGGGGTGAACTCCAACACGTGACGGCTGAGCTGGGGGGATATGAGCAAACCCACCCCAGCCCGCCGCCTCTCCCCGCGGGCAACTCCAGAAAAATGGAAAGTCCAGCCTCTCTCCAGGAGTTGGGATCCGGAACCCAAGCTGTGCGTGGAGGTGAGCCCGACTATATCTAGCCGGTATCTCTCAACCTCCCGCACAAGCTCAGGCTCCTTCCCCCCCAGCGAGGTGACGTTCCATGTCCCGAACGCCAGAAGCTGCGCATGTGGACCAGGTCGTCGAGGCACCTGCCTCTGACTGCCACCCAGTCCTCTCCGCACCCGACCCATACGGATCCCTCTGCGGGTGGTGAGTCCACAGGAGGGCGGGCATTTTTTTGACTAGTAGTGCAACTAAATCTGTCTCCTCCTTAACAATATTGAACTTTGTGAAAAAACACTCTTCATGTAATTATAAAGCATTTTTATTGAAAGTGAGCTTGCAGGCTAGTTCGTGTTAGCATTACTGAGACAGGGACCCTGTGCTTTCAAGTAACTTAAACTTTCATTGTTGGTGGACTGAGAAAAATAGAGTTTCATGTTAAAGCCACTGATCAATGCTTACCTTGACCTTTATCTCTTTGTAGTCGCTACTCGCTACTCTTTGTGTAGAGCGAGTTCAAAACTCGATAGAGATGCAGCATCTCATAAACGCAAAGCCAACTCATTCTTTTATACCACTGAGACTTATTTTTCTGCCCCTTCACTTTGAATGTGGTGCATTCTGGGAGCCAGGAGCGTTTGTGCAGGTGTGAGTGCAGCCAGCAGGGGGCAGGATACATGTTTATAGAATTTATGTGGATTTGTTTGAAATAATTTGTACTTTTGTAATTGTCTTAAGAACACATCATTGTAAACAAGTCTAAACATGATCTAAACCAGTCTAAACCTGATCTAAACCAGTCTAAACCTGATCTAAACCAGTCTAAACCTGATCTAAACCAGTCTAAACCTGATCTAAACCAGTCTAAACCTGATCTAAACCAGTCTAAACTTGATCTAAACCAGTCTAAACTTGATCTAAACCAGTCTAAACTTGATCTAAACCTGATCTAAACCACTCTATACCTGATCTAAACCAGTCTAAACCTGATCTAAACCAGTCTAAACCTGATCTAAACCACTCTATACCTGATCTAAACCAGTCTAAACCTGATCTAAACCAGTCTAAACTTGATCTAAACCAGTCTAAACCTGATCTAAACCAGTCTAAACCTGATCTAAACCAGTCTAAACCTGATCTAAACCACTCTATACCTGATCTAAACCAGTCTAAACCTGATCTAAACCAGTCTAAACTTGATCTAAACCAGTCTAAACCTGATCTAAACCAGTCTAAACCTGATCTAAACCAGTCTAAACCTGATCTAAACCAGTCTAAACCTGATCTAAACCAGCCTAAACCTGATCTAAACCAGTCTAAACCTGATCTAAACCAGTCTAAACCTGATCTAAACCACTCTAAACCTGATCTAAACCAGTCTAAACCTGATCTAAACCAGTCTAAACTTGATCTAAACCAGTCTAAACCTGATCTAAACCAGTCTAAACCTGATCTAAACCAGTCTAAACCTGATCTAAACCAGTCTAAACCTGATCTAAACCAGTCTAAACTTGATCTAAACCAGTCTAAACTTGATCTAAACCAGTCTAAACCTGATCTAAACCACTCTAAACCTGATCTAAACCAGTCTAAACCTGATCTAAACCAGTCTAAACTTGATCTAAACCAGTCTAAACTTGATCTAAACCACTCTAAACTTGATCTAAACCAGTCTAAACCTGATCTAAACCAGTCTAAACCTGATCTAAACCAGTCTAAACCTGATCTAAACCAGTCTAAACCTGATCTAAACCAGTCTAAACATGATCTAAACCAGTCTAAACTTGATCTAAACCAGTCTAAACCTGATCTAAACCAGTCTAAACCTGATTTAAACCAGTCTAAACCTGATCTAAACCAGTCTAAACTTGATCTAAACCAGTCTAAACCTGATCTAAACCAGTCTAAACCTGATCTAAACCAGTCTAAACCTGATCTAAACCAGTCTAAACCTGATCTAAACCAGTCTAAACTTGATCTAAACCAGTCAAAACTTGATCTAAACCAGTCTAAACCTGATCTAAACCACTCTAAACCTGATCTAAACCAGTCTAAACCTGATCTAAACCAGTCTAAACTTGATCTAAACCAGTCTAAACTTGATCTAAACCACTCTAAACTTGATCTAAACCAGTCTAAACCTGATCTAAACCAGTCTAAACCTGATCTAAACCACTCTAAACCTGATCTAATCCAGTCTAAACCTGATCTAAACCAGTCTAAACTTGATCTAAACCAGTCTAAACCTGATCTAAACCAGTCTAAACCTGATCTAAACCAGTCTAAACCTGATCTAAACCAGTCTAAACCTGATCTAAACCAGTCTAAACCTGATCTAAACCAGTCTAAACCTGATCTAAACCAGTCTAAACCTGATCTAAACCAGTCTAAACATGATCTAAACCAGTCTAAACTTGATCTAAACCAGTCTAAACCTGATCTAAACCAGTCTAAACTTGATCTAAACCAGTCTAAACCTGATCTAAACCAGTCTAAACCTGATCTAAACCACTCTAAACTTGATCTAAACCAGTCTAAACCTGATCTAAACCACTGTAAACGTGATCTAAACCACTCTAAACTTGATCTAAACCAGTCTAAACCTGATCTAAACCAGTCTAAACTTGATCTAAACCAGTCTAAACTTGATCTAAACCAGTCTAAACTTGATCTAAACCAGTCTAAACCTGATCTAAACCAGTCTAAACCTGATCTAAACCAGTCTAAACTTGATCTAAACCAGTCTAAACTTGATCTAAACCAGTCTAAACCTGATCTAAACCAGTCTAAACTTGATCTAAACCAGTCTAAACCTGATCTAAACCAGTCTAAACATGATCTAAACCAGTCTAAACTTGATCTAAACCAGTCTAAACTTGATCTAAACCAGTCTAAACCTGATCTAAACCAGTCTATGGCTAAAATATGTGCGATTAGTATTTTCCCCATTGTAAAGTTGAAAGGTTTTGGCTCTGGACAGTACCTTCTCCAGCGCCGTGCTGAGCTCCTTCTCGTGCTCATGCGGCGCCCTCAGCAGCAGCACCTCGCAGGCGTCCTTCACGAGGGGCAGCACGCTGAGGAAGATGAGCGTGGCGATGAAGAGCGAGCAGATGGGGTCCGCGATGAGCCAGCCGAACTGCCGGATCAGGATGGTGGAGATGATGACGCCCACGCTGCCTAGAGTGTCGGCCAGGACGTGGAGAAACACCCCTGTCGGACGGCAACAGACACCCGGGTCAGGTGTTAAGTTAAGGTTAGCTGCGAGCTAAAGCTACTGGAGCCCAGAGCACGCCTGACTCAAATCTGAAAGTTATGGCTACTTCATTCTTACGATCTGTGACCACTCAGGCCTAAGTTCTCTGTGCTCTACACCCAAGTACAAGTTTATAGGACAGTCTGAGGTCAGCGTAAGCCGCAGATTTAACATGTGGCGTGCGGGAAGTGGCTCACAGACAGGGGCGGACTGGCCATATGTCCATTCTGGAAGAGCACAGAAGGGCCACTGGCTCGAGGGCCACCGGTCCCGCCTCAACCGAGCTTTACCCAAATCTAAAAGCTAAAAAGAAAAGCGTCAAAATAGCGAGAAAAAGAGGATGAGAGCAAGAGACAAACACGGACAAAAAAACACAACAAAAAATTATAAAAAATCATTAAAAATTCAACAAAAATGTGACAAAAACTTAACCAAAGAGTGACAAAAATGTGACAAAAATTCAGCAAAAATGTGACAAAAAAATTACAAAAAATCAACAAAAATGTGACAAAAATGCAACAAAACTGCAACAAAAATGTGACAAAAATGTGACAAAAATTCAGCAAAAATGTGACAAAAATGTGACACAAATGCAACAAAAATTCAACAAAAATGTGACAAAAATTCAGCAAAAATGTGACAAAAAAATTACAAAAAATCAACAAAAATGCAACAAAAATGCAACAAAACTGCAACAAAAATGTGACAAAAATGTGACAAAAATGTGACACAAATGCAACAAAAATTCAACAAAAATGTGACAAAAATTCAGCAAAAATGTGACAAAAAATTACAAAAATGCAACAAAAATGCAACAAAAATGCAACAAAAATCAACAAAAATGTGACAAAAATTCAGCAAAAATGCAACAAAAATGTGACAAAAATTCAGCAAAAATGTGACAAAAAAATTACAAAATTCCACAAAAATGTGACAAAACTTCAACAAAAATGTGACAAAAATGTGACAAAAATTCAACAAAAATGTGACAAAAATGCAACAAAAATGTGACAAAAATTCAGCAAAAATTCAACAAAAATGTGACAAAAATTCAACAAAAATGTGACAAAAATGTGACAAAAATTCAACAAAAATGTGACAAAAATGCAACAAAAATGGGACAAAAATTCAGCAAAAATGGGACAAAAATGGGACAAAAATTCAACAAAAATGTGACTAAAATGAAAAAGAAAAGAAAACACACAAAAGGTGACACAACACAGCAACAGCGCGAGGAAAAAGGTCAGTTTTGTGGGTCTTAGCTTTCAAATGAGGTGTTCCACAGCCAAAAGAGGACAGAATGCATTTGGTTAAGGCGGGGGGTAAGAGGTTAAAATATGTATTTGTGGAAGTGTCACAATTACGCTCATTTGGGCCAGGCTAGTCAGAGTCCAGGGCTGTTTTTCAGTCCCAGTCCAGCCCCTGCTCACAGACGCTTAAAAAGTAAACATGCCAGATATTCCAGCTGCACAAATATCTTATTCATGACGACGTCCAGCAACAACAGCTCATTTATCAGCTTTGAAAGGGGAGGAACAGGTCCAGCTCCATTAGTTTCTATGGGAGGAAATCCCGATAGTGACTGGATGCAAAGGTTGCTATGAGGTACGATTCAACAACTGTTTTGGGGCGGGGTTTTGCGAAAGGTCAATTGTCATGTCCCCAGTTCCTTGTGGTGCCATCTAGAATAAACTCTAGCTGAGACATTCATAATGTAAACAGACGAGCAGACATTTCCTTTGACCTGAGCGGAGTGTACGCAGAAACGCAGCTTTGGAAAGGAACAAGTATGCTACTTAGCAACGCACCTCTCATGTTGGCGTTCATGCCTCCTCCTCCTGATCCGTGAGAGTGTCCGTGTGACCCGTGACCCCCGTGGCTGTGGCCATGACTCCCGTGCCCGTGACCGTGCCCGTGCTCGCTGTGGGAGTGCCCGTGGTGCGAGTGCCCGTGGTCGTTTGACGAGCAGCTCTTCCCTCCGTGGCTGTGGGCGTGGCTGAAGGCACAGATGCCCACCAGGTTGACCAGCAGACCCCCCACTGACACCGGCTGGACACACGGGACAGAAAGTCACCACAGGCGTCGGAGTTAGGGGGAGAAATCCTGTTTTGGATGCCCGACATGGGTGTGGAGTGACGGCACAAGAGACTGAGCCGTGTGGATCAAAACAATTGGAGCTACATGACATTAATAGGCTTTTTCCACGGGCAATTCTGACCCTGCTCAGCCCTGGGCCAAAATGCACTCAAATTAGAGGTGCACCCATCAGTACTAAGCAACACATGCCCCTAGAGGCCATAAGTGCCATTGCAGGTGTCATAGAATGTTGGGATTTTTTACTCATTAATTGTCCGTGAGAGTAAATACTTCGCTGACAGAAAAAACAAAGGGACAGAGGGATATTGTTCATCCAATAACACAATGGAGATCTTTCTTTTCACTCAAACGTGGCTGTAAATACTGTTAAAGTGCCGCTAGCCCGCAGTTAGCTTTGCCCGTTAGCAGTGTTACTTTTGACATATTTTATTTTAGTTTTAGTCTTAGTCTTTTGACTAAAATGTAATTTAATTTTAGTTGAGATTTAGTCAAAAAAAACTTCTTAGTTTTAGTCTAGTTTTAGTCGACTAAAATTGCATGTCAATTTAGTCGACTAAAATTAAGACTAATTTAGTCGACTTATATTTATAACATTCATTATAATCATATTTAATCGTGGTCCTCGACTTGATGGAGCTTCTTCCACATGAACAAAGCTCAGAGCTGATCCTTAGGCAGAGAATTTAAAAGATATGAGGTTTTTTCAGACGCTCAATAGAAGTTTGGATGATTTTAGTCTCTCCTTTTCATTTTTATTTAGTCTTATTTTAGTCGACTAAAATATCTGGACAATTTAGTCACAGCTTTAATCTCAGGAGAAACTTTTAGTTTAGTTTTAGTCGTCAAAAATATCCCTTTGACTAAAATTAAGACTAAATATTTTAGTCGACGAATTTAACACTGCCCGTAAGCCTGTTTATGTGTATTGGTGACATCTACCCGGTGCCAGCAAAGTTGCAATTGTGGTTTTCTGGCCAGAGACACTAAGGGGAGATGACAGACCCCAATCATCACATTAACACTTGTATTACCCCCAGAGGGACTACGAAAAGGATTTATTAAGGTAAGCAAGTTACTTAGTACTGCTTTAATCTTTTTTATAGTTTCTAATGTGCGTGATATTTTGTGATATTTTGTTAAGTTTAATTGTTTATTTGAGCATTCAGCTGGAAGCTCATGAGGCACCCACCCCCAACTCAATGCAATACAAATTTACATTTCACGATAACAAAAAGGACATAGTACAAAATGAAAAAAAACAACAAGGAAAAGCAGCAAAAAATATATTAGACGCACTCTATGGCATTTACCTTGAATAAGATATATGACTGCCTATAGCAAATTACTTTATCAATCAAACATTTAGCAACATCATATTGAGATTAGTCTCATTGGCAAAAGGGAACTTGATACAGTACAATGTGGCGCACTACAACAACGGTCTCATTTCATGTACGATGACTGTACAAAGCAAGGAACCAAAAGCGATCATTATACTGTATTTTGTTCCTAAGGTTACCAACACCAAACATTGCTCATTCCCAGTTGTCAATTCCATCCTCATTATAGTATTAGTATTATTTCTGTACAATTGTCTTCTTTTTTTGTACACTGTATTATGTAAGCCGTACATAGTGTAGTGTGTTAAAAGCCAGGGTGTAGAGGGGGCCGGTTTAAGAGATATTTATGGTTGGTTACGGTGAGGCCAGGCGGAGCATACAGCCTTAACACAGTGGAATTAGGAACAGCATTTTGGTTTTGAGCTGTAACTTTTCAAGAAAGAGATGAAAACTTGCACAAGGAAACTGCGACACAACATGACAAACACAAAGATTTGCTTTTCTTCCAAATAGGAATGTCGATATAATGTTGTAGACGCAATTATACTATGGTCTGGGTGAATACTGGATTCTGATTGGCTGGTGCATTATTTTGGTATAACCGCACACGTAGTCCGGTAGTTAAATCACTGGGATATCACTCCGCTGTGGCATCGCCATAGCAACGCATGACACAGCTGAATCAGACAAAGGCGTAATTAGTGACTGACAGGAACGTATGAGATGGAATTAGTGTTAATTTCAACGTTTTTGGCCAAAACATTTGTTGAGGAGAGTGAGCAGCTAGGTTAGCTACTGTTAATAACATATGAGCTTTACATTTCTATTGAAAACGGTTAAGGCTATTCATCATTTTCAGGCGTACATAAAATGATCCTGCATTGAAGCATATTTGTCTGGATTAGTAAAGTCAAACATAAAAGTTTCAGTTGGGGGGGCCCAGGTGTGAGCGACTCCACCGCAGCTGTTTCCATAAACAGTTGAGCTGGTTGAGCTAGCTAGCTTTAGCTTCAGGTTAAACAGCGTAAAAGGTAAATAACTCCTGCCCACGAGTGCCGCATATCGGTGTTTACTTCCAGGGAAAAGTGTTTCCGGGTTAGTCCTGTTGTGTTGTGATTCTGTGCTGATGTTGTGTCGTTGAGCCTGACTGAGATCCTCGTAATAGCTGCGGAGAATGACTCGCTCTGAGACCAGCCTTCAGTGACCGGCTAATAACCCACACAAAATAGTCCCGTAGTCTGGCAGATTTAGTGAGTTTAGTCAATGAAAAAAACATTTATTATAAATGTTACGTTTGTGGGACCCTGGTATAAGCGGATTAAACAACGAGGAGCTGCATTACACGGTTATAATGTGTTCTTGACTCTGCATCGTGCATTATAACGTCTAATGCGGCTCCGAGTTGTTTAATCCTTACTTATTTCCCACTTCTATGATAGAACCATATCCATGGTTACACATACCTACCAGAAACCCCAAAACAATTGGTCCTGGAGTGTTGTATATACGGACTAAAATCAACTTTTGTATTTGAATTAAAAGTTACATAATGCACCTTCGTACGAGTTTATCTTTCCTAACACTTCTATATGTATATTTGTACTTTCTACTTTGAATACTTAGTACTTTCACTTTGCTAAAATGTTGACTGAGCATTCAGTAGTATCTTTACTTTTACTCAAGTCAAGTCAAGTCATTTGATCTTGTTTGCATCATTCAAAACTTCTAGCAGCCATTTGACATATTGAACAAAACTGTTTGGTGAAAAGGTTGTACTCACGGTCAGCATATCTGTGTTGATATTGGGCGGATCCAACAGCCGCGTGACCGACTCCATAAACACGAAGAAGGCGATGACCATGAGGAAGAGGCCGTTGATGAACCCTGAGAGGATCTCCACGCGGCCGTACCTGAAACGCCACAGGGGCTGCTCAGATCTGGGACTCCCAGCGGTCACAGAAACGTTTTCCCCGAGGGAGTAACCAGATCGGGATAGAGAGGCACTCACCCGTAGGAGAAGATGCGTGTGGCTTTCCAGCGCGTCATGAGCGCCGCAAACAGCCCCAGCACCAGCGCCGAGCAGTCGAACAGCATGTGGAAGCCGTCTGAGATCAGGCCCAGGCTGTTGGTCCACACGCCGTAGAAGAGCTCCACAAAGGTGAACGCCTGGAGGGAAAGGCAGACGTCAGAGAAGGTAGAGAGGGAAACATGATGATCTTTAACCTCTTAACTCCCGCCTGAACTGAGAGGATCTTTTTGCTCACATCATCAGATTGTTTTTCCATCATTTTTTTGTTTGGTGTTCAACTCATTTTTGTAACTTTTTTGTCTTTTTTTTGGTTGTCATTTTTGTCACATTTTTGTCATTTTTTCGTCGAATTTTTATCACATTTTTGTAATTTTTTTTGTAACATTTTTGTCATTTTTTTGTCATTTTTTGTCACATTTTTGTCATTTTTTTGTACATTTTTTGTACATTTTTTGTACATTTTTTGTCAATTTCTTGTGACATTTTTTGTAATTTTTTTGTAATTTTTTGTCACATTTTTGTTGTTTTCTGGTAAATTTTTATCAAATTTTTGTCATTTTTTGTCAAATTTTTGTCATTTATTCTGTCACATTTTTGTTATTTTGTGGTCAATTTTTTTATCACATTATTGTCCCATTTTTGTCCCATTTTGTCCCATTTTTGTCACTTTTTTGTCACATTTTTGACATTTTTTCGCCAAATTTTTTTTCAATTTCTTGTGACATTTTTGTGACATTTTTGCCACTTTTTCATCAATTTTTCATCAATTTTTTGTCACATTTTCATCATTGTTTTCGTATCAGTTTTGTTGCTATTTTCACAGCTTTTTTCCAGAAGTTTTTGGACTGGGGTAAAGCCAAACTGGAGAAAATGTGCCTGGTTCAGGTGGGAGTTAAGGGGTTAGTATCCTCGCGGTCGGACATGGGGGAATTTTGAACCCCCCTCACCTGTGCTATGAAGGTGAAGGGGCAAACACCAGACAAGCAAACAGGAAGTCCAGTGTGAGCCAAAGGAGAGGATCTGGTGAATTTAGGAATGAAATCAGCTACAAACTCTGGCTAACTTGTCTTTTCAGATGTGTGTGTTTGCGTGGTGTGGGGTGAGATGGGGATGTTGAGTATGGGGCTTAGAGGGGTCGAGCTCGTCTTTGCCTCCTCTGCAGCAGTTTTCAGTCCATTAACCTCTTAACTCCCGCCTGAACCGAGAGGATCTTTTTCCTCACGTCATCAGATTTTTTTTTTCCATCATTTTTTTGTTGGGTATTCAACTCATTTTTGTAACTTAATTGTCATTTTTTGTCACATTTTTGTCTTTTTTTTGGTCATTTTTTTGTCAAATTTTCATCACATTTTTGTCACATTTTTGTAATTTTTTTTTACTTTTTTTTTTATTTTTTTGTCAAATTTTAATCACATTTTTGTAAAAAAAATAAAATAATAATAATGTTACGTTTTGTCACATTTTTGTCATTTTTGTCATTTTTTTTGTCACATTTTTGTCATTTTTTTTGGTCAATTTTTTTATCAAATTTTTGTCACATTTTTGTAATTTTTTTGTCCCATTTTATCACATTTTTTGTCACATTTTTGTAATTTTTTTGTATTTTTTTGTCACTTTTGTCACTTTTTCTTTTTTTTGGTCATTTTTTGTCATTTTTTTGTCAAATTGTAATCACATTTTTGTAAAAAAAAAAAAAAAATTGTCACATTTAGTCACATTTTTGTAATTTTTTGGTCAAATTTTTATCAAATTTTTGTCCAATTTTTGTCATTTTTTCGGCACATTTTTGTCATTTTTTTGTCACATTTTGTCTTTTTTTTTGTTTGTCTTTTTTTGTAATTTTTTTTGTCAAATTTTAATCACATTTTTGCAATTTTTTGTTTTCGTTTCAGTTTTGTTGCTATTTTCGCAGCTTTTTTCCAGAAGCTTTTGGACTGGGGTAAAGCCAAACTAGACAAAATGTGCTCGGTTCAGGTGGGAGTTAAGGGGTTAAAACAAAAAAAATCGAATAGAAAACAAGATCGATCAATATGGGGAAAATAACCGCCCTAGTTCTAAACATCGGTCGCAGCAGTGTAAAATACTATTGACCGACTGGAGACAGTACCAGGTTGAGGCAGAGGAAGTAGAAGATCTGCCGGGAGTCGTACTCCTCCAGGATCTGCTTTAGAGAGTCCTTGATGAAGCGCGGCAGGGACTGGGACGTCTGCTGCAGCGCGTCCCCCATGAAGTTGTACAGGGGAGTGCCCTCGGGAGAGTAGCCCACCAGGGTGCCCTTCTGCCCGCGGCGCGACGGGGACGCCAGGATACTGGAGGCTGCACACACACAGGAGCAAGAGCACGTCAGCAGGAGACTTACAGGACAGCACACAGGAAACAAGAAAGCAAGATTTCAAGATACACAAATGCTAATTAACTTTAAACTAAAACCATTAGCAATTTGTTTTTTTTTGTTTTTGAGATTAATCTTTCTTTTTACACACAAATGCAGTGTTTACAGTAGATACAGCGCACTACAAAAAGGAAACATCAAGCATTGGCTTAAATGACTTGAATTGAGGAAATGTCTCTTGTTTTGAGCGGTTTTCACTCATTTAGACACTTTTCCTGATCGGACCGAGTTTACTTTGCTTGTTTGAGGACATGTCAGACCAGTTCTAGGGGAAATCTCGCTTGAAATAAGAAAGTAAAGTTGCCAATGAGATAAGACCAATTTTCATTTTTTTTTCAATTTTTTGTCACATTTTTTGTCACTTTTTGTCATTTTTTGGGTTATTTTTTTGTCTTTTTTTGTCATTTTTTTGTCACTTTTTGTCTTTTTTTAATCATTTTTTTAATGTCACTTTTTGTCATATTTTGTTTTTTTTTGTCATTTTTTTGTCATTTTTTTGTCATTTTTTTTGTCACTTTTTGTCATTTTTTTTGTCTTTTTTTTGTCATTTTTTTGCCTTTTTTTAATCATTTTTTTGTCACTTTTTGGTCATTTTTTTTGCAATTTTTTGTCATTTTTTTTTTTCAAATCCATTTTTTGTCATTTTTTTGTCACATTTTTGTCACATTTTTGTCACATTGCAAAGAAAATGACCTGAAATAAGGACGAAACGTATCAAAACGAGTCAGAAACATCTCAGAACAAGTGAAATAATCCAGGACAAAATGCCCAACAACTTCTTAACTAGTCAAAACAACTAAAATTTTGATTATTATGCTCAAATTGAGATGTTTATACTGATCTAGTTAAATACTTTTTGCAGTGCGCAAGTTCCCGTAATTTTATGTCTTATGAG
Source organism: Gobius niger (assembly GCF_951799975.1). Taxonomy (NCBI): domain Eukaryota; kingdom Metazoa; phylum Chordata; class Actinopteri; order Gobiiformes; family Gobiidae; genus Gobius; species Gobius niger. Next base: position 3,560,946 of record NC_136873.1, on the reverse strand, counting down.
CGCAGTTTCGTCAGCGCCATGCCACGCCCCTTCGGTCGACTTATCACTGCTCAGAGCATGTTTTTGGTTGGCCAAGACAATCTTTAGTCAGGACAGGAGACTGTGTTAATAAACGTAGATGTTTTAGCCTTGAAGCTAAAGGTTAATCGCAATCTAAACTCATTCTTCTCAAAGTCTCTTGGCTTGACATTTATTAAAGCGGACATCTCCTGCATATGGGGCTTAAAACAGACTTTTTTGCGGCACGGTGGCGCAGCGGTTAGCGCTCACGCCTCACAGCTAGAAGGTCCCGGGTTCGATTCCCACCTGGACAGGGCCTTTCTGTGTGGAGTTTGCATGTTCTCCCCATGTCTGTGTAGGTTTCCTCCAGGTACTCCGGTTTCCCCTACCACTAAAAACATGCACAATAGATTCCCCTCTGGGGCCAGGACTCCCCTGAAAAAGAGATTCTTAATCTCAGTGGGACTATCCTGGTTAAATAAAGGTCAATAAAAAACAAAAACAAAATATTAAATTTTCTTCATTTTTTTTCTGGCAAATCAGACTTGCGTTATTTCATGGCGCTGGGATTATTTTCCCTTCGCTTTTCACCTGCCATGGCTCATGCTTTTGTCTGACATAAAAACAAACGGCACTGTGTGATGATGTCATCAGGCCGCGCTGCTCAGTTTACTTGCGCAGGTGTGAGGGCTGGCCAGCAGGGGGCAGGTGTGAAACAGGGACCTCTCCTTAATCGAGGCAAACTTGAAAAATGATTTGTACTTTTATGACTGTCCAGAAAACAGAAAATATTCAGCATAGTTTTTGTTATTAATAAATATATAAATACAATAAAGACTTTTTTTTAAAGGCAACAAATAATCGTTTGAATAATCGTCATTTCAATTATGACAAAAATAATCGTGACAATTTTTTTTTTCAATAATCGAGCAGCCCTAATGTGGGTGCTCTAAGAGATCTGCACGAAGGGGCCAAATTGCGCTTTATTTCGTTTTTACAGGCCATCTACAACATCGCCGACATTCGGACATAACTTTGGAACAGAAGGTGATAGAGATTTGCGGTCTTTTGTGTTGGAAACTAAAGATTTTAAGCTTTCAAAGATAAACACATAGAAGTATAAAGGCTGCCAGTGCTACAGAATAAGAGATCAGATATAAATCCCCGTGTCTGCAGATACTCCAGTTTCCCCTACTGTTAAAAACATGCACAATAGGCCAGGATAAAGGAGAGTGGGTTTGCGAGTTTGAGTGGGGTGCGACGGATGGAAATTAGCCCAAGACACCGGCATGTTTACATGAATGTGTCCCATGTGTGTTCATTAACATGCACCGTGACCAAATATACAAATAAAAATGAATGACACTGACAAAAACGCAGACAAATGTGTAGGATCTTGGTCATTCTCTGCCTCAAAAGCTTTGTTTCCAGAAAAGTACAAGCCGAATGCTGCCCAGGAACATGTAAGCTGCCTACAACACGTCACTTTCACCACCAGGTGATGCTTCTGAGGAACACAGGAAGTGATCGAAACTAGTAAAGCAGGAAAAACAAACCTTCTGTCTCACTAAAAGAACAATCTATAATTGTCCTGGAACAGCTAAAACACGAGCCTCAAATCAAACACGCTGCTCTGTGAGTGTTTTAACTGCCGTCTAAAGCGGCACATGCTTTACTTTAACGCACTACCATTTTGTTTTCTATTTTGTTTTGCATTGGGAGCCCAGAGGCACATTGAAATATGCTTTGAAAATTTTGAAAATAACAACAATTTTATTCCGATATTATAAATACTGCCTCATAATGAACATTTAGGCTCTTTCATTTAAAAAACAACGTATTATTTGTATTGGACTTGCACCGTGAGATAAACCGTTACACCCCTATTGAATATGATGACTGTAGATACAGACGGCATCTCTGGAATCGCCCATATATGGTCATTTTTTAAAACAGTTAAGGGGGAAAACAATTTTGAAAAAATGTTAATTTTCTCTAATTATTCAAAAACTACTGGAGCAAAAACTGAATTATGAATATAGTTTTCTACTAAATAATGATTCAAAGACATGGGGAGGAGCAAAGTGGTTCAACAGCCCATAAATAGATACAGACAGCATCTCGTCATAGAAGGGGGCGTGGCTTCGCCGTGGGAGAAAATAGAATCTTTAGAGAAACACAATATTCCGCACTTTTTAGCCATTTTCTGGTGGAATATGAACTTATTTATCACATAAATAAAGTCAAGTGTAAATCGGGCCCATATGGATATTTTCTCACAGCAGATTGTTCAGTAGAAGTGAAAAAACGGCAGTTGTAGCTAGCGCTAGCTAACCATTAGCATTAGCCCGATGCTAACATGTAGCATCAAGTTAGCATTCTCCGTTATTCATGTATTTATGGGCTGTTGAACCACTTTGCTCCTCCCCATGTCTTTGTATCTTTATTTAGTAGAAAACTATATTCATAATTCAGCATTTGTTAAAGCAGTTTTTGAATAATTAGAGAAAATTTTCATTTTTTCAAAATTGTTTTCCCCCTTAACTGTTTTCAAAAATGACCATATATGGGCGATTCCAGAGATGCCGTCTGTATCTATACATGAATAAGAATGCTAACTTGATGCTACATGTTAGCATCGGGCTAATGCTAACGGTTAGCTAGCGTTTGCTACAACTGCCGTTTTTTCACTTCTACTGAACAATCTGCTGTGAGAAAATATCCAAATGGGCCTGATTTATACTTGACTTTATTTATGTGATAAATAAGTTGATATTCCACCAGAAAATGGCTGAAAAGAGGGAAAAATTGTGTATCTCTAAAGATTCTATTTTCCCCCTCGGTGAAGCCACGCCCCCTTCTATGACGAGATGCTGTCTGTATCTATGGAAGCCATCCCAAAAAATGGCGGCCATGTTGAATTTTTCAGTGGCAGCTAAAGAGAAGAGGTGATCTTAAGCCGCGTGTTGTTGTCTGACCCAGGATGAAGAAGGTCGCGCTGACGATGACCCCGCCCGACAGCACGTGCTCGGTGCTCTGGGCGGGGGGTTTGCTCAGCGGGCGCAGCGGGTCCGTCAGGGGGTGTGTCCAGAAGTTAGCCAGGACCAGGGCGGACACGAACAGAGCCGCGGTGCCGCAGCGGGCCACGCGCGGCGCCTCCATCTTGGCACTGCACACCGCCTCCACGTAGAAGTCCAGGATCAGCACGCAGAAGACGATCATCAGCAGGGGCAGGAGCAGGGACGACCACGACTCCACCTTACTCTGCAACACGAAGGGAAAAGGCGGACTGAGAGGGTTCACGGGGTCAAGTTCATCTGTTTTCATACCAGTACTCATGAGAACAAATCCAGACATTCCCTCATTAAAAACATGCCTGAAGTGTTGCCTTGGCACATTCACGTATTTTTGAGTAATCTGTAAAAACTCTGATCATTTTAGGGATAGGTTTGACTGAGTCTTCCTAGGAACGCCTCCACCTCCTGGAGACGCCTCCGAGCTTTCGTCACCAGCCGAGTAACCAACCACTGCTCCTCTATTATTATGGAAATGTGACAAAAAAGTGAGAAAACATTGACAAAAGAGTGACGAAAAATGGATGAAAAAGTGGCAAAATGTCACAAAAATGTCACAAGAAATGGACAAAAAAATGACAAAAATGTGACAAAAAAATGTGATAAAAATTTGACAAAAATGTTACAAAAAATGAGAAAAAAATGAGAAAAAAATTACAAAAAATAAAAATTTGACAAAAAAATTACAAAAAATTACAAAAAATTGTCAAAAAATTACCAAAAATTACAAAAAGTGATAAAAATGTGACGAAAATATGACAAAAAATTGACAAAAAATGACAAAAAGGTGATAAGAAAGTGATAAAAAAAATTGACAAAAAACATGCCTGAAGTGTTGCCTTGGCACATTCACGTATTTTTGAGTCATCTGTAAAAACTCTGATGGCGGCCATTTTAGGGATAGGTTTGCCTGAGTCCTCCTAGGAACGCCCCCACCTCCTGGAGACGCCTCCGAGCTTTCGTCACCAGCCGAGTAACCAACCACTGCTCCTCTATTATTATGGAAATGTGACAAAAATGTCACAAGAAATTGACAAAAAAATGACAAAAATGTGACAAAAAAATTTCAAAAATGTGATAAAAATGTGACAAAAATGTGACAAAAAATTAGAAAAAAATGACGAAAAATGTGACAAAAATGTGATAAAAATGTGACAAAAAAATTACAAAACGTGACAAAACATGACAAAAATTTGATGAAAAATGTGACAAAAAAATGAGAAAAATGTGACACAAAAATTACAAAAAATGTGACACAAAATGTGATAAAAAATTGACAAAAAACGGACAAAAATTTGATTAAAAAAAAATGGACGAAAAAATGACAGAAATGTGATAAAAATTTGACAAAAAAATGACAAAAAAGTTACAAAAATGAGTTGAATACCCAACAAAAAAATGCTGGAAAAAAAAATCTGATGATGTGAGAAAAAAGATCATCTCGGTTCAGGCGGGAGTTAAGAGGTTAACCTATATAACTCTTAAAAAACAAAGAAAAAACAATGGCTAAAACAAAAATGAATTAAATTTAGAACAAATAATGGCACCCTGGTAAAATAGCATGTATGCTACAACACCATAATAATAATAGTAAAATATATATTGAGAACCCCTGCTCTAATCTGACTACTTTTCTAATCTAATCGAGTAATCAAACATGTTACTATTTCCAAACCTATTCCCAATCCCCTTCATATCGGTATCAGCCCCAAAAACTCCACATAAATCAATATTCCAGACAGACAGAATATCACAGCTCAACGTCATACACAGCTGCCGGTTGTATTTAGTGTTTGTTGCTGACCTCAGTGGTGGCGGACAGCACGACGACCCACGGCAGCAGCACCGCCGTGCCCAGCAGGTTATCCAGAGCGTGCAGGCGTTTAGCTCCGCCCATCTCCACAGACAGCTTCCTGGAGGCCGTGTGGAACGCCACCTTCAGGAGGAGAGCGGCGACCAGCAGCACCACTCCTCCCTGTGCACAGTCAGAGCGGAGACAAGACAAACTCCATTTCAGCTTTTTTTAAGGTCTTCAAAACTGTTCAAGTACCCCAGCAATGATATTTCATTTATTTATTCATTTGATAATCACAGATACAAAAACAAAACACTTTATGGTCACTAATAAGCTTTACATTTAGTTCTGCATGCCTGTATTAAAATTAGAGGTCGACTGATATTGATATTTGGGTATTTTCAAATATCGACTATTGGCCTATCTTTAGATACGAAAGGGATAGTGTTTTGCACTGAGCTCAGTCAGAGCCTTTAAATCCTACAACTTCCTCGGCCTCGGGGGAACAGAGAAACTTTGTGAAGAAAATCTGTCGAAAGTTTGGACAGCTTGCATTGTATTTTATATATTTTATTCCATTTACTTTTGCACATAATTTCAGAACCATAAGTGCACTGCAAAAAGTGGATTCTAAGCAAGTAAAAAATGTCTTACTTTAAGAAATAAGTTCTTATTGCCGAGCAAAGTTTCCTTGAGAAAAAAAATCTTGTTTTAGGAAATCAAATCTAGCCATTTCTTGTTCAGATATATTTGCTAAAAAACATGATATTTTTTCTTGTAACAAGAAAGAAAAACGTTTTTAATCTTTTTCAGCTTTAGACAAAGAATATTTTTCTTATTTTAAGAAAAAACTAAGATCACAACAACTGTTAATGTAAGAACTGATTCTCACAGATAGATAATACATTCCATTCTTTAAAGTGGGCGGCTCGGTGGCACAGCGGTTAGAGCCTCAGCTTCCCAGCTTGAAGGTCCTGGGTTCGATTCCCACCAGGACGGGGCCTTTCTGTGTGGAGCATGTTCTCCCTGTGTCTGTGTACGTTTCCCCTACCACTAAAAACATGTACAGTAGGTGAATCCTCCAGCAGGTGATTCTGACCATCAGCCTGGCTCCACATCATGGAGACGGGTCCCCGGGCGCCGGCAATATTTTCCTTAAATATTAGTATTTATTAAGAACATTTTACTTAAATCAAGCAACATTTAAGTAAAATACCCACAATTTTTCACTAAATAAGAATGTTTTCCTTAAATTATTCAATTTTCTGAGGACATTTTGCTTAATTCTAGCTATTTATTTGCTTAAATTTAGTGTTTCTTTCTTGTTTTTTGATAAGAAAAATATACTAGAAATAAGAATTCTTAGCAAGAAAAACATGCTGACCCCATTGGCAGATTTTTTTCCTTAAAACAAGACAAAATGTCTTATTTTTAAGATTTTTTTCCTTGTTTTTAGTCGGGTACTTTTTGCAGTGTGATAGAGACCGTTACCATGGCAATACCGCCTTTGCTCTGCCCAATCCCGTCAGACCTGGGAAGCTAAGCAGGGAAGGGCCTGATCGGTACTTGGATGGGAGACCATTTAGTAACACCAGGAGTTACAGTTTGGAAGCTTCATACACAAGATTATAAACAGACATTGAAAAATCTGAAATAAATATCGGCTGTGCATACTGGCATCAACAAAAATCCCCCAAAATCGGCATCCGCCTGAGAAAAACCCATGATCAGTCGACCTCTTCTCAAAATGTCAAACTTTTTGTCAAAATGTTGTCTTAGTAACAGGCCTAACGGACGATAAACAGATGAGATAAACGGAGGAGCTACAGCTGTGGTTCTATTTATTCCCCTCACTTACTTAAGTACATGGAATAAGTCTATGATCTTAGTAGTATCCATCCGATCACTTTCCAATAGACAAACACGGGACTGTTACCTTGTGGTCGGCCACTCCCAGGAAGGCGATGGCCGTGTGGAGGAAGTGAGTGAGGGCGCTGTCGTGGTGCCCCTCAGCTGGGCTCAGTGAAGGAAACACAACCAACTCCACACTCTCCCCAATGCAAAACCATACATTTGTCGTTTCATAAAGTGAATTGATAGGTTACAGGAGGAGATGAAAGACTAGTGCGGTGTTTTCACATGAACCACTGGTGATATTTCTTCAGGCTCACTATAAAAAACAAATATCAAGCATGGATTTAACGGACTTGATTTGAGAATATTAAACTAGTTTTGAGCGGTTTTCACTTGTGTAGACTTTAATCCTGATCGGACCAAGAATACTTTGCTCTCTTGAGGACATGTCAGGCTGGTTCTAAGCTACTCTCGCTTGAAATAAGAGTAAGTAAAACTGCCAATGGGACAAGTGCAATGTTCGTACCTAATTCACAGATATAACTAAATGTATTGAATCGAGTCAGAAACGTTTCGGAACAAGTGAAATGACGTAAACTAAATCTTGAAAATTGTTGTACTTGGGTCACCGGCAATTCAATTTTAAGGCGAGACACTGCAGGTGAATAGGAATAGGTGACAGGTGTCAGTTTGAAACTTTTGCTGTAGATTATGGACATAAATACGTCACTCAAAATGGTGTTAATTCGGGTCTGAAGTGCCGTCATGCACGAGCTTAATATAGAAGGTGCAGTTACACGTATGACCTGAGGTGGCAGTAGTGAGTATAAAATGGCGAACTTGTATCTAGCCCCTTTAAAGGAACAGGCCACCGTTTTTACATACTGAGATATGTTCGTACCTTAGCTTTGACGAGTTCTTTAGGACCCGTCTGATCTTCCCCCGTGCCTTCAGTCACGTAAACACAGCGCAGACGGCGTTAGCATTTAGCCTCTCCCTCTCTCCTCTATAGCTCCAAAACAGGTCAAGATAGAAGCTACCAAGCTCTTCCACGTTTTCCCCATTTAAATATGGTTACGTGAAGTGTTACACTACAAAGTATAATCACACAACATTAAACAATGTTGTTTAATGGATCCTCCTCTCCAGGGTGCTGGAGAGGAGGATCCGGCCGATGGTTGAACCTTGGATCCAGGAGGAACAATGCGGTTTTCGTCCTGGCCGTGGCACACTGGACCAGCTCTACACCCTTCGTCGGGTGCTCGAGGGTTCGTGGGAGTTCGCCCAACCAGTCCACATGTGTTTTGTGGATCTGGAGAAAGCGTTCGACCGCGTCCCTCGTGGTGCCCTGTGGGGGGTGCTCCGGGAGTATGGGGTCCGGGGCCCTCTGCTAAGGGCTGTCCGTTCCCTGTATGACCGCAGCAGGAGCTTGGTTCGCATTGCCGGCAGTAAGTCAGACCTGTTCCCGGTGCGTGTTGGTCTCCGCCAGGGCTGCCCTTTGTCACCGGTTCTGTTCTTTACCTTTATGGACAGAATTTCTAGGCGCAGCCAGGGGCCGGAGGGGCCGGAGGGTGTTCGGTTTGGGAGCCTCAGGATCTCATCTCTGCTGTTTGCGGACGATGTTGTTCTGATGGCTTCAACGAACCAGGACCTTCAGCTGCACTGGGGCGGTTTGCAGCCGAGTGTGTAGCGGCCGGGATGAGGATCAGCACCTCCAAATCCGAGGCCATGGTTCTCCACTGGAAAAAGGTGGCTTCCCCTCTTCAGGTCGGTGGGGAGTCCTTACCTCAAGTGGAGGAGTTCAAGTATCTCGGGGTCTTGTTCACGAGTGAGGGACGGATGGAGCGTGAGATCGACAGACGGATCAATGCGGCGTCAGCAGTGATGCGGTCGCTGTATCGGTCTGTCGTGGTGAAGAGGGAGCTGAGTCGGGGCAAAGCTCTCGATTTACCGATCGATCTACGTTCCCACCCTCACCTATGGTCATGAGATTTGGGTCATGACCGAAAGGACAAGATCGCGAATACAAGCGGCCGAAATGAGTTTCCTTCGCAGGGTGGCTGGGCGCATCCTCCGAGATCGGGTGAGGAGCTCAGTTACCCGGGAGGAGCTCGGAGTAGAGTCGCTGCTCCTTCACGTCGAAAGGAGCAGCTGAGGTGGCTCCGGCATCTGTTCCGGATGCCTCCTGGTCGCCTCCCGCGGGAGGTGTTCCAGGCATGTCCTAGTGGGACAAGGCCTCGTGGAAGACCCAGGACACGGTGGTGGGACTATGTCTCTGAGCTGGCCTGGTGTCGCCTCGGGGTCAGAACAGCTGGAGGAGGTGTGTGTGGACCGGGAAGTTTGGGCATCTCTGCTGAGACTGCTGCCCCCGCGACCCGGCCCCGGATAAAGCGGAAGAAAATGGATGGATGGCATTAAACAATGTGGATTTTCTAAGCGGATAAAAGGGGGGACTATATTGTAAGGTGTAATAATACCAGGAGTAATTTGGCATCCGCACAGTAAAGTGAAGATTACTGCGCAGTAAAGTGAAGATTACTGCACAGATTTCAAACTACTCCTGGTATTATTACGCCTTACAATATAGTTCCCCCTTTTATCCGCTTAGAAAATCCACATTGTTTAATTTTGTGTAATTATACTTTGTAGTGGAACACTTCACGTAACCATATTTAAATAGGGAAAACGTGGAAGAGCTTGGTAGCTTCTATCTTGACCAGTTTTGGAGCTATAGAGGAGAGAGGGAGAGGCCAAATGCTAACGCCGTCTGCGCTGTGTTTACGTGACTGAGGACACGGGGGAAGATCAGACAGGTCCTAAAGAACTCGTCAAAGCTAAGGTAAGAACATATCTCAGTATGTAAAAACGGTGGTCTATTCCTTTAATATAGAAGGTGCAGTTACACGTATGACCTGAGGTGGCAGTAGTGAGTATAAAATGGCCAACTTGTATCTAGCCTCTTTAGGGCTGGAGCTTATGCCAGCACACGATAAGCACGATTAAGATACCGGGGATCAGTACCCATTCCTTTCTGGTTAAAGAGGGGAGGGATTTGATTGTTTATTTTCACCTTGTAAACACTTTAAGTTCGGTGTCTTTCTGGTTTGGACATGGTTTACACACAGTACACACATAACTCAGTCTGATTTAGTTCTATTTGAGAAGCATTCAGAACTGGTGTAGCCCGTATTGGTGCTTGATCTAGGTCCCGCCTCTGGTAATGATCTCAGTCACACGACAAGGCTTCCTCTGTAGTTTCGGATCAGTACGGTGAAGTGGAAGGATACGGTGCTCTGCCATCTTGGCCATGAGGTCGTCGTTATCAAAGAGGAGGAGGCAGATGACGGCGATGATGAAGAATGCAGCTCCTCTGGTCTGAAAACCAAGCAAAGAATTCCATCTCCGTTTCAGTTCAGCCCAGTCATAACAGCAGTCGTCTCTCGCAAAGGCTCAGAGACGGACAATATGATCAAAACAGAACATATGACAAAAATATTCCTATAATAACCATCTTGGATATTGCAATTATACTTTTGTATTTTACCTTGGAGGGGCCGCCGCCGGAGCTGGTGAAGAGGACCCCGAGGAGAGCGATGACCACCACATCACTGTGCTCCAACAGCAGCAGGGTCCTGGGCCACAGTCAGAGACACAGCACACCAGATGGATCAATACATTTAGCAACTGACTAACAAAATATCTCAACACAGCCAATACTGTAAAAACTGGTGGTACACCCTTCAATGAAAATGACAGATTGGGCTCAAAATATCAATATTTTGTGTTTCCACCAGTATTTCCCAGCTCTGTTTTAAACCTCTTGACCAAGGAGATTACCCCAAGCTTCACAGGTGACCAATGGACTGCTCTTCTACCCCTCTGTGACCACATCGAGGACCTTGTGCTGCTTCAACTTCTGTTTTTTAAGAATGCCCCGCAGATGCTCAATAAGGTTTAGATCGAGGGACATAACCTTTACCCTCTGCTGCTTTGGCAGGGCAGTGTTTATCGTGGAAGCGTGGTCATTATCAAGTTGGAGTCAATGGCCGTGGGTAGCACAGTTCCATGACTACCATACAGGGGGCTGCCATTGACCGCTAGTGATGCAACACCTCCATCTAGAAAGCACTGATCTTTGCACACGTTTTAAACAACTATTTTGCCTGGTTTCATATAATGTTAAACTATCTACAGCTAGATATTCCTATACAACAGGAAGTGTTTCATTGCTGTTAGCGGAGCTTTGACGTCCATGTCACTGCAGGTTTCTGTTTCGTTTTTACCTCGGACCGGATTATTTGTTGTTATCTTGTGTAAAAGGCAAGTTTAGACGGAGCGTTTGTGTTTGTGATCGATCATGAGACTGACCCGAGAGAAGACGAGACGCTCGCGCTGATGGGAGGAGTTATTTTGAGGCGTGGGACTGACCTGCACACGGAGCAGCTGGACGTGCTTTGAAGACGCGATGGAGACTTTATTAAAACCCTGGAGGGTCACACAACATTTGTTGCTTTCCCTTTTTCCAAATATAGTCACAGGAGGTTTGAAAAGTGGCTAAATCTGTGTCAAAGTTACGCTCGGATCAGCTCCTCCGCAGCGTCCCCATCGGCCCGGGTTCAGTTTGTTACTTCCTGCACGTGAGTTTTCTTTTACACCAGTATGAGACAAATTCCTAACATGGAGAATATTTCTACCACTATAGTTTCTAATAAAAGCCCCGGCCTGTTTTAGAGACCGGCTTTAATTTGCCTCCGCCAGCCGCGAACCCGGCCTCTGTCAGAGACCCGGCCTCTGTCAGAGACCCGGCCGCTAATGGGATACAGGCCAGTATTAGAGAATTTACGGTATTAATGAGGGCCTGACTTTGATTGACAGGCTGTTAGCATGCGAGCTAAAGGCGAGGGCACGGTTACAACCGAACTGCACACAGTCTATAGTCCATCCTCGGTAGGAGCAGGGTAAGAGCAGTCTGTAAATCCAGCATGGATTCCCTCTCGAACATAGTCAGTAATGCAAACGGGGAGGAGTGAGCAGAAGCTGTCTATTATTTTTACACTCTATGATTGGAGTAAACCCCAAAACATTAGAGTCGTTTTCTCCAAATGAAGTTTAGTAGCTCCTACAGACTCCACAATTTACAGGCTTGGACTCAACAACATTTGGGAGGTTTCAGATAACTATAGCAGTGGTTCTCAACCTTTTAGAGCCGCGACCCCCATTATAACAGTTAATTAGGATCGTGACCCCCACCCGGGTCAGACCATGGGAAAAAACAGGGACATTAACCCCTTAACTCCCGCCTGAACCGAGCACATTTTCTCCAGTTTGGCTTTACCCCAGTCCAAAAGCTTCTGTGAAAATAGCGACAGAACTGAGACGAAAACAATGATGGAAATGTGACAAAAAAGTGTGAAAACATTGACAAAAAAGTGACGAAAAATTTGTGAAAAAATGGCAAAAAATTGACAAAAAAATAAGAAAAATTTGATTAAAAATGTGATAAAAAATGACAAAAATGTGACAAAATGTGACACAAAAATTACAAAAAATTGACGAAAAAATGACAAAAATTTGACAAAAAAATTACAAAAACATGACAAAAAATTGACAAAAAATTGATAAAAAATGTGACAAAATGTGACACAAAAATTACAAAAAATTGACAAAAATGTGACAAAAAATGACAAAAAAATGTGAAAAAAATGTGATAAAAATTGACAAAAAATTTGATAAAAATTGACAAAAAAATGACAAAAATGTGATAAAAAAAATTGACGAAAAAATGACAAAAAAGTTACAAAAATGAGTTGAATACCCAACAAAAAAATGATGGAAAAAAAATCTGATAACGTGAGAAAAAAGATCCTCTCGGTTCAGGCGGAAGTTAAGAGGTTAACCTATATAACTCTTAAAAAACAAAGAAAAAACAATGGCTAAAACAAAAATGAATTAAATTTAGAACAAATAATGGCACCCCGGTAAAATAGCATGTATGCTACCACACCATAATAATAATATTAAAATAAATATTTTATCTATATGCTCTGGCGACCCCACACATTTGTCTCGCGACCCCCTAGTGCAGGGGTCCTCAGACTTTTTTCTCTGGGGGCCACATTATTGTTCCTGACTGTGATCGGGGGCCGGACCGGGTTGGCTCTAATAAAGAATTGTATGGCCCAGACCAAAATGCCTCATTGTGAAGTAGAGAGAAATCGCCTGGCACAGTCGTCCCTACTACTATATCCACAAGATCAACACTTGATTCAGGCACATATTTGTTTCAATGTAGTGGTTTGCAAAAATAGTAATCAAGTCTTCACACTTTCTTTTAATTTCCATTTATTTTTATTTTCAAATAAAACATCATTATGTAATGTGACCAAAGTAATAACTTCTTACACTTGTATTGCGCTGTACAAGCCTGTGTCACAAGTTTCTCAAAGTATTTTATTATTCACTCTCTCCACACTCTGTGGTGGTAAGCTTCATTTACCACGGGGCTATAATGTGTTATTCTGATCTCTTATGCAAGTGCCCTCTGCTGGACACCTGTGGAATTATTTTTTATTTATTCAAATTGCCCCCTAGTGGCTGGAGTGAGTAAACTGGTTATTTAGTTAAAATATCCTAACTCCGCACAGGAATGGGCTAGAGACTTACTTTTTTTTTTGACATACTCAGGGTTTTGTGCTCTACAAGGTTGAGAACCCCTGAACTATAGCATAAAGAACAGACCACTGCAGTGTTGACAAATCTCCTCCAACATGTTTTTCAAGCTCTCATTTGCAAACTCGTTCTTCTAGCTGTGGCCATTTCGCTTTTAGCCTGTGATTAGCTTTCTTTTGTTTAATTGCTGTAAGAGTAACCTACATTTTCTCGCTAACCCCAAACTTCCTTTCTGCTCCAGCCAAACTATGAAAAAAGTGCGACTTATAGTCCGGAAAATACAGTAATATTTCAACAAAAGAAAAGCATACATTTAAACCTGGCTCTATCCATTAATTCGATGTTGTTTTATGCATAGCTTATACTTGTGGCAGTCGTGTTTATTCCGAAAGATGGCATTGGAAATACCTCAGAGGTCCACAGAGAGTCAGGCCGAAGAACCCCAGCAGAGAAATGACGCAGCTGAAGACGGCGTGCTTCACCAACTTTATCCACTGGAAAGGGAGAACATCACAGAGACATTACATTTTCAAACACACGCTATGAGAAGCGAGCGCACCTGTCGTTTGGAGATCGGTTTCCCGGAAGAGAAGGGTTTCTGAAAGAACAGCAGGACCACAGCGCTCCTGGAATCACAGCACAGTTTCAGAACACGTGCCACATGCTGTGTGAAGCAAAGCGGACGACGACTGACCCGAGTTTGAGGATGAAGATGAACTGGACGATGTGCACCACTTTGAGGATGTCGTACGCCTCGAAGATCCCCAGGGCTTTTAGCGCTTTGGAGACTAGCAGCAACACGATGTACCGCGTCAGTCTGAAAGCAACACACACTTTGAGCAACACTAAAAACATGACGTTCTTATATGAGTTTGCTTTAATATTGTCATTCATGTCTTATTATATTTGCCGCAATTGAGCCCTCGCCAGATACCTGGAGTCGGACGCCTCCACCATGCCCAGCTTCGACCCGGACAGGACATTGCTGCTGTACTTGTCTTCCATGTTGCTTCAGGTTGCAGCTCTCAGCACCGTGACTGACCACTGCCCTGCAAACACCAAACAGGAACATGTAACACGGCAAACCACCACTGCCTGAGGGCATATCGTTGTTCCTAGAAGACACATGCAGCTTAGCGATGATCCTACCCTGTGTGAAGCACTTTGGGAGACTTGTATCATGCTTCCACTCCACTATGCACAGAAGTTTAATCTAGTTCAATGTTTAAAGAGGGGGTATTATGCTTTTTTCAGTCCCATAGCACCAGTCTATATCACACTACAATGATGACCAAACCTTCTGTTGGTCTGTAAATGCAGTAAATTAGAATAACTGCCTTGTATAAAATTGCTCTCTCAAAATGGCTGACAAAAAATGTCATCCAAATCTGAGAGGGTCACATGGGAGGCTGTGGGTGAAACTCAAGGCCGTGGGAACCTAGGGTGCTGAGGGCGCTGCAGCACCCCCTGGTGGATAGTTTGTGAACTGCAGGCAATATTAACCCCTTAACTCCCACCTGAACCGAGCACATTTTCTCCAGCTTTACCCCCAGTCCAAAAGCTTCTGGAAAAAGGTGTGAAAATAGCGACAAAACTGAGACGAAAACAAGGATGGAAATGTGAAAAAATTGAGAAAACATTGACGAAAAAGTGATAAGAATTTGACAAAAAAATGTGAATAATTTGACGAAAAAAGTGACAAAAAAATTCGAAAAATTTGACGAAAAATTTGACGAAAAAGTGACAAAAAATGTACAAAAAATGACAAAAATTTGACAAAAAGGTGAAAAATAATGGACGAAAAATTGAGAAAAAATGGACGTAAAATGTACAAAAAAATGACAATAATGGACGAAAAATGTACAAAAAAGTTATAAGAATTTGACAAAAAAAATGCGAATAATTTGACGAAAAAGTGACAAAAAAAGTCATGAAAATTTGACAAAAATGAGACGACTGCCCAACAAAAAAAGTGATGAAAAAAAATCTGACGTGAGGAAAAAGATCCATTTAGTTTTGTAGGTCTTTCAAATGAGGCGTTACACTGGCCTACAGGATTTGGGTAAAGCTGAACTGGAGAAAATGCTCTCAGTTCAGGCGGGAGTTAAGAGGTTAATAAATAGGATTTATGCACAGAAAAAGTATTTTGTCCCTCAGCTAACTAAAATATCTTCCCACGGCTCTGGTGAAACTACACATAATGAATCTGAAATGCTAGCCAATTCTATGTTATATTTTTGTACGTGCTTATCCATCCTATTTTTGAGAATTGGCAATATTGTGAGCTGTTATAACTGCTTTGTTATTGGAGAGAGGCAGAACAACAGCACACACAAGACTACCAAGGATCAGGGCTAAAATATAGGAGAGAGCTTCACTAAACAGGGACTTATCAAGGTTTAAAATCACACTGGAGTAAACCAACTGGCTCTAACATGGGGCCAAGACTTAACGAGATCTAAACTCGGACAAAATGTGACCATCTCTAACTCATAATGGTACAAATCTCTGGTCCTGTCAGTAAACCTTCTACATGACACCTCTGACCCCCACAAACCCCCCAGGTCCTGCTCGTGCTGTTGACAAATTAAACTAAACACGGATAAATCAGCTGTTAGCCTCACCGCTAGCTTAGCCGACCGGTTCCGCGAGCTCCCATCCCGACCCTTCCGGTGGCCTTATCCCCGTTTTTGACCTCCGTTTGTCCGCTGTGAGGTGGAGGCAGGTCGGGTCGTACCGGGCTCGCGGAGTCTGGAGAGAAATGTTGTGGTTTCGCGTTGGAAAAACTGTCTCTCCGCTTAAACGTGAGCAGTGTGACCGGACTGAGCCGCAGCGTAAACATTCCACGTCATGACAAGTCTTCTTCTGCTGCTAATGACGGTGGACATTTGGTAAACATTGGGGTTTGTCGCCACCTGCCGGCCTGGAGTGTGGACAGGCCGCTGTACAATCGAAACAGACGGCTTCTCGAGTTGCACTAAATTTTACTGTCGAATTAGGCAGTCTATTCTACATGTAATTAGTAAATGACGTCGCTGCTAAAACAGTTTGCCTTTAAAAATCTGTCTGTTGTAAATATAGGCTTTAAAAACAAACAAAAAAGTACACGTTTTGTGAATAATCATAAAGCATGACCGTTTAAATGTAATAAAAGTTGCTGAGGAAAGAGTCGTCTGCTCTTTAGTTACGTAATATTATGCAAGACAAAGTTTACCAGCTGTGAATAACTCGTTTTTAATAAGAAACAAGACATGTGCACATGCGCGTTGATACTGTCAGTGCAGCTTGACAAAGAAGTGCATCTCGACGTTACACTGCCAAGAGCAGGGGCCGAGGGCAAATTTTTTTTTGTCATCCAATTTTTTCTCATTCAATCAGAGATGTATTAAGATTAGGAAACAGCCCACAATCCTTAAGGTTAGTGGCTGATTGGTTGACAGGGCTGCCTTTTTTGGCGAGTGTCTTGTAATCGTACAAAATGAAAAGCCAAAAACAAGTGTGTGCTTTGAGTGGCTGAGGCTAAGCACATCAAGTGTTGCATAGACAAGAGGGGGGAAACCACACAGCCCTGCCCTGTGTGGTTTCTGTTCCACATTGTTTTACTGGATACTCTTTGCTGTGTTTCTGTGGAGGTTTGGTGGATTTGTTTATTTTGAGAGTCCAAAATGGTCCTGAAGAAAGCATGAGTGAAGGCCTCCTCACACTGCTCACATCTGTATGGCCTCTCTCCAGTGGGGATTCTCATGTGACGTCCAAGATCATGTGACTGACTGAATGTTTAAAAGTTGGATGTTTTGTCTCTCGTTCAATCAGGGGCAAATTCACTTATTGCAGGACATTTTTTCTCTCTCCCAATCTCTGCCAGAGCGACATAAAGCCTCACAACATGAATTATATAATGTTATGTTAAGAACAGACAGAAACGGTTTGGACACTGATGACTCTGGAGGAGGAAAGACATTTATTTCCTGTGCAGGTAACTGTATCAATAATTAGCACTAGAGGCATTCATTATTAGCCAACATGAGATTTATTACAAATGCATTGATTTTGTGTGTGAATGGAAACATATTACAGCAGGGGAATCAGTTAATGGATGGAACCAAGAACATGCACAATAGGTTAACCCTCCATCCGGGTGACTCAGACCATCAGCCTGGCTCCACACTGAAGGAGGATCAAATGCAGAGAACACTTCTCCCCTTGCGGATAATAGAGTACACTTTAAAGGCCCTATACCTGACTTTTTAGTTTCTTTTTGCATCATAAACGACTCGTATGTTATAAAATATCAACAAATCATAATAGAATGCAAACTACTTTTACATGTTCAACCCAAATCGTCAACATGGCCGGTGGGGTGGAGCCGGGTGGAGAGGTCCGGTGCGGAGGCGGTCATTAGGGGCCACACAGTCCCAGCAGCACGTTCCGGTAGTGTCCCTCAGTGTCCCTCTGTAACACAAACACAACGGTCACTTGGAACGTGAGAGGGCACACATGGTGTAAACCAGTGGTTCTCAACCTGGGGGTCGCGAGACAAATTTGAGGGGTCGCCAGATCATTCAGATAAAATAGCCATATTTTCATTAGCATATAATCTGGAAAAAATGACAAAAATGTGACAAAAAAATGACAAAAATGTGACAAAAAAATGACAAAAAAATGACTAAAAAATTTAAAAAAAAATGACAAAAAAGTGACAAAAAATGTGACAAAAAAATGAAAAAAATGAAAAAAAATGTGACAAAAAAATGAAAAAAATGGAAAAAAATGTGACAAAAAAATGACAAAAAAATGACAAAAAGACAAAAAAATTACAAAAAATTACAAAAAATTACAAAAATGGACAAAAAAATTACAAAAAAATGGACAAAAAATGACAAAAAATGACAAAAAAATGACAAAAAAATGACAAAAAAATGACAAAATGACAAAAAAAGACAAAAAAAGACAAAAAAAGACAAAAAATGACAAAAAAATTACAAAAATGGACAAAAAAATTACAAAAAAATGGACAAAAATGACAAAAAAATGACAAAAAAATGACAAAAAAATGACAAAAAATGACAAAATGTAACAAAAATGACAAAAAAATGACAAAAAAATGACAAAAAAATGACAAAAAAAATGGACAAAAGACAAAAAAAGACAAAAAATGACAAAATGAACTAAAAAATGACAAAAAATGACTAAAAAAGACAAAAAAAAGACAAAAAAAGACAAAAAATGACCAAAAAAATGACCAAAAAAAATGACAAAAAATGAACTAAAAAATGTGACAAAAAAAATGACAAAAAGATCCTCTCGGTTCAGGTGGGAGTTAAGAGGTTAAGAATTATTCGTGACCCGAGCGGGAATCCCTTTTACTGTTAAAATGGGGGTCGTGGCTCCAAAAGGTTGAGAACCACTGGTGTAAACACAGGCCCAAGGCGGACACTAAAAACATGTACAAAAGGTGAATCCTCCAGCCAGGTGTATCTGACCATTAGCCTGGCTCTGCTGGTCTATGCTGGCTGCTCCTACAGGTCACCCTGTCATGGCTTACACTTGTATTGTGCTTTACATGCCTGTGTTAACAAGTTTCTCAAAGCACCTCAGGTTATTATATCATGATATTATCTGATGGTGTTTCCTCACCTTGGTCATCTGTACCCAGCCTCATGTACTTGATTTTGATTCTGTGTGTGAGTGTAGAGTAAAGGGTTGGGGGTGTAGGTGTGTGTGTGTATTGTGACAGCTGTATATATTGGGAGGGTTTGTCGGGCAATAATGTTTTAATGTCTTTTTTTAAATGTCAAAGCACTTTGCGATGCGACCTGTGTATGAAAAGCGCTCTATAAACTTTTTATGCCTAAAATGCCCCAAATTTCCCATCTTTTCGGCGACGAAATCTGAATAATGGATAGAGCTACATTCAAATTTATGGTTTCATTTTATTGATAAATGAGTTACCAAGACTTTTGAGTCTGAGGGGATTTTGGATTTCTTGTTTAGTTTGAAAATAAGCTGTTTTTTAGTGGAAAAATTTGTAAAAATATAATTTTGGCCTTATTTTTTGACATTCAAAACTCAATAAATGGGGCTTTAGGGATTAGATAATAAAAAATCCCTCTGAAAAAATCCTCCAAATATTGTTCAGTCCAAGGCTGGAAAGTCTTTAGGTCCGACTGACGTGGACATAGTGTCGCCACAATGACAGAAAAATGTGTTTTGAGAAAAAGGCCCTTGAAATTAAGATAAGATAAGATGATACTTTATTGATCTCACAGATGGAGAAATTGCATTCGATGAGAGAGCATACGGCAGCAGCACCCATTCAGTGGCACCACTCTTTTTCCACTCTTTTTTTTTTCTTTGGTGAAAGATGGTTGTGTCGCGGCCGCCATCTTCACTGTTTTGGTCACAGGAGGAGCACTGGTTGATGGGAAATCCGTAGACGATGACCACGGCGGTGGAGCTTTTGCGCTTGGCCACGATGTTCTTGGCCACACAGGTGTAGTTGGCCGTGTGGGACAGACGCGCCTGCTTGATGATCAGGTTGTGTCCACGGTGATGTAGAAGTTCCTGTCCTCGGCCGGGTCCATGATCTCGTTGTCCTTCAGCCACTCCACCCGCATGACCCTGGAGGATGGAGAAACTGTAGCTGCCCTCTGTCTCCTCTGATCATCTGAAACGGTGCACCACCTCCTGGGCTTGTCCCCGTCTCAGAGCGTGGTGTCCTGCACTGGTCAGCTCCACCTCGTCCTTCCTCTTCCTCCTGCACAGCTCCCTCCACAGTCTATCACCATCTCCTCGTTGGTCCCTTTTGTTGTTTCCTGTAGCTCCTCTTGTGACGCCTCCTCCGTGCTGCAGGTGTGGGGGCTCTTGGTGCCTCTTCACTGTTCAGTGTCTCAGAAGAAGATGTTTGTAGATCTCAAATGGGTTTAGCTGATAAGCTAGCAGTTTGTTTACCTTCAAAAAGCTGCTTTCTTCAGGACCATTTTGGACTCTCAAAGTAAACAAATCCACCAAAGCTCCACAAAAACACGGTAAAGACGTACAAAAGTATCCAGAAAAACCACGTGGTTCGCTGAAAAAGGCAAACAATTCACTGAAAAAGGCCAACAATTCAGCTGCACCAGGAGAGAGGGAGGTCACTTCCTGTTTTCACGTCGCCATGGCAGAAAAGGAATATTGTAAATTGTGTTCTCCCATATAAGTCTATGGGGGAACATTGAATCAGCGCAATATTTAAACATGTTATTGTGAAGATTAGGCATATTTTCTGTTTCCGCGTGAAAGTTTATATGTTCAGAGACCAGTTTGGCCCAAAACCTGAAAACTGAAAAAATTTAGTTTTGCCTGTAGTGTCTCCCCTTAAGGCAGTAAAATGGCCCTGGAGGTTTCCAAAAGAAGTAGTTACCGCAATGTCCTCCTTCAGGGAGAAGTCGTACATGGCGCGGTACTCGTCCTTGATCTTCTGCAGGTCGGTCTCGGAGCGGCTCACTATGACCCGGATCAGGCTCTGCTCACACGTGCCATGGCCCTGCAACAAAACATCGCACTGAGCTTCAGCAGCAGAGGGGTCAAAGTATTTTCAGATCTTTACTTGAGTGTTGTTTGTGTTAAGAACTTTCCATTTTTCTCCACTACATTTGAAAGAGAAACATAATACTTTCTACTCCACTACATTCTTGCCTGTAAAGTGTGGCGTCTGTAGGAGCTACTAAAGTGGAGATGTTGCTGAAAGAATAGGACGAAAACCTCATTTGGAGAAAATGGCGCTCAAGATTTACACATGCAAGTGTAAATTGCAGCCTTTTATGGCCGCTGTTGTCTCCCACAGACAGTCACATTTCATGCTACACGTGGATGGGACTTTAAAAGGGACTATACAGAGTTTAAAAATGTTAAAATTAAATATTTTCCTCCCCCTACATGTTTCAACAATGTCCGAAGGTAGAGAATGAGTCCAGACATTTTCACCACAACTGCCTCTAAAATCCTGCACGAGCTTAAAGAGGGGGTATTCTGCTTTTTTCAGTCACATAGCACCAGTCTATATCACACTACAATGATGACAAACCTTCTGTTGGTCTGTAAATGCAGTAAATTAGAATAACTGCCTTGTATAAAATGTCTCTCTCAAAATGGCTGTAGTGAATGTCTTGAAATAGGCCTCTGTCTCTTTAAGAACCTCTGAGCCTTTAGACACGCCCCCTCCACACGCTGTCTGGCATCAGTGGGGAGGGGGTTCTGCTGAGGAGCAGTGGTTGGTTACTCGGCTGGTGACAAAAGCTCGGAGGCGTCTCCAGGAGGTGGGGGCGTTCCTAGGAGGACTCAGGCAAACCTATCCCTAAAATGGCCGCCGTCAGAGTTTTTACAGATTACTCAGAAATACGTGAATGTGCCAAGGCAACACTTCAGCCATGTTTTTAATGAGGGAATGACAGAATAACATGATGTAAAGCTTGAAAAAGTCCATTTTGCATAATACCCCCCCCCCCCTTTAATATAGAAGGTGCAGTTACATGTATGACCTGAGGTGGCAGTAGTGAGCATAAAATGGCTAACTTTCATCCAGCCCCTTTAACGCGTTTGTTTTGCTTGATTAATTACAAAGATTTGAACACCTAAAAAATGTTAACGAAAATTAACAGCATGTTTAAAAAGTCCTGAACCGGAACCTTTCTATTTGCATGTTTCTATAGGGACTGTAAATCTGACGCACATGCTACATTGGCAAAGACACTTCCCTTGGCGACTCTTTTTTAGTTTAAAAACGTCCTGATGGGATGATAGAAAAGACTACTGTTGTGTAAAAGAGACTATGTTGGTCATTTTATGCTCACTACTGCCACCTCAGGTCTTGCGCGTAACTGCAGTCTCTATATTAAAAGCCACACCGCGTAGAATTTTACCCAAAAAATTATATTTCATATTTTATGACAGGTATTTTCAGCATTGAAAAATATCTCAAACAAACATGTAATGTTGCTGTGAGCGGCCTCAGCTCACCATAAGACATAACTTTACCGGGAGTGGGTGTGTCTCCAGCTCGTTTCCATGGAGATGTGACTAAAGTCAGCAGAATTTGAGATTTAAAACAGTTGTGGTCCTCATCAAATCCATTCTTTGATTACCCACAGCAGAAATAGCATTTTCTGTGTCGAGCTGGTCACTAGAAAAATGTTTTGTACTGATGGCAACAGTATAGTCCCAAATGTTACACAGTGTGCCTTTAAAGGGATATTTCAGGATTTTTGACATAGGGCCTCATTTCCTAGTTATCCAGAGTGTTGGTGATTTCTGGAGATATTTTTTTTTGTAGTTCATGCAGTTCTTATATTTGAAGAGTTTCGTGGCGCTAGGCTAGTGCAAGGCTAGTGCATTTCTATGGTATCAGCTAGCCTGCATTAAAAACAGTCTCCACAGAGCACCTGAGGCAAATCACTTATAACGCCAGACTAACCATATAAATGTCTGTGTATAAACACTCTGGATAACTAGGAAATGAGGCCCTATGTCACAAATCCTGAAATATCCCTTTAAGCTCGTGCATGACGATACTTAGGACCTGAAGTAACACCCTTTTGAGTGACAGTGCGGGATTTTAGAGGCCGTTGTGGTGAACAGGTCTTAGTTTTGACATTTTTAAACTCCGTATAGTCCCTTTAAACTCTTAAAAAAGGCAAGGTTTTATTTACATTACTATATAAAATGGAAAATGTGGGACAATAAGTAATCTCACCTTCATGGCCGCGTGCAGTTTCTCAGCGAAGAAGGCGGGAGTGTTCCAGCACACTTTGACTGCAAGAAACGTAGAGGACAGAACTTCAACAACTCTTCTCCACATGTTTTCCCTCAGTCGCACACACAGACTTTTTGTTTTTCATCAAGTGCAAGAATGGAAAGTTTGTAGTCAGTAGGTGCCACTAAATTGGAAATTAGATACGAGAAACATGCATTTGAAGTACAGTTCCTCTAATATACCCATGAATAGGGCTGGGTACCGCTGCATTTATTCAATACCAGTACTTTAATGATGCTTGGTTTCTGATACAGACACATGAAGGATCGTTTTCCAGTACCTATACTGAAATATTTGTCGTTTAGAATCAGAAAACATGTGTGGAATGTGAAAATGTACAATATCGGGTTCATCTCCAATGTCAAGAAATGTGTAAAGTAAGGAGACACAAGGGAGACATTTTGCAAAAAAAAAAAAAAAGGACAAAATGTGTTAACCTCTTAACTCCCGCCTGAACCGAGAGGATCTTTTTCCTCACGTTCATTAGATTTTTTTTCCATCATTTTTTTGTTGGGTATTCAACTCATTTTTAAAACTTTTTTGTCAATTTTGTCACATTTTTGTCATTTTTTGGTCAATTTTTGTATGACATTTTTGTCACATTTTTTGTGAATTTTGTTGTAATTTTTTGTCAAATTTTTTATCACATTTTTGTCTTATTTTTTGGTCGTATTTTTTTTAATTTTTTGGTAATTTTTTTCGTCAATTTTTGTCATTGTTTTGCTACATTTTGGTCATTTCTTTGTCACATTTTTGTTACATTTTTTGTCAATTTTTTTGTCATTTTTTGTCACATTTTTTATCAAATTTTTGGGACACAAGGGAGACATTTCGCAAAAAAAAAAAAAAAAAAAGGACAAAATGTGTTAACCTCTTAACTCCCGCCTGAACCGAGAGATCTTTTTCCTCACGTCATCAGATTTTTTCCCCATCATTTTTTTGTTGGGTATTCAACTCATTTTTAAAACTTTTTTGTCATTTTTTTGTAATTTTTGGTCAATTTTTGTATCACATTTTTGTCACATTTTTTGTCTTTTTGGTAAATTTTTTCATCAATTTTTGTCATCGTTTTGCTACATTTTGGTCATTTTTTTGTCACATTTTTGTCATTTTTTTTCACATTTTTGTATCACATTTTTGTCAAATTTTTTGTCAAATTTTTATCCATTTTTTTTTTTTTGTCATTTTTGTCACATTTTTTTGTTAATTTTTTCGTCAATTTTTGTCATTGTTTTGCTACATTTTGGTCATTTTTTGTAATTTTTTTGTCACATTTTGGTCATTTTTTGGTCAATTTTTGTATCACATTTTTGTCACATTTTTTGTCAATTTTTTTGTTGTCATTTTTTGTCACATTTTTTTCATTTATTGGTAAATTTTTTCATCAATTTTTGTCATTGTTTTGCTACATTTTGGTCATTTTTTTGCCACATTTTTGTCACATTTTTGTCACATTTTTGTCATTTTTTTTCACATTTGTCAGTTTTGTATCACATTTTTGTCACATTTTTGTCATTTTTGTGTCACATTTTTGTAAAAAAAAAAAAATCGTTAATTTTTTATCAAATTTTTGTCATTGTTTTGCTACATTTGTCATTTTTTTGGTCACATTTTTGTACATTTTTTGTCAAATTATTATCACATTGATGATAAATGATGTCACATTTCCATCATTGTTTTTGTCTCAGTTTTGTTGCTATTTTCACAGCTTTTTTCCAGAAGCTTTTGAACTGGGGTAAAGCCAAAAAAAAACGAAGAAAATGTGCTCGGTTCAGGTGGGAGTTAACCTCATTGGGAAGATTAGACAAAATTGTTGTGTCTCTCCTTAAGTGCCTAAATGAAAATGGCATACACTGCAGCATTAGGTTTGAACTCAAGCCTGTGTGGGTGTGTTGTCTGACCGATGTCAATAAGGCAGTCCTCCACGTCCCCCTTCAGCTCGGCCTGCAGGGCCTTGGCCAGTGACTGGTCGCTCACACAGGCGTACCTCTGGAATGCTGCAATGACCACAGGCACATGTCACACAACGCCATCTGAGCTAGGACAGAGAATCACTTTGGTAAAGGGTAAAGAGAGGTTCAACAGGATGCGGAAGTTACACAAGGTCAGAGGATAAACAATACTAAACTGCAGCTTTTTAACAACACTACCACAAACTACTCGCATCATCACACTTAAGTATCCAGAGCCACGGGAAGCTAATTCGGTTAGGGGGTGCCGAGAGACAAGCTCGACCCCAAACATGCTTTTTATATGTGCTTAAAGGGATATTTCAGGATTTTTGACATAGGGCCTCATTTCCTAGTTATCCAGAGTGTTGCTGATTTCTGGAGATATTTTTTTTTTTGTAATTTAATGCAGTTCTTCTGTTTGGAGAGTTTCGTGGCGTTATGCTAATGCAAGGCTAGCGCATTTCTATGGTATCAGCTAGCCTGCATTAAAAACAGTGTGACCCGCTCCACAGAGCACCTGAGGCAAATCACTTACAACACCAGACTAACCATATAAATGTCTGTGTCCATAGAGTAATTTGAACCATTTTGCATTTTAAAAAAACGTATCTTTGAGCAGCATCAGCTTCGTGGTTGTATAAGCTACGCAGCGGCGGAGTGATCTGCTAGAAAATAGTCCCTCAAAATGCGATCATACATGTGATGCAGGTCAGTTATATTCCAAAAATGATTCTATGGACACAGACATTTATATTGGTCTGGTGTTATAAGTGATTTGCCTCAGGTGCTCTGTGAAGCGGGTGACGCTGTTTTTAATGCAGGCTAGCTGATACCATAGAAATGTGTTAGCCTTGCATTAGCCTAGCGCCATGGAACTCTTCAAATGATATAAAACTGCATGAATTACAAAAAAAATATCTCCAGAAATCAGCAACACTCTGGATAACTAGGAAATGAGGCCCTATGTCAAAAATCCTGAAATATCCCTTTAATTCCTCTTTAGTATCATGGCTGTGTAGGACAGGTCAACCAGAGTTCATGGAATCACACAGAAGAGGGGCGTGTCCAAGAAAGAGCTGACTCAAACATATGAACATGCACTGGATTCCTTCGACTGGATTTTGTGCGTCATCCTGATGTTTTTTTTTACGTAACACAAAGTTCCTCTGCCTTTCAGAGCTCGGTCCGTAGTGATGAATCGCTCTCGGCTGACATTTGATGAATTTAGCCCATGCTTTGCTTTGTCCCTCCATAATATTTCAGCCGTGAGAGAATTCATTGCGTTTATTTTTGACCCAAAGCAACGTTTGAGGTATGGGAGGGCTTATAGTAGTACTACTACAGGAGTATAGTAGCGTCTTATAGTCCATATGACCAAAGCCTTGTGGGCGAGAAGGAGAGCTATAAGCCATATTTGGTAACACTTTACATTACGGGCCGGCAAGTCCTTGGTACTTACAGTGGAAATTCTAGATACTTACGGTGGTACTTACAGTGGTAAATACTAGTAATAATAGTGGTAATTCTAGGTACTTATGGTGGTACTTACAGTGGTAAATACAAGTAATAACAGTGGTATTTCTAGGTACTTATGTTGGTACTTACAGTGGTAAATACAAGTAATAATAGTGGTACTTCTAGGTACTTATGTTGGTACTTACAGTGGTAAATACAAGTAATAACAGTGGTATTTCTAGGTACTTATGTTGGTACTTACAGTGGTAAATACAAGTAATAATAGTGGTACTTCTAGGTACTTATTTTGGTACTTACAGTGGTAAATACAAGTAATAACAGTGGTATTTCTAGGTACTTATGTTGGTACTTACAGTGGTAAATACAAGTAATAATAGTGGTACTTCTAGGTACTTATTTTGGTACTTACAGTGGTAAATACAAGTAATAACAGTGGTATTTCTAGGTACTTATGGTGGTACTTACAGTGGTAAATACAAGTAATAACAGTGGTATTTCTAGGTACTTATGTTGGTACTTACAGTGGTAAATACAAGTAATAATAGTGGTACTTCTAGGTACTTATTTTGGTACTTACAGTGGTAAATACAAGTAATAACAGTGGTATTTCTAGGTACTTATGGTGGTACTTACAGTGGTAAATACAAGTAATAATAGTGGTACTTCTAGGTACTTACAGTGGTTAATACTAGTAATAATAGTGGTACTTCTAGGTACTTATGTTGGTACTTACAGTGGTAAATACTAGTAATAATAGTGGTAATTCTAGGTACTTATGTTGGTACTTACAGTGGTAAATACAAGTAATAATAGTGGTACTTCTAGGTACTTATGTTGGTACTTACAGTGGTAAATACAAGTAATAACAGTGGTTTTTCTAGGTACTTATGTTGGTACTTACAGTGGTAAATACAAGTAATAATAGTGGTACTTCTAGGTACTTACAGTGGTAAATACTAGTAATAATAGTGGTACTTCTAGGTACTTATGTTGGTACTTACAGTGGTAAATACTAGTAATAATAGTGGTACTTCTAGGTGCTTATGGTGGTACTTACAGTGGTAAATACTAGTAATAATAGTGGTACTTCTAGGTACTTATTGTGGTACTTACAGTGGTAAATACTAGTAATAATAGTGGTACTTCTAGGTACTTATTTTGGTACTTACAGTGGTGCTTATGGTGGTACTTACAGTGGTAAATACTAGTAATAATAGTGGTACTTCTAGGTACTTATTGTGGTACTTACAGTGGTGCTTATGGTGGTACTTACAGTGGTATTTCTAGGTACTTGTTGTGGTACTTAAAGGATACTATAGTGAGAATTACAAGGTATGTACTTCTAGAAACGGTGGTAACTCTTAGTAATGAAGGCTGTACTTCTTGTTTTCCCTAGTGCTGTTCCATGTTGTTTTATCGTCACACGATCCTAGAAATTACTTCTGTTTGTAGAAGTACCTCATTTACTACGCACTTTACTACCTGCTGCTGTAGTATCCTTGAATTACCAGTAAGTACCAAAGTAAATAGAAGTACTACCTTCATTACTAAGAGTTACCCTTGTATCTCTGAGTAATGAGAGATACAGGGGCAACTCTGTGACTCCCTAAGCCTATCCCCAATTACTAGTACTTACCACTTTTTAGTACCACAATAAGTACCACTGTCATTACTAGTATTTACCACTGTAAGTACCACCGTAAGTATCTAGAATTACCACTGTAAGTACCATGGACTTACCGGCCCGTAATGTAAAGTGTTACCCAATATTTTAATGATTTCAGGCCAAATCCAAAGACACAATTTCGACAAAACGTCATAAAATATTGTACATAATTGTAAAATAATAAATAATAATAAAATCTGTGTGCAGGGAGCTGTGAAAGGGAGGACGGGCTCACTCTTGGAGAGCTGGGCGGCGCTGCGCGTGGTCAGGATCTCGATGAAGGTTTCCACGTGAAACTCGCCGTTGTTCTCCCCGGACTCAAACAGGACCTGCGATCACAACACCGGATTAAAGACGACGTGTGTTTGGTGTGGGGTGTGTCGCAGAGTTCTGGGGGGCGGGTGGTCACCTCGGCATCGCGGTGGGCCAGCTCCATGTCCACCTCGGTGCTGGTGTCTCGGGTGGTCCGGTACAGGGCCAGCAGGGCCTTCTCAAAGTCCCCGCTGGCCTCACTCTTCAGCACCTCCTCCAGGTCATCTCCGTACTCTGCACCGAGAACGCCAAGAACAAAATAATGTGTCAAGAACAAAACAATGTCTACAGAGCTGTTGAATTTCTTAACTTAGTGTGAACATCTCTGTTGACCAATCGCTGACGTCCACTCTCAAAGTGTAAAGTATCAACATCTGAGTAAAGTTTTCGTGAACGATCGCACAATGAGAAGATCTCCACAAGTCCCCACACACTATATGCACATACCGTAAACGCTCTAATATAGGCCGGGGCCTTTATTTACTCAAGGGCATCTAGGACCAGGCCTTTATTGGAACCAGGCCACAATTAGAGACAGGCCTTTATTTCTATTTGAGCAAAACGGACGACCAGGAAAATGAAGAAAAACAACATTTGTGTCCATTTGCACCTAAAATATTAGGTTCATTTATTAATGAACATTTCAAACCCTCTCCCAGCGGCTGGAACATTGACGCCTTTTATTTTGTCGGGACAACAGGAAGTGTTTCGTTGCTGTTAGCGGAGCTTTGACATCAGTGTCACTGCAGGTTTCTGTTTCGCTTTTACCGCGGACCGGATTATTTGTTGTTATCTTGTGTAAAAGGCGAGTTTAGACGGAGCGTTTGTGTTTGTGATCGATCATGAGACTGACCCGAGAGAAGACGAGACACTCGCGCTGATGGGAGGAGTTATTTTGAGGCGTGGGACTGACCTGCACACGGAGCAGCTGGACGTGCTTTGAAGACGCGATGGTGACTTTATTAAAACCCTGGAGGATCATTTGTTGCTTTCCCTGTTTCTACAAATAGTCACAGGAGGTTTGAAAAGTGGCTAAATCTGTGTCAAAGTTACGCTCGGATCAGCTCCTCCGCAGCGTCCCCCCTCGGCCCGGGTTCCCGTTTGTTACTTCCTGCACGTGAGTTTTCATTTACACGAGTATGAGACAAATTCCTAACATGGGGAATATTTCTACCGCAATAGTTTCTAATAATCGCCCCGGCCTGTTTTAGAGACCGGCTTTAATTTGCCTCCGCCAGCCGCGAACCCGGCCACTGTTAGAGACCCGGCCTCTGTCAGAGACCCAGCCGCTAATGGAATACAGGCCAGTATGAGAGAATTTACGGCAACAGCAGATGGCGAGAGCAGCCACCTATCTGGACCCCGAGTTACTGTCCGCAAAAGTGATGCTCGGAAAGAACAAGGTGTGAAAGGCGAGGACTGTCCCTGCCGGTCAAAGTTGGTGGGGAGTCGGGACATGTCCACACCAAGGAAGTTACGCCCATATGCTTTGCACTCACAGACAAATGGTCAGGATAAAACCAAGTCCACGTCAGACCCAAATCTAGACCAGAGTCTCCTAAGGGTACACACTAAACAACACAAAACAGCTTCCTTCAATAGAAGCGGAGCTGCAGAGAGAAGTTTTCTTTCTAAATGCTTTCCAAAAACAGCTGACCAAACCTTCTGTTGGTCTGTAAATGCAGTAAATTACAATAACTGCCTTGTATAAAATGTCTCTCTCAAAATGGCTGTAGTGAATGTCTTGAAATAGGCCTCTGTCTCTTTAAGAACCTCTGAGCCTTTAGACACGCCCCCTCCACACGCTGTCTGTGGCATCAGTGGGGAGGGGGTTCTGCTGAGGAGCAGTGGTTGGTTACTCGGCTGGTGACGAAAGCTCGGAGGCGTCTCCAGGAGGTGGGGGCGTTCCTAGGAGGACTCAGGCAAACCTGTTCCTAAAATGGCCGCCATCAGAGTTTTTACAGATTACTCAAAAATACGTGAATGTGCCAAGGCAACACTTCAGGCATGTTTTTTGTCAAATTTTTATCATTTTTTTGTTACATTTTTTTGTCACATTTTTATCACATTTTTATCACATTTTTATCACATTTTTGTCACATTTTTCTCACTTTTTTGTCACTTTTTTGTCATTTTTTTGTCATTTTTTTGTCATTTTTTTGACTAATTTTTGTCATTTTTTTGACTAATTTTTATCAATTTTTTTGTCATTTTGTTCTAATATTTTGTCACATTTTTGTCAAATTTTTATCACAATTTTGACATTTTTTTTGTCACATTTTTGTCATTTTTTTGTCTACTTCTTGTGACATTTTTGTGACATTTTTGCCACTTTTTCATCAATTTTTCGTCACTTTTTTGTCAATGTTTTCTCACTTTTTTGTCACATTTCCATAATAATAGAGGAGCAGTGGTTGGTTACTCGGCTGGTGACGAAAGCTCGGAGGCGTCTCCAGGAGGTGGGGGCGTTCCTAGGAGGACTCGGGCAAACCTATCCCTAAAATGGCCGCCATCAGAGTTTTTACAGATTACTCAAAAATACGTGAATGTGCCAAGGCAACACTTCAGGCATGTTTTTTGTCAAATTTTTATCATTTTTTTGTTACATTTTTTTGTCACATTTTTCTCACTTTTTTGTCACTTTTTTGTCATTTTTTTGTCATTTTTTTGACTAATTTTTGTCATTTTTTTGACTAATTTTTATCAATTTTTTTGTCATTTTGTTCTAATATTTTGTCACATTTTTGTCAAATTTTTATCACAATTTTGACATTTTTTTTGTCACATTTTTGTCATTTTTTTGTCTATTTCTTGTGACATTTTTGTGACATTTTTGCCACTTTTTCATCAATTTTTCGTCACTTTTTTGTCAATGTTTTCTCACTTTTTTGTCACATTTCCATAATAATAGAGGAGCAGTGGTTGGTTACTCGGCTGGTGACGAAAGCTCGGAGGCGTCTCCAGGAGGTGGGGGCGTTCCTAGGAGGACTCAGGCAAACCTATCCCTAAAATGGCCGCCATCAGAGTTTTTACAGATTACCAAGGCAACACTTCAGCCATGTTTTTAATGAGGGAATGACATAATAACATGATGTAAAGCTTGAAAAAGTCCATTTTGCATAATACACTTTAAGTTTATTTCTGCTTTTGGTCTTGTATTTTCTCAACTGTGCATTGTCCTTCATCCGAACCATTCCAATAACGACACCTAACCAGAAGCAGGTCTAAACCAGGCAGGGACAATGACACAGTCTGAGTGGAATCCAGACAAACAGCAGTAAAGCCTGTCATCAGTCTCACACTGGTCATTTGAAAACTACACATACATCTTTTTCAGCCGAACACACTCATTTTGTTGCTAGTTATACTTCCTGAAACAAACACCAATCCTACTGTCGCAGTTAACGTGTAAGTATGTGGAAAAAAAACACAGACTCTGGACCAGTCGCACCGTTTTTGAAGACCGTGGCGATCTCCTCGATCTGCTCTCGGGTTCTCGTGGCGAGGATCTCCACCAGAACATCTTCATCAGTTCCCCAACGCTGAGACACAGGAAAAGCTCGGTTAAAACTCATATGTGGTCATACAAAAGGCATAGATATAGACGGCATCTCTGGGAAAACCCATGATTGAAGTTGCCAGAGTTCAAAATAAGAGGGTGGGGCCTACTTTTTTACCGACTGCTCCACCACTACTTTATCAAACGCTGAATTATGGGTGTATTTTCCACCAAAACAATACACAGAGCCACAGAGGAGGACCAAGTGGTTCAATTACCCAGATTTACATATAACAATAATGGTTATACTGTATGTACTAACCATAGTGCTAATCATAATGCTAAACTTAGCACTCGAAACTAGTCGTTAGCTTGTAGCATGAAGCTGTTTTTTTAGTACTAGTGCTGGAGTTTCCAAACTTTTTGTGCCGCGACCCCCAAGATCACCAAACTCTGGACCCCCGATTGCAGAAGTCGATCATGATCGGAAGGTCAGGGGTTCGAATCCAGGCTGGGTTGATGGTTCCTTACTGTGAAGCGCTTTGAGTGCCTAATGTAGGTGGTAAAGGGGAGGTAGTCATCAATCAATGGATGGATGGATGGATGGATGGATGGATGGATGGATGGATGGATGGATGGATGGATGGATGGATGGATGGATGGATGGATGGATGGATGGATGGATGGATGGATGGATGGATGGATGGATGGATGGATGGATGGATGGATGGATGGATGGATGGATGGATGGATGGATGGATGGATGGATGGATGGATGGATGGATGGATGGATGGATGGATGGATGGATGGATGGATGGATGGATGGAAAAAAGTTAAAAGATGATGGATGATGGATGACTGATGATGATAGGGATTTCTTATGGTTTTAATCAGTCACATGGTTAAAAACACCCAACTCTTTTATCAGCTGTGGATATATCTGGCAGAAGAACAAGGCATTTAACCTGTTCATTTGACCATAAACTGCATTTTGAAAGACCTGAGGTGAGGCCTGCCACTGCGCACGATATCCGGGAGTCTGCACTTTCTTCAAAAAATGTGGACTGTACAAAAGCCAATTTGTTTTGCAACTCTGCATGGCTTAGGAGGTTTTTTTTTTTTTTTTTTAATTCTTTATTTGTAAATTTTAGCACTTTAAAGATGGGTACAGTTTGCGTATGTGTGCAAACATGAGCACAGCATTATTATTCACTTGACAGAACACTGTCCCATCAAAAAACAAATAGAAAAAACAGAAAAACAAACAAACAGAAACAGAACTTCAGGGAGTGACCACTACATTGTCTTTAACGTCGGACTCACAGAATCAAACCAGGCTTTTTAATTTTTATATAGGTGACCCATTTTTCCCAATACTCAAAGAACTTCTCTTGTTTTTGGTATACAAATGCCGTCAGCTCTTCCATTTTAAAAATATTCAATGTTATATCCCACCATGCAGATACAGTGGGAATATCTTGTGATAACCATTTCTGAGTTATGCATTTCTTGCTTGCCACCAACAGGATGCTTAACAAATACTTATCTTTTTTCCTCCATTCCTGTGGTAAGCATCCAAAGTAAACAGTTTTTATTTCGAAAGGAAATATACATTTGAAAATGTCTTGTAATGCTCTGTGAATGTTCATCCAATATTGATGATGATGATGCATTGGTTTTATATAGCGCTTTTCTGGACACTCAAAGACGCTTTACATTGCACTATTCATTCACTCCATACTCGGTGGTGGTAAGCTACTATTGTAGCCACAGCTGCCCTGGGGTAGACTGACGGAAGCGAGGCAACCAGTCTGCGCCATCGGCCCCTCCGACCACCACCACTCACTCACTCACGCATTACATTCGCTAGGCTTCCTGGTGTTACTAAACGGTCTCCCATCCAAGTACCGACCAGGCCCTTCCCTGCTTAGCTTCCAAGGTCTGACGGGATTGGGCAGAGCATAGGCGGTATGACCACATACTATTGTTTGATAAGTGGGCAATTCCATAGGATGTGAAAGTGATTTGCACGTTGGTCCCCACATTTTCTCCAACAAATAGGAGGTCGTCCGTCAATGTGTGTTTTTTGACATGGAGTGATAAAGAATCTTATTATTGTTTTCCAACCATATTCCTTCCATCTCTGTGAGTTTGTACATTTCCATTGGAGTTTCCATATTGTTGTCCATTCTTCCTCTGATATTGTCATCCCTCCCTCTTTCTCCCACAATGTCCTTACATACTCAGTTGAATGGGATTTACGATTCATCAGACATTTATACAAGGTCGAAATAAGCTTCTTATTTGATTTCCCATCATATGCATTTCTAAACAATTGTAACAGGGCCATGTTACCTTCTGACACAGCATCTACTTTTGTATCTATATAATGACGTATTTGTAGGTATCGATAAAAATCCTGCTTCTCTAGAGCATATTTGTGTTTAAGTGTGTCAAAACTGATCACTTTTCCATCCTTAATAAACTTGCTTAAAATTGTTATACCTTTAGAAGTCCAAAATTTGAATCGTAAATCCAATTTGTTTGGTAAAAATTCAGAGTCATATGCATACCATTTTAGCCCTGCAATATCTTTTTTCAAGTTACATTCTTTGATTACTTTTTTCCAAACAGAAAGAGAACATTGGATCCAAGGATTATCTACAGTATCAATATATGTTTGAATATTCCCATCAGCCAAAGTTGCTTGTATTGGAAAAGAAAAGATTTTTTCCTCTATGTTTTTCCATTGGGAATTATATGATATGTCACACCAATTTATCAGGGCCTTAATCTGTGCTGCATAAAAATAATCCCTTAAAGAAGGCAGGCCCCATCCTCCCTTCTCTTTAGCCAATTGCAAGGTCTTAAAACAGACTCTTGGCTTTTTCCCCTCCCACAAATATCTCGATGGCTTAGGAGGGGTTTAAATGTAAAGGAGTGAGTAAAAGTAAAAACTTGATTGACCAAGACCGTCTTTCTGTGGATGAAGTGCAGTATATATCGGCACTACGAGGCAACCAGTCTGCTCCATCGGCCCCTCCGACCACCACCAACCACTCAGTCACTCACTCACTCACTCCATTCACCAGGCTTCTTGGTGTTACCAAACGGTCTCCCATCCAAGTACAGACAAGGCCGTTCGCTGCTTAGCTTCCAAGGTCTGAAGCAGGGACTTAGGTCTGAGTTTCCATAGACTAACATTGGCTAAAAACAGTATCAAAAGTGGAGGAAAAAAAGCCATGGAACAAGTGACAAATCACTACTGGTAAATGCATCTAATGCACAGTAGTGTTAGTAAGATAATAACTCCAGTATCTTACCATTTAAAATCTCCATTAGTTTATAATGTAAAAAGCCAGCAAGCAAATGCCATGATGCTTATGTAGTGGTGTGAGGTCACGCCTATAAAAGGACACCGCGTTTTCTATTCCGCCCCTCCACCTGAGCTCTCCCACCCGTGACGTCAGACGCTGCTGTGCAGGAGCCAGGCCGTCATGGCCCAAGACGCGAGACAATCCACGTTACTTTTAGGCGCACTAAAGCCCCTGATGTAAAGGCGTCAAGCCCAGAGGCTAGCGAGAGTGTGCGGGCATCGTAGCGTTGGTGAGTTAGTCTTGTACCGATTACCTGTCTAGTGTGCGTGTGTGAGCTCACGGGGTACTGTTTGTAGCATGCCGGTGGCTCGGCGATGGATCTCTTCCACGTGGGCGTGCGCGTTTGGGTGGCTGTAGGAGCTGCGTGCCATCACCCGCGCAACTCATGGTATGGCTGTCAAAATACCCGTGCTAATTTGTATCTTCTTTGAAAGAGATGTAAAGTAGCCTAAACGTTTATTACTTTCAGGCTCTGTCTGCAGCGAGTGTCCCAAGCTTCCCCTTTTGGACCAGCTTCTGTTCCGTTCTGTGTCCATGAAACTGTGATGTCTGTCATGGAGGTTATCGGAAACAAGATGTATGAAGTTTGAAATTGTATTTATTAATAAAATTATACCCCAAGTCATTTGTGTTGCTGGGTAAGACCAGCTGGCGTTGTGGCAAAAATCTGATTTAACTGAACCAGCAAATATAGCCTATGCTAGTACCATTATTTGGTTACCTGTCCATCCGGCTACACTTAGCGGTGTGACAACTCTATATCAGTACTACGTATAAGAGAAGACCCAGCCGGTTCACCTTGGTGGCCTTCCTGATGCAGTGGGCGTCCAACTGAGCTGGCGTCATCAGCAGCGCCAGGGTCACGTCCTCCAGGTCATACTTCAGCGCTGACCGCAGAGCCTTTTCCAGAGGCTGCGAAGAACAGAGGGCAGTGAACGCACCATCGGAATGATACATCACAGAAGGTATGATACAAAAGTCCTCTTCTGTATTTTTGTGTGTCCTTTTCAAAAGCCCCTTAGCAACTGTTTGCTATATCTCTGGCAAGAAGTGTAGTTTAAGACACATTATACCAATACCAGCGCATTATCCTACTGACCGGGTCAAAATGGGTTACAATGTGCAGTGGAGGAATAATAAAATATGCAATGAAGGGGACACTACAACTATCAAGGCTATGGCACTCATGGAGCTACCTCCAGGAATGTTCATGTGGACTGGCTCTTGCACTACCAGGTAAGTTATCTTTCGTTGTTAGTCTATAGTATTTGTAAAATATGAGTGTTATTGTTAAGTTAGCTGCTGGCTAAACCTACAGGAGCTTCCCTAGTCTTCTGACCTGTGACCACTCAGGCTTACGAACGCCCAAAGAGAGGCTCTTACCGCAGGGCTGGCACTTAGAAAGTAAAAAACAGATATTCCAGCAGCAGAAATAGCTTTTTTTTGACGATGTCCAGCAACGACAGCTCATGAAACTCTTGGAAAACAACAAGACAGATGGTTGACACGTTGACACGCCAAATAAGCTGCTAACTTTTGAGACAAGAAACAGGAGAAACTGGCCCTATTAGTTTCAATGGGAGGACATCCGGATAATATCTCGTAGCAAAGGGTGCCATGAGGCATCACTGGACCGGGCTAAAATACAGTGGTTGCTACACAGAATTTTGCACAAACAATAATGATTGATAATATCTCAGGGCCCTGACACCCCTTTAAAAATGTGCCAAATGGTTCCGCCCACACACCGGCGTTCAGCACCAGCTTCAGCTCAGCACTGACTTGATGAGGTAGACTCTGTGATGAATGGCAGATATTAGTCTGGCCTCGCTCTAATGTGCTTTTATTTAACACTAGCCTGTTCTAGCGGCCCTCAGAGGAAACTTTCTTGTCATAAATGACAGTTAAGCATGAGGTGAGGCGAGTCCTGCCTCTGCCTGCTCTGAGAAGAGGATGGTGCAGAGTCAGAGACAGAGCTCCTTCTCTCCTCGTTTTAACCTCTAAAGTTTCTCTTTCCTCATATTTATTATAATTGAGCCTCAGGCCAATACAGGGACAAAAGCCACGCCGTTTTCGCCGAATTAATGATGCTAATCAGCCGCGCACATTTGGATTCACGCATTATAAATGCACAGCTTTGGAGACGAGTCAGCCTGGTTCTAGTGAAAGGTGGAGCTCGAGCCGTTTAGTCTATTCCAACAACAATTTACTGACAATACACTTAAAGATACAGGCTTCAAATATATGAGAGAAATCAGACTGAAGCCCTTGAGTTTTGTGTTCAGGCCTGTGGCCACAGAGACATCATATAGTGTCATATTTCTTTTGCAAAATAGCATTTTAATGCATATTTTAAAGTCACAAATGTGTTATTCTCAGCACAAATATCCTCTGTCCCTGGTGCAGTCCTCCTGTTTAATGTGGTCTGCTGATAATCATTATGCTCTACCTAAAACTAGCCATTTCAATTGGCCCAATGAAAGTAGAATATTCCACCCTGATCTATATATCTGTTTATTTGTTTCAAGTCAATGTTTGACATGTAATTGCATCCGATTTGGCGTCAGTTACAGTAATTGAATAACCTTTATTCCTGTAGTGACACAAACAAACAAACCATGACCTCAGTACCCATTGGATTGGATCTGTGTTTGTATATGAAGCCAACCCATTTTTTCACTTAGTTATATATATATATATATATATATATATATATATATATATATATATATATATATATATATATATATATATATATATATATATAACATATATATATATATATAACATATATATATATATAACATATATATATATATATATAACATATATATATATATATATATAACATATATATATATATATATATATATATATATATATCACATATATATATAACATATATATATATATATATATAACATATATATATAACATATATATATATATATATATATATATATATATATATATATATATATATATATATATATATATATATATAATAAAGTTCTAATAGAATATAAATGAACTGCGCTGTCAAACCACTAAACCACAGTTTTGTGGTCAAAGAACATAGAATATGAAATGTGAATTTCATATGGGGGGTCCACCAAGATAGTTTGTACCCAGGGCCCTCAATTTAGTGCTACGCCCCTGGCCATTGGGACGTACCTCTCCTGCGACGGCCTCGTACACAGCCTTGATCTTCTGCCTCTGCTCGTTGCTCCTCATCACCAGGACTGAGACGATCACGTCCTCGTCCACGCCTAACACACACACAAATATTATTTACTTATCAGTAAAGCCTGACTCCTCAACTTACAACTTCCTCACAGATCCGTCCAGGAAGTAAAGTCATCAACAACACACTGCCCGACTCATTAAAGTCATATTTGATAGTTGATGTCAGTAAAGCATCATTAAAGAACACCCAGAGTAAATGTGTTTTTGTTGATCAACGGCCGCAAAGAGTCTTAACTTAGCAGTGATTCCAGAACATTCTCAGAGAACTCTAAACAAGGAAGGGGAAAGAACTGCCTGAGGTGGTGTGGTTGACCCGCTGCTGGGTCTGAGTCATCATTTCAAAAGCTGTCCTTGATCCTAAAAGCTAGATAAAAAAGTAAATTCAAATCATTGTAAATACTATTTCACATAGAAGAAAACTATCTGTTAAATGATGAAATAAACAGTAAGCTATACTTTAAATGATCATACAAAATGTGTGAAAGCCTTCAGGTGGTGTTGGATTGTGGCGGTGGAGAAGTAAGTGCATCTTTAATGGGATCAACCACAAACATGATTCCTGCACAATCCAATCGAACGTTTCATTTATTCACAGTCATCACATGTGTTTGGAGAATGTCTCTCCTGCCTCTTCGCTCCGTTATTTTGTCCTCTGCTTAGGGAACTCCTAAGCTGCTTAAAAGTCCTATTCCCTGCTCTTAAAGGGGCTAGATGCAAGTTAGCCATTTATGCTAACTACTGCCACCTCAGGTCATACGTGTAACTGCAGCTTCTATATTAAGCTCGTGCATGACGGCACTTCAGACCGAAGTAACACCTTTTTGAGAGACAGTGCAGGATTTTAGAGGCAGTTGTGGTGAACAGGTCTGAGCTCATTCTACACATTAGGACATGGCTGGAACATGTAGGGGGAGGAAATACATAATTTTAACATTTTTAAACTGTATAGTCCCTTTAAGAGATCTCACCTGATGAGCTCTCTTAAGAGCCAGGATTCTATAGGAATAGCTTTTTTCTTTCCTGGGATCTACTCTTCACTTTTAGGGGAAATTCTAAGAGAACATTATGATTCTAAGAATTTGGCCACTAAGAGCAACTCTTTGCACTAAGAATCTTTAGGAATATGGCCCCAGATGTTTAAAAGCTCTATAGTAGATTTAAATTGTAATAATAATTAAAATCAGCTAAATCGGCCTGGGTCTCTATAGCCATGGGAGTGGATCTCTCCTTCTGTGGTTCTCCCCAAGGTTTCTCTTTTCTCCTGCCGGGTTTTTGAGTTTTTCCTTGCCGTGCTGGAGAGTCTAAGGACGGGGGACGCCCACGCCGCTCGTCGCTGCCTCCTATTGGACATTATATTTTCCATTATATTTACCAGAACTTTTAATTGTCATATTTATTGCTCTGTTTTATTGCCTTGATGTTTGGTGCAGCTGTGAGGCCACTTCTGTTGTGATATTGGGCTATACAAAACCATTAAACTTGAAACTTGAACTTGAAACTAAATCCCATCATAGTGAATAGGGTTAAAGTTCCACTGGACCCGGAAGTAGAACGATGACATCATCACTTAACAGACCCTGCAGGATTCAGACGTAAGGGGCGAGGAAAGCCCTTCTCTGTGGTCCTCATGGTGGGGAGCTGACATCGCTGTTGTCCCACCCCCTGGTGCTCAGGGGCGACTCCAAAGGAAACTTGGTAGACAGGATTCTAATTGAACTGTAGACCTCCCTAGAACGGCTTTAAAGCCTGGCTCTTTTTTCTAAAAATCGTCCAGATATTTTCCTCGACTGAAATAAGGCTAAAGAGAAATGAAAAGGAGAGAGTAAAAACATCCAAACTTCTGCTGACAGTCTGAAAGAGCCTCAGATCATGTGAATTCACTGCCAAAGGAGCAGCTCTGAGCTTTGTTCATGAGGAGCAGCTCAATGAAGCAGAGGAACAACATTAAATATGATTATAATGAATATTACATATGCAACTAGACTAAAATTGAAGAGAATTATTTGACTTAATCTCAACTAAAATTGAATTACATTTTCATCAGAAACTAAGACTAAAACTACCTTAAATACGTTGTCTTGTATATTTGATCTATGGGTGGACTGTGAACATATTAATCACACGCCAATGAAAAGTCATATCAGGACAGCGTTCGTCTCAAAGTGAAGTGGAATGGGCTCTGTGCTTTTAGTAACTGCAGTTCTCTGAATGTGCATCGTCTAAAACAAACCAGCAAGGCCCTGGAGTTTGCCTGTTCTCCCCGTGTATGCATCGGCTTCCTCCGGGTACATGGCCACATGCAACATACCCACTGGTTAGGGCCAATGAAAGGCGTGCCTCGGCTCTGTTTACAATGTTGTGTCGTCATGGGAACGCAACACACGGTCTCTTGTCATTGATTGATCAAAGACACATTTAGAGCTGACAAAAAAGTGGATGGACTTGAAGCGAATAAAGCTCGACTGTGATGAATGACTGACCTTTGGTTTGGATGGCGCTCTGCAGGACGGAGGCGTCATCCCGGGCGCTGAAGTTGGGGTACGGCGCCACTGTGCCGTAGTACTTGGGTTTGGTCTTCCCCTTCACCTGCCGACAGAAAGGACCCGTGTACTTTTACTTCACTTATAATGGCAGCGGGGCTTCAGACACTGCTAACACTTCAGACACTGCTAACACTTCGGACACTGCTAACACTTCGGACACTGCTAACACTTCGGACACTGCTAACACTTCGGACACTGCTAACACTTCGGACACTGCTAACACTTCGGACACTGCTAACACTTCGGACACTGCTAACACTTCGGACACTGCTAACACTTCGGACACTGCTAACACTTCAGACACTGCTAACACTTCGGACACTGCTAACACTTCGGACACTGCTAACACTTCAGACACTGCTAACACTTCAGACACTGCTAACACTTCAGACACTGCTAACACTTCAGACACTGCTAACACTTCAGACACTGCTAACACACTCAAAGACAAAGACAAAAACGCCAGAGATTTGTGTTGAGAAAATCAAGAGAATAATTAGCCATTTTGGATAAAGAATTAACTAGTTATTTTTCCTTTTTTCTTGAGTTCAAAGCTCAATAAAGAATTATCAACAAATCCTGCACAAAGACACCTCAGAATAGGGCTGGGTAATGTTGTATTGTTTTGATATCGGTGCTGAAAGTTGGTTTTCCACACAGATACAAGTATGACACCTTTTTCGATACCAATGCGAAAATATCTGTCTTCCAGAACCAGAAAACAGAACAATAATGTTGAATAAAGTAAAATGTACAATATCAGTCTCATCTCCCATGTCAAGAAATGTGTGAAATTGGAGAATATTTGGGGAAAAATGGGCAAAATTGTAAGAAATTTTGACAAAAAAAAGAAATGAAAAAATTGAAAAAATTTGAAAAAAAAAGGGCCAGTAAGAAGGAAAAATGTCTAAAATAAATGGGGGAAAAAATGGGGCAAAAATGGGGGGAAAAGAGGAGAAAAATATTAGTAACAAAAAAACGGCAAAAAGTAGAAAAATAAATAAATACATTGGAAAAATTGGGCAAAGAAAACTGTATTTTTCCATTTTTCAGTACCTGCTTTTAATACTTAACATTTTTTGATAGTAGATGTACTAAACTCGGATCGTTAAACCCATCGCTACTTCAGAACGGATAAAAAGCTGCTTAAAAGTATTTTTATATATAAATATCAATGGATAAATGGTGACACAGTGCACCAATAAAACAGATTTGGGTGCGTTTGGCAAAGTTTACACATTTCAGACTTCCATTTTAGAAAAGCCTCTGACTCCAGGGCCTTTAAAACTTCTTATTTATTTTATTTTACCTTTTTTTTTTAACCAGGAAAGTTCCACTGAGATTAAGAATTGAGTCACTGCGGCAGAAACCACGTTTTACATCTGATTTAAATACCCCATGTCTGCACCTGCTGCTAGAGCCACGTGACCAGAGCGTGGCCATGCTTTACCTGGACTGATTTACTTTTGTTTACTTTTGTGGCTTACTCAAAAACAAATACAGTGCATGTCCAGCCTTATCAACTTTCAATTTATGCATTTTTACTTGAATGGAGTGAAAGAGTTTACACCTTGACTGCCAATCCAGAATTGTGAGGCACTTTCTTTCCACTCGAACCACAATTGTCAAGCATCTTATTTGACTTTGTAAAAGGTTTTCACTCACCGTCACCGTGTCATCCTCACCCTTGCGGTCTTTAATGATGTCACCGAAGAACCTCTTGAAAAAAGTCATCTTCCTTTCCGCACCTGTCAGGTCTGAGAGTTTAACTTCTCTGTCCCCGTCTGTGAAACCAAGCAGACAGGCAGGCAGGCAGACACGCCCTTCCTCTGAATCCTGTCGGGTTAAAGCAAAGGCACTGGCCCTGCCCCCTTTTGTATCAGGTGTGTCATCTGGCCCCGCCCCTCACAGGTGTGGGACAGCGGGACATTCCTCGTCCATGAGGCGTCAAACTGGTTCAGTCAGTTCAGCCTTCGCTTAACAATAATACAGGCTCTGCTTTGTCTCCGAGGGGGTGATCAGTGACACAACTGTTTATGGAGACACACCAGAGTCTGTTTGTTTTTGTTTATGGAGACACACCATAGGGCTGCTCGATTATTGAAAAAATAATAATCACGATTATTTTTGTCATAATTGAAATCACGATTATTCAAACGATTATTTGTTGCCTTTAAAAAAAATCCAGCAAAAAAGTGACAAAAATCCATAAAAAAAATGACAAAAATCCAGCAAAAAAGTGACAAAAATCCATAAAAAAAAGACAAAAATCAATCAAAAAAATGACAAAAATCCAGCAAAAAAGTGACAAAAATCCATCAAAAAAGTGACAAAAATCCAGCAAAAAAGTGACAAAAATCCATCAAAAAATGACAAAAATCCATCAAAAAAAAGACAAAAATCCATCAAAAAATGACAAAAATCCATCAAAAAATGACAAGA
Organism: Gobius niger; assembly: GCF_951799975.1. Taxonomy (NCBI): domain Eukaryota; kingdom Metazoa; phylum Chordata; class Actinopteri; order Gobiiformes; family Gobiidae; genus Gobius; species Gobius niger. The sequence goes on along the minus strand of NC_136873.1, from coordinate 3,517,250 downwards.
ATCCCAAAATTAAAAATTAGAAACAAAAAAAAATGTGAAAAAAAAAAAAAATCAAAAAAAAAAAAATTGAAAAAAATTGAAAAAAAAAATTATAATCGATTTTTTGCGATTATGCTAATTTTGTAATCGTTTACTGTTGTAATCGAAATCGTAATCGAATTTCGATTAATTGCACAGCCCTAACACACCAGAGTCTGTTTGTTTTTGTTTATAAAGACACGCCAGAGTCTGTTTTTGTTTATGAAGACACACCAGAGTCTGATTGTTTTTGTTTATGAAGACACACCAGAGTCTGATTGTTTTTGTTTATAAAGACACACCAGAGTCTGATTGTTTTTGTTTATGAAGACACACTAGAGTCTGTTTGTTTTTGTTTATGAAGACACACCAGAGTCTGATTGTTTTTGTTTATGAAGACACACCAGAGTCTGTTTGTTTTTGTTTATGAAGACACACCAGAGTCTGTTTGTTTTTGTTTATGTAGACACACCAGAGTCTGATTGTTTTTGTTTATGAAGACACGCCAGAGTCTGATTGTTTTTGTTTATGAAGACACGCCAGAGTCTGTTTGTTTTTGTTTATGAAGACACACCAGAGTCTGTTTGTTTTTGTTTATGGAGACACACCAGAGTCTGATTGTTTTTGTTTATGAAGACACACCAGAGTCTGATTGTTTTTGTTTATGAAGACACACCAGAGTCTGATTGTTTTTGTTTATGGAGACACACCAGAGTCTGATTGTTTTTGTTTATGAAGACACACCAGAGTCTGATTGTTTTTGTTTATGAAGACACACCAGAGTCTGATTGTTTTTGTTTATGGAGACACACCAGAGTCTGTTTGTTTTTGTTTATGGAGACACACCAGAGTCTGTTTGTTTTTGTTTATGGAGACACACCAGAGTCTGATTGTTTTTGTTTATGGAGACACACCAGAGTCTGTTTGTTTTTGTTTATGGAGACACACCAGAGTCTGATTGTTTTTGTTTATGGAGACACACCAGAGTCTGATTGTTTTTGTTTATGGAGACACACCAGAGTCTGTTTGTTTTTGTTTATGGAGACACACCAGAGTCTGTTTGTTTTTGTTTATGGAGACACACCAGAGTCTGATTGTTTTTGCCATGAATGTCTGACGGCTAGTGCTTGAACCTGTAATGGAAATATTTTGATTTCAACAAGATTTTCTTTTAGTTGTTGAGATAAAGAGTATGTTCTCCTAGGTCAAAATCAGACCCACGGACGTGCCTCACACTTTGTGCCTGTCTTTATTCAGTCAACTCTCATGGCCCTGCTGATCAAGGCCTCACCACGCTGGTCTACTGAAATGTATTGTGTTGCAAAGAGACATCCTGAGTGAATTAGCACAACATGTTATCACACTTTAGTTAAGCTAAGTTATACTTTATTAAGACCTGTAGGAGCAGTGAGCTGCTAGCGTGGGCCGGCACTCAGGGACTCATCTCCATGATGTGGAGCCAGGCTGGTGGTCAGATACACCTGGCTGGAGGATTAACCTATTGCATGTGTTTTACCACTAACCTCTGCAGACACGGGGAGAACATGCAAACTCCACACAGAAAGGCCCCGTCCAGGTGCGAATCGGACCCAGGACCAACGAGCTGTGAGGCACGAGTGCTAACCACTGTGCCAAAGTTGCTTCAAATGTATTAAAGCCTCTGTTTCTGTCACTCCACGTGGTTATTTTGATGTGAGGCTCTATGTCAAACTGAGAGGCCTCTCAATAAACCAGACCTTTATTTCATAAAACTCATCAGAGCTTCTATCGAGCAGTTATTTGTGCATTAGCCCGATGCTAACATGTAGCATCAAGTTAGCATTCTCCGTTATTCATGTATAGATAGATACAGACGGCATCTCGTCATAGAAGGGGGCGTGGTTTCGCCGAGGGGGAAAATAGAATCTTTAGAGAAACACAATTTTTCACTCTTTTTAGCCATTTTCTGGTGGAATATCAACTTATTTATCACATAAAAGTAAAGTCAAGTGTAAATCGGGCCCATTTGGATATTTTCTCACAGCAGATTGTTCTGTAGAAGTGAAAAAACGGCAGTTGTAGCTAGCGCTAGCTAACCGTTAGCATTAGCCCGATGCTAACATGTAGCATCAAGTTAGCATTCTCCGTTATTCATGTATTTATGGGCTGTTGAACCACTTTGCTCCTCTCCATGTCTTTGTATCATTATTTAGTAGAAACTATCTTCATATTTCAGTATTTGTTACAGTAGTTTTTGAATAATTAGAGAAAATTTACATTTTTTCAAAATTGTTTTCCCCCTTAACTGTTTTCAAAAATGACCATATATGGGCGATTCCAGAGATGCCGTCTGTATCTATGGGGGATTAATTTAGCACCTTTACTTTCCATAGTGGCTCCTATGATGATTCACAACTGTGATGATCCAAAAGTGCTGGACACATCTTCATGAAGTACACAAAGTGCTTGTACAAATTCTGAACATTACATGAACGACCTGACATGAACGACAAGGCGAGATTGTTGTGAAAGAGTTGCTCTAAACACCGTTCTCCTCCAGCACACTGCTGTTAGCACACAATTCTTCATTCTCTAGCAGCAGGAAAACAGTGGTTACTGATAATTACAGAGCAAATGGTCACGCAAGGAAAAAGAACTACTCTTTCACCTCCACCACTATGTGAACAAAGCTGAATCATGGAATGAAGGTTGTACCTGAGAAAGATATTGTTACGGCGTTTGGCAAGGGCCCGCTCACGCCTTCAGCGACTCTACGCCTCTCCAATCAACTGGTCCCACCTATTAACTCGGAGGACCAATAAAAGACTCTCCTATCTGGGGTTCGAGGCGGCTGGAACTCAACAGTGCAGTGCGCCTTAGTTGATTGTGTCTCTTGTGTGTGTTCTGACTGATGTAATTTGTGAGACACTAGTTTAGTGAAATTGTTGTAGCTATTGTTTTTTCGTTTGTACCCATTTTTGTGCTCCAGTTAGAGCCTACTTTCGTTGTTATTATTTACCTTATACATATCAAAATAAATTGTAAGCTTTCCTAAAACCCACCAAAATCTGGGTCTTGTGTTACTTCCCTTCACCCTAGAGAAGCAGGTCGTAACATATTGGGGGCTCGTCCGGGATCGTTTTGAAATTTTAACACCTTTCCCGGCGAAAAAAAAAAAAAAAAAAACTTGAAAGTTTCAATTATTTAGGTACGTTCCAAGGTTAGTTGATTGTATTTGGACAGCACCAAAATGGTAACATTCGTTTTAGAAGATTTCTTGATATCTCCTTCCATTGAGGAGCTAAACAAGTTAATTAAGAAGGATCTGGTCAGTATTGCTGACCATTTTGATGTTGTAGTCCCGAAGTCACTTAAAGTGGAGGAAGTAAGAGCGCTCGTTAGGGACGGGTTGGTGGAAAGGGGTTTGCTGTCTTTGCCAGTGGCTGGCCCACCCTCCGTTCTAACCAACCCCGGGTTTGTGACACCTCCTGAAGCAGGGGTGAGATCCCTCCTGGATGCCCCCGTGTTGGCTGAGGGCGAAGAGTCCGAGGGCGCGACTCGGTCTGATCAACCGCGCCGCTCTCTTGTAGACCCCCTTCGGTCCAATGGTTCTCCCGGCTCACCCAGTGAGGCTAAGCTGAAAGTGCGCCTGGCACGCCTCAGAGTGGAAGCCGAGGAGAGGGAGAGTGTGCGCAAAGCCCAACTAGAGTTGGAAATTAGAAAACTGGAAATTGAGGCGGAAACTGCCGTCAGAATCAAGCGTCTGGAGCTCGAAGCCCAGCGCAACAGGCCAAATCCTGACTTTGATGCTTCCCTGTCTTCCACCACCCAAACCAACGCTGCGTTTGATGTGAGTAAATACCTTCCTCTTATGCCAATTTTTAGAGAAAGTGAGATTGACTCATATTTTGCAGCATTTGAAAGAATTGCGACGGCATTACAGTGGCCGCGTGAAGTTTGGTCTCTCCTGTTGCAATGTAAAGTCCAAGGAAAAGCACAGGAGATTATTGCTGCATTGTCACTTGCAGACAGCCTGTGCTACGACACAGTTAAAGCTGCTGTTTTACGCGCCTACGAATTGGTACCCGAGGCGTATAGACAAAAATTCAGAAATCACAGAAAAGCCCATAATTGCACCTATGTTGAATTCGCTAGGGAGAAGGGAACGTTTTTTGACAAATGGTGTGCGTCTGCTAAAGCTGACACCCTGTCCACTGTCCGAGAGCTTGTTTTGTTAGAGGATTTTAAGAGAAACCTTCCGGACCGGGTTGTTGTGTATTTGAACGAACAAAAAGTTAAAACTCTCTCCGAAGCCTCTGTGTTAGCTGACGAGTTCGTGTTAACCCATCGGAGCGCATTCCCTGTCACTAATGAACAAACCCGTGCGCATCCACCTGCGGGCGCTTACCCTGTTAAGCCTGCTAATGGTAACACGGAGCGAGAGTGTTTTTACTGCCATACACCTGGACACATCATTGCGTTCTGCCCTGCCTTACAACGAAAAGCGGCTCAGTCCGCACCTCAAACCAAAGGCGTTGGGTTAATCAAGTTGGACAAATGTAGCTTAGCTCCCAACGCCGTGCCAAAATCTGACTCGTGTTTTGAGCCTTTCATATTTCAGGGTCTAGTTTCTCTTACTGGCGAAGCACCTGATCAGCGTCCCATTCGTATACTCAGAGACACTGGCGGCTCACAGTCTGTCATTTTGGCCAGTGCTCTGCCGTTTTCTTTTAAGTCGTCTTGTGGCTATCGTTCTGTGCTAAGGGGGATTGAAATGGGTTGCAGTCCGCGGCCTGTCCACCTCGTTCACGTGCGTTCAAAACTCGTCACCGGTTTTTTCCCGGTTGCTGTCTGCCCAGACTTGCCCATAGACGGTGTGGGGATGTTAATGGGGAATGACATTGCGGGTGGTAAAGTAACTCCTACTGTAGAAGTGGCAGACTCTCCACAGTGTAGAGACAAATGTGCACCAGAGCGGTACCCAGTCTGTGCCATTACGCGTGCTCAGGCGCGTAAAAACCCTGAGATTTTGTCCGAAAGTATTTTCGCGTCCGCGTCTTCAGATTCTTCTGAAGCAAATATCGAAACCCAAATTCCGCCAAAGCAATTGCTTACAACTCCAGAGAAAAACACCCCTGAAAACACGTTTCCTGTTCTTTCAGAAAACCTGTCGTTGCCGTGCTCCCGCGATCACTTGTGCGCAGAGCAGGGAGCGGATCCAAGCTTACGCACTATGTTAGACGGAGTGGTGAGTAGCGACCAGCTTGACAACGCACACGCAGGTTACTCCCTCGACCATGACATGTTAATGCGTAAATGGTCCCCAAAAACACGTTGCCACACATGCCACCTATACCTACTTGTTGATGCCCCAAATCAGGTGATACCACACGCCCCATTGCATCCTACCCATATAGTCCAGCCTTTTGACAGGGGAATTGTCGACTGCGTCGACCCGTTGCCCCGTACCCAAGGTGGTAAAAGTTGTCACTGCTGCTCGCTCTCCAACACTTTGAGGTGTACATTGGGTCCAGTTCTCTGTCTGTCACTGTTTGTACTGACTATAATCCGCTTATGTTTTGTATCGCATGTGTAAAAGTAACCAGAGAACCATGCGGTGGGCGCTGATGGTGCAGGACTTTAACCTTGTAATTCGCCACAAAAGGGGACAGAAAAGGTCTTTGCCGATGCCTTGTCCAGAGTGTAAGTATGGCTCTTTGTTTTGATACAGTTGGTTTGTGTCTTGAGGGGGGGAGTGTTACGGCTCACGCCTTCACTCCGCCCTATATGTTCTAATGTCGTGTACCTTGTTATGTTGATGCTGATGTTGGAGTCCTCGCCCCTGATTGGCGGATTGGTTTCCCTCCCCGGATGATCGATTGGTACAGCGACTCTACGCCTCTCCAATCAACTGGTCCCACCTATCAACTCGGAGGACCAATAAAAGACTCTCCTATCTGGGGTTCGAGGCGGCTGGAACTCAACAGTGCAGTGCGCCTTAGTTGATTGTGTCTCTTGTGTGTGTTCTGACTGATGTAATTTGTGAGACACTAGTTTAGTGAAATTGTTGTAGCTATTGTTTTTTCGTTTGTACCCATTTTTGTGCTCCAGTTAGAGCCTACTTTCGTTGTTATTATTTACCTTATACATATCAAAATAAATTGTAAGCTTTCCTAAAACCCACCAAAATCTGGGTCTTGTGTTACTTCCCTTCACCCTAGAGAAGCAGGTCGTAACAGATATGGAGACATGAAGAGGGGCAAAGTGGTTCAACAGCAGAGCAGTGGGAAGATGTTTTAGTTAGGGGGCGCTGAGGGACATAATTTACCCCCAAAATACTTTTTCTGTGCATAAATCCTGTTTATTAACCTCTTAACTCCCGCCTGAACCGAGAGCATTTTCTCCAGTTCAGCTTTACCCAAATCCTGTAGGCCAGTGTAACGCCTCATTTGAAAGACCTACAAAACTAAATGGATCTTTTTCCTCAAGTCTGATTTTTTTTTCATCACTTTTTTTGTTGGGCAGTCGTCTCATTTTTGTCAAACTTTCATTTTTTCTCAATTTTTCGTCAAATTTTTCTCACTTTTTCGTCAAATTTTCGTCAATTTTCTCTCCATTTTTCGTCAAATATTTCTCACTTTTTTGTAAATTTTTTGCCCATTTTTGTCATTTTTTGTAAATTGTTTGGCACTTTTTTGTCAAATTTTTCGTCAATTTTTTGTCAATTTTTTTGTCACTTTTTCGTCAACTTATTCACATTTTTTGTCAAATACTTATCACTTTTTCGTCAATTTTTTCCTCCATTTTTCGTCAAATTTTTGTCATTTTTTGCCCATTTTTTGTCAAATTTTTCTCAATTTTTTCGTCAAATTTTTCTCACTTTTTTGTACATTTTTTGCCCATTTTTGTCACTTTTTTGTAAAATTTTTGTCACTTTTTTGTCACGTTTTCGTCAATTTTTTGTAAATTTTTCTGTCACTTTTTTGTAAATTTTTCTGTCACTTTTTTGTAAATTTTTTTGTCACTTTTTCGTCAAATTATTCGCATTTTTTTTGTCAAATTCTTATCGCTTTTTCGTCCATTTTTTCTTCAATTTTTCGTCCATTTTTTGTCATTTTTTTGTCATTTCTTTGTACATTTTTTGTCACTTTTTCGTCAAATTTTTCTCACTTTTTTGTCAATTTTTTGTCACTTTATCGTCAATGTTTTCTCACTTTTTTCACATTTCCATCATTGTTTTCGTCTCAGTTTTGTCGCTATTTTCACGCCTTTTTTCCAGAAGCTTTGGGACTGGGGGTAAAGCTGGAGAAAATGTGCTCGGTTCAGGTTCAGGAGTTAAGGGGTCGATATTGCCTGCAGTTCACAAGCTATCCACCAGGGGGTGCTGCACCGCCCTCAGCACCCTGGGTTCCCACGGCCTTGTTCAACAGCCTTGCCTTTTTTTTTTCCTTCTTTTTTTGGGGGGTATTCAACTCATTTTGTAACTTTTGTCATTTTTTTGTTATCAATTTTTTTGTCTCATTCTGTCCCATTTTTTTGTCTTTTTTTGGTCATTTTTTGTCTTTTTTGTCCAATTTTTAGTCTTTTTTTGTCTTTTTTTGGTACTTTTTTTTGTCATTTTTTTGTCACATTTTTTGTCATTTTTTTGTCATTTTTTTGTCATTTTTTGTCACATATTTTTGTAATTTTTTTGTAATTTTTTTGTCTTTTTTTGTCATTTTTTTGTCATTTTTTGTCACATTTTTTGTCACATTTTTTGTCACATTTTTTGTCACATTTTTTGTCACATTTTTTGTCATATTTTGTCATATTTTTTTTCATTTTTTGCCATTTTTTTGTACTTTTTTTGTACTTTTTTTGTCATTTTTTGTCACATTTTTTTGTAATTTTTTTGTAATTTTTTTGTCTTTTTTTGTCATTTTTTTGACATTTTTTGTCACATTTTTTGACATTTTTTGTCACATTTTTTGTCACATTTTTTGTCACATTTTTTGTAATTTTTTTGTAATTTTTTTGTAATTTTTTGTAATTTTTTGTAATTTTTTGTAATTTTTTGTCACATTTTTTGTCACATTTTTTGTCATTTTTGTCATTTTTTTGTCAAATTTTTTGTCCCAATTTTTTTTAATTTTTTGTCGTTTTTTTATCATTTTTTGTCATTTTTTGTCATTTTTTGTTGAATTGTTTTGTATTGAAGTGGAGTTTTCTTAGGACTTCTACAGTAAAGTGAGATGAGATCAAGTCCACAGGTTGTGCACATGATGGGGAATCATATTCAGAGAGAGTTTTGTGTCACCTCAAAAGGGATTACTTTAATCCCAAATAATAGATTTTTTGAAACATTTGTGGATTTTATTTTTGCATTTTTTTTCCTGTGACATAAATGGTCTAGAATCGTGGTTCTCGAGCTCTGGTCTCTTTCTTCTTCAGGGTCTGGAATGTCTGTCTTCATTTTGGATCAGAGATGATTTTGTTTAACCTCTTAACTCCCGCCTGAACCGAGAGCATTTTCTCCAGTTCAGCTTTACCCAAACCCTGTAGACCAGTGTAACACCTCATTTGAAAGCTAAGATCTACAAAACTCATGTAAATGGATCTTTTTCCTCACGTCATCAATTTTTTTTTCCATCTTTTTTTGGGGGGTATTCAACTCATTTTGTAACTTTTTTGTCAGTTTTTTGTTATCAATTTTTTGGTCTTATTTTGTCGCATTTTTGGTCTTTATTTTTGGTCATTTTTTGTCTTTTTTTGTCTTTTTGTCAAATTTTGGGCACATTTTTTTTTCTTTTTTTTCTTCTTTTTTTTCTTTTTTTTCGTAATTTTTTGTCACATTTGTGCACTCTTAAAACAGATGTGTTAAAAACAACACAAAATGTGTTAAAAAAAAGCACATCCCCGTGTCTAGTTAAGGACCACACAACATGTGTTGTTTTTAACACAGTCAGTATGTTCAAATTTTTAACACATGAAATGTGTTAAAAATTTCAACACACTGACTGTGTTGTTTTTTACACATGTTGTGTGGTCCTTAACTAGACACGGGGATGTGCTTTTTTTTTTAACACATTTTGTGTTGTTTTTCATCTACTATTCATTTTACTCCAAAATGAATATTATACATACTGTACATGCAGGAAGCACACTAAAATAATCACAAACAATATCATTAAATGTAATTATTTATTATGAACTAGCAAATCACAAATATATAAAAACATAAAAATGTCTTGGCAGTAGGCTAGAAACATGGAGGAAGTTTGAAAAAAACATTGAGTTTTAAATTTGACAGGTCTGATTTACATTATCCATGTTTACCATATAGTCATTAAGTTTACACCATACTAAAGTCACCACCATTGTGCCAAATGTTACCAGGATGTTCACAAGCCACAATTTAGTTTGTCATGTGATTTTGCACAAGTTAAGAGTTTTGTTAAATTTAGTCATGTGTCAAACTCTTTTCAATCAAAGATAAAAATCTAAACTTGAGGTTAGTTGGCCAAGTCCTGACTTACACTACACAATCACAATTTCACTAAACTCTGGTACTCATCACTCGTTTGGGCGATGACTGTTGTTCTGCGATTTGGTGTTGCTCAGTGCAGCGGTCCTGTGCTGTTGAGAGGTCCTGGGCTGTTGGGATGTCCTGGGCTGATGGGAGATGTCCTGAGCTGTTGGGAGAGGTCCTGGGCTGATGGGAGAGGTCCTGGGCTGGTCCTGAGCTGTTGGGAGAGATCCTGGGCTGATGGGAGATGTCCTGAGCTGTTGGGAGAGGTCCTGGGCTGATGGGAGAGGTCCTGGGCTGATGGGAGAGGTCCTGGGCTGATGGGAGAGATCCTGGGCTGATGGGAGAGGTCCTGGGCTGATGGGAGAGGTCCTGGGCTGGTCCTGAGCTGTTGGGAGAGATCCTGGGCTGATGGGAGTGGTCCTGGGCTGCTGGTTGGTTGGGTCTCGGTATTTTTCCAAAAGGGCTTTCGATGCTTTATCAAGTCTGAGGAATAACACAATACATAAACATTTGAATACTTCTGCGCTTAACAAATGATACATATTTCTTTATATTGCAACAGATAACAGATACAGAAGCAAATTATGTTTTGACGTTTTACAAAGACTCAACAAATATTCCGAAACATATAGTAAAACTCACTGTTTGGAGAAACTTCTGCACAGCGAGTAATAAATGATTCTGATCCATCAAATGTTGAAGAGCTCAGGAGGAACACGACTCTAGGAAAACACAAATTAAAAAACACGATTCAAGTAAATTGTGAGATACGTTTACAGAATGTTAGAAGTTTAAGAGAGTTTGTACTTCGTACTCACCAAATCTATCTTGAAGGGGAATTATTATGTTTTTTTGGATTTTTGAAAGACGGCTGGGAAAAGGGGAAAATACAGAAAATATCATTTAACTATCAAGCATGGTCTGAATTCTTACTTGACTGTATCACAATTACAAAACTCACCATCTTCTTTGCTCCTGATGACAAATGCCCCTCTTGTGTTTGGGTCTTCATCAGAGAAGGTCCCACTGGAGGCTTCTTATTCTGACGACTGGTACTGTTAATAAATCTGCAATACAGATCAGAGTACAGACATTTATGCAACTGCATTACACATTATACAGATTTGGTAATAGGAGACATATTCAGACAATATAAATAGGTTTATTAACCATCTCATTTAAATAATCTACAGAGCATACCTGTTGTCCACTCTGGCCTCCATTTTACAATCTGTAAGAGAAGAAATTGTTTTAGTGAGGGGAAAATGTCAGGCTCTGTAATTACATTTTAAAGTTTAATTCTCATAACTGCTTTCACTAAAATACCACAACTTTTGAATATATGGTGCACAATTCTCCATAAAACTTTAGACAATAGTTTTACCAGAGTTTTGAGACAGTGTTGATTTAATGTAAATTCTATAATCTCCGATTTGCCTTCATTAAAAGCGCAAAAGCGAGAGCTCCAGCCCCTGTCCGCGCCCCAAGTCCACAAACACAGCCCTGGCTTTCTCAGTCATTTAGCTTTGGCCAAAACAAAACTCCGGACTTTAAGTGCGAACAGCAGAGGCAGCTCGCCTCGCTAACATGAAACTAAACGCACCCGCAACATTTATCAGTCAGACATGCTCGATACCGCCAGATTACGATCCACGTAGCGGAGTATGAGACCCGGAGCGGGGGCAGGAGAGCGCAGTCAGCCCCGCGGAGGAGGCGTGTGAGGCGGGGACAGAGGAGGCTGCTGTCCCGCACCTGTACTCACGTCTACGGCCTCACTTCAGCCCCGCGCAAGGGAAGATAATCCTGTTCAATGTGCAACGACGCAGCCTTTGGTTTGACATTAGCCGGCAGTCTGTGTTATCCAGAGGAAGTGAGCTAGCATACGGCTACGACGGACTTTCTTTTACCAACAAAAAAAAACCCTTCTCCTGCGAACGGTAAACAGGGGACGTAAATAAAGCAGTTTTTGGAAAGTAACTAATGTGAAATATGAACAAAATAATACTCACTTACCTTGTAAGTGTTGACTTGGCGCTTATATTTCGTCCTCGGTCAGTGAAAATGGCGGCTGGAGCTGAAGATTGAGCGGACTGTCCCGCTCCGTGATTGGACAACAGTTTAACACATGTAGTGTGTTATTGTAAATACGCTACGTGATTGGATAATAATTTAACACATGAGGTGTGTTGTTTTGTGTAATTTCATTTTACACAGAAATTTCAAAACCAACAGAATATTAACTCAACATGTGTTAATATGAACACATCATGTGTTGAATGCGCCTTAACACAGAAATTGTGTTAAAATTTAACACATCACTTCTAAGAGTGTGTCATTTTTTTGTCACTTTTTTGTCACATTTTTTGTCATTTTTTGTCACGTTTTTATGTCATTTTTTTGTCATTTTTCTGTCTTATTTTGTCATTTTTTTGACATTTTTTGTCTTTTTTTGTCACATTTTTTGTCACATTTTTGTCATTTTTTCTGTCATTTTTTGTCACATTTTGGTCATTTTTTCTGTCATTTTTTGTCCTTTTTTTGTCCTTTTTTGCCAAATTTTTCTCACTTTTTCGTCACATCTTCATCATTGTTTTCTTCTCAGTTCTGTCGCTATTTTCACACCTTTTTTCCAGAAGCTTTTGGATTGGGGTAAAGCCAAGCTGGAGAAAATGTGCTCGGTTCAGGTGGGAGTTATTCCACGGCTTTTTTCTCCAATTTTTAGACTGTTTTAAGCTAATGTTAGTCTAATGTAATAATGCATGCAAAGATCTGCAAAGATGGTGGATCTCCATGGTAACTGTGGAGTTTCCCAAACTCTATAGAACTGAACATAACATTCCATATAAGGCACACAGTGATGACATCATCTCCATTCCGGGAGTCATGTGACTACAGCTTCTACGGTTGCTATGGAAATTCACGGCTTGATTGTCATTCCTCCTAACAGACAGACAGATTTGAGATCAGGACACGCCGTTTCTCACAACACGTTTCCCTCACAGACGCGAACAACATCAGTGAGAAAATGGCAAATGTTGGAGATTCAACTCTGCCCCCTGAGCAGTTCAAGGATTCATGGGCGAGGAGTCAAATCCTGTCCATGCAAGACCACCGCAGTGCGATGGATGTAAGACAGTCGGTGGCATTCAGACATACGCATGCACGCATTTATTTTCTGGAGAGAAGAATTAACAATCTCGTGAAGAATGCGGGAAATAAATGTGCTTGCGATCCCACCCTGGATGAGGTGGAGTTCAATTCAGATGCGTCTCTGAACAACGACACAGTCTCACGAGACATTCAGAGACTGAGTGTCTTGGAGGAACGCGTCCTGGCTTTGGAAGCAGTCATGAACTGCAACAAAGGCACACAGGATAGCCTTGAAGACCATGACGGACACATCAAGACCACTGGGAACGAGAGGGGGAGAAATAAGACGCCAGAGGAAGACGAAATCACCTCCATGAGAGAGCTTGCCCCACATCAACCAGAAAACAGGGTCCACCTAAGCTCCCAGACTGACCTCGACGTGGACCCTTTTGAAAACGCAGACTTCTCCATCAACACTGGTCAAACGATGGCAAAATTGATCATAACGGTCTTGATCAACACGTTGCTAATCGTCTTGTGGGTCTGTGGAAGCACTTCACGACCGGGACACCAGACCTTTGAGCCGTACCTACCGGGACCTGCTAAACCGTCTCCAAGCAATCTCAAGAAAACGACGACAGCAAGCGTTCCTGATGACGAGGAGGATTTCGATCTCGACATGGCCACAATGATCTTAATCTCTTCTCCCATCGCTGGAGCGTCAGTGGCAATCTGGACCTTCGTGCAATTCTTGTGCGGACTCGTGCAGTTTTTCGGACGAAACCTCCGAAAAATAGCAATCGTGTCACTGTGTCTCCTTGGGTTGGTAATTTGCATCACACTAAGCGTAGAAATAGCCTCTTACGTCATGTCTGGAGGTTCAGTGAGCTTTCTCCAGTTTGTGTGGGTTGACACTGGTGTGAAACTCACTTGGCTCTTTGGCGAATCGAAATTGATCTGCTCTTTCGTCGCCAGCTTAAGTCAACGGACGCTCCAGGATGTTTCACGACTTTACGATTTGTTTTAACTCACCTTGGAAACGTCGGGTTTACTCGACAGGAGAGACTGGTCTTTGGGTTAGTGCGTTTTGTTACTGTTTAGTCTGAGCGCCTTTGAGTTTGGGAGAGAGGAGGTTTAAAAATGTGGTCAAAAGAGAGTGGATACATGTGGTACGACCAGCCTGAAATGACTGGACGGATCACGGGGAAACACTTTTGAGACTGAAGGGGATTGAAAGTTAGTTTGCGCGATAGTTCCTTGGGGAAGTCGGACTGGGAGGGACTCTGCATCAGTGGTTGGTCTTTAGGTTTGTGCGTTTTGTTAGCGTTTAGCCTGTTGACTTGAGGTGGTGTGATGACCTTATCGAAAGAGTGTGAAACATGTGGCACGATCAGCCGAAAATGACTGGACGGATCACGGGTAAACACTTTTGAGACTGAAGGTGATTGAAAGTTAGTTTGCGCGATAGTTCCTTGGGAAAGTCAGACTCTGCATCAGTGGTTGGTCTTTAGGTTCGTGTGTTTCGTTAGCGTTTAGCAGGCTAGCCTTTGACTTGAGGTGGCGTGATGACCTTATCGAAAGAGTGTGGATACATGTGGTACGATCAGCCAGAAATGACTGGAAGGATCACGGGGAAACCCTTTTGAGACTGAAGGTGATTGAAAGTTCGTTTGCGCGATAGTTCCTTGGGTAAGTCAGACTGGGATGGACTCTGCATCAGTGGTTGGTCTTGTTAGCGTTTAGCCTGCAGGCCTTTGACTTGAGGTGGCGTGATGACCTTATCGAAAGAGTGTGGATACATGTGGTACGATCAGCCGAAAATGACTGGACGGATCACGGGTAAACACTTTTGAGACTGAAGGTGATTGAAAGTTAGTTTGCGCGATAGTTCCTTGGGGAAGTCAGACTCTGCATCAGTGGTTGGTCTTTAGGTTTGTGTGTTTTGTTAGCGTTTAGCCTGCTAGCCTTTGACTTGAGGTGGTGTCATGACCTTATCGAAAGAGTGTGGATACATGTGGTACGATCAGCCGAAAATGACTGGTCGGATCACGGGGAAACACTTTTGAGACCGAAGGCTTGATTTGATCGCAAACTAGTTTGCGCGATAGTTCCTTGGGAAAGTCAGACTCTGCATCAGTGGTTGGTCTTTAGGTTCGTGTGTCATGTTAGCGTTTAGCCTGCTAGCCTTTGACTTGAGGTGGCGTGATGACCTTATCGAAAGAGTGTGGATACATGTGGTACGACCAGCCTGAAATGACTGGTCGGATCACGGGTAAACACTTTTGAGACTGAAGGTGATTGAAAGTTCGTTTGCGCGATAGTTCCTTGGGAAAGTCAGACTCTGCATCAGTGGTTGGTCTTTAAGTTTATGTGTTTCGTTAGCGTTTATCCTGCTAGCCTTTCACTTGAGGTGGCGTGATGACCTTATCGAAAGAGTGTGAAACATATGGTACGATCAGCCGAAAATGACTGGTCGGATCACGGGTAAACACTTTTGAGACTGAAGGTGATTGAAAGTTCGTTTGCGAGATAGTTCCTTGGGTAAGTCAGACTGGGATGGACTCTGCATCAGTGGTTGGTCTTGTTAGCGTTTAGCCTGCTAGCCTTTGACTTGAGGTGGTGTGATGACCTTATCGAAAGAGTGTGAAACATATGGTACGATCAGCCTGAAATGACTGGACGGATCACGGGTAAACACTTTTGAGACTGAAGGCTTGATTTGATCGAAAACTAGTTTGCGCGATAGTTCCTTGGGAAAGTCAGACTCTGCATCAGTGGTTGGTCTTTAGGTTTGTGTGTTTTGTTAACATTTAGCCTGTTAGCCTTCGACTTGAGGTGGTGTGATGACCTTATCGAAAGAGTGTGGATACATGTGGTACAATCAGCCAGAAATGACTGGAAGGATCACGGGGAAACACTTTTGAGACCGAAGGCTTGATTTGATCGAAAACTAGTTTGCGCGATAGTTCCTTGGGAAAGTCAGACTCTGCATCAGTGGTTGGTCTTTAGGTTTGTGTGTCTTGTTAGCGTTTAGCCTGCAGGCCTTTGACTTGAGGTGGCGTGATGACCTTATCGAAAGAGTGTGGATACATGTGGTACGATCAGCCGAAAATGACTGGTCGGATCACGGGTAAACCCTTTTGAGACCGAAGGCTTGATTTGATTGAAAACTAGTTTGCGCGATAGTTCCTTGGGGAAGTCAGACTCTGCATCAGTGGTTGGTCTTTAGGTTTGTGTGTTTCGTTAGCGTTTAGCCTGCTAGCCTTTCACTTGAGGTGGCGTGATGACCTTATCGAAAGAGTGTGATACATGTGGTACGATCAGCTGAAAATGACTGGACGGATCACGGGTAAACCCTTTTGAGACTGAAGGTGATTGAAAGTTCGTTTGCGCGATAGTTCCTTGGGAAAGTCAGACTGGGATGGACTCTGCATCAGTGGTTGGTCTTGTTAGCGTTTAGCCTGCAGGCCTTTGACTTGAGGTGGCGTGATGACCTTATCGAAAGAGTGTGGATACATGTGGTACGATCAGCCAGAAATGACTGGAAGGATCACGGGGAAACACTTTTGAGACCGAAGGCTTGATTTGATCGAAAACTAGTTTGCGCGGTAGTTCCTTGGGGAAGTCAGACTCTGCATCAGTGGTTGGTCTTTAGGTTTGTGTGTTTCGTTAGCGTTTAGCCTGCTAGCCTTTCACTTGAGGTGGCGTGATGACCTTATCGAAAGAGTGTGATACATGTGGTACGATCAGCTGAAAATGACTGGACGGATCACGGGTAAACCCTTTTGAGACTGAAGGTGATTGAAAGTTCGTTTGCGCGATAGTTCCTTGGGAAAGTCAGACTGGGATGGACTCTGCATCAGTGGTTGGTCTTGTTAGCGTTTAGCCTGCAGGCCTTTGACTTGAGGTGGCGTGATGACCTTATCGAAAGAGTGTGGATACATGTGGTACGATCAGCCAGAAATGACTGGAAGGATCACGGGGAAACACTTTTGAGACCGAAGGCTTGATTTGATCGAAAACTAGTTTGCGCGGTAGTTCCTTGGGAAAGTCAGACTCTGCATCAGTGGTTGGTCTTTAGGTTCGTGTGTTTCATTAGCGTTTAGCCAGCTAGCCTTTGACTTGAGGTGGCGTGATGACCTTATCGAAAGAGTGTGGATACATGTGGTACGATCAGCCTGAAATGACTGTTTGGATCATGGGTAAACCCTTTTGAGACTGAAGGTGATTGAAAGATCGTTTGCGCGATAGTTCCTTGGGTAAGTCAGACTGGGATGGACTCTGCATCAGTGGTTGGTCTTGTTAGCGTTTAGCCTGCAGGCCTTTGACTTGAGGTGGCGTGATGACCTTATCGAAAGAGTGTGGATACATGTGGTACGATCAGCCAGAAGTGACTGGACGGATCACGGGTAAACACTTTTGAGACTGAAGGTGATTGAAAGTTCGTTTGCGCGATAGTTCCTTGGGGAAGTCAGACTCTGAATCAGTGGTTGGTCTTTAGGTTTGTGTGTTTCGTTAGCGTTTAGCCTGCTAGCCTTTGACTTGAGGTGGTGTGATGACCTTATCGAAAGAGTGTGGATACATGTGGTACGATCAGCCTGAAATGACTGGTCGGATCACGGGGAAACACTTTTGAGACTGAAGGCTGAAACTCCACTCACTCAATCTGGTTCATTGGGGCATTTTAATGTCTGGAAGCAGAGCAGAGTGTTGTAGTAGGAAACTATAGCAGATAAAGGATACTGCATAGATGGATCAGACAGATTTGTGAACTATATTTGAGAGGAATGGGTGTTTTGAGCATAGTTTCTTTGAGTCTTTGAGTTCTTGGAAGTTGATTTCAGTCTCATCAGCCCTGGGTCGGTCTATAGCCTGTTCGTCCATGGCGAGTCAGGATCAGTTGTTTTTAGGGTTTCTGGTCGGTTTTCGTGGAAGGAGCAGACGATTGACCATGACGATAGATTCATCAGCTGTGAAAACCTGCCAGTAATCCTGAAAACGATTGATCCCGGTGCGTTATCCGGGCCACTGGGATGGAAAGTGAAGCCGCACAACAGAATCAAAAGTCCCGTAATGCACCTCGAATGAATTGGTGGATATGGAGTTCTTCTTGATGAGGTCAGAGCAGGCACGGGGCGGGTGGGGCAGTGAGTTTCAGAGTGTGGGGGCGGCGATGGAGAAGGATCTGTCTCCCCAAGAGTCCCTCTCCAGAGCGGGAGGGCCTGTGATGGTGGAGCGGGTCAGAGACTTATGAAGGGGCCGGATTGTGGAGCGCTTTGAAAAGTTTTTTTTTTACATTTGCAAACAGGTGAAACTCAGAAAACTATCATTTCGTTCAAAAGTTCATTCATTTCTGTCGGGAAAATGTGAGACGATTATATGATATAGACTCATTACATGCAAAGTGAAATATGTCAAGCCTTTGTTATGATTTTGAGCCACAATCATCAGAATTATAACAAATAAAGGCTATACATATGTCACTTTGCACGCCAGGAGTCTACATTATATATTAGTTTCACTGTTTAAGTTGAATAGCAGAAATGAATGCACCTTTATAACGATATTCGAATTCGAGTTTCACCTGTGTTTTTATTCCATATACGCAAAATCTGATTTAAAGGGACTATACGGAGTTAAAAACTGTTAAAATTATGTATTTTCCTCCCCAGCCTACATGTCCTCGTGAGGTCCGACCTGTTCACCACAACTGCCTCTGAAATCCTGCACTGTCACTCAAAACGTTGTTGATTCCAACTTGCGTCTAGACTCTTTAACCCCTTAACTCCCACCTGAAGCGAGCACTTTTTCTCCAGTTTGGCTTTACCCCAGTCCAAAAGCTTCTGGGAAAAAGGTGTGAAAGTGGCAACAAAACGGAGATGAAAACAATGATGGAAATGTGACAAAAAAGTGAGAAAACAGTGATGAAAAAGTGATGAAAAATTGATGAAAAAGTGGCAAAAATGTTACAAGGAATTGGCAAAAAATGGACAAAAATGTGACAAAATGTGACAAAAAAATGAGAAAAATGTTATTACAAAAATGACCAAAAAAAAGGACAAAAAAGTGACGAAAAATTGATGAAAAAGTGGCAAAAATGTCACAAAAATGTCACAAAAAAATGACAAAAATGTGACCAAAAAATGACAAAAATTGGATTGAAAAAATGACCCAAAAAAAGACAAAAATGTGACAAAATGTGACAAAAAAGTGATGAAAAATTTGTGAAAAAGTGGGAAAAATGTCACAAAAATGTCACAAGAAATTGACAAGGAATTGACAAGAAATCGGCACTGTCCCCGACCGCCACGCGATGTTGCAGAGACGTGTCAGCCAAGACAGCCCTACAACATCCAGAGACTTAAGGTACTCAGGACGAATTTCATCCACCCCCGGAGCCACAGAGGAGCTTTCTCACCACCTTGGTGACTTCAGCCCCGGTGATGAGCGAGCCCACCTCCGAGTCCCCAGCCTCTGCTTCCTCATTGGAAGACGTGACGACGGGATTGAGGAGGTCCTCGAAGTACTCCTTCCACCGCCCGACGACATCCCCAGTCGAGGTCAGCAGCCCCCCACCCGCACTGTACACAGTGCTGGTGAAGCACTGCTTCCCCCTCCTGAGGCGCCGGACGGTTTGCCAGAATCTCTTCGAGGCCGACCGATAGTCTTCCTCCGTGGCCTCCCCGAACTCCCCCCAGACACGAGTTTTTGCCTCTGCGACCGCACGAGCTGCAGCACGCTTGGCCTGCCGGTACCTCTCAGCTGCCTCAGGAGTCCCACAAGCCAACAAGCCCAGGTAGGACTCCTTCTTCAGCTTGACGGCATCCCTTACTTCCGGGCGCCACCACCGGGTTCGGGGATTGCCGCCGCGACAGGCACCAGAGACCTTACGGCCACAACTACGAGCAGCCGCATCAACAATGGAGGAGGAGAACAGGGTCCACTCTGACTCCATGTCCCCCGCCTCCCCCGGAATCTGGGTGAAGCTCTTCCGGAGGTGGGAGCTGAAGACCCCACTGACAGAGGGATCCACCAGACGTTCCCAGCAGACCCTCACAACACGCTTGGGCCTGCCAGGTCTGACCGGCTTCCTCCCCTGCCAGCGGATCCAGCTCACCACCAGGTGGTGATCAGTTGACAGCTCAGCCCCTCTCTTCACCCGAGTGTCCGAGACACGTGGCCGGAGGTCAGACGACACAACTACAAAGTCGATCATCGACCTCCTGCCTAGGGTGTCCTGGTGCCACGTGCACTTATGGACACCCTTGTGCTCGAACATGGTGTTCGTTATGGACAAACTGTGACTAGCACAGAAGTCCAATAACAGAACACCACTCGGGTTCAGATCGGGGAGGCCGTTCTTCCCAATCATTCCCTCCCAGGTCTCACTGTCGTTACCCACGTGGGCGTTGAAGTCCCCCAGCAGAACAATGGAGTCAAAAATGTGACAAAAATGTGACAAAAACGTAATAAAAAATTTGACAAAAAAATGACACAAATGTGACATAATGTGACAAAAATTTGATAAAAAATTTACGAAAAAAATGACAAAAAATTGAAAAACAAAATTACAAAAATGTGATAAAAGATTGACGGTCCTGTAAATCTGTAAATCTGCACTTTGTATAACATAAAATGCATGAAAAGTATGGAGTGAATGAGTAACACAATGTAAAGCGTCTTTGAGTGTCCAGAAAAGTGCTGTATAAACCGATGCATTATTATTATGTAAAGGTGAAGATTTCAACATCTCTGATCCTCGTGTCTGAACAAATGAACTCTGAAAATGATGGTTCCCTGTTGTGTCGAGTTTGGCACCTGTTTCTTCCCTTTGGCCAGGTCACCAGGCCCACCTTTCATTTGTACTTTATTTTCCCTCAGTGCACGGGTGCTTAAAGGTTTAGGTCTGCAGTCTTGTTTTTTCTTCAATCATAACAAAAGCAAATAGAAAAACTATCAAATGAAGAAAACCAAAGCAACAACAATTAAATAAATTTATTATACGGCTCTTCATAACGTAAGTAGAAGCTCCGTTGATTTGAATGGGATTTCCCAACGTTCTACCGCTCATTATTTTCTGATAAAGGACGTCTGAAAAAAATAATGACGCTGCCACTGGCAACGGAGTTGGTGCTTTCATATCACTCCGCACGTACGTAGTAGCGACACTATCTGTCCCGTCACTGAGAGAGAAGTCGGGGAATCGCTCGTGAAGTTAACGTGAGTCTGACTTTCAACTTACCCAGAGATTCACCACCTCCTCCAACTGCGCCTTCAGCTAAGTAGCTAGGCTAGCTGCTAGCCTTGCTGCTTCTAGCCTAGCCAAACGTTGCAGAGCAACGCGCAAACTTTTGGGAACTATTTGTCGCGGAAGTCATTAAATAAACATTTCGGCCTTCATAAAAGTGTACGAAGTTTATGTTGTGTGTGTTCAGTTGGCAAATGGCCGAATAATAAGCGGATAATGTATAGAACACTGGTCATTATCGGGAAAAAAAGCACCGAAACACGGTTCACCCTGAAGGTGCTTATTTTCCTGATAATGACCAGCGTTCTATACATTATCCCTTACTTACACCATGGTCTGGGTGAATACTGGATCCTGATTGGCTGGTGCATTATTTGGTATAACCGCACACGTAGTCCGGTAGTTAAATCACTGGGATATCACTCCGCTGTGGGCGTCGCCATAGCAACGCATGACACAGCTAAATCAGATAAAGGCGTAATTAGTGACTGACAGGAACGTATGAGATGGATTTTGTGTTTGCTAAATGTTTGTAGAGGAGCGTGAGCAGCTAGGTTAGCTACTGTTAATAACATATGAGCTTTACATTTCTATTGGAAACGGTTAAGGCTATTCATCATTTTCAGACGTACATAAAATGATCCTGCATTGAAGCATATTTGTCTGGATTAGTAAAGTCAAACATAAAAGTTTCAGTTGGGGGGGCCCAGGTGTGAGCGACTCCACCGCAGCTGTTTCCATAAACAGTCGAGCTGGTTGAGCTAGCTAGCTGCAGGTTTGTCTTATTTTTTTTTATTTTTTTGTCACATTTTTTTTTATTTTTTCGTCAATTTTTTATCAAATTTTGTCATTTTTTTGTAACATTTTGTAATTTTTTGGTCAATTTTTTATAGATTTTTTTTGTCACATTTCCATCATTGCTTTTGTCTCAGTTTTGTCGCTATTTCCACAGCTTTTTTCCAGAAGCTTTTGGACTGGGTAAAGCCAAACTGGAGAAAACATGCTCGGTTCAGGTGGGGGTTAAGGGGTTACGGCCAGTGAGTAGATGTATTTACATTTTCACCTTTATCGTCTTTATCATTATAATAACACAGTGATCGTCCTCCCTTTAGTAAAGCAACAATAAAGTCTACAAACAAACAAACTCCCTTCAGTCTGAATTATTTCCATCATCGTCTCCATAAGTGCGGATGATCTTCAGAAACGTGAACGTCAGATCCGTTTCAATGAAGATCAGAATCAACATTTGTAGATTTACTCCAGAATTACAGACGATGAGTAGATTTCCAGTTGGAGATTTTGTTTAGAGCAAAGTAAAAGCTGATTGGAGACTCTTTAAGATCTGACTGTTTCACCATCAGCCTCAGAGCGTCGGTCTGTGCTTTGGACTGGCTGCTGTTCCAGGGGGATCCGGTCTGAGGAGGAGCTCTTCACTCAGAGAGGAATCCGTGAACAGAACAAAACTCTACGGTAAGTAAATGATTCAATGTTTCTTCTTTGACTCGATGGATTATTTTGGGTTAAAACAGTTTGTTCTAAAAGAAGAACTGATGTTGAACGTTAAAGAATCAAAGCAGAGAAAAGAAACAGATGAATCTTTCCGCACTTGTTTGACTCCAGAATAAAAGTACTGATACTTCAAACACTCCGGGAGAGAGTAAAGTACATGGAACTGTTCCAGCGCCTTCGTGTTAAAGTTTAGAAAAGCTTCTGAATGGTTTCCTTCAGCAGATACAGATACTGTCGGATCGTTCGCGTCTTATTATCACGAGTTTAAAAGTGTCTCACCATCTCCTCTGTGTGTCTCCTCAGGAATGAGCAGCTCTGACTCTGACCTGAAGGAGAGCAGCTCCAGCGCCCCCTGCTGTTCACACTCTTATTACAGCAGTGATCTGTAGTATCTGCTGTCTACTACAGACCCAAACTCTTCACCGTGACTTCATCTTTCCTTTAGCTGGAGTTTGTCTGAGGTTTAAGATTTGACAAGGGTGAGGTCGTGACAGGATTATATGTTTTTGTAATTCGGTCGGGTTCGTTCTCAAAGATCAAGTCCATAATGTTTGGCAGTGTGAGGTGATCCTGGTGGAGATGTGAGGTGATCCTGGTGGAGATGTGAGGTGATCCTGATGGAGATGTGAGGTGATCCTGGTGGAGATGTGAGGTGATCCTGGTGGAGATGTGAGGTGATCCTGGTGGAGATGTGAGGTGATCCTGATGGAGATGTGAGGTGATCCTGGTGGAGATGTGAGGTGATCCTGGTGGAGATGTGAGGTGATCCTGATGGAGATGTGAGGTGATCCTAATGGAGATGTGAGGTGATCCTGGTGGAGATGTGAGGTGATCCTGGTGGAGATGTCAGGTGATCCTGGTGGAGATGTGAGGTGATCCTGGTGGAGATGTGAGGTGATCCTGATGGAGATGTGAGGTGATCCTGATGGAGATGTGAGGTGATCCTGGTGGAGATGTGAGGTAATCCTGGTGGAGATGTGAGGTAATCCTGGTGGAGATGTGAGGTGATCCTGATGGAGATGTGAGGTGATCCTGATGGAGATGTGAGGTGATCCTGATGGAGATGTGAGGTGATCCTGATGGATGTGATCATTTGGGCCAGGTGGTGTTTGCTTGCTCGTGCTAAACGGCTTTAACATCATCTGTTAAATCATCAAAGGAGGAGGGAGGACCATCGATCGCATCACGGTGAAAGACACTTCCTGAGAAAGCAGTTCCAGTTAAATCATGACCCCCCCTCTACATTCGAACATGTCTTTTCTACAGTCCTGCCCGGTAAATGCACTGATGGGAGTGTCCGGTGTCTCAGTTTGAGTTTGTGATTCGTTGCTGAAGTTGTCTTGGAGGGGACACTTCTTAAAAACCACCGAAAAACAAACAGAGCCTGGCACGATTGACTGTCACAAATACTTTATCTTTGACTAGATCTACAGTCATGGTGTTACAGGTGTTATTTCCTGCTTTGAATCTGAATGTATTAATAGAAAGGGAAAACCCCCCCGGGCGGCTCTTAAGCTGGAACACTGAGAGTCTGAGAGGGCGAGGCAGAGGAAACATCTCAAGTATGTGCTGAATTAAAAACATTCGGACTAGTGTTTCAGCCGTCGTTTCTCAGGTCCAGGTCCAGGTCCAGGTCCAGGTCCAGGTCCAGGTCCAGGTCCAGGTCCAGGTCCAGGTCCAGGTCTCCAAGAGGCAGATGGATTTATTAACCCAGGCTTGGTTGGACCGGTTACTGTCTGTTACGGAGAAGTCGTCAAACCGGGTTTGAGGAAAGAGTCTGATATAAAACCCCGTCTGTGTCTGAGACGTTTGGAGGAATCTCTCTGTTCCCTGAGACGTTTGGAGGAATCTCTCTGTTCTCTGAGACGTTTGGAGGAATCTCTCTGTTCCCTGAGACGTTTGGAGGAATCTCTCTGTTCTCTGAGACGTTTGGAGGAATCTCTCTGTTCTCTGAGACGTTTGGAGGAATCTCTCTGTTCTCTGAGACGTTTGGAGGAATCTCTCTGTTCTCTGAGACGTTTGGAGGATTTTACATCATGAAGATTTGTGTTGTTTTCCTGTTGGGACTCGTGATAAACGGAGCTTCATCCAGTCAGTATCTTTACATCTGTTTAGTCTCTGTTTCTATCAATCTGTGATGTTTATCTCCTCTTTACAGACTGAGCTTTATATTACTTTGCTCATTTCAATCACTTTGACAAATGTTTTCTTTTCGATCTCGTCATTATTGTTATTAGAGATGCGTCACTGAAACAGACTCTGTTAACTGTGTATACAAGTCATTCATTGTTGTTTTGGTCCTTGTGAAATGAGATTTTTGATTATATATATATATATCCTAGGAAATACATCAGACATCTCAGTCCAGAAAACTTGTTCCTCTATCGTCTATACCCTCTCAGATGTCACATTTAGTTGTTGTTCCCAGGAAATGTTGTTTCACATCCAGACAAAATCGTTTGAAGTCTTTGCATAGTTTCAGTGCAGACTGTGACCTGTCTGTGACCCAGGGATGAATCACACCAGGAACTTATGGTTATAAGAAGTAGTTGGGCCTGTTGTCTATGTGCGTGCAGGACAGTTAAGTTTGTATATATATAAACACTGCTCACAAAAACTTAGGGCACACTCAAAAAACACAATGTAACTCCAAGTCAGTCAAATTTCTGGGATATCAGACTGTCCAGTTAGGAAGCCACGCTTATTGTGAAGCAGTTTCACTTGGTGTTGTGGAAATGAAACAGACACAGGTGGAAATGAGAGGCAATTAGCAAGATCACTCCAAAAGAGGAATGGTTTTGCAGGTGGTGACCACAGACCATTTCCCTGTCTTCATCCTTTGTACCGTATTTTTGGAACACTTTTGCATTTGTCCAGTGTTCTCACCACTAGAGGCATCATGAGGAGCATCTACAGCCCACAGAAGCTGCTCAGGGAGTGATGCTCATCCAAAATGGCACGTCCATTTGTGCTGTGGCAAGAAGGTTTGCTGTGTCTCCCAGCGCAGTGTCCAGAGCATGGAGGAGATACCAGGAGACAGGCCAGTCCACCAGGAGACCTGGGGGGGGCCGACCGAGGTCAACAACCCAGCGGATGAGAGCAGGTTCACCCTGAGCACATGTGACAGATGTGACAGAGTCTGGAGACGCCCTGGAGAACGTTCTGCTGCTGCAACATCATCCAGCATGACTGGTTTGGTGGTGGGTCAGTGATGGTCTGGGGAGGCATTTCATTGGAGGGCCGCACAGCCCTCCATGTGCGAGCCAGAGGTTCCCTGACTGGCATTGGGGACCGGGATGAGATCCTCAGACCTATTGTAAGACCATATGCTGGTGCTGTGGGCCCTGGGTTCCTTCTGATGCCTGATAATGCCAGGCCACATGTGGCAAGAGTGTGTCAGCAGGTCCTGCATGATGAAGGTATTGATGTTCTGGACTGGCCTGCCCGTTCCCCAGACTTAAATCCAATAGAGCACATCTGGGACATCATGTCTCGGTCCATCCATCAACAACGCGTCGCACCACAGACTGTCCAGGAGCTGACTGACCTAAGTTTTTGTGAGCAGTATATATATATATATATATATATACACATACATACATACATACATACATACATACATACATACATACTCTACCGTTGGCCTGGGAGCTTGAGGGTTCTGCGCAGTATCTTTGCTGTTCCTAGAACTGCACTTTTCTGGACCGAGATGTCTGATGTATTTCCTGGGATCTGCTGGAGCCACTCCTCCAGTTTGGGGGTCACTGCCCCGAGTGCCCCAACGACCACGGGCACCACTGATGCTTCACCCTCCAGGTTTTCTCCAGCTCTTCTCTGAGCCCCTGGTATTTCTCTAGTTTCTCGTGTTCCTTTTTCCTGATGTTGAAGTCTTGGTATTGCTATGTCGACCACAAGTCCAAAATTGTGAAATGCAGTAAAAATGTCAAACTGAACTTTTCTTGAAACGCTGACGTCACAGATATGTGACTTTGTTCCTGTTTTACAGTGAGATTTAAAATCTGAGGATTTATGAAAGGTCCAGGTGCCATTCAACTGTCGACAACAGGAACAAGGTCCAAACTGAATAAATAGATCCTCCAGATCTAAAATGTGATTTTCTTCTTCTTTCAGTGAATCACACTTTGAAATTTTTGGCGACGGCTTCATCTCAGCTCTCAGGTTTCCCTCAGTACGTGTCAGTGGGTTTACTGAACAACCTGGAGATCACTCATTATGACAGTGACACGAAGAGGATGGTGCCCAAACAGGAGTGGATGAACAGACTGACCGAGGACGAGCCTCAGTACTGGCAGACCTACACTCAGCTCTATTTCAAATATGAGCAGATGGCCAAAGCCGACATTGAAATGATAAAGCAGCTTCTGAACAAGACCGGAGGTCAGTCTGAACTTTGACTTTTTTTTTCACAAATATGTTTAATTTTCAATTTAAGAGCAAAACATATAAAAGACACACATACACAAATACAATAATATGAAATTAAATCCCTCCCCCCACCCTAAAGCCCACCCTTCACTCAATTACTACAAAGTTATTTTCTACAAATCAAAGTCTTTTAGAAAGGGCTTTAAGTAAGAGATAATGTATAAACGCTGATCATTATTGGGAAAATAAGAACCGACAGGGCGAACCGGACCCCGACACGAAGCCCCGACTGTGACGATGGTTTATTTTATTTATTTATTTATTTATTTGATAGGGACAATGCATATTAATGAACAGTTGCACATGAGCTCTGTAAATATGCCAGATTATAGCAGGGATGCTAGTTTCCATCTGTGGTCCCGAGGCAGGCAGCACATACACAATTTACAATTTACAATTAACAAAATGTGACAACAATAAATGCAGGAGCAACTAAAAGTGTTCACAGGCCTGGTTTTCCTTTAGCCACAGTTTAAAACGTGCTTTAAAAGTGGCCAGAGTTGGAGTCTCTCTGACTGATAAAGCGAGACTATTCCAGTACTTGGTGCCTTTTACAGAGAGCACAGTCTGTCCAGAGGAGGTTCTCCTGTGTGGAACCTCACAGAGAGCACAGTCTGTCCAGAGGAGGTTCTCCTGTGTGGAACCTCACAGAGAGCACAGTCTGTCCAGAGGAGGTTCTCCTGTGTGGAACCTCACAGAGAGCACAGTCTGTCCAGAGGAGGTTCTCCTGTGTGGAACCTCACAGAGAGCACAGTCTGTCCAGAGGAGGTTCTCCTGTGTGGAGCCTCAAAGAGAGCACAGTCTGTCCAGAGGAGGTTCTCCTGTGTGGAACCTCACAGAGAGCACAGTCTGTCCAGAGGAGGTTCTCCTGTGTGGAACCTCAGTCTCCTGGAGCTGATGCCCTGGTGCCCGTGATCCCACTAACAGACTTTGGTTTGATGAAATCCTGCAATGGAGGTGGAGAAAGTCCATGCAATACTTTATATACAAGGCAGCCATATTGAAAATAAATGAAGTGATCAAAATTGAGTAAATGATGCTTCTCTAAAACAGTGCAGTGGTGAAAGGAGAGGAGAAACAGCCATATTCTCTGTAGTGGACAGCGGGGGCACAGTCCACTTCAATAAACAAAACTTCTGACCTGAAGATACTTAAAAAATGTTTCTAAGTCGTATTTGTTTGTCGACTGTTCAAAAGACATTAGAACTCCATCATTGTACAAATCCCCTATTTTACACACACATTTACTTTAAAGCCCATATCCGTGTGCAGGTTTAAATGGGGTTTTTTTGTATTTTCTAGCAGCTGTTTAGTTTCAGTTGAGTAAATATAGGATTTTAATGGCCACTCTATTGTGTTGTTTTCAATTTGTATCCAAGAAAGAACAACCATACGTGAAAAATTGGAAGTATCGGCACTTAATTGAGCTGCCCAGTAGTACAGCTTCATGCTGGGTAGTCTAAGCCCCCCTCGGTCGAAAGGGAAATGTAGAAGAGAAAGGCGTTTATTATTCCATATGAATCTGGTGAAGATTTTATTTAATGGTGAAAACAAAGAGGCAGGAATATGTCGGGGAATAGATTGAAAAAGATAAAGAAACTTTGGAAGATTCAACATTTTTATATATTTTTTTAAACAATTGGCATCGAGTCACATGTTTCTAATGATTCTAAAACCTTTTGAACTAGAGGCTCATAATTGGTAATTGGATAGCAGGGCTGTTTTTGTTCAGAAAAAAAGGAAGTTTTTCTTCTGGTTGACTTTGTATCCAGAGAAATGACCAAAAGTCTGCAAAATATTTCCCACTTCATGAGCTGACTTCTCCAAGTCAAAAATAAAACAATATTAAAATATTAACTGTAGCAACATCAGCATTAGCTGTAGCAACATTAGCATTAGCTGTGGCAACATTAGCATTAGCTGTAGCAACACAAACATTAGCTGTAGCAACACAAACATTAGCTGTAGAAACATCAGCATTAGCTGTAGCAACATCAGCATTAGCTGTAGCAACATTAGCATTAGCTGAACCAACATAATCATTAGCTGTAGCAACATTAGCATTAGCTGTAGCAACACAAACATTAGCTGTAGCAACACCAGCATTAGCTGCGGCAACATAAGCATTAGCTGCGGCAACATAGACATTAGCTGTAGCAACTTAGACATTAGCTGTAGCAACATTTGCATTAGCTGCAGCAACATAAACATTAGCTGTAGCAACATAAACATTAGCTGTAGCAACATAAACATTAGCTGTAGCAACATAAACATTAGCTGTAGCAACATAAACATTAGCTGTAGCAACATAAACATTAGCTGTAGCAACATAAACATTAGCTGTAGCAACATAAACATTAGCTGTAGCAACATAAACATTAGCTGTAGCAACATAAACATTAGCTGTAGCAACATAAACATTAGCTGTAGCAACATAAACATTAGCTGTAGCAACACTAGCATTAGCTGTACAAACATAATCATTCGCTGTAGCAACACAAACATTAGCTGTAGAAACATCAGCATTAGCTGTAGCAACACAAACATTAGCTGTAGCAACACAGACATTAGCTGTAGCAACATAAACATTAGCTGTAGCAACACAAACAATAGCTGTAGCAACATAAACATTAGCTGTAGCAACATAAACATTAGCTGTAGCAACACAAACATTAGCTGTAGCAACACAAACATTAGCTGTAGCAACACAAACATTAGCTGTAGCAACACAAACATTAGCTGTAGCAACACAAACATTAGCTGTAGCAACACAAACATTAGCTGTAGCAACACAAACATTAGCTGTAGCAACACCAGCATTAGCTGTAGCAACACAAACATTAGCTGTAGCAACACCAACATTAGCTGTAGTAACACCGGCATTAGCTGTAGCAACACAAACATTAGCTGTAGCAACACAAACATTAGCTGTAGCAACATAAACATTAGCTGTGGCAACATAAACATTAGCTGTAGCAACATTTGCATTAGCTGTAGCAACATCAGCATTAACTGTAGCAACATAAACATTAGCTGTAGCAACATAAACATTAGCTGTGGCAACATCAGCATTAGCTGTAGCAACATCAGCATTAGCTGTAGCAACATTAGCATTAGCTGCAGCAACATAAACATTAGCTGTAGCAACATTAGCATTAGCTGTAGCAACACAAACATTAGCTGTAGCAACACAAACATTAGCTGTAGCAACACAAACATTAGCTGTAGCAACACAAACATTAGCTGTAGCAACACCAGCATTAGCTGTAGCAACACAAACATTAGCTGTAGCAACACCAACATTAGCTGTAGTAACACCGGCATTAGCTGTAGCAACACAAACATTAGCTGTAGCAACACAAACATTAGCTGTAGCAACATAAACATTAGCTGTGGCAACATAAACATTAGCTGTAGCAACATTTGCATTAGCTGTAGCAACATCAGCATTAACTGTAGCAACATAAACATTAGCTGTAGCAACATAAACATTAGCTGTGGCAACATCAGCATTAGCTGTAGCAACATTAGCATTAGCTGTAGCAACATTAGCATTAGCTGCAGCAACATAAACATTAGCTGTAGCAACATTAGCATTAGCTGAAGCAACATAAACATTAGCTGTAGCAACATTAGCATTAGCTGAAGCAACACTAGCACCATTTGCACTTTGCTGGTGTTGTCATGGTTGTGGTGGAGTGAAGAAAAGAAAACCCAAAATGCAGACTGCAACGGAACTAGATTTAATATGTGCAAAAATCAAGAAACAAGAAACTGACAAAAACCAAAATAACAAAATCCAGACATAACCAAAAACCGGGGCTGACAAAGACAATGACGCGACAAAGGACAAGGGAAACACAGGGGTATAAATACAAGAGGAAACGGGGCACAGGTGAAACACATCAGGGCGGGGCAGGCAGGTAATGAGGGAAGTAAAGCAAAATCACAAGGACAGAACACATGTCAAAATAAAACACAGGACAAGACCAAAGACAAAACATACCAAAACAGAGGAACAAAAGACAAATCATGACAGTACCCCCCCACCAAGGGACGGCTCCCAGACGTCCCATGATGGCAACAGCCCCGGGAGGGTGGAGGGGGTCCGGAGGAGGGAACGGAGTCACACAACAGGAGGGACACGGAGGACCGGGAGGAAACGAGGCCAAAGCAGTGAGAGGGAGCTGGCAGAATGAAAGTCCGGAGGGACACTAGAAGGTCCAGGATATTGCTCTGGTCGGAAGGCCTACTGAGGGCCATGGCGGTTGAGGCAGGTCTGTAGGACATCAGGCATGTAGCAGGGACAGGAACAAAAAGAGCCCACTCCAGACAGAGGTCTCGGTCTGACGGGGGCCCCAGGACAAAAGGAACCCACCCCGAACGGAAACTGGTGTCCAGCGGTGGTTCCAGGACAGAAGGGGCCCATAGAGAACGGAGGTCGGTGTCCGGCAGTGGTGCAGGGACGGATGGCGCCCACCCCAGACGGAGAGTGTTGTCTGGCGGTGGTTCGGGGATAGGTGCAGGCACTGGAGGCAGCTGAGAGACAATGGGTGACGTAGAGGGATAGGAGCAGGAAGGGCCCACCCAGGACGAAGAACAATGTCCCGCAGTGGACCTAGGACATGAACAGGAGGCCACCCCAGACCGAGGTTCCAGTTCGATGGTGGCCCCAGGACAAGAAGAGCCCACCCTGGACGGAGAACAATGTCCAGCGGTGGCTCAGGAACAGAAGGGGCCCACCTCGAACGAAGGAAGGAGTCTGGCGGTGGCTCAGGGCAGGAACGAGGGGAACGGGGTCCTCAGCTGCCAAAGGGCAGTCCGCTGGGTGTGGAAGTGGTCGCGTCATTCTGTCATGGTTGTGGTGGAGTGAAGAAAAGAAAACCCAAAATGCAGACTGCAACGGAACTAGATTTAATATGTGCAAAAATCAAGAAACAAGAAACTGACAAAAACCAAAATAACAAAATCCAGACATAACCAAAAACCGGGGCTGACAAAGACAATGACGCGACAAAGGACAAGGGAAACACAGGGGTATAAATACAAGAGGAAACGGGGCACAGGTGAAACACATCAGGGCGGGGCAGGCAGGTAATGAGGGAAGTAAAGCAAAATCACAAGGACAGAACACATGTCAAAATAAAACACAGGACAAGACCAAAGACAAAACATACCAAAACAGAGGAACAAAAGACAAATCATGACAGGTGTGGCACTTTTAGGTGGTGGCATGATGAACAAAAAAATACTAAAAACAAAAATGACAGCTGGTAAAAAGCTAAGGATAAATTTGAAGGATATAGTTGCAAGTCACTCACAGTGCGACCTCTTACCAAGCAGCCATAACCCGGAAGTCCTGAATTTTAAATTTAACTGAATAACTTTTTAGTTTGATTTACGGAAACACATTAGGATGATGTAATAGTTAATAATAATCATTATTATACGGCTCTTCACAACGTAAGTAGAAGCTCCATTGATTTGAATGGGATTTTCCAACGTTCTACCGGTCATTATTTTCTGATAAAGGACCTCTGAAAAAAATAATGACCGCTGCCAATGGCAACGGAGTTGGTGCTTTCATATCACTCCGCGCGTACGTAGTAGCGACACTATCTGTCCCGTCACTGTGAGAGAAGTTAGCGTGAGTCTGACTTTCAACTTGCCCAGAGATTCACCACCATGCTTCCAACTGCACCTTCAACTACGTAGCTTTGCTAGCTACTAGCCTTGCTGGTACTAACCTAGCCAAATGTTGCAAAGCAACGCGTAAACTTTTGGGAACTATTTGCCGCGGAAGTCATTAAATAAACCTTTCAGCCTTCATAAACGTGTATGAAGTTTATGTTGTGTGTGTTCAGTTGGAAATGGCCGTATAATAACCGGACCTCCGCTTCGCGTCGGGGTCCAATAATGACCAGCGTTCTATACATTATCCCTTACTTAAAAAATAAAATAATAAAGAAAAGTTAATGAAAAGCATTTAAAAAGTGCTGCAGGATGGCTGAGGGGTTTGGTCACAGCACACGTGCATCTCTATGCTCAGATATTTTGCTGAATGTCTCTCCTCACTCTTCGCCTCAATGTCACACTGCGACTCTTCTGTCCAATAAAGACCATGGGTTGAAAACACTAAAACTGATGAGAGTTTCCCT
Organism: Gobius niger; assembly: GCF_951799975.1. Classification (NCBI taxonomy): domain Eukaryota; kingdom Metazoa; phylum Chordata; class Actinopteri; order Gobiiformes; family Gobiidae; genus Gobius; species Gobius niger. Next base: position 3,484,294 of record NC_136873.1, on the reverse strand, counting down.
GATGACGATTCACATGAAGCTTTTGTGACAAACTGTGACTGTGATAATGATGACACTCTGAGTCTCTCTTTAGGTCCACACGTCCTTCAGTCCATCCTGGGCTGTGACTGGGACGAGGAGACCGGTCAGGTCAGAGGATATCTTCAGATTGCTTTTGACGGAGAAGAGTTTATCGAGTTGGACTGGGAGAGACAGACCTTTGTCTTGAAACAACAGGTCTTTGTCACAAAACCGATGAAGCAGAGGCTCGGAGAAGCTGCTCAATGGAAAAACAGGCTCGAAAACAGCTACACTGAATATCTCAAGAAATTTGTGAAATACGGAGAGAAGACTCTGAAGAGGAAAGGTAAACGTCTCTCAGCTTAAACATGATGAACAGAGGATTATCAAAATTCATTTCTTAAGAAAACACCACATAAAAGTCTGCATTCAAATAAAAAAACATACAGTTGGATAAAACCATAAAAGTTTAGTGAAAAGAAGTTTAAAGAGAATCTGAAAGGATCAGACTTTCTTTAGAGTTTCTTCCATAAGGTCTGCCCCGTCTGATCACGCACTATTAGTACATCAGCAGGAGCTTGGTTCATTGCCGGCAGTAAGTCAGACCTGTTCCCGGTGCGTGTTGATCTCCTCAGGGCTGCCCTTTGTCACCGGTTCTGTTCTTATCCTTTATGGACAGAATTTCTAGGTGCAGCCAGGGGCCGGAGGGTGTCCGGTTTGGCAGCCTCAGGATCTCATCTCTGCTGTTTGCAGACGATGTTGTTCTGTTGGCTTCAACAAACCAGGACCTTCAGCTGCTCTGGGGCGGTTTGCAGCCGAGTGTGAAGCGGCCGGGATGAGGATCAGGCATGTCCTAGTGGGAAGAGGCCTCGTGGACCCAGTGCAAGCTGGTGGGACTATGTCTCCGAGCTGGCCTGGTGTCACCAGAAATTGGATGGATGGATGTAATAAATGAGTAAATCTCAGTGATCCTGTGTCATACTGAGGCTTCTTAATAATAACTGTCTGATATCTTACTCCCTCTGATATAAACCTCCTGTCCTGTCCCTCAGAGCTCCCCCTGGTGTCGCTCCTGCAGAAGTCGTCCTCGTCCCCGGTCACCTGCTTCGCCTCAGGCTTCTACCCCGACAAAGCCGTGCTGTTCTGGGCTAAAGATGGAGAGGAGCTGCAGGAGGACCAGGGAGAGATCCTGCCCAACCACGACGGGACCTTCCAGAGCAGCGTGTCCCTGGACCTGTCCTCTGTCCCCCCCGGAGACTGGGGACGGTACAGCTGTGTGTTCCAGCTGTCCGGAGTCAAAGACGACCTCATCACCAAACTGGAGCCCGGACTGATCCAAACCAACGGTGAGACGGGAGTGAGACGGGAGTGAGACGGGAGTGAGATGGGAGTGATTCTGGTGATGTATATAAAAAAATATTTAAAAAAAACTCTTCCTCACCCTCCGCGTCAGTCTTTTCTTCCTCCTGCTCGGGTCGTCTACCGTCGGCCTGGGAGCTTGAGGGTTCTGCGCAGTATCTTTGCTGTTCCTAGAACTGCACTTTTCTGGAACAAGATGTCTGATGTATTTCCTGGGATCTGCTGGAGCCACTCCTCCAGTTTGGGGGTCACTGCCCCGAGTGCCCCAACGACCACGGGTACCACTGATGCCTTCACCCTCCAGGTTTTCTCCAGCTCTTCTCTGAGCCCCTGGTATTTCTCTAGTTTCTTGTGTTCCTTTTTCCTGATGTTGAAGTCTTGGTATTGCTATGTCGATCACAACGGCTTTCCTCTGCTCTTTGTCACCACCACAATGTCTGGTTGGTTCATTACCATTCTGTCCGTCTGTATCTGGAAGTCCCACAGGATCTTGGCTCGGTCATTCTCGACCACCTTTGGAGGTGTTTCCCATTTTGACCTTAGGGTTTCCAGCCCATACTCTGCACAGATGTTCCTGTACACTATACCAGCCACTTGGTTATGGCGTTCCATGTAAGCTTTCCCTGCAGCATCTTACACCCTGCAGTTCTGTAAAGCTGGACTGTCTCATTGGCCTCTTTGCATAGTCTACACCTGGGGTCTTGTCTGGTGTGGTAGATCTGGGCCTCTATTGCTCTGGTGCTCAAGGCCTGCTCCTGTGCAGCCATGATGAGCCTCTGTGGTACATGCCGTGTAGGGGCTTGTCCTCCCATGAAGGAACCTCCAGCACCCCATCTTCTGTTCCCCATTGTCTGAGACATTCCCTGAGCACGTCATCTGTCGGAGCCTTGTCCTTGATGTACTTATGGATCTTGGATGTTTCATCCTGGATAGTGGCTCTCACACTCACTAGTCCTCGGCCTCCTTCCTTACGGCGAGCATACAGTCTCAGGGTGCTGGATTTGGGGTGGAACCCTCCGTGCATGGTTAGGAGCTTTCGCGTCACATCTGTGGTCTGTTTCTCATCCTTTGGCAGCTTATTATTCCTGCAGGGTATCTGATTACTGGCAGGGCGTAGCTGTTTATTGCCCGGGACTTGTTCTTGCCATTGAGCTGCTTCTTAAGACCTGCCTTGCTCGTTGGAGGTATTTGGCCGTAGCCGCTTTCCTTGTCACCTCTTCGAGGTTGCCATTTGCTTGTGGGATTCCGAGGTACTTGTAACTGTCCTCAATGTCTGCTATTGTTCCTTCTGGGAGTGAGACCCCTTCTGTGTGGACTACCTTCCCTCTCTTAGTCACCATCCGACCACACTTCTCTAGTCCGAATGACATCCCAATGTCTGCACTGTATATCCGGGTGGTATGGATCAGTGAGTCGATGTCTCGCTCATTCTTAGCATACAGCTTGATGTCATCCATGTAGAGGAGGTGACTGATGGTGGCCCCGTTCCTGAGTCGGTATCCATAGCCAGTTTTGTTGATTATTTGGCTGAGGGGGTTCAGACCTATGCAGAACAGCAGTGGGGACAGGGCGTCTCCTTGGAATATGCCACATTTGATGGAGACTTGTGCAAGTGGCTTGCCATTGGCTTCAAGGGTGGTTTTCCACAACCTCATCGAGTTTGCAATGAAGGCTCTTAGAGTCCTGTTGATGTTGTATAGCTCCAGGCATTCAATGATCCAAGTATGTGGCATTGAGTCGTAGGCTTTCTTGTAATCAATCCAGGCAGTGCTCAGGTTAGTGTGTTGGGTTCTGCAGTCTCGAGCGACTGTTCTGTCTACCAGGAGCTGGTGTTTGGCACCTCTGGTATCTTTACCGATTCCCTTCTGAGCTGTGCTCATTTATTGATCCATGTGCCTGCTTATCTTAGCCGCTATGGTGCCGGACATGAGCTTCCATGTTGTGGAGAGGCAGGTTATTGGCCGATAGTTGGATGGGACTGTACCCTTTGAGGGATCCTTCAGGATCAGGATTGTGCGCCCTTCGGTTCACCATTCAGGGTGATTCCCATCCCTCAGCAGCTGGTTCATTTGTGCTGCCAAGCGCTCATGGAGTGCTGTGAGTTTCTTAATCCAGTAGGCGTGCATCATGTCAGGGCCTGGTGCTGTCCAATTTTTCATACCTGAAGCTCTTTCTTGGATGTCTGCCACTGTGATGGTAACTGGATTCTGTTCAGGGAGGTTGCTGTGGTCCTCTCTCAGAGCCACCAGCCACTGTGCATTCTGTTGTGTGCTGCCTCCTTCTCCCATATGTGAACAGACGATTTACTCGTCTGGCTTTGTTGTCTCTCGTGTACCTCTTTAGGCGGCTGGCCAAGGCTTGGAGCCTTTGTTAGGGAAAGACTTTTGGTTTCCAATGCTTCAGGTATGGGCATCTGACTACCTTTTGGGTACTTGCTTTTTCATTGCACCTTTCAAGGCCTCTGTCAATTGACTCACTACTCTCCGTGCTCCTTGATGTTTTCCTCCAGCCTTCTTTTCCATGGTGGGTATTTCATCTCATGGTTGCTCTTACGATAGCCAAGCGTCTCTCGGATCACTGCTGCTGTGGAGTATATCAGCTTATTGGTTTCAGTGATGGTTGATGTAGGAACTGCTCTCAGAGCTGCATTCACATCTTCTAGGAGACTTTCTGACAGTACTTCTCTTAGCCTCTGTAATTGGCTTCGGGGTTGCCTGCTGGACATTTTTGCCATTATCTTAGTTTTCAGATTAGTCGCTGCCTCGTTCAGCGTGATGGCACTTATTGGGGCTTTGCACCCAATCTCCATTGTGGGGGCTGGTGTTAACCCCCCTCTGACCTGGTGTCCTGGCTGGCCACCAGCCTGGCTCAACATCATGGAGATGGGTCCCCGAGCGCCGGCCCATGCTGGCAGCTCACTGCTCCTACAGGTTGCCCCATGCGACACTGAGGATGGGTCAAATGCAGAGAACTAATTTCTCTACCGAGATTTCTCTACAGAGATTAATACAGTATAACTTACTTACGTACTTACACTTCTAAACTTCTGGTATTACAGTCGGTGGTGCAGGTGGTAGAGCAGGTCGTCTCATGTTAAGAAGGTCAGGGGTTTGAATCCCAGCTCCTGCAGCTGCACACTGGTGTTGTGTCCTTGGGCAGGACACTTCACCCTCCTCACCTCCAGTGTCTGTGTGCACTGGTGTGAATGAGAGTGAATGGATGTGAAACACATCCGGCTCCTATAAAAGCACTGACCTGTTCGTCTGTCTTTACAGAGAGGAAATCCACACCGTACATTGTGTCCGTGGTGTCTGTTCTCTGCGCTGTCGTCTGTGCTGTGATTGGATACTTCGTGTTTCGCAGATGCAAAGGTAAAATCAAAATGTGCTGATGTTTAATGAGACTCAGACTGAATGTTTCTCTCCTTCATTTACAGACAAACAGCTCAGTCCTGGTAAGAAACTCTTCACCATCAGAGCTCAGAGGAAAGTCTCTGTTACAGTAATGAACAGTGTAATGAACAGTGTAATGAACAGAGTAATGAACAGTGTAATGAACAGTGTAATGAACAGAGTAATGAACAGTGTAATGAACAGTGTAATGAACAGTGTAATGAACAGAGTAATGAACAGTGTAATGACAGTGTAATGAACAGTGTAATGAACAGAGTAAAGAACAGTGTAATGACAGTGTAATGAACAGAGTAAAGAACAGTGTAATGAACAGTGTAATGAACAGTGTAATGAACAGTGTAATGAACAGAGTAATGAACAGTGTAATGAACAGTGTAATGAACAGTGTAATGAACAGTGTAATGAACAGAGTAATGAACAGTGTAATGACAGTGTAATGAACAGTGTAATGAACAGAGTAAAGAACAGTGTAATGACAGTGTAATGACAGTGTAATGAACAGTGTAATGAACAGAGTAAAGAACAGTGTAATGAACAGAGTAAAGAACAGTGTAATGAACAGAGTAAAGAACAGTGTAATGACAGTGTAATGACAGTGTAATGAACAGTGTAATGAACAGAGTAAAGAACAGTGTAATGAACAGTGTAATGAACAGTGTAATGACAGTGTAATGAACAGTGTAATGAACAGAGTAAAGAACAGTGTAATGACAGTGTAATGAACAGTGTAATGACAGTGTAATGAACAGAGTAAAGAACAGTGTAATGAACAGTGTAATGAACAGTGTATTGAACAGTGTAATGAACAGTGTAATGAACAGAGTAAAGAACAGTGTAATGAACAGTGTAATGAACAGTGTAATGAACAGTGTAATGAACAGTGTAATGAACAGAGTAAAGAACAGTGTAATGAACAGTGTAATGAACAGTGTAATGAACAGTGTAATGAACAGAGTAAAGAACAGTGTAATGAACAGTGTAATGAACAGTGTAATGAACAGTGTAATGAACAGAGTAAAGAACAGAGTAAAGAACAGTGTAATGAACAGAGTAATGAACAGTGTAATGAACAGTGTAATGACAGTGTAATGACCAGTGTAATGAACAGTGTAATGAACAGTGTAGTGACACTTATGTTTCTGTGTTTTACGCTGGGCTGTTTTTCTTGTAGACTTGACTGAACCTGAGGTGATGCAGGAGCTGAACTCTCAGCCCCCAGAGACTCAGTGAGACCCTTTGACTCATTACATTAACACCAACGTCTTAATGTTTTCAGTCAGGACCACCAGAGGTTCTGCTCGACCTTCTTCAGTAAATACATTTGTTCGTATTTCTCCATGATCTCCCGTCTCTGTGTCTCTGACAATGACATCATCAAAGTATAATAATAACTGGGTTTCTTCTTCTTCTTCTTCTTCTTCTTAATGAAGCTCTGTTTCTGTCCATGTTTGTTAAAGCAGTGAAGAATCTGTGTCCATTAAATTGGAGCCGTTCCCTTTGACAAGGGCAGACGTTTGAATGTGGTTTCTGTCATGTTAATATTGTCGTTAAAGTTGTGTATAGACTTTAGTCACATTCACAGCAGTAAGAAGACAATGGATTGTTTTAATACATGTTTGATTTTCATTAACACATTAATATCAGTGGATACGAAGGGAAAAAGGAATAAAAACATTCAAAAACATTCTGTTCTGGATTCTTCACTGTGACTTCTGGTATTTGTGGAAACTTAAAGGATCTATATCATGCTATTTTAGCCATTCCAAAGTTAAGTATAGGCATGTATATGATATATTGTACCTCTACCACTATGGAGCACTCATTTTTGTGATAAATATAAGTGTTTTCTGGAGGTATTTTTCGAACCCGGAAGACACAACGCTTCGATTCAGTTAACTCCGCCCCCTCTCTCCGCTCATACTTTACCGTAATATAAATAAACAGTAATAAGTGAAATTGCTTCACGATGCAGTTATACGGAGTTGACATCTGCAACACAGCTTCATAAATGGCTAACACACATGCTAATATGCTAACACACAAGCTAACCCGCGTTTTGATAAACTCACCGCTCTGGTCCATCGCTGTTTACATTATGGGACTCGCATTGGTTATAAAAGTTAATCCATTTTGGTTCTGGCGAAGGTTCACCAAACATCCATCAGAGACAGTCACAGAAAAACAATATTTTGGTGAAAGTCGCTGAATCCCGGAGAAAAAAACAGCTGAGTGGCCTCTTCTTGAAAAAAGTTGAACAAACTCCATAGCCAAACGCGCTTCTTTTTCTCCGTGACATTATCGTTAGGTAAGAATAAAGAACAGGTGTGTCCAGTTATAACGAGCTCCATCTTCAGCTGCAGCGCAAACATGACTGATCTGTTCAGACGCTCAGGGATGTGTTTGTTTTGGCCTCAGCTGACCTGGAAGCACCTCTGCACATCCTTTTTTATTTTTATTTTATTTAATTTTTTTCCCTTTGTTTCTCTCTTACGACAGAAATAATGAAAAAGCTGTTTTACAAATTAAAGCATAAGCATAGAATTAAGCAGCAGAGATGCCCAAACTTCCCGATCCACACACACCTCCTCCAGCTGTTCTGGGGGGACCCCGAGGCGACACCAGGCCAGACATAGTCCCACCACCGTGTCCTGGGCCTTCCACGAGGCCTTGTGCCACTAGGACATGCCTGGAACACCTCCCGCGGGAGGCGACCAGGAGGCATCCGGAACAGATGCCCGAGCCACCTCAGCTGGCTCCTTTCGACGTGAAGGAGCAGCGACTCTGGTGTTTTAATGCCAGCTTAATCTCCATAGGAGCAACACCTTCGAAAACAACATGCATAATGTCCTGTGGAGTTTGCTTAATTAGGTCAAACGCAGGAATATCACCGCATAAGGCTATTACAGCACCAAACAAATCCTCACACCATCATAAAGTTGAGTAAGATCTTGAAGAAGCACAAAATCAACGCCCCACAGTGAAATATCCCTGGACTTAGCAATTGCAAGGAGTCGTATTTGGACCTAAATTTTGGATCAATATTGCCTAAACTATAGTAGCACATCAGCAGTTTATTTGCAGACGCATGAGGCCCTAATGGGTTACATATTTCAATTTCATCCGTGTAGAGCACAATTTGCAATGAATTTGGTCTTTCAGAAAATAAAGGATGTGATGCAAAGAGGGCCCCGTCACTAAAGTCATACAAAAATCCTTCTCTGCTTCTTGGCAGTATTCTATTCAACATGGTGAAAATTCTGGAATTGCTCAGGACTCTGAATCAAAGGTACATAGTAAAAGCTGCTGTTTTTGAGTGACATAAACCTTGCACCACCTCGCTTAACCCAACAAATCTTCTGGGAGACTACAACTTCCTCTGGGCTCACTGGATTGAAGATTTCACGGTATGTCTTGTTTTGTCCAGATGCGTTGGCCGAGAAAGGATCCACAAAAGTATCCAGTGCGAACAACGCTTCATCTTGAAGTCGAGGGCTTCTCCCAGGGTGCTCCTCAAAGACTCTCCTCATTCTCTCCTTGAGCGCATTGATGAGAACAGCTTGGTACTGTTGAACCCCCGAGATAATGCTGCAAAACAAATTGAACAGATTGTTTTCTACGGCATTAACAATTAAAACTTAAGAACTATTCATAAATTAAGCTTTTTTTTTTTAAATATCAAGTGTTTTTTAATTGGATGAAATCACAAACAAGTCTGTTTTTATTCCTTTTTAATGGATAGGCATCTTGATAGCCACATAAAATGGGCATGCACTCCATCCCATTTAAAACTGTATATCACTTTACACTTAACATGTTACAGTGTGAAATTTGTAACTGATATTAAAGGATTTGGACATTTAATTGATCATCATTAGCAATTTATTAGCATCAATAGCTCCTTCCTGGAGCCGCCACCTTAACGTGGTGGAGGGGTTTGAGCACCCGAATGATCCTGGAGCTCTGTTGTCGGGGGCTTGGTGCCCCTGGTAGGGTCTCCCATGGTAAACAGGTCCTAGGTGACGGGTCAGACAAAGAGCGGTTCAGAAGCCCCTTATGAGAGACCAACAGGCCTGGTAATCGTGAGGCCGTCCTTCTGTGGACCCACCACCTAAAAGAGGAGCCATAAGGGGCTGGTGCAATGTGATTTGGGCAGCTCCAACAGCTGCTCCCACGACCCGGCAACGGACAAGTGGAAGAAGATGGATGGATGGATGGATATTAGGATTTACCAAAGTTGCCAGATTATCAAAACCATTATATCGTACAAAGCTTCCAATACTATTGTATTTCAGCACAGACTTTTGCACACTATAAAGATGTCAATAGCGCTGTAGCACCTGCGCAAAATTTTGCTCATATCATCACCACCCCTAACTACAACACAGGCACATGCACTTTCCCATCTGCCCCTTACTTTTCGTTCTCAGTTTTTCCGAACAACATAAAAAAGCTCTGAAATTATCTACTTACTATTACTAATTCTTTAGTAGAACCTCCAGTGACTATTTGTGGAAACAGGGCAAGCAACAAATGTTTATGACCCTCCAGGGTTTTAATAAAGTCTCCATCGCGTCTTCAAAGCACGTCCAGCTGCTCCGTGTGCAGGTCAGTCCCACGCCTCAAAATAACTCCTCCCATCAGCGCGAGCGTCTCGTCTTCTCTCGGGTCAGTCTCATGATCGATCACAAACACAAACGCTCCGTCTAAACTCGCCTTTTACACAAGATAACAACAAATAATCCGGTCCGCGGTAAAAACGAAACAGAAACCTGCAGTGACACTGATGTCAAAGCTCCGCTAACAGCAACGAAACACTTCCTGTTGTCCCGACAAAATAAAAGGCGTCAATGTTCCAGCCGCTGGGAGAGGGTTTGAAATGTTCATTAATAAATGAACCTGATATTTTAGGTGCAAATGGACACAAATCTCATTTTTCTTCATTTTCCTGGTCGTCCGTTTTGCTCAAATCGAAATAAAGGCCTGTCTCTAATGCGCTTGAGAAAATAAAGGCCCAGGCCTATATCAGAGAATTTAAGGAAGGGCCCATATCTGAGCAACAGCGCCTTAGTGCACAAAAGGGTGAATAACGAACAATTTCACATAATAGGCTCCTACAAATTATTGGTCTTGTTTTGGTGGTGTTTTTATTTTATGTGTGTGTAATTATAGCAGAAGCTTCTCAGCTTTTCGTCTCTCTGCATCTGTGATACCACACACGTTACAGAGACTGACCCGGGACCATCTCCCACTCCTACAGCAGTCCCTGAAAATGAGGCGTTCACCAAGGAGCAAACACTGTTCCTTATTTCTCAAATGAGACAGCATATTGAAGAAGAAGGAGAGGGGCTGCCCAAAAATTTAAATGAACTAAATGCTCGGGTCAAAAAGTCCAGAGGGAATAAAAAAAAAATTGTGGAAGGAAATTGCGGATAAACTAACTGGCCAATTTAATGAATTGTTCAATCCAGTCAAGGTGTGGAGGAAGTGGGGCACACTGGTCGAGTCAAATAAAAAAAAAAAAAGTACAACCTGTTGAGCACGGGCCAGGAGAGAATGCGATTCCAGTTTTTTAAAGAGATGGACGAGCTGTTGGGTGACAACCATGACATCACATTTGGGAACAGCCGATGGAGTGGAAGTCCAAAGACCAGAGGCCCTCGTCAGCCGGCCAAAAAGTCCACCTTTGGCTCCACCACCGAAGAGGAGGCGAGGGGATGTTCACTAATACAACAAAACAAAAATCATTTGTGTCATGTAAATTTTATTAATTCATGACACAACAAAACATATTCCAATAACAATTACTTACAATCTGATCCAAAAACAGACAGTAAAATTAAACATTAAAGTTGCAATACATTTCCTCCTCAGGCTGGCTGTTTGCATGCAGTTGATCTGAATCCTTTTGTCCTGTATTCAGAGCTTTTACATTTAAGGTTCAGAGGAGGAAGCATCAGCTGAGGGTCTGAGGACACAGCAGGTCTAGGTCTGTGCTATAACCGTAGTGCCCACTCTAGGGGGAGAACTCAGGGGCAAAATGATTTCCCATTCCACTGATAGCTTTCAATACCTCTGCTACTACCCTGTGAGCAGTGGATTGGGAGACGTCAAATTTGTCGGACAGTTCCCGGAAACTGTTCTGGTTGGCCATATACCACAGGAAGAGCAGCAGCTTTTTGTTCAGTGGAACTGGTGGTGATCCACTCCCTGGCTCCTTAGAAAGGCCACACTCCTCAAGCTTTTCCAGCAGGTATTCAAATTGTGCCTTAGTTAATCTCAAATGCCGGTGTTTGCCACCAAACACAGGGCTGCCACCAAACACAGGGCTGCCAACTTTTCACCAAACTTTGGAATGAGACTTTTGGTCGGTGCCGAGCTGGGTGGCCTTTTATAGTGTCTGAGCGAACAGGTGGAAGATGTGAGTGTCGGGGCTCCTGTAGCCGCCTCGTCACTCACGGAACCCACGCGCCTTTTTCTCTCCCTATGGTCCGGGAGAGCTGGCGCTGGGAGCATTCGGGCGCTCTCTCGCTGTTTCCCCAGAACCGCGCTCTAAAACCCTTTCCCCGCAGGCCCGCGGGTCGTGCATTCGCAGTCCCTATGCCACTCCTCTCTCTGTCCGCCCCACTCCAGCAGTGACTTTTGTTTTGTAAAATAAGCATGCACAACTTAAGTGACGCCCCTCCTCCGAAAAGGAATCTACCAAAAATGAGCCGTTCATTACGTTCACTGTAAAGATTCGTTCAGAGCCAGATCGTTCATGACACATCACTAGAGCCGCTGACAGGCAGAGGAGCCGTGGACAGGCACACAGACAACATAACGCGTCTGCAGCCGCTCACTGCAAAAAGTCAGGGATATTTTTGGGTTGAGTGTGTCATGGCACTCAAATGCGTGTGTCTCACGGTGAAAGCGTGAGAGTTGGCAGCAGTTGGTGGCAAACAGCTGATCACCAAAACATCCAGTGAACATCGCGGAAATAAACAGCGATCCTATAACTTACTTATACTACTTTTACTTAACGAAATGTCAGTAGAGCAAGGAAAGTAAAGCCTAATTAGTTGTTACTTTAACGTTAGTAGATTCTAACAGTTATCACGTTAATCACAAATGGTTAGACCTACCGTCTGTGATGTCTTTCTTCCTCAATGTTACTTTGGAGCATCACGGCAAACTGGTCTTGGATCCGCTTTCTGTACTCGAACATGAGCAACAAAGTTGCAGCTTTAGCGGACGCGTCCATCTCCGATATTTCCGAGTTGGACAAGTGGAACGCTACAACCAGTTACAACTCGGAGTAAACGCTAGATGGTCGGAATTTGCGACTTCCGACTTAACTGGAACGCACCATTAGCAACAAAACCCACGCCACATGGGCATAGATCCCGGGTTCTCAGAACCAGAGTGACGCCAAAGGAAATAATCTTACTTTCAGCAAAATTGGTCAACAAGAAAAAAAAAATACGGAGAGACAGAACAAAGTCAGTGACTGAATTAAATTTCCTTTAGAAAAGAAAAAAAAACAGCAAGCAGGTCTGAAACATTCTGTTGCCAACAGGCAATATATTCAACGAATTGCATTAATTTCAATTTCGAAGATTTTTCTTTAAATTATATGTTATTTTACTGTGTAAAAAGTGTTTAATTTGGTTAATGTTGCAGTCGATAAAATGGCAAGTTCAAGAACGTATCTAATGTAACACAAGTACAAGAAAAAACATGAATGAAGGAAAGATCTATGCAGCTTAAAGCTCACAAAAAGGGTTTCTGCAACACATGATGATTTTATCAGTCTGATAAGAACTACAATGAAAACTACTATTTAACACAACTGAAGAACAACATTATGCAACAGATATAGGCTTTGTGACACCCAGTATTTCTCCCAAGTTGTATAATCATAATTTATCACAGAGTTGTTAATTAAAGTCATGTTTAAGTTTAGGAGTTATCATACTGAGAGATAAATATGTGTTCTCTTAAATTTCTCTCAACTTACAGCTGCAAGTGTTGATGAGGAGGCTTTGACGACATTCAATCGTGAGGACCTGAAGGATTTATTTCCTGGTGTGACCAAGTGAGGGCGATGGTGATATTTTTATACAATTGTGTTCGATCCATGACAACGCCACTGGTTAAGCCAGAAATATTTTGTTCTATACACCAAAAGGCTACGCAGGTTTGTTGACTGAAGTGACAGAAACACATGATTACAGGACGGAAGTTTCGTTTCTTAGATTAATTTATTTTCCGCTATATAAAACAGCATTTAAAATATATATATTCGACTCTGACGTTGCAAAGGACACGTGGTGCAACATCCCATTCACAACTGGGTATACACAAAAATAAAATACAGTCCGTTAGTGAGTCCAGTGGTTACAGCCGTGCACCCGGACCCGAAGGCCAGTGCACACAGGAACAGGGGGAGACTCCTGCCAGCAGAAGCCTGGACAACATTGATACTCAGTTTACATACAAATCATAAATAAGCAACATAAGCATATAAACCAAAAGACATGACACCCAGGACATACCGAGACGTGGAGCGATGCTGCGCCACCCTTTGGCCCGCAACAGCCGCAAATATCCCCGAGCCGCCGAGGACTAGAAAGAATGGAGCCGTTAGCCACACGCCAAGTTACTTAAAACCACGAGACTACTCCAACGCCTACCCACGATGCCCGCGCCACCATCTCGAGCTACTGCGCTTGACGCCCTCAGAAGCTACGGTGCGCCTTATCGTGTCCAAACAGCTTGGAGCCCCAGTCTCGCCGCCATGACAGCTGCGCCAGCGTGTGACGTCACGGGGTGGGAGGTCAGGTGAGGGAAAGTGCGGATGAAGGTAGTGGCCTTTTATAGGCAGGGAGGGGTAGCGCACTGCCCTACTACCACTACCACACTGGCACTGAAAATGTTCTACAAAGAAAGAGGCTATGGGATTTTAACACACAATTGGTATAGTAACAAAAACAGTTTTTGTACTGCCTAATTTATGTTTTTTTACCCTATTTTATGTATTTGTATACTTATTTGTAACCTATTGACCAGATTGCCAACACTAGTACTTAGAGTGTAAACACTTCAGGGAGTGATTCTTCAACCAGTCACCATGTGCCACCACGCCAGCCTCAAAGCTCCACTCCCTTGTCTGCCACCTCCAAAACCATAAAACTGCCAGATCCACCAGAATATGTGGTCTACACTGATTCTGAGTTGGATATGGTGCGCTGTCAATACTTTACGCTGCTCCGTGCTGGAAATGTTGACGGCTTTAAAGGAATAGGCCACCGTTTTTACATACCGAGATATGCTCTTACCTCACTTTAGCCGAGTTAATATATCCCCGTCTGGTCTTTGTCCGTGCGCTCTGCCAGGCAAATGGAGCACATACGCAGCCTCTCCCACATGTCACATAGCTCCAAAAAAGCTCACGATAGAAGCTACCAAGCTCTTCCACGTGTTCCCTATTTAAATAAAATTACGTGAAGTGTTTTCATGCAAAGTATATTTACACAGAAATGTAGCATGTCGATTTTATAAGCAGATAAAAAGGGGAACTATATTGTGAGGCGTAATGATACGAGGAGCAAAACGTCCGCGCAGTAACTCCTAAAGACTTCCCCGCTCACTTCCGTCAATAACCTTTAGGAGTTTTACTCCTCGTATCATTACGCCTCACAATATAGTCCCCCTTTTTATTTGCTTATAAAAGGTGCAAGGTGCAGTTCTTTGGCATCTACAAGAAGGCTCTGAAACCTCCTTTACCCTTGGATGTTCGTGGAGGTAAACTGTTTTTTGGTCACGCCCTTTCATTTCTTATTCTCAAAATATTTTTTAAAAGGCCTTTTTTTTTTAAGTTTGATGACTGCAGAGGACAGGCATATGACAATGGAGCTAATATGAAAGGTATGCACCAGGGAGTTCAAGCCAGGCTGTTAAATAATAACCCAAGAGCTGTGTTTGTCCCATGTGGTGCTCACACACTCAACCTAGTTAAAGCAGATGCAGCCAAATCCTCCAAAGAAGCACTTGGATTTTTTTGGAAATGTTCAGAAACTTTTTACATTTTTCTCAGCAGGCACTCAAAGATGGGGTGTTTTAAAGAAGCATGTGACAATAACAGTCAAGTCCTGGAGTGATACCAGATGGGAGAGTAGGAGTGAAAGTGTTCAGGCTGTGAGGCACCAAGCAGTAAGTAAAATATGAACACAGAGGCTGTTCTAAAAGCCAAACGACTGAGAAACTGCAAGGGACAGTTCAGCTATGAAGCTCCAGATGATCCAATAAAAGATGCCATGAAAAGCTTGGAGGTCAACTTCTTTAACGTGGTAGTTGATGCTGCAGTAACATCAATGCAAGAGAGGTTTGAAACAAAAGCCTCCAGTAGGTACCATAGTCATCCTGATTCTGCCGTGCATCAGACGCTTTCAGTCTATGGTTGCCTCCGACATTGCTCAAGTGTAGGCCGTCGTTGTACATTGCTGAAACACAATTGTTAGCTTGAAAGCCAGCTGACTGCCGCAAACGAGTTTCATCTCTTGAAGCTGGTTAGCCATTTTATTCGTCACAGTCTTTGTGTGCGTGTCTGCGATCCGAGTGAGTGAAGACCGAGGCGGAAATTGTGTGTTTTTCTGAATGTTCGCATACGTCCCGTAAACATAGGGGGAGGACAAAGTTAAACAAATGCTGTTCTATTTTCTATTTTGACCTTTATTTATCCAGGACAAACAGTCATTGACATTAACAGTCTGTTTTTCAAGAGTGTCCGGGCCAAGATGCTCGGGAACAACTTCGCATGCAAGTCACATCTATACACAAATAAGTAAGGATTAAACAACGAGGAACTCACTAAATCTGCCAGACTACGGGACTATTTCCTGTGGGTTATTAGCCGGTCACTGAAGGCTGGTCTCAGAGCGAGTCATTCTCCGCAGCTATTACGAGGATCTCAGTCAGGCTCAACGACACAACATCAGCACAGAATCACAACACAACAGGACTAACCCGGAAACACTTTTCCCTGGAAGTAAACACCGATATGCGGCACTCGTGGGCAGGAGTTATTTACCTTTTACGCTGTTTAACCTGAAGCTAGCTAGCTAGCTCAACCAGCTCAACTGTTTATGGAAACAGCTGCGGTGGAGTCGCTCACACCTGGGCCCCCCCAACTGAAACTTTTATGTTTGACTTTACTAATCCAGACAAATATGCTTCAATGCAGGATCATTTTATGTACGCCTGAAAATGATGAATAGCCTTAACCGTTTAATAGAAATGTAAAGCTCATATGTTATTAACAGTAGTTAACCTAGCTGCTCACGCTCCTCTACAAACATTTAGCAAACCTTTTGTTTTGGCCAAAAACATTGAAATTAACACAAAATCCATCTCATACGTTCCTGTCAGTCACTAATTACGCCTTTATCTGATTCAGCTGTGTCATGCGTTGCTATGGCGACGCCACAGCGGAGTGATATCCCAGTGATTTAACTACCGGACTACGTGTGCGGTTATACCAAAATAATGCACACTTGTTAGCCTCCACCAGCATGGTATAATGACAAATAAACATTGCATAATTACATCAAGATAATACACTGAGAGTTAAGACAGCTACACGTGAAGGACTTCGTTTCTACGTCCTCTAACTGTCCATCGCCTCATCAACACCGGTGTTACACATGGCGCTTGTGCAATTGACACATATGAAAATATTACAATTTGCGCAAACTGTTGTGGTTTTACGATCTTGCTTGCAAGCTTGGCACCGTTTCCGCTTTTTAATTACTCCCAACACCTTGAGACGGGTCCTGGCTAGTTCCACCTTGGTGTCTGCCTTGACCCGACCCTGCCGCTCGGTCCTGCAACACACTGGCGCCCCGGGCAACTGCTGCCCGATTACGAAACATTTTCACCACCTCTTGCGCCGCCTTGTTGTGGGGCATATGGCTTCTCCTCACTGAGTGGTGCAACCCGTGCTTTGCCCAGTTCCTCCAGATAGACTTGGAGGAACGCTTGTTGTCTGGCAGCCACCTCGGTTTCATTTCTCTATAGACCACAAACGAGTTATACGAGGCTACGTCAATCATGTTATGGAATACGGCTAAGGGCCAACGGCGGGTCATTCTACGAACACTGTACGCTCCGACCACTTTGTCGAGCGTGTCAACACCCCCTTTCGTTTTGTTATAGTACATGACGAACAGCAGCTCTCGCGTGCTCCGGTTCTCCGGCATCCTCACTTTGGGCCCTGCACCTGTCCGCTTCAATGCGCCTACGGTCCAGTTTCACCCACACCCTTCACCAGCCCGTGACCAAGCTCTCCACAATGGGCGACAGGGCCTTTAAGGCAGTTGCCCCTAGACTCTGGAATGCCCTGCCAGAGTCCCTGAGGGTCCCCAGAGTGTTGAGGCATTTAAAAAAGGCCTGAAAACACATTTATTTAAAAAGGCCTTTTCTGACTAATTTGCTTGTTTGTTGCTTTGTTTGACTATGTGAATGTTCTTTTTGTTTTTTTCTGATTTTATTCTCCTGTTGTAGCACTTTGAGGCGCACGCTTCTGGGTTTTTTTTGGTCTGAAATGATGCCAACACTCCGGGAAGTGGACAGAAGACATAGTCACAGGAGTTCAGTGGTTGGACGGGCTGGGACCTTCTACCACGTCGTGCTCCATAAACACCGAACCAAGACTTAGGCAGCCGAGGTTTGTCTTTACGAACAGTACCAACCAGGGACAAGCCCCGCTCTTGCAGCCTGCGTGCCAGCTCATAGGTGGTGAAGTAATTGTCCGTGGTAACTGACCTGTCCCCCCCTAATCTCGCCGTCAAGTCTAAGACGACTTTCATTGCAAGATTCTTTGGTCGTTTTTTGGACTTCTTTTTCCGTCCCCAGGTTTTCTGTGCTTCATTCGTGTTGTGACTCTTTCGCTTCTTTTTACCCCCCCTTTTCTTGCAGTTGCGGCTCTTCCTGACGGGCCACCGGGGCTTGCTGTTCAGGTACATCGCTCTCATCATCAGAGGTTGAGGGTTGTTTTCCCAGGTACACCTGCATATTCCAAGCGTAGCTGGACTTGGCGTCACAAGCCACCCAAATTTTAATTCCTTATCTCGCAGGCTTTTTCGGGATATGTACATTCGAAATGGACACCGTCCTCGGAATGCCACCAATTGTTCATCGACTGTAATGCTACTCCCAGGCGTATACATTTGAGGCAATTGGCCGACGAATAAGTCGACGAATCGCTGCAAGTTTATCAGAGGCTCTCCTCGCATCTCTCGTTGCACGGTCATCGAACATGAGTGTACGGGAGAAGGTGTAGAACTTTTATAGGGGCATGGTGGCTCAGAAAATGGCCCTACCAGTCTCCGGTGCCCAGAGGCTCAGAGCGGCTTCTCCATGCGACTTGTATACACCGGCGAGAATCAAGAGGCCAATGTAGGCGTGCAGATCGATTGAATCTACAGGTCTCCAAACATCTGCACCAAACTTGCGTATTCCCTCACGGTTTGTTTGTGTCACTGTTATATCCTCCATCTCTAAAGTTATGAATAAGCGAAACGCTGACAGAATGTCATGATCATTTTGAACAGCACGCTCTGTAGGCCCTGGCCCTTCAGGCCCCTGAGGTGGAGGTGATGGGGGGATGGGAGAAGTGGACCGCGAGGTGCGCGTTGCCATTTGGGATGTGGCTGGATCGTAAGGGCTACACAACCATTTGATTTCCTCATCTCGGGATAGGAAGGAGGTGGGTGACGGAGAGTGGGTGAGGAAGGCAGAGGACAGTGGAGACGAAGTGGGGGATGGAGAGCCACGAGTGGGCATTTGGTAGGTGGTGATGGACAGCGAGTGGGCGAGGACGCCAAAACGGCCACTTGTTTCTGTCGACCACGACCCCGTCCGCGCCCTTTGGGAACAATATTGGAGCCAGTACTACTGGCACCTGCCATGTCGGGGAGACTAGAGACATTGCTTTGTGTGCGGCGCGGTGATCTTCGAAGGGCAGCGACAGCAGCCGCGTGACCAGACAGCTGTCCCTTCCGTGGTCTCCCACGTTTACGTACTGTAGCTACAGGCCCGGGGAACTTTGTATGTCCCGTGTGGCGCAGTCGTAGCGCTCGTCTGCTGAGGATTGCGCTTCTAAATACGACTGTCTCGGGTCCGATTGCTCTTTATCAGCCGACGAGGCTAGTGCTAACTGAAATCCACTTTCATCATCTGTGCTATCGTGGGTGGAGTCATACTCCTCAAAATCTTCTAGTTCTGACAAATCCTCATTTTTGGTCAATATCTGAACCATCTTCGGAAAATACGTCCTTCAAAACCTGTTCTCCTGAAAGTTCCGAGGCCTTGATTGTGTCTGCGAGGGTGAACACGCTCCCTTTTGTTGTCGTGTGTCTCCTTGAGACTTGAGAGCATAAGACATGTCAAAAATAAATAAAATAAAAGACACTGGACGAAAGGTGAGTTAAGTGTATTGCACAAGGACACAATGACAGTATCTACCAAAAGGAGTCGGGAATCGAAACGCTAACCGTCCAGTTACAAGACGACCCGCTCTACCATCTGGGCCACTCTCACCTGATGTTTTCCTTTAAGGAATAGGCCACCGTCTTTACATACTGAGATATGTTCTTACCTTAGCTTAGACGAGTTCATTTGTGCCTGTCTGGTCTTCACGCGTGTCCTCAGTCACGTCAACACAGCGGAGTACTTAGGCATCCGCACAGTAAAGTGAAGATATTACTGTGTGGATGTCGAACTACTCCTGATATCATTACGCCTTACAATATAGTTCTCCCTTTTTATCCGCTTATAAAATCAACATGTTTCATTTCTGTTATGTACATGTTTTTAGTACGTGTTTAATATTAAGAAGTAAGGTCAGTCATTTAAATGATCATTATCATTACTAGTAGTAGAAGTAGTACCTTTAGGTTTTTTGGCCCTTTTCGTTGCAGCTTTTGGGGGAGCAGTAGTAGCAGAGAGGTCAGAAGGAAGAGTAAGTGAGGAGGACGAGCTAGGAAGAGGGGTGACAGTGGTCAGTTCTGAAGATGAGATAGTAGTTGTGCAAGGAGGGGTAAGAGTAGTAAAGGTAGAAGAGAGAGGAGCAGAGGTAGTAGAGGAACTGAAAGGGGTAAGAGTAGTAAAGGTAGAAGAGAGAAGAGCAGAGGGAGTAGAGGAGCTGACAGGGGTAAGAGTAGTAAAGGTAGAAGAGAGAGGAGCAGAGGGAGTAGAGGAGCTGAAAGGGTGAGAGTAGTGAAGGTAGAAGAGAGAGGAGCAGAGGGAGTAGAGGAGCTGAAAGAGGTAAGAGAAGTAAAGGTAGAAGAGAGAGGAGCAGAGGGAGTAGAGGAGCTGAAGGGGTGAGAGTAGTGAAGGTAGAAGAGAGAGGAGCAGAGGGAGTAGAGGAGCTGAAAGAGGTAAGAGAAGTAAAGGTAGAAGAGAGAGGAGCAGAGGGAGTAGAGGAGCTGAAAGAGGTAAGAGAAGTAAAGGTAGAAGAGAGAGGAGCAGAGGGAGTAGAGGAGCTGAAAGAGGTAAGAGAAGTAAAGGTAGAAGAGAGAAGAGCAGAGGGAGTAGAGGAGCTGAAAGGGGTAAGAGAAGTAAAGGTAGAAGAGAGAGGAGCAGAGGGAGTAGAGGAGCTGAAAGAGGTAAGAGAAGTAAAGGTAGAAGAGAGAAGAGCAGAGGGAGTAGAGGAGCTGAAAGGGGTAAGAGAAGTAAAGGTAGAAGAGAGAAGAGCAGAGGGAGTAGAGGAGCTGAAAGGGGTAAGAGAAGTAAAGGTAGAAGAGAGAGGAGCAGAGGGAGGAGAGGAGCTGAAGGGGTGAGAATGGTAAAGTCAGTAGCAGAGTAAGTAGAGGAGCTGAGACAGGAGAGAGCAGAGGGAAAAGGAGGAGGGGGTAGGAGGGTTGGGGGTCAAGGCTAAATGTGTACACAAGTATCTCCAGGAATCGTTCCAGCTTCTGATAGCATTCTAACTAAGAAGTAGAAAAGATTAGACACTGTACATCCATTGAACAACCCTGAAGTTGCCCATAATACATGTTAATTATCCTTACCATTCAGTACACTTTCAAAAATCTTTTTGACCGTGGCCAGAGCTTCTGCCTCCTGCTGGCACGACGGTTCCACTGGGCACAGACATTCTGCCACAAATGTTTGCCCCATTGTCTTCCCCAGCAGGAGCAGGGGATGCCGCTCCAGGACACTCCATTTGTGCAGCTGAAACACAGACATGTAACAGTAGCGTAGTTTCATTGCATGGTGGGAATTGCCTCTTGCATAAAAGCAATTCTTACTTGTGAAAGTGCACTTAAAAATTCATTTAAACATTCACTCATCACTGAAGTATTCAGGGGTAATCACAGTTATACATGCATGTTTACAGACAGATGGAAGTTATTTAATGTGAAAACCCTTTTTCCACTCTATATATTACAAGCAAATTTGTTGTTTCATAAAGCTTATTGACACTTTTGTTTTATTTGTTGGGTGTCTTTCCATCTATTTTCTTTTTGGCAGCCTCCAGTTTTGACTTGTATGGCTGCTTACAGCCGCAGATCCCGCAGATTTTGGCTGCCACTCCAATTTCTCTGTGGCAGCCAACACATTTCTTGTAAATTGCCATCTAAAGTAAAAGCACACGTACATGTCAATAAGTTGACATCCTGAGCATATGTTATGGTAAAATATCATGCTGTGGTGTACCATGTTATGGTGTAATAGATTTTATTACTGGCATTGTGTGGCAGTTTTCTCTGCCTGTAATTAGGTATGCTGCTATCCCGAGATCGCAGCCACAATGTTGTTCCATATTCACCTGTGCCCAGTCAGGTATGATGGGGTTTGGGGTCATCATCAATTATCTCGCCGTGTTTGTTCATTTTTGGACATTTACCCATGATTCCTTAGCATGATGTAGACGAAACCCTCTATTTCTGCCTCGTTTCGTTTGATACCCCAACTTTCAAAATTTCTGTCAACTTTGGCCCCCCAAAAAACACAGACCAGACAAATAGGATTTCATCAAAAGTAGGTTTAATACAGCATTTCAACTACACACTGGTGATATGTCATAGCAATCTGATGCCAAGAAGTTTTCTTTTTTTGTTGGTGCCGTCGACTATTTTGCATTGAAGTGGTCGCAAAATCACCAGATCTGGGGCTCCAAATCCGCTCGCGAAAACTATCCTATCGTCACCATATTAACAAATAGTAATAATGATCAAATAAAAATAAAAAAAGTTGTTTGGGGTCACAAGTCAGATTTCATTTTCCTATGTTTTTCCATTAAAGTGAGTTGCCACTATTGGGCCCAGTTAGACAATACAGTAAGTGCTGTATCTTCCTTTCTATTTATCACAATCATCAGAATTGGTGGTCACCATTGGTATCATCAGAAAGGTCTTTTCCAGCCCGTTCAGTTGATGTTGGTCATGTTCATATCCATTGACTTTGGAATATTTTGCAGCATACCTACTCCAATGTTTTTTCTGCTCTA
Organism: Gobius niger; assembly: GCF_951799975.1. Classification (NCBI taxonomy): domain Eukaryota; kingdom Metazoa; phylum Chordata; class Actinopteri; order Gobiiformes; family Gobiidae; genus Gobius; species Gobius niger. The sequence goes on along the minus strand of NC_136873.1, from coordinate 3,462,031 downwards.
GTACTGCTTAACGAGTACTTATTGACTATAACACCTCTGCAGTAGGCATCACCAACAGTTGGTATATAAACTGGATTATTGAACAAGAAATCTGTGTTGTTCATAGAGGATAGCTTGCAGAACTTTCCTGGTTAAATAAAGGTCAAGTAACAATTTCAGTGTATGTGTAAGCTGCTGTTAGTTGTCTAATATATTGGCCTGTGGTTTTAGCAAGATGACCTTGAGTACCATCTGAAGAAATCCAAGTATGCCTATGACAGTTTGACAACCACTGATCTATGCATTTGATCATATATCACAGAAGGTGCACACATGGACATTTAAAGCTGTGAAGGCTAACACATTATGCTAACAAAGACTTACAGCTCCTATGCATGTGGCATTAAAACATTGAAGGATTTAATATATGTAATATACATAATTAATTACATGTTTACAAGCGTTTGTGTAAAACTTGTCTCACTGGTTTTCCCGGGGGTGAACGCAATTGCGTGGAGACGTGCAGGACTGGGGGGGTTTAAAGGGTACTGAGTACCCAGGGCCCAGAGCAGGGTAGGGGCCCTCAGAAATGCTGCAGAAAGCGTTCTGTGTTGTACTTTCTAAGTCTCCTCATAATTGATATTATAAGAACTGAACAACTGGGCTGAAATACAATGGTTGCTACATAGAATTTTGCACAAACAATAATGATGGATAATATCTCAGGGCCCTGACACCCCTTTAAAAATGTGCCCAATGGTTCAGCCCACACACCGGTGTTCAGCACCAGCTTCAGCTCAGCAGTGACTCTGATGAGGTGGACTCTGTAATGTAATGACACAGAGCTGAGAAAGACCTATTAGTATTGGCCTCGCTCTAATGTGCTTTTATTTAACACTAGCCTGTTCTAGTGGACCTTAGAGGAAACTTTCTGTCATAAATGACACTTAAACATGAGGTGAGACGAGTCCTGCCTCTGCCTGTGCTGAGAAGTGGATGGTGCAGAGTCAGAGACAGAGCTCCTTCTCTCCTCTTTTTAGCCTCTAAAGTTTCTCTTTCCTCATATTTATTATAATTGAGCCAACAGGCCAATACAGCGACAAAAGCCACAGGTCGTGCACGCCGTTTTCGCCGAATTAATTATGCTAATAGCTGCGCGCATTTGGATTGACGTAGCTTTGGAGACGAGTCAGCCTGGTTCAAGTTAAAGGTGGAGCTCGAGCCGTTTAGTCTATTCCAACGTAACTTTTTACAACAACAATTTACTGACAACACACTTAAAGGTAAAGGCTTCAAATATGGTGAGACTAAATCAGACTGAAGCCCTTGAGTTTTTTGTTCAGGCCTGTGGCCACAGAGACAGCATAGTATCATCATTTTTTTGTAAAATAGCATTTTAAAAGTCACACATGTGTTTTCTCAGCACAAATATCCTCCCTGGTGTCCTCCCAAATATCCTCCCTGTCCCTGGTGCAGTCATTAAGACATATATAATAAAGTTATAATAGAATATAAATGAACTGCGCGGTCAAACCACTAAACCAAAGAACACAGAATATGAAATGTGAATTTCATATGGGGGGGGGGGTCCTCCAAGATAGTTTGTACCCAGGGCCCAGAATTAGGTGCTACGCCCCTGGTGACGTGTATCCGGTAACTTCACTAGCACGCAAACGTAAATATTGATCGATTTGCACTTTGGAAAAAAATCTATTTCACCATCTCCTGAGAAATTGACATTATAATGTTCCAGTTTAATCACTCGTAATATTATGGTTTTCTCAGTATAATTTAGTGTAATTACAACCGGTTTTCACGTTTTGAAACTAATATAAACTGAGAAAATAGGTAGTTTGCTGATGGTTAATGCTAGATCGTATGCTCCGGAGGGACGGTCTGCTGTGATTTTGTATGGATCTATGAGTTGGTTTGTCTAAAAATACAAATAATCCTAATCCTTAAGGTTAACCCCTTAACTCCCAACTGAACTGAGCACAGTTTCTCCAGTTTGGCTTTACCCCAGTCCAAAAGCTTCTGGAAAAAAGCTGTGAAAATAGCAACAAAACTGAGACGAAAACAATGATGGAAATGTCACAAAAAAGTGACGAAAAATTGATGAAAAAGTGGCAAAAATGTCACAAAAATGTCACAAAAAATTGATAAATAAATGACAAAAAAATGACAAAAAAATTTATGAAAAAATGTCAAAAATGTGACGTAAAAATGACAAAAATGTGATAAAAATGTGACAAAAATGTGACGAAAAAATGGACGAAAAAATGACAAAAATGTGACAAAAAAATGGACGAAAAAATGACAAAATGTGACAAAAAAATGACAAAAATGTGATAAAAAATGACAAAAAAGTTACAAAAATGAGTTGAACACCCAACAAAAAATGTTGGAAAAAAAATCTGATGACGTGAGGAAAAAGATCCTCTCGGTTCAGGTGGGAGTTAAGAGGTTAACCATTTCCCTGGCCCTAACCTTAATTTGTGTCATGATATCTCACGTTTTCACAGCAGACTGTCCGTCCGGAGCAGACGATCTAGCACTAACCTTTGCTGATTTCGGTGCACTGGGTCGTTTTGCATCGGTGCCAAAACGACCCAGTGCACCGTGTGCGCCATCTTGTGGCAAAAGTACGACATTGCAGTGGAACAGGGTCTTGACATTGCGGGATTTATGTTTTATACACTTTATTTAGATTAAACAAATATAAGGTTCTGACATAAATTAGGACAGCAATTCTAATGTTTGTTATTTACACACATTTACATTTAGTCCTGGCTTACACTTGTAATGTATAAAACATTGCCTACAGTATCTCAGTATCATTTCATTTTCAGATTCACATACAGTAAACTTTTTTTTTTGCAATGGCTGTCATTACAGGATGCAAAAACAGGAAACAAAAATGAAATAACAACTGTATTTTCATTTATTCAAGCAACCTATATGTATTGTTTGAAATTATGAGTAGTTTTATCACACAGTACTTTTCACTTCTGGTTGATTAAGTATTTGTAATTTAATTTAAAAAGCTAAACATATTGGCTTGGGTTTGCTGGCCACGCTTTTTGATGACATTGCTAACTATTCATCGGTTAAAAGACACATTTTCCAGATTCATACAACTTTATTTATCCCTCCTAAAGGTTATTGACGGAAGTGAGCGGGGAAGTCTTTAGGAGTTACTGCGCGGACGTTGTGCTCCTGTATCATTACGCCTCACAATATAGTCTCCCTTTTTATTTGCTTATAAAATCGACATGCTACATTTCTGTGTAAATATACTTTGCATGAAAACACTTCACGTAACGAACACGTGGAAGAGCTTGGTAGCTTCTATCGTGAGCTTTTATGGAGCTATATGACATGTGGGAGAGGCTGAGTATGTGCTCCGTTTGCCTGGCAGAGCGCACGGACAAAGACCAGACGGGGATATATTCACTCGGCTAAAGTGAGGTAAGAACATATCTTAGTATGTAAAAACGGTGGCCTATTCCTTTAAACATTACGCTAAAATTGAGCAAATGCAAATAGTGAGCTCCGATTTACATTCGTATTAGTGTGATAAGAGCCTTGGTATTCAGGAGTCGACGCTCTTAAGTCGTTCTCCTCTCAGACTCAGACTTTACGCACGAGTTTTAGCACATTTCTGTTGGAAAAGTCGTGTTCCGTGACTGTGTTCAGATAATGTTAGTTTAGATCCATTTATTCTGCAATCTCACATTTTCCTAACATAAATAGTAATATGCAGCTTCTATATAGGCTCTGTAAATGCAATTAAGGGAACATCGCCCAACCCTAATCCACATTTCAATTGTTTCTCCCGAAGCAAATCGAAGAGATGATGATGAATATGACAAACAAGGAGGTAAGACGAGTGTACGGCAAAACTTGGAAAAACATGGACTCCCTCGACTTGCAGGCGTATGTTGGTGTTTTGGTTCACGCTGAGGTTTACAAATCCAACAAAGAAGCCACCCGCAGTTTATGGCATGCAGAAACAGGCAGGGCGTGTTGTGCTTGAGGTGACACAGGGTCTCCAAGGTAAAACAATAACTTGCGATATTTTTTTTTACCTCATATGATCTCGGTCTGGAGTTTTTCATGGTGGGCACAGTGCGGAGGAACAAGCCAGAGCTCCCCTCTGCACTCGTGTCCAAAACAGGCAGGGATAAGTTCTCATCTAAATGTGCTTTCACTGATACCCATGCCGTGGTGTCATATGTCAGCAAGAAGAGAAAGGTGCTCCTCATGAGCACAAAACATCGGGACATCAGCGTCACTAACAAAGATGACAAGAGACCACGAATGATAGAGGACTGCAATAAAAACAAAGGGTCCATTGATAACCTTGACAAGGTAAGCAATTCATTTTTTAAAACTTATTTTTCATTTCATAAAATCCACAATTTCTCTTTTTGGGGGGGTTTATTTTTTACATCTTTCCAGTGTACAGCAGCATTCTCATTCTCATTCTCAAAAAACACAAAAAATTAGTATCAGGCCATTTGTCTGAAGCTACACTAAAGATAGAACCCAAACTTATTGAAAAATGATATTTTATGGCTGAGATATTAGAGAAACAAAATGGGCTCAAAAATGACCCCAGGTGACCACGAGTGTAACGCTGCATTATGGGGCACACAAGGGTTAAAAGTGGATAGAGCTTTCATCCAAGAAACTCACCTCATGGCGACGTGAAAACAGGAAGTGACCTCCCTCTCTCCTGGTGCAGCTGAATTGTTTACCTTTTTCAGCGAACCACGTTGTTTTTCTGGATACTTTTGTACGTCTTTACCGTGTTTTTGTGGAGGTTTGGTGGATTTGTTTACTTTGAGAGTCCAAAATGGTCCTGAAGAAGTGTTTTAAATCTCGTCTTAAGACCCATTTTTATTCTCAGGCTTTTAACGCCGCGTGAGTTGTATGGTCCCCGTGTCTTTTATTTATTTTATCTTGTTGATTTTATTTTTTTATTCAATGTTTTTAATTATTTTATTGTTTTATCTATTTTATTGTTTTGTTTTATGCAGGTTTTAGTTCATTTATTTGTTTTTTAATTATTATTATTATTTTTATTTATTTATTTTGTGGTAGAGCTAATAAGTATTGTATCTGTTTTTAAGATCTCATGTGCAGCACTTTGGAAACATTTTGTTAGTTAAATGTGCTATACAAATAAAGTGGATTGGATTGGATTGAAGAAAGCAGCTTTTTGAAGGTAAACAAACTGCTAGCTTATCAGCTAAACCCATCTGAGATCTACAAACATCTTGTTCTGAGACACTGAACAGTGAAGAGGCACCAAGAGCCCTCACACCTGCAGCACGGAGGAGGCGTCACAAGAGGAGCTACAGGAAACAACAAAAGGGACCAACGAGGAGATGGTGATAGACTGTGGAGGGAGCTGTGCAGGAGGAAGAGGAAGGACGAGGTGGAGCTGACCAGTGCAGGACACCACGCTCTGCACCGTTTCAGATGATCAGAGGAGACAGGGCAGCTCCAGTTTCTCCATCCTCCAAGGTCATGCGGGTGGAGTGGCTGAAGGACAACGAGATCATGGACCCGGCCGAGGACAGGAACTTCTACATCACCGTGGACACAACCTGATCATCAAGCAGGCGCGTCTGTCCCACACGGCCAACTACACCTGTGTGGCCAAGAACATCGTGGCCAAGCGCAAGAGCTCCACCACCGTGGTCATCGTCTACGGATTTCCCATCAACCAGTGCTCCTCCTGTGACCAAAACAGTGAAGATGGCGGCCGCCACACAACCATCTTTCACCAAAGAAAAAAAAGAGTGGAAAAAGAGTGGTGCCACTGAATGGGTGCTGCTGCCGGATGCTCTCTCATCAAATGCAATTTCTCCATCTGTGAGATCAATAAAGTACCATCTTATCTTATCTTACAAGAACATAAAAAATTACAACTATAATGGGTTGGACAGGTAATATCTTCATCTTTGTCATGGTTCTGTCTGTGTTCTGTCCCCTGTTTTGGTTTGGTTCTGTGTCAAGTCTTTTATTTTGTCATGTCTGTTCTGTCCTTGTGGTTTTGTGCTTCCCTTGTGTTGATTACCTGTCCCGCCCTAATGTGTTTCACCTGTTCCCTGTTCCTTCTGTATATAGACCCCTGTGTTTTCCCTTGTCCTTGTCGGTTCATTTGTATTCTATTGGTGCGTTGTGTGTGTGTCCTCTGCCATGTTCCTGTGCTAAGTGAGTTTTGCATTTTTGTCTGTTCTTGGCCTTTGCCATTAAATTTCCTTTAAACCTCTTTTGGCTGTTTTTGCTTTTGGGTCGAATCCCCACCACATCGTAACAATCTTTTAATTCAAAAGCAAGAGGAGTGGCCATTATAGTGAATAAAAATACACCATTGGAAATGATTGATACCATTATTGATCCATCAGGACGTTATGTCTTTGTCAATTGTAAAATATTTTCAGAGAAATGGTCACTTCTTAATTTATAGGCACCTAAGTATGATGATGATGCATCCATGCAGGATCATTTCTTGCAGGTCGCAAGTGGACAACATAACGGTGATTTTAACTTCTGCTTAGATCCCGCTTTGGACAAATCATCCAAGACCAAAACGATCACCAGGTCAAAAGCAGCAAAGACGACTAAAGCCTTTATGAAAAACGTTTAGGTTTTTCATAAACGCTATTGGATATTGGAGAGACACACCCTCAGACTCGGGACTACTCTTTCTATTCATGCCCACATAACTCCCACACAAGAACTGACTTGTTTTTGTTGTCCACCAATTTATGTCACAGAGTATTGGAAACTGATTATTTATCCAGAATTTTGTCTGACCACTCACCTTTAACTTTGTCTATTTCGTTTCCTGACGTTCCCAGAAGACCCTATAGATGGCGCTTAAACCCCACTCTTCTTCAAAGAGCTGACTTTTGTGCATTTATAAGAGATCAAATTAAGTTTTTCTGTGATACTAACAGCGCTTCCTCTCCTAATTGCTTTATCTTATGGGATACATTAAAAGCTTATTTAAGGGGACAAATGATTTCTTATACAAAGGGTCTAAAAAAGAAATACACAGAAGATACTGAAAAGCTAGAAAAAGATATTTTGCAATTGGAAAAAGACTTTCAAAGAAATGGATCCAATGAGACTTACCAATCTTTAGTTCAGAAAAAACTCCAAAACAATACATTAAACACACAAAACTGAAAGAGATATTTTGAAAACTGTACAAAGGTATTACGAGTTGGGAGAGAAAGCACATAACATTTTGTCATGGCAATTGAAGGCAGAGGAAAGCAGTAGGACAATTAATGCTATTCAAATCAGGTACTGTGTCATATAATCCAATAGAGATAAATGACTCATTTAAAAATTTCTACTCCAATTTATATAAATCCGAATTGCCTGATGATTTGACACACATTGACAATTTTTCATCCACAATTGAATTATAAAAAATCGATGAGGAGGACCAAGAATCTAGATCTCCCGTTTACTGAGGCAGAAATTAGTAAAATCTAACAAAGCACCAGGAGAGGATGGTTTCCCTCCTGAATTTTACAAGGAATTTAAAGACCTGCTCATCCCTTTACTTACAGATGTATTTTAAATTTATCAGCCAATACGCATACATTACCTGAATCCTTTACAACTGCCATAATCACAGTTATACATAAGAAAAATAAAGATCCATTGAAATGTACGACTTATCGGCTTATTTCACTTCTGAAAACCGATTATAAGATGATTTCAAAATTGTTAGCAAATAGGCTCAGTGATGTTTTACCAAAAATAATTAATCCAAATCAAAGTGACTTTATTCAGAAACGTACGTCTGCCAATAACTTGTGTAGACTGTTTAACATAATCCATTTGGCCAAATCAAAACCTGAGCCAACTGTGGCGGTGGCGTTAGATGCAGAGAAAGCCTTCGATAGGCTGAATGGCCCTATCGAGATCATTTGTAGTGTAGAAAAAATATTTTTTTACATTGTTGTATTTCTTCCAAATTATTGCTAATTATTATTTTTTTCATCCTCCAAAATGTTTTTGTCTGATGTCACTTCCAGGGTTCCCACAAGAATACTTAATTAAAAAGACAAATCAGCTATTGCACTACGGCCCTGGTCGACCGCTGCGCAGCGCCCAGAAACAGAAGGCAAGTTACTTCAAAGAGCATTGCAAGACTTAATGTTTATGAAAAGTGTATGAATTGAAAGTAGATTGTTTCATACAGGCGACGTGTGCTTCCACCTGTGATTGGAGATCAGATGACACAGTCTGCTTTTAGTGCGGCAAGAGGCTAAACTTCACACGTTCATTCCCACCTTCTCCACATGTGCTTGGACACACACAACTCAAACTTTACTTTTGTTTTCCTCTGTCGACCTGGATTCATTCAAACTTGCACGTTTGTGGTTTTTGTCACTATATCCTATTGTCTACTTTTCTCACGAGGAGTGTGTTTTTTACTCTGAGCATTCCTCTATTTTACATATTACTGTAATTCACACACAATTCACACAAAAAACATGTGACCTCTGCATTTGTCTAGATACAACCAATACACACGTGTGAAATCTGATGCATCATGTGTTCGCAAAAGCGTGTATTAGTTATATACATGTAGCGAGTGAGAGGACATGAAAAAGCAGAACCTGGTTTACCCAGTCACACCTCTCCTACATCATAAAGACACAAATCAAACCGATATACCTCCAGCAGATCTGAAAAGCCTTGTAGTTTTATGAAATGCATTTCAGAGTCCAGGAATTCTGATTGGAGGAATAATACACTTTAATAAACTTATAGTAAAGACACAGACCAACAAAGAATGCACTGGATTATTAACACTAGGGCGGGAACTAAATATTGTTTTGCAATATATTTTACAATACTTTTGCTGCAATACAAATTATTGATGTTTTCAATACTGTTTTGAAATACCAAAGTTAAGTATAGGCATGTATATGATATATTGTACCTCTACCACTATTGAGCACTCATTTTTGTGATAAATATAAGTGTTTTCTGGAGGTATTTTTCAAACCCGGAAGACACAATGCTTCGATTCAGTTAACTCCGCCCCCTCTCTCCGCTCATACTTTACCGTCATATAAATAAACAGCAATAAGTGAAATTACTTCACGATGCAGTTATACGGAGTTGACATCTGCAACACAGCTTCATAAATGGCTAACACACACATGCTAATATGCTAACACACAAGCTAATATGCTAACACACATGCTAATATGCTAACACACAAGCTAACACACGTTTGGATTGACTCACCCTCTGGTCCATCGCTGTTTACATTATGGGACTCGCGTTGGTTATAAAAGTTAATCCACTTTGGTTCAGGTGAAGGTTCACAAACATCCATCAGAGACAGTCACAGAAAAACAATATTTTGGTGAAAGTCGCTGAATCCCGGAGAAAAAAACAACTTCTGAGAGAGTGGCCTCTTCTTTAGGAAGGTTGAATAAAGTCCTCGTAGCCAAACGCGCTTCTTTTTCTCCGTGACATGATTGTTAGGTAAGAATAAAGAACAGGTGTGTCCAGTTATAACGAGCTCCATCTTCAGCTGCAGCACAAACATGACTGATCTGTTCAGACGCTCAGGGATGTGTTTGTTTTGGCCACAGCTGACCTGGAAGCACCTCGGGCACATCCTTTCTTTTTTTTTTTAAATTATTTCTTACAACAGAAATAATGAAAAAGATGGTTTACAAATTAAAATCCGTCCGTAAGCATAGAATTAAGACATTACATTACAGATGTCGAGCACTTCCGTTCCCCTGTGACGACGCAACTGAACACTCAGTCGTTCACCAGGAGAGGGCGGAGCCTCAGAGAGCAGGATTCAGGAGGATTACTGTGTGAATGAAGCCAAAAAACACTCTGGGGGTGTTTTTGATCAAGCTCAGAAAAGTCGATTTTACAGGATATAGGCCCTTTAAAAGAATCCTAGTTAATGTATGAAGCTGCAATTCTCTTGGGAGAGACAGTAACCGGGAGAAGTTAGAGCTGGGCAAGGTTTGTGTAAAATGCCAGAAGCAGGAATTAAATCTACTGTACTGTCACCAAAGCACAATCAAAGAATCAGGAAACACATTTTCATTTACAACTTTGAGCTCAGGAACAGTGCGGATGCAAGCCAAGTTTTGATTTTGCACACCCACCCAGAAATTTGTTGGACTTGTTTTATAAATAGTTTTGCATGAAGACGACGCCCTTCTCATCAGCCACTGTCATTCTTTTGGTTTCCATTGTTAGAAGCTTGTCAAGAATTTTCAAAAGCAATTTATCTGTCACGCAAGGTACAAAACATGAGTGAAGACAAAAGACTATAGTTTTATTATATGAATTATATATCGTCATGGAAGCTGTTGATTGGTAAATTGAAACATGCAAACATTCAGTTATATATTGTGTTTTGATTCATAAATATTGTCATACTTACATACATTTAAGACCCTCCCAGTAGGCGGAGTCTCGTGAGTATCCTCACGTTAACCGCGTCAGCAGAGCCAGTTTATCATCTGACTCCAGACTGGTCGGTCTAGTTGCAGAGATGAGCCGGAGCTGCATCGTTGCCATAGACTTTGGCACGGCGTACAGCGGTTATGCCTACTGTCTGACCGTCAATCAGCAGAAGGTCCAGCGTTTGAAGCGATGGGAGCGAAGGGCGGGCGCAGACACGGCCAAGACCCCCACCTGCATCCTGTTCGATGAGAACCAAGAGTTCATGGAGTTTGGATACAAGGCCAGAGACAAGTTTTATGAGATATGTAGAAACACAAACACCTACTTCTACTTTAAAGACTTTAAGATGGAGCTGTACAAACAGGTAAGAGCAAATTCTTACAGTTCTTTGTGGAGCTAATGTATTTATGTAACACTCACGACATCCTGGGTTCATTTATTACCCCAAGCATAACATTTATCACTGCATGTCATAGTTTTATAGTCTGAATTTTCATATGTTTATGTGTTAATGTCGATCAGCTTTAGCAGTGTTTAGATTTAGTAATAAGAATGTTATGAGACGCAGTTACGCTCATTTATGAACCCATTTTGTTTCTCTAATATCTCACTTGTAAATTATTTGTATAAATATGAGTTCTATCTTTAGTGTTGCTTAATACAAATGTCCTAATACTTCATGTTCATGTTTTTATTTATTTGTTTGTGGGAGATCTGCTGTAGCCACTCCTCCAGTTTGGAGGTCACTCCCCCGAGTGGCTCCACTTTACAGTGCCTCTCGAAAGTATTCATACACCTTGAACTTTTGCACATTTTGTCATGTTTACAACCCTAAACATAAAGATTTTATTTTGATTTTTTTACTGAACGTTCACACACAAGTAAGAGACAACTGTGAAGTGAAAGCAAAATGATACATGATTCTGTTATTTTTCCAAAAATAGAAAGTGAAAAGTGGGGCGTGCATAAGTATTCATACAGCATTTTTCTGAGGGAACTAAATTGACTTAATAATATTCCTAATGACTCCAGAATGTTCACTCCTTGGCCTAACGGTTAAACAGAGGCACCTGTGTGTAATCTACTCTCAGTATAATTACAGCTGTTCTTTTAGGCCCTCAGAGCTGTGGTCGGAGTGTGTTGGTCACTAAACAACATCATGAAGGTCAAGGAGCACCAGAGAGGTCAGGGATATAGCTGTGGAGAAGTTTAAAGCAGCATTAAGTTATACAAAGATTTCCCAAGATTTAAACATCTCCCGGAGCAACTATTCAATCCATCATTCAGAAATGGAAAGAGTAAAGCACCACTGCCAACTTACCAAGACGTGGTCGTCCCCCTAAACTAACAGACCGAACAAGGAGAACACTGGTAAGAAATACAACCAAGTGCCCCAAGATAACTCTGGAGGAGCTGTGAAGTCCTGCCGCTGAGCTGGGGGAATCTGTACATGGGACAACTATAAATCGTATCTTCACAAATCTGGCCTTCATGGATGAGTGGAAGAAGAAAGACATTATGGAAAGGAGGCCATAAGAAATCCCGTTTGAAGTTTGCTAGAAGTCATATTGAGGACACAGCTCCATGTGGAAGAAGAGGCTTTGGTCAGATGAGACAAACGTTATGTATGGAGCAAACCTGACACTGCTCATGGTCCTAAGTGCACCATCCCCAGTGTCAAATATACGGGGGGGAGCATCATGCAGTGGGGCTGCTTTTCCTCAGCGGGGACTGGGGAGACTGTAAGAATAGTTGTGAAGATGGATGGAGCCAAATACAGAGACATTTTGGAGGAAAACCTGCTGGAGTCACAAGAGAACTGAGGCTGGGGCGGAGATTCACCTTCAGCAGGACAATGACCCGGAGCACAAAGCTAAATCTACAATGGAATGGTTCAATAAAAACAAATTAATGTGTTAGAATGGCCCAGTCAAAGTCCTGACCTAAATCCTATTGAAAATCTGTGGAATAATGTGAAAACTGCTGTTCACAAACGCTCTCCTTCTAATCTGACAGAGCTGGAGTTGTTTTGTAAAGAGGAATGGGATAAAATGTCAGTCTCTACATGTGCAAGTCTTGTAGAGTCAGACCCCAAAAGACTTGTGCTGTTATTGCAGCAAAAGGGGGTTCCACAAAGTATTCATTCATGCTGTATGAATAGTTATGCAAGTCCCACTTTTCACTTTTCTATTTTTTGAAAAATAACAGAATCATGTATCATTTTGCTTTCACTTCACAGTTGTCTGTTACTTGTGTGTGAACATTCAGTAAAAAAATCAAAATATTTTTTTTTATGTTTAGGGTTGTAAACATGACAAAATGTGCAAAAGTTCAAGGTGTGTGAATACTTTCGAGAGGCACTGTAGCCTTCACCCTCCAGACCTTCTCCAGCTCTTCTCTGAGCCTCTGGTATTTCTCTAGTTCCTCGTGTTCCTTTTTCCTGATGTTGAAGTCGTTGCTATGTTTCCTGTGCTCTTTGTCACCACCACAATGTCCGGTTGGTTCATTACCTTCTGTCCGTCTGTATCTGGAAGTCCCGCAGGATCTTGGCTCGGTCATTCTCTACCACCTTTGGAGGTGTTTCCCACTTTGACCTTGGGGTTTCCAGCCCATACTCTGCACAGATGTTCCTCTTGGTTATGGCGCTCCATGTAAGCTTTCCCTGCAGCATCTTACACCCTGCAGTTTTGCGCTGGACTGTCTGTTTCCCAATAGTTATAGAGCCCAAAGCTCAATGACTGCAGCAGCTCTCCATTCATTCTGATGGCGGTGTCATCCATGCTAGTGAATCATGCTTTTTTTTTTTCCTTTGAGCCTTTAATATCAGCTTAGTTTAAATTAAATTAAATATAAAATAATTAAATAATGTATCCAATACATATTACATTTTGTAAAATATTCACACGTCAGTACTTTCTTGTCCACACAGAAAATCACCAAAGACCTGGTGATCAAAGACGTGAATAAGAAGCCTATGAGTGCGATGAAGGTGTTCTCTGCTGCTCTGCACTTCCTGAAGGAGGATGTTTTGAAAATCTTCGATAAAGACATGGAAAGCCTGGCCCTGGATCTGCTGGACTTCACCTGGGTCCTGACGGTTCCGGCCATCTGGGACATCCCAGCGCGACAGTTCATGAGGGAAGCTGCGATTCAGGTGAAAACTACAAAAGTAATGTTTGTCTTGATTCAAGAGACCACATTCCCCAACAATTATATTATTATTATATCGATCAGTGGAGTTCCTCCTGACTCCAAAAACCTGTCTACAAAACAAGTAGCTTGTAAAAATGTAAATGTATATGCATTTGTTGAGGTTTACTGCTTTAAATCAGTAGTCATCCATGGCGCCTTGGGTCTTCAGATAAATAAGGGAGCCTCAACTATCTGAACATTGGGTATGGCTGATATAAGCTAATGTCCCCATTTCCCCAACGGTTTTACCCAAAGGCGGAGCTAAGATGCATACATACAGGCAGGGGTGACCGACCCCATTAATCGTTATAATGGGGGTCGCAGCTCCAAAATGCTGAGAGCCACTGGTTTAGAGACTGAGCTGTGCTCATGCTGTGTCAGATTGCCATAAAGAGAGTTGTGTTGCTCATGTCCAGGCGGGGCTGGTGTCTGCGTCCACTGAAGACAAACTGGTGATTGCTCTGGAGCCTGAAGCCGCTTCCATCCGGTGCAAAAATCTCAAATCTGAAGATTTCTCGATGAATGAAGTTCCTGTGAAAATAAAACTTCGTCCTGGCACTCAGTACGTCGTCGTTGATTGTGGAGGTGAGAAGATTATTAAAGCTCTGCCGTTGAAGACTGACATCTTAGAAATATTCATGATGTCTATGAAACTTTCTGTGTTTCCTGGAAGTTTGTGTCTTCTGTTTCAGGAGGAACCATCGACATCACGGTCCATGAGGTTCTTGAAGGAAGAGCTCTTAAAGAGCTGCACAAAGCCTCAGGAAACAACAAAGGAGGACGGTTAGTGGACATGAAGTTCACTCGGTGCATGAGGCGGTTCTTCTGTGATGGTCTGTGGGAGGAGTACGAGAGAGATCATCCCAGAGAAGCTCAGGAGTTCATGGAAGATTTTATCTTCTTCCGACAGGCAAATCCCGCTCATGTGCGACAGTTGGATTTCTACAAAGAATTCAAAAATATAGTTCAACAAAAGCAGAGCAGAAATGAAAACGTGTTCAATCCAACGGAGGGCATGACCTTCCACTGGACTAAACAACCAAATTCAGAGTTGTACTCTGCCAAACTGGAGATCTCTAAGAGAAAGATGGAGGAATTCTATCATGACACTCTGATCCATCTCACTGACTGTCTCCATGAAATCATGAGCAAACATTCTGATATCCGCTACATCCTGTTAGTGGGAGGTTTATCATCGAGCCATATCCTCCGTGAACATGTTAAGAAAGAGTTCAGTGACCGAGCCAAAGTGATGTGTCCTAAAATCCCTCAGGAGGTCATTCTGAAGGGAGCGGTGATGTTCGGGCGAGACCAGTCTGTGATCAGGTCCAGAAAGAGCGCCTTCACTTACGGGGTTGCAGTTTGCAACAAATATAATCCTTTGAAACATAAGTCGAGACAGAAGGTCACAAACGAAGAGGGTGATTGGTGTGAGGATATTTTCTCCAAACTGGTTGGAGTAGATGAAGATGTGGGCTGGAATCAAACTAAAGAGTACACATTTTCTCCGATGCTCAGTGATCAAGACGCAATGACGCTGTCATTTTATCGAACAGAGAGAAAAAACGTGACATTTGTGGACGAGTGGGGAGTAGAAGAAGTTGCATCATGTGACGTGGACATGCCTGACACCACCAAGGGCAAGGATCGTAGGGTCAAACTGGAAGTGTATTTTGGCTCCACTGAGATGAAAGCCAAAGCCACAGACCTGGAGTCTCAGTCCACAGTGTCAGTCACAATGGACTTCATAACAAAACAGTGAAACTTATAGCATGAGTTAAAATTTAGATACGGTACATTTTACATCTTACAGATAAATCTAATCTACAATTTAAAAGAAATGTAAGCCTGATTAATGAGTATTTTATAATTTGTTGAACAGAAGTGTTGCTCTCCAGTTGCAAGTTTAATCATATTTCCAAATACTCTTCTCCACTCCACTTGCTATTGCTACTACAACCCAATGGTAATGGTAATAAAGTTTTTGAGGGTTTTTCCAGGTTCGATTCCCACCCTGGACGGGGCCTTTCTGTGTGGAGTTTGCATGTTTTCCCTGTGTCTGCGTAGCTTTTCACCCGGATACTCCGGTTTCCCCTACAACTAAAAACATGTACAATAGGTGAATCCTCCAGCCAGGTGTTTCTGATCATTAGCCTGGCTTCACATTTGGAGATGGGTCCCTGAGTGCCGGCCCACACTGGCAGCTCATTGCTCTTCAGGTCGCCCCAGCGGGTCAAGTGCAGAGAATGATGTTAATAAAAACCTTTTGTGATACAAGATCCAGCCATTCTTAGCCTGAGTTATGGAAATCCGACTCATATGGTTATATTTTTGGTATATATATGTATATTACGTATGTTTTATGGACAATTGGCAATTATGCATTGTGACCTTTGTACAGCTAAATTACATAATTTGACCCACTTGAGAATCAGAGGTTAGTGGCGTACGAAAGAGATGCACTTTATGTATTGTGTAGTTGTTGTCCTTGCCTGTTTTGTCTGTAATGCACTGCTGTGTGTTGTGGCTTACATGTTTTATATTTTGTATGTTCTTGTCTTGTTTTTTATGGGACTGCGGATGGAAATTAGCCTTGAGCTAAATCCGGCATATTTACAGCACTAGTTGTCTGTTCATTAATATGCACTGTCCCATTCAAATACATAAAAAAATGAAATGAATGAATGAGATATGTTTGAGTCCTTGCTTTGGCGACACATGTATCTATGGCAGTGTTTTTTGAGCCAAGGCACATTTTTTTCATTGAAAAAACCACGAGGCACACCACCAGCAGAAAATGTTAAAAATTGTAACTCTGTAGCCTATATTCAGTCGTTCACATCAAAGTGTCTTGAACAGGAACACCGTATAGTCTCGCTCGCCACAGTGTCTCAATGCATCACTAATTCTCTTGTCTCAAAGAAGTGAACCACCTGATATGGAAGATTATAATAAGGTTACTCTGCCGATCACTAGACAGCACAGACACTCAAAAACAGTACATTATTTGTGGATAATAATGCATTTGTTTTCAAAAAACCAACCAGGTTAAGTTGGATAATTTCCCAAGGCACAGCAGACAATATCTCACGGCACAGTGGTTGAAAAACACTGATCTATGGCATCTTATACATTTCATCAATATAGTACAATATACTTTATACCATGGTCTGGGTGAATACTGGATTCTGATTGGCTGGTGCATTATTTTGGTATAACCGCACACGTAGTCCGGTAGTTAAATCACTGGGATATCACTCCGCTGTGGCGTCGCCATAGCAACGCATGACACAGCTGAATCAGATAAAGGCGTAATTAGTGACTGACAGGAACGAATGAGATGGATTTTGTTTAATTTCAACGTTTTTGGCCAAAACAAAAGGTTTGCTAAATGTTTGTAGAGGAGAGTGAGCAGCTAGGTTAGCTACCGTTAATAACATATGAGCTTTACATTTCTATTGAAAACGGTTAAGGCTATTCATTATTTTCAGACGTACATAAAATGATCCTGCATTGAAGCATATTTGTCTGGATTAGTAAAGTCAAACATAAAAGTTTCAGTTGGGGGGGCCCAGGTGTGAGCGACTCCACCGCAGCTGTTTCCATAAACAGTTGAGCTGGTTGAGCTAGCTAGCTTTAGCTTCAGGTTAAACAGCGTAAAAGGGAAATAACTCCTGCCCACGAGTGCCGCATATCGGTGTTTACTTCCAGGGAAAAGTGTTTCCGGGTTAGTCCTGTTGTGTTGTGATTCTGTGCTGATGTTGTGTCGTTGAGCCTGACTGAGATCCTCGTAATAGCTGCGGAGAATGACTCGCTCTGAGACCAGCCTTCAGTGACCGGCTAATAACCCACACAAAATAGTCCCGTAGTCTGGCAGATTTAGGGAGTTTAGTCAATGAAAAAAACATTTATTATAAATGTTACGTTTGTGGGACCCTGGTATAAGCGGATTAAACAACGAGGAGCCGCATTAGACGTTATAATGCAGGAGTAACACCACTCCACTGCACGTCGTGGTGTTCTTGACTCCGCGTCGTGCATTATAACCGTCTAACGCACGGCTCCTCGTTGTTTAATCCTTACGTAGTTGAGTGGTTTGACTATTGTAATCTTGTTTTGATGGCTTGTGGCCCTATAAGGGTAGGGGACTCTTGTACACCTGTGCTGTGGAATGTTTGAGCATACATTTCAACCCCCCCAGTTTCAGTGTGCTGTACACGTGGACTCTGCTTTAAAGGGACTATAAGGAGTTTAAAAATGTTAAAATTAAGTATTTTCCTCCCCCTACATGTTCCAGCCATGTCCTAATGTGTAGAATGAGCTCAGACCTGTTCACCACAACTGACTCTAAAATCCTGTACGGTCACTCAAAAATGTGTCACTTCGGCCCGAATTGCCGTCATGCACGAGCTTAATATAGAAGGTGCAGTTACACATATGGCCTGAGGTGGCAGTAGTGAGTATAAAATGGCGAACTTGCTTCCAGCCCCTTTAAGTTAGCTAGAGTTGTTATTCAGATTGGGTGTTCTAGTTTGGGCACTTGTCCATTTGGCCATAATTTATTATATTTGAAATAATCCATAGGTTTTTTAAAGAGAATTTGAGATGTATTTTAAAATCTATAAGCCATCACTGCTCTTATGTATCTCCAGCATCTGTAAATGTCACTGTCAAAGCAAATCTTTTCATTATTGTGTACATAAATCAGGTGATACACTTTAGTTCGGCTCCAAATTACCAAATTTAACCACTTAATTGCTACTTTAAGTTTAGGGTTAGGATTAGGGTTAACAATTATTTACATCCAAATCTCAAAGCATATTGAATGGAGAGTTTACAGCCTATATGCCCGTGTGATATCTAATTTGAAAGCCAAGACCTTCTAGTTTCTAAAAATCTGTGTCAAATCTGTGTGAGTGAAACATAACTGGCTCTAAATTTGCTGTTCATAACCCTAATTATATCCTGATTGGGAACACCATTTCAAAATACTGTTTTTTACCATAAAAAAGTCAATGCAACTCTATGGGAGAAATACAGTCTTTGTCAGTAATCCAAAACCAAAATCAACAAATGTTTTTCCTCATCAGTTTGTGACAGTGATTCAAACCCACGTGTTTATGTCTGAGAGTCCCTCCCATGGGCCAGCATCACGCTCAAGTTTTCAAATATTGTCTCCACTTTTGGACGCCTTTCAGAGAAAACAATTAGACATGAGTTCATATGTGCCGACAGAGGAGACAATGAACTTTGAAACAGTTTTTGTTCCATGTGGATTCCTCCAGCAATTACTGAAATATTAACCAAATGATTTCCTGGTGTGCGGCTCCGTCAGAAACAGGTCGGTCTGGTCTGAACATTTCCTATAAACTCTCAGACGTGAGCAGCGTTTCTCATAATCCACGAGCACCGAAGAGGAGCAGGATGGGTTCAAGGTGAGGGTTTTAATTCATTCATTCTTTATTCATTATTTGTAGAAAAGTGGTCGTTATTATAATTAAATCAGGATCAGTTCCACCAGACTGAGCCCCTTTGAGTGCTGGTAGTTTTATTAAATAAACACAGCATGTTACAGCGCCACCTGTCGGACAGCACTGGTTTGCAGCCTGAGTGTTGTTGATCATTGTTCTGTGATTGGCTGCAGCTCGTCCGTCCCGGCTGAAGCGGCTCCTGCAGGGGGGGCGGAGGACAGAGGGTGGTGCCCCCGGTTCCTGTGTGGAGCACCGTCCCTCACAGCAAGGTGAGACACAGGAATAAAGCTTTAACAAACATCTATAAATAATGATCAAGTATCTTTCCATCAATAATAAACCGTCCTTTGAGTGCCACGCCCCCTAGTGTATGTTTCTGATACACATTTTTGTATTAGCTTGTGTGTTAGCTTGTGTGTTAGCTTGTGTGTTAGCTTGTGTGTTAGCTTGTTTGTTAGCGTGTGTGTTAGCTTGTGTGTTAGCTTGTGTGTTAGCGTGTGTCTTAGCGTATGTGTTAGCTTGTGTCTTAGCGTGTGTGTTAGCGTGTGTGTTAGCGTGTGTGTTAGCGTATGTGTTAGCTTGTGTGTTAGCGTGTGTGTTAGCTTGTGTGTTAGCGTGTGTGTTAGCTTGTGTCTTAGCTTGTGTCTTAGCGTATGTGTTAGCTTGTGTGTTAGCGTGTGTCTTAGCTTGTGTCTTAGCGTATGTGTTAGCTTGTGTGTTAGCTTGTGTGTTAGCTTGTGTCTTAGCGTATGTGTTAGCTTGTGTGTTAGCTTGTGTGTTAGCGTATGTGTTAGCTTGTGTGTTAGCTTGTGTGTTAGCGTGTGTGTTAGCGTGTGTGTTAGCTTGTGTGTTAGCTTGTGTGTTAGCGTGTGTGTTAGCGTGTGTGTTAGTGTGTGTGTTAGCTTGTGTGTTAGCGTGTATGTTAGCGTGGGTGTTAGCGTGTGTGTTAGCGTGTGTGTTAGCGTGGGTGTTAGCTTGTGTGTTAGCTTGTGTGTTTTAGCTTGTGTGTTAGCGTGGGTGTTAGCTTGTGTGTTAGCTTGTGTGTTAGCGTGTGTGTTAGCTTGTGTGTTAGCGTGTGTGTTAGCGTGTGTGTTAGTGTGTGTGTTAGCTTGTGTGTTAGCGTGGGTGTTAGCTTGTGTGTTAGCGTGTGTGTTAGCTTGTGTGTTAGTGTGTGTGTTAGCGTGTGTGTTAGCTTGTGTGTTAGCTTGTGTGTTAGTGTGTGTGTTAGCTCGTGTGTTAGCGTGTGTGTTAGCGTGTGTGTTAGCGTGTGTGTTAGCTTGTGTGTTAGCTTGTGTGTTAGCGTGTGTGTTAGCTTGTGTGTTAGTGTGTGTGTTAGCGTGTGTGTTAGCTTGTGTGTTAGCGTGTGTGTTAGTGTGTGTGTTAGCTTGTGTGTTAGCTTGTGTGTTAGCTTGTGTGTTAGCTTGTGTGTTAGTGTGTGTGTTAGCGTGTGTGTTAGCTTGTGTGTTAGCTTGTGTGTTAGTGTGTGTGTTAGCGTGTGTGTTAGCTTGTGTGTTAGCGTGTGTCTTAGCGTATGTGTTAGCTTGTGTGTTAGCGTGTGTGTTAGCGTGTGTGTTAGCTTGTGTGTTAGCGTGTGTGTTAGCTTGTGTGTTAGCTTGTGTGTTAGCTTGTGTCTTAGCGTGTGTGTTAGCTTGTGTGTTAGCGTGTGTGTTAGCGTGTGTGTTAGCTTGTGTGTTAGCGTGTGTGTTAGCTTGTGTGTTAGCGTGTGTGTTAGCGTGTGTGTTAGCCCGTGTGTTAGCTTGTGTGTTAGCGTGTGTGTTAGCGTGTGTGTTAGCTTGTGTGTTAGCTTGTGTGTTAGCCATTTATGAAGCTGTGTTGCAGATGTCAACTCCTTATAACTGCATCGTGAAGTAACTTCACTTATTGCTGTTTATTTATTTTACTGCATGGGCAGATCCGCTCGGAGAGAGGGGGCGGAGTTAACTGAATCGAAGCGTTGTGTCTTCCGGGTTTGCAAAATACTCCCAGAAAATACTTATATTTCTCACAAAAAAGTTCTCCATAGCGGTAGACGTACAATATATCATATAAATGCCTATACTTTACTTTGGGATGGCTAAAATAGCAGATACAGATCCTTTAATTTCTTTGTGGTAAGGCTGCAATACCCACATGTCAATTTTTAAGAGCGAACAGTTAAGAGGACAGACTGTTCATGTGTCCTATAGTAATTAGTAAATGGACAGTTTTTCAGCACCACCTCGAGGGCCAATTTACCGTTCACTCACTAATGAGATTTTATTGCAGGGATGAGGACGATGTGGAAAAAGGCGAAGTGGAACCACTGAGGTAAACACAAACTCAAATACCAGATTTGAAACATGTCAACGTTCATTACATCAATAAGCCATCTGTTATTGATTGTTAAAGCAATTATATTTAAAGATTCAGGTGAAAGAAAATAAAAGATTGACCATTTTTTTTGTGATGTTTATGATTTTACTTCCTTCTTAGACTAAGCCCTTTCAGCTCTGGGAAACTAGATGAACGGTTTTGGGAAAAAGGGGCAATGAAAATACTGGGGTCTCCCTCACTTTTCACAAATTCAGCCGGTTCATTCCAAATTCAGCCAATAATGCCTTCCTGCCTTCCTTCCTTCCTTCCTTCCTTCCTTCCTTCCTTCCTACCATCTACGCTGTGGGTCGTCGCGCGGGAGTGTTTGTGGTTGCGTTAATCTGCGGAATTGGTAAATCGCGTCTGTGTAGCTTTTCGTAGCCCCGCCGCCGTATTTGTTTCAATGGAGCGCTTGGCATTCACGTGCACGTTTCTCCAAATATAGCTAACAAAGTGAAATGGTATCACTGTGACCCAGTGTCCCATTGGTTCTGATTGTTTTACCATGAATGTAATGCTGCTTCTTTAGCATATGGTTAAAGGAATAGGCCACCGTTTTTACATACTGAGATATGCTCTTACCTCACTTTAGCCGAGTTAATATATCCCCGTCTGGTCTTTGTCCGTGCGCTCTGTCACACATACGCAGCCTCTCCCACATGTCACATAGCTCCGAAAAAGCTCACGATAGAAGCTACCAAGCTCTTCCACGTGTTCCCTATTTAAATAAAGTTACGTGAAGTGTTTTCATGTGAAGTATATTTACACAGAAATGTAACATGTCGATTTTATAAGCAAATAAAAAGGGGGACTATATTGTGAGGCGTAATGATACGAGGAGCAAAACGTCCGCGTAGTAACTCCTAAAGGTTATTGACGGAAGTGAGCGGGGGAAGTCTTTAGGAGTTATTGCGCGGACGTTTTGCTCCTTGTATCATTACGCCTCACAATATAGTCCCCCTTTTTATCTGCTTATAAAATCGACATGTTACATTTCTGTGTAAATATACTTTGCATGAAAACACTTCACGTAACTTTATTTAAATAGGGAACACGTGGAAGAGCTTGGTAGCTTCTATCGTGAGCTTTTTTGGAGCTATGTGACATGTGGGAGAGGCTGCGTATGTGCTCCGTTTGCGTGACAGAGCGCACGGACAAAGACCAGACGGGGATATATTAACTCGACTAAAGTGAGGTAAGAGCATATCTCAGTATGTAAAAACGGTGGCCTATTCCTTTAATGCTTTGTGTGCCAAGGCTATGCATCCAAGGCACTTCATGATGCAGTCCAGTCAACCACTGTGTCTGCTATGCACTAAAAGGTTGGATGGCGAGCTTAGAGCCCGAGCTAGAGCCTGTTTGAAGCAAAAGGCCTGGATCCAAACCAACCGAATGAACTGAACTGAATTCACCCAACCGAACCCCGGGCTGGTAGGCTCCCTCTTCACCACGACAGACCGATGCAGCGACCGCATCACTGCTGACGCCGCACCGATCCGTCTGTCCATCTCACGAACACCCGATGAAGGGTATAGAGCTGGTCCAGTGTGCCACGACCAGCACGAAAACCACATTGTTCCTCCTGGATCCAAGGTTCGATTGTCGGATCCTCCTCTCCAGTACCCTGGAGTAGACCCTACCGGGGGAGGGTGATACCTCTGTAATTGGAACACGCCCTCCGATCCCCCTTCTTAAAGAGAGGGACCACCACCCCGGTCTGCCAATCCAGGGGCACTTCCCCCCCCTTTGCCTGTGTGTGAATGTAGTGCATGTGAGTGGTTGGTGGGATGGTCCAAGTGGCTGATTGGACTTTTACATTCTCTGCTCCTGTATCTGTGTATTTCTTCCACTAAGAAAAAAAACCTATATGTTACAATCTGTTAGTTTACTTGACAAAAACTTTCCGTGGGAATTCTGCTCAAAAACTGAAGTTACAGGCGACTGAACTTTTTATACACATTATTTTAACTCAATTAAAATAACATAGGTATCGAAAAAAGTACCGTTAAGGCACCGGTACCGAAAAGCAGGTATCGTTAAAGTAGTGGTATCGAAAAAAAACGAACAGTCCCCAGCCCTAGTCCTGAGGCTGCGTACGGCCTGACGTTTCCTCTGACTGGTGCACACTAGGCTGGCACACCCAGGTATGAGAGAGCGCCTGCTGACTGAGCTAATGAGGGCGGAGGCTCCAGAAACTAAAACATGTGTACAACAGATCCCCCTCCCCAGAGGTCACATAAAACAAAAAAAGAAAAGAAACAAAATACAAAAATAGAAGAAAAAAAACACACGATACTACAAAAATAGGGCCAAGAAAATATAAGATACTCCAAAATTCAGGGGGGAAAAAACAGAAGCAACTAAAATATGTGCCCACAGCACATAACGTGAAACAAACCTAAACGTGTCCATGTTCCACAGGTCTGCTCTGGAAGAGAAGGAGCGACTGCTCAGACAGAACTCAATGAGGGAGAAGGAACTGAGTCGACTCAGGTAAAACGGCATTAAAATGAATCTGTTTTTTTTATCTGTTGAACATCAATGTGACTGAATTGATTGAATTTAACAAGAGGAAACAATAGTTATCAAATTCAAGTTCTCACATGGCTACATTTACATCAGTGCTTCAGTCGCACTAAATAAAAATTATTTCAATAGATAAATATTGAAAGAAGTGTTTTCTGGGATTGGCTCACCACGGCTGAACATGAGTCCACGGCCCTCCGTTGAAAATCACTCTCTTCCCTCAATAAATCATACTTTATTTTACAGCTAATTTTGCTTCGACACTGAAGGAAACGAGAGTCGTCACTGATCAGTCATGAGTTTCATTATTTACTGTGCTATTTGTAAAAGTATTATTTCTTCCAGATCTGCTCTGGAACAGAAGGACTCGGAGCTCAGACACAGCACAAAGAAGTGAGTCACCGTCATTTTAACCTGACGATTGTGCCTGGTGAATCCAACCCCTTTAGACCCTTTAAACACGACTAATGATCCTTTGATTTCAGGATGAACCAAATGGATAAAAGTCATGGAGAACAGTTCAGGTAATGATGACTGGATTATCTCTGAGTTCAGGAAAGATCTGCAGGTGTTTCTCCTGTTCCCACAGAGCTGAGCAGGAGCTGAGGGAGAAGATGCAGCAGCAGGAGAACCTCAGGCTGAGGAACCAGGAGGAGCTCAACAGAAGGTACAGAAACATCTCAGTCCTTTAGACCTGGCCCAGTCCCTCTGATCTCTGTGACTTTCAGGATTCATGTTCTGGAGAAAGACCAGGAGGATCATCTGAGGTAAAGACAGTCGTGTTAGTTCTATCTGGGCTTCTTTAGTTTATATTTAACCTGAGTGTATTTCCTCAGATCTGCAAAGCAGACGGAGAAAGACCTGAGTGAAAGGTACAGACTGTGGTAACTTCTGTGAGTGTAAGAAGAATCTGACCTGTGATTTCTGAATTCTAGACTGAAGCGACTGCAACAGGAGAACCAACAGCTGCAGTGAGTGACACTGACCTGCAGGGGGCGGAGCTCAGGTTTAAGGTCCAGAGAACAAAATAACCCAGTCCAGATGAGTCCTGTCTGAAGACACTTTAAATGATCCACAGTGACTGTTTGTTTGTGGGAGGTGTGACTGACCTGTGTGTCTCCTACAGATCTGCTCTGAGACAGAAGCAGGACGAGCTCAGACTGAGCACCGAGAGGTAACGTCACCAACACTAAAGTTCCAGACACAGTGCATCCGACACTTTGCCCACATTTAGTTTTAGAATGTCATGGAAATTTATTAAAAATAAGTGCTCACATATTTTCAGAATTAGATTAATTTTATTAGTCATTTGCAGTAAAACCACATTGGAAAAAAATGTGCAAGTGCGATGTCAACAAACAAATGCCACATTCAAAGCTTAAGGGTAAAATTACAACACAATAAAGATACAGATAAATAAAAGTGCCTTGTTTAAAGTAGTCGGGACTACAGAGTTTTGCTATATCCATCCATCCATCCATTTTCTTCCACTTTATCCGGGGCCGGGTCGCGGGGGCAGCAGTCTCAGCAGAGATGCCCAGACTTCCCGATCCACACACACCTCCTCCAGATGTTCTGGGGGGACCCCGAGGCGACACCAGGCCAGCTCGGAGACATAGTCCCACCAGCGTGTCCTGGGTCTTCCACAAGACCTCTTCCCACTAGGACATTCCTGGAACACCTCCGGTGGGAGGCGACCAGTAGGCATCCGGAACAGATGCCCTAGCCACCTCAGCTGGCTCCTTTTTGACGTGAAGGAGCAGCGACTCTACTCCGAGCTCCTCCCGGGTAACTGAGCTCCTCACCCGATCTCGCAGGGTGCGCACAGTCACTCTGCGAAGGAAACTCATTTCGGCCGCTTGTATTCGCGATCTTGTCCTTTCGGTCATGACCCAAATCTCATGACCATAGGTGAGGGTGGGAACGTAGATCGATCGGTAAATCGAGAGCTTTGCCCCGACTCAGCTCCCTCTTCACCACGACAGACCGATACAGCGACCGCATCACTGCTGACGCCGCACCGATCCGTCTGTCCATCTCACGCTCCATCCGTCCCTCACTGAGAACAAGACCCCGAGATACTTGAACTCCTCCACTTGAGGTAAGGACTCCCCACCAACCTGTAGAGGGGAAGCACCTTTTTCCGGTGGAGAACCATGGCCTCAGATTTGGAGGTGCTGATTCCCATCCCGGCCGCTACACACTCGGCTGCAAACCGCCCCAGAGCAGCTGAAGGTCCTGATTTGTTGAAGCCAACAGAACAACATCGTCCGCAAACATCAGAGATGAGACTCTGATGCTCCCAAACCGGACACCCTCCGGCCCCTGGCTGCGCCTAGAAATTCTGTCCATAAAGGTAATGAACAGAACCGGTGACAAAGGGCAGCCCTGGTGGAGACCAACACGCACCGGGTGGTGGGACTTCTAAACATGATGAATTGCTCTCTTCAGACGGGGGTCTTCCCTGCTGCATTTAAAGGGGCGGTGGTGAGGCCCCTGTTGAAGAAGAGCAATTTGGACTGTAAAGATTTTAACAATTTCAGACCAGTATCTAACTTATCATTTTTAAGCAAAATCTTAGAAAAACTTCAGTCTGGCTTTAGGGTAAACCACAGCACCGAGACCGCCCTCTTAAAGATTTTAAATGACTTTAGATTAAATTATGACTCACAGAAGGTCACAGTGTTGGTTCTTCTGGATCTGAGCGCTGCCTTTGATACAGTCGACCACACTATTCTTTTAACTCGTTTAAAACACATCGGCCTCTCTGGTGCTGTACACAAATGGTTTACTTCTTACCTCACAGACAGGACGTTCATGGTAAGTGTGGATACCTGCTCCTCTAAGGTCCATGGAATTACATGTGGTGTGCCCCAGGGTTCAACTTTAGGCTCAGTGCTTTTTAATCTGTATATACTTCCTCTTGGTGACGTCATCAGGAGACATGGAGTCAACTTTCACAGTTCTGCTGATGATACACAGTTATACATCTCCATGTCTCCTGATAACACCAGGCCAATAGATGCACTTTTTAACTGCATTTTAGAATCAAATCCTGGATGGCGGAAAACTTTCTCCAGCTTAACCAGGACAAAACTGAAATGTTAATCTGAGGCCCAGAGAGAGAGACTTTTACCCAAACTACAGTCACTGTCTATGAATCCTTCCTCACAGGTGAAGAACCTGGGCGTGATTTTTGACTCTGAGCTGGCGTTTATTCCACACATTAAGAATATCACAAAGAGAGGTTTTTACCATCTAAAGAACATAGCCAGAGTCGCCCCATTCTCTCTCGGGCCAACACGGAGACGCTCATGCATGCTTTTATCACCAGTCGCATCCACTACAAAATTCAGCAGCTTGTGTCCTGACGAAGACCAGGACCCACCTTTTTAGCTTAGCTTTTAACTGACTAATCTATTTATTTAATCCTAATGTATAAAATATATATATGGGAGGTTGTCCCAGGCGTATTGATTTAAATGTTGTAATCTGTAAAGCACTTGGTGATACCTTTCGGTTTGAAAAGCGTTTTATAAATAAAGATTGATTGATTGATTGAACTGGTCTCACTTACTGCCGGCAATGCGAACCAAGCTCCTGCTGCGGTCATACAGGGAACAGACAACCCTTAGCAAAGGGCCCCGGACCACCACCCCGGTCTGCCAATCCAGGGGCACTGTCCCCGACCGCCACGCGATGCTGCAGAGACGTGTCAGCCAAGACAGTCCTACAACATCCAGAGACTTAAGGTACTCAGGACGAATCCCCCCCCCGTCGTTCCTCCCAATCACTCCCTCCCAGGTCTCACTGTCGTTACCCACGTATGCGTTGAAGTCCCCCAGCAGAACAATGGAGTCCCCAGTCGGAGCACCATCTAGTACCCCTCTCAGGGACTCCAAGAAGGCCGGGAACTCTGCACCGATGTTGGGCCCGTAGGCCGAGACAACGGTGAGAGACCTGTCCCCGACCCGAAGGCGTAGGGACGCGACCCTCTCGTTCACCGGGGTGAACTCCAACACGTGACGGCTGAGCGGGGGGGATATGAGCAAACCCACCCCAGCCTCTCTCCAGGAGTTGGGATCCGGAACCCAGGCTGTGCGTGGAGGTGAGCCCGACTATATCTAGCCGGTATCTATCAACCTCCCGCACAAGCTCAGGCTCCTCCCCCCCAGCGAAGTGACGTTCCATGTCCCGAACGCCAGAAGCTGCGCATGTGGACCAGGTCGTCGAGGCACCCGCCTCTGACTGCCCCCCAGTCCTCTCCGCACCCAACCCCGACGGATCCCTCTGTGGGTGGTGGGTCCACAGGAGGGCGGGCTCCAGGGTGGAGCCCCGGCTGCGTCATGCCGGGCGACATCACGGTCCTTGATTTTGCACTGTCAATAGAAGTCCACCTTGGTCCACCTTGGACCTGTTTGCCGTGGGAGACCCTACCAGGGGCGCAAAGCCCCGGACAACATAGCTCCTCAGATCATTCGGGCACATAAAACCACCCCACCACGCTTTTCTGCCAACAAAGGTGTAACCATTAAAAGGCATTAGACAGGAACGTATTTTAAAATATTTGCAGGTACAGGTGTGTGAGTGGGAGGGACGAGGGGAGTGGCGTACGAAAGAGATGCACTTTATGTATTGGGTAGTTGTTGTCCTTGCCTGTTTTGTCTGTAATTTACTGCTGTGTGTTGTGGCTCATATGTTTTATATTTTGTATGTTCTTGTCTTGTTTTTTATGGGACTGCGGATGGAAATTAGCCTTGAGCTAAATCCGGCATATTTACAGCACTAGTTGTCTGTTCATTAATATGCACTGTCCCATTCAAATACATTAAGAAATGAAATAAATGAGATAAAACAACCCCACCACGTTTAGGTAGCAGCTCACGGGGTTTTGCTATGATCTGGCACATTTACAGTTTGTGAACAACTTGCATATGATTGTTCATTAATGTGTGTTGTCCCGATCAAATAAATAAATAAATAAATCCCAGTTTGGGAAAAGAAACTGTTAAGATGGCGATCAGTAGAACTTTGACACTCAAAACTGAGCTCAGGAGAATCCTTTTTTCACTGATCGTCCTCGAGATGTTTGCGCAAACTCCTGAAGTTCACTTGTACTAAATTAAAGGATTGGACTTGATTTGGATAAACACCTCTCTAAAAGGCAGTGTTGTTTTTCGTCAACGAAATGGGCCACTATAAAATGTATTTGAATTATTAGTACATAATTGAAATACATCATAAAGTTGCACTTTCATTTATTTACTAAACTGCTTCACTTGTGTGTGTAAGACGTTGATGAGGGAACTCCACAGGGTCCTTAAAGGAACATAAAGACCTCAGTCCACTTACAGTTTGATCTTGTGTTTCAGCAGCAGATCCACTTCCTGTCAGCGCTGTGAGCATCAGGCCCAGGAGCACAGACACACGTCAGTATCTCACTTTATCAAACTGAAGTCTCAGAGTTCAGACTGATCACACTCTCTCCTCTCTCTGAGCAGAATGTCCGAGATGGAGGTGTTTTACAAAGACAAACTGACAGAGGCCAGGTAAAGAGCAGAGGTCAGTGCAGGAGCTCGTGTCCATGTGACTGATGACTGTGGTCCACAGGTCTGCGCTGAAGGAGAAGGAGGAGCAGCTGCGCTCCTTCAAAGACAGGTACTGACTTCATCTCCTGTTCCTGTGACTCCTCTGACGGAGTGTGTCTCTGCAGAGTGGCTCAGAATGTGGTGCTGTCCCTAAAGACGGAGAACACGGAGAACATGAACAGTCCAGTGAACCAGAGCCGCCTCACAGAGATGTACCAGCAGCTCAGAGTGTGCACGTGGCCCAACATCCACTTCAGCTCTTCAGACTCTCAGGCCCGAGTCCTGGTCCAGGTGAAGCTCTTCTCCTCAGCTGCTCCACACTCGCCTTTGCTCTGTTTTCACTCTGTCCCTGGTGGATCTGCAGGAGATGTTCAGAGCAGCAGCTGAGCACATGAAGACAGTCACAGAGACAGTGTGTGGAGGACAGGCGGCGTCTGCCAAGGTAGGACACGCCCACATGATGATGATGATGATGATGATGAGGAGGAGGAGCTCAGCTCTGTCTGTTACAGGTAGAGAAGTTCAGACAGACGGCTCTGGAGAATCTACAGCTGGCTCTGTTCCACAGCAGCAGAGAGGACGTCTTTAAGGTCCAACAACATCTCTGACTAACCTCACACATGCTGCAGTTACCGTCTGTTACAGTGTGTCCTGTGTCTGTTCCAGGCGGCGTTCCCTCAGTACCAGGCGGCCCCTGAGGACCTGCTCTTGGCCTCTGAGTGTTACTGGTTGGGCTGTCTGATGGTGCTGAACTCTCCTCCTCTTCGTCCTGACTGGGCCAGTGCTGATGATCAGAGCGGGACGGTTTTCCCACGAGAGCTCCGAGCACAGAGGCGTCAGAATAAATGACCGTCTGTTTCTGTCTGAAGCAAAGTTACCAGAATGTTTTATTATGTAATATTAATGTTTAAAATATCACATGAAGTGGATAAATCCAACAATAACTTTGAGCTGAAGTTTGACATGTTAAAAGCTCCTGTCAGTTGTTTTCTTTCATAAACTGTGCTCACACTGAAGCTTTACCTTTAAATCCTTTTCAGCAGCCGTGTTACTATTGTCGACTAAAATATTTTGGGGGAGGGGGGCGATCGTCTGCGTTTAGAGAGTCTGTTCAGGCCCGGAAACTGTGACTAAAATGTCAATCACTGAAGACATTGCGTTTATATTCGGTCAAATCATGTGCAGCGTTAGCCATTTCTGCAGCGGGCTTTCCTTATTGCAGTCACCACAGTGGAGAGAAGCTGTTTAGCTCTAATCTGGTGCAGCACATCTCTGTCTCTTTGAGCGTAATGTCTCTGTGCATCGTCCCTTCGATAAAGATTAAAGTAAAGTGAACTCATGTCTTCTCGTAGCTCGCTTACACGGCAGAAAAGTCACACCCCGCCATCGCCTCTTTGGTCTGAGAACTTCACTGACCGTTTATAGTGCATGCTCAGTAACATACGTATGCTGTTTAATATGGCTTTGCAATCTAAACAAATGTGCTTAAAGCAGTACTAAATAACTCTTCCCCCTAGAGGCCATAAGCGCAACTGCAGGTGTAGTAGCAAGTTACGATTTTTTAATTTATTAATTGTCTTGGAGAGTAAATACTACGCTGACAGGAAAGGCGACGGGAGAGAGGGTTACAGTGCATCCAATTATACAATGGAAATATTTTTTTTCACTCAAACTTGGCTGTAAATACTGTTTAAAGTGACATTAGCCCGCAGTTAGCTTTGCCCGTTAGCATGTTAGCTTCTTCTTCGTGATTACATTAGTGTGTATTGGTGACTCCGGACCGGTGGCAGTCAAGTTGCAAACATGGTTTTCTGGTCAGAGACACCAGGGGGAGATGAAAGACCCTCCAATCATCCCATAAACACTTGTATTACCCCCACAGGGACTACGGGGAGGATTTATTAAGGTAAATAAGTTACTTAGTACTGCTTTAACATGGTCAATATTTAATGACTTATACATTAGAATGTACTGAAGCTGCGAAAGCCACAACATCCAGAAGTTGAAACGTCGCAGGGAGTAAATGCGTGCACTTGTGTTTAGGGGGCAAAGGTGTGATTGCCATGTTTTCCTGGAGACTAAAGGGAGAATCGGATTTGTTGGTGAATGGACAAACAGCTGATTTTGAACTGGATGGTTCACGAAACATCGGGCAGCTATGTTTGTAAAAATGTCCATTTGAAATATGTGTAAGTTTCAATGTTTGCATCTACATGGATGAGATCAGTCTTCTTTGGAATCGTCTATTTCATACATTTGCGTTGCCCACCAGAACCTCGGACCAGGCGACACGGCGATCCATTGACACGTAAACTAACTATGACAGAAGAGAAGCTATTTCACAGACAGATGTTCACAGATGTTCCACAGGTAACTCACGTGTCGAGTAAAGTGAAGATTACTGCGCAGTAATGTGAAGATTACTGCGCGTATTTCGAACTACTCCTGGTATTATTACGCCTTATAATATAGTCCCCCCTTTTATCCGCTTAGAAAATCCACATTGTTTAATTTAGTGTAATTATACTTTGTAGTGGAACACTTCACGTAATCATATTTAAATAGGGAAAACGTGGAAGAGCTTGGTAGCTTCTATCTTGACCTGTTTTGGAGCTATAGTGGAGAGAGGGAGAGGCTAAATGCTAACGCCGTCTGCGCTGTGTTTACGTGACTGAAGATCAGACAGGTCCTAAAGAACTCGTCAAAGCTAAGGTAAGAACATATTGCAATATTTTCATTAAAAAATCCACTTTATTTGTTTAGCTTGAGCACATTTGAACAGCTTCACAATTACACGGAAAGAGGATCAGGTTCAGGACAGTTTTTCTTCGTTGTAAATGGTATTAAAATATGAGCAGCTCCTTAACTTGTGGAGCTTGTGTCCATGTGACTGATGACTGTGGTCCACAGGTCTACGCTGAAGGAGAAGGAGGAGCAGCTGCGCTCCTTCAAAGACAGGTACTGGACCAGTGTGAGTCTGTAAATCCTCAGATAGTGGCCCCTCCTTTGGGGCCCCAGCATGAATCTGCTCTGATCCGCTACTGCGTCAGAAGCCTTCCACAGACTAAAGGGAAAACCACGGCTGCAACTGCATCATCATCAGGGCGTCTCAACTGTTTTAAAATAATCTAATCTAATAATAAATAATAAATATTACTCTATGTCAGTTGGATGATCATACAGTATTATCTGGGAAAAGCTTTAGATACTTCAGAAACTCTGCCTCGTTTTAAGATGGATGAAGGGCCTCTCTCTCCTCCTGTCACCTCAGATCAAGTCAGATTGTTTCTATTGTTATTCGACACACCCATAATGTTTGTAACATTATGACTGGTTTGTCATTCCATCTGTATAAATAACATTCACAACAAGTGCAAAGAAACTCCTGTTGTTTTTCATAACTCAAACCGGTTTGACTCTCAGCTGATCATTTCTGAGAAGTCGATGGAATGTTATATAACGACCAGGAAGAAGCTGCAATGAAGTTTATTATAAAACACTTTTATTTCCTGTAATAAGTGACTGTCTCAGACACATCACTGGGAGGAGGTACAGTTTTCCCTCACTTTCACAATCCATCTGAAACATGAAGGTTTTCTGGGCCGCATTTAGTTTATGAGTTTGGTGAGAGCACGCCCCCTAGAGGCTGATCAATAATAAGCCCTATATGAGTGCCATCACACTGCATAATAAATATATATATTTTAAAGTTCATACGTCTTCTTAGATTAAACTATTACTGTTTTGTTCTTTTAGTAAGACAGCAGGTTTGTTTACCTGCTTTACTAGTTTCGATCACTTCCTGTGATGTTCCTCAGAAGCGCCACCTAGTGGTGGAGGTGATGTGTTGTAGGCGGCGCACAGCTTACAACAAACCTGTCTTACTAAAAGAAGTAATAGTACTGCATAAAATAATAAACTAGGTTAGTTTAAATGTCACACAATGAACATAATAATTAACCTTTCAGTTGTTAACAAGTTAAGATACAGTTCAGCATTTGACCATTATTTCACTTCTTGACTCAGACTTGTTTCATTTTGTCATTATTTAGGAGTAATTTGTCTGTTTTACTTTTTTATTTCAAGCTAAAATGTTACAAATTTCCTCAAAAAAGAGATGAGTTTTAAATCTGTGCCATAATCCATTACAACCAGACTCAAGCAAACAATGATTTATTTCACTGGACAGTTTATGCGAAACTCGAATGAGACGGATTTGACAAAAGCATCTTTTTCTGTAAAGAAAACTCTGACAGATTATTACTAATGGCACTGGGTCAAAGCCATAGAACAGGTTTGTCTGAGGACGTCTGTGGGAAAGACACACTCTGCATCAGCGCTGTCCCAGTGAGGACGAAGAGGAGGAGAGTTCAGCCCCATCAGACAGCCCAACCAGTAACACTCAGAGGCCAAGAGCAGGTCCTCAGGGGCCGCCTGGTACTGAGGGAACGCCGCCTGGAACAGACACAAGACACACTGTAACGCACTGTTAGAGTCTGTAACACACTGCTACAGACACTGTAACACACTGTAACACACTGCTACAGACACTGTAACACACTGTAACACACTGTAACAGACACTGTAACAGACGGTAACAGACGGTAACTGCAGCATGTGTGAGGTTAGTGTTACTGTGAGGTTAGTTAGAGATGTTGTTGGACCTTAAAGACGTCCTCTCTGCTGCTGTGGAACAGAGCCAGCTGTAGATTCTCCAGAGCCGTCTGTCTGAACTTCTCCACCTGTAACAGACAGAGCTGAGCTCCTCCTCCTCCTCATCATCATCATCTTCATGATGTGGGCGTGTCCTACCTTGGCAGACGCCGCCTGTCCTCCACACACTGTCTCTGTGACTGTCTTCATGTGCTCAGCTGCTGCTCTGAACATCTCCTGCAGATCCACCAGGGACAGAGTGAAAACAGAGCAAAGGCGAGTGTGGAGCAGCTGAGGAGAAGAGCTTCACCTGGACCAGGACTCGGGCCTGAGAGTCTGAAGAGCTGAAGTGGATGTTGGGCCACGTGCACACTCTGAGCTGCTGGTACATCTCTGTGAGGCGGCTCTGGTTCACTGGACTGTTCATGTTCTCCGTGTTCTCCGTCTTTAGGGACAGCACCACATTCTGAGCCACTCTGCAGAGACACACTCCGTCAGAGGAGTCACAGGAACAGGAGATGAAGTCAGTACCTGTCTTTGAAGGAGCGCAGCTGCTCCTCCTTCTCCTTCAGCGCAGACCTGTGGACCACAGTCATCAGTCACATGGACACGAGCTCCTGCACTGACCTCTGCTCTTTACCTGGCCTCTGTCAGTTTGTCTTTGTAAAACGCCTCCATCTCGGACATTCTGCTCAGAGAGAGGAGACAGTGTGATCAGTCTGAACTCTGAGACTTTAGTTTGATAAAGTGAGATACTGACGTGTGCCTGTGCTCCTGGGCCTGATGCTCACAGCGCTGGCAGCTCCACTTCTTGGCTTTTCTGAAACAATATTTTGAAATTATTCCCATGTCATTGTAGCTCCTCCACTTCAAGGCTGTGGTTCTGGAAGTCCATTTTTACGCACTAGTAACTGAATCAAGCTGTGAAAGTCATAGGTAGTTGAGTAAAATCAATCATCTGTCTAATGTCTGGCTCCCACTGCGATTTTCTTTGTCTTATAAGATTATTAGACGTCACATTGCGTAATGTGGAGATGGTAAAATCGTGAGCTGTTCTCGTCTCCACAGTGCGATTGAGAGACAATCGTAGCTATGATGGTTTATTATACAGAATATCAAGCTACAGGGGTGCGTATTTAGCTGAGGAAAGTGCCGCATGCTAATGGTGTTTATTTCCATGGAAAAGTGCATGGAAAGTTCTGTAAAATGCAGAGTCAGACCCGCTCAGGCCTGGCCTCTGATGCTTATGACTCTGGGACACTGACAGAGATCATCTCTGCAGTGAGAGGAGGCTCACTCAGACTCGCTTTCCAAAATATCACACTCTGCCTGATGTCGGTCGCAGCTCGTCTTTGGTCGTACAACGGTTCTGTTTTAAACCTTTGTCCCGGTTTCACTGTACGACCTATGACCTAAGATTTTCCCCACGATGATCATTCAGTGCAGACGGACGTGCAGTGTTCACTCGGCTTTATCCTACGGAGCAGAGTATTTGTAGGACCACCCTCCATCTAGAAAATAAAAACTCCACAGCCTGATTTTAAGAATAAATTCCATCGACACGTAGCCGCATAAATTCGTTGCCAAATACATTATTATTGTTAGAATTCAAAGTGAGTTTCAAGAATCTTGATTTTGTAAGAATATTGTTGTGTCACTTAAGTCAGCGCAGTTTCTACCTGTGTCTAAGCTCCTCCTCTTGCCACTGAAGCGCCTCCTCTTTCAGCTGTAGCTCCTCCTCTTTCCGCAGGAGCTTCTCCTCTTTCAGCTGTAGCTCCTCCTCTTTCCGCAGGAGCTCCTCCTCTCGCCACTGTAGCTCCTCCTCTCGCTGCTGTAGCTCCTCCTCTTTCCACTGTAGCTTCATGCTGGTCGATACCGATCCGAAACAGTCTTTTTGTATTATACAATATCTATATCATAGTACTACGGAGCCCTGGAAGTGACGCCAGACCAAAAAAATTTCAGGGGTGAAAAAAAATAAAAATATATAAAATCTTTTTAAAGAATAATGTTTTTCGCCACAAATTATCTTATTACCGAGATAATTTGTGGTGTAAAAAAAAAAAAAAAGTTTTTATATTTCTTCCCTGAAATAATCTTCCAGAGCTCCGTATATTACAGTATAGTTTCACTAGTTGGCATTAATTTTAATGAATCAATTTTTTTCGTGAACATGCAATTTTTTATTAAATTAAAGTAAGATTTTTAAGAAGCAGGTGTTAGCGGCAGGTTAGCAATACTAGCCCAGCTTAGTGATAGCATGAAGGCTGTGACTCTGCGGTCCTGGATCTGCAGCGGCTCCAGCCTGAAGGTTTACCAGTGTGTCAGGGTAAACCTGCAGGCTGGGACCTCAGAGCTATGGTCGTCTTTTGTATTGGACCCGATCCATTCACTTTATCCGATCTGACACTATTAAAATGTCTGGATATGCTACCGATACCGAATATCGGATCGGGACATCCCTAATTTATATAATGTGTTCCAGGACGTCAGAAGACCTTATGCTTATAGTGTGAATCTTTACCTTTTCTTCAGCTCCTCCTCCTCCTCTAGATCCACAGATCTATAGAAATCAGACAGAAGCTACACATGTAAGACCATCGTACAATAACCTCGTTTAGTGAGTCATTGTTTCAAACCAAACCCAGCTAAGCTAACCCACTGAAGTTTTAGCTAATTTCATGAGCGCTTTGGGGTTAGGGTCTGACCGGTGTTTTAGGGTTAGGGTCTGACTGGTGTTTTAGGGTTAGGGTCTGACTGGTGTTTTAGGGTTAGGGTCTGACTGGTGTTTTAGGGTTAGGGTCTGACTGGTGTTTTAGGGTTAGGGTCTGACCGGTGTTTTAGGGTTAGGGTCTGACTGGTGTTTTAGGGTTAGGTCTGACCGGTGTTTTAGGGTTAGGGTCTGACTGGTGTTTTAGGGTTAGGGTCTGACCGGTGTTTTAGGGTTAGGGTCTGACTGGTGTTTTTAGGGTTAGAGTCTGACCGGTGTTTTAGGGTTAGGGTCTGACCGGTGTTTTAGGGTTAGGGTCTGACTGGTGTTCTAGGGTAAGGGTCTGACCGGTGTTTTAGGGTTAGGGTCTGACTGGTGTTTTAGGGTTAGGATCTGACCGGTGTTTTAGGGTTAGGGTCTGACCGGTGTTTTAGGGTTAGGGTCTGACTGGTGTTTTAGGGTTAGGGTCTGACTGGTGTTTTAGGGTTAGGGTCTGACTGGTGTTTTAGGGTTAGGGTCTGACTGATGTTTTAGGGTTAGGGTCTGACTGGTGTTTTAGGGTTAGGGTCTGACTGGTGTTTTAGGGTTAGGGTCTGACTGATGTTTTAGGGTTAGGGTCTGACTGGTGTTTTAGGGTTAGGGTCTGACTGGTGTTTTAGGGTTAGGGTCTGACTGATGTTTTAGGGTTAGGGTCTGACTGGTGTTTTAGGGTTAGGGTCTGAC
The DNA here is from genome assembly GCF_951799975.1 of Gobius niger. Lineage (NCBI taxonomy): Eukaryota > Metazoa > Chordata > Actinopteri > Gobiiformes > Gobiidae > Gobius > Gobius niger. The sequence continues at coordinate 3,424,349 of NC_136873.1, read as the reverse complement.
CGGTGTTTTAGGGTTAGGGTCTGACCGGTGTTTTAGGGTTAGGGTCTGACCAGTGTTTTAGGGTTAGGGTCTGACTGGTGTTTTAGGGTTAGGGTCTGACTGGTGTTTTAGGGTTAGGGTCTGACTGGTGTTTTAGGGTTAGAGTCTGACTGGTGTTTTAGGGTTAGGGTCTGACCGGTGTTCTAGGGTTAGGGTCTGACCGGTGTTCTAGGGTTAGGGTCTGACCGGTGTTCTAGGGTTAGGGTCTGACTGGTGTTTTAGGGTTAGGGTCTGACTGGTGTTTTAGGGTTAGGGTCTGACTGGTGTTTTAGGGTTAGGGTCTGACTGGTGTTTTAGGGTTAGGGTCTGACTGATGTTTTAGGGTTAGGGTCTGACTGGTGTTTTAGGGTTAGGGTCTGACTGGTGTTTTAGGGTTAGGGTCTGACTGGTGTTTTAGGGTTAGGGTCTGACCGTGGTGCATGATTCTCATTTATTCTGCTGCAGATGTGAATAAGACTATTCAGTTACTTTCTCTGCAGATGTGTTAGACGTGGTGCTCACAGCAGGGCTCTTGATTTACTTTTTCACTGGGGGAGATTTGTGGTTTGTCATTGGGCACTGGGCCGATCAGGGGTGAGCCTCCCACAACCAAACATATTCATATTTTTGGGATAAATTAATAAAAAATGTCATTATCATCACATGCAATATCAGGACTAAGTCACATCTAAACCAGACCAAAGGCCTAATACAGAATGAGAGAGCTACATGTGAGGACCAACTGAACCAAGACCACATCTCAAACAACATGACTAACTCCTGCTCAGCCACTGCTCCTCTCAGCTGAGTGGACAGAGTATGACCATAGACGTAATATTAAGGGTTGACCAAACATCTGAGCCGCTGTTCTGTCCAGACCTCGCGCTTCATGATAAAAAGCTCCTTGGAGATGACGCGCTCACATTCACTTCCAGCCTCTCTCTTTTATCTGTTAACTTCACAAAGTGCATCCCTGCGCTTGTACATTTCCCACAAAGACGTATCAAATAAAGTCAGGGGAGAAAGGAAGAAAAATGCACCTGTCAGATTCATGATGCAGATGTTATTTGGCTAAATTAGAGCCCAGAGAGCGAGGTTTAGCGCATTGACCGGTTGAACATGGGCGCTGCTGGTGCGGAACAGTTTTCCAAAACTCACACACCATGAGCTTCATCCTCCGCTTTAGGTAAAGGTGAACTGGTCCACCTTTACCTGAAAGTCGCTGGTCAAGCCCTTTGCACCGGGGAACACACGCTGCACCTGCCGCGGACCGCGAAGAGTCCTGCTTCTGCTCGGGATCATCCGAGCAAAAGTCCAAAAACACGATGCTCACTGTCCTTGTGCTTTGTTTTAGAAAATCTATCATTCCGTCCAACGATGAGCCTCCTGTTTTCTCAGTTTAGCATCTTACACCATTTTACAGAGCCATGTTTCCATTTGAGCCCGCGCTGTAGGAGATGATGGTAACGGAGTCGCAGGCACACTGCCACGCAATGTGGCACGAACTCGCCGCGGAGCGACGCAGATATTGCGTTGTTATCGTTTGTTTTATTGTTTATTTTTATTGCATCGTATGTGCATGAAAATAAAAAAGTCAATCGTGAATTTGTTTTTTTTGGCCATGCAAGGTGGGGGAACGCCGTTCCCGCCCACTTCAACCCCTGGCTACAAGTGAAATGTATTCACTTTATGGTGTTTTACTGTCTACTCCAGACTGATTTGGTGAACTCATAAGATTACAGTCAGAAACAGTGTGGACAGTTTACCTCCGATCTTCAGCTCTTCTCCTGAACACAAAGACAGAATATAAGTGTCTGTTTTAACTGGAGCTTAATTTCAGCAAAGTGAATGTGTCCGTACCTGAAGTTTCTCTGCAGCCGTTCGTTGCTTTGCATCAGCTCTGCTCTGAAGAAGAGACAGAATCATCTTATTGAAACATAATGTCTATAAAATACTGGGCTGAATGATTCTGACAGTCAGCAGATTAGTTAGTTATAGTTAAAGTCATATTTACATAAGAATCCTGTTCTTTTCTTTGAGCTCATCTATTTGAGAAACTCTGTGGACAGAACCAGCATTAGAAACGAGAGGTAACTCGAGAATAAACCAAGTCCAAGCTCAGAGAGGAGCTTTCTAGGCTGCGTCGAGCACTTACACACATCAGATCGATTCTGAGGACAAACAGACTGACAGACACATGTGTGCTGAATACTGTATGAGAGCGGAGTCATTATTAAACTGTGAAAATAAAGAGTGCAATTACAACAATGTCAAACACTCACTATACACTCAGTCTAGGGATACAACATGTGATTATACTACTATTAATAATTATTTTCATCGGGTTTGTTTCAGGCCAGTGTTAATTTTGACAACATATTTTATTTTAGTTTTAGTCTTAGTCTTTTGACTAAAATGTAATTTAATTTTAGTCAAGATTTAGTCAAAAAAAACTTTAAAATTTTAGTCTAGTTTTAGTCGACTAAAATTGCATGTCAATTTAGTCGACTAAAATTAAGACTAATTTAGTCGACTTATATTTATAATATTCATTATAATCATATTTAATCAAGGTCCTCGACTTCATGGAGCTGCTCCACATGAACAAAGCTCAGACCTGTTCATATGACAGTGAATTTAAATGATCTGAGGCTTTTTCAGACTGTCAGTAGAAGTTTGGATGATTTTAGTCTCTCCTTTTCATTTTTATTTAGTCTTATTTTAGTCGACTAAAATATCTGGACATTTTAGTCATAGTTTTAGTCTCATGAGAAACTTTTTATTTAGTTTTAGTCCAGTTTTAGTCGGCAAAAATATCACTTTGACTAAAATTCAAAGTCAGACTTTATGCCCACGGGCCTGAGTCGGGCTGGATTTTTCGGGCCATTATACTGCGGTTCCTGCATCAGTGTGAAGAAACCCTGGAACTGCTCTTATTCTTTGACTTGGAGGAAGTTGGAGGTTCTCACCTTATTCTGTGGGAGGTTGTAGTGCGCCCCTGTGTGGTGGAGGGCATGTCTGCGCTCTGTGTTGGTCTTTAAGTTGCTCTGTCCCTGTAAAACAAGCAACACAATCGACAGCCAGCCTTGAGTAAACACGGAGTACGGGGTCATCTGTGTGTGTTCAGTGTAGTCTTGTAACGCTTTAAGCTTACCTTGTGCTCATCTCGTCTGTTCCGTACAGCGTCTGAACAGAGCCTCGTGTTTATTACACTTGAGACCAGCCCGACCGGTTCAGCTCTATCTGATCCACACCAGGAAACACCGCACAGCCTCTAAAATGCAGCGCAGTCAAAGAGGTGGGAACAAGTCAAGTCACAGGCCTACACTTTGAATCTCAGGTCCAATTAGCAAACGGGCTAGTAATGAATAATTGTATTTATGGGTTATGGGTGCTATGACCCAAATACTCACTGATGCGTATGTGCTACTGCATCGACCACCCAGACACATACTGATAATGCAACACACAATGACATGAACTACTGTAGGCCTATGTTGGTTTACTTTCCAAAATACTAAGACACCCCATCAATGTGTCTCCAGTTCATAAAGATTTATATTATTGCTGGACATTTCCACTCTATGCTGCTTCATGGCACTTCACGTACACACATTCACTCACTCAACAGCCTCGCCCACACTCACCTTTAGCGTCCTGGTCCAGCCCGAAGCCTCCTTGGTCTTGTGTGAAGAAAAGGTCCCGTCACTTTGAATGTCCACTCGGTGTAATAGTCCGTACTTTGTGGTTTCTGCCCCTGCTCCAACTGCGTCATGGACCCTCACAAACCTGTCCTAACCTATAAGAGGATTAAACAACGAGGAGCCGCATTAGACGGTTATAATGCACGACGCGAAGTGCATTATATCGTCTAATGCGGCTCCTCGTTGTTTAATCTTCTTATACCAGGGTCCCACAAACGTAACATTTATAATAAATGTTTTTTTCATTGACTAAAGTCACTAAATCTGCCAGACTACGGGACTATTTTGTGTGGGTTATTAGCCGGTCACTGAAGGCTGGTCTCAGAGCGAGTCATTCTCCGCAGCTATTACGAGGATCTCAGTCAGGCTCAACGACACAACATCAGCACAGAATCACAACACAACAGGACTAACCCGGAAACACTTTTCCCTGGAAGGAAACACTGATATGCGGCACTCGTGGGCAGGAGTTATTTCACTTTTACGCTGTTTAACCTGAAGCTAAAGCTAGCTAGCTCAACCAGCTCAACTGTTTATGGAGCTGTGGTGGAGTCGCTCACACCTGGGCCCCACGAACTGAAACTTTTATGTTTGACTTTACTAATCCAGACAAATATGCTTCAATGCAGGATCATTTTATGTACGCCTGAAAATGATGAATAGCCTTAACCGTTTTCAATAGAAATGTAAAGCTCATATGTTATTAACAGTAGCTAACCTAGCTGCTCACTCTCCTCTACAAACATTTAGCAAACATTTTGTTTTGGCAAAAAACATTGAAATTAAACAAAATCCATCTCATACGTTCCTGTCAGTCACTAATTACGCCTTTATCTGATTCAGCTGTGTCATGCGTTGCTATGGCGACGCCACAGCGGAGTGATATCCCAGTGATTTAACTACCGGACTACGTGTGCGGTTATACCAAAATAATGCACCAGCCAATCAGAATCCAGTATTCACCCAGACCATGGTATAATAATTACTCAAACATTTTCTTCAGGAAACACCGCACTATTTTCTCTGCTGGAGTTTGGCGGGATCCTCCGGTGCCTCCGCTCACTCACGCATGCGCAGAGAGGCCATAATCGGGACAACGCTCCGCTTACTCATGACCTTCAAAAAGCTGCTCTTGAACATAGATGAGTCCTCAGAGCGCTCGTGACTGGTGACTCCGCTTACCTAAGGTCTCCAACATGAATGTGTGCGGGGCTTAGTCAACCAGGCAGTTCCACAAATAGCCACTAGAGTGTAGTAAAGGGCACGGTGTCTCAAGGAGGCATCACTGCTTGCTCTGCTTGTATGGACGGCACGCCACTGGATAATATACCTTTGAAGAGAAGGGTTGAACCGTGTCAACCATACCTGACAGAGATTTGTGACGCTGGTATATCAGACCATTTCCCTGTGCTTTTTTTCTCTTGTGATGCCCTTATCCAAAAGTAAATCATGCGTCCCAGCACATCATCTCTTCATCCACGGTGCCACTTTTTTCTATGGCCTTTGCTGCCTCTGATCTCAACGTTCAGCTAATTTCTTACAGTCCTGCTCTGAACATCGATGAGTTGGTTGGCTTATTTGACTTGACGTGCGTGGACATTCCCGACACTGTAGCGCCTTTTAAAATTCGGCGTTCCCAGCTCGCAGAGCCATGGCACGATGACACCTCTGTCGCCGTGCAGAAAGGAAATGGAAAAAGGACAAACTCCATGTGTCACTGGGAATTTCAGACAGTCACTTGCTAAGTTTCAGGATCAAAGTCTAGGTATATGGCAAATATATAGAAGTTTTGCCAGTTCTTTAACGACAAAATATTGAACATATCTTATCATATCTTTGCCTTTTGTAGCCACTGATCCTAGTGTTGCCCCTGAATGCTCAGCTGTTTTTACTGATTTTCATTATCTGAACTCTTAAAGGTTGTCCTTAAAACTGGATAACCTTCCGGCTCGACTGTTAAAGGATGTTTTTGACTCTGGTAAATGCTTTCCTAACTTCTGCTATACAGAATTTGGATCCTTCTGTTTTCTAATTATAGGCCAATCTCAATGCTGTCATTTTTGTCCAAAATTCTTGAAAAAGTGATCTATGCTCAACTACAGTCGCACCTTAAATCTTCTGATATCTGTGAAAAATTCCAATCGGGTTTTAAATCTTTGCACAGCACTGAAACGGCTCTTTTAAAAGTTTTCAATGATCTTTTTTTAATTATAATGATTACAGACTCTGGCCGTTCAGCAGTCCTTGTACTTTTAGATCTAATGGCAGCCTTTGACACTGTTGACCATAATATTTTAATATCCCGCCTTGAATCATGTGTTGGGATGTGGCGCAGTGCTGAAGTGGTTTAAGTCATATCCATTACATCAATGACAAAGTTCTGCTCATCACCTACAAAGCCTTCAACAATCTGGCCCCCCCATACCTCACAGACCTCCTACAACGCCACCGCCCATCCCGTCGCCTCCGCTCTGCCGACTTAAACCTCCTCAAACCCATCACCAAATCAAAGCACCGAACCTTGGGGGACCGAGCCTTCGCCATCGCCGCCCCCGCCCTCTGGAACTCACTCCCCATCCACATCAGAAACTCAGACTCACTGGCCACTTACAAAAAACTACTCAAAACCCACCTGTTTCAGCTCACCTACAACCAACAATAGCTCTGCCATCTTTGTTTGTTCGTCTCATCTGTAAAGCGTCTTTGTGTCCCCCGAAAAGCGCTATATAAGACTTATGTATTATTATTATTATTATTATTATTATTATTATTATTATTATTATTATTATTATTATTATTATTATTATTATTATTATTATTATTATTATCTGACTGACAGGTGTTTTTCTGTAAACCTTGGTTCTTTTTACTTCGCAGAAAGCCCCCTTACCTGCGGGGTACCCCAAGACTCAATTTTAGGGCCAGTTCTGTTTTCATTGTACATGCTGCCATTGGGCTCAATTTTTAAGAAATACAATGTTCAGTTTCACTGCGTTGCAAATGATGTACAGATCGACTTGCCTTTGGAACTTTAATCTAACTCATCTGCTCCTTACTGACAGAGGTCAAAGACTGAATGTTGCTGAATTTTCTCAATTTGAATGAGAAAAAGACTGAAATAGAGTTTTTTGGTGAGCCTGACCTTAGTGCTCTTGCTCCACTTGCGTCTCACTGCTGTTCATCCGCCAAAAGTCTTGGATTTCATATTGACAGTTCATTTCAGTTTGAAAAACAGATCAACACAGTAGTAAAAACTATTTTTTTTCCAACTCAGGCTTCTAAGTAAGGTAAAGCGCTACTTGCCTTTAACCCAGTTTGAACAGATTTTTCCATGTATTGATCACGACTCGTTTGGATTATTGTAATTCTTTGTATTTGGTCTAAAGCAGTCGTCGATTCACAAACTCCAAATGCACGTCATGAACAACATGAACATATCACCCCTGTTCTGTCTTCTCTTCACTGGTCACCTGCTGCTTTCAGAATCAACTTCAAAAATCTATTACTTGTTTTTGAATTCATCCATGGACTGGCACTGCCATATTTATCTGAATTGTTGTCTTTGCCCTGTGAGAGCTCTAGATCCTCAGGCCAATGTTTGCTGGATCATCCTAGATCTCATCTAAAAAGTAAAGGAGATAAAGCTTTCACTGTAGCAGGCCCTAAAGTGTGGAACTCCCTCGCTCTGTACACTAGACAGGACACTTTAACTGAGAGCTTCAAAACTCTGTAAAATATTTTTATTTTTACTGTTTAATCTTTACTTTTCGTATTGTGTTATATTGTTGTGTTTGTTGTAGTTTTGTATTTTGCACTGTGTACCTGTGCAGCACTTTGGGGCAGTGATGACTGTTTTATGTAAATGTGCTTTATGAATAAACTTGGCCTTGACCCTGATCCAGAGATATGACCTGCCGTTATTCACAGTGACTGAGTGAAATAAATATAAAGAGATCAACGCCATAACATTTCCAAACTGAGGCCACAGGCCACTCCCTCTGCTCAAAACAATCTTCATGAGCCACACATTAAACATTTAGTTAGGTTTATTTCAAGCTGACAATGAAAAGCTGTACAGTATAAGACACACTTAGGGCCAGATATTGTGGTTCATAGCACAGGCTGTAGAGCAGACGAGGATGCAGACGGGGGAGCTCCTTCAGTGTCATACCTGGCACAAAAAGTGGGCAGGACAGGAGGGGGGGACAGACTGGCATTGCGATGTTGTGGTGCTGCCTCCTCCCCATGCTTTCCCCAGACCTGCGGAAGGCGGTGGGGGGGGTTCTCCTTTACAAGCGTAACATGCATGATGCAGCGCGCAATGTTTAAAAAAGATTAAAGAAATAAAAGTGTCCCTCCGCTGCTGCAGATCCAAGATGAGCGGGCGGGACAGAGAGGCAGCAGCCTCGCGCTGGACACCGTTCGAATGCGCAATGTTACGAAATGTACAGGATTTAATTGATCAGAAACTGTCATATTGGCTGCAGAGGAGTTACAGAGTTATGCAGTAGTTGAAAGAAAACTGTAGCGTGTTGGAACATTTGCGCTACAGCTGCAGGATTCTTGGAGCGGCTGAATTTAAAAAAAAAAAAAAAGTTGCTCTGCGCCCTGTAAAATGCGCTTCTTTCTTTTGGACTGAGCTGTGGCTGCACACGGAGCATCATCAGGAGGTAAAGACTGACACACGCTGGAAATGTCAGCTTTAAACACAGACCTGGTGTTGTGGCACTTGAGGCATGTGTGGTTTATTTATGTAAAACTGTTGTTGTTTTGGTGTTAGGCGTGTGCGCATTGATCTACTGTATCAAAGTAAACCCGTGCGTATCCTACGCTCAAACAAACTTTTCAAGGCAATTTCGCTTTTGATTTCAATTTGACGTCGATTCTAAGGAAGAAGACAAGGCAGCGCGATGTAAAGAGGAGCATAATGTGAAGGTTGCCACAGAAGAGCGGCTCGAGTGCTGCTTGTGATGAACCAGGCCTCAGTCGGCCTCTTTTTCTTAAATAATGCCCTCTCCCTAGTGGCGCAGGTTGCAAGATCGCGCGTGGACTATGTTGCGTTTAGAGCTGTGCACGGACTGCGCCTGTCACAAGATCTGGCCCTTAGTGCTTTTTCATGAAGCACCCTCATAAGATGGTTTAAAGTGGGCCTTAAGAGCCTGTTTCTAACTTAAACCACACCGCATTAAACCCTTGAGCAAAAATGCCATGTTTCTCTTCCTCACATTTCACTCCCCTAAGGTCAAACGCCCATGTCCCAGATTAAAACTGTTCCTGAATTTCAGGGAAAAGGTTTCCATATGAACCCGTCTGAAACGGCCTGTAGATCCTATTGTTTAGTGATGAAGTCCATTTTGACGGACGAGGTGTTTTTAGACTCCAAGTCTGTGGCTTTTGCCGTGATCTCGGTGGCGCCAAAGAAAACCTCGAGTTTAACTTTTCGATTCATGCCTTTAGAAATGTCCGGCATGTCCACGACACATGACGCGACTGGACCGTCCACTCCCCACTCGTCCACATGTGTAACATTCTTCCTCTCTGTCCGATAGAAACTTAGCTTCATACTCTTCTGATCTCTTTCGATTGGACCAAATTCATACTTCTTAGTTTGGTTCCAACCCACATCTTCATTGATTCCTACCAACTTTGAGAACAGGTCCTTACACCAGACGCCCTCTTTGTTACTGAATCTTTTCTCTTCCTTATGAACAGAAGGATCAAATCTGCTACTTGTACCTACCCCGTAAGTGAAGGCGCTCTTTCTGGACCTGATCAGTGACTGGTCTCGCCCGAACATCACCGCTCCCTTAAGAATGACCTCCTGAGGGTTCATCGGACACAGAACTTGGGCCTGGTCACTGAACTCTCTCTGAACATGCTCCCTGAGGATGGTGCTTTGAGCGAACCCTCCCACTAACAGGATGTAGCTGATGTCCGGGTGTTTGTCCGTGATTTCACTCAGACTGTCAGTGATGTGCACCAGACTCTCGTGGAAGAAAGTTTCCATTCTTTGTCGTGAGATGAGGATCTTTCCGTTGTCCCAGCTCATGCCCTCAACCACATTAAACACCTCTCTGTCCTCGTTCTGCCTCTCAAGAACCAAACGCCCCAGATTAAAGTAACAGATCATTCTAGCAGCATTTTCAGTTATCCTCAGTTTGACTGTTTCAAAGTCATACATGAATTTCTGCGCCTCACTGGGATGATCTCGCTCGTACTCCTCCCACAGACCGTCACAGAAGAGTTCTCTGAGAGCTTGTCTGAACTTCTTGTCCACTCTTCGCCCTCCTTTGTCGTTTCCTGAGGCTTTGTGCAGCTCTTTAAGAGCGCCTCCTTCAAGGACCTCATGGACTGTGATGTCGATGGTTCCTCCTGAAACACACACCATCATTGTTGTTATTAAAAGGATGTGGTTGAATAATATTTGTATTCAATCCATGGGTTAAAGTTCTCCGTCGCTGCAACAGGTTTCCGTCATTTTCACCTATTTGGGAAAATGTCCATCGCCTAGAAACTGTCAGAAATAAATCAATAAAAGTAATGTCGAGAGAGCGCATTCAGCAACACGTCTGCGGTGAAATCATTGGACTACGGCGATCAGCCAATCAGGAGTGAGCTGATGCAGTGAGGGGGCGTTGGTCTCTCGTCTAAAAACATTAGCTGCCTTCGAAGCTAAAGCGTGCGTACTGCTGTTTCAGTGTGGACTTTTTTTTTTGGAGGGTCGGGGCCACAGACAGCGCTCCATTAGTAACTTTTGAATTTGTGTTCGCCGTGAGTCGCCTCGCGCTCTGGGACAGCGATGATGTAGCGAGAGGAGGACGCCATACACCCGCGGACAGGGCAGGGATTCAGGTGACACGCACAAATCCTTCTCCAAACTTATTGTTTGTTACAACAATCTGGTTATACAGGTTCAAATGCGCTAAAGCGCTTCTAAAGCGGTCAACTTTGAGTGCTAATGTTAATAGTTTATTATTGACCATTATTATACGGCTCTTCACAACGTAAGTAGAAGCTCCGTTGATTTGAATGGGATTTCCCAACGTTCTACCGGTCATTATTTTCTGATAAAGGACCTCTGAAAAAAATAATGACGCTGCCAATGGCAACGGATGCTAGCCTGGCTGCTTCTAGCCTAGCCAAACGTTGCCGAGCAACGCGCAAACTTTTGGGAACTATTTGTCGCGGAAGTCATTAAATAAACCTTTCGACCTTCATAAAAGTGTACGAAGTTTATGTTGTGTGTGTTCAGTTGGCAAATGGCCGTATAATAAGCGGATCATGTATAGAACGCTGGTCATTATCGGGAAAATAAGCACCTTCAGGGCGAAACAAGACCCCTCCGCTTCGTGTCGGGGTCCGGTTCGCCCTGTCGGTGCTTATTTTACCGATAATGACCAGCGTTCTATACATTATCCCTTACTTAAAGTGTGGCTACAGTATAAGCTGCTCACGAGAGACGTCCTACAGTAATACACATCTTAACATGAGCCGTGTGTCTCTTAAGGCGTGTTTGGGTTTGTTTCACATGACAAACTTGTCCATGTAACTGTCTCCACCTAAAGTACTGTGACACTGCAGCTTCTGAAAGTTTGTAAATATCTTGATAATTTCTGTTTTATTACAGCAGCCTGATAAAATAATACACATGTATTTTCTGTTGGTACAAATTACAGTAATTTCCCTTCCATTATAAACCTGTAAATGTGAACACCCATAAAACAGGACATTACAGTGAGTGTAGATTACTCAAGATTAAAAATAACATTTGAAACATTTTCATCTCCAGATTTCAACATTAGAATACATTGATGGTTTACTTCCTGTACCCATAAGTTTTGTAATGTTGCATTGTGAGCTCTAAAAATGCACCCATACAGAGAAAACCTCTCCTATTTAAAATCTTACAAATACCTCCAACGAGTAAGGCAGGTCCTAAGAAGCAGCTCAATGGCAAGAACAAGTCCCGGGCAATAAACAGCTACGCCCTGCCAGTAATCAGATACCCTGCAGGAATAATAAGCTGCCAAAGGATGAGATACAGACCACAGATGTTAAGACGTGAAAGTTCCTAACCATGCACGGAGGGTTCCACCCCAAGTCCAGCACTCTGAGACTGTACGCTAGCCGTAAGGAAGGAGGCCGAGGACTAGTGAGTGTGAGAGCCACTATCCAGGATGAAACATCCAAGATCCATAAGTACATCAAGGACAAAGCTCCAACAGATGACATGCTCAGTGAATGTCTCAGACAATGGGGAACAGAAGATGAGGTGCTGGAGGTCCCGTCATTGGAGGACAAGCCCCTACACGGCATGTACCACCGAAACATAACTGAAGTGGTGGATATTCAGAAATCCTACCAATGGCTAGACAGAGCCGGACTAAAGGACAGCACAGAGGCACTCATCATGGCTGCACAGGAGCAGGCCTTGAGCACCAGAGCAATAGAGGCCCAGATCTACCACACCAGACAAGAGCCCAGGTGTAGACTGTGCAAAGAGGCCAATGAGACAATCCAGCTTTACAGAACTGCAGGGTGTGAGAACATAACTGCAGGTGTAAGAACATAACTGCAGGGTGTAAGATGCTGCAGGGAAAGCTTACATTAAACGCCATAACCAAGTGGCTGGTATAGTGTACAGGAACATCTGTACAGAGTATGGGCTGGAAACCCCAAGGTCAAAGTGGGAAACACCTCCAAAGGTGGTGGAGAATGACCGAGCCAAGATCCTGTGGGACTTCCAGATACAGACGGACAGATGGTGATGAACCAACCGGACATTGTGGTGGTGACAAAGAGCAGAGGAGCCGTTGTGGTCGACATAGCAAAACCAAGACTTCAACATCAGGAAAAAGGAACACGAGAAACTAGAGAAATACCAGGGGCTCAGAGAAGAGCTGGAGAAAACCTGGAGGGTGAAGGCATCAGTGGTGCCCGTGGTCGTTGGGGCACTCGGGCCAGTGACCCCCAAACTGGAGGAGTGGCTCCAGCAGATCCCAGGAAATACATCAGACATCTCGGTCCAGAAAAGTGCAGTTCTAGGAACAGCAAACATACTGAACAGAACCCTCAAGCTCCCGGGCCGACGGTAGAGGACCCGAGCTTGGAGGGAAAAAGAGACCGCCCGCGGAGGGTGAGAAAGAGTTTTTTTTACATATATATATATATATATATATATATATATATATATATATATATATACATACATAAAATAATAATAATAAATATATATATGTAGGATTATTTTTATTATTTTTATTTTTATTATTATTAAAGAGAAGCTGATTTCTCTTTTTAATTTGGATTTTAATCTTGTTGGCTGGATTGTGAACTTCTTGTCACTCAGATCACAGTGTGTAAGAGTGAATGGGGTTGTGTCCTCCAAAATGCTCTCCTCCACTGGATCTCCTCAAGGCTGCGTCTTATCGTCTTTGCTTTTTATTTTATACACCAATGACTGCAGAAGTGTGTATGGGAACAGGCATCTTCTGAAATTTGCAGATGACACAGTCATTGTGAGTCTTTTAACAAACAGCGAGAGCGCCCATGGACCTATCGCTGATGATTTTATTGATTGGTGTGAACAGTTTCATTTGTCTATCAATGTGTCAAAGACCAAGGACATGTTGATAGATTTCCGCAAGGCGCCCCCTAGTGGCACCAACACTGTGATCCAGGGAAAACCGGTTGAAGTAGTCTCCGAATACAAGTACCTCGGGACTATTATTGACAAGGACTTGCGCTTTGAGTCCAACACTGACGCCATCTGCAGAAAGGTGCAGCAAAGACTCTTCTTTTTAAGAAAAATGAATTCATTTAGAGTTTGTAACGTCCTCATGACGATCTTTTACCAGTCTTTTATTGAGTCAGTTTTAACATTTTGTTTTGTTTCTTGGTTTGGGGCTCTTTCTGTGACCAACAAAAATTGTTTGATGAAGTTGGTCAGAGTAGCAGGGAAAATCATTGGTGCACAGCAGACTCAGCTGCATGACCTTTACAGCCAAAGGGTTGTACGTAAAGCCCAACAGATAATGGAGTGTCCGGACCATCCGCTTTTTAAGGAGTTTAACTTACTCCCCTCCGGACGCAGGCTAAGAATGCCCTGTACTCGAACTCGTCGGGCCAGGGCCTCTTTTATTCCAGAGGCTGTCGCGAAAGTAAACGATCATATGTTGCTCAGTGAAGCTGCTGCAAATTAGCCTTTACGTGATCTTATTCTTATTGTGTGACTGATGATGCTGTGACTGTGTGATCTTTGTCCCAAGCACAATTGTTGTCTCACTGTGTTTTAATTGTTGTTTTGCTTTATTGTGTGTGGACTCCTGCTGCATAATAATTTCCTTCGGGACATTAATAAAGTTGAACCTTGAACCTTGAACCTTGAACCTTGAGAAGAAAGAAAAATGCATGACCGTTTTCAGAGATATTGTGATAAAAAAAATAAAAAAAATTGACATTTGAAATGTGAACATGTAGCTATTGGTAATAACATAAAGGTATATAGCTATTAATATTGCATCACATGTCAACTGTGTATGCCTTGAATTACCGTAATAACTATAAGCCATGGAAAGTTTCACTCACTCACTCACTCACTCACTCACTCACTCACTCACTCACTGCTGCTTTACTTAATGCCAGGGTCATCTGTGCCGAAAGTAACAAGTACCATCGCCGTCCTGGAGAAGATGCCAGTCAGTATACTGGAAAATCCATGTAAGCTGCCTATGACACGTCACCTTCACCACCAGGTGGTGCTTCTGAGGAACATCACAGGAAGTGATTGAAACTAGCAAAGCAGGTAAACAAACCTTCTGTCTCACTAAAAGAACAAAACAGTAATAGTCTAATCGATAAGATTTCTATGGACTTTAAAAGAACAAGGACCGTGGCGCCGCCCGGCATGGCGCAGCCGGGGCTCCACCCTGGAGCCAGGCCTGGGGTTGGAGCTCGAACTCGAGCGCCTGGTGGCCGGGCCTTTGCCCACGGGGTCCGGCCGGGCACAGCCCGAAGAGACGCCGTGGGCCCGCCCTCCTGTGGACTCTCCACCGGGAACATCTGGCGGATCCCTCTGTCAGCGGTGTCTTCAACTCCCACCTCCGGAAGAGCTTCACCCAGATTCCGGGGGAGGCGGGGGACATGGAGTCCGAGTGGACTCTGTTCTCCTCCTCCATTGTCGATGCGGCTGCTCGTAGTTGTGGCCGTAAGGTCTCTGGTGCCTGTCGCGGCGGCAATCCCCGAACCCGGTGGTGGCGCCCGGAAGTAAGGGATGCCGTCAAGCTGAAGAAGGAGTCCTACCTGGCCTTGTTGGCTTGTGGGACTCCGGAGGCAGCTGAGAGGTACCGGCAGGCCAAGCGTGCTGCAGCTCGTGCGGTCGCAGAGGCAAAAACTCGGGTCTGGGAGGAGTTCGGGGAGGCCATGGAGGAGGACTATCGGTCGGCCTTGAACAGATTCTGGCAAACCATCCGGCGCCTCAGGAGGGGGAAGTAGTGCGGCACGGTAGCGCAGCGGTTAGCGCCTCCGCTTCACAGCTAGAAGGTCCCGGGTTCGATTCCCACCAGGACAGGGCCTGGACAATAAAGTATACAAACAAACAAACAAACAAAACCAACAGTTTACAGTGCGGGTGGGGAGCTGCTGACCTCGACTGGGGATGTCGTCGGGCGGTGGAAGGAGTATTTTGAGGACCTCCTCAATCCCACCGTCACGTCTTCCAATGAGGAAGCAGAGGCTGGGGACTCGGGGGTGGGCTCGTCCATCACCGGGGCTGAAGTCACCGAGATGGTGAGAAAGCTCCTCGGTGGCAGACGGATCGGTGCGGCGTCAGCAGTGATGCGGTCGCTGTATCGGTCTGTCGTGGTGAAGAGGGAGCTGAGTCGGGGCAAAGCTCTCGATTTACCGATCGATCTACGTTCCCGCCCTCACCTATGGTCATGAGATTTGGGTAATGACCGAAAGGACGAGATCGCGAATACAAGCGGCCAAAATGAGTTTCCTTCGCAGGGTGGCTGGGCGCACCCTTCGAGATCGGGTGAGGAGCTCAGTTACCCGAGAGGAGCTCGGAGTAGAGTCGCTGCTCCTTCACGTCGAAAGGAGCAGCTGAGGTGGCTCGGGCATCTGTTCCGGATGCCTCCGGTCGCCTCCCGCGGGAGGTGTTCCAGGCATGTCCTAGTGGGACAAGGCCTCGTGGAAGACCCAGGACACACTGGTGGGACTATGTCTCGGGGGGACCCCGAGGCCTGGTGTCGCCTCGGGGTCCCCCCAGAACAGCTGGAGGAGGTGTGTGTGGATTGGGAAGTTTGGGCATCTCTGCTGAGACTGCTGCCCCCGCGACCTGGCCCCGGATAAAGCGGAAGAAAATGGATGGATGGATGGATGGATGATAAGACAGTATGAACCTTTTACAAAGCTACTAATGTAGCCACAGCTGCCCTGGAGTAGGGGGCCAATCGGCTCCATCGAAGGGAACAACTGGAAGGAAGTGGGTCTGACCAGCACCACAGGATCTAGACTCTCCTAAACATGTGTCTCCCATAGACTGTGCAGATAAAGCATGTGTTACTTCTGAACAGACTTATTAAGCTACACTTTATTCACGTGAAAAGGAAAGTAAACGCTGCTTGTACTTTTCCAGAGGAAACACTGACCTCCACAGTCCACGACGATGTACTGCGTGCCTGGAAACTGCTGCAGAGCTGCTCTGTCATGATCTTCAGCGATGAAGCCGCTTGATGGAAGCTTCATACTCCAGACTGAAGCTGCCTCGGGCTCCAGCGCGATCACCAGTTTGTTCTCCGAGGACGAGGTCACGATCCCGGCCTGGACAGAAAGCACTGATGATGAGGACAGTTACCTGTGGAGTTATGAATAAGAGCCACAGCTTTTCACCTGCTCAGCAGCTTCCCTCATGATCTGTCGCGCTGAGAAGTCCCAGATGGCCGGAACCGTCAGGACCCAGGTGAAGTCTGTGACCTTGAACTTCACACCATTTGTGTTTAATAAAATGGTGTTCAGAGCGTCCTCCTTCAGAAAGTTCAGAGCAGCAGAGAAGACCCTCAGGGCGCTCATCGACTTCTTCTGCACGTCTTTGATCTCCAGGTCCTTGGTGATCGTCTGTGTGAGAAATCAGTGAGAAGAATATGCAAAACACTGGCCACGACCGATTATTTATGTCATTTTATTCAGCTGTTTGTGTCCTCCACAACAATGCAATAATATGTGCACTCTTGCAAAATAAAGCATATAATCACTAAACAGGACCAGCCCCTTTACCTCACTTTTTTACTCACCCCACTCCAACCTAGCACTCCAACATAGGCCCCCTTCTCCCAGTCTCCTCACTCATTCACTCCCACTCAAACTCCTCTTCCTACATGTCCATGCTGTTAGAACAGTAGCAGCACCGGCTTATCCATGTCGGAGAAACGCGCTATTTTGAATCAGCCAAGAGGATGTGTAAGTTGTCACCCGCTTCATTTTACAGTCAACCTCTGTCATCATAGAAAAAAGTCTGCAAACTAGATTAATGTCTTACCTCCAGTTTTTGTGTATAGAGATCAGAATCAGAATCGCTTTTTATTGCCTTTGTTTGAGAACAGGTTCACAGACTAGGATTTTGTTCTCGGTGCCGATGTGCAACATAAAATATACAACACCCAGCGGCTGTATGAGTGGTCAGCATGGCGGCTTTACTTTCCATCACAGTGGTCTCTCGGCTACGACACTCCAGGATCAATTGTTTTGTGGGTTTTCTGGTTCTGCAGTGAAAACCTTCTGAACAATGACCACTCACACAGCCACTGGTGATATTTGTGCATGTTTGACCTTGCGGTGACCCACTTTTTTTGCCTAACAAGTTGCATAATGCACCTTTATGAAGCAAGAAATTATTAGCAGCTAAAACCAGGATCAAATTAGATTCACTACATAGAACAATGCATTCTTCGCTGCTCAAACAAGGGAGTCCAATAGAAAAAAATTACATTTATTTATTAATAGCTGCTTCTATAGAGGTCATGTTGATTCTACTTTTATTTAAATCTAAATAGTACGGAGCCCTGGAAGTGACATTAGACAAAAACAATTTGAGGGGTCAAAACATTTTTTTTTTAAAGAAATATAAGAAAATCCCCCCAAAAAATCTCGGGGAACATGATAATTATCTCGGGGTAGAAAAAAAAAAAAAAGGTGAATAACATGAATTGAAACAGCCCTTGTTCTGGCACAAACGTGTGCGTAACACACACCTTAAGAACATATTAAGGGGAGACACTACAGGCAAAACTCAATTTTTTCAGTTTTCAGGTTTTGGGCCAAATTGGTCTCTGAACATATAAGCTTTCACCTGGAAACAGAAAATATGCCTAATCTTCACAACAACATGTTTAAATATTGCGCTGATTCAATGTTCCCCCATAGACTTATATGGGAGAATGCAATTTCAAGGGCCTTTTTCTCAAAACACATTTTTCTGTCATTGTGGCGACACTATGTCCACGTCAGTCGGACCTAAAGACTTCACATTTTCCAACCTTGGACTGAACAATATTTGGAAGATTTTTTCAGAGGGATTTTTTATTATTTAATCCCTAAAGCCCCATTTATTGAGTTTTGAATGTCAAAAACATAAGGCGAAAATGTTTTTTTACCAAATTTTCCATTAAAAACAGCTTATTTTAAAACTAAACAAGAAATCCAAAATCCCCTCTGAGAAAGTCTTGGCAACTCATTTATCAATAAAATGAAACCATACATTTGAATGTAGCTCTGTCCATTATTCAGATTTCGTCGCCGAAAAGATGGGAAATTTGGGGCATTTTTAGGCATAAAACACCTTGTTCTTATATGAAAAGATAAAATGACGGACAACTTGCAATGTATGTTCTTCTCACATTTATGCCAGTGATCGACAGCAAAAGTTTCAAATTGATAACTGTAAATATACATTTTTTCCCTATTCACCTGCAGTGTCTCGCCTTAAAATATCTTAATCTTTCCTGACAACAATGAAACTATGCTAAAATAAACACTGAAGCGTCATTACTAACCTTGTCGTAAAGTTCCATTTTGAAGTTCTCAAAATAGTAGTAGTTTTTGGCCTCATCTTCGTGCATCTCCAGGTATTTCCCTTTGGCCTCGTATCCAAAGCACTGGAAGGTCCCGTGGTGGTCCAGCAGAATGCAGGAGGGGGTTTTGGGCGTGTCGTGGCCCTGCTCTTGGCCCCAGCGCCGCACATGGGGCGAGACGTCTTTGTTTCGGGGCGTCAGGCTGTAAGCATAACCGCTGTAAGTCGTCCCAAAGTCAATGGCGATGATGTAAGTCTCAGTGTTAGCCATCTCTGACAGGAGCGACAGGAGCGACAGGAGCGACAGGTCTGACGCACAACGCCACAGGCACCGCTCATATAGTGGATAATAAGGGGCAGCCTCTAGGGGGCGTGCTCTCACCAAACTCAGAAACTACATACAAGCCCAGAAACCCTTCAGATGGACTTTATTGTGACAGTGTTGGGGGAATGAGGAGGTACAGTGTTCCCTCAGTCACTTATTACAGGAAATAAAAGTGTTTTATAATAAACTTCAGGGCGCAGCTTCTTCCTAGTTGTTATATAACATTCCATCGACTTCTCAGAAATGATCAGCCGAGAGTCAAACCGGTTTGAGTCATGAAAAACAACAGGAGTTTCTTGGCACTTGGAAAATCAGATCATCTCATATGTTTTATTGCTGAGAGAAACTGCTTTAATTGTAAGGCTAAACATGCAAATGTTAATATCGCTCTGATTCACCACAGTTGAGTTCAGTTTATTAGTTTATTTCAACAGGGACAATGTGCAAAAAAACATTCATTAAAGATGCTTTAAACCAGATTTAGCTTAAGGGGAGACACTACAGGCAAAACTCAATTTTTTCAGTTTTCAGGTTTTGGGCCAAATTGGTCTCTGAACATACAAGCTTTCACCCGGAAACAGAAAATATGCCTAATCTTCACAATAACATGTTTAAATATTGCGCTGATTCAATGTTCCCCCATAGACTTATATGGGAGAATGCAATTTCAAGGGCCTTTTTCTCAAAACACATTTTTCTGTCATTGTGGCGACACTATGTCCACGTCAGTCAGACCTAAAGACTTCACATTTTCCAGCCTTGGACTGAACAATATTTGGAAGATTTTTTCAGAGGGATTTTTTATTATTTAATCCCTTAAGCCCCATTTATTGAGTTTTGAACGTCAAAAAATAAGGCGAAAATGAAATTTTTTACACATTTTCCCACTAAAAAACAGCTTATTTTAAAACTAAACAAGAAATCCTAAATCCGCTCTGAGAAAGTCTTGGTAACTCATTTATCAATAAAATGAAACCATAAATTTGAATGTAGCTCTATCCATTATTCAGATTTCGTCGCCGTAAAGATGGGAAATTTGGGGCATTTTTAGGCACAAAACACCTTGTTCTTATATGAAAAGATAAAATGACAGAAAACTTGCAATGCATTTTTTTCTCACATTTATGCCAGTGATCGACAGCAAAAGTTTCAAATTGATATCTGTAAATATACATTTTTTCCCCCATTCACCTGCAGTGTCTCGCCTTAAGCTCGTTTCCATCTGCAGACCCTGAGCAAGTGAGTTACAAAACACGTAATATAAAATTTAACCACTCAAATATAAATATTAATTCATTCAACCATTCAAAAATCACAAGAACAGAACACGCGTCACAATAAAATACAGGACAAGACCAAACACAAGAAAACATACAAAAACAGGGGAACAAAAGACGAATCATGACAGTTCTTTGGGTCGAAACACCTACGTTTGGACAGGTATGAAGAGAACACTTGGATCATATTCAGCTTGTGCTAATTGTCACTCTTTGCCCTATAATACTAGGGCATTCAACTATTTCACGCTTTTCATCAGCAGAGAGATCCTTTTTCTTTCCCATATTGCTTGAAAATGATGATCTGCTTAATAAAGTGGAACATCCTTTTTCAGTAGTTTTTCCCTTAACCTGAAAACTAATCATCCCAGGTCTGAGATTAATGTCAGTGATTCAAAGAGCCCGAGACACGATATCATCCATGAGTTTCATTGAAAAATGTTTTTTACCTTCCTTTATGGCACTGAAAAACTATTTTCTTAATCATTTGGAACGTAGTGTACAATAAGCACATTTTATTCTCATTAGATTTGGACTCAAGCGCATCAGTTTTATTTTCGATGGACACAGGGTTTATAATCGGCTCTACAGGAGGAGAAACATTGTACACAAACTCATCTCTATTTGCACTGCGATCAAATGTTTTAAAGACGAAACTTGCTTTATGCGTAAATACATATTTCATGTATTTACGCACACATATATGTATGCATAATACATACATATACATACATATGCGTAATACATACATATATGAACAAAATACAAAAATATATGTTGTTCAAATACATTTTGTTCAAATGTATTTGAACAAAAATAAATTGTATTTTTGTTCAAATACATTTCAACTTTTTCAGGCAAACTATTTTTAATTTCCTCTATTGCAGGGGTGTCCAAACTTTTTTCATGGGGGGCCACATATTGGAGTGTACACGGGGTAAAGGGCAGTGTTTATTTTGACAACATATTTTAATTTAGTTTTAGTCGTAGTCTTTTGACTAAAATGCAATTTAATTTTCGTCGAGATTTAGTCGAAAAAAATCTTTGCAATTTTAGTCTAGTTTTTAGTCGACTAAATTTAAGACTAATTTAGTCGACTTTGCATTTATAACATTCATTATAATCATTTTTAATCCAAGTCCTCGACTTCATGGAGCTGCTCCAACATGAACAAAGCTCAGAGCTGATCCTTTGGCAGAGAATTTACATGATCTGAGGCTCTTTCAGACGCTCAATAGAAGTTTGGATGATTTTAGTCTCTCCTTTTCATTTTTATTTAGTCTTATTTTAGTCGACTAAAATATCTGGACATTTTAGTCACAGTTTTAGTCTCATGAGAAAGTTTTAATTTAGTTTTAGTCCAATTTTAGTCGTCAAAAATAACACTTTGACTAAAATTAAAACTAAATATTTTAGTCGACGAAATTAACATTGGTAAAGGGCCAAGGGTCGGTGGTTAGTTCCACGAAACCTTCGAGTAGCAGAGGTTTAAATTGTGCCTCATGCCTTTATTTATGCTTAAAACCTTAATGCCAGCTCTGCCTCACAATAAAATGCTAGTTTTTTAGGTTAGAAATGTGTAGAATTATTACGTATTAAATAAAAAGGACCATCTTTGATGATGTGAACCGATTCAGCAAGCAGCCCGAGTGCCACCAAACTTTGGACACCCCTGCTCTATTGCAATAAGCTGCTTCACTTGGACAAAATCTCTAAGTTTTTGAGAGCAACACCATCCATCAAAAAAGGATTTCTTTGTCACGCACAAACTCAACATATGTTTGGTGACACTGTTTTCCTTAAATTACGATTGTTTCGTCGATTTGCTTCAGGCACTAAGTGAGGTCCATATGATTAGAACATTTATACTTTTTAGTAATTGCCTGATTAAGACTCACCACTGATGGACATTCTTCAAGTGATCTTACCACATAACCATAACTTTAACTTACAACAGTGATAAGAAAAAATAATCAGAACAAAATAAAGAACAAGTGCTCAACAATGAAGCTTAAAATAGAAAACAGCTGAAGGAGACGGTGGTGTTACGGGTTCAGGCGAAATTTACCATGCAGTACTGGACTGCCTCCCAGTACTCATTAAGAACCCTCGCTCCTCTTTCGTACTGGCCCACATATAGTACAACATATACTAGGGCTGCTCGATTATTGAAAAAATAATAATCACGATTATTTTTGTCATAATTGAAATCACGATTATTCAAACGATTATTTGTTGCCTTTAAAAAAAATCCAGCAAAAAAGTGACAAAAATCCATAAAAAAAAAGACAAAAATCCATTAAAAAGTGACAAAAATCCATAAAAAAATGACAAAAATCCAGCAGAAAAATGACAAAAATCCGGCAGAAAAATGACAAAAATCCAGCAGAAAAATGACAAAAATCCAGCAGAAAAATGACAAAAATCCAGCAGAAAAATGACAAAAATCCAGCAGAAAAATGACAAAAATCCAGCAGAAAAAGACAAAAATCCAGCAAAAAAGTGACAAAAATCCAGCAAAAAAATGACAAAAATCCAGCAGAAAAAAGACAAAAATCCAGCAAAAAAGTGACAAAAATCCAGCAAAAAAGTGACAAAAATCCATTAAAAAAAAGACAAAAATCCAGCAAAAAAGTGACAAAAATCCAGCAGAAAAAAAGACAAAAATCCATTAAAAAAGTGACAAAAATCCATCAAAAAAATGACAAAAATCCAGCAGAAAAAAGACAAAAATACAGCCAAAAAATGACAACTTACACCTGCGCAAGCAAACTGAGCTGCGCGGCCTGATGACATCATCACACAGCGCGGGAAAAGCGAAGGGAAAATAATCCCAGCGCCGTGAAATAACAAGTCTGCTTTACAAAAAAAAAAAAAACAATTGAAAAAAAAAAATGTGGGAAAAAAAAAAAAAATAGAAAAAAAAAATAGAAAAAAATAATAATAATAATCGATTTTTTGCGATTATGCTAATTTTGTAATCGTTTACTGTTGTAATCGAAATCGTAATCGAATTTCGATTAATTGCACAGCCCTAACATATAGAATAGAAATGAGGAGTAAAAGTAATACAACTCAGAGGGAAAGTGCACACAGTAAATGTACATCATTTTAATATCCATAAATATAGTAAAACAAACTACTTGGGCCTACACAAGTCAAATAACTTCCTCCTACATCCCCCCCCGGGTCCCCCAAGGCTCAGCGCTAGGTCCCCTTCTGTTTATCCTGAACAAACCTCCCTTAGACTCGTATTCATGAAAATAGTATAAAATAGGAAAATAAACCAGTGATATATCAGTGATGAGATATCATGAAAACATGTAGATTTTATATTGTATATTAAATATTGTTAAGTGGACTGGACTGAATGAGTTGAGCCAACAACATCGGGAAATACGCACATTTTTACAGTCATAGTCATTCATTTGTGATTACTTCAAAACATATAGCCTATAAATATATAACTGGATTTAAAGTTTAGTGACTCTGTTCACACGTCGTCTTTCAGGCCTGATTTCTCTGGGGAAGACACTCGGATCGGCCCTGTCCCAGTGAGGAAGAAGAGGAGGAGAGTGCAGCGCCATCAGACAGCCCAACCAGTAACACTCAGAGGCCAAGAGCTGATCTGCAGGTGTCGCGTGATACTGTGGGAACGCCGCCTGGAACAGACACAGGAAACAGACTAATGTTTTCAATTGTGTTAGTCTGGTTTTACAGGAGAATGCAGAACTGAGATGGTCCTTTTGATTCATTTTTCCTCGACCTTAGTGTGGCGTTTGACACAACTGATCGTTCGGTCCTTTTAGATCGGTTCAAAAACTGGGTTAGTATAACTAGTACAGTGTTACAATCGCCACTCACAGTTTAAATAAGTTATTTCACTCAGTTGTCTCTTCTTAACTAAAATACAATGTTCCACTCGGTGAAGTTTTAGGTATCGCTTTAATTTTCAATATTTATTCAATACCATCTTGCTTTGAAATAGTCTGTCGTCCTGATGGATAAACCTTTTAAACATTTGCTCACAGGTTCAACTCCTCATCCTCACCTTCTAAATCAAAGTCTCTATGGACACTTTTATCTGAGTGGTAATTTACTCGGTAGATGTTGGACTTCCTAACTGTAACAGAATAAGGGGATTGAGGGTTTTTTCAGATGCACACTGCAGAGGAAGGGGAAGGAGGAGTTTGACAAAACACAGAAATAAGCTGCAAAATTCAGTTCATCCCTTCTGCACCCGCTGTTTCCCCGCTGTCTGTCAGTGCCGTTGTGCTCTGAGGTCAGAGCCTGTCTGTCCCCAGTCTGAGTGCACCTCGGCAGCCTCCGCTCAGGCCCGGGGCTGAGAGCGGAGGCCCTGTGCGCACTGCGATCCATCCCCGCTGAGTGTGCTACATGAGCGGATCTGCTGATCTCTCGCAGCTCTGGCTGCAGCCACAGCGACCCGCGGAAGAAGCCGCAACACACGGACGGGGGAAGGAGAAACAGATGAAAATCTGTAGGGTTTAGGATGAGACGAGTCCTGTTGTTTAGGTGTTACAGCATCAGTCAAGTGATGAACAGGTTCAGCAGAAACATGCTAAAGTAGCCTTGTTGTTGTTTTTGTACATAACCTTAATCATCTGTGTTAATAGTAAATGCAGTCAAATGGAGGGCTGTCCCATTTCTTAGGGCGCTCTTTTCAACATTCGCCCTTAGCCCTTGGTTTCAGGGTGTGGGGAAAGGGGAAGGGGTAGAAAAGAGAATGGAGATTGGGTCTAACTGTAGGTTAGTGTTACTGTGAGGTTAGTCAGAGATGTTGTTGGACCTTAAAGACGTCCTCTCTGCTGCTGTGGAACAGAGCCAGCTGTAGATTCTCCAGAGCCGTCTGTCTGAACTTCTCCACCTGTAACAGACAGAGCTGAGCTCCTCCTCATCATCATCATCATCATCTTCATGATGTGGGCGTGTCCTACCTTGGCAGACGCCGCCTGTCCTCCACACACTGTCTCTGTGACTGTCTTCATGTGCTCAGCTGCTGCTCTGAACATCTCCTGCAGATCCACCAGGGACAGAGTGAAAACAGAGCAAAGGCGAGTGTGGAGCAGCTGAGGAGAAGAGCTTCACCTGGACCAGGACTCGGGCCTGAGAGTCTGAAGAGCTGAAGTGGATGTTGGGCCACGTGCACACTCTGAGCTGCTGGTACATCTCTGTGAGGCGGCTCTGGTTCACTGGACTGTTCATGTTCTCCGTGTTCTCCGTCTTTAGGGACAGCACCACATTCTGAGCCACTCTGCAGAGACACACTCCGTCAGAGGAGTCACAGGAACAGGAGATGAAGTCAGTACCTGTCTTTGAAGGAGCGCAGCTGCTCCTCCTTCTCCTTCAGCGCAGACCTGTGGACCACAGTCATCAGTCACATGGACACAAGCTCCTGCACTGACCTCTGCTCTTTACCTGGCCTCTGTCAGCTTGTTATTGTAAAACGCCTCCATCTCGGACATTCTGCTCAGAGAGAGAGACTTCATCACCAGTATCTTTATCAAATTTCATGTTCCACACTGTGTTGGAGTGAGATACTGACTGTTGTTTGTGTTCTTGCGTGAGTTTCTCACAGCGCTTGAAGCTCCACTTCTTTGATATCCTGAAACTATCGTGATTAAATTTGTTAACAGTATTGAATTGTTGTTGGGCTTGTGGTTTGTAGACTTGACACTTCTATTGAGTATAAAACTGTTAGGCCTATTAGAAAGAACTGTGTCACAGTCCAGTCATTACCTCGACGAGAAGCTCTTTTTCGGTCCGTTCATCCTGAAAAACAAGTCATTAAAGTCAGACTGGTTGGACTAAGCCTGATAGTAAATCTGCCATGATGAATTAGAAAAATGCAACATGTCAATAATGTCAGTTTAAGAGAAAACACTGCTTTCATTTTTCTTTGTTCTTTCTTGTTTTTTCCCAAACCCTGAGGTCAGCAGCATGTACCTTTTATGGTGCATTCACACTGAACGTGAGAGGCATCTGGGGAGAGTGATTTACATGTTGTCCCTGTGCAAAATGTGCGATTAGGAGCTTGTCAATGGGATGGATGCGAGAAGAGTGAGAGGATTAGTGTAGTTTAATTGCTTCTGATTGTGGAAAAAAAACATTGATTACTGTTAAGGCATTTTCATCTGAAAAGACATGCTTTGATAAATTGATGAAAACCAGATTAAATTGAAAAAAGATTGTGATTATCAGCACGTTCTACAGACGCAATGAACTTATATTGGGCAGCACTTATCAGCAGGTCAGTGCTTATGGGATGGAGCAAAGAAATGTTTTCACTGTAGAGAGTCCCAGAGAGAGCTCCCGGGACTGTGGTTAGGGGACCATCCCGGGCTGAGAGGGGCCACGGGGGCCTGCTCCACAAAGGGCTTAGGACATAGCTACTAAAAACAAGAAACATCTTTTCACAACTTGGCCATAGTAAATTACTTGCCTCTAGACTTTGCAGCCGCTGTAAATGGCCCTGAAGCTAAAGACAGAAATCTACTCTTGCGAATAGAGGTGAGTTTTTTGAAAAACAAATGTGAGTGACCCTCAAATGTTGAAGCGACCAGTTTTTTTGTTGTTTTGTTTCAATCACAGTTAGTGTGAACACAACATTGGAGTCTGTAAAGTTCTGGCCCGACAGTCTGTACCTTTTAGAGTCTGAGAAGTCCAGGTCCACTGTCGATCTTTGTACAACAAGAAACAGAAAGAGCATTTTAATAATGTTAAATTCCATCCAGCTTTCAGTTGTGAACCATAGTCACCTCACACTCCGGTTCTGGTAACTCAGATCATTCAGCCTGAAACATGTGTCATTAGAAACAGACGGATGAACCCATTTGGAGTTAGTTCTTTACCATTTTTCTTGGTCCTTAACACTTTGGTCCAAAGCAGTTCTGAGAGAACAGTTCAGAGAGAGCAGTGTAGAGAAAATGTCACTAAAAACACTTTAGATTATTTCACATCTGACACAGTGGTTGTGTGTGGATATTTACCTCAGCTCCTGATTCTCGCGGTGCAGTCGATCAACCCTATATTCATAGAACAATAAAACACATCAGAGTCAGACTGGACATGGTTAATGAGCTCAGTGCTTACGGCCTGTTGTGATTATGGGATGACTTAATGCGCTGTTGTGTCTCATGTTTCTATAAGTCCTATGCTCTTTCTCTCTCTCTCTCTCTCTCTCTAATATATATATATAATATATATATATATATATATATATATATATATATATATATATATATATATATATATATATATACAATCCTGATCCTGAAGGATCCCTCAAAGGGTACAGTCCCATCCAACTATCGGCCAATAACCTGCCTCTCCACAACGTGGAAGCTCATGTCCGGCACCATAGCGGCTAAGATAAGTAAGCACATGGATCAATACATGAGCACAGCTCAGAAGGGAATCGGTAAAGATACCAGAGGTGCCAAACACCAGCTCCTGGTAGACAGAACAGTCGCTTGAGACTGCAGAACCCAACACACAAACCTGAGCACTGCCTGGATTGATTACAAGAAAGCCTACGACTCAATGCCACATACTTGGATCATTGAATGCCTGGAGCTCTACAACATCAACACGACTCTAAGAGCCTTCATTGCAAACTCGATGAGGTTGTGGAAAAAAACATCCTTGAAGCCAATGGCAAGCCACTTGCACAAGTCTCCATCAAATGTGGCATATTCCAAGGAGACGCCCTGTCCCCACTGCTGTTCTGCATAGGTCTGAACCCCCTCAGCCAAATAATCAACAAGACTGGCTATGGATACCGACTCCGGAACGGGGCCACCATCAGTCACCTCCTCTACATGGATGACATCAAGCTGTACGCTAAGAATGAGCGAGACATCGACTCACTGATCCAGCCTTTCACAGCAGCCTCGAAAATGCCGCAGACTACATCTCCCATCATGCACAGCGTCTAGCACGCATGTGCAGAGCACAGCTCCCACACGATAGGTACTTTGTATCTTATTATATTAACTAAATTTAGTGCTTTACAAAAACAACACCTCCTCCGCGCGCCACACAACCGTCTGCTACGTTAGTTATTTATTACGAGTGTGGGCACTTTGTTTGTTCGAAGACGAGAGCGCCATGCGCGCTTCCTTAATTATCAATTAAGTCCCCCAACACGGACATAGCGCAACAAATCCCAACAACTACTCAAGTACTAGGCTTTAAACTTCTTAAAGGTCCTATATCATGCAAAATCGACTTTTTGGAGCTGTTAGCCATGTTGTTTTGCTATTTCCTTATCAAAAACACCCCCAGAGTGGTTTGTGGCTTCATTCACGCAGCTCTCAGTAATCCTCCTGAATCCTGCTCTCTGAGGCTCCGCCCTCTCCTGGTGAACCACTGACCTGCTCAGTTGTGTCGTCACAGCGGAACGGAAGTGCTCGACGTCTGTAATGTAATGTCTTACAGCCTGATTTTAATTTGTAAAACAGCTTTTTCAGCTGTGGCCAAAACAAACACATCCCTGAGCGTCTGAACAGATCAGTCATGTTTGCGCTGCAGCTGAAGATGGAGCTCGTTATAACTGGACACACCTGTTCTTTATTCTTAACTAACGATTATGTCACGGATGGAGAAAAAGAAGCACATTTGGCTACGAGGACAAGAAGAGGCCACTTGAAGTTGTTTTTTTCTCCGGGATTCAGCGACTATCAGCAAAATATTGTTTTTCTGTGACTGTCACTGATGGATGTTTGGTGAACCTTCGCCAGAACCAAAGTGGATTAACTTTTATAACCAACGCAAGTCCCATAATGTAAACAGCGATGGACCAGAGTGGTGAGTCAGTCCAAACGCGGTTTAGCTTGTGTGTTAGCATATTAGCATGTGTGTTAGCATATTAGCTTGTGTGTTAGCATATTAGCATGTGTGTGTTAGCCATTTATGAAGCTGTGTTGCAGATGTCAACTCCTTATAACTGCATTGTGAAGTAACTTCACTTATTGCTGTTTATTTATATTACGGTAAAGTATGTGCGGAGAGAGGGGGCGGAGTTAACTGAATCGAAGCGTTGTGTCTTCCGGGTTTGAAAAATACCTCCAGAAAACACTTATATTTATCACTAAAATGAGTGCTCCATAGTGGTAGAGGTACAATCATTCATATAAATGCCTGAACTTAACTTTGGAATGGCTAAAATAGCAGGATATAGCTCCTTTAAACTAACGAATAAATAGACTGTATCTCATGTTATATACTTTTCACGTTACAAATTTGGTGCATACCAATGGGCTGCGCACTCCTGACGATGGATAGTGATTACAATGATGGACGCTGCTAATTTAAATTTTACAAAGTTTACGGCGCAGCTGCGCATGCGTGTATTACGTAACAAAACTATCATTATTTTGAAATGAATATAAATTACTTGAGGTCAATGTTATTTATGATTATAAACCCTACAGCTAACCATATTATTTATAACTATGAATTTTACTATTATATTTTTTAACTTGTGACCCAAAGAACCGAACAATGGGCAACAGAAGATGAGGTGCTGGAGGTCCCGTCATGGGAGGACAAGCCCCTACACGGCATGTACCACCCAAACATAACGGAAGTGGCGGATATACAGAAATCCTACCAATGGCTAGACAGAGCCGGACTAAAGGACAGCACAGAGGCTCATCATGGCTGCACAGGAGCCTTGAGCACCAGAGCAATAGAGGCCCAGATCTACCACACCAGACAAGACCCCAGGTGTAGACTGTGCAAAGAGGCCAATGAGACAATCCAGCTTTACAGAACTGCAGGGTGTAAGATGCTGCAGGGAAAGCTTACATGGAGCGCCATAACCAAGTGGCTGGTATAGTGTACAGGAACATCTGTGCAGAATATGGGCTGGAAACCCCAAGGTCAAAGTGGGAAACACCTCCAAAGGTGGTCGAGAATGACCGAGCCAAGATCCTGTGGGACTTCCAGATACAGACGGACAGAAGGTAATGAACCAACCGGACATTGTGGTGGTGACAAAGAGCAGAGGAGCCGTTGTGGTCGACATAGCAATACCAAGCGACTTCAACATCAGGAAAAAGGAACACGAGAAACTAGAGAAATACCAGGGGCTCAGAGAAGAGCTGTGCTCAATCATGTGTGACCGGCACATGTGATGAGAATAATGCAGCAGCAAAAAGGCAGAGCCACAATGACAAGGCAGCAACTTCTTAGTAACCTGAGGAGAGCAGCTTCTTCTTTCCAATAGTTCCAAATAGGGCTGTGCAATTAATCGAAATCCGATTACGATTTCGATTACAACAGTAAACGATTACAAAATAAGCATAATCGCAAAAAAACGATTATAATTTTTTATTTTCTTTTTTTTTTCTATTTTTTTTTTCTATTTTTTTTTTTTTTCAAATTTTTGGATTTTTGTCACTTTTTTGATGGATTTTTGTCTTTTTTCTGCTGGATTTTTGTCTTTTTTCTGCTGGATTTTTGTCACTTTTTTGATGGATTTTTGTCACTTTTTTGATGGATTTTTGTCACTTTTTTGATGGATTTTTGTCACTTTTTTGATGGATTTTTGTCACTTTTTTGATGGATTTTTGTAATTTTTTTGATGGATTTTTGTCACTTTTTCTGCTGGATTTTTGTCACTTTTTTGATGGATTTTTGTCACTTTTTTTCTGGATTTTTGTAATTTTTTTGATGGATTTTTGTCACTTTTTTGATGGATTTTTGTAATTTTTTTGATGGATTTTTGTCACTTTTTCTGCTGGATTTTTGTCACTTTTTTGATGGATTTTTGTCACTTTTTTCTGGATTTTTTTAAAGGCAACAAATAATCGTTTGAATAATCGTGATTTCAATCATGACAAAAATAATCGTGATTATTATTTTTTCAATAATCGAGCAGCCCTAGTTCCAAACATAGTTTGTTTTGACAGACAGTAAAGTAAAGCGATAATAATTACAAACACAGGTCACAGGTGAGGATGCTTTACCTTAAGTGGCCATTCAAACCTTGGGTGCATTTCATCAGGCCAAGAACATCTATGATTTCTATGATTATGATTTCAAAATAAAATAAAATATCACCATCACACAAACACTAACTATGAGTGAAGAAAAAACGTATTACTTCATATTCTTTGAAAAATAGTAAAAAGCAGGATAAATTCTGCCACGGTATGTAAACCTTTGGGCACAACTGTAATTATATAGTAAATGGTCTGAACTTATAAAGCACTTTTCTACCATTAGACCTAAAGTGCTTTACAGTAAGGAACCAGTCACCCATTCACTCTCACATTCATACACCAGTGCACGCAGACACTGGAGGCAAAGAGGGTGAAGTGTCTTGCCCAAGGACACAACGACTGTGGGCCCCTGCAGGAGGTGAGGTTCAACCCTCATGAGACGAGCTGCTCTACCACCTGCACCACAGATAAGATAAGATAAGTACTCATGCTTGTGCTCCTGGGCCTGCAGCTCACAGCGCTGGCAGCTCCACTTCTTCGATTTCCTGAAACAAACCATAAAACATTACAAAACAGACAGAAGGAGAACATGCAAACATTACAGAAAGGCCCCGCCCAGGTGGGAATCAAACCCTCTTACTGTGAAGTTAAGATTCAATAGCAGTTGTGTCTTGCCCAGTGGTTTGATGTTTTCATTCTAATGTGTACTGGATTCACACGTAGGTCATTATATTTGATAGATAACATGGTCAATTCAAGAAATAAAGCATAAAGACGGCATTGTTGCTGTCACCGTCATCAAGGAAAAGCGGTGAGTGAGTGTCCTGAGGTCATATTTTATACCTCAACAGCAAAGCCTATTTCACTATATAAGAGTTCTTCCTTTTTTTTCTATCTGAGTCTCTTTTCCCAAACCCTAAACCCAACCGTCTGTAGATCAACCCTATAGCTCATGCAACAATAAAACCCATCAGAGTCAGACTGGACATGGTTAATGAGCTCAGTGCTGTCTGTACCTCTGCAGCTCCTCTTCTTTCTGCTGCTGAACACGTCTGGAGGAAACAGGACACATGAAAACTTCATCAACCTCTGGAGTCACTCACTGAACGGTGCCACAGAGGTGAGCACTCTCGCTTCACAGTGTGGCAGCTGGACTGGCAAAAAAAATCGTCCCGGGACTTTTGGGTCAAGACCGGCCCTCCAAAAAAAAAAAAAAACAGACATATTCAATGCAATAGTCGAGGTGATGAGCAAAACAATAAACCCTTACCTTGAACTAAAACAGCATAAGCTACAAATCGAGGACAATAGTTGCATTTTCTTTCTGCCGAATTCAAGCTAACACCTCAGAGCACTCAACACTTTCATCTTGTCATTTTTAACTTGAAGGAACTTTTGTAAAATGACTTAACAATCTTAAAATGTGCGTTCCGTTAATGAAGTTCCACTCGCGACTGCAACACAAATAAACTTCTCAAAAGTAAACCAACCAAATTATCGCACTGTAGATTCAAGATGAAATGGTCAAACTCACCACAGAGTTATGGAGGTGTGGAGTGAAGATAGAAGTCCCAAAAAGGCCAAACATTGTAAATCCCTTGTCTAAAATGTATAAAAAACAGAGGTCTGAGGTTCTGTGGGTCCTGGAGGGAGTTGCAATAAAATATTTCCTCTCATATTGGCAATGTGAGGGGCATGAGTGTTATGTCCCAGAGGCCCATCGCTCATTATACGAGATTATCTGTGAACCATGACTCAAGAAAGCGTGCTACCAGAGGGGTATAAAATGCGTCACATCCCTCTAGTGGAAGAGTCTTATAATTGCATAAATGTAATGATAGAGATTCTGAAGGCTTTTCCCGTTAATTGTGGGCCGGTGGAAGGTATTATGGGCCTTATTTCGGTGTGATTGGCCCGAAAGTGCGTCGGCCCACCGGGAAAACTCCCGAATCTCCCGATGGCCAGTCCAGCCCTGGTCTAAACCAACTGACAAACCATATTTTAGTCAAAGAAATGAAAAGCTGTTAATAAATGAACCAAAATTGTATTACTGTCTCTGTCCTTAGTTAATACGAACCTGTGGTGGCTTTTGTAGCGTGAGGATACTTTTATTTGCCCAGTATAATCATGGGCTGGCGTTGTTGACAACATTTTTTATGCTTTTTTCAATCACATAGCACCAGTTTATATCTCACTACAATGATGACCAAACCTTCTGTTGGTCTGTAAATGCAGTAAATTAGAATAACTGCCTTGTATAAAATGTCTCTCTCAAAATGGCTGTAGTGAATGTCTTGAAATAGGCCTCTGTCTCTTTAAGAACCTCTGAGCCTTTAGACACGCCCCCTCCACACGCTGTCTGTGGCATCAGTGGGGAGGGGGTTCTGCTGAGGAGCAGTGGAGGTCAAGATACTCGGCTGGTGACGAAAGCTCGGAGGTGTCTCCAGGAGATGGGGGCGTTCCTAGGAGGACTCAGGCAAACCTATCCCTAAAATGGCCGCCATCAGAGTTTTTACAGATTACTCAAAAATACGTGAATGTGCCAAGGCAACACTTCAGGCATGTTTTTAATGAGGGAATGACAGAATAACATGATGGAAAGCTTGAAAAAGTTCATTTTGCATAACACCCCTCCTTTAACGATAATTTGAGTTTAGCCAAAGAGAGATTTGGGGCTTAAATGGTAACATCTTGGTAAGATATTGCACCCCTGCGGCCCTGTATGGTCACAACAGCAAGAAGATCACGGGTTTAAATACCGAATGAACACCTTCTTTGTCTGATGTAATCACTTGTACACTACATGGCCCTGAATCTATTTCTTTATATGTCCACAATGATGATTGTTGTGGATTTTCTTACTTAATAAAGCTTAGAGATATGTTGTCTAGTCAAAAGGTGAGGTTTAATACATACATATATATATATATGTATATATATACGGAGAATGCACAAAGCAGTGCATCAGAGTTCTGAGGAGAAAACTCTCTGATCCAGCTATATAGCATTGGGCACAACAGCACAGCAGGAAAGACCATGGCAATTTGGTGTGTTTATGCAGATGAGCAGCAGACGTCTGCGATGATTTTGTCTCAGGACAGGTCTTTGCCCTTTTGTCTTAAGTGTGACAAGTCAGGGAGGCAGGATACCGGCGCTTTCCAGCAGATTGTGGCCCAGCAGGCCACCAGACGATAGGTTAGTTTGTGCATTTGCTGCGACTAGTTTTGGTGAATAATAACTCTGAATAAAACTTTCCCGTGGGCGCCGCCATGAATTGTGCCCACCCCTTCTATCAGTTAACATAAGACTGGAGAGGTCAAGATAAAATCAGTCACTACATGAAAACAAAGCTGATTTAAGTCCGTGCAGAGAAACGGCGCAGTGTCGACTTGTTGGTGCAAATGAACATTGGACATTTTACACAAATTCATCGACTAAACATCAGAATTTTGGGGCGAACCTTTTCCCAGATCCCAGGAAATACATCAGACATCTCGGTCCAGAAAAGTGCAGTTATAGGAACAGCAAAGATACTGCGCAGAACCCTCAAGCTCCCAGGCCGACGGTAGAGATGTTTCTGTCCATGAAGATATTATTTATATCACACAAGGACATCCCCAGTGAAAACAAAATGCAGTTTGCCAAGGATTATCCAAACCTCTCTGGCCCTGTGTGAAAAATAACACCCACCATGGAAAAGAAGGCTGGTGCAGGTGGCGCGGAGAAAAGTGACAGAGGCCCTGAGGGGTGCAATGTAAAAGCAGGTGCAGCCAGATGCCCTGAAGCTTTGGAAACAAAGGCTCCAAGCCTTGGCCGAAAGAGATACACGAGAGACAACGAAGCCGGACGAGCAGAGGTGGGAGACTCGAGTCACATGACTTGACTCGAGTCAGACTCGAGTCGCAATTTTTGGGACTTGAGACTTACTTGACCAAAGCTGCAAAAAGACTTGACTTGACTTGAGACTTGCTGTTTGTGACTCGAGACTTAACTTGGACTTGAGGCCAATGACTCCCAATGACTTGCTGTGACTTTATAGTTATTATTTATTTGAGTGAAACTGTCGAAAGATCAGGATTCATTTCATAAAAGCGGTGCATCTATGTTTACATATGGTAATTAGCCACATGCGTGTTGGGTTACCCGACACAGCACTTCTAATCAATACAGCGCATAAAGGCAGGAGGAAATATGAGGTCGAAATACGTGGATTAAAAGTCTTCTAAACAGAGTGAAGAGGTGGAGATTTATGGACAGGAAAATGTTTGAAACAATGGACTGGACCTACAGCGCAGACGGAGCCTCCAGAACCACGATGTAAGAGCTGATTAATCAACAGGAATCTCGGGGCTTTTCAATGTTTTAAGGCGTTCACACAAAGTTTACAGCATTTAGTGACTAGTTTACGCATCCGCCACAGCCCAGTGACAGCAGGACTGAAGGCTACGCAGAATCTACTTTGAGCAGGGGTGAATCCGAGTATACAGGGGCTGGGGCATTACAGGGGAACCACTGACAGAAAAACTGCCAGAAACTAACAAAAATAAAAATATTATTTTATATTTATGTTTCAGACTGCAGGGAAAAGCAGCTCATATTTAAAATACTATATTTCATATTTTTTTTCCTTAAAATGCTGTCCCAGCAATTTTGTACATAGACTGTTTATTTATAATACATATATTTTGACTGTTGTGGTGTTAAAATATTAATTAGACTTTAAATCCAAATCCATGAGTTTTTAAAAGTTTGATTTTAGCCTAAATTTTCAAAATTACGGTATCTTGAGAAAGCACTTATTATTTTCAAGATTAAACACATGAAAAGTCGACACACTGGCGTTTGTGACTTGAGGTGACTTGCCGGCTAAAGCAAGACTTGACTTGACTTGACAAAAGCTATGACTTGACTTGACTTGACCCCATGACCGATTGACTTGGACTTACTTGAGACTTGCATTTAGTGACTTACTCCCACCTCTGCAGACGAATAAACCCGAAACTCAACCAGCAAAAGTGTACACTTTATTGTCCCTAAATTTCAGGACATATTTCAGTGTGAATAAAAATAAATACAATTTGTCTTTCAGATATTCTATTCATACTTTTTTCCTTCAAATTCTGCAGTCTAAATTTTAGAAAATCCAAATAAAAATTAGCCTTTTGAATATTCTATCTACTCTATGTATTTTCAATTCTTCAAATGAAAATAAAAATAAAAAAAACATTCTCAAATGATTTAAAATCAAAATCTGATGATACAACAAATCTTCCATAGAAATGTTAAAGTAAGACAAAAACTTTTCACCTTGTCTTGGACCTTTCAGGCTGTAGTTGGTTTGCACTGACCACATCCTCAGGTGGGGTTTCCTTTGGAGCTTTGCTTTTAATTTTCCAGAAGTGAAAGACACTATAAAACACAAACAAAACATGCATAACTTCAGGCAAAGACACAGAGGAGCGCAGCATGTGCACAGACATGTCGAGTTGATGTTTTGTTCATACTGTTCAGTCATCACTTTGTTATATTCAGAGTTTTAATTTACACTAAATACAGTTTGTGCATCGTTAGAAAGACTTTGATGGAAAGTAGTAGCATCTATAAACAGAATGAAACAGAAGAATCTCAACACTCACCTCTTGGACATTTTGTCTGTGCTGCGTTGACTTCACTTATGGTTCGATGACAGTCTCTGTTGGGAAAAAGAGACCAGACGAACCAGTTAGTGGCAGTCAGCTCATCGTACACTGAGCAGGAAATACTTTTAATGTCACTCATGAAGTATTTATCAGGAGCCGATCCCACAAACCTGCCTTAGGATAGTTCTGACCACGATTAGGCTCGTTTTTCTTTGAGAATCTGATTAAGGTCAAGGTCAAATTTATTTATAAAGCACATTTACAACAACTATCGCTGCCCAAAGTGCTGTACACAGGCAATACAAAGTTTCAACAAAGTTAAAATACATTACATAACAAACAATAGCAATAATAAAAACCACAACACGCCACAACAAATTGCCGTTGAAGAATTTATTGATGTTTTAAATGTGCAGAGTGAAGCTGGGTGAGACTGTGGGTGGGGGCTCCGTCTCGATTGAACCCAGCTCTTCAGGACCCCCTCCCAGCAGAAGAATCAGGGCTGAAAGATAAAACAGACGTAGAGGGAGGGAGGGTGGGGTCGACAGTTTCGAGCAAACATGAATGAAGAGGCTTGGCCTGGTGTATATATAAGGCTTGTGGGTAATTAGAGGCGTGGCAAGGTGAAAGCAGGAGTGGTTGGTATGCAGAAGGTGATTGGCTGAGGCGAGGTCCTGCTCCCGAACCTAGTCAATAAATATTGACTCCATTAATGAATTAATGGAGGTGGAGGGTCACATGGCTGTGTCCTGACAGGGAACCCCACTATGTAATAAAAACAGGCACATAGTCTGTGTTACATTGAGTGAAGTGTGTTCTGTCGCCCAGTTAGTTAGGCCCTTAACAGGTCTGGTCTCAGTCAGTGTAGAGTCAACTCACCACAACATTATTTATGCACTGTTTAAAATGAAATCCAAGGCACTCTGGCTTTGAAATAAAAAGGTTGAGTTGAGTTGAGTTTATTGTTTATTGAAACAGGGACAATGTACAAAACCATTAGTCTTTACAGAAGAGGAGATGATTTGTACCAGATTTATAACCTGGCTAATGCCGGGTTATATATGCTGTGTGCGCTCGAATCATTTGGAACTGCACAACAGCCTGGGGACCATGGCCGAAATTTTCGCGTGGATTTGGGAACCAATCACAGAACGAGGAGGGACGGCAAGATGATGACGCACTATTCGTTATACGGAAGCGTGTAGTTTATTTATGGTTTTAAAAAAAGTTTATTTACGGTTCGAACATGACAGCAGCAGACGCGACGCTATTTTTCGATCGAGCTTTAGGCCGTGTTCTAAATAGTTTATCTCAAAAGTTTACAGCGGGTACGTCATACGTCATCGGATACGATGATACGATGGCTGTGGCTACGTGCAGACGCATGATAGCGCCCAATAAACGGCTATGGACGATCGTAAACCACACCTCTCCTACGAGAAAATGAATTGGTGGTCCCGAGACCAGGCTACCAGGTTTAGCTAATGGGTCCAGAAATTTTAAGCATGCTCAAAATGTCTCGGCGTATGCCAGCGTACGCTCATACGTCTGACATGCGTTGGTCATAAGTTACAAGTAAGTCATGTGATCCTTGACACACGTTAGTTTTAAGTTACTCAAGCTACTCTTTTGTTTTTTCAGCCTGTGGGGCCGCATTTGGAGCAGGCTCTGCCCTTCCCGCACATTGTTTCTATTTTAATAACCTGCCCCGCCCCGGCAACCATTAAAAACTAGATCATCAAGGTGTGACAGCCCCATAAGCAGATATTTTCCATCCGCAGTCCCTGGACAGGTGAGTACACAAGCATTACAATTATAATCTCTAAATCTAATTTACAATAAAATCACTATATAAAATACATTCTATGCTTTTTCTAAAAGTGTGCACAAAACCTAAGCCTAATCTCTACAATTTACATCATCAATGCTGACACGACTGATGATCTAAAATGTACTAAGATCTACTGACAGTTTCAGACTGAAGTTCATTCCACTGTTTAATGGAGCGACAGGAGGAGGCACATTTTGCTTTGTTTAAGTGCAGAAGTGCACAACTGTATTCGAGTAATTTTACATTCATCTTATCTTCCAGAATTCATACAGTGTGGATGCTCAAAATGAAGTCGGCTGAAGCAATAAGCTTATAAGTGCTGACCCCATGATCAATTCAATGTACATTTAGATAACATCATCAATTATTAGGTCTAGATTACATTGTGCAAAGGCCCAGGATCTTTTTGGAATGACAGTTTTTATTTGCAGTGGACCGAGTGGGTCTCGCATTTTGCTCAGAACAAAGTCTGACAAAGGTCTTCAGTGGTGGTGGAGCTGTGTTATTGGTGATTTTGAATATAGTTCTTGGGTTATTGTGTAGAATTAGACTGTCAAAACTGAGCAGTTTGTACTTACTCAGGATATTGCAATGATGATGACAAAGTGTTACACATCTTAGTGGTTTGAGTGTGGTCTCCTTTGCCTGTGACCAGCTGGATGGTCAGTAAAGTGAGGGATTATCAATGCGTAAGTGAAATAAGTGAAAGCCGCCTCGACTGTCAGGCTGTTCCTCATGTGTTTTACAAAGGAAATGTTATATTAAAGTGTGAGGGACATTGTCTTCAGGCACTTGAACCAACTCCACTGAAGAGTCAATAAACAATACTACAGACATATATTATAAAGAAGGCGCAGATTTGTGGAAATAACTTAGAATTATAAAAATATGAAAATCATTCACAAATGTAATAAATTCAGCCAATAATGTAATGATCAACTTTAATTCATTTACAAAAACACATTAAACCGTTCCTGTGCTGTTTTCTCTAAATTGTTATTTTGTGGCTTTTTCATCAGGTTTTGTATTTTGCTGTTTTTACTGTTTTATTTTCTCACTTCGTAACTTGTCGTATCTCACAGGCCTTTTCCTATGACGGTGGCCCAGAGTGTAAAGTGGGGTGTCTCATGATGGAAAGGCTGCCGGTTCGAGTCCCACCTCCAACAAATGCATGAAGTCGCTGTGTCCTTGGGCAAGACACTTCACTCACATGAATGTGGGGCATGTATGAGTGAGAGGTTGGTAGTGGTCGGAGAGGCCAATGGCACAGTTTGGCAGCCTGCCCGCGGCAGCTGTGGCTACAATAGTCGTCTGTAGCAGAAAGGGAAAGATTTTGTCAAGAGAACTAGTATCATCACTTATTATACGGTCATTATTTTCTGATAAACGACCTCTGAAAAAAATAATGACGCTGCCAATGGCAATGGAGTTAATGCTTTCATATCACTCTGCACGTACGTAGCAGCGACACTATCTGTCCTGTCACGGAGAGAGAAGTCGGGGAATCGCTCGTGAAGTTAGTGTGAGTCTGACTTTCAACTTACCCAGAGATTCACCACCATTCCTCCAACTGCGCCTTCAACTAAGTAGCTAGGCTAGCTGCTAGCCTTGCTGCTTCTAGCCTAGCAAAACGATGCCGAGCAACGCGCAAACTTTTGGGAACTATTTGTCGCGGAAGTCATTAAATAAACCTTTCGACCTTCATAAAAGTGTACGAAGTTTATGTTGTGTGTGTTTAGTTGGCAAATGGCCGAATAATGAGCGGGATAATGTATAGAACGCTGGTCATTATCGGGAAAATAAGCACCTTCAGGGCGAAACAAGTCCGGTTTGCCCTGTCGGTGCTTATTTTCCCGATAATGACCAGCGTTCTATACATTATCCCTTACATAGTTTTTTTATTTAATAATTATCCTATTATCATTATACCAAACTGTGTTTTAGTCAGCGCTAGAAGAAGACTCAGGAAGTGCCTTGCCCAAGGACACAGCGACGCCATGCACTAGTGGGAGCATTGATGAAGGTTGCGGGAACCAGTAACCTTTCGGTCATAAAATGACCGGCTTTACCATCTGGGCCACCGTCGTGGTCCGGTTCCTTCTGAGCTGCGACAAGTTAAGTGAAAAAACAAGCAAACAAACAGAAAGCGGTAAAATCCAAAAACCGATGAAAAACCAGCACATTCCAATAAATTCAGCCAACATTATTGGCTGAATTTATTACATTCGTGAAGGATTTTCCTCTTGTCAGGCCAATAATGTTAGACCTGGCCGGTAAATCGTTTTTCGAGGTATCGCGTTATCGTCCGTCATTACGTTATTGGCTCAACAGAGTTATTGCGTTATCGTCCGTTATTACGTTATTGGCTCAACAGAGTTATTGCGTTATCGTCCGTTATTACGTTATTGGCTCAACAGAGTTATTGCGTTATCGTCCGTTATTACGTTATTGGCTCAACAGAGTTATTGCGTTATCGTCCGTCATTACGTTATTGGCTCAACAGAGTTATTGCGTTATCGTCCGTTATTACGTTATTGGCTCAACAGAGTTATTGCGTTATCGTCCGTCATTACGTTATTGGCTCAACAGAGTTATTGCGTTATCGTCCGTTATTACGTTATTGGCTCAACAGAGTTATTGCGTTTTCGTCCGTCCTACACATGCACGAATGATGAATCCTCCAGCAGCTGATTCAGACCATTAGCCTGGTTCCACATCTGGAGATGGTGTCCGGGCACTGCTCGGGACGGATCACCCTGAGGCGTCAAAGGATGGGCCAAATGCAGAGGACACATTTCCCTACACCTACAGGGATAATAAAGTACACCTTAACCACATTAACCATAACCACTTAAAGTACCCTTTAGTCGCTGGGAGGGCATCTGACAAAAGAAGACACCAGATACCACATTTCGGAGTCACTTCTTCACTTTATGATGAAGTCCATTTTCACGGACGCTGTGCTCCCTGACTCCAGGTCAGTGGCCACTGCCTTGATCTCGGTGGAGCCAAAGAAAACTTCCAGTTTGAGCTCACGAGCCAGACCTTTGGTGATGTCCGGCGAGTCCACGCTACAGTGAGCAATCGGACCCTCCACTCCCCACTCGTCCACATACGTCACATTCTTCCTCAGTGTTCGATAAAATCTCAGGCCCATCCTTGTTTGGTCACTCTTCCCAGGATGACACATGTACTCCCTGGTTTCATTCCAGCCCACGTCTTCTCCAATTTCAACCATTTTTTTGAAACGTTTGTTGCACCAATCACCCTCTTCGTTTGTGAACTTCTTTTCTGGTTTATGTTTAGAAGGATCAAATCTTTGACCCATTTTAACCCCGTAAGTGAAGGCGCTCTTTCTGGACCTGATCACAGACTGGTCTCGCCCGAACATCACCGCTCCCTGCAGAACGACCTCCTGAGGGTTTTTAGGACACATCACTTTGGCTCGGTCACTGAACTCTTTCTGAACATGTTCACGGAGGATATGGCTCGATGATAAACCTCCCACTAACAGGATGTAGCTGATGCCTTTATGTTCCTGTAAGAGTTCAGTGAGACTGTCTGTGATGTGCACCAGCGTCTCGTGAAAGAAAGACTTCATTTTCTCCACAGAGATCTCCATTTTTCCTCTGTCCCAGCTCACACCTTCCATCGACATGAACACCAGACTTTCTTTACTTCCTCTGGCTCCAGCCTTTTCTCTCTTTTCAATCTTTTTCTTGAATTTGTTGTGCACATTGAGCTTATAGACCTGGTTCTGTGGAGCCTGATTTAAATAACTGAAGTCCTCCATGAACTCCTGAGCTTCTCTGGGATGATCTCTCTCGTAGTCCTCCCACAGACCGTCACAGAAGAACTCTCTCAGACACCGAGTGAACTTCTTGTCAACTGTCCGTCCTCCTTTGCCGTTTCCTGAGGCTTTGTGCAGCTCTTTAAGAGCCCCTCCTTCAAGAACCTCATGGACTGTGATGTCGATGGTTCCTCCTGAAACAAAGCAAGAAAAACAAGTACTTAAAAGAGCTAGTGTAAAAAATAAACAGGCAAAGTGCAAGCAGCATAGTACAAAAAGTAATTTACTTGATTATTTAAATGAAGTCAACCCCCATGAGCTGCCACCTTAACGTGGTGAGGTTGTTTGAGTACCCGAATGATCCGAGGAGCTATGTTGTCCGGAGCTTTATGCCCCTGGTAGGGTCTCCCATGGCAAACAGGTCCGAGGTGACGGGTCAGACGAAGAGCAGCTCAGAAGACTCTTATGGACGTACACTACACAAGGACCGTGACGTCGCCCGGGCCCCACCCTGGAGCCAGACCTGGGGTTGTGGGCCGAACGCGAGCATCTGGTGACCGGGCCTCTGCCCACGGGGCCCAGCCGGGCACAGCCCGAAGGGACGACGTGGGCCCGCCCTCCTGTGGACCCACCACCCGCAGAGGGATCCGTATGGGTCGGGTGCGGAGAGGACTGGGTGGCAGTCGAGGCCGGGTGCCTCGACGACCTGGTCTGCATGCGCAGCTTCTGGCGTTCGGGACATGGAACGTCACCTCGCTGGGGGGGAAGGAGCCTGAGCTTGTGCGGGAGGTTGAGAGATACCGGCTAGATATAGTCGGGCTCACCTCCACGCACAGCTTGGGTTCCGGATCCCAAGTCCTGGAGAGAGGCTGGACTCTCCATTTTTCTGGAGTTGCCCGCGGGGAGAGGCGGCAGGCTGGGGTGGGTTTGCTCATATCCCCCCAGCTCAGCCGTCACGTGTTGGAGTTCACCCCGGTGGAAGAGAGGGTCGCGTCCCTACGCCTCCGGGTCGGGGACAGGTCTCTCACCGTTGTCTCGGCCTACGGGCCCAATATGGGTGCAGAGTACCCGGCCTTCTTGGAGTCCCTGGGAGGGGTACTTGATGGTGCTCCGACTGGGGACTCCATTGTTCTACTGGGGGACTTCAACGCGGCAGACCCAAG
The DNA here is from genome assembly GCF_951799975.1 of Gobius niger. Taxonomy (NCBI): domain Eukaryota; kingdom Metazoa; phylum Chordata; class Actinopteri; order Gobiiformes; family Gobiidae; genus Gobius; species Gobius niger. The sequence goes on along the minus strand of NC_136873.1, from coordinate 3,380,568 downwards.
CGTGTTGTGAGGGTCTGCTGGGAACGTCTGGTGGATCCCTCTGTCAGTGGGGTCTTCAACTCCCACCTCCGGAAGAGCTTCACCCAGATTCCGAGGGAGGCTGGGGACATGGAGTCCGAGTGGACTCTGTTCTCCTCCTCCATTGTCGATGCGGCTGCTCGTAGTTGTGGCCGTAAGGTCTCTGGTGCCTGTCGCGGCGGCAATCCCCGAACCCGGTGGTGGCGCCCGGAAGGAAGGGATGCCGTCCAGCTGAAGAAGGAGTCCTACCTGGCCTTGTTGGCTTGTGGGACTCCTGAGGCAGCTGAGAGGTACCGGCAGGCCAAGCGTGCTGCAGCTCGTGCGGTCACAGAGGCTAAAACTCGGGTCTGGGAGGAGTTCGGAGAAGCCATGGAGGAAGACTATCGGTCGGCCTCGAAGAGATTCTGGCAAACCATCCGGCGCCTCAGGAGGGGGAAGCAGTGCTTCACCAACACTGTTTACAGTGCGGGTGGGGGCCTGCTGACCTCAACTTGGGATGTCGTCGGACGGTGGAAGGAGTACTTCGAGGACCTCCTCAATTCCGTCGTCACGTCTTCCAATGAGGAAGCAGAGGCTGGGGGCTCGGAGGTGGGCTCGTCCATCACCGGGGCTGAAGTCACCGAGGTGGTGAGAAAGCTCCTCGGTGGCAGGGCTGTCCGTTCCCTGTATGACCGCAGCAGGAGCTTGGTTCGCATTGCCGGCAGTAAGTCAGACCTGTTCCCGGTGCGTGTTGGTCTCCGCCAGGGCTGCCCTTTGTCACCGGTTCTGTTAATTTCTTTTATGGACAGAATTTCTAGGCGCAGCCAGGGGCCGGAGGGTGTCCGGTTTGGGAGCATCAGGATCTCATCTCTGCTGTTTGCGGATGATGTTGTTCTGTTGGCTTCAAAGAACCAGGACCTTCAGCTGCTCTGGGGCGGTTTTCAGCCGAGTGTGTAGCGGCCGGGATGAGGATCAGCACCTCCAAATCTGAGGCCATGGTTCTCCACCGAAAAAGGTGGCTTCCCCTCTACAGGTCGGTGGGGAGTCCTTACCTCAAGTGGAGGAGTTCAAGTATCTCGGGGTCTTGTTCACGAGTGAGGGACGGATGGAGCGGGAGATCAACAGACGGATCGTATAAAAAAAAAACATTACAGCAGCAGACACGATGGTATTTTTCGATCAAGCTTTAGACCTTGTTCTAAATTGTTTAGCTCAAGAGTTACAGTTAGTTTACAGTTTACAGTCATACGTCATCTCATACGATGATGCGATTGGCTATGGCTACGTGCAGACGCATGATAGACTTTTTCTTTTTTAACCACACCTCTCCTACGAGAAAATGAATTGGTGGTCCCCAGACTAAATATCACTTGTGATTTTAGTCTGGTGTTAGCCAGGCTAGGGTTTGACTGCGCTCACAAACAAACAAACTGCGCCCTAAGTGTGCGTTACCTCCACAGTCGAGGACGACGTACTGCGCTCCCACAGACAGCTTCACTCTGTCACCGCTGTCTTTGATGAAGTCTTTGGGTTCGAGCTGTTTACACCAGACTGAAGCTGCCTCCGGCTCCAGAGTGATCACCAGAGTGTCCTCAGTGAAGGAGGACGCCAGCCCAGCCTGGACGCAGAGACACACAGTCTGTGCTGAGGGAAATAAGCCGGCACTGGAAAAAAGAATTGCTCGATAGAAGCTCTGATGCTTTAACGATGGCACAAGCCTATGGTTTCAGTAGAACAAAACCAACAATTGCAGTAATCTAGTAGCCTGGCTAACACCAGACTAAAATCACAAGTGATATTTAGTCTGGGGACCACCAATTCATTTTCTCGTAGGAGAGGTGTGGTTTACGATCGTCCATAGTCGTTTATTGGGCGATACGAAAAAAAAAAAAAAAAAAGTCTCATGCGTCTGCACGTAGCCCCAGCCAATCATATCATCGTATGAGATGACGTATGACGTACCCGCTGTAAACTTTTGAGCTAAATTATTTAGAACAAGGTCAAAAGCTTGATCAAAAAATACCATCGTGTCTGCTGCTGTCATGTTGGATCCGTAAATAAACTTTTTTTTAAATTATCCGTAAATAAACTACAAGCTTCCATATATCGAATAGCGCGTCATCGTCTTGCCGTCCCTTCTCGTTCTGTGATTGGTTCCCAAATCCACCGGAGATTTGGCCATGGTCCCCAGGCTGTTGTGCAGTTCGAAATAATTCGAGCGCACACAGCAGCCTGGTGTTAGCCAGGTTAGTAATCTAGTGCAAAATGTCAACATCTTTAACAGTCCAAACTGCTTATAGGGAGAGACATTATGGGCCAGATCTTGTGGCGGCGCACGGGGCGGCGCAGGCTCTTGGCGAATTATTTTCCGAGTGGCGGAGCTATCTGTGCCATTCGCCTTCGCCACCTGCGAGGGGGCGTCACAAGAGGAGGCGACTGCACTGATGGAAACACGGCTGACGTTCACTTCCTCGTTTACATTGCGCTGTCTTGCGTTCTTTCTTAAGCCTTAGGCTCTCACAGGTCAAACTAAAAACTTTATTTACCCCATCGTGAGCTAAACGATGTTTACGTCTCGAGAGAAAAAGAGCTACAGCGTCCGCTGTGGCGCGGATCGGCTCACGCTTGGCGTGAACGCGAAGCAAAACAAAAGCACATGTTCACCCCCCACTCCCACACAACCACTCTCCTGGACGCGGAGTTGATCTGGTTGGAGGAAAATGTGTGTGTCTCAACCCACTTAAATGCGCCAAGTCTGGAGTGGCAAGATCACAAAGTGCGCCCCGACTGAGCGCAAAATGTCACGCTATCGTCTCCGTTTTGATGCACAAGATCGGGCCCTATGAGTCTGTTAATGTGAGGTTGCAGCTCGTGTCGTCACTAAGGTGTGAGTCAGTGACCGCTGAGTCTGAGGCTTTAAAGTCTGCTCTGCTAAAGTCTGTAGTTTTGCTTTACTGTTGTTTGTTTTACTTCGTTGCTTTGTGCTTTTCAGTGTATCTGCAGCTCCTACATTGACTTTACCTCAGTCATTTGTTAACTCAAAGAAAATGCTGCATTAGATCATTTTGAAAGTGTCCGTTCAGCATAAATTCTTTTATAAGTCACTTTTTAAACGTACCTTTGTTGACGTCAATGACCTTTGTAATAAAAAACGACAAGGTGATGGTTTGAAGAGGGAACATAATAAATGCACTATTAAATATTGAAATAAAATAAATGTGGCACAAAATGGCACAAAAGTAGCACCTGTAGAGAAATTCCACTGTTACCATAGGGATCCGCCATCTTTGCAGCTGTTAGTACACATTTCCATAGACTAACGGTATAAAAAGCCGTGGAGCTCACTGTGGTGTCCAAGTGTTTTAAAGTGAACAATGATTTAAAATCTCTGTTTATAATTGCTGCTAATCCCATGATGCTTAGCGGTATGACATCACTCATCATCAGCTCAGGCGACTGTCCAAGGCAAAACCGTTTGTTCCCCAGCATTTATTTGAGATTTTATCACAAATCATTGAGATTACTGTAATGCACTTTATGTCGGGCTCAGTCAGTCGTCTCTCGCCCGACTACAGCTTGTACAAAATGCTGCTGCTCGGCTTCTAACGGGCACCAAAAGCGAGAGCACATCACACCCATGTTGAGGTCTTTGCACTGGCTCCCCATGTCATATGGTGTTGAGTTTAAGATTCTTTTATATGTTTTTAAATGTCTTCATGGTCCTCAGGATCTGTCTGACCTGCTGCGCGCTCTGAGGTCAGCACAACTGTCCTTGTCGGTTGTTCCCAAAACAAAAAGGAAAACCAAAGGCCACCGCTCTTTTGCCGTCACTGGTCCTAAACTGTGGAACTGCCCCAGCACCTGAGACAGAGGCTCTTGTTCTTTTTAAATCCTCCCTTAAAACACACCTTTTTTGCCTTGGTTTTTAACACAGCCTGAGTAATTTTGACTTTTGAATGTCTTGTATTTTGTATTTCTTTTAATGTTCATCTGACTTAATTATGTCATTTTTACTGCTGTGTTCAGCACTTTGGTCGACATTGTGTTTTTTAGTGCTCTGTAAATAAAGTTGGATTGGACTGGATCACATTCCCGAAGTCGGTTCTGTGGGGCGTTCTTGAAAGAGTTTTCAGGAGTTTCACCTGAACTGCAGCTTCCCTCATGAACTGTCGCGCTGAAATGTCCCAAATGGCCGGAACCGTCAGGACCCAGGTGAAGTCTGAGGCGACGTACTGCACTGTGTGAAGCGTGTTCCCTCTGATGGTTCTCAGAGCGTCCTCCTTCAGGAAGCTCAGAGCAGCAGAGAACACCTTCAGAGCGATCATCGACCTCTTATTCACATCTTTCATCTCCAGGTCCTTGGTGATTTCCTGCAGACAGATACAAAGCTTTAACTACAGGGGTTATTACAGTGTTTGCACCTGTGACTAGAAAGACATGAACTTAGTGCCTGTTTCTGTAGTCTGTTCATCACTATTCAAATGGTGTCTCCTGCCCCCCCCCCTCGGGAGTGCCCGTCTAGATCGAACGGAGGAACCTGGGTGAACGGAGGAACCTGGGTGAACGGAGGAACCTGCATTCTGGAATCTGAGGACTGGACGGTCTGTGATCTCGGCCCGTCTGCTGAGGGATCCTTCGGCCCTGGGTCTCTATAGCCTGTCCGTCCATGGGAGTGGATCTCTTCTTCTGTGGTTCTCCCCAAGGTTTCTCTTTTCTCCTGCCGGGTTTTTGAGTTTTTCCTCGCCGTGCTGGAGAGTCTAAGGACGGGGGACGCCCACGCCGCTCGTCGCTGCCTCCTATTGGACATTATATTTTCCATTATATTTACCTGAACTTTTAATTGTCATATTTATTGCTCTGTTTTATTGCCTTAATGTTTGGTGCAGCTGTGAGGAGACTTCTGTTGTGATGTTGGGCTATACAAAACCATTAAACTTGAAACTTGAAACTTGAAACTGACTCGGGGCAGAATAGTTTTATTTTAAAGGTTGGTTTAAAATGATCAAAGAAAACGATAAAGCATACAGTTTTATTCTAATACATGATGAAAAACTTACATACATCAGCTATGATCAAAGTAAAACCTGTCAATGAGCTATTCCGTGTCTAAGAAGAAAAGTCATTACTTCTATACTTCACTGGTGGAAGTTCGCTCTCTTACTTTCCAGGAGCTCCCTCTACTGTTCAGAATAAAACACTACCACAAATCTGATCTAAATCAAAATATGAACCAGAAACAGTAGTTTCACACCTTCAGTGTCGGGTTTAAAGCAGTACTAAGTAACGTGTTTACCTTAATAAACCCTCCCCGTAGTCCCTGTGGGGGTGATACAAGTGTTTATGGGATGATTGGAGGGTCTTTCATCGCCCCCTGGTGTCTCTGACCAGACAACCATGTTTGCAACTTGTCTGCCACCGGTCCGGAGAAAGCCATACACACTAATGTAATCACGAAGAAGAAGCTAACATGCTAACGGGCAAAGTGCTAACTGCCATTGTATAATTGGATGCACAGTAACCCTCTCTCCCTTCGCCTTTCCTGTCAGCGTAGTATTTACTCTCCAAGACAATTAATACGTTAAAAAAATCGTAACTTTCTACTACACTTGCAGTTGCGCTTATGGCCTCTAGGGGGAAGAGTTACTTAGTACTGCTTTAAAGCTGTTTCTCTTTATGTTGTTATTGGACAGATACAAAAATGACTTTTCTTTTTCTGTTTATCTGTAATTAGACTCAAAAGAACAGATCTTACCTTTCCATAAAGACTCATCTTAAAGTCTTTAAAGTAGTAGTACTTGGCCGTGTCTTTGCGAATCTCATAGTACTTGTTCCGTGCCTCGTATCCGAACGCCGTGACCTCTCCATGTTCGTCCAGCAGGATGCAGGTGGGGGTCTTCGGGGTCTTCATGACCAGTGTTTTGCTCCATTTTCTCACGTGAGGCTCTGTCTTGGCGCCGGTCGGGGTCAGGCTGTAGGCGTAGCCGCTGAAAGACGTCCCGAAATCTATAGCGACGATAAACGTGCGGCTCATCTTTGCAACAGGACGGACAGGTCTGACGGTGAAGCGGCTCAGCTGTGTCGCCTCAGGCTCAGGAAGTCCCGCCTCCCGGGCGTCGCCCTCGCCGCAGAGACAGACTCAAGGAAATGGGCTGCACCTTATGTTCCTGCAGTTCTAAAGTGATCAGAAAACGTAACTATGATGACAAACAAAGAACGCTTAGCTGCAATGTCTCCATATCTAGAAAATACTACAAGAGTCTCCTGGGATTTGAGTTTTCCCAGAGGGGGGAGACTCCATTTTCAGGAGTTAATGTGTCTTGACTAACATTAGAAAAAGACCTGAGTGTCAAAGTTGTCAGTGCAAAGAAGTTGATTGTGTTTACAGTCATAAAGCAGCTGATTGTGATTAAGCGAGTGACACTTTTTGCAGGTGTTTGCAGATACAGAGGTTAATGTACGTTAGGGCTGCTCGATTATTGAAAAAATAATAATCACGATTATTTTTGTCATGATTGAAATCACGATTATTCAAACGATTATTTGTTGCCTTTAAAAAAATCCAGCAAAAAAAAGACAAAAATCCATTAAAAAAGTGACAAAAATCCATTAAAAAAGTGACAAAAATCCATCAAAAAAGTGACAAAAATCCAGCAAAAAAGTGACAAAAATCCATCAAAAAAGTGACAAAAATCCAGCAGAAAAAGACAAAAATCCAGCAAAAAAGTGACAAAAATCCAGCAAAAAAGTGACAAAAATCCAGCAAAAAAGTGACAAAAATCCAGCAAAAAAGTGACAAAAATCCAGCAGAAAAAAGACAAAAATCCAGCAAAAAAGTGACAAAAATCCAGCAAAAAAGTGACAAAAATCCTGCAAAAAAGTGACAAAAATCCAGCAAAAAAGTGACAAAAATCCAGCAAAAAATGACAAAAATCCAGCAAAAAAAAAAAAGACAAAAACCCAGCAGAAAAAGGACAAAAATCCAGCAAAAAAGTGACAAAAATCCAGCAGAAAAATGACAAAGTACGCCTTGATTAAGAAGAGGTCCCTGTTTCACACCTGCCCCCTGCTGGCCAGCCCTCACACCTGCGCAAGCAAACTGAGCTGCGCGGCCTGATGACATCATCACACAGCGCCGTTTGTTTTTATGTCAGACAAAAGCACGAGCCGTGGCACGGGAAAAGCGAAGGGGAAATAATCCCAGCGCCGTGAAATAACAAGTCTGCTTTGCAAAAAAAATGAAAAAAAATGAAAAAAACATTTTTTGAAAAAATAAAAAATAAAAAAAATAAAACATGAAAAAAAATATATATATAATCGATTTTTTGCGATTATGCTAATTTTGTAATCGTTTACTGTTGTAATCGAAATCGTAATCGAATTTCGATTAATTGCACAGCCCTAGTGTACGTGAATGAATTGAATTATAATACAAAGAGCTCATTTATTCAACTATTAGTTCGATCAAAGGCAAGTAAAGCAAACCAGAAGCAGACACTTCCAAACAACAGCCTGAACATGAACATCAGCACCTACATCAGAGGGGGTCCAGTTATCTTTTGTAGTTATTCAAGTTTGATTTTGGTTTTGATCCTGGCATTTAGACTTAAAGAACAGTTTTCTTTACAAAATATACAAAGGGGACGCCCTGGAAACAGTCCCAGCTCCTGAGACAGTTCAAAGTATCTAAATATTCATAGATCTAAGGATGCAACCACGTCAATCACAAGTGCCAGGCCAAAAATGAGAGGTAAAAGCCACGAAGTCTGGCAGTGGCTTTTGTTCCGCGTTATATCAGGGTGGAAGGATCTGTCTGCGCAGGCCTGGAGCTCCTTCGTCCTGCTGACCGGGTAGATGATGACGTGGACGTGGAGGGCGAGTGTCGGAGGGAGAAGACGGCATCTCTCTGGGTCTGAACGTCTGCTGTTGGTGAGGGTTGAGCGTAGGCTGCCCTGGGAACCGGAGGAGGTTTGGAACGAGGGTCGACGTCTCCAGATCTGAAACTTTGTCGCACCGTTGGCCCAGAGGGGGGTTGGTGTGGGCTGATCAGAGGGAGGATCTGTCTGTGCGGGCCTGGAGCTCCGTCGTGCTGTTGGTCGAGCGGATGTTGGCTGGTCAGGCTTCACAGGAGGGCGAGTGTCTCTGGGTCTGGGCTTCGAGGGGCGAGTGTTGGTCGGTGATGGGTCGGAGGGCACTGGAGGTGGTTTGGAAGGAGGCTCGACATCCCAGAGTCTAAAACTTCGTCGTGCCGTGGGTCGAGAGAGGGTTGTCGTTGGCGTACCGGAGCGCACAGACGGGTGTTTCATGGAGGAGGAGCGTGGACTGGATCTGCTGGGGACAGTGTTAGAGGGAGGAGGTCAGGAGAGGAGCTCTGATTTGAAGTCCACCGTGACTGAAAACCGTGGACGTCGCCTGCACGTCCGTGGCCTCCGCTGTGATGGCGGTGGAGCCGAAGTCGATCTTCAGTTTGACCTCGTGGTCCGGGCCCTTGGAGACCGTCGGCACGGACCCTCCACCTCCTCCTCGTCCACGTACATCGGATCCTTCTCGCCCTGAACTCCCTGGTCTCGTTCCACTCCACGTCTATCATCGACTTCCACCATCTTCCTGAAGAGAGGTGTCTGCACCACACGCCGTTCCTCCGTCTCGATCCTCTTCTCTGCTTTGTGTTTGGACGGATCGAACCTCATGATCTTGGAGAAGCCGTAAGTGAAGGCGCTCTTTCTGGACCTGATCACGGACTGGCCTCGCCCGAACATCAGGGCTCCCTTCAGCACCACCTCCTGAGGGACAGAACTTTGGCTCGGTCTCTGAACACGTTCTCGCGGTATCTGACGGTTCGATGATTCTGGAGGATCTCACTCAGACGGGCAGCGATGTCCACCAGCGTCTTGTGGAAGGACGACTCCATCCTGCGCTCAGAGATCTCCAGTTTGGCCGAGTGTGGCTTTAAGACAAATAATAACAAATACTGGAAAGCTTTGTGAAATACAGTATTTGCGGTTTTATTACACAAAGAGAGGCAGAGGGACTGGGAAACACTAACACCGATTGTTAATAAAGAAATTAAAAGTACATCAACTAAAGAAAAGATGAAAAATAATGCCAATCCCAATGACTAAACAGAGTCTACCTGAGTGTAATCTACTGTCAGTTCAGATACAGCGTCTCTGTGATGGTCTCAGAGGTTTGTTAAGAGACTATTGTGGAGCAGAAGCATCATGAAGTCCAAGAACACACCAAACAGGTCTGAGATAAAGTTATTGAGAAGTGTAAAGCTGGGTTTGGTTAAAAAAAGATTTCCAAAGCTTTGAACATCTCTCTGTGTACAGTTAAATCCACCATCCAGGAATGGAAAGAGTCTGACATCAATGCAAACCTACCAAGACAAGGCCGTCCTCCTAAACTTACTGACTCAACAAGGACAGCACTGACCACAGCTGTTACCAAGAAGCCTACACTGCAAAAAGTATTTAACTAGATCAGTATAAACATCTCAATTTGAGCATAATAATCCACATTTTAGCTGTTTTGACTAGTTAAGAAGTTCTTGGGCATTTGTCCTGGATTATTCCACTTGTTCTGAGATGTTTCTGACTCGTTTCGATACATTTCGTCCTTATTTCAGGTCATTTTCTTTGCCAATGGGGGAAGAAAATTGGTCTTATCTCATTGGGCAATTTGACTTTCTTATTTCAAGCGAGATTTACCCTAGAACTGGTCTGAAATGTCCTCAAACAAGCAAAGTAAACTTGGTCCGATCAGGAAAAGTGTCTAAATGAGTGAAAACCGCTCAAAACAAGATACATTTCCTCAATTCAAGTCATTTAAGCCAATGCTTGATATTTACTTTTTGTAGTGTATGATGACCCTGGATGAACTGCAGAGAGCTACAGCTCAGGTGGGGGAAACTGTCCACAGAACAACTATTAGTCGTACACAGCACAAATCTGGCCTTTATGGCAGAGTGGCTAGAACAAGACATTTTTGGAAAAAAAAAACATAAGAAGTCCCGTTTTCTGTTTGCCAGAAGACACATGGAGGCTTCTGGCAAACAGAAACGGGACTTCTTATGGTTTTCTTTCAAAAATGTCACTCAAAAAGGCCAGATTTGCGCAAATGACATCTGTTTAGTTCAAATTTCCCAGATCCCCCATGTTGTGCTAAAGTGGAGACGTTACAGGTGCATTTGTAGCTATTTTTTCCCTTCACATTTCAAAGTGTAAAAAAATACCAAACTGTCCCTTTATGATCCTCTAAAATCGAGGTAAGAATCGGCTTGTTGCACAATGTTGCTACGCTAGGTCCTCTGAGCTGAAGTTGTGGGCGCTAGTACTTCCTGTTCGTATGAATTTCCATTAAGATTAGCTCAGACCCGTTCGAATCATCGCATTTCCTAAAGATTCTGTGGTGGTCAGTGAGTTCCTGGTAGATGATCACTTCCTGCAGGTGAACGAGTTGCTGTACAGTGTAAATATTTCCGTAGAGGAGACGTCCATCTTTAAAAGGATCAGTGAGTTTGTCTTGAAGCTAAAGGCTAGCATTAATTTCATGCATTATGCAATTTGAAATAGTGCCTTTTATTGAATTTTTTTTATAACATGTTAGCCTTTATGATCACAGGTGTCTCCGATCTGAACTCGTTACATCAAGATTTGAACACACAGTAAATGATCATCTACCGGGAACTCACAGCCCACAACAAAATCTATAGAAAATATGATTATTGTTTCAGGAAAAGAATACAGACAGGAAGTACTGGCGCTCACAACTTCAGGTCAGAGGAACTAGCATAGCCACACCGTGCAACAAGCCAATTGACAGATTTTGTTCTGACCGTTTTATTCTAAAACTAAATAAAATCCCTCAGAGAAAATCAATGCCATATATCATAAAATGAAAGCACAGTTTTTATACCAGGCTTTATCCATTATTCAGATTTCATCACTGAGAGTTTAATGCATGAAGTGCCTGATTTCTGAAGCAAACATAAACTACATAAAATTGCAATATACATTTTTTTCTCCCATTTGTCAGTAATGTTCTGCAAAAGTTTCACATTGATATCTGGACTCTACATTACACTTGTTTCCTCTGTTCACCTGCATGTCTGGCCTTGAGTGGACACACTACAGGCAAAACTCAATTTTTTCAGTTTTCAGGTTTTGGGCAAAATTGGTCTCTGAACATACAAGCTTTCACCTGGAAACCAAAAAAATACCTAATCTTCACAATAACATGTTTAAATATTGCGCTGATTCAATGTTCCCCCATAGACTTATATGGGAGAACACAATTTCAAGGGCCTTTTTCTCAAAACACACATTTCTGTCATTGTGGCGACACTATGTCCACGTCAGTCGGACCTAAAGACTTCACATTTTCCAGCCTTGGACTGAACAATATTTGGAAGATTTTTTCAGAGGGATGTTTTATTATCTAATCCCTTAAGCCCCATTTATTGAGTTTTGAATGTCAAAAAATAAGGCAAAAATTTAATTTTTGCAAAATTTTAATTTTATTTTAAAACTAAACAAGAAATCCTAAATCCCCTCTGAGAAAGTCTTGGTAACTCATTTACCAATAAAATGAAACCATACATTTGAATGTAGCTCTATCCATTATTCAGATTTCGTCGCTGAAAAGATGGGAAATTTGGGGCATTTTTAGGCATAAAACACCTTGTTCTTATATGAAAAGATAAAATGACAGAAAACTTGCAATGTATTTTTTTCTCACATTTATGCCAGTGATCGACAGCAAACGTTTCAAATTGATATCTGTAAATTTACATTTTTTCCCTCTTCACCTGCATGTCTGGCCTTAATTGAATGAATTCAAGCTAATACACAACATGTCTTATATCTGCAATAGCAGCTGATGTCCTACATATGGTATAGTCACACATCCAGCTAATCCTCGTGTAGCCTTCTTTAGTTTAACTAGCTAAGTGCTAAAAATAGCTTTTCTGGCCAATCCATCTAAATAAGTCATAATTTTGAAAAGCCATTAAACCCTGTCATATGAGAAGAATAGTCTGCGTTCAGTTCAGGAATGGAGTAGGGAAGAATTCTGTTGTGGTAACTATGGTAACTGTAAAATGCAGAATTTTGGACTTGGTTTATGGTTAATATAATAACGGCTGGTCCCATCCACATGAAGTAAAAACAGAAAGTCCACCGTCTTCTCTCTCAGCACACATGAACTCAGGTCACATGACTGTCTCAGAGACGTGTCCCAAAGTGGAGACAATATTCCAGATGATGAAAGTCTCAAAGTCTCTCCCATTGAGTTCTACAGAGAACGTCTCAACACAATGTGGATCCTTTTATAGCTTTGTGGCAGGCGTACAAGGTCATCTGGGTGGGGGCCCTCTGCCTCGGGGCCCTGGTGCCTTGCTAACGGGCCCCCCTCTGTTGGGGTTGGGTGAGGCCAGGGCCACGTCCTTCTCCAGGTTGACCCCTTTGGATTTGGACTTGGCGGGCTTGGACACGGGCTCAGGCTCTGTGGAAGAGTGGACGCTCAGTGAAGGGTTTTCTAATGTTCTGCAGGGGAAGGTGGGGGGGGGGGGGGGGGGGGGTCTGACCTGGTTCGGGCTTGGGGGGTGGAGGCGCCAGGGAGCGGTTGGGCAGCAGGTCCTCTAGGTCCTTCATGACTTGGTTGGTGCTGTTGGCGTTGTTCCTCCGGTTCTTCTCCTCATCTCGAGCCTGATGGTGAATAAAGACAGGCTTTCTCAGGCCAGGACCTGTATGTGACCTAAGAGTACTGTTACTGCACTTTGTTATTGAAGGAAAACACACGGCTGCTTAGAAAGTTCAATTCAAATGGACAATGAGAAAAACAACTCTCAATTTTTTCGTCAATTTTTAATGAATTTTTTGTCACATTTTTGTCACTTTTTTGTCACATTTTTGTAATTTTCTTCTCCATTTTAATCTTTTTTTTTAATTTTTTTGTCACATTTTTGTAATTTTTTTGTAATTTTTTTGTAATTTTTTTGTAATTTTTTTGTAATTTTTTTGTAATTTTTTTGTAATTTTTTTGTCACATTTTCATCATTTTTTTGTAATTTTTTTGTCATATTTTGTCAAATTTTTGTCATTTTTTCATCCATTTTTTCATCAATTTTTGTAATTTTCTTGTCCAATTTTTTATCATTTTTTTGTCACATTTTTGTCATTTTCTGGTCCATGTTTTATCAATTTGTTGTAATTTTTTTGTCACATTTTTGTCATTTTTTCGTCAATTTTTAATCATTTTTTGTCACATTTTTGTCATTTTTTCGTCAATTTTTTATCCATTTTTTTTAATTTTTAATATTTTTTTTGACGTTTTTTATCAAATTTTTTGTCACATTTTTGTAATTTTCTTGTCCATTTTTTTTAAATCAATTTTTAGAATTTTTTTGTCACATTTTGTAACATTTTTGTCATTTTTTCGTAAATTATTTTGTCAATTCCTTGTGACAATTTTGCCACTTTTTCATAAATTTTTCGTCACTTTTTTGTCACATTTCCATCATTATTTTCGTCTCAGTTTTGTTGCTTTTTTCACACCTTTTTTCCAGAAGCTTTTGGACTGGGGTAAAGCCAAACTGGAGAAAATGTGCTCGGTTCAGGTGGGAGTTAAGGGGTTAATATAGAAGGTGCAGTTACACACATGACCTGAGGTGGCAGTAGTGAGTATAAAATGGCCAACTTGCATCGAGCCCCTTCAAGGCAAAGCACATAGATAACAGTCCATCGTTGTTGTGCTTCACTTTAAGATGTAATTTGGTCACTCCCGGCTCCAAAGTACTTAGAGAAGCTGTTTTAAGAGGGGGCGAGGCCATGGCAAGTTGAGCTCCCATCCATGGCCCAGTGCTTACCATCTGCATCTTCTTCTTCAGCTCCATGTTGGAGTTCTGGTAGGCCTCAGACACCGAGTTCAGGTAGTAGATGGCCAGCCTAGAAAACAGCAGAAACCTCATGTGCTTGAATGGAATTATTGTTTGTTCCGTTCTGTCAGAGGCTGATTTCTCTGTAATGCCTTGGTTCCGAAATACATGCTCAATGTTGAGGCGCAAGTTTGTGCCAGAACTATAGGAATATCTGCGGGACAGAGGAATCACCGTCTAAAAGCACTAGAATTTAAAAACTTAGATGAAAATAGAAACATTGAGCTCAAGCCAAAGAAAATTCCCACGAAGCGGAGAAGAAAAAGCAAAGGCCAATTTGTTTAGTTAGCAAGGGGGAGAAAAGAGAGATATCAGTTTGAAATTGCAAGTTTTGTGTCATTTTATGTGTTTATATAAAAATAAGGCATTGTTTGCATGGCCCAAAACACAAATTTTATACTGGATCAAGTAACAAATAAGTAACATGCCTTGTTTTTTGTGTTTTTGTGAATAACTGGACTTCCCACCTCCGCGTCGTCCAGTTATTTCTGATAATGGACACCTCGTCGTGCATTATCCCTTACTTTAAAGTCAGTATGAATTTTGCCCACATCAAGGCCTTAAATGTCATTCAATTAATGTCATTAAATCTAAATTTATGTTGAAAATGTTCAACATTTTTTACTGCATATGTTTATTGAAAATAAGTGATGGTCTAAAACAGGGGTCCGACTTGTAGAGCACAAATCCCTGAGTATGTTTCTAGCCCATTCCTGTGCGGAGTTACGATATTTTAACTAAATAACAAGTTTACTCATTCTAGCCACTAGGGGGCAATTTGAATAAATACAAAATAATTCCACAGGTGTCCAGCAGAGGGCACTTACATAAGAGATCAGAATGTAAACACATTATAGCCACGTGGTAAATGAAGCTTAACCACCACAGAGTGTGGAGAGAATGAATAATGACGACAGTACTTTGAGAAACTTGTGACACAGGCTTGTAAAGCGCAATACAAGTGTAAGAAGTTATTACTTTGGTCACATTACATAATGATGTTTTATTTGAAAATATAAATAAATGGAAATTAAAACAAAGTGTGAAGACTTGATCACTATTTTTGCAAACCACTACAGTGAAACAAATATGAGCCTGAATCAAGTGTTGATCTTGTGGATAAAGTCGTGGGGTCGACTGTGCAGGTGAGTAATCTCTACTTCACTATGAGGCATTTTGGTCTGGGTCACAATTCTATGTTATAGCCATCCCGGTCCGGCCCCCCATCACAGTCAGGAACAACAATGTGGCCGCCAGAGAAAAAAGTCTGAGGACCCCTGGTCTAAAACATGTTCAGCGGGGGTGGGGCGATGTCCCTTTAATTGGCAGTTGACGGTGTTTACAGTGAACCATCTTTATAAGCATTTGTTAAAGACATTTACATAGCCTATATATGGGCTGCATATTATTTATGTCCTGGAAAATGTGAGATTGCAGAAAAAGAGCAGCACTGCGTTTTAATTACGGCTAACACATCATGTCTCTGGCTACTTAAACTAGCGTGCATGTTAGTTATACTCGTGATTTAATTTACAATGCAATCCCTGCACGGTTTGTAGGTTTACTCGGCCGACAGAAGAGCAGAGATCAGTGGTGTTTCTGCCAGGAGGGGCGTGGCATCACGATGGTGCCTCTCCATCATGATGTTGGTCAATCAGAACCACCCTATTTCAGAGCAGTTTGGGCTGAATTTGACCCCATTTTTTGCTGTTTCTCTGAGTTTTTGGCATTAAACTATGTATTTGGGCTGTCAAAATTGCATTAAGGGGAGACACTACAGGCAAAACTCAATTTTTTCAGTTTTCAGGTTTCGGGCCAAATTGGTCTCTGAACATACAAGCTTTCACCCGGAAACAGAAAATATGCCTAATCTTCACAACAACATGTTTAAATATTGCGCTGATTCAATGTTCCCCCATAGACTTATATGGGAGAACGCAATTTCAAGGGCCTTTTTCTCAAAACACATTTTTCTGTCATTGTGGCGACACTATGTCCACGTCAGTCAGACCTAAAGACTTCACATTTTCCAGCCTTGGACTGAACAATATTTGGAAGATTTTTTCAGAGGGATTTTTTATTATTTAATCCCTTAAGCCCCATTTATTGAGTTTTGAATGTCAACAAATAAGGCGAAAATTACATTATTACAAATCTTTCCACTAAAAAACAGCTTATTTTAAAACTAAACAAGAAATCCAAAATCCCCTCTGAAAAAGTCTTGGCAACTCATTAATAAAATGAAACCATCTTGTCTTAAGTATGGTTTCCTGGAGTGACACAAAGAAAAGGATGACGCAGCACTTACACCATGAGCAGCACAGCGGGGATGATCAGACCAGGATTAGCGGCGTAGCTGAACAGAGTCCCCAAGAAGGCGGGCAGATCCAGGTCGATGGTCTCCATGATCACATCAAACATCTTGTCCTTACCACTGCACGCACAGAACACAAGTGAAACCAATCGCGGGCCGACACAAGCCCACACTGCAAAGGTTATCGTCAGTTCACAAAGAAATGGTGTTACTCAGAGCCGTGGGAAGATGTTTTAGTTAGGAGGCGATGAGGGACAAAATTTACCCCCAAAATACTTTTTCTGTGCATAAATCCTATTTATTAACCTCTTAACTCCCGCCTGAACCGAGAGCATTTTCTCCAGTTCAGCTTTACCCAAATCCTGTAGGCCAGTGTAACGCCTCATTTGAAAGACCTGCAAAACTAAATGGATCTTTTTCCTCAGATCAGATTTTTTTTCATCACTTTTTTTTGTTGGGCAGTCGTCTCATTTTTGTCAAATTTTCGTGACTTTTTTTGTCACTTTTTCATAAAATCTTTCACTTTTTTGTCAATTTTTTGTCACGTTTTTTTGGTCAATTTTTGTCGTTTTTTTGTCAATTTTTTGTCCATTTTTTGTCATTTTTAGTCAATTTTTTGTCACTTTTTTGTCACTTTTTTGTCACTTTTTTGTAAATTTTTGTCACTTTTTTGTCACTTTTTTGTCACTTTTTTGTCACTTTTTTGTCATTTTTTGTCATTTTTTGTCAATTTTTTGTCACTTTTTGTCACTTTTTTGTCACTTTTTTGTCACCTTTTTGTCACTTTTTTGTCATTTTTTTGTCATTTTTTGTCATTTTTTGTCATTTTTTTGTCAAAATTTTCTCACTTTTTTGTCCATTTTTTGTCATTTTTTTGTCAATTTTTTGTCACTTTTTTGTCACTTTTTTGTCAAATTTTTCTCACTTTTTTGTCATTTTTTTGTGAAGTTTTTGTCAATTTTTTGTCTATTTTTTGTCACTTTTTTGTCAATTTTTTGTCAATGTTTTCTCACTTTTTGTCACATTTCCATCCTTGTTTTCGTCTCAGTTTTGTTGCTATTTTCACACCTTTTTTCCAGAAGCTTTTGGATTGGGATAAAGCTGGAGAAAATGTGCTCGGTTCAGGTGGGAGTTAAGGGGTTGATATTGCCTGCAGTTCACAAACTATCCACCAGGGGGAGCTGCAGCGCCCTCAGCACCCTGGGTTCCCACGGCCTTGGTATTACTCTCTATGACAACAGCTGCAGTAGAGTCGCTTTCAACGTATTCAAGAACAGGCGCCATCTTGTGTTCATGGCCAGACTGCAGGTCAAAGTTTAAGTTAATATTCCTATAGCCGTTAGTATTAGCCATCAAACATAGCAAATTATGAACTTTCCAGATGTTTTCAGCTCTTGTCAACCATCGACATCCACATTTAGGTCAAAGACGCATTAATGAATGTAGGGGAGACCGGGTGTGGTTGTAACATGGGGAGACTTCTAACACCACCAGTTCCACCACTCAGTTGAGAAAAAAAAAACTTTATGCACCGCCTGCAGAGTGGGTTGTAGTTTGCTTTGGCCTTCAACATCTAGATCATCCACACCAGGCCTTTCTGCTCTTTCTGCTGTGAGGATTATTTTAAGTCTGACCTGAAGGGCCCGCAGTCGAAGGAGGGTGGCATGGTCATGATGGTGTAGACCACGGGCAGCAGGCTGAGGAACAGGATGAGCAGCAGCAGGCCCATGTAGAAGTTGTTGGACTTGGAGGCCTTGAAGACCCTCTCGTGGGGGACGTTGGTCGCCATGACGGCCCAGCACTGGTAGTACATGGAGGTGAGCAGGCGCAGCACATTGATGCCCACCAAACCGGGGGCGAAGAACGCTCCCATCCTGACACAACACAAACAACTTTTGAAAGGGGTGCTATTGTGCAGTGGACAGGGGCCTGTGAGCCGCGACTACCAGTGAGCCGTGGCTACCTGCGAGCAGTGACTATCTGCAAGCCGTGGGTACCTACGAGCGATGACTACCCGCAAACGGTGACTACCAGCGAGCCGTGACTACCCGCAAACGGTGACTACCAGCGAGCCATGACTGCCTGCAAGCCGTGGCTACCTACGAGCGGTGACTACCTGCGAGCGGTGGCTACCTAGGAACGGTGACTACCAGCGAGCCGTGACTACCAGCGAGCCGTGACTACCAGCGAGCCGTGACTACCTGCGAGCGGTGGCTACCTAGGAACGGTGACTACCAGCGAGCCGTGGCTACCTAGGAACGGTGACTACCAGCGAGCTGTGGCCACCTGCGAGCAGTGACTACCTGCGAGCCGTGGCTACCTGCGAGCAGTGGCTACCTGCGAGCAGTGACTACCTGCGAGCCGTGGCTACCTGCGAGCCGTGGCTACCTGCGAGCCGTGGCTACCTGCGAGCCGTGACTGCCTGCGAGCCGTGGCTACCTGCGAGCCGTGGCTACCTGCGAGCCGTGGCTACCTGCGAGCCGTGGCTACCTGCGAGCTGTGACTACCTGCAAGCCGTGGCTACCAGCGAGCCGTGGCTACCAGCGAGCCGTGGCTACCTGCGAGCCGTGACTACCTGCGAGCCGTGGCTACCTGCGAGCCGTGACTACCTGCGAGCCGTGACTACCTGCGAGCCGTGACTACCTGCGAGCCGTGGCTACCTGCGAGCCGTGGCTACCTGCGAGCCGTGACTACCTGCGAGCTGTGACTATCTGCGAGCCGTGACTACCTGCGAGCCGTGACTACCTGCGAGCTGTGACTACCTGCGAGCTGTGACTACCTGCGAGCTGTGACTACCTGCGAGCCGTGACTACCTGCGAGCTGTGACTACCTGCGAGCCGTGACTACCTGCGAGCCGTGGCTACCTGCGAGCTGTGACTACCTGCGAGCTGTGGCTACCTGCGAGCCGTGACTACCTGCGAGCTGTGACTACCTGCGAGCTGTGGCTACCTGCGAGCCGTGGCTACCTGCGAGCCGTGACTACCTGCGAGCTGTGACTATCTGCGAGCCGTGGCTACCTGCGAGCTGTGACTACCTGCGAGCCGTGACTACCTGCGAGCCGTGGCTACCAGCGAGCCGTGGCTACCTGCGAGCTGTGACTACCTGCGAGCCGTGGCTACCTGCGAGCTGTGACTACCTGCGAGCTGTGACTACCTGCGAGCTGTGACTACCTGCGAGCTGTGACTACCTGCGAGCCGTGGCTACCTGCGAGCTGTGACTACCTGCGAGCTGTGACTACCTGCGAGCCGTGGCTACCTGCGAGCTGTGACTACCTGCGAGCCGTGGCTACCAGCGAGCCGTGGCTACCTGCGAGCCGTGGCTACCAGCGAGCTGTGACTACCTGCGAGCTGTGACTACCTGCGAGCCGTGGCTACCTGCGAGCTGTGACTACCTGCGAGCTGTGACTACCTGCGAGCCGTGGCTACCTGCGAGCTGTGACTACCTGCGAGCCGTGGCTACCAGCGAGCCGTGGCTACCTGCGAGCCGTGGCTACCAGCGAGCTGTGACTACCTGCGAGCTGTGACTACCTGCGAGCCGTGGCTACCTGCGAGCTGTGACTACCTGCGAGCCGTGGCTACCAGCGAGCCGTGGCTACCTGCGAGCCGTGGCTACCAGCGAGCTGTGACTACCTGCGAGCTGTGACTACCTGCGAGCCGTGGCTACCAGCGAGCCGTGGCTACCTGCGAGCCGTGGCTACCAGCGAGCCGTGGCTACCTGCGAGCCGTGGCTACCAGCGAGCTGTGACTACCTGCGAGCTGTGACTACCAGCGAGCTGTGACTACCTGCGAGCTGTGACTACCTGCGAGCTGTGACTACCTGCGAGCCGTGGCTACCTGCGAGCCGTGGCTACCTGCGAGCCGTGGCTACCTGCGAGCCGTGACTACCAGCGAGCTGTGACTACCAGCGAGCAGTGACAACTGCCTCTGCTTCAGAAGAAACAATCAATCACAAACTAAAGAGAATCGCAATTTACAGTTCTATTGTTTTTTCATGTTTTTTGGTGGTTCTGGGTTTGGTTGAGACAAGCAAATTAAAATGAAATTGTTTTTTTAAGACAAAATGTCACACTGTTCAAAGGGTTACGCATCTTTTGCACATTATGACACAAAAGAAAAATACATGTTATGATAAAAATATTTTTTGCATAAAATGCTAATGACAAACTTAAAATGAAAAAGATTTTATAATTTTAAACATACATTTCATCTGTAAATCTGGTTAAATATCTTTTTAACACAATAACCACCGAAGTAAAAAAAGTGGCTCAACTGACCCCACTTTCCACAATCATATCAAATCAATTTTTTTTTATAAAGCGCTTTTCATACCGAAAGGTATCACAAAGTGCTTTACAGATTACAACATTTAAAACAATACAATCAAATAAACTGACAGAAAGAGATTGGGCTGAGGCACTCAAAATGTATTTGGTTGACCGACGCGTTTCGACTAAATGAGTCTTCGTCAATGAGTCCTCATTGAGTCAAAGAGCGTCGGTCATGCAAATACATTTTATCTGCAAATTCAGAGTGCCTCAGCCCAATCTCTTTCTGTCGTAATATGCCTGGCCCTACAAGCTTGAAGAGCCCCTGTTTTGTAAGTGTATCTTCTAGCATTTACTATTCGACCACGGTGATCCAGCGAGCACTCTGTCTCTTCTTCTCTAATCAAATAAACTCTTTTGTCATTTCATATCACAATGTGTAGGGGGTGATACGATAAATGTTTTCACAATAAAAGCACTATGAACCTACTAAATAAGGATTCACGTGCCCCTCCATCGGCTGCGTTCAGTGTTGGTAACTATGGTAATGGTCAAAATGCAGATTTTCAAGGTACTTCACAACATTCTGGCTCTTCATACTATAATCATGTTTTGCCAGTTCTGAATATTTCGCAGTCAATTCCGCAGTGGTTCGCATTGATTATTTGAAAACAGAAGTGACTTAGGGAATAACTAAGTTGGAATTACACACTTACAGCAGAAGGTGGCGCATTTCACCCTCCTTCTCTCATGGCAGAAGTGAGACACTGAGAAACAGAATTTCCCTGTGTTTTACAGCTTCGTAACTGAGTAAAAACCCACACCAAATTGGTTAATTAAACGGACTTGCACTTTCTTCTTTGACTATGTGAATATTTTCTACCTATTTCTGCTTTTGCTTGTATTGGGAGTAATGTTTGTACCTATCCACACTTTTACTCAAATTACAAAATCAAGTTGACCACGGCTGGGCCATGAATAATGAAAGGACATTAGGACTGAGACATTAGCGGCCGTTCCCTCAAAATGGAGGGACTAAAAACCAAGCAGCGTGTTTAGTGAGGCGGTTAGTGGTCACACACACCCGGAGCTTTCACACCGCCGCATCAGGTGACTGGGCTCATTAGGCGCTAATAGGTGATGCCACAGCTACCCGACACGGACACATGAGCCACGTCTGGCGATGACACGTGTATGTGTTTGTGTGTGTGAGGCCTGAGGGGGAGCCTCACCAGATCATGCCCTGGTTGAAGACCAGACCCAGCACGTTGCCGCTGATGTCGAACTCTCCGTACGATGGCTGAGGGAGAAAAAAAGACAGAAAAGGTGTAGATTGCTGACGTATGAGGAAAAATTGATTAAAATAAAAAGATAATGGCCAGAAATATCTTGATATTTTCAATGACAAAATCAAAATAAGGGATTGAGTCAGGTTTATATTAGGGAGGCACCGATACCACTTTTTCTAAAACCGATACGAGTACGAGTGCTTTGATTTAAGTACTTGCCGATACCGGATACTGATAAGAGTACAAGCATTTATAGCAGTTATATAAGAATTGTGTTGATGCCATTTATTTATTTTATTTTTTTCATTCAATATAATTTTTTATTTTTATTGCACTGTCCATCATAGACAGAAAAGCCCATGTCCTAAAGCTCCCAATGCCTGTGCTTTATTCATTTATGTATTTTTATTTAACAATAGTATTGAGATGTTTCTTAAATGGTCTCTTTTCGTTTTTACTTCAGCTCCTGTAGATTTTCTCGTGTGTTTGTAGTAACTTAGCGAGTAGCTACAGCGTTTTCACTGTTCTGCTGCAGCTCATTTTCCCTCAATATAAACATGCTGTATGTCTTTAATCTGGATTTTCTGTGGACTTTTTAGTCGCTGGGTTAGTTTTTCAGATAAATAAATCCCTGGGCTTAAAACGGCGTCAGAACTGTTAGCCGCGAGTTAGCAACGTTAGCCTGTATGTTGTAAACACTGCAGACGCTGCAGCACGAACAACATTAAGCTCTGGTTAAATCCAGCTCAGACTCTGGTTTAGAGAGCGCAGTCTGTAATAAAGTCAGCTCTATGTGGATTATTGTATTTACACTAAAGAATTCTACAGTTTGTTGCTTCTTCTCTCCTCAGCTGAGAGCAAATGGTCAAATGGTATCGGTTTCTGGTATCGGGACCTCATGAATGAGTACGAGTATGAGTACAAGCCTGTGGTACTGGTATCGGTATCGGTGCATCCCTAGTTTATATGTATGGTTTCATTTTGTAACACAACGAGAGATTTGGGATCTTGTTTATTTTTTGCATGACCTAGTTATTTTATTTTATTTTAGTTGTTATTTTGCTTGTTTTTTGTGGTTCAAAATTCAATATGTCAGGCAGGAATTAGATATCAAATGAATTTCCTAGTGTTAAAGGGACAATAAGGAGTTTAAAAATGTTAAAATTAAGTATTTTCCTCCCCCTACATGTTCCAACAATGTCCTAATGTGTAGAATGAGCCCAGACCTGTTCACCACAACTGCCTCTAAAATCCTGCACTGTCACTCAAAAATGTGTCACTTCGGCCCGAATTGCCGTCATGCACAAGCTTAATATAGAAGGTGCAGTTACACATATGGCCTGAGGTGGCAGTAGTGAGTATAAAATGGCGAACTTGCTTCCAGCCCCTTTAAGTTCAAGTCTTGTTATTGCAAGAGTGGAATGAAAATGAAAAACATCCCTAAAGTTTAGTAACTTTGTCTACACATGCGTCCTGTGTATATTTCTCCCGTCTTTAGCCACTGCTGTCTCCCACAAAGGAAACGGCCATATTTGGACAACAGCGTCATCGTCATTCGTCACTATTTGTAAATGAATAAACGTGGGAAAGACCGAGGGAGCGCCGTGATGTTGTTGGGATTTCTTGGAAGCAAATTAACACCGTAAAAGTGATGGTTTGGTCTATTTTTTACTGACATTAAAATGTAGATTATAAGGAGAAAACATTAACCACTGCGTGAAAAAGCTGTGTTTTCACCCCAGCATATACAATTTGGCAGCAGGAAACGGTGGTTCTGGGTTTTAGCTATACACGAGGGGTGTTGAAAAATATCGATCCGCAGATACATCGCGATATTACGTTGCGCGATTCTCATATCGATCCAAAACTAAATAGAGCCGGCTCATGTTAGACTGACTGCAGTAATGCAACGCAAGTTTAACATGAGCTGCTGTATTTACTTCCCTCTGCTTCGTTTGTGTGATGCTGCAAACACAAAAAGATTTCGAAGAGATGAGCGCTATAGTCACGGTGGTGCCCGTGTTGTGATCTACATTAGGTTATGGAGTAGATTAGGTTTTAAATGCACCGTCTGAGTGATCGGTTATTTTAATGGATGAAACAGAACTGAGTCCGTTTCGAAAGTAGTAAAAAAGAATCGCAATAATCGTCTAATTAGGGCTGAAACAACCAATCGATTAAGGGGAGACACTACAGGCAAAACTCAATTTTTTCAGTTTTCAGGTTTTGGGCCAAGTTGGTCTCTGAACATATAAACTTTCACCCGGAAACAGAAAATACGCCTAATCTTCACAATAACATGTTTAAATATTGCGCTGATTCAATGTTCCCCCATAGACTTATATGGGAGAATGCAATTTCAAGGGCCTTTTTCTCAAAACACATTTTTCTGTCATTGTGGCGACACTATGTCCACGTCAGTCGGACCTAAAGACTTCACATTTTCCAGCCTTGGACTGAACAATATTTGGAAGATTTTTTCAGAGGGATTTTTTATTATTTAATCCCTTAAGCCCCATTTATTGAGGTTTGAATGTCAAAAAATAATTAGAAAATTAAGTTTTTACAAAATGTTCCACTAAAAAACAGCTTATTTTAAAACTAAACAAGAAATCCCAAATCCCCTCAGAGAAAGTCTTGGCAACTCATTTATCAATAAAATGAAACCATAAATGTGAATGTAGCTCTATCCATTATTCAGATTTCGTCGCCGAAAAGATGGGAAATTTGGGGCATTTTTAGGCATAAAACACCTTGTTCTTATATGAAAAGATAAAATGACAGAAAACTTGCAATGTATTTTTTTCTTACATTTATGCCAGTGATCGACAGCAACAGTTTCAAATTGATATCTATAAATATACATTTTTTCCCTATTCACCTGCAGTGTCTCGCCTTAAGTCGTTTTGTTCTCGTTTTTGTGCATGTGCTGTGGGAGTGAGTGTGCACGTACGAAGCCCGCCTCCAGGTCCCAGCACCAGCAATAGTTGAGGAAGCGCACGATGACGGCGCGAGCGAAGTCTCCAATCAGAATGGTCAGATATGTCACCTGGATGTCCGACACGGTCAGCTTCACAAACTCCTGGGACACAGCAGAGCAAAGCCAAGTAAAAATACTTTACATGTCTATTTTGATATGATATTTGTTTTTTCTCCAGCAAATATTTCACTGAAGTACTATTTTTGACTGAGTAAGTTTTGTTTTTATGGAGTAATATTTGACCACTAGTACTTTTACTCAAGTAATGAAACCAGGTATTTTGACCGTCCACCACTTCCTCTACACTTCAAAATGCTAAAGCAGGGCCAAAACAATGCAATTTCCTAAAATCATGTAACAAAAAACTTTCACTGAGTGTGTTTACATACATTATCAGGAGTTTTTAATATTCCTGTTTTGTCTTATAAAGTCATATAGACACAGTTTCCCTATTACATCCATCCATCCATCCATTTTCTTCCGCTTTATCCAGGGCCGAGGTACGGGGGCATCAGTCTCAGCAAAGATGCCCAGACTGCCCGATCCACGCGAGACATAGTCCCACCAGCGTGTCCTGGGCCTTCCATGAGGCCTCCTCCCAATGCCCTAGCCACCTCAGCTGGCTCCTTTTGACATCCCGGGTAACTGAGCTCCTCACCCGATCTCGCAGGGTGCGCCCAGCCGCCCTGCGAAGGAAACTCATTTCGGCCGCTTGTATTCGCGATCTTGTCCTTTCGGTCATGACCCAAATCTCATGACCATAGGTGAGGGTGGGAACGTAGATCGATCGGTAAATCGAGAGCTTTGCCCTCCGACTTAGCTCCCTCTTCACCACGACAGACCGATACAGCGACCGCATCACTGCTGACGCCGCACCGATCCGTCTGTCGATCTCACGCTCCATCCGTCCCTCACTCGTGAACAAGATCCCGAGATACTTGAACTCCTCCACTTGAGGTAAGGACTCCCCACCGACCTGTAGAGGGGAAGCCACCTTTTTCCGGTGGAGAACCATGGCCTCGGATTTGGAGGTGCTGATCCTCATCCCGGCCGCTACACACTCGGCTGCAAACCGCCCCAGAGCAGCTGAAGGTCCTGGTTCGTTGAAGCCAACAGAACAACATCGTCCGCAAACAGCAGAGATGAGACTCTGAGGCTCCCAAACCGGACACCCTCCGGCCCCTGGCTGCGCCTAGAAATTCTGTCCATAAAGGTAATGAACAGAACCGGTGACAAAGGGCAGCCCTGGTGGAGACCAACACGCACCGGGAACAGGTCTGACTTACTGCCGGCAATGCGAACCCAATGGTCATAGAGGGAACGGACAGCCCTTAGCAGAGGGCCCCGGACCCCATACTCCCGGAGCACCCCCCACAGGGCACCACAAGGGACACGGTCGAACGCTTTCTCCAGATCCACAAAAAACATGTGGACTGGTTGGGGTGAACTCCCAAGAACCCTCAAGCACCCGATGAAGGGTATAGAGCCCTATTATAGAAACCCCAAAACAGCAGTTTCCCGGTAACAAGAAACCTGGATTCTCCAACACTGGGATATAACGGCATGTAAACGCTATTTCCCGGTTATGCACAACATGTACCTATAATCGTAAACAAACATGGCGGTGGCGAGTCCGAAGAGCTCCTGTTTGAGCTCTGAGTAAAGAGGAGAAAGAGGTTTTACATTTTATTTTAACCATTAAAGAAGAACTAAGTAGTAATAGTCCATGGGCCAAACCCCAAAATCTGGCATATCGGTACCGAAAAGGTGGCAAAGGCTATCATTGATTTTTAAGTAGGTCCATGTCTGAGGTTTATATTTTTGTATGATAGCCTTTTCAGAGTCACAGCTTTATCATAGTTTTCAGCTGTTGAAGTGAACCACCCCCATGTCAAAAAAGTCGCTTTTGACACTGGTCCATATTTTGGTTTAGGCCATATCCAGCCCATTAGATACTGATTTACACCATTGTATTTGGTATCATTGTAAAGAAGACATTTTCATGTTTCATTTGAGCCCAAATGTACCACTCTGTGACTATTACCGTGGTAACCAAAGCTCCTCAAACACAAACCTGAGGACGTTTTTTCTCCATTTTCACAAAAACAGTTTTACTATGTTTAACGCTGTTTCTTCAAGGAACATCACAGAGACAAATGTTTGATACTGGGCAACTCTCTAGACTCTGAGGATTCAGGAAATGTATAATATGTCAGTACTTTCTCAGCTTAAGGCCTCACAGTGAGCCACGAAGGAAAAGAATGTCCACCTCACATGAGCCTCTCCCATTGAAATAAGCCTATATCTGCCATTCTAAGGTTGGAACAGCTGGTGAGACTTTCTGTCCAGGACAGGCCAATGCAACTTGAAAATACATTTGTGGAGAAGAACAGTTCTGTATTTTCACCAAAAAGTTGTTCATATATTTTATATATTATAGCTATTTATCATATACTATGCCATACACACAATGGCATTCTGTTTCTTTCACTACTATATGTAGTCCTGTACATTTGTCTAAAATGTCTCAATAATCCAAGATAATTCCAAAGGTTTGTCTTTGTAGACACCACATGGTTATGCCAATTTTGTAGGGTCATTTCAGTAAAGTTGTTTTATTTCATTACTAATGAATCAAATCTAGTTGTATAAAGATGGTGAGGTGTGAGGTGTTAAAACCAGGACATGAAGAGTCAACACAAAACTACAGTTTAGCCTCATCCAGAACTAAATCACAGAGGCAGTCGACTAAGCAAAACAGTCCATATTTGTATTTGATTAAACAATTTCTCCAGCTTTTCTAAAGTTATTTTAAGTTCTTTGTACATGGATTGCTTTTTTTTGTGTGTGTGTATGTGTGTGTGTGTACGTGCTGTATTAACGTATTTGAGTTTATTTTTTATTTTTTTATGTTGTGTAATTTATTTATTTTCTTCCCAGGCATATTGAGTCTGTGCACATGAAATATGCTGTATAAATGAATAAACAAAAGTTTACTTATTAGTTTTATGGACAGAACTTAAAGACACAGCCAGGAACCGGAGGGTGTCCGGTTTGGGAACCCCAGGATCTCAGGTGTTGTTCTGTTGGCTTCATCAAACCAGGACCTTCAGCTGCCCTGGGGCAGTTTGCAGCCGAGTGTGAAGTGGGATGAGGATCAGCACCTCCATATCCGAGGCCATGGGTGGCTTCCCCTCTACAGGTCGGTGGAGACGCCTCAAGGGGAGGAGTTCAAGTATCTCAGTGTCGTGTTCACGAGTGAGGGACGGATGGAGTGTGAGATCGATAGACGGATCAGTGCGACATCGGCAGTGATCGTTGTTACTGTGACTGTTGTGGTGAAGAGGGAGCTGATTTACTGATCGATCTATGTTCTACCCTCACTTATGGTCATAAGATCTGGGTAATGACCAAAAGGACAAGATCGCAGATACAGGTGGCCGAAAGGAGTTTCCTCAGTCAACTAAGAGGAGCTTGGAGAAGAGCCGCTGCTTTTCCCATCATAACTTAGCAGATAACAAACCTGATGATTGTGGAGGTTTACATGTAGAGTTGTGCCCATATCATACATTATTCATGCTCTTCAGAATATTCTGGAAACAAATCTTTTGGCGATGGCACTTATTGAGTTGTCATCCTGGACTGTGCCACCACTGCAGGGTTCAGTATCACCTCAGGCTGACAATAGTTATATCGAGCCCAGTCAAATGCAACTAGAAAACTGTCTCTCGGAAGCTCAGCAGGCTGAAAACCATCTGAAACCATTCCTGTTTGGGATTGTCTCTTGTTGCCTCTTGTGCACATTTTATCTCAACACCTCAACAAGTGTAGAGTGAAAAAAGAACATGCAAATTGTAGCATGAGAATGCTTTATCCAGCACAAGGAATGTATCACAAGTGTCCTTTTGTTGAAATTTGTGTTTTTGAAGATACTTCATATGCTCAGACTGGACTCAAAAATTTGCAAATGAATGTTGTATGAGGAGATGAAAAACAGCAATTATGCATAGGGAAGTGGTGAGGACAATGCAGAAGAACAAGAGTCTGAGGCCGATTGATTCTAGATTTGGACATGCACAGAGTAGGGATCGAGGTCCAGAAGAAGACAACGAAGTGAAGATTTATGGATATTCTGAACTTTTACAACTGTTTGTGAACTGTAATTCAGATTATGCATTGGAGCCACAGATCGAAGCTGTACGTTATTGTCCCTTTACAATAATTAACCATTTAACCCATCCATCTGCCCCTGGAACATGTCAGGAGCAGTGGACAGCCATGCTCATGTTCAGAATCACCAAGTTAGAGGATTATCCTTCTGTGCATCTTTTACGTTGATGGAAGAAACCATCCATCCATCCATCCATCCATTTTCTTCCGCTTTATCCGGGGCCGGGTCGTGGGGGCAGCAGTCTCAGCAGAGATGCCTAAACTTCCCGGTCCACACACAACTCCTCCAGCTGTTCTGGGGGGACCCCGAGGCGACACCAGGCCAGCTCGGAGACATAGTCCCACCAGCGTGTCCTGGGTCTTCCACGAGGCCTTGTCCCACTAGGACATGCCCGGAACACCTCCCACGGGAGGCGACCAGGAGGTATCCGGAACAGATGCCCGAGCCACCTCAGCTGCTCCTTTCAACGTGAAGGAGCAGCGACTCTACTCCGAGCTCCTCTCGGGTAACTGAGCTCCTCACCCGATCTCGGAGGGTGCGCCCAGACACCCTGCGAAGGAAACTCATTTTGGCCGCTTGTATTCGCGATCTTGTCCTTTCGGTCATTACCCAAATCTCATGACCATAGGTGAGGGTGGGAACGTAGATCGATCGGTAAATCGAGAGCTTTGATCCGCGACTCAGCTCCCTCTTCACCACGACAGACCGATACAGCGACCGCATCACTGCTGACGCCGCACCGATCCGTCTGTCCATCTCACGCTCCATCCGTCCCTCACTGAGAACAAGACCCCGAGATACTTGAACTCCTCCACTTGAGGCGAGGACTCCCCACCGACCTGTAGAGGGGAAACCACCTTTTTCCGGTGGAGAACCATGGCCTCAGATTTGGAGGTGAAAAAAATCTGTCCAGACACAGACAGAGGATGTAAACTCCACACAAAACCTAAATTGAACTTCATGCTGAGAGGCAAGGGAACACTAAACACTAAGACTAACCACTGAGGGCATGCAATCTCTCCTGCGTATTCAACACTTTTTGGGCCAGATCTTCCACCTGGCGCAAGGACAGCGCTGCTCCAAACAAGACAAGACCCACATTCTTTTCCTAGTTTACATCGTGCTGCCTCAAGTTCTTCCTTTAGTGTTATGGGCTTCTATAAGCTCTATCAGGTCAAACTAAAAACTTGAGTTAACCACTGTCCGTGTCTGAGAGAAAAAGATGTAAAGCCGGTCCTGCTATGTTTCCAGGTTGTACTCAGCCGTTATTCACCCCCACTCTTACACCACCTTTCTCCCTCGCCCCTTTCCGGTCGCGGAGTCTGGTTGGAAGAAAACACAACATTGCCATTGGTCACGAGTCGCCATTGTCAACTGTTGCAGGAAAAGCTTGGTTCTTGGATAACCAACTGTCTAACGAACTGCAGTTTGTGTGTCTTCTTGGACATAAAGGTATTCCCTTCGCCCTTTTCTATCAGCATAATGGTTTTTGTACAAGGGGATTCAAGAGTGACTGAATGTCTAGCTGTCACCTCACAGCAAGACGTTCCTGGGTTCGATATCCAAGGCCATGTGGGACCTTTCTGTGTAGAGTTTGCATGTTGTTCTTTTTGTTTCATGTCCCCTGAGTTAATTTTCTGTAGAATCCAGTTCTATACGGAAGAACACCTTGATACTTCTAACCTAGCTTTTGGCTCAAAATCTAGCGATAGTAAACCCCCTTTTGTCTTTTTGGCCATTCGACTGCACAACTCTCTAGAGGCAAAAGATAATGGTGTCTGCAATGTTATATCGCTAGAAATGTTATTCATTTACCAAATACAAATGTAAAATGGTTTCAGTAGTGAATGAGTGAAAGTGAATGAGACTGTCAGTGAGTGCATTGTGTAGGCTACATAATATGGATTTTTTTTTTTACAATTTAGGATACAGTTTATATAATACAGAATAATTGTTATTTTTCTAAATGTATTTTCAAGTTGCATTGGCCTGTCCTGGACAGAAAGTCTCACCAGCTGTTCCAACCTTAGAATGGCAGATATAGGCTTATTTCAATGGGAGAGGCTCACGTGAGGTGGACATTCTTTTCCTTCGTGGCTCACTGTGAGACCTTAAGTTGAGAAAGTACTGACATGTTATACATTTCCTGAATCCCCAGAGTCTAGAGAGTTCCCCAGTATCAAACATTTGTCTCTGTGATGTTCCTTGAAGAAACAGCGTTAAACAGAGTAAAACTGTTTTTGTGAAAATGGTGAAAAAACGTCCTCAGGTTTGAGTTTGAGGAGCTATGGTTACCACGGTAAAAGTCACAGAGTGGTACATTTGGGCTCAAATGAAACATGAAAATGTCTTCTTTACAATGATACCAAATACAATGTGTAAATCAGTATCTAATGGGCTGGATATGGCCTAAACCAAAATATGGACCACTGTCAAAAGCGACTTTTTTGACATGGGGGTGGTTCACTTCAACAGCTGAAAACTATGATAAAGCTGTAACTCTGAAAAGGCTATCATACAAAAATATAAACCTCAGACATGGACCTACTTAAAAATCAACGATAGCCTTTGCCACCTTTTCGGTACCGATATTTGGTCTGGCCCATGGACTATAAATGTTTTAGATGGAAAGAGGCATCGTAATGTGGATTTATGCTAAACTGTTGCCGATCATTCAAAGGAAGGTGAAATGAAAACCCTTCAAAAAAAAATACCGAGAGGCTGTCAGTGAACTCCATCAGCTCCACTCTCTCCCTCCAGTCCCGACTTTAACCTTTCCCCAGTGCTCCCTGGTCCAAGTCGATGCAAAGACAGGCCCAGGACGAGTACAGGGAGCAGGGGCGGACTGGGACTGAAAAACAGCCCTGGACTCTGACCAGCCTGGCCCAAATTAGCGTAAATGCGACACTTCCATAAATACATATTTTTACCTCTTAACCCCCGCCTAAACCAAATGCATTCTGTCCTCTTTTGGCTGTGTAACACCTCATTTGAAAGCTAAGACCCACAAAACTGACCTTTTTCCTCGCGCTGTTGCTGTGTTGTGTCACCTTTTGTGTGACCTTGTGTGATGTTTTTTTTTCTTTTTTTTTCTTTTTTGTCACATTTTTGATGAATTTTTGTCACATTTTTGATGATTTTTTGTCACATTTTTGTTGAAATTTTGTCACATTTTTGTCACATTTTTGTTGAATTTTTGTCACATTTTTGATGAATTTTTGTCACATTTTTGTTGAATTTTTGTCACATTTTTGATGAATTTTTGTCACATTTTTGTTGAAATTTGGTCACATTTTTGTCACATTTTTGTCACATTTTTGTTGATTTTTTGTTCAATTTTTGTAGAGTTTTTGTTCAATTTTTCTCACATTTTTGTTGAGTTTTGTCACATTTGTGTTGAAATTTTGTTGAATTTTTGTTGAATTTTTGTTGAATTTTTGTTGAATTTTTGTTGAATTTTTGTCACATTTTTGTCACATTTTTGTTGAGTTTTGTCACATTTGTGTTGAGTTTTTGTCACATTTTTGTCACATTTTTGTCAAATTTTATTTGAATTTTTGTCACATTTTTGTCACATTTTTGTCACATTTTTGTTGAATTTTTGTCACATTTTTGTCACATTTTTGTTGAGTTTTTGTCACATTTTTGTTGAGTTTCATCACATTTTTGTTAAATTTTTGTTACATTTTTGTCACATTTTTGTTACATCTTTGTTGAATTTTTAATTATTTTTTCTATCATTTTTTGTTGTGTTTTTTTTGTCCGTGTTTTTCTCATGTTTCCACCCTCTTTTTCTCGCTATTTTGATGCTTTCCTTTTTAGCTTTTAGATTTAGGTAAAGCTCGGTTGAGGCGGGACCGGTGGCCCTCGAGCCAGTGGCCCCTCTGTGCTCTTCCAGAATGGACATATGGCCAGTTATGTAGACAGAAAAAGCTCCACAATCACCATCCGTTCGACTAGTAAGTACTCACGATGCCGACGGCGGTCTCCCAGCAGGGGCCACGGATGACGTCACATTTTTGATGAAATTTTGTCACATTTTTGATGAATTTTTGTCACTTTTTGTTGAATTTTTGTCACATTTTTGTTGAATTTTTGTCACATTTTTGTTGAGTTTTTGTCACATTTTTGTCACATTTTTGTTGAATTTTTGTCACATTTTTGTTGAGTTTTTGTCACATTTTTGATGAATTTTTGATGAATTTTTGTCACATTTTTGTAGAATTTTTGTCACATTTTTGTTGAGTTTTGTTGAGTTTTTGTCACATTTTTGTCACATTTTTGTTGAGTTTTTGTCACATTTTTGTTGAGTTTTTGTTGAGTTTTTGTTGAATTTTTGTCACATTTTTGTCACATTTTTGATGAATTTTTGTCACATTTTTGTTGAATTTTTGTCACATTTTTGTCACATTTTTGTCACATTTTTGTTGAGTTTTTGTCACATTTTTGTTGAGTTTTTGTTGAATTTTTGTCACATTTTTGATGAAATTTTGTCACATTTTGGATGAAATTTTGTCACATTTTGGATGAAATTTTGTCACATTTTTGATGAATTTTTGTCACTTTTTGTTGAATTTTTGTCACATTTTTTGTCACATTTTTGTTGAGTTTTTGTCACATTTTTGTTGAATTTTTGTCACATTTTTGTCACATTTTTGTCACATTTTTGTCACATCTTTGTTGAATTTTTAATTATTTTTTCTATCATTTTTTGTTGTGTTTTGTTTGTCCGTGTTTTTCTCATGTTTTTATCCTCTTTTTCTCGCCATTTTGATGCTTTCCTTTTTAGCTTTTAGATTTAGGTAAAGCTCGGTTGAGGCGGGACCGGTGGCCCTCGAGCCAGTGGCCCCTCTGTGCTCTTCCAGAACGGACATATGACCAGTTGTGTAGACAGAAAAAGATCCACCAAGTACTCACGATGCCGACGGCGGTCTCCCAGCAGGGGCCACGGATGACGTCAGCCGGGTTCATGGGAGGGGGCGTGGCCTCCGTGTCATTACTCAGCCGTGTGAAGTTGGCGTAGTACTCCTGCATGGCCAACATGGACGCGTTCTTGATCGACTGCTCCTCTATGAGCTGAGAGCACCGCAGGGAGAGAACCGTCAAAAAACCATGGCCCTGATTCTGGATTCTAGGCACTACATGAAAGGTATAAAAGGTCACGCCTACCTTCGCTGTGGTCGTGCAGGCGTCCTCCCCTGTTCAGAGCAACATGCCAGCAGGTAGAGCAAACTTTTTCACTAAGTACCTGGTGATTCACTGTCTCGAAAGCTTTGAGGAGGTCAACAAAGAGGTTGCTTTTTACCCATAGATTCCATTATGTCATTACAATACATTTGATGCAGTAAGGAACTCTTCTAATTGGGCACTTGCTAAAGATTCTAGAACTTTGGCCAGGACAGACAGCTTCGAGATAGGTCGATAGTTTTTTAGATGAGAGAGGTCACCTAGTAGTGGTGGACCAATTTCAAAAAGTCAAGTTCAAGCTCATCAGAACCTGCTGATTTAGTGGAATCTAGAAGCTTAAGGGCTTTTGACACTTCCAAACTTGTGGAGGGACACACAGAAAGGCCCCGTTCTGGTGGGAACCGAACTCGGGACCTTCTAGTTGTGATGCATGAGCGGACGCCCAGATTTTAGGGTTTTAATGAACACTTGAACCAAATTTGTTTCTAAAACTTAAGTCATTTTCTATTGATCTGCTGAATTAACCGTCTAACCCACAGTCAAAGCTGCATATACAAGGTCTTGTAATTATAATACAGTATTTCCTTTATCTGTTTGTTGGACAACAAGGACTGGACGGTCTGCGATCTTGGCCCGTCTGCTGAGGGACTCCCATCGGCCCTGGGTCTCTATAGCCTGTCCATCCATGGGAGTGCCTCTCTCCTCCTGTGGTTCTCCTCTTCTCTCCCCATGGGTTTTTCCTCGCCGTGCTGGAGAGTCTAAGGACAGGGCCACCTACTGCCGACGCTTATTTGGACATTATGTTTTCCTGGACACTTAATTCGCCCAAAGTTTACATATGTACTGCTCTGTTTTATTGCCTTAATGTTCGGCGCAGCCCTGTGAGGAAACCCCTGTTGTGATATTGGGCTATACAAAACCATTGGTTGATCCAATAATCTTCCCTGCCACTTTGACCACACGCTGCAGTGCCTTCCTGTCCCGGGCTGAACAGCGACCGTACGACACCGTGATGGACCGGGTCAGCACGCTCTCCACCTCACACATGTAAAAAGAGGTAGGGGATTGGTGTCCGAGGCCAGCAGCTTTGAGTCTCCTCAAAAATAAGCGTTGGTGGGCCTTCTTATCGATGCTGGCTGTGTTAGTTGACCAGGTGAGGCTGTCATTCCCATGCAGGCCCAGGTACTTAAAACTGGACTCTACCTGGACTTCTGTGCCCATGATGTATTAGACTTTATTTATGTATTCATAAATACATATAAAGACAGTCTGGAATTGTGGTACTAGGACGCAATTTCCAAATCGAACTGGAGGCGGGGCAAACAATCGCAGTTTGAACGAGAGCGATCCAATCAAACAACAAAGGGACTTGCGCTTTGCGTTCACGTCCTTCGCCATGATCGTTTGTAGTTCACACGTGCAGTCGAGTAAATGTTCCGGTGAAAGCCCTCGGAGCAGCTTCTTGCTGTAGCTTTAACGGCAAGTCCAGCTCATTTAAAACAGAAGAAAGGGCACTGGTAAAAGATCACTGTGTCACGGCCGCCGCCATCTTTACTGTTTTGGTTGCGGGAGCAGCGCAGGTGTTTATGGGAAATCCTAGCGCGGAAGATGACGCACTGTTAACTCCCGCCTCCCGCGCTATGATTGGCTCTGCCTCGTTTTGCCGGAGTCAGCGAGATTCAAATCACACAATTCCAGACTGTATCCCTATGTATATCTCTGAACATGGAGGAGCAGTCTGGCTCGTGCCAGGCTAATGATGTATGCCCATCTGCTGCTGATGCTAATTTGGACATTACCTCTGTTTGGACATTATTTTTGCCTGGATATTTGCTTACTGACATTGGCTACTGTCTTCACTATTTTAATGTTTGGTGCAGCCCAGTGAGGCAACTCCTGCTGCAATATTGGGCAATATAAAACATGACATATCTATAAGGAAGCATCTGTGCCTCATAAATTCACTATAATTACAAAAGAGTTCGTAAACAAATGAACCTATCAGCTCGTTTCCATTCGCATGCACTTTCATTTTTACCGCGACACAACAAACGTAGCCGCACATGCTTCTTTTGAGACTGTTCCTTTGGCAGCGTAATGCAGTCATAATAAAAATGGATAACATTTGCTCTGCACTTTGAATTATTGGACCTGCCGCTAACTTCATGTGTTCATTGCAGCTGGATTTAACACTAGGTTCTAACATTCTAGCCATTAACCTACCTTGGGCTTTTATAACCTCGGTGATTGTAAAACCAGTTAATCATTTGCTCTGTTACTCCAAGCAGGGGAGGACGCCGTCATGACCAGAGACCAAAGGCATAGCGAAGACAGGCGGGACCTTTACGCAAGTGTGCATCGCCACACTGGTGCTAACGTTGGGAATTTCTTTCGCGATCGTGTAGCGCCAAGGAAAGCAGCAGTACCTTGTTGTTGACTTCATCGAACAGAGCAAAGAGGAAGGTGTAGAGGTTTCCCAGGAACAGGGCGAAGATGCGGCCAAGCTGCCACTTGAGGGCAATCCTGGGGTGATAGTCCTCCAACTCTGCGATGGTCTCAAACAGAGGAGGACACACGAGGCCCAGCAGAGACATGATGAGCTCCAGCTGCGGAGAAAAAGAAGCAAATAACATAAACGCGTGGGCGTGTCAGAATAGCAAGCCTGTGTTCAACACTGACAAAAAGAGGCAAAAATGTTTACATCAAGGAACTTCCGGAGCCAGCCCGCATTTCCTACGAGGCTTCAGCAGCTGAGAGTGATGCTACTTGTTTGTCACAGTCTATGGCTGTACCGTGGCTTTAAGTGTGCTGATCGTTTTCAGAATGTGGCCCTTTCTCCAGCTGTCATATTCAGAAGCTGTCATATTGTATGGGCTAAAGGAACTGACATTCACATTTCTGTGGAGGAGTTTGTGCAGTTTTTGAACATGATTTGTTTTGAATGACTTGACATTGGATTTTCACAGGAAAGCATGATGAGCAGAATGAGAACAGAGGGGCAGAAGTTTGCAGTGCTGCTCTGATTGTTCTCTGATAAAAGAGAACAAAGCAGTGCTTTAGCCAAAACCATGAAATGTTCAGCATGAATTAAACTGAACCAATGTTTGCCATGTTACTGTATAAGCCTCGGGCAACAGTGACAGAAGCTTCCGCTGGTGCAGACTGTTGTTGTGTCTTTGACTAAGACACTTCACCCACAGCCTCTACATTCATAGAAGCCAACCACTCCCTCATGGTGAGTGGTTGGTGGTGGTTTACTTTTTTCTTGGCTGGTAATGTTCCCTGACCCACCAGTGAACACTGGTCTAAAGTCTGTTGAGGAGAGATAAATAGGATTGAGATGTGCAATTCATCTCATTTGATTTGAATCAATGTCACATTGCAATTAATCAAAAATTTAAAAAAACAGCATCGCCCACTGAAGTAGCCGAGGTCCAGATGTATATTTAGTAATCAAAGATTACGTTTCGGCATTGCTTTTTTCAGATAAATTGAATCATATATTATAATAATATTATAATCGGTCACCAAAAACCGGTCATTTGCCGCGCAAGGCCAAAAGCTGTGGAACGCAGTTCCGGTACAGCTTCGAAACATCACAGAGCTGAGTGTTTTTAAGATAAGATAAGATAAGATGATACTTTATTGATCTCACAGATGGAGAAATTGCATTCGATGAGAGAGCATCCGGCAGCAGCACCCATTCAGTGCGCACCACTCTTTTTTTTTCTTTGGTGAAAGATGGTTGTGTCGCGGCCGCAAATCTTCACTATTTTGGTCACAGGAGGAGCACTGGTTGATGGGAAATCCGTAGACGATGACCACGGCGGTGGAGCTCTTGCGCTTGGCCACGATGTTCTTGGCCACACAGGTGTAGTTGGCCGTGTCGGACACTTTTAAATCACAGTTGAAGACACACAAAGCTTTCGATACATAGACACCGACTCGACTGCTGTTTTTATGTGTTTTTGTATTTATTGTTGTCTACTGTGATTCTTGTTTTTATCCTGGAAAGCGCTCTGGGCACCTTCTGGTTGTTGTTGGGCGCTATACAAATAAAATTTGATTGATTGATTGATTGATTGATATAATAATTTGTCATTTTTGAACCAGGTGGCTTAGATCTTCTTCAAAGACTGGGTCGTGCCCATTAATCTGGAGGCCACACCCATTGCAGAGAAGCCAATTTCTACAAAATCAAAAATTATTAAAATATATACAAATACACAAAGTCCGCAAGACACATAACATAAAGTCTACAGTACTTTCAAGAATTATTTCAGATCAAAGTCAAATTAAGTCAATGAGGAGTCAAAGTCTTTAAATGGTGGATCCAATCGTGCTCTCTCCTAGAAAGAAGGAGATCTAAATGTAGGTCGGATCACAGCTGACCCTTCACGGACTATTCACCCTCTCCCCTCAGGCAGGAAGCTACAGTTTATCCAGACCCATACCTCCCGCCACTTCAACAGTTTTTTCCCTCCACCATCAGACTCATGAACAAAAAACAAGACCCGACAGCTTAGTTCCAGACTCAAGGATGTAATCTGCTCTGTTGCAATGTGAGGTGTCCACACTTAGATCCGCTGCTATCACTTTATCACTTTTTGTCACAAACAATGTAACAATGCACTGTGCCACATGCACCGCAGTGAAAAACTCTGACGATGTGCAAGTTCAACTCTGCCCTGTCAGACAGAGCCATGTGCAGCACTGGGGCCCCCCAAGGGTCAGTTAGCTCGCTTTTTTTTTTAAACTTTTTATACAAATGACTGTGTTTGTTCGGCGCCCAAACAATACATTCTCAAATTTTCTGACGATACTCAGTTTGTTGACCCAAACTTCCAACTCCAGCATCCACGGTGCGGCTGTAGAAGACCTGGTAGCCTGGTGTGATGAACACAAGCTGCAGATCAACCCAAGTAAGTAAATGGTGATCGACCAGGCCAGACGTAGACCATGGCACTGTTACCATCCATGGCCATGTGGTGCAGCAGGTGAGCTCCTTTAAACACCTGGGAGTTCACATTGACAGTGATCAGCGCTGGCACACACAGGTCACCACAGTCTGTAGCAAAATGCACCAGCGCCTTCACTTCCTGCGCAGGGTCAGACTGTTTGGTGTCTGTCGGAACATCATGCTAGCCTTCTATAGAGCAGCAATCGAGTCAGTTCTCAGATATGGAATCACCGGCTGGTTTGGAAATCTGTCGGTCAAACTAAAAACACAAATTTTCAAAGTAAGAAGTGGCGACTTTGACGGTGCAAGTGTACGGGGGGGGGGGGGGGGGGGGGGGTGTGAGGGGGGAGTGTGCGGAGTAACTTTCCAAGGGAGAAAGTAAAGAGTAAAGTAAAGAGCTGGGAAGTCATGCTGATGTCACACCACCAAATCAGCACGTGAAAAAGTACTGATGAGAGTACCATTAAAGTACCAAGTAAAGAGTATCGATAAGAGAAGTAGTATTGATTAATCCTTAACAATTGCCCATCCCTAGAGACCAGTTTTCTGACCCTTGTGGGACTCCATACCTCGTTCTTCTCATACCAGCTGAGGTCGTCTCTGCCTTCGAATTCCTGTGAGCGCTTAACCACGAAGTAGATGAGGTATCCGCTGCCGCCCAGGCTGCAGGTGATCATGAAGTTCGCCAAGACCCGCAGGAAACGCCGCAGGTGGATGTTCTCGTCCTTCTGGTTCTCCTGCTCGTCCACGATGGACTCCTGAGGTCAACACAGGCAGCAGCACTGTCAGTGTATACGATCTGACAATGGTTAGCACTCTTGCCTCACATGACAAAAGAGATCACGTGTGCAGATCTTTCTTAAGCC
Organism: Gobius niger; assembly: GCF_951799975.1. Classification (NCBI taxonomy): domain Eukaryota; kingdom Metazoa; phylum Chordata; class Actinopteri; order Gobiiformes; family Gobiidae; genus Gobius; species Gobius niger. The sequence goes on along the minus strand of NC_136873.1, from coordinate 3,340,607 downwards.
CTATTCATACTCCACAAGACGCGAGAACTTGTGCTGCAAGAACAAAATGACGTCATTTTGTTCTTGCAGCTCCTGTTCGGCCGCTCTTGCTGACACATCAGCTCAGCAGAACTATTACGGCAAGGCTGCGAAAACTCTGGCTCAGGCTGGATTTTTAGTGGGCGGGGTTATTTTGGCGGAAGCGGGAAGCGAGAATCCAATGTTTACATCGAAACACCGGTGCGGAAAACGGAGACAACATGGATAGTTTTGCGGCACCGCTCGCGGCAGTAAAACACTTCCCTGAAGGACAACAAGGACACGCACATGGCAAACACGTCCTGGGGAGAAACACGCAGACGTTTTGGGCGAGGACGAAGAGGAAACAGAAGAGCCTGGCGTTACCTGCGTGAAACAAGCGAGTGATGAAGAAAAAAGTGGTTCAGGCTCGTGGACAGAGGGAGACCAGGCTTGTAAACCTTAGACCTTCATCAAACACCGGGAAACGTCACCAACATGTTCAGTGAAGGTTCTTGGATGAACAAAACCCGCACTGAGCTACACTGACGTCAAACAACATGGTTTTACCGAGTGATACTGAGGTAAGCTTTTAACGTTAACGTTTTCTAACATAATAAACCAGCGGGAGATGTGGCTAAACATGAAGTCAATCTTCAAAATGTTTGCAATATCGTGACTGATACATTTTATAATAGTTTAAACTCAAATAGCTCGTTTTATTTCGGTCATTCTTTGTTTGTTTTGACTGCGGAAAAAGTGAAATCTGATGTTTAGTCGATTGATTTGTGTAAAATGTCCGATGTTCATTTGCGGCTGGAAGATTGACGCCTTTTATTTTGTCGGGACAACAGGAAGTGTTTCGTTGCTGTTAGCGGAGCTTTGACATCAGTGTCACTGCAGGTTTCTGTTTCGTTTTTACCGCGGACCGGATTATTTGTTGTTATCTCGTGTAAAAGGCGAGTTTAGACGGAGCGTTTGTGTTTGTGATCGATCATGAGACTGACCCGAGAGAAGACGAGACGCTCGCGCTGATGGGAGGAGTTATTTTGAGGCGTGGGACTGACCTGCACACGGAGCAGCTGGACGTGCTTTGAAGACGTGATGGAGACTTTATTAAAACCCTGGAGGGTCACACAACATTTGTTGTTTGCCCTGTTTCCAAACATAGTCACAGAAGGTTTGAAAAGTGGCTAAATCTGTGTCAAAGTTACGCTCGGATCAGCTCCTCCGCAGCGTCCCCATCAGCCCGGGTTCCCGTTTGTTACTTCCTGCACGTGAGTTTTCATTTACACCAGTATGAGACAAATTCCTAACATGGGGAATATTTCTACTGCTATAGTTTCTAATAAAAGCCCCGGCCTGTTTTAGAGACCGGCTTTAATTTGCCTCCGCCAGCCACAAACCCGGCCTCTGTTAGAGACCCGGCCACTAATGGAATACAGGCCAGTATTAGAGAATTTACGGTAGCTTTTTCCAACTGGCCAAATTGTAAGTTAGTGATGAAGATGCTTGAACGGATCACCAAATACCTTGGCTCACCTTGAAGCTGGTGGTGATGGACGCGTACTTGTTGTCGGCTGTCTCGGAGTTGCCAATCAGGTAGTCCCAGCTGGTGAACATCTTCCAGGCGAAGGTGAACTCGCCGTCCTCGCCGTCCCCTCCGCCCACATCCGCATTCTTAGCCATCCTAAACACAGGACAGATAGCTATTCATGTTTTTTATTCTTGCTGTATGATATAAGAGGCCAACATATACACAAAGTTCACTATGTCTTCTAGCCTGGCATGAGAATTTTCTTCTTCTCTACAACAAATCTATCACCTTGCCTTTTCCTTCCTGAGTTTTAATGGTTGGGATTGACAGTCGGATTATTACCTTGTGCCTCAAGGTCCATCATGAAAGACTTGAGCTGATACAGTTGAGCTTTTGCCTTTGTTTAACCTGCTACTTGCTGTCCCCCCTGTTCAGGAGGCTAGGATTAGGGTCAGGGGTCAGGGTATTTAAAGGCAAATGCGATGTAAGTTGCGTTTCACTCACTCATATTTTCAGAAACTAGAAGTCAAATGGAATATCTAGTTGTGGGAAGTTTAAAAAAATGTGAAACCAGGCTTTACAGTGGTTTAAACTGTGTGTGAAGTGCAATACTTTCTGATGCAGAACTAGCATTAGCGGCAACCACTAGATGGAGGTGTTACAGCAATGGCGGCCAATGGCACCGCCCTGTATGGTGGTCACGGTACTCATGGCTACCTGCAGCCATTGGACTCACTCCAGACCACATTTGCCAACTACTGGAGATCTGTTTTAACACCATGTATTTCCAGTTTGGGGATGACTTCTACAGACAGATTCACAACTATTGGCTCTCCAGCTCTCGCTTCATTTCCAGGCATCAAACCCAGCGACTGGTTCAGATACATGGATACCTGGGTCGAAATGAAACATTCATCAATGCTGTGAATCCCAGCATTGAATGTACTCAGTAGGACACTAAGGAGAACCAACTTGACTTTTTAGACTGTAGGGTGATCATATGGGAAAACAGGCAACTTCAGACAACACAGTGACCAATACCTGCTCCTCCAACCATCCTCTCCAGCACAAACTAGGGGTCAGGACGCTCCAACACAGAGCTTAACAGGGGCCTACTAGTGCAGAGGAAAAGACCAAAGAGGTGCAACATGTCCAGAGAGGCCTCTCAGTCTGCGGGTATCCTAAATGCTCCTTCACTAAAGTACAAAGGGTAAGAAGTAGCTGGGGTCTCAGAGAAGCTTCAGAGAATCTTAAAGGTCCTATTATCATGCAAAATCGACTTTTCTTAGCTTTTAGCCATATTGTTTTGCTATTTCCTTATCAAAAACACCCCGGAGTGGTTTTTGGCTTCATTCACACAGTTCTCAGCATCCCAACGCACCCACTGAGCATCTGAACAGATGTCATGTTTGCGCTGCAAGCATTGAAGAAGGAGCTCTTTGTAACCAGGGTATCTGCAGCGTTGGACAAGTCAAATTTAAGAATTTTTAAGACCTTTTTAAGACCACAAAATCTCAAAAATAAGACCTGATTTTGAACGCGCAATATATAAATGGACTGTAAAGAAAATCACTGTCACAAAAGTCCAAGTGTCAAACTGTTGTTTCTGATTTCACAGTGGGATGTACAAATGTAAGAACATTTTTCACATTAGGCATTTTAAAACCATTCAAGTTTTAACAACCTCATCCCATAATACCCATAATAAGAATATTGAGATTGAATAATTACTCACAATTATCGACTGAATGAAAGGAAACTACAGATATTTAGTTTTTGTATTTAAAATGCTTTGTAATACTTGAGCTGGTAAACATTCACTGTTTCTAAAAATAATTCCTAAACTCTGCTGACTTCAGTGTTTTTTTTGGGCGGATAAAGCTCTGAAGGAGAGTCCTTCTGCCTCGCTCAACTATCGCTGAGTTTACGCGTTGTTTGTGGCGGCGGCCAGTGCGTCAGCGTCGCTTCGCCCTCTCGGACCATGAGCGGCACCGGGCGGCTCCTCATCGGTGCTTCTGTGCATTTATTTGTCGACTTTTTAAATTAAATTGTGCGCAAATAATTGTGTCGTTGAACGCTAATTTTTAAGACCAGTTTACCCTGGATTTAAGACCAAATAGGCCGAATTTTAGACTTTTTAAGGCCTTAAATTTGGATTCTTGAATTTTAGACTTTTTAAGACCCCGCGGATCCCCTGTGTAACCTACTCTGGACACGCCTGTTCTTTTTTCTTAATTAACGATAATGTCATGGAGAAAAAAAAGCGCGTTTGGCTAAGAGCTTTTTTCTCTCCGGGATTCGGCAAACTATCACCAAATAATTCCGGGTTTGTAAAATACCTCCAGAAAATACTTATATTTAGTACAAAAATGAATGCTCCATAGTGGTAGTGGTACAATATATATCATAAAAATCGAGAGTTACGTATGTAACTAAGGTTCCATGAATTCCGAATGACCGCCAGAGTCCTGGATAGCACCAGGATATCTATGACATGTGCGCAGCACAGAGGTCGAGAATATATACCAACAAAATCACGCCATTGGACGTGACCTGGGTGACGTCAGTGTTTATAAACCGAATGTACCCAGCGCTCGTTTCTTTTCGGAGTACTCGCAAGGACTCTGAGTGACGAGAAACTCTGGCGGTCATCTGGAATTCATAGAACCTTAGCTACATACGTAACTCTTGTTCTATTCCTCCTGACCGCCAGAGGGCGCTGCTATAGCACCTGAATGACTAATACCAACAGAGTCTACACTTACATCAGTTGCGGACAGCACCACTGAGGCCACCGCGTGGGGCGCAGTCACATTCACTCTGTAGAAGCGGGCGAAGGTACAGGACGAAGTCCATGTAGCCGCAGCACAAATGTCACTCAGTGGAACGCCTCTCAGATCAGCACTTTCCATTGGTTCAAATGGTGGAGAACATAAGCCTTCCAGAACTAGGGAAAGGTCCCATGAAGGTAAGCGTGGAAGCCTTGCAGGGCGCAGACGCAGAGCATCTTTCAAAAAACGACATACTAAAGAATGTGAACCCACCAACTGACCATCTACAAAGATGTGTCGAGCAGATATAGCAGTGACATATACTTTTATAGTGGAGACAGAAAGACCTTTCTCCAGCAGTTCCTGTAAATAGTTTAGTAATATTGGCACATGGCAACGGTCTGGATCCACCTTACGACTTTCACACCAATTCACAAACAGCTTCCATCTGTTGTCATACAATGTCCTGGTAGACATGACACGCGCATTAAGGACAGTCTGTACAACACCCTGGTCACAGGAGTTCAACAAGGAGTCCGGCCCTTCAATGGCCACAGGTACAGACGAAGGCGCTTTGGGTGAGGGTGCCAAATGCTCCCTTCTAGTTGCAACAGCAGGTCCTTCCTCTGAGCGAGAGCTCAAGGTCTAGATCCTCCCTGGCCAAAATGGAGCAACCAGCAGGACTCTGTGATTGCTCTTTTCTATCCTGTGTAGTGTCAACATTAGTAGTGGAAGAGGGGGAAAGGCATACAGGAGCCTCTCTGGCCATGAGTGTGCCAGAGCATCCTGCCCCAGCGGACTGTCCAGTTCCGACAGAGAGAACCACAGTAGACAATGTGTTGTTACGCCCGAGGCGAAAAGGTCCACCTCCGCTTCCCCATACCTCTGCCAGATCATCTGGATGACAACTGGGTTCAGTCTCCAGACTCCCGGTGGCGGTCTCTGCCTGGAGAGTAGATCCGCAGCACAATTCTGCACACCGGGCAGAGGAACCACTCTGATGTTGTGAAGGCGAGCCCACAGGAGGAGCTTCTGAGCCTCGGTCAGTGAGTGAGCGGACCTGGTGCCCCCCTGATGGTTTATGTTGTAAACTGTAGACCGGACAAGGACATGTTTTCCCCTCAGAGCAGGAAGAAAATGCTTCAGAGCTAGCCGAACAGCACCCAGCCTGTAAGTGACGCTTCTGTAACAACCACTTCCCGACGAGAGGGGAGGGAGCCTAGAGGGACGGCCCTGCAGATGAAGTCTCTGTTCCCCCAGGGACTGAGGTCCGCAAAACACTGGCTGGAGAACCGAAACAGTGTGCCTCTGTGCCTGTGTTGGTGCAACTCGGGGTCGAGGCCTAGGCTGTTGATCCAAACCTGTAGGGGGCGCAAGAACAGAAGCCCCACGATGCCACCGATGACATGGCCATCAGTTTGCCCATTAGTTGGAGAAGTAGACCGTAGGACAGTTCCACACGTCGTCGAACGTGTGAGACGAGACAAACCGCATCCTCCACCCTCTGTGGAGATGAGGAGGCAGTCATGGCCCGAGAATGATAATCAATGATTATGCCGATGAAGACAGCTTGTTGACTGGGATTCAAAGAAATCTTTGTGAAATTCACTGTGAGTCCCAACTGAGACACGTGGTTCAAAAGGAGGGCCGTGTCGTTGCGTGCCTGCTCCTGAGTCGGAGCGCACATAGGCCAGTCGTCTAAGTAGGGGAGGATTCGTAGTCCACGGGCTTGCAGCGGGGCAAGCGCGAGGCGCCACCAGCACATGGAAATAGGCGTCCTTTAGGTCAACACATGTGAACCAATCCCCTGGTGTGATAGCTTGAAGGACGTCCACTGTGCAAAGCATGTGAAACCGTAGCACTTTGATATAACGATTCAGGTATCTGAGATCGAGGATAGGGTGAAAACCGCCATCCTTCTTTGGAACAAGAAAGTAATTTGAATCATTAAAAAAGGCACTTGGAGTAGTAGTTTCTGCAGGTGGTTTATCAATTCCCAGCCGGGATAAATCCAGTTGCACAGCCTGTTTAACAAAGGATAATCCAGGTCCAGACTCAGAATATTGAGAGCCCCCTACAGAGGGGCTTAGGGATCGCTCTCTACCCTCCCGGTCCACCATGTAACTTGCATCTTCGCCCCTGAACAAGGAATCAGTAGCAGCAATAGATATGGTGTCGTCTTCCCGTACACCAGTGTCAAACGGGTTGGTCTGGTCAGCGTGACCCTCATAGACAGTGGGAGGAGGAGTCACTGAGTCATTGGGGTGTAGACTCAGAAGTAAGGACTTAATCTGAGCAAACTCCGAAGCCAAAGTATCAACCTTAGCGGACAATACACCGTCATGGCGCCCCTTCTTGGCCGAGGGGGCTTCACCATCTGTGGGCTTACGGCGCTTCGGTTCCTTCCTGGGGCCGGAGACCAAGGTCCCCTGATGCATCATGCTCTCCACCGGCACCAGTCCAGCAGACCTCTCCGCCAGTGGCATACAGACACAGTCCCTCAAATGTCCAATCCTGAGACACGAGGGGCACATCATATGTCCATCCTCAGAGCTCAGCGGAGCCAAGCAGTTATTTACAGCTGTTCACTAACGACATCACGGCCCACACGGACACTGATGACAATACAAGGCTACGGAGCGGGAGTCACTCACAGCCACAGCAATAACCAAAGGCACGGAGCAAGAATCACTCACAGCCAAAATTGTAGCCAATACTAGCTTGTACAATAGCACGGAGCGGGTTTCACTCAAAGCCAAGGGGCAACACAAGGCACGAAGCAAGAATAGCTCGCTGCCAGCGCACAGGAGTAGGGAGCGGGAGTCACTCACCAACAGATTAGGGAAGGCACGGAGTGGGAACCACTCACAGTCGCAACAAATGGCAAAATTGCGGGAGCGCAGAAAAAATATATCGTAAGAGCGGACAACACTCACAACTATCACAGCAAGATACTTGCCACTGATAAAACACACTACAGGCTAAGCTAGCCTATTGAGGAAATAGCAGCAAACGCCAAAACACTTAACGCTAGCTGGCCCAGGTCGAACAACAACCAGTCAGCCCAAACTTAGCAGTTATAACTAGCACAAGAAAAGTGACCCGGCTAACCAGGGACGGGTGGCTGGAAAAAGATGTACTTACGATAAGGAGTTCCAACGAAGGACAGTCAAGCTGTGTCTCGCAGCCTCAGGAGGAAGTGGGAAATGGCACGCAACTCCAACCAGATGGTCAGCGAGGCTACAAGCGAGAGCTGCAATCGTATCCAAAATGTTTATCCAATATCCAACCACTGCACGAAGCGAGAACGTAGAAAAGAAACGAGCGCTGGGTACATTGGGTTTATAAACACTGACGTCACCCCGGTCACGTCCAATGGCGTGACTTTGTTGGTATATATTCTCAAGCACCGCCCTCTGGCAGTCAGGAGGAATGAAATAGAAGCCTATACTTTACTTTGGGATGGCTAAAATAACATGATTCAGATCCTTTAAGACAACACAGAATTCCAGTGCACCACAAACTTGTGAAAACACAAAAATGTGTTCACTCTAAAGACAAAAGGCCTAGCCACAAACAAAGCAATGTGGTTAATTCTATTTGGTGCAAAGAACATTACATTGGAGAAACCAAACAACAGCTACAGAAAGACTTTATCTGTTAACACCGCAGGGAAACTTTAAATCCAAATAGCAGCCGTCAGCCATTTTTTTAAATTATCAATTATCACAACTATTCAAGCAATCACAAAATGTAGGCTTTTACTAACATTTTACAACGTCGTTCACGTTAAAATCTACACATGAATAGTTTGGAGCTTTTTTTCAAATCGTATATAATGCTTGATGCATCATTTATAAACCTATGTATAGACACAACAAAAAGTTTGAATTTGACATACTAGTAGACCTAGACCTGTGCAAGTCCTCTGACCCAGTTAGCAAAGGTGAATGGGGAAGTTTACAATCAAAATCTAAAAATTGGTTAGGATGCATTTGGTGATATTTACAGCTCAACTTCATGTTCTCGTAGCCTCCAAAGCACCCTTCCTCTCTCTCAGCAGCAGAACCATCAGCCTCCTGAGCCTCATCAATTCCTCTTCACCATCGGCGTCTCTCAAAAACACCTATCACCCTCCCCTTTCATCACCTCCCTTAGTGGGCAGCTTGGACTCACGTTCGGATGACCACCATGAGGCTGTACCCGAAGGTGCCGATGCCAACCAGGAGGTAGGACAGGGGCAGCCTGAACTTGAGCAGCCCGATGGTCCTCTGGCTGTTGTAGTATCCGTAAAACATGATGGAGTATTTACAGTAGCCCTGGAAGCGAAAGGCAAATGTAAGAAGGTTAACACTGTTTGCCCATGTAAAGTGACATTGGGCTTCATTCATGAACGCTTTCTTTAGAAAAAGTTGGTGATTACCGCTTAAACAGTCAGATTCACAATGTGTTCTAAAGTGTTTACACATAACAATGACAAGTCACCAATGTGGAGGGAATTTGAGGATTCGGGGCTTCACGCAAGCTATTACTTGTTTCAATGTGTTGCCATTAATCACACTAATTATTACACACATTCACGAATATTGCGGTACGTTTGTTAAGTGATTATGTCATCACTCTACTTCCGGGTCCAATGAAACTTAAAAGGAAATATTTGATCTCACAAACTTCAACAAACAAAAAAATGGGAAGGTTTTCTCAGATGAAGAATGATGTTTTATTTTGGTTAAACTTGAAATGAGCGCAAGCGTGAGAGAAAACAGCAATTCCTACTCCGATGTACCGATGCTACGTATCACGCTGAACAACAAATCACCTCTGATCCTCCCGAAAGGACACGCTCCGATGTGAACTCCACCAATGGGGGTGAATAGTAACATTCGCAAAATATTATTTTTGCCAAAAACATGCGCCACAAATATCACAAGGATGCGCTTTGTTATCATTAGCATGGCATTCACATCATATTGACTGTGTAACACTAGGGGGTGTGGCCTAGCGAGGTGGAGGGAACGTAGACAATGACATGTTATTAATAGACCGTCAGTACTCACTCCTTCCTGTTTGCTATAACAACTAAGTTTGAGGGGGAAGTCATGGCGGATTTGCAGACTCCCCAGCTCTGACGAAGCATGTTCCTAAAAAGGGCATAAGGGCGGGATCTTCACTGTAGACTCAGCCCTTGCATGACGTGTATTTGGGTCACAGCCGCGCAGCTCTAATGCTAACAGTTCGGGCCTCATTAGTATACAGGATGATTTCTATATAGATTTCTTATATCTAGCTGTAGAAATTTAGGAAGATTCGGCACCAGGCCTTAAAGTTGTTTTCAACGTGTCTAAAGTGCAATGGTAGCTTTTGAAAGACTAGCTTGTTCTGCCGCCCCATATGTCGGTACTACAGCAACGTTGGCCCCGAGCATCGTGGTCATAAAGCAGCGCAACCAGCGGCCATTGGAAGAGGAGTGTGTAAAGGGAATGATTATTTTTCATTATTTTTTGAGGCATCTTCTGTCAGACTTTGAGTAGCCTATTGGCTCAGTCAGGTCCTAATGGTTGTGTTGTTGTCCACTATAAGCAAAAAAAAAACATCACTCGAAGGTAGCGGTTAGCGTGTAGCATGAAGCTAACATTAGTATAGTGGTTAGCATTCCCTGTTATATATGCACAAATGTGGGCCGTTGAACCACTCTGTCCTTCGCCATGTCTCTGCGTCTTTATTTGGTAGAAAATACATCCATAAGTAGGCTACTCAGTTGCTCAAGTACCTGAAATTACTCAAGTACCTCAACTTTTTCAAGTAATTTCATCACACAATTCTTTTCATTTCTACTTAAGTATAATTTTTTAAGGCGAGACGCTGCAGCTGAATAGGGAAATAATTTAAATTTACAGATATCAATTTGAAACTTTTGCTGTCGATCACTGGCATAAATGTGAGAAAAAAATACATTGCAAGTTTTCTGTCATTTTATCTTTTCATATAAGAACAAGGTGTTTTATGCCTAAAAATGCCCCAAATTTCACATCTTTTCGGCGACGAAATCTGAATAATGGATAGAGCTACATTCAAATGTATGGTTTCATTTTATTGATAAATGAGTTACCAAGACTTTCTCAGAGGGGATTTTGGATTTCTTGTTTAGTTTTAAAATAAGCTGTTTTTTAGTGGAAAAGTTTGTAAAAATGGAATTTTCGCCTCATTTTTTGACATTGAGAACTCAATAAATGGGGCTTTAGGGATTAGATAATAAAAAATCCCTCTGAAAAAATCTTCCAAATATTGTTCAGTCCAAGGCTGGAAAATTTGAAGTCTTTATGTCCGACTGACGTGGACAAAGTGTCGCCACAATGACAGAAAAATGTGTTTTGAGAAAAAGGCCCTTGAAATTGCATTCTCCCATATAAGTCTATGGGGGAACATTGAATCAGCGCAATATTTAAACATGTTATTGTGAAGATTAGGCATGTTTTCTGTTTCCAGGTGAAAGCTTATATGTTCAGAGACCAATTTGGCCCAAAACCTGAAAACTGAAAAAATTGAGTTTTGCCTGCAGTGTCTCCCCTTAAATAACAATGCTCTTACTTCACTTCTCCACAGTGAGTAAATCTGTAAGCACCAAAACCTTCATCTGACATGAACATGTATCTGTTTTATTATTTAAACTTTATTGCTGGACAATATCTCAAAACATTTCTTTTTAATTGTTATAGCTTCTTCTTCTCTCTCTTTTTTTTGTAATATCAGATTTTCCATGTTTTTTTGTTTATGTTGTCCTATTGCATCCCCATAATAAAAATAAACTGATCACTGTTATTCTCTCAAAGAATTTGTAAATAAGATAATTTGTAGAAATGTGTTATTGATCATGAGAAAGGGTTTATTTTGACTGATAAGATTCTAAAACTGTAGATTGTTTGCACGCAACAGTTGTCCAGACAGTTCTTACAATCTATTCTTACAGAAAAATAAACTTTAAGCCAAGAACTAATTTTGTGAATGCCAAGCGTAAAAAGGGTTCAAGTGCATATTTCATGAATGAGGCCCATTGTTCTTTTTGGGAATTACCAAAGCAAAAGACTGCAAAGCAATTTGATTTGCTGATTTGCCATTGTAGACCGACGTTTAAACCTTAAACATTTTATCAATATTATGAGTTCTCACATTGAAGTCCATGAGCACAGAGTAGTCCTGGGCAGTGTCCTGGTCTTCCCGCGGAACTGTTTTCCTGGGAACCGATCCGTACGGCAGGCCCATCAAAACCTGGCAGTTAGAGCACAGAGAATCAGTCATCTAGTTAGTAGAAAAAGATTCACCCAAGTCGAGATTTAGAAAAGAAGCAACCTATTCCCAAACATACCACTAATCGATTTGCGCGTGAGTAAACTCTTGGTAAATGACCCGCCAAGAGTTGTGTTTAAAGTTGCACTAAAGACCAAACTGCGACGAAAAATTTGCAGTTTGAAATTCGTGAGAAAAACCTGTATCGGTCGACCTCTAGTTCGCCTGGAACAAGAGAAGGAGGTGGTGATTTACAATGTGCGGAATACCGGGAAAAAAGAAAGAAAAACTTTGAATAAGGCTTTTCTTTTTAGATGTAAGATGGTAGGTAACACTTTACATTACGGGCCGGTAAGTCCGTGGTACTATAGTGGTAATTACAGTGGTAATTCTTGGTACTTCTTGTGATACATCTACTTATTGGTAATTCAAGGATGCTACAGCAGCAATTCATAGGTAGTAAATGTGCTACTTCTACATACAGAATTAATTTCTAGGATTGTGTGACTACAAAACAACATAAAACAGCATTAGGGAAAACAAGAAGTACAACCTTCATTACTAAGAGTTACCACTGTATCTAGAAGTACATACCTTGTAATTGTCACTATAGTATCCTTTAAGTACCACAATAAGTACCTAGAATTGCCACTGTAATTACCACTGTAAGTACCACTGTAAGAACCACAATAAGTACCTAGAATTGCCACTGTAATTACCACTGTAAGTACCACTGTAAGAACCACAATAAGTACCTAGAATTACCACTGTAAGTACCACTGTAAGAACCACAATAAGTACCTAGAATTGCCACTGTAATTACCACTGTAAGTACCACTGTAAGAACCACAATAAGTACCTAGAATTACCACTGTAATTTCCACTGTAAGTACCACTGTAACAACCACAATAAGTACCTAGAATTACCACTGTAATTACCACTGTAATTACCACTGTAAGTACCACTGTAAGAACCACAATAAGTACCTAGAATTGCCACTGTAATTACCACTGTAAGTACCACTGTAAGTACCACTGTAAAAACCACAATAAGTACCTAGAATTGCCACTGTAAGTATCACTGTAACTACCACTGTAAGAACCACAATAAGTACCTAGAATTGCCACTGTAATTACCACTGTAAGTATCACTGTAAGTACCACTGTAAAAACCACAATAAGTACCTAGAATTGCCACTGTAATTACCACTGTAAGTACCACTGTAAGAACCACAATAAGTACCTAGAATTACCACTGTAATTTCCACTGTAAGTACCACTGTAAGAACCACAATAAGTACCTAGAATTACCACTGTAATTACCACTGTAAGTACCACTGTAAGAACCACAATAAGTACCTAGAATTACCACTGTAATTACCACTGTAAGTACCACTGTAAGAACCACAATAAGTACCTAGAATTACCACTGTAATTACCACTGTAAGTACCACTGTAAGAACCACAATAAGTACCTAGAATTGCCACTGTAATTACCACCATAAGTACCACTGTAATTACCAAGGACTTACCGGCCCGTAATGTAAAGTGTTACCTCTTAGGTCAACACAGCCGTTTTTGACCAGGACCAGTTGAAAGTATTATTTATTTGCTCTCGACAGACAACGTAGATCAATGAACTATGTGAACTTCGGTGTGGACACAGAAATGGGTTGGTGTGTTTGGAGCCCGCTGACCTCTGGGATGACCACCAGTCCGAAGGTGAGCCCGAACAGCACCATGTTGAGGCCGTACATCCAGCGCAGGAAGATAAAGTATGACGCCACGGATGAGCCAAAGTGACCTGGAAGAAGTGCGAGTGAAGTAAAGTAAAAGGTCGTCGTTAGAGGTTCAAAATAAAAAAGTTAAAAGTCTGTAGAGTGAGGGCCAGTGAGACTTTACTGACTTTCCACTTCCTTGATGCGGCTCTCCCAGGGAATACAGGAGGTGCGGAAGTTCTCAAAGTCCCTCTGGAACTTGATCCATTTCTGTGAATCAGAGGTGAGCGTTTCGAGAATGGAGAAGTCATATGAGGTTCTTGAATCAGTACAGCCCCCACCCTTCCTTTAGCTTAACAGTGTGTTGGTGGTGCAGACCTTGGTCATCATGACTTTGTAGGCGTACCACTTCCGGCCTTTGCCTTTGCCCAGTGCCCCTTCAAACTTGTCCACAAATTCCTGTGCCTCCCTGCAAAAAAATACACTCCATGACATCTCTTCTGTTCTCATCCTCATGATTAAGGTTTGGTCTGTCCCTCAGGCGAATGTGTCTCTGTGAGGTTTAGTCTGTCCCTCAGGTGAATGTGTCTCTGTGGGGTTTGGTCTGTCCCTCAGGCAAATGTGTCTCTGTGGGGTTTGGTCTGTCCCTCAGGCGAATGTGTCTGTGGGGTTTGGTCTGTCTCTCAGGCGAATGTCTCTGTGAGGTTTGGTCTGTCCCTCAGGCGACTGTGTCTCTGTGAGGTTTGGTCTGTCCCTCAGGTGAATGTGTCTCTGTGAGGTTTGGTCTGTCCCTCAGGCGAATGTGTCTCTGTGAGGTTTGGTCTGTCCCTCAGGCGAATGTGTCTCTGTGGGGTTTGGTATGTCCCTCAGGTGAATGTGTCTCTGTGGGGTTTGGTCTGTCCCTCAGGCGAATGTGTCTCTGTGAGGTTTGGTCTGTCCCTCAGGTGAATGTGTCTCTGTGAGGTTTGGTCTGTCCCTCAGGCGAATGTGTCTCTGTGAGGTTTGGTCTGTCCCTTAGGTGAATGTGTCTCTGTGGGGTTTGGTCTGTCCCTCAGGCAAATGTGTCTCCGTGGGGTTTGGTCTGTCCCTCAGGCGAATGTGTCTCCGTGAGGTTTGGTCTGTCCCTCAGGCGAATGTGTCTCTGTGAGGTTTGGTCTGTCCCTCAGGCGAATGTGTCTCTGTGGGGTTTGGTCTGTCCCTCAGGCGAATGTGTCTCTGTGGGGTTTGGTCTGTCCCTCAGGCGAATGTGTCTCTGTGGGGTTTGGTCTGTCCCTCAGGCGAATGTGCCTCTGTGGGATTTGGTCTGTCCCTCAGGTGAATGTGTCTCTGTGGGGTTTGGTCTGTCCCTCAGGTGAATGTGTCTCTGTGGGATTTGATCTGTCCCTCAGGCGAATGTGTCTCTGTGGAGTTTGATCTGTCCCTCAGGCGAATGTGTCTCTGTGGGGTTTGATCTGTCCCTCAGGCGAATGTGTCTCTGTGGAGTTTGGTCTGTCCCTCAGGCGACTGTGTCTGTGGGATTTGGTCTGTCCCTCAGGCGAATGTGTCTCTGTGGGGTTTGGTATGTCTTTAAGGCGAATGTGTCTCTGTGGGGTTTGGTATGTCTTTAAGGCGAATGTGTCTCTGTGGGGTTTGGTATGTCTTTAAGGCGAATGTGTCTCTGTGGGGTTTGGTATGTCTTTAAGGCGAATGTGTCTCTGTGGGGTTTGGTATGTCTTTAAGGCGAATGTGTCTCTGTGGGGTTTGGTATGTCTTTAAGGCGAATGTGTCTCTGTGGGGTTTGGTTTGTCCCTCAGGCGAATGTGTCTCTGTGGGGTTTGGTCTATCCCTCAGGTGAATGTATCTCTGTGGGGTTTGGTCTGTCCCTCAGGCGAATGTGTCTCTGTGAGGTTTGGTCCGTCCCTATATGTTGTGGACATGTCTTACTTGAGGTTTGTGAGTCTGCGGCCCATCCTCCAGGGCTTATTGCGGATGTTGGCGATGAGCTTCTTCTTCTCCTCCACCTCCTCCATCAGCTGGGCCATCTCTCCCTCAGACATGGAGTCCTCTTCCTCAGAGTTGGAGTTGGAGTCTGAGGAGCTGCACCAGGGAACACACAGACTCAACAACACCCCAAGGACACGATAATGTCAAACCGTGTCCATGCTGTTCTCGGTCAACACACATGCCCAAAGGCGATGCATTTGATCCAATCACAGATAAAGGTCAGCACACACTACACGACTTTCATGACCGATTTTGATCTCATTTTCAGTCGCACAGAGTCGTGTCTCGTAGTGTAAGGGGGACACGACTGGACTTGTGTAATGTGGACAGCAGAAAGACGCAACTAGCAGGAAATCAAACTACACTGCGTTCAAAGGTCATTTTCACACCTTCAGGGATCCTAAAAGGGCCTAAAGAGACTGACCAGCTCTCTCCCCATGATTCTGGCCCAAAACATGACTCTTCCCCCTCCTTACTGACGTCACAGCCTTGTTGGGACATTGTTCCAACTATCCGCTACTCCATTGATTTGACCATCCAGGGTTACACGGCCTCATCAGTGAACAAGACTGTTTGATAATGAGTCCTCATGTATTCCTCAGGCCGTTGCAGCCGTTTCTGTTCATCAGCTTCAATTAACAGGGGAGGCACGGAGAGAGGGTTTATGCGCAACTGCAGCCTCTGGAGGGTCCTACACCTTGATGTTCGGGAGACTCCAGAGGCACCAGCAGCTTCAAATACCCGTCTGCTGCTTTGTAGCATCTGTTCTCTTAATCTGATGTGTTTGTCTGGCAGAAACCGTCCATATTGTGCCTTTATCTGCACAAACCCGAGCGTGTCTGAATCATCATACTCTTCTCAGTCATTATGTGTGAACCCCCAGACGTTCTATACTCACGCTAAATCCAGCCATGTAGTGTGGACCCCCCCATTCTTTATAAAAATCTGAACAAAAGACTGAACAAATCGTGTAGTGTGCGCTGACCTTAAAGCTTAAAATGAAATGTAGATGAACAACAAACCACAGTGGTTGTAAAACTGTACAGAAGTCTATCACGAAATGTTTAGCATCAAACCTCACAGTATTATTTTTAACTTGTATCTTGTAAGAAAAAGTGCTTTTGTGATGTAGCAGCATATACAAGAAATGTTCTGCCGTGCAGCTTTAAGAACGTACCTGTCTCCTTTCTTCTTTTTCTTCTTGTCATTGTCCTTCCCTTTGTCCTTGCCTTTGTCCTTGCCCTTGTCCTTGCCTTTGTCTTTCCCTTTGGCATCTCCCTTCTTCCCTTTGTCCTCCTGCTCTTTTGCTCCCTTCTTCCCTCCCTTCCGGCCCTTCTTCGGTTCCTCCTCGCTGTCCTCGCTCTCCTGCCCTTTGCGGCCTCTCTTCTTGTTGGCAGCCGCTCCCCCGCGCTTCTTCCTGGGGTTGTCTTCTTCCTCGCTGTCCTAGTTGTAAAGATCAAGGTCAAGCTTATTTATAGAGCACATTTAAAAGCTGTGTACAGAGTAAAAGTGCTTTCCACATTCAATTTTTTCACTCATAGGCTTTTCATCCTAGGCCTTGCTGATGGGCCGATGGCCGATGATAAAAAGTGCACCATCCCTACTGTGAACTATGGAGGTGGTTTGCTGATGTTTTGGGGATGTTAAAGTTAGCAAAGGAACTGGAAACCTGGTCAAAATTGATGGCAGGATGAATGCACAGTTTATCAAAAAAAACACTGGAGGAGAATTTGCGCTCATCAGCCCGGAAGTTGCGCATGTGTCGCACTTGGACGTTCCAACATGACAACGAGCCAAAACACAAGGCCAAGTCGACCTGCCACTGGCTCCAGCAGAATAAAGTGAAGGTTCTGGAGTGGCCGTCTCAGTCTCCTGACCTCGATATCATTGGGCCACTGTGGGGAGAGCTCAAATGCGCTGTTCATGCAAGACAGCCCAGGACCTTACAGGAACTGGAGGCTTTTGGCAAAGAGGAATGGTCTGCTCTACCATTAGATTGATAGGGTCATTGTGGCATTTTATTTTGTTATGGTGATTTGGAATGAGTTAAGTTTAGTTTTTTAGTTGTTATTTTTTTATTTTTCCACAATAAATGGCTTCATAACTGTTAGGGAATTCTCCATCAGGAGCATCAATGACCATGAGTGAAAAAAAAAGTTTTTGTGTTTTCGTTCATATTCTTTGAGGAATGCTCTATAATCCACCAGGGTGTGTACACTTATTGGCACGACTGTAATGCAATTAAGGCGAGACCCTGCAGGTGAATAGGGAAAAAATGTATATTTACAGATATCAATTTGAAACTGTTGCTGTCGATCACTGGCATAAATGTGAGGAAAAAATACATTGCAAGTTTTCTTTCATTTTATCTTTTCATATAAGAACAAGGTGTTTTATGCCTAAAAATGCCCCAAATTTCCCATCTTTTCGGCGACGAAATCTGAAAAATGGATAGAGCTACGTTCAAATTTATTGTTTCATTTTATTGGTAAATGAGCCAAGACTTTTTCAGAGGGGATTTTGGATTTCTTGTTTAGTTTGAAAATAAGCTGTTTTTTAGTGTAAACATTTGTAAAAAAATAAATTTTCGCCTTATTTTTTGACATCCATCCATCCATTTTCTTCCGCTTTATCCGGGGCCGGGTCGCGGGGGCAGCAGTCTCAGCAGAGATGCCCAGCTGTTCTGGGGGGACCCCGAGGCGACACCAGGCCAGCTCGGAGACATAGTCCCACCACCGTGTCCTGGGTCTTCCATTTTTTGACATTCAAAACTCAATAAATGGGGCTTAAGGGATTAAATAATTAAATCTTCCAAATATTGCTCAGTCCAAGGCTGGAAAATGTGAAGTCTTTAGGTCCGACTGACGTGGACATAGTGTCGCCACAATGACAGAAAAATGTGTTTTGAGGAAAAGGCCCTTGAAATTGTGTTCTCCCATATAAGTCTATGGGGGAACATTGAATCAGCGCAATATTTAAACATGTTATTGTGAAGATTAGGCATATTTTCTGTTTCCAGGTGAAAGTTTAAATGATCAGAGACCAATCTGGCCCAAAACCTGAAAACTGAAAAAATTGAGTTTTGCCTGTAGTGTCTCCCCTTAATGCGATAATGCAGTTAATGCAGTCTAAAAGCCTGTCATATCCCAAAGGATAATTAGTAGAAAGTCCAGTGATCCTTGTGTAATGTTTTTCCATTAGTTTATTGATAGATATAACTGATAAGTAATATGTAACATCTTGCTTCCAAGAAAAGGTGTTACATATTAACATTTTTTCTTGCTTCGCTTTTTGCGCAATGTATGTTTGTATATAATTTTACTTAATATATGTTGTAAATGTTTGTAAATAGTGTGTGGAAGATGGTCACATGACCACCCAATCAGTACTTAAGGCCACCTGGTGCCGCTTTTTTAAAACATATGCCCTGAGGACAACCATCTCTAGGTCAAAACGAGTGCCTCAGATCCTCTTTTTCCTTTGTTTATTAAAGATAAGATTGTATTTATCTCACACTGGAGAAAAGAGAACATTCACCTTTTTTCACTGTCTCTTGGTATCTGTTAATATCAGATATCGACAAATACTCAAACCCCCAGTATCAGTATTGGAAGCCAAAAAGCTGGATCGGTGCATCTCTAGTGATAATTAAAGGCTGTCTTTTGCAGTCCCTCAGAAAGGAGCTACACCGAGCGTGTCAAATATTCAGGGATCTCCAGTAGGTGGTGTGCAGGCCAGATTTGGCTCAAATTCCATTCACGGCCAAATTTGCATTTGAAGATGATCGGCTTAATCTGCTTCACTCAATGTCCATGTTTATTAAATCTTTATTTCCATAAGCCTGGTTAAAACAATTAGATTTTGACAGTTCTTCATCTCAGTATTGTAGGTTATGACATCTGTTGATAGTATAATGTACTATACAAGCGCAGAAACATATTGTAAATGCAATGGATTTTCTTCTTTATCGCCAGCACTTTTTGGAGCATATATTTCCAAATAACATACAATAATGCCCACCTCATCAGCTTGTTTTTTATTGCCTGCTTTTTTCCGGTTTCCGGCTCCACGGCGCCCTCTAGGAGCCTCCTCCTCTTCTTCGTCCTCCTCTTCATCGTCGCTGGCCGCCTTCTTGCCGCGCCCACGTCCCTTAGCCGCGCCCCTTCCTGCCCCTTGACGCCTGTTCCCTCTTCGCGGCGCTCCACCATCTGCAGAACAGATAAAAGTCGGGAAAGTGCGTATTAATGAACACACATGGGTCTCATGCATGTAAACACGGAAGGAAACGGGGAGAACATGCAAACTCCATACAGAAACCACCGCTACCGCTGATCTCAGAAACTAATCAGAATCCCCATCACCATAGCTTTGGCCAATGAGAGGAGCTTTCTGTGAACAGGCCTGTCACAGGGAACGAGGGGGGGCTTTCAGGTCCAATCAGGAGCATTTTTTCTTCTGTCTCTCCTCATTTTGTAGTTTTTAAGACTTTAAAGCTTCCCTCGGACACTCCATTTTACCGGAACGGCATTGTTGCATTCCCACTTTGCATCACAAGACGCGCCACCTTCGCAAACAGCGAACTAACTTTGTACCACAGAAGCAGACAAGCGCCCCACATCCCCCGCCTCACAGGACACCCCTCACCAGAACACTCCACTATCCTTAAGTTTAGGGCTAAGTAAGGTTAGGGTTAGTTTGTAACACTCCACTATCCTTAAGTTTAGGGCTAAGTAAGATTAGGGTTAGTTTGTAACACTCCACTATCCTTAAGTTTAGGGCTAAGTAAGGATAGGGTTAGTTTGTAACACTCCACTATCCTCAAGGTTAGGGCTAAGTAAGGATAGGGTTTGTTTGTAACACTCCACTATCCTTAGGGTTAGGATTAGGGTCAGGTATGTGGTTCATTTGGATTGGTTTAAACTAGCCTTGTTTTGTTGAGGTGATGTCATGGGTGGGCCATGTCATGGGGAGGGCCATCTGTCCTGAAGCAGACATACTAAAACTGACACTGGAAACCAGACCCGCAGTATCTTCCCCAATGGAGAGTGGTACTGTGAGCTGAAACATCTTAAGGATGGTTCTGTCGTAACAAAAGTCCCAAAAGACATGAAGCGCGAAATGCTGGAAAAGATAGCTGAACACATTTACAGCTACACAGCTTACCCGACCAATCAACAATATGAAAGCGTAGCCAAATCCCTAATCAGCAAACATCCTTGTCTTAGGGAGAGTTTCAGTAAGTGGTTGCTGTGGATGGAAGTACAGCAATCAAAGCGTCAGTCTCACGGAGCCGCCTGCAGAGGGTGCTCCGGGCAAATTTAGACCAGCTCAGTCTCTCAAATCCTGACCTGGCCTTCCAGCTGTTGAACTTGTTTTTTGTCCCAGAAATGTTGGCACCGTGAGGAGGGGAGGACCTGTCTCGTAACCGTAGATGTTCTCTACTTTTCAAAATGCACTGTGGGAAGGTTTACTCACCGTCACTGTCGCTCAGCTCTCCATCGATCTCGATCCCCACTACACAAAAAACATAACAGTGAGAAAAAATGCCAAAGAACTGAAATACTTCTTGTTTCCTTGAGACAAAAACAAATTATAAAGAAACTTGACTTCCTTTAAAGATTTGAAGACTCATAGAATGTGGAACTGTCTGCTCTGCTCTGGTAATAATGGATTTCTACGATAAACACCGACCGAATTCAGCTTCATGTTTATGGATAAATGTCAGTCAGATCAGATTGATTTCACATGGATTCCTGATGAATGAAGAAAACGGCTTGGGGGATTCATGATCATTCAGGCATCGGTATTGTAAATATTGGTATAAAAAAATGTTTAACCGTACCCATGTCATTAAACAGTTTAAACTAGGTGTCAGAGCTAACGGCAGCAACTTTTTATGGTAGCGATTTATATTTAAAAGTGCAATATGTAACTTTTTAGGTGAAAAAAAAAAACGTTATATTTTTGCGCATTTGACCTTTTAATGACTCGTTGGCGTTATGGGTGCAGCATGGCACCTTTGTTTTCCCTCAATTGTGCCTGACCCAGCGTTGTCACAAGAGCAATATCTAGCTGTAGAAAGTTTTTAAAAATATTGACCAGGCTATACAGTTGTTTAGAATGTGTCCAATGCTATGCAATGTAAAACTAGCTTGTTCTGCCGCCACCATATGGAGGTTCTACAGCAAGGCGGCCAATGTCAGCCCCTAGCGTCATGGTGAATCTCTGCTACAAGCGGCCATTGGTTCGTACCAGAAACGGGCCAGAACCCCAAAAACAATTGATTCTGGAGCGTCATAAAGGCCACTGTGAGGGAAAGCAAAGGTGCCATGCTGCACCCATAACGCCAACGAGTCAGTAAAAGGTCAAATACACAAATATTCTGGGCCAGATCTTGTGGCGGCGCACGGGGCGGCGCAGGCTCTTGGCGAATTATTTTCCGAGTGGCGGCGCTACATGTCCCATTCGCCTCGGCCACCTGTGAGGGGGCGTCACAAGAGGAGGCGACTGCACTGATGGAAACACGGCTGACGTTCACTTCCTCGTTTACATTGCGCTGTCTTGCGTTCTTTCTTAAGCCTTAGGCTCTTACAGGTCAAACTAAAAACTTTATTTACCCCATCGTGAGCTAAACCATGTTCACGTCTCCAGAGAAAAAGAGCTACAGCGTCCGCTGTGGCGCGGATTGGCCGCGCTTGGCGTGAACGCGAAGCAAAACAAAAGCACATGTTCACCCACCACTCCCACACAACCACTCTCCTGGACGCGGAGTCGATCTGGTTGGAGGAAAATGTGTGTCTCCACCCACTTAAATGCACTAAGTCTGGAGTGGCAAGATCACAAAGTGCTGCTACTGAGGCAAAATGTCACGCTATCGTCTCTGTTTTGATGCACAAGATCGGGCCCTTAGTGTCATAACAAAAAAAATGTACAACTTCAAAAACAAACAAATAAAAAAAATACTTATAGCCTATACATGATCAGTCTTCTTTATTTTAAATGCACTATTTGAAAAGCCCAAGAAAAATATACACATTAAAGTAACATTAGAACTTTTATGTAGAGTAACACTTTGTACTCCAGGCCCAGGTTTGTTTACATAAACAACATTGTAGGCTCCTGAAGTTTACTGAGTTCCTGGTAGTTGACCCTCTGCAGACATGAAAAAGTCACTAAATCGCTGTCTCACTGATGCAGCTGCTGGACTGGGTCTGAGTCCACCCATTTGTTATGTAGTATGCAACACGCGATGACAGCATTGTCTACATGATCAGGTGACATGTTGATCTTTGTGAGAAGCACCCGCCACCTTGCTGCTAGAATGCCAAATGCACATTCAACTGCCATTCTCGCCCGAGATAACCTGTAATTGAAATTCTGCTTTGGTCCTCGAAGATTCATGCCAGAGTAGGGTCTCATCAGGTATGTTTTGAGTGGGAATGCAGCATCGCCCACTATTACATGTGGCATAAGTCCGTGTGCAGGCGCATTAGGTAAAAGTCTGTCTGATGGAACTTGCAGGGTTTTGTCCTCCAGCCCTCTCTTCAGAGGTGATGTAGAAAATATTCCACCATCACTGGCTCCTCCATAGTCACCTACATGAATGTAGATGAAGCGTGAGTCTGCATCCACTAGTGCCAGTAGATGTATTGAAAAATGGTGCTTATAGTCATAGTACAGGCTTCCCAGAGTTTTGTGGTGCTTTAATGTTGACATGTTTTCCATCAAGGGCACCAATGCAGTTGGGGAAGTTCCGTTTAGACCAAAATCCATCAGCAACAGTCCTCCAGATTAGTTCGTTTGGGACAGGGATTTGTGTTCCCAGCATTTGGCTTTCTATGGCCTCCAGGGTACTGTGGATGACCCTGCCGACAGTAGCTACTCCCAGTCTATACTGGAAGGCCAAACTAGTGAAACTCTCACCAGTTGCAAGGAACCTGAAAGATAGAAATATGATTATAGTACTATATAACAGTAATTCAGGCTGTAAAATGTATACTTTGTAACAGAATGTAACTATTACATTTATGCGTATGTTATAATGTAATTACGTTTTTCTTCTAAACAGCTGATGATTGCAAGAAGAGGTGGAAGCAACTAAGGGATTCTTTAGTGAAATATTTAAAAAAAAACGAGTGGATCTGAAGCAGAAGGGACAGGGTGGCGATATGAAAAACAAATGGCTTTCATTGTCCCACACCCGCAACCAAGAAGGTGTGCACTGCTTCCATTGTTGATATATTTGTTTTAAATCATGTCAATGCCGTATAAAAAATATATAAACTAAAATGTCGCTCTAATAAATTGTCTTTTGTAGATCTAGGGGCTCTGTATCAGTTACCCAACCAGAAGAAGTGTCACCTGAGGAGGAGTCGGGGGAAGAACAGGAGTTGGTAGATCTTCCTACTCCGGACACTGAACAACTTGTCACAGCACCAACTGTCCGACCTCAAATAAGAGCTGTATATGCAACGTATAGGTCAATATCTGCCTCCAACCGTACTCCATTACAAGATGTGGACACCCCTTCTGACACAACTCGGTGCAACACTCCACGACCTCAGTCCAGCAGTCCATGACCTCAGTCCAGCAGTCCACGACCTCAGTCAAGCACTCCACGACCTCAGTCCAGCAGTCCACGACCTCAGTCCAGCAGTCCACGACCTCAGTCAAGCACTCCACGACCTCAGTCAAGCACTCCACGACCTCAGTCAAGCAGTTCACTACCTCGCTCAAGCACTCCACGACCTCAGTCAAGCAGTCCACTACCTCGCTCAAGCACTCCACGACCTCAGTCCAGCAGTCCACTACCTCGCTCAAGCACTCCACGACCTCAGTCCAGCAGTCCACTACCTCGCTCCAGCATACACGACCTCAGTCAAGCAGTCCACTACCTCGCTCAAGCACTCCACGACCTCAGTCCAGCAGTCCACGACCTCAGTCAAGCACTCCACGACCTCAGTCCAGCAGTCCACGACCTCAGTCCAGCAGTCCACTACCTCGCTCCAGCACTACACGACCTCAGTCTAGCAGTCCACGACCTCAGTCCAGCAGTCCACGACCTCAGTCAAGCACTCCACGACCTCAGTCAAGCAGTTCACTACCTCGCTCAAGCACTCCACGACCTCAGTCAAGCAGTCCACTACCTCGCTCAAGCACTCCACGACCTCAGTCCAGCAGTCCACTACCTCGCTCAAGCACTCCACGACCTCAGTCCAGCAGTCCACTACCTCGCTCCAGCATACACGACCTCAGTCAAGCTGTCCACTACCTCGCTCAAGCACTCCACGACCTCAGTCCAGCAGTCCACGACCTCAGTCAAGCACTCCACGACCTCAGTCCAGCAGTCCACGACCTCAGTCCAGCAGTCCACGACCTCAGTCCAGCAGTCCACTACCTCGCTCAAGCACTCCACGACCTCAGTCCAGCAGTCCACTACCTCGCTCCAGCACTACACGACCTCAGTCCAGCAGTCAACTACCTCGCTCCAGCACTACACGACCTCAGTCCAGCAGTCCACTACCTCGCTCAAGCGCTCCACGACCTCAGTCAAGCAGTCCACTACCTCGCTCAAGCACTCCACGACCTCAGTCAAGCAGTCCACGACCTCAGTCAAGCAGTCCACTACCTCGCTCAAGCACTCCACGACCTCAGTCCAGCAGTCCACGACCTCAGTCAAGCAGTCCACAACCTCAGTCCAGCAGTCCACTACCTCGCTCAAGCACTCCACGACCTCAGTCAAGCACTCCACGACCTCAGTCCAGCAGTCCACTACCTCGCTCAAGCACTCCACGACCTCAGTCAAGCAGTCCACTACCTCGCTCCAGCACTCCACGACCTCAGTCAAGCAGTCCACTACCTCGCTCAAGCAGTCCACGACCTCAGTCAAGCAGTCCACTACCTCGCTCAAGCACTCCACGACCTCAGTCCAGCAGTCCACTACCTCGCTCAAGCACTCCACGACCTCAGTCAAGAAGTCCACTACCTCGCTCAAGCACTCCACGACCTCAGTCAAGCAGTCCACTACCTCACTCAAGCACTCCACGACCTTAGTCAAGCAGTCCACTACCTCGCTCAAGCACTCCACGACCTCAGTCAAGCAGTCCACTACCTCGCTCAAGCACTCCACGACCTCAGTCCAGCAGTCTACTACCTCGCTCAAGCACTCCACGACCTCAGTAAAGCAGTCCACTACCTCGCTCAAGCACTCCCCGACCTCAGTCAAGCAGTCCACTACCTCGCTCCAGCACTCGACGACATCAGTCCAGCAGTCCACTACCTCGCTCCAGCACTCCACAACCTCAGTCCAGCAGTCCACTACCTCGCTCCAGCACACCACGACCTCAGTCAAGCAGTCCACTACCTCGCTCAAGCACTACACGACCTCAGTCAAGCAGTCCACTACCTCGCTCCAGCACACCACGACCTCAGTCAAGCAGTCCACTACCTCGCTCAAGCACTCCACGACCTCAGTCCAGCAGTCCACGACCTCAGTCCAGCAGTCCACTACCTCGCTCAAGCACTCCACGACCTCAGTCAAGCAGTCCACTACCTCGCTCAAGCACTCCACAAAGGACGTACACACCAGCTGAACAGCAATTACTAAATATAGTAACAAGACCCACTGTGACCCCTGCCCCCCCATGTTCCCTCAGAGAATGAAGCTATGTATCATTTTGCCCTAAGCATTGTACCCGCCTTAAATGCCCTTTCACCAACCTCAAG
This sequence comes from Gobius niger, assembly GCF_951799975.1. Classification (NCBI taxonomy): domain Eukaryota; kingdom Metazoa; phylum Chordata; class Actinopteri; order Gobiiformes; family Gobiidae; genus Gobius; species Gobius niger. Next base: position 3,314,592 of record NC_136873.1, on the reverse strand, counting down.
GCTTACAGCACAGGGCCGAATACTGCAGGTGCTTTCAGAGATCCAGGACAGGCCTCCTACACATACATCCCCATTTCAACCACACAGATTGCCTGGATTCCAACCATACAGCCGACCTTAAGAACAAGTCTTCATACCTCTCCATTCTACACCCTCTACCTCCTCCAACCAAGATCCACAAAGGCGATACATGGAAGAACTTAATTTTTTTTCATTTTAACATTTTCTTTTTGTAAGGCTTACCTTTGGACTGGCCTGTACTGTAACAACTCTTGGAAATGTGTGTACGTTTATTTAATTCTCACCTGATAGTTACTGCAAGCCTCTGTCTTGGACTGATGCTTTCTCTGTAGTTGGTGTCAGTGCGGCGGATTGTAGGTCCTATTATGGCCAGTAGGTCCTCCATTTGGTGTGCACATCCTGAAATACTGAATATGTCTTTCTGGGTTCAGGCGAAGTTCAGCTACGAGGTGATAATATGCTCCAAACTGTCTCCTTCGTAAATTGAGAGGGTACGCCCACCCAGACAGTTCCCAATACACATACATCCCCCAAATACACACAGACATTGAATCTGGCCAAATTACATTAAAGTCAAGGCTAAAATATTTGGAGATCAGCAAATAAAATAAAAAACGCCACATACCTCCCCCCCCCCCTTCATTTTTTTTTATTGCAGATCTACATGATTCACATGAATGGCATTTTCCGAGGTTCCGATGAGAAGACCCTCCTTAAGGCTCACCGGGAGATACAGCATCTAAACTGAGATGCCCTGCATGAAAGGAATCCCTCCAAAACTAGCAGTAGAATTTTTTAGCACCACATTTGATTTGATTTGATTTATTTTCACATAATAAAACAATAGCACGATTACATCTGGTTTCACAAATGTGATGGAAGGTTTGCCGAAAACCCTCAAGGGGCTTCATGAGTGGCAACCTCCATAAGTTAAAATTAAAAGCAAATGTGAGGCATGCAATTGTCAAAAAAAATAAAGTTAATTAAAGTACATTGTCAGAAAACACAATACATACATCAATACTGGGTTTAGAAATGGATCCCAAGAGGTAAATAGCAATCACTCAGAAGCAAAGATTGAAGAGATTTTCTAAACTGAATTGGGGAAAGCTCCGTGAGAGGAGTTGGCAGGATCTTCCATATTTTGGGTCCTCTGTATAGAACACTGAACTGAGAGTGTCTGGAGCTAAAGGTGCTCTGATTAGATTGCTGCTGCGAGTGGGAAATCTATGAAATGTATTGTTAAAGGAAAACATTTTATTGAGGTGCTGTGGCAGTAGCCCTTTAACTGAACCGTAAACAAATTGACCAACTTGGAAGTGGTTAACCTGGTGAACACTAAGAACACCGGCTTTAGCAAACAGGGGCTTTGAGGAATGTCTGCGATCGACACAAAAGATTATTCTTAAGGCTCGTTTCTGCAGATGAAGAATTGGCTCAAGTTTGGTTTTATGAGTGCCGGCCCAAGCAATATAACAATCATTAATATATGGATATATCATTGTGTAATACAAGATCTTTGCAACATTTGTGTTGATCAGATGCAGAGATTCTCCCAATATACGACTGCTTTGGCTATTTTTGTACTCATGAAATTAAGGTGTGGTTTCCAGGTCAGGGATTCATCCACCAGGACTCCGAGGAAGCGAGCTGAACTCACACTCCTGATGGGAATGCCATCAATTTGGATTTTTATGGAAGGGTTTAAACTTTTATGTTGTGTCCCAAAAAATATAAAGCTTGTTTTCTTAATGTTAAGTGATAATTTATTGGCCTTAAACCACGAGGATAGTTTTTTCAGTTCTTCATTAACCACATTCATGAGCATATTAGTATCTTTATGGGAACAAAACACACTTGTGTCATCTGCAAAGAGTATTTTTGAGAGTTTGATGGAAGCATTAGGGAGGTCATTAATATATAACAAAAACAACAAGGGCCCCAAAATCGAACCTTGGGGTAACCCGCACTGAAGAGGAAGAAGAGGAGATTCGTAGCCATTGTATTTGACGGTTTGATAGCGGTCCGTTAGGTAACTAGTAAACCATAATAATGATTTGTTGGAGTTGGATTCTAAGTATGAAAGCTTTTCTAGAAGAATCGCATGGTTGACAGTATCGAATGCCTTAGAGAGGTCCCAAAAAAATACAAACAGCGCTTTCTTGTAGACATACAGCTGTAAGGCAAGACAAGACACGTTGTATAAAGCATTGCATTAACTGTAAAACTACATTTGCCATCTACAGGCTGGTGTGCTATGGCTGTGAAGTCTTTTCCATTGGGATGACAAAGAGACGGCCTACAGGACAGGTTGGCAAGTATGCTATTCGCTAACTGCTAACCTGAACTACCCAATGGCCAGACATGTTTTGGGTTTCCATACCAGCAATCCAGCTAGTCTTCAAGCACATGGAATATATCAACGGACACGATACAAAAAGGAAATCGCTTGGAAACACTTGGATTTATACTCTGCAAGCCACAAAACATGCTGGACCTGTTAAGGACCACCTATTTTGATGTGCTCTCGCCTGGCTAAATTAAACAGTCACCTCTCCATATTAAAATTAGTATTAAAACAACATACTTTGTCCAAATTGCTTATGTGAACCATCATTGGAATCAGGACAAAAAGTAGCTTTTATGTACATTTAGAAAGACATTGTGACAAAAACTTGTAAAAAGGTTCTGCAGTGGAAAAATCAATAAAAATGTAGTTTTTTTATATATCGAAAATCCCACATAAACTGAAATGTCTTTCCTGAAAATATACTTCATAGCACACACTCCAAATGTAGTACAGTTGTGACCTTACTGGTACTCAGAATGTGTGCAAAATTTCAGAAGTCTAGGTCCAAGTATGTTGGAATTGTAAACTTTTCAATTTTTTGGTGCTATATCTCATTAGCATTGTGCACAAACCGCTCCAAAGGGCCAAATGTTATAGAAGCAAAAACTATTTTCACAAATGTGTCAAACAAAGTGCAGCAGCAACAACAAACCGCCCAAAAATTGACGACAATCAAAGCAAAATGAAGTGGGTGATTTTGTTTCCATATTTATCTCAGTGCACAGAGGTGCATTAGTCACACCCTTCCCCCAAAACAAAATGGCCGCCTTGTTTACTCAGAAAAGAGCCCCTTACATGTCTGCATTCACTGTCGATATGGACTATGGCATATTGTTGGACAGAGACAATGAACCTCTACTCAGATGTACCACTGTCCACTGTGAAATCAATGGCCGTGTGGACATTTTAGACAAGTTTGTGCGGAAATGCTAATGTGGCTAACATGTGGCTAACATGTGCTTCTGGCACCCACTGAGCACTGCCAGGACAAATATCAATGAATTTCTTTGGGAAATGGCTCATTTTGAAGAGAATAGTCATTAGGAAAAAGGGAACAGAACTGGAATTGCCTAAAAGTTTGTTTACAAGAAGATTTTTCTCATTTGTGGAGTAATTTTAAGTCATTTCTGACCGTGAAAATTGATAATAATGAGCCAAATTTTCCAAAAAGATTATTTTGTTGAATTTTTTGTTTAATTATACAGTATTTTACTTGAGTATTTTGGACCAAAAAAATCCAGTCAACCTATGATTGGACCACAAATAGTTTAATATGGATAAGAAATGCTTAATGTCGCAGCTCCTACAGACTCTACAGGCCTGGACTCAACTACATTTGGAGTTTTTTATTTTGTTTTTGTTTGTTTGTTAAGTTATCTAATTCCTGCATGATTAATTGAGCCTTGAACTGCAAACATCTATAGCTCGTGCCTCCGGTCAGTCAGCCTGGTGACATTGAGCTACTTAAGCTGCAAATGGACTTGGATTTCACTGCGTCTTCAGGTTTTAAGTTGTGTGTGAAAGATTCATGTGGCCACTGGGCAAAAGTGTTTCTCCAGTGCGGCCATTAGCGCTGTATAGAGGTGGTCGGGAAGAAAGCAAACATAGGGGACAGTGGGGTAAGATGAGACTTTTTACTTTGGTGTTTATTGTGTAGAAATAGTATGATATAAAGACAACAATTTTATACACATTTTGGGATGTGTTGATGTGTTTGCATCTTCAAAATGGTCTGGAATATATTCATTGTTTCTTATATATTAACATATATTTTGGGATAATTGGAATGCATAAAATAATGATGATAGATACAAATGTATTTCTCTTCTGTTGGACACTTGAAATTGTGCACTGGCTTCCTGTCACTCAGAGAATAGAATTTAAAACAGCTCTGCTTGTGTAAAAGTCAGCACTGCATCCTGCCGAAGGAGCCTCCAGTGCATCGTGAGAGCAGTGGAGAAGATCTGCGGAGCCCCTCTCCCCTCTATTAAGGAGATGCACTACACACCCATCACTCAGTCTCTTCAAGGTAATGCCTTCAGGGAGGAGACTGCGGAATCTACAGGTCAGTTCCGGTCGACTGAGGAACAGTTTCATACAGAGTAATCGAGAAGCTGAACTCCCTAAACCGCCTCCCCAAAATCGCATTAAACAGGCATAAAATGACATGAACAAACCAGACAATGGTTACAATGACACATCAAGCATTTAAATGTATCTACTGAACAGCATAAACTTATTTACAGAACATTTTGAAAATAAAACATTTTTATTTCTAAGTAAGATTATAGATTTGATCTTCTCATAACTTGCCAGACAAAAAATGTGAAAAATTGTCCATAAAATAATCCCACTTTATTTGAAAAAGTGTTTTTCAATCAAAGTCAATTATTGGTCTGATACAAAAACGGTTGTATTTTATTAGTGCAATTAACCCCGAGGGTTAGAGTAAAGAGTTGCCCTGCAATTTGTTTATGTATTTTTATTTTATTCATCCGTTAAGGATCTATGAACGTCTTTTCAGTAGTTGCTTACTTTAGTCATTATTACAGTAGATTTATACATTTACTCTTTGAAAGCTTTGACTCTTTTGGACTGTTTTCATTGATCTCTCAGGTCGAGTATTTTAACCCTTGTGTGCTCCATTTTGAAGGGTTACACTTATGGTCCCTTTGTTTCTCCAATATTTCACTCATAAAATACAATTTTGAAATAAATGTGGGTTCTATCTTTAGTTTGACTTCATAAAAATGCACTGATGCTAAATTGACCAGTTTTAATAATTTTGTAGGTCGGTGGGCCATGTTTATGAAAAAAAAAAGTCAAAAAATTGCACTATAACACTTCCTCCTTAAGTGGATATTATTCAAAGTATTTGTTGAATTAGGCACTGGTAGAGGAAATAAGTAAGAGTGGGTGCTGGCACAATCCCATTTATGATCTGTGTGACTTTTGAATGTAACTATTTGCTGTCATTTAAAAATCATACATTATGTTTCGCCTGACAAGAGTTTAGAAACGTTCTTGAATTACGTCGCAAACCTGCGTGTGCACAAAATATCACATGCACGAATGCCAATAATGAGAGGTTGGAGGACGATTTTCGCCTTGTCGCTCGTTCCATCGGTTATGAACTGAAGAGAAGCGACATCGTCTCCTGTGTGTCAAACCCATTAACCAGCAGAATAGTCATGTGTAGAACATGTTTGTAGCTTTTCTCCAGACCAGCACCCAAAGCCCCTTTTCCACAGAGTACGGCTCTACTGTGCATGTCACGATCTACGTGCACGTATCGACTCTACACAGTACACACTTGTTTTTCACAAGATAACACAACCGCAGCTGTTGTGGGAGGCGCCCCCACAAAGGAGCACGCAGTTCAGATCGTCAGAAGAGAACAAATGTGGACTACAACTTCTGGTGGGAGTTATGGAATCATTCAGAGGTGCCAAGGCTAATAAAACAGGAAAGAAACTGCTAAAATCTGAACCATGGAGGTGAGCAACTTGCAAATGTTATGCTAACAGCAGCTAAAGTTGCGCTAAGTGCTAATATCGGCATAAAGGATTTAGCGCTTTTTTTAGAGCCACAGCCAGCGGTGGGTCCCAAAACGTGTACCGGGTCAGACTGATTAGGCACAGGCCTCCGCTGTGGGTTGACCAGGCACTGGGCTGAGTAGTGTCTGCCTGTGGAAAAGGGACTATAGGAGTGTGGCGAGAATGAAGGAGACACAAGCTAGCCACAAGTGAGTCAACTGTATTCCTTCAGCTGACTACATTTACAGAAATGACTGTAAGGGCTCAGACACGCCCCAAAACCCCAAAGCCTTCTGGGTGAGAGACACCTCTCTAACATGTACACCACAGGAGACGACTATCTACCGTCCAACATGAAACCAACTTCACCGCCGTCCAAAGCACTTGCCACGTAACGAGACGTACGATCATGAATCATGGATAAAAAGTCAAAGTTTCGCCATAAATCCTCGACATCGGCCTGTAAAACTTCACACAGTTGACCAGTTGGACAGAGAAAGACTGGACGCCAAAGAAAAATAATTTTACATGAACAAACTGTGTTCATCCATTTTCTCATCGATATTTGATGCCATGGTCTTATACAAAACTGACATAAGTTGTTATATTTCACGTTATAAAGCTATATGCTATCTGAACGTTTAAATTTGTGAAATAAATGAATGAAGTTTCTATGATGCCGTTGGACGGTCCCCGACTATTTTACCGTCACATTTGTTTAATATGGATGAAACCGAGCTATCTGTATGGGCCAGGAATTTACAAAATTAACATAAAACATGTCGATCTGTTGAAAGAAAAAAAACTGGTGTGACCCCATGGTCTTTTTTACGATTTATCATAGGGAGACACACAAAATAAAGCAAGTCACAATCAGCTGAAACACACAGGCACCAATGCAATGATTGAATGAATTGGTTAAAAGCAAATCAACCCAAACACTAGGGCAACAAAATGATGATGATGATGTTTCCCATCCCAAATTCAAATTGTGGCTTGCAATCCATAATCGTCTCCTTTCTTTCAATCATTCTGTCTGCTCTCCCTGATTCTGCACAGCTTTGGGTTAACGGTAGAAAAACTGCAAACGATTTTCCCCGTCCGATTTATTGGGAAAGCCGAAAACGCAACAATAATTTTGCTGTTTCACTTAGCAGTACTTTGTTCGGATCTAAATATGAAATCTGTGGTTGTGTTTGATAGGTGGTAGCAGGTAGTAGTAGGTAGTAGCAGGTAGTAGTAGGTAGCAGGTAGTAGTAGGTAGTAGTAGGTAGTAGCAGGTAATAGCAGGTAGTAGTAGGTAGTAGTAGGTAGTAGCAGGTAGTAGCAGGTAATAGTAGGTAGTAGTAGGTAGTAGTAGGTAGTAGCAGTTAGTAGTAGGTAGTAGCAGGTAGTAGCAGGTAATAGTAGGTAGTAGCAGATAGTTGTAGGTAGTAGCAGTAGCAGGTAGTAGTAGGTAGTAGCAGGTAGTTGTAGGTAGTAGCAGGTAGTAGCAGGTAATAGTTGGTAGTAGTTGGTAGCAGTAGCCTGTAGAAGCAGGTAGTAGCAGGTAGTTGTAGGTAGTAGTAGGTAGTAGCAGGTAGTTGTAGGTAGTAGCAGGTAATAGCAGGTAGTAGCAGGTGGTAGTAGCAGGTAGTAGCAGGTAGTAGTAGGTAGTAGCAGGTAGTAGTAGGTAGCAGTAGCAGGTAGTTGTAGGTAGTAGTAGGTAGTAGCAGGTAGTAGTAGGTAGTAGTAGGTAGTAGCAGGTAGTAGTAGGTAGTAGTAGGTAGTAGCAGGTAGTAGTAGGTAGCAGTAGCAGATAGTTGTAGGTAGTAGCAGGTTGTAGCATGTAGTAGCAGGTAGTAGTAGGTAGTAGCAGGTAGTAGTAGGTAGCAGTAGCAGATAGTTGTAGGTAGTAGCAGGTTGTAGCATGTAGTAGCAGGTAGTAGCAGGTAGTAGCAGGTAATAGTAGGTAGCAAGTAGTAGGTAGTAGCAGGTAGAAGTAGGTAGTAGCAGGTAGTAGTAGGTAGCAAGTAGTAGGTAGTAGCAGGTAGAAGTAGGTAGTAGCAGGTAGTAGTAGGTAGTAGTAGGTAGCAAGTAGCAGGTAGTGGTAGTAGCAGTTAGTAGTAGGTAGTAGCAGGTAGTAGTAGGTAGCAAGTAGTAGTAGGTCGTAGCAGGTAGTAGCAGGTAGTAGCAGGTAGTAGTAGGTAGCAAGTAGTAGGTAGTAGCAGGTAGTAGTAGGTAGCAAGTAGTAGGTAGTAGCAGGTAGTTGCAGGTAGAAGTAGGTAGTAGCAGGTAGTAGTAGGTAGTAGTAGGTAGCAAGTAGTAGGTAGCAGGTAGTGGTAGTAGCAGTTAGTAGTAGGTAGTAGTAGGCAGTATTAGTGTCATGTCATGTTGTATTCCTTCATTTAAGCATATTTCTTTATGCGACAAGAACATGACATCACAAGAAAAAATTAAAATAAAAACGTACAGATGACTACATGACCGAAATACTTTTTGTTAAACTCACAAATATGGTCAATTTGGGCCATTTTTCTTCAAACATCATTAAATGAAAGGAAACTTGAGTATTATTGTTAGACTCCTGATGGTAAGCTACAGTTTGAAATGGATATACAGTAGTCTTAAAAGCCTCTTTCTGACCTTCCTCCATATCGGCGACCTCCTTCCTCCGGGGCATCCTGGCGTCCCGTGTAGAGATGAGCTGAACAAAGTGCAGACTGATGAGAGACGTCCTCTAAGCCCGCAGACTCGGGTGTCTCGGCCGGTCGCCATGACGACGCACCACGTGACCTCAGGTGGGTCTGATCTGGCAGAGTGTGGAGCGGCTGAGAGGTAATGGCCCGGCTGTTTGTGAAGTAAGGGGCAAAAATAAATGTGGAGATATTTATTTGAAACGTCTGCAGTAGATTACTAAAATAAATGAAAAATAAACTATTGCAATATTTCTGCCGTTTTATGTCACCAATAAGACATTTAGGCATAAAAACAGCCAAAATTGTATTGTATCGTCCTTTACAAGCCTGGGTTTCCAAGTTCCACAGAGCGCCACAAATCATCCACGTCATACTCAGTAGGGGTGGGAACCTCTGGGGACCTCACGATTCGATATCCATCCATCCATCCATCCATCCATCCATCCATCCATCCATTTTCTTCCACTTGTCCATTGCCGGGTCGTGGGGGCAGTTGTTGGAGTTGCCCAAATCACATTGCACCAGCCCCTATGCCTCCTCCTGCAGGTGGTGGGTCCACAGAAGGTCGGCCTCATGGTTCTAACCGGGCCTGTTGGTCTCTCATAAGGAGCTTCTGAACCGCTCTTTGTCTGACCCGCCACCTGTAGGACCTGTTTGCCATGGGAGACCCTACCAGGGGCACGAAGCCCCCGACAACAGAGCTCCAGGATCATTCAGGTGCTCAAACCCCTCCACCACGTTAAGGCGGCGGCTCCAGGAGGGGTGTTTGGATTCAGACCCGTGTTATTTCACATGGATTTTTTTGGCTGAAGGGAGGAAGCTCTTGTTCGTTTAACAGCTCAAGCTAAGCGGCTAACATCACCAACTTTTAACGATTAATGTTCAAAGTAGTTTGTTCAATCAGCTGTTTTCATTCGCCCGTGTTGTGACATTGGGTTCTCCTCCAACAGTAATATCACAATGCCTTATGGTCAATGTCAATGTCAATGTCAATTTTATTTATAAAGCACATTTAAAACAACCATGGTCACAGCGTTCTGGGAAATACAAAATGGACCTTCCTTTTTGCACATGGATATATCTTCCAAATGGCAGCTGAAACTCTCGACAATTTAAAAAAAAAAGTGTGCGCAGTTACAATTGCATGACTAAAATTGTACTCAGTTAGAAGTAAAAGTACAGGCTGAAAAATGTGCTCAAAAATGTACAATTACCCCAAAAGTGTACTCAATTACAGTAACGTGACTAATGTAACTAGTTACATATGTAAAAATATTATAATATAATTAATATGTCCCCGAGCGCCGGCCCATGCTGGCAGCTCACTGCTCCTACAGGTCGCCCCATGTGACACTGAGGATGGGTCAAATGCAGAGAACTAATTTCTCTACAGAAATGTCTCTACAGAGATTAATACAGTATAGATTATTATTATTATTATAAAAACATATCACAATGTGTTTTAACGACAAGGATTTGTATTTGCAGCGTCTTGAAACTCTGACGTGCCTTCAGTCAGTTTGTTCAGGAGCCGCTTCTCTGTAAGTGGAGACCGTTACCCAGACACTCTCACTGCCTGTAACCCGACACACACACACACACACACACACACACACGTCTGTCTGCTTGTCCTTATGAGGACACACACATTCCGCCATAGATACAGACGGCATCTCTGGAATCACCATGGTTTTATGGTCAAGTTTGAAACTGTTAAGGGGGAAAATTATGCTTTTTTCAATCACATGGCACCAGTCTATATCACACTACAATGATGAGCAAACCTTCTGTTGGTCTGTAAATGCAGTAAATTAGAATAACTGCCTTGTATAAAATTGCTCTCTCAAAATGGCTGTAGTGAATGTCTTGAAATAGGCCTCTGTCTCTTTAAGAACCTCTGAGCCTTTCCGACACGCCCCCTCCACACGCTGTCTGTGGCATCAGTGGGGAGGGGGTTCTGCTGAGATTCTAAGAGTGACATTTTTCACTCCTACTGAACCATCTGCTGTGAAAAAACATCCACATGGACCCGACTTCGACTTGAATTCATTTTGTGTGATAAATATGATATGATAATGTAAAAAAGACTGAAAAATTGTGAACATACTTCATACTTTTATTCACATTTTAGTCCAGGGCATTGACCTGAGTAACCTGCCTGAGTACCAGGATCGTTCAAGCGTGCAGGGGTTTTTGGCTGGAGGTCCTGGTAACGGCGTGATGCTGATCTGTGTGATAGGTATATATTTTCACGCTGGGTTGCTCCGCACACTGTACCTGAGCACCTGCGACGTGGCGTGAGACAGCGGGACGAGCGCAGATAACAGCCTCATTAAATATTACAAACCCTATCTGTTTACCGGCCAAAGCACTTCCATTATACGCTGCTCGCCCCTGAGGCCGGGCGCTCTCACGTCGGGTTCAAGCTAGGCCGTCGACTCGCAGCCACAAAAGTAGCCGATGAAAAAGTACAAGTAACTGTTCTACTTTCTTCTGAACTTCAGTTTAGAGCCAGAATTGGTCATCTCAACCCAGTTCTGGCCTTAAGAGTTGTGTGGACGGTTGAAGTTCTGGCTGAAAGTGCTTTGTTACAGTGTGTATAGGGAAGACTAGACTCTCAGGACACAGGAGATCAGCTGGTAGGGCTGGGTTCAGTTCAGTTCAAGTTTTTTTGCAGACATAATAGTAACAACAACAACAGCAACAGCAAAGTATTCAGTTTTTGATATGTTTTGGCCTATATCAAGGTACAATAATACTTTACATCTAAATCAATGACTGTTTCGAATTTGTCAAACATTGGTTCTTATGTTTCGTCGCCTTCGTATTTTCCAAGTACATTTTTTTTATACATTTTGTTGAATTGAGTGATTGTGTTACATGAACAATGTCCGAAGAATTCCATAAACTGATCCCTTTTACAAGAAACCCCTTTTGTTTTTGTGAAGTGTGTGAATATGGAACCCAGAAATTGCCCTTTCTTCTGTTACTTCATGCATGCTTATGTTTCCTTATGTTTGAAGAGTTTTGTGGCGCTAGGCTAATGCAAGGCTAGCGCACTTCTACGATGTCAGCTAGCCTGCAGTAAAAACCATAGAATATCCATAATGTCCATAGAATAATGTTTGGAATATAACCGACCTGCATCACATGAATGATCGCATTTTGAGGGACTATTTTCTAGCAGATCACTCGATCACTGCGTAGCTTATACAACCACGAAGCTGATGCTGCTCAAATATAAGGTATTTTAAATGCAAAATTATTCTATCGACACAGAAATTCATATGGTTAGTCTGGTGTTATAAGTGATTTGCCTCAGGTGCTCTGTGGAGCGGGTCAGACTGTTTTTAATGCAGGCTAGCTGATATCGTAGAAATGCGCTAGCCTAGCATTAGCCTAGCGCCACGAAACTCTTCAAACATAAGAACTGCATGAATTACAAAAAAAATATCTCCAGAAATCAGCAACACTATGGATAACTAGGAAATGAGGCCCTATGACAAAAATCCTGAAATATCCCTTTAACTTGGACTTGAGGCCAATGACTTTCAATGACTTGCTCTGACTTAAAGGATCTGCATCCTGCTATTTTAGCCACCCCAAAGTAAAGTATAGGCATTTATATGATATGTTGTACCTCTTCCGCTATGGAGCACAATTTTTTGTGAGAAATATAAGTACTTTTTGCAAACCCGGAAGACAAGACGCTTCAATTCAGTTAACTCCGCCCCCTCTCTCCGAGCGGATCTGCCCAGGCATTATTAGCAGTAAAATAAATATAAATATCACAGCAATAAGTGAAGTTACTTCACAATACAGTTATAAGGAATCTGCAACACAGCTTCATAAATGGCTAACACACATGCTAACACACATGCTACCACACATGCTAACACACAAGCTAACACACAAGCTAACACACATGCTAACACACAAGCTAACACACAAGCTAACACACATGCTAACACACAAGTTAACACACACGCTACCACACACGCTAACACACATGCTAACCCACAAGCTAACACACACGCTAACACACAAGCTAACACTCACGCTAACACACACGCTAAGACACAAGCTAACACACACGCTACCACACACGCTAACACACATGCTAACACACAAGCTAACACACACGCTACCACACAAGCTAACACACACGCTAACACACACGCTAACACACAAGCTAACACACACGCTAATACACATGCTAACACACAAGTTAACACACACGCTACCACACAAGCTAACACACAAGCTAACACACACGCTAACACACATGCTACCACACAAGCTACCACACATGCTAACACACAAGCTACCACACAAGCTAACACACACGCTAACACACTCGCTAGCACACACGCTAACACACAAGCTAACACACATGCTAACACACAAGCTACCACACGCTAACACACAAGCTAACACACATGCTAACACACACGCTAGCACACATGCTAACACACAAGCTACCACACATGCTAACACACAAGCTAACACACAAGCTAACACACACGCTAACACACAAGCTAACACACAAGCTACCTCACAAGCTAACACACAAGCTAACACACAAGCTACCTCACAAGCTAACACACAAGCTAACACACAAGCTACCTCACAAGCTAACACACAAGCTACCTCACAAGCTAACACGCGTCTTGACTCAATACCGCTCTGTCCTGGCCTCTCCCTCACATTGGGGACTCGTGTTGGTTGTAAAAGTTAATCCACTTTGAGAAGGTTCACCAAACATCCATTAAGAGACACTGCTTGTCATGATTCGTCTTTTGTTCACCTGTTTTTGTATGTTTTCTTGTGTTTGGTTTAGTCCTGTGTTTTATTTTTGACGTGTTCTGTCCTTGTGCTTTTGCTTTACTTCCCTCGTTACCTGCCTGCCCCGCCCTGATGTGTTCCACCTGTGCCCCGTTTCCTCTTGTATTTATACCCCTGTGTTTCCCTTGTCCTTTGTCGCGTCATTGTCAGCCCCGGTTTTTGGTTATCTCTGGATTTTGTTAGTTTGGTTTTCGTCCTTCATTAAACATCACCAGTTTAGTTGGAGCCCTGCATTTTGGGTTTTCTCTGGGGGTGTTTTTGATAAGGAAATAGCCACACAGAGCCCAGTGACAGCGGGATTGAAGGCTGTGCAGAATTGACTTTGAGCAGGGGCGAATCCGAGTATACAGGGGCCGGGGTATTACAGGGGAACCACTGACAGAAAAACTGTCGGAAACTAACAAAAATTTAAAAAAAGACTGAAAAGAAACTCATGTTTAAAAGACACTGTTTACTTTTTTTCTAGTAGGCCCCCCTTCCTTAAATGCTGTCCCAGTAATTTTGTATATAGACTGGAGCATTTCAAATATATATATATTTAAATGGCAATTATTGTGGTGATTTAAATATTAATTATAATACTTTAAATCCAAATCCATTAGGTTTCAAAAAGTTGGATTTTAGCCTAAATTTTCAAAATCAAATTAAGTTGGAAAAAATGTGAAAATACTATCAGTGACACATCTACAGTCTTTCATCCACTCATATTTAACATATGCATATTGAATTGAGGAGGGTGTATTGCACGATTTAATATGATATTGAGAATTGTTGCATTCCTAACTGTTAAAACCTCTATCATGTGTCCAGGTGGTTAATGCAATACGGATGGTATCAATAAGTAAATCCAAACTTTCAGCCTCTTGTTATGAGCTTTAAGTCGAGACCAGAAACTGTCCGAAACCTTATCATATAGTTTTACTGTGGATCATCACAGGCTTACATCTGATTCTGTATTGCAATAGCACCACCTACTGGTTACAGTCGTTACAGCGCTGGAATCATCATGGCTGTTCAATGAAACCCTTTACAAATACATGTGAAAATGTGGCAAGGACCTTTTCCCTCAAAATGTATTTGAATATCTCCACTTAAATCAATTCAGCAGCCGCACAAAAGCCCTTCTGACCCAGACACACTGGCCATGTTTCCTGTGCACCTTTTGACGCATTTAGACATGGATTTCATTGAAGGTTAATAAGCTGTGCGTAACATCACAAGCACCTTTCCGCGGCCGCTGCATCTTCATCCATCATGTTCCAAGGCCCGCACCTGCCCCGTCCATGCGTTCGTCTGCTGCGCCTCATAGCTGCCATCGCGGCCCACAACAGCACCTTTCTCCGGGGTGAAGTCTCTCCTCCTTCCACTTGTTGTCTTCTACCGCGCCAAGAGCAGGTGTGCTGAATGTGCACAGTGTCACGTAACAGAGGGTGGAAACATGTGGGATGTGCTTTATTGATCACATAAAACCAAACCAAACCAAAAAGTGAGAACACCTTCCAGGAGTCTGTTCACTAAATGCTGCTTATTTGTTCACATCCGATATGACAGCGTTCATATCATATACAAACCATAAAACATCAACCACTGCTGGCTTACTCATAAATGATATTAGCGATCATCTTCCAGTGTTCAGTATTTTCCATAAGTTACTCAAAAGGTATGATATATCAAGTACATCCCAAACAGTAACATATAAAATGGTGAGACGTAGAACCCCTGAAGCCATGGCTGCTTTAAGGACAGACCTATCCAGTCAGACATGGAATGAGGTCTATTCCACGTCTAATCCTGACCTGGCCTATGACATCTTCTTAACCAAACTGATAAGTCTTTATGATAAACACTGCCCACCAAAGAAACATACTATCAAGCAATCAAGCAAACAAAACAAACCGTGGATTACAAAAGGCATAGCTAATGCGTGTAAAAAGAAAAAACATTATTATAAATTATTTCTAAAATCACGATCTAAAGAAGCTGAAAGATATAAAACATATAAAAATAAATTAACCAACATAATAAGATCATGCCAAAAAATATATAATAATAAGCTATTAGAGAAACAGAAAGATAATATTCAAGGTACTTGGAAAGTTCTAAATGGTATACTTAAGCACAAAACAAAAAAAGCTGATTATCCTACATATTTTGTTAAAGAAGGAAAAATTATGGATAAAAATATCGAAATAGTAAATGCATTTAACCAATTCTTTGTCAATGTTGGGCCCGCTATAGCCCAAGAAATTGCTCCACCACCAGAAACCATGGAAGTGGACATAAGCAATATCAAAAGTAACATAAATTCATTTTTTATTAGAAGTGTAGATGAGAATGAAGTTATAAATGTTGTGCATACGTTTAAGAGTAAGAGGTCCACTGACAGCTTTGATTTTGATATGATGCTGGTAAAGGAGATCATAGATAGCATTGTAATACCTTTAACATATATCTTTAATCAGTCTTTCCTTACTGGTATCTTTCCAACTGCAATGAAAATATCAAAAGTAATACCTATTTTCAAAACTGGCGACAAACACAAATTCACAAACTACAGACCAATTTCTTTACTTTCCCAATTTTCCAAAATTCTAGAAAAGCTGTTTGACACGAGAATGAACGAATTTTTAAATAAGCACAAAATAATTAACGATAGGCAGTTTGGTTTTAGAGCAAATAGATCAACCTCTATGGCAGTCATGGATCTGGTGGAGGAGATTACAACTGCAACAGACAATGGAGAAAATACAGTTGGTGTCTTTATAGATCTAAGTAAGGCCTTTGACACTATTAATCATCAATTACTTTTATCAAAAATGCAAAGATATGGTTTTAGGGGAGTCGCGTACGAATGGCTAAAAAGTTATCTCAGTGGGAGGAAGCAATATGTACAAATTGATCATGTTAATTCTGAAAAACACACCATAACTCATGGTGTCCCGCAGGGATCTGTTCTTGGGCCAAAATTATTTATCATGTACATTAATGACATCTGTCAAGTCCTTAAGAACATGCAGTGTATTTTGTTTGCTGATGACACCAGCCTCTATTGTTCTGGACAAAATTTTGAACAGTTAATGCATTCAGTTGAAAAGGAACTAGAATTGCTAAAAAGATGGTTTGACTATAATAAATTATCAATGAATGTGAATAAAACAAAATATATTATATTTGGTAATAAGAGAATTGATAATCCAACAACACTAAAAATTAACCAAATGGAAATTGAGAGGGTGTGTCATACAAAATTTTTGGGAGTACATGTTGATGAAAGACTAAATTGGAAAGTGCATGTAAATTATGTGAAATCAAAAGTATCAAAAATAATTGGCATATTGTGTAAAATCAAAGCAGTTGTAAATCAAAAATCACTCCATTTATTATACAATGCTCTCATTCTTCCATACCTAAATTATGGTGTGGTACTCTGGGGGAATAATTATAAAAGTACAATCCAACCCATTTTTATCCTACAAAAAAAAGCGGTCAGAATAGTCAGCTATGCAGATTATAATGCCCCAACAAATCCTTTGTTCATTAAATTAAAAATACTAAAACTACACGACTTAGTTGATCTTGGCACAGCTATTGTTATGTATAAGGTTCATAACCATAAGCTTCCTGAATGTATACAAGAAAGGTTTAAACCCAGAGAGACTGGCTATAATCTCAGAGGAACTCAAATCTATCAGAAAAGAGCATTTGGAACAAACACCAAAGCCAGATGTGTCTCAGTCAGAGGAGTAAACGTCTGGAATAGTCTGAATGACACCTTAAAAAACTCAACATCCTTAAACGCTTTCAAAAAAATGTTCAAATCTGATGTAATTAGTAGTTATAAGGCACTAGCGCAAACTCGCATATAAACTCTCCTGTGTACATTATATTTTGTTTTTACGTTACATTATTGATTGATGTGTGACTTGTGCGAATTCATTTTGTAACTAATTGATACAGAAACATAATCATTTGTCCTCATCTTGCAGATGATAAAACTGCTGTAGACTCTAAGTTGCTATAAGTTGCAATAAGGTTTGGCTTTAGATGAGTGTTTCACTTCAGCCAAAACCCTTTTCAGTCATTGTTTCTGTGTTTTCATGTTTTGGAGTAAATCGTGTCTGTGTGAAGATACTGACTGAAATAAACTAAACTAAACTAAATTTGAAATAGAAAAAAAAACAAAGAACCCATACACGGATTTAATGTCATTGCCACATTTATTTTTGCAAGTTGGTAAAATGTGTTAACATTCAGTAAAAATTATAATTAATAAACAACAAAAGAGTGACATGTTCCCATGCCACACACGGCCATCTGTCCGTCAGGAAATTTGTAGCAAATGGAGGGATGGGTGATGATGATAAACTCAAGAAATCAGTATTTTATCTGCAAAATACATGAATACGACATAAACAAGCAAGAAAGACACAGATTAAAATACACAATCAGGGTGGACATGTATGCTATCCTAGGTGAAGGTTCTTTAGTCATCGTCTGTACACTGTCGTTGAAGTGTAGGACGTTTCGCTGATAGTGTGTATTGGTCAATAAGAATTAAAGGTACATTCTATTTTATTTTTGTTAATTGCATACTACAACCTGCTGACATTGCCACATGTGTTAGTGCACTAGCTGTTGCACCAAGTGGATCCACGTAAATGGATCGCCGCCCCCTCGGACAAATGACCTTCAAAACATCAATAGAACCAAATAATAGTGTCAATTAAAAAAGGTCTGCATGTCTCACATATTTTGTCTTTCTGCCAGTGTCCAATGGTCATTTTTTGATTGATCTGGAAAGCAGGCAGTTTACTCAAAACCAAATTACTGGTGATATTCATTAAATATTGAATTGTACTTTGCTCAAGCCTCTGTATTTTCCATTCCAGATTGCAAATAAATCGATGTGGAACCCATGACCCTCCCCAAGGTCCCCAACCAGCATCTGGGTGTATGCATTTACAACCTATAAAAGAAAAGACACACACATATACACACACACACACGATTAGAAGTGTAAAAGAGAGTCAAAAATGTGTGGTTCCTTACCTCTGCCTCCAGTTTTTTGTTGGGGTCCAAGTGGTCTCTGATGTTCATGGACATACACGTTGTATGGCCCCAATTGACCATACAACTTGGCTGGAGGAGGGACCAGGTAGTTCAGTGGCAGGATGGCTGGTGGAGGGGCCAGGTAGTTCAGAGGCAGGATGGCTGGAGGAGGGACCAGGTAGTTCAGAGGCAGGTTGGCTGGTGGAGGGACCAGGTAGTTCAGAGGCAGGATGGCTGGTGGAGGGGCCAGGTAGTTCAGAGACAGGATGGCTGGAGGAGGGACCAGGTAGTTCAGTGGCAGGATGGCTGGTGGAGGGGCCAGGTATTTCAGAGGCAGGATGGCTGGTGGAGGGACCAGGTAGTTCAGTGGCAGGATGGCTGGAGGAGGGACCAGGTAGTTCAGTGGCAGGATGGCTGGTGGAGGGACCAGGTAGTTCAGTGGCAGGATGGCTGGTGGAGGGACCAGGTAGTTCAGAGGCAGGATGGCTGGTGGAAGGGCCAGGTAGTTCAGAGGCAGGATGGCTGGTGGAGGGACCAGGTAGTTCAGAAGCTGTCAGGATCCATATCTTGGCTCTCCCCTTCTGTGTGTGTGTGTGTGTGTGTGTGTTTGTCTGTCCTCCTACCTGGGCGTGGCTTTCCTGGCTTGGCTGCTGGCACACCTGATACTCATCCAGATCTCGTTAACCTGCAGTATAAGACACCTGGTTCTTCAGCCACTCCTCGCCAGTTCGTTGTCTCAACTACCCAGTTAGTAACGCTTGGCTCAGTCATTGTTAAATCAATATTTTTGTAACCTGTTTTTTGTGCTCAGGTGGCAGCAGCCATCTTGTTAACTCACCTGCTTGCCTGCCATCTTGTCCATCAACCTCCCTGCTTGGTTCCTCCTGCTCCACCTGAAAAGACTCCTAAATAAATCTGTTAAACACTTTCCTGCTTCGTTGTCCTTCTGGGTTATAGTGAGCCGTGGCAGAGGCAGGTTGGCTGGAGGAGCGACGTGGGCTGCGTCCGAAACCATCAAATTGTAGCCTCTAAGTGCTAACACTAGCAACTAATCCTTAACCTTTCATGGGGTCGACTGTGAGAACACATGGCTGGTAGTCTAGGGAGCCGTTCGCGGATGTGCCCGTTTCGTACAGCCTTTCGACCCAACGTCATTTATTTATTTATTTATCAGGGACGATACAATCAACATGTATTGGTGAAGCAAGTCTCCGCCCCTCGCCAGTGCCCTCCTCATCTTCTTGAACATGATTACCTCTGATGGTTGCTCCGCCATTATGTTTTGTTCACATTTTATGTATTAAATTATTTCTGGTATACACCTACAATTAGATGTCGTGTTGTCATTACAGAAAAGGCTGAGGCTCATGCCATTGTGTAAGAAGAGCCACAATAGGGTCCCACACAAAGGCTTCACATATGTACAACTATCTTACAGTGGGGCAAAAAAGTATTTAGTCAGCCACCAATTGTGCAAGTTCTCCCACTTAAAATAATGACAGAGGTCTGTAATTTTCATCATAGGTTCACTTCAACTGTGAGAGACAGAATGTGAAAAAAAAATCCAGGAATTCACATTGTAGGATTTTTAAAGAGTTTATTTGTAAATTATGGTGGAAAATAAGTATTTGGTTCAAACAAGGAAGATCTCTGGCTCTCACAGACCTGTAACTTCTTCTTCTGTCCTCCACTCGTTACCTGTATTAATGGCACCTGTTGGAACTGGTTATCTGTATAAAAAAAACCTGTCCACAGCCTCAAACAGTCAGACTCCAAACTCCACTATGGCCAAGACCAAAGAGCTGTGGAAGGACACCAGGAACAGAACTGTAGACCTGCACCAGACTGGGAAGAGTGAATCTACAATAGGCAGCTTGGTGTGAAAAAATCAACTGTGGGAACAATTATCAGAAAATGGAAGACATACAAGACCACTGATAATCTCCCTCGATCTGGGGCTTCACGCAAGATCTCATCCCGTGGGGTCACAATGATCATGAGAACGGTGAGCAACAATCCCAGAACCACACGGGGGGACCTGGTGAATGACCTGCAGAGAGCTGGGACCAAAGTAACAAAGGCTACCATCAGTAACACACCACAACGACAGGGAATCCCAGACGTGTCCCCCTGCTTAAGCCAGTGCATGTCCAGGCCCGTCTGAAGTTTGCCAGAGAGCACATGGATGATACAGCAGAGGATTGGGAGAATGTCATGTGGTCAGATGAAACCAAAGTAGAACTTTTTGGTATAAACTCAACTCGTCGTGTTTGGAGGAAGAAGAATACTGAGTTGCATCTCAAGAACACCATACCTACTGTGAAGCATGGGGGTGGAAACATCATGCTTTGGGGCTGTTTTTCTGCTAAGGGGACAGGACGACTGATCCGTGTTAAGGAAAGAATGAATGGGGCCATGTATCGTGAGATTTTGAGCCAAAACCTCCTTCCATCAGTGAGAGCTTTGAAGATGAAACGTGGCTGGGTCTTCCAGCATGACAATGATCCCAAACACACCGCCCGGGCAACGAAGGACTGGCTCCGTAAGAAGCATTTGAAAGTGCTGGAGTGGCCTAGCCAGTCTCCAGACCTCAACCCCATAGAAAATCTGTGGAGGGAGTTGAAAGTCCGTGTTGCTCGGCGACAGCCCCAAAACATCACTGCTCTGGAGAAGATCTGCATGGAGGGATGGGCCAAAATACCAGCTACTGTGTGTGCAAACCTGGTACAGACCGATAGTAATCGTTTGACCTCTGTTATTGCCAACAAAGGTTATATTAAATTCCAACAATGAAGACTGTGAGGCCATTACGATGTTACTCATGTGTATGACTGAAATCCCACCCAGACGAAGTTCAATTAGTTTGCCCCAAGCCATTAAAGGTTCCTCATTTATTCGTACTCTGCCCCTACTGACTTTAACTACGACAACCTAATGTGTTTCCTACAGGAAATGAGAATCACATCATGAAATCCTTCTCATAATCTTAATATTTGATTTGGATATTCTTCCTTGTGCTAAATGGGTTCAGTTACAAAACAATATATTGATGGCCACCACCATTGTAATTTTTCCTAAGTATGCTGAAAGAGGGGATAGTTATAGTTGCATCTTAAAATAGCAATATGCTATGACCTGAGTTATGTGCAAGTCTGACCCTGCAGTGTCTGATTTGACACATTAATGATTACCATACAGCCATTATAATAACATTTTGTAGAGCCTGCAGCTTACAAGAAGGACTGGCGCATTGTTGTGATGAAATGTTTTATTGTGAATTTTGTATTTCCTCTAGTAGTTTAATGATTCTTTCATTTTGTTCTATGAGTTGATGGTTTATTTCATTGACCTTTTGTAATTGTTTTGTGATTATCGATGTGAGTGACTCTCCCCGGCGCTTTCGTGGACGTGCTGGTGTGGTGCTCCTTTCCCCGTGGCTGGTGCTCAGCTCGGTGCGGATGGTGCTCGGCTCTGTGCTCATGGTGCTCGGCTCGGTGCTCATGGTGCTCATGGTGCTCGGCTCGGTGCTCATGGTGCTCGGCTCGGTGCTCATGGTGCTCGGCTCGGTGCTCATGGTGCTCGGCTCGGTGCTCATGGTGCTCGGCTCGGTGCTCATGGTGCTCGGCTCGGTGCTCGGCCCGGTGCTCATGGTGCTCGGCTCGGTGCTCATGGTGCTCGGCTCGGTGCTCATGGTGCTCGGCTCGGTGCTCATGGTGCTCGGCCCGGTGCTCATGGTGCTAGCTGGTGTGATGACATGGCCCTGGTTTGATGCCACACGTGAGGCATCAAACCAGGGCCATGTCTCAGCTGTGCCCTCATCCTGTCATGTCCCCGTGGGTGGTTTTATCAGCTCCTAAAAATGACAACATCATTAATATTTGGCCACAGTGACAGCCATGTGATACCCTTTATTGAAGTGCAACACTGGTCTATTTCCTGAAAGGGGACGTTTTCTGTGTCAGAATGTATTCCATTCACCATCGATTAAATGTCTCCCCCAGGTGAGAAATGTGCAAGCACGGTTTACTAAACGGTGACCCTGTGTTGTATTTTGATTTCAAGTTATCCCACTTTTTCGACGCTTGAGGGCCAATAATTTGGCCCTCAAGGCCTATCTCCCGGACAACCTGCCTTTTGGTAAGAAAAGGCTGTAATTAGTCATTGTACATTAATTCTTTACGTGAACGAAGGTCGAGAGTGATGTCACTCTGCTTAATGATATTTGTAGATGATAATGTACTTACTGCCAGGCAGCCGCCACCTTGTGTTGCCTCCCTGTGAACAGGTGCGCCAGCCTGGTGCGAGCCCTAATTAGGTTACTTGTCTCTTCATCGGTGACTGAAAGAACAAAATGACCATGGTTTGATGTGTGGATTCCATCTACAGGATAATAACTTGTACAACAGTTTTTGTTTTTTTTTTAACCTGAAAGTTTTCCGGCAGAACGTTTTATGCTGATGATGGCCAAATTAGAGGAGAGATTAGATGGGACTTAATTCGTGTTAGTATGGAGGACATCTCTCGTTTAAGCAGATTTTAGGTACACTTAGTGTCAAGACAATGTCCTCCTGAGCATGTGTAACTCCCATAAGTATGGGAAATACAAGTAGAACACAACTGTTATTGAAGGCATGTGATGACATACCAAAATTGGCTGTCTCAGATATTGCTTTCTTTGAATTGAGCCCTCACTTTGATATACCTACTTATGTTTACATTTGATCCGTCCATGCATTTGAGGTTCGATTTCTATTACATTAAATGGTGCATAACTTCTATGGTTTTCTTTCTAAATGTAGCTGTTGCACTATAACACAATGGGATAATATTTACGGTGCACAACACACGCGCACATGACCAACAGTCTAATGGTGCAAATGGATTGGTTACATGTGCTCAAACTTCAGACGGGCTGTTTTACTCACATGCGCGCTTCTTCTCGGCCATTTTCCTTCTTTTTTGTAGGATGGGCGAGCAGTATTTATGCCGTCATGTGGCGCAAGGGATTGTGGGATGGCACATAGCTCCTAATCACCGGTTAGGTAGCATCAGAGGTCCCTATGCTAAAGTGGCCATGATAGTTAGCATCAGAGGTCCCTATGCTAAAGTGGCTATGATAGTTAGCATCAGAGGTCCCTATGCTAAAGTGGCTATGATAGTTAGCATCAGAGGTCCCTATGCTAAAGTGGCTATGATAGTTAGCATCAGAGGTCCCTATGCTAAAGTGGCTATGATAGTTAGCATCAGAGGTCCCTATGCTAAAGTGGCCATGATAGTTAGCATCAGAGGTCCCTATGCTAAAGTGGCCATGATAGTTAGCATCAGAGGTCCCTATGCTAAAGTGGCCATGATAGTTAGCATCAGAGGTCCCTATGCTAAAGTGGCTATGATAGTTAGCATCAGAGGTCCCTATGCTAAAGTGGCCATGATAGTTAGCATCAGAGGTCCCTATGCTAAAGTGGCCATGATAGTTAGCATCAGAGGTCCCTATGCTAAAGTGGCCATGATAGTTAGCATCAGAGGTCCCTATGCTAAAGTGGCTATGATAGTTAGCATCAGAGGTCCCTATGCTAAAGTGGCTATGATAGTTAGCATCAGAGGTCCCTATGCTAAAGTGGCTATGATAGTTAGCATCAGAGGTCCCTATGCTAAAGTGGCTATGATAGTTAGCATCAGAGGTCCCTATGCTAAAGTGGCTATGATAGTTAGCATCAGAGGTCCCTATGCTAAAATGGCTATGATAGTTAGCATCAGAGGTCCCTATGCTAAAGTGGCTATGATAGATAGCATCAGAGGTCCCTATGCTAAAGTGGCCATGATAGTTAGCATCAGAGGTCCCTATGCTAAAGTGGCTATGATAGTTAGCATCAGAGGTCCCTATGCTAAAGTGGCCATGATAGTTAGCATCAGAGGTCCCTATGCTAAAGTGGCCATGATAGTTAGCATCAGTGGTCCCTATGCTAAAGTGGCTATGATAGTTAGCATCAGAGGTCCCTATGCTAAAGTGGCTATGATAGATAGCATCAGAGGTCCCTATGCTAAAGTGGCCATGATAGTTAGCATCAGAGGTCCCTATGCTAAAGTGGCCATGATAGTTAGCATCAGAGGTCCCTATGCTAAAGTGGCTATGATAGTTAGCATCAGAGGTCCCTATGCTAAAGTGGCTATGATAGTTAGCATCAAGGCTCCATTTCCTAACTACTTCCTAACTGACTTACCAATTCGGAAGCGACTTGCCATGGCGGACGCTGACGCACATCCGGTTTGGCGTAAGAGCTCTTAGCAATCTGACCATTTCGGACGCAGCCGTTATGTGAAGCAGGTTGAGCTGAGAGTGATAAGTACAAAGGGGAGCCAGGTGGAGCAGAGGTTGACAAGTTTAAGGGGGAGTGACCAAGTGGTGAAAAGGCTGACGTGTCAAGGGTGGAATGTTGAGGTGTGGAAAATGTGGATTTATTCTGTGGAGAGGAGCCAGGTGGGGGGGTTATTGTCAGGTTTATGGTGAAAGTGACATGTGTGTAGGTGCTGGACTAAGGGCAGTGTGTGGTGGCTGCTGGGCTACATGGAGGTGGGGTGATGCATGGTGGAGAATTCATGGGCCATTTATGGGGGATGCGTGCAGAGGGTTGTTTGTATTGAATTAAATGATCTATATTGATTTTTAATATAGTCTTGCCTTTTTCTGACTCTAGATCGGCATTCTTCCCCTCGAGTTTGAGGATGGTGAAAGGCCCCAGCATTGAGGAGGCCATTTCCTCCCTTTTTTTTCTTTTTTTTTCTCTGGATTGTGCCCATTTTTCTAGCGCCATTTCGTTTGTCCTCTTTCTTTTTCCAGTCTTTTTATTTGGCCCATCAAAAGCCACCATTTCGTTGATGTTCTTGCGGTTCATTGGAGAACGGACAATTGTCGGGTACCTGTGGAGGGTACCGTGCATCCCGCCCATATAATAAATAACAAGGTGAAAATTGCGCTGTCAACTGTTTTTTGGCCCTCATTTCAAAAAGTGCTCCCTGCAAGTTGAGGTCCCAGGTTTTCGGTCTTTGGCCACAACGCTCTACGGAAATAGGAAAAAAATATAAGCATTACACCAACCTACTTGGAGTTTACAAGAGTTTATTCCGGTCGTAATTTGTTGGTCACCTTTGAATTCTTCTTCTTCTTCTTCTTTGAATTGTCCCATTCATTTTTTTTTCCACTAACCCATTGGTTTGGGTGTGGTATGGGGCACAGAGACTTCTCTCAATTTCTAGCTTTTTGCATAAAGAGTAATTGAGCTGCAGGGAAAATTAAATGATTAAATTAGAATCAATGCCTATAAACACACACACACACCTTTATAGTTTTTTACAAATTCTCTCCCCTGGTCTGCTAGGATTCTTTTGGGGGCTCCATGGCGGCAAAAGAAATCCCATACGCACCCCGACACCTCAACGGCTGTTTTACTTTTCAATGGATAAGCCTCAGTCCATTTGGTGACGTAGTCGATCAGGACGCAGATATAGAGGTCAGTCATTGTTAGTTTCCCAATGAGGTCCATTCCCACCAGCTCAAATGGATCATTGACCTGGAGGGTGAAATGAACAAGGAATAGGCTTACACATTGTGCATCAATAGGCCTACATAAGAGCATGCTAAGAATCATGAGAAACGCCAAGAGGTATAAGAATAAGGAGGCTATTTGGAATGTTGAGATGAAGTTCCACCAACCAGTATTTTACTAATACAGTCATGATTTGAAAACACATACTCTATAGGAAGCCAATCTCTTAGCTATGTCCTCCACTTTTAATGGTTGCAGGATAGAAACAAACAAGATATCAGCAAAGTTAAAAAAACAAAAACAAAAACAAAAAGAAGTGTCTTGTGAAAGGGGTAAAATAAACAGGTTTTGTTGGCCCACCCTGTATGGTACAGACAGTTACCTCAATGGGGATGTAGTCCTTCTTCACTTTTAAGTTTTTTCTTCTGGCCTGGCATTCAGGACATTTAGATATCTGAGGAAACATTTCAAAATAGGAATTGTAGGGTGAAATGAGGTAAGACATTGTTGATCTCACAAAAGTGAAACGCAGGCCTACTTGTTACAGCAGCTCAAAAAAAAAAAACGCTTACCATGTACCCAGCTTCACTCACCCATTTCCTGATATCCTTCTTCATGCCAGGCCAGTAGTATCTCAGTGAGATGGCGTCGTCTGTTGTTTTTTCCATGCCACTGTTCCCTCCGTAGCTGCTGCTATGAAAGCAGTGAAAAATGTCTGCAGCTTCTTTGGGCGTTTTTACCACCTGTGCCCAGTGTGGACCCTTGTTTTTTTTTCCTGGCCATGAGAAAACATAACTGGCCCTCAAATTCACAATATGACAAATGCAGTATGTAGGCTACATTATGCGAGCATAGTGTTGTTGGTGATGGTTTTTGTCCAGTAGTAGGCTACCCAGTGTTCATTTTGTCCACAGCATAATTTTGATGTAATTTGAGTCAAACTATGTTAAAAGTCAATGAGTGTAATTATATTTTTGTCAAATAAAAAGGAGAAGATAAATGAATTGGAAAGACTCAAAGTGTGTAGGCAACTTCCAATGTGAAATTTAGAGATATAAATAGGATAGAGATAGAGATTGAAATGGTTGATACAATTAAAAAGGGAGTACAACAGGAAATTGATAATGAATGTTTAAATTCCAATCACTTTCTTGGTATTTGGGAAACGTACAAGGGTAGCTGAAGTAGCGTTACCCTGTGAATATGAGCAGAGACCTTGAACCCGTTTTAAATAATCCCTTACAACCTTTATGTACTTCACATTGTATATTTCATGGCCTGAATTTCTGCTCTTCTGTTTGACTTCACACCAAACTTTGTACAAGGATTCGCTTAAAACCAATTGCACGCTAGAGTTCACACAGCTGTGAAATCCCCCCTAATTGGGCATAAGAGTTTACACTTGACTACTCTGTAATTGTGAGGTATGTAAGCATTGCTTGCTGTAAAGTGCTTTGGGCCTAATGAAGGTACAAAAGTGCTATATAAGCTGAGTCCTTTCAATATTTCACGTTTAATGACACAAAATCTGTCTATTTCATCTATTATATATAGATAGATATATAGATGTATGGATAGATATGAGCAGGTGCGTCACTGCCACTTACCCTTAATAGTGAAATTTTCACATCTTTTTATTTTCCATCGTTGTTTTGCTGTTATGTCTCTCGGAAAGGTTTTGGAAATCAAAAGATCTTCTATTTCTTTGACTTTTTTTTGGATCCATTTCTTAATCATCCTATTTTGAGAAAGTCAGACCACTGATCTCCCTTATATCCTTATATAGGCCATATAGGCATCAATTGGCGTTAGTCCACAGGTGATTTGCGTTACCACACCTTTCCGTTTCTCGATCCACAGCAGCGGCCGCCATGTTTTATTTATGCCCGACTCGCATGCACATTTAATGAATAATTGTGTCTACTACGGGCGTTCTGTACTCGCTAGTGTGTTGTTTTTCACTCACAGTGAGCCATGTGATGGGTAGGCCAACATAATCATCGTGATATACAGTGCCTCTAGTAAGTATTCATAGACCTTGAACTTTTGCACATTTTGTCATGTTTACATCCCTAAACATAAAGATTTTATTTTGATTTTTTTACTGAGTGTTCACACACAAGTAACAGACGACTGTGAAGTGAAAGCTAAATGATACATGATTCTGTTATTTTTCCAAAAATAGAAAAGTGAAAAGTGGGGCTTGCATAAGTATTCATACAGCATTTTCTGAGTGCATTAAATTGCCTTTAAAACATTTCTAATGACTCCAGAATGTTCACACCTTGGCCTAACGGTTAAACAGAGGCACCTGTGTGTAATCTACTCTCAGTATAATTACAGCTGTTCTTTCAGGCCCTCAGAGCTGTGGTCGGAGTGTGTTGGTCACTGAACAACATCATGAAGGTCAAGGAGCACCAGAGAGGTCAGGGATAAAGCTGTGGAGAAGTTTAAAGCAGCATTAAGTTATACAAAGTTATCCCAAGATTTGAACATCTCCTGGAGCAACTGTTTAATCCATCATTCGGAAATGGAAAGAGTAGTATAGTACTATATTGTGAGGCGTAATGATACGAGGAGCACAACGTCCGCGCAGTAACTCCTAAAGACTTCCCCCGCTCACTTCCGTCAATAGAAGCTGCGAGACTTGTAAAGAGCTCGCAGAGGACAGTTGAAGAAGCGTCAGCGTTTTGCAAAGTATATGCACTAATATGGCAACATGATAAACGTATTTCAACGGTTTCATTTTGTACTTACTCTGGGGAAAGCTGGCCATCGGGACCACTTGGTGTGGGTCGTTTTTTCCGATTTACTTTGTCCAGGCGAAAGAAAAAAATCAACTACTGCAGGATGAATCATTGCTTCAAAAGCATCGTTTGCCGTGACACAAGGCCTTTGTCCAGGCTCTTCCAGGTGAACAATGATGGCAACACCTGGTCCCACTCTGAACAACACAGACCCTCCATTTCACGTGGCATCTTTTTCGCAACAGTCACATTTGCACCACCAGTTGTTATTTTCCCGTGTTCTTTCTTCGATGGCTCCAGTCTGCTGTACTTCGTGTCTTTGTTCCCTCTCACGGTCCAAAAAGGCAAGTTCCTCTACTGTATATTCTGGCTCAAAAAGATACGGCTCTGGATCTGCTGTAAGCCATTCCTCCTCATCAACAAAGTCCGCCATCGCAAATTCTTCATTTCAGTTATGTCACTAAAACTTGACGCTTCCTCAACTGTACTCAAACTAGCCAGCCGATAGCTCTCTGTTACTACTGCACTAATACAAGTAGCTTCTATTGACGGAAGTGAGCGGGGGAAGTCTTTAGGAGTTACTGCGCGGACGTTTTGCTCCTGTATCATTACGCCTCACAATATAGTCCCCCTTTTTATCTGCTTATAAAATCGACATGCTACATTTCTGTGTAAATATACTTCGCATGAAAACACTTCACGTAACTTTATTTAAATAGGGAACACGTGGAAGAGCTTGGTAGCTTCTATCGTGAGCTTTTTTGGAGCTATGTGACATGTGGGAGAGGCTGCGTATGTGCTCCGTTTGCCTGACAGAGCGCACGGACAAAGACCAGACGGGGATATATTAACACGTCTAAAGTGAGGTAAGAACATATCTCAGTATGTAAAAACGATGGCCTATTCCTTTAACTTTAAATTCAAAGACTTTCCCGTTCGTATTGTTTCATGAATCTAATGACAAGCATTGTGACTGTTGGCGTAATGTTTTTTTTCCCCTGTTCCCCCGCCCCCCTCCCCCACCACTGATGTTACCATTTAAAGCTAAAATATTGATTATGTCACAACTAGTGCATCATCAATTTAAATGTGATGTTGAGTCGGCTCAGATGAATATCAGAACATCATTTATTAAAGACGTCTGTATTCTCCCTCCTAATGACATGAAAATCACAATCTCATTCATAGATTGTGTATTTCTCCGTTGTGAGGTCAGTAAAGGCCTATGCACTAATGGTCTAGGTCTATTTGACAGGCCAAAGGAGGCCTATTTGCATGATTACAGTTCCACTATAAATTAATAATGGAGGATAGATTGAACAGCCTACATGGAGTAATTATCTTTTCATCTTTTGTCTTTTCATATAATTTATATAGACTTTAATTGTGTCTGTAGGCCTATATAGCTTAAGATAATGAATTAATAACTGTCTGACATTTATTACATAAAGTTGCCCATCACCTGTGTTTCTCAGCTGCTGTGCATCAGAGAAGCACAGGTGATCAGGCGGAGGATTGGAGATGAGGAGGTATAAAAACCACCACACACACACTTGGGTTTATGACCGAGAGACAATGGATTCGCAGAAAGCCAAACGTGTGTTTGAGTTTATTGTGAAGAAAACATATCCCAAAAGCCTAAATGTTGTGGGGAGATACAGGCTCAAGAGGACAGCGGGAAACTGTGTGGTGAAAGGTAATAATATTTTCTTAATCTCACAGTGGGATGAAATGCTATCGCCCATACATTTCATTTCCTGTATGACCACGTAAATGAGAAATTCACATTTGATGTATAAAATGTCCAAAATCCAATGTGGCAAGAAAATCTGAGTAAATTAAAGAGCCAGCATACAATGTCTGGGTCACAAGCAGGGG
Organism: Gobius niger; assembly: GCF_951799975.1. Classification (NCBI taxonomy): domain Eukaryota; kingdom Metazoa; phylum Chordata; class Actinopteri; order Gobiiformes; family Gobiidae; genus Gobius; species Gobius niger. The sequence goes on along the minus strand of NC_136873.1, from coordinate 3,283,947 downwards.
TATTGGATGCCAAGAGAATCCTTTTTTAGTTTCCCTTTTTTAGTTTGCCAGACAAATATGTGAAAAACTAAACTGAATTACCGCTTGTTTTTGGGTTAAAGCAAAAGAAATCAGACAAATAAAGGGGGGAAGGGAAAAAAAGGGGAGGGGGAGGCCCTTTGTTAAGAACAGCCAATCTAAATAAAATTGCATGAAACATTTTTTTGTGTAAAGTTACAATTCCTTCTTTAATGACATTAATGAATTGCTGATTAAGTGCAATGTGAATATTGGAAAATATATCCAGATGGACCTGTACAAATTCATTCTTCTTTTACAGACCAAACTAGCCCCAAACCTGAAAATGTAGTTCAATTTGCAGGGTCTTCCTTGATGTGCAATTATTATGAGAACCTTACAAATTATATTTCAAAAAATCCTTTATTTACACAGATGACGAGCTATTCTACATTTGCAGAAGGAAAAGGGATAAGTCCACACACCTGGCCAAAGTTGTCACTACAGCGGAGGAGGCTGCGAACCTTTTCACCCGATTCCATGACAGCGCAGTAGGGGGGCATTTAGGGTGGAAAAAAACCCATTCTGCCGTAATAAAAAGATTTTACTGGCCAGGTATGGAGGCAGACTTGAAGAAGTGGGTGAGTTGACCTTAATGTTTAAAGTGCACAGGACACGTGGACCAAATATTTTACTAAACACGGTGACAAATGTTACATTTAAGAAGTCGCATATTATTATCATTATTATATTCCGTTTTCTTCGGTGTTATACAGCCTATTAATAATTTCATGTTGTAGTTGTAATCTAATGTTGCCTGCTTTACAGATGGCACAGTGTCCGTCGTGCCAATTCAAAAGGGCTCGTAAAATAAAGGACAAAACAGAGTATTGTCCGATTGTGGTAAGGATGGATTTGGTGGGTAAACTCACAACAACCAACAGTGGCTACTACCAGTACATTTGTGTTATGGTAGATTATAACATGGTCTGGGTGAATACTGGATTCTGATGCATTATTTTGGTATAACCGCACACGTAGTCCGGTAGTTAAATCACTGGGATATCACTCCGCTGTGGCATCGCCATAGCAACGCATGACACAGCTGAATCAGATAAAGGCGTAATTAGTGACTGACAGGAACGTATGAGATGGATTTTGTGTTAATTTCAACGTTTTTGGCCAAAACCAAAGGTTTGCTAAATGTTTGTAGAGGAGAGTGAGCAGCTAGGTTAGCTACTGTTAATAACATATGAGCTTTACATTTCTATTGAAAACGGTTAAGGCTATTCATCATTTTCAGGCGTACATAAAATGATCCTGCATTGAAGCATATTTGTCTGGATTAGTAAAGTCAAACATAAAAGTTTCAGGTGGGGGGGCCCAGGTGTGAGCGACTCCACCGCAGCTGTTTCCATAAACAGTTGAGCTGGTTGAGCTAGCTAGCTTTAGCTTCAGGTTAAACAGCGTAAAAGGTAAATAACTCCTGCCCACGAGTGCCGCATATCGGTGTTTCCTTCCAGGGAAAAGTGTTTCCGGGTTAGTCCTGTTGTGTTGTGATTCTGTGCTGATGTTGTGTCGTTGCGCCTGACTGAGATCCTCGTAATAGCTGCGGAGAATGACTCGCTCTGAGACCAGCCTTCAGTGACCGGCTAATAACCCACACAAAATAGTCCCGTAGTCTGGCAGATTTAGTGACTTTAGTCAATGAAAAACACATTTATTATAAATGTTACGTTTGTGGGACCCTGGTATAAGCGGATTAAACAACGAGGAGCCGTGCATTAGACGTTATAATGCACTTTGCGGATATTCTTGACTCTGCGTCGTGCATTATAACCGTCTAATGCGGCTCCTCGTTGTTTAATCCTTACATATTGCCCAGCCCTACGTGACAACGCTGGTGATGTTCATGTTTATTCAGCTTATTCAGTGACAGAAATCAGTCAATTCAGCTTAGTGAAAAGACTACAGAACCAAAATGTTTGTTCATGTTTCAGAAGAAGTGTTGATTGATTGTTAATAAAATAATATTAATTATAATCCAACCATTTTCTTCTGCTTCATCCGGGGCCGGGTCGTGGTTAATGTGAATTTGATTTAATATTTTTTTAGTCCATCCGCCCTTTCTGTGTTGGATTTTGTGTTGTACAGGTCAACCTTATACGGTCAATGGTCTTAACATTTCACTCAGACCTGGATTTGTGTGTCAAAGGTCTCTGGATTTCACTCAGACCTGGATTTGTGTGTCACAGGTCTTTATATGTCACTGAGACTTGTGGGACCTCACACGTACCCATTTGTCACGTTTGTGCCATAGGTCCTCATTTTGTAAGAAAGCGCGTGTGTGTGTGTGAAGTTAAATCAGTAAAGGCGTATCTTGATTAAAACAACGATGCAGCATCTGTAATGTTTCAGAGGCAAATGCTTCATTTCGATGTAGAAAATGGATGTATATCGCCTCGTGTACCTTGTTTGGAATTTTGTTCTGCATTTCATGGCATTTTCTACGGAAATGTCACAATTTGCTTTTGTTTCCCACAATTTTTGGCATCGTTGACAATCAGGCTTTCACTCCGTAGTCTAACATTGTAGCATTTTTTGTTGTACTTTTATTTTGTTGCGCTTAAGCCTTCTTGAGTAAATATTGTGGATACTCTACCCATCTCTGTCAATGTAGGCCCTCTGAACAGTTTGACTTGTTGTGACCATGTATGATCAGCTCTCTCAGTGCAATGGTCAGACAAAGGCCGACAACTTGGGATGAGGAGCTGCAGCCAACAATGTTCGCAATAAGAACTAAAAAACAAAGCACAACACATTTCACGCCATACTTTATGTATGGGAGGGAAGCGCGATATCCTGCCGAGGTCCCTGAGATACAAGGGGCCTTGATTTGCTTGCAATTATTTTCATATTGGGCAACTGATTAATTATATCTTGGTTATACTGACTTTACACTGCCTGATCCCATCAGATGATCTGAAGCAAAGCAGGGTACGGCCTGGTTGGTGCTTTGCTGGGAGCCCGCTAGGGAGAAGAAACCTGGGTGAATGTAGAGAGTGATTGGTGGTGGCTGAATGTCGCCAATTGGCAGCCTTGCTTCTGTCAATGCACCAGGGCAGCTGGGGCTACAATCGTAGCTTACAGTGAGAATGAAATAAATGCAGGAAATTGTAAAGTGATCTTGTAGGCTAATTTCGAATTTACCTACATGTAGTAATCTGATTATCATTTTTCTTTCTTCACCAGATCACAGCATCACAAGTGTGATCAGTAACATGGATGTATGTGAGGGCCTTAAAAAAGTGGAGGACACATATCAAACAGTCCTCAACAATGTGAAGGCCTCACAGATGAAGGTGATGAAGCGGAAGCTGGCCCTGGGCCCTGCAAGGGGAGGGCAGCGGAAGGGCGGGAAACTGGCTCCAGATGGTCTTGGACCAAATACAATAGTAACAATAAAAGACAAATTGGCCACTTTAAAAAAGAACAATCTAGACAAGGTGGTCAATATAGACCATCTCACACTATATATTGAACTAGAGGAAAAGATTCCGGCAAAATTGAAACGGATGGCTTCCACATTACTGGCTGACCCCTCCATCCCCCTCATCCGCAACAATAACATGCAGTCCCCACTCAATTCTGTTCTGTAACATCCCCTCCTGCACCACACAGTCCTGCTCCACCTGGCCCACTTTCCTCCATCCATCCTGCACCGCTTACCTCTGTCCACACTGCACCACCCGTGTCCATTCAGGCTGCTCCACCTGGCCAACTCAGGATACCAAGACCGGTTAAACATGCCATTCTACGGATTCCTCCTCTGCCGACATATTTGCCTGCCCCAAACATCTCGCACCGGGCCACTCTACTTGCTCCACCTACCACTCTCCAAGCCGTTCCATCTGGCCAGGCCCAATCCGCTCCATCCAAGCCACTGCTCCTGGCCCATCCACCTTGCTCCAGGTCATTCCACCTCGCCACCACCCGGCCAGCTCCATTCTACTCAACCACCAAGCTGCTCCACCTGGCCCACCCGCCCCGCTCCACTCTAGTCTGGGCAGACGGAAGTGTGAGTGCACACGTTGAGCAGTATCAAATCATGTCTTCATTGTCCTTCTTTACAGTGACTGAGGATTTGGGCCAGGAAGTCCAAACACATGCTGAGGGCCAAAGTAGGTCCATTTAAAATCTTTTCTCAGGACCTACTGAATGTGGCTCCAGGCCGAGAGCTAGAGAGTGAGGTAAACTGTATGTGATAAACTTTAACAATGGTTAATACACAATGTTGTTTAGGTGTTCTTGCACTGCCTGTGCAAACAAACGGGGGCAGTCCTCCTGGACTCATTTGCCCTGTCGATGGCTTGGGAGGGAGGCCTCAAGCCCTTCAGAAGAGTATGCATTCCCTTCATTGTTATGGATTGATCGTTATACTTCATTACTTCACATCTTTGCATTTTACAGCTGGATCCGAGCAACTGTAATGTCGCCCTTGGGGCTGTTTGTTTCCAGCACCACTGGACCTTTGTTGTGAGTATCTATATGGAGGTGTGTGTAAGTTTATTTATATTGTAAATGTTTTTATATCCAGATTATCTATCCTAATCAAAAGCGGGCTGTGTTTGTCGACCCCTTTGACGCAAGTGAGAGTCAGTTGACGCAGTGCACAGAGGTTACAAGGTATCATGGATGAAATGACTGAGTCCCCAGTGTGTGTGTGTTCTTGTATTCAGAGCAATTGTTCGCAAGTCATGCTCTGCTTTGGGCAGGTGGGCTTGTGCAACAGTAGTGCACCCAAAACAGACTGACTTCTCTTCGTGCGGGGCACTTATTTGCAAGGTCGGCCAATGGATTGATCTGAGATGTTGATGTTTGGGTTCTTACAGAGTGGTGTTAGATTGCAGAGCTAATAATGACAGGACAGCTGCTTCAATTCGACACCAGCACAGCTGGAATTAAAGAGATGCGTCTCAGCATTGCGACGTCGCTGCTCGAAGAATCTGGTACAACCTTGTCTGGACAATGTAAAGTTTGTTTATTAATAACGTAATTTTATATGTATTTTTTTTCTTTTTGCAGAGGATCTTTCTAGTATCTGCAGGTCCTGTGGCAGTGTTACATCTGGAGCAGATGTTGACACATGGGTATGTTTTAAAGCATTTACATGTGACAAAGTAAATGTTAAACTATTTCATACTGTATTCTCTTTGGATTATGTGCGGGGAATCCCTCCACACGTGGGACTTACCTTTACATTGGATGCCTATGAGAGTTGTCCCACCCTTAAGGTTTTTTGTTTTTATTTCTGTAGGGTTATTTTTGCACATTTTATTTTTTATTATTGACCAGTGAATGCCTAATTTGTACACAGTAGCTATATCTGAAGGTTGTTGTTTTTGGACCAGTGAATGTCTAATTTGTGTTTGTAATGTCTAATTCTGCTAGCCTGCTAACTGTACCTGGTTTTGTTTGGCAGCAGCATTAAAAATACAAGTCTACTATGAGCTCATCGTAGACTTGCTTTATTTCATGCTACCAGCTAGCCCAGTCGTCAAATCGGTTCAATGCCACTTTTTCTCATTTATCTGTCAGATAAAAGCTGACTCACATTTCCCCTATTCTTAAAGAACTGCATTGGCTGCCAGTGTCCTATCGGATCAAGTTCAAAACTCTGGTTCTAGCTTTCAGAGCCTTGCATGGTCAGGCTCCTTCTTACATCAGTGATTTGATCCAGCCCTACACCCCCCCTTACAGGTCTGAGGGTCAAAATCTGCTGATGGTTCCACGCGCTCATTTTCGGACTACAAGTGACCGATCCTTCCAGGCCGTGGCCCCTATAGGCTCCTTGGAATGATCTTCCAAAGCCACCAAGATAGTTTGTACCCAGAGTCCGGAATTTGGTGCTACACCTGTGTACAAAGTTTTAGCAGTTCAGTGGTTTGTAGACGACTTTCTTGTGTGAATGTTTTCCTTTACTGTGTGTTTGTATCATTTTTATACTCACTACTGCCACCTCAGGTCTTAGGCGTAGCAGCAGCTTCTATATTAAGCTTGTGCATGACGGCACTTCGGACCCAAAGTAACAACAAGTCTGGGCTCATTCTACACATTAGGACATGGCTGGGCAGGAAAATACAGAATTTTAACATTTTAAACCCAGTGTAGTCCCTTTAAATGTCAATGAAAAGCATTAAATGTTCATTCCAGAAGCATTTAATTTCTTTGTGTAATGCCACTATTTGTGTCACGGTTTTAAAGTAAAAATCAAAATGAAACGACCCAAAATGCAGAACGCCACGGAAACTGATTTAATGCATGCAAAAATCAAGAAACTGGCAAAAATAAAGCAGGAGCAACTGAAAACCAAACTCAGACATGAAGTCAATGAGCTGACCAAGAACAAGGGAAACACAGGGTTAGAAATACATGAGGAAACGGGGCACAGGTGAGACACATTAGGGCGGGGCAGGCAGGTAACGAGAGGGACGTCAAACAGAAAATACAACAGACCAAAAAGACATGTCCAAATAAAACACCAAGGACATAAACACGAGAAAACAAACCAAAACAAGGCAACAGAAAGCAGACCATGACAATTTGACTCAACTCACAAAAGCAACAGTGACTGTATTCACGGTGATGCAATATTCGCAGAGGTGGGTAGAGGAGCCAAAATAGTTACTCAAGTAAAGAGTACTGACCAACTGAGCAAAAAAAAAAGAAAAAGATTTATTTTCAATGACGCGGTAAAGTGTGTGAAACAAAACATAAAAGCATGTGATATTTCCAAAGAAAATTCCAAGAAAATACAGAAAAGCTGAATCAAATCGAGAACAAGGTGCAGGAGACAGACTACATCAATATGATAGATCAAAGCATTTAACACAAATATTTGTTAGTTCCAGTTTTTTGTGGAAAAAGTAACTTTTTTTTTACAGTACAGATACTTCTTTATAATTTTGCTTGTAGAAGTAAAAAGTACTGTATGATAAAACTACAGAGTAATTACTACCCGACCCTGAATATTTGTATCGCAAGAAGCCACATGCAAAATCACTAGTTTAAGAAAATTTAAAAAGGCAAAATCTACAAACAAATACAAGTAAATCTTTTTTTCATGTAACATGCGTGTTTAATGCCATTGGAATTGCATGTTTCCTGTGCCTGTTTGAACCCTGCTAATGCCAAAGCATCAGGATGTAAATGTCAAAATGTATTTAACACATCTGGCACATTTAACTGCACGCTTTGATGTTGCCCAAACGGTCAAATTGACCTCTGCTTAAATAGAAACATGCTGTCCAATATTCATGCTTTGTCTGGTTTAGAAAGTGTCACTTGTGGAAATGAAAAGTTTTTCTTTAGTTCTGCCACCAGATGGAAGCAGAGGATCGCATTCGGAGAGACCTGCTCAGTAAAGAGGCGGTCTGTGTTTTGGTGACTTCTGCTTTGAAAAATGTCATCCAAAATGATTGAGAAGAGTTTAGGACAGTTTCCATAGATTGCATGTAGAAGAAGGTGTTTTCTGTTAAAAGAAGTTTTAAACCATTTTACAGAACAACACGTTTCTAGGTATAATGTTATCAGTCACCTTGAGTCTCTCTCTCTAAAACCAAAAAATCAGGTTAGAAATCTGGGAGTAATCATGGACTCAGACCTGAACTTAAACAGCCACATCAAAGCAATAACATCAGCAGCTTTTTACCATCTGAAAAACATGGCTCAGATCAGAGGAATAGTGTCAAAACCAGACTTAGAGAGACTTAACCATGCATTTGTCTCCAGCAGGTGAGACGACTGTACCGGCTGCTCACTGGCCTCTCTAAACGAGCTATCAGACAGCTACAGTACATCCAGAACGCTGCTGCTCGAGTCCTGACAAGGACCAGGAAATACGACCATATTAGTCCAGTGCTCCGGTCTCTGCACTGGCTTCCTGTCACTCAGAGAATAGACTTTAAAACAGCTCTGCTTGTGTACAAGTCTTTTCATGGTTTAGCACCAAAGTACATCTCTGACATGTTAGAGCCGTATGAACCATCTCGGGCCCTGAGAACTTCAGGGAGGGGCCTCCTGGTGGTTCCCAGAGTCAGGACTAAACACGGTGAGGCTGCGTTTCAGTTTCATGCAGCTAAAATCTTCACGAGGATGTGAGACAGGCCTCAACTCTGACAATGTTCAAATCCAGGCTGAAAACAGTTCTTTTTACCCGAGTATATGACTGAAAGTATTTTATCTGCACTCTCACCTTTTACTGTAATTGATTAATTTTATGTTGATGTTTTTATTGATTCTATTTGTTTTCTTGTATTTATGCAACTGTGAAGCACTTTGAATTGCCTTGTGTATGAATTGTGCTTTACAAATAAACTTGCCTTGCCTTGCCTAGGTGTGAAATACTCCCTGAATGTGGTGTGTAGCCGGTGAAGTACAACAGGGTCCTCCCCCATAAGATAAAATTTAGTACAAACTGGTGTATTTTAGTCAATATACTGTTTGAATCAGCCTCATTAAAGTGTTACAGATCAGAGCGGTCTACATCAGTGATTCTCAAATGGTGGGTCGGGACCCAAAAGTGATTCACGGAACCATTTTCAGTGTGTTGCGACTGCGGGCCTTTTCTAGGAATTTAATACTTAATACTCTATTTTATGAAACACTATCGGAGTCTGTTAAAATGAATGTCACTAAGTTGTTTTGATCATAATTTTTAACAATATGATAAATAACATCTTCATTTGGGTCGCGGCTTCTCATCCTTGGGCAGATAAGCAAAGCAGAGCGTGAGGCTCTTCTCTTCCCTGTGCAAAACCGCTTCCACCTTTTTATGCTCCCTGCACAATCACTGTGCAGGTGTGTCTCGTAGGACAATCAACCTGGGCGGGGCTGCCAGGGCCATGCGCTTGGGGAAGTTGAAAACATGCATAAAAACATGCAGATAAAACACACTAAAACAACTTAAACCCAGCCCGTTCGTGCCCGTCACACTAACACAGACTATAAAATGTTTTTGTTATAGTCTGTTTACTTGTCTGTCCACACAAAGTCCTAGTCATTGTATATAAGATACCACTGTTTACTATTTAATGTTTTTTCCCTCACATTTCCTGCCTATTTGCACACTCTGAGTGTTTCTTTGAGCTGAATGTAACAAAACTTTCTCCATTGTGAGCTCAATAAAGGCTTATCTGATCTTATCTCAAATAATGTGTCTCCACCCCAGTACTAAGAGCACACAGTGCACTCCTACTAACTACCAAATGCTACACTATCGATTGCGTTTTGAGACAAAAGATCAGGCCCATAGTCCTTCCAGCGTGTCCTGGGTCTTCCACAAGGCCTCCTCCTAATAGGACATGCCTGGAACACCTCCCGAGGGACGCGGAGGAGGCATCAGGAACAGATGCTCCAGCCCCCTCAGCTGCTCCTTTCCATGTGAAGGAGCAGCGACTCTACTCCAAGCTCCTCCCGGGTAACTGAGCTCCTCACCCGATCTCGAAGGGTGCACCCAGCCACCCTGCGAAGGAAACTAAGTTTAACTGCTTGTATCTGCGATCTTGTCCTTTCTGTCATTAACCAGATCTCATGACCATAGGTGAGGGTGGGAACGTAGATCGATCGGTAAATGAAAGCTTTGGCTCCCTCTTCACCACGACAGACCGATACAGCGACCGCATCACTGCGATCTCACGCTTCATCCGTCCCTCACTCGTGAACAAGACCCCGAGATGCTTGAACTCCTCCACTTGAGGTAAGGACTCCCCACCGACCTGTAGAGGGGAAGCCACCTTTTTCCAGTGGAGAACCATGGCCTCGGATTTGGAGGTGCTGATCCTCATCCCGGCCGCTACACACTTGGCTGCAAACCGCCCCAGAGCAGCTGGAGGTCCTGATTTGTTGAAGCCATCAGAACAACATCGTCTGCAAACAGCAGAGAAGAGATCCTGAGGCTCCCAAACCGGACACCCTCCGGCCCCTGGCTGCGCCTAGAAATTCTGTCCATAAAAGTAATGAACAGAACCGGTGACAAAGGGCAGCCCTGTGGAGACCAACACGCACCGGGAACAGGTCTGACTTACTGCCGGCTATGCGAACCAAGCTCCTGCTGCGGTCATACAGGGAACGGACAGCCCTTAGCAGAGGGCCCCGGACCCCATACTCCCGGAGCACGGGGACATGGTTGAATGTTTTCTCCAGATCCACAAAACACATGTGGACTGGTTGGGTGAACTCCCACAAACCCTCGAGCACCCGACAAAGAGTATAGAGCTGGTCCAGTGTGCCACGACCAGGACGAAAACACTAAGTTCCTGGGTGTGCACATCTCTCATCCTCTATTAAGGACATGCACTACACACCCATCACAGAGTCTCTTCAAGGTTATGCCTTCAGGGAAGAGACTGCGGAATCTACGGATCAGTTCCAGTCGACTGAGGAACAGTTTCGTACACAGGGCCATGAGGAAGCTGGACTCCCACCCCTTTTCCCCTCCCCTGCTCCACAATCAAGGATGAGAGAAACATAATTTCATTCACATGGTTTGACAAATAAAAAATCTTGGAATCTTTCCGTCAGCTTGATCCGCAGGGCTCCGGGCTTCTTGCGGATTCTTTCCTTACTTCACAGCATGACATAGTTAAATCGACAAATAGAGGCTGACGTCCAAGTGATTGAAGTCATGTTTTTACTGTGGAGGTAAATGGGCCAATGTTTTTTTTTATCATCCTTTTTTTCAAGTCCCGTAGTTTCAGCTTCAGCGTTAGTCTGTGGTGGCTCCTCTTTGACAACAAGTAAAAGAATTGCCAAATAAAATTCAAGTTATTTGGCAAATGTTTAATATTACAGAGTAAATCAACTCCAGTGTGTTTAATGCTGTGACAATGTCAGTTGTTAATCAGTCTATGGGAAATCCCACTGAATCTCTATTTGTCTGTGTAATGCAACATCTTTACAGCCGGATTTTTATGTAAATTTTAAAAATCCAGCGTGTGATCCAGGGAACACTTTTATGCAGCTGAAAAAGTAGAACGAGTCTGAGCGAGTGATTACAGAATCATTAACACTCAGCGGGCCCGATCTTGTGCATCAAAACGGAGACGATAGCGTGACATTTTGCGCTCAGTCGGGGCGCACTTTGTGATCTTGCCACTCCAGACTTGGCGCATTTAAGTGGGTTGAGACACACACATTTTCCTCCAACCAGATCAACTCCGCGTCCAGGAGAGTGGTTGTGTGGGAGTGGGGGGTGAACATGTGCTTTTGTTTTGCTTCGCGTTCACGCCAAGCGCGAGCCGATCCGCGTCACAGCGGACGCTGTAGCTCTTTTTCTCTCGAGACGTGAACATCGTTTAGCTCACGATGGGGTAAATAAAGTTTTTAGTTTGACCTGTGAGAGCCTAAGGCTTAAGAAAGAACGCAAGACAGCGCAATGTAAACGAGGAAGTGAATGTCAGCCGTGTTTCCATCAGTGCAGTCACCTCCTCTTGTGACGCCCCCTCGCAGGTGGCGAAGGCGAATGGCACAGATAGCTCCGCCACTCGGAAAATAATTCGCCAAGAGCCTGCGCCGCGCCGTGCGCCGCCACAAGATCTGGCCCAGCATGTTTATCCAGCAACTTACAAGATGTCTGTTTGCCTCTTGCAGATTTGTGTCTTGATGCTGATGAAGCTGAAATGTAACTGAGCACCATGATGTAGCAGTTTTATAGGTATGCAGCTCAATGCTAAATTGCATGAAAAATCAAACATAGGCTATACATAAAGCATTTAAATTACAAATCGAGTCGCAATCTCTTTTAATACTTTGGGCTGGCCTTAACATTGGCCAAAGGAACTACCAATGAAAATGCTACTTCTGCTAACTAAGGCACATTTACATTGTATATTGTTGTCCCACATCAAATAAATATCTGCCAGAAAAATCTGAATTACCATATTTTCCGGACTATAAGTCGCCGCAGTATAAGACGCACCAGCCAAAAACTGCCTAATGAAGAAAAGAAACAACAGGCTGAATAGGCGTCCGACATGCTAACGTAACACATCCAGGGCTAGCTGCATAAACAACTAAACTAAACAGGTGTCTGGTATATTAACGTCACATAAACAGTTCAGATAACTAGCATAAAGAACATACCAAACTTTCTCTCACTCCAAATCACTAAATCCATTGAAATCTTCATCCTCTGTGTTCATCCCGGTGTAGCGGTAAACCCCGGTAAAAATTTTGACGGTGAAAATGATTGTCTTGTTTTGTGTTTTTATTATTATCTCGGTGAATAACCGCACCCGCGGTGTTGGCACGGTGAACCTCACCAGCCACCGTCTCATCTGCTGCAGTTTCCGCGCATGCGCACTTTGTTGTTTGCAACCCAAACAAAACTTTCTCGAAGCTGGAATCATGTCTGACACGACAGCGCAGGATCAGCCTCAGAGTTCAGTTTGCGGAGCGTGCAGGAAAAAGTGTCAGCAAATGCAGCAATACTTCGAACCTCTGACTCTCCTGCGTGACCGTCTCCCACAGCTCTATAGCAGTAAGCTAACGTTAGCGTGACCGTCTCCCACAACTCTATAGCAGTAAGCTAACGTTAGCGCTTTAGCTGAAATGCTGATGTGGGACTTTGGGTTGAAAGAGAATGTAATGAGTCGCCCCATAGTGCGGCTGCAGCGCCACCGCCAGTACATAAACATGTCCGGATACCTCCGCACGATGGCACAATGCGTTACGGGGCTCCCGGTGGCAGATTGCAATAGATTCACTCTCGCCGCAGTTTTATGAATTTAATAATGACGGCATTTTCCCAAATCTGCAAAGCGAAAGCTCACTGGAAGGACAACAACAATTTTCCTGATATAGACGGTTTATCTTCATTTCTGACGCTATAAATAGCACATACCTCATAACATCAACAACACATCGTTATAGTTCCTTTACTTTGATGTGAAAAGGCTTTGTCTGTATTTTTTTATGTAACAAGCACTGTTAAACTTTTTTGAAATGATTTCAGTTTGTGCAGGACTATCAATGCTTTCTGAACATATTAACACACATTTTAAAAAAATACCGCGATAAAACCGAAAACCATGATAATTTTGGTCACAATAACCGTGAGGTAAAATTTTCATACCGCGACAGCCCTACTTCTGTGGCAATGGCATGGGCACGGAGGTGTAACTGGACCAGGGGTACAGAAAATACAGAAAAAAACGATACAAAAAACCAAGGCCCAAAAAAACACAAAAAACAGGACATCAAAAATACACAGAAAAAAGAAAATGCAAAAACAAAGGGGAGTGAAATAAAAGGCTAAAAAAATATCGGACCAAAACAGAACAGAAACCTAAGAAACAGACAAAACTTTCAAAAAAAATAAACAAAACCAGAAAAATCACTATCAAATTCACAGGGGTACAAGGCTTCCAATCATGAAAAATACGAACGAGGGACAGAAAGCAATAAAAAAGGACAGAAAAAAAATGAATTAAAAAAGACCGCAAAATCAGGACATGAAAACACACACACACAAAAAATTTACAAAAAAAGGGGTGACGAAAAAGCAGACAATACTTGGAAAAAAACTCTGTCTGACCTGCTCCCTGTTACCATATAAAATCACTCCCGCTGTGAAGTAGTATTGACTGATTTTGTTTGTGCCAAAAGATGGAGCATACTGTCAATGATCTAGACAGAAAAAGACAAATTACTCAATTGTGCATGTCATGACTGAGCCACTCGTCGATCGATTACAAACCTCCCCGACGAGCCACTCATGGGGCCTCAGTGTACGGAACTCACCGTGGTGTATGATCAGTGTACCCTTTTTGAGGACCCCAGGAATCCCTGACACAATCAGCTCTGTGTCAATGTGTCGCCACAGAGCATCCACATCCCACGCTGCAGCCTGTTTGTATTACATGCTATTAGACAGGCAGGCAGCAAGATATATTCACAGGTCGATCATCTGCACTGTAGGCACAACGTCCGTCACCTTGAGGTCCAGTGGTGGTGCAACCTGTAATGACCGTTGGCAAACCTCTCCCGACAGCATGTTTTTCAAGCTCTCATTTGCTAACTCGCTCCTCTCAATGAATAATAGCTTTTAGCCCGTGAGTAGCTTTGTTTATTTTCTTCACTGCGCTAAGGTAACTGTTACGGCCCCAGGCCTCCAGGCTCCCTCCTTTTTGTGTAATTTTGTTTATGTGGCCTAAACCCTGCCCTTTCCCTCCATGGATATCTGGCTGTGAGAGCTCTGGCCTGCGATTGGAGGACTCGTTCCATGCTCTGTTCTGGTTGGCTGCTCGTCCATGGTCCTGATTGGTGCGGTATCGGAACGCCTGGCCCCCAATCAACCACCTGCTGCAGCCACACTTAAGAAAGCCCACAATTTGTAATATTCGGGGCTGCTGGTCTTTGTGGCCAGTGCGCCGTTTGTTCTGTGTCTCTTCGTGTTGAGACACTTCTTAGTTTTGTTCGTGTTTTGTTTTAGTCTTAGTCCCTTTGTTTCGGTTAACCTTTGTACATATTGTAAATAGCCTTTGTTTGGTTATTTTTGTTGCACACACATTTTCTTTTACACTCCTTTTATTAAATTACAACTTAATTTTTCCATTTTACATCTTGGTTTTTGTTACTTCCTTTTAACTAGCTGAGCCGGGTCGTAGCAGCAACCTCTGCTTTTCGCTTTCTGCTGCTCGATTAGCCTGCAGTCCCTCTAGCGCAAACTTATTATATATTGGAATATAAAAAATGAAAAAATCACACATTAGTCGCTCCGGAGTATAAGAAAACTATGAAAAAAAACGTGTGACTTATAGTCCGGAAAATACAGTACGTTTTTGGTCAAAAGTCATATTGTCAAGTACATACATAAGTAACTTTTTAAAGAAATTGTATTTGAGTACTTTTACTTCTACTGAGGCTGTTTCATGATCAGGTAGTCACTGTAAAAACAAGAATGACCATTAGAGACATAGCCTGATTGCATGTTAGCCTACCGGAGGTTCTTGGCCGCGTTATCAGAGTCCAGAATATATATGCATCCCTGCGCTGCATTGATGTACTGGACAGACAAAGCTGCATGAATAACCGTGACAACAGGTGAATCATAAAGGCCTGCCAGCAACTTCCAATGACCATTCCTATTGACACAGGCCAGTATACTCTTGTAGGAATCCAAATTGACCTGCAAACCCATTGAAAAGGCCCCACAAAATAACAATAAAATAATAATAATTTAAAAACAAACTAAATAACATGTGTGTGGGTCCAAAATTTGGCGTTTGCGGCCAGTTTGTGGACCACAAACTCAAAGAATGGGGAGGAAGGATCTTGGTTTGCTACATAACAATCTTCATGTGACGTATCACTTGGAAATCGTGGCCTCTAACTTGCGTGGAACAAGACCTGCTGTGATCGTTGCGGATAACCCACCCTGGCAAGGCTGTACAAACGAATTAAAAACATACAATGACAATGAAAAATACAAAAAAACGGACGTAAACAAATGAAAAACTCAAAAAAACCCTCCAAAATAAGACGCAAACATTGAAAGGAAATGTGCAAAAAAGACATGGATGACAAAAAAACAGGTATGACTGAAAAAATCAAAAGAGCAATATACAGATACAAGAACAGACAGAAAAAAATGAAATGCTCACCAAAAAACCACCAAAAACAGGAATACAAGCATTAAAAGGAAAAAATGGCAGACAAAAAATACAAAAAAAAACACAAAACAGGGAAAAACACCTTCAAATCAGAATGAACCACAAATTCCGCCCAAAAAAACAGGGATACAGAAAAAAACGATAGAAAAAACCAAGGCCCAAAAAACCACAAAAAACAGGACATCAAAAATACACAGAAAAAAGAAAATGCAAAAACAAAGGGGAGACTGAAAAAATATCGGACAGAAACCTAAGAAACAGACAAAACGTTCAAAAAAATAAACAAAACCAGAAAAATCACTATCAAATTCACAGGGGTACAAGGCTTCCAATCATGAAAAATACGAACGAGGGACAGAAAGCAATAAAAAAGGACCGAAAAAAAATCAAAATCAGGACATGAAAACACAAAAAAAAAAAAAGAATGTACAAAAAAAGGGGTGACGAAAAAGCAGACAATACTTGGAAAAAAGCGTCCGTCTGACCTGCTCCCTGTCACCATATAAAATCACTCCCGCTGTGAAGTAGTATTGACTGATTTTGTTTGTGCCAAAATATGGAGCATACTGTCAATGATCTGGACAGAAAAAGACAATGACAACCTCAGTGTACGGAACTCACTGTGGTGAATTATCAGTGTACCCTTTTTGAGGACCCCAGGAATCACAGACACAATCAGCTCCGTGTCATTGTGTCGCCACAGAGCATCCACATCCCACGCTGCAGCCTTTTTGAATTACATGCTATTAGACAGGCAGGCAGCAAGATATATTCACAGGTCGATCATCTGCACTGTAGGCAACACCGTCTGTCACCGTGAGCTCCAGTGGTGGTGCAACCTGTAATGAACGATTGAAGCAAAGGAAAGAGTACAAGGACTGCGGTGCCGATCTCCAGGCAAATCGAAGACAGTCCGCATAGACGAGTGAATGGGCTGAGGCGATAGTTACCTTTACGAAGGCGTCACGCTGCGCTCACAGAAACGGTGCCGAGCAATAGAGCGCAGCGGTGCGGAGCTCGCGGCCAACAGCGGCACTAAAAAGTGACACAAAGCGGCTGCTTAAAGGAACAGGCCACCGTTTTTACATACTGAGATACTGTACGTTCTTACCTAATCTTAGCAGAGTTAATATATCCCCGTCTGGTCTTTGTCCGTGCGCTCTGTCACGCAAACGGAGCACATACGCAGCCTCTCCCACATGTCACGTAGCTCCGAAAAAGCTCACGATAGAAGCTACCAAGCTCTTCCACGTGTTCCCTATTTAAATAAAGTTACGTGAAGTGTTTTCATGCGAAGTATATAAATAAAGACTTCCCCCGCTCACTTCCGTCAATAACCTTTAGGAGTTACTGTGCGGACGTTTTGCTCCTCGTATCATTACGCCTCACAATATAGTCCCCCTTTTTATCTGCTTATAAAATCGACACGTTACATTTCTGTGTAAATATACTTCACATAGATATGTTCTTACCTGAGCTTTGACGAGTTCTTTAGGACCTGTCTGATCTTCACCCGTGCCTTCAGTCACGTAAACACAGCGCAGACGGCGTTAGCATTTAGCCTCTCCCCCTCTCCTCTATAGCTCAAACAGGTCAAGATAGAAGCTACCAAGCTCTTCCACGTTTTCCCTATTTAAATATGGTTACGTGAAGTGTTCCACTACAAAGTATAATTACACAAAATTAAACTGTGGATTTTCTAAGCGGATAAAAGGGGGAACTATATTGTAAGGCGTCATAATACCAGTGAAGATTACTGCACGGATTTAAATATTTGGCCCAAATATTGCAAGCAATTCACTCACATGTTGGGACTCCACTTCGCATGTGTCTTTGTCCTTCTCTTTTGGTCTGGTCAGGTCCAACGGCACGTCCTCCTGAGAAACACACAAATGAGCCACAGACCTTCAAAATGCAGCAAATACTGTTGCGTTTCAATTTTGTTCACCAAAGTTTTGGGCATGGGAAATGTACGGTTGGTCTTCGTCACGTACATCCCACGCCTGTTGTCCCTCTTTATCCTTTTCCTCCACTGCTCCTGTGGCATCCGATGTACCTGAAATACAAATCTCAGTGTCCAATCACAGACGAGGTTTAGGCCCATCAAGTGTAAACACTCGCCTTCCTCTCGGTGGTTCTGCCGCAGTCCTCATACTCGCTCAGGAGACTGACGTGAGTCTCCTGGTACAGGGCAATGAACTCATCCAATCTCGTCATTTTCCTCACGAATCGGATGTGTTTTAGGTCCCACTGACTCTTCTCCATAATCCCTTGAGTGTGGTTGTCCCTCGTGAGGTTCTAAAGAATTACACAATACAATACGACGCTCAGATAATGGCGCAACAAGCGGCTAAAAGGTAAAGAAATGTAAAAGTGGCTACACCAAGATCACCCACAGCCGCTTTTTTTTTTTTTTAGGAACAGATCTCCCTTCGTTAATCCTCGCAACCCGCTTGATTGGTTCGTTGGTGTAGCTCTCCAAGTGCCGCCGCCTTTCACACGCTCACTACGCTCTGTGCTTCAGCCATCAGAAGCTCCGAGAGGCACCACTGAGGTTGTGTTGAGGAATCAGGACTAAGACTTAGATTTGCTGATTGTTTTATGTTTCACCTGCTGAATGACGACACCTGTGCGTACGTCTCCCCTGATCGCGTTGCTTCCAGTTTACTCTTCTTCCCCATCGTTCTCATGACTGCAATAATAAAACAGTGGCACAAACGCTGTTTATTCATTTAAAAAAGCTCCTCTTCTTAACTCCATCAGTCACTGTCACCTCAATGTGGGGACATTTGGAGGCAGACGCATGGCATTGAGAGAGGAATGTGGACGCAATTTGGAATTTCATTAATATCTCAGATTATAAGGGCACAATTATTTTCATCCACAGCAAAAACGACTGCCATATGTTTTGTAAAAGCTAGTATAACAATGGGTTATCTGGAGCGCTGTCCGTGGGGCGCGTCATATGCGTGATCATTATGCGTAAAAGCACTGCTCTCAGTGAAATCACGTGTTTTGGATAAACTAGGCTAACAGATGCAGCTATAGCGTCAATCGACTTCATTATATTCAGTCAGAGATGACAAATGGCAGATGCCCGGGGGAGAGCGAGGAGAGCTATACAGACTCAAGCTGCGATCAGCTGAAATATCAACACACTGAGAGGGAAAAGGAAAGGTACAGTCTTTAAATGCTGAAATCCCTGACCCAGTAGCATGGAGCTCCACAGAGGAGCGATGGGCCAACCAGTATTTCTGAAGGTGGGGTATGAATGTCTCCGAGTAGTACTGGTTGGGATGGTCGCCGTCACAGTCCAGAGTTGTGGATTGAATGATGCGATTGAAATGTTTTGTGAATAAGGATTTCATTTCGATCTGAAACATGTGGAAACAGTGCTGAAATAACGAATGTGAACACCCTTAAGTCGAACAATGCATTTTGTTTGATGCTTTTGGCTACCTCAGGCTCCCGTCGCTGTCGTCTACAGGTACGGTGAAGGTGGAAAGCATGTCTTGTAGAATTTCAAATGTGTCGTGGACATGTACACCGGATGCCGGACTGGAAAAGGTGACTGTAATTGTGGACAGAATGGTGTCAAACTCCTTGATTGTTTTTGCTGCTGTCAAAAGACCAATGGCTGCATGGCCAGAGGGTCATTGTCAGACGCATCTCACTGAATAAAATACTGAGATGACGTTTGGTTGGCAAATTTAAAGCAGTACTAAGTAACTCTTCCCCCTAGAGGCCATAAGCGCAACTGCAGGTGTCGTAGCAAGTTACGATTTTTTAACTTATTAATTGTCTTGGAGAGTAAATATTACGCCGACAGGAAAGGCGAAGGGAGAGAGGGTTACTGTGCATCCAATTATACAATGGAAATATTTTTTTTCGCTCAAACCTGGCTGTAAATACTGTTTAAAGTGACGTTAGCCCGCAGTTAGCTTTGCCCGTTAGCCTGTTAGCTTCTTCTTCGTGATTCCATTAGTGTGTATTGCTTTCTCCGGACCGGTGGCAGTCAAGTTGCAAACATGGTTTTCTGTCCAGAGACACCAGGGGGAGATGAAAGACCCTCCAATCATCCCATAAACACTTGTATTACCCCCACAGGGACTACGGGGAGGGTTTATTAAGGTAAACACGTTACTTAGTACTGCTTTAACAATGTTTACATTGTTTCACAGCATACAATGATTGGTGAACTTGATTCTTTAATGTCCGTGAGTGACTGTGAAAGGCTTGAGTTTATTTGCCTATTTGCTACTTTCACTGAATAAAGGCGTCTGAGCTGTGTCGAATCAGGGCTCTTTTGTGAATATAAATCCCAATGTGATTATAATACTAATTTAGGCCAACTGAAATGATTAGGCTCTGTCACGGGCACGAACGGACTGGTTTTAAGTTTTTTTTGTGTGTTTTATGGTGCATGTTTTTAAAGTTGATTTTATACTAAGCCAGCTCGTTGCCCTGGTAGCCCCGCCCCTGTTTTACCGACAAGACAAACCTGCACCTTGTTAGTGCAGGAGGCATAAAAGCTGAAGCGGGTCGGCACTGTGGCAGCATATCGGGGACAGGAAGAGAATTGGACACAGGGGTTTAGCGCATGGCCAATTTATGTTTACGACAGTTAGACTGTGATTAATATGTTGGAGTCGGAAAAAAAAAATAACTTGACACAGACATAAAGCTTTGTATAACATCATTTTAATAAAAATCAAAATGACTGTTTTGAAAGAAGTTTGTTTTAACAATATATTTAGTACTTCTGCGCATGCGTGTCTTACAGCCGCGAAGTTCGACCGGCTTTAAAATGTATTAATATTTTTATGATCGGTACAATTTATGTGTTTAAACAATATCTACTTATAATTTTAATTGTTTTTCCGCTAATTCCAGTCATACAGATGCAAACTACCCACGAGGATGTTTTCTTTCGCTGAAAAGAATGGCTTTATGAGGACCTAACCTATTTAAATCTTATATTTGGCTGCCTTGTGTTAGGGCTGTGCAATTAAGCGAAATTCGATTACGATTTCGATTACAACAGTAAACGATTACAAAATTAGCATAATCGCAAAAAATCGATTATAATTTTTTTTTTCAATTATTATTATTTTTTTTCAAATTTTTAATTTTTTGATTTTTGTCATTTTTTTGATCGATTTTTGTCATTTTTTTTGCTGGATTTTTGTCACTTTTTTGCTGGATTTTTGGCATTTTTTGCTGGATGTTTGTCTTTTTTTGATGGATATTTTTTTTGATGGATTTTTGTCATTTTTTTGCTGGATTTTTGTCACTTTTTTGCTGGATTTTATTTAAAGGCATTTTAATAATCGTTTGAATAATCGTGATTTCAATTATGACAAAAATAATCGTGATTATTATTTTTTCAATAATCGAGCAGCCCTACCTTGTGTGTATATATATATATATATAGGCCTATAAATATTATCATAGATTGTACATTTTTTAATAGTCAATTGTTGTGTTTTTGTTTAGTCAAATCTGATCCTTTATAATTATTATAATTTATATCATCATCAACATCATTATTTTCATTATTACATCATGTTTATTTGTATTTTCTATAAATATACACAATTTACAACTTGTTGTTCTGTTGCTTTGTCAAATCTTTCATAAATATAGCCTACATAATTTACACATTGCCTAATTAACACTTTCTCCATCTGTGAGATCAATAAAGTATCTATCAAAGAGCTGCCGATTCTCCAGCGTTCGCTAGCTCCGATTCACTTCCTGTCTCCAATTGTCTTCCTGTCCCCGATATGCCTGCCACATACATTAAATTGTATTTTTATCCTTTTAACCTCGTCTCCTCATTGGCGACACCACAACATGACGTCTCCTGAAAGTCAAACCTGTGACAGCTACTTACTGTTTTTTGCACACTGACTTGAGGTTTTTCATGATATGACTCAGGCAACGGTGCAAGATTGTTTGGTGAAATCATCCAGTCTGGCTTTCCCATTTTAGTATCCTCCAATAGCAGGTGAGCAGCTCCTTCAGGTCCGTATTACCAAATGCTATAGATATGGCCTGCATTAGGACAAGGGACCCGTCGCACATCATCATAACTGGCGTGGTGTTTTTGTGGTGATGCTGGAACTGCATCAAAAAGGAGGCTAGATGGCGTGGAGTGGCTTGTGGTTGCCAGGGTGGCCACAGGAAAGGGCGGAGAACCCTTCAGTGGGTGTCGGACAACAAGTTCATAGATTTGTGTTTACGCAGCACCCCCCCAGTTGCATCGATGTAGACGACGTCCTCTCGGCATCGCTGGTGGAAAATGTCGATGCTGCGTTCGGACCACAGTTTGACACTCTTTGGGTGCAGTGATATATGTTGCAGGGTGTATATTGGGTCGTCTTTAGCTTTGTTGTCCAGCATTAACTGTAGGCTTCGTGTACCTGTCCTTTCTTTATATGATGTGGATTTTAGGACAGTTGGTGGGACCGCTCTATCTCTACATCCTGATTTGTAGACCTCCTCGTTGAGGTCCTTCAAGTTCTTCAAATACAACGTCCTCGGTTTGGTGGTGAGGAGCTTTTGGGCCACTTCGGCACAGGCCTCCGCTCTGACGGATGGTTCACCCGACCCGTATAACTGACTGATGCGCACAAGGAGTGGTCCATCATTTTGACAGTGAATGTAACAGAGCAGTCTGGGAGTGTGCAATAGCCACTGCAGGTGAACAGAGGCCCGGGTCGTTGGGCCTTTCAAAGGCCAAACATCAAAATGGATGGACGGTTCGTATGCCGCTGGAAATAACATTGGTCCACTGCAGCGTTGAAAAGTGGTCTTTTTCATATTTCAAATTGTTCCAGTCCGCGGGTTGAATCTTGAACGTGCAGGGAGTCGGAGGAACGTCCATAGTGAAGTGATCGTCCTGCTCCGAGAAAACCAAGAGGAAATAATGGGATGGTTTAACTAGGCTATAGATCGACACTGGACTATTGCTCACTGTGACTTTAAAGTGTAAATAAATGTGGGCCCGTGGCCATTGTGTTTTGTTTTTGTTGCATTTTTTGCATGTTTTGTTAAACGCCACGCCTCAGACAATTGGCCCGGCGCACCTGCTGACAATCAGCGCATCAGCAGAGAAGAGAAAGTGAGTCATGTGACAGCGGCCCTTTATTTTTCCTGTCCCACTCACTCACAACGGCTCTTTTAAGAGCCACCCACTAATCACAAAAGAGCCTGACTTCTTTCATTTCGACATTAACTGTTTACTCATTTTAACATAATGAACAGTAAAGTATATTGTTGTCTTGTGTTAGGGATGTTTTGTTTTTCTGCTCCCCCTCCCTGTTTCTGTTTTGTGCAGAGCGTGTGTGACGGGGGGCGTGGCCGGCTCCTCCAGGGGAATGAGGCACACCTGAATCAACTCCACTAATTTCAGTCATCAAGACCCTGGGCTGCACACCACTTCTCTGCCAGATTAGTCCAGTTCTGTTTTAGTGAAAGCTGTGTGATATGGCAGAGAGTGTGGAACACGTGTTAATGGAATGTAGGAAGTATGAAAGGCAGAGAAGGATTTTGAGGGACAGGATGTATGAGTTGGAGAGGGCATGGAGCCTGCAGGGGATCTTGGGAAGAGGGGACAGTAAAAGTATGAGGGCACTGATGGGGTTCTTAAAAGGGGCAGAATTGTTTCACAAAGTATAGGTATACTAGGTGTACTTTAGGATTATTATAATGGTTTAATTTTTATTTATTTATTTATTTTTGTTATTTTTTGTTTTTATTTTATTTATTTTATTTTTATTTTATTTTATTTTTTTTTCCAAGCGGTAGACGACGCACAACAAGAATGTAACCTGAAATAATTAGCATCCTGAGACACACACGGCACAGTAGGTGGCGGTATGCACCTAAGCTGTTGGTTGCCGCCCGCCAATAAACGAAAGAAGAAGAAGAAGAAGAAAGCTGTGTGAAAACTATTTTTTGTATACAAATTTTTGTTCCCTATGCTCAGGTGCCTCTCCTGGAGTGGCTTTTTCTAACCAACCCATCGGCCAGCCAGCCCCCTGTCTGCACTGCCCATCCTGCCTGCCTCCTGTCCGGGAATACATTTTTGAACTTTGTTTTTGTCTCCGGCTCTGCTTTGGGGTTCCAACACAAACCTTAACAGTATTGGACTTCCTCTGTTTGCAGAATATGACTCCATCTTGAAGAAACTCACATTCAGGGCAGTGAAGCTCCAGCATATGGGGCACGGCTCTCCATCCTGAGCGTCAGACACAGATGCTCCATCTACACCACGGTTCAAACCAACATTAAGTTGCAATGTCATCAGTTTATGTAACATATGTTGCTCTTTTAGTGTTGGACTCTCCTCCCCATTGCTGTTTGCCTGCACAAATCATCTGGCCAGTATGGAAGTTGAGGGTAACTCTATTGTGCTTCAGCTGCTACTATTGTCCAGATATTACAAATAAATGTTTTCCATTTAATGCTGCAATTTGATATATTGCGCATGTTCCAATTGTGATTCATGTTTCATAAAACAAGGCTTCTGAACTATAAGTGTTACTATTCACCTAATGCATTACTAGAATTGACTAGCCATAGGAACATGCACACAGAAGGGCTTGTACAAACAGACTGGGGATAAATGGTTTTCTCTACCAACCTTTTGCCTTGCACATGTATTCTCCTTAAATGTTTAATGTCAACATTGTGAGAATTTAAATCTGAAGTCAAGGTTTTCATGAAATAACACATTCATCAAAAGTAAGTGCCTTTATTTAAAACAAAATTACATGATTAATACATTATTTAGAGGAATTAGTTCAACATAAATTCTGGCCTGAGTTGTATGACACCGGAGACAGGAATAGAAGGAAAGTTGCTTGGAGGAAGAGTGAAGGACACTGAAGAAGGAGGAGGAGAGAATGGGACTAACTTTTTTTAATCCGGGGTCAGATTGGTGACGTGGTCAATTATGATCTCATTAATTTTTGATTTAGCCAATTCTTGGTCCAAAAAAGGCAATCTCTCCAGGGCAGGAGCTGGGCTGAGGAGGTAGTGCTCCACAGCAGTGAACACCCGGGGCGCTAGAGGTGGAGGTGGAGGCTGCCGAGGGCGTCGCAGGGACTCCATGAGCGCCTCCTCCACCGCCGTTGATGGCTCCCATGATCGCCGCCGCACTGCTCTTCTCCTTTGACCTACAAACAAAACAATAAGTGATTTGAATTCACATCAATGGAAACATCACAATTATATACAAATAGCAATGGGAACAACAAGTTGAACAGGATGGAGTGTAATGTTTAAATCCTGTTGAGATCTCTAAAATCATACCAGAAGCACATGCATTTAAGAACATGTTTGTAGAGTCATTCTGTACTACCACATTTAAATATAGACTGGTGTACTGCTTATTAATGACCTCTGCACACCTGAGGGAACCGGAGCAGAGGCGGATGGGGCTGCAGCAGGCCCGAGATGAGCCCTGGGACTGGAGACTGGGAGCCAGATGAAGCCACAGGCGATGGAAGGGGACTCTGTTAGGACAGTGACACATTAGCACCAGTCAGAGTGGACAGAGTACAGACGGGTCATGGTGGACTACATACCTTGGGTCTCTGGCTCTTCGTCACTCTCCAGTCCCGAGGCGTCTGAGTGGAGGTCCTCTGCCGTGTCCTGGACCTGGCTCATGAGTGGAGGTCCTCTGCTGTGTCCTGGACCTGGCTCATGAGTGGAGGTCCTCTGCCGTGTCCTGGACCTGGCTCATGAGTGGAGGTCCTCTGCCGTGTCCTGGACCTGGCTCATGTTGCTGCTGGTGGAGCGATGAACCGGTCGAGGAATGACAGCACAGCAAAGAACCTCCAATGTGGGCTGTGGTCTGCTGCTGCCCCCTTCTTCACCTCCTCCTTCTTCGCATAGGTGTCCCTCAAACTCTTCCACTTGTTTTTGCACACCACCACTGAAAAGACAATGTTTTTAATTGACCTGCCCTGTGTTGCTAATGCTAATTGGCGTGGAACAGGGCAGGTGAATTAAAATTGACAAGAAAATGCTTTGGTAGTACAAGATATTACCTGTCAGTCCAAGCTCCTGGCTTATTTCTGTCCAAGCAACTTTCCTTCTATTCCTGTCTCGATAATAATATGAGGGGGTGTCATACAACTCAGGCCGAGCGCAAACCGCGACGATGAGTTTCTCCTCCATGTTTTAGGTAACAGATGACGCTTGTTTCTGCCATACATTCTTTTGTGGTGATGCTGGAACTGCATCAAAAAGGAGGCTATAGATGGTGTGGAGTGGCTTGTGGTTGCCGGGGCGGCCACAGGAAAGGGCGGAGAACCCTTCATTGGGTGTCGGACAACAAGTTCGTAGATGTAAAATGGCCCATCTTTGTGTTTACGCAGCACCCCCCCAGTTGCATCGATGTAGACGACGTCCTCTCGACATCGCTGGTGGAAAATGTCGATGCTGCGTTCGGACCAGAGTTTGAAACTCTTTGGGTGCAGTGATATATGTTGCAGGGTGTATATTGGGTCGTCTTCAGCTTTGTTGTCCAGCATTAACTGCAGGCTTAGAGTTTCATTTGGATCCAATCGTCTACCTGTCCTTTCTTTATATGATGTGGATTTTAGGACAGTTGGTGGGACCGCCCTATCTCTACATCCTGATTTGTAGACCTCGTCGTTGAGGTCCTTCAAGTTCTTCAAATACAACGTCCTCGGTTTGGTGGTGAGGAGCTTTTGGGCCATTTCGGCACGGGCCTCCGCTCTGACGGATGGTTCACCCGACCCGTATAACTGACTGATGTGCACAAGGAGTGGTCCATAATTTTGACATGAACAGAGCAGTCTGGGAGTGTGCAATAGCCACTGCAGGTGAACAGAGGCCCGGGTCGTTTGGACCCCCGTGTTTTAACACGGTGCCTTTCAAAGGCCAAACAACAAAATGGATGGACGGTTCGTATGCCGCTGCAAATGACATTGGTCCACTGCAGCGTTGAAAAGTGGTCTTTTTCATATTTCAGATTGTTCCGGTCCGCGGGTTGAATCTTGAACGTGCAGGGAGTCGGAGGAACATCCATAGTGAAGTGATCATCCTGCTCCTAGAACACCAAGAGGAAATAATGGGATGGTTTAACTAGGCTATAGATCGACACGGGACTATTGCTTGCTGTGACTTTAAAGTGTAAATAAATGTGGGCCCGTGGCATGTTTTGCTAAACCTTTTTTGTTGTCTAAGTTGATTGGCGCGGCCCGCCCACACCACGCCTCAGACAATTGGCCCGGCGCACCTGCTGACAATCAGCGCATCAGCAGAGAAGAGATTGAACGCAGAGCGCCTCATCCTCTCGCTACAACATCTGAACAACAGAGTCCAAAATACAGTATATACACTACAGTGTGAGACGTGACGGTCAAAATCATGCAGTGACACCAAGGTAACATTTTTTTAGGTAACTTGTCATGTGACAGCGGCCCTTTATTTTTCCTGTCCCACTCACTGAACGGCTGTATAAGCTGTGTTTGGGCGCTTCACTTAAGATGTAAAGAGAGGTCTTAAGGTTAAAGGTCCCACCAGCACTGGCTCTAACTGAAAATAAACTGGAGATTATGCTGTAACTAAAATATATACAGCTCTTTATCTTAGTTTATTGCACTTTTGTGAGAGTATTTTGTCCACTGTTGTTTGATTCAAGAATCAGCAAATCTGAAGTGAATATTTAAATAAAATCCAGAGCCTTCTGTTGTATTTATGTTCAGTTACTTGTAATAATTATGGCTTAATTTGCTGAAATGTCGTATCAAAAATCCACTGTATCGCTCGAATCGTATCGGTCCAAAAAAAAATGATATCGTTTTATATCGAATCGTTTGGCCTCAAATTGATACGTATCGTACCGGTCAAAAAACGTATAGTCCCACCCCTACTATCGACAGACATTTATATGGTTATGAGCAACACTCTGGATAACTAGGAAATGAAGCCAATGTCAAAAATCCTGAAATGTCCCTTTAATACTGTATATACTTAGTAAATATTTGTGGCTCCTCCTCACCTCTGCCTATGTAACGATGTATATGATCATTGGAGCAGTTTATTACACAATGAAAGGACCATTTTATTATTTTCAGGGCTCTTGACTGCGGGCAAAATGCAAAACGCTCGCATATGCAACGATTTTTAGAGAACGTGCGAGTAAAAAAAATAAGTGGCCACATCTGTGCGAGCAAAAGAAAAAAGAATGGTACCAACAGCATCTCCAGAGCACTTCTCTGAAGCTGTCCCACGTGCACGCACACACACACGCACACGCACACACACACACACACACACACACACATGCACGCATACACGCATCAGCATCAAACACACAGGGCGAGCCTGGGCTATGTAAAGAATGTAAACATATTGACGCATGCGTATATTTAACCCTGCGTGTTATAAGCATGTTCAGCTTTCTGCTGCAGAGAAACACGGTCCTCCTCCCCCAGGTATTTTAAATTGAATTGAAAAATGGCCAATTTTAATCTGCACAA
Organism: Gobius niger; assembly: GCF_951799975.1. Taxonomy (NCBI): domain Eukaryota; kingdom Metazoa; phylum Chordata; class Actinopteri; order Gobiiformes; family Gobiidae; genus Gobius; species Gobius niger. The sequence continues at coordinate 3,255,755 of NC_136873.1, read as the reverse complement.
GCTAGTTAAACAGACTAAGTTATTGCCAGGCAAAAAGTGGCATTGAGACCCTTCTGGACACCATCAAAATGATGGAAACAAAGCCAAAACCAAATGGCAGACTGGCTGACTTTACTGCAATCATGAAGCAGTCAGGGGATGAGACTATCAGATTTCAGGTATATTTTTGATTTTAAAATTTCAAAATCGAAGTAAATCTTCATGTTTTATCCATTTTGAAATAAACATATTATGTTCAAACAGATGTATCACTGGTGACCTTGTAATTTTTTTTTCTTTTTAACAGGGAATCACTCACTTGAGGGGTGACATTGATCTATCTGCCCCGAGGCTGCAGAAAGCTATAAAACTTACCTGTGATGCCACTATCAAGCATTTGAAGCACAGATTTGGCAGTCCTCTTGGTAGCTTGGATTTTGCATGCTGCATATTTAGATTAATTGTAGTTTTTTAAATTTTTGTTCATATTGAATGTTTTCTCTTTTAGAAGAGCACATTAAAGACATCCCAGCAGCGACGGCTGTGAGATGTTTTTTCCTGGCCAGATGAAAGGCACAGTCTCTGATTATGGGGTGAAAGAAGTTGATTTTCTCCTAGAGCACTTCTCTTCTGTCCTTGACAAGTAGGTGACTTTTTCCCCATATAATTAACGTTTAGACAACTATTAACTGCTCTAATTTCATTGTATTATAAAGAAATGGCTGTGATAAACCCAAAGCCACAGAGGAGTTCCAGGAGCTGAAGATGTGTGTCTTTTCCATGTTTAAAGACAAGACATATCTTGGCCTGTGGGAAGTCATGCTCACAAAAGAGCCGTACTGCACAGACTTTCAGGTATGCATATATGGTTATTTCCTCTGCCAATAAACAAATGAAAAAAGTTTGATTTTTTTTTTTCTGCCCTTCCATCTCAGAACATTCTACAAGTTGTTGAGATTATGCTGGTGCTCCCGGTCTCTTCAGCTGTGTGTCAGAGAGGATTCTCAGCTCAGAACAGAATCACATCTTCACCCTGACACTGTGAGCGACTTGATCCGCATCAGTGTAGAGGGACCAGAGCTGGCTGACTGTGATGCCAAAGAAGATGTGAATACATGGAGGAAGTCTGGCCAGCGCAAAAGGAGGCCCAACTATAAGAGCTGGCCTGACTTCAATTAAGACATGTTTAAATGTTCTGGTTTTAATTAAATAACATGATGAATTTTGATATTGTGTCTCGAGTCTGTGCGACCAAAATATTGTCTGTGCGACCAAATGAGAAAGTTGGTGGAACCAGAGCTACTAAAAAAAAAGTTAGTCTTGAGCCCTGATTTTGGATGTAATATTAGGGCTGCTCGATTATTGAAAAAATAATAATCACGATTATTTTTGTCATAATTGAAATCACGATTATTCAAACGATTATTTGTTGCCTTTAAAAAAAATCCAGCAAAAAAGTGACAAAAATCCATCAAAAAAAGACAAAAATCCAGCAAAAAAATGACAAAAATCCAGCAAAAAATGACAAAAATCCATCAAAAAAAAGACAAAAATCCAGCAAAAAAAAAGACAAAAATCCAGCAAAAAAAAGACAAAAATCCAGCAAAAAAATGACAAAAATCCATCAAAAAAAAGACAAAAATCCATAAAAAAAATGACAAAAATCCAGCAAAAAAAGACAAAAATCCATTAAAAAAAATGACAAAAATCCATCAAAAAAAAGACAAAAATCCATCAAAAAAATGACAAAAATCCATCAAAAAAATGACCAAAATCCATAAAAAAAGACAAAATCCATAAAAAAAATGACAAAAATCCATCAAAAAAAAAGACAAAAATCCAGCAAAAAAATGACAAAAATCCAGCAAAAAAATGACAAAAATCCATCAAAAAAAAGACAAAAATCCAGCAAAAAAAATGACAAAAATCCAGCAAAAAATGACAAAAATCCAGCAAAAAATGACAAAAATCCATCAAAAAAAAGACAAAAATCCAGCCAAAAAGTGACAAAAACTCAGCAAAAAAAGTGACAAAAATCCAGCCAAAAAAATGACAAAAATCCAGCAAAAAAAAAGACAAAAATCCATCAAAAAAATGACAAAAATCCATCAAAAAAATGACCAAAATCCATAAAAAAAAGACAAAATCCATAAAAAAAAGACAAAATCCATTAAAAAAAAGACAAAAATCCAGCAAAAAAAAGACAAAAATCCATCAAAAAAAAGACAAAAATCCAGCAAAAAAATGACAAAAATCCATTAAAAAAAAGACAAAAATCCATCAAAAAAATGACAAAAATCCAGCAAAAAAAATGACAAAAATCCAGCAAAAAATGACAAAAATCCAGCAAAAAATGACAAAAATTCAGCAAAAAATGACAAAAATCCAGCAAAAAAATGACAAAAATCCAAAAATTAAAAATTAGAAAAAAAAAGAAAAAAAAATGAGGGAAAAAAAAAATTATAATCGATTTTTTGCGATTATGCTAATTTTGTAATCGTTTACTGTTGTAATCGAAATCGTAATCGAATTTCGATTAATTGCACAGCCCTATGTAATATAGAATATAATGTAGTGTAATAATTCCTGCCGCCCCCTGATTGGGGCAAGTGTACTCACTTGGTTTTCAAATAAGGTACCATTGGCGTAAAGGCTGTAAGCTTCAGTGTTGTGATTTGGAAATGCATAATTGGAGAAAGAAACTCTAATCCTATGATAGCCGTTAACAAGCCCTAACAAAGCCCTAACATTTTTTACTCTTCTTCAGTTCCTCACAGCTCTCTCCTCTGTCCAGACCAGACGTTTGTGACTAAGATCCTCTCTGTGTGGTGGTGAGGAACCTCCCAACTGCAATTACTTGTAATTTCTCAGACATGCCTTGGCCCTGACGCCCGCAGGCTCCGTGTTTCAGGGAAAGAGGTGCAGGCGGGTTTGCTGTAAGTTCACAAAGATTTTAGGTCACGGAGATGTTATAGTATATATTAAGCACAGTATGAGGTGGGGAGGAAGACATGAGAGAGGGAGAGGCTCAAAATGAATTGCTCTGGTAAATCAAACAAGAGCAAATGGTCAGTCTGCCCGTGGGCGGCTGTGGCTACAATAGTAACTTACTGCCATTGAGTGTGGAGTGAATGAACAATGACTTTATGTAGCACTTTGAGAAACGTGTGCCACAGGCTGATTAAGTGCAATAAGTGTAAACCTCTATTATTCATTAGGCCACAGTCCTTTACAATATTTGCTGAGGGGCTGAATTTAGGCCCACGACCCAGACGAGTTTGACACCCCCGCTTTACAGATTGGGCATATGTATATTGTGGCTTCCTGCAATTCTGGATATTGCATCTCCTTATATGGATCTTTAATTTCCTTTGTACAGGCTGTTCAACCCCCAGTCTAAATGGTCAGAGGAGCTGTGGCGTTGCGTTGTGCAATACTCCCTGGTTTGAGCCGTGGACTTCAGCCTCTGGTCTCAGTGACAGCTCTGTTTACAGCCTGAGCTCAGTATAAAACATGACGTCATCTTCATATGATACAACAGTTTATGTTTCCTCCTGAACAGTAAAGTAAACCATGAGTGAACCTCTGGCTTTGCACACTATGGCGAGAGGACAGTGTTACAAGGTTCACTTTTAGCAGATTCCATGGCATATATTTGGCATTTTCCAACCAGAGGTTCTGCTAGCAGCTGGGGAACACAGGGTGCTCAGGGAACCCAGGGTGCTCAGGGTGCCACAGGACACTATGGAAAGTGGATAGTTTGTGCATTGCAAGCAATACAAACAATAGGTTGCTTTCACGATTTAGAATATGATGATGTCATAATGTCAGGTGGAGGGCGGGGCCAATACAACTCTATGGGAGAAATACAGTTCTTGTAAAAAATCTCAAACGAAAATTAACGCATGATTTTCCTCATCAGTATTTGATAGTTATTGGATTCACAAACCTGATATAATATTTTTATGTCTGAAAGTACTTTCTATTGGCCAACATCACGCTCATGTTTTTGAATATTGTCACCACTGGACGCCTTTCAGAGAAAATAATTGGACATTAGGTTAAATGTACGGACAGAGGAGACAATGAACTATTTCATGTGGTTTCTCTCAGTAATGACATATAAGATATTAACCAAAAAATATATAATGAATTTGATGTCATTTTAGTCAATATGAGGGCAGACGTCACATGGACGTCCCAACTCAGCTGCACAATAACTGTCCTTATGCAGCTCTGTCTGCACTGTCAGCTGCACAACGCAGGTTTAAATAAATAAAAGCAATTTTCTCACAGCTGAAATATTATGGAAGGACAGAATTAAAGAATAACCTAATCAAATGTATTAGCTCGAGTTCTTAACACACTTTTTTAAATGTAAATACCTGTAGGCCGCCGTTCTCTTGGAAAATGAGACGAGGCATGAAGAGAAGTTCCTTTAACTTCCAGCAACATGGAGCTTCAACTGCTCCTTTCTTAACAGTTAGGCCTGTCTTGTCAGTAACTGACTTAGGTGTAATATTGTATTCAGCCTATTTTCCTTTTTGTCTCCAGAGTGTTTCTTGATGTAAATTCTATTTCCTGGACATTAGCCTGAACAGCCGGCTAACAGAAACCCTGATTGTGATGACAATGTCAGGATTCATCGGGCTCACGTTACTGTATTCTCATTCATAAACTAGGACAGTGCTGACATTTCACTCACAGAACAGCACAGATGAGCCGTGTCCATTTGACCCCGGACACCCACAGTGCAGAGCTAATGCTAAATGCTAGAGGCTTGTCCGGTGTTATAACCTCTGCACACGTGAGCCGTCCGGGTGGTCCACTCCCCACAGGAAACAGACCAGAGTGGGCCTCATACAGTCAGGAGGGTTTAAATGGAGGGCACATTTAGTGTGTGTGAGTGTGGGACAAATGATGCAAATTAGCCCAAGGCTACAATCCGTCATGGTGTGTTCATTAAAGGATCTGTATCTGCTATTTTAGCCATTCCAAAGTTAAGTATAGGCATTTATATTATATTGTACCTCTACCACTATGGAGAACTCATTTTTGTGATAAATATAAGTGTTTTCTGGAGGTATTTTTCAAACCCAGAAGACACAACGCTTTGATTCAGTTAACTCCGCCCCCTCTCTCCGCACATACTTTACCGTAATATAAATAAACAACAATAAGTGAAGTAACTTCACGATGCAGTTATACGGAGTTGACATCTGCAACACAGCTTCATAAATGACTAACAAACACATGCTAATATGCTAACACACAAGCTAACACACAAGCTAACACACAAGCTAACACAGGTTTTGATAAACTCTCCGCTCTGCTCCATCGCTGTTTACATTATGGGACAAGCGTTGGTTATAAAAGTGAATCCACTTTGGTTCTGGTGAAGGTTCACCAAACATCCATCAGTGACAGTCACAGAAAATCCTCGTAGCCAAACGCGCTTCTTTTTCTCGGTGACATTATCGTTAGGTAAGAATAAAGAACAGGTGTGTCCAGTTATAACGAGCTCCATCTTCAGCTGCAGCGCAAACATGACTGATCTGTTCAGACGCTCAGTGTTTGTTTTGGCCACAGCTGACCTGGAAGCACCTCGGGCACATCCTTTTTTTCTTAATTTCTCTCTTACGACAGAAATAATGAAAAAGCTGTTTTACAAATTTAAATCAGGCCGTAAGACATTGCATTACAGACGTCGAGCACTTCCGTTCCGCTGTGACGACACAACTGAGCAGGTCAGTCGTTCACCAGGAGAGGGCGGAGCCTCAGAGAGCAGGATTCAGGAGGATTACTGAGAGCTGCGTGAATGAAAATAGCATAACAACATGGCTAAAAGCTCCAAAAAGTCGATTTGCATGATATAGGACCTTTAACATACACAGTCCCCACCAAATAAACCAATAGATAAATGAACGTTTTTGCCAGAAATCAATATTGCGATCTTTTTTTGCATAACTAAACTACAGCTTAAACTGAGACAATCAAATATTACTGACTCATTAAAGTATTACTTACTTCTAAGTCATTCATAATCATATAAAATATAATTCAAAATAGTCCACATTGAAAAATTCATATAATGTATTGATATAATTAAGCTTATACTGATTTATTCTTTTTGTAAATAGCCTAAATAATTCCTTGCTATTTCCCCTAATTTAATTGTGTTTTAGTCAGTGGTTATGAGATAAGCTCTTACATGTATCCAAACATTCCCAAACATAAGTCTCAGGTCTTATGTGTAACTGCAGCTTCTATGACGGCACTTCGGACCCGAATTAACACCTTTTTGAGTGACAGTGCAGGATTTTAGAGGCAGTTGTGGTGAAACAGGTCTGGGCTCATTCTACACAATAGGAGATGGCTGGAACATGTAGGGGGAGGAAAATACATCATTGTAACATTTTTAAACTCTGTATAGTCTCTTTAACTAAACTGAGAAGTAAACAAAAGCATGCGGTGGAGCTGACCTCGCCGCCGTGTCTCACCTCTACATTCACTTCATGGGCCGCGACCATCAGAAGTGGCGTTGTGTAATATCGCAATAAAACTACAAATGCGATTAATCATGCCGCCCTATCCCCAAGGGGTTGTGAGCACTGAGCTGCAGATCCCAATATGATTTCAAGTTTCGATTTATGGATTGATCTTCTAAACAAAGTAAAGAAAATAAAAACATACAGCATCACTAAACCAGAATTGTATATATTATATTATTCATTTATTTTTCATTGTCATTTTCATTGTCGTTTTCATTGTGGGGTTGTAATGTTCACACGGTGCTGTGGGGGTCGTGGCTTTTATCAACTGAAGTTTCTCCCCCCTCGACACCAGGCCTGACACCGCTGTTACATCACGCTGTTTACGCCTCTGTTTCCTGTCACTGAGGTTATCTTCGGCCGTTTCTCAATCCCCAGTATGCGTACTCAGTACTCGTGAACTCCGGGGAACGGACTTGCGGGAGCAGACTCGGAGAACGCACTTGAGAAGAACGTAGTCACAGACTTCCGCCTAACAACATTGGAACATGTGAACTTGAGGGGAGGGGGAGGGCATCACCAGAGCGCAGCCGCCCGGTGCACTACCATCGACAGCGTCAATAAACGCAAATGTATTAAAATACCACATTGTGTGACATTTGTATCTTTGTATTGTTATTGCGGAAGGTTTTTGTCTGCATGTGAAGCACTTCGTAACAGCTATTGTCTGAAAAGTCATAACATTAAAATAAAGTCATTTATGTATCCTAAATGATACACTTTTAGGCTATATGGTTCCGTCTCATTGGCATGCAGCTTTAAGAGAGGAAATATGACAATGAAGTCATTTCAAAATGATGTTCATACAGCCTGTATGATATGTGTGCACAGCAATCAATGTATACATTGGCCTACAGTATGCTATTTCAATGTGTAGGCAACATGGTGGGATTCCTCTTGTGATGTAGGCTAGATTAATCATCATTGCACCACTATTACTTAATATTTAAGTAAGAAATAATGCAAAATCTTAGTATTGTTGTATCTTTGTTTGTAATGAGCACAAACATGATAATTAAATACACCGTAATGCAAGGCTCAACAATGGCTCTTGCAGTAGGCTAATTGAAGCAGTGCGTAATTGTTGCCACTAATGACGCATCACCGCATACCCGCCCATAAAAGGCACATGTGCCAAGTGGTTTAATCTGTGAGAGGAAACACCTGAGACCATCGCCATGGACAATGCACTAGCTATTGCGGCCGTTTTTTTGTTCATGGAGGCCGAGGAGAAGGCAGCTAAACTGAGGAGAAGAATTGCGGCCTTGAGAACCATACGCAAAAAGCAAAGACGCAGGAGGTGGCTCGCTCTGGCAATTGCAGTAGGCTTGGTAAGTACCTGCCCACTACCCCTACTTCATTCACAAATGCTACTCACCATTACTGCCCAAAATCTGTTCACTGCAGTTCATAACAAAAATAATCAAACTTTTGGCACATAGCCTACTTTACTGTGCACCTATGCAAATAAATAAATAAATAAATACAACGGAACAATTCCGATTTGTAAACACTGTAATTTAATTTTGCAGGAACAACAGGCTACTGCAAGATATGTGCAGCCAAACTACACTGTCCCCATGCTGGACATGTACTTTAATAATGGAGACCCTAAACCTGCCATGCGCCTGACGAGAACAAGCATCACTCGAGTGCTCCAGCTGCTTCCCAGGGAGAAGCACCATGGATGGAGCCATGAGATGGAGGTGCTAGTGACCATTTACTGGCTGGCCTGTGGTGCCTCATACCGCCAAACAGGGGATGTCTGTGCTATTCCCCTCTCCACTGTGTGCAGGATTGTACACAGTACTGTGGAAAAAATGATGACCATCCTCCACAGTGTCATCCATTTCCCCAAAGAGGATGCAATGGAGGCCCTCGGTGCGGGATTTGCACGCATGGCTGGCCATGATGCCTTCAAATATGCAGCTGGGGCAATAGACGGGTGCCATATTCGAATAGTGCCCCCAGCTGAGCCACAGAGGGCATCCTACATCAATAGGAAACTTTTTCCTTCTATTATATTGCAGGCCATCTGTGACGCACAAGGGGCTTTCTTAGATGTCTTTGTGGGGAACCCAGGATCGGTCCATGACGCACTTGTGCTGAGGAGATGTCCAATGTATAAAGAGAGTCTATACCCCCCTGCTGGTTATTTTTTGTTGGGAGACGGAGGATACCCGTGCCTGCAGCGTCCTGTCTGCCTCATGACGCCCTACCGACAGCCTTTGGCCGGCCAAGTGGAAGCCCGGTACAACAGGCATCACGCCAGAGGCCGCAATGTCATCGAGCGCGCCTTTGGAATGCTGAAGACGCGCTGGAGGTCCATATTTTTACGCGCAGTAGAGGTGCGGCCAAAATTTGCCCCACTTGTGGTCGGGGCCTGTTGCATACTCCACAACATATGCGTGGCCTCGGAGGATGTGCTGGAGGAACCGGAGGAAGGTGACGATGAAGATGAGGAGCAGGCTGAACCAGCGGCCATTGAAACCTCAGGCAACAGAATGCGCGCCCGTCTTGCTGCTGAGACGTGTGCCCCAGCACAATTGCACGATTGTTTAAGAGAGCACGATTATATGTAATGTCTTACTTTGTATGTTTTTGTCTGTGCCTATTATTTACTAGCATGCATACAACTTTTGTTATTTGCTTATCTTGTACACTTGTTTGATGCACATCACACCCAAAACGTTTCATAAGAATAAATTCAAACTATGCATACTACATCCTGCCTCTTGATTATATGCGTTGGTTGTTTTGAGAAATATAGGCAATAAATACAGGCCACAAAATGTTTGTATAGAAAGAGGGCAAACAAACTTTTTATTATACAGCAAAATAAATTAGGAGCCTGAAAACCTATGTACAAAAGAAAAATCATTTAACGCACTAAAATTATTTATTTGCAAATTTTTCAAATAAGGCCAGAAAACGCTCAGCCCTGTCAGCGGAGGCCCGCTCCCTCTCTTCCTCCCTCGCCAGTGCTTCACGCATGGCTTCGTCCTCCTTCTCCGCCTGCTCCTTGAAGAAGTGGAGAAGCTCAGTGGCTGCTGGACGCTTTCGTCCACGAGACGGCCCAGGCTCTGGAGCAGTGTCAGGGGCAGCGTCTGACACCATCACCCCACCGCCTGTGGCCGATACATTTGCTGCCACGACCACAGGCGGGCTGATGGAGCGCTGCCCGCGAAGGACGGCATCCATGGGCCCGTACCACGGCCACGTATCGGCCGTTAATGTCCCCTTTTCATTTCCCTTCCCTGTGGAAGGGTCACGGAGCTCCTGAAGTGTTACAGTAAAGAACAATGAGCCTACAATGATAATACAGTGCCCCATGTCAATGACCATGACAATTGGTAGTTGGAGACCCACCTTGTATCTGTCTTTTAAATTATTCCACTTTTTCTTTGCCTGTTTGGCTGAAATGGACAGGCCAGAGGTGGACACAAAACTCCTGCAAAATAAGTGTGATAGGAACATGAATTCCATTGACAAGTAGCAATATAACCAAACAAACAATGCAACACAAATGAAAAAATGTATAGGCTATAGATTTTCTTACTCCCATCCGACAGTCGCCGAGTTGCGCTTGCCTGTAAATTTGTCCTCATTTGCCCCTCTCCACTCAATGAGGGCATTTGTTTCCTCTGTTGTCCCTTTAGTTGTAACATTGGAATTCAAATATTAAACATATGGCCATTAGATAACATTTCAACACATGCAGGGTTCTTGTATTTTACTTGTGGAATGAAGGTGTGGAAGGTGTGAATTTGGGTACTTACAGGTGTGGGTCTTTTCATTCTCCATTTTTTTTTTGAATGGGCGGTCGTTCGAAATGCATGCCGGGTTATATAGCTGGCGGAGAACGCACAAGTCTCCTCTGATGCATCCTCGGTGAAACCGGCGGAGCAAGTTCTCATCCGGGAATTTACAGCGAACTTGCTGAGAAGCGAACTTTGAATTGGAACAGGACTTGGGCCACGCGCGATGACGTTTCACGAGTCCACGAGCACACAAGTCCGCACAAGTGCACAGATTGAGAAACGGCCATCATGTGTGTTTTACGTGTCCGAGGGAGCGGGAAGCCTTGTCTTTACCGCTCGTGTTTCTGTCGCTGCATTCCCCACGTGTTTGAAACTCCGAGCATTTATTTTATGACAGATATTTTCTTCATTGAAAAACACCTCATAAATGCAGAAAAACAAACCTCACCTCACCTAAGACAGGACTGCAACTACGGGAAATGGGCACGTCTCCAGCTCGTCTCCATGGAGATGTGACTGAAGTCAGCAGAGATTGAAGTAGGTTAAGTTCTCATCCAAATCCACTCTTTGATGACCCACTGTAGTAATGTCCCGAACTGGTCATTAGGAGCATGTTATTCACTGATGGCAACAGTATACTCCAAAATGTTACACTGTGTCCCTTTAATGTTTAAAGCCTCCTGTGCGTCAGTGTCTGGCACAAACTGCTTAGATACTAAATCTAAGTCTGTCTTCTCTTCCTCCACCTAAAATCAACTTCTGCTAAATTATTCATTATCGTTCTATGAAATGTTATCACAATACAAATGGAGCCTGCATTATCAGTGACCATCCAAATAAAATTGAATTGATATTTTGTACATTTTTTCTTTGTACAAACAATACAATTACATGGCTCCAAACAAAGGAAACATAAGAACAAAATACTATTTATTGTTGCAAGTTATGTCAAAATCTCGTGGACTCTCTTGTCGTGTCTGTGGGATTTGTATCTCGGCCCGTTTTCCACACTTTACAGGCTTGGCCAAAACAATAGTTTCTTTCAGAGGGATGTTTTAATATCAAATTCCTATCTGATTTTTGAGATTCAGATCTCAAGAAAACCGAGGCGAAATTTAACCTCTTACCACCCGCCTGAACCAAATGCATTCTGTCTTTGGCCATTATAAAGGTCTGTGCAACACCTCATTTGAAAGCTAAGACCCACAAGACTGATCTTTTTCCTCGCCTTGTTGCTGTGTTGTGTCACCTTTTTTATGTTTTTTTTTTTTTTTTTGGTCACATTGAATTTTTGTCACATTTTTGTTGAATTTTTGTCACTTTTTGGTTGAGTTTTTGTCATATTTTTGTTGCGTTTACATTAGTGGTGGGCCGTTAACGGCGTTAACGTGCTGCGTTAATGCGAGACTCTTATCGCGCGATAAAAAAAATATTGCCGTTAATCTATTCTCAAAGCTGGGTTGGGAGCTGGGTCTATACTCTGCAAGCTATGATGACTTTCAACGTGATATTTTATGCAGGGCTTAAAGTATTCCGGCCTGAGGCGTCTGGAGCAAGCAAAGTGTATCAGACTGCAAATTATTTGTCAGTTTTTTCCGCGCATTTGTGAAAAAGTCGCCTTTCCCGCACTTCTTACGGTCCATGAATGCATCTCACGCGCAGCCTCGCTGTTACGTGATTCCTCTGAAACCAAAACAACTGCCACGCGGATGCTGGAGCTACTTTTGTTATGGATTAAGTTTTGCCAAATGGACGCTATGACCAGACGAGTGAGAATCGGATAAAGAGGTGAAGAGCAGCAGGTTCTACGACTGATCCACAGTGAGTTTATTTACTGTTTCTGTGAGAACAGTCGGGCTAACGGGGTCGCATCACCCGCGCTAAAATAAGAACTATAACCCCCAGATTCCACATTCTCCGTGCTCGCCCCGCTCCGCTCCGTTCCACTCCGCCCCGACCTCCGCAGCAAATGCGTTGCTATGTTGAACGTTCAGAAACATTCCACATCGTCCACTCCGCTCCGAGGGGCCTACGTCGCCTCTCCGCCTCTCCGCCTCGCCACGATAAAAATACGGATCAACCCTATTTTTGGGTCCGTCTGCGCCGCGTCAGCTCCGGACGGATCAAGCTCCACAGTTCAGACCGCAGCAAACGGGAAAGAGAACGACAACAATATCCGTATTTTCAAAGTAAATTCCCTCCGAGAGGACTTTATTTTAACGAAAATGTCACTATTTCACACAAAGTGACCTCGATAATTCCCTCTGCGGAGTTTGTTATCACAAAAACAATCACACGACCCGATTAAGCTTCTGTTGCTTTCGTTCACGTAACTTTTTTTTCTGCCTCTCTCTCCCTCGCGCATGAGGGGGGGCACAGGCTTCATGCTTCAACGTGGTATAGCTCACATGCTCGTAAATAGCTGTTTATTATTTTATTGGGAGTTTTATTTCTCAAAGTCGTTGCTTTGTGCGCGTGCTCCTCGTGGAGCTGGAGCACTGGCGGAGAGGACCGGGGCGGACTGAAGCGGAGACAGTGGGCGTTGATGTCGCAGCCGTTCGGAGTCGGGGCGGAGCGGAGTGGAGCTGAGCGCACAGGCGGATGATGTGGAATCCCGGGGTTAGCCCCACACGAGAGCGCGGTGTCGGACCTGCCCCGCTCCGCGCCTCCTTCTGCAGCCGTGCGCGCGGTGAGACAGGTGTGCGGTGAGACAGGTGTGCGGTGAGACAGGTGCGCGCGGTGAGACAGGTGTGCGGTGAGACAGGTGCGCGCGGTGAGACAGGTGTGCGGTGAGACAGGTGCGCGCGGTGAGACAGGTGTGCGGTGAGACAGGTGTGCGGTGAGACAGGTGCGCGCGGTGAGACAGGTGTGCGGTGAGACAGGTGTGCGGTGAGACAGGTGCGCGCGGTGAGACAGGTGTGCGGTGAGACAGGTGCGCGCGGTGAGACAGGTGTGCACGAGAACGACACGCTGCGTAACCCCCCGAGCTGCTGCCGCTGACCCGCTGTTAAAGGGAAACGTAACGCCTACATATTCGAGTCTATTTTTCCCGCAAACGACGCACACAGTGGCGTGAACGCGCACACGTGTCAGTGCGGTCGGTGTTGACCCACTGGACACAAGCTGAAAGTGGCTCCAGGTCATTATTTTACAGCAGTTTTCCTTTAGGCTCAGTCCCAATAGCTCCAGCCAAATCTAACCAACAGCCTGATGACACTTATGACACTTAATCCTTTACTTACTAGATTATTTTGAAAAATATTACACTTTACATTTTGGTCTATACTTGTATTTTACCTCCCATATATTAAGTGTTGGCACAAATTGGGAATACATTAGGTCCAAATGCAGAGTAAATGTGTAATAAAAAAAGTTGAATAAAAAATATTGGCCTAGGCTACATTGCCTATATACAGTAGCCTCTATCTAACGTTTTTTTTTTTTTCTTTTAAAGTACCGATAAGAGCACCATTAAAGTCCCGGATCGATAAGGAGTATCGATAAAAGTCCTGGTCTAACGCACCGCCTGACTTGAGAAACTCGTTCTCAAAGACTTACTTTTATAGTTTCGGCAGAATTCAAGCGAGCCATTTTAATCTAGATTAATCTAGATTAATTTCAGAATTAATCTAGATTAATCTAGATTTAAAAAATTAATCTATGCCCACCTCTAGTTTACATCCTTGTTTTCTTCTCATTTTTTTTGGCTGTTTTGGTGCTTTTTTCACAAGAAGCTTTTTGATTAGGGTAAAGCCAAACTGGAGAAAATGGGATCCGTTCAGGTGGGAGTTAAGAGGTTAAATGTTTACAGATTTTTTTCACTTATAAATAGGTAATTTCAAAACAAAACAAGATACAAAATCCCTCTGAATGTTTTTTTGTAATTAATATAGCTTATCAATAGAATAAACCATACATTTAAACCTTGGTCTATCCATTATTTAGATTTGGTGACAGTAATAGCAATTATTATGTACAAAACCATAAAATGGTATCAGTAATGTTTAGCAAAAGTTTCAAATTGACATCTCTACATTTCACTTCTGTTCCTCGTCCTGGCCTGCAGAGTCTCTCCTTTAGAGCCTGTATAAGGTCAGACCCTTTGGTAAACAGAACCTGGCACACGTTGAAGTGAGTAAAGCAGAGTTACAGTATGGCAGTGCGTTCTTCCCGGGGCTTCTGTTGTTCAGAGCTCTGTTCCCGTCACAGTTTGAATCACTGCAGTCCCAGAAGCAGAGGCTCTGCGCTCTGTCACTGCTTTGGCCCGCTGCCACTGAACGCCACATGATCCGCTGGAGGAACGTAACAATATACTAACACTCCAAGAGGGGGTGTGGAGCTCTTTAGACCTTTGAAAACACTGTGTTTCAGTTTTTAGTTCACTTCTTACATTGGTACATTCCACCCTTGTCCTCAGCACAGGTGTGCCTCAGGGATGTGTCCTCAGTCCTGTGCTGAACACCTTTCTCACGCATGACTGCGCTCCTGCTCACATGTCCAACTCTGATATCATTTGCAGAAGTCTGGCCTCGTCTCTAAAAATGGTGAATTGCACTACAGGCCAGAGGTGGAGCATCTCACTCAGTGGTGTGGGGACAATGACCTGGTCCTTAAAGGAACAGGCCACCGTTTTTACATACTGAGATATGTTCTTACTTAGCTTTGACGAGTTCTTTAGGACCTGTCTGGTCTTCCCCCGTGCCTTCAGTCACGGAAACACAGCGCAGTAATCTTCACTTTACTGTGCGGATGCCAAACTACTCCTGGTATTATTACACCTTACAACATAGTCCCCCCTTTTATCCGCTTAGAAAATCCACATTGTTTAATTTTGTGTAATAATACTCTGTAGTGTATCACTTCACGTAACCATATTTAAATAGGGAAAACGTGGAAGAGTTTGGTAGCTTCTATCTTGACCTGTTTTGGAGCTATAGAGGAGAGAGGGAGAGGCTAAATGCTAACGCCGTCTGTGCTGTGTTTACGTGACTGAAGGCACGGGTGAAGACCAGACAGGTCCTAAAGAACTCGTCAAAGCTAAGGTAAGAACATATCTCAGTATGTAAAAACGGTGGCCTATCCCTTTAAGCCAGACTTACCTGTTGCACATAAAAGGGGGCCTTACCGCTCCGGTTACAATATCTTCTTATATTCCTGCCCGTTAAGATTTTTGCTCCTACTCATACCTCCTTATCTACCTATTTGACTGTTTGCACATTTCTGGTCTATTTTGCGCACTCTGAGAGATCTTGAGAGCTGAGTTAATTTCTCCATTGTGAGATCAATAAAGGATTATCTCTTATCTTATTTTGGAAATGAGGAATTGGCGTCACTTGCCCCCAGTGGCCGCCACAGTCTATAATGAAGGTGTCGTCATATTATTAACATCTGCTCAGGATCCATCACTCTTCCAATGGACTCAACTGCTCTCAAAGTTTTCTCATGCAACAAAAACGTCTTTCTCCTCCAGCTTATATGAAATCACTTGAGAAACGCGTTTATAGTCCGAGCCAGAGTTTTCATGCCACATTCCTTCATCCGCCGTTTATTGCTAATACCTGTCGGAAGATCGTGATTACCTCAGAGATTCTGCCAAGTCTTCACTGGGTTTGATTGGAAACAGACAAGATGGCGGACGTTGAGTTTACAGCTGCGCGTAACATAATCCTCCGCTCAAAAAAATCAAAGCGTTTCGCCCAAGTTTCTTTAATCCGTGCCAGCCTCAGCCTTTGATTCCTAAACGAGGCCCGCTCGAGCTCGTCTCCAGACATGTGGACGTGATTAAGCCGGCGTTTTTAGCCCGATCCCCTCGTCTCTTATCGGACGTTTTTGGAGAAATGCACGGTGTTATCGGAACATGTGCTAGTTTTAATGTTCGAGGAATGCGCCAAACTTCGAATAGTTTTTGGACAAAGATTTTTCGTCGGGGTTTTAGTTTAGAAAAGCTTACACATCTGCAATCTGATCATGAGACATAGGGTTCTTTTGGTGATGGTACCATATATGTATTGGTGATATAAAGCATAAATAACAAAAGAAGTAATACCCAATATGTACAATCTGCAGAGTAAATAATAAGAAAATCAGAGTTCGATCCCACAACGTGGATAGTGACTGACTCTGAGCGGCACGCTGGTTGTAGCTCGCGCATAGAGTTTGTTCATTTATGCTGCTGCGATTAGCAGAGTTCAGTTGTGCAGCAAGAGTCTAATAGATACAGACGCATCTCGTCATAGAAGGGGACGTGGCCTCGCCGAGGGGGAAAATAGAATCTTTAGGGAAACTCAATTTTCCACTCTTTTTAGCCATTTTCTGGTGGAATCTCAACTTATTTATCACATACAAATAAAGTCAAGTCTAAATCGGGCCCATTTGGATATTTTCGCACAGCAGATTGTTCAGTAGAAGTGAAAAAACGGCAGTTGTAGCTAGCGCTAGCCAACGTTAGCATTAGCCCGATGCTAACATGTAGCATTATGTTAGCATTCTCCGTTTTTTATGTATTTATGGGCTGTTGAACCACTTTGCTCCCCTCCATGTCTTGTGTCTTTATTTAGTAGAAAACTATATTCATAATTGAGCATTTGTTGAAGTAGTTTTGAATAATTAGAGAAAGTTTAGATTTTTTCCAAATTGTTTTCCCCCTTAACTGTTTTCAAACATGACCATATATGGGCGATTCCAGAGATGCCGTCTGTATCTATACAGTCCGAAACGCAGGTGTGTGTGGAGTGAGAGGGTGGACAGGCTGTCCACAGCCTCCTACCCGAACTGGGAGATGTAGAGGTTCTTCCGCTCCAAGGCTGGGAACATTAGCTCGCCATCGGATCCGTGGTTACCACAGCAGGTAAACCTGGCCAAGACCCGTTATATTTCCGGCACGACGCGATCAACCGGCTCCTACTGAAGAAACACTCCTCAATGTCGAATTATGTCTTTAATGACAGAGATGAAGGAGCCCTACAATGATACAAACAATTGCAGGATAAGTGAATAGTAATTACTCCTTAATGTGACCATACAATATAACGTAGGTAATAACATATTACAACATCACACATGATATGCAACCGTTGTCTTAATTTAGTTTTAAAACATTAAACGTAGGACTTACATGAATAAGGCTGAATAGCACAACCACACACCTTGCCATGCACATGAGCGTAACAACCAATATATCCGGTTCCTAACTGAGCCGGTCATAACAACATCCTACATAGCCCCCTAGTGGCCAGTGATAAATCCTCCACCTACTCCCAAGGTAGACGAGGACTGTGGCAGCTGCTCGCTGTGCGTCCCACACCCTACTCAATGGGAACAGCCCCAACAGCTTGTAAGGGGTGCTACTGCTACGCGATTGGTTGGCTGCGGTCACGTGACAGTCGTAAGGTCATGTGACCCGAGTGACGCAAAGACGCTTCTATAGACTAGATATTATTTATTTGATTTAATAACCGGGCGGTTTTTACCCGGGTTACAGAAGTGTCAGGTTATTGTCGATACATGACTTTTGTTGTCAGACGGTCGCCATCTTGGAGACCTCTGGTTAAGGTATAAATCAAAAGATGCATCTCCATCTCCACTGAAGTCCAGATGCTCCATCCAAAAACAGCAGCTCGTGCAAATGAGCCTGAAAGCTGAGGAAGTGCCTGGAGAGTGACGGACAGTTAAAAGCAGAAAGTTGGCCCTGAAGAACATTTGTGGACATTAGCTACAGCTGCTGAGCTACGGGTAGTACAAACCTCTCCAAGAGAAAGCCTTGAACCACACTCAGAGGGTCCATAGATGTGAGCTGCATGATGTTAGATCCGCTCACTGCAAAAAGTATTTAACTAGATCAGTATAAACATCTCAATTTGAGCATAATAATCCAAAATTTTAGTTGTTTTGACTAGTTCTTGGGCATTTGTCCTAGATTATTTCACTTGTTCTGAGATGTTTCTGACTCGTTTCGATACATTTCGTCCTTATTTCAGGTCATTTTCTTTGCCAATGGGGTAAGAAAATTGCTCTCATCTCATTGGCAATTTTACTTTCTTATTTCAAGCGAGATTTACCCGAGAACTGGTCTGAAATGTCCTCAAACAAGCAAAGCAAACTTGGTCCGATCACGAAAAGTGTCTAAATGAGTGAAAACCGCTCAAAACAAGATACATTTCCTCAATTCAAGTCATTTAAGCCAATGCTTGATATTTACTTTTTGTAGTGCTCAAGTTTGCATACAGAGCTGAGCGAGGCACGGAGGATACAGGCCTCTTAGACCGAGTCACCAAGCAACAGGATTCAACTCATAACCACACAATACATTTATTTATGGATTTTATCAGCTTTTAGCACTGTAAACAATAACGTATTGGTACAATGTCTTTCAATTTTTCCAGTCCCTTCTCATCCATGAGCAGCAGGTGGAGCAGTTGGACTCTTTTAAATATTTGGGGACAGAGAAAACTGTCCATTGGGCATCATGCAGACTCAACAACAGCGCCTCCATTTCCTCAGAAAGTTGAGGTCTTTTAATATTTACAAAGACATTCTTTAGTGCACACTTCAGTCATTGAATCCATCCTCACATACAATATCTCTTCCTGGTTCATCTTTCTCCCCGTCAAACACAAAACAAAACTCGATAGAATAGTAAACCAGGACAGAAAGATCACCCAAACCCCTCAGACCCCACTCTGCGATCTGTACAGGCAAACAGTGCGGAGCAAAACCACCCTCATCACGGAAGACAACACCCATCCTTTGCATCCCTCCATCTCTCTGGTGACATCAACTTTTTTTCTGTGGTATTTTTTAATGATGGTTCGCCCAGCTCACATTAAATCCGGTTACGGTCCGGTACAACCTCCGCGATCTTACAAAGGCATTAAAACCAATGTTGCAGACTCACACTGCTCCGCGAAGTC
This sequence comes from Gobius niger, assembly GCF_951799975.1. Classification (NCBI taxonomy): domain Eukaryota; kingdom Metazoa; phylum Chordata; class Actinopteri; order Gobiiformes; family Gobiidae; genus Gobius; species Gobius niger. The sequence continues at coordinate 3,236,555 of NC_136873.1, read as the reverse complement.
CGGGTCCCGTTACCGCGGCCTTCCAACGGCAACGGAAAGAATCCGCAAGAAGTCTATTTTTGCCGGAGCCCGGAGCCCTGCAGATCAAGCTGACGGAAAAACACGAGCCAAACAGGAAGTCAGGTCTCGTGGGAAAAGAAGATTCTGTGAATTTCAAAATAAAAATCTGTCTGCTCACTACTTATCTGGTCTCATTTATCACCTGTACACGAGCGTTACCGTTACCATTACCGGTGACACGGCGGCACTAGTGTGTTAAAGCATCCACTTCACTGGGAGAGTCGTTGTACCAGCAAATACGGGGCTAATCATCACGTGAACTCGCACCAAGCATGTGAACCCACGTGCACTTCTGTTGTCGCGAGTGCTGTTTCTGTGCCTGGTGCAGGGTCTGGCACCGGAGCCGGCGGAGCTGGACACAGTGTCAGACTCACTGTGAGTGGTAGTTTAGGACTGGATCAGGACCGAACCCGGACCATAGTTAATGTGAGCTGGGGGTTGTGTGTGTTTTTACTGAATGAGTTTTAATTGAGCTGTGTTGAAAGACATTTCTGCTCTTTGAAAAGACAATAAAGTTCTACTCTACTCTATTCTACTCTACGTGTTTATTGTGTTAAGGCTACGTAGGATGTCACTGAGGCTCAGTTGACATGACAAAATTCACAGAGAAAGGCTTTCTGTTTCCTCTTTAGTGTGTCTTCATTTAATAAAAAAGTTAATAGATAAATAAAAGCAGCAGTCTTATGTTTGACACTGGGCACACAAACCATTTAAAAGATTATTTTACTGAAGGACTGATCAGTGTAGTCATACCTTCAGACTTGATGCTGAGTCACTGTCAAAGAAACTGAAAATATAAGAAAACACTCAGTAAATGACCCTTAAGTATCTATTTTCTGCCTTTAAAGGAATAGGCCACCGTTTTTACATACTAAAATATGTTCTTACCTCACTTTAGACGTGTTAATATATCCCCGTCTGGTCTTTGTCCGTGCGCTCTGTCACGCAAACGGAGCACATACGCAGCCTCTCCCACATGTCACATAGCTCCGAAAAAGCTCACGATAGAAGCTACCAAGCTCTTCCACGTGTTCCCTATTTAAATAAAGTTACGTGAAGTGTTTTCATGCGAAGTATATTTACACAGAAATGTAACATGTCGATTTTATAAGCAAATAAAAAGGGGGACTATATTGTGAGGCGTAATGATACGAGGAGTAAAATGTCCGCGCAGTAACTCCTAAAGACTTCCCCCGCTCACTTCCGTCAATAACCTTTAGGAGTTACTGCGCGGACGTTTTGCTCCTCGTATCATTACGCCTCACAATATAGTCCCCCTTTTTATTTGCTTATAAAATCGACATGTTACATTTCTGTGTAAATATACTTCGCATGAAAACACTTCACGTAACTTTATTTAAATAGGGAACACGTGGAAGAGCTTGGTAGCTTCTATCGTGAGCTTTTTCGGAGCTATGTGACATGTGGGAGAGGCTGCGTATGTGTGAGCGCACGGACAAAGACCAGACGGGGATATATTAACACGTCTAAAGTGAGGTAAGAACATATTTTAGTATGTAAAAACGGTGGCCTATTCCTTTAAAGACAGATCTGAAGCTTTATTACTTAAATTTGTACCACTAATGTTTGACATACCACTGTATGGTCACAAAATTAAATAAAAAATGTGTTACAAGGTCGAGCAAGAGTGTTGTCGTACTTTTCAAATATAAAAAAGATTGAGGGCCAGATCTTGTGGTGGCGCACGGGGCGGCGCAGGCTCTTGGTGAATTATTTTCCGAGTGGCGGCGCTTTATGTGCCATTCGCCTCCGCCACCTGTGAGGGGGCGTCACAAGAGGAGGCGACTGCACTGATGGAAACACGGCTGACATTCACTTCCTGGTTTACATTGCGCTGTCTTGCGTTCTTTCTTAAGCCTTAGGCTCTCACAGGTCAAACTAAAATCTTTATTTACCCCATCGTGAGCTAAACCATGTTCACGTCTCGAGAGAAAAAGAGCTACAGCGTCCGCTGTGGCGCGGATCGGCCGCGCTCGGCGTGAACGCGAAGCAAAACAAAAGCACATGTTCACCCCCCACTCCCACACAACCACTCTCCTGGACGCGGAGTCGATCTGGTTGGAGGAAAATGTGTGACTCCACCCACTTAAATGCTCTAAGTCTGGAGTGGCAAGATCACAAAGTGCTGCTACTGAGGCAAAATGTCACGCTATCGTCTGCGTTTTGATGCACAAGATCGGGCCCTGAAAGTCAAAACTCTATCATAACACTGTAGGCACTCACTGAAATAGGAGGACATAACACAAGTTTATTTTTGTTGTAACATTTTCGAAAATCGTCGTTGTCATTGTAAATGAGTATTGGTTCTCAATTGACTTATCTGATAAAATACTGAATTACATTAAATGTTTTCATTATAATGCAGAAAATTAATGTGAGCCAAGTTACCATATTTACTTCATTGTCCTTTAAGCTGTAAAGAAAATACAAAGGTTTATATATAAAATATACAAAAAGGACTTTCAGGTCTCGGGGGGTGCTGATACTTTTGTTTTGTGATATTGATGTTTGAATGATCACATCTGTCACAGGCACGTGCTTTAGGTGCAGTGGGAGGGGTCAGTCACGTACCAATATTGTTGCTAAAACCTTTGGCAACATACAGTGGGAAAAAAAGTATTTGGCCAAAATCCAATAGAATGTCTATGTGAAACTGACCAAATACTTTTTTTCCCCACTGTAAAAACATAGCCCTAGGGTTTGTTGGTTCTTTTGTCAAGAAAGTACTGTAAGCATGAATAATAGGTGCACCAGGTATGTCCAAATATGGACCAAACCCATTAATTCAAAACAGTTCAGTGCAATCTGACAATCTGGCTTATTCTGCAAATATGACATGACCTGAACCAATCCCGAGCGACATATGTTATAGCTTAGTTTGGTCAGTTCCGGTTACTGGACAGTCAAGTTACAGAGGGGTAGAAGAGGACACTGGGCCTGTTTGTCAGTTGAGGTCATGGGCCGGTAGAGATTTTTTTTTTTACCCCAGTGGCAGCAAGGGATAGGGAATGTGTTTTATTTGTAATTTTTCTTTACAGCAGTGCTGCTGTAGGATTTTATTTTATTTCATTCATAGCTTGCCTGTACTACATGTACTCTTCTGGCTTGTGTGTCCCAGCATGTTACATGTGAATAAAACATTTGGTCAAGAAGAATGCTTCAAATGTTATTTTGGAAACCACATCACTGGAAAGGTTTGTCCAGCGTCAGCTCTGTCAACTTTGCCAGCGGCAGATACGAACATGCAATGGCACTTTTTGACCTCTTCAAGTACGTTCACAAATGTATTAAATCCTAACTGCACAATATTGAGGCAAATGAAGGCACACAGGAAGTCAGGTGACGATGAGAGAAGATCCGGTGAATGAAATAATTCCATGGAATGACCGCAGTCGGACTTTACAGCGCAGTAATCGGAGCAAAAGCTCATCTATTCCCCTGCAGCATCTCGTATCAACACTCTTTTTTTTTACATTTCTCAGGCTGCTTCTAGCTTAAACTTTGAGATAAAATGTTAACTTTCTTCACTAACCACAGCGTGTACCTCCTTTAATATTACTGGGGGATTAGTGCTGAATCTTTTAATCACATGGTTGTGCTGTTGACATACATTAAATCTGGATTACCTCAAATACTGTGGTAACCCTGCTGTTTTTGAACGCTGTGAGAAAACTAATATAAAACCTAATCCAATATGAAGCGTTAATCTCTCCCTAAAGAAAGGTTTGATTTGGTTTCTCTGCCGGTCGGTGTGTGGCCGTGTTTACAGCAAACCCGCTTCACCACCAACATTATCAAATCACATAAACAGCCACTTTCAAACGTGCCAATTAGTGTCCCGAGGTCTGAACCCGTCTGAGGCTCGTCTTAATGACAGTTACTGCGCCTCGTAAAGAAGTCTCTCTGGAAAAAAGCCTCACGTGAGAAGACGTCGCCGCCTTCATCTCGCTTCTGTCGCTGCTGCCAGAGCCAAACTGTTTATTCCTCTCGGCGAATGCTATTCCTGTTCCAGTCTAATCTGAGCCGTCAATTCAACCTTGACTGTGTGTTTTTAGATTGTAATATGTTGTCAGGCCCGTAGGAGATGCTGTTATTGTTGATGGAAGTACGTGCTCCACCTTTACAAGAAAAATGAGGCAATTCAGAAAGACTGATGGCATTAGAAGGATTATGTTCAGCCAGCCCTGTCTACTGCTGTCAAAGTCTTTGATTCAGTTTAAAGCTCCACCAACATGGGTTTTTCTAAGGCCAATAGATACAGACGGCATCTCTGGAATCGCCCAAATATGGTCATTTTTACAGTTAAGGGGGGAAACAATTTTTAAAAAAATGCATATTTTCTCTAATTATTCAAAAACTACTGTAACAAATGCTGAAATATGAACATAGTTTCTGCTAAATAAAGATACAAAGACATGGGGAGGAGCAAAGTGGTTCAACGGCCCATAAATACGTGAATAACGGAGAATGCTAACTTGATGCTACATGTTAGCATCGGGCTAATGCTAACGGTTAGCTAGCACTAGCTACAACTGCCGTTTTTTCACTTCTACTGAACAATCTGCTGTGAGAAAATATCCATATGGGCCCGATTTACACTTGACTTTATTTACATGTGATAAATGAGCATATTCCACCAGAAAATGCCTAAAAACAGTGAAAAATTGTGTTTCTCTAAAGATTCTATTTCCCCCCTATTTTCCCCCTTCTATGACGAGATGCCGTCTGTATCTATGCTGATTTTTTTTTTTTTCATAGCCCATGCCAATATGCACGTCCGATAGTTTTGATCAATATTTTTTCCAACTCTCTGCTCTATAATCCTGTAAAAACATACATTCTTGGCTGCTGTAGCAGTGGGTGATATATTTTACTACTTTAGGTGATCCAATCATAGTATTTGTCCCAGCTTTGTTTAGTTGCTATTAGCATTAGCATGCTGCCTTTAGCATTAGCATACTGTTGCCAGCATTTTGCAAGGCGATCAAAAATACAATTGCGGAGATTCAAACTAAATCAGCAATTGAATTCTCCAGGTGCTTGCCATCCTACGTTTTCACTGGTTAGGAAGTGAATGGCGCACATTTTCAACAAAAAATGTAAAATTTGCTGGAATCTTTCTTCCTTTTTGGCAGATTTTATGCAGTCCTTTGCAAGTTTCACGCCCCTCTCTGCACTGTCATTCACCACACGGATGCTGTCAACAATACTCTTTGCTTTTGCATAGTCATCGTCATTCTCCCATTCGTTGACAGGCTTTGTGAGGAAAGCGCTACTGATTCTCATCACACTGAAGAACATCTAGGAATCGCTTCCAACAAACTGTGAGAGGTCATCAGATAGTTCTGTTGGCACTTTGGGAAATTTAGGCTTTCTGAAGCCCTTGCCATGACGCTTATTCTTCAGCATAACGAAGTCTTCAGGCCTAGTAGCCATCATCTCAAGGGCCTGTCACAATTGGCGTACGGGCACTATGCGATCATTTGTCGTGCGACGTTACCTGCGACCTTGTTTTCTTGGCTCGGGACAGTCCAAACAAAAGGCTCCACAAATTAAAAAGGCTCCACGAGTCTGTCCCACGTCCGTCCTCTTAAAGTCCTTAATCCTTGCGAAATCCGCGGGGACGGCGTGTTGATGATGGCTACATGAGGAGACACGAGCCGTATGTTCGCTGTTCACCTGCTGATCCCTGCGCGCGTCTCCAAAGTGCGCACGTGTTTTCCTACTGGATCAATATCCTCTGCTTTTGAAGAGTCCATGATAAAAACCTCGTAGTCCTCTGACAAACAGCTGCTGAGCTGTTTCCTGTTAGTTTCCATCCCCGATTTGACCGTGGCCTGTGGGCTGCGTCCTGCAGCAGGTGACGCTCCTTGGACCAGCGCGTGGAGACCGCTGGATGAGCGCGTGGAGACGCTGGATGAGCGCGTGGAGGGCACCGAGTTGTTAATTATTTTTTCCCCTTCGACAACATGTGCACGTACACGATTAAATAGCTGAAGGAAACAGACACAAATCACAGGCAGTATCGATAGGCTATTTCTTTAAAGCCAAGAGCATTTATTTGCGATAATGATAACTGTTTTTTTTTTTTAAATAAAAAGTGATAATTATTGATTGTGGACGTCTGTCCTTTATTCGTCATCACTTGTAAATGTTCCCTCGAAGGCGCTCTGTCAGGAATAAGTCAGACAGAAGCTGGTCACTTCCCCGGAGCAGGGCCTGAGCTCAGGGTCTTGCTGAGCTTGGTGCGTAAAAGCCGTGGTGCGCTAATGCCTCCAGCCATGTGTGTGGCGGCCAACAACGCTACGTCGGCTCAACTAAACAGGCCCATTTTAATTTCACACCAGTTTCATTTGTAAACGCGCTGATCCGTCCGAGCCTGAAAATAAGTTCACTCTAGTCCGCAGCACTGTCCGCAATCAGTGTCTGTGGCCCGTGAACCAGCCTCTCCCCAGCCGCATCTGGACACTATCCAATCCACCGCATCCAGTCGCAGCCCGTACTCTATTGTGACCGTGACTGCGATTTCTTAAAAGTCTACTTTGCGATCGTTGCGGCTGATGGCAACTTCAAATTTTGGCGCAGAACAAATGGGGGACAAACTCGCTGCGGTCAATGCGCCAATTGTGACAGGCCCTTCAAGCACCATCTTTTCCTTCACATTCTCAGGCACTGATGGACAGAAAAGGGCCAGTGGAACCAGCTCTTCTGTTAAGTACCACATATGGTTTGCTAAGCTCTTCAGAGCAGCTTGTACCAATGCTGGATCTCTATCCTTATAAGAGAGCAGAGAGTTGACAAGGAGATCATTTCTTGGGGCGCTTGAAGGAATAGGCGAGGTAAGCCACCACGGTACATACACTACAAAAAGTAAATATCAAGCATTGGCTTAAATGACTTGAATTGAGGGAATGTATCTTGTTTTGAGCAGTTTTCACTCATTTAGAGACTTTTCCTGATCGGACCAAGTTTACTTTGCTTGTTTGAGGACATTTCAGACCAGTTCTAGGGTAAATCTCGCTTGAAATAAGAAAGTAAAATTGCCAATGAGATAAGACCAATTTTCTTACCCCATTGGCAAAGAAAATGACCTGAAATAACGACGAAATGTATCGAAACGAGTCAGAAACATCTCAGAACACGTGAAATAATCCAGGACAAATGCCCAACAACTTCTTAACCAGTCAAAACAATTAAAAGTTGGATTATTATGCTCAAATTGAGATGTTTATACTGATCTAGTTAAATACTTTTTGCAGTGTAGCAATAAACAACAAACTGCACAAAGCGATGAAGCAGAGTTCGCTGATTTCCTGTAAACACAGAGTGTCTTGGGAGTTCCTTTTCTATCTTACTGCCAAGCAAGTCCATCTTCATTGAGTACAGTAGTTTAGCCATCCAACGAGCTCGATGTAGACCAGATTGATGGAGGCTGTGATGGACTTGATCATCTGCATTTAGGTACAACAGGGTCAGAGAAACTAGTTCTCTGTAGTCTCCTCCGTCAAACCCTGTGTTGGTGAAATCCTTACAGATTGCAGTGATTTGATCTGCCTTGTCACTGTATGTGAGAGCAGGAAACTTCTCCTTGAACCTGAGAAATAAGGAAATCTCTGGACTGTGTGACACCTCAATCCTAAGGGCATTCCAAACATGCGTCAGCAGTACTTCACCAACATAGTGGCGACAAGCAAACCAAAAAGGTGTACGCTCCAGGGCGGCCTGAAGTGCAACGGTTAGAGCTCCTGTGTTAGAATTGGTTGTGTCAAACGCCATACCAGTGATACTGTTTCCACATTTCCAGTTCATGAACAAAAGGGAACTTGCATCTGCAATCAATTTTCCCATTTTGTCTGTACCTTTGTGGCCTATTTCAGGGACACCTAAGAGTTTTATGCCTCCGATTCCTGAGAGAAGGACAGGCAACCTCTCCACTTTGCTCATCCCATCCAATGTGTTCATCAGTTTACCATCCCAGTGAACATTTGCAACTTCTGGTGGAGCCCAGTTTTCTTTTATTTGTTCACCAATAGCTTCAACTTTGTAACGTTCTGCACTGTCCAGATGGTTCCTCATTAACAGCTTCTATGATTTCATGCATGACCGAGGACATGGCAGACGAAGAAATGTTGTTCCTCACCATGGACTGAACAGCCTCTGGAGCCTTCAAAATGTCACGAGGAATGAACACAATCACACCTGTTTTGACAGTTCGTTTATGAGATTTTGGCTCCATATCCTCAACATCGGATCCACTAGAATCCCTCTCTGTTTCACCGACCTCGAAAGGAATCGTCTCAGATGACACTGACGCCTGCATCTTTTCTTTCTGTGCTCTCTCACTTCTTTTAAGCTCCGAGACTTTTCTTTCTATGACTTTTGCCTTGGTTTTTGCGGTCTTTGTATCAACACCAGCCATTGACGCCTTTCTATGACTCTAAGAACTTCTTGTCCTCATCATTAGGAATACACTGCATCACATCTCTAGGCCAGAGTTTGAACGTGCACTCAAGTTGTCTCTTGAAAGTCATTCACTCTATCGTTCGACTTCCCAGGACCGTCCCAACGTTCTGCCGGTATCTTGAGAATGCTATTCATAGTGGCGTGCAACTTTTCAATTCCTTCTACCATTTTGTGATCTTAGAAGGTGTACTCGCTTTTGCATATATCACTTTAATGGTATCTACCGTTGCCTTAGCTGCTTCATGTTTTGTCATGGATTTGAAATGTGCCAGAGTTGGAAGCCTACTTGTATTAATAACCTCGTCTGCATCCGTTGGTGTTGTGCCCAGCGACTGATACCGCTGGCTTTTGCTTGGGACACTGGAGGCCATCTGAATTCTATCGACGTTTTAAGTAAAATGCCAAAAAAGACAGAGAAATGGAATTGAACTAAAGGTCAAAGAAGCAGTAAAGGTCCAGGACAACTACCTTGAGATTTGTTCACCAAATGTAAAGTGCAATTACAATTACGATTATCTCTCATTGCACGAGAAATTCTGGAATTTTAAGCTTATTTTAGTATTAAAATGTCAATAACTTGTACATTTTTTGACATCTTGAAAACATACAGTAACAAACTATATAACTTTAAAATAAAACAAAGCCACACTTTATATGTTCTCAATTTGTTTTCTCACTGACCCCATAAAAATGCCAATTAACATATTTTGGTGTCAATGTGGGACCCTTTGTTGAACTCTGATTAGCTTAAAATTTGGCAGAGCTGCTATTTAGCATGTCCCTCAAGATCTATGGGGGTTTGATGCACCCTACCAGACAGGTACATATAAACTCCTTTAACAGTTAGAGGATCACTTTGAATGAAATTGTGTTTTTTTGTTTTTATATTCAAATGCAGACCATTTGAATAAAAACATGGTCTGCATTTTATTCAAATGCAGATCAAATGCAGACCTTTTTAGAAAATAATTCAATCCTGGAGAAATTTCAATCGGGCTTCAGATCCCGTCACAGTACAGAGTCAGCCCTGCTTAAAGTCCACAATGACATTTTGCTGTGTTTGGATTGCAAGCAGCCAGTGCTTTTAATGATGCTGGACCTGACTGCGGCGTTTGACACCGTGGACCACGCAGTTCTCCTCTCCCGGCTCGCGGAGCATGTTGGTGTTCAGGGCACGGCCCTGCAGTGGTTCAGGTCCTATGACTGACCGGAGCTTTGCTGTGATGGTCGACGAGTATTCCTCCTCTTCTGCCCCGCTGTCATCTGGGGTGCCACAGGGTTCCATCCTTGGCCCGGTCCTATTCTCACTGTACATGCTTCCGCTCGGGTCCATCATTTCTAAACATAATTTGTCCTTCCACCTTTATGCTGATGACGTCCAGATCTATTTACCGGTACTCCCCAACACTGCCTCTGCTCTCGAATCACTCCATAGCTGCCTTTTGGACATTAAACTATGGCTTGCTCAGAACTTTCTCCACCTGAACGAAGCAAAATCTGAACTTGTTCTTTTTGGTTCCGGGGATGTCCTTCAATTTCATTCCAGGGTCATGGGTCCAGTTCGCGATGCAGTTCGGAACCTGGGAGTCATCTTTGACCGCGAGCTGAATTTTAAACAACAAATAAATGCTGTTGTCAGAGCCAGTTTTTTCCAGCTGCGCCTTTTGAGCAAAGTTAAACCCTTTCTCTCGCGCCAAGACCTGGAGAAGGCAATGCACGCGTTTATCAGTTCTCGGTTGGACTATTGCAACGCTCTCTACTCTGGCCTCCCACACTCGTCAGTCCACCGGTTACAGTTAGTGCAGAAGCAGCTGCCCGTCTTCTCACCTGTTCATCCAGACTCAGCCACATCACTCCCGTCCTCTCCTCCTGCACTGGCTCCCGGTCCGTTTTCGGATTGATTTCAAAATTTTAATGTTTGTTTTTAAAGCCCTTCACGGTCTCGCTCCGTTATATCTAACTGAGTTGGTGACCGTACATCGCCCCAGCAGAGTCTCCGGTCTGCCGATCAAATGGTTCTGGACGTGCCCAGGTCCCGGTACAAACAGTGGGGCGATCGTTCTTTCAGGGTTGTAGCGCCAAAACTGTGGAACAGCCGCCCCTCAGTCTGCGAGTTCTCACAGAGCTGTCCCTCTTTAAGTCTAGATTGAAGACACATCTGTTCAAACTAGCTTTTAAGACTTAGATCGCACTTGTTTTATTGATTGATTTTTTAATATTGTTTTATCTGTCTGTGAAGCACTTTGGTCTTCCTTGTGTTGTTGTAAGGTGCTATACAAATAAACTTTGATTGATTGATTGATTGATTGAAAAAAAACCTCCCAATGATAACAGTATTTTTTTCCAAAATAAATATTTGACAAAGGACGCTACAGCACCCCCTGGTGGATCGTCTATGCATTACAGGCAATATTAACCTCTAAGCTCTTTTGTTATATTTTTGTCATAATAGTTGTGAATGAGGTGCAGTGTGACATATTGGCGTGATATAGTCATTGCCCTAAAAGGGGACACAGTTTCCATATCACAACAAGTCCCGGTTTATCGTTAAATCACTGACCAACCATCATCTGTGGTTAAATATCGGCAATAATGAATCGCGATTACATTTCTATAGATTTGCGATTAATTCATACATTTGTTCTAATCGATTCCTGGCCCTGATCAAAAGTGACTGTCTTGTCTTCAGTCAATGTCTCCTTGTTTTGTTCCGGTTTCGTCGCAGACATAAACATTCGTGGCTCATCGTCTGGGCGTGTCGTGCTGACTGCGAACGCTCCTCTTTTATGTAAATCCACAAATCTGTCAGTGCTGGGCGAGTGAGAGCAGGGTTTCTGTAGCTCGGAGCGTGCTGAAACAAGTAGGCGTGGTCCTTTAGTCATCGCTGCTCTCCGCTCCCAAACCTGTCTGAGCACATGGGGCGCCGTGTGGGGCCGGGGCCACTGCTGACTGGGACGTTTGCAAACCGCTTTTGTATAAGCCCTATTCTCTGCACGGGAATCAGGTCTGAATTACTTTTTATATGTTCACAGCTCAAAACACCCATAATGCCAAACCTCATTTAACCCCTTAACTCCCACCTGAACCGAGCACCTTTTTGTCCAGTTTGGCTTTACCCCAGTCCAAAAGCTTCTGGAAAAAAGCTGTGAAAATAGCAACAAAACTGAGACGAAAACAATGATGGAAATGTGACACAAAACGTTGACAAAAAAGTGATGAAAAATTGATGAAAAAGAGGCAAAAATGTCACAAAAGTGTCACAAGAAATTGACAAAAAATTACAAAAATGTGATAAAAAAATTGACAAAAAAATGACAAAAAATGACCAAAATGTAACAAAAAAAGTTTGATGAAAAATTGACGAAAAAATTACAAGAATGTGACAAAAAATGACAAAAAAATGACAAAATGTGACAAAAAAAATACAAAAAATTGATAAAAATGTGACAAAAAATGACAAAATGTGACAAAAAAAATCCCAAAAATTTACAAAAATTTGACAAAAATAACCAAAAAAAATGACAAAAAATTTACAAAATGTGACAAAAAAATTACAAAAATATGACAAAAATTTGATAAATATTTGACAAAAAAAATACAAAAATGTGACAAAAAAATGACCAAAATGTGACAAAAATTTGATGAAAAATGGACGAAAAAATTACAAAATGTGACAAAAATTTTTACAAAAATGTGATAAAAATTTGACAAAAAATTACAAAAAAATGACAAAAATGTAACAAAAAAAATGACTACAATTTGATGAAAAATTGACGAAAAAATTACAAAAATGCGACAAAAAATTACAAAATGTGACAAAAACAATTACAAAAATGTGATAAAAATTTGACAAAAAAATTACACAAATTTGACAAAAAATGACCAAAATAATTACAAAAATATGATAAAAAATTGACGAAAAAATGACAAAAATGTGACAAAAAAATGACAAATAAAGTTACAAAAATGAGCTGAACAACCAACAAAAAAATGATGGAAAAAAAATCTGATGACGTGAGGAAAAAGATCCTCTCGGTTCAGGCAGGAGTTAAGAGGTTAAAAAAAAGGATCTAGATGTAGAGTGATTACCTGCTTTGTACTGAAGCACTGACCCAGCACTTCTTTCAGGAAACCCATGGCAGCTTCCGGTGTGGCGCCTGCAGCCACTGTGCACACATTCACAGATCCACTACGTTTATGCAAAACAAAACTCAACATTCAAGCGCCGCTCCTTTGCCAACTGTAACAACACTGGTGTGGTTTATCGTCTGGATTGTGTCTGCGGCTGTTTTTATGTTATGGCCAAACCAAGCACAAACTAAAAGAAAGATGGAACATGGATTACCCCATAGCCAAACCCTTTAAAACCATGTCCCACATTAATGTCAACAAACTCAAAGTAATGGTGATTGAAGTCTCTGGGAAAACACTTGTGGCTATTACAAAGAGAAACCTTTTGGATCCACACTCTTGATGCTACCTCTTTTCCTGGTCTGGAGGAAATAGATATTTCCCCCTTTTTATAATGGTTTCCTTTTTTTTTTATCTCATTGGTCTTATGTGTTTCTCCGTTATCATGGTCTTACAGTTTTGTGTCACTGTTACTTCTTTTAAAGGGGGGGTATTATGTTTTTTTTCAATCACATAGCACGAGTCTATATCACACTACAATGATGAGCAAACCTTCTGTTGGTCTGTAAATGCAGTAAATTAGAATAACTGCCTTATAAAATGTCTCTCTCAAAATGGCTGTAGTGAATGTCTTGAAATAGGCCTCTGTCTCTTTAAGAACCTCTGAGCCTTTAGACACGCCCCCTCCACACGCTGTCTGTTTTTTGTCAAATTTGTATCACTTTTTTGTCATTTTTTGGTCATTTTTTGACAAATTTTAGTATTTTTTTTTGTCACATTTTTGTCATTTTTTTTGTCAATTTCTTGTGACATTTTTGCCACTTTTTCATCAATTTTTCGTCACTTTTTTGTCAATGTTTTCTCACTTTTTTTGTCACATTTCCATAATAATAGAGGAGCAGTGGTTGGTTACTCGGCTGGTGACGAAAGCTCGGAGGCGTCTCCAGGAGGTGGGGGCGTTCCTAGGAGGACTCAGGCAAACCTATCCCTAAAATGGCCGCCATCAGAGTTTTTACAGATAACTCAGAAATACGTGAATGTGCCAAGGCAACACTTCAGGCATGTTTTTAATGAGGGAATGACATAATAAAGCTAATAAAGCTTAATAATAAAGCTTGAAAAAGTCCATTTTGCATAATACAGCAGTGCTGTTGCAGCCGATTGTCAATAATAATAAAATAACATGGACTTTCCCAAAAACATGTAAACATGATGCATCATGAGGGGTTTCTTTGCGTTGCAACGTGTTGTCGTACACAACGTGTCAACAAAAAAACTACATTTGTGAACTGTTGTGTGACAGCCAGGCTTTGTTCACTGATGAAGACACCAGTCGAAAGGCGCTGGTGTTTCAGTCGACCTTTTGTACACAGTGTGCTTTCCTGCTGTCCACAGTCATGGTACAGGTTTAGTCTGTTTTAGTGAACATTGAATTAATTTGAGTGTGTCAGTGTGCAGACTGGCCACATGATGTAGGCTTTGGACGACATCTCAGCTCTTTTATGTTCTTTGTCTACCAAATGTGAGTATCCTGATAGGAGGCCAAGACATGTATCCACTGCCTCTAGTTTGTTGTGTAAAAGATACTTGTGTCTTATACAAATGTGCCACAGTTTTGTATCCAAGTAAACAGCCCCAACCTCATTATCGAATATATGAACTTACTCAAACATGCACAAGTGAAAAAAAAAAAAAAACACAACAGGCTCTTTGGCTAAAAGCTGAACAAGTCGGTGAGACCAGGCTTCCTTCCATCAGCCCCAGAGGAGCCGTCCTCTGCAAGTGTAGAAGCTGCCGCTGTGATTGGCTGTGGACGGCTCTTTCCCTGAGTCAGGGTTTTAGCTGAGATTAGCGCCGTGTCGCTCCACTCTTATGAAGATTAGCAGAATGTTTGAGTTGGAACAGTAGTTCACACTTTGCACGCACAGAGCACAAGAGCCGCTGACAGCAGGGGAAATGTGCCACAAGTGACGAGCTGCAGTAACTTTCCACTGGAGAAACATGAGTCCTTAGTACATGCACACACAGAAGAGGGAGCTTCTGCATACGTGTGTACATATCCTCATACTGCATACGTGTACATATCCTCATACTGCATACGTGCGTGTATATCCTCATACTGCATACATGTGTACATATCCTTATACTGCATACGTGTACATATCCTCATACTGCATACGTGCGTGTATATCCTCATACTGCATACGTGTGTACATATCCTCATACTTCATACATGTACATATCCTCATACTGCAACAAAGTAAATGGTCATATTAGGATTACAGAGTGCTGTCGAGGGGACACCAAACATGTATTTAAGAATGGATACTAAGAACTAGGAATACTACATTTAGACCTGCATGATGCATCAAAATAAACCACTTAAAGGTCATATATCATGCAAAATTTTTAGAGCTTTTAGCCATGTTGTTATGCTATTTCCTTATCAAAAACACCCCCAGAGTGGTTTGCGGCTTCATTCACGCAGCTCTCAGTAATCCTCCTGAATCCTGCTCTCTGAGGCTCCGCCCTCTCCTGGTGAACGACTGAGTGTTCAGTTGTGTCGTAACAGCGGAACGGAAGTGCTCGACGTCTGTAATGTTATGTCTTAATTCTATGCTTACAGACGGATTTTAATTTGTAAAACAGCGTTTTCATTATTTCTGTCGTAAGAGAGATGAAAGAGGAAAAAAAAACAAGAAAAAAACACAAAAAAAGGATGTGCCCGAGGTGCTTCCAGGTCAGCTGTGGCCAAAACAAACACATCCCCTGAGCGTCTGAACAGATCAGTCATGTTTGCGCTGCAGCTGAAGATGGAGCTCGTTATAACTGGACACACCTGTTCTTTATTCTTAACTAACGATGATGTCACGGAGAAAAAGAAGCGCGTTTGGCTACGAGGATTTGGTTCAACCTTCCTAAAGAAGAGGCCACTCGTCAGAAGTTGTTTTTTCTCTCTGAGATTCGGCGACTTTCACCAAAATATTGTTTTTCTGTGACTGTGTCTGATGGATGTTTGGTGAACCTTCACCAGAATCAAAGTGGATTAACTTTTATAACCAACGCGAGTCCCACAATGTAAACAGCGATGGACCAGAGCGGTGAGTTTATCAAAACACGTGTTAGCTTGTGTGTTAGCTTGTGTGTTAGCTTGTGTGTTAGCTTGCGTGTTAGCATATTAGCTTGTGTGTTAGCCATTTATGAAGCTGTGTTGCAGATGTCAACTCCGTATAACTGCATCGTGAAGTAACTTCACTTATTGTTGTTTATTTATATTACGGTAAAGTTGTATGTGCGGAGAGAGGGGGCGGAGTTAACTGAATCGAAGCGTTGCGTCTTCCGGTTTGAAAAATACCTCCAGAAAACACTTATATTTATCACAAAAATGAGTGCTCCATAATGGTAGAGGTACAATATATCAAATAAATGTCTATACTTAACCTTGGAATGGCTAAAATAGCAGGATACAGATCCTTTAATATTGAGAATTAATAGCAACAGTATCCAAAATGCAAATATCACACTTGAAATGAGCCCTGGACGTCTCATCTGTTCCTTATAAATGGGACAATGAGAGAAAAGCAAACACCAGGTCATGGAACAGCTGAGCAGCCACTCGTCCCAGCCAAAAATCACTCTGGAGGTGTTTTTGATAAGGAAGTAGCAAAACAACATGATTAACAATGTGGATCCGCGCAGTAATCTTCACTTTACTGTGCGGACGCCAAACTACTCCTGGTATTATTACGCCTTACAACATAGTCCCCCCTTTTATCCGCTTAGAAAATCCACATTGTTTAATTTTGTGTAATTATACTTTGTAGTGGAACACTTCACGTAACCATATTTAAATAGGGAAAACGTGGAAGAGCTTGGTAGCTTCTATCTTGACCTGTTTTGGAGCTATAGTGGAGAGAGGGAGAGGCTAAATGCTAACGCCGTCTGCGCTGTGTTTACGTGACTGAAGGCACGGAGGAAGATCAGACAGGTCCTAAAGAACTCGTCACAGCTAAGGTACGAACATATCTCAGTATGTAAAAACGGTGGCCTATTCCTTCGACAGAGAGTTTCTGATCGGACTCACACGTTACTCCCGGCTACAGGATGAGGTCATGCTGTTGAAACACATTGAGCTATGGAAAAAACTGAACATCTGAACCATAATTATCAAAGCATGTATTACAGTGATACTGTATAACTGTTATTAAAAACATTTATATGCAGCTTGCCTTGGCAGTGACTTAAGTGGGAGAACTGGTTTTATTTTGCTTTTACACACATTTTCTGTTTTGACCTGTGCAGAATTTGAAGTGAGAGTGTTTTACTATACTGTGTTTGTGCGTCTGTTTTGGTAAAATGAGAATTGATCTGTCCTAACTGCAGGAAAACCACCTTAACCTCTTACCACCCGCCAAAACCAAATGCATCTTTGCCATTGTCGTCACTTTTTATTTCCCTTATGTGTTTTTGTCACTTTTTTCCTGGATTTTTGTCACTTTTTTGCAGAATTTTTGTC
Organism: Gobius niger; assembly: GCF_951799975.1. NCBI lineage: Eukaryota > Metazoa > Chordata > Actinopteri > Gobiiformes > Gobiidae > Gobius > Gobius niger. The sequence continues at coordinate 3,219,364 of NC_136873.1, read as the reverse complement.
ACTTTTTTGCTTGATTTTTTGTCACTTTTTTGCTGGATTTTTGTCACTTTTTTGCTGCTCTTTTGTCACTTTTTTGCTTGATTTTTTGTCACTTTTTTGCTGAATTTTTGTCACTTTTTTTGCTTGATTTTTGTTACTTTTTTTGCTGGATTTTTGTCACTTTTTTCCTGGATTTTTGTCACTTTTTTGCTGCTCTTTTGTCACTTTTTTGCTTGATTTTTTGTCACTTTTTTGCTGAATTTTTGTCACTTTTTGCTGAATTTTTGTCTTTTTTTTGCTTGATTTATGTCTTTTTTTGATGGATTTTTGTCGCTTTTTTGATGGATTTTTGTCACTTTTTTTGCTGGATTTTTGTCACTTTTTTGCTGGATTTTTGTCTTTTTTTGCTGGATTTTTGTCACTTTTTTGCTGGATTTTCGTCACTTTTTTGCTGGATTTTTGTCACTTTTTTGCTGGATTTTTGTCACTTTTTTGCTGGATTTTCGTCACTTTTTTGCTGGATTTTTGTCACTTTTTTTGCTGGATTTTTGTCACTTTTTTCCTGGATTTTTGTCACATTTTTTGCTTGATTTTTTGTCACTTTTTTGCTTGATTTTTTGTCACTTTTTTGCTGGATTTTTGTCACTTTTTTGCTGCTCTTTTGTCACTTTTTTTGCTTGATTTTTGTTACTTTTTTTGCTGGATTTTTGTCACTTTTTTCCTGGATTTTTGTCACTTTTTTGCTGCTCTTTTGTCACTTTTTTGCTTGATTTTTTGTCACTTTTTTGCTGAATTTTTGTCACTTTTTGCTGAATTTTTGTCTTTTTTTTGCTTGATTTATGTCTTTTTTTGATGGATTTTTGTCGCTTTTTTGCTGGATTTTTGTCACTTTTTTTGCTGGATTTTTGTCACTTTTTTGCTGGATTTTTGTCTTTTTTTGCTGGATTTTTGTCACTTTTTTGCTGGATTTTCGTCACTTTTTTGCTGAATTTTTGTCACTTTTTTGATGGATTTTTGTCACTTTTTTGCTGGATTTTCGTCACTTTTTTGCTGGATTTTTGTCACTTTTTTGCTGGATTTTTGTCACTTTTTTGCTGAATTTTTGTCACTTTTTTGCTGGATTTTCGTCACTTTTTTGCTGGATTTTTGTCACTTTTTTTGCTGGATTTTTGTCACTTTTTTCCTGGATTTTTGTCACATTTTTTGCTTGATTTTTTGTCACTTTTTTGCTTGATTTTTTGTCACTTTTTTGCTGGATTTTTGTCACTTTTTTGCTGCTCTTTTGTCACTTTTTTTGCTTGATTTTTGTTACTTTTTTTGCTGGATTTTTGTCACTTTTTTCCTGGATTTTTGTCACTTTTTTGCTGCTCTTTTGTCACTTTTTTGCTTGATTTTTTGTCACTTTTTTGCTGAATTTTTGTCACTTTTTGCTGAATTTTTGTCTTTTTTTTGCTTGATTTATGTCTTTTTTTGATGGATTTTTGTCGCTTTTTTGCTGGATTTTTGTCACTTTTTTTGCTGGATTTTTGTTACTTTTTTGATGGATTTTTGTCACTTTTTTGCTGAATTTTTGTCACTTTTTTGCTGGATTTTTGTCACTTTTTTGCTGAATTTTTGTCACTTTTTTGCTGGATTTTCGTCACTTTTTTGCTGGATTTTTGTCACTTTTTTTGCTGGATTTTTGTCACTTTTTTCCTGGATTTTTGTCACATTTTTTGCTGCTGTTTTGTCGCTTTTTTGCTGGATTTTTGTCACTTTTTTGCTGAATTTTTGTCACTTTTTTGCTGGATTTTCGTCACTTTTTTGCTGGATTTTTGTCTTTTTTTGCTGGATTTTTGTCTTTTTTTGCTGGATTTTTGTCGCTTTTTTGCTGGATTTTTGTCACTTTTTTGCTGGATTTTTGTCACTTTATTGCTGGATTTTTGTCACTTTTTTGCTGAATTTTTATCTTTTTTTTTGCTGAATTTTTGTCTTTTTTCTGCTGGATTTTTGTCACTTTTTTGCTGAATTTTTATCTTTTTTTCTGCTTGATTTTTGTCACTTTCTGCTGGATTTTTATCTTTTTTTTGCTGAATTTTTGTCTTTTTTTTGCTGGATTTTTGTCACTTTATTGCAGGATTTTTGTCACTTTTTTGCTGGATTTTTACTATACTACACAGATAGTTCAAAGATTGTGTTATTTCTTGATAGTGTTCATGGTTTGGATGATGGATAAAATGTCCCAAAATGACTGAACTTCTTTGAAAACGATGGCGTCTTCTGATTATTTTCACTGCAAGAAATTGAAGTTTGTGTGTCTGTTTTGGTAAAATGACATTTTTTTTGCTAAAGTGTCCGTTGCAGTCTCATGGAAAAGCGCCCGTTGTTGTTGTTGCTTCTCGGTGTGTCCTAAACGCGCCCTGGATCTGGAAGGACTGGCTCGTGTGGAAAAAGTGTCTTCATGTTTGCAGAGCGTGGGCGACTGTTGCTTCACACACAAAAGCCGTGCACTCGGGTGATGTCACCGTGCAGGTACAGGCCGCTCAGTGTTACAGGAGAAGGGAGGCTCTGTAAGCACCTGTCAGTCAGGACCAACTTAAGACAAAAATCAACCACACCCATGAATCACCAGAGTTCAATGTTTGTCCCATTTGTCTCAGGGACACATTCGGATGCTAACATGAGGGAGGTGCTCTTGGCTAAACAACGCTAACAGATTGTCGTGTTTCATATAATCCGACGTCTTGGCCTTGACTTTCGCTGCAACGCTGACGACACACAGGTCTACATCTCCACCACATCCATAGACTCCAATATCCACCCTCACCCACTGCCGTCTTTGAGTGTCTTGAAAGGCACTATACAAATAAAATGTGTTATTATTATTATTATTATTATTATGAAGCCATGGCAGCGCTGCTTGTTTGGTTCTCACACTGTAAAGACAAACAGATGCTTTGCACATGACAATGACACTAAAGGATGTAAGCTTGAAAGCTCGTTTAACCTCTTAACCCCCGCCTCCTCACGTCATCACATTTTTTCCATCATTTTTTTGTTGGGTGTTCAACTCATTTCTGTAACTTTTTAGTCATTTTTTTTGTCATTTTTTGTCACATTTTTGTCATTTTTTTGGTCATTTTTTGTCAAATTTTTGTTATTTTTTTTGTCATATTTTTATCACATTTTTGTCATTTTTTGTCACATTTTATCACATTTTTGTCACATTTTTGTAATTTTTTTGTAGCATTTTATCAATTTTTTGTAACTTTTTTGTCAAATTTTTGTCATTTTTTTGTCCATTTTTTAATCACATTTTTGTCAAATTGTTGTTATTTTTTTGTCATTTTTTGTCACATTTTTGTCACCTTTTTGTCATTTTTTGTCATTTTTTGTCAAATGCTTGTCATTTTTTCGTCCATTTTTTATCACATTTTTGTCACATTTTTGTCATTTTTTTTTGTTATTTTTTGTCACATTTTATCACATTTTTGTCATTTTTTTGTAGCATTTAATCAAATTTTTGTAACTTTTTTGTCATTTTTTATCACATTTTTGTCACATTTTTGTCACATCTTTGTCCTTTTTTGTCATTTTTGTAAAAAAATGTTTTATTTTTTTGTCAAATTTTTGTAATTTTTTTGTCATTTTTTGTCACATTTTTGTCATTTTTTCACATTTTTGTCATTTTTTTTGTCATTTTTTGTCAAATTTTTATTATTTTTTTTGTCATATTTTTATCACATTTTTGTCATTTTTTGTCACATTTTGTCACATTTTTGTCATTTTTTTGTAGCATTTTCTACATTTTTTGTAACTTTATTGTCAAATTTTTGTCATTTTTTTGTCCATTTTTTAATCACATTTTTGTCAAATTGTTGTTATTTTTTTGTCATTTTTTGTCACATTTTTGTCACCTTTTTGTCATTTTTTGTCAAATGCTTGTCATTTTTTCGTCCATTTTTTATCACATTTTATCACATTTTTGTCATTTTTTTGTAGCATTTAATCACATTTTTGTAACTTTTTTGTCATTTTTGTCAAATTTTTGTCATTTTTGTCAAATTTTTGTCATTTTTGTCAAATTTTTGTCATTTTTTCGTCCATTTTTTATCACATTTTTGTCACATTTCCATCATTGTTTTCGTCTCAGTTTTGTTGCTATTTTCTCACCTTTTTTCCAGAAGCTTTTGGATTGGGGTAAAGCCAAACTGGAGAAAATGTGCTCGGTTCAGGTGGGAGTTAAAGGGTTAACTTTCCTTTTTTGCTTCTTTTTGACAAATGTGTTTGACAAGTGTATGTTCCAGTGGGAAATGACTCCAACCTGTCACATGGACTTTAATTGATAAATGACCATCAGATCTTTTGGTCAAACCCAAATGTTGTCTAGAAACTTTCCACAGACACTTCGAGGAACCGGGATTGTGTGAAGAGACCTGAGCAGCCCGGAGTCAAACTCGTGTCCAAACCCCACGTCCCCCTGTCTCTGCTCTCTGTTGTGTCAACACATTTCACAGGACGCTCTGTTTACCCCCCCCCCCCTCCGTCTCCGAGCTGGAACACGAGCTCAGATTCACAGAAACACCATAGTTCACCTGTGATGGTCGGACAGGCTGTGGGAAAATATCTCCACCACAGATAACGTACTTGGGCCGGGTGGATTTGGAAAAAAACTGCGATTAGAATGAACAAGACTGCACATTTTAAACACATGTAGGACATTTAAGGAGACATTATGGCATTTGTCAATAAATGTCATTAAATTCAACACAGTTCTCATCCTTTTGGCTCTTTAAAGGACCACAAAAGATTTGAACTTTCAAAAACTTTCAGCTATTTACATCCAAATCGGTGTAGGACGGTGTAGGAATTCTAACCGTTTGTATGTGAGCCTCCCACACTTTAAGGCAGTGTTTCCCAACCAGGGGTACGGGGATATAGGACCTTTAAATCTAACATGTTAAGGGACAAAGCTAGTAAATGTTAATCTGTGTATGTCCTGCAGAAGAGGAAGAGGAGGGAGGAACAACAATAACGTGCCTGAATACAATAAAATAACTTCATTGCCTCCTGCACACACATTCATATACAGTAAGTCCTTCTCAATAAGTGAATCGTTCCTTTTTCTATGACTGGGGTGAATCTGCTGCTGTGTCTGCAATGAACTGAACAGAGAGTTTCTGATTGGACTCACACGTTACTCCCGACGACAGGATGAGGTCATGCTGTTGAAACACATTGAGCTATGGAAAAAACTGAACATCTGAACCATAATTATCAAAGCATGTATTACAGTGATACTGTATAACAGTTATTAAAAACATTGAAATGCAGCTTTGCCTTGGCAGTGACCTAAGTGGGAGAACTGGTTTTATTTTGCTTTTACACACATTTTCTTTTTTGACCTGTGCAGAATTTAAAGTGAGAGTGTTTTACTATACTGTACACAGATAGTTGTTTTAAAGGATCTATATCCTGCTATTTTAGCCATTCCAAAGTTAAGTATAGGCATTTATATGAATGATTGTACCTCTACCATTATGGAGCACTCATTTTTGTGATGAATATAAGTGTTTTCTGGAGGTATTTTTCAAACCTGGAAGACGCAACGCTTCGATTCAGTTAACTCCGCCCCCTCTCTCCGCACATACAACTTTACCGTAATATAAATAAACAGCAATAAGTAAAGTTACTTCACGATGCAGTTATAAGGAGTTGACATCTGCAACACAGCTTCATAAATGGCTAACACACAAGCTAATATGCTAACACACAAGCTAACCCGCGTTTGGATTGACTCACCGCTCTGCTCCATCGCTGTTTACATTAGTGGGACTCGCGTTGGTTATAAAAGTTAATCCACTTGGATGTTTGGTGAACCTTCACCAGGATCAATCAGTGACAGTCACAGAAAAACAATATTTTGGTGAAAGTCGCTGAATCCCGGAGAAAAAAACAACTTCTGGCGAGTGGCTTCTTCTTTAGGAAGGCTGAACCATAGACTGTATATAGTCCTGTCCTCGTAGCCAAACGCGCTTCTTTTTCTCCGCTTCGCGTCGGGGTCCGGTTCGCCCTGTCGGTGCTTATTTTCCCGATAATGACCAGCGTTCTATACATTATCCCTTACTTATTATCCGGCTCTTCGCGACGTAAGTAGAAGCTCCGTTGATTTGAATGGGATTTCCCAACGTTCTACCGGTCATTATTTTCTGATAAAGGACCTCTGAAAAAAATAATGACGCTGCCAATGGCAACGGAGTTGGTGCTTTCATATCACTCTGCACGTACGTAGCAGCGACACTATCTGTCCCGTCACTGAGAGAGAAGTCGGGGAATCGCTCGTGAAGTTAGCGTGAGTCTGACTTTCAACTTACCCAGAGATTCACCAACATTCCTCCAACTGCGCCTTCAACTAAGTAGCTAGGCTAGCTACTAGCCTTGCTGCTTCTAGCCTAGCAAAACGTTGCCGAGCAACGTGCAAAATGCGCTTTTGGGAACTATTTGTCGCGGAAGTCATTAAATAAACCTTTCGACCTTCTTAAAAGTGTACGAGGTTTATGTTGTGTGTGTTCATTTGGCAAATGGCCGTATAATAAGCGGGAAAATGTATAGAACGCTGGTCATTATCGGGAAAATAAGCACCTTCAGGGCGAAACAAGACCCTATACATTATCCCTTACGTAAGAATAAAGAACAGGTGTGTCCAGAATAGGTTATAACGAGCTCCATCTTCAGCTGCAGCGCAAACATGACTGATCTGTTCAGACGCTCAGGGGTGTTTGTTTTGGCCACAGCTGACCTGGAAGCACCTCTGGCACATCCTTTCTTTTTTTCTTTTCCTTTATTTATTTATTTCTTACAACAGAAATAATGAAAAGGGTGGTTTACAAATTAAAATCAGGCCGTAAGCATGAAGCCACAAACCACTCTGGGGGTGTTTTTGATAAGGAAATAGCAAAACAACATGGCTAAAAGCTCAGAAAAGTCGATTTTGCATGATATAGGACCTTTAACATTCAAATTCTATCAGGTTTTATACAGGCATAAACAAGTCAAATTTAACGCTTTTTGATCCCCAAATACTACATTTTAATGCCACAGTCGTAAAAGAAAAAACATTTTATTTTTTAACATGGCATATACTTCGTCAAACAGAGAAAAAAAGAGTTCGACAAAACGGGTAAAAGTAAAAAAAAAATGTGGTCAGTTTCAGAAAAAGTTCAGCTGAACATGCTTTGGATTTAAGCTTTGGTATTTTTGATGAACTTGAACAATAAACATCATCATCATCCAAGAAACTTTTATTTAATGCTAGTTTGAATCCAATTTAATGCATTTTATTGACATTAAAGGCCCTGGTTTAGGCACAATTGATTGAATGACTTTGTGTACGAGTGTTTTCCTTTCTTTTCCAGCCTGCAGTTACACGTCTCTCCTCTGTTGTTTACGTTTGGGCCTCGGCCAGTCGATTTTCCATCGTTTTTTTCCTGGATACTCCGCTTTGTTTTGTAGCAACCGCCTGGTCGGAGGGCGTGTGCGAGCGGGATGACGAAACGCGCCCAGGCGACGCACGGAGAGGCGAGTTTTATGGAGGATTTGCGTTACCTCATGGTTTTATGAGTGGATTCGGAGGCAGGGGAGTATTTTTAGACAACTCCCTAAAACCAGAAACCAGACGGATCAACGGCGAGCTAAAATTAGATATGAGATAAGTCGAGGAGATTAATCTCAACGGAATTAAACATGAAGGACACTGTTTTGTTTATTAGCGTCCAATTCACACAGCACGGCACCCTTGGGTCAAAAGTGCACTTTGTTGTCGAAACTTAGCACCTACAGAGCAGATATAAATAAGTATAGATACAAATGAACTGATAGATACGCTTTTCTCAACTTTTTTGTGCATTTTGAGTTGTTTTTTTAAGAACACCTGTTTTTTATTTAACTTAAGGCGAGACACTGCAGGTGAATAGGGAACAAATTTAAATAAACAGATATTAATTTGAAACTTTTGCTGTCGATCACTGGCATAAATGTGAGAAGAAAATACATTGCAAGTTTTCTGTAATTTTATCTTTTCATATAAGAACAAGGTGTTTTATGCCTAAAAATGCCCCAAATTTCCCATCTTCTGAATAATGGATAGAGCTACATTCAAATTTATGGTTTCATTTTATTGGTGAATGAGTTACCAAGACTTTCTCAGAGGGGATTTTGGATTTCTTGTTTAGTTTTAAAATAAGCTGTTTATTATGCCTTATTTTTTGACATACAAAACTCAATAAATGGGGTTTAGGGATTAAATAATAAAAAATCCCTCCAAATATTGTTCAGTCCAAGTCTGGAAAGTCTTTAGGTCCGACTGACGTGGACATAGTGTCGCCACATTGAATCAGCGCAATATTTAAACATGTTATTGTGAAGATTAGGCATATTTTCGTTTTCCGGGTGAAAGCTTATATGTTCAGAGACAAACTTGGCCCAAAACCTGAAAACTAAAAAAAATTGAGTTTTGCCTTAAGTAAAACTTCCCAGGTGTTGTATATTTTCATTTTTTTTATTTTTTTTTATTTATTTTTTTATTATTGACATAAAACAAAGCTTACAAATAGCACATAGACAAAGGGAAGACACATAAGGGTAGGGCACATATTTGATTATTCGTTCTTGGGTTCTGCATGGCGTGGATGTGCGGTGTGTGTGCTGAGTAGGTGTGCGATATGAGTAAGAGAGAAAACACAACAAAAAAGATGAAAGCAAATAATAAATCATGGGAAACAAATCGTGGAACATGAAAAATGATGATAGTAACAAATAATAGTAAGGAAACAATAATAATGAGGTAAAGGTAAACTGAATGGGGTAATGAACATGAGGAAGGGTAAACATTCAAGATTGGAGGAAGAAAAGGGAGAGAACAAACAGGAAACTACAATATTAATTTCTGCCCACCCCCACCTGCATCTCTGTCGTATATTTTCATAATGGGATGAAAAAAAGCTTTTCAACTTTTGCAGTGGCAGCTTTGAGACTACATGACCAGCTGTATAAACGGGGCTATGGAAACGACAAATATAATGTAGAGGTTTAGAGGTTAGCAAGTTATGAAAAAATATTATTATGAGTATCATTATTATTATGAGGACAAGTGCTGTTATAAAGCCTGTCATAACTCCATCTGGCATGTGGAGCCAGATGGGTTTCAATGGGAAAGTAGGCATTTGTTCCATTGATCATGATGAGAAAAAAAAAATGTGACTGATAGGGATGGGATCATGACTTTTTGGGTTAAGATTGGCCGAAATAATTATCCATCTTGAACCAAAATTGGTTCTGGCAAACAGACAACAACGCCGCAATCACAAAATATAAAGTGTCACTTTATTTTACACTATCTTGATACATTGTACCTAACTAAATTTAGTACAATGTAATGTACTAAATGACATTGTACTCATTTAGTACATTACATTTGTTTGGTGACCAAACCAAAATAAACCAAACCGAAATAGTGTTCCCTGTAACAATCAGTAATGACTTGTACCTATGGGTTAGATGCACAATGGAATCACTTGTATTAGTACTTTGTAAGTACATAATGTAATGGGACACAAGGGTTAGAGTTATTACATTAACTTATTACATTATTACAAACTACAAATACATATTATTCCATAGTGTATCAAACCCAAAGGTAAAACTTATTACACATTGTTACAAAGCCTGTTACATTGTACTACATTTAGTTTGGTACAATGTGTCAAGGTTAAAAATAAAGTGTTACCAAATAAAACAAGTTATGCTACAGCTTAACACAAACATATAACTTTAGATTGAATTGATTTGCAGTTGCTCCAAACATGTGACCTGTCCTGAACCATTCAAGCCGGTCCCACATTGATGTTCCAGTGTCAAGAACATCAGTCTGGCTCTTACCAGGTTAAGTCAGACCTACATAAAACAAATTCAACTCAAAACTAAAACAACAACAAAAAAGCAGTAAATTAGAAGTATAGAATGAAAACCAGCAGTTCTTTTCAGAACTACAATCGAGAGCACTGCTGATTTTAAAAGGCAGCACTATATGAACGCAAAAGTAACAATACTTGAAGACTTAGGTCACGTCAGCAGCATGTTAGTACAATCACTTCAGAAGAAACAACACAGCAGACATGTTCTGCATGTGGGAGTTAGTTTTCTTTTTTCAATCCACTAAAATTCCACACCTCAGACTTTACTCCCAGAGAAAGTGAAGTTGATTTGTGCACGTGCCATGACAGCGGCTCAGGGCTCAGTGATCAGGGGAGTCTCCTGGTCTAACTCCACATCTCACAGCCGAGGTACTTCATAGCAGAGGCCGGGCTGGCGGTGGTCGGCCGGAGTATTTAGTGATGATCTTCTAGTGCAGGCTTCTCAGGTAGGTAGGTAGGTAGGTAGGTAGGTAGGTAGGTGAGTGGGTGAGTGAGTGGGTGAGTGAGTGGGTGGGTGAGTGGGTGAGTGAGTGAGTGAGTGAGTGAGTGAGTGAGTGAGTGAGTGAGTGACTTCCTTCCTTCCTTCCTTCCTTCCTTCCTTCCTTCCTTCCTTCCTTCCTTCACACATTCATTATATTTATTTGACAGGGTAATTGTAAATAAACACAGTACAAAACAAGTTTGTTGCTGATTTTCAGCTCCAGTCCTTGGTTGGGCCTTTCTACACTACATTAAAATGACATCTGTAGAACATTTTGCAGTTCTTTATAAATAGGCACAGACAGAGACTGGACCTGACTCCTGACTCACTGATGCCCTGAACCAAAATGAGATTCATAAGAAAAACACTAACTAGCTTAAAAATGTGCAGCTAGGTAATGTACCGTTTATTTTAAGATATATTATAGCAAACAATAAAAAGTTGCTAAATCAGAATTGGCTTAATAACAAAGGCTAAATCTGATGCGGCCCCCGAACAACACTGAGTTTGCATTTTTGGCCCCCGCTCCAAATGAGTTTGAGACCCCTGTTCTAGTGCATAAGCTTAGTAACATTCATTGTGTCTACTTGAGTTACAACTGAATCATGTTAAAGGTAAAAGATTTGTTGTCTGACTATTCTCGCACGATGATCACGATTATTATGAAATGTGTCGATTGAATAATTGCTGCATTTTTTATTGCGATTAACAATAGTGTTGTTTATCGTCCTATCCTAAAGACTGCACACATTTACCTCAGGGTCTTATTTGGACCGAACAGTTTCAACAAATGTGCAGAATAGAGGTAGTGCATGTTTTATACTCACTATTGTGGCAGGTGAAAAATAAAAAAACTAAGATTTCTATTTCAATGCATGATAAATTTGACACCAATAAAAAGTTGTAAAATTAATAATAATTTTCTTATCTTATTTCTCTTTTCTTTCTTTAATTCTGTGCTAAAGCTGCTAACCCTGTAGTTGGAGCTCTACAAACACCTTCTGAAATGCAGCTAAGGTAAAGAAGTAAGAACTGAAATCTAATCCAGACTTAATCGTTCAGTTGTTTTCAAAGCGAGTGCAGCGACAGTAGAAGATTCCACTTCATCTTAACAGTTTTCCTGCACGTCCACTCAGGACCCGGAGTACATTTCCTTGTACTTGTACTTGTACTTGTGTGTGTATACTCTTTCTCAGTCTAAGTGGGTAAACACGCCGAGCGGTCCAGTTGTCTAAACACTCCGGTGGGATGATGGACTACGTGGAGCGTGGCAGGTTCTGGACTCCACATGGAACACAATATCAACATTTAGAACCGGGGACAGTCAGAGCCTTTTATCTGGCTCAAAAACAAAAGTGGACCAGGGCGATGGTGTTTGGTGGCTCAGGTAGAGGGCCGGATGGTGAATGATTGTTCTCATTCTTCGAAATTGGCTTGTTGCACAATGTGGCTACGCTAGTTCCTCTGAGCTGAAGTTGTGGGCGCTAGTACTTCCTGTTCGTATTAATTTCCATTAAAATTCTCTTCTACGAGTTACTGTACAGTGTAAGTGTAAATTCTTCTTCTTCTTCTTCTTCTTCTTCTTCTTCTTCTTCTTCTTCTTCTTCAATAGCATGTTAGCCTTTAGCTTCAAGACAAACTATCAAACAATCAATAAATATTTCCATAGAGGACACGTCTATTTCTTCTTCTTCTTTTGATTTTTTAAATAGCATGTTAGCCTTTAGCTTCAAGACAAAATATCAATCCTTTATGATCACAAGTGTCTCCGATCTAGAAAATATGATTATTATTCCAGGAAAGGAATACAGACAGGAAGTACTGGCGCTCACAACGTCAGGTCAGAGGAACTAGCATAGCCATACCGTGCAATTCTCAAAGTGCATTTTATGTCAATGAAGGTGAGACACAGCAGGTGAAATGGGGAAAAACAAATATTTAGTGATGACAACATGAATATGAGGGAAAGAAATGTACAAAAAAGTCGACTTCAGGGATATCACAGTCTCACGAGTGACAAATCAAATCAAAGACAAAATACAAATCAAACATCATAAACAAAAGGAAACACAAAGCAAAGTTAAACCGGTTTCCCCCTGCCACATGGTCCAGCCTAAGATTTTAAAATGGCCGACACAGACCACGCCCCTTCCTTCCTTCCTTTCTCACCAGGTGATGCAGGTAAATGTCTGAGTAAATGAATAAACAACGTTTTAAATGGACAATGTGATATAAATGATTAACATATACATGAATCTGAGGGTTATTGTTGGCTGGTGTGTATTGCAAACGAAACAAGAAAAACAAAAAAGTAACAAACACACACAATGGGACAAAAACCCACTTTGTCACAAGAAGCAAATGTTTTTTACAGGTTGACCATGAAGTTACTGAATGCTTCATTTTACAAAAATACCAAAAAAGACAAAAGGAAATAAATAAATCTCACAATATTCAGACAAAAACTACATTTACAAACACATAACATGACTAAAACACCTCAAATAAACAGACTTAAGAAAAAGAAAAAAAGAAAATAACCCCATAGTGCTCTCCGTCAGTCCAACTAGATGGTTGATCCATGGTTTCCAGGTACAAAGTGAAAGGCTTCCAAACCCAGTCAAAATCTTCCAGTCTATTATTGAGGTTGTAGCGGATTCTTTCCAAATGTAGAGTATCTGTCATGACTGATATCCAGGCCTTCAATGAGGGGACCTCTTTCCCCTTCCATAAAAGAAGAATCAGTCTCAGACATCAGACCATATGACATGAGATGGGCTTGTGAGCAAATGAGTTTTTTAGACTGTTCTGAAAGTCCAATAATAATCCAAACAGGGTCTGGCTCTAACTTTGCCCTAAAAAGCTCTGCGAAAAACAAGGTTTGACCAAATATTTTTAAGATTTTGGATTTAGTTTTTCATTTTAAATGAGAAGGTAATGTTGGGTGATACAAAGGCTGAAATGTTCCAAGGTCAAAAACTGTGATCAAACTGCTTCACTGTAAACATTTGGATGAGTGGATCCGTGACACACGCTGGCTCATGGCCCATCGTGGACTGCCTGTGTGGGCCATAGTGTCAAACTGCAGGGCAGACGAGACTCTGGAACATTTGTATTATACACTTGTGTTCCCATTGTATTGGCACAAATATATTTTGTACTGTTTGAAATCTAAATAAAGGCTAAAAATGGTCATTTTACCTTATTAAAACTATGTCGACATGCTTTAAAATTGTGTTATTTTTGTATTACTATTTATATTCTCTGCCCCACTTTTTGGAGTTTTTTAACCCCTTAACTCCCACCTGAACCGAGCACATTTTCTCCAGTTTGGCTTTACCCCAGTCCAAAAGCTTCTGGAAAAAAGCTGTGAAAAAGCATGACAAAAAAGTGATGAAAAAGCAAAAACAAGAAGCCACTAAAGATCGTCAATATAGTGGCAAAAGAGCAACAAAGAAACAATAAAAGCGCAACAAAAACGGGACAAAAATGCAACAAAAAGAGACAAAAATCAATAATGCAACAAAATTCACAATAAGTTTTGTAGGTCTTAGCTTTCAAATGAGGCAATGCACTGGCGTATATTTTTGCCAGTTCTAAAGCTAACTGACTCTAAACAGGAAGCAGTTTGTTAGCATTTGGTGACTTGACTAAAAGGAACTATAGTCTTTGGCTGCATCTAAAAAGTTCCTCCTTCTCCTTCCTCTGTTTCTGAACCTTGAGGTCAAACCTCGAGGGAGCTTTTGCAGTTGGGAACAGGGGCTTCAGATGCTCCTTTTGCTCGTCAGGACAATCTGAACCTTCCTAACCCAGTGGAGGGAACAACCAGGAAGCTGATTCATAAAAACTACAACGCCCACACAATGGACTACAATATACTTTGCTTTTCTTCTGCAGGGACAGGGAAGACGGTTCGAGTTGATGGGAAGATGGATGGGACCAAATACAATCTTGGCAATCTTGGACAGAAACATGTTGGAGTCTGAAAAAGACCTGAAACTGGGGAGGAGGTTCATCTTCCAGCAAGACAACGACCCTAAACATAAAGCCAGGGCGACAATGGAATTATCCATGTGTTAGTAAGGCCAAGGCAAAGTCCAGACCTAAATCCAATCGAGAATCTGTGGAAAGATCTGAAAACTGCGGTTCACAAGCGCTCTCCATCTAATCTAACTGAGCTCGAGCTGTTTTGCAAAGAAGAATGGGTTTAAAATTCCACTCTCAAGATGTGCAAACTGGTAGAGACAAACCCCAACAGACTTGCAGCTGTAATTTCAGCAAAACGTATTAACTCAGGGGGTTTAGATTACATTAGATTAGATTAGATTTAACTTTATTGGAAATGTGTCTTTGGTTCACCATCACAGTCACAAAATCACACATACAGTAGTCACAACAGACATGACAGACAGTATCAAAGACAATAAGTTAATAATAGGAACAATTAAAAACACTTGTGCTGCGTACTTCTCTAGCGCTTATTCAGCACAAATGAGCCCTTGTTCACCTTCTTTGTAGCTAAAGGCGCTTTGTAGCGAAGCCCAGAGGCATCAGACTAAACTCATCAGACAGAGGATACTCTGAGTCACTGACAGAGCTGTGCAGAGCTGTTTGATAAAAGATGTCCAGTGATTTTTGTTCACAGCCAATGACCTTTCCTGCATTTTTTAATGATTCTTTGTAGCTTGTTTTTGTTTGCCACTGTGAGATCCCCGAACCACGTGGTGATATTAAAAACAACACTTTCAATCAGACTGACACAGACCCGCTCACTCCACAGCCCCTGAGCTTCCTGATCATATACAGTCTCTGGTTAGTTTTCTTTTACATTGAATCTGCATTTAGTGAAAAATTAAGTTGTTCAATGTGAGTACCCAAGTACTTGAAGCTATTTACAACCTCCACTGACTGGTCAGAGACGGACTGAACAGGCCTGGAACAGCAAAGGATGAGCTCTTTGGTCTTTGCTCTACATTGACACTCTTCAACCATCTGCACTTTAGCCTCATAACTACAACTGACTTGTGAAACAGGCCAACAGTGGCCATGTCGTCAGCATACTTAAAGAGTTTAACATTACTGTCCTTTATCTGCAGAGCATTTAAATACAAAGAAAACAACACAACCCTGTGATACCTTTGCACACCCCACTTTTCAGTTTTTTATTTATAAAAAAAAAAGCTCAAAATCATGTGTAACTTTCACTTCACAATTGTGTGAAGTGTGTGTGTCTTTCACATAAAATTTCAATGATATATATGTTTGTTTGCGGACCATAGTGTGTCAAAATGTCAAAAACCCGCTGTATAATCTGAGCAACTGCACAAACAGAATGATCTCTGACTCTGAAAGTTTCAAACATGGACCACTGTGATCATGTCTTTTCTTTCACAGCGGACTTTCAGCTACGTGGCTCAAGTTTCATTCTTGTAAAATGTAAACAAAATAGTCAAACGTTCAGATGCTGCTGTGGCCCTAACGCTGCATGACCTGCTTCATACTTTCATATTTAGGACAAAGTTCATATTTTTATTGAAATGAAATGAAACGTCACACATGAACACTATCACTTCAGCCTTGTGCGGAGATGTGCAGAGTTTGGAACCACTCGCGAGGCACTGCAGTGGCTTATGGGATTGTTCTTCGCTCCGTATGGGCGGACGAGGAACATCCCGATGAAAAAACAACAATAACATGAAAAAAAAAAACGAAAAACAAGAGACGAAAACACAACGAAAAAGTGACAAAAAAGTGACAAAAACACAAGAAAATGCGATGAAAACGTGACGACAAAGCGATGAAAGAAGCGATGAAAAAACAACAATAACATGAAGAAAAAAAAAAACGAAAAAATGTGATGAAAACGTGACGACAAAGCGATGAAAAAAGCGATGAAAAAACAACAATAACATGGAAAAAAAACCCCGAAAAACAAGAGACGAAAACACAACGGAAAAGTGACAAAAACACAACAAAATGTGATGAAAACGTGACGACAAAGCAATGAAAAAACAACAATAACATGAAAAAAAAACAAGAGATGAAAACACAACGAAAAAGTGACAAAAAAGTGACAAAAAAGTGACAAAAAAGCAATGAAAAAGCAACAAAAACATGACAAAAATGCAGCGACGACGTGACAAAAGCTTTCAAATGAGACGTTACATTAGTGTTGCTCTCCAGTCAAGAAGCTTTTCGATTTGGGCAAAGCCGAACTGGGAGAAAATGCTCTTGGTTAAGACGGGGGGTAAGAGGTTAACATATGTATTTGTGGAAGTGTCGCATTTACGCTAATTTGGGCCTGGTAGCAGAAAATTCGCAGCGTGGGTTTCCTTCCCTGACAGTAGCAGGAAAAGAGTCGACTGTGCCGAAATGATTGTGATAAAATGATCCCACAAAAGTCCCAAAGTGGAAGCAGGTGGCTGATCCTTTCTCACTTTGAGTTTTCGCTCGCTCGGGCCTGTCTCTCCGCTGAGGTCAGCCTCCCCTGCGCCCTCGGGCCTCCGTGCTCAGTCTGCGCTTGGCACGACACGGGTTATCCTCCGGTGAAAGCATTACTCACCCCCCCCCGTCCCGTCCCGCTCCGCAGCTGGGCAGAGTAACAGGTCCGGATACGTCTCCAGACACACGGCTGATTCAAGCGCACAGGTCTCCCCACGCTCTGAGTAACGCGCTTCGCTCTCGTTCGCAAACGCCCCAGCTCTGTCCCGGGACTCGCACGACAGCCCCCGTCCCGCTCGCTCGTGTCACAGTGAGTCACGGCTGCGACTCCTGAAAATACACACTGTTTATGGAGCTTATCCAAACATTCACTGTTTGAATCAGACGAACCCCTCCAAAACCAGATGATTCATCTCAAGGGCTATTCCTCGTGACATAAATACATGTCAAAGAAGATCAAGCCAGTCCTTCCACCTCTGCGATACTGTTTTTTATACTTTTTTTTTTTTTTTGCAAATATTGCCAATATTGAAGCATCTACAGAAATCCCTGCAGTTTAACCCCTTAACGCCTGAATGTATTTCCAATTATATAAAAAAATATATTATCAGTGCTTTTGCTTTCAAGCTGATGCTAAATTAAGTGGAGATTGTTAATTTTTATGTCGCACATAGTACAGATATAGTTTTAGGTATGTTGCAAATCGGCAACAACAGGCATAAATGTAATTTTGGTATGTTGCAAATCGGCAACAACAGGCATAAATGTAATTTTGGTATGTTGCAAATCGGCAACAACAGGCAAAAGTTGTAAATGTGTTTGTTCTGAATGATTACAAATGTAAATGCACTGTAAGATATACTGAGCACTTGTGTATTCAGGTTAGGATGTTAGAACAATAATCAGAGCTAACGCTTTTCACTAAATGCTTGTAAAGTGTTGATTTTGAGCAGCTGACGTCGTCCTGCAGCAGCAGCTCTGGTAACAGGAAGAGCATCAGGATTTTCAGTAACATCTTCATTACTGATGTTCCTGTCATCAGTGCCTTCCCTGCTGCTGCTGCTTTCATCACCTGATGTAGGGAGGTGAAAAAAAACACTTCATAAAGGTGCAGACAATTTATCTACAAAATATCTACAGTTTGTATGACTAATATACATTGTACATCAGATACCTCTATTTACCATGACTTATTTGCAAATTATATTATAATTGCACATTATTTTCGGACGTGGAACTCTTGTTTGTGGTCCAATAGATCCACTTGGTGGTCGCTTTGCAAACAACACCAACGGTTTCATTTTGTTCTGTGTAAAAAAAGGGATAACTTTTTTTTTTATATCCTTGTATGTTATTGTTACAATGATTATAGAATTTCGCTAAAATGGCATGTTGCCGATTTACAACGTACTGAAATCTTCAAATAACAAAAAAAAAAAAGTTCATTTCAATCAATAATCTAAAGATGGACACAATGAGCTGCTACATCATTTTATTTTAGCACAACTCAACTTACATTTGAAGATTTCATGTTTCAAGTTGCTGAGGCAGTTATGGTGAAACAGGTCTGAGCTCATTCTACACATTAGGACATGGCTGGAACATGAAGGTGGAGGAAAATACATCATTTAGTAAACTCCGTATAATCCCTTTAAGATTTGTTTAAGCAGGGTTTCCGCGGGGCTTTAAAAAGTCGTTAAAGGAATTGTGCCAAAATCAAGGCCTTAAATGTCATTAAAAATAATTACATTGGATTCAAACAGACGTTCAATCGAAATTTCTTAGAAAACCATGACATTGCTCACCACTATTTTACTCAAAAACACCTAAATGACCACATCATTTTTGCTCAAAGGTTTCTCATTTCGTCCAATTCTTTTTCCTTTGTTAAATGAAATGTTTGCAAATCTTACAAAATGAAATATGCAGGAATTTCTTTCTGCATTTGTGGCATTAGAATGACAGTATCTGGGCATTAAAATGACATTCATAAGCATTACTTTTGACTCGCTTCTGCCTGTATAAACCCGGTTAACGGATCATCTCTATTTTATATGTTTTTTCATACTGTACCTGCATTTGTCTTATAACTGGGTAACTGGACAAGACACTGTGAAATTCTGTGCTCAGACTGCTGCCTCCGCGACCCGGCCCCGGATAAAGTGGAAGAAGATGGATTAATGGATGGATGGATGGATGAATAGACTTTTTTGTTGGATATTCAACTCATTTTTGCAACTTTTTTGTCATTTTTTTTGGTCAAATTTTTATCACATTTCTGTCATTTTTTCGTCATTTTTTTATACAATTTTTGTCATTTTTTTGTCACATTATTTGGTCACATTTTTGTCAATTTTTTGTAATTTTTATGTCACATTTTATCACATTTTTGTCATTTTTTGGTCAATTTTTCATCACATTTTGTCATTTTTTTAATCACATTTTTGTCACATTTTTGTAGTTTTTTGTCAATTTTTTGTCAATTTTTTATCACATTTTAATGATTTTTTATCACATTTTTGTAGTTTTTTTGGTCCATTTTTATCACATTTTTGTCTCTTTTTTTGTCCATTTTTTATCACATTTTCATCACATTTTCGTCACATTTTTGTCATTTTTTGGTCCATTTTTTATCACATTTTTGTCACATTTTTGTTATTTTTTTGTAACATTTTGTCACATTTTTGTCATTTTTTTGTAACATTTTGTCACATTTTTGTCATTTTTTGGTCAATTTTTTATCGGATGGATGGATGGAAGTCTAAACCTGTGTCCATCCATTATTCAGATTTATATGCTGAAAATACTGGCAATTTTATGCATGAAATGTCTTATTTTTATACAAAAACATAAAATTACAGAAATCTTGCAATACATTTCCCCCTCATATTCATGTCAGTAATCTACAGCAGAAGTTTAAATTGATATCACTAAACTGAGTTTGTTTTACCTGCAGTGTCCCGCCTTCATTCTTACGGTGTGTGTGTGTCGTCTATAAACTCTCCCATGTGCTGAGTAACACACTTCACTTTTATTAGTAACATCTCTGTCCCGGGACTCGCACGAAGACCAACTCTGTTCACTCTGCAGCAGTGATTCAGCCTGGGATCAGCTGCTGCACCTGCGGGGTTTATGTGCAGCGAGAACCTTACGTAAGACTGAAGCTCATACCTGTGGGGGAAACGTACTGGCACCGTTTAAATGTGAAAGGTTTTGGGTTTTATATCCCATTAGTTTGACAATAACCTTTTGAAAGAACCCTGCAATGCATTCAACACAGAAGTCAGTCTACATGTGTTTAATTAAAAAAAACCTATGCATATAAAAGTTAGGTCTACATGGAAAACAAGGTCATGTCAATACTCATTGTTGAAACTGTACAAGTTTACCGTAAATTCTCTAATACTGGCCTGTATTCCATTAGTGGCCGGGTCTCTGACAGAGGCCGGGTCTCTGACAGGGGCCGGGTCTCCGACAGAGGCCGGGTTCGCGGCTGGCGGAGGCAAATTAAAGCCGGTCTCTAAAACAGGCCAGGGCTTTTATTAGAAACTATAGCGGTAGAAATATTCCCCATGTTAGGAATTTGTCTCATACTGGTGTAAATGAAAACTCACGTGCAGGAAGTAACAAACTGAACCCGGGCCGAGGGGGGACGCTGCGGAGGAGCTGATCCGAGCGTAACTTTGACACAGATTTAGCCACTTTTCAAACCTCCTGTGACGATATTTGGAAACAGGGCAAACAACAAATGTTGTGTGACCCTCCAGGGTTTTAATAAAGTCTCCATCGCGTCTTCAAAGCACGTCCAGCTGCTCCGTGTGCAGGTCAGTCCCACGCCTCAAAATAACTCCTCCCATCAGCGCGAGCGTCTCGTCTTCTCTCGGGTCAGTCTCATGATCGATCACAAACACAAACGCTCCGTCTAAACTCGCCTTTTACACAAGAAAACAACAAATAATCCGGTCCGCGGTAAAAACGAAACAGAAACCTGCAGTGACACTGATGTCAAAGCTCCGCTAACAGCAACGAAACACTTCCTGTTGTCCCGACAAAATAAAAGGCGTCAATGTTCCAGCCGCTGGGAGAGGGTTTGAAATGTTAATAAATAAATGAACTTAATATTTTAGGTGCAAATGGACACAAATCTCGTTATTCTTCATTTTCCTGGTCGTCCGTTTTGCTCAAATAGAAATAAAGGCCTGTCTCTAATTGTGGCCTGGTTCCAATAAAGGCCTGGTCCCAGATGACTGAGAGTAAATAAGATAAGATAAGATAAGATAAGATAAGATAAGATAAGATAAGATAAACCTTCATTGAGCTCCCGGCCCCGGCCTATATTAGAGCATTTACGGTATCTGAGTTTCCATAAAGCAGATTCTAAAGTGTTTAGACATGCTCTGTGATTCCGTCCCTGATTTTAGTCACGTGGCTGTCCCCCAGAGGTACTCTGAATGTCGGGTAAACTCCTCCAGAAGAGGGCACTGTCCACATAAAACCAAATATTGTGTGTTGTTCTAATTTGGGGCCATTTGAGCAAGAATGTGTTATTTGACTAAAAGGAACATTACTTCCTTCACTCATCAAGTTGTCAGTTTGGCAGTTGTTGTTTTTTCTCAAAATCGTGCTGCCCTACACGCCACAACTATGTTTGGATTTGGAGCTGTTTTTGCGTCTTTTTCACATTGGAGTTCTTTCATTAGAAATAGCTGAGGTGCACTGTCATTGATAACATGCCACAATGTTCAGTATGACTGTACAAATGGATAAACTAGCCACACCGTGGTTTAACCTCTTAACTCCCGCCTGAACCGAGAGGATCTTTTTCCTCACGTCATCAGATTTTTATTCCGTCATTTTTTTTGTTGGGTATTCAACTCTTTTTTGTAACTTTTTTGTCATTTTTTTGTCACATTTTATCACATTTCTGTCATTTTTTAATCATTTTTTTCGTTAATTTTCGTCATTTTTTTTGTCAAATTTTTGTCACATATTAGTAATTTTTTTGTCACATTGTACCACATTTTTGTCATTCTTTGGTCAATTTATTTTGTCACATTTTGTCACTTTATTTGGTCAAATTTTTCTAATTTTTTTTGTCAAATTTTTGTCAAATTTTTGTAATTTTTTGGTCAATGTTTTATCACATTTTTGTCACATTTTTGTATTTTTTTGTCACATTTTATCACATTTTTGTCATTTTTTGGTCAATTTTTTATCACATTTTTGTCATTTTTTGGTCAATTTTTTATCACATTTTTGTCATTTTTTGTCCATTTTTTATCACATTTTTGTCTTTTTTTGGTCAATTTTTAATCACATTTTTATCACATTTTTGTCACATTTTAGTAATTTTTTTGTCCATTTTTTTCATTTTTTCGACCATTTTTTGTCAATTTCTTGTGACATTTTTGCCACTTTTTCATCATTTTGTCGTCACTTTTTCATCAATGTTTTCTCACTTTTTTGTCACATTTCCATCATTGTTTTCGTCTCAGTTTTTTTGCTATTTTCACACCTTTTTTCCAGAAGCTTTTGGACTGGGGTAAAGCCAAACTGGAGAAAATGTGCTCGGTTCAGGCGGGAGTTAAGGGGTTGAGCCTCAAGGTTCAAAGCGTGTGAAAAGTAGGGGGTTTACTGTCCGGAAAATGATGGTGTGTATTGAAAAACAACATGGAATATCAGCCAAGTACCGAGCGTACTTCAATTCAGATTTGCATATAAATGAGGTTTTGTCCACAAGTGTCCAAATATTTAGAACAGCTTGGCCCCATAACCCGCCCTCATCTGTTCCAAATGACCTCCTTTAGCGTCCTCTCGCACACGTCACGGGTTCCACTCCTGGTTTCTTCACACCTCTGTGTTTTTAAGACCCATCGTCCATTTGCCCTGAACCTCCCGAAACTCACACCTCCATGAACGCACTCACTCGTCTGTGGAGCAGGTGTGGACTGGAGGACTATACGCGGACAATTTGGAGAGGAAAACGATTGCAACATGTTTTGTGACAGAATTGTTCATTATTTGGAAGTGACTGGATTCACAAACCTGACGTATTCATCTTCAGTCTGATAAAAATGTGACTAAAATTCAACAAAAATGTGACAAAAATTCAACCAAAAAGTGACAAAAATCCAACAAAAAAATGACAAAAATTAAACAAAAATGTGACAAAAACTCAACCAAAAGGTGACAAAAATCCAACAAAAAAATGACAAAAATCCAACAAAAAAGTGACAAAAATTCATCCAAAAAGTGACAAAAATTCAACCAAAAAGTGACAAAAATTCAAGAAAAAAGTGACAAAAATTCAAGAAAAAAGTGACAAAAATTCAAGAAAAAAGTGACAAAAATCCAACCAAAGAGTGACAAAAATCCAACAAAAAAATGACAAAAATTAAACAAAAATTAAACAAAAATTCAACCAAAAAGTGAAAAAATCCAACAAAAAAATGACAAAAATCCAACAAAAAAGTGACAAAAATTTAAGAAAAAAGTGACAAAAATTCAACCAAAAAGTGACAAAAATTCAAGAAAAAAGTGACAAAAATTCAAGAAAAAAGTGACAAAAATTCAACCAAAAAGTGACAAAAATCCAACAAAAAAATGACAAAAATTAAACGAAAATGTGACAAAAATTCAACCAAAAAGTGACAAAAATTAAACAAAAAAGTGACAAAAATCCAACAAAAAAATGACAAAAATGAAACAAAAAAGTGGCAAAAATTCAACCAAAAAGTGACAAAAATTAAACAAAAAAATGACAAAAATTAAACAAAAAAATGACAAAAATTAAACCAAAAAGGGACAAAAACTCAACAAAAAAATGACAAAAATTCAACCAAAAAGTGTCAAAAATTCAACAAAAAAAATGGCAAAAATTCTTCCCCTCCCCCCGCTCCACAATCAAGGATGAGAGAAACATAATTTCAAATCATTCACATAAGCGTTAGCTTGTGAATATCTTCCTTTTAGCCTTTTAAAATAAAACACTAATGTAGCGATCTTGTGTAATTTAACGTGGGCATGCCTGCGCCTCCCGGTGAGCTGAATGTGGTCCTCCGTGGTGCCTCCGATGTGCGGCTTGGAGGTAAGCGCTGCCTCTATCAGCTGTGCTGGTTTGCCCAAACAGTTCCTTATAGCCTACTCTGTTTTGCCACAGTGTTCGTGCCCCTTGTGTCGCGGCTGCATTGACCAAAAGTCTCTGCCCCCCCTGCTTCTTTAGCAGGTCAAATAACTCCTGTTATTAGAAGAGCTCTGTAATCAGTGTAGTTCTAACATCCCTCTGTATTTAGGTGCTGGTAACTGGGACTCTTCAGCTGCTCTGTCTTTTGTCGTGGACTATGTCTTTGGATTCTCCAGAGAATGAAACTGGACTCAACTAAGCTGCACAAATGTGTTTTAACTGGAAAAGGTTTTCTAACTGAAACTAAAATACAACTGGATTATAAATTGCTGAATTATGAGATTGTGCAAATAAAACTTGTTACATATGGAATTGCCTGTCATTTTCTATCATATACTTACCTGTGCGCCTTGTCTTATTAAATCAACTGTTCTTATTCTTTAGGTGAAATTCTATCGTGGCGTTGTTGACACACCAGCTAAAATATTAAACATTGCAAATTAACCCTCGCCATACCGCATAAACAAGATCCAAAATCCGTCTGAATAAGTCAACAAAATAAAACCATACATTCAAACCTGGCAGGTGTATAAAAGGCCTCATTTGTAAAGCGCTTTGTGACTATGTCTGTGAAAGGCGCTATTTTAATAAAGGTTTTTTACATATAAAACTTGTCATACATGTGTTTCTTTATATTAATGCTGGTAATCGACAGCAAAAGTGTCACATTGATACCTGTACATTTAAAAAAGTTCCCCCATGTCCCTGTAGTGTCATGTCCTCCCACTGAATGTGTATTGTCCCCCTCACTTCATTCTACACTTCACTGTCCTGTCCTCCGTGTTTCAGACTGAAGATGGCCGTCTTCAGAGTGACCCGTGTGGCCTCCTGCTGAGCTCAATCCACAGTTTCACTCTTCACACCAGCCCGAGAGTGTGGCCGACGTCCACTGCATTCACATTCAAATGAGCGGCTCCCCACGGGGCCCGGGTGCAAATGCAAAAACACACGGCTGTTTTTCAGTTTCATCTTCTGGAGGTTCACATTTACTGTGCCGGTCAAACGTTTGGAAACACTTTTTATGTCCTGGCTTTTTGACATTACTTCCATTGTGTGATTCTCTTGAATACTTTAACCTCTTAACTCCCGCCTGAACCGAGAGGATCTTTTTCCTCACGTCATCAGATTTTTTTTCCATCATTTTTTTGTTGGGTATTCAACTCATTTTTGTAACTTTTTTGTCATTTTCTGTCACATTTTTGTCTTTTTTTCGTCCATTTTTGTCATTTTTTTGTCCTTTTTTTGTCATTTTTTTGTCATTTTTTCGTCCATTTTTTATCAAATGTTTGTAATTTTTAGTCAAATTTTTGTATTTTTTTTTGTCCAATTTTGTC
This sequence comes from Gobius niger, assembly GCF_951799975.1. Classification (NCBI taxonomy): domain Eukaryota; kingdom Metazoa; phylum Chordata; class Actinopteri; order Gobiiformes; family Gobiidae; genus Gobius; species Gobius niger. The sequence continues at coordinate 3,193,996 of NC_136873.1, read as the reverse complement.
ACATTTCTGTCATTTTTTGGTCAATTTTTTATCAAATTTTTGTCATTTTTTTGGTCAAATTTTGTCACATTTCTGTCATTTTTTTGGTCACATTTTTGTCTTTTTTTGGTCAAATTTTTATCAAATCTTTGTCATTTTTTTGGTCAAATTTTGTCACATTTATGTCCTTTCTTTTGGTCTAATTTTTGACATTTTTTTTATTTTTATTTTTTTATTTCTTTTAACATTTTTGCCACTTTTTCATAAATTTTTCGTCACTTTTTTATCAATGTTTTCTCACTTTTTTGTCACATTTCCATCCTTGTTTTCGTCTCAGTTTTGTTGCTATTTTCACAGCTTTTTTCCAGAAGCTTTTGGACTGGGGGTAAAGCCAAACTGGAGAAAATGTGCTCGGCTCAGGTGGGAGTTAAGGGGTTGCACTTTTTTTGGGTTGTCTATAAATCCCTCTCCGCTCTCGGGGAACCAGTCAGACTTCCAAAGCACAGGCACGATCAGCAGCCGGCCCCAGGACCTACAGCGGGGTCAGGCTTAGGGTTTAGGGTTAGGGAACTTATTCATCCAACTGCTTTTCGAAACATTTCCCTCACTTGATTGTGTCTAAATATCTTACAAAACAGTAACGTTTCTCAGTTGAAGTGGTGCCTGTGAATCTGTGAATCTGTGACTTGACCAGGACGGGACTGTTGTTTCTGGAGCTCGTACGGCCTGTGCGCCTGAGCTCATCATTGAGGCTGCAGTTACGTGTTTGGCCTGAGGGGGCAAGAGCGAGCACAAAACTGACAAACTTCACACAGCCCTTTCAATGGTCTGGACACCAAGATACCAACAATTGTAGCTCAACATTGTATTTAATATTAAGACCTGATAGTACATTTTAAGATAACTATAGTATTTTCCTCCTTGTTACAGTAATTTACCTGGTATGTTATCTCTAATTTGTGCATTAATAATTCTCCTAATCATCTGGAGAGCCAGGTTGAAGGCTGGATGTCCAGAAGCCTACCCCGGGTTAGTGGGGCAAGGTGGACATTCGAAAATATGAAGCCTTTAATAAACCTTTGAAATGATAGATGAATCAAAGAATCCCATAAAGTCAAGCCAAATCCGGCCCTTCTGCACAGAACCTCTGGCCCTCAAGATGATTTTGAGAAACATTATTACACAAATCAGAGAGTACTTTAACATTATCAGAGTTAAATGGGAGGAAAACAGGTAGAAATACTGTCACTACACCCGATTAGGTCATTATTATGTACAACACTGGCGTTTGAAGGAAGTGCACTGGGAAAAGAGTTTTAAGGAAGATATTACATAAATCTACTTGAATTAAGAGATTTTTTTTAAAATATATACATCTTTATTTGAATTGGGACAGTGCACATTAATCAACATGTGTTTCTTCAACATGTAAATGTGCCGGAGTTTGCCAGGGCAGGTTGATGTCATGACAGACGGACAAACACAGGCACAAACATACAGGAAAAACACCATCACAGAGACATAACAAGACAGTGAATGATGAATGACAACATTAAATATGTAAAAAATAGGTAAACTCACAGATAAAAGATCAGAAAGGGACAAAACACAAAACACCACAATCTTCCACACAGCAAGACATGTATCAGTGGTGACTCTAGACCAGGGGTGGCCAACACGCGGCTCTTGGCCAATCGGAGTGCGGCTCTTTGCATGATTGGATATGTTTAATACAATGCGTCTCTTTGCAAAATAATTGGTAAATATTTCCCATAAACTGTAACAGTCTTTGACAAAAATCCAACCATCGTCCTACAGACCCTGTTTCCATCTCTACATGAATGAGAGTCTGTATCTCTCTCCTTTTGGAGGCGGCGTGTAAAAGGTGCCCGTGCGGCCTCAGTCAAAGCGGGATGTAGGTTAAACAACAGGCAGGCAGATCGTGGCTCTGGGATCAGCTTCTGCTTTTCAGGTTTCTGATCAGCTACTCTTTATTTGATGAAATCTGGCCTCATGTTCACAGAAAAAGATCAAAATTAGGAAATGGGAAAATGTAGCTCTTATGTAGCATATGATGCGAAGCGCGACATCGTAACACGGAAATACGTAAAGTCATGACTTTTCTTTCACATGTGACAGAAACTGTAACAGATGCAACTTAAAAGAGAATCTCAGATCCTTCAGAGGCTCCTGGTTAAAGTTTATGAACTTTGTGCAGCCACAGTGCCTTCTCTTTGCACAGTCCAGTCAGGACCGAGCTGCACTGAGCCACAGGCCAGGGGCGATTCAGAGAAGGGGGCTCAGTGGGCAGGGCCCCCCATACAAACACACTCCAGCATTAAAAAACAAATAAAAATAATAATAATCTAATTCTGTCTCAGTCAGAACAGGAAACACAAAATGTCAGTTAATATACATGTATTTCAGTCTTGTTGAGGAGTAAAATCATTCAATCTAACACAATTATTAAAAAAAAAAAAGAAAAAGGCATAAAGTTATAGTTTATTGTGATTAAATAAAACGGTCACATTCTATTTAATCACAATAAACTACCGCCCCGGGATCTCGCTAATGGTCGGTGCCTTTGTGGTTCTTCACAGGATCAAGGTTGAAAATTTCGGCTCTTGGTCTCTGACTGGTTGGCCACCCCTGATCTAGACCATGGTGTGTTCACATGTCTGATTGTCCAAAAGCCACTTCTTCAGAGTTTCTAAAAGTGTGGAGTGAGGTCAGGTTCCTCAGTTCAGTTGGGATCAGGTTCCAGAAGTGAGCTGCTCGTACTGAGGAGGCAGATTGTCCAAAAGAAGTCTTTCTAAATGGGATTTTCCCGTCTCCTCTGCTGGATGAGCGAGTGTTTGTATTTATTCAGCTGAATAAACTCCTGTAATGAGGGCGGGGCTAGTCCATTTAGGGTTTTATAGACCATAATTACATCTGAATACATTAACACATTTTCCCACTTTAAAAATGATGTTTGGTAAAGACTTTACAGTAATGATAAGAATTGTTCTTTTTGTCTAATGTTTTTACTGTCTGCTTAAAAAGTCTTTCCACAGGCACAGTGTGGTCTGGTTGGCCTGAGACCAGCTCGTCAAACAGTCATTAATATGTGAGAGAATTGTGGCATTTAGGCACAATTTTGAAGCATCAGTCGTTAAGATGAAATCTAAGGTTTGAGTAGATTTGGTCTGGTCTTAGATGAGATAAAACCTCTAGTAGTCGTTATTCTCTTAATTCAGATCATTTTGTGTCATTTCAAGGGAAAAACAATTATTTGTCTGATTTCAAGTGGGTTTTATTCTTGTTCAAACCGACCCAAATTCAACACAGAATTTGATGAATTCAAGCCGTTTTAAGTCATTTATCTAATTTAAGATGCTCATTTTTCCAGTGTTGTGCTTCACTTTGGGATAATAACCATAATAATCAGCGCCTTCGGCCCTCGGTCTATGTATAACAGGGGTGCCCAAAGTGTTAATAAAGTTAATTAAAAAAAAAGTTAATTACTCTCTCTCCCGTTCATTCTCAATGGCAAATATAGATGCAGTTCACTTTTTGTCCACCAGCGTCAAATTGGGGGCGCTGTTTCACTCCTTTCGCAAACACTGTTCTGGTGTCTTGGTGTTTATCAATCACTGAGCGCCGTAGCATCAACTTTCCCATTTTTCCAACTTTTTTTTGCAAAAATCTTTGACATCTATGACTTATAAAAGAATTGATGCTGAACTGACACTTTCAAAATGATATAATCTGGCATTTTCTTTGACTTAAAGAAATGAATGAGCTAAAGTCACTGTAGGTACTGCAGGGACAGGTGGTGCTGTTGTTTCCATGTTGCTCTATATTGCTACAATAATTGATTATGTTCTACTAAAACTAGGCTTTTGTAGCAGGTTAACCCCTTAACTCCCACCTGAACCGAGCACATTTTCTCCAGTTTGGCTTTACCCCAGTGCAAAAGCTCCTGGAAAAAAGCTGTGAAAATAGCAACAAAACGGAGACGAAAACAATGATGGAAATGTGACAAAAAAGTGAAAAAGCATTGACAAAAAATGACAAAAATCTGACCCAAAAAAATGACAAAAATGTGATAAAAATTTGACCAAAAAATGACAAAAATGTGACAAAAAAAATGACAAAATGTGACAAAAAAATGACAAAAATTTGATAAAAAATGGACGAAAAAATGGCAGAAATGTGACATAAAATGACAAAAATATGATGAAAAAAATGACCAAAAAAAATGACAAAAATGTGCCAAAAATGTGATTAAAAATTGACAAAAAATGTGACAAAAAAGTGAGAAAACTTGATGAAAAAGTGGCAAAAATGTCACAAAAATGTCACAAGAAATTGACAAAAAAAATGCCAAAAATGTGACAAAAAATTACAAAATAATGACATAAAAGTTACAAAAAATGAGTTGAATGCCTCTCGGTTCAGGCGGGAGTTAAGAGGTTAATTGCATAGATTGAATTAAATGCAAAGGTATATAGGTAGTTATATGTTTCACGTTTGACATCGCCGTGTTTGGCCCGCGACCCACAGGCACTTTCTCATTTTGGCCCTCGGAGACAAAAAGTTTGGGCGCCCCTGATCTATGATAAAGAAAATCGTCCCTCCCGCTAAGAAAACTTGCAGTGTTATTTGTTTTATCTTTGCATTCCCCTCTCATCGCTGGTTCGATTTCATCATGATTTATTATTGTAAATGATGGTCATTTTTTAGTGAACGTTTACCCGGTCGTGTGTAACTTGTACATTGTGTTTCGCGATCAAAACAAGACGCAGACTTTGTCAGGACGCTCGTGGATTCAGGGAAAGTCATTCAAACTTCAAATACAATTCCAACTTAACTCCAAGAACTGGACCCAGAAACGTCCGACAACGTTTCCCGAGACTTTCATGAGAAAAACGTCTGCCTCTGATGTAACATGAGGACTGTGCAGACTTTCTCATTAAAACCTAGACTCCTCATGACGCATCCCACGTCTCTCCCCACGAGGAATGTCTGACTCCTCCCCCCTTTACTGTCTGACTCCTCCCTCTCTCTCCTCCTCTTTTGGGTTGTCTATAAATCCCTCTCCGCTCTCGGGGAACCAGTCAGACTTCCAAAGCACAGGCACGATCAGCAGCCGGCCCCAGGACTTACAGCGGGGTCAGGCTTAGGGTTTAGGGTTAGGGTTAGGGAACTCATTCATCCAACTGCTTTTTGAAACATTTCCCTCACTTGACCTTTGGATTATTACACCGCAAACGAGAAGGGATTTTAACGGACGCCGGACGCAAAGCGATGGTGGCTTACGATGAGTTTGGAACGCTGGTGCCCATCAAACGGACTCTGCAAGTGATCGACAGCCAGAACCAAGTGGGGAAGGAGCTAGAGGTGAGCTTTCCTTTTAACAATGTGAATATCTTTGAGTGGGAAAAGACATTTGCGTGGATGAATCTGCTAGTTTCGGGGCGGTTGCTCAACTGCGGTCAATGGTTAACTCGGTAAAGCCCTGTTGTTTCGGTGAGTCAATCACAGCCTGTGGCCTTTATCAGTTCACCTTTAGGACTTTGCAGATAGCGAGACGCCTACCCTGCACAAAGTCATCTGGAAACAAGTCACACTTTCTCGAAATACGTACATTTGGTCTTGATTTGAGTCGGTGAGTCGAGAAATCTGGTGGATCATGCATTTCTAGCAACCAACTCCCGGTCCCCAAGACAAAAACCCAACCATCCGAGGGCACCACAGTCTGTTGATGTTTTTAAAAGTAAACTGAACACTTATTTTGTGCGGCTTTCTCTTCATGTTTTTACTCCTGATATGCTCTGTTCTTTTTTGTGGCAACTGTAGCACTTTGAGATGTGTTTTTCACGTGTAAACTGCAACACAAATCAAATGTACGATCGTTATTTCGGACTTCAACGGAGAAAAGACATCTCTTTGCACTTAAAGCAAACTGGTATAGCGCTTTGTTGGACACTCAAAGACCCTTTACACGTGGGATAAAACAAAACAAATCTTGAAGTGCAGTCTTTTAAGTGCAAAAAAACTTAGTCTACTAGCAGATTTTGTTTACTTGACTAGTCAAAGTTCGTCAAATTGACTTCAAAACATAAAAACAGACAAGAAATTCACCAGTTCCACAAGATGCCGAAGAGTCCTTGGCAAGAGAATACAACCACTCTTTCCCCTCACACTGAATTCGGTGCCTGTTTACTAAAATAATCAATCAAGATATGCATCCGAGATTGCATTTAGCATCCAGTTTCCCCTGCAGGTTCATCTGAAAACGGGACTCCACTCACAGTTTTGCGTATTCCGTGACTTCCTGGCTTTTAATTATGCAAGAACCCCCGCGGTGAGACTCCCAGAGAGGGATAGAGATAGAGAGGGCGAGCCCCAGGGAGCAAAGTCTGAGTCAACAACATGCGGAGTGGGCCTGTTTGGGCTAACGTTAGTCAATGCTTTAAGCGTTTTGATGGAAGTGCATTTCCGAAAAGCAGAAAAGGAGAAGCGGAAGGACAATTCTCACAGACTTGGGGGAACTGCTTTGTGTCTTTTAAAGCTTGACCTCTGGGAGAATGTTGGTTGGGTTGTCAGCTCTTGCACATCAAAGACACGGGGCCTCCAGAAACTAGAGACTGAGTGGAAAGCTCAACAAAAAAAATGCTGTCTGGTTTCCTGCACGGGACCAGACTTTCCAGTTTTCTCTCCAAGAATAGCAAAGTTTTTTCTCCCCCCCACATTCCCACCTCTCTGTCTGTGACCTTTTTGTTTTGCCAGCCTTCGTTTGCGCAGGAAAACATAAGGCACACGCCGAGCAAACTGCACTCTCTTCTATCACCCCGGGTTCGGTGGGTAACCCGAAACCCCCGGACTGGGGTTTTTGCGGTCGGGCGATTCGTCCCGACAGCTGCGTCTGCGAAGCTTCTTCTCAAAGACCGGCTCTGTTCCTCCAGCGGAAAAGAGAGAAGAAAGGGGGAAAAAAAAACCTCTGTTTTCAGGGTCAAGAGGAAATGTAGGATTACCGCAGGGGGGGATTCTGGCCCCGGTTCTTTTCGCGGAGGAATATAATATCGGGGCAGAGGAGAAAGTGGACGGCCGTTTAAATTGCAGCCAGATGTGCAGACTTCAAAGCTTTGGGTTGAAAGGCTTTTGGAGTCTGCAGCTCTGTGAGTGTTTGTCTGCTGAATGGATTTTCCTCTCCTTTCCCGACATTCTTTTGTAATCACTATAAATATCGATGTCTCAAAGCAGTCATTAGTTTCTAGACCAGGGCTTCTCAACCTGGGGGTCGCCAGAGCATATAGATAAAATATGTATTTTAATATTATTATTATGGCGTCGTAGCATACATGCTATTTTACCAGGGTGCCATTATTTGTTCTAAATTTAATTCATTTTTGTGTTAGCCATTGTTTTTTCTTTGTTTTTTAAGAGTTGTAAAGGTTAACCTCTTAACTCCCGCCTGAACCGAGAGGATCTTTTTCCTCACGTCATCACATTTTTTTTCCATCACTTTTTTTGTTGAGTTTTCAACTCATTTTTGTAGTTTTTTCATCATTTTTTCATAATTTTTTGTCTCATTTTTTTCATTTTTTTGTTAATTTTTTTAACACAATTTTTGTCACATTTTTTCACATTTTTGTCCTTTTTTTTGTCACATTTTGTCATTTTTTTGTCACTTTTTTTCAATTTTTATCACATTTTTTTCATTTTTTTGTCAATTTTTTAACACAATTTTTGTCACATTTTTTCACATTTTTGTCCTTTTTTTTGTCACATTTTGTCATTTTTTTGTCACTTTTTTTTCATTTTTTTGTCAATTTTTTATCACATTTTTGTCATTTTTTTGTCAATTTCTTGTGACATTTTTGCCACTTTTTCATCAATTTTTCGTCACTTTTTTGCCACTTTTTCATCAATGTTTTCGTCTCAGTTCTGTCGCTATTTTCACAGCTTTTTTCCCAGAATCTTTTGGATTGGGGGAGAAAATGTGCTCGGTTCAGGCGGGAGTTAAGGGAGTTAATGTCCCTGTTTTTCCCCATGGTCTGACCCGGGTGGGGGGTCACCATCCTAATTAACTGTTATAATGGGGGTCGCGGCTCCGAAAGTTTGAGAACCACTGTTCTAGACCATAGAATTTAATGCTTTTAATACTTTTTTGGATGCCACAAACACCAAAGCTTTGTGAGATTTAGATTTAATGCCAGTTTGAATCTCGACATAACCGTCCAGTTCCTCACAAATGTAAAAGAATAGGGGCCTGGCAATCGCTCAAAGGACAAAGGTCTTTCTTTTCTTTTTTGAAGCTGCGACAGTTTAGAGACGGAGCTAGCTTAACCCGGCTAAACACGAAGAACGGGTTTCTTTTCCTTTCACAATGTCGTAAAGGGAAATCCTTAGAAATGAGTAGATTCGCAAAAACAACATCGTCCGCCGTGTTTCCCAGGCGTCTCGTCCCGCGCACACGTTACCTCCACTCCCTTTGATTCCTGTTGCCGTTGGCCCGTTGCCAGCGACTTCTCTCGTTTCCCCCAAAAGCTCGGGGGCCAAAGGAGGGGGAGGTGGGGGAAGGGGGTTACCTTAGCCCAGGTGGAGTCCATTCTCACGCGAAGGCAGAGAGCTCAAAGGGAAAGCCTGCCCCGACAAGCCAGCGCTCCCCACTCATTACAGAGCAGTGTAAACACAGCGGGGGTTCAAGGGGGGGGGATCGCAACGCTGTAGCGCGGTTTTACAACCCAGAAAAGCTGGTGGATTGCAGGGTTTGAGCGGTTCAAGTGGGGTTTTAAACGTTCAAACAAAACAGACGGCTTGTGAAACGTCCAGACTGATGGGAAACGTCCTGACCCGCGGCCTCGTCGAGAGCGCCAAAACCGCCGCCGACAAACGGGCTGCCGCCGGTTTATTCGGTCGGCGGTGTTAACGTTTGCAGAGGGACAGCTGACAGCACTGACAGCTGCTGCGAGTCCGCCAGTCTGACTCCGCGCTCTCGTATTCCAGCCAACCGTGACTCAATCTCTTCTCACTTTGGCACCGAAGCAGCCCTTTCTGATCTTTTGAAAAGTGATTTGATCTCGCTTTGACTTTGATTTGAGTAATCCTGACTCACGGGGTGAAGAAGTCTGCAAAAAGTATTCAACTAGATCAGTATAAACATCTCAATTTGAGCATAATAATCCACATTTCAGTTGTTTTGAGTTGTTGGGCATTTGTCCTAGATTATTTCACTTGTTCTGAGATGTTTCTGACTCGTTTCGATACGTTTCGTCCTTATTTCAGGTCATTTTCTTTGCCAATGGGGTCAGAAAATTGCTCTCCTCTCATTGGCAATTTTACTTTCTTGTTTCAAGCGAGATTTACCCTAGAACTGGTCTGAAATGTCCTCAAACAAGCAAAGCAAACTCGGTCCGATAGATCCAGACGGCATCTCGTCATAGAAGGGGGCGTGGCTTCGCCGAGGGGGAAAATAGAATCTTTAGAGAAACATAATTGTCACTCTTTTTTGCCATTTTCTGGTGGAATATCAACTTATTTATCACATAAATAAAGTCAAGTGTAAATCGGGCCCATATGGATACTTTCTCACAGCAGATTGTTCAGTAGAAGTGAAAAAACGGCAGTTGTAGCAAGCGCTAGCTAACCGTTAGCCCGATGCTAACATGTAGCATCAAGTTAGCATTCTCCGTTATTCATGTATTTATGGGCTGTTGAACCACTTTGCTCCTCCCCATGTCTTTGCATCATCATTTAGTAGAAACTATATTCATAATTCAGCGTTTGTTCAGTAGTTTTTGAATAATTAGAGAAGATTTACATTTTTTCCAAAATGTTTTCCCCCTTAACTGTTTTCAAAAATGACCATATATGGGCAATTCCAGAGATGCCGTCTGTATCTATCAGGAAAAGTGTCTGAATGAGTGAAAACGGCTCAAAACGAGATACATTTCCTCAATTCAAGTCATTTAAGCCAATGCTCGATATTTAATTTTTGTAGCGTGTTGGCAGATCTACCTACAAGAGCCATAAAACCCAGCCCCGCTCACAACAGACTGAATTCGCCTACGTTTAAACCCGTTAGTGTCAAAACTGACGTAGATGGTTCGTAGATGTACATGATGATAAATTACACACTTGTCACAATCACGCCATCAGGAATTTGAAGTAAAAAAAGCTCTGATCCCAGATACAGGGACCAAGAATAGGAAAAGGACACCGGACTCGAACAGAAAACTGTGCAACAACTGTGTCACTAACTCTGTCTCCTCCCCCTTCCCCGCAGGAACCCAGTAACAAGCGAGTCCGTCCGCTCGGCAGGGTGACGTCGCTCGCCAACCTCATCTCTCCGGTCAGGAATGGGGCCGTCCGGCGATTCGGCCAAACCATCCAGGTAGAGATTCTTTTCTAACGCTTTGAAATGTGAATCTAATGCTAGCTGCGAGACTCACCTCATTCCTGCGCTGTCCGATGTCCGATCCCTCAGGCCTCTTTTCGGGGCGATGGGAAGACGCCGGCCGCGCCCCACAGGCCGTGCTCGCGGTCCGCGACGGCGCCCACGCCGCCCAAGCGGAGGAACAGCACCCTGTGGTCCGAGACGCTGGACCTGCATCGGAAGGGAGCGCTGTCCGCCGAGGAAATCAAGAGGCAGGAGGTGAGCGGGTTTTCCAATGTTGGGGATAGAAACTGGGGCTGGGTGAAGGTTTCCACAGGGAACCAAAAAAAGTCAAGATCTGCAAGTTATACTGAAAATGTCTGTAAATTGTCTTTCAGTTTTAGGCAAGGCAAGTTTATTTGTAGAGCACAATTCATACACAAGGCAATTCAAAGTGCTTCACAGTTGCATAAATATAAGAAAACAAATACAATCAATAAAAACATTAACATAGAATTAATCAATCACATAAAATACTTTCAGTTATATGCATTTTTAAGTCTTGTTTAGACTCGCTCTGTCTTGAGCACTATTTTTAAGCCTTGTTTTGACTCGCTCTGTCTTGAGCACTATTTTTAAGCCTTGTTTTGACTCGCTCTGTCTTGAGCACTATTTTCAAGTCTTGTTTTGACTCGCTCTGTCTTGAGCACTATTTTTAAGCCTTGTTTTGACTCACTCTGTCTTGAGCACTATTTTTAAGTCTTGTTTTGACTCGCTCTGTCTTGAGCACTATTTCACTCTGTCTTGAGCACTATTTCACTCTGTCTTGAGCACTATTTTTAAGCCTTGTTTTGACTCGCTCTGTCTTGAGCACTATTTTTAAGCCTTGTTTTGACTCGATCTGTCTTGAGCACTATTTCACTCTGTCTTGAGCACTATTTCACTCTGTCTTGAGCACTATTTTTAAGTCTTGTTTTGACTCGCTCTGTCTTGAGGTCTATTTTTAAGTCTTGTTTTGACTCGCTCTGTCTTGAGGTCTATTTTTAAGTCTTGTTTTGACTCGATCTGTCTTGAGCACTATTTCACTCTGTCTTGAGCACTATTTCACTCTGTCTTGAGCACTATTTTTAAGTCTTGTTTTGACTCGCTCTGTCTTGAGCACTATCTCACTCTGTCTTGAGCTCTATTTTTAAGTCTTGTTTTGACTCGCTCTGTCTTGAGCACTATTTTTAAGCCTTGTTTTGACTCGCTCTGTCTTGAGCACTATTTTTAAGCCTTGTTTTGACTCGATCTGTCTTGAGCACTATTTCACTCTGTCTTGAGCACTATTTCACTCTGTCTTGAGCACTATTTTTAAGTCTTGTTTTGACTCGCTCTGTCTTGAGCACTATTTCGCTTTGTCTTGAGCACTATTTCACTCTGTCTTGAGCACTATTATTAAGTCTTGTTTTGACTCACACTGTCTTGAGCACTATTTTTAAGTCTTGTTTTGACCCGCTCTGTCTTGACACTATTTCACTCTGTCTTGAGCACTATTTTTAAGTCTTGTTTTGACTCGCTCTGTCTTGAGCACTATCTCACTCTGTCTCGAGCACTATTTTTAAGTCTTGTTTTGACTCGCTCTGTCTTGAGCACTATTTTTAAGTCTTGTTTGGACTCACTCTGTCTTGAGCACTATTTCACTCTGTCTTGAGCACTATTTTAAGTCTTGCTTGACTCGCTCTGTCTTGAGCACTATTTTTCTTGCTCGTTCACACAGAGTTACCTAACCTCTGTTTTTGTCGCTCCTTCTCCTCTGGACAACATAAAATTAATCAATTACAGTAAAAGTCAAGAGTGCAGATAAAACACATTCAGTCATATGAACGGGCAAAAATAACTGTTTTCAGCCTGGATTTGAACATCGTCAGAGTTGAGGCCTGTCTCAGTTCCAGAGTTTTAGTCAAATGTTCCCTGAAAAGTTGGCGGTTGAGTCTAATTTTCTCTTCAGTGTCCACATATCCCAACAATCAGTTTGAGGGAAAATCTTAAAATATCATAAATGTGCAGATCTTTTGCGCTTATGGCTTAAAAGACGTTGTATTTTTATGGGTCACACGTTAAAGTCCCTCCTCTTGCCTCGGGCTTCCCTCCTCATCTTGATGCATGTTCCTCTCTCCTCTGCAGGCCATCTTTGAGCTGTCCCGCGGAGAGCACGACCTGATCGAGGACCTGCAGCTCGCACGGAAGGTCAGTGTCTGCTTCAGAATAACAAATCTCCTCCTCTGCAGCGATGGGAGTGCAAGACTGTATTAGGCAAACACTGAGTCAGGCCTTTGGCAAGACTCCCAGTCTGCCGGGGCCCCAGACTATAAAAAGACATGAGCGTTGTTCTCAAACTATCCCGACTTTTCAGAGCTATTCTCAGTCAGGCTAAACATAGTCTTTTTTTTTGTGACTTGCTACTTGGGTCTTTAGGTCTGTTTTGTGCAATCATGACCTGGGAGGCACCAGTTCCCCCCAAGCCAATATGGAATCATTGTCTTAGATCAGTGGTTCTCAACCTTTTGGCGCCGCAACCCCCATTTTAGCAGTAAAAGGGATCCGTGACCCCCGCTCGGGTCACACACCGTGAGAAATAGAAATAGTAGCCGGCATGATTCTTAACCTCTTAACTCCCGCCTGAACTGAGAGGATCTTTTTCCTCACGTCATCACACTTTTTTTCCATCATTTTTTTGTTGGGTGTTCAACTCTTTTTTTGTAACTTTTTGTCATTTTTTCCGTCAATTTTTGTCAATTTTTTTTGTCAAATTTTTATCACATTTTTGTAATTTTTTTTGTCCAATTTTTGTAATTTTTTTGGTCACATTTTTGTAATTTTTTTGGTCACATTTTTGTAATTTTTTGGTCAAATTTTATCACATTTTTGTCACATTTTTGGTAAATTTTAGTCATTTTTTGGTAAATTTTTATCAAATTTTTATCACATTTTTGTCATTTTTGGGTCAAATTTTATCACATTTTTATCACATTTTTATCACATTTTTGTCATTTTTGGGTCAAATTTTATCACATTTTTATCACATTTTTATCACATTTTTGTCACATTTTTGTCATTTTTTTGGTCAAATTTTATCACATTTTTGTCACATTTTTGTCATTTTTTATTAATTTTTTTTCAATTTTTTTTTCAATTTCTTGTGACATTTTTGCTACTTTTTCACAAATTTTTCGTCACTTTTTTGTCCCATTTCCATCATTGTTTTTGTCACAACTTTTTTCCTGAAGCTTTTGGACTGGGGTAAAGCCAAACTGGAGAAAATGTGCTCGGTTCAGGTGGGAGTTAAGGGGTTTAAAAAATAAAAAAACCCCAAAAAAAATGGCTAAAATGAAATTCATCAAACTACAAACAAATAATGGCCCTCTGGTAAAATAACACACCTGTCTTAGAAGGATCATGTTTTTGCAGAGCTAATCTCGGTAGAATCCATTGATTTCAGTGATGTCTGTTAACCTTTATATCAAACTGTCCGGCTTAAACGTTTTTCCTTTTCCCTCAGGCGTACCACGACCCCATGCTGAAGCTGTCCATCATGTCCGAGGAGGAGCTGACGCACATTTTCGGGAACCTGGACGCCTTCATACCCCTCCACGAAGACCTGCTGGAGCAGCTCTCCAGCGCCACGGCGGCCGACGGGACAGTGGGAGAGATCGGGCAGATCGTCGTCGACTGGGTGGGTGCCAATCAGAACCATGTCATTAAGTCTAAATTTACATGAAACGAAAGACATTGTCAGATCTTTTATGCCATGAATTCATGCTACACAAGCTAAAATATCAGTCTAGTTCCAATCATAATACTTTTTTGGGGGGGTAAATTTCTTATGCTTAACTATGAAAGTGTGTGGGGATCTCCAGGCATGAACCCCTTAACTCCCACCTGAACCGAGCACATTTTCTCCAGTTTGGCTTTACCCCAGTCCAAAAGCTTCTGGAAAAAAGCTGTGAAAATAGCAACAAAACTGAGACGAAAACAATGATGGAAATGTGACAAAAAAGTGAGAAAACATTGACAAAAAAGTGACGAAAAATTGATGAATAAGTGGCAAAAATGTGACAAAAATGTGACAAGAAATTGACAAAAAATTGACAAAAAATTACAAAAAATGGACGAAAAAATGACAAAAATTTGATTTAAAAAAAAAGACAAAAAATGACAGAAATTTGACAAAAATGTGACAAAAAAATAACAAAATGTGATAAAAATTTGACCAAAAAATGACAAAAAATTGACAAAAAATGACAAATGTAACAAAATGTGATAAAAAAAATGGACGAAAAAATGACAAAAATTTGATAAAAATTTGACAAAAAATGACAAAAATTTGACAAAAAATGACAAAAAATTGACAAAAAAGTGACAAAAATCTGATAAAATATTGACAAAAAATGACATAAATTTTACAAAAATGTGACAAAAAAATAACAAAATGTAATAAAAATTTGACAAAAAATGACAAAAATTTGACCAAAAAATGACAAAAATTGGACCAAAAAATGACAAAAATTGGACCAAAAAAATGACAAAAATTGGACCAAAAAATGACAAAAAATGGACCAAAAAATGACAAAAATTGGACCAAAAATGACAAAAATTAGAACAAAAAATGACAAAAAATGGACCAAAAAAAGACTAAAATTTGACAAAAAAATGACCAAAAAAAGTGACAAAAATTTGATTTAAAAAAATTTACGAAAAAATGACAAAAATGTGACTAAAAAATGACAAAAAAGTTACAAAAATGAGTTGAATACCCAACCAAAAAAATGATGGCAAAAAAATCTGATGACGTGAGGAAAAAGACCCTCTCGGTTCAGAACCATGTCATTAAGTCTAAATTTACATGAAACGAAAGACATTGTCAGATCTTTTATGCCATTAATTCATGCTACACAAGCTAAAATACCAGTCTAGTTCCAATCATAACACTTTTTTTGGGGGGTAAATTTCTTCTTACTAATATTTGATCTACTCCCCCCCTCATCACCCAGCCCTACTGTTGTCTGTTTGACCTCCCGTACTGAACAGCCTCTTCTTCCCCCGCGCAGCTGCCCAGACTGAACGCATACAAGGACTACTGCAGTAACCAGCTGGCAGCCAAAGCTCTACTGGACCAGCGGAAGCAGGACCCCCGTGTCCAGGACTTTCTCCAGCGCTGCCTGGAGTCGCCCTTCAGCCGGAAGCTGGACCTGTGGAGCTTCCTGGACATCCCCCGCTCGCGCCTGGTCAAATACCCGCTGCTGCTGAAGGAGATCCTGAGGCACACGCCGCCGGAGCACCCGGACACCGCCAGCCTGGAGCAAGCCGTGAGTACAGCTACCTCTACTGTTACCTGTCTAATCTTACCATCTTAGATCACAGCACAACACGCAATCCAAATATGGTCACTTCCTTTGTGGGATACAGCTCCACTTTTGCAACAACATCTCCACTTTAATAGCTCCTACAGACTCCACACTTTACAGTCAGGAACTCAACAGCACTTTCAACACAAAAAAACAAGGAGAAATTTGAATTATTGTGCTCAACAATCCCTATTCCCCAGTAGCGTCTCATTCTTTTTGAAAATGTTCATACCTTTACTTTTAACTGTTCAATCTTACGGCGAGACATTGCAGGTGAATAGGGGAAAAAATGTATATTTACAGATATCAATTTGAAACTTTTGCTGTCGATCAATGGCATAAATGTGAGAAAAAAATACATTGCAAGTTTTCTGTCGTTCGTTTTATGCCTAAAAATGCCCCAAATTTCCCATCTTTTCGGCGACAAAATCTGAATAATGGATAGAGCTACATTCAAATTTATCGTTTCATTTTATTGATGAATGAGTTGCCAAGACTTTCTCAGAGCGGATTTTGGATTTCTTGTTTAGTTTTAAAATAAGCTGTTTTTTCAGTGGAAAATTTTGTAAAAATGTAATTTTCGCCTTATTTTTTGACATTCAAACTCAATAAATGGGGCTTTAGGGATTAAATAATACAAAATCCCTCTGAAAAAATCTTCCAAATATTGTTCAGTCCAAGGCTGGAAAATGTGAAGTCTTTAGGTCCGACTGACGTGGACAAAGTGTCGCCACAATGACGGAAAATTGTGTTTTGAGAAAAAGGCCCTTGAAATTGCGTTCTCCCATATAAGTCTATGGGGGAACATTGAATCAGCGCAATATTTAAACATGTTATTGTGAAGATTAGGCATATTTTCTGTTTCCGGGTGAAAGCTTGTATGTTCAGAGACCAATTTGGCCCAAAACCTGAAAACTGAAAAATTTGAGTTTTGCCTGTAGTGACTCCCCTTAACTGATTCCTTGTTTGTCTTCTGCTGCTCCAGGTCAGCGTGATCCAGGGCGTGCTGTCGGACATCGACCTGAAGAAGGGCGAGTCCGAGTGCCAGTACTACATCGAAAAACTGGAGTACTTGGACGAGAGGCAGAGGGACCCGCACCTCGAGCAGTGCAAGAGTCTGCTGTGCCACGGCGAACTGCGCAGCAAGAGCGGAACGGTGAGGATTTCTTTTCACTTTATTCTCAATTTGAATAGAAAAAGCCACACTTGGGAGCCTCTGTTGTGTTGACGAGTTGTTGCTGGTGTTCCCTCTTTCGACATTTGCATTTTTGGTTACTTTTTGCACATCACTGCTGTCAACTGCCTCATTTTCAAAGACTGAATCATCTCTAGGTCTTGTATTCATTGTGTTCGTTTCCCTCATTCCCTCCGCAGAAGTTGCACGTGTTCCTGTTCACGGAGGTGCTGGTGCTGACCCGTCCCGTCTGCAGGAACGAGCGGCAGGGCTTCCAGGTTTACAGGCAACCCATCCCGGTCCAGGACCTGGTCCTCGAGGACCTTCAAGACGGGGACGTGAGGATGGGAGGGTCCTTCAGAGGCGCCTTCAGTAACGCAGACAAAGGTAAGGCAGTTCATAAAAGATTTATTTCTGCGCAGAGTTTACTCCCGTCATCCATTCAAGCTCTCAACTTCCTAAAAAACGTTCTTATACAAATATGGCAATCAAGTGTGTGGGGACCTCCAGGCATTAACCGCTTAACTCCCACCTGAACCGAGCACATTTTCTCCAGTTTGGCTTTACCCCAGTCCAAAAGCTTCTGGAAAAAAGCTGTGAAAATAGCAACAAAACTGAGATGAAAATAATGATGGAAATGTGACAAAAAAGTGAGAAAACATTGACAAAAAAGTGACGAAAAATTTATGAAAAAGTGGCAAAAATGTCACAAAAATGTGACAAGAAATTGACGAAAAAACGACAAAAAAACGACAAAAAAATGACAAAAAAGTGACAAAATGTGACAAAAAAGTGACAAAAATTTTAAAAAAATTTGACAAAAAATGACAGAAATTTGACAAAAATATGACAAAAAAATGACAAAAATTGGACAACAAATGACAAAAAAAATGACAAAAATTGGACAAAAATTGGACAAAAATGTGATAAAAAAAAATTGACAACAAATTGATAAAAAATTGACAAAAAAAGACAGAAATTTTTACAAAAATGTGACAAAAAAATAACAAAAATGTGACAAAAAAGTGACAAAAAATTGATAAAAAATGACAGAAATTTGACAAAAATGTGACAAAGAAATAACAAAAATGTGATAAAAATTTGACAAAAAAATGACAGAAACGGGACCAAAAAATGACAAAAATGTGACCAAAAAATAACAAAAATGTGATAAAAATGTGATAAAAAATTGACAAAAAATGACAGAAATTTGACAAAAATGTGACAAAGAAATAACAAAAATGTGATAAAAATTTGACAAAAAAAATGACAAAAACGGGACCAAAAAATGACAAAAATGTGACAAAAAAGTTACAAAAATGAGTTAAACACCCAACAAAAAAATTATGGAAATAAAATCTGATGACGTGAGGAAAAAGATCCTCTCGGTTCAGTTGGGAGTTAAGCGATTAACGCATACAAAATTTTAGACCAGTTTTCTCAAAATATGGCTTTCATTCCACTCTTGCATCAACATCTCCACTTCAGCAGCAGTAATAGTATGTGTGTATCATTCACATCAGAACTAATCGCATCGCTCTTTTTCTCCAGCTAAAAACATCTTCCGCGTGCGCTCCCAGGACCCGGCCCAGACGCACTCCTCGCACACCCTGCAGGTCAACGACGTCTTCCACAAGCAGCAGTGGCTCAACTGCCTGCGCTCGGCCATCTCCGTGCACCGCCCCGCCTCCCCGTGCCCCTCCCCGGCGTCGCCCGAGCTCCGCCGCCGCCCCTCCTCGGCGTCCGCCATCGTGCACATGGAGGAGTCGGACGAGAACGACTGCCCCTCGCCGACGCGCGCCTCGCGGTCCGCCCCCACCTCGCCCCGCTCCGCCACCCTCACCCCGCAGCCGCCCAGGCGATCCCTGCCCACCTGCTCCGCGGCCGTCGTGAAAAGCAAAAAGGACAAGAAATCCATATATTCTTTGGGGAAGAGGAAAGAGACGATGGTCTGATAAAAACTCTGGACACTTTTTTGTAAATACCGCAACCTCGGGACTATTTATGTGCGTATTATATTACAGTGTTCGATGTTACTGTCCACTACTCGGCAGCTATTCCTATTTACCCTCCGTCTTGAACGCCAACGCTCCCCTGCAGAGACTCTTTCGGGGGAAAATGGATGATTTTTGGGAGCGTGCGTTCAAATCTACATTGTTTACTCCTATTGTAATATTTAAACGTTTGTGGGATTAATTTTACACTTTTGTATTTGGCAAAAAACGTAGTGTTTGTTTTTTTGTAGCGGCACTGTTTAGCATTTAGAAAGGAAGCGGATTGTACAACAATGAAAAGGTTAATGCAAAAAAAAAAACTACAGGTGCTCAAATATGATTGGATGTTGGAATAGTTGCTGAGCTTCGTCCCTACAATTTAAACTACGGCGTTGTAGGGCTAACTCGGTGCTTGTATCTCCCTCCGTTTGTCCACTTTTACCGTTAGCATTAGCGGTAGCATCATGAGCTAGTTTGAAACTTGAACACCCAATAGTAGTTTACCTAAATTGTACTACTAGCATACTAGCTTAGCAAATTAAGCTAAAGCATTGCCCACTGTATGTCTACAATGCTAAGCTAACATTTCAGTGGAAAAATTATTGGATTTTAAATACATGATATACATGCAAAGTGAATAGAAAACAGCAAAAGATAATGTTTCATTAGCATATTAGCCTAGCAAAATGGGCTTGAGCTTCATTAGCATTGCCCACTGAATATCTATGATATTAAGCTAATATTTTGGTGAAGAAATCACTTGTACAAAGAAAATCAATGATTAGAATGCTAACCTAGCATTCAGGGAGGTAACCTGACATTTGAAAACATAATATTGGTGGGGCAAAACAACGGCAAGGAAATGTAACGACGTGTAAACAAATTGTACCATTAGCATATTAGCTTAGCTTTTCACTGGCATTGCCCACTGATAATCTATGATATTAAGCTAATATTTTGGTGAAGAAATCACTTGTACAAAGAAAATGAATTATTTGAATGTTAACCTAGTATTCAGGGAGCTAACTTGACATTTGAAAACCTAATATTGGTGGGGCAAAACAACGGCAAGGAAATGTAACAACGTGTAAACAAATTGTACCATTAGCATATTAGCTTAGCTTTTCACTGGCATTGCCCACTGAAAATCTCTGATAGTAAGCTAATATTTTGGTGAAGAAATCACTTGTACAAAGAAAATGAATTATTTGAATGTTAACCTAGCATTCAGGGAGCTAACTTGACATTCGAAAACATAATATTGGTGGGGCAAAACAACGGCAAGGAAATGTAGCGACGTTTAAACTAATTGTACCATTCGCTTATTAGCTTTTCACTAGCATTGCCCACTGAATGCCAATGCTAAGCTAATATTTTGGTAATAAAAGGGCAGATTTTATGCATGTTTTTCACAGTTCAAAGGAGTTATTTGTCTGTGAATAAGAAACAGAAATATATATGTTTTATGTACGTTTCAAATCAAACCCTCCTTTGCTGAAACAACCAATCATGTTTGAGAATTTGACCCATAGTTTGGCATTAACCAATGAGGTAACACTTTATACATAGCTAGGTCTTATTTTTTTTATACATTCCTTAATGACAAATGTAAGCAGAAACCAAAAATGCTCCCAAATGAGTGGGATTGAATCAGGTCTAAAAAGTTTTGTTCTGAAACTTTTAATTTTTTTATGTTTTTTTTTTTCTACAATCTGAGCCATGTTGGTTTTTTCCAAAGAATCAAAGTAAATATTTGTATCTTTTTCAGTGTAGCATCTTGCATAGTGCTGTAGTTATGAAGCGGTTATAGTCCGTCCAGTGGATTTTGAAGAAACAGTTGTTAGAAGTAAGTTGTTTTGAGGGGTTTTTTGAGAGACGACGGGAAAAGAAGGAAAGGTATTGGGAAGAAAAGTGAATTGCAAAAATGCTTTGTGTTTTGCAGAAGTTGATGTCGGAACGTTGGTTAAAGCTTTAAACCAAAAGAGTTGAGCGTGATGTTTTTGTAAGTAGGGGAAGAGACGCGGATTTGAAAGGACTTGAATGTGAAGGAAAAACTATTGTCGGTGGAACAAAACAGGATATGTTTGAAATATATGTAACTAAAAGCAATAAAAAATATGTAAGACTGCATTGAAATTCATGGTTTGATATTGTCTTTTTGTCTCTTTAACATGCAAATAAGTTTGAAACACGTGCACCTACAAAAACTTGAGAAAAACACAACAAAACCTGATAGAAAAAATAATTTCAAAAACAACAAAAATGTGACAAAAATGTGGCGACGTGACGAAAACTTTCCATCACTTTTGTAGGTCTTAGCTTTCAAATGAGGCGTTACATTGTTGCTCTCCAGTCGAGAAGCTTTTAGATTTGGGTAAAGGCCAGTATAAAAAAAAAAACATGAATCTAAAAGGAATTCCGTGGAGCATGGCGTACCACAAGGTTCAGTTTTGGGACCATTATTATTTTATAATTAAGGATTTTGCTTCTGTTTCTACGACCGCCTTTCCCGTTCTTTTTGCTGATGATACCGATCAAAAAAATAATAATAAAAAGCCGAACTGGGGAAAAGAGGTTAAACAAAAATGTGTTAAAATTTTTTGACATAAATGTGTTGAAAATGTGACAAAAAAAGTGACAAAAATTAAACAAATATGTTAAAAAAAAAGACAAAAATTTAATAAAAAAGTGTAGAAAAGGTGACAAAAAAGTGTTTAAAAAGTAGCAAAAATGTGTTGAAAAAGTGACAAAAATTAACCAAATGTGTTTTAAAAAAGCGACAAAAATTTAATAAAAGTGGTGAAAATGTGACAAAAAAGCAGCAAAAATGTAATAAAGAACTGTTAAAATATTTTATACATTTAAAAAAGTATGAAAGAGAAAAACTAGGACGTTACAGAGGTGAACTGTCATGGCAACGTTAGAAAAAACAACATGGAGAAAAGGAAAGTTTTGACTCACGCATTTGGTGCAAAGTTTCGACGGAGGAGGCTGTTTCAGGGTGAGCGGATTAAAGGAGAAAAGAGACTAAACCCCACAAACTTAGCGCTGATGTCGTCCTTTGTAGCGTGCGCCATGTAAGAAACAGCTTGTCTCGCTAATGCAAAGCTCATAAACAAACCTGAGAGTCAGCGCTCGCATCACGAGTCAATAAAGGGTTTGTCATCATTCAGTGTTCATTATCTATCCATCATTTATGGACAAAGCCTGGAAAAATTGTGAATTGCTGACATTGCTGATCCCGCGCGAATCAATACACATAAAAATTAACTGCTATCCTAGGGTAAATTCAGTTTTTCCAACGTCCCCAGTTAACTGTAATACCGTATGAATAAGGCTATAGGCATAAAATACACCAGATTGCACTAAATTGGATCTGATTGATACATTTCCTGGAGAGCACTGGCTATAGCTCTATCTTTCTGAGAGTATCTCAAACAATAGCATATATAAAGAAGTGTTGAAACAGCCAAAATAGATAAAAAATCAAGGAAATAAGTGTTTTTTCCCATTTGACTACATTGCACTGGGTTAGAAGGGCCTGGCACAAGATGGCCGCCAGAATTGCTGTGGCCAGTCGAGAGTTTTATTATACATTTAACATTAAGTATTTTTAAAAGTCAGTTTTTGAAACTTGAAAACCTAATAGTTGTTTACCTAAATTGTACTACTAGCATATTAGCTTAGCAAATTGAGCTAAAGCTTTCACTAGCATTGCCCACTGAATGTCTACAATGGTAAGCTAAAATTTCAGTGAAAAAACTATTGGATTTTAGTGAAAAATATGGATAAATACATGATATATATGCAAAGTGAATAGAAAAAAGATAATAGATAACAAGCAAAAGCAAAAGATAATAGCAAAAGATAATGTCTCATTAGCATATTAGCCTAGCAAAATGGGCTTAAGCTTCACTAGCATTGCCTACTGAATAACTATGATATTATGCTAATATTTTGGTGAAAAAATCGCACATTTTGTGTATGTTTTCACTTGTACAAAGAAAATGTATTAATAGAATGTTAACCTAGCATTCAGGGAGCTAACTTGACATTTGAAAACATAATATTGGTGGGGCAAAACAACGGCAAGGAAATGTAACGACGTTTAAACAAATTGTGCCATTAGCATGTTAGCTTAGCTTTTCACTAGCATTGCCCACTGAATGCCTGCAGTGCTAAGCTAATATTTTGGTAATAAAAGGGCAGATTTTATGCATGTTTTTCACAGTTCAAAGTAGTTATTTGTCTGTGAATAAGAAACAGAAATATATATGTGTTTTATGTATGTTTCAAATCAATCACAACTTTGCTGAAACAACCAATCATGTTTGAGAATTTGACCCATGGTCTAGCATTAACCAATGAGGTAACACTTTATACATAGTTTTATTATACATCTTAGGAGGACAACATTATAAAGTGGGTAAAAGTATTTATAAAAGTCAGTTTATTGGGAGACTTCATAACCTTAACCCTGCATTTGACCCATCCTTCAGTGACCTCCGCACTCCTCCACGGGAGTGCTTTATAAAACACAAACTGCAGTGACTGATTTATTATCATGGCTTGAGTGGTGCAGAGAGTATGCCAAGAGAAACATGTGGTAATTACCTCCTAAAACAGAGATGTCCCAGACTGTTCCCGAGTTATTTTAGCATTAGCGAAAGAACTCACGGAGGACTGTGGAAATGAAGATTTACGGCGCAAGCGAATCCAAACACTTACATTTGGCAGAGCTCTCAGTCAATATCAGTCAAATTAAACTGTAGATATCAATCTTCATGCTCGCTATTTCGGGCTGCGATGTGAGGCCTTCATCAGCGGCTCCTTCTATGGGCTTTGGAAAACATGTGGACAAACTGACAAATTGAGTTTTGTCACTTCCACAAATACATATGTGAACCACTTACTCCCCGCCTTAACCGAGAGCATTTTCTCCAGTTCGGCTTTACCCAAATCTAAAGGCTTCTTGACTGGAGAGCAACACTGCAACGCCTCATTTGAAAGCTCAAATCTAGAAAAGTGACGGTAACTTTTTGTCACGTTGTCGCTGCATTTTTGTCATGTTTTTGTTGCTTTTTTCATCGCTTTGTCGTCACGTTTTCGTCACTTTTTTGTCGCTTATCCAGCACATTTTGGTTTTTGGATGCTTTTCTTTTAACCCCTTAACTCCCACCTGAACCAAGCACATTTTCTCCATAGCAACAAAACAAAAACAATGATGGGAATGTGACAAAAAAGTGAGAAAATGTGGGTGAAAAAGGGGCAAAAATGTGACAAGAAATTGACAAAAATTTGACGAAAAAATGACAAAAAATTGACAAAAAAATGACAAAAATGTGGCAAAAAAGTGACAAGAAATTGATGAAAAAGTGGCAAAAATGTGACAAAAAAATAACCAAAATTTGATTAAAAATTGACGAAAAATGAAAAAAAATTACACAAAATGACAAAAAGTGGACAAAAAAATTACAAAAATGTGGCAAAAAAGTGACGAAAAATTGATGAAAAAATGACAAAAATGTGACAAAAAAATTACCAAAATTTGATTAAAAATGTGACAAAAATGACAAAAACGTGACAAAAAAAATGACAAAAATGTGATTAAAAATTTGACAAAAAAAATTATAAAAAATTACAAAAAATTACTAAAAAATTACAAAAAAGCTAGGGTTAGGCGGTGCTTCCCCTGCCCAGGCATAAGTTTACTTACTAACTGCTAGCGGCTGATTGGCAAATGAGAGAGAGGACAGCCCTCACTATTAACATTCAGGTCGTACAGATTTAATATTTCACGACATCATACCGCTGTTGAAAAAGGAGATTTTGCCAAAGATTGCATATAGCCACTATTAGCACAACTTTAGCTGCTGTTAGCAAAACATTAGCACGTAGCTTACCTTCATAGTTTGTCTTTTAGCTGATTCTTTCCTCTCATATTTGCCTTGGCACCCCTGAATAATTCTATCAATCCCCACACTGTTCTCATGGCAGCTTTTATTGCTGTTCTGTTTTTTTTTTTACACTACCCTGATACATTGTACCTGTCAAATTTAGTACAATGTAATGTGCTCTGTGCGTGTAATAACTGTGTGTAATAACTTGCACCTGTAGACCAGTGGTTCTTAACCTTAACAGCCATTATAACAGTTAAAGGGATATTTCAGGATTTTTGACATAGGGCCTCATTTCCTAGCTATCCAGAGTGTTGCTGATTTCTGGAGAAATTTTTTTGTAATTCATGCAGTTCTTATGTTTGAAGAGTTTCGTGGCGCTAGGCTAATGCAAGGCTACTGCATTAAAAACTTATACTAACACTTATAACACCAGACTAACCATATAAATGCCTCAGGTGCTCTGTGGAGCGGGTCAGACTGTTTTTAATGCAGGCTAGCTGAATGCGCTAGCCTTGCACTAGCCTAGCGCCACGAAACTCTTCAAATATCAGAACTGCATGAATTACAAAAAAAACCAACACTCTGGATAACTAGGAAATGAGGCCCTATGTCAAAAATCCAGAAATATCCCTTTAATGTTATAAGCCAATATAATTCTTTTAAAAAACATAGCTAAAAAACAAATATATCATTATTATTCTATGGTAGCATGTGTTAATTTCATATCTATTTTTTAACCCCATATTTCTCTGAACCCCCACGGGGGTCCCAACCCCCAAGTTGAGAACCACTGTTATTGACAGAGGAATAATGTGTGTTAGTAGTTTGGAGGTACATATTGTAACAAGACCCGAACCTTAGGCCCTAACCCTAAAGGTCTTAAGTCTTATTACATGTACCTCCAAAGTACTAATACACATCATTCCACTGTGTATGTACTATACAGTGTCGGGGGTAATGTTAACACATTAACTAGTTACAAAAATAAATGACCCTTTTCAGTAACTAAGGAATATAAGGGAATATATTAGTCATTACAATTCAAGTAACTCAAGTCACTTATGTGTTACTTAGTGCTTATGATCGTCGGCAAATTATATGTTTTTAAGATGTTTTCTTATCTGTTTTTTACTGTGAAGCACTTTGTGACTTTGTGTCTGTGAAAAGCGCTATAGAAATAAAGTTTACTTACTTACAAGTGCATTTTAATGTATGAATGAAAAACTCCCCTCAAATAACCTGCAACCTGCCAAATCAAGCTGGGCACTGGTGAATTAGATCTGCATTTACAAAACACAGGAGAATGGGGGAAAGCGAAGGAAAAATAAATCTACTACTGCACTTTTGCTCAATGGCATTTTTACAATTTTCAGTTTACATTTTGCCAAAAGTAACTCAAAAGTAACTCAAAAGTAACTCAAAGTTACAATCACTTCAGCTACATTTTTGAAACAGTAATTTGTAACACAAACCTATTGCATTTTTAAAGCTGTAATCACTAATATAATATATATTACAATTTTTAAGTAACTTTCCCAACACTGGTACTATATAGGTACTAGTTATTACAGATGGTTACAAAGCACGTTAAATTGTACTACATTTTGTTCAGTACAATGTATCGAGGGGGCCTTTTTTTTAAATGAAAACTTGCAATACACTTTCTCTTCATATTTATAACAATAATCTAAAGCAAAAATTGTATTCCTGAGTTACCTGCATCTTGCCTTAAGATTGGACTGATTTTTACTCTTTGACAAAACAATCAATGAAAAGAGGTTACAACTGTCGGCCAAATTATTTTCATTGTAAAAGGCTTGTATTGCTGCTGCTGCTGTTCTGCTGATTCCTGATGTTACTGTGGCAAGAGATGAACAGGCCAACAAATTTAAAGATATAGAAGTTATTTATTAATGGATCAAAAGAGGGTTAATTCCCCGAGGCATTTCCTGCATCAACCGCTGAAGGGACCAATCATCAACAATCTGAATTTGTGAACACCATACACGGCAGGCAAACCCGCAAAACCAACACACTTCACCGCAAGCTTTGGTTATTTCAAATAGCACCGCAATTAAATCCACACAGCAAACGATCAGACTGTCGAACATTCTACCGGAAGCGGCGATGAGTACTAGATACGGGGAAGTGACCAAAAACATGTAAACAAAACATACAAAAATAAGAAAAAAGAAATAAAACGAGTTAGTCCGTCCTGACAACTCCAAGGCTAAAACAGGCCACCGAGCGAACGGACTAACTCAAAACTCAAAACAAAACAAAGAAGGACAGCAGGAAACAATGATCACTGTGTGTCGTAGCCACCACACACACAGTCTGGCTCGACACCACCACACCACGGGTTAGCCGTCTAGCTTAAAAACTCCGTGTGGTCCTACCATAAAAATGACCAATTAAAACCCACCAATGAATAAAAACAAACAATTCAAACAAACAATGCAAACATTCTAAAACAACTTACCAACAAAACCCACAACCATGCACGGCGTGGGCCCAGCAATCACTCTGGCCTCCCACGGAAACTGGCACCTCACGGGAAAACACGCCCTTCCTATTAAATCCTTTGTGGTCTGTGAGGCAGCAGCGACCCCTTGAGGTACCACCATTACATCCCTCCCCAACAAGGAGCATCATCGACCCGATGATGTACAAATGTCCCCCAAACACATAAAATGCTATGCTGCTAGTCTAGTTTCCAGTACAGGTTGTGGCAGCCTATGGGGATTTGAGTGTTGTCCTGCAGTTTTCCTTGCTGATCTCCGCGGCTCAGCAACTAAGGGGGTGCCAGTTTCCTTAGTGGGATTTTGGCCTGAGAGAGGCTGGATGTCAGACAACACTTCATCCGCAACATTCGCACCATCACAGTTTAACTCTCGTCCTGACTGTGGGTTGACCAAGTCACCCACTTCATCATTCACATCACAGTTAGTTGGTGTGCATTCTGCATTGGGACAATTCGAGGCATCAGCCTCAGTCCTACTCTCAGGAACACTCCTTAACTCAGTCCTATGTAATCGACGGAGGGGGGCCCTCCTGACCTACTGGAGCAACTGCATATACAACTCCTCTTGAGGGCGGGGGGCAAACTACCTGGTAAGGTGTGGGGTCCCAAAAATCCTGAATTTTATTCCTCCCTCTGACGGAATGGTTTCTTGTGTAAACCAAATCTCCCTCCTCAAAATCCGCAGCCATCCCTTGGTCATTTTCTCTCACTTCTCTCTCTGCTCTTTTCTTGTCAAGTTGCTTCTTTACAGTTTCGTACGCTACATTTAGAGATCTCTGATGTTCCTCCACCCACTCTTCCACAGTCAGGTCTGGCTCCGACTCATCTACTCCAACCAAAATATCTACCGGCAACCTTGGCTCCCTCCCAAACATTAAAAAGTAAGGGGACCTGCCGGTCGACTGATGCACTGTGGTGTTATATGCATAAGTTACCTGAGATAAGTGTCTGGGCCACCTACGCTTTTGTTCTGGTGGAAGAGCCCTTAACAGGTCATGTAAAGTACGATTAAATCTTTCACACTGACCGTTTCCCTGAGGGTGGTAAGGCGTGGTGCGACTTTTGTCAATATTGTAGACCTTACAGAGTTGCTGAACCAGGCCACTTTCAAAATTGCGCCCTTGGTCAGAATGGATACGGCTCGGTGGGCCGAATAACTGAAACCAATGCTTAACCAAGACATCTGCAACTGTACTAGCACGCTGATCTTTGGTGGCCACAGTCTGCGTATATTTTGAAAAAACATCCGTCATAACAAGAACATTTTCTTTTCCATCTGTCGAGGGCTCCAACACTGTAAAATCTATAGCCAATATTTCGTGAGGTCGGGATGCTTTGACTGTGCCTGTATAGGTCTTAACTTTGGGCAGCAAGGCTTTAGAAAGCACACACCTCTCACAGTTCCTACACCAATTCTCAACATCACTGTACATGTTGGGCCAGTAGTACCTGGAGCGAACCAATTGTAAAGTACGTTCTATGCCCTGATGACCATGCTCATCATGGAGGAAGCGGAGGACACGCTCCTGTAAACACTGAGGTAACACCAGCTGCTGGACCTCCCCTCCCCCATCAGGCCTATGAATGGACCGATAAAGTACAGACTCCCTCTTTCTGAGACGGGACCATTGACGAACCAGCTCTCTCGCACCCTTGGCAAGCTCTCGTCTCTCTTTAGCATTAGGCATCTGACCCACCTCCCAATACTTCAAAAGACTGCCAATAATAGGATCTTGGACTTGCAATGTAGATATGTCCGACAGTCCTGGTAACACACTTATCTCTGCCTGTATCCCGAAAAAACCCTCTTCCTCACTCAAAGAGTCCCCATCTGGGAAGTGGAGACGGGACAGTGCATCTGCGTTTGCATTTTGGGAACCCGGGCGGTACCTAATGGTCAAATCAAATGCTGCCAACTCAGAGACCCATCTCTGCTCTGTGGCGCCTAATTTTGCTGTTGCCAAATGGCTTAGTGGATTGTTGTCCGTGAAAACAGTACATTGATTCCCAAGTAGATATTCCCTGAACTTTTCCGTAACTGCCCATTTAAGACCTACAAGTTCAAGCTTCATAGAGCTGTAGTTATTCATATTGCGCTCTGTTGGCTTTAAACTCCGACTCGCAAAAGCAATGGGTCTCAACTTACCCCCATGCTCTTGTGATAGAACTGCACCCAGACCCCCATGGCTTGCGTCTACCTCCAAGACAAATGGCTTCTGGAAATCTGCATAAGCGAGAACAGGAGTTGTTATTAAGGCCATTTTGAGCTTGAGAAAACTTTCTTCACACTCAGGATCCCAGAACTCAACCAATGGCTTCCTTGGCGTTTTGCCCTTCCTTCCTGGTGGAAGAAGCTTTGCAACTAACCGATTCAAAGGGCCTGCCATTTTCGAGAATCCAGCAATAAATCGTCTGTAGTAAGAGGCAAAACCCAAGAATGATCGTAAGTCAGCCAAATTGTTGGGCTGTTTCCAGTCCTTCACTACTGCCACCTTTTCTGGATCTGTGGAAACCCCTTCTGCAGATACAACATGACCCAAATACTTGACTCGCTTTTGAAAAAAATTACATTTAGAGAACTTCACCTTTAAACCCTGAGTCTCTAGACGTGAAAAAATCTGCTCTAACCTTTCAAGATGCTGTTGCACAGAAGAAGAAAAAACTATTACATCGTCCAAGTACAACAATACCGATTGGTAGCGGCAATCACCAAAAAGACGCTCCATGAGCCGCTGGAAAGTTCCTGGCGCGTTGCATAAACCAAAAGGCATACGATTGAACTCAAATAAGCCAAAGGGTGTACAGAATGCTGTCTTTGATTTATCCTTTTCTGCCATTTCCACTTGGCTATAGCCACTAGCTAAATCAAGGGTAGAAAACCACTAGGCTCCAGCCAAAGCATCCAACGACTCCTCTATTCTAGGAAGAGGAAAGGCATCTTTTCTCGTTTTTGCATTTAATAGTCTGTAATCAACGCACATGCGCAATGTACCATCCTTTTTTAGTACCAAGACTATTGGCGAAGAATATGGGCTGCTGCTTTCACGAATTATTTGACTTTGCAACAATTGCTTAATATGATTGCGGGCCAATTCATACTGTGAAGGAGGGATTCTCCTATAAGCCTGACGCACCGGAGTGTCATCCAACAGTGGAATTTCATGGGTTATTAAATTTGTACACCCAACATCCAGATCACTTTTGGCAAACACTGTACTGTACTTTGTTAACAGGGCCCTTGCTTGTTGCCTCTCTTCCTCTCCCAAGTTTTCAAACTCTGGTACAGCCAGTTCATTTTCGTTTGGTGTCGAATCTTGACTCACAATAAACGCTGTACAAGTTTGAGAATCTACAGAAAATTGTATTTGTGACTGCTCCCCCAATACAACCTCCGCTGTTTGAACAGTTGCAATTATCCTACGAGGTGTTAACCAAACATCTGATGTGCCTACATTAGTAACTGGTACAAACGCCCTACCGCATTCTGCCTTTACCAAGGAAGGTGAGACCAACAATCCATCCGGCAGTGCGTTATGTTCAGGCCCCAGAGGTTCAACCATGAGATCTATGAGTTGATGCTGGGGCGCCTGTGGGCAACTCACGGGGACATACTTAAGACTTCCAGCTGGAATACAAAGTGGTCTCTTACCCTGGACTCTCACTAGATGGGGGTCTGGGGAACTGGTCATGGTCTCCATCACTTGGCAGTATCTTAGGACTCTCCTTAGCCCAGGCGGTGCAGACTGGACAACTGGTGCTTCCCATAAGTCGGGTCCATGTTGCTTCAACAGTTCGGAATAGAGAGGATTAAACACGTTCATTCCCAACACACCAGGTACAGCGGTTTTTTTCTGTTTCATGTAGTGATCGGAAGAGTCTTTCACAACTAGTTCACCCCGGCGGGGGAGAGACACCCCCAGGATGTGCAAGTCCAGCTCCATGTACCCCAAATAAGGGATGTTTAAACCATTTGCCGCTTTTAACCCAAGCCAACCACAATCCCTCAAACCCTCAGACAGATGAGAGAAGTTGCAGTGAAAAAAACTTTCTGTTACAGTTGTTACCATAGAGCCACTGTCCAATAGGCAAGGTACACTGACCCCAGCAAAATTTACCTCTGCCTCAAAACACTCCCCCACCAGACGGTTTATGTCAGAATCAACATTAACAGCCATATCTTTGGAGCCTTGTAATCCCCCCACCAGTGTTTGACTCTGCACACTGGCGGGTTCTAGTTTCCCGAAGGCTTGGGCTGATTTTGAGTTGTTGAGTCTATGGTTTCATTTTTGCCATTCGTTGGGCAGTTTCGTGCAATATGACCCGCCTGCTCACACTTAAAACAAATGGGCTTTCCGTCATTAGTTCGTCTGGGCCTATTGTATGGTGTTCGTGCTGGAGGCAAATGCTGTTGGGCCAGTGCCTTCATAACCAAATCCAACTGTGTCTGCTGGGCTTTCAAAAGCGACATAAATTCATTATATTGGGATGAACCAGAAAAAGCACTATCACAAGAGGCAACTGTTTCATTAGATGCCAAGCTGTATTCACTCCTCTGTTTGGGCGGACCCCCACATTGAGCCATCCACCGAGTGGCTTCAGCTCTAGCCTCACGGATAGTCCAGTTAGGGTTAACATTAACCAAGTCCCTTAACCTCATTTTTAAACTTGGGTCTCTAACCCCATCACAAAACTGGTCACGCAGATCTCTTGAGGCAGCTATAGAGGCAGCCTGTGCATCAGATTTACATATAGTGCTCATCAAGTCCATAAGGGAATGAGAAAAATCAATCAAAGACTCACCGTCCTGTTGTCTACGGTTGTAAAATTTTCGCTGTAATGCTACATGAGTATGCATGCATCCATAGACCTCTTTCAAAGTTTTAAAGATTGACTCCATACATTCCCTTTCAACTGCTGGTAAGAACTTTATCTCTGTGCGCGCAGCGCCCTCTAAATGGTTCAAAACAATTTGTGCACGCTCCTTCTCAGTTGCACCTCTAATTTGTGCAAAATGTCTTATTTGTTCGATCCACTCATCCAAAGTCCACAAGTCCTTGCCATCAACTTTGCCGGAGAATAATGGCAGCGTTCTGTCCTGTTGCACGTATATAACCGGGGCGTGCGGCTGTGGAGCAGAATGTCCTGTAGCTCCGGATGTAGACGGACTTTCCACGTCCCTGGCTCTCAGTGTCGCGAGCTCCGTTTCCAGTTCTTTAATGCGCAGTGACATGGCCCGCTGCTCAGCTTCATCCATAGCTGCACGACTGAGTCCACTGCGATACCACTGTCACCAGCGCGTGGTCCAATCCCACTGCTCCTGCTGTCCTTGAACTAATTTACCAAAAAAATAAATGGTCACTTCCCCAATTGTTTGTCGACAACGCCAAATGTTACTGTGGCAAGAGATGAACAGGCCAACAAATTTAAAGATATAGAAGTTATTTATTAATGGATCAAAAGAGGGTTAATTCCCCGAGGCATTTCCTGCATCAACCGCTGAAGGGACCAATCATCAACAATCTGAATTTGTGAACACCATACACGGCAGGCAAACCCGCAAAACCAACACACTTCACCGCAAGCTTTGGTTATTTCAAATAGCACCGCAATTAAATCCACACAGCAAACGATCAGACTGTCGAACATTCTACCGGAAGCGGCGATGAGTACTAGATACGGGGAAGTGACCAAAAACATGTAAACAAAACATACAAAAATAAGAAAAAAGAAATAAAACGAGTTAGTCCGTCCTGACAACTCCAAGGCTAAAACAGGCCACCGAGCGAACGGACTAACTCAAAACTCAAAACAAAACAAAGAAGGACAGCAGGAAACAATGATCACTGTGTGTCGTAGCCACCACACACACAGTCTGGCTCGACACCACCACACCACGGGTTAGCCGTCTAGCTTAAAAACTCCGTGTGGTCCTACCATAAAAATGACCAATTAAAACCCACCAATGAATAAAAACAAACAATTCAAACAAACAATGCAAACATTCTAAAACAACTTACCAACAAAACCCACAACCATGCACGGCGTGGGCCCAGCAATCACTCTGGCCTCCCACGGAAACTGGCACCTCACGGGAAAACACGCCCTTCCTATTAAATCCTTTGTGGTCTGTGAGGCAGCAGCGACCCCTTGAGGTACCACCATTACACTGAGTTTGTTCATGGTAAATCTGTCAAATTTAACGAAAATGAGAGCTGCTCAAAAGAGCCGATTTCAGTCATGAACGCTTTTTGCACCAGTGGGATTTTTATTTGAAGTGTCTTTATATTCATTTATGCACAAAGCTTTATTGTCATATATACTTTTCTAAGTCCTACTTCTCGTTTTGGAAACCTTTTCATGGAAAGAAAAGCTGATGATTTGGAGCTGGAGTGTGTAGAGATGCCAGGTCTCACCAGCTCTCGTTGCATAATGTTTTTAAAGCTTTTGCGAACGCTCTGTACCTTTGAGTATTTGCTTTTGAATATAGTTGATGCAGACGTGTGCAGAGCCAGGAGCCTCTTTCAGCGCGTCTCCGTGAGTTCAACCCGACATCTGCAGATTCAAACCATCCTTCAACACCGGCTTTCACTCGGAGCGAGAGGGAGATCAAAACACCAGCTGCAGCCTCCCAGCCCCGACATGGAGGCCTTTGGACACATTTTAAATGCTACAATTATCACATTATAAAGTTTAAGTTGTATTGACGATGTTCTAAAATTTAATGTCACAATCTCAGTCTGTAGAAGTTTGATTAGTCCAGGGGTGGCGAACCAATCAGAGTGCGGCTCTTTGCATGATTGGAGATGTTTAATACAATGCAGCTCTTTGCAAAACAATTGGTAAATGTTTCCCATAAACTGCAACAGTCTTTAAGCATCTTGAACAAAAATCCAACCATCGTCCTACAGACCCTATTTCCATCTCTACACACGAGTCCGTATCTCCCTCCTTTTCGAGGCGGCGTGTAAAAGGTGCTCGTGCAGCCTCACTCAAAGCAGGATGTCGGTTAAACAACAGGCAGTCAGATCGTGGCTCTGGGATCAGCTTCTGTGCTTTTCAGGTTCCTGATCAGCTGATCTTTATTTGATGAAATCTGGCCTCATGTTCACAGAAAAAGATCAAAATTAGGAAATGGAAAAAAGGGGAGCTCTTATGTAGCGTATGATGTGAAGCGCGACATCGTAACACGGAAATACGCAAAGTCATGACTTTTCTTCCACTTATGACTTTTCTTCCACTTATGACAGTAACTGTAACAAATGCAACTTAAAACAGACTCTCAGAAGTCCTGCAGAGGCGTCTGATTAAACTTTAGGAACTTTGTGCAGCCGAGAGTGCGTTCTCTCTGCACAGTCCAGTCAGGACCGAGCTGCACTGAGCGCACAGGCCAGGGACGGATCAGAGAAGGGGGCTCAGTGGGCAGGGCCCCACATACAAACACACTCCAGCATTAAAAAAAAAAAAAATTAAACAAATAATAATTCTGTTTCAGTCAGAGCAGAACAGCGCAAAATTTCAGTTAATATACATGTATTTCAATCATGGTGAGGAGTAAAACCATTAAATCTAACACAATTATAAAAAAAAAAAAAAGGAAAAAGGCGAGGCATAAAGTTATAGTTTATTGTGATAAATAAAACGGTCACATTCTATTTAATCAGAATAAACTACCGCCCCTAGATCTCGCTAATGGTCGGTGCCTTTGTGGCTCTTCACAGGATCAAGGTTGAAAATGTCGGCTCTTGGTCTCTGACTAGTTAGCCAGCCCTGGATTAGTCATTACAATGCCCAAATCTAACCTAGACAATAACAGATTTATATCAGAGCAACTGGTCTGGAATGGCTCCTGTTGAAATCATTAAAAGCATGGACTTTTAGCCACGCAGTAGAGCAGGCCCTAAGTTTATATCACAAAAGAGAAATATCACGATATGATGACAAGCACACACTCAGAAGGAGAAGCGAGGTGTGGATGAGCCAGGGCTGAAGCTTTTAGAATCCTCAAACAACTTTTCAATCATGGCTGGTTGACTGGTTTTTACCGTGCTAAGGAAAGCACACAAATAATATCTGCTCCTGTCCTAGTTTTACGTCTATGGAGAGTTAGCCATGTCTCCTTGAAATAAACATAATTAACTTGTTGGCATGGTTAAAGCTTCCTTCATTCACTAATTTCATTTTATTAGTCAGTTTTGATACTGAGTTTAGCGTTAGCGTCTGCTCCTGGTCTTGACTGCAGTCATGGCCAATGATTGGAGCTCGGGTTTAAAGCTTAAACAACAAATTGCTTTAATTGTTCTTCTGCCTATTATGTAGTTTTGTAAATGTGCACACAAACAGACCTTTCTTTCTTCGCACACTGCAAAAAGTATTTAACTAGATCAGTATAAACATCTCAATTTGAGCATAATAATCCACATTTTAGTTGTTGGTTCTCGGGCGTTTGTCCTGGATTATTTCACTTGTTCTGAGATGTTTCTGACTCGTTTCGATACATTTCGTTCTTATTTCAGGTCATTTTCTTTGCCAATGGGGAAAGAAAATTGGTCTTATCTCATTGGCAATTTTACTTTCTTATTTCAAGCGAGATTTACCCTAGAACTGGTCTGAAATGTCCTCAAACAAGCAAAAGTAAAAACAAGTAAACTCGGTCCGATCAGGAAAAGTGTCTAAATGAGTGAAAACCGCTCAAAACAAGAAACATTTCCTCAATTCAAGTCATTTAAAGCAGTACAAAGTAACTCTTCTCCCTAGAGGCCATAAGCGCAACTGCAGGTGTAGTAGCAACGTACAAGTTTTTAACTTATTAATTGTCTTGGAGAGTAGACAGGAAAGGTGAAGGGAGAGAGGGTTACTGTGCATCCAATTATACAATGGAAATATTTTTTTTCACTCAAACTTGGCTGTAAATACTGTTTAAAGTGACGTTAGCCCGCAGTTAGCTTTGCCCGTTAGCATGTTAGCTTCTTCTTCGTGATTACATTAGTGTGTATTGCTTGCTCCGCACCGGTGGCAGTCAAGTTGCAAACATGGTTTTCTGGCCAGAGACACCAGGGGGAGATGAAAGACCCTCCAATCATCCCATAAACACTTGTATTACCCCCACAGGGACTACGAAAAGGATTTATTAAGGTAAACACGTTACTTAGTACTGCTTTAAGCCAATGCTTGATATTTACTTTTTGTAGTGCAGCGTCTTTAACAAGTTGCGATGAATCTGTGGGTCTTTTGTTTGTCTGTCTTTGGTGAGTTTTCTCTTTTTTCCCCTCATCTTTATGGCATCATTTTTGCAGGGTCAGCACTATGTTCCACATATGTTCCCCGGTTCCTATGTTCCCCCAGCAACAGAAGTATCCTTAAGGCGAGACACGGCAGGTGAAAGTATTGATGTTTCACGCAGTGGTGGAAGTGGAGATTTGTATCTGTTTTCCTCCCTTTACATCTTAGTTTTCATGTCAGATATAAAAATGATGATGTTTATTTTATGATGTTTTGTCTGCGAGGTGGGGGCGACCCGGAAGTAGCTGCTGCGCCGCGTAGAAACGTGTCCTGCTAAGGGGCCCCGTGATGACGCTTTCACCCAAATATGGTGTTTTTCCTCCTACGAGACGCTGGAGCGGAAAAGTGGAAGAACGGGCCGAGCATGCGCACTCGCTACAAAACTTCAGGGCTGGTTTTCTCTGAATGAGAGAAGCCGCACTCGGGCAGAGCCTGAGCCCTTATAGAAGCTCCCACAGACTCCAAACTTTACAGGCTGAGACACAACAAGAGTTTGAAGGTTTTTTCAGAAGGATTTTTTAATATCTAATTCCTAGCCTGATTTATTCAGCTTTGAAACAAAAAAAAAAAGTTTTTACAGATTTTTTCACTGATGATTAGTTTATTGAAAAACTAAACAAAATATCCAAAATCCCCTCTGAAAAAATCTTAGTTACTAATATGTCAATAAGATAAAACCATAAATTTTAATCTGGCTCAACTCATTATTTTGATTTCCCAAAATATCGGCAATTTTGGCCATTTTAATGCTCAAAATGCCTTATTTTTTTGTGAAAACATAAAATGACAGAAAAAATGCAATACATTTTTTTCTCATATTTATATCTGTGATGTTCAGCAAAAGTTTCAAACTGACATCTCTACATTTATGTTTTTCCCCTATTCACCTGCAGTGTCTCGCCTTAAGGTTAGTGGCTGGGGCAGGGTCAGGGTTAGGTTAATTGATACGTGTATGACATTTCATTGGTTGTTGGTTGATGTGCCAACATTTAGCAAACAAGTTCAATGAGATGGATAGTTCAAACAGACTATTATTATTATTTTTCTTTTATAAGACCACCTCCACAAAATCTTCTCAAACGAACAGGCATGATGAGCAGGCCATTCACTCAAACATAAATATTACATCAGTTAAATATTATGTGCATGTTAAGGTTCTTTTAAAGGAGTCGGTTGTGGACATGTTGTTTATAGCTGGAGCTAAATGATTCCAGAGGGAAAGCCCTGTCTCTGTATTGCAGTGAGCTTTGATTGGCTGAGGTTCCACTGAAGGTCAGAAGCAAGTCTCTGCAGTGCCATGAACATCTGGGGAACACATGGACAAATGGTCATAAGCTCTGGGCATCTGGGAGAGTCACCCTGAATAAGACCCACAGCAGTGTCTCCCCCACGGCCAGGATTCTCCAAACACTCCATCGCAGCCTCCAAAAAGTAAATGCCACGTCAATCTCGAATAATGGCAATGAAAGACTCAAAGGCTCAAAAATGGTTTAAAGTATGTAGAAAGCTTGTCACCTAAGGATGCGGCGCTTATTTAAAGGGGCTACATGAAAGTTAGACATTTTATACTCACTACTGCCACCTCAGGTCATACGTGTAACTGCAGCTTCTATATTAAGCTCGTGCATGTCGGCACTTCGGACCCGAATTAACACCTTTTTGAGTGACAGTGCAGGATTTTAGAGCCAGGTCTGGGCTCATTCTTCACTTTAGGACATTGTTGGAACATGTAGGGGAGGGAAATACTCAATTTCAACATTATTAAACTCTGTATAGTCCCTTTAAGGAAACTCTCTTCAAGTACAGGTGAACATTTAGGTCTACAATTATATTTATCTACTTCTTAAATACTGGAACTAACGTTAGTTTGGAGGGGTGTAAAACCTGCACCACCTAAAGGCCAACACATGTCCATGTGCCATGTCAACACACTTCAAAGACTTTTCTCAAACTGTGAGGCGCTTAAGCATTTGATTTATCCGTTTATCATGATTAAAATAAGACATGTCAGTCATTGTTGTAAGAGAGATAGCATGACGATGCTTTCTCTTTTATCAGCTTCTCCTATCGTCTCTTCTAACAAAGTTTATTGCGGTCTCTCTGTGTGTCAGGTGTCAGAGACATGACAGTCACTACAGAAGTACAAAAACCATGTGTTTTCCTCTCTCCGCGTCTGGATTAAGTAAATCCGAATCATGGCGCAGCTTTCTTATACAGTTTTCCAGTTGTTTTTCACTGAGCCTTTACCTGCTGTAATCTAGTATGCATTTGTGACCTGAGGTACTTTAAAAAAAAGAATTAACCCAAAGATAAAACCAGGATAAAACCAAAGGATACGCAGATAAGGATTTGTAAAAAAAACTGAGGCAGAGACAGTGCTTTTAAAATATGTAATTAAAAGTTTATTTAAAAGGACCAGGAGTTCGATATTTAAAAATATGTATTACTATGATTAAAATTTATATTAAAAATGGCCAATGTTAAAAGTGCAAAATTACAAATAAAACCTTGCAGCCCCTGGGCCAGCACCAAAGGAAATCTGGAAAACACAAATAACCGTTAGAAAATAACCAAACTTGGATGGCTTGAGAGGGGGGAGCCCCACCCCAAACAAAACTGAAAGTGCTCCCCACAAACACACACACACTAAATAACAAAAACAACAAAAATCCCAAGTGCAAAACAGAGAAAACGGGCCGAATCCCCCACTCAAGCACATCCAAGGGAACTGAAATCTAAAGACTAAAAGACCCAGGGACTGCTGTACAAAACTGGCGCAGAGCTAAAAGGGTTTAAAAGGCTACAAAAACAAACTCAAATACAACCAAAATAAACCCTAAAACGAACTCTAAACAAAACAGTAGCTAAAATCTGCAATTAAAGGGGAAACAACGTTAAAACCGAAATATAATGAATGTAAACAAAAGATTAAACGCTTGTCCCACCTTAAAACTGGTATAAAAACGGGGGGAAATAGCCGCCACCGGAGTACGTTAAAACAAGCTCTATAACCAGAAAGATAAAAGGAACATTAAAAATACTAAAACCGAGAGTTAAAAACGCACCTGTCACCAGCCAGCAGTTGAGAGTGAGTGCCAGGCGCGGGGGAGATTTAAAGAGGCCGCTTCCGCCATTAGGCAGGAAGCGGCCTCACCCAATAGTTTTGGGAGGGAGCCCCCTACTGTCCGCTACACATACGTCATATGAAATGGGCCAATTAAGATGCCAATTCTCACAGGACTAATATCATCACAGACCTCAGTGTTCGGCCAAATATAATAATAATAATAATAATAATGCATCGGTTTTATATAGCGCTTTTCTGGACACTCAAAGACGCTTTACATTGCACTATTCATTCACTCCATACTTGGTGGTGGTAAGCTACTATTGTAGCCACAGCTGCCCTGGGGTAGACTGACGGAAGCGAGGCAACCAGTCTGCGCCATCGGCCCCTCCGACCACCACCAACCACTCACTCACTCACTACATTCGCTAGGCTTCCTGGTGTTACCAAACGGTCTCCCATCCAAGTACCGACCAGGCCCTTCCCTGCTGAGCTTCCAAGGTCTGACGGGATTGGGCATAGCAAAGGCGGTATGACCAAATATAGTCGGTCATTTGCTGAGGGAATTTGTACTTGAAAAATTACCAACATGGCCTTTTCACACGGACTAACATTACAGACAATCTCCACAATTATTACAATTTGCAAGTTTTCCTCAGGTAAATCTACTTCAGTGTGAAGAGGGCTTTTGTTGAGTCATTCTATAGTGTCCTTTAGGCCAGTGCTTCTCAACCTGGGGGTCGGGACAAATGTGGGGTGTCGCCAGATCATTTAGATAAAATAGCCATATTTTCATTAGCATATAATCTGATGTTTTATTGTAGCATGTGTGTGCTATTTTGCCATTATTTGTTTGTAGTTTGATGAATTTCATTTTAGCCATTAGTTTTTGTTTTTTTGTTTTGTTTTTTAAACCCCTTAACTCCCACCCGAACCGAGCACAATTTCTCCAGTTTGGCTTTACCCCAGTCCAAAAGCTTCTGGAAAAAAAGCTGTGACGAAAACAATGATGGAAATGGGACAAAAAAGTGACGAAAAATGTGTGAAAAAGTGGCAAAAATGTCACAAGAAATTGAGAAAAAATTGAAAAAAAAAATTGAAAAAAAAAATTGAAAAAAAAAATGTGACAAAAATGTGATAAAATTTGACCAAAAAATGACAAAAATGTGACAAAAAAATTACAAAAAATTGACAAACCCATTACAAAAATGTGAGAATTTTTTTTACAAAAAATAAAATAAAAAATTGACTAAAATTTACGAAAAAATGACAAAAATTGGACAAAAAAATTACAAAAACGTGACAAAAATGTGATAAAAAATGTGACAAAAAAATAATAAAAAATTGACAAAAATTGACGAAAAATGACAAAAATTGGACAAAAAAATGACAAAAATGTGATAAAAAATTTGACCAAAAAAAATAACTTTTAAAAAAATGGACAAAAAAATTACAAAAATTTGATAAAAAAATTGACAAAAAAATGAGAAAAATGTGACAAAATGTGACACAAAAATTACAAAAATTTGATAAAAATGTGACAAAAATGTGACAAAAATTTGACCAAATAATGTGACAAAAAAAATGACAAAAATCTGATTTAAAAAAATGACGAAAAAATGACAGAAATGTGATAAAAATTTGACAAAAAAATGACAAAAAGTTACAGAAAAGAGTTGAACACCCAACAAAAAAATGATGGAAAAAAAGTGTGATGACGTGAGGAAAAAGATCCTCTCAGTTCAGGCGGGAGTTAAGAGGTTAAGAATGATGTAGGCTACTCACGGTGTGACCCGAGCAGGGGTCACGGATCCCTTTTACTGTTAAAATGGGGGTTGCGGCGCCAAAAGGTTGAGAACCACTGCTTAGGCCATGTCATCATTGTCAGGTTTGTTCAAACATGGACCGCGATATCTCTTGTCTCGCCCCTGCCAGCTCCTCACAGGCAAAGTCTGAAATCTGTTCATTATTTGATGCACATTCATCATTTCTAAATCTTCTAATTATAAATGTGACTGAGTGAATGTGTTCACTACAGAGCAGTTTAAGAAGTACCAGTCAGACAGTCAGCACCGACTCCGTCAGGGCTGTTTTCCAACGTTAACTCTGGAAAAAGACACATTGAAAACTCCACAAAAGCACCTCCAGTTGTTCCAAGTCTGATGTGGCGTCTGGAACATCGTGACGACCTCGGCTCACTTCAGTCTCGTTCACATCCGCACAAAAGTTCAAGTGGCAGAGCTTTGGAGAGAAAGGTAATTTGCTTTTTGGTATCCTACTGTTTGCAGATCAGGTTATTTTTACCATAATTTCATCTTTTTTCCATTTTGGAGGAAAAGACATTTTTGGACATACAATTTCACAAGTCTGAATCGTATTTTGGTTGCGGCTTGTCATCCCAGGATGGATGGTAAATATTCCCCCGATGTTAATCTTGGGTATTTCTTCAAACTCCGCGGTCCTCAGGTGATTCTAGTCGGAGTTTTGCAAAGTTCTGTCCGTGCTTAAACTATGGTAATAATATCTTGCATCAAAGCATTTCTCCAACGCAAATACTCGTTGTTTATCCATTTTAAAATCATAAAAGAGAAAACTATGACGTTACACAGACGCCCTCACTGTCATGGCGATGTTTTAGGCAAGGCAAGTTTATTTGTAGAGCACAATTCATACACAAGGCAATTCAAAGTGCTTCACAGTTGCATAGATACAAGAAAACAAATACAACCAATAAAAACATCAACATAGAATTAGTCAATTACAGTAAGAGGCAAGAGTGCAGATAAAATACTTTCAGTTATATGCATTTTCAAGTCTTGTTTGGACTCGATCTGTCTTGAGCACTATTTCACTCTGTCTTGAGCACTATTTTTAAGTCTTGTTTTGACTCGCTCTGTTTTGAGCACTATTTTTAAGTCTTGTTTTGACTCGCTCTGTCTTGAGCACTATTTCACTCTGTCTTGAGCACTATTTTTGAATCTTGTTTTGACTCGCCTGTCTTGACACCATTTTTAAGTCTTGTTTTGACTCGCTCTGTCTTGAGCACTATTTCACTCTGTCTTGAGCACTATTTTTAAGTCTTGAAGTCTTGTTTTGACTCACTCTGTCTTGAGCACTATTTCACTCCGTCTTGAGCACTATTTTTGAATCTTGTTTTGACTCGCTCTGTCTTGACACTATTTTTAAGCCTTGTTTTGACTCGCTCTGTCTTGAGCACTATTTCACTCTGTCTTGAGCACTATTTTTAAGTCTTGTTTTGACTCGCTCTGTCTTGAGCACTATTTTTAAGTCTTGTTTTGACTCGCTCTGTCTTGAGCACTATTTCACTCTGTCTTGAGCACTATTTTTAAGTCTTGAAGTCTTGTTTTGACTCAATCTGTCTTGAGCACTATTTCACTCCGTCTTGAGCACTATTTTTGAATCTTGTTTTGACTCGCTCTGTCTTGAGCACTATTTTTAAGTCTTGTTTTGACTCGCTCTGTCTTGAGCACTATTTCACTCTGTCTTGAGCACTATTTTTAAGTCTTGTTTTGACTCGCTCTGTCTTGAGCACTATTTCACTCTGTCTTGAGCACTATTTCACTCTGTCTTGAGAACTATTTCACTCTGTCTTGAGCACTATTTTTAAGTCTTGAAGTCTTGTTTTGACTCAATCTGTCTTGAGCCCTATTTCACTCCGTCTTGAGCACTATTTTTGAATCTTGTTTTGACTCGCTCTGTCTTGAGCACTATTTTTAAGTCTTGTTTTGACTCGCTCTGTCTTGAGCACTATTTTTAAGTCTTGTTTTGACTCGCTCTGTCTTGAGCACTATTTTTAAGTCTTGTTTTGACTCGCTCTGTCTTGAGCACTATTTCACTCTGTCATGAGCACTATTTTTAAGTCTTGTTTTGACTCGCTCTGTCTTGAGCACTATTTCACTCTGTCTTGAGCACTATTTTTGAATCTTGTTTTGACTCGCCTGTCTTGACACCATTTTTAAGTCTTGTTTTGACTCGCTCTGTCTTGAGCACTATTTCACTCTGTCTTGAGCACTATTTTTAAGTCTTGAAGTCTTGTTTTGACTCACTCTGTCTTGAGCACTATTTCACTCCGTCTTGAGCACTATTTTTGAATCTTGTTTTGACTCGCTCTGTCTTGACACTATTTTTAAGCCTTGTTTTGACTCGCTCTGTCTTGAGCACTATTTCACTCTGTCTTGAGCACTATTTTTAAGTCTTGTTTTGACTCGCTCTGTCTTGAGCACTATTTTTAAGTCTTGTTTTGACTCGCTCTGTCTTGAGCACTATTTCA
Organism: Gobius niger; assembly: GCF_951799975.1. Classification (NCBI taxonomy): domain Eukaryota; kingdom Metazoa; phylum Chordata; class Actinopteri; order Gobiiformes; family Gobiidae; genus Gobius; species Gobius niger. The sequence continues at coordinate 3,150,035 of NC_136873.1, read as the reverse complement.
CTCTGTCTTGAGCACTATTTTTGAATCTTGTTTTGACTCGCTCTGTCTTGAGCACTATTTTTAAGTCTTGTTTTGACTCGCTCTGTCTTGAGCACTATTTCACTCCGTCTTGAGCACTATTTTTAAGTCTTGTTTTGACTCGCTCTGTCTTGAGCACTATTTTTAAGTCTTGTTTTGACTCGCTCTGTCTTGAGCACTATTTCACTCTGTCTTGAGCACTATTTTTAAGTCTTGAAGTCTTGTTTTGACTCAATCTGTCTTGAGCACTATTTCACTCCGTCTTGAGCACTATTTTTGAATCTTGTTTTGACTCGCTCTGTCTTGAGCACTATTTTTAAGTCTTGTTTTGACTCGCTCTGTCTTGAGCACTATTTCACTCTGTCTTGAGCACTATTTTTAAGTCTTGTTTTGACTCGCTCTGTCTTGAGCACTATTTCACTCTGTCTTGAGCACTATTTTTGAATCTTGTTTTGACTCGCCTGTCTTGACACCATTTTTAAGTCTTGTTTTGACTCGCTCTGTCTTGAGCACTATTTCACTCTGTCTTGAGCACTATTTTTAAGTCTTGAAGTCTTGTTTTGACTCACTCTGTCTTGAGCACTATTTCACTCCGTCTTGAGCACTATTTTTGAATCTTGTTTTGACTCGCTCTGTCTTGACACTATTTTTAAGCCTTGTTTTGACTCGCTCTGTCTTGAGCACTATTTCACTCTGTCTTGAGCACTATTTTTAAGTCTTGTTTTGACTCGCTCTGTCTTGAGCACTATTTTTAAGTCTTGTTTTGACTCGCTCTGTCTTGAGCACTATTTCACTCTGTCTTGAGCACTATTTTTGAATCTTGTTTTGACTCGCTCTGTCTTGAGCACTATTTTTAAGTCTTGTTTTGACTCGCTCTGTCTTGAGCACTATTTTTAAGTCTTGTTTTGACTCGCTCTGTCTTGAGCACTATTTCACTCTGTCTTGAGCACTATTTTTAAGTCTTGAAGTCTTGTTTTGACTCAATCTGTCTTGAGCACTATTTCACTCCGTCTTGAGCACTATTTTTGAATCTTGTTTTGACTCGCTCTGTCTTGAGCACTATTTTTAAGTCTTGTTTTGACTCGCTCTGTCTTGAGCACTATTTTTAAGTCTTGTTTTGACTCGCTCTGTCTTGAGCACTATTTCACTCTGTCTTGAGCACTATTTTTAAGTCTTGTTTTGACTCGCTCTGTCTTGAGCACTATTTCACTCTGTTATGAGCACTATTTTTAAGTCTTGTTTTGACTCGCTCTGTCTTGAGCACTATTTCACTCTGTCTTGAGCACTATTTTTGAATCTTGTTTTGACTCGCTCTGTCTTGACACTATTTTTAAGTCTTGTTTTGACTCGCTCTGTCTTGAGCACTATTTCACTCTGTCTTGAGCACTATTTTTGAATCTTGTTTTGACTCGCCTGTCTTGACACCATTTTTAAGTCTTGTTTTGACTCGCTCTGTCTTGAGCACTATTTCACTCTGTCTTGAGCACTATTTTTAAGTCTTGAAGTCTTGTTTTGACTCACTCTGTCTTGAGCACTATTTCACTCCGTCTTGAGCACTATTTTTGAATCTTGTTTTGACTCGCTCTGTCTTGACACTATTTTTAAGCCTTGTTTTGACTCGCTCTGTCTTGAGCACTATTTCACTCTGTCTTGAGCACTATTTTTAAGTCTTGTTTTGACTCGCTCTGTCTTGAGCACTATTTTTAAGTCTTGTTTTGACTCGCTCTGTCTTGAGCACTATTTCACTCTGTCTTGAGCACTATTTTTGAATCTTGTTTTGACTCGCTCTGTCTTGAGCACTATTTCACTCTGTCTTGAGCACTATTTTTAAGTCTTGTTTTGACTCGCTCTGTCTTGAGCACTATTTCACTCCGTCTTGAGCACTATTTTTAAGTCTTGTTTTGACTCGCTCTGTCTTAAGCACTATTTTTAAGTCTTGTTTTGACTCGCTCTGTCTTGAGCACTATTTCACTCTGTCTTGAGCACTATTTTTAAGTCTTGAAGTCTTGTTTTGACTCAATCTGTCTTGAGCACTATTTCACTCCGTCTTGAGCACTATTTTTGAATCTTGTTTTGACTCGCTCTGTCTTGAGCACTATTTTTAAGTCTTGTTTTGACTCGCTCTGTCTTGAGCACTATTTTTAAGTCTTGTTTTGACTCGCTCTGTCTTGAGCACTATTTCGCTCTGTCTTGAGCACTATTTCGCTCTGTCTTGAGCACTATTTTTAAGTCTTGTTTTGACTCGCTCTGTCTTGAGCACTATTTCGCTCTGTCTTGAGCACTATTTTTCTTGCTCGTTCACACAGAGTTACCTAACCTCTGTTTTTGTCGCTCCTTCTCCTCTGGGCATCAACATAAAATTAATCAATTACAGTAAAAGGCGAGAGTGCAGATAAAATACATTCAGTCATATGCAAAAATACATTCAGTTATAGCAAAACATGGCTGCTCTGAGGGAACGTTTGGATGCGTTTGGGGCAAAGGTTAGACGGAGGAGGAGCCTCAGAGCGAACCGATTAAAAGAAGAAGGAAGCTGCTCAATCCCAGAGACGAGATGTTGTTCGTCGTAGCATGCGGAAAGAAACTACCCCTATCCATTAGTTGTTGCCGTTGCTGATCATAGAAATGACCTGGTGAACTGCCTTCTACAAAAGCCACAGATGAACCACGTGCACTGTTTGTAAAAGCCATAAGCATCAGTGTGCGACTGCCTAAACATTCCTGCCAAGTCCCCCAGATTGAAGGAGCAGTCGCCGGCGTGTGGGACGTGTTGGCGAACGTCCTGCTCGGCACAACAGTCCTTTCTGTGTGGCTCTGGACTGAACACAAGGCATCGCTTCATGCACCGCTGAATGATGACATCTGTGTTCAGCCGCTTATCCAGTGGAATACATACAGCACATGCTTTTGTTACTGTGAGGGGCCGCTGTGTGTGGGCGCTCAGGCCATTCTTTATCTGCCCCGTAGTTTCATGCTAAAACACATTGATCTAACATTGTATGGATACTCTAAATGTGCTTCATTAAGACAATCATACTCTTTTTGGGTAAGTTCAGACCGTCTTGAAAGAAGATCGGCAATGGAACAAGCTTGAATTCACTTAAAGTAACTTAAAGTAAGACAAAACCCCTTGAAATGGAAGAAAAATCAGTCTAAATCTACTCAAAATCAGTAAACATTTCATACATTAAGATTTGTACACTTTATTTATCCAGGAAGGCCCACTGAGATTTCCAGGCTCTAATAAAAACAAGGAAAAAAATCTTAAAATAATATATTTTGTCTTGTTTTAAGGAAAATAATTCTGCCAATGGGGTCAGCATTTTTTTCCTTGCTAAGAATTCTTATTTCTAGAATATTTGTCTCATCATAAAACAAGAAAGAAACACTAAATTTAAGCAAATAAATAGCTAGAATTAAGCAAAATGGAATAATTTAAGGAAAACACTCTTGTTTAGTGAAAAATTGTGGGATATTTTACTTAAATGTTGCTTGATTGAAGTAAAATGTTCTAAATTACACACATTTTTGAGTAAAATGTTCTTAATAAATACTAATTTAAGGAAAATTTTGCCCACGCCCCGGGGACCCGTCTCCATGATGTGGAGCCAGGCTGATGGTCAGAGGATTCACCTATTGTACATGTTTTTAGTGGTAGGGGAAACGTACACAGACACGGGGAGAACATGCTCCACACAGAAAGGCCCCGTCCTGGTGGGAATCAAACCCGGGACCTTCGAGCTGTGAAGCTGAGGCTCTAACCGCTGTGCCACCGAGCCGCCCACTTTAAAGAATGGAATGTATTATCTCTCTGTGAGAAGCAGTTCTTACATTAAGAGTTGTTGATCTTCATTTTTCTTAAAATAAGAAAAAATATTCTTTGTCTAAAACTGAAGAAGATTCAAAAAGTTTTTCTTTCTTGTTACAAGAAAAATTATCATGTTTTTTAGCAAATTGATCTGAACAAGAAATGGCTAGATTTTATTTCCTAAAACAAGATTTTTTTTCTCAAGAAAACTTTGCTACACAAAACATTATTACTTTTTAGGGAAAAAATAAGAACTTATTTCTTAAAGTAAGACATTTTTTACTTGCTTAGAATCCTCTCTTTGCAGTGTAATGTGTTTTGTAGTGATGGGGAATCGTGAGGAGGAGCTACATGACCCACACGGCCCTGGTACAAGTTTCACTGCCCACAGACTGACTACATAAAGCAGTGCTTCCCAACCGGGGTACGGGGACCCCAGAGGGCGGGGGATCCTTGGAATTATTTCAGATCAAAAAGGATAGGATTTGAAAAGAAAAGTAAATGTTAGTAGTATTTTACTGTAAAAAGTACATTTAAGAGTGTTTTAGTTCTATCAGCTCAGGTGGATCACTGACTTCCTGACGGACCAGAGACAGTAGTGATGGGATTTATGGCTCTTTGAAAGGAGCCGTTCATTCGGGAGCCGTTCACTTTAAAGAGCCGTTCAAAAGTTCAAGAGTTTTTTTGAACGAAATTGTCACTATTTCACACAATATAGCATTGATATTTCCCTCTATAGAGTTTGTTATCACAAAAAACAATCACACGACCTGATTAAGCTTCTATTGCTCTCATTCACGTAACTTTTAATATTCCTCTATCTCCCTCGTGCAAGAGGGGGGGGGCTTAAGTAAAAGACGTCGAGCTTCAACGCGATCTCTGCTGTAACCATTGTTTATTATTTCATTAGGACTTTCATTTCTCAAACTCGTTGCCTTATGCATTGGCGCTGATTCACAAACTGTCCCTCTGCCACTCCTCTCTCCGTCCGCCCCACTCCAGCCGTGACTTTTGTTTTGCAAAATATGCGTGCACAACTAAGTGACGCCCCGATCGTTCACTGTAAAGACTCGTTCAAAAGAGCCGGATCGTTCACATCACTAAGAGACAGGAAGTGCGGCCGGGGAAGATCGTCTCGGACGCTCAGACTCCAAACACTGGCTCTCCTCAGGGCTGTGTACTTAACCCCCTACTTAACTCCTCTCTTTTCACAAACTGCTGCACCTCCACTCACCAGTCCGAAAAACTGATCAGGTTTGCGGACGACACCGCCCTCATCGAGCTCATCTCGGACGGTGACGAGTCCGCCTACAGGAGAGAGGTGGACCGACCCAGAAGACAGTGGAGATGATCGTGGACTTCCATTTTCTGGGCACCACCATCACCCAGGACCTCACATGGGAGCCAACCATCAGCTCTCTCATCGTGAAGGCCCAGCAGAGGAGGTTCTTCCTGCGGCAGCTGAGGAAACTTAAGCCTCGAGTCCTTCCTCACTTCCTCCATCATCGTGTGGTACCCTGGCCTGACTCAGATGGTAGTTATCTTTATCATAGTTTAATCTTCGTATGCGTATAGTCTTATAGTTTTAAGTTTTTATAGTTTATCATTTATCTGATTTGAAGGTGAGACACTGCAGGTGAATGGGGAAAAAATGTATATTTACAGATATCAATTTGAAACTGTTGCTGTCGATCACTGGCATAAATGTGAGAAAAAAATACAAGTTTTCTGTCATTTTATCTTTTCATATAAGAACAAGGTGTTTTATGCCTAAAAATGCCCCAGTTACATTAAAATTGATGTTTTCATTTTATTGATAAATGAGTTGCCAAGACTTTCTCAGAGGGGATTTTGGATTTCTTGTTTAGTTTTAAAATAAGCTGTTTTTTAGTGGAAAAATTTGGTAAAAATTTAATTTCGCCTTAATTTTTTGACATTCAAAACTCAATAAATGGGGCTTAAGGGATTAAATAATAAAAAATCCCTCTGAAAAAATCTTCCAAATATTGTTCAGTCCAAGGCTGGAAAATGTGAAGTCTTTAGGTCCGACTGACGTGGACATAGTGTCGCCACAATGACAGAAAAATGTGTTTGGAGAAAAAGGCCCTTGAAATTGCATTCTCCCATATAAGTCTATGGGGGAACATTGAATCAGCGCAATATTTAAACATGTTATTGTGAAGATTAGGCATATTTTCTGTTTCCGGGTGAAAGCTTATATGTTCAGAGACCAATTTGGCCCAAAACCTGAAAACTGAAAAAATTGAGTTTTGCCTGTAGTGTCTCCCCTTAAGTACAGTTTTGTCCACCAGGCTATTAGGAAGCTGAACTCCCTCCCTTCACTGCCCTCCCTGTGCGTCCACCACTTACCCCAGCACCCCCTGCCCCACACCAAGGACTTGAGGGAAACAGAAATTTTGATTCATATGAAGTGACAATATTGAATCTTTATCAGAATCTTTATCAGATTTTGACACTTTTCGAACCCATGGCTCTCTCTTTGCACAGGCATTTGTTTATGTTCTTCAGGGGTGTTGTTTGAACGTCACCCGCGCCTGCAGTTGTGTAACCGTCCCATAGATGAAGATAATAAAGATAATAAAGATAATGACACGCTTTACTTTGGCAAACGGACCAATCGCGTCTGCGTTACATAAACTCCGCGTGTGACTTTACGACGAACGCGGCTCATAAAAACAGGATTACGCCCAGATATGTTCATTCAGGGGAAGTTTACTCTGGGCTTTGGTCTAATCAGATCCACAGAGCCGAACTTTACACGAGCTTCAGGGAATCATCTGACACGAGAGAGAAGTCTTTGTTTTGGTTTCTGGAAAATCGACCGCATTTGACCCATCTTTCTTTGCCGTCCCACAGAAAATGTTACACAACTCTGATAACACGTGCTATGTAGCGAAAGAAAGATCTTAGTCTCTGCTTTCATTTCATTATTGTTTTAAATTGAGGAAGGAAACCAGTCCTCGAAGCTCTTCCTGTCCCTGTGTGGTCCCAAACTAAGACCAAAGTCCCAGATCCAAATCCAAACACTGGCCTGGTTTTACCCTCATCATGAGTCGAGTGGACCCCCCTCGGCTCGGCCCGATTCCATGGACTGAGCTGGAGGTCAGGCTGGGGTCAATGTGGTGATGTGTCTATAGATTTGGCGCTTTAAGTGTCAGTCAAAATGTTTTACAAATTGAATAATCTGCATATATACATAGGTCTGAATTTTGAAGTATTTTTCTTTTTCTGAAGTCCCTCTCTTTGCTGATCACAGACACTCATCAGAATCCCCAGGCTCTCACTTTGACCGGCCTTCCTGTGGACTGGCCTGTCAGGTCCAATCAGAAGGGGAAGGGGAGGGATTTGATTGTTTACTTTCAAAATTACTCTCTCTCTCTCTTTTAGGGTGACCATCCCAAACAGTAGTGAGGTCAATGATGGTTGGACATGGATACCGTAAATTCTCTAATACTGGCCTGTATTCCATTAGCGGCCGGGTCTCTAACAGAGGCCGGGTTCGTGGCTGGCGGAGGCAAATTAAAGCCGGGGCTTTTATTAGAAACTATAGCAGTAGAAATATTCCCCATGTTAGGAATTTGTCTCATACTGGTGTAAATGAAAACTCACGTACAGGAAGTAACAAACGGAAACCCGGGCCGAGGGGGACGCTGCGGAGGAGCTGATCCGAGCGTAACTTTGACACAGATTTAGCCACTTTTCAAACCTCCTGTGACTATGTTTGGAAACAGGGCAACAAATGTTGTGTGACCCTCCAGGGTTTTAATAAAGTCTCCATCGCGTCTTCAAAGCACGTCCAGCTGCTCCGTGTGCAGGTCAGTCCCACGCCTCAAAATAACTCCTCCCATCAGCGCGAGCGTCTCGTCTTCTCTCGGGTCAGTCTCATGATCGATCACAAACACAAACGCTCCGTCTAAACTCGCCTTTTACACGAGATAACAACAAATAATCCGGTCCGGTAAAAACGAAACAGAAACCTGCAGTGACACTGATGTCAAAGCTCCGCTAACAGCAACGAAACACTTCCTGTTGTCCCGACAAAATAAAAGGCGTCAATGTTCCAGCCGCTGGGAGATGGTTTGAAATGTTCATTAATAAATGAACCTAATATTTTAGGTGGAAATGGACACAAATATCGTTTTTCTTCTCGTTTTCCTGCTCGTCCGTTTTGCTCAAATAGAAATAAAGGCCTGTCTCTAATTGTGGCCTGGTTCCAATAAAGGCCTGGTCCCAGATGCCTTTGAATAAATAAAGGCCCCGGCCTATATTAGAGCATTTACGGTATGCGTATATGATGATCAGCACTGAAGCGTTTCTTATTTTGGCTCAAAATCACACACTGGTGCATAATTTGTCATTCTCTGTGTAAATGTAACTTTATTGAAAAAGTGGACATTATCTAAATAGGTGGGACAGGGGACAAAAGTCTAAATGGCTGTACGGTGCGACCAAAGGAGGGAGGAGGTGCTCACCCAACTCTCTCCCTCTCCTCACTGTGCAAACTTACAAACTATCACTTTAACATCTTGGTTTTAACTTCAGAGTAAATGAAAACAGACCAAACTCCCCTTTAATGAAGTCTATTTGACATCAGTCCAACACAGCTGCAAAGTTTCTCACGCTCATCCATTCACAAATAATGACACGTAACGCACAGAGTCCTCCAACAACCAGGGGCTGACTGGTCAACCTCTTACCTCCATTACCCAAGAGCCTTTTCTCCAGTTCGGCTTTACCCAAATCTAAAGGCTTCTTGACTGGAGAGGGGGTAAGGGCCCTCAAAAATGCTGCAAAAAACTGACAATGCAATATACTTTTTCACATATTGATGTCAGTAATCTATTTCAAAATTTCTAAATGTATTTTTTGGTCTAATCCCCTGCAGCGTCTTATGGTTTCTGTGTTGCCTTCTTCCTCCTCTCTTCTAAGCCTACACGACTGTCACCGAGCGCTTCAGGCTCGACAAACATTCCCCCACTGCCCGGACTCACCGCATTCCCCGCTCTGACTGACACCGTCCCTAATAAAAGGCCTTGGCATCGGTCGTGTAATGTTTTCTCGAGGTGTGACCCAAACTGTGCCAACGATGTGTTTCATAAGAGCTTTATATAACTGCGGTCCTCCTTTAATGACAGGGCGAGCGATCCTCCGCGGCGCGCCTCCAACCGAACCACAGAAAAAAAGACAAAGAAAAAAAGAGCCGTGCGAGAAGCCGCTCGGTCTTCTCTCTGATTATGTGTCCCGTTTATATCAAAGGCAGATGTGAAAGGTCTTTGAAGAACTAAAGAGAGCCAAGTCAGAGTGTGCCTCTGTGTGTCCTACACCCACGGGGGAAACATCTTAGGAACCTCCAAAAGTGTCAGTGCTAGGGATGCACCGATGCCAGTATCGGGTATCGGCTCGATATCACACCTTTTTGAGTGACAGTGCAGGATTTTAGAGGCAGTTGTGGTGAACAGGTCTGAGCTCATTCCTTAATGTACCCATAGGCCCCAGGGCTTAAACAGAATTGTAGGCCCCCACCCCCCCTCAGCGCAAACCCTAGCCCTAAATCCCACAAAAACCCTAACCCTGCTACTCCTACATGTTTCCCTCTGGGCCAGGTCGGGCGGGGCTACTTCAGGTACACACATAGTAGCGCACGGTCAGTCACCGCATCACCTTTTTTTCCCCTTAATTCTGATAGGCCCTTGACCATGGTAGGCCCCTGGACTCCAGCCCCTGCTAGCCCATTGGTTAAGGTGGCTCTTCATGTAGGGGGAGGAAAATACATCATTTTTACATTTTGAAACTGAGCATAGTCCCTTTAAGCCGCTTTTTGCCTAGTGGTTTATTTCATCTGTAAAACTAACCCAGGCAGTAAAAAGTACTCAAAATATATTGAGCAAAATTTAGCTGTGGCAAAAATAATTGAAATGCTGCGACTGGGTAAGTTACTCTCGTCTACAAAACACACCTAAAGGAAAAACCACAGAGTTTTAGTAAAACAAAAAGAAGCCAATTAACAGCACAGGCATCGAGAAACGTGGACATGGACTGTTCTGCCTATGATGGACAGTGCAATAAAAATAAAACATGATATTGAATGAAAAATAAATCAAATAAAATGGCAAACGTTAAATTCTCTTAAAATGGAGCCTATTTACTCAAGAAATGTAATGAGTAAAGCAACTACTCATCAATCTACTGACAAAAGTCTGTCTATAAACAGTGTACACTTCAAAAAGTACGTTCAAGAAAATGCCTTGTACTCGTATTGGTTTTCCGTATTGGCAAGTACTCAAATCAAACTACTCGTACTCGTATCAGTTTTAGAAAAAATGATGTCAGTGCAGTCAGGAGGGAGTGGGGAAAGGAGCTTTATGTTTCTCCTTTAGCAGAGGAGCCTCGGGATGTTGCTCATCAGCACCAAAAGAATCTAAGAACAATCCCTCAAGCCACAGCGCTGCCTCCCGAAGGTTTGCATGACGTTTCATTTAATAAAAACATGAGCTTTGTCCTAAATATATGAAAGTATAAAGCAGGTCATGCAGCGTTGTAGCCACAGCAGCATCTGAACAAGTGTGAGGGGTCTGAGGATCTGCTGTTTGAGAGGCTGCACAGGTGTTTCTCACTTGCCTCCATCAGCGCCTGTGACTGACCCTCTGTCTCTGTAACATTGTTCTCCACAGGTGCGGAGAGGCGGTTTCCACACGTCCTCGGCTTAGTGTCAGCAGCCGGGGGTCACGGGGTCAAGGCTGCAGTTCACAGGTCAACGTCAGCTCTTCAAAGGTAACGTGAGAACGCTTCAGCGGCGTGCGCAGGTGGAGGGATTTTCCAGGGATTTGTCCCGGAGCAAACGGTGTGTAAAGTCACAACAGCAGCTGAGGGCTGTAGACGCCAAGTCCACGCACAGTAACACAAAAGAGACAATGGAAGAGTACTAGTTCACTCAGCGCAGTGCTGCAGAGTCATGTTACTTTATTTAGACTGGGTTCATACAACATTTGTAAATCCACAAATGCACAAAAAAATAGCATTTTTTCAGTTTTTCAGATTTGCAAACAGTCCACCAAACTGAGGAACAATATAGACTGTAAGAAGACTTGGGCCAGATCTTGTGCCCGGCGCATGGGGAGGTGCAGGCATTTGGAGAATTGGATTGTCCGAGTGACGGAGCTATGGGCGTCGCAAGAGGAGGCGACTGCTCTGAGGGGATTCATCTCCTCCATTACTGCGCTGCCTTGTCTTCTTCCTTAAGCATTATAGGCTCTCACAAGTCAAACTAAGAACTTTATTAACTCCACCGTGAGCTAAACAATGTTCATATCAATCAATCAATCAATCAATCAAATGTTATTTATAGAGCCCTTTACAACACTCAAGGCGACCAAAGTGCTTTACAATAAAACCACATAAAATCCATTAAAAACATTCATACAACCAAACAATAAAACAGGTCAAATGTACTAAAAGTGTCGCCGTGCTACTTAGTGTTAAAAGCCTGTCTGAATAAATGCGTCTTGAGCCTGGATTTAAAAAGGCCAAAGTCAGGGATGGTGCAGATCAGGGGGCGGCTTATTCCAGAGTCTGGGTCCAGCTGCTGAAAAGGACCGATCACCCCAGTGCTCGTACTTGGCGTACTTCCTGGGCACTTCCAGCAAGAGCTGGTTTGACGACCTCAAGGATCTGCCCGAGTCACGAACAGTTAAAAGTTCTGACAAGTATGAAGGGGCAAGACCATTGAGGGCTTTAAAAACAAAAAGAAGGATTTTAAAATCAACTCTAAAAGAAACTGGAAGCCAATGTCTTGCGAGAGAAAGAGCTGCAGTATCCGCTGTGTCGCGGATCGGCCCTCAAAACCAATGCACATGTTCACCCCTCACTCCCCCACAACCCCCCTCTCCCTCCCCCTCCAGGCTGCGGACATCATCTAGTGTCTCCAACCCCACAGACTTCACACTTAAAAGTGACAAGATCACAAAGTGCACTCTTATTCAGCGCAGAATGTTGCGCCATAGTCTGCGTTTTGAGACACAAGATTCTTTTGTTCTTTTTTTTAAATAATAATTAAACATTTATTACAAAAGCTCGTGGAGACAGCAAATAAAAACAGGCAAGGCAAGTAAAATAAAGTAAAATAAAATAAAATAAGGCATTGTTCCCAGATAAATGACAATGTGTTACAGGTTCAAAAATATTTCCGCAGCATTGCAAATTTCTTCCACAGTTTGGTTGGATCTTTTTAGAAAATTCAAGGAGGATAAAAACATACAAAATTCATTTTTAAAACAGCTAACATTTGGCAGCTGCTTTTTCCATTTATTTTTGTGAATGTGGTATTTACCCATAATGATGATAAGGTTAATTAAAAGTGAAATGTCCCTCGTCAGTTTGGAGTTATAGATAAGAATATCTTCAATTGTAAATTGTTCAAGATCATTAATTGTATTATTTAACCAGCTATGTACATCCTGCCAGAACTTTCCACTAACTGAGCAAGAGAAGAATAGATGTTCTGTTTTTTCCGGATTTTCATGACAAAAATCACAAGGGTCAACTTCAAAACCAAATCTACCCCTTAATGTCTCTGCGAGACACAAGATCGGGCCCATGATGTGGACCCCCATACCCTGACCTGAACCCTATTGAGAACCTTTGGAACCTCCACAATCAAAACATCTATGAGGGTGGGAGGCAGTTTTCATCCAAACAGCAGCTCTGGGAGGCTATTCTAACATCCTGCAAAGAAATCCAAGCAGAAACTGTCCAAAAACTCACAAGTTTAATGGGTTTAAGAATTTTGAAGCTGCTCAAAGAAGGTCTGCTGTGTTTTATATGACCTCCTCTGTTGTGCATATTCACTGGTATCACTGTTAAAGACTTGAAAGTTATGCTGACTCCCATTTGAATTGATACTTTAGGAAGTCTGAGAAAAATATAATTTGCATAATAATTGTTAACGCATATAATACACACTATTCTTATGACTTTTTCTGTCATAACGAACAATGATTTGTTTGAAACACATGTGAACTGTCCTAATTTTACAGTAAAAATAAATCAAAACAAAACTGATTTTCTAATATTCCTTTTTGTTGCTTCTCTAGATCATAATGGCGCAAATGACTTTTTTACAAAATTGTCTGTTACTCTGGTGGTTCTTCAAGACCGCGGAAACTTTTTTTTAGCAGTCGTTCTCACCTGGAGGGTCAGGACTCCAAAGTGGGTCACGGAACGGTTTATGGTGCGTTTCATGAACATTTATCTTCTACATCTGGATCTGTTGACTGAGTGGTTTTGACTGTAATTTCAGATTGTTTGGTTTATTTTAATGCTTGTGTAGCGAATATGCACTTTCTTATTCAGGTCACGTCTCGCCATCCTATAGGATTATGCACCAAACCGGCTGAAAATGGCTGATTCATGGCTTCATTCTAATGCGGGGTCACCAACCTTTTTTCAGCCAAAGGGCTACTTCAAGAGCATCAAGTTGTTCGAGAGCTACCAGTTAAGAACAAATCTTAAAGACTTAAGCGTACACTGTTTACTTATAGGATAATGACCCCATATTGTATCAAAATATCTTTATTTTACATTCGTACTGAGTCACAAGAACAGACATAACTGTATTTTTAAGAATCAGATTCAAGAAAATGAACTCTTCACCTTAGATGGCTACTGCACCAAAGGCCAGCTGGGTGTCCGGGCCCCCACGTTGGTGACCCCTGTTTTAATGCAAAACCCTGATTTTGAATGACTCAACATCATATAGAAACACGAGTGAGAAGAAAATACATTGAAAATACTACTACTTCCCTTTGTCGGCCGTCACAAGAGACGACCTCGGCCTCTTTAGTTTCATTTTTGTTCCGCACAGTTGAACAATCTCACGTCATGCGTTTCGACTTTTGACTGGCAGTTCCTGGCTCTGGTGCCTGTGTGTCACCAAGTCAGTCTTTCACACGGTAATAAGTTTAGCTCTGAGTCATCCCTGGTTTTTTGGACATTCCCAGAGTGCATCTGCAAACATAACACGGATAAATCACTGGGTTTGAACTAAATAGATCTTCATTTTATGTAGCGCCTCTCACAGACATACTCACAAAACGCTTCAAAAGTATAGTGTACATTTTTGTTGCATTAGTTTTCTTTATCCATTTTTTCACCTAGAGGTAGGCATTAACTCTATCACTGCATCTTTTTCATTCCGTCTCTTTAACTTTGCCATTAATTTATTGTCTTCCTGTATCTTGAGATTCTTATAATCACATGGACATTCGTTTTTCCCTTGTTTTCCCTTGCAGGGAAATTTGTCCTCCTCTTTTGACCATCCTTCAATGCTGCTGGGGCAGTAAGGAGCAGTGGGCGACCGACCGGGGACCCACCTCCAGATGTGGAGCCAGGCTGATGGTCAGAATTACCTGGCTGGAGGATTCACCTATCGTACATATTTTAAGTTTCAAGTTTCAAGTTTTTGTATAGCCCAATATCACAACAGAAGTGGCCTCACAGCTGCACCAAACATCAAGGCAATAAAACAGAGCAATAAATATGACAATTAAAAGTTCAGGTGAATCCAGGCAAATATAACGTCCAATAGGAGGTAGCGACGAGCGACTCTCCAGCACGGCCAGGAAAAACTCAAAAACCCGGCAGGAGAAAAGAGAAACCTTGGGGAGAACCACAGAAGGAGAGATCCACTCCCATGGACGGACAGGCTATAGAGACCCAGGGCCGAAGGATCCCTCAGAAGACGGGCCAAGATCACAGACCGTCCAGTCCTCAGGGGGGGCAGGAGACACCATGTGAATAGTGATGAACAGACTACAGATAAATTAAGTATTGTATCATGATAAAACAAAGTCTGCAGTCAGAAGAAGAGGATAGCGCTCAGTGGACCGTACTTCCCACAGCAGTGTTTCTCCTGAGGCAGCTTTACTTCAGGCTGTGGGTCAGAGCTTTACTTCAGGCTGTGAGTCAGAGCTTTACTTCAGGCTGTGGGTCAGAGCTTTACTTCAGGCTGTGGGTTATAGCTTTACTTCAGGATGTGGGTCAGAGCTTTACTTCAGGCTGTGGGTCAGAGCTTTACTTCAGGCTGTGGGTCAGAGCTTTACTTCAGGCTGAGGGTCAGAGCTTTACTTCAGGCTGTGGGTCAGAGCTTTACTTCAGGCTGAGGGTCAGAGCTTTACTTCAGGCTGTGGGTCAGAGCTTTACTTCAGGCTGAGGGTCAGAGCTTTACTTCAGGCTGTGGGTCAGAGCTTTACTTCAGGCTGTGGGTCAGAGCTTTACTTCAGGCTGTGGGTCAGAGCTTTACTTCAGGCTGTGGGTCAGAGCTTTACTTCAGGCTGTGGGTCAGAGCTTTACCAAACTGACCTGATTATAAGCTAGTTCTCAGAGGTATGTTTTGAGCCTAGTCTTAAATGTAGGGACTGTGTCTGCTTCTTTAACGTGGGCTGGGAGTTTGTTCCACAAAACCGGAGCTTGGAGCTAAAGGCTCTGCCTCCTACAGTAATTTTGGAGACTTGAGGAATCACTAGTTGCCCTGAGTTTTGAGAGCGGAGACTCTGGTTGGCTGATATGGAATGACAGCGTCTTGGAGATAAAGCGGAGCTAAACCCTTTATGGATTTAAATGTGAGGAGCAGGATTTTACATTTTATTTTAGTGGTTGGGGACACCGGAGGAAAACCTACGCAGATACAGGGAGAACTTGCAAACTCCACAGAAAGGCCCCGTGTGTGGACTAGTCATGCTCGAGCACTGGCTAAAGTCTCTTCTGTCGTATTGATGAAACATTATTATTCTAAACCTACAGGACCCAAGGCTCACAGGCCCCTGCGACTGACTGCAGTGGCTCTGTCTCCCCCGCGGCCGTGGTCCTTATTCAATGATGTAACGCATTAACTTATCTCCCGTGTGCTCTCAGCGCTGGAAAAAACGCTTTTTGTAGCACTTAGAAAGTAAACGCGCCATATGTTCCAACGGCAGAAACCGCTTTTTGTAACAACGTCCAACAACGACAGCGCATCAGACGGACGGTAAACCATCTTGGCTTACAAGTTAGCAGGTGCGCCTCCCGATTATTAAGTGATAACTGCTTTATAATAAATGGGATCTTTGTGGGGCCCAAGACAAAAGTCATTAAATCAGGCAGGAATTAGAATTTAAAAAACTGTATATTGAAACACAAATCAGCGGCCACCGTGTCGCACCTTAACGCACAATTGACTTCTCATTCGCCGTTGAGCTGCTGTGAGCTTTGGATGAGCTCCAGGTTCTTCTTTCACCTGTCTGAACACATTAGTCTGCGTTTGGGACGAAGGCCAGCCTTTTGGGTTTGACTTATGAGAAGTGACTGTAAGGTACGTAGGTGTGCACTGCCGGAGAATGCGGTTGTGCCTCGGGGACACTGGGAATGCAGCACAGCGAAGGTTTCCCTCTAATAAATCTAATAAAGCTTCATTGTGTGACAGAGATACACTTGATTTGGCAATTCATTTCTATGGTGACATTTATATCTTAGTTTCCACAGAAGTGAATGAGCAAAAGTATGTGTCATGCATCAGCTTTCCCACGGGCAGCATGTTACATTTTCTTTCATTTCATCTTTTCATTTATTTGAACTATTTCTGTAAAAATAAACATACAATTATTAAGCCAGGTACGCAGAAAAAAAAAGGAAAACAGACTTTGTGATTTCATTTCATTTACAGTGCCTCATCTCATCTTTCTTTCAAATTTTATTTAAGGCGAGACACTGCAGGTGAATAGGGAAAAAATGTATATTTACAGATATCAATTTGAAACTGTTGCTGTCGATCACTGGCAAAAATGTGAGAAGAAAATACATTGCAAGTTTTCTGATATTTTATCTTTTCATATAAGAACAAGGTGTTTTATGACTAAACATGCCCCAAATTTACCATTTTTTCGACGACGAAATCTGAATAATGGATAGAGCAACATTCAAATGTATGGTTTCATTTTATTGATAAATGAGTTACCAAGACTTTCTCAGAGGGGATTTTCTTGTTTAGTTTTAAAATAAGCTGTTTTTTAGTAGAATAAATTGTAAAAAATTAATTTTCGCCTTATTTTTTGACATTAAAACTCAATAAATGGGGCTTAAGGGATTAATTAATAAAAAATCCCTCTGAAAAAATCTTTCAAATATTGTTTAGTCCAAGGCTGGAAAATGTGAAGTCTTTAGGTCCGACTGACGTGGACATAGTGTCGCCACAATGACAGAAAAATGTGTTTTGAGAAAAAGGCCCTTGAAATTGTGTTCTCCCATATAAGTCTATGGGGGAACATTGAATCAGCGCAATATTTAAACATGTTATTGTGAAGATTAGGCATATTTTCTGTTTCCGGGTGAAAGCTTATATGTTCAGAGACCAATTTGGCCCAAAACCTGAAAACTGAAAAAATTGAGTTTTGCCTGTAGTGTCTCCCTTTAAGACTGAAATTATGATAAAAACAACCCAATAACATTCATTTTAAGACACACAGTTAGGGCTTCCGTGCAGTTTCAGATGGAAAATATTGAATAAAAGTTCCCTATAGACTCGTGACCCACTGAAAATGGTTCCGTGACCCACTTTTGGGTCCCGACCAACCAGTAGAGAATCACTGTTAAACATTATATATGACCAAGCAGGATGCTCTGACAGGACATTTTAAAAATACTGACACTATTTCTTGCATTTTAAGAGTACTTTAACAGCCCCCACTTGGGAACCACTGATGTAAAACATTGGCATTTGCAGAAAATGGTTCTTTACTTTAGGCTACAGTGTGTTCACAGTCAGGGCCACCGGTCCCGCCTCAACCGAGCTTTACCCAAATCTAAAAGCTAAAAAGAAAAGCGTCAAAATAGCGAGAAAAAGAGGATGGAAACATGAGAAAAACACGGACAAAATAACACAACAAAAAATGATGGAAAAAATCATTAAAAACTCGACAAAAATGTGACAAAAACTCGACAAAAATGTGACAAAAATTCAACAAAAATGTGACAAAAATTCGGCAGAATGTGACAAAAATTTGACAAAAATGTAACAAAAATTTGACAAAAAATCAACAAAAATGTGACAAAAATTCAACAAAAATTAGAGGTGGGCATAGATTATTTTTTTTAATCTAGATTAATCTAGATTAAAATGTCTCGCTTGAATTCTGCCGAAGCCATTCAGAATATGTTGCTGCCCAAATAATGACTAAAAGTAACTCTTTGAGAATGAGTTTCTCAAGTCAGGTGGTGCGTTAGACCAGGGGCTCGTCTCCTGTTTCCAAAGTGCATCACAAACTGCTTGAGAACTTTCTACTATAATAATTGGTGATGAAAATAATTCATGTTCAATAAAATGCACTCGTGTTCACTAACTGTTTATTCAGTTAAACATGAATTTTGAGCTGTAGGCCGACATTAGAGGTCCTGATGAACTGTTTACAGGCAGTAGCTTTGTGCCAATCAGTCCAAGCTCTATTTCTGCTTCTTCCACCGGTCACTCAGGCTGACCGGCTTGTTCACATTTTCTGGTGACAAACTAGATCTCCTCTACTGCACACTATGACCTGCTAAAGAAAAAGGTCTCTCGCATCAGACAGTTGTGGCAGGAGCCCCCAAGTATTTATTTACGGGCAGATCATTATTTATATATTTTTTATTAACCAGATCAGAAAATAGGCCTCTGTTTGTGAGCGTGGGAAACATGTGCGCGTCTCCTGATTGGTCAACAGTGTCACGTGATCACAACACAACAACAGCTCATGCTGCTGCAGCTAATGCTACTACTTGGCGATAGTTCTGTCAAAATGGAGATAAACGTCGACAACACGAAGATGCGGGACGTATTTCTTTGGATTTAATAAGAAAAGGAAACGGACATGAGGCGGAGGAGACACCGGGGAGCGGAAAAAGAGAAGCTAACGGAGAAAAGTAGCTGGAAAGTCCGTCTCCAAACTCAGTAAGTGCTGCGGTTGAAATGTAGCTGGAAAAGGCTCTGGTGAACTTTTGGTGATAAAGTTGCGCTGTTTCGTGTGGGGCTGTGGCCATGAAATGAGTTGTTTATGTCGCTGTTTTGAAAGAGAAGTGAAAACGGAGGCGTTGCGGTGTTTTTCTGTCTATTTTCACTCTGTCATTGGCCGCTGCTTCTGTGTGTCGCTTTGGAGACGCTATATTCACTCACGTTTCTCCTGTGCGTCCCAAATTGGGCATAAAAGTTGTGTAATGTGTGCTGACCTTAAAATATCACGGTGAAAGTCATCATAGCTCGCAGAGTATAGATCCAGCTCCCAGCCCAGCTTTGAGAATAGATTAACGGCGATATTTTTTTTATCGCCCGATAAGAGTCTCGCGTTAACGCAGCACGTTAACGCCGTTAACGGCCCACCTCTAACAAAAATTCGACAAAAATGTGACAAAAATTCAACAAAAATGTGACAAAAATTCAACAAAAATGTGACAAAAATTCAACAAAAATGTGACAAAAACTCAAACGTTTCCATCACTTTTGTAGGTCTTAGCTTTCAAATGAGGCGTTACATTGTTGCTCTCCAGTCGAGAAGCTTTTAGATTTGGGTAAAGCCCAATATAAAAAAAAACAACATGAATCTAAAAAGGAATTCCGTGGACTATGGTGCGCCACAAGGTTCAATTTTGGGACCAGTATTATTTATATGAATGATTTTGCTTCTGTTTCTACGACCGCCTTTCCCGTTCTTTTTGCTGATGATACCGATCAAAATAATAATGAAAAGTCGACCTGGGGAAAATGCACTCGTTAATGTTAATTTGGGCCAGGGCCACAAAGGAAAACGATGACATAGCGTTGTGTAGGACACGGAGAAAACTAGTCACAAATCTCCCAATGGACCACTGAGTGAAAAGCATCCAAACTTTTAATGGGGTCAAAGTATCTCTGCCATCCTGCCCCCCCTGAGCTGTGGAGACTCTTTGTTACGATATGGCGCACTTACATAACCCCATAAGACAATCCGCTGCAGACACAGAGCCCGGGATCCAGTTTCCGCGGTCGCTCTGTGTGACTGAAGTGGTGCACCTTAACAAAAGTTGTGTAAGACATTTTTTTTTTTTTAATCTATGAATAAAAATGAAGTCATTGTGTCAGTCACGCAACGGCAGCTGAGTAATGTAACCGGATCTGTGGCTGTGAGGGAGTGAGCGAGGAGTGACCTACTGACGGGACGCTCGCACTAAAGACGAGGATTTCAATGGAGAAGATCAACATTTTTGACCCAATTTGATTTATTGTTTCCCCCCTAGTACATATTTCAGTGTGGCATTAAATCAAATGTCTTTAATAAATCAAATAAGACTACTTCCTGTCCACATTTGAATGTAAAGTACAGGATTAGCTGGAGGAGCTCACTGGATCCTCCGTCGTCGTGGTGCCAGATGCTCTTCAGGATCTAATGGGCAGATCAGCAACTTTGAACAGTAGAGGGTCCGAGGCACATCTGGTCTTTGTTTTCATTAAGGGGAGACACTACAGGCAAAACTCAATTTTTTCAGTTTTCAGGTTTTGGGCCAAATTGGTCTCTGAACATATAAGCTTTCACCCGGAAACAGAAAATATGCCTAATCTTCACAATAACATGTTTAAATGTTGCGCGGATTCAATGTTCCCCCATAGACTTATATGGGAGAATGCAATTTCAAGGGCCTTTTTCTCAAAACACATTTTTCTGTCATTGTGGCGACGCTACAGTGCCTCTCGAAAGTATTCATACACCTTGAATATTTGCACATTTTGTCATGTTTACAACCCTAAACATAAAGATTTTCTTTTCATTTTTTTACTGAACGTTCACACACAAGTTACAGACAACTGTGAAGTGAAAGCAAAATGAAACATGATTCTGTTATTTTTCAAAAAATAGAAAAGTGAAGTATTCATACAGCATTTTCTGAGTGCATTAAATTGCCTTTATAACATTCCTAATACTTTCGAGAGGCACTGTATATATCACTTTTTTATATATATATTTTATATATTTTTTAAATATATATTCTTACATTCGACGCTCTCTGTTTGTATATATGTACAGTATATATTGTCAATATT
This sequence comes from Gobius niger, assembly GCF_951799975.1. NCBI lineage: Eukaryota > Metazoa > Chordata > Actinopteri > Gobiiformes > Gobiidae > Gobius > Gobius niger. The sequence goes on along the minus strand of NC_136873.1, from coordinate 3,129,117 downwards.
TTATGTATAGTGTAGAGCTGTCATGTGATCTGCATGTCACATGACCTGTCACTCAAGTGCAGCGGTTTCACACTGTCCTGATGAAGACTCCAAACGCTTTGCCGATGAAATAAAATCACTTTTCTAAGACCAGACGAGCCTCGGACCCTCTACTTTTCAAAAATAAAATAAATGGTAGATGGTCACATTAATACAGCTCCTTTCTGCTTGCTTCATCCAGTCACCCATTCACACTCCAGTGTACACCAACACTGGAGGCGAGGTGGGTGAAGTGTCTTGCTATTGCTTGACTTTTTTCTCTGCGTTTCATTAAATAAATATAAAAATGACAGCCTGAAGCACAGCGAGCGGCGGTTTTGGCTGAAATGGTGCGTTCCTTTTCTGTGAGTGAAACGCTTGTCAGTCTCAGGTAATGAAATATGGTGTTGAAAAGCATTACCTTTGACTGGCTGCACGGCTGACACTAAAGCCTTACATAAGTGTATGTAAATCACAGAGGTGTTGTTCCTGTCAGGTCCAAGGACGTCTTTGAAGTGGCTTATGTAACGCTGACAGAGCTGACTGGCACTAATGAGGAGCTGCTGTTATGAAAACGAGAGAGACAGAGACAGATGTGGAGCAGATAAGACAAATCAGAGACTTTCAGGACGACTTCAGGGCGAGACGCTGCAGGCGAACAGGAGAAAAATGTGATGGTGTTCAGGTGTTCAGGTGATTCATGGTTTCTATAAAGTTTAGACAAGCTTTGAAAACAGAAAGCATTGATGGGCAAAGTGAAAGTACCAGAACTTACTACGATGCTACTACTATAAAAAAAAAAACAATACACAGGGAATATGTGACATGACTTACATTCTCATGGACGCATGAGCACATAACTGAAGAAAAGAAGAGGTTTCCTTACTAGAGGGAGGATTGAGCATGTGTTCCCAAGGAAAGGTTGCTCGGCCGTTGCTGGGGCTCTTCATATAGATATTATGGGAATGGAAAGTGAAACTAAGGTAAAAAACGAAATAATACTTGTTGATACATTACTGACACGCACAAAATTCAACACAAATCAGAGCCTTGTTAACAGACAAGCAAACTGACTACCGTAAATGCTCTAATACTGGCCTGTATTCCATTAGAGGCCGGGTCTCTAACAGAGGCCGGGTTCGCGGCTGGCGGAGGCAAATTAAAGCCGGTCTCTAAAACAGGCCGGGGCTTTTATTAGAAACTATAGCAGTAGAAATATTCCCCATGTTAGGAATTTGTCTCATACTGGTGTAAATGAAAACTCAGGTGCAGGAAGTAACAAACGTGAACCCGGGCCGAGGGGGACGCTGCGGAGGAGCTGATCCCAGCGTAACTTTGACACAGATTTAGCCACTTTTCAAACCTCCTGTGAATATATTTGGAAACACGGCAAACAACAAATGTCGTGTGACCCTCCAGAGTTTTAATAAAGTCTCCATCGCGTCTTCAAAGCACGTCCAGCTGCTCCGTGTGCAGGTCAGTCCCACGCCTCAAAATAACTCCTCCCATCAGCGCGAGCGTCTCGTCTTCTCTCGGGTCAGTCTCATGATCGATCACAAACACAAACGCTCCGTCTAAACTCGCCTTTTACACAAGATAACAACAAATAATCCGGTCCAAGGTAAAAACGAAACAGAAACCTGCAGTGACATTGATGTCAAAGCTCCGCTAACAGCAACGAAACACTTCCTGTTGTCCCGACAAAATAAAAGGCGTCAATGTTCCAGTCGCTGGGAGAGGGTTTGAAATGTTCATTAATAAATTAACCTAATATTTTAGGTGCAAATGGACACAAATCTCGCTTTCTTTGTTTTCCTGGTCGTCCGTTTTGCTCAAATAGAAATAAAGGCCTGTCTCTAATTGTGGCCTGGTTCCAATAAAGGCCTGGTCCTAGATGCCCTTGAGTAAATAAAGGCCCCGGCCTATATTAGAGCATTTACGGTAGTTCTCATGCACCCAAGTATTCCGGTTATCAACCATAATACAGTTATGGTTTGGGGGATGTGGTGTTTATATGTAACTGAGAAATGGCTTCATGATCAAATAAGGAATCCCGACTTATTTCGTGGCTTGTTGCACATCCACTAACGTAGAGCTATGGCGGGCAACAGTGGCAGAGGATTGTGGGTGATTCCTGTCCTCGCCCTGGGTCCAAACAAGTCATTGTGAATGATTAAGCGTAGGAAAGATCAGGGAGCCGCCATGTTGGAGTGACTTCCTGGGAAAGTTTTTGTTTTTATATACTGGTCTACAAATGTTATTGAAAAATGTTGTTTTCACCTGCTGTGTCACGCCTTGAATGCTTTGAATTCACTGCTGACGTGTGATGTTTTCTGTGAAGCTCATTCATGCCGTGTCTCGGTGGAGCCACAGTGTTGACACGTCAGCCCAGTCTATCAAAGGGTTCAATTTCTTTTTTTTTCTTTCTTTTTTTTCCTTTCTTACTAAACAAGCATTGTTTTTACGTACTACCAGTATCGAAAAAATGACCGTATTAAAAGCAGGTGCCAAGAAAAATCTAGATCTAAGTTTGACGCTGTGGGTCCAGGGACAGCATTAAAGGAAGTGACTCGGTAGTTTCAGTTCAAATAAATGATTTTTTTCCCACCCAATTTGTTCCTCAATTCATCCCCACTTCCCCCATCTATTTTTGCCACAACTTCCCCCAAATTATTCCCAAATTTTCGAACATTTCTTGACATTGGAGGTGAACCCAATATTGTCAATTTGCAGATCCTCCACACAATATTGTCCTGTTTTCTGGTTCTAGATTTTTGTATTGGTATTGGAAAAGGTATCGTATCGGTATCAGAAACCAAGTATTGTCAAAGTAGTGGTATTGAAAAATAAGTTACGGTACCCAGCCCTACTGAATGCCCTTGTTTATACTCAAGTAGGTAGTGTGTAACAGAAGGTACTTTATTTTGCCTTTAATTGGTGTATTTCTAAAATCAGTTATAAACCATTCTACATAATAATAACAACACAATAAAGGCTTATCTTACCTTATCTTATGTGTGCTGTGTTAGAGCACCAGTTAGGGCTCCCCAGGAAAATTAATCAGATAAAATGTAGTGTAATCTGGTGTATTTTAGGCAATATTATTTTTTAAATCAGCCTTATTACATAAAAATGAAAAGAAAAGTACTTAACTATCTGTTCTATTTATTTATTCTTTTTTATGTAGTGTCAAAATCCTGTGTTTTCCGGCGGGGCCCCCTCGACCGCTCTGCTGTGGGGGCCCAGTCCCTCTGCTGCCTGTGTCAGCTCTGCCTCTGTACTTCCTCCGTCTGAGAGCTGAGGAGTGAGGGGGAGGCTTCAGACAACACTACAGACTAAATTTATCCAGGATTCCTGACGGTTGCTGTCATCACAGGCAGATTCTGTGGATCCAATCAAAATATTGTGTGAAATACGCCGACATCGCGCCATAACCCTGAGTTTGACTGCTATGTTACTTTTCTACTCATTATGCATCATAAATTAATCCCTACAAGCATAAAAATAAGGCTGATTGTTGTGAAATAAAAAGTGGGCAAAAGCTTGGGAAGAGTAGACTTAGATTGAGGCGCATTAATCCAAGCGCACACGGGGAGTGGACTGTGCTGCTGCCACTTTCATAAGATTATTCCTCCAGTCTCTCTCTGTAACTACCAAAGGCTGTTTATTTGCCGTTCCACAGTGGTGTATCTGTAAAGTGCTTCCCAAACTTTTCAGGCCCAAAATGAGATGTTTTCAGCTTCCAGGCATTGTGCACAAATGAAGCTCATGCGCAAATTCAACCTGGAAGACCCGCCAGCTGCGTTCATTCATCACCTCATCACAGCGCACTCCAATCATCCAATCACGGACCCCGCTCGAGCCGCACCTTCACGACAGCCAATCACCGCAGCCGCTCATCCCCATCACCAGCCGCTCATCGCTCAGGATCCCCTTTTTAAGCTCCCTGGTCAATCACTCAGCCGTCTGCCGGCCGTGCTGCGACCCTCCTCCACCTCTTTGTAACCCATTACTTCCGAGTCAGCCCCGCTGTGACCGACTACGCACTGCCGCACGATACAAACCACCAAAAGAAACGTCCAAATCTTCTGAAACCCTAAGAAACACATCTCGAAAGTCGACGGTGAGTTACCAGAACCCGTTTTGCGTCGTAGCACTTTGCCAAATGTCCGACAGTTGTTACCAAAATAGTAACTTAAATAAAAGTCGCTACTTCCGTGTTAGCGGTAGCCGTTCCACTGCACCTACTTACAGTAGGCCCTCACTACTGTGTGCTATATTGGCCGTTTGCCGATACCTCTCTTTGTTTAGATGAAATATGCATGTTTGCATATGCTACCAGAATGCTAACGGCCCATTGAAACGTATAGGGTTTCGTTAGCTCATGAATGAAGCTTCTGATTGTTTTGATTAAGTTGTGCAACTGTTTTGATGTTTACATTTATTTTTAATAAGCTATACTTGGCTTCAGTATTGATGAATTCACTGAATGAATTCAACCGATTACTGACTGATAGTTTTATGATTTTATGATGTTTTTTTTCCTGATCTTGTTTTCAGGTCAGGTTTTTTTTTCTGGACACTTTTTGTTGGATTATTATTATTTTCCTCAAGTTTTTGGCTTTTTGAACTCTGAACTGTCTTGAACAAGGATCGGTATTCTGAACTTCGCGTTTTGGACAAAAGGATTGTAAACCAAACTAAATATTGCGTTTTGAAAAAAAACTTATGAACTGAACTCTAAAACAAGAACTTAAACCAGACTATTTGACCAAAGGACATAAGGGTTTTTTGGACATTTTTTCCCCCTTATTGTCGTTGTTGTGCACTTTAAACAAGGCCTTATTTATATTTATTTGTTACTGTGTGTTACTGAATATATACTTCACTTTAAATCTTATTTCTGTGCATCGTGTTCATCATTTCCCCCAAGCTCCTATAACGAACCCGGTTTTTCTGCTCAGTCATATTCCTCCCATTGCAATACAAGTCCTAACCTTATTACATATTAATTAAGCGTTACACCTTTCTCCGCCTCATCAAGTGGCCGACCCAGGTCTCTTCCACCGCCTCCAGGGTCCAGGCTCCGGGGAAGATCATGGCTATCGTTCGTCAAAGCCATGCATTCCATATCGTTCGATCAGTATTCAATAAAGATTCATGTTCGTTAATAAAACATTCACACCGTCATTCCGTTTCGGTGAGTCTTTTCAGGTTGAAATCCTTGCAACATGGGGCGATGGTCATGGACAACAATGTTCCTCAGGATCTCATCACAATGTCTCTGAGTCCATCAATTCAACAACCTGATCCACTCTATGAAGGAGACGTCTTCCTGGTACTAACTAGTCTTCTGACCGACGGACCTCAGCCTAAGCATTTTGAAGTGGGACGGATTCTTTCAGTAAAGGTTTAGACAGAATTGTGAATAGTATTTGAGATAAATAATAAAAGTGTTATTATAGGTTTTCTACAGGAAGCAGGATGTCAAATGTAAAGCCTTTAAATGCCCCTTTAATCCCCAAATACTATACTTTTCTATATTGTTACATAATATTGAAAAGCAAATTGGACACAACAAAGGGAAACTTTTTGTCCAAAAATGTGTACATTCCAGCCAAGACTGCAGCTGAACGTGTGTCATACCAGAATGTTTGTATTTATGATGAACTCGTGCAGTAAAAACAGTTGAGCAATGTTATTTAAGGGGAGACACTACAGGCAAAACTCAATTTTTTCAGTTTTCAGGTTTTGGGTCTAATTGGTCTCTGAACATATAAGCTTTCACCCGGAAACAGAAAATATGCCTAATCTTCACAATAATATGTGTAAATGTTGCGCTGATTCAATGTTCCCCCATAGACTTATATGGGAGAATGGAATTTCAAGGGCCTTTTTCTCAAAACACATTTTTCTGTCATTGTGGCGACACTATGTCCACGTCAGTCGGACCTAAAGACTTCAAATTTTCCAGCCTTGGACTGAACAATATTTGGAAGATTTTTTCAAAGGGATTTTTTTATTATTTAATCCCTTAAGCCCCATTTATTGAGTTTTGAATGTCAAAAAATAAGGTGAAAATTACATTTTTACACATTTTTACACTAAAAAAAACGGCTTATTTTAAAACTAAACAAGAAATCCAAAATCCCCTCTGAGAAAGTCTTGGCAACTCATTCATCAATAAAATTAAACCATAAATTTGAATGTAGCTCTATCCATTATTCAGATTTCGTCGCCGAAAAGATGTGAAATTTGGGGCATTTTTAGGCATAAAACACCTTGTTCTTATATGAAAAGATAAAATGACAGAAAACTTGCCATGTATTTTTTTCTCACATTTATGCCAGTGATCGACAGCAAAAGTTTCAAATTGATATCTGTAAATATACATTTTTTCCCCATTCACCTGCTGTGTCTCACCTTAAGTAACTAACACTCACGCCACATGAAATCTCCAGAGCAATGTAACATTCAGGGTCAGTATGTGAACGCAGACGTGTACCTTGGCGTCCTAAATGCTGATACACAATACATGGCGGCCCCTCAGTGGGTCACAGTGTTGACACGTCAGCCCAGTCACCACTAAAGCGTTTCCCTCGTCTCTATTCACGTCCCTTAAACTGCACTACGGGGACCTTTAGTGTTTTGGTCAAACGAGTCCAATGATCCATCCCCAGAGAGAAACTCAAGAGCTACTTTTTGTTCAGCCTTTTGCCAAGTCACAGTCTGCCACATCCACGCAAATATCCAACTATCAGACAAGCTTTGTGTGATGAAGAAAGGAGTTTGTTTTTCTGCCACCTCACCCGTTGGCACTGTTTACATTGGGGACCGTGTTATACAGCTTTGAACCGTAAAAGTCATCTCACCCCATCTGCGCATGGGTTGAGGAATCAGAGTACTAAGTAATTACTTTGGTTGGTCACTCTGGTTCAGTTTACTTAGATTTTGTTGCATAATTGTCCACAGCATTACGGGTGAGACAACACTTTCTCAATTTTCAGCTTTCATCACAAGGGTGCGACAATATCTCATAAGTAGCTCCTACAGACTTCAAACTTTCCAGCTTGGGACTGAATAATATTTTTAAGCTTTTTTTTCCACAGGGATTCCTGCCTGATTTATTGAGCTTTGAATTTGTACAGATTTTTACACTGAAAAACAGCTTATTTTAAAACTAAACGCTCTGAAAAAGTCACAAATAAAGCCACACATTTAAACCTGGCTCAATCAGTTATTCTGATTTCATTGTCGAAATTATGGGAAATTTGGGGTAATTTATGCATGTTATGTCTTAGGTTTATCCATCCATCCATCCATCCATCCATTTTCTTCCGCTTTATCCGGGGCCGGGTCGCGGGGGCAGCAGTCTCAGCAGAGATGCCCAAATTTCCCGGTCCACACACACCTCCTCCAGCTGTTCTGGGGGGACCCCGAGGCGACACCAGGCCAGCTCGGAGACTTAGGTTTATATGAAAACAAAAAATGACAGAATCTTCCCATCGTAGAAAAGTTAACACAGCTGCGCCTAGCCCCTCTGCTCATGCTAGTTTTTCCTAAACTTCACTGCAGCTCTAGCAGTGGAAAAAGCAGGAAAAAGATTGAAACAATCTTCTTGTTGTCTCCAGAGGAGCATCAGGAGCCGTTGTACGTGGCCTGTTTACCTCAAAGGGGAGTTGAATCCACATGGTTCTCATGAGTACGGTTACTTTCAGTAACTCTGGTTCTCTGAATGCTCTGATCCATAAGGGCCTATTGAGATCAGGTGAACGAGCCTCTTTTGTTAAGGCTAAAAGGTGGTTCACCCAGTGACTCAGCAGTGGAGCAGAACAAGGACAAAGTGACACTGGAAACAACTGGAGTAGGAATTTTTGCCAGTTTTTGTTCCCTCCTCCAGGGAGGAGCTCGGGGTCTTTTTTACACCACTCCAGTTTGAGTAATAGTTTCTTTTCTGACCTAAAGAGCGAAGAAGAAGCTTCTGTGACTGGAAGCGAAATGTCCTCGACTTTACCAAACCCCAGTCATATTCCATGTCATATTTTTGTTGAATTTTTGTCACTTTTTTGTTGAATTTTTGTCACATTTTTGTTGAATTTTTGTCACTTTTTTGTTGATTTTTTGTCACTTTTTTGATGAGTTTTTGTCACATTTTTGTCACTTTTTTGTTGATTTTTTGTCACATTTTTGTTGAGTTTTTGTCACGTTTTTGTTGAATTTTTGTCACATTTTTGTTGAATTTTTGTCACTTTTTTGTTGAATTTTTGTTGAATTTTTGTTGAATTTTTGTCACATTTTTGTTGTTTTTGTCACTTTTTGGTTGAGTTTTTGTCACATTTTTGTCACTTTTTTGTAACTTTTTTGTTGATTTTTTGTAACTTTTTTGTTGAGTTTTTGTCACATTTTTGTTGAGTTTTTGTCACATTTTTGTAACTTTTTTGTTGATTTTTTGTAACTTTTTTGTTGAGTTTTTGTCACATTTTTGTTGAGTTTTTGTCACATTTTTGTAACTTTTTTGTTGATTTTTTATCACATTTTTGTTGAGTTTTTGTTGAATTTTTGTCACTTTTTGGTTGAGTTTTTGTCTCCTTTTTGTTGATTTTTTTGTCACATTTTTGTTGTTTTTGTCACTTTTTGGTTGAGTTTTTGTCACATTTTTGTCACATTTTTGTTGATTTTTTGTCACTTTTTTGTTGAGTTTTTGTCACATTTTTGTAACTTTTTTGTTGATTTTTTGTCACATTTTTGTTGAGTTTTTGTCACGTTTTTGTTGAATTTTTGTCACTTTTTGGTTGAGTTTCTTGTAGCATTTTTGTTGAATTTTTGTAACTTTTTTGTTGATTTTTTGTCACTTTTTTGTTGAGTTTTTGTCACATTTTTGTTGAATTTTTGTCACTTTTTTGTTGCTTTTGTCACATTTTTGGGGAGGAGCTCGGGGTCTTGTTTAGACCACTCCAGTTTGGGTAATAGTTTCTTTTCTGACCTAAAGAGCTAAGAAGAAGCTTCTGTGACTAGAAGAGAAATGTCCTCGACTTTACCAAACCCCAGTCATATTCCATGTCATATTTTTGTTGAATTTTTGTCACTTTTTTGTTGAATTTTTGTCACATTTTTGTTGAATTTTTGTCACTTTTTTGTTGATTTTTTGTCACTTTTTTGATGAGTTTTTGTCACATTTTTGTCACTTTTTTGTTGATTTTTTGTCACATTTTTGTTGAGTTTTTGTCACGTTTTTGTTGAATTTTTGTCACATTTTTGTTGAATTTTTGTCACTTTTTTGTTGAATTTTTGTTGAATTTTTGTCTCATTTTTGTTGATTTTTTGTCACATTTTTGTTGTTTTTGTCACTTTTTGGTTGAGTTTTTGTCACATTTTTGTCACATTTTTGTAACTTTTTTGTTGATTTTTTGTAACTTTTTTGTTGAGTTTTTGTCACATTTTTGTTGAGTTTTTGTCACATTTTTGTAACTTTTTTGTTGATTTTTTATCACATTTTTGTTGAGTTTTTGTTGAATTTTTGTCACTTTTTGGTTGAGTTTTTGTCTCCTTTTTGTTGATTTTTTGTCACATTTTTGTTGTTTTTGTCACTTTTTGGTTGAGTTTTTGTCACATTTTTGTCACATTTTTGTTGATTTTTTGTCACTTTTTTGTTGAGTTTTTGTCACATTTTTGTTGAGTTTTTGTCACATTTTTGTAACTTTTTTGTTGATTTTTTGTCACATTTTTGTTGAATTTTTTGTCACATTTTTGTTGAATTTTTGTCACTTTTTTGCTGAGTTTTTGTTGAATTTTTGTTGAATTTTTGTCACTTTTTTGTTGAATTTTTGTCACATTTTTGGGGAGGAGCTCGGGGTCTTGTTTAGACCACTCCAGTTTGGGTAATAGTTTCTTTTCTGACCTAAAGAACTAAGAAGAAGCTCCTGTGACTAGAAGCGAAATGTCCTCGACTTTACCAAACCCCAGTCCAGTCGCTGATTTCACTTTTCTACAATGGATACTCCCTGGATGAATGAGAGCCTTCACACACACAAAAAATCCTATACATGTTGTCCTCATTTTCATGCCAGTAATCTACTAACCTGGCTAACACCAGGCTGCTGTGTGCGCTCGAATTATTTCGAACTGCACAACAGCCTGGGGACCATGGCCAAATCTCCGGTGGATTTGGGAACCAATCACAGAGCGAGGAGGGACGGCAAGACGATGACGCGCTATTCGATATATGGAAGCTTGTAGTTTATTTACGGATAATTTAAAAAAAAAGTTTATTTACGGATCCAACATGACAGCAGCAGACACGATGGTATTTTTTGATCAAGCTTTAGACCTTGTTCTAAATAATAAGACGCATGAGACTTTTTTTTTTTTTTTTCGTATCGCCCAATAAACGACTATGGACGATCGTAAACCACACCTCTCCTACGAGAAAATGAATTGGTGGTCCCCAGACTAAATATCACTTGTGATTTTAGTCTGGTGTTAGCCAGGCTAGTAATCTACAGCAAAGGTTTCTAATTGATATCTCTACATTCGTGTTGCTACAGCACAGAACAAAAATCAGAGACCAGAGTGAGCATGGTGTGTTTAAATACTGCTTTATTTGAGTACCTGAAACGGTCTGAGACACTCGGCGGTTTAGTCGCCCGTGTCACTCAGGAATCTCCTGCAGGTGAAACTTCAGGCTCAAACGATTAGAGCAAAGACAAGCATAAGCCACACACAGGAAGGTGAAGTCATGCGATTGAAACTATAATGCAACGGTGAGCTTAGAGTTTGACAGGTGCCACGACGAACCGGTGACTGTGGCGGCAAGAGGAACTTCCTTTGGGCATGAGACAGACCTCACAGGACAGAAGGGGAAATCTCGCAAAACTGGGAATTGATTATTGCTCTGACTGCTGATCCCTGCTCAAGTTTCTGCTGAGTCACTGGATCAGGATTCATATTTTCATGACCACATTCTTCCAGTGTAAAATGTGACAACGTGGGAAAAACTCCATTCTCTTTAATCAAACTATGTGACACAAACAAACACCCAACAGACAAGACGACGCAGTGAATCTTCTTGAAAACAGGCAGCAGCAGGTCCAATTTTTAACGTCATTTTCATTTCTTAAGGCGAGACACGGCAGGTGAAAGTATTGATTTTTCACGTCGTGGTCGAAGTGGAGATTTGTATCTATTTTCCTCCCTTTACATCTTAGTTTTCATGTCAGATATAAAAATGATGATGTTTATTTGATGATGTTTTGTCTGCGAGGTGGGGGCGACCCGGAAGTAGCTGCTGCGCCGCGTCTTTCCCGCGGGTTTTCATTCATAAATATTGACAGATTTGACATCCACGTGTCCTGCTAAGGGGCCCCGTGATGACGCTTTCACCCAAATATGGTGTTTTTCCTCCTACGAGACGCTGGAGCGGAAAAGTCGGAGAATGGGCCGAGCATGAGCACTAGCTACAAAACTTCAGGGCTGGTTTTCTCTGAATGAGAGAAGCCGCACTCGGGCAGAGCCTGAGCCCTTATAGAAGCTCCCACAGACTCCACACTTTACAGGCTGAGACACAACAAGGTTTAGAAGGTTTTTTCAGAGGGATTTTTTAATATCTAATTCCTAGCCTGATTTATTCAACTTTGAAACAAAAAAAAAAGGCGGAATTTGAGTTTTTACAGATTTTTTCACTGATGATTAGTTTATTAAAAAACTAAACAAAAAAATCCAAAATCCCTCTGAAAAAATCTTAGTTACTAATATGTCAATAAAATAAAACCATAAATTTTAATCTGGCTCAATTCATTGTTTTGATTTCGTTGCCCAAAATATAGACAATTTTGGCCATTTTAATGCTCAAAATGCCTTATTGTTATGTGAAAACATAAAATGACAGAAAAAGTGCAATACATTTTTTCCTCATATTCATATCTGTGATGTTCAGCAAAAGTTTCAAATTGACGTCTCTACATTTATTTTTTCCCCCTATTCACCTGCAGTGTCTCGCCTTAAGAATTGCCAACATTCCATTTTTGTTTTGCATGATTTCACACAAAACTGCGGCTGAATGATTTTGACCATATTTTGACTAACTTATTAAAAATAGTATTGATTTAAAGCCAGTTTGAATCCAATGTAGACTTTTTTTTTGTACATTGTTGCAGTAATAAGTCAGTTTGTCTGTATTTTTGCTTGATATGGAAAGCACTTTGGGGCAGTACTCTGTTTTTTCTGTTTTTAAAATGTGCTATATAAATAAACCTTGATCTGTAGCTGAGGCACTCGCTCATCTTTGAGTCTTCTTCGAATCTTCTCCAGTGGCAGTGCGAAGGCAGCTCCTGGAAAGCGCCTCCTGAGCTCCTACGTATCCAGGAAATGGAATTCTTTTTATTGAAACAGCTGCGCAGTGAAGGGCAGCAAGAGGAAAGTGAAACTACTGGATACTAAATTTCAGCTGTTTTAGACAAATGTGACCTAGAACCAGGGAGATAAGTCGGTTCTGGGGCATTTTGAGATTTTCACAGATTGTTAAAATGTAATCTCCAAACTTTCCAACAAAGTGTAACACATGGAAATCATATTTGGACCATTTTGGAGACACTTGAATTTAGGGTTTTTATTAAAGGGGGCCTATTATGCAAAATCGACTTTTTCAAGCTTTACATCATGTTATTAAGTCATTCCCTCATTAAAAACATGCCTGAAGTGTTGCCTTGGCACATTCACGTATTTTCGAGTAATCTGTAGAAACTCTGATGGCGGCCATTTTAGGGATAAAACGCCTGATTCCTTCAGGAAACGCCCTCGACCTCCAGGATACGCCTCCGACCTTTCGTCACCAGCCGCGTAACCAACCACTGCTCCTCAGCAGAACCCCCTCCCCGCAGTGTCCAGCCCTAAGATGTAAACAGAGTCATCATGGAGGATTAGCTTCATGTGTTGTGAACCGGAGTTACAGTTCTGAAACTTTTACAAAGACACACATCAGTGTTTCTGTTACCGAAACACCCAGGATTAAAACCGGTGACAAGAACACTTATTTCAGTGTGTGGTTCTGCGCTGGGCCTTGATGATGCACAGAGCCTCCGGAGAAAGCTAATGCTAAGCTAAACCTCGAGTCATCACGTGAAAACGAGAAATATGCACAAATGAAGTCAATAAAACCACCACACACATAAAGAACCGTTTAACAATGATCACACACGGAGCCAGGCTTGTTGATTTGGAAGTTTATTGCTCACATTTCATCTACAATGGGTCATAGCCGAGTGGTTTTCTCCCGGAGCTAACAAGCTAGCCGCGACAAGCTAACGGGAAAATTCACTGAAAACAAGCATATTATGCATTGAAAACGTCACTAAAACAGGCAGCTGCTTGAAGCAGCCTTCATGATGATCACACACTGAGCCGGGCTTGTTGATTTCGTAGTTTATTGCTCACATTTCATCTACAGTGAGTCGTAGCCGAGTGGTTTTCTCCCGGAGCTAACAAGCTAGCCGCGATAAGCTAACGGGAAAATTCACTGAATACAAGCAGCATATTATGCCTTGAAAACATCACTAAAACAGGCAACTGCTTGAAGCAGCCTTTATGATGATCACACACGGAGCCTGGCTTGTTGATTGTGTAGTTTATTGCTCACATTTCATCTACAGTGAGTCGTAGCCGAGTGGTTTTCTCCCGGAGCTAAGGCACTATTAGCCGCGACAAGCTAACAACCTTCACCTTCACAACATTCATTGAAAACAGGCAGCATATTATGCACAAATAACGTCAATAAAGCCGGCAACTACTCGAAGCAGCCTTTACGATGATCACACAATGAGCCTGGCTTTACACATTTGTGGTTTATTACAGACTTTTCATCAACAATGAGCTGTAGTCGATTATAACAAGCTAACGGGTAACCTCGAAAAACCATTGTCCACCTGCACAGATAATGTCCGTCTTTGAATCGTATGGGCTCCTGCAGATCCTGGTGTCGTCCATGGGGGTATAGTTAGAGATCCATAGGGCATGGCAGATGCAAAGAGAAGCCTCCAAACAGCAGTTATTTTTCAGGCAAGAGCCCCGTCCAAGCGTCCGGTGTGGAAGGTTCGTTTCCAAATCATATCCTGTGTGGCCATTGTTCACAAAGTGATAAACAGTAGGTCCTTTCCAACAATAAAAATTAAAATGCACCGATCGTAGTTTCTATACTGTTGAGACGAGCGCAGTGTTGTTGTGATGCCACAGACAGCGTGTGGAGGGGGCGTGTCGCAAAGGGTCAGAGGTTCTTAAAGAGACAGGGGCCTATTTCAAGTCATTTGCTAACGCCATTTTGAAAGAGCAATTTTATACAAGGCAGTTCTTCTAATTTACTGCATTGACAGACCAACAGAAGGTTTCGTCATCATTGTAGTGTGCTATAGACTGGTGCTATGTGGCTGAAAAAAGCATAATACCCCCTCTTTAAGGTTGAGGTGAATAAACGGCTTTCAAAGAGTTCTCACCTCTCTTTGCAGCTGGGGTAACAATAGGGCACTTAAGAGGGTAAAATCAAATCGGTTTGCCCGGGGGTTAACACAATGTCCTCGTTGACATTGTGACAAGCGTCCAACTATGGGCTTTTGCCGCAGTTTTGAAGCCCGAGAAGCGTGTGGTCTGAACGCAGCATAACCCCCGGCTCACATTAACTACAGTCCGGATCCAGTCCGGGTTTGCCCTAAACCAGTGTTTTTCAACCACTGTGCCGTGGCTTATTAGTGTGCCGTGAGATATTGTCTGGTGTGCCTTTGGAAATTATCCAATCTCAATTTTTTTTTAAACAAATGCATTATTATCCACAAATAATGTACTTTTTTCGACTGTCTGTGCTGTCTAGTGATCGGCAGAGTAACCATATTATACTCTTCCATATCAGGTAGTTAATTTCTTTGAGACAAGAGAATTAGTGATGTATTGAGGCATTGTGGCTAGTGAGACTATACGGTGTTCCTAGCCAAGACACTTTGATGAGAACATTTTCTGCTGGTGGTGCCTCGTGATTATTTCAATGAAAAAAATGTGCCTTGGCTCAAGAAAGGTTGAAAAACACTGCCCTACACTACCACTCACAGTGAGTCCGGCTGACACTGTGTCCAGCTCCGCCGGCTCCGGTGCCAGACGCTGCACCAGGCACAGAAACAGCACTCGAGACAACAGAAGTGCACGTGGGTTCACACGCTTGGTGCGAGTTCACGTGATGATTTAGGTAGTTTTTGTAAACAAAAGCCGTATTTGCCGGTACAACGGCTCTCCCAGTGAAGTGGATGCTTTAACGCACTACCGTGTCACCGGTAATGGAGAAATGTTTACATTTACGACGTTACGCTCGTGTACAGGTGATAAAAGAGACCAGATAAGTAGTGAACCGACAGATTTTATTTTGAAATACACCAGATCTTCTTGTCTCACAAGACTTCCTGTTTGGCTCGTGTTTTTCCGTCAGCTTGATCTGCAGGGCTCCGGGCTCTGGCAAAAATAGACTTTTTGCAGATTCTTTCCGTTGCCACCGGACGGCTGCAGTAACTGGACCCAGACTTCGCGGAGCAGTGTGAGTGTGGACATTGGTTTTAATGACTTTTAAGTTCGGAGGCCATACCGGACCTTAACCGGATTTAATATGAGCTGGGCGTACATTTGTATTAAAACAAAGAAGATTATCAGAGGATGTCCTAGAGTAGCGTGTGTGCGTGTAGAATTTGCATCGCTGCTGAATCAGCTGGAACTTGCTGCTCTCAACCAAACACATGGCATCTCAAACCATCTTCTCTGTGAGCGTCAACGTCCATTTTGCTGCATCGACGTCAAGGTAAAGCTGCAGTGGAGCGGTGAGCACTGAGGAGACAATCAGATTATGTTGTTTGAGACGAAATATAAGCTTTGTTGAGGGTAGAAGGTGACGTGGTGACAATCCAGCTGTGTCACCAGATAAATTAAAACCAGACAATCTAAAGCAACGATCATTAGGCTGTTTTCACACATGTTGGAGAGCTTTGTGGGTCACCCCGAGACCACTATAGATACAGACGGCATCTCTGGAATGGCCCATATATGATCATGCTAAATACTAAATACTACTAAATAAAGATACAAAGGCATAGAGAGAAACACAGTGGTTCAACAGCCCATAAATATATAACTAACGGAGAATGCTAACATGGTGCTTCATATTACAAAATAAATCTATAATCTATCTAACAGACCCACGTTATTCAACCACAGTGGTGTCATTTCGTGACCAGCAATGGGGGAACTTTGTTTTCCCAGCGCTCCAGTCAAGCGATTAACTTTGACATTTTTTTTCCAACAAATTTCCTCAACAACCACGAACACACAAACAATAGCCACCTTCATCCAACTGCCCATGACTTCATTTCACTTTTAACAACTCCCTCCTGCGGCCCGGACGTTATCCAATCACAGCGTCGGTCTCCCGTTCCCACTTTTACAAGCCGGACCCCCAGCGGACCAGGAAAGACCGAGCCTCGCTGCAATTACGACTCGATCATTTCACCCATGTCTCGCTTTCCTGCCAGATGAGCTCAGGTCGATTGCGTCCAGAATGTTCCAAGAGCCTTTGTTCTCAGTCATTCGGAGTTTTTATGTGCAGTAAAAGTGCAGGTAAAGCTCATAAAGCCAACGGGAAACTGATGTCAGGGAGATTGTTTTCTCCCGGTGGATAAAAACGCACAGAAATGAGTGGATTTGCAGACGGATGCTGTGCAGACGCTGTCGAGGGGGAACAAGGACTGCATTCAGACTGCAGTCTTCAAGCTCATGTTTTCAAATAAAGGCGACGTAAACGTGGATTTACACATATATACATGCAGCGCATTCACAGCATAATGGAATGAAAGAGGAGATTCAGAATGGGACGTTTGTAGGAAGTTTTTGAACCAGTTAGACTATTTGAAAAGGTTTTTTACCCTCTTAGGCCATTATATAGGTCTGTGTAACACCTCATTTGAAAGCTAAGACCCACAAAACTGATCTTTTTCCTCGCGTTGTTGCTGTGTTGTGTCACCTTTTTTCTGTTTTTTTTTTTGTCACATTTTTGTTGATTTTTTGTCACTTTTTTGTTGAATTTTTGTCATTTTGTTGAGTTTTTGTCACTTTTTTGTAGAATTTTTGTCATTTTTTTATTGAATTTTTTGTCACATTTTTGTTGAATTTTTGTCATTTTTTTATTGAATTTTTTGTCACATTTTTGTTGAATTTTTGTCATTTTTTGGTTGAATTTTTGTCACATTTTTGTTTTTTGTCATTTTTTGGTTGAGTTTTTGTCACATTTTTGTTGAATTTTTGTCACTTTTTTGTTGAATTTTTGTCACATTTTTGCTGAATTTTTGTCACTTTTTTGTTGAATTTTTGTCACATTTTTGTTGAATTTTTGTCATTTTTTGTTGAATTTTTGTCACATTTTTGCTGAATTTTTGTCTTTTTTGGTTGAATTTTTGTCACATTTTTGTTGAATTTTGTCACTTTTTGGTTGAATTTTTGTCATTTTTTTGTTGAATTTTTGTCACATTTTTGTTGAATTTTTGTCACATTTTTGTTGAATTTTTGTCACTTTTTTGTTGAATTTTTGTCACACTTTTGTTGAATTTTTGTCACATTTTTGTTGAGTTTTTGTCACATTTTTGTTGAGTTTTTGTCATTTTTTTGTTGAATTTTTGTCATTTTTTTGTTGAATTTTTGTCATTTTTTTGTTGAATTTTTGTCATTTTTTTGTTGAATTTTTGTCATTTTTTTGTTGAATTTTTGTCACATTTTTGTTGAATTTTTGTCACATTTTTGTTGAATTTTTGTCATTTTTTGAATTGAATGAGTTGAATTTTTGAATTGAATTTTTGAGTTGAATTTTTGTCACATTTTTGTTGAGTTTTTGTCATTTTTGTTGAATTTTTGTCATTTTTTGGTTGAGTTTTTGTCACATTTTTGGTGATTTTTGGTGATTTTTTGGTTGAGTTTTTGTCACATTTTCGTTGAATTTTTTGTCACATTTTTGTTGAGTTTTTGTCATTTTTTGGTTGAGTTTTTGTCATTTTTTGGTTGAGTTTTTGTCACAATTTTGTTGAATTTTTATCATTTTTTGGTTGAGTTTTTGTCACATTTTTGTTGAGTTTTTGTCACATTTTTGTTGAGTTTTTGTCACTTTTTGGTTGAGTTTTTGTCACAATTTTGTTGAATTTTTATCATTTTTTTGTTGAATTTTTGTCACTTTTTTGTTGAATTTTTGTCATTTTTTGGTTGAATTTTTGTCACGTTTTTGTTGAATTTTTGTCACATTTTTGTTGAATTTTTGTCATTTTTTGGTTGAGTTTTTGTCACATTTTTGTTGAATTTTTGTCACATTTTTGTTGAATTTTTGTCACATTTTTGTTGAGTTTTTGTCACATTTTTGTTGAGCTTTTGTCACATTTTTGTTGAATTTTTGTCATAAACACGATCCAAAATCCCTCTGAACAAATCTTCGTAACTCATTTTTTACTAAATAAAGCCATAAAGTGAAATCTGGCTCCATTCATTATTTGAGTTTACCATTTTTAGGCATAAAATGTCTTATCTTTACATGAAAACAGAAACTGACCAAAAAAACGTGCATTACACATTAAGTAATCTACAGCAAAAGTTTGAACTCAGTCCCTTTTCACCTGCAGCGTTTGGCCTTCAGAGCGAAGCTGAGCGTGACTGAGAGCTGAAATCTACCGTATATATTCCTGCTTTGAAATGTAAACCTGGAAACACAACTCTCCTTCTAAAAGCGCGGCAGCATCACGCACAGCTCTACCTACACCTGGTCTGACGTCAAACATGGCTCCTCACGGCAGATTCCTTTACGTTGCATCTATAGAGGCCACGTTCAGAGACACCACACCTCCACCTGAGCACCCGCACTATAAACTGGAATCAAATGCACACTACAGACTCTCTCGGACAAAAAGGCAACAATCCTCTCTGTTTTCTTCATCCATGTAAAATCCATGTGAATTTTCCGTGGAGGCTCGTGTGTTCTTCGTGTCGCTTTTCCCAAACCGGAGCTGGCATTGGAGGATAGTGTGACTCCGTAAGGGGGTTTTCTAATATTTCCTACAGCCATGACACTCGGGAACAGGACACTGCCGCACAAAAGGAACTATAAAGTATAAAACTATAAAAGACGTGTCACCTGCTTCCGCTGACCTACATCTGAGGCTACGATCTCACTCGAATGAATGGAACTTCTGGACGCCTGCAGGTGTGATTATGTCAATGACCAAACTACTATTTTACTGGGTTGTAGTGAATGACTAAATCAGCTGACTGTGTTCAAGTCTGAAGCCCCGCCCCTGAGCGTTACCATGGAGCTCCTGCCACTCACCAAATCCACTCAGATCACATTTGAAGAGCAAGAGATGAAGAGATAGTAAATCTTAAAAACTCAATTTTTTCAGTTTTTAGGTTTTGGGTCTAATTGGTCTCTGAACATACAAGCTTTCACCCGGAAACAGAAAATATGCCTAATCTTCACAATAACATGTTTAAATATTGCGCTGATTCAATGTTCCCCCATAGACTTATATGGGAGAATGCAATTTCAAGGGCCTTTTTCTCAAAACACATTTTTCTGTCATTGTGGCGACACTATGTCCACGTCAGTCGGACCTAAAGACTTCACATTTTCCAGCCTTGGACTGAACAATATTTGGAAGATTTTTTCAGAGGGATTTTTTATTATTTAATCCCTTAAACCCCATTTATTGAGTTTTGAATGTCAAAAAATAAGGCGAAAATAAAAAATGTACACATTTTTTCCACTAAAAAACAGTTTTTTCAAAAACTAAACAAGAAATCCAAAATCCCCTCTGAAAAAGTCTTGGCAACTCATTCATCAATAAAATGAAACAATAAATTTGAATGTAGCTCTATCCATTATTCAGATTTTGTCGCCGAAAAGATGGGAAATTTGGGGCATTTTTAGGCATAAAACACCTTGTTCTTATATGAAAAGATAGAGAAAGAAAGATAGAAAACTTGCAATGTATTTTTTTCTCACATTTATGCCAGTGATCGACAGCAACAGTTTCAAATTGATATCTGTAAATATACATTTCTTCCCTATTTACCTGCAGTGTCTCGCCTTAAGTTATCCATTTTATACACAGTATTACACATTATAGTTACATTTCATTGAATGAGGTCAATTAAAAAGACTTTAATTTCAAATTATTAATAATAACCAACGTGATACAAACCAAAACAAAAAACAACAACCTGAAAAACAGAAAAAAGTGAGTGAATCAGTAGGTCCAAAAAGTAGGCGCAGGTGCTCTTCAGAGATTAAATGGACATGTCCGTTTAATAAAGGACTTTTAACTAAGTCAGAGTGCCTCAGATCATTCTTCTCCTCTGCTAAAAAAAAACCTTGTGACCTTCAGAGAAATCATTCTGTAGATCTGGTTGGTGTGTGGAGCCGTGCTCTTGTCAGTCAACCCCAGGGGAAACCGGCTATAGAGTGAATGAAAATCCCCTTCCCTTGTGTGAAGCACATCTTCCTAAAAAAACCAAGGATCACAGGACTTCAGGCCGGTTGGTCAGAAAGTCTTTTGAGCGCTTGATCCTGCCACAGCTCAAGGACATCACCGCCCCCCCTCCTGGACACGCTGGAGTTCACCTACAGAGCCAACAGGTCTGTGGACGACGCAGTCAATCCGGTCCCTCCACTTCATCCTTGAGCATCTGGACTCCTCAGGAACCCACGCCAGGATCCTGTTTGTGGACCTCAGCTCTGCCTTCAACACCATCCTCCCTGGACTGCTACTGAGCTCTGTTACTCAGACAATCGGACTACAAACACTGGGACTCCTCAGGGCTGTGTACTCCCCCCCCTGCTCTTCTCCCTGTACAAACTGCTGCACCTCCACTCACCAGTCCGTAAAACTGCTCAAGTTTGCGGACGACGCCACCCTCATCAGGCCCATCTCGGAAAGACACCACCGTCCCCCCCCTCGCCCTGACAGACTCTCCCCCACACCCCCGTCTCCATCGTGGACTCCTTCCATTTTCTGGGCACAACCATCACCCAGGACCTCAAATGGGAGCCAAGCATCAGCTCCCTCATCAAGAAGGCCCAGCAGAGGATGTTCTTCCAAGACCTGGAGGCGTGTGGATCAGATCAGCTGACCCTTCTTACTCTGGACATGGACCATTCACCCCCCTCCCCTCAGGCAGGAGGCTATGGTCCATCCAGACCCAGACCTCTCACCACATGAACAGTTTTTCCCCACCGCCATCAGACTCATGAACAAAAACAAGACCCAATAACTCAGTTCAGACTTGTGAATATGATCTGCAACACTCAAAGCTCCTGCACATCTGTAAATACACACACGCTGTTGTTCTATGTCAAATTGTTGTTGTCTTTATCATCGTTTTTAATTTAATCTTCTTATGCGTGCTCTTATAGTTTAACCCCTTAACTCCCACCTGAACCGAGCACATTTTCTCCAGCTTGACCCCACTCCAAAAGCTTCTGGAAAAAAAAGGTGTGAAAATAGCAACAAAACTGAGACGAAAACGAGGATGAAAATGTGAAAAAAGTGAGAAAAAATGGACGAAAAAGTGCCAAAGATGTACAAAAAAAACCGACAAAAATGGACAAAAATTTGACAAAAAAGTGAGAAAAAGTGGACGAAAAATGAACGAAAAAGTGCTAAAAATTGGACCAAAAAAACACGAAAAATTTGACGAAAAAGTCACAAAAATTTGACAAAAATTAGATGACTGCCCAACAAAAAAGTGATGAAAAAATTGACGAAAAAGTGCCAAAGAATTGACCAAAAATGTACAAAAAAACGTCAAAAATGGACAAAAATTTGACAAAAAAGTGAGAAAAAGTTGACGAAAAATGGACGAAAAAGGGAGAAGAATTTGACCCAAAAAAAACGACAAATTTGACGAAATAGTCACAAAAAATTGACAAAAATGAGACGACTGCCCAACAAAAAAGTGATGAAAAAAAATCGGATGATGTGAGGAAAAAGATCCATTTAGTTTTGTAGGTCTTTCAAATGAGGCGTTACACTGGCCTACAGGATTTTGGTAAAGCCGAACTGGAGAAAATGCTCTCGGTTCAGGTGGGAGTTAAGAGGTTAAAGTTTGTATAGTTTATTATTTATCTAAAGTTATATGTTTATGTTTCATGTAAAGTTGTGAACCGGTTCATAACCATGGCAACAAAACCAATTCTGATTCTTTTCACATTGATGAAAACTTGATTTCCTTTTAAATAAAATAAACAAAAGCGCCAGCTGATATCCATCCATCCATTTTCTTCCACTTTTCCGTTGCCTGGTGCACCAGCCCCTATGGCTCCTCCTGCAGGGGGTGGGTCTAACCGGGCCTGTTGGTCTCTCATTAGGGAAGCTCTTTGTCTGACCCGTCACCTCGGGCCTGTTTGCCCTGGGACACCCTACCAGGGGCACGAAGCCCCCGACAACAGAGCCCCCAGGATCATTCGGGTGCTTAAACCCCTCCACCACGTTAAGGTGACGGTTCCAGTAGGGGTCAACTAATACAGTGCCTCTCGAAAGTATTCATACACCTTGAACTTTTGCACATTTTGTCATGTTTACAACCCTAAACATAAAGATTTTATTTTGATTTTTTTACTGAACGTTCACACACAAGTAACAGACAACTGTGAAGTGAAAGCAAAATGATACATGATTCTGTTATTTTTCAAAAAATAGAAAAGTGGGGCGTGCATAAGTATTCATACAGCATGAATGAATACTTTGTGGAACCCCCTTTTACTGCAATAACAGCAGCAAGTCTTTTGGGGTTTGACTCTACAAGGTTTTCACATGTAGAGACTGACATTTTAGTCCATTCATCTTTAAAAACAACTCAAGCTCTGTCACATTAGAAGGAGAGCGTTTGTGAACAGCAGTTTTCAGATCTTTCCACAGATTTTCAATAGGATTTAGGTCAGGACTTTGACTGGGCCATTCTAACACATTAATGTGCGAAGGATATACATTATCCTTCGCACTGAAGGATAATGTATAGAACGCTGATAATGACCAGGGTTCTATACATTTTATACGGCCATTTTCCAACTGAACACACAACATAAACTTCGTACACTTTTATGAAGGTCGAAAGGTTTATTTAATGACTTCCGCGACAAACTGTTCCCAAAAGTTTGCGCGTTGCTCAGCAACGTTTGGCTAGGCTAGAAGCAGCAAGGCTAGCAGCTAGCCTAGCTACTTACTTGAAGGCGCAGTTGGAGGAATGGTGGTGAATCTCTGGGTAAATTGAAAGTCAGACTCACGCTAACTTCACGAGCGATTCCCCGACTTCTCTCTCAGTGACGGGACAGATAGTGTCGCTGCTACGTACGTGCGGAGTGATATGAAAGCACCAACTCCGTTGCCATTGGCAGCGTCATTATTTTTCTCAGACGTCCTTTATCAGAAAATAATGACCTGTAGAACGTTGGGAAATCCCATTCAAATCAACGGAGCTTCTACTTACGCTGTGAAGAGACGTATAATAATTAGATTTCAGTGATGAAAATATATTCAATTTTGGCCACTTTTACACATGAATATTGCAATTTATTTATGTATTTTTTCCTCTTCCGTGCAGCATCTCGCCTTTGTAAACCTAAACTCCCAAGTCCGTATTGTTGCACTCTGTCCCGTTTGTGTGGAGTCTAAACACGGGGGCCGCTCCCTGATATTTGTGTTTCTCAGAAGGAGCTGGAGTGGGAATGGGAGCTCTTCTCAGAATCTGAAGTTCACCGGCCCAAACTGTAAACACCAGGAGAGCGGCGGCCAATCAGAGTGCGAGGACGACACCGCCGGCCAATCAGAGCGCGGAGAGAGGACGGGGGGTGGACGTCAGAATGACACAAGTGAAGTGACCGTGCATGGTCACGTGCACACCTGCTGTCCGGAGACTAGGCAGGTGTCAGACCCACTGTCTACTTGAGCTGGGCAGCATTTAGACCAGTATCAAGAGAAATGTTCAGGTACTACAGTACAGGTACTGAAGAAACTAACTCCCACCTGAACCAAGCACATTTTCCCCAGTTTGGCTTTACCCCAATCCAAAAGCTTCTGGAAACAAGGTGAGAAAATAGTGACAGATCTGAGACGAAAACAATGATGAGGATGTGACAAAAAAGTGAGAAAACTTAGACAAAAAACGGACAAAAAAAATGTCAAAAAACTGACAAAAAATTGACAAAAAATTGACAAAAAATGTATGAAAAAGTGGCAAAAATGTGACAAAAATTGACAAAACATGTATGAAAAAATGACAAAAAATATGACAAAAAATATGACAAAAACGTGACAAAAATGTGACAAAAAATTGACAAAAAAATTACAAAAAATGATGAAAAAATGTATGAAAAAATTGCAAAAATGTCACACAAAAAATGACAGAAAATGACCCAAAAAAATTGACAAAAAATGACAAAGAAAAGACAAAAAATTGACCAAAAAACTGATGAAAAGATGATGAAAAAGTGGCAAAAATTTGACAAAAATTTGATTAAAATTTGACAAAAAATTGACAAAATGACAAATGTGACAACAAGTGACAAAAATGTACTATTTGACCAAAAATTTACAAAAATGTTACAATAATGAGTTGAAAACCCCCCAAAAAATGATGGAAAGAAAATCTGATGATGTGAGGAAAAAGATCCATTTAGTTTTGTAGATCTTAGCTTTCAAATGAGGCCAATTTGTGGAATTAGTGGAATGCTCTGTTTTCTGGTTCTGAATGACAAATATCTGAGTATAGGTATCAAAAAAAAGCATCGTTCATGTATCAGTATGTAAAGCAAGTATTGTTTAAGTACCGGTACACATAACCCTGTTCATTAACCCCTTAACTCCCACCAGAACCGAGCACATTTTCTCCAGTTTGGCTTTACCCCAATCCAAAAGCTTCTGGAAAAAATCTGTGAAAATAGCAACAAAACTGAGACGAAAACAATGATGGAAATGTGACAAAAAAGTGATGAAAAAATGTATGAAAAAGTGGCAAAAATGTGACAAAAATGTCACAAGAAATTGACGAAAAAATGTCAAAAATGTGACAAAAATTTGACAAATAAAATGACAAATAAAATGTGACAAAAAATGACAAAAAAATGACAAAAATGTGACAAAAAAAAATTGACAAATAAATTGCAAAAAATTGACAAAAAAATGACCAAAAAATGACAAAAATGTGACAAAAATGACAAAAATGTGACAAAAATGACAAAAATGTGACAAAAATGACAAAAATGTGACAAAAATGTGACAAAAAAATGACAAAAAATGTGACAAAAATGTACAAAAATGACAAAAAAAATGACAAAAAAGTGACAAAAAAGTGATAAAAATTAGACAAAAAAAATGTCAAAAATGTGATAAAGACAAAAAAAAGACAAAAAAAGACAAAAAAATGACAAAAAAGGCAAAAAAATGACAAAAATGTGATAAAAAATTGACCAAAAAATTGACAAAAATTTAAAAAAAAAATGACAAAAAAGTGACAAAAATGTGATAAAAATTTGACCAAAAAATAATTAAAAAAAATGACAAAAAAGTTCCAAAGATGAGTTGAACACCCAACAAAAAAATTATGGAAAAAAAATAATCTGATGACGTGAGGTAAAAGACCCTCTCAGTTCAGGCGGGAGTTAAGAGGTTAAATCCAAAAATAATGTTTAACATGCACTCCCGCCTGTGATGAACGTGCTGAATGGAAAACTGCATTCAAAGGCTCTACTTCAGATGCAGAGGAATGCCTGTGTAACTATAGTATGACCATCATCCAAAGTACTAGTAATCAGTAATCAGATGACTTAAAATAATCAAATAACTAGATTACTTTTAGTCTTTGGAGTCTCTTGAGTGACGAGTTTCCCATCGATCCCTCCACGCTGGACAATAATGACGCCATCTATGACTGACAGTGTTCCCATGGTTACTCAAAACAAGCAAAACATCCACCAAGCAGGAATCAAGGCATCCTTACTCATCACCTGAAGAAGAAGTCAGTGACTCACTTGGTTCGTACAGTCACAACAAACAAAAGAAAGACAACGCCGACCTGATCGTGTCTTTATCTCTTTAAGAATAAACTCCGCCGTCACCACAGAACTGGGGAAACCGGTTACTTTTATCTTTTATGAACAGACCCCATTCATTTTTTTTGTTTTGGGTAAAATAGACGAGACTTTATCATCTGTGATCCATCGACGGGCGCCATGGCGATGCTGTAAACACAAACAGGAAAAGCAGGAGAGGCGTTTAGCATCAGAACAACGGCATTTTCATGTGGAGAAAGAAGACAAAGGGTTAACTGTGATTATTGTTTTCAGACTGAGTCATTTCATTTCAGGCTTTTAGGGTTTCTGATAGGTTTTCTGAATGGAAATGGTTCATTAGTCATGTTTATGAAGATCTGCTGCTTCATATTTGAACGACATGAGGCTCTTTCAAACTGGACATTTGGATGATTTTAGTCTCTTCTTTCATTATTTTACTTAGTCATATTTTAGTCAACCACATTTTAGTCTGAACCAAGCACATTTTCTCCAGTTTGGCTTTACCCCAGTTCAAAAGCTTCTCGAAAAAAGCTGTGAAAATAGCAACAAAACTGAGACGAAAACAATGATGAAAATGTGATAAAATATGAGAAAACATTGACAAAAAAGTGATGAAAAATTGATGAAAAAAATGACAAAAATGTGACAAAAAAATGACAACAATGTGACAAAAAAATGACAAAAATGTGACAGAAATGTGACAAAAAATGGACAAAAAAATGACAAAAATGTGACAAAAAATTGACAAAAAAATTGACAAAAAAATTGACAAAAAATGACAAAAATGTGACAAAAAATTGACAAAAAATTGACAAAAATGTGACAAAAAATTGACAAAAAAATTGACAAAAAATTGACAAAAATATGACAAAAAAAATTAACAACAAAATGACAGAAAATGACAAAAAAAATTGACAAAAAATGTCATAGTTTTAGTCTCATGAACAACATTTAAAAGGGGGGTATTCTGCAAAATCGACTTTTTTAAGCTTTCCATCATGTTATTATGTCACTCCCTCATTAAAAACATGGCTGAAGTGTTGCCTTGGCACATTCACGTATTTCTGAGTAATCTGTAAAAACTCTGATGGCGGCCATTTTAGGGATAGGTTTGCCTGAGTCCTCCTAGGAACGCCCCCACCTCCTGGAGACGCCTCCGAGCTTTCGTCACCAGCCGAGTAACCAATCACTGCTCCTCTATTATTATGGAAATGTGACAAAAAAGTGACGAAAAATTGACAAAAAATGGACAAAAATGTGACAAAAAAATGTCAAAAATGTGATAAAAATTTGGAAAAAAAAAGACAAAAATGTGACAAAAAATGACAAAAAATGTGACAAAAATGTGATAAAAAATTGACAAAAAAATGACAAAAATGAATGTCAGAATCTTTAGAGAAACACAATTTCTCTTTTTGGCCATTTTCTGGTGAAATATGAACTTATTTATCCCATAAATAAAGTCAAGTGTAAATCAGGCCCATATGGATATTTTCTCACAGCAGATTGTTCAGTAGAAGTGAAAAACCGGCAGTTGTAGCAAGCGCTAGCTAACCGTTAGCATTAGCCCGATGCTAACATGTAGCATCAAGTTAGCATTCTCCGTTATTCATGTATTTATGGGCTGTTGAACCACTTTGCTCCTCCCCATGTCTTTATTTAGTAGAAAACTATATTCACAATTCAGCATTTGTTACAGTAGTTTTTGAATAATTAGAGAAAATATAAATTTTCTCCAAATTGTTTTCCCCCTTGACTGTTTTTAAAAATGACCATATATGGGCGATTCCAGAGATGCCGTCTGTATCTATATACAGATTGCAAATTGTAAGAAAAAAATGAGACCAATGAATGAAAGGACAACTGTGGTAAAAAAAAAAAACAATTTTATGTTGTATTTATGTCAGTTATTCTCTTCTTCAGTTTCGTCCACTCTCCAGAGGGGTGAATACTTCAAAGCTAGTTGAACATGTCCTGGATCTGTTCCAGCTTCGTAGTACGGCAAAACACGAATTTTACCGCAAAACCTCTAATCCAGCTTTGTAGCAGTTATACCTTAAATGTCCAAGTGTTGCTGCCCCTATTTGAGTGTCTCAAAGACAAACCGCCCACTGTTTCTGACGGGCTATTCATAGATCCAACAATATTTTGGTTTCAGAACGAGTTCCCTGTGACTCCGCGTCTAATGCCTCGTCTGGAGTGTTTTATTGTCCGCTCAGCTCTTCCTGAACAATGCCCTTTGTCGTTTCCACTGACACATTGCACAGAAATAGACCTGTATTACAGAAACACAGACAGACGGGCATGTCTGGCAGACACAGCGGCAGCTCCAGACATTTGTCCCACGGGGGGCTCTCAGGGGGGGCTGAGGTCTTCCCTGGGGATGCTCACAAAACATGCCATTTTAGGGGCATTTTAAAGCATAACACACATAACACACCTAACCGAGCACATTTTCTCCAGTTTGGCTTTACCCCAGTCCAAAAGCTTCTGGGAAAAAGCTGTGAAAATAGCAACAAAACTGAGACGGAATCAATGATGGAAATGTGAGAAAAAAGTGCGAAAACGTTGACAAAAAAGTGACGAAAAATTGATGAAAAAGTGGCAAAAATGTCATAAAAATGTCACAAGAAATTGACAAAAAATGACCAAAAAAATGACAAAAATGTGACAAAAAAAAGACAAAAAAAAGACAAAAATGTGACAAAAATGTGACAAAAAAATGACAAAAAAATGACAAAAATGTGACAAAAAAAAGACAAAAAAATGACAAAAATGTGACAAAAATGTGACAAAAAAATGACAAAAATGTGACAAAAAATGAAAAAAATGTGACAAAAAAATGACAAAAAAGTCACAAAAAAATGACAAAAAAATGAAAAAAATGTGACAAAAAAAAGACAAAAAAATGACAAAAATGTGACAAAAAATGACAAAAATGTGACAAAAAAATGACAAAAATTCAATTCAATTTTAACCATTTTGCATTTAAAATAACTTATATCTGAGCAGCATCAGCTTCGTGCTTGTATAAGCTACGCAGCGGTGGAGTGATCTGCTAGAAAATAGTCCCTCAAAATGCGATCATTCATGTGATGCAGGTCAGTTATATTCCAAAAATTATTCTATGGACACAGAATTACAAAAAAATATATATCTCCAGGTACACTCGGGATAACTAGGAAATGAGGCCCTATGTCAAAAATCCTGAAACATCCCTTTAATTCATCATGAAGGATTCCTACTCCTGGTTAAGTGGTTATTACATCATTTATTAAGGCTAAATAAGGTGTAGTGAATATAAAGTTGACAGTAAAAACCCTCTCAAAAACAATAGTGACAAACAACCCAAAGCCCCACACATTGGGCACTATTTAACAGTTGATTGCCTTGTGTTTGATGGTTATTTATTGCAATATTAAAGAAAAAACAAGGCGAGGTCAGAGCTGTGAAAACAAGTGTAACAAACAGCCTGGTTTCCTCATGCCTTTTCCTTTTTTTTTCAATTTTAAAAGGTCCATTATGTTATTCTCATGGAACGTACGGCTAATCCCAGAATAATCACCAGCTCCTGTGACGACCTATAAAAGACACACAGTGGTTTATTTAGGACCTGGAGCGGCAGACGGAGGCTCAGATTGGGTGAATTAGCTCCTGGGGGCCAGACGGTGCTAAAAAGGCCGATTACATCACGTTCAGATTAGCGCGCTAGAAGCAGAACAATGGCTTTGCTAACGCTACAACAATGCACACGTGGTTTTTGTTTAGAAACAGAGCGTCTGCTGTGTGATCGTATCTTATTCAAACTTGTCCCGCTGAGAGTCAAAGTCACAGGGGTGAAACCGTCTATCACGACACGTATCAGTCAACAGAGAGCAATGGAGCGATGGAGCGATACCACCATGACGGCTACGTGTAAACTGACCAACAACACCGTGTTCTTTACCCAGGGATGTGTCATATCCACGGCTGGAAAGATCGGTTTTCAGCCTCCATTCCAACATTGTCAGAGTCTTTTTTCGAGAGCCCTGGACATTATCTAGACACTGCAGGTGAATAGGGAAATAGATAAATGTAGAGATATCCATTTGAAACTTTTGCTGAACATCACAGATATAAATATGAGAAGAAAATGTGTTGCACTTTTTCTGTCATTTTATGTTTTCACATAAAATAAGGCATTTTGAGCATTAAAATGGCCAAAATTGCTCCATTTTGGGAAATCAAAAAATGAATTGAGCCAGATTAAAATGTATGTTTTTTATTTTATTGACATATTAGTAACTAAGATTTTTTCAGAGGGGATTTTGGATGTTTTGTTTAGTTTTTTAATAAACTAATCATCAGTGAAAAAATCTGTAAAAACTCAAATTCCGCCTGTTTTTTTTTGTTTTTGTTTCAAAGCTGAATAAATCAGGCTAGGAATTAGATATTAAAAAATCCCTCTGAAAAAACTTCAAAACCTTGTTGTGTCTCAGCCTGTAAAGTGTGGAGTCTGTGGGAGCTTCTATAAGGGCTCAGGCTCTGCCCGAGTGCGGCTTCTCTCATTCAGAGAAAACCAGCCCTGAAGTTTTGTAGCGAGTGCTCATGCTCGGGCCCGTTCTTCCACTTTTCCGCTCCAGCGTCTCGTAGGAGGAAAAACACCATATTTGGGTGAAAGCGTCATCACGGGGCCCCTTAGCAGGACACGTGGATGTCAAATCTGTCAATATTTATGAATGAAAACCCGCGGGAAAGACGGACTTTCTACTTCCGGGTCGCCCCACCTCGCAGACAAAACATCATAAAATAAACATCATCATTTTTATATCTGACATGAAAACTAAGATGTAAAGGGAGGGAAAACAGATACAAATCTCCACTTCCACCACTGTGTAAGCGGAAAAGTGGAAGAACGGGCCGAGCATGCGCACTCGCTACAAAACTTCAGGGCTGGTTTTCTCTGAATGAGAGAAGCCGCACTCGGGCAGAGCCTGAGCCCTTATAGAAGCTCCCACAGACTCCAACACTTTACAGGCTGAGACACAACAAGATTCTGAAGGTTTTTTCAGAGGGATTTTTTAATATCTAATTTCCTAGCCTGATTTATTCAGCTTTGAAACAAAAAAAAACAGGCGGAATTTGAGTTTTTACAGATTTTTTCACTGATGATTGTTTATTGAAAAAACTAAACAAAATATCCAAAATCCCCTCTGGAAAATCTTAGTTACTAATATGTCAATAAAATAAAACCATACATTTAATCTGGCTCAATTCATTATTTTTATTTTGTTGCCCAAAATATAGACAATTTTGGCCATTTTAATGCTCAAAATGCCTTATTTTTATGTGAAAACATAAAATGACAGAAAAAATGCAATACATTTTTTTCTCATATTTATATCTGTGATGTTCAGCAAAAGTTTCAAATTGACATCTCTACATTTATTTTTTTCCCCTATTCACCTGCAGTGTCTCGCCTTAAGTCCTTTATAATCACATGGAATATAATTCAAAATAGTCCACATAGTTATTTAGCTATTTGCTCTTGTGTTTTACTTAGTGTGTTTCCAAATATCTGACAAAACCTAAAGATGAGAACTTATCTCGCAACCACTAACGATACGGCAAATTTATTTGTAATCTTGCCGTTACAAATACACAGCAACGTTGCATCGGTTAAAGAGTTTTTTTTGTATATATAAAAGCTATTTAAAAGTGGACACAATAGGATCAGTTGTCATATGCGCAGCTAAAGAGAACTGAACACTGATCGCGACGCCTTTTATATTAATTGCAACATCGTCTCTGTTTGTTTGTGTGTTAAATAAAGTCTTTCAAACTTGAGCGCACATTTCTCAATGATGACATCACACCAGAGATCACTAGTACCACACTGTGCCATCGTCATGGTACTTGGTACTATGTCTCCTCGACGTAGCTGCAGGCGAGCGAACGCGGAACAAGCGAGCCAGAAGAGCCGGCGAAGAGCCGGCGAAGAGCCAGCGAAGAGCCAGCCAGGAGAGGCTCTTCACTGGCTCCTGGCTGGCTCCTGGCGGGCTCCTGGCTGGCTCTTCGCTGGGTCCTGGCTGGCTCTTGGCTGGCTCTTGGCTGGCTCCTGGCTGGCTCTTGGCTGGCTCCTGGCTGGCTCTTCGCTGGCTCTTCGCTGGCTCCTGGCCGGCCAAGAGCCAGCGAAGAGCCAGCCAGAGGCAGGTTCCATACCCTAAATACTAAGTTTTATTTGCTCCATTAAAATGTCTTCTTTTTTTCCTATTTCTCTTAGTTCCAAGTTTAAAATAAGAAGTCCATGTAGCTCATCATGATCCTCATATACAGCGCCTCTCGAAAGCATTCACACACCTTGAACCTTTGCACGTTTTGTCATGTTTACAATGTTCATCTTTGCATAACTTAACGTGTAGGCGGCCTCTATTTAAAGGTTAGGGCCAGAACATTCTGCAGTCATGAGGAATGTTATAAAGACAATTTAATGCACACGGAAAATGCTGTATGAATACGCACCAGGCAAATATTCCGTTTAGATGTTGTTATATGGAAAACAGGTTTAGGTGGAGTTAACAGCTAAGTACAGGAGAGACGGTCTGCCCCCTATTGGTGATCTTCATTAATGACTTGAGTTATGTAAAGTCATTATGTTGTTCAGGAGTGGCCAAAAATACCAACCATTAAAAGGAGCTGCTATTAAAATGTCACACTGTAATATGTCGCAGTGTTCCTTTGTTGATTTGGAACTGTGCCCTTGTTCGGGTTTATTTCGACTTTGTTACACAACCGTGAACTGAAACTACTGTGGTAACTGTGTAAGTAGGAGAGAGTGAATAACATTAAACCAGACTATAGCGTCCAGGCAAAGCTTATTTTGACCTTTTGTCATTATATTTGTCCTTTAAAGATTTGTAAAATGGTCTGACCACATACAGGCTTATTAGCGGCACAACAAATAAAAAAAAACAATGATTGTGTCTCAAATTCACTTTTAAATGGACTTGCTATGCTAGATATCAATTTGAAACTTTTGCTGTCGATCACTGACATAAATGTGAGAAAAAAATACATTGCAAGTTTTCTGTCATTTTATCTTTTCATAAAAGAACAAGGTGTTTTATGCCTAAAAATGCCCCAAATTTCCCATCTTTTCGGCGACGAAATCTGAATAATGGATAGAGCTACATTCAAATTTATGGTTTCATTTTATTGGTGAATGAGTTACCAAGACTTTATCAGAGCGGATTTAGGATTTCTTGTTTAGTTTTAAAATAAGCTGTTTTTTAGTGGAAAATTTTGTAAAAATGTAATTTTCGCCTTATTTTTTGACATTCAAAACTCAATAAATGGGGCTTAAGGGATCAGATAATAAAAAATCCCTCTGAAAAAATCCTCCAAATATTGTTCAGTCCAAGGCTGGAAAATGTGAAGTCTTTAGGTCCGACTGACGTGGACATAGCGTCGCCACAATGACAGAAAAATGTGTTTTGAGAAAAAGGCCCTTGAAATTGCATTCTCCCATATACGTCTATGGGGGAACATTGAATCAGCGCAATATTTAAACATGTTATTGTGAAGATTAGTCATATTTTCTGTTTCCAGGTGAAAGCTTGTATGTTCAGAGACCAATTTGGGCCAAAACCTAAAAACTGAAAAAATTGAGTTTTGCCTGTAGTGTCTCCCCTTAAACTAAAACTGTTTCTCCTTGGTGCTGGCTCTAGCTCACAATAGTGCCCCATTTGCAACGTGGTTCGAGTGGTGGCTGTGAGTTCCTAATGATGAGGTGTTGAAAAGTCCCTGTTTAATCTGTATGTTAAAAACTTAAACTAAATTAAATGGGTTTTGGCTTACCCTCAGGGTCCTGTGAACCGTCAAGACTGGTAAGTTAGGGTGCCATGAACATACTTCTGTCTGCTGAGCCTTTCTAACAACTAATCTTTTTTTTTTTTTACAGGCTAACCTGCTGCTGTTTTGCTATTAGTTTACGTTTGTTCCTTTTGATGTAGCTTACGGTTTTGTTTTTCCTTTTTCTTAGTTTTGACCGTTTTGGTTGTAGCGCAATCAGTTTTTTTTTTGTTACTTTGTTATATATGATTATTTTTGACTTGTCCTAGTTTTAATCTTTGTTATTTTTTGGTTAGCCAACTGGGTTCGCTTTTCGTGGTTTTTAAACTATAGGAATATTCAAATTTTCGATCATCTTAAAGGGACTATACGGAGTTTAAAAATGTTAAAAGTAAGTATTTTCCTCCCCCTACATGTTCCAACAATGTCCTAATGTGTAGAATGAGCTCAGACCAGAACTGCCTCTAACATCCTGCACGGTCACTCAAAAAGGTGTTGCTTTGGCCCGAAGCGCCGTCATGCACGAGCTTAATATAGAAGCTGCAGTTACACATATGACCTGAGGTGGCAGTAGTGAGTATAAAATGGCTAACTTGCGTCTAGCCCCTTTAAATAAAATGAATTTGTAATTAAACTTAGTTTTTGTAGATTAATATATTCCTATTTTTCCTAATTTAGTGTCCTGCCTTAAAGGGGCTGGAAGCAAGGTCGCCATTTTATACTCACTACTGCCACCTCAGGCCATACGTGTAACTGCACCTTCTATATTAAGCTCGTGCATGACGGCAATTCGGGCCGAAGTGACACATTTTTGAGTGACAGTGCAGGATTTTAGAGGCAGTTGTGGTCTGAGCTCATTCTACACATTAGGACATGGCTGGAACATCATTTTAACATTTTTAAACTCCTTATAGTCCCTTTAAGGGGAGACACTACAGGCAAAACTCATTTTTTTCAGTTTCCAGGTTTTGGGCCAAATTGGTCTCTGAACATATAAGCTTTCACCTGGAAACAGAAAATATGCCTAATCTTCACAATAACATGTTTAAATATTGCGCTGATTCAATGTTCCCCCATAGACTTGTATGGGAGAACACAATTTCAAGGGCCTTTTTCTCAAAACACATTTTTCTGTCATTGTGGCAACACTATGTCCACGTCAGTCGGACCTAAAGACTTCAAATTTTCCAGCCTTGGACTGAACAATATGTGGAAGATTTTTTCAGAGGGATTTTTTATTACCTGATCACTAAGCCCCATTTATGGAGTTTTGAATGTCAAAAAATGAGGCGAAAATTTAATTTTTACCAATTTTTCCAGCTTATTTTAAAACTAAACAAGAAATCCAAAATTCCCTCTGAGAAAGTCTTGGCAACTCATTTATCAATAAAATGAAACCATACATTTGAATGTAGCTCTATCATTATTCAGATTTCGTTGCCGAAAAGATGGGAAATTTGGGGCATTTTTAGGCATAAAACACCTTGTTCTTATATGAAAAGATAAAATGACAAAAAACTTGCCATTTATTTTTTCCTCACATTTATGCCAGTGATCGACAGCAACAGTTTCAAATTGATATCTGTAAATATACATTTTGTCCCTATTCACCTGCAGTGTCTCGCCTTAACTTATGTTGCAGCCAATTATGAAGATCCTACGAAGTCATTTTTTTTTAATGAACTGTTTCGAATTGGAAGTCAACTTCTCTGTCCTTTTTATCAGAAACTTACCTTGTGTTCCTATCTGGTAACTTGCCCTCTCGGTTTACTACAACCGTTTGACGGCCCAATCACAAGATGGCCGCCAACCTGTGTCACGTCTCTCATGGCAAACAGGTCCTTTTAATTTAATAAAACCTTATCAACAAATCCATATTTGGTTATCGTTGTTTTCCGACTTGAGAAATGTGCCAGAGCGACTGTAAGAGGCTGCATTATTTGACCTTCCAAGGACCACCAGGTCAAGATCAATATCGAATCAGAATGAAACATATTGTGACTAAACCAGAGAAACACTGAACTTCAATGCGTTGCTACAGAAGAAATGAAATGATCTCTGGTTAAAATAAAGTCTTGCACCAGCCTCACATGCACTTTAAATGCTGTGTAGGTCAAATAGCTTTGTGCAGGTATCTGTCACAGGAGTTTCACTAGAACATTTTAATTATATTGAGTGGCAGCGTGTGACCTGGATGCGCCGCTGTTTATGTGTTTGTGCAGTTGTGTAACACAGGGCAGGTTCATCGGCTCATTTTTCTGAACACATTCTGAACATTCTGGAGTGACTCAGGTGTGAACGGGGAAATATGTCGCCTGGAGAGACGTGCGCTCCGCCCCAAGTGTGGGAAAATCAACCAGACGAGGGCCAAGAACAGACGTGAAGGTTCATACAGGCAGCAGCAAGTCCAAATACAATATGTTTGATGCTAGAATGTGAAGTATTTGTGCATATTTGAAGAAAGCGGTGACACTGGAGTCCTGCAGGATTACGTACTCTGGCCTTTGCTTTTGTCAAGTTCTTAAAAACTATATAAAAAGGTTGCAAATACAAAAATGCATGCAATTGCCTGTGATACTGCAG
Organism: Gobius niger; assembly: GCF_951799975.1. Lineage (NCBI taxonomy): Eukaryota > Metazoa > Chordata > Actinopteri > Gobiiformes > Gobiidae > Gobius > Gobius niger. The sequence continues at coordinate 3,092,576 of NC_136873.1, read as the reverse complement.
GAAGAGAATGCAGAAATTGCATAAAATGTTGAAATTGCATAAATTGGTTAATTTGCATAAACTGGTAAAATGCATAAACTGTCATGTTGCATAAACTTAAGATTTAATAAACTGTATTATACCATGGTCTGGGTGAATACTGGATTCTGATTGGCTGGTGCATTATTTTGGTATAACCGCACACGTAGTCCGGTAGTTAAATCACTGGGATATCACTCCGCTGTGGGCGTCGCCATAGCAACGCATGACACAGCTGAATCAGATAAAGGCGTAATTAGTGACTGACAGGAACGTATGAGATGGATTTTGTGTTAATTTCAACGTTTTTGGCCAAAACAAACGTTTGCTAAATGTTTGTAGAGGAGAGTGAGCAGCTAGGTTAGCTACTGTTAATAACATATGAGCTTTACATTTCTATTGAAAACGGTTAAGGCTATTCATCATTTTCAGACGTACATAAAATGATCCTGCATTGAAGCATATTTGTCTGGATTAGTAAAGTCAAACATAAAAGTTTCAGTTGGGGGGGGCCAGGTGTGAGCGACTCCACCGCAGCTGTTTCCATAAACAGTTGAGCTGGTTGAGCTAGCTAGCTTTAGCTTCAGGTTAAACGTTGTAAAAGTGAAATAACTCCTGCCCACGAGTGCCGCATATCGGTGTTTACTTCCAGGGAAAAGTGTTTCCGGGTTAGTCCTGTTGTGTTGTGATTCTGTGCTGATGTTGTGTCGTTGAGCCTGACTGAGATCCTCGTAATAGCTGCGGAGAATGACTCGCTCTGAGACCAGCCTTCAGTGACCGGCTAATAACCCACACAAAATAGTCCCGTAGTCTGGCAGATTTAGTGACTTTAGTCAATGAAAAAAACATTAATTATAAATGTTACGTTTGTGGGACCCTGGTATAAGCGGATTAAACAACGAGGAGCCGCGTTAGACGTTTATAATGCAGGACGCGGAGTCAAGAACATCACGACGCGCAAACTGCATGAACTGGTAAAATAAATGAATGAGTTAATTTGCACAAATTATGTAAATTGCATAAACGCTTCAAACGCAGTCAATACATTAAATTCAACATTCTCTCATAATGAACGGTGCTTCACACACGGTGCTTATTGTGTTAAAGCTGATACAACAGTTGTATAAAAAGGCTATTAAAAGATACTGGATTGGAAGCCACAGTCTTTTCATGTATGTACTTTAATAGAAATATTTTGGGCATTTTTATGCATAAAGTGCCTTCTTACTTTATATGAAAACATAAAAGGAAAGTTAAAAAATGTTTTACTCCTGTTTACAGTTAGCAATGTACACCAAAAGTTTCAAATTGATTTCTCTAAATGCATTTATTTGTTTTAAAGTATTTTTAAGATAAATTTTCCCCCAAAATGTAAAGGGCCTTACTGCACCATGTGTACTGCCCTCATATACCGTTCATTTTCTTTTTTTCATACATTTATTTCAGTATATGGACAGTGGGCCTCATTGTGCAGGTTTTTATATCACATGCCACAAATTTAAGCCATTCTGGATGTTTTTATGAATGACATATTTACATATGTAAAAACCTGATTATTATCAGGATATTTTTGTTTAGAATTAATTAATAGCAATGCTTCATTTCATGTGATCATTAATTTGATAATTTGCTAAATAAATCATTTCATTATTATTTACCAGCTAAAAACCCTGGTGTATTTTCGTTGTTGTTTGACTGCTCTGGTGACTTGACTTCCCCCGCTCACTTCCGTCAATAACCTTTAGGAGTTACTGCGCGGACGTTGTGCTCCTCGTATCATTACGCCTCACAATATAGTCCCCCTTTTTATCTGCTTATAAAATCGACATGCTACATTTCTGTGTAAATATACTTCGCATGAAAACACTTCACGAACTTTATTTAAATAGGGAACACGTGGAAGAGCTTGGTAGCTTCTATCGTGAGCTTTTTCGGAGCTATGTGACATGTGGGAGAGGCTGCGTATGTGTGAGCGCACGGACAAAGACCAGACGGGGATATATTAACTCGGCTAAGGTTAGGTAAGAACATACAGTATCTCAGTATGTAAAAACGGTGGCCTATTCCTTTAAGAAAGGTTTCAAACTGATGTCTCTAAATGTACATTTCTCTTGAATAACAAAGGCTCAGTGTTTGAAACCTGTGTGTGCCGCTCCTCTCATGCTCCCGTCTGCCACACATAACACATAAACACCTCCCGGCCTCACCCATGGGTGCTCCCTCCGTGCCCTGGGTGGCTCTGCGCTTGTTCCTACACACTCACAAAGCTGCAGTGTTGTGGTCACATGACTGGCGGAGGTCACGTGACTCAGGACGACAGGAAACATCAGCTCTGTCTGTTTGAACAGGCTCAGCACAATCTGTCACCTTTACACTGCAGAGTACACACACACACGCACATATTTGTTAGCACAAGAGGACAATAGAAAAACCTAATGTATTGCAGTACTTGTATTGACCACTATGGCGCACTTCAGCATTTTTTCCTGGAGTACTAAATTTTGCCAGACGGGGGCGCTCCAGAGTAAATAGTGTGTGAAATTCAGAGCAACAAAACTCATTTTTCTACCATTTTGAGGACTTTCTCTGGGAAGCATCAGGGCTACTTCAGGAACCCTCCTCATGCTTTTTTTTACTTTCGCAAAGTGAGGACAGGCCAAAATGTCCTCACTTTGTAAAATTGTCCTCAGTCTGTTGGTCTAAAACTCATTGATGTCCTCACACACACACAAACGCACACGCACACACACTCACGCAAACTCACAGCACACACACACATATAGTGGCTCTCTGTTTGCCATATTTCTAAATAATAAACATTGTTGTTTTGAGGTTATTGCACTGCCCTCATCACAGACAGAAGATATTCCTGTATAAAGAGTTCCACAGTTATTACAAACTACAGCACAACGATTCTTTACAATTTGAGAGAGAGCATAGTTTGTGAGGATGTGGATGTTTTCCTTTGCCAATTGCTCAATTCACTCGGAGAGGTTTTTGTGTCTTTATGAGGAGTAAAACTTTGGAAGAAACTGGATATACAACTCAAGCAACATCACACTGTCCACAGATTAAAACTGTTACATTAACACAGGGCTTCTCAACCTGGGGGTCGGGACCCACTAGGGGGTCGCCAGAGCATATAGATAAAATACATATTTTAATATTATTATTATGGTGTCGTAGCATACATGCTATTTTACCAGGGTGCCATTATTTGTTCTAAATTTAATTCATTTTTGTTTTAGCCATTGTTTTTTCTTTGTTTTTTAAGAGTTGTAAAGGTTAACCTCTTAACTCCCGCCTGAACCGAGAGGATCTTTTTTCTCACGTCATCAGATTTTTCTTCATCAATTTTTTGTCATTTTTGTCAAATTTTTGTAATTTTTTGGTCACATTTTTGTCATTTTTTGGTCATTTTTTCGTCACTTTTTTTGTCATTTTTTCGTCACTTTTTTATAAATTTTTTGTCACATTTTTTCGTCACTTTTTTTTACCATTTTTTTGTCACATTTTTGTCATTTTTTCGTCACATTTTTGTCATTTTTTTGTCACATTTTTGTCATTTTTTTGTCACATTTTTGTCATTTTTTTGTCACATTTTTGTCATTTTTTCGTCACTTTTTTGCCATTTTTTTGCCACATCTTTGTAAAATTTTTGAATTTTTTTTGTCACATTTTTTTCATTTTTTTGTCACTTTTTTATCAATTTTTCATCACTTTTTGGTCATTTTTTCGTCACTTTTTTTTCATTTTTTCGTCACTTTTTTTTTCATTTTTTCGTCACTTTTTTGTCATTTTTTGTCACATTTTTGTCATTTTTTCGTCACATTTTTGTCATTTTTTCGTCACATTTTTGTCATTTTTTCGTCACATTTTTTTTCATTTTTTCGTCACTTTTTTTCCAATTTTTTGTCACATTTTTGTCATTTTTTTGTCACATTTTTTTTTTTTTTTTTCGTCACTTTTTTGTCATTTTTTCATCACATTTTTACCAATTTTTTTTCACATTTTTGTCATTTTTTCGTCACTTTTTTGTCACATTTCCATCATTGTTTTCGTCTCAGTTTTGTTGCTATTTCCACACCTTTTTTCCAGAAGCTTTTGGATTGGGGTAAAGCCAAACTGGAGAAAATGTGCTCGGTTCAGGTGGGAGTTAAGGGGTTAATGTCCCTGTTTTTCCCATGGTCTGACCCGGGTGGGGGTCACGATCTTAATTAACTGTTATAATGGGGGTCGCGGCTCCGAAAGGTTGAGAACCACTGCATTAACATACATGAACCAATAAATATAATCAAATAAAAACTCAGTCTACCAGAGTTGATGTGTGTTTTTTTTCCTTGCCATTGTTGGTATATGTGCTGTCTTTACAAGTGTTGGTATAAAATGTTACACAATGTAATAATAATCTGTTACCTATGGCGGTGGTTCCCAAAGTGGGGTTTGGGACCCCCTGGTGGGTTGCAGGACACAGAAATGGGGGTCACAAGATGATTTTGAAGCTTCTCTCTCTGACCTAATGGAGATTGGAGCTTTCTTTGTTGATGTTGAAATGTACGTTGACAACATAAGCAACCAAGTTTAAGAGATGACCTACAGCGGTTTACAAGTCTCTCACGAGTGCCTTCCTCGAGTAAAGGTGATGAGTCAGAAGAATAAAACAAACCCTTGGACTGTTCATGATGAGCTCACAGTTCATGCGGCTCAGGTGACAGAGAAAGACGATCCGAGCGGCTCCAGGCCTGAGCCGTCACGTTTAAACTCCAACACATCCGCTTCTACCGTCGATTCCTCTGCAGCATAAAAGTTGTATACACTGCATTCCAAATAATTATGCAAATTGTGTTTCAGTGTCAAAAAGGTAAAAAAAAACAATACGTTTTTCAATGAAACTCATGGATGGTTTTGTGTCTCGGGCTCTTTGAATCACTGACATCAATCTCAGACGCCTGGGATGATTATTTTGTCAGGTACGTCCAGTTAAGGGAAAAACTACTGACAAAGGGTGTTCCACTTTATTAAGCAGATCATCATTTTCAAGCAATATGGGAAAGAAAAAGGATCTCTCCGCTGATGAAAAGCGTGAAATAGTTGAATGCCTTGGTCTAGGTATGAAAACCTTTGATATTTCATTAAGACTAAGCCTGTCCGTACTGTTAAAGTGATAGTCTGGATGTCTAAATGTTTTAAATGTTTTAAGGAATTTGCAAAATTGACCTCCTGGCCTTACACTTTGAGTTAAAATATATTTTATCGTATTTTTTTTAAGTCCCTCCTTCCCTGATCTCAGCAACTGCTCTTCCGGGTTCGCGGCTGGCGGAGACAAATTAAAGCCGGTCTCTAAAACAGGCCGGGGCTTTTATTAGAAACTATAGCAGTAGAAATATTCCCCACGTTAGGAATTTGTCTCATACTGGTGTAAATGAAAACTCACGTGCAGGAAGTAACAAACTGAACCCGGGCCGAGGGGGGGACGCTGCAGAGGAGCTGATCCGAGCGTAACTTTGACACAGATTTAGCCACTTTTCAAACCTCCTGTGACGATATTTGGAAACAGGGAAACAAATGTTTGTGACCCTCCAGGGTTTTAATAAAGTCTCCATCGCGTCTTCAAAGCACGTCCAGCTGCTCCGTGTGCAGGTCAGTCCCACGCCTCAAAATAACTCCTCCCATCAGCGCGAGCGTCTCGTCTTCTCTCGGGTCAGTCTCATGATCGATCACAAACACAAACGCTCCGTCTAAACTCGCCTTTTACACGAGATAACAACAAATGATCCGGTCCGCGGTAAAAACGAAACAGAAACCTGCAGTGACACTGATGTCAAAGCTCCACTAACAGCAACGAAACACTTCCTGTTGTCCCGACGAAATAAAAGGCGTCAATGTTCCAGCCGCTGGGAGAGGGTTTGAAATGTTCATTAATAAATGAACCTAATATTTTAGGTGCAAATGGAACAAATCTCGTTTTTCTTCATTTTCCTGGTCGTCCGTTTTGCTCAAATAGAAATAAAGGCCTGTCTCTAATTGTGGCCTGGTTCCAATAAAGGCCTGGTCCCAGATGCCCGAGAGTAAATAAAGGCCCCGGCCTATATTAGAGCATTTACGGTATGTATTTTTGTATGTAATGTCAAAACCTAAATATAGTGCTAGTATCTGAACTTTATTGTACGATAAATATATGAGGGCCAGTGCGTTTTTAATTGTATTAGAATTGCACAATGTCGTTGTTACATTTTGTGTGAATATACTTAACTTTATGTTTCCAGTTACCAAACCGGATCAGGAGTTCCAATATCTACTCCAAAATATAAAAACCTGTAGTAGGTTGAGGATAATAGTCTAATCAAATGGTGTGCATTACTTACTAAAAATAGGTAAGCCTGACTGATGCTGGCCATGAAAAAACAGACACCACAAAACCACAATCAATGGGTGTCAGTTTGGGAAATTATTCATAAACTGCCATTGTCTTGTATTTATAGAGACGATGATTTTGAAGAGAGACTGAATATCTTGGAGCAAGAAGAAGCTTCTACTTCATGAACCGGAGAGTAAGTAAAACATGTTTGGTGTCTGTATAGTTGTCACACTGGTCACTGACACTGAAATGACAATAATGTTTTTATTTTTTTGTTTAGTTTACATCACTTGGTATTCCTGAGGAGGAGAACAACCACACTGTGAGGATTGTGTTCACAAAAACAAGTTTAAACCAATCCAGTCCTGTTCCACATGAATACAATCCAAACATCCATTGAACTCCATGTTTTCCACAGGTTAGAAGGTAATGTGTGGTGGTCGGCCATGGGTGGGGGGCATGCAGACTTACACTAGAGCCGCCACATTTCATCATCTTGCATAATAGAGACAATACCTTGACAAACAAGATTCTTATTTCTGTTTCCTCACATGTCGTTTTCACAGTGATGTCATTCTCCCGGAGCCAAACGCTGACAGACGTCTTTTGTCCAGGACCTCCATTGTTTTTGAACGGCTCATGTGAACCAAACGCACATGTGGGTGTCGTCTATCAACACCGACCAATCAGGATGGGGGAGGGAGGGGCAGAAGGCTTAACGTAAACAGACTGGAGTGAAGCCATGTGATCGACTGTGAAAGTGCTTTTTAGGAATCAACAAAATGAGCCCCACACACGAAATACCACAACTTTGTCACCAAAACCACCTTTTCAAGCTACATTCCAACCACGAACAAAGTTTAGCGGCACTTACTGAGTTTGGAGACAAACTGTTCAACTTCACTTTCCCACTTCACTAGCCTCTCTCCGCTGTCTCTGCTCGCCTCTCTTTGCTTTCTTCGCTGTCTTGACAGAACTGCAGCCAAGCGTAAGGCTTGGTAGTAGCAGTAAGCTAGCACTGCGGTGTTGTGACATTGTTGACACCGTTGACCAGTCGGTACACGCACACATTTTCCCACGCTCACAAACACATGCCTAGATCTTTGCGGATTTAAGTTTTTGAGGAGAAATGTAGCCGTAGAGACGACAGACTGTTATAAAACATCAGCTGTTCAGAATCATGTAGTGTGTTCACTCTCGCGATTCTCAGTCGTTAAGTGTGAACCCCAGGGGCGGACTGGCCATATGTCCATTCTGGAAGAGCACAGAAGGGCCACTGGCTCTAGGGCCACCGGTCCCGCCTCAATTGAGCTTTACCCAAATCTAAAAGCTAAAAAGAATAGCATCAAAATATCGAAAAAAAGAGGATGAAAACAAAACAAAAATGTTCCGGAAAAGCAACAAAAAGGTGACCAAAAATGTGATGAAAAGGCAACAAAAACGTGAGAAAAACACAACAAAAAATGACAGAAAAAATAATGACAAAAATATGACAAAAATGACATGACAAAAAGTTTCCATCACTTTTGTAGGTCTTAGCTTTCAAATGAGGTGTTACATTGTTGCTCTCCAGTCGAGAAGCTTTTAGATTTGGGTAAAGCCCAGTATAAAAAAAGTGAATCTAAAAGGAATTCCGTGGAGCATGGTGTACCACAAGGTTCAATTTTGGGACCAGTATTATTTATTATTTATATTAATGATTTTGCTTCTGTTTCTATGACCACATTTCCAGTTCTTTTTGCTGATAGAAAAGTCGTGTAGTGTGTGCAGACCTTATGGAGACAATGGAGCCTGTAAACACGTGCACAAACGTTCACAAAGCCGGTGATCTCCAGTGCAGAGGTGGGGAGTGCCTTGCGCGGTTCTGTTGGCGTAATTTGTTTTTGTGTCATGTTTGTTTACATCCTCAGCTGCTCGTCTGTCGCTTGACCTTTCGCACGATTCCAAAGAGAAAGGAAACGGAGCATCGGACAGTAAGAGGAGAACGCTGACATTTACGCAACACCGCCGGAGGGATTGTTTCTTTACATTGTCCGACACGTGAACAGTTTGACAAACCTAAATGATAAGTATGATGTAATGCTCCAAACATCCTGAGGAAAGTTTGTTGAGGCTGGTGGTCAACTTTTATTTTTAAATGTTTAATTTAGAATATTTATGAACCTCTTACCCTCCGCCTTAACCGAGCACAGTTTCTCCAGTTCGGCTTTACCCAAATCTGACAAGTTCTCACCTGGCGCTTACAGCATATTGGCCAGAGTAACGCCTCAAAGCCAAGACATACAAAACAGATCCTTTTCCTCCCATTACTGCCTCGTTGTTGTCTCTTTTTCACATTCTTTTTCATCTCATATTTGCCAGAGTTTGACACATTTTATTGTTTTTTTTTCACATTTTTATTTATTTTTTGTTACATTTTTTTGTCACATTTTCTTTCTTTTTTGTCTTATTTTTTTTGTCACATTTTCTTTCTTTTTTTCAAATTTTTATTTCTTTTTTGTCACATTTTTATTTCTTTTTTGTCACATTTTTATTTATTTTTTGTCACATTTTTATTTATTTTTTGTCACATTTTTCCTATTTTTTCACATTTTTATTTATTTTTTGTCACATTTTTATTTATTTTTTGTCACATTTTCTTTCTTTTTTTCACATTTTTATTTATTTTTTGTCACATTTTTATTTATTTTTTGTCACATTTTCTTTCTTTTTTTCACATTTTTATTTATTTTTTGTCACATTTTTATTTATTTTTTGTCACATTTTTATTTATTTTTTGTCACATTTTTATTTATTTTTTGTCACATTTTTTCTTTTTTTCACATTTTTATTTATTTTTTGTCACATTTTTATTTTTGTCACATTTTTATTTTTGTCACATTTTTATTTATTTTTTGTCACATTTTTATTTATTTTTTGTCACATTTTTATTTATTTTTTGTCACATTTTTTTGTCACATTTTCTTTCCTTTTTTTCACATTTTTATTTATTTACATTTTTATTTATTTTTTGTCACATTTTTTTGTCACATTTTTTCTTTTTTTTCTCATTTTTATTTATTTTTTGTCACATTTTTATTTATTTTTTGTCAGATTTTTTTTGTCATTTTTTTTTTCACATTTTATTTTTCTTCACATTTTTATTTATTTTTTTCACATTTTTTGTCACATTTTCTTTCTTTTTTTCCACATTTTTATTTATTTTTTGTCACATTTTTTGTCACATTTTCTGTCTTTTTTTTCACATTTTTATTTATTTTTGTCACATTTTTTTGTCACATTTTCTTTCTTTTTTTCACATTTTTATTTATTTTTTGTCAAATTTTTTTGTCACATTCTTTCTTTTTTTCCACGTTTTTATTCATTTTTTGTCACATTTTTATTTATTTTTTGTCAAAAAAATTTGTCACATTTTCTTTCTTTTTTGTCTTGTTTTTTTTGTCACATTTTCTTTCTTTTTTTCATTTTTATTTCTTTTTTGTCACATTTTTCTTTATTTTTTGTCACATTTTTATTTATTTTTTGTCACATTTTCTTTCTTTTTTTCACATTTTTATTTATTTTTTGTCACATTTTTATTTATTTTTTTGTCACATTTTTATTTATTTTTTGTCACATTTTTCTTTATTTTTTGTCACATTTTTTCTTTTTTTCACATTTTTATTTTTATTTTTCACATTTTTCTTTATTTTTTGTCACATTTTTATTTATTTTTTGTCACATTTTTTTGTCACATTTTTTCTTTTTTTTCACATTTTTATTTATTTTTTGTCACATTTTTTGTCACATTTTCTTTCTTTTTTTTCACATTTTTCTTTATTTTTGTCACATTTTTTTGTCACATTTTCTTTCTTTTTTTCAAATTTTTCTTTATTTTTGTCACATTTTTTTGTCACATTTTCTTTCTTTTTTTCAAATTTTTATTTATTTTTTGTCACATTCTTTCTTTTTTTCCACGTTTTTATTCATTTTTTGTCACATTTTTATTTTTTGTCAAAAAAAATTGTCACATTCTTTCTTTTTTTTTACATTTTTATTTATTTTTTGTCACATTTTTTATTTGATTTTTTTTTACACTTTTTCCATTAAGCCTTTGCATTTGGGTAAAACCAAACTGGAGAGAAAGCGCTCTGTTCAGGCGGGAGGTAAGAGGTTAAGATCCTCTGCTTCAGGTTTGTTCTTCACTGCTCGCATTTAAGATTCAAGTTAAAAATGTTCCCTAATCTGGCAAAAAATACCTTTTTATTTTTCTTCCGCATCGGCCATGGAGACCGGAAGTGACGTAGAACAAAACTGAAAATTGTTGATTGTTTTTTCATTTGCAATAACCATTAGCGAACAATAACCATCAGATTCATTTTGTTTATTCATTTACTCAGTATACACATTTACCTGTACCACCTGGTGGGAACAAAGGAAGGGGCGTGGTCTGTGTCGGCCATTTTGAAATCTTAGGCTGGACCATGTGGCAGGGGGAAACTGGTTGAAACCTTTGCTTTGAGTTTCCTTTGTGTATGATTTTGGTTTGTAGTTTGTCTTTATTCATTTGATTTGAACACTTTTAGATGAAACACTTCCTTCTATGTTAAATGTTGCTTGCTGAACTTGCATGTGGAACTTACCCATTGAGCTGATGGTTCCTACCGGTGGGAGGTCCTTTCCCATTAGGGGAGGTATAAAAGCTGACTGTTCTGGTCACTGGGGGCCATTTTGTGTGCGACATCTGTGGGTCAGAGAAGTTCCTTTTGTCTTACAAAATAAATTCTTGGTAAGAGTTACTTGTTGTCAGTCGGCCTGCCCATTTGGACCCCTCGTAGCCAGCTTCCTCACGTCAACTGTGGCACGGTGCATTCTGCGTCGTATCTAGCGTTGCTCTGATTGGTTGTTGGGTTGGGTGTGGGCCGTGCGTGGGTTGTGGCAAGGCGTCGATTGGCTAAATAATAAACCAACCTGAGAAAGGCACCTGTCTACAAAAAGGGAGTCCACTCTGACCCAAATAACGCAACATGTTACCAGGAAGGAGCCGGAACACACTTTTCTCCGAGCAGGAGACCATGGTGCTGGTCACAGAGGTGACCAGGAGAAAATCAAATATATATGGAGAGCAAAACAATGTCCAGAGCCCTCTGAGGTAAGTGCGTATAGCTTCCAATGTCAGGTTCTGAGGCCACGGAAAATCCCAATCTTGGGTTTAAATTGAGACCATTAGGCCTGATAAGAATTATTATTATTATTATTATTATTACTATTTTTTATTGTTTTTAATTATTATACCGAATCAAAAGCATGGTTTCCGTAGGTGAAGCAGGCGTGGGAGGAGGTAGCGACCGCTGTTTCCTCGTCTTCGGGCAGGAGTCTAACACCACAGCAATGCAGAAAGAGATACAATGATGTCCGAAGGCGGGGAAAACAAAAGGTCACTGCCTCCCGAAAAGAGCTCAGGGCCACGGGAGGAGGACCAAGTCCGGCCCAGGATCCTCTGACCCCAGCGGAGGACCACTCTGTGCCCAGACAGCGTGGTGAGGGTTGGAGGTTGGACATGAAGGTTTGGAACAAAGTTTCATGCGAGTATTGATAATTAGCCTATTTCTCTAAAAAGTCAAAACTGTTTCAGCTCCACTGGAAGATCCTGTGGCTGGACCAAGCACGCAGAGGCCGGTGACCCGACAGAGCAGTGATGGGCAGCAGCGGCGTCTCCAACACCGCAACAGGTGGCGGCAGGTGGGGAGTTCCTGCTGCAGCAGAAAAGGGGCTTCGACATGCTGCAGTAGGAACTGCGGGTAATCAGGCGCTCTAATGCCCGGCTCCTGCAGCCTTTAAATCGTTTAGCCGCAGCAGTGGAGCGCCTTGCTGAGCAGAGCTCCCCGCCGCCACCTGCAACTCCATCCACGCTGCTGCCCCCATCCCCAGTCCATCGTGGTCTCCACCTGCGAGTCGGACTCGGAGCTCGCTGGCCTCTGCTACCTCCAGCTCCTCCCGTGACCAGCCACACGCCTGCGGACCCGAGGAGGGCGGAAATTGTAGCCACAGTAATAAACACATTGTTCACTGATCTGCCTACGTGTGGTGATGAGTAGCCACCGATTGGAATTGATCTTAACCGTTGATAAAAAAGTACTGCAAAACTATGCCTAGGCCTAAATACTAAATCCTTTCTGGTTAAATGTGTTTAATGCCACGAGTTTATGTAAAAGCGTTTTTTGTTGTTTTAAATCATCCAAGGACACAGTGCAGTTGAAAAATGCCGTTGCGGTTTCCAAGCGTTCAGCCACAGGGAAACGTGATCCAATGATGAGGCTTGGTGGGTTATTATTAACACTAGTCCACAAAATAAAAACAGAGGAACAAACATGAATGACTGAACGGGTGCGAGCCTTTACACACACACTTGTGCACGTGCACACGCCCACAGCGCATGTGCAACATTTGAGCGCACAGGGCACCATATTGTCTCTTCTGGTTAATGCATAATATTATAGCAAATGTACAAAATGGTTTATGTCATACTTGTGTAGGCCATGTGTAACACATTTGGCCATAAAACATTCAACATTTTGTTATAGAAGCATCTGAAAAGGAGATCATCATCTGGACAAAGTAAAACTGGCTTATTTCGTTTGAAATAATTTATTACAAAATAAAGTCTTTTAAAGTCCATAAATTATAAACGAAATAAAATAAATTCAGCTCATCAAGCTGAAGAGCACAAGAAACCTGTTCTTCATCTAAACAGAGGAAATCTCACCCGCCCTCACACAAACTCAACTGTCCATGGAGGACATTCTCCTGGATCTCAAGCTCTGAAAACACAACAAAATAATTAAATGATTAATTGATTAATACAAGAACACTTAAATATATTACAGAACATACCTGGCTCGCGGCGGCTGAACTCCTCCCCCCTCGCCCGTGCTGCCTGTGGTGCATTTGGGTCAATGTGCATCAGCACATGCAGTTCTGCATCATGTGGCACATAGTCCTGCTCTCTCTCCTCGTTTATGTCGGGCAGACGCCAATGGCCATGTTATGCAGAACACAACACGCCACAAAGAACGCTGCGACTTTTTGAGGACTATATTGCAATGTCCCACCAGACTTATCGAAAACACCTGAAGCACAGTTTTAGCAACACAAATGTTCTCTCGATCACACTACGCGTACACGAGTGTTGTCGATTATAGGCCAACTCACTCTGAGCTCCCGGCGTGATGAATGGTGTCATCAGCCAGGTCCTCCAGAGCACAACCGTTGTCCCCCAGGAGCCACCCTTCCAGAGGGGCATCCCCCTGAAGAGCTCTGGAATGGTGGAGTTGGCCAGGATGAAGGAGTCATGGGTGGATCCGGGGTAATTCACATGTGTGTTGTTACACATTGCATCCTTTATGACTGATGTAGATCAGAGCGTTCTCTGACGGCGCACGTAGCTGTACATGCGTGAAATCAATCATCACCGAGGACCCCAGGGAACCCAAACTTAGCCCTGAATTCACCCTTCACCCGCTCTTGGTGGTCAGGAGATACAGGGAACTTGAAGTATTCGTGGGCATGTCGGACTAAGGCTGACGTTACTGCATGTATTGCCGAACTTATGGCAGATTGTGCAATGCCACCCATTGATCCCAAAGCGTGCTGGAACCACCCAGTTGCATAAAAAAGCAGTGCTGCAGTGATTTTGACAGAAACAGGGAGGGCACAGGGATTTACGGAGCTGGTCTCCAGCTCCTCTGACAGCAAATGGCAAGTCGGCCACCGCTGCCCTGCTCATTCTCAAAAAAAATTTGGCTTTGTTTTCTGTGTCATTTAAAAACGTGATTCGTGGTCTGTGAACGCGTTCACGCCTCTGCCTTCGCATCGCCAACACATGCTCCATATTTCTGTGAGAAATATTAACAAGAATACGTCAAAATTATGAGCATACTTAAGGAGAATAAGGGCGTTCAAGTTACACTTTCTGTGAATTGACTTCCACGCTTTGGTTTGGTGTGGCCTATTTGTAGCCACACGCCAGTGTCTCATTGGCTCATCGCTGTTGGCTCTACATCTGTAGTCATTAGCCTTTTAATATTGATCAAGACAAGGCAAGTTTATTTGTAGAGCACAATTCATACTATTACGACCTGCTTCTCTAGGGTGAAGGGAAGTAACATAAAACCCAAGATGTTGGTGGGTAAAAGAAAGTTTACAATTTATTTTAGATATTGAAGGCACATAATAATAACAAAAGTAGGCTCTAAACGGAGAACAAAAATAGTCCAAACGAAAAACAAACGGATACAACGAATTCACTAAGCTAGTGTCTCACAATATTACAATCTTTGGTTTCACACACGAGAGACACATCCAGGTCTAAGGCGAGCTGCACCGCTGAGTCCCAGCCGCCCTGAACCACAGATGAGCGGCACTTTTACTGGTCCTCCGTGCTGACAGGTGATTGGAGAGGCGTAGAGGCGCTGCACCAATCAGAGGAAACCAATCCACCAATCCGAGACGAGGACTCCAACAGCAGCATTAACATAAGGCACAACGAGATCAGAACATGGGGCGGAGAGAAGGCGTGAGCGGGCCCTCGCCAAACGCCGCAACAATACACAAGGCAATGAGGAAAAATTTGTTAAAATTTAATGTTCGCCTTATTTTTTGACATTCAAAACTCAATAAATGGGGCTTAAGGGATTAGATAATAAAAAATCCCTCTGAAAAAATCTTCCAAATATTGTTCAGTCCAAGGCTGGAAAATGTGAAGTCTTTAGGTCCGACTGACGTGAACATAGTGTTGCCACAATGACAGAAAAATGTGTTTTGAGAAAAAGGCCCTTGAAATTGCATTCTCCCATATAAGTCTATGGGGGAAAATTGAATCAGCGCAATATTTAAACATGTTATTGTGAAGATTAGGCATATTTTCTGTTTCCAGGTGAACGCTTATATGTTCAGAGACCAATTTGGCCCAAAACCTGAAAACTGGAAAAATTTAGTTATCCCTTCAACAAAAAGCCCTTCTTAGTTTGCAAAATGAGACAAATGAAATGCTTTTAATGTTAAAATACTGTTTTACTGCCACATTTGTAAACCTTCATTCGATGTCATGCCTGTTGGAATCCAATTTAATACTTTTTAAATGACTTTTAAGGCCTTAATTATGGCAAAAGTCAGTCAATTACTTTTAAGGGGAGACACTACAGGCAAAACTCAATTTTTTCAGTTTTCATGTTTTGGGCCAAATTGGTCTCTGAACATATAAGCTTTCACCTGGAAACAGAAAATATGCCTAATCTTCACAATAACATGTTTAAATATTGCGCTGATTCAATGTTCCCCCATAGACTTATATGGGAGAATGCAATTTCAAGGGCCTTTTTCTCAAAACACATGTTTCTGTCATTGTGGCGACACTTTGTCCACATCAGTCGGACCTAAAGACTTCACATTTTCCAGCCTTGGACTGAACAATATTTGGAAGATTTTTTCAGAGGGATTTTTTATTATTTAATCCCTTAAACCCCATTTATTGAGTTTTGAATGTCAAAAAATGAGGCGAAAGTTACATTTTTACCAATTTTTATTTTAAAACTAAACAAGAAATCCAAAATCCCCTCTGAGAAAGTCTTGGTAACTCATTTATCAATAAAATGAAACCTTAAATTTGAATGTAGCTCTATACATTATTCAGATTTCGTCGCCGAAAAGATGGGAAATTTGGGGCATTTTTAGGCATAAAACACCTTGTTCTTATATGAAAAGATAAAATGACAGAAAACTTGCTTTTCTCACATTTATGCCAGTGATCGACAGCAACAGTTTCAAATTGATATCTGTAAATATAAATTTTTTCCCTATTCACCTGCAGTGTCTCGCCTTAATGCTTAATAATAATATTTTCACACAAAAAGTGGCATAATGCACCTCATGATTTAACTTAGTAATACTTTTTTCACCAGTTCCCTTCCTTCCACCATCTTATGTTTTACTCACACAGATCTTACACATATGAAACTGCAAGGTCTTAGCTTTCAAATGAGCCATTGCACTGGCCTATAGGCTGTAAACAAAAATGTAATCAAAAGAGCAATGAAATATGACAAAAAGGGACAAAAAAATCATGAAAAAGCAACAAAAAAGCAACGAATCTGCCACAAAAACGTGAAGAAAACATATAAACGTGGCATAAATGCAGAGACAACGTGACATAAATGTGCCGACAATGCAATAAAAACATTTCATCAGTTTTGTATGATGCTTTGAGGCGGTCACCCTGAGTACAGATCAGCCCAACACCTCTAGCCTCATTACCTTAACTCTGTTGTGACTTCTCCAAACAGAAAGTGTGCCGGTGATATCACGGACCACACCCGCAGGTTTATTACAGTGACCAGGAGTGGGAGAGATAAGGCCATGCCCTGAGCAAAGACACGTACACCGTCCACACGGACGCGGAGGCCGGCACGTCCAGTGGAAACATGCGGCTCTGTGCTGTGAAATGTACATATGTTCACATACATTTCATAAAAAAAGACACATTTGCATTTTTTTTTTCTCACTGTCTGACATGAAATGAGAATTAACTTATTTTTCTTAAGTCAACTAGAATTTAAAGGTCCTATATCCTGCAAAATCGACTTTTTGGAGCTTTTAGCCATGTTGTTTTGCTATTTCCTTATCAAAAACACCCCCAGAGTGGTTTGTGGCTTCATTCACGCAGCTCTCAGTAATCCTCCTGAATCCTGCTCTCTGAGGCTCCGCCCTCTCCTGGTGAACGACTGAGTGTTCAGTTGTGTCGTCACAGCGGAACGGAAGTGCTCGACGTCTGTAATGTAATGTCTTAATTCTATGCTTACGGCCTGATTTTGATTTGTAAAACAGCTTTTTCATTATTTCTGTCGTAAGAGAGAAATTAAGAGAAAAAAAAATAAAATAAAAAAGCATGTGCCCGAGGTGCTTCCAGGTCAGCTGTGGCCAAAACAAACACACCCCTGAGCGTCTGAACAGATCAGTCATGTTTGCGCTGCAGCTGAAGATGGAGCTCGTTACCTACTCTGGACACATCTGTTCTTTATTCTTACCTAACGATAATGTCACGGAGAAAAAGAAGCGCGTTTGGCTACGAGAACGGGAGTTTGTTCAACCTTTTTCAAGAAGAGGCCAATCAAAGTTGTTTTTTTCTCCGGGATTCGGCGACTTTCACCAAAATATTGTTTTTCTGTGACTGTCACTGATGGATGTTTGATGAACCTTCGTCAGAATCAAAGTGGATTAACTTTTATAACCAACGCGAGTCCCATAATGTAAACAGCGATGGACCAGAGGGTGAGTCAGTCCAAACGCGGGTTAGCTTGTGTGTTAGCATATTAGCATGTGTGTTAGCATATTAGCTTGTGTGTTAGCATATTAGTTTGTGTGTTAGCCATTTATGAAGCTGTGTTGACAACTCCGTATAACTGCATCGTGAAGCAATATTACGGTAAAGTTGTATGGGCGGAGAGAGGGGGCGGAGTTAACTGAATCGAAGCGTTGTGTCTTCCGGGTTCGAAAAATACCTCCAGAAAACACTTATATTTATCACAAAAATGAGTGCTCCATAGTGGTAGAGGCACAATATATCATATAAATGCCTATACTTAACTTTGGAATGGCTAAAATAGCAGGATACAGGACCTTTAAAAAAATATTTCTATTTGTCTATTTGAAGGTTCAGGTTCATTGGATAAAACAATGATGGAAATGACCAGCCATCATACAGATCAGGAAGAAGGCGGGTTCTGTGACCCAGAGACAAACGTGCTGTGTCTGAAATGTGAAGATCAACTCAAGAACAAATGTAAAAGACCTGGTGAAGATGCTGAAACTGGTGAGTGTGCTTTGTTGCAGGAGGGACAGGTGCACTTCACAAAATAGATCAGACATCATGAAGAAAGAAAACTATGTGGAAATATTGGAGCAACATCTCAAGACATCAGCCAGGAAGTTAAAGCTTGGGCGCAGATGGGTTTTCTAAATGGACAATGACCAAAAACATGCTGCCAAACTGGTTACAAAGTGGCTTAAGGAAAACAAAGTCAGTGTTTTGAAGTGGTCATCACAGTCCTGATCTCAATCCAGCTGAAAATGTATGGGTAGAGCTGGAAAGGCCTGTGCAAGGTGCAAGGCGGCCTAAATGTGGTTCAGTTATACCAGTTCTGTTTGGAGGAATGGACCAAAACTCCTGCAAACTATTGTGAGAAGCTTACATACATTTAATGCATATGCATTAAATGTATGTAAACTTAAGGTTTTGTAAAAAAAAAATAAAAAAAAAAAGAAATAGAAAATTCTATCTCTCATTCTTCTGGCATTAGACAGATTGAAATATTTTTCCAAAACAAACTTTTCATCCGTTGCAACAGCGTCAGAGAGCTTCATTTCTGGAGGTTTTTGTTGTTCCAGGTTAAGATTGATTTTCCTCGGCTGTGGGTTGACCACAAGAAAGTTTTCTTTTTCTTTTACTTAAACGCATTCCATTATGTGTTTCAGCTTCAACTAACATAAATACACTCGCTAATACTTTCCTGAAGTTACTTCTGTATAACTGCAGAGAAGATGAAGGAACTTTTGTCCATTGGCCCAGATTTGAGACGCCAGTGTACAACTTACAGTAGTAAGGAGGCCAGGGTCAAACCGGTCTGACCAGGTAGAAGTTTTGGACCAGTCTCTGGTTGCCAAAAAAAACATAAAAACATAAATGTTTGTCTACAGATATCTGACGTCAGGGGATTCTTTTGTGAGCCTGAGTTCCAGTTGTTGGCTTGGAGAGACAACAAAATTCTGATCAGAATTTCTACCATGTAGATATAGTCTGCAAAGCTATGGAAGTGATCATGATGGACCAGTATTTACTCTTTATCACAGGATCAACCTTCTGATTTCCCCTTGGGACACTCAGCGGCTGCTCGATGAAGCCCCGCAGCAGGGTAGAAGGATGCGATGTTGGCTAAGGGGCTGGGGAAGTTAACACTTTGCAGAGCAGCCATTAATCACATGTGCATCAGATCCACAGGCCTGTCTGCCATGTTTGTACATTCCTCACAGCAAATCTTTGCTTTACTAAAAAAATAAAAATAAAACATGTACAAAGCTCAGACAACATAATGAGAATGTTAATCAAACCAATATCTAGTTTAATACATAACTCTGACATGTCATTTTAAATTGTACCATCTCAAACGACCTTCCCCACAGCAGAAGTACCCTCTATGGTAGTCCTTATAAAGGATGGCTTGGGTCATATTAAATCTTTTGACTCTCTACTTCTACAATAAGTTTTTCCTCGTCCATCGCTGCTTGTGTGGATATGTTCGACAGGATGTGATGACATTGAGGCAATCCAAAATACATGTTGCATGTTGAATGGACACATTTTTTACAGAATACCCAGCATTTACTGACCACAAAAATGCACTCTGGTGTGGAAATAGTCTAGTTCTATGTTGGAAACGTTCTCTATACGCCATTATACTTCGCAAACCCGGATGTTGTTGCCGTTCTCTTCCTGTCTTCTGGTGCGATCTGAACTGTGGTGCTGGAGTTGAACCGTATTTTTATCGTGGAGAGGCGACGTTGGCCCCTAGGCGTGGAGTGGAACAGGGCGAACACAGAGATTGTGGAATCTGGCGGTAAGACCTGTCAGCACGCCTGAACCTGAACTCTTGTGTTGTTAAAGGGCCTACATCATGCAAAATCGACTTTTTTTTAGCTTTTTGCCATGTTGTTTTGCTATTTCCTTATCAAAAACTGGATTTTGTGGATTTTGGCTTCATTCACGCAGTTCTCAGCAATCCTCCTGAATCCTGCTCTCTGAGCAGCTGCTCAGCCCTCTGCTGGTGAACCACTGAGTTGTGACACACATAGTGTCAAACAGGACGAGCACAATGTCTGTAATATATATTCATTTTGAGCGTCTGAACAGATGTCATGTTTGCACTGAAGGATGTGAAGATGGAGCTCTTTCTAACCTGTTCTGGACACACCTGTTCTTTATTCTTACCTAACGATCATGTCGCGGAGAAAAACGCGTTTGGCTGCGAGAAGTGCACGACTTTTCTCAACCTTCCTAAAGAAGAGGCCACTCGCTACAATTTGGAATTTCTTTCCGGGATTCGGCGACTTTCACCAAAATAGTGTTTTTCTGTGACCGTCTCTGATGGATGTTTGGTGAATCTACTCAAAGTGGATTAACTTTTATAACCAACGCGAGTCCCCAACGTGATGGAGAGGCCAGGACAGAGCAGTGGTGAGTCAAAACACGTGTTAGCTTGTGTGTTAGCGTGTGTGTGTTTAGCCATTTATGAAGGCAGGCGAGTTTATTTGTAGAGCACAATTCATACACAAGGCAAATCAAAGTGCTTCACAGTTGCATAAATATAAGAAAACAAATACAATCAATAAAAAACATCAACATAGACTAATCAATTACAGTAAAAGGCGAGAGTGCAGATAAAATACTTTCAGTCATTTGCATCGGTAAAAAGAACTGTTTTCAGCCTGGATTTGAACATTGTCAGAGTTGAGGCCTGTCTCACGTCCTCGTGAAGACTGTTCCAGATTTTACCTGCATGAAACTGAAACGCAGCCTCACCGTGTTTATTATTGACTCTGGGAACCACCAGGAGGCCCCTCCCTGAAGTTCTCAGGGCCCGAGATGGTTCATACGGCTCTAACATGTCAGAGATGTACTTTGGTGCTAAACCATGAAAAGACTTGTAACAAGCAGAGCTGTTTTAAAGTCTATTCTCTGAATGACAGGAAGCCAGTGCAGAGACCGGAGCACTGGACTAATATGGTCGTATTTCCTGGTTCTTGTCAGGACTCGAGCATGAAGCTGTGGGGTAGGCTCACGAAAGCCATCCCCAGAATCTATGCCTCACTGTTTATTTTGGAGAGACCAGCTCCGTTGCCCCCCACTCGCACTCGCAAACCCTTTTTAGTCTCCCCTTTTTTCTTTTTTGTGAAGTGAATTAACTACCTTATAATAGTAGTACAAAGTAATTGTAGTAATGGTTTTGCACGACAGACTGACCTCATGTTGCATGTCAAACTCTCTCTGACTCACACGGCTGCAGCTGTTCTACCTGTGACTGAGCACACCTGTGATGATGATGTCACTGCTGTGGGCGGGGCCTCGTCAGGCACGGTTCAGAACCACACATTTTGATTTACAGGCGCTAATGATAAAGGTGTCAATGTGGTAAAAAAAACAAAAAAAGATTACCTGACAAAATGCACAAAGAGTTAAAAAAAAAGCCTGGGAAATAATTACAGGGTTTACAAAAATAGAAAGAAGAAAATAGAAATAAATAGAAAAAAACAGCCATTCGTTTGAAGCCTAAACCCAGTTGTGTCGTCTATGTCACCCCCAAAAAAATCACTCAACCAACAGCTCGGCCCCCCCATTAAAAAATGAAATCAGCATTCATAATCATTTAAGGTGCAAAACATTTAAAGCAAGGTTTATGGATGTTATTGTATTTTGCTATTTGGCTTAATTTTGCTAAAATATGCAAAAATAATACATACCTCATACAACCATAGGAAGCATATAGGACATAGTTACTATTGCTCACATGGACTGAGCTAATTCACCTTTTACTTTCAGCTGTGGTTTACTTTAAAGGGATATTTCAGGATTTTTGACATAGGGCCTCATTTCCTAGTTGATATTTTTTTTGTAATTCATGCAGTTCTTATGTTTGAAGAGTTTCATGGCGCTAGGCTAATGCAAGGCTAGCGCATGTCTATGGTATCAGCTAGCCTGCATTAAAAACAGTCTGACCTGCTCCACAGAGCACCTGAGGCAAATCACTTATAACACCAGACTAACCATATAAATGTCTGTGTCCATAGAATCATGTTTGGAATATAACTGACCTGCATCACATGAATGATCACATTTTGAGGGACTATTTTCTAGCAGATCACTCCACCGCCGCGTAGCTTATACAACCACGAAGCTGATGCTGCTCAAATATAAGTTATTTTAAATGCAAAATGGTTAAAATGACTGTATCCACACAGACATTTATATGGTTAGTCTTAGTAGTTAGTAGTTTTTAATGCAGGCTAGCTCACATCGTAGAAATGTTTCTGGCAGTTCTTCTATCAGTGGTTCCCCTGTACTGCCCCAGCCCCTGTATACTCGGATTCGCCCCTGCTCAAAGTAGATTCCGCGTAGCCTTCAGTCCCGCTGTCACTGGGCTGTGTGCGGATGCGGAATATAACCTCTAAATGCTGTAAACTTTGTGTGAACGAATTAAAACATCGAAAAGCCCCGAGATTCCTGTTGATTAATCAGCTCTTACATGGTGGTTCTGGAGGCTCCGTCTGCGCTGTAGGTCCAGCCCATTGTTTCAAACGTTTTCCTGTCCATAAATCTCCACCTCTTCACTGTCACTTTTAATGCATCCAAAGAAACACGTGGTATTTCCTCCTGCCTTTTCGCGCTGTATTGATCAGAAGTGCTGTGTTGGGAAACCGAACACGCATGTGGCTAATTACCATAATGTAAACATAGATGCGCCGCTTTTACAAAATGAATCCTGATCTTTCGACAGTTTCACTCAGATAAATAAAAACTATAAAGTCACAGCGAGTCATTGAGAGTCACTGGCCTCAAGTCCAAGTTAAGTCTCGAGTCACAAACAGCAAGTCCCAAGTCAAGTCTTTTTGGAGCTTTGGTCAAGTAAGTCTCAAGTCCCGAAAATTGCGACTCGAGTCTCCCACCTCTGAATATTAGTAGCCAAGGTGGTTCAAAGAAAGTTACCTGAATTTAGAACTAAAACTTTACACTATTAAGCCAACTGTGACTGGCATGTTCAGAACAAACAGAAAATGCTTGTAAAAATGGGGGAGCTACTGAGATCCCTGCACTAGTGGTTGTGAGTGATCAACCTCGATCAAGGTTGTCCTTGCGACAGGCAGAAGATCCCGTTGCCAGAGCCTCTAACTATATAGCATTTGTATCTATTTCATTTATTTTCAGCACCCTTCGAGATCGGGTGAGGAGCTCAGTTACCCGGGAGGAGCTCGGAGTAGAGTCGCTGCTCCTTCACGTCGAAAGGAGCCAGCTGAGGTGGCTCGGGCATGTGTTCCGGATACCTCTGTTCCAGATACCTCCTGGTCGTTCCAGGCATGTCCTAGTGGGACAAGGCCTCGTGGAAGACCCAGGACACGCTGGTGGGACTATGTCTCTGAGCTGGCCTGGTGTCGCCTCGGGGTCCCCCCAGAACAGCTGGAGGAGGTGTGTGTGGATCGGGAAGTTTGGGCGCCTCTGCTGAGACTGCTGCCCCCGCGACCCGGCCCCGGATAAAGCGGAAGAAAATGGATGGATGGATCTATTTCATGAACTTGCAGGCGAGTTTTCTTGCGTTTCCGAGAAAGTGACCTGAAAAGTGGTCCCTGCAAGTTGTGAAACGTGACAATAAACTTGTCCTTGTGAAGAATTGGGAATGTTGTGTGTATTTTTTATCAGGAAGCCTATATGGCCTTCAACATTACAGAATTATGAACATACGTGCTCATTTTTCAATTGATTTTGGAATTTCATTTGTAATCTGTAATCAGTTTATATTATTATTATTATTATTATTATTATTCCCTGGGTGCGATATCTGTGAGGTCTTTTTTTCTTTAATTTACACACTACTATGAAACAAAACTTAACAAATACATTCACCCCATGTGGGAGTAGGATTGTTTTCATGGGACAGAAGGCCTGAGGACGGACTGAGCTGCTTGTAATGAGGGGGTGCAGCTCTGACTCACCCCAGGACGGGAACACCTGTCCCACAGCAGAACACCTAATGACAGACTGCAGGACCTCTGTGTGTACTCCCGTGTAGTATTTATAGTACTCTCCTGTTGGCACATGTGGTTCTGCAGCTGCTGTGACACACATTTGTTTGTAAAAAAAAAAGTGGACTCAATGTTTTGGAAAGTGAAGGGGGGGGGGGGGGGGGGGGTAACCTCATGCTGCTGCTCACGCTATCTTTCATCCTGCTTCCTGAAAATAGATCGATTTGATAGATATTTCATATGAGAGATGGTCGGCGAAGACGGAAAATGTTTTATGCTAGTTTTTAATATTTGATTTTGTTTGTGACTGACACTGGGATGTGATGCTGATGAATGACCCCTGACTGCTCTGACACTTTCCCCTAAGAACTACAGATGGAAATGACCTTGAGAAGCTACAGTCTGGTACGGTCATCTTTGCTCTCAAGCATAATGTTATTATACATTGTTTGTTTGTTTATTTATTTATCAGGACAAACATAATGTTCTATTACAGACCCCAAAACGCTGGTTTCATGTGGATGATACGCTCGGATTGATAAAATATTTATGCTTGACTTTGTGTGGCCGGGTCTAAAAGTTGCATAATGCACCTTCAATGGAAGAATTCTGCAAATATTTGAATCTTTCCTTGTTTTTCAGGGTTCAAAGCTCCAGACTCCAGACAGGGGCTAACGACGGCGTGTGAAAAGGGAGAGAGGCGGGGAAAGGGCTGCTGGGAATTCCTCCGTGGGCCAGAATGTACCGCACAGTCTTATATGGACAGACTTTACACACAAAAATGTAAAAGAAACTAGGAGCTGCTGTTCTGAACATTGAGGCCAGACAGATGTGCATTGAAATATGTGTGTTGTATATACGTGAGGGACAGTGGAAAGACAAAAACAGGGGTGTGTGAAGTGAAAACCCGCCGCGCTGTTGGAAAAATCCCACGGGTCACGTCTGGGAGAACACACATGGTCAAACATTAGAGCCATGTGTGAATGTGTGCAGGAGACATGTGTATAGTCTGGAAAGAGTGGGTCACAGACGGGAGGGAACTCTGCAGAAAGACATTCAGGTCGATGAGAGGAAGTCCTGGAACACAGGGAAATGTACGCGACAAAGAGCCGGATTTACTGAGCCGGCTGCTAAATTGCCTGTAGTACCGAAAATTAACTACCGTAAATGCTCTAATATAGGCCGGGGCCTTTATTTACTCAAGGGCATCTAGGACCAGGCCTTTATTGGAACCAGGCCACAGTTAGAGACAGGCCTTTATTTCTATTTGAGCAAAACGGACGACCAGGAAAATTAAGAAAAATTAGATTTGTGTCCATTTGCACCTAAAATATTAGGTTCATTTATTAATGAACATTTCAAACCCTCTCCCAGCGGCTGGAACATTGACGCCTTTTATTTTGTCGGGACAACAGGAAGTGTTTCGTTGCTGTTAGCGGAGCTTTGACATCAGTGTCACTGCAGGTTTCTGTTTCGCTTTTA
Organism: Gobius niger; assembly: GCF_951799975.1. Lineage (NCBI taxonomy): Eukaryota > Metazoa > Chordata > Actinopteri > Gobiiformes > Gobiidae > Gobius > Gobius niger. The sequence goes on along the minus strand of NC_136873.1, from coordinate 3,066,898 downwards.
CCGCGGACCGGATTATTTGTTGTTATCTTGTGTAAAAGGCGAGTTTAGACGGAGCGTTTGTGTTTGTGATCGATCATGAGACTGACCCGAGAGAAGACGAGACGCTCGCGCTGATGGGAGGAGTTATTTTGAGGCGTGGGACTGACCTGCACACGGAGCAGCTGGACGTGCTTTGAAGACGCGATGGTGACTTTATTAAAACCCTGGAGGGTCACACGACATTTGTTGCCCTGTTTCCAAATATCGTCACAGGAGGTTTGAAAAGTGGCTAAATCTGTGTCAAAGTTACGCTCGGATCAGCTCCTCCACAGCGTCCCCCTCGGCCCGGGTTCCCGTTTGTTTACTTCCTGCAACGGCTATTGGAAAATGACGTTAAACAGGCGAGTGTTCACGACTGTAGGAGAAACACACTGGGCAGGCTCAGCTAAGTTTCCCGGAGTAGCTGGCTTGTTAACTATCTGCATATGTTCCAATTGAATTCTTGTCTTGCCAATTTTGGTTTGCAGCTCTGCCTTAGCACTGACCTGTGATTTCCTCTCAGAGACCTCAGCGATGACACGCGAGTTGAAGTTTTGTTGGTTTTCGATGTAACTCCGCCATGTTCCCGACACTGAGCTGTTACAGGTTCTCACCGTTGACCTTTCCCGACCTCCAGGCAACTCCAACTCGCTGCTTGTATGTGCAGCTATAAAACTTCAACAAAACCACTGCACCAGGTGAAGTGAACGTTACTTTTGGTCACTTCTATATAATGCTCTTTAGCATGTTTTTAATTATGTTTCTGATAGCTTCTTATTAGCTAACTGTAAAGCATTAGCCATTTTGTTTACAAACAAGTTTATTCGGCTTTAGTGCTCGGAGGTGGTAAGTCGCGGCTGGCGGAGGCAAATTAAAGCCGGTCTCTAAAACAGGCCGGGGCTTTTATTAGAAACTAGCGGTAGAAATATTCCCCATGTTAGGAATTTGTCTCATACTGGTGTAAATGAAAACTCACGTGCAGGAAGTAACAAACGGGAACCCGGGCCGAGGGGGACGCTGCGGAGGAGCTGATCCGAGCGTAACTTTGACACAGATTTAGCCACTTTTCAAACCTCCAGTGACTATTTGTGGAAACAGGGGGAGAGTTGTGTTTGACCCTCCAGGGTTTTAATAAAGTCTCCATCGCGTCTTCAAAGCACGTCCAGCTGCTCCGTGTGCAGGTCAGTCCCACGCCTCAAAATAACTCCTCCCATCAGCGCGAGCGTCTCGTCTTCTCTTGGGTCAGTCTCATGATCGATCACAAACACAAACGCTCCGTCTGAACTCGCCTTTTACACAAGATAACAACAAATGATCCGGTCCGCGGTAAAAACGAAACAGAAACCTGCAGTGACATTAATGTCAAAGCTCCGCTAACAGCAACGAAACACTTCCTGTTGTCCCGACAAAATAAAAGGCGTCAATGTTCCAGCCGCTGGGAGAGAGTTTGAAATGTTCATTAATAAATGAACCTAATATTTTAGGTGCAAATGGACACAAATCTCGCTTTCTTTGTTTTCCTGGTCGTCCGTTTTGCTCAAATAGAAATAAAGGCCTGTCTCTAACTGTGGCCTGGTTCCAATAAAGGCCTGGTCCTAGATGCCCGAGAGTAAATAAAGTCCCCAACCTATATTAGAGCATTTACGGTAAGTACATTTTCAAGTAAAGTATTAAATAAAATGATACAAAATTTGTATTTCTAAGTCTAAAGGTAGCTAGTTAGAATGCATAAGGGTGCTTGGCTTTTTTTTGTTTACTGAATGTTTTTATGAAAGATTACAATCCCTATGTCTAATACACTTTAAAACATTCTGTCTGTACCTTTGTTTGACTGCCATAGCTCTGTTCTCACGTCTGAGGGCTGTTTGAGGAAACTGGCCCAGAAAAGCGAGGCTTTCTTCTCTCTTGACCAGCACAAACACATGAGTTCAAGCCAGTTTCCTTGTCTGCTTTTGAGTGTTTTTCAGTCTGCAGTGACAGCATTAACAGCATGAGCAGACTTCAGACAGAGGTCCAGACATGATTCAACTCACTCACAAATCTACTGGGACCAAACGCGACCCCTTCCCGTCGCTCTGGAGGTTTTTACAGACGGGAACTATACATACCACAACAACTTTTATTATGAGCAAAAAGAGGCTGGGTTTGGTTGCGTCTCTTACTGTTCATAATAACATTTTACTTTGAATAAGAAACAGTAACAAATATGTAATGTTTTGATGGCACTTTATTTAATCATTTCCAAAACACATGCTTGGTCACGGTTGAGGACAGCCACAGCGTCATTGTTAATGAGCCAGAACTGTCGAAATATTTGCGGGACAAGGGAATCACATTCATAAAGCATCTAAATTTAACCTTCATTCCATAATAAATAAATGGTGTGTGTAAATGCGAGCTGTCGTTCTGTCTTGTTCGCACGATTCAACATTGACCGAGTGCATCATTTCGGAAATAAGGAATTGACTTGCACAAATGTGGAACGAAGGAGGGATATCATCCATTACTTTATTGTGTATGGATAGTACTTTACTATGTAAGGATTAAACAACGAGGAGCCGTGCATTAGACGGTTATAATGCACGCCGCTAAGTGCATTATAACGTCTAATGCGGCTCCTCGTTGTTTAATCCGCTTATACCAGGGTCCCACAAACGTAACATTTATAATAAATGTGTTTTTCATTGACTAAACTCACTAAATCTGCCAGACTACGGGACTATTTTGTGTGGGTTATTAGCCGGTCACTGAAGGCTGGTCTCAGAGCGAGTCATTCTCCGCAGCTATTACGAGGATCTCAGTCAGGCTCAACGACACAACATCAGCACAGAATCACAACACAACAGGACTAACCCGGAAACACTTTTCCCTGGAAGTAAACACCGATATGCGGCACTCGTGGGCAGGAGTTATTTCACTTTTACAACGTTTAACCTGAAGCTAAAGCTAGCTAGCTCAACCAGCTCAACTGTTTATGGAAACAGCTGCGGTGGAGTCGCTCACACCTGGGCCCCCCCAACTCAAACTTTTATGTTTGACTTTACTAATCCAGACAAATATGCTTCAATGCAGGATCATTTTATGTACGCCTGAAAATGATGAATAGCCTTAACCGTTTCCAAAAGAAATGTAAAGCTCATATGTTATTAACAGTAGCTAACCTAGCTGCTCACCCTCCTCTACAAACATTTAGCAAACGTTTTGTTTTGGCCAAAAACGCTGAAGTTAACACAAAATCCATCTCATACGTTCCTGTCAGTCACTAATTACGCCTTTATCTGATTCAGCTGTGTCATGCGTTGCTATGGCGACGCCACAGCGGAGTGATATCCCAGTGATTTAACTACCGGACTACGTGTGCGGTTATAGATACAGACGGCATCTCGTCATAGAAGGGGGCGTGGCTTCGCCGAGGGGGAGAATAGAATCTTTAGAGAAACACAATTTTCACTCTTTTTAGCCATTTTCTGGTGGAATATGAACTTATTTATCACATACAAATAAAGTCAGGTGTAAATCGGGTCAATATAGATATTTTCTCACAGCAGATTGTTCAGTAGAAGTGAAAAAAACGGCAGTTGTAGCTAGCGCTAGCTAACCGTTAGCATTAGCCCGATGCTAACATGTAGCATCAAGTTAGCATTCTCCGTTATTCATGTATTTATGGGCTGTTGAACCACTTTGCTCCTCCCCATGTCTTTGTTTCTTTATTTAGTAGAAACTATATTTCTAATTCAGCATTTGTTACAGTCGTTTTTTAATAATTTTTTCAAAATTGTTTTCCCCTTAACTGTTTTAAAAAATGACCATATATGGGCGATTCCAGAGATGCCGTCTATACCAAAATAATGCACCAGCCAATCAGAATCCAGTATTCACCCAGACCATGGTATAAGCTGTGATATATCAGGGTGATACCGGAATAAAGTTGGAGTGCATTGTTCACCTCACCAAGGGTCATCTGGTGCATCCTGGGTAAATGACCCAAACGCAGGAGTGGAGCAGCCAGGGGCGATTCTAGGTGGATTCTCCTGGGCCAATATTAAGAGACGTTTGGCGTTCCTGACGTGGATTCCTCCGACGGTCCTGGCCAATGAGAGACACCCTTTATGACACAAGAACTACATTTTTTGAGACGTGATGTTCATGACTGAAATACAAAGAAAAAGGTCAGTCTCTTTTTATGAATGAGGTTTGGAATCGTTCAATCAATTTGACAAAAGTGAGCCATAATTATCCCGCGCAGATTCAGCATAACGTCAAAGCAAAACAAGAGAAAGGTTTTCACAATAAAATACGTGTTAAATACACATTGTTTTCTTTCTTTTCATCTTTGAAGGGCAGACACACTGTTTGAGTTTGTGTGACTTTTGAGTGGCTCGTTGAGGTGAAAGATCCGGCTTCTCTAAAATAGCCTTAAATCCCATCACTACAAACAAGGCAGAAATGTAGAGGAGGAGCTTGTGTTTCAGAATAGAGCAACACTGCCACCTTGTGTTCATTGAATGCACTTTACTCTATGTTCTTGACAGGAGCTGCATGGGAGAAGTTCTCAATTGTCTCACTTGTGGGGATATAATATAAAGGGTTTAAAAGACTTCCATGTAATTACTGAGTATTAATACAACATAAAACTAGTGGTGGGAATCGAGTTCATTTTGGCCTTTGTAATTAATTAATCAATTGCAATTAATGACATTTAAGCATCATTTACTTAGGGGTTGTAATTATTGCTTCTTTGTATTTTCCTGCATTTGAACTCATCTGAAGTGGAGATGTGAGGCCTGTTTTTGGAGAATGATCTTTTTAAATAGGTTTATGTCGGTTCTTAACTGTTCCTGGACGTGAACTTTTCTGAACTTGAAGGTCAGATGTATTTCCTGGGGTCTGCTGAAGCCACTCCCACTTTTGGGGTCACTGTCCCGAGTGCCTCAACAACCACAGGCACCACTGATGCCTTCACCCTACAGGCCTTGTCCAGCTCGTCTCTGGAGAAGGCCTACATAGATAATATGAAGTTGAGCCTCATGTTTTTACAGGTCATCATATTATGCAAACAAATGGAGTCGGAGCCAAGGGTCAACTGTTTTGGATTTTTCTAATGAGCTACTCTCGTTTGTGGGACAGACCCCTGAATTAAAACAGGAAATCCAACAGATGAAAGAAAATCATGATGTATTCATTAGTGGGATTATATACCTCCTCATTTGCAATTAAACAGCTATTGTCACTTTAATTTAATTATTTTATAGAAAATTTAAGGAAAAAAAAAAGTTATAGAATAAGGCTGTAAAGCGGATTTTTGGTAGTTGCCATTGTTACCAACACATCATTTTCTGCTGTCCTCTGTTGAAATATTGAAATACAGGATCACTTGCATGAAATATAAAGCTGAAACTTTGGAAATAATCTTTCAAAAGTTTATTTATTTCTTTAATTCTAATTAAGATGTGAAACTAATCTCTGTTATAGACTCACTACATGCAAAGTGACATATGTCAAGCCTTTGTTGTCAGAATAGTGATGATTATGGCTTTACTCTCCATTTTCAAAATATCCCAATTTTCTGAGATTTTGACATGTGTCATTGTCATAATTAGTTTAACATTGCAAGTGGAATTACAGAACACAATGCAATTATTATTTACCTTTATTTAACTAGGATAGTCCCACTGAGATTAAGAATCTCTTTTTCAGGGGAGTCCTGGCCCCAGAGGGGATTCTATTGTACATGTTTTAAGTGGTAGGGGAAACTGGAGGAAACCTACGCAGACGGGGAGAACATGCAAACTCCACACAGAAAGGCCCCCGTCCAGGTGGGAATCGAACCCGGGACCTTCTAGCTGTGAGGTGTGAGCTCTAACCGTGCCGCCTTTGTAAAAGTTATTCTACTTTTCCAAGTTCCACCTGTAATGCAAGTTATCCTCTATTTAAAGGCAGCAGCAGAACATTATGTGTTGGTTGTTAACAATGGCAACTTGCAAAAAGCAGCTCTGTGGCTTCATCTCTAGTCTAGTCTTCACACCAGCACTATTTCTCAGTTGTTTATTGTTTATTGTTTATTAATGGAAAGCCCCTTGAGATGTAGCATCTCATTTTCGAGGGGGTCCACAAAACAGACAGAAAACAGAAATGGCACTAACAGCAGTGTGCACAGTTTACAAGCAACAAAACAAACAAAACAATCATAGGAGAGACAACAACAAAACAGTTACTCAACACAATTCCAACTAACATGACACAGAGAAGACAAGACAAACAGAAATGCTCCATCAACCTCCCTCCTCCCTCAAATCCAGATAATAACATTATAGCAGGTCGTCCTTACTAACAAGGACCATTTGCTAGGGCTTGTATACGGTGTAAATATTACAAAAATAAAAGTGAAGATAACAATTACAAGAAGATTAAAATACAATAACAGCAAGTTGTGTGAGCGTTCAAGTGTCATTTCCCGAGGTTCACATCAACACGGCATTTTGTCAGTTTATTCCAGTGTTTTGTTTTCCCTGATTGTTTAGTGTGTGATCATGTGAAGAAGCGTACAAATGTTTCTGATCCACAAAATCACTAATGACCAATACTTTCACCGTAATGTACCTTAGTTTTTAAGTAAGTGCTAATGAGGTTCATATGTTTCAACTACATTGGAAATGAGGTTGATGTTGTTTTTCTGAGAACACAGAAAGGCCACATTTGCATATCTAACCCCTGATGTCTTTTATTTATTTACTGACAACTGAAGCTCACAGGCTTGCAGAATGAATGTGAACAGGTAGCACAAAATGTAAAAAAAAGATAGGTAGCTAACAACGAGAGACATTTTTGGTATGGACACTGTGATGCTTAAAGAGTTACGTACTTCACTCACACGACCAATCGCTAAGATAATCAATCTTTCTTTGTCACAGGGAATGTTTCCAAGCATATGGAAATCTGCGGTTGTTGTCCCAATATTTCAAAATGGTGACCCTCTGTCTTTGGCTAATTACAGACCCATAAGTATACTTCCCATAATGTCCAATTATTTGATTTGAGACCAATTTTTCTGCAACTTTGAACACCTCAACACCACCTCTTTTGCCCTACACCCACTGCAATTTGGCTTTAGAGCCAGTTACTCGACTGAAACTGCCACTTGCTTTTTTTATCGAGAACATCCGAGGGTTGTTGGACAAGGGCGTCTTCCTTGACTTACGAAAAGCATTTGATACAGTAAATCACACCATCTTGCTGATTAAATTACACAACTTCAATTTTTCCATAAATACTATAAATTGGATTCAGTTATATTTGAATAATCGCTCTCAGCAGGTCAGACTGCAAAGCTGCCAATCTTCTGCTCTGCCTGTAATGACTGGTGTGCCTCAAGGGTCAATCCCGGGGCCTTTATTGTTCTCACTTTACATCAACCTCCCGTCCGCCTGCCCAGATGTCTCTGTACAAATGTATGCAGATGACACAGTGCTATATGTTCATGGCAGCAGTGCTTCCCAAGTGGCTGAAAAGCTCACCCAGGCCATGGTTCACATCACCGCATGGCTGAAGCACTCCTGCCTACAGCTAAATACATCCAAAACTGTATCCATGCTTTTCACTAAGTCCCACACAAGTCGTATTGAGGAGCCTGATGTTCGTGTGTCAGGTGAACTGCAGACTGTAACCCAGTATAAATACCTTGGTGTCATTTTGGACTCAAAACTCACATTCAAACCACATGTAAAAATGATCAGTAATCGCATCAAATTCACCCACAGCAACTTCAGACACATCCGGCACCAAATGTCAATACAAGCACCAAAAATGTACATGCACTCAATGATCTTATCACATTTAACAAACTGTTTAACCGTCTGGTCACATGCCAATGTCACAACCCTCAAACCCATCCAGTCCCTGCACAAACGCACCATAAAAACCACTCTCATGTCATCACTGTCCACACTTGTCCTCTGTAATTGTTGAGTTTGTAGTAGTCTTCTTGTAATGTCTGTCATGATTGGTTTGTGATATTGAGAGTGTTGTTTTCTGCTGTATTTTTAAATATTTTATTGTATTGCATTTTAATGTGTATAATTGTACTTTTACTCCCTTCAGGAGGACACACAACTGTCCAGGGACTACAGATGAAAAATAGCCCTTAGGCTAATTCTGGCATATTTACATGTATAATGTATATTAATATGCACTGTCCCTATAATAAAAAAAAAAAAAAAAAAAAATGAAAGTCAACATCAAGCTGCATTGGAGTTGAAGGACAGCGCCATCATTGGAAAGGCATAACACCTTCTTAAGTATAGTATTATCACATTTTCGTTGTGTTTCAAAAAAAAGAAAAATTATATATATATATATATATATATATACATACTCAACAATTATTATGTAAAACAATCGCGACTGGCCAATCAGGGAGTGGAAAGGCCTTTCCCATGTTGACGCATGGAAAAACTAATCACGCGTCACTTTCCTCATCCTCCAACGTTTTTTTAAGAGTCAAGACCATGAGGTAACTGTAATTTATACTTTATTTGAATGAATCTTCCTAATGCCAAGACGGTAGCCACTAATCTAAATGTACAACTGTAGGTTAATTAACCATAATCGCTAGTGTCCGTGATGCAATGTAATACATACACTATTACTTTTTAGTGTTCTGTCTTTGATAAATATTTCCCTTTAATTATTTTATGGTTTTACATGTGCTTTGTGCCATCTAGTGGACAAGCCTGGTCAGTGCGACTCTTTGTTTTATTTTGAAGAGAACTTTTAGCAGAAGTTAGACCATGGAGGCAAACGGGCCCGCAGTTTTGAGACCGCAACGTCTCATTTCTACGTTATTTTGCGGTTGCATCGTCGGTACGTTTGTTTGAAAATGTATTTTATGTCAATGATAATCTGTGATGTGCATTAGTTGTTAAGGTTAAGATGAGCAACCGTAACATTGACTTTGTAACGAGCTATTGCCGCGAATCAGAGCGTCGGGAAAATGGCGTCTCGGCCGTTTACTTTTTTATCTTGATGTTACATGTGGTACTACAGGCTAAACTCAGTGCAGTACAGGCATTTTAACAATATAAAAGGAACGTGGAATGCTTTGAATAACCTACTCAAACAAGGCTCTTCAAAGTTGACATGTCCCGATTACTTTATTGATGAAAATGGTGAAGATTATAATATGAATAATGTAGTAAATAAGTGTAACACTCCCTTTAAAGAGCAAGGGAGAGTGAACGTGAGTTTGATTAGTGATGTTAGGCTATAGGACCAGAAGTTCTACTGCTCGGCTCTGAAGAGGGACATGGAACAGAGTGTAAACCACAACGGGACGCAGAATATGGTGCAGCAAGATGAGAAGTGTGTATTCGATATATATAATATTTACATTGTTTACAAAAAAAAAGAAATAATGGGGGAAAGTCCCTTGGATGATTGTCCGGTTTGATTGACTTGAGTTCAGTTCATAGAGTTTATAGTCCAGTGTTCAGAGTTCATGGAATGAGATTAAGCGTGTGTGTGGGCTGAGCAGCTACAGCGCCTCCTACCGAACAGTGGTTCTGAAGGGGTTTCGGTCCTGGGCTTTCAGCTCGAAATCAGCTGGGTCCATAGGCGGTATGGAGGAACCTGGCCTGCATAAACAGGACCAACTTTCAGTTATGTTGATTAAGGCGAGACACTGCAGGTGAATAGGGGGAAAAAATAAATGTAGAGATCTCAATTTGAAACTTTTGCTGAACATCACAGATATAAATATGAGGAAAAATTGTATTGCACTTTTTCTGTCATTTTATGTTTTCACATAAAAATAAGGCATTTTGAGCATTAAAATGGCCAAAATTGCCTATATTTTGGGCAACAAAATCAAAATAATGAATTGAGCCAGATTAAATGTTATGGTTTTATTTTATTGACATATTAGAAACTAAGATTTTTTCAGAGGGGATTTTGGATATTTTGTTTAGTTTTTCAATAAACTAATCATCAGTGAAAAATCTGTAAAAACTCAAATTCCGCCTGTTTTTTTGTTTCAAAGTTGAATAAATCAGGCTAGGAATTAGATATTAAAAAATACTTCTGAAAAAACCTTCAAAACCTTGTTGTGTCTCAGCCTGTAAAGTTTGGAGTCTGTGGGAGCTTCTATAAGGGCTCAGGCTCTGCCCGAGTGCGGCTTCTCTCATTCAGAGAAAACCAGCCCTGAAGTTTTGTAGCGAGTGCGCATGCTCGGCCCGTTCTTCCACTTTTCCGCTCCAGCATCTCGTAGGAGGAAAAACACCATATTTGGGTGAAAGCGTCATCACGGGGCCCCTTAGCAGGACACGTGGATGTCAAATCTGTCAATATTTATGAATGAAAACCCGCGGGAAAGATGGCCTTTCTACGCGGCGCAGCAGCTACTTCCGGGTCGCCCCCACCTCGCAGACAAAACATCATAAAATAAACATCATCATTTTTATATCTGACATGAAAACTAAGATGGAAAGGGAGGAAAACAGATACAAATCTCTACTTCCACCACTGCGTGAAACATCAATACTTTCACCTAAAGTGTCTCGCCTTAAACATATTAATCCTCAAACAAAACAGGTCTAGTACATGTACAAATTCCAAAAAAACAAATCAATAATCATTAGAGTACTCATATACATCACTAGGTTCAATGAATACTGCACCATGAATAATAATGCAACTTGTGCACAATGAGCTAAATTTTCAAAGGCCAATCAGTTTCAATGTTAGTGGCTATAAGCTAATAACTGGTTTACTGCATAATTCATTCTGCTAACGTAAACTCCCGGACAACATCCTACAATTATTGCCAGTGAGGCATTAAATAAACATATCAATACGACAAACACCATAGGACAAAAAGGATCAGAGGACAGAGGTTGCTAGCGCCCGCACCAACAACAAATGTCCGGAGCCCCATTCAAAACAAAGGCTGGCGGCTAATAGCTAACACTAGCATGCTAATACAAACAAATGAATGAATGCTCACCAGTCTCCTCTTAAAGGGATCAAATAACGCGCCTACAAGTTGACAGGCATACCAGTCACTACAACAGCATTTTAAGTTTAAAACCAGCTATTTAAAGAGGTTATCGCGTACCTGTGTAGCCGCTCGGAGTTGCCTCACCCACACGAACACGGAGAATGGAGTGTGTGGGGCGGCCATGATAAAAGAGGAAATCGGCTTGTTGCACAATGTGGCTACGCTAGTTCCTCTGAGCTGAAGCTGTGGGCGCTAGTACTTCCTGTCCGTATTCATTTCCATTAAGATGAGCTCAGACCAGTGAGTTCCTGGTAGAAATATTTCCATAGAGGAGACGTTTATGTTTGTGAGGATCAGTGAGTTTGTCTTGAAGCTAAAGGCTAATTTAACCTCTCAACTCCCGCCTGAACCGAGAGGATCTTTTTTCCTCACGTCATCAGATTTTTTTTTTCCATAATTGTCGTCACTTTTTTGTCAATTTCTTGTCACATTTTTGTAATTTTTTGGTCATTTTTTTGTCACATTTTTGTCATTTTTCGTCAATTTCTTGTGACATTTTTGCCACATTTCCATCATTGTTTTCGAAAACGTGCTCGGTTCAGGTGGGAGTTAAGGGGTTAATGCATTACACAACTTGAAATAGTGCCTTTATATATATTCTTTTATAGCACGTTAGCCTTTAGCTTCAAGACAAACTATCAATCCTTCATGATCACAGGTGTCTCCGATCTGAACTCGTTACATCATGATTTGAACACACAATAAATGATCATCTACCGGGAACTCACCGCCCACAACGTAATCTTTAGAAAATATGATTTTTATTACAGGAAAAGAAAACAGACAGGAAGTCCAGGCGCTCACACCTTCAGGTCAGAGTAACGCGATATTACGTTCGTAAACCATATTTAAAGTTGACGTAAAAGAGCGAGAGATGTAGGGAACCGGTACAACTACTCCGGGTTACATAAGTTTAACCACTTTTTTGTTACTGTTGGCCCTAAGTTGGCGGCTGACAAACACGCTTTTACAAACTACAGACCAATCTCTCTTTTGCCTCAGTTCGAAAAGACTTGAGAAGTTTTTCAATTCTCGACTTGAAAAGTTTCTTGAAAAACATCATATATTTAATGAAGGTCAGTTTGGTTTTAGGTCCAAAAGAACTACCTCAATGGCAATAACTGAAGCAATTGAAGAAATGACTAATGCACTGGAGGAAAAAAAGCATGCAGTTGGTATCTTCACTGATCTAAAAAAAAGCCTTGGATACTATTAATCACTCAATCCTACTAAATAAGATGGAAAGATATGGAATTAGGGGGCTGGCTGGGGATTGATTAAAAAGTTATTTAACAGGGAGAGTATATACTTGTCAACATTGGGTTGTGAAAAATAGGGAGATTTTTTTCTCATCGGTGCATCGTACCAGGTGTGATTGATGAGTCCATGAGACTGACATACATCTTTCAGGGCCACATGCAACAGCATTGAGGTGACGGAAGAGAATTGGCCTTTCCTATTTACAAAAAGAGGACTCTGTGACCATTTTAAAACCCTCACAGGTATTGACATGTGTGATAGAATAGGAGAGGCTCTCCAATCCAAGGGAATGAGAATCAAAAAGTTCTTCCAAAGACGGAGTCAGAATAGGGACCTCCAGTGTCTTCTAAGAGACATTGGGCCAGATCTTGTGGCGGCGCACGGGGCGGCGCAGGCTCTTGGTGAATTATTTTCCTAGTGGCGGCGCTATATGTGCCATTCGCCTTCGCCACCTGTGAGGGGGCGTCACAAGAGGAGGCGACTGCACTGATGGAAACACGGCTGACGTTCACTTCCTGGTTTACATTGTGCTGGCTTGCGTTCTTTCTTAAAGGAATAGGCCACCGTTTTTACATACCAAAATATGTTCTTACCTCACTTTAGTCGAGTTAATATATCCCCGTCTGGTCTTTGTCCGCGCGCTCTGCCAGGCAAACGGAGCACATACGCAGCCTCTCCCACATGTCACATAGCTCCGAAAAAGCTCATGATAGAAGCTACCAAGCTCTTCCACATGTTCCCTATTTAAATAAAGTTACGTGAAGTGTTTTCATGCGAAGTATATTTACACAGAAATGTAACATGTCGATTATATAAGCAAATAAAAAGGGGGACTATATTGTGAGGCGTAATGATACGAGGAGCACAGCGTCCGCGCAGTAACTCCTAAAGGTTATTGACGGAAGTGAGCGGGGAAGTCTTTCGGAGTTACTACGCGGACGCTGTGCTCCTCGTATCATTACGCCTCACAATATAGTCCCCCTTTTTATTTGCTTATATAATCGACATGTTACATTTCTGTGTAAATATACTTCGCAAGAAAACACTTCACGTAACTTTATTTAAATAGGGAACACATGGAAGAGCTTGGTAGCTTCTATCGTGAGCTTTTTCGGAGCTATGTGACATGTGGGAGAGGCTGCGTATGTGCTCCGTTTGCGTGACAGAGCGCACGGACAAAGACCAGACGGGGATATATTAACACGTCTAAAGTGAGGTAAGAACATATCTTAGTATGTAAAAACGGTGGCCTATTCCTTTAAGCCTTAGGCTCTCACAGGTCAAACTAAAAACTTTATTTACCCCATCGTGAGCTAAACCATGTTCACGTCTCCAGAGAAAAAGAGCTACAGCGTCCGCTGTGGCGCGGATCGGCCGCGCTCGGCGTGAACGCGAGGCAAAACAAAAGCACATGTTCACCCCACACACAACCACACAACCACTCTCCTGGACGATCTGGTTGAAGGAAAATGTGTGTCTCCACCCACTTAAATGCGCTAAGTCTGGAGTGGCAAGATCACAAAGTGCTCCTACTGAGCGCAAACTGTCGCGCTATCGTCTCCGTTTTGATGCACAAGATCGGGCCCATAGAGAGCAACCCAACAGCCATGCAGCAGACTCCATCTTTCTTTTGGCAGATGTAAGTAGGCACATTTTATCTAGTGAAATTTACTGCTCTCTTTGGCCCTAGCTCACTTTTTGTGTGTGTTTTTAAGATAAATGTGACAAAGCAGTCAGTTGAAGCAGAGACGACCCTGCCAGGCACGCCAAGCCTGATCCTGCTTGGTAAGATAAGACTTGATTTTTAGAAGACTTTTTAAAGTGTGACTCTTTCAATATGTGCATTGTGTGTTTTTTGTCTATCAGGGAACACACTTCTCTCAACCACGAAATGGATGGTGAGCATTGAGGGAAGAGTTGCCTACGTTTTAGAAGAGCATCTGTGCATCAGTGTTCTTCGGATGCTTCTATGTTTTTAACATAGAGTATGGAGCCTGCATGTGCAACCCTTGAGCTCATTCCACGGCAAGTCTCATTATTTAATCACACATCTTTGCCAAATTCTTACATTTTCATAGTCTCAAAGTTGCTACAAGCCATGTAGATGTAATGTATATTCATGGAGACACTATTTTTATTTTTCATAAAGATTCTTTGTCAGGATAAATCCAGAGGAGGGAACGAAGTGCCCTGCACAAGTCGTAAGACAGGACCAGAGGTGAAGAGGAAGGTGGAGACTGTCAACAGCTGTGCTACGATGGCACACTACAGCATGTCTGATTTAGAAACTGATGAACCGGTTCTCCGCACCTCTTCAGCAAGGTCGCGGGATCCGGTGCTCCGCTTCCTCCTCGGAAAAGCGTTCGCCTGGCAGCTTGCGCTGCTCACAGCTCTCCGCTTTCTGATCTCCGATCCAAAGGGATTCTTCACGGCCTCGGCCCTTCGCAACTGGCTCATCTCGCCGCAGTCCTGCCGTCTGACGGCTCGTCTCTGTCTCCGCCGCCTGCTTCACTGCCTCCGACCGTTCTCCCGGAAAGGAAATGGGCCTGGAAATCCTCCTGCCAAACGCTGCCTGGGTCGTCCTCCACCCCTCCGGCCCCCGTCCCCTCTTCGTCATGGCCTTCATCCGCCGCTGAGCTAGGCCCCACATCTACTGCCGCCGCGCTGGGCGCCACGTCTGCTGCTGCTACAACGGGTCCCTCGCACGTCGCCGCCGAGCTGGATCCCTTGCCTGTTGCTGCTCCTCCGGCCCCGCTCGTGTTCCCCAGGGCCGTGGCTTCCTCCGCCACTGCCGCCACAGTGGAAAACCCCTTGGCTCAAGACGTCCGCCTGATGTCCACCTCGATGGTCTCCACCATGGACGCTCTCCGTCGCTCCGTCTCCGAGCTGTCGGCCTATCTCCTGTTCGACACCAACCGTTCCGCAGTGTCTGCTCTGACTGCGCTCCGTGAGCCCCACGCTCCTCCAGCCCCCGCAGCTGTTCACCTGCCGAACCTCCCCGTTTTCTCTCTTGCCAGCGCCCTTCCAGGGCCGTCTCCGGGCTGGCCGTATTCCCCTATGCATGCTAATATTTCACCCAGGCTGCGTTCGAACATTTTGCAGGGAGCTTATGTGAATCTGGTCTCGCTGATTCTCCCCTCGCCTGAGGTCGACAGGCAAGTTGCATCCTTCGGCGAGCTCACGGCTGTACTCAAGTCCTCTGACCCCGCCTCTCCAGGGATCTGTCTATAGGCGAGTTCTTGGTGGCATTTTGCGTGTATAGAGAGATGTTTTGTGCGCCGTTTATCCGGATCGCCGGCTCGACTATTATCTCTGCCTGATCGGTGATTTGAATTTAAAGTATGGTCGCTCACTTTTTTACCAATATCTCAAAGCTTTTGCGGCCAAATCTGCGTCCCTTCTCGCTCAGTCGAACGTACGTTTGGATTGGTCCATTCTCGACACAGAGTTGCTGCTCATGCTCACTCAAGCGGTTTCCTGCTCACTGTGTAGTTCGGTCGGTCATTCTGCCCCTCTCTGCCTCCCCGCTCTCCAGGGCGCACCCCCCGCCTTGGATCGTCACGGCAGAAAGGTCGAGGTATTTAACTCTGCACCGATATGTAATAATTTCAATGAGGCTGTGTACACCTATGGTAATTGCCGTTTTCTTCATATATGTAGCTTCTGCAGGGATGGCCGTCCAAAGTCTGTCTGCCCACACCGCATGCGCCCCCGCCAGCTCAGGCCGCCGTGGCTTCAAGCGCTGATTTCCCAACACCCGTCTACCCCAGTCAACGTCCCCGCATCGGCTTTCGAACTCCGTTTCCACCCAGATACCGGTTTCGTCAATTTTCTCCTCACCAGACTTTCTCAAGATTTTCGCCTCGTCTTTCGTTTCTAAGAATTTGCAATCCGCATTGAGGGAACCTGAAGTCGTTTCTCAGTTACTACAAAAGGAGGTTTCAAAAGGATACATGATTGGCACATACAAGCCAATCATGTATCCTTGAGAGGATACCTTTTGGAGTTAAGTGGGAGTCTCAGTTTTATTTCGCGGTTCGGTTGACGCTCGGATGTAGGAGCAGCCCGTGCTTATTTAACGTGGTTTCGGAAGCGCTGTGCTGGATCCTCTTCAATAATGTCAGAGTTCCGTCCGTGCTCCATCTGCTGGATGATCTTCTCTTGGTTGACCCCCCGCTCCTCTTCAACCACTTGGGGTTGCCCTTGTCTGTCCATAAGACGGTCGGTCCTGCCACGGAGTTGGAGTTCCTGGGGATCAAGCTGGACTCCATCCGCCATGGTCGTGTCTCTTCCCCCCGATAAGCTTTCCCGCATTCGTGTCGCAGTTCGGTCGGTGGTTGTCACGAAGCAGCAGCTCCTGTCCTTGCTGGGCCATCTAAACTTCGCCATGCGTGTAATTCCCCAGGGGCGTTCCTTTATCTCACGGCTGCTCGATATGGCTCACTCAGTTCCCTCGCTGTTGGACTCAGTCACCCTGGATGAGGGGTGTCGCTCTGACCTAAGTTTCTGGTCCCGGTTGCTGGATGACTGCTGACTGCACTACGTCGTCGTAAAAGAAAGAAATTCCATTCCAGACGCCATGCAACTCCTCACAGATGCCGCTCCGTCCTCTGGTTTTGGGGGGGTTCTATCAGGGTAAATGGTTCGCAGAGAAATGGCCTCCTTCCTTCCCTACCACAGAGTCCTCCGCTTTCTACGAAGTCTATCCAATAGCGGTAGCTTGCTGTTTGTGGGGGCACCTCTGGAAACGTAAACGGATAGCTGCTCTGTGCGACAATATCGGCGTAGTCAAAATCATTAACAAAGGACGTTCGTCTTCAAAATCCCTCATGCCTTTTATGCGTCGGATCACGTGGTCAAGCGGTTGCAAATAACTTTGTAATCACAGCTCGTCATATTCCCGGTCGTTCAAACGATATTGCCGATGCTTGAGTTTCCGTCACCTGTGCCCTTCAGCCAACGTTCATCCTACTCCAGTTCCTCCGGTGGACGCTCTAATCCTGAACTAACCAACTCATCGCTGCATCTGTACTTGGAATCAGCCGGGCGTTACATCGAAGCCGGCCTGGCAAAGTCCATGCTGACATTGAAGTGTCTTGCCAAAGGACACAACTACAATGCGCATTTGCGGGGGCTAGAATCAAAGAGTAGTACCAACTATACACCTTACTGCGCCTTCGTAAAAAGAGTCAAAGCCACGGAGAGGATGAGGCTTGGTCCAATATGGATCGTTTCTGTCACGGCCAAGGAGGCTACGTTTGCAAATACGCTGAAATACAAAGAAGCATGTTGGTGCACGACAGAGCTAGAACAGCGCGTTATGCTGACGATGACAAAATGCCCGAGAACTGAGAGTGTTTCTCGTACCTGGATCCGCCATTACGCCCAGAGCGCCGCTATGGAGCAACAACAAGAACCAGCACGCGAACAGAAGCTACCAATTCCACGATTGCCTTCTACTTCTCCAAAGAAATCTGAACAGTTTAAAAGTCCTTCTACTAAATTAGCTGAAAAAAGACTGCGAGATAGAAGTAGAATTTATATTGGACAGTCCTTCAGCCGTTGGAGGGACCTTTGTGTGCTCAAGGGATTCCGAACGGATGAGGACTTGGCAAAATTTCTCATGGACAGGTAATGCATGACACTTTGAAGTATTCAGAACGACAAATTACGTTGTGAATTCAGTGCATCCCTTAGCTGCTGTCATGGTTATGCTTTTTACAAATGATAAGCGCCGAATAAGCCAGCTAACAATGACCTGTTTGCATTGCGTTAAAAAGCTAGGTTAGCTTACTATTTTTCACAACTTCATATGCACATGATTAGGTTTATTTCTGTGTATATTGGCATTACATCATGCAGCAGACGTTTCTGCAGTATGTCTAATGCGTAACTCCAGATGTTGTGGTAGAATCTGAAGTTTATTGCACAATAAATAATTTATGGCCAGCGCGCTACATCTGTTTTTGAAGGAAATACGATACAACATATAGGTTGCCCTGTAAGAATTGTATTAGAGTTTCACAATGTCTTTGTGTCATTCTGTGTAAATATAAAAAAATAATTGTTTCCTCTCCCCAGTTACCAAGCCAGATCAGGAGCTACGACATCTACTCCTTTAAAAAAAAAACTATTTCCTGCTGATATTGCGATGCCAGCACTATCTAGCATCCATGGGGACTTATCAGAGAGGTAAGAATATTTGGGGGGGGGCATATTCACTCAGGATGTCTCTTCACAATACACGTCACTAGGCCAGCGTGGAGTGGTCTTGATCAAGGCTTGTTCACTGAGAGCCATTTCTGTTGAATAACAATAGGCAGAGGTGAGAGGAATGGCTGTGTCTCCAGCTTGTCTGGAAGCATGACTGTTGTGGGTGTACTGTTCATCAAGTATAGCTTATCATATAGAAAATATGTTCGTATGCAAATATGTCCTTTACACTAGCCAGGAAAAAAAACACACTGAAACACCACGAAGCCAAAGTTAAATGTTTGAGTGGCAGTTCAGGAAAATATTCATATACTAACATTCTCTTGTATTTGTAGAGATTATTATTTATTTATTGAAACAGGGACAATGTACAGAACCATTAGTCTTTACAAGAGGAGATGGTTTGTACCAGATTTAGCTCAGCAGCTATTTTCCATCCGCAGTCCCTGGACAGGTGTGAACATAAAGCATTACAATTACAATCTATAAATCCAATCTACAATAAAATCACTGTATAAAATACGTTCTTTGCTTTTCCTAAAAGTGTACACACAACAACAACAACAACAAAACTAAACAATCTCTATGGTTTACAATACATTCATTAATGCTGACACGACTGATGATCTAAAATGTACATTTTCAAATTTCTAGTAAAACTATTAAAATCCACAGACAGTTTCAAACTGTCTGGAAGTTCGTTCCACTGTTTAATGGAGCGAAACGAGAGGCACATTGTGCAAAGGCCGACGATCTTTTTGGTATGACACAGTTTTTGTTTGCAGTGGATCGAGTAGTTCTTGTATTTTGCTCAGAACAAAGTCTGACAAAGTTCTTCAGTGGTGGTGGAGCTGCGTTATTGGTGATTTTGAATATAGTTCTTAGATTATTGTATAAAATGAGATTGTCAAAACTGAGCAGTTTCTACTTACTCAGGATATTGCAGTGATGATGATGAAGTGTTTTTTTATCGAGTGCCTTTAAAGCCTGATTATACACAGATCTTAGTGGTTTGAGTGTGGTCTCCTTTGCCTGTGACCAGCTGGATGAACAGTAAGTGAGGGATTATCATGGCGTTGAAATAAGTGAAAGCCGCCGTGACTGTATGAGGCTGTTCCTCATATGTTTTAGAGAGGAAATATTATATTTAATTGTGTTGGTTAGTTTTTTAATATGCTTTTTGAATGTCAGTGTTTGGTCTAAATAGAGCCCTAAGTATTTTGTTTCTGTTACATTCTTTAGTGCCTCTCCATTCACATAGATGTTAGGCATCTCTTTTGTATTATTTGTTTTGTGAAAATACATACCAACTGTTTTACTAGTGTTTAATGTCAGACATGAGGATTGGAGCCAATTTTGGATTTCTTCCAATGCTGAAGACAACTTTGAGGCCACTGTCTGCATATCCTTTCCATGTGTGAATATGACGGCATCATCTGCATACATAATTATATCCAGGTCTTTGCACACATCAGGGAGGCTATTTATATAAATGCTGAAAAGCAAGGGCCCCAGGATTGATCCTTGTGGGACCCCGGTTGTGCAAGGCTTAAAGGAGGACATTGCATTATTTGTTCTCACACACTGTGTTCGGTCAATAAGGTATGAATGTAACCATTCCAGTGCTTCACTGGACAGATTACACTGGGCATTAGGGACAAGAGGACAGAGTGGTTTACCGTGTCGAAGGCCTTTCATAAGTCCAAGAACACGGCTCCCACCGTGCCCCCCTTGTCCAAGCCGGCCCTAATGCTCTCCGTTAGGTAGCAGCAGGCAGCATCAGTGGAATGCTGCCTGCGAAAACCAAATTGCATTTGGTGCTAAGCATTATTATCATTTAGATGTTCTGTTAACTGCCCTATGATTGCTTTTTCTAAGATTTTTGACACTACAGGTAGTATACTAATGGGCCTATAGTTACTAACCTCATTTTTACTACCAGATTTATGAATTGGGGTAATAACTGCTGCTTTGAAGACACTAGGGAACACACTTTCATTAATAGATTTGTTAATAAATTTGGGTTATTGGATTTTGAAGAGGGAGTGGAGGTCTTGGAGCAAGGTGAAGCCTCGACTTCCAGAACTGGAGCGTAAATAAAACATTGTTTGCATCTGTATAGTTGTCACAGGACAGGGGCCTCTTTGAGAAGTAAAATTGACCTAAATAATCTCCAGGACAGAAGTGAGGAGGACACACTGTATGACTTTGTCATCCCTGAGGCACCCCAAGATGACTCAGTGCTTGTCCCAGAAAAAAATAAGGTGGCTGTTCCTGGAGACATTGTTGGTCAGAAGGCTTCAATAATTGTAACGCCCAGAGTTCTGTCTGACAACCAGTGGGTGGACAAAATTCGCAGAGCCAGGTATTAAAATGTTTAAAAGGTCGGATAAAAAAGGGGCGATTAGTCCAAAAGTGCGGTGTGCGTAGCAGGAAGGGGAAAAGTTAATGGAGTTGGGTCGGTTCTGTTGGTCTGACTGGCAAGACCGGGCAGCTGTAATGCGAAGCGTTGCTGGGCTGCGGTGTGTCGGACCTTTGTCTTGGACCCACTTTGCTTCTCCAGAGGGCCACGCCCGTCGCTTCCCCTTCCGCACACCTGCACAGGTGTAACCAGAGACACAGAGAGGCAGAGTGGTGTGTGCCTGCTGCTTAAATAGGATGTTCCCTGAGCTGATTCCCAACACCTGTGCTGCCACACCAAGACACGCCCACAGCAAACACAAACACAAAGAGGAGGAGGTGGGGAGATACAGCTCTACCAGGTTACATCGTCTATCACAAGTGTGTGCAGCAACTTGCAGAGTTCCTGCTTATTCCAGTACAAGTATGCACAGCCAAAGATCAACATTCATCAGAGTGTGGAGCCCCAGCACCAGACCACATAGACATTTCTACCAGAGGAGCAGCTGTGATTTTGAAATGGGTACGTGCACCTATAGTTCATTGTTGCTATGCATATGGAGTTTTTGTGCAATAATGTATTCATATTCATTTTATTTTTTATTAGATTTGTCCCAATGGTCATGTTGTCTGGGAGTGGAACTGTCCCTGCTCCAACAACCCAGGAATTACTCCAACATCAGCGCACCCGAGGAGAGGGTATGGATATAGTCTGATATCCCAGAAATTTGACTGACTTGGAGTTACATTGTGTTTTTGTGAGCAGTAACCTAATGTTTTCCTCACACGTTATGAGACGTTTCTGTGCAAGAGTTCTTTCTAGGCAATGTGTTGTGCATTGCATTTAGAGGCTATTTTACGCATCCGCAAACAGCCCAGTGACAGCGGGACTGAAGGCTACGCGGAATCTACTTTGAGCAGGGGCGAATCCGAGTATACAGGGGCTGGGGCAGCACAGGGGAACCACTGACAGAAAAACTGCCAGAAACTAACAAAAATAAAAATATTGTTTTATTTTTATATTTCATACTACAAGGAAAAGCAGCTCATGTGTAAAAGACTCTGTTTCATTTTTTTTAAGTCGGCCCCCCCGGGCCCCCTTCCTTAAAATGCTGTCCCAGTAATTTTGTACATAGAATGGAGCATTTAAAATATATATAGTTTTAATTTTTGGTGATTAAATATTAATTAAACTGTAAATCCAAATCCATGAGATTTTAAAAAGTTTGATTTAAAAAAAGATTGAACACATTTTGAAAAGTAGAGACGCTGGTGTTAGTGACTTGAGGTGACTTGCCGGCTATAGCAAGACCTGACTTGACTTGACAAAAGCTATGCCTTGACTTGACTTGACTTGACCCCATGACCGATTGACTTGGACTTACTTGAGACTTGGACCTTCACGACTTGGACTTGACTCTAGACTTGCATTTAGTGACTTACTCCCACCTCTGGTACGCTGCATGGCGAAACTGTGGGTTGTCTTCTCCATGGTCTGGTCCATCAACCACAGCACGAAACTCATTCCCCAGCCTAAATTTAAATTTGGCATGCAGTCTGGTGACTTTATGCTTTCAACCAATATACTTTTTTCCAGTAACAATTACTCCAAAATAGCCCTCTTGTTTAAATACATGAATATGGGCATGGTTGCCAAGTCAACTTTTTACCGTATCCAAGATAAATATTGTCACGACGCCACTGAGAGCTTCTGGGAAGAGAAAAGATCAGCAGTTATCGCTGAGGTCAATGACAGAGAAAGTGGTGTTGTTGCTCTATATATTCAGTGAAAACTGTTATTTACTGTGTTTTTTAAATAATGAACACAGGTGATGGAAGAATGGACAGCCCTGGATTTTCTGCCCAGTACTGTACTTACACCTTGATGGACAATGAGCGAATGAAAATTATGTCCATCCAAAATGAAGACAAAAGAAGATGTGGCAGAATTTCTACAACAATGGAGAGAGAGGCTTTTACCAAGAGTTTGAATCAGCTGAAAGAAGAGGTCAACCTTACAGAAGTGATGCCCACTCACAGATTTCAGCTCTTTTCAGTAAGTCTCATGATATTTACCTCTCTTGACCCTAGAGCACACCTATGATATGTGGCGTGGGGCAAAGAACTTGGGCAAAAAGATCCATGCAGTAAGTAAAATAGCAAGCTTTGTAAAAGATGATTATTGTGCATTTACAATGTACATGCATCTAATTTGTGTTTCTTTTCTGTGTAGGCTGGCCAGCAAAGGGGATGTTCCATATTACTCCAGTGGAATAAAGACATTCGTAATCATTTCTGGTTCTGCTGCAATAAGGCAAACACATATGACGAGTTTTTTGTAAGTATATAAAATAAAAATGAATTTCACATTACATAATTATAGGTTACGCATGTGATGACATAGCATAGCAACATATAGCATTCTATCACGAAAACAGTAGCGTAATGAGTGCCAAGTCAACAATGCCGTCCATTGATTGGCAACTCAAGTTTATAATTTTTAAAGTTTCTATTTCAATCTGCATACTATCAATAAAAATAAATATCTATCTTTTAGGCCATGTGGTTGGGCTTGCTGCATCATGTCACTGGGGAACATGAGTGGTCTCTGGATGCCTGCCAGCATGACCCACTGGAAAGTGACCGGGAGAAAGAGTGGCTAGTGAAACGTTCAACGGCGCACAACACTCTCAGGGAAATCATTCTGAAAGAACGTTGGCTAAAAGAAGTATCCCAGTATCCATCTCCCGGAGCACTGTTCAATCCATTGTTCGGAAATGGAAAGAGTAAAGCACCACTGCCAACTTACCAAGGCGTGGTCGTCCACCTAAAATATCAGAGCGAACAAGGAGAACACTGGTGAGAAATACAACCAAGTGCCCCAAGATAAGTCTGGAGGAACTGCGAAGTGCTGCCACTGAGCTGGGAGAATCTGTACATGGGACAACTATAAGTCGTATCTACACAAATCTGGCCTTCATGGACGAGTGGAAGAAGAAAGCCATTATTGAAAGGAGGCCATAAGAAATCCCGTTTGAAGTTTGCTAGAAGTCATATGGAGGACACAGCTCCATGTGGAAGAAGGAGCTTTGGTCAGATGAGAGAAAAATGTAACTTTTTGGCCCAAATGCAAAACGTTATGTATGGAGCAAACCTGACACTGCTCATCGTCCTGAGTGCACCATCCCCAGTGTCAAATATGGTGGGGGGAGCATCATGCTGTGGGGCTGCTTTTCCTCAGCGGGGACTGGGGAGATTGTGAGAATAGTAGGGAACATGGATGGAGCCAAATATAGAGACATTTTGGAGGAAAACCTGCTGGAGTCAGCAAGAGAACTGAGGCTGGGGCGGAGATTCACCTTCAGCAGGACAATGACCCTAAACACAAAGATAAATCTACAATGGAATGGTTCAATAAAAACATATTAATGTGTTACAATGGCCCAGTCAAAGTCCTGACCTAAATCCTATTGAAAATCTGTGGAAAGATATGAAAACTGCTGTTCACAAACGCTCTCCTTCAAATTTGACAGAGCTTGGGTTGTTTTGTAAAGATGAGTGGGCTAAAATGTCAGTCTCTACATGTGCAAATCTTGTAGAGTCAGACACCAAAAGACTTGTGCTGTTATTGCAGCAAAAGGGGATTCCACAAAGTATTCATTCATGCTGTATGAATACTTATGCACGCCCCACTTTTCACTTTTCTATTTTTTGAAAAATAACAGAATCATGTATCATTTTGCTTTCACTTCACAGTTGTCGGTTACTTGTGTGTGAACGTTCAGTAAAACAATCAAAATCAAATCTTTATGTTTAGGGTTGTAAACATGACAAAATGTGCAACGGTTCAAGGTGTATGAATACTAACGAGAGGCACTGTACACAGACCTGTAAAAAGGAATGCCGATGGATCTATACAGTATGTTCACATTTTGGAAACTATGGATCTTCATTGCTTTTCTATGATTTACTCAATTGCCGTAATTATGTCTATTTCAGATACCGGAAAGTATACAATAAGGAGAGTAGGTGCTGGAGGATTTATGCAGTCAAGGTCGAGAAGGACTATTCTTACATCCCAGAGCTCCACGGCATGCAAAATTGAGAGCCTCAGACCCAAGACGACTGGGTTTGCTGTCAACTGTCCCAACTCCAACAACCCAGGAATTACTCCAACATCGGCGCACCCGAGGAGAGGGTGTGGATATAGTCTGATATCCCAGAAATTTGACTGACTTGGAGCTACATTGTGTTTTTTGAGTATTCCCTAAGTTTTTGTGAGCAGTAACCTAATGTTTTCCTCACACGTTATGAGATGTTTCTGTGCAAGAGTTCTTTCTAGGCAATGTGTTGTGCATTGAAAATACAAGGCTTCATTACATTGAATTCCTTTTTTCAAACAAAACAAAGCAAAACAAAAACCAAGTGAAAAAGTAAACTACAATCGGCGTGGTGTGAATCCAGTGTAGTGCTGATTAGGATCAGGAAATGTGTCTCTAATTTTCCAATGAAGAAGAGTGAAGAATGAAGAATTTGATCTCAGACCTTTTCTCTGACTCCAGTCTGTTTTTTTCATTCTAACAAAGTATCAACAGTGTTCATGTTCAGCTTCTATCTACCCCGGGGTAACTCTGATGTAAATGTAAATATATGTATATATGTAAATATGAAATGTATATTTCGTAATATTTTGCACATTCACTGGTGCGTATATACATACGTTTTTACAAATAATCCTGTGGTTGTCACTCGCCATGTTAAAGTAAGCCTACACTCATCTGTCTCTACTGTCCTGCACAAGAACCTGTTTAGTTTTGTTTTCTGTGCGTGGCAACATTTTATGTAATGTCTCTTTGCGAAACTCATATCATGTGACATGTGTCATGTGACAAGGACACATGACCCCTACAATTAAGCTGTGTACATATATACAGGTGTGTTAGAGCTGTTTTTATTGTCTGAAGAAGGGCTAAGGCCCGAAACGTCACTACCTGGTGAGCATTAAATAAGCTTTGGAGCGACTAAGTTGTGCGGATCTTTTATTTATTTGTTTTTGTGACACTTTCCATTTTTTGATCCTGCACACTTGTTTAGAACTGTGGATGTGCGTGCCTTCACCCACTACCTCTAATTTTCCAAACCACACAACTAGGGATGACAACCCAACGACCGGCCCCCAGACTCCCGTGGCGCCAAGCCACATGATGCCGGTACGCAGCAGAGGCGAAACTGTGGGTCGTCTTCTCCATGGTCTGGTCCATCAACCACAGCACGAAACTCATTCCACAGTCGACGGGCCAAGCGCAAAACTCCTTTCTGAAGGATGTAGGTCTCTACATGTGGCACTGTAGATATCCAGTGCTCTGGAGGGTGCAAGCAGCATTTCTTTTCTACATCTGTTGGCATTTCCTGGCAGTGAGCACATCAAAAAGAACACCTGGGTCTCTGTCCACCACTCTTGTCAACACGTCCTGAGCCTGCTCCAGAGTCATGTTCTGTATGTGTCCCTATAAAGAAGCAAAGTTTAGTTTGGTTACGTTTCATTACAATTGATGTAAATGGTTATGTAGACTTCTCCAGGGACTTACACGTTTGAAATGTTGCCTCTGCGTTCTTAGCTCCTGAACACGGGCTAAATCCTCCTGGCTACGGCCCCACGAGAGGTAGATGCTAGGCTTCGTTTTGGAGCTGGTCTGTGTGAGGCTGCTGCAGGTGGGATATATTCCTCATCAGAGGCTACTCCCATTACAGAGCTCTTATGGAGATGACAAGTTTAAATAATTAGAAAAAAGCAATTTAGTCCAAATAAAAACAAAGACGTCAGGAGAGTAAATGTACGCTAGATGTTAGCATATCAAAGAAGTAGACAATGTCGCATGCTATAAACCACGTCAAATGATGTCAAAACTACATGTGCCTGTTTAATTGAAATTTCAGTACAAAGCTTGCTGCATGAACGTGTTATCCCCATCCAAAATGTAATGCTTTTCAAACATAAAATGCATCGTTACCTCGGATAACTCCATTGTTGACACTGTCAGCGTAATGCCTCTCATCCTCACTTCTTGGCCTTTTGACCTCGCACGTGCACGGGAAAAAAGGCGTGGCTTCTTTTTTTTCAAAAAAGAGAGCTCTCTCTCCTTATTCCTGACAAACTCCAGACTAGCACTGTAAAGGTCCTATATCGTGCAAAATCGACTTTTTGGAGCTTTTAGCCATGTTGTTATGCTATTTCCTTATCAAAAACACCCCCAGAGTGGTTTGTGGCTTCATTCACGCAGCTCTCAGTAATCCTCCTGAATCCTGCTCTCTGAGGCTCCGCCCTCTCCTGGTGAACGACTGAGTGTTCAGTTGTGTCGTCACAGCGGAACGGAAGTGCTCGACGTCTGTAATGTAATGTCTTAATTCTATGCTTACGGACGGATTTTAATTTGTAAAACAGCTTTTTCATTATTTCTGTTGTAAGAGAGAAACAAAGAGAAAAAAAAGTGAAGGGAAAAAATAAATAATAAGGATGTGCCCGAGGTGCTTCCATGTCAGCTGGGGCCAAAACAAACACTTTCCCTGAGCGTCTGAACAGATCAGTCATGTTTGCGCTGCAGCTGAAGATGGAGCTTGTTATAACTGGACACACCTGTTCTTTATTCTTAACTAACAATAATGTCACGGAGAAAAAGAAGCGCGTTTGGCTACGAGGACGAGGAGTTTATTCAACCTTTTTCAAGAAGAGGCCACTCTCTCAGAAGTTGTTTTTTTCTCTGGGATTCAGCGACTTTCACCATAATGGTGTTTTTCTGTGATTTGTTTTTTGTTCAGACATTTGTATGGAAGCCCGTTTCCGCCATGTTAAAGAATAAAAGCCAGACGGGAAGTCGAAGTTACGAGATTTAAAGTCATAATTTTGAGTTTGAAACACAAAATTTCCGACACGCCCCCTCCACACGCTGTCCGTGGCATCATCACAACACTCTGCTCGTTGTCACCATTCAAACTATGATAGATTTTCAGTGCATTTGAATTTTTTTGTTGGAAAGGAGTTACGCGTTATCACTTTATGAACAATGGCCACACAGGATATGATTTGATCCAGCGTCTGACCCGGAAAGTGACTTTGGAGATGAACTTCCGCACCATACAGGCCCTAAGACATTCCCAGCGCAGAACCAGTCCCTGAAATAAGTGTTCTTGTCACCGGTTTTAATCCTGGGTGTTTCGGTAACAGAAACACTGATGTGTGTCTTTGTAAAAGTCTCAGAGCTGCTGTGGCTCCGGTTCACAACACATGAAGCCAATCCTCCATGATGACTCTGTTTACATCTTAGGGCTGGACACTGCGGGGAGGGGGTTCTGTTGAGGAGCAGTGGTCGGTTACTCGGCTGGTGACGAAAGCTCGGAGGCGTCTCCAGGAGGTGGGGGCGTTCCTAGGAGGACACATAACTTCACAAGTGTCTAGAAGCCAAGGAGAGGGTCCCAGATGTGTTCTTGCAGAAGGTTTGGGGCCTTTCTCTCAAGCAGTTCTGTCAAACCACTTGCATCATTTTGATGTTCAGTCTGCAACAAAACAGGACAAACTCAACAAATACATTTGCAAAAAGGTGCTCAAATGTCTGCTCCACATGGGCTGATGTACCTCTCTCTGACTTCGTGAACAAGCTGCACTTGTAGTTCTGGGTTGATCCTAAGACAGAATTATAGGCCAATATAACTGAAAAAAGTACAGATCTCTACAAAAAAATACTCTATCACTAAACATAACATACTTGTTCGGCCAACTGTTTGTTATACTTTAAAAGCTGATCGCATTCTGCATCACAGTTCTATAAATGCTTGCTGGCAGTAGGAATTTCCCCAACGGTGTTCAGTTGGTGAGTCTTTTTGGAAATCTCCCTTCCATGTCACGAGAGACAGGGAACTCCCACTCCCCTCCATCTGAAAATGTAACAGAAAGACTTAGAGCTCTATTAAGTTGAGGAGTTATGATAAACTCTTTACTTTAATAACTCAAAGTAATACACATTCTCCTTATCCTGCATCTGAATAAAAGACAAAAATGTGTTTCTCAAATGTAACATTAGGCTAAAATGCATTGATTTGACTTCATTCTCATACAGTAGGAAGTTACTATAATCCACAAATGCTCATCTCACAAATACAGTTGCTTTGCCCGTAAACAACTACAGTCATCATGGAATTAAACACGGAGTTCGCTTATCTAAAAAAGCAAAGATGGAGAGGTAGCGAGAGCGAGACACACGAGGAGTGGCATGGAAACGTGGGCAGATGACAGGTAAATAGATCTAAACGCCAAACTCATGCCGGACTTCCCTGGGTGATCTCATCCATGTACAGTATATCGCGATGAGGAGTAGAACTCAGTCAACTTTTGCTCCAAGATCAGTCAACTTTCGCCGTGTTCGCCTCCAAACTGAACGGGGACAGGGACAAGGCGGCAACCGCTTCTTACCGCTCGATGCCCGTGCATAAACAACACCGCGAGGGGCATGCAGTGTAGCACCCACTTCCTCGACATGCCATGCTAGCTAATGTGAAAAATGTATCATGCAAGGTTGACTGACTACTTTCTTCATCAATATCTTCATCTCGCATGTATTCAACTAAAATGAAAGCACATACAGACCGATTCAGCAGCTGTACTCACGTTTATTTAAAGATCGTTCGAAGAATTATGCAGCTAGCAACATCTTAGCACAAGCACAGTATGAATAGCTCCCGCGGCTAGTTATATGTGAACGCGGACCAAACCTAACGTGAAGTGTCCATCGTTCAGACTGTATCGCTCCAGTTTGAAGTAAAATCTCAAATATGAGTCACAGGCATCATCCACATTATTTTTGTGTGACAGCACCAAAGCGGAGGCTGTAGTTTTGACATCAGCTAGCTAGGGATTGGGCTAATAATTTTGACAAGTCGATGTTTTAACACGTGAATGTGTATCTTATATTTACACATTTCTGAAATATTTTAACACATCATGTGTTAAAATTGACACAACGTGTGTTAAAGTAGGTGTAACACAAGAATTGTGTAAAAAATTAACACATCCCTTTTAAGAGTGTATAGAGATGGACTACAGATGTTGTAGTATCTGTAGTCCATCTCTATACACTTTACCTACAAGGTATAATATATAGAGATGGACTACAGATGTTGTAGTATCTGTAGTCCATCTCTATACACTTTACCCCTACAGTATAGTGTATAAAGATGGACTACAGATGTTGTAGTATCTGTAGTCCATCTCTATACGCTTTACCTAAAAGGTATAATATATAGAGATGGACTACAGATATTGTAGTATCTGTAGTCCATCTCTATACGCTTTACCTACAAGGTATAATATATAGAGATGGACTACAGATCTACCGGATACTGGCCTGCACCTGCAGGTTTTTCTTTATTCCCCTTGTCCCCATGTCCAATCACACACATACCAGTATTATTTTTTAATTTAAATAAATATGCTTTGTTTTCACACAGATTGGCATCGCTAGAATGCGACAGAGTGGGGTGCCAGTCAGGGACTTGACTCTGGAGCAAGTCAGTATCTTTTTGCTTTGGGAATTTAATATATTATTACTTTTCTTAATCGACATTAGTCTATTATAGGGCAGAAGAGACATAAAGATCTCACTGTGGCGAGAGCAGACGCTCCTGTCCTTCCAATGGAGACTTCCTCACACTGCATCATTTAAAGACTACTTCCTTTAGAGGATT
The DNA here is from genome assembly GCF_951799975.1 of Gobius niger. Taxonomy (NCBI): domain Eukaryota; kingdom Metazoa; phylum Chordata; class Actinopteri; order Gobiiformes; family Gobiidae; genus Gobius; species Gobius niger. Next base: position 3,036,222 of record NC_136873.1, on the reverse strand, counting down.
TTGCCTCAGATCAACAGCTCTGACATCTGTGACGGTATTTTTCTCTCATTGATCTTAATCCTCATAATTGTATTTGTTTAATTGTGCAAAGTATTTCACCCTTTTCTCAGGGGACTGAAAAAATCACCCAAAACATTATAATTGAGGCCACTAGTGAGGAGATGGAAGAGGGAAACTACGTGGTCCTCACAAGCGATGGTGAGATGTTTAAAATCTCACCCGAGATTTGGGAGCCTTACAAAGGCACAGCCGAAGTGTGTAATGATATTGTGCGGTCAGTTTTGGTTGTTGGGGTGGAAGGAGAAGTTGACAAAAGGGCGGATGGAGGCAGGAGTGGAGGGAGCTGAGGCAGGAGTGGAGGGAGCTGAGGGAGGAGTGGAGGGAGCTGAGGGAGGAGTGGAGGGAGCTGAGGGAGGAGTGGAGGAGGGAATGGGGTTCGAAGATGATTTTTTAATGTAATTTAGTTTCTTTTTTATTTCATGTTTCAATAAATGTTAACATTTTTCTTTATTTAGAGCAGTACTAAGTAACTCTTCCCCCTAGAGGCCATAAGCGCAACTGCAGGTGTCGTAGCAAGTTACGATTTTTTAACTTATTAATTGTCTTGGAGAGTAAATACTACGCTGAGGAAAGGCGAAGGGAGAGAGGGTTACTGTGCATCCAATTATACAATGGAAATATTTTTTTTCACTCAAACCTGGCTGTAAATACTGTTTAAAGTGACGTTAGCCCACAGTTAGCTTTGCCCGTTAGCATGTTAGCTTCTTCTCGTGATTCCATTAGTGTGTATTGCTTTCTCCGGACCGGTGGCAGTCAAGTTGCAAACATGGTTTTCTGGCCAGAGACACCAGGGGGCGATGAAAGACCCTCCAATCATCCCATAAACACTTGTATTACCCCCACAGGGACTACGGAAAGGATTTATTAAGGTAAACACGTTACTTAGTACTGCTTTAGTGAGTTTTTTTTTAATTTTTTGTTTGGTTTGTTCTGGTTAGTCAGGTGTTGTACTGTTTAATACAATTTTTGATTGCTATTTCCGTCTGTTTTTTTTTTTAAATCCTGCTGAATCCTGATGAGAGACTTTAAGAGATTTCTAAGGCTTTGATTCTCTTCATTGCTTCCACTAGACTTGACCAAAAAAATACAAAGAAATAGATTTGAACAGTAGTGCTTGAGTAATTCGGAGGGGGGCAGCAATACACCCCTATGCGTTTGGTCTGTCGGAAATTCAGAAGAAGAAGAAACAAACAGAAGTAAACAGGAACGATGGCGGACCTGGAAATAGGCAGAGCCAGGTAGCACATGGAGAACTAGGCTTCCCTCGTCATCAGAACACGGCTCTAAGAAGAAGAAACTCAGGAACGAGACAACGAGACAACGATCAGACTGAGGCCAACAAAGTGAAAGTAAAATATTATACCGTATAAATGTCTGTGTCGATAGAATAATCTTTGGAATATAACTGACCTGCATCACATGAATGATCGCATTTTGAGGGACTATTTTCTAGCAGATCACTCCGCCGCTGCGTAGCTTATACAACCACGAAGCTGATGCTGCTCAAATATGAGTTATTTTAAATTAAATTAAAATTACTCTATCAACACAGACATTTATATGGTTAGTCTGGTGTTATAAGTGATTTGCCTCAGGTGCTCTGTGGAGCGGGTCACACTGTTTTTAATGCAGGCTAGCTGATACCATAGAAATGCGCTAGCCTTGCATTAGCCTAGCGCCACGAAACTCTTCAAACATAAGAACTGCATGAATTACAAAAAAATATCTCCAGGTACCAGCAACACTCTGGATAACTAGGAAATGAGGCCCTATGTCAAAAATCCTGAAATATCCCTTTAAGGAAAAGTAAATGAGTAAATTGACTAATTACAAACCAATCTGCTGTGAAAAAGTATGTTGAAGAAAATGCCTTGTACTCGTATCGGTATTCGGTATCGGCAAGTACTTAAATCAAAGTACTCGTACTGGCTTTAGAAAAAGTGGTATCTGTGCATCCCTAAAACATACTATTGAATTGTGCCACCACACAAAACAAATTCAACTATAGCTTGGTCTTCCCAATGGGAAGAAGCTGGCCAGATTCTTTTAATGTTTTAACGTCATTTTCAATGGCAGAATTACTGTGGATTGCTTCGATGCATTATTTTTGTAAAATCACCCAGCTTCTCTTTTCGGCTGTGTTGTCGCTTCAGCTCTTCATATTTTTGTGGAGCAGCGATGGCCAATTCTGCCACAGGTGCAGTGTATTCCACCGTGTTGTGGTCCACCTCTACTTTGGCACATGAGGCAGACAGTGATCTTCCTTTAGGCCCTGAGAACCTTCTGGTATCGACGTACCACTTCATCTGGAATGCGTGCTGAAAAAGAGGAGATGTGGTGACTTACAGTATATGATAAATCATGGACTCTGCATGTTATATTCTATATAAAATTGTGGTGAGACCTGACACAAACTTTATGTCAAGTTCATTATAGCCTTTGTAATTAATTACGGTTACTTTAAGTGATGTAAATGTATCTATCTGTATCTTTAAAGTGTAGATGTGAAGCTTGTGTGATTATTCCATTTTCAAGTCTTTCAAATTTTGTCCTGCCCCAAGACATTGGAGAATGTTCTTTTAAAATAACTTAAGGCGAGACACGGCAGGTGAAAGTATTGATTTTTCACGCAGTGGTCGAAGTGGAGATTTGTATCTATTTTCCTTCCTTTACATCTTAGTTTTCATGTCAGATATAAAAATGATGATGTTTATTTTATGATGTTTTGTCTGCGAGGTGGGGGCGACCCGGAAGTAGCTGCTGCGCCGCGTAGAAAGTCCGTCTTTCCCGCGGGTTTTCATTCATAAATATTGACAGATTTGACATCCACGTGTCCTGCTAAGGGGCCCCGTGATGACGCTTTCACCCAAATATGGTGTTTTTCCTCCTACGAGACGCTGGAGCGGAAAAGTGGAAGAACGGGCCGAGCATGCGCACTCGCTACAAAACTTCAGGGCTGGTTTTCTCTGAATGAGAGAAGCCGCACTCGGGCAGAGCCTGAGCCCTTATAGAAGCTCCCACAGACTCCACACTTTACAGGCTGAGACACAACAACATTCTGAAGGTTTTTTCAGACAGTTTTTTTAATATCTAATTCCTAGCCTGATTTATTCAGCTTTGAAACCAAAAAAACAGGCGGAATTTGAGTTTTTACAGATTTTTTCACTGATGATTAGTTTATTGAAAAACTAAACAAAATATCCAAAATCCCCTCTGAAAAAATCTTAGTTACTAATATGGCAATAAAATAAAACCATAACATTTAATCTGGCTCAATTCATTATTTTGATGTCGTTGCCCAAAATATAGACAATTTTGGCCATTTTAATGCTCAAACTGCCATAAAATGACAGAAAAAGTGCGATACATTTTTTTCTCATATTTTTATCTGTGATGTTCAGCAAAAGTTTCAAATTGACGTCTCTACATTTTTTTTTTTTCCCCTATTCACCTGCAGTGTCTCGCCTTAAAGTGCCAAATTAAAGATACTTTCAAATCTTTCATTTGTATCTCCGTGATATCCAAGGATATACCTGGTCCCACCCTGGTACCTGGTGTCAGTTTGAGTGCACTCCCAAGGCCCAGCCACAGCTGTCAACATGCCTTCACTTTAGCTGACTGTTACGACACTAGGCTAGGGGTTAAAGCAAAACATTTTCATCTGACTGAAAAAAAAAGTTCAATACTGATATCGCTACATTAATGCGGGACAGTGGAATGCACACTTTTTCTCGCGCCATTTCCCTAATATGCTCCTGCTAGTCACAGGACGTAAGCCTTAACGCGTCAAGAAACACTCCGAACTGCAATGACTAAAGATACAAATATAGGAGGGGGTTTCTCTACATGGGTGCATTTTTAGAGCTCACAATGGCCCTCATTTATCAACACTGCGTACAAAAACGGTGTACGTGTAGGTGTATTTGCGATAATATACACCAGAGTGCGCGTGGCATTTATGAACCCGTGCTTTACGCTCAGATCTCTCCGTACGCAAAAGGAGCTGATGGTAATAAATGTCACGGAGAAATCCCAGCGTCATTTGAAAGAAACGCCCAAAAACTTTCATAATCAGGAGGCCTCACCCATGGTTTTTACCGCACGCACAAAACACGGCAAAAAAGGAACATTTCTCCAACCAGGAAATGATTAAGAATTGTTTTTAACACAACAAATATGATATTTTTGCACATGAAAAATTAAAGAATCTATTAGAGACCCACAATAACCTTATAGAGTTCGGGAAAATACAGTTACCATGGACATCCGCCATCTTTGCAGCTGTTAGCATACATTTTCCATAGACTAACATTGGATAAAAACAGTATAAAAAGTGGAGAAAAAAGCCATGGAACAGCTCCGTTAGCTGCTGAGTTACTGCTGGTAAATACATCTAACTCACTGTGGTGTCCAAGTGTTTTAATGTGAACAATAACTCCAGTATTTTCACTTTAAAAACATTACATTAGTTTACAATTGCTGCTAATCCCATAATGCTTAGCGATATGACATCACATTCCCGAACTCTATAGGCAATCCAAGATCACATTTACTGAAAAGAAGTAGGTTATTAATAAAAAAAACGTTTATTAAATACGCTGTAGGCCTAAATAGCATATATAAAAAAGGGTTTAAATTAAACCACACGAAAATAAATAATGTGTAGTAAAAAGAAGAAGCAGACTCTGGACCATGAACTGAACCAGCGAAAAGCAGCTGTCAGCTCCGCCTGAGCCAAACCTTCCTCCGGGAGGGAACAGAGGAGAGCTGACAGCCAACCGGACCTAACGAACCCGTCCGGACCAAAGACAGCCCTACGACGGGACGAGCTTCGATCATCCCCCTGAGGAGAGGAGAACCCGCGGTCAGCAGACCCTGCGCGCGACACTCCCGGACCTTACACAGACTGGACGCTCAAAACAGCCAGAACACGGAGCAGGGCCTCGCGAAGACCCAGGTGAGTCCCGGTGTCCAGACGGCAGCGGCATAGATACAGACGGCATCGCGTCACAGAAGGGGGCGTGGCTTCGCCGAGGGGGAAAATAGAATCTTTAGAGAAACACAATTTTCCCTCTTTTCAGCCATTTCCTGGTGGAATATGAACTTATTTATCACTCATAAATAAAGTCAAGTGTAAATCGGGCCCATATGGATATTTTCTCACAGCAGATTGTTCAGTAGAAGTGAAAAAACGGCAGTTGTAGCAAGCGCTAGCTAACCGTTAGCATTAGCCCAATGCTAACATGTAGCATCAAGTCAGGGTTGCCAGGTCTGGGCAGCCAAACCCGCCCAAAAATATATGAAAACCGCGGAAAACCCGCGGACATGCGGCGCGGCTGGAATTTTCAATATTGTTTACTAGTTAACAGAGCCCATGTGCTCCTGCGATGAAGAAAAAACGCCCCTATTTCCCCCCTTATTGAAAAAGCAGCTTACAGAGCCTTGGGTTTGCCTTCGAAATAGTGTTTTTGATCAAGTCAACATTGATTACAGCAAGACAAAAAACCGCGGACAGTTTTTTTCACCCTCGGAATGGCTTTAAAAACCGCCCAATTCCGCGGTTTAACCGCGGACCTGGCAACCCTGCATCAAGTTAGCATTCTCCGTTATTCATGTATTTATGGGCTGTTGAACCACTTTGCTCCTCCCCATGTCTTTGTATCATTATTTAGTTGAAACTATATTCATAATTCAGAATTTGTTACAGTCGTTTTTGAATAATTAGAGAAAATTTACAACATTGAATCAAATCTGCCCATAAACGTTAACGCTGTAGCCTTGTTTCATGTTTAAATCATTAATGTGGATGATATGCGGCGTGGCAATGCAGTTCATGCTGTTAAAAAGGCAAGGCAACTTTATTTATACCGCGCATTTCGTATACAAGGCAACTCAATGCGCCTTGTGTAAACTGTTTCCCAGCGCTGTTTAGTGTTTAGTTAATATTGGTGTATCATGTGCACCACCTCCTGACTCGGTGTAGGATCTGAGCGCACCGTACGCCGAGTGTACGGTGCGCTCAGATTGATAAATGCCAAAACAGGCGGTAATTTTTCGTACACCCCACATACGCTCTGATTTCACCGTACGCAAGGGTGATAAATGAGGGCCAATGGGCTGAGTAACATAACAAAACCTATGGGTTCAGGAAGTAAACCATCAATTTATTCTAATGTTGAAATCTGCTGATGAAAATGTTTCAAATGTTATTTTTAATCTTGAATAATCTACACTCACTGAAATTATCAAGAGGTTTATGGTCAATAATAAACTATTAACATTAGCACTCAAAGATGACCGCTTTAACGCCCCGCTCTCACTACATCAACTCACTTCTGATTGGTTGATATTAAGCGACATGTCTGCGCGATCTCGACATTACTGTTATTGATTTATTTCTGACAGTTTCCAGGTGACAGACATCTTATTATTATTTATTTAATTACCTCTCCGTACAGGTTTGAAGCCTTTGCCTTGTTTGATGGCAAAGGCTTCGCGTCGGGGTCCGGTTCGCCCTGTCGGTGACAACTTTGGTGCGCACTTGTAACAAACTTACGGTAAGTGTTTATGACGTTCTCAACAGTGATTGGAAATATACGAAGGAGCATTGTGGTCAGTGAAAAAAAAAAAAGTCTGTTTTGACGAGAAAAGTTCTGTTTTAACGTGCAAAATAAATCCTATTTTAACGAGAAAAGTTCTGTTTTTATGAGCAAAATAAATCTTGTTTTTTACGAGAAAAGTTCCTCTAAGCAAAGTCCAGTATCCACTGTCTGTTTTACAAGAACTAGCATAAGCTGAATAGGGTTTCACTATCTCTGCCGACGCGAAAATGTCACAATCAAGCAGTTTAATTAGCTTTTATTTTGATTTAGGCTTACGCCATAGCGGCTCACTGCTGGGAACCCTTCACTCTCGTGGACCATTTTAACAAACACGCTTTACTGGAACAGCATGTTGGCTCCATGGGTGGCTCTTTGTTTTGATTGCACCTCTCTGAGAATATCGCGTTGATTTCAATAAAACATTGTTTAACTCTAACAAAACTTTTCTCGTAAAAACAGGATTTATTTTGCTCATAAAAACAGAAACTTTACTCGTAAAAACAGGATTTATTTTGCACATCAAAACAGAACTTTTCTCGTAAAAACAGAACTTTTCACGTTAAAACGGAGCGGAGGTTGAAATGACCGGGCAGATGACCGTGGCTCTGTGCGGACTCTGCCTTGTGTGATGCGCGTTAGACACTGCGGGGGTGTGGTGGGGCCGTGGGAGGCAAGGTTATCCCAGACCATCCGGGTTTTGAGCCCTGTCCCAATGTGCACTTTTACGCACATTCTTTTACGCACGCCCCGTCCGACTACAGCACCACTGCCCTCTACTCTCCATACGCGCAGAGGATACAACAGACGTAGCGGAAAACGGTGGACAATGACGCGCACTTTAACCAATTTTCACTTGGTTACCAAGTTACTTTTTAAAGTTACCAAGTGCGCCACAGAGTGCACGGAACCTCGAGTCAAAGGGCGGTTTTGATTGGGGGCCGAGTTAAAGCGAGATGTCGACCACACTGGTTTAGATCATTGACCAAGGCCATCAATAGTCTGGCCCCGGCCTACCTTGCCGAATTAGAACCAGCCAGAACTCTGCGCTCCTCTGAACACACCTCCCTCTCACTCCCAAGTTCAAATACAAAAAGTTTGGAGGCCGGTCATTTGCAGCGCAAGGCCCAAAGCTGTGGAACACACTTCCGGTACAGCTTCGAAACATCACAGAGTTGAGTGTTTTTAAATCACAGTTGAAGACACATTGTTTCAGAAAAGCCTTCGATAGATAGCCAGTGACTCGACTGCTGTTTTTATGTGTTTTTGTATTTATTGTTGTCTACTGTGATTCTTGTTTTATCCTGGAAAGCGCTCTGGGCACCTTCTGGTTGTTGTTGGGCGCTATACAAATAAAATTTGATTGATTGATTGATTGATTGATTGATTGATTGATTGATGACGGTTAGTCAAGAGCCCGATCTACTGAAGGACATTATCGTAGAGAGACTGTAGTTGTGCGTAAAACTGATTAGATCAAACATATTTTTTCGTGTCTCTCCAGCCTTTGTCTCTAGACCTTTGCTAACTTGAGATGAAAGTGAATGTGTTCCTCCCCTTGATTTAATGATAAGAGAAAATCCTGCGCTCTTGGGTTCACACCAGTGCCTCACTGTGCACAAAGGAGACCCCAGACTCCGGCCTCGTATTAAGATTTTTTTTTATTGTCATCATTCCTATTATAGTATCTATAATGCAATAAATGCTAAAAAACTACTGTTATTACTGTTGTTGCTTTAGGATAGGACAAGGCTATCAGGCCAAGATCATATTAGCCGTGGCCTAGACATAGGGTGTCAATAATCCATTAGGAACAATGTATTTGTGTGAGATGTGAATGTTTATAATTGGTAAAAAAAAAAAAAGTACACTCATAGACTCATATATAAGTTCTGGTGTATTATTAGTTCCCTTTCTGGTTAAGTTTAGTATAGGCTACTTCAAGCCATTTTTTATTTATTTTTTGGCGGTGATGACGGTGAGGAACTCAGACCCGCGGTGTGCGTCACTTGACCGCGGTATGGCAGTAATCCGGTTACCGCCCCAGGCCTAGCCTGAACAAAAAAATAAGCACAAATGAAATGTGTACGTCTCCAATGAATCTTCAATCAAACAAAACAATACACAATTATAAAATATCTTACAAGTCTACATTACATTACCTGATCTGTCCTACACTGTGCCCAATACTGAGTACCTAGTACTGAGGGGCCAAGAGCAAGGGCTAGGGGGCCCTCTGGCAGCTGCGCGGTGTTTAGTTGCTGCAACTCCCAGTTCTCTGTGTTTCCCTAGGCTGATCAGGCCCAGTTTGTTGCAAAGTCACAAATAACAGGTGTTGTGACAAGTTTAGTTAAAGTTAAGCGAGTAACCAAGCTGGCGCCAGCTTGGCTCCCTGCTGGGTGACCAGACCGGTTTCTTCCTGTACCCCACACGGATGATAGGCCAAGGTGGGCCATCTTCTAAAGCATCACAAAACATCCTGGGCAAGGCCGTTTCGCACCTAAAAGACACTGTTTCCTCAACATGACAAAGATCGCCTTCTGTCTCCAAACGCCACCATGATGCATTACCAGGCAAAGCGCCTTTTGGTTGCCTACAGCTTACCATGAACTCGCGTTAGTGTAACCCTCTCCGCAATGCATTGTGTAATAAACTTCACAAGACAAACATCTCTTAAGCTTTATTAAGCAAGAAAATCCACAACACAGGCTTCAAAGTTTCTGTGACAATTTGAATGATTGAATTTGATGTAAATGATTTTCTTTTAAATGTTTTAAGGATTGACAATTTTACGTAAAAAATGTGTAAAAAATGTAAACAGAGGAACAAACTTTGTCTAAAAACAGTAACATTTACATAAACAGTAATATACGATGTACAACAATAAAAACAATAATCATAATTAATCATAATTTAAAAATGCATAAATTAATTTCTAAATTTCTAAATCTGGGCCTTGGCAAGCAGCCTTCTTTTCCTACCCCCCTCCCTATCTGCGCTCAGTTGGAGCCATCTTTTTTATTTTCCCCTCCACCTCTGCCTCGGTAGTAAACCCAATTATTGGATTTTTGCGAACAGTATCTTGAAATAAAGATAAAAAACATTTAGGATGAATTATTAGTTTAGAATCAAACAAAAACAAAACAAATCAACAACAGAAGGAAAGTCAAAAAAACAAAAACTATCACCACTTACCGACGATGACCTTTCGTAAGTGTGTGGTGGACAGAGCAGCCGTTCCATTGACCCTCCTCCAATTCATTATCTGGCCCAGGGAATGGCTCAGAACTTTTTTTAATACACGGGAGGTCGTGTCCTGGACGTTGATCCTCCGATCGTCCCTAGGTAGTTAGTCTGCAAAAAAGTAAAACAGTAAATTGCTAAATTCAAGTGAATTTTAAGGCTACCATAAATTTAACCGAAAGTATGATATGCTTTAATACAGTGAGTATTTCAAAACATCCTTTCCAAAATCTATCAAATAAATGCAGATAGACGAGCAAACTTCCAGTGAGACCAGAGTCAATGATACATGTTTTAGACGAAGAGGGATGAAATAGTCTGACTGTCCCATGGTCGGCCCCTCCCAATAGCTGCATTTTGTAATTGCACTTAATCTTTCCAGATGGATAAAAGCTCACCAGAGAAGAGCGGAAATCGGCCGAGCCAAGCTTGTCCTCCATTGCTGCAAAAACAGTATTTTTTATGACATAATATATATAAAGTATTCCCGGATCTAGTGGGCTTTTCTGTGTGGAGTTTGTTTCTCTCCTTTTGTCTGGTCTCCTCTGCATTTGACCCATCCATCCCGTCTGGAGCAGCGCCTGGTGAGTCATATCAAGCCAGGCTAATGGTCAGACACACCCGGCTCACCTTTTGTACATGTTTTTAGTGGTAGGGGTACCCGGAGGAAACCTATGCAGACACGGGGGGGGGGAGAACATGCAAACTCCACAGAAAGGCCCTGTCCAGGTTGGAATCAAATAGGTGGTTGATCTATAGGTCTTTGAATCTTACCTGGTTCTGGTGGCAGGGGAGCTTGTAGGGGGGGAGCTTGTAGGGGAGGAGCTTGTAGGGGGGACCAGTGGTAATGCTGGTATCCTCGCTGAGCTAAAAATAAATAAATAACAGGTTGCTTTGATGTATGTATTTATTTAATATACCTGAGAACTGACCTTGTTAGCGAAAGAAGCTACACATGTCGTGAGCTCCGTGTATGTTGGGGGGAGGGGTGGTGACGGATTGGGGGGGGGTTCAAAATGAACAAGGGGAGGAGGGGGGCAGGCATTGAAATTAATAACTCAGGCCGCAGGGGTGGAGGACCGTTGCCCTTCATCCTCCGAGTCGGATGACAGAAAACGTCTTTTCCTGAGGATACAAAAATCCGTATGTTTATGCAATAGGTTGTGTTAATTTGGTCAACATTCAGTGTGTATTGAGATGGAGAGAAGCTACAATTTCCCTGGTAGTCAAAATGCAGATTTTCAAAAATTCAGATTCTTGGTGACTAACATGTTCACACGGAACAAAAACTGGTACACAGTTCAATGTATTGTGGCATGTGTCTCCATCTGGACACATGACATCACAAAATGTGTCCAAATGTATTCATGGTTTATTTGGTAGGGACAGTGCAAGTTAATGAACAAGCCATACCGGATTGTAGCCTTACCCCCAGATTCCACATTCTCCGTGCTCGCCCCGCTCCGCTCCGTTCCACTCCGCCCCGACCTCCGCAGCAAATGCGTTGCTATGTTGAACGTTCAGAAACATTCCACATCGTCCACTCCGCTCCGAGGGGCCTACATCGCCTCTCCGCCTCTCCGCCTCGCCACGATAAAAATACGGATCAACCCTATTTTCAGGTCCGTCTGCGCCGCGTCAGCTCCGGCCGGATCAAGCTCCACAGTTCAGACCGCACCAGACGGGAAAGAGAACGACAACAATATCCGTATTTTCAAAGTAAATTCCCTCCGAGCGGACTTTATGTTAACAAAAATGTCACTATTTCACACAAAGTGACCGCGATAATTCCCTCTGCGGAGTTTGATATCACAAAAACAATCACACGACCCGATTAAGCTTCTGTTGCTTTCGTTCACGTAACTTTTTTTCCTGCCTCTCTCTCCCTCGCGCATGAGGGGGGGGGGGCACAGGCTTCATGCTTCAACGCGGTATAGCTCGCATGCTCATAAATAGTTGTTTATTATTTTATTGGGAGGTTTATTTCTCAAAGTCGCTGCTTTGTGCGCGTGTTCCTCGTGGAGCTGGAGCACTGGCGGATGATGTGGAATCCCGGGGTTAGGCTAATTTTCATCTCTCAAACACACTCTCATACATCCTGGCCTATTGTACATGTTTTTAGTGGTAGGAGAAACCGGAGTACCCAGAGGAAACCTACACAGACACGGGGAGAACATGCAAACTCCACACAGAAAGGCCCCGTCCTTGGTGGGAAGCGAACCCGGACCTTCTAGCTGTGAAACACAAGCTCTAACCGCTGTGCCACCCATATAATAGTGCAATAATCAACATGAATTTTGTTTCTGGACAAATACATAGATTTACAGATTAGATTTTCTGAAGTTTCTTTCAAAATTCTTTCTGTCCCAGAGTTACATTGATCCCTTCCTCCATCAGAATTCAAATTCAAGAAAGTGAAGATTTTAATTTGATATTTACCGTGTTTTGCGCCGACTTTTTTTGTTGTTTTCGGGCTCCGCATCCGACTGGAGGTCAGACGTGATTTCCGCCTCTCTCAACTTCCTCCGGCCCTCTTCATAGTTCTCTTTTTACAAAAAAACAAATAAATAAATAAAAACATAAGCAGTTTTGCAGTCATAGATTTCAACAGGCTGTAAGAGATGTAAAACCCTTTTGGAGAAAGTAGGAAAGCAAACTCCTTACATGAGGGGGAGTGCTAACAAGTCTAATACAATGTAAATGTAATAATGTCCGGTGACATGCAACAATGGGCATGTGAAATTAAACAGTTTCTTTGGTCAGTGATGGTCTGTAAAGGTGGTAGTGTATTTGATCCTATCTTCATATGACCCTGACATCTAGCAAATGTGTCCTGTGAGAATAATTCCCACCCACTACATACTACTGCATTAACTTCCACTGGCTTCCACAGGCAAGGTTTTCTAAGAAGAGGAATTGCTTTTTGAAGTATGATTTCAACAAAGCAGAATCAAAAGTGGTGATGGACAGATTTTATAGTTCAGTTTTTATAAATACTGATCTTGGTCTTTTTTGTCAGTCTTACAATGAACTTAAAAAGATTAAAAAAGTGACTGGACAACTTTTTTTTTCTAGAGTTCAGATTCATCATAGAAGAAAAATATCATCAGTCATAATAAACTAAAGGACTCATTTACATAAAACCATTTGGACACTAGTATTTACCAACTGTTTATACCAGGGGTGTCCAAAGTGCGGCCCTCAGACCAATTTTTGGTGGCCCTCTGCCTTCTTGCTGAATCGGGACACATCATCAGAGATAGTCCTTTTTATTTGAAATGTAATAATTCCACACAATTCTAACCAAACGACTAACCGTTTACTGTGAGACAGAGCTGGCATGAAGGTTTTGAGCAGAAATAAAGGTGTGGGGCGCAATTTAAACCTCTGCTAGTCAAAGGTTTTGCGGCACTAACCACCGATCTACGGCCCTTCACCCCGTGTACGCTTCAGTATGCGGCCCCCCATGAAAAAAGTTTGGACACGCCTGGTTTATACAGTGGTGAGAAAAAGTAAGTACACTCACATTTCTGCCTTGGTCACTAAATATGGTCTGATCTTCATCAAAATCACAGGAATGATTTAACAGTGTCTGCTTAAACTAATACCACCCAAACATTTACATTTGATCACGCTTTCCTGTGCGTGGAAAGCGTGGAATAAGTAAGTACACCGCCTGAATCTCACAGTGGTCAGTTTTTTTGGCAGCAGTTTTGTAAAGAGGAATGGTTCAAGATTCATCCTGATCATTGTGAGCGACTGAGCGTCTAATCTGCAACTACAAAAAAGCGGTTATTGCTGCAAAAGAAGGATCGGGGGTTCACGAACATATTCCATGCTGTTGTGAATGTTTCAGGTCTTTTCTGCAAAATATCTTAAAGAGGGGGTATTCTGCTTTTTTCAGTCACATAGCACCAGTCTACATCACACTACAATGATGACAAACCTTCTGTTGGTCTGTAAATGCAGTAAATTAGAATAACTGCCTTGTATAAAATGTCTCTCTCAAAATGGCTGTAGTGAATGTCTTGAAATAGGCCTCTGTCTCTTTAAGAACCTCTGAGCCTTTCGGACACGCCCCCTCCACACGCTGTCTGTGGCATCAGTGGGGAGGGGGTTCTGCTGAGGAGCAGTGGTTGGTCTCCAGGAGGTGGGGGCGTTCCTAGGAGGACTCAGGCAAACCTATCCCTAAAATGGCATCAGAGTTTTTACAGATTACTCAAAAATACGAATGTGCCAAGGCAACACTTCAGGCATGTTTTTAATGAGGGAATGACATAATAACACGATGTAAAGCTTGAAAAAGTCCATTTTGCATAACACCTCCCCTTTAATAAACTTATAGATTATTTTTTTCTATTGATGGTATCACGTTGTCCAGGCCCTGAGGCAACAAAGCCCCACACCATGATGCTCCTGCACCAGATGGTGTCTTTACACGTGGCTATGAACTCAACAAGAGGTATAAACCTGTGTCACTGTGCCTGATGTGTGTTTATTTATCTGACAGTGAGTAGAATTGACCATGAACAGTGAAAGGATGATGAATGTACCGGTTGTGTACAGTACTCGCACGCGGTACTGCTCCCACGTTGGCTCCACAGGCAGTGCAGTGCGGACGGCATGGCTTAGCGCCCGAGGGCCACGCACAGTGACCATTGAAGAGCCATTGTGATGGCACCAGCTCCACCTCCTTCGCCTCCACAAATTCCACAATGGAATACATTTCTGCCCAAAAGAAAACACAATAGGTCAAACTCTTGACAAGTAACACATTTTAATCTCAGCTATAGCTTTTTTGTCACCACAGTGTGCTGGGTGAATGAAGTCCCCAACACTGTGTGAAGTGCTTTTGGAAGACCATGAAAAGCAATACAAATAGGCTCCATTCCATTATTGTTAACCCTAACCATGGTAAAGTAAAAAGAAGAAACAGTAGCAGCAGCAGCACTTATCTTATCTGAGTAAATTCACATGAGCAATGGTGCTGATGAGGATTTATAAAGATATGGTGAGGACAGACCAGCGTGACCGAAGACATGTTATCTCCCAGTTACTAGCCATTGTTTTGTTGTCTGACTGTATATGTGTTTGCTTGAATTACAATTTGTATTGGAAATAGTGGGCAATATTGACAAAAAATTAATATATCTATTTTATTTTTCAAGATGTCAATATCAATATTCAGATTTTTGCTCAAAGATGTTGCAAAGAATGTGTTGTTGTCCCTAAAGATGTTTGATGAGTCCAGTTACTGTAGGACGAGTTGATTTAATCAAGTAGGCCTACTAGATTACTGTGTGGCTGTGTTATAGGCCAGGGGTGGCCAACACGCGGCTCTTGGCCAATCGGAGTGCGGCTCTTTGCATGATTGGATATGTTTAATACAATGCGGCTCTTTGCAAAATAATTGGTAAATATTTCCCATAAACTGAAACAGTCTTTGACCAACAATCCAACCATCGTCCTACAGACCCTGTTTCCATCTCTACACATGAATGAGAGTCTGTATCTCCCTCCTTTTTGAGGCGGCGAGTAAAGGTGCCCGTGCAGCCTCACTCAAAGCAGGATGTAGGTTAAACAACAGGCAGATCGGGGCTCTGGGATCAGCTTCTGCTTTTCAGGTTCCTGATCAGCTTATCTTTATTTGATGAAATTTGGCCTCATGTTCACAGAAAAAGATCTAAATTAGGAAATGGAAAAAAGCGGAACTCTTATGTAGCATATGATGCAAAGCGCGACATCGTAACGCAGAAATACACAAAGTCATGACTTTTCTATTACATGTGACTGTAACTGTAACAGATGCAACTTAAAACCGACTCTCAGACGTCCAGAGGCTCCTGGTTATGAACTTTGTGCAGCCTAGAGTGCGTTCTCTGCACAGTCCAGTCAAGACCGAGCTGCAGGCACAGAGTGCACAGGCCAGGGACGAATCAGAGAAGGGGGCTCAGTGGGCAGGGCCCCACATACAAACACACCCCAGCATTAAAAAAAAGTTTAAAAAAAATAATTCTGTCTCAGTCAGAGCAGAACAGCACAAAATGTCAGTTAATATACATGTATTTCAACCATGGTGAGGAGTAAAACCATTAAATCTAACACAATTATTGAACAAAAAATGCTTGGAATTAGTTGTTTTTCCTTTGGAGCCACCTGCTGGTTGTTTGGGGAAACTGCATGCAATGGGTCTTACACGCGCTCTCCCTGCGCCCCAGCAGAGCAACGGTAGAAGCTGGTGGAGACCCTTGAGTGCAGTTGTCCCCTCCCTGATGGACCCAGTAAAGAAAGCATCATAACTGCAGTCCTGAGTTCGTGGCCTCTCTCTGCACATACATCGGTCAAACAAGCGGGTCAGGTGGTTGCGAGGAGGGGAACAAAGGCTGCCGTCCCCCCTGAACCAATGGTTCATTCTAGGAGCCATTTTATGAATCAGTTTCTTCAGCTCTTTTGATGTTTGGGGGGTCGGTTTTGTACAATTTATGAAATAAAAAACACTTGGATATTGTGTAAACGACGTATGGCCTATAACACATCACAAATTGAAAACCAACAGTCAATGCCGTAATCACTGTTTCTACAAATATTTAGTTTCTTTACATTAAAAAAAGGTAGTTAGATAGTTAACCTCTTAACTCGCCAGTGAAACGCCTCATTTGAAAGCTAAGACCTACAAAACTCATCTAAATGGATCAGATTTTTTTGCCCATCATTTTTTGGGGGAGGGTTTCAACTAATTTGTGTAACTTTTTTGTAAAAAATTTTGTCACTTTTTTATCACATTTTTGTCACTTTTTCATCATCTTTTCATCATTTTTTGTCCATTTTTCAAAAAAATTTTGTCGAAGTTTTCTCACTTTTTTGTCACATCTTCATCATTGTTTTCGTCTCAGTTCTGTCGCTATTTCCTCACCTTTTTTCCAGAAGCTTTTGGATTGGGGTAAAGCCAAACTGGAGAAAAAGTGCTCGGTTCAGGTGGGAGTTAAGGGGTTAATGTACATTATTTAAACAAAAATTGCAATGTTAATTTTCCTTTCCCTTTTAGACTTTTTCATTGACAAAAAACGGATGACGAGGATACAACCATTTAACTCCCCCAAAAGTTATGAGTGACTGGACTTACCGGACGTTGATGTAAAGCTCAAGGCAGATTGTTTTAAACTGGAAGTACAGGACACACATGGATTCAATTTTGATTATACACACCAACAGGAATTCTCTTTTTTATTCATCTTGAACTATTTACTAACTATTCACAGGAGTTCACAGAAAATGCAGATACGGAATTGCGACAAAGTTTTCAAAGGTAGTCTGACATATTTCTGAACGTGTCCTTGCAACTCGCTCACTTTAAGTTGAGACGACTACTTGCTAACCATCTGGCCCAGATAGTCCTCAAAAGGAAATCCAGATATAACGTCCAGATTGCCATGAATTGCCACATCAGGGCAAGTGGACAAGGCCATGGATATTATAGGTGATAAATTCTGGCCCATAAAGCTCCTAGAAATGTTGCACAAAACACACCAGTAAATGGGAAGCCAAATCGTTAAGCTTGGAACAAAAGGAGGGGCTGGCCAGAATGAAAATGGCTACTGACAGTGACATAAAGTTTCCATAGATGGCAGGATGAAGCTGACGATGAAGACACACCGGCCCTGTGCACGGCAAAAACTGTCGCAACTCGGTGGCTTTCCATCTCAGTCTCTCTGTAAGACTCCTGGGCTTGCGGGCAAAATCCACGGGAACAAATGGTCTTAAATCAATTCAATCCTGTGAAATCCGCTCCATTTGATTGAATGACATGCGACAGGAGAAAGGGCCAGAAAACCACAGATTCAAAAGTCTGACAGACGAGGTGCATAATCGTGTGGAAACCCTGATACCATGTCAATGCCTGTGAGCCTTAACAGTGAGCTGGTGACATGGTGGTTCTCATGACCCATCTCTTCAAAGGCTACATCAGAGCCACGTCTACAATTCACCTCAGGAAATGTCGTCCTGTGTTTGACATAAACCCCCTTCTGCTCACACTCCTCACACCCTGAGCAGCCTGTGTGGCTTTTTGTCCCTTCGATAAAAGCCCTGGCTGGACCATCACATATTACACAGCCCAGTTTGATATCTTTTAGGTACGCGGTGAGACAGTTGGGCTTTGAATTCCCACAAAAAAGTGCAATGACTTGTCACACCATTTAAAAGATCAGTGCTGATATGTGGTATTGGAAAAACATCGGTGAACTGTCTAGAAAGCCTACAGCGGAGATGTATGTGCATCATTCTCCAGCTGCCATACCGTGCAGAAATAGCACCTGAGCATTACAGAAGGCTGGGTTTGATCACACTGCAAGCAAGACGTAACTTTGCACTGTCATGTTTTGCATATAAAATGTATCATGGGTTTTCACCCAAAGCTTTGGACCAATACCGTCCCACACAAAAGGTTCTACCTTACAATGTACGCAGACCAAACTTTGTGTTGCCTGATGGGACGCTGCCTGTGGCGGGGGGTAGTTCGGAGGTCGTGTTTTGTTCTGGCTGCACAAATGCTTAACATCCTGGACTATGGCTGTGTCACTCAGCCTGGGTCTATGGGGGAATTTAAGGGGTACCTGACAAGCAATTTCAGAAACGAACAGTTTGTGAATTTTCCATTTTGCTAGGACCTCCCTTTTTAATTTTTTATCTCTTCCAATGGTCTTATGGCCACGGAATCCAAATGTGTATTTTGACACTTGTTTGCTTCATTGTATCGTTTGTAATTAATAAAGAAATGTATGTTTTTTGAAAAAAATAAAAGGCCAAGGATGGGCCAAAACTGCATGGATGAGCTTCGAAACAGGGGTAAGCCATCACTATTAATTTTTAAACTGAACACGTGATTGTCTGGGAAACAGGAGGCCATTCTTTCAAAGCTTTTCACAAAGGCTTTTAATATGCCAAAATAATAGTAGGAGCCACCTGCAAGCTCTTTAATGTGGTATATGGTGGCTGTTTTCAGCAGAGTTCTTGCATCAAGGCAATGAAGGATGATGACATCTAAGGATGCTTAGGAGGTCACTCAAAGCTACTAGGCTAATCTTGAATTGCACAGCCCAATCGAAACAAAGCCTCACATAACGGTATGTTACTACCCATTACACCCCCATGGGACTCGCTGTCCTCCTGAGACTCGCTGCCCTGCTGGGAGTCACTGTCCCACTCAAACATACATTCAGTGGCTGTGTTCTTCTCAGGAACATTAACAGATGGGTTTTCACTGTCAAAAGAAGCATAGAAAGAGCCTACTTTCGTATTGTGTGCCTGTCCATGTGTATCCGTACCTCAAGTTGTGAATCTAAAAAGAACAGAAGTCTGAGAATGTTCATTCGGTGTGGAATGAGGAAGTGGTTGTGAATGTGGTGGAGAATGCGGTGTATGAGGTGAGAACGCTGATGGTGAGGGATGCATGTATGGGTAAAATGTTGGTGTGCTAAATTGTTCGGATTCTTGGGCTTCGTAGATTACATTCATGATTTTTCTTTTTACTCGTGTTTTAAGTCCTTCATCTTTTATGTTGGTAAGTTCCTCGCACACCTGTTGGCCAAAGAGGATTTGGCACCGGCTACAACGGCAGAAAGCTGTTCCAGCACTGCCAGTTTTTCAGCTTCAATGTCCTCGTGTTGCCGCTTTTTGGAGGACTTTGGTGGTGCCGGTGTAGATGGTGTAGGTGGTGTAGGTGGTGTAGGTGGTGCCTCCTGTGTCCTCATCCTCATCGTCAACCTCCTCCAGCTGTTCAGTTATGAGCGAATCCAACTAAACAAACAAACGTGTTAAATTTGATTGAATAATTGTGATAATATAGTTTGTATGGCTGGCAAATCAAATTCTTTGGTTGTTTGCTAATTTAATTAAGTGGTGTTTGTAATATTGTTAATGGTTTTAAAGTTTTAAAGGCTACTTACGCTTGTCATAGTTTGACGTGAAGAACTTTCAGAAACTCCAAATTCTTCAGCATCCATATCTGCTTTGGTGTAAGTTTTGGGGCCTCACTGCCACTGGGGAGCTTTAGGAGACGACCATACTGGGTCCTGAGTGAAAGAGTCCTCTTCTGGGTGGCACTGTGGCACAGCGGTTAGTGCTCTCGCTTCACAGCTAGAAGTGGGTTAGATTCCCACCAGGACGGGGTCTTTCTGTGTGGAGTTTGCATGTTCTCCCCGTGTCTGCGTAGGTTTCCTCCGGGTACTCCGGTTTCCCCTACCAGTAAATACAAGCACAATAGGCCAGGATGAACGATGTGTGTGAATGAATGTATGGTGGTTGTCAGAGGGACTGTTGGTGCAGACGTGTGTGATAGGTAGTACTCAGTGACATTAACTCAAATACAAGTGCTAATGTAACTTTTCTGAAGTAACTCTACTGTTGCTAGCAGCGTTTTATTCATATATATAGTATATATTTCAATTTCAACATAATTTCATGATTTGCTGTTAGGATCAAACGGCTTCTAAATACTCTTAACGTTTCCTTGAGTAACGGTTTATTATGGGCCACTACTTTTTACTTCTAGCTACTTTAGGATTTTTTTTTTTCTTTCAAATAACGTTACCCTACCCTACCCCGAGAAATACCTGTTGTTTGGTTCGTTTGGTTTACGCGAATTTGGATTCAATATTAACAGTCTATGTAACATTATCTTTGTAACTGAAAAAAACAATGTAGGTAGCTACTGTATGCTGGTACTTACCGGGCATATCAGGTGTTTCAGCGATGTTTTCCCACCACCTGTCTTTGTTTGAGCGATTGTGGTACTCATTAGAGCTAATGCAGGGCTGGACTGGCATAAAAAATCGGCCCGGGACTTTTGGGTCAAGACCGGCCCTCTAAAAAAAAAAAACAGTCATGTTCAATGCAATAGTCGAGGTGATGAGTAAAACAATAAGCCCTTGGCTTGACCTAAAACTGTATAAGCTACAAATCGAGGACAATAGTTGCATTTTGTTTCTGCCGAATTCAAGCAACACCTCAGAGACTCAACACTTCATCTTGTCATTTATAACTTGAAAGAATTTTTGTAAAATTACTTAACAATCTTAAAATGTGCGTTCCGTTAATGAAGTTCCACTCGTGACTGCGACACAAATAAACTTCTCAAAACCAACCACATGATCCCACAGTAGATGAAAATGAAATGGTAAAACTCACCACAGAGTTATGGAGGTGTGGAGTGAGAATAGAAGTCCAAAAAACTTTGTAAATCCTTTCAATGGAAACTAGAAGATTTCCAAACTGCACTGACGACGAGGGGCAAGACAGAGTCACCTGACAACTCCCAGCATGCACTTCTTTGCGAACATTTGTCTAAAATGTATAAAAATAGAGGTCTAAGGTTCTGTGGGTTCTGGAGGGAGTTACAATAAACTATTTCCTCTTATATTCACAATGTGAGGGGCATGAGTGTTATGTTCCAGAGGTCCATTGCTCACTATATGAGATTATCTGTGAACCATGACTCAAGAAAGCGCCACTAGAGGGGTATAAAAGGCGTCACATCCCTCTAGTGAAGGACTTGTGTAATTGCATAAGTGTAATGACAGAGCTTCTGAAGGCTTTTCCTGTTAATTGTGGGGCAGTGTAAGGTAAAACGGGCCTTATCTCGGTCTGACCGGCCCAAAAGTACGTCGGCCCATCGGGAAAACTCAAGAATCTCCCGATGGCCAGTCCTGCCCTGAATGAATGTCATAAAGACACGGCTGACATTGCCACAGCTCCACGAGTTTATCCTCTTCTTCCACCGTCCAACCCCGCGTCTGCTTTTTCTCCTGGTTCCATCCTTTGCAGTGTGTGCCGTTTGTTTTTGCCGTTGTTTTCGTCACGCCCTATTGCGTCGTCATTGGCTACGGTGCACGTGTGAGCCAGCGTCATCCTCTCACGGCAGCGTCTCCATCGGCTGCATTTACGTGTGCGGAAGTGGATTGTAAAACAGCCCAGAATCCAGCTTAAAAATCAAAGCATGTTTGATTTTCCTACGACTGGAGTCTCGTCGCGTCTTTGTGCAGCCCACACTACACGATTCCAGTCGAGACCCCCCCACACTACACGACCCGACTGTGTGCGACTGTCTTCGACTAGCCAGGACTCTGAGAATTAGAGCAAAATCGAGCATAAAAGTCGTGTAGTGTGTGCTGGCCTTAAGTGAGCTTTACAAGGAGAGGACACTGACTAAAACTCGAGCTGTTGCCTCTGACTAACCCTCAGTTTGAGCTTCTGAACACTAGGAGGCGATACCGATTTCCACAGGCTAAAAAGGCTGTGTTTTTAAGAAATTTTAATTCGCATTGACCCCTTAATCCCTGCTTTAACCGAGCACATTTTCTCCAGTTTTACCCAAATCTAAAAGCTTCTCGACTGATGTTTACAGCCCACTGGCCCCTGAAACTCAGTTAAGACCTACACAACTCAGCCAAGCTTCTCGTTTTTGTTGTCACGTTTTAGTACTTTTTGTGGCGTTTTGATCATTGCTGCTTTGTTGCATTTTTTTGCCGCAATTTTGTCACGTTTTGTGATAAAGCCACAAAACTGTCACCAAAACGTGTCAAAACAGTTGTTGCTGACGAATAAATGATAATTGATGACATATTCACGCTCCGAGCCTGTACTTTCAAATACTGTTTTTCTATTTCGGCATCAGATTGAAAAATCTACATTTAAGCCATTTAGACTGACTTTGTTTTAAAATATGAATATGAATGATGCCAACTATAGCATTCTGATAACGACAGGTAGCCTAGCCTAAGAAGTATGTTTTCTGAATATAAGTCGGATCCCAGCAGAGCTCTGTTTTTAACCTTAATCTGACACAATTCCTGCAGAGACCGCACTGAGGTGTTTTGTTTTTTTTAAGCAACATTTATTAACTAGGTCAAAATCAAAGGGGCTTTCCGATTCATCGATCAATCCCCTCTTATCCTGTAAGTGTAACTACGGCCGCTTTATTGTCGTTGAGACACTTGTGTTGCTTTGTGTATTAGTTCCTTAGTTTGACTATTAAGGAGCTCATTTCAGTTATCTGTTTTGGGTCATTCTTTCAAGTATTTCTTATCGGTTAATTACTTTTACTTTATATTTCATTAGTATTATTTTTATTCTACCCGTTGGGTCTGCTTTTGTTCACATATACCTTGTTTTAGTTATTTCCATTTCCTGTGTTCTTTCTTGCACCCCTAGAGCAAAGAGGGCGTAACAATAGCCACAGCACCCACCACACAAAACAGTACAACTTTGTTCGCGGTTGAAATGTAGCTTGAAAAGGTGGTTGTCGTGAACTTTTGGTGATATAGAGTTTAGCAGCACTTACTGAGTTTGGAGACAAATTCAGCTTCACCTCGCTGCTTGCGGGTATAGCCTCTCTCCGCCGTCTCCTCCGCCTCCTCCATGCCGGGGCTGAGGCCGTCTCCTTTTCCGCATACTGTGGCACCAGAGCTGCAGGTTGCTAATCCTTGACATCGTCGTACGTCGCAGACGACGCACGACTACATCCGGCTGCTAAAGCTAGCGAAAAAGGCCCTTAGGTCAATTTTCCAGTTTGGCATTAGGCCACTGATCCCATACAAACCGTGTCAGATGGAGCCAAAGCTGATACCTGGAGACCGTGGGGGCACATCCTGGCCATTAATGGTCACTGTTATCATCGGCACCGGGAAACAGGGGAAGCCATTCACTGGCGCAAAACCTGCCGAGCCCGTGTGAACACAAATATTTTTAATCCAATCCAATCCAACTTTATTTATAATGCACTTTAAAAACAACATAGTTGACCAAAGTGCAGAACACAACAGCAAAGGGTCACAGTAAAAATTAAGAGCACATAGGTAAAAGAATACAAGGAATACAGGCAAAAAAGATAAAAATACAAAAGATTCTTAACTCAATTAAAAGCTACAGTGAACAGATAAGTTTTAAGAGCCGACTTAAAAACAGAAAGTGACTCGGCCTGTCTAAGGTGCGAGGGCAGTGCATTCCACAATGGCGGGCCTGCGACTGAAAAGGCACGATCGCCTCAGTTTCCTCTGAGACCTTGGGACGACCCGACCTGAGGCTACGAGCCGGAGTGTGAGGCTGAATATGGTGGGACAGGTATGAAGGTGGAAGGCCGTGAAGGCATTTAAAAACAAATAGGAGGATTTTAAAGTCAATCCGACTACAGACAGGGAGCCAATGTAAGGACTGTAAAACAGGCGTTATGTGCTCACGCTTTAGTGCCAGATAGGAGGCGTGCTGCAGCATTTTGGACAAGTTGAAGTCGGGCTAGGGAAGTTTGGTTTAGCCCAGTGTACAATGTGTTACAATAATCCAGGCGACTGGTGATAAAGGCTTGGATTAAAATCTCAAAGTGGTGCCGTGAAAGAACGGGTTTTACTTTAGACAGTTGTCGAATCTGGAAGAAGCTAATTTTCACAACGGAGTTCACCTGAGCGTCAAGTTTAAGATCACAGTCAAACCACACACCAAGATCTGTGACAACAGGCTTCAGGTACTGAGACAGCGCCCCCACATGGGCAGAGGAAGCTCGACTCGGCCCAAACACAATGACCTCAGTCTTTTTATCATTTAAGAGAAGAAAGTTTAAAGACATCCATTTCTTAATTTCCAAAATACAATGTAAAAGCTGACATGCACTATAGGCATTATCTCTCTTTAGAGGCATGTAAATTTGTGTGTCGTCCGCATAGAGGTGGAAATCAATGCCACATTTTTTAAATATTGACCCAAGAGGGAGGAGATACAATGAAAAAAGGAGAGGCCCAAGAATCGATCCCTGAGGCACTCCACAAGTAAGACTGGATGCAGAGGACTCAGACGATCCAACACGAATACAGAACTTTCTATCAGTAACATACGACTTGAACCATTCCAACGCGCTGCCTCCAATGCCAACACAATTTTCCAGCCGCGACAAGAGGATGTGGTGGTCCACATCCTGCCATCCACATCATCTTCTGGGAAGATCACGGACATGGCCCGGTTGATCACATGATTGAGAGGACCACCTTCAGGGAGAAGATGCGCTCATCAATCGATGACCAGCCAACCACCCTTGTCCGGAGAGTATATGATGCTGCGGTATCATCGGTCAGCCGCCAAGGAGGAGGTGACCGCCCTCCGCGCATCGATGCCTTTTCGTCCTTCAGGATGATTCTCAACAGTGCAAGATCAAAGAGAATGCCAGAGATACCCAGAGGAGTGGAAGAGGTGGAGATCCAGGGGCCGCGGGCAGAAACCTGGCAACAGGAGGAATCTCTGCTCCACAAAGATAATGACTGGGAGGTTTCTATATTTGCAACAAAGGATAATCTGCGTGCCCTTTACCAGTGTCGGAAAGTATATATGGACGGAACTTTTAAAAGCTGCCCAGGACCATATTCACAGATTTTAGTGATTCCCTTGGTAACTTGCATGATGGGTCACCGCCAAGTCGGACACGACAGGGCTGTTTTAAAGGCCACTGCGCTGCATGTGCGCCAAATCTCCCACCGCAGGTGGTTCCCACAGAAAGTTGTGTGCGACTTTGAGATGGCAGTTATTACAGCTCTTCAGTCGGAGCTGCCACAGGTGAGCATCCAGGGGTGCTATTTCATTTCACCCAGAGTCTTTGGAAAAGGGTCCAAGAACTTGGACTTGTGAGGGCTTACAGGGAAAACCTCCGTCTTCGGAAATGCATCCGCAAGCTGATGGCTCTGTGATATCTGCCACGCCCACTGGTGCGGCTACACTTCAACGCTCTCTGAAGAAGCCAATGAACAGTCCGGCTGATTGACGTCCAAATCAATGGGTTCTTCCCCGTTCCTCTGTGGAACGTCTTTGACCGAGAGATGGATACCCGGACAAGTAACCAAAAGTAAGACACATCTAACAGCCTAAACGAGCCAACAACACGTTGGACAGCACAATAATGCAGTTCATTTTCAAATGTTTGTAAGCCTATAGAATTAACAAAATGTACAAAAGCAAAGGAGTCATAACCGCGCCGGAAAAGCATAACACGATTAAAAATTAACAAAAACACGACTAAAAAGTGACAAAACCGAGAAACAGGACCTAAGAAAAGCGTCAAAAAAAGAAAAAAAAGCAATGAAGAAAGCAACAAAAAAATTACAAAAAAAAAAACATGACAATGCATCCATCCATTCATTTTCTTCCACTTGTCTGTTGCCGGGTCGTAATCACATTGCACCAGCCCCTATGGCTCCTCCTGCAGGTGGTGGGTCCACAGAAGGACGGCCTCCTGATTAACCGGCCAAACTTTGGCCAAACATTCTGCTAAGTACCAGATATGGCTGTGGTCTGTGAGCACATGCTCTTCGGACCTGCGCGTCGACACCGCTGGATGTGCACATGGAGGGCTTAGATTTTTTTTGTTTTTGACTTTTTTTCCTGCGCCAACACGTGCATGTACACTATTAAGTAAGGCAACAGACACAAATCAGGCAGTAGGCCTGTCTATAGGCTATTTCTTTAAAGCTAAGAAGATTGGTTTGCTATAAAATAATTTGTTTTTTAATTAAAATGATGGGCTAACTAGCAGTTATGCGCAGACTGTGCTCTCGCAGTAAACCCATTTGCATTGGCTGTCACATTTGCTGCACAAATAATACACACAGATATAATAGTAGGGTGCAACACACCCACTTGCTCATTTTAAGCAGCCTACGTACAGGCAATTTAGCATCTGGTATTGTAAATATTTATACATTTTTACAGAATAAAAAACAAAACCAGTCCATTGTCCTCAAAAGGAGTAGAATAACGTTAATAGTGAAATAATGATTTAGTCTTGCCCCCAAAATCAATAGCATATTCAGTTTCCTTGTTTATTTTTAATTCCAAATAGGGCTAGGCTACACTATTTCTCAATCAGCATTACAAGACAAAACCCCAATCAATTCTGACATAAATCCACTGCTGCATGTGTCCGTCTAACCTTTAATTACTGTTGTTAGGTTTTCACAAAACTTTACATGACGCCATCGGAGCCCGGCACCCATCTCTCTCTGGACTTCTATCCGATGTCTGAAGGACCGCCAGACCGGCTTGGAGCGAAATATTGATTGAAGAATTGGCCCCTGCACGATGTCGCAAATGGAGGGCTTTGGAGGAAAGGCTGCGACAACTGAAGCAGTAATATGTCGAGGGTGAACGGGACTTAAAGTCCTATTGGAAAGCAGCAAGTGATTGTATTGGTTTTGATTGAATTTGATTGTCATTTCCATGTTCGGAGTTGCACTTTTTTGTTTCAGTTGATTAGTGTACGAATGACTATTTTTCCAATCAACTGTTGTGTTCTTAATGTGATGTTACTTGATGAGTCTTGAAGATGTTAATTTCTTTACCCCTGAAAAATATACAAAAGCAGATTCAGCAAAATATAATCACAGTGCACCAAATGAAAAATTAGAAATACTGTGCAAATCATTTCTCCAGCACGTTTTGGGAACAGCTTCCCTTGCACTTGGGGCTTCACAGTTGGTGGATGCTGCACTTCTCCTCCCCAGTGCCCGCCATGTCTGCACATGTTTGTGCATTAAACTGATCCAAGGGTGGTCCGTTTTTTTTGCTGGGTTTTTGTCACTTTTTTGCTGGATTTTTGTCTTTTTTGCTGGATTTTTGTCTTTTTTTCTGCTGGATTTTTGTCACTTTTTTGCTGGATTTTTGTCACTTTTTTGCTGGATTTTTGTCACTTTTTTGCTGGATTTTTGTCACTTTTTTATGGATTTTTGTCACTTTTTTATGGATTTTTGTCACTTTTTTGATGGATTTTTGTCTTTTTCTGCTGGATTTTTGTCACTTTTTTTTCTGGATTTTTGTCTTTTTCAGCTGGATTTTTGTCACTTTTTTGATGGATTTTTGTCTTTTTCTGATGGATTTTTGTCACTTTTTTGCTGGATTTTTGTCTTTTTTGCTGGATTTTTGTCTTTTTTTGCTGGATTTTTGTCTTTTTTGCTGGATTTTTGTCTTTTTTTGCTGGATTTTTGTCTTTTTTTGCTGGATTTATGTCACTTTTTTGATGGATTTTTGTCTTTTTCTGCTGGATTTTTGTCACTTTTTTGATGGATTTTTGTCTTTTTCTGATGGATTTTTGTCACTTTTTTGCTGGATTTTTGTCTTTTTTGCTGGATTTTTGTCTTTTTTTGCTGGATTTTTGTCTTTTTTGCTGGATTTTTGTCTTTTTTTGCTGGATTTTTGTCTTTTTTTGCTGGATTTATGTCACTTTTTTGATGGATTTTTGTCTTTTTCTGATGGATTTTTGTCACTTTTTTGATGGATTTTTGTCTTTTTCTGCTGGATTTTTGTCACTTTTTTGATGGATTTTTGTCACTTTTTTGATGGATTTTTGTCACTTTTTTGCTGGATTTTTGTCACTTTTTTCTGGATTTTTGTCACTTTTTTTCTGGATTTTTTTTCTTTTTTTCTGGATTTTTGTCTTTTTTGCTGGATTTTTGTCTTATTTTGATGAGTTTTTGTATTTTTTGTCGCTTCTTTTGGTCACTTTTTTTGTTGCATTTACATCCTCATTTTCTTCTCGTTTTTTGCCTCTGTTTTGAAGAAGCTTTTAGATTTGGAGAATTTGGAGAAAACATGTTCAGGTGGGAGTTAAGAGGTTACGCTTAGAGCCAGGGAAATGGATAACTTTAGGGTTAGGATTAGGATTATTTGTATTTTTAGACAAACCAACTCATAGATCTATACGAAATCACAGCATACCTCCTTTCCCAATGTACAGGTTATATACATTTAAACTTCTTTCTATGAGATCAAATTCGCATATAAGATTTAGGTGGTGCCCATGAGATGTTTTCTTTTGGGGTTTATGTTTTGCCCTTTATATCCTCTGGTTGCCTGTTTTGCATGGCACTTTTGTCTAGTTCATTCAAATCCACTGTATTTAAACAGAAGCCAAGAACACTTCAGAGTAAAATCTCCACCTCCATGACAATCATTTTAAGCAGAACTTGCACATATGGGAAGAATAGCTTTGAGAAGGAATACTTAACTGTGAAGCTGCAATAAAAAGTAGAAACTTTAGCAGGACGAAACTACAGACACCAATGCAGAATTTGCATGAACATTGAAATGGCATTGTGTAATAGATTATGCAAATCATAGCAGTACTATGTAACTAATGCCCCTAGAGGCCTTAAGCGCCGCTGCATTCGTCGTTTTTTTTTACTCATTATCCGTGAGAGTAAATACACTGACAAAAGACAAAGGGACAGAGAGATATTTTACATCCAATTACACAATGGAGATCATTTTTTTCACTCAAACCTGGCTGTGAATAACATTTAAGTGTTGCTGGCCCACAGTTAGCTTCTTCGGGATTCCATAAGTGTATGTTGTGCCTCCGACCTAGTAGTGAAGTTGCCAGAGACACAAAGGGGAGATGAAACCCCCCCCCCCAATCATCCCATTAACAATTGTATTACCCCAAGAGGGACTACGGAAAGGATTTATTTAGGTAAAAAAGTAACTTGGTACTGCTTTAACAAACCTTTAGATTTCAAAAACTTGTTCCGTTCTATAAAGTTGTTAATTTTCTTACATCGTATAGAGCCCATTGCAGAATCATTTAAAAAAAACAAAAAAAAAACAGTCCAACAGTTGAAAATGTAGAATCTGCAAAAACATCTGATAAACCTCGAGTCCCTGAAGTCCTGTTAAAATGCACGGGCTGGATTCCCCTTACACACCAATGGGAAATATTCCCACTCCTGTATAAAAAAACTGCAGAGACAGATATTTTTTAAAAACTGACAAGGTGCGGAACTTGAACATGCACAAATTGCAGTCGATCAAAAACAAAATAAATTCTTAGATGAAGGTTCTTATGTGCTCTGTAGCTGAAGGTGTCAGACATTTAGCCTGTCATCCGAAAGGCTTCCTCAGCGAACACTCAATTTTCCAGCTCACAGGCAGAGTGAAATAGACGGAATTGTCTATTCCAGTTTACATGTAAGCTGGATGACTCAAGATGACTCAAGAACCTTCATCTAAGATGGACAGGTCCTGTACAACAGAGAACCTACACAGACATAGTCCAAAAAAGCAAACCAACTATAAAATGCCCAACCCGAATGTAGTTGAACTACTAGAGAACTGCAGCTTCGTTTCAGAGTCAGTATAGTCAGTGATATTGGCGGGAAGTCGGATTGCGGGAAGGCAGGTTGACGCCGTCGGGTTCTCCAAGCCAGTGGTCACCTCTACATACAGTTTTTGCGTTGGAACACTCCAGCCCGTCCAAAACTCAAGCAATCTTTTGAGCTGTGGGCTTGTCCCTGGCGGAAACATAAAAAGGGGAAAACAGGAAGAGTCACTTTATGTCTTTTTCAGATAATATGACAAAGAGATAATAGAGATTTCAAAGAGAGATAATAAAAATCACATACATTTCAAATTAACTTCCAGACCTGCCAATCCGGACACATTTTATGTTCTAGGTATGAGCCCCAAACCCAGGCCTAGCTCCAGGCGTCACGGTCCTTGTATTTTGCACGTCCATAAGAGTCTTCTGAGCTGCTCTTCGTCTGACCTGCTTGCCATGGGAGACCCTACCAGGGGAATAAAGCCCCAGACAACATGGCTCCTCGGATCATTCGGGCTCTCAAACAACCCCACCGCGTTAAGGTAGCAGCTCACGGGGTTGACTACTCAAATAGAAGTAATAAAATGTGATAAATACCTCATACCTCCCCCAATTAAAAAAAAAATATATACGTATATTATCTTTAATTTCGATTTTGGATTGATTTACAGTATCCCAGCTTTGCTTGGAACAATCTTGCATTCAGTGCTGAATGATTTGTTTAGTCTTGTTTTCACTATGATTCAATACGGATCATAGTGAATAAAAAGACGGTGATTTGGACCGATGGCTCGCGGTGGAGTCTGAACTTTGCCACATAAAGGGGAGCTATGAGCCTGTACCGTACAGACTGCTACAATACCATGTTAAAGAACAAAAAAAATTGTATGTAAAGCATACTGGAGTCAATGTATCGCCTGAAGAAGCCAGTTACACGGCAGTGCTCTTCAACGCTTGGCGCATCCTCATCATCACTGTCTGTGCCAGGCCAAACCACCATTTGAAGCACCATCTGACAATACAGAAAACATTACACATTCCAAGTGATTTATTTACACACCAAAAAGGGATCATTTCAGCTCAAATGAAACAATTAGTCCAGGTGCCAGACCCCCTCCCTAGGCAATTTTTTGCTACCTTTTCTAAAGTACAATTGTTCATTACAATAAAGCTTGGGTCATCACCAGTGGGGACATTCAGTAACAACTCAGTCCCATTGTGTCCCAGGACCCTAAAATTTACTGTGTACGGGGCAGGCCTCGGACGGAACTTTGTGACCACAGCGCTAACTTGAACAGAATCAAAAACAGTCACAGATTTAGGAAATTTAGAACCAGATGTATAAACTATACATCTAACAAATGCAAAAGTAATGTCATACAGATAAGAAAAGGACGTCACAAATATGTGTATTATTGTCTTTTTTTCCTTGCATTGACTGTTTCAAACCTAAATAGAAAACTTCCCCAACTCATTAGCTGCATTTGTAGCAAGTTTCCCTCGGGGTAGACTGACAGAAGCAAGGCTGCTACATCTGCACCAACCGTCCCTCCAACCACCACCGACCACTCACATATAGGCATTGGGTGAAGTGTCTTGCCCAAGGACCCAACAAGAGACCTGTTTATGGCAGCAGTGACCTGATTGAACGTCGTTAGTGGTTTCTTTTCTTGTTTTACAGGGGGGTATTATGCAAAAATCGACTTTTTCAAGCTTTACATCATGTTATTCTGTCATTCCCTCATTAAAAACATGCCTGAAGTGTGGCCTTGGCACATTCACGTATTTTTGAGTAATCTGTCAAAACTCTGATGGCAGCAATTTTAGGGATAGGTTTGCCTGAGTCCTCCTAGGAACGCCCCCACCTCCTGGAGACGCCTCCGAGCTTTCGTCACCAGCCGAGTAACCAACCACTGCTCCTCTATTATTATGGAAATGTGACAAAAAAGTGAGAAAACATTGACAAAAAAGTGACGAAAAATTGATGAAAAAGTGGCAAAAATGTGACAAAAAATGGACAAAAAAATTGACAAAAAATGACAAAAATGTGACAAAAAAATGACAAAAATGTGACAAAAAATTGACAAAAATGTGACAAAAAATTTACAAAAAAATGACCAAAAAAATGACAAAAATGTGACAAAAAATGGACAAAAAAATGACAGAAAGTGACAAAAAAATGACAAAAAATTTGAAAAAAATGATGAAAAAGTGGCAAAAATGTCACAAAAAAATTGACAGAAAAGGACAAAAAAATTGACTTAAAGAGACAGAGGCCTATTTCAAGACATTCACTACAGCCATTTTGAGAGAGACATTTTATACAAGGCAGTTATTCTAATTTACTGCATTTACAGACCAACAGAAGGTTTGCTCATCATTGTAGTGTGATATAGACTGGTGCTATGTGACTGAAAAAAGCAGAATACCCCCTCTTTAAAGGGGCTAGATGCAAGTTTGTCATTTTATACTCACTACTGCCACCTCAGTTCTAATGCGTAAGTGCAGCTTCTATATTAAGCTTGTGCATGACGATGACGATCTGTACAGCGTGCTCCTCGTGGGGGTGGAGCAAATGGGTGGTGGAAACAGAAAAAGTGTGGGGTATAGTCGATACGTGCACGTAGATCGTGCCGTGCCGAGTCGTGCTATATGGAACAACCCCTTAAGGTGATCCAAGCGATGACAGCAGGATACACACTGCTGAAGTGGACATTAAAAGGGACTACCTACATCCCGGCCGGTAGTCAAACTCATCTCGTTGACAGAGGATTGCATTGCAGGAACATTTGTGACTTATTACAATTTCAGTGATGTAATTTGGGGGCGGCTGTGCAAATTCCCCTGCTCTAGCTCGCAGTACCTTTAAGGCAGTGGTTGTCAACCTTTTAGAGCCGCGACCCCCATTATAACAATTAATTAGGATCGTGGGACCATGGGAAACACAGGGACATTAACCCCTTAACTCCCACCTGAACCGAGCACATTTTCTCCAGTTTGGCTTTACCCCAATCCAAAAAGTTCTGGAAAAAATAGCAACAAAACTGAGACGAAAACAATGATGGAAAAGTGACAAAAACATGACAAAAACATGACAAAAACATGACAAAAAATGACAAAAAAATGACAAAAAAATGACAAAAAATGTGACAAAAAATGTGACACAAAATCACCAAAAAAATGCTGAAAAAGCTACAAAAATGAGTTGAATACCCAACAAAAAAATGATGGAAAACAAATGTGATGACGTGAGGAAAAAGATCCTCTCGGTTCAGGCGGGAGTTAAGAGGTTAACCTTTACAACTCTTAAAAAACAAAGAAAAAACAATGGCTAAAACAAAATTAGAATTAACAGAATTAAATTTAGAACAAATAATGGCACCCTGGTAAAATAGCATATATGCTACGACGCCATAATAATAATATTAAAATACATATTTTATCTATATGCTCTGGCGACCCCCTCAAATTTGTCTCGCGACCCCCTAGTGGGTCCCGACCCCCAGGTTGAGAAGCCCTGCTTTAAGGAACAGCTCCTCACGTCAGACTTTTGTGTTTTTCACTAAATTGTGTGCGTTAATGCATATGCAACCACACACACATTCACACGCCAACATACTTTATATCTATTTACCCATGCCTAGACACACCCAGCTACTAGGGATGGGCGGATCGATACCAAAGTATTGATATATCGATACCAAACGGCTACTTTTTAAGTATCGATATTGGGCAAAAAGTATTGATACTAATTTGCATGTGTAAAAAGAAGGCGGGGCAGCAATTCTCAACACAAAAGGATGATTTATTTCTTTGTTCTGAGCCAAAACAGTCACAACAACAAAGGATTGAAATGAGCCGGGCAGATCATTCTGGTTTAGGTTCTGTTCGTCATTTAAGTATTAATTTAAAATTTTGTTTATGTATTTCACATTAATATTGTTTAATTAACCAGTTAAAGTAATATAATTTTATTTTTTTACATTTTAAAAGTTAATTTTATAAAATAACCAGTTTTAGAAATGTATATTGATTGAAATACATTCACCCATATGAAATGACCAGTATCGGTATCGATATCGGTATCGACAAAAATGACCCCAAAAGTATCAGTATCGTATCGATTCCAAAAAATGTGGCATCGCCCATCCCTACCAGCGACCCAGCATCGCTCAGATACACCCTGCAACTCATCTGTACCAATAATGTTTAGCTGCAGACCCGGAGCCGGGACAGATCTACCGTGAAGCGAACCCACCGTGATAGTGCGCCCTCGTGCGCCCTCTGCTGGTAAAGACGGATCTACGACGGTATTTAGCTCATGTTTTACAGTTGTATTGTTGTGTTGACATGGAACTTAAATTACATGAATTATTATTTGTTTTTTTTAATTAAATTAAAATTGTAAGTAGTTTGTTAGTATGTTTTACTCCAATATTTCAATATGGTGCCTTCAATTGTTCGTAGTAATAAGAAACGAGGGACATAGACAATATTTTGGAACAAAATACATTTTTTTATTATGGCCATTGCTGTCAGTACAGAAAAGGAGGGAAATCATTGGGTTAATAATGTTAGCTTTCAGATGCAATAACA
This sequence comes from Gobius niger, assembly GCF_951799975.1. NCBI lineage: Eukaryota > Metazoa > Chordata > Actinopteri > Gobiiformes > Gobiidae > Gobius > Gobius niger. Next base: position 3,001,605 of record NC_136873.1, on the reverse strand, counting down.
AAGTAAAATACTAACATTTGTACCTTCAGGGTCTTCCCTGTTTCTTGAATTAAACAGAAATCTTTCTGTTGAATTCCTCAACTTCACTAAAGCATAAGATCAACACTGTTGTCAATAATGTGTAAAAATGAAATGTATATCATATACATGCAACAATGTGCCATTAATAATGGTTCCAGAACTTTTTCAAGAGTGCCCTGGCCAAGATTCTTTAAAATGAAAATATGTAATAATTTGCCACAGAAAGTAAAAGGTACCCTTAATACATATGAGTAAATTATATATTTACTTAAAGCCTGCAATTGCATTTATTGGGTAGCCTATGTAATTGGGATTATTTATTGTTTTTACGAATTTACAACTAGCATAAACGCTAATTCGTATGTCGTTTAAAGTGTTAGCTTTATCAAACAACAGAAGCATCTACGATTTCAGAATGTGAAATAACGCGGTAAAAAACTTCTCACGTTCGTTGAGTTGATCAAAATCAATTTTCCGAAGAGGTTTACGTCACTTTACTTTAATCATTATTGAAGGGCCAATTAACAGACATTAAGCTCGAAGAGAGATGTACTGCACCGGGTTACAGCTAAATGGCTGAATGGCTAGATGGTTAGTTTCCATCCGTAGTCTCCGAGCTAAACACCGTCGTAGATCTGTCCTTACCAGCAGAGGGCGCACTATCGCACACTATCACGGTGGATTCGCTTCACGGTAGATCTGTCCCGGCTCCGGGTCTGCAGCTATCCCCTACTCATCTGTACTGCACCTTCATTGTGGACTTCATTAAAGACAAAATCAAACCTCTGGATCCACTGCAGTCTTTCTGACCGAAGACTTAGGCCAGACTAGTGTAAACACAATATACATCACACAATATTTCACAGAAATTAAATGGAAGGAAAAGGAATTATTATTATTATTATTAACATCATTTACCTGTTTAATGGTTCTATATGACAAATATTTAAGCACAGGCATCGAAGAAACTGATATCGCTATCGGAAACCAATTATCCTTATTTGGCTAATCTGCCTCTCCCGTCGTCCCAAAACCTTTAGATGTAACACAAAAAATAAATCAATGGAAAAATTGTGAAAGCGAACAATGTAAAAATGTACGGCAGTTAAAGCTCTAAAGTAAATTTTAAAAGATCATACAGCGTGATGCATGATCTTTTGGGCCAACCAGCGCCTGTTGTTGTTTGCCACTCTGGGTAAGTCCCACGAAGTCGCCGGTGTGTTGATGTCTGCCATCTCCTCTTCCGACAAGTCCTTCTGCTTCTCAAGCTGGGGTGAAAACGAAAAAGAAAAAAAAAAGTTTGATATCGAGATGCAGACGTGACACCTTTTCCACTTTGATTGATTGAAATCTTAAAACAATCAATGGTTTTGTATGGCCCAATATAGAAACAGGAGTCGCCTCACAGGGCTGCACGGTTTTAAGAAGGTTCTGAATTTTTAGGTAACTATAAAAAAAAATTACAATATCATCACTACTAAATTTTGATTTGAAAGAATCACAAAACTTTTTTTTTACAAATAAAACATCCCATTGTAACAAGTAATAACGGATTACAACAGCTGAAAACTTTTATCAAAAAAAGTATATAGAGGTGCTTCAATCATATATCTTTATTTATAGTTTATTGTATAGTGTTTTTATAGTCTCTTATTAATTAATGTCTGAGTTATATGTCCATATATGGATATTTTATGGTTACAATTTACATGTATGGTTTAGAGCAGCAATTTTTCATTTTCATTTCATATTCAGAATATAGAATGTATGTTAAATCCATGTTTGAGCAGCGTATTATACAAATCTACTGATCAGGACATGATCACCTCTATAGCATATTGTGGTTGAGAGATATTTACCTGTGAAACACTACACATCGAACTTACTAAAACACTTAAAAGGGCAGACCAATAAGTATTAATTAGTCCTCACATGACTTTTGGAACAAAAAAGTAAAGTGAAAGACCTCAAAAAATGTCACCAGAAAAGTCCTTCGACAAGTAGTCTCGCTACTTTGGTTACCTTATTTCAAAAGAGACTTCATTTGGTACTAGGATCCTCCAGTGTCTTGATGTCCATCCAAGTGGAGTCTGTTACTAGTGGTTGGATAACATTACTGAAGTAGTCCCGACAACGCTGCTTTAATCACATTGAAAAGAAAGTGGGGACAATAGGTTTATTCTATACAATCCCATCAAAAGTTTAACTCTAATTGAAAGATGGCAAAAATTCACATTTTGCATGGTTGTGTCTTATCAAGATTCCAAACAGAACTTCCATATGCAACAAAAAATTTGAGTGAGACAAAAAAAACATTGAGAATAACTATTATTGAAAACAACTATTCAGCAACAATTAAATTAAGACCGTTTTGCAACTTTTTTTTTGTCTCACTCCCATTTCTTCTTGTTGCATAATTAAAGGGATATTTCAGGATTTTTGACATAGGGCCTCATTTCCTAGTTATCCAGAGTGTTGCTAATTTCTGGAGATATTTTTTTTGTAATTTATGCAGTTCCTATATTTGAAGAATTTCATGGCGCTAGGCTAATGCAAAGCCTCCGCAGCGTGCGCCTCCGCAGCGTCCGCCTCCGCACAGTCTGTTCAAGTAAAAATATAAAATATTAGTTTCGTCTAAAAATAGAAAGTCAAATTTATACCTTCTGGGTCAATAATGATGTCATCAAGGTTTTTGCCTTTGAACTCTGCAATTCGTCCCTGCTCCAGAGCCATAAGGACCTTGCTAACTTCAGCAAGTTGAAGGGTCCCCTCCGGAAGCCGGTGGAATAACGATGGACTCTAACATCATGGCCCAGAAAATCTGCTAACTGGTCCAGCTCTGTGTTACTTAGATTTAGGACCTGCGATAAAGTCTGTTTGCGCAACTTGGTTCAGGTTACAATTTTTGGGCTCTTGGCTCCACATACTTTCGCGAACTCTCTTAAACAGTCACACCCAGAGTAGTTAGAAACAGTCTTTGGTCTAGCAAAGAGGAACGTGTTTTCACAGGGAACTTCACACATCTCTCGTTTGGAGACAAGTAGATCCAGTGAACGCTGCATAGCTGGTGTTAAAAGTACTGGAACCTTTCTCCCTTTCTTCCCTCTTATCTCTAATCTCCTGAAATGCTGACAGAGTTTCTTTTCTAAGTCTGAGAGTGCATCACCCAGGTCTTCGAGCGGATCTTGGCTATTGGGAGACAGATAGGATGACAGAGGCATGAGAGACACTTCACCTGATCTTCGTCTATTAAACAGTATTACTTGGGTTAAAGTGACTCTTGTCCGTTGTGCCCAGGTTTGTGCTGATTCTTTAGTAGATAACAGGGAGGTGAGTTTCTGCTCTTCGGTGTCTAAATAAGAATGAAAGGCCTGAACATCCCTTGTAAACGGAAGCAACAAAGGGGCATTCCACTTTGCTTCCTGGAGTGTTCTCAGAGCTGATGCAGATGCCATTTCATGCCATCTTGCTCCATATATTTGGCGAAATGTACGGGCACTTTTGGCTGCTTGACAGTTGTTCTGAACATTGAAACGACTCTCAACTAACGTGGAAACTTTTGTCAGGCTATGTCCTAGTTTCAGTGCCAAACTTGGACACTTGTATTTATTTTTTGTTCTTTCGTAACCAGCCACAATCTTCACTGACTGACTGAGGCAAGATTTGGTCTTCAATTGTTTTCAATTCAGTATTTTTTCTTGAGCAAATGAGAAGCCTTCCCAACTCCCTCATCTTTTGACGAATGTGTTCATGTTGTCCTGTCTCATGGCCTAAACGGTTAAACAGATGTTCACCAAACTCGAGAACACATTGGTCAGCTTTCACTACAGAGGAAACTTCATCTTGCACCATGTTTGTCAAAAGTTTCCAGAAGTCCTCTTTAACACCAGGAAAGCAAATGCCCAAAGAGCCTGAACACGGGTTTTACCACGATTTGGTTGGCCACTGGGCTTAAACTTGCATTGTGACACATGTTTCCATAGAATTTTCTTTCTAAACAGGCCTTGCAGAAAATCCTTAGCCTCCATAACTCCTTGCGGTTGCTTGCGAGCAACAAGTTGTCCTGTACCTGCATTCAACACCTCAACATTGTACGCAAATGTTCTAGATGAATAAGCCTTCCTTTGGATCTTTTAGGAAACGAAAGAGCCTGAGCCACCTCAAACTCATTTTCATGGGCACGCTCCAGATGCCTAGACATTTTTATCACGCCTACCTTACAAAACAAACACTATTGTTTCTTATCGTGCATTCGAGAACCATCCTGTTTTTTACTGACAGCCTGCACTGATGGTGAATCTTGGCCTGTACTGGATGCAGAGACCGAACTGTCTGGAAGTTGTTGCTGCTCATCCTTTTCTTCTCTTTGACGTTTTGAAGAATGTTGTGTTGGACTCGACTTTCTCCTTTTCTGATTTTTGGGTCTGTGTGAATTTCTTGTCGGAGACCTTCCTCTTTCAGAATTCTGGTTTCCCTCATTACCTTTTGAACCGCTGCTGACTGGGGATGTTTTTGATACTAAATCTGGGAAAGTGCTTCTTTTTGAATCATCTATCTGACAGACAATACTTTCTGTTGAGTCACTAGAATCTTCACCAGTCTCAGGAATATATCCTTCGCCGCCGTCTGAAGTGCATCCTGAATATGAGTCGTCTGAATCATGTTCATTTGGGTACCCCCACTATAGAAAAAGAAAAAAATATGCATAATAACATACACATGTCAGTTAATTTAGATGACCCAATATATTTATGACTATAAGATTACCTTAGATTACCTTAGTAATGGTTCCTGGATCTGCGGACTGGCTCAGAGTATCCACATCTATGAAGATTTTGGATGAAGGCATTTTATTTAGCCTCATCAACGATTAGGGTGAAGACCTCTCCAGCTATACCTATATATCTGTCAATCTCTCTTGTTACCCTCTCAATCTCCAATTGCTGGCCCTGATGTGTGCTACACAGCCTACACTGACATCTAAAGACAATTTCATAATTAGCCATGCCAAAAAATGAATGTAAAATAGTATCACTTGTCAATAGAGGTCTGAAGTGACCTGTATGGAAGGGGAGATGTGACTAGTAAAAGCAAGATACACCTATAGTGAGTGGCACTTGTTGTTCCTGGTGGTTGGCCTGGTTAACTTGATGCTCAGAAAAGGAAAGATAGAAAATGCATTGTTTGCGTTTCATGCATAAAAGAGATGCCTACAATTAGCTCGTTCACCAAACATCTCAAGTCATGGCTATTGGACAATCAAAACTGCCCACACAACCTGGCATAAACTGAACTCTGGCAAAGAAATGTTTATGTGTTTTAACATTGGACATTGTACAGTATTTGATATGTAGTATGAGAGTGTATGTTAGGTAGAAGTGACCTTTTATTATCATTTTTAGGAGACTGGGCTGGTTGCAGGGTGGGGGTCGGTGTGGGTATGGGAATGAGGGTGGATGCGGGTGGAAAGTGTGTGGGTATGGGAGGGCGGGTGGGGGTGGGTGAAAGGTGTGTGGGCATGGGGGGCGGGTGGAAAGTGTGTGGGTATGGGAAGGCGGGTGGGGGTGGGTGAAAGGTGTGTGGGCATGGGGGGCGGGTGGAAAGTGTGTGGGTATGGGAAGGCGGGTGGAAAGTATGTGGGTATGGGAAGGCGGGTGGAAAGTGTGTGGGTATGGGAAGGCGGGTGGAAAGTATGTGGGTATGGGAAGGCGGGTGGAAAGTGTGTGGGTATGGGAAGGCGGGTGGAAAGTATGTGGGTATGGGAAGGCGGGTGGAAAGTGTGTGGGTATGGGAAGGTGGGTGGTTGTGGGTGAAAAGTGTGGGTATGGGAAGGCGGGTGGAAAGTGTGTGGGTATGGGAAGGTGGGTGGTTGTGGGTGAAAAGTGTGGGTATGGGAAGGCGGGTGGAAAGTGTGTGGGTATGGGAAGGTGGGTGGTTGTGGGTGAAAAGTGTGGGTATGGGAAGGCGGGTGGAAAGTATGTGGGTATGGGAAGGTGGGTGGTTGTGGGTGAAAAGTGTGGGTATGGGAAGGCGGGGGGGTGCGGGTCGAAAGTGTGTGGGTATGGGAATGATGGGTGGGTGCGGGAGCAAAGTCTGTGGATATGGGAATGTGGGTGTGTGTAGATGTAAAGTGTGTGGGTTTTAGAAGGAATAGGACTATGCGAGTGAGTGCAGGGGTGAATGGGCAGAACAAGTGTTAAGGACTGACTGTTGCTCTGCAGAGTGAGTGGTGTGTGTTGTGTAGCCGGGCCTGGTCCGGTTGGGGACAGAGGATGGAAATTAGCTTGAGCTATAATCCTGCATTTTAAGTATACTGTACTTTGTGTAAATGCATTGTCCCTTTTAAATAAATAAATACAAATACAAATGTAGTCGACCACAGACCCCACACACATTGTAGTTTACACTAGAGTGTATACCAAAGAAATTATTCACAGGAACTTTTGTTTCTCCATAAAAACAGTGGCCCTGATGTGTGCTATAAAGATCTTTAGTAAAACAAGAATGTGCTTTACACTGATGCATAGTTTATACAAGGCACTGCGGTCCCCACAAGAACAGTGGTCTGGATGTGTGTTAACTGGACCTCGATAGTGGGGTAAAACCAGTCTTTTGTGTGCTGTAGAGTTCATACCAATGACTAATGTTCAGAGTTAGTGCTGCGGTCCCCACAAGAACAGTGGTCTGGATGTGTGTTAACTGGACCTCGATAGTGGGGTAAAACCTGTCTTTTGTGTGCAGTAGAGTTCATACCAATGACTAATGTTCAGAGTTAATGCTGCGGTCCCCACAAGAACAGAGGTCCTGATGTGTGTTAACTGGACCTCGATAGTGGGGTAAAACCTGTCTTTTGTGTGCAGTAGAGTTCATACCAATGACTAATGTTCAGAGTTAATGCTGCGGTCCCCACAAGAACAGTGGTCTGGATGTGTGTTAACTGGACCTCGATAGTGGGGTAAAACCTGTCTTTTGTGTGCTGTAGAGTTCATACCAATGACTAATGTTCAGTTAGTGCTGCGGTCCCCACAAGAACAGTGGTCCTGATGTGTGTTAACTGGACCTCGATAGTGGGGTAAAACCTGTCTTTTGTGTGCTGTAGAGTTCATACCAATGACTAATGTTCAGAGTTAATGCTGCGGTCCCCACAAGAACAGAGGTCGTGACATGTGTTTACCTCTGTAAAATCAGGCAGCTAAAATGCTGAAGTAAATATTTCAAAAGACAATTACATGACCCACTGTGAAATGTATAAAGTTACCTGGGAAATGCTTTGGGAGCGCGTTGACTTGGCTCGTGGTAATGGCGGTCTCAAGAAACTCAGAGAGAAGTTAACTTTACCATGTCATAACGGGTCACAATTTGAAGGTAATAGTACCCTCTATGGCATAATTGTATTTTGCGAGTATAAAGAAAATCTGGTGTAAATGTAATTAAAAATATATATCAATAAAATCGAATTACAATGAATAAGGCTAAGGCTCTATTGGACCCGGAAGTAGAATGATGACATCATCACTTAAATTAAATGTATTGCAATGGCGGTTATGCAGATTCTCTTATTAAAATGGAATGAATCGATGAATTAATACCATGAGATGCAACACCAAATTGAGGGGTAATTTAAAAAAATAACCCAAGAATAACATTGCAGACATAGGCACTAAATTTCCTTCACCTATGTTATGACATCACATGCATGAGCTCTTTAGAAGTCTGTGTAGGCTTTTAGTCGTACAGGATTTGTCTGTCTTAGATGAAGGTTCTTGAGTCATGTTCTGTACTCTGTCGCTGTCCTACACTTTAACTACAGTGTACAGAAGATGACTCAAGAACCGTCTGTAGATAGCTTGAGATATACTTGCAACATAAAATTATGCCATTGAGGGTTCTGTTGCGCATGAGGACCTGAGTCGGGAGGCAAAGCTCTCGATTTACCGATCGATCTACGTTCCCACTCTCACCTATGGTCATGAGATTTGGGTAATGACCGAAAGGACGAGATTGCGAATACAAGCAGGCGAAATGAGTTTCCTTCGCAGGGCTAAAATAGCATGATACAGATCCTTTAAATTGCCTTTAAAACATTCCTAATGACTCCAGAATGTTCACACCTTGGCCTAACGGTTAAATAGAGGCACCTGTGTGTAATCTACTCTCAGTATAATTTCAGCTGTTCTTTCAGGCCCTCAGAGCTGTGGTCAGAGTGTGTTGGTCACTAAACATCATCATGAAGGTCAAGGAGCACCAGAGAGGTCAGGGATAAAGCTGTGGAAAAGTTTAAAGCAGCATTAAGTTATACAAAGATTTCCCAAGATTTGAACATCTCCCGGAGCAACTGTTCAATCCATCATTCAGAAATGGAAAGAGTAAAGCACCACTGCCAACTTACCAAGACACGGCTGTTGATACAACCAAGTGCCCCAAGATAACTCTGGAGGAGCTGTGAAGTCCTGCCGCTGAGCTGGGGGAATCTGTACATGGGACAACTATAAGTCGTATCTACACAAATCTGGCCTTCATGGATGAGTGGAAGAAGAAAGCTATTATTGAAAGGAGGCCATAAGAAATCAAATGCAAAACGCTATGTATGGAGCAAACCTAACACTGCTCATGGTCCTGAAGAAAACGCTTCAATTTGGGCCGATTTTAAGTCTTTTCAGCCCGACTGAACCAAAAAGTCCGCTACGGCCTAGATGATGAGTCCAGTAGGGAGGAGAGAATTTCCATTTGGGAATTTGAGTTGCATTACAGGCATTTCAGTCAGGCTGAGGGGATTTTCATTACGGCTGGAAAATGTGTTAGTCACATTTCCTTGCTACTTGGTCAGTACCTTTCCATTTGGCATCAGTTTTTCAATAATATGTTTCCATTAGGGAGCAGTTATGGAATATTAATATTTTCAATAGGGGTGTGGCCTCATTATGTCAATCTAAGAAAACCTGCCTCAAGGAATTTTTGCACATCTTTCGTTTCCGATAGAAATAGGAACAATTACATTGTTTTCTGTGCCTAATGGAAACCTGACCACTCCTGACCCCCTCTTGACCCTTTGCTTTTGAATATGGACCAATTCACACTGGTCACTCAACTCAGCACTTCTTCTCAATGAACATACTGAATTTTGAGCTTTGTATCATACGCACATTTTAAACTATGGAGCATAAAAGATTACCCATAGAGATCAGTTAGCAGCCTGTGTGGTTGACATTTGTATAAGGCAAGGCAAGGCAAGGCAAGGCAAGTTTATTTGTAGAGCACAATTCATACACAAGGCAATTCAAAGTGCTTCACAGTTGCATAAATACAAGAATTTATGGGGCGACAGTGGCACAGCTGGTCGTCTCATGATCAGAAGATCGGGGGTTCGAATCCCACCTCCTCAAAGTGCACACTGTCGTTGTGTCCTTGGGCAAGACACTTCACCCACATTGCCCCCAGTGTCTGCGTACATTGGTGTATGAATGAGAGTATGAATGGGTGAGTGGATCCTTGCTGTAAAGTGCTTTGAGTGCCTAATGTAGGTGGAAAAGCGCTTTATAAGTTGAGACCATTTACCATTCACTGTCAGATGAAGATGAGTGAAGACAGTTCAGATCAGCCATTTTTTATGATTTTCTTTATTTATTTTCCCTGAGTTTTTTTTAGACATTGCATTTCTACTTATACTTGTCCAACTCGCTTCCTTCTTTAATCAACACCACTTTAGCTTCTTCGGGCAGCTTTAGCTTTAGCTTGATGAAGATGCGGCAGTTAAATGTCCAAGTAGACTGAATCTTGTTTTGTTTCTTCAACAGCCTGGCTTCCCTTGCTATGTCTGCATTCTTTTTCGTCAGATGATCGTTCATGTACACATTCGTCCCTCTTAAGTTTTTGCCTTGCTTTAGTAGAGCATTTTTATGTTTTCTACTTACAAATCTCGCAATCACTGATGTCTTGCTTTGGGTGTTTTTCCGTGGAAGAGGGTGGCAAGCTTCAATGTCTCTGCTGTCCACTGTGATCCCTTTGCTGGCCAGAAAGGTGATCACCTGCTGCTCAACCGAGTGGAAATCCGGCTGGGTCAGCTCCCCCCTAGGCGTAGCGGCACAAGCATACGTCCGGGGCTTGATGTCTAGGCCAGTGATCACCACATCGTTCATTCTGGAGTACTGCTCCAGGTCGGCGATGCGGGTTTCGATTCCGTCGATTCGCTTTTCTTTTTCTTCATTTTGCAGTTTCACCTGATTCATCAAGACCATGATCGTCTCTTGATGCTTTGACAGGTTTCGCATATCCTCAGACATCGAGTTTAGGGCTTTCCTCATTTCCCCAATCTCAAACTCAATATTGGCCGTTTTCGGAGGCATGGTGATGTTCCAACCAGCAAACAAGCCGGTCCGGCTACGGTGTGAAAAAACAGCTGCGCGCTGCGAACAACGCTCAGCTGTGAGCCAGGTAGCCTGGTGCTACCGGTTAGTGTCCTCGCGTCCGATGCGTTCAGTCGCCTTTGTCTAGCGCAGGGGTCACCAACCTTATTTCAGCTAAGTTGTTCGAGGGCTACCAGTTAAAAACAAATCCTAAAGACTTCACTTATAGGATATTGACCCCATATTATATTAAAATAGCTTTATTTTAAACTCATACTGAGTCACAAGAACCGAAATAACAGTAATTTTAAGAATTAGATTCAAGAAAATGAAGTGTTTTACACTTTAGAAAAAGTCCCAAAGGCTACTGGACATGCCCCAAAGGGCCCCTGGGTGCCCGCGGGCACCACGTTGGTGACCCATGGTCTAGCGAGTTCTCGGTCTCCAAGCGCGAGGTGGCGGCGGAAAAGCAGCCCGAGCGTAAAAGTTTTAAAGTTTCTCACTTCTGTTCAGAGCTAACGCTAACACAGCAGTGTCTTGTAACAAAAAAGCTTTTAGGACATGTTCTATGTGTTTTGCTCTACTTATGACTGTAGGAAGCTTCTATGTTGTATAAATACTCCAGTATATGTGTGTGGTTAATGACACTACCTAATTTACCTGAAATTCTAACTTTTTTCCATTTGTTTTTTAAAGATGACAAAGACAAAGGAACCAGGGGTATGCCCACTTTGTGGAAAAAAAAGAAAACATTTATGTAGCCACCTCAAAGATTTTCACGACATGCAGAATGTTTTAGAGCGTGACATTATAAATAGATCCGTAACAGGGAGGAGGGCCCACAAAGGGGGTCAGTGCCCAATGAAAGGCTGCTCCGCTAATGTTAGCCATGTACGTAAACATGTGCTAAAAATTCACAAGGAGACCAAAGAGAAAAAATTAGCAGTTCTCCGTCGGGCATGTATTAAAGAGCTGGCTGCTGCTCTTTGGTCTCCAAACTTGACCTCCCTGAGGCAGAAGACGAGGAAAGCTGCAGACGGCCAGGATGCCTCCGTCTGCAAAATCTGGTTGAGGACCTCAGGGAGGACAATGACAAGCTACAGGTCAAATCTTTCTATCTGTTTATCTGCCTCCCTATCTCTCTATATTTCTCCTCATGTATCTGAATTTTTTCTACAGAGAGAAGTACCGGTGTTCGAGTTTATGTGGCCTTTAGATGGTCTGGCTATGACGTATTTCCGCTCCGTTGCTCGCCCTATCACAACGCTTATGCTACTGGATTAGCTTTAGAAGTAGCACCGCTGCGTTTATTGCATTATTTCTATCGCTCTCGGTGTATTTCCCTTCGGAAAATCATCTCCCTGTGCGGAGGACATGTTCTTCTCTTAGCCTGATCTCTGTGGCGTGAAATATCTCCCAATATTCTGTGCATTATGAAAAACAAGCGGACTACGAGTTGATCTCAAGTTGATCTACGCTGCACCTGTGGACTGAGCGACAGAGCGGGGAGGGGAGGGGGAGAGAGAGACAGACAGACAGACAGACAGCAGGGACACGAGCGTCTACTTCACGCCGCTGTGCTTTGTCATGTGGAATCGTAATTGGAATCAACAACCTATCCAGATTGTTGTCATGCAAAACAGCTAATATCCTCACTTAAACCCACGCACAATCAATGACACTTTATTAACTTTATTAAGCACTGAACTGTAAACTTTGCACAGCCAATGTTGACATTTTGCCACTTTTTTCTTTTTTTTTTCCAACAGTGGTGCAGTTGGTAGAGCGGGTCGTCTCATGATCGGAAGGTCAGGAGTCCGAATCCCAGCTCCTGAAGGTGCAGACTGTCGTCACCTTGCGTCCAGTGTCTGTGTACATTGGTGTATGAATGAGTGGGTGACTGGTTCCCCACTGTAAAGTGCTTTGGGCCTAATGAAGGTAGAAAGGCGCTGTATAAGTTGAGACCCTTTACCATTTTTAAAATGTTATGCTCGGTTCTACATTTGCACACAAAAACGTAAGTATGTTCAGTAACAAATTAGAGACAGTCTTTCATCCAAAAATGTTATTACTAGGCCATTTATATTTGTTTGCACACTAATTTCTTCTTCTTATTATTATTATTATTAACTGTGTTGCACACTGCTCTTTAAATCATGAGCTATACAACAAGGATGTCTCCAGTTATGTGCACACATCTCTGTACAGCTGTAGGGCACTACTCTGAGAGGACACTCACATATTCCCAAATGTGGGGGGCATGTGTGCTCTCCTGTGGGTGGCTCCTATCGTGTCAGCCAGGTAAAAATAAACAAAAACAATTAGCAGTAAGATTGTGTCAGACATTTCATAGGGCTATGGTAGAATCATGTCCATTTTTGCATTAGGACATTTACTCCAGAGTGCAGACTACGTCTCGTTGCAACAGCTCCACCACTTTGCTCCCACTTTTCACATGTGTCACAGAATGCAATGTATAGGCCTATTTTTTGCTCTGTGATATGATGTTGTAAGCTGTAGCTGTAAACATCAACAATAAAAAATCATAAATGTGTTTCATGTGTTGGTATTTATGTTATATAGGGCACACAACCAAATAGAATTATGAGTGTCACACGTCCTTCTGGACTACACTATAACATTTGGAAGTCATTGCCAATGGCAAGGCAAGGCAACTTTATTTATACCGCGCATTTCGTACACAAGGCAACTCAATGCACCAATAATGTCATATGAAATCATCTCATGATAACATACAGCACAGGAGTGTTCCTAGAAGTTTAGACACATTACACTTACTAGGAACCAAGATTTTCTTACTTTAAACTAGTCACATGCTGTGTGTGTGTACAGTGCAGCTACATTGAAATAGGTACCAATTTTTTCACTCAAGTAAAGGTACAGTACAGACCTACTGTGAAGTACAACTAAACCACCACTTGTTTACCACAAACACTTTAGATCAATGCATGCAATGAATCTTTAGTACTACCTGCTTCTAGAAGTGATAGGGTCATGCAAACATGTCTAAGTAAAATCAATTCCACTCATAGTAGCCTGGTCAACTACATAATAATTACTATAGTACTGGCCTAGTAATGTCAGTGCTGGTTTGCTGTAATACAGTCCTGATCAAAAGTTTAAGACCAGTTGAAAAAAATTGCATGGTTGGATTCTAAGCAGAACTCCAAGAAGGACCAGAAGAAATGGCAGTGACACGAGATTATTTTTAATTGTCTATGTTGTACACAATCACTCAGAGCTGGTGACATTTCTTTGGGTCTTTCGCTTGACATTTTTTGTTCCATAACCATCAGGATCTTTTGAGAAAGGACTGTGTTACTGTGTCCCACCTGAACTATGATGGAGCCCTGCTTAGGCAGCTCAACAACCTGACCACATTCAAAACAGTCCACATTTTAGTACAGATTAGGCCTTTTAAAAGGCATGTGCTCCTAAACCTATGATCAGCTGCTTTTGTTTATTTGCTGTTTACCATGAAAGCTTTACTCAATATTTAATTTGCCTCATTGCTATTTCTTCTTGTTGCATATTTAAGTTCTTCTTGGAATCTTGTTAACATCCAACAATGCCTAAATGTGCGTGTGTTTATTTTTTGTTTTTGTATTAATCAACTGGTCATAACTTTTTATCGGGACTGTATAATCAAGTACCTTGGGTAATTTTGTCTGCAATAGGCTGCCTGTGAGGCATAGCCAATCGGGGTAGTGTTCCAGCATGAACATCAGGTGCAACTGACTACTGAACTGATTGAGCTGTTGAAATACTCTGAACATTTGGTCAAACCTTTTGTGGGTGCGCGAGGAGAAAGCATAGAGGTATTTGTGAGCAGTTAATAGATAGACAGACAGATAGATAGATAGATAGATAGATAGATAGATAGATAGATAGATAGATAGATAGATAGATAGATAGATAGATAGATAGATAGATAGATAGATAGATAGATAGAGCATTTAAGTTTGTTATTTATAGGAAAGAAGCTGTTAGTGACAGAGACTTTAAGTTTAGATTAGTAACCATATATTGATAGTGAGGCAATTTCAGTTTTTTCATAGGAAGAGTAAGCATTAATAGTGACAGATAGTTTAAGTTAGGTTTAGAAATAATAGTTTAAGTTAAGGTTTAGTTTAGGTGCAGATTTTGTAGTCACAGAGTAGTGAACTGATACAGTATTTAAGTTAAGGTTTAGCTTAGGTGCAGATTTTGTAGTCACAGAGTAGTGAACTGATAGAGTATTTAAGTTAAGGTTTAGCTTAGGTGCAGATTTTGTAGTCACAGAGTAGTGAACTGATAGAGTATTTAAGTTAAGGTTTAGCTTAGGTGCAGATTTTGTAGTCACAGAGTAGTGAACTGATAGAGTATTTAAGTTAAGGTTTAGCTTAGGTGCAGATTTTGTAGTCACAGAGAAGTGAACTGATAGAGTATTTAAGTTAAGGTTTAGCTTAGGTGCAGATTTTGTAGTCACAGAGTAGTGAACTGATAGAGTATTTAAGTTAAGGTTTAGCTTAGGTGCAGATTTTGTAGTCACAGAGTAGTGAACTGATAGAGTATTTAAGTTAAGGTTTAGCTTAGGTGCAGATTTTGTAGTCACAGAGAAGTGAACTGATAGAGTATTTAAGTTAAGGTTTAGCTTAGGTGCAGATTTTGTAGTCACAGAGTAGTGAACTGATAGAGTATTTAAGTTAAGGTTTAGCTTAGGTGCAGATTTTGTAGTCACAGAGTAGTGAACTGATAGAGTATTTAAGTTAAGGTTTAGCTTAGGTGCAGATTTTGTAGTCACAGAGTAGTGAACTGATAGAGTATTTAAGTTAAGGTTTAGCTTAGGTGCAGATTTTGTAGTCACAGAGAAGTGAACTGATAGAGTATTTAAGTTAAGGTTTAGCTTAGGTGCAGATTTTGTAGTCACAGAGTAGTGAACTGATAGAGTATTTAAGTTTACAATTAGCAGAAAAGGGGACAGTTACAAGCAGACTTTTAAGTTTAGATAGATAGGGATAGTGACAGTTAAGGCTAGTTTAGTTTAGTTAGAGCAGGGTCAGTTGAGGGAAAGTTAGAAATGGAGCCACGAATAGTCCAGGAGCTCCTGGAGGTTTCCTGCCTTTGCTGATGCTGGGGAGAGGGGCATCATCAAAAGAAGAGCGGAGACCTATATCGTCAAGAGTAAGCACAAACAGAGCTATTGTCATTATTTGTATATATCTAATTTAATATCTGGGTGTAAAATAAATTCTGTATACATATCTCAATTTTAAAAAATGTTCAGATGGACATCTGTACTACATGTGCCAGAGGCGTGGGTTTGGCAAATGCCACTACGCAAAAGTGGTCCAAACGGCTGAGGAGGCCAGCCGTGTTTTTGACGACTTTCATAATAGTAAAATTGGGGGCCACTGTGGATGGGAAAAGACGCATAGTGCCATTATTCAGCGGTACTATTGGCCCGGCATGCAGGCGGATATAAAAAAATGGGTAAGTGGAGCTGTAATATTTGTTCACTATATACTAACTTGTATGTTAAAGTGCAAGCAGTAACATAAGCCTTTCTGCTATATTTCATGAAAATCCAGATTGCGGAATGTCCTGCATGTCAGAAAAAAAGAAGTAACATAAAAAAAAAACAACAATACAACCCAATAGAAGTAAGTGTACATTAATTAATCAATAGTGTGGATTAGAGGTGGGTAGATAAAAGGTGAATTTGGTATGGCGTTAATGAATTACTCACAATGAAGTTTGTCTTTATGGTATTAAATCTTAAAAAAGTACAATTTGCACATTATTTAATGTTGCTTTCTGCTTGTTTCTCCTAAGTCATGTCTCTCCTGGACCATAAATCAGTCTTTTATAATCAGTTATGCAGTACTCTAGTATCATTTTGTCCAAGTACTTTAACTGTCACTATAAATCATGTGGGCCACAACTTATTACTTCTTGAGTAAATATTGGATTGGTGAAAAGAAGATGCCATCATTTACAGCTGTGAAGTTGTGGTGACTAACTGTACATTTACTCAGGTATCAGAACCACTCGAATTGGTTGGGATGGACCTTATTGGACCACTGACAACAACTGAGAGGGGCTACAGCTACATTTGCACTGTGGTGGACTATTTTACCAAGTGGCCAGAGGCCTTTCCACTAAGAACAAAGACCGCAGTAGAGGTGGCGGAATGTATTGTGGAGTTTTTTACAGGCACGGAGCCCCCAAAAGAATCCTCACGGATCAGGGTCCAGAATTCCGTAACAAGGCAAGTTACCATATACAGGTGAAACTCGGGAAAATTACAATATCGTTATAAAGTGCCTTGGTTTGTTTAGTTCGGCTTGAACTGTGACACCAATATATGATATATGATAAGACTCATGACAAAGTGAGATATGCGTGGCCTTCGTTTCTTATAATTTTGATGATTGTGGCTCAGCTTGTAAAAACCCCAAATCAAATATTTAATAAATGAGAACATTTTGAAAATGGACTGTAAGCTATAATCATCACAAATTATAGCCAACAAATGCTTTGCATATGTCACTTTGCATGTCATGAGTCTATATCATATGTTGGTTTCACATTTTGAGTTGAATTACAGAAATGAATGAACTGTTGAACGACATTCTAATTTTCCCAGTTTCACCTGTAAATCCATAATGTAAGGGGTGTCTTTACTAACTTTGTTATTGCATTAGCTCAATACCCAGCTGTGCAAGTCACTGGGCATTGAAAGGAGTTTGGCCGCCCCCTACCATCCCCAGACCAATGGGTTGGTTGAGCGGCTGAACGGGAGCATCCAGAGGTACCAGTAATGTTGCATCTTTACAGAACACTTACTTGTTTAGCTGAACTTCTATGTCTATCAGATGCCTCCGTACAATGGTTGAGGGCAATTCAAACGAGTGGGATGGGTACCAGAGGATGTGGAGGTTATTGCATTCATCCTGGCATTAACTTTGTAAACCTGTAAATGTGATTAAAATCTGTATATTTTCACAGGTGACAGAGGACAAAATCAAACAATGTATCGAGAAAGAAGAAGTCTTTGAAGGACACAAAAAAAAGCAGGCCTCCTTTAAAGAAGTGTTACAAAATATGCGTAAGAGCCAAGAAAAAATCAGACAGAAGCTCCAGAAAACCGGGGTGGAGGATGATTTTAAAACAGGGGACCTTGTCCTTCAAAAAAATATTAGGGCTGAGCAAAGGAAAGGAGGTAAAATGGAGACAAACCTGTTGGGGCCATTCAAAATAACTGGTAATTAATCACTCCTGTTATTTACTCCTCAAACACATTATCACATAGGAGATCACCCCAACACACTTTACATTCCTTTAACCGTATGCCATACCACTGATCTACACTTTCAAATAGTTTTGTAACAGCACATTGCCTATATTGATTAATCTGTTTCATACCCCTTGATGCATATCATAACTGACACTTCTTCTAGGTCTGGAGGGCAAAAGTGTTGATTTGGCCACCAGTGAGGGAAAACTGAAACGGAGAATCAACATGGATCACCTGACCCCTTTCATTGTGCCTTCCAAAAAGGTCCCTGGAAATTTGGCTAAGACTCAGCCCCATCTTCATCCCCAGCCACAACATCAGCCCCAAACTTTGCCTCAGCTCCACCCCCAAGTCCAACCTCTAACCCAAGTCCACCTCCAACCTCACTTGCCAAGTCCGGGGCAATGCCTCAGCCCCTGCCTCAGCCCCTGCCTCAGCCCCTGCCTCAGCCCCTGCCTCAGCCCCTGCCTCGACCCCTGCCTCAGCCCCTGCCTCAGCCCCTGCCTCAGCCCCTGCCTCAGCCCCTGCCTCAGCCCCTGCCTCAGCCCCTGCCTCAGCCCCTGCCTCGACCCCTGCCTCAGCCCCTGCCTCAGCCCCTGCCTCAGCCCCTGCCTCAGCCCCTGCCTCAGCCCCTGCCTCAGCCCCTGCCTCGACCCCTGCCTCGACCCCTGCCTCAGCCCCTGCCTCAGCCCCTGCCTCAGCCCCTGCCTCAGCCCCTGCCTCGACCCCTGCCTCGACCCCTGCCTCGACCCCTGCCTCAGCCCCTGCCTCAGCCCCTGCCTCAGCCCCTGCCTCAGCCCCTGCCTCAGCCCCTGCCTCAGCCCCTGCCTCGACCCCTGCCTCAGCCCCTGCCTCAGCCCCTGCCTCGACCCCTGCCTCAGCCCCTGCCTCAGCCCCTGCCTCGACCCCTGCCTCTCTCTCTCTCTCTCTCTCTCATGTCCTCCGCACAGGGAGATGATTTTCCCTTCATCTCCCTGTGCGGAGGACATGTTCTTCTCTTAGCCTGATCTCTGTGGCGTGAAATATCTCCCGATATTCTGTGCATTATGAAAAACAAGCGGACTACGAGTTGATCTCAAGTTGATCTACGCTGCACCTGTGGACTGAGCGACAGAGCGGGGAGGGGAGGGGGAGAGAGATGAGCGCCTCCCTCACGCTACTTTGTCATGACTCATGTGGAATTGGATATAAAATCAACTACCTATAGTGATTGTTATCATGCAAAACAGCTAATATCTTCACTTGAAACATGCACAATCAATGAATATATCCAGCTGTCTGCTAATACAAACATAAGGGCTGTGAATGGAATTATGGCCAGCAGAGGCAGGGTAAATGAGTAAATGCGAGTCAAGTTGAGTAGGGCGAATTCAGGTAATTATCAGGTAATTTGAGACAGCAGAAGCAAATGGCCTATGACTTCTGTTCTAAAAAAGCGTAAGTCTGAGTCAATAGCCTTTAATTCTTGCTCTGGGGTTAAGGATTAAAAAAACAACAAATTTCCCCCCAACATGGGTCTGAGAAATGACATCTGCCCTCTGCCTGATTTCATCACAAGAGTCTCATATTAAAGTGATTGAAACACTGCATTATCTATCTTACAATCATGCATTGTGCTGGAGCAACACATTATATGTTTATTGTTTCAAAATGCTGTGTATATTTTTACCTGTAACACTTTTAATGCCGTCCCAAATAGCAATAGAATTATATTTTTCACCTGGTTATTCATATATTGAAGTCATGATCAAAAAAGTAATTTCATTAATCTCAACAGTAATTGCGCTGTGGAACTTGCAAAAAGTGGTTTGAATCGCTGAGACGTCTTCACTGGACAATTCACAAGCAAAAGTCACAAAAATAAAAATAACAATTGACCCTACTATTCAAATGAAGTATAGGCACGCTCACTTGAGAAAAGAAAATAGGAACTCGTGACACTGTGAATACATCTTTTAATTGACAAAACTTAAAGGAATAGGCCACCGTTTTTACATACTGAGATATGTTCTTACCTCACTTTAGTCGAGTTAATATATCCCCGTCTGGTCTTTGTCCGTGCGCTCTGCCAGGCAAACGGAGCACATACGCAGCCTCTCCCACATGTCACATAGCTCCAAAAAAGCTCACGATAGAAGCTACCAAGCTCTTCCACGTGCTCCCTATTTAAATAAAGTTACGTGAAGTGTTTTCATGCGAAGTATATTTACACAGAAATGTAGCATGTCGATTTTATAAGCAAATAAAAAGGGGGACTATATTGTGAGGCGTAATGATACGAGGAGTAAAACGTCCGCGCAGTAACTCCTAAAGACTTCCCCGCTCACTTCCGTCAATAACCTTTAGGAGTTACTGCGCGGACGTTTTACTCCTCGTATCATTACGCCTCACAATATAGTCCCCCTTTTTATTTGCTTATAAAATCGACATGCTACATTTCTGTGTAAATATACTTCGCATGAAAACACTTCACGTAACTTTATTTAAATAGGGAACACGTGGAAGAGCTTGGTAGCTTCTATCGTGAGCTTTTTTGGAGCTATGTGACATGTGGGAGAGGCTGCGTATGTGTGAGCGCACGGACAAAGACCAGACGGGGATATATTAACACGACTAAAGTGAGGTAAGAACATATCTCAGTACGTAAAAACGGTGGCCTATTCCTTTAATTTTGACACATCGTGAAGACTGAGGTCCTTCGGAGTGAGCACACTTCTGCTCAGGACTTTTTATGACTCCTCGGTAGCATCTGCTGTCCACTACGCTGCTGTGTCTGGCTCCGGGCAGCACCATAGACATGAACAGACTGAACACAACCAGAGAATATTAGTGAAGCTCACATCCATCATGTTTTTGATGGTAGGGGAAACCAGAGTACTGCCTTCAGTGTTCCTCTGAAACGGTGCACCACCTCCTGGGTTTCTCCCTGTTTCAGAGCGTGGGGTTCTGCATTGTCAGCTCCTTCACCTCCTCCTTCCTCATCCTATGAACCATATTGTAACATATCAGTGTCACTTCATCAAGCACTTAATTGTAAACTTTGCACTGCCAATTTGTCGTTGGCAGTGCACCCATTTTTTTTACACATACTCCTGCGGGTTGCTTCTATCCAGTCAGCCAGGTAGGAAAAAAACAAATAACAATTTAGAGTAAGATTGTGTCAGACATTTCATATGGCAATGGTACAAACATTAATGTCATTAATGTCAATTTTTGCATTAGGACATTTACTAGGCCTGCCGTTACGACTGAGTGTAGGCTACATCTGGTTGCAACTGCTTTTCACATGTGCCACAGAATGTAATGTATAGGCAGACTGAAGGCCTATTTTGTTCTCTATGATATGATGTTGTAAGTTGTAAACATAATAATCATCTGCCATCTCAGTGATTTGATCATTATTTACTATAAACTGCAAATGCACATTCATTTATTGCTGATCATAGGTAAAAAAAAATAAAAAGTATAAAACTGGTAAGTAAGTGTGGCATCTCATGACACTGACAACATACAGTACAAGAAGATTCATCGAAGTTTACACTCATTCATTACACTTACAAGGAACTAACTTAAAGGGACTATAAGGAGTTTAAAAATGTTAAAATTAAGTATTTTCCTCCACCTACATGTTCCAGCCATGTCCTAATGTGTAGAATGAGCTCAGACCTGTTCACCACAACTGCCTCTAAAATCCTGTACGTCACTCAAAAATGTATCACTTCGGCCCGAATTGCCGTCATGCACGAGCTTAATATAGAAGGTGCAGTTACATATATGGCCAGAGGTGGCAGTAGTGAGTATAAAATGGCGAACTTGCTTCCAGCCCCTTTAAAGTATTAAACTAGTCACTTACTATACGTACTGAGCAGCTACGTTGAAAGAGGTAGGCTACCACAAGTACAGCAAAGTGCTTAATATATGACTGCACAGGACACCAACTGTTTGTCATTCCACATGACAAAGCACAGCGGCGTGAAGTAGACGCTCGTGTCCCTGCTGTCTGTCTGTCTGTCTGTCTCTCTCTCCCCCCTCCCCTCCCCGCTCTGTCGCTCAGTCCACAGGTGCAGCGTAGATCAACTTGAGATCAACTCGTAGTCCGCTTGTTTTTCATAATGCACAGAATATCGGGAGATATTTCACGCCACAGAGATCAGGCTAAGAGAAGAACATGTCCTCCGCACAGGGAGATGATTTTCCGAAGGGAAATACACCGAGAGCGATAGAAATAATGCAATAAACGCAGCGGTGCTACTTCTAAAGCTAATCCAGTAGCATAAGCGTTGTGATAGGGCGAGCAACGGAGCGGAAATACGTCATAGCCAGACCATCTAAAGGCCACATAAACTCGAACACCGGCCTTGAGGGGTGCCCAGGAAGAGCAGGCGGGTCCATCAAGTCAGTCTGGCAGGAGGCGGGGGCAAAAAAGGACCATCCTCATAGTGAGTACTCCTACTACTACTACTACAGTTATAATCTGTTCTGTTAAATGCAGATAGGTTCATCATCAGATGAAGACGTGGTGGTGGGGTCGTCAAAGAAAAGTGTGAGATGTAAGAGAGAGGAAGAGGAGTCAGAGCAGTCGGAAGCGTCGGAGGAGCCTGAGGACGAGGAGGTCCCTACCGCCACTAGAAATGTCTTCAGGGTGAGAGTCTCCATACCCAGGATCATTCGTAAGTGAAAAATATGTTTTTGGTCCCTCATTTGCAAACTCTCACTTTTGTAATACGTACCTTTTTTCCCTGCAACATCTTTCTTTTGACTTGCAGAAGAGTACTTGGTTCAAGAAGAGCTCGAGGGTGAGAAGGGGGTCCATGATTCAGAGGAAGAGGACGAAAAGGAGGAAGAGAAGGAGGAGGACGAAGAGAAGGAGGACGAAGAGAAGGACAAAGAGAAGGAGGACGAAGAGAAGGAGGACGAAGAGAAGGAGGACGAAGAGAAGGAGGACGAAGAGAAGGACAAAGAGAAGGAGGACGAAGAGAAGGAGGACGAAGAGAAGGAGGACGAAGAGAAGGAGGACGAAGAGAAGGAGGACGAAAGAGGAGGAGGATGAAGAGGAGGAGGACGAAGAGAAGGACAAAGAGAAGGAGGACGAAGAGAAGGAGGACGAAGAGAAGGAGGACGAAAGAGGAGGAGGATGAAGAGGAGGAGGAAGAGAGGCTGAAGGTGGACCCAGAGGGGATCAGAGAGAATGTTCGGGAAATAGTCAAGGAGAAGGAGAGCGTGAGTAGAAATGTCCGATAAATGTATTTTTGCTTTTCTTGCTGATATTATGAACTCGTGTTTTCTCATCATTCTCAGAAACAGAGACAACGACAGGGCCTGTCCACACAGCGCTGAAAAATGTGTTCATGGACCGAAAGCGGGGGAGCACCTCATCCTTCAATTTTCCCAAGAGCGTCGGTAAGTGAAGATGTGTTCACGGCCAGGCTTGTGCACAC
This sequence comes from Gobius niger, assembly GCF_951799975.1. Taxonomy (NCBI): domain Eukaryota; kingdom Metazoa; phylum Chordata; class Actinopteri; order Gobiiformes; family Gobiidae; genus Gobius; species Gobius niger. The sequence goes on along the minus strand of NC_136873.1, from coordinate 2,978,503 downwards.
TGTCGTCATGCCCTTGAGCAAGACACTTCACCTACCTTGCCCCCTTTCTGACATTGTTTTTAGAATTTGAATGGGTGTGCTGTTGGTTGATGTGAAATGCTTACCTGAATCAGTACTTGAATGAAAGTATGCTTGTGTAGGCTTTTATGTGTCCAGGGAGAATCCATCGTGGTGAAGCCAAATCATCAACTGGACTGGGTTCAGTGGAGTAGATGTTTCGTGAAACGTCCTCTACTCTACTGAACCAAGTCCAGTTGATGATTTAGCTTCACTAAGCTGTAAAGAATTTTACAAAAGTGCAATTTATACATGTTACCACTTACATTTGTTTTCTGAAATGATTATCTTTGTACTTGCAGGGGACAAGATGGAGGACTACGCAAACCACATTTTTCGTGCCCGTGCTACAGAAAAGGTTCAACAGAACTGCATTAGCCAGGCCACGAGGGCAAAATGCTTCGTGGCCTTCCTAATTATGACGAGGGACCTCAACATCCAGCGGGCCTGGGACTGGACGTTCCTCAATAATGTGGAAATGGTTAGAGCGTGAGTATGAAATCATTTTGGGGGTAATTTTCAGAAGCAATACACATGTCTAACATTTAAATATGTCTTCCAACAGCTACCCTTTGATCCTCGAGGCTTTTGGGAAGGAGCCCACGACAATCATTGTCTTCTTGTCAAATGCTAAGTCCTTCCTAGACTACTTGTTTCGGTTCGGCAGTCAGGGTAGCCGGATTCCTCTCCAGCGATTGAAGATTGTCCACCATGAAGTCGCGAAACTGGCTCTTGATTTCAGCCGCCTGGTCACAGCCCACCAGCAGCAGGTGAAAGCCGTAAAGCTGGACCGCCTGCTGTCCAAGGATGACCTGGCTTGCTGCCTCGAAGTGGGGCCGGAGAGAATGTCCTCCCTCCTGGGTAATATTCTTGTTCAAAATGTTGTGTTCATTTGGTGAATCTGACTTTTTATGTGGGTTCTAATTGAATTGTCTCTCTTCAGATGAGGTCGAGGCAGAGCCAGGTTTAGGCTCCTTGGACACCTATCAGCCTACCTGGCCTGCCTCTACGGCCACAGGTCCTGCGTCTACACCAACCTGCTGGTCAGGGAGGTGGAGCAGGCCCACGGAGATGAGGAATCCGGCTACTGATCAACGTAAGTGCAATTTCAATATCGAAGTGAAACACGCATTACAGACACTCCCAACGGTATATGTCAGGTTTTCCTAGCCTTTTAACGGGCGGGTTCCCACACCTGACGGTGCTTACCGGCAGTCTCTTCAGGTCTTTAAGTGTGTCAGGTCCCGCTCAGCGTTTCTGTTTATTTAGAGTCTTTTGTTGAGTTCTACGAGCTTTCCTGCTCCTGCCGTGGTGTTGGGCTGCTCCCGGTGCAGGACAGTGGAGTGAATGAGAGTCATTTGAACAGTCCAGGTGTGTGTACCTGAGTACTTCCACCTGGCCTCAGACGAGGAGGGCGGCAACCAAACGGGGAGGGGCGGAGGAGAGGGCAGATCGCCGCAACAGTATACCCTTGTGTTGCAGGTATTGGCCGGTGCGATCACCACAACCAGTTTATTTTTTTGTTCATGGGGAAGTATTGGGTAGCTGAAATAATAAATAAAGAGACGGGAGTCAATACACCATGTAGCGTCCAGGCTCTCTGCTTGCCGACTCTTTTAATTGTCATTTTTAACAATGTAATGCACAATATTCATCTTTTTCATTTTCACATACTGATCTGACCATAGGTAAGAAATAGTTGAACAGAAATTCTCCAATACAATAGCTTTTACTAATCTACTAATATACGTTCATGTCAATTTGACATTGTCGGAACATAGGGACCTTGCTCTTTACTTACTAACTTTTTCTTAAACAAAATAATTAATTTCAAATCTTTAACCAAAAAAAACTCACAATGAGGAAAACAAAATGACGGTGAGCCAATCTAACTCCAGTAGGCTAACGGCTAGCGCAACAGTAATCTCATATTTACTAAAATGAAACAAGTCGAACTTTGACTACTACTTAAAATACAGGATAAGCTATTTTAACAGGCTTCATCTGAGCCAAAAGATGTGTTTATGCGACAGTACAAACCTGAAATAATAAATAAAGAGACGGGAGTCAATACACCATGTAGCGTCCAGGCTCTCTGCTTGCCGACTGGCGCGAAGCAGGAGTGAACGCTCTAAACCCGTCTCCCAACCAGCGCTGCCCTCTAGCGGTAGGCGTCGATATAACCTCAAATACCCAAACCCTACTCTAATTAATACAATTACTATAATAACAAAAAACTATGTGACCACACATAGTGGGCGTCACACTTGCAAATAACCATTTTATTTGCAGGTTTCACAAGACCACACACAAATTTGGGGTGGCACAGATTTACCTAACACCGGAGGAGGTGCACAAGATGGATCGGGCTCCTCCATCGGGCACAGCCTGGCACTATGAAAGACCTCAAGAAGTACCTCATTCGGGCGTGGAGCAAAATGGGGCTCGAGGGGCAGCATGACTTCCTCGACATAAGGACGGCGGTGTCGACATTTGTAAGTTTAAAGGAAAGATGTACCAATTGTTATCAAATAGGTGTCTCACTTCTCTTTTGTAATTTACCTTTTTTTTTTTCCTCCAGAACTTTGAACAGAACAAAGACAAGGCCACCAGGGACAGTGTGGCCACAGCCTGGACACCCAAGAGAGGTTTTATGCACTTTACAAAACAGTCAAGAAGGCACGGGAGATGAGGCAATGCTTCATCGCCCTGAGCTGTACAGAGAAGCTCACTCCCGTGCCTTCAAGGCCCGAACCGCAACCATCGACTTCCACCGCCGTCCGCCCCCTTTCCACGCCCGAAAGTGGTCGTCGGAGGCTTCTTGGTGCCAGTCCCGGACCCACTAGTCTGAAACAAAAAAAGAAAAGGGTCCAGTCCCCATCCAAGGTGAGAGATTCACTGTGAATTTCACCCAAACGTCAGATTGCGTGGTGATTTTTTTGTTTTATATCTGCCATTTTTTTTGTCTTTGTAGATAAATGCACAGAGGATTAAAGACAAGTACTCCCCCCAAAAAAAGCGTTTTCTGAAACACCAGGAGGAAGGGCGCAGTACATATGCAAAAAAGCTACGGGAGAGAAGGTACAAGGCCCAAAAAATGGACTACGGGTCTCAAAGACCTTCAGAGACCGGTCATGTAAATAGTTTTTAAAGACATTTTGTTACTTTTTGTTTTGTTTAAACAGTTGTTGTAAATAGTTTAAAGGTAAGAGTTTTAGCCTTAAAAAAGAAAAAAAGTAAAAAAAAATAGTTCGAAGTAGTTTAGGCTTGTTTTGTACATAGGTTAAAGGTAAGAGTTGTAGCTTTTTAAAAAAAGGTACAAAAAATGTTTTTTTTCTTTGATTTGTGATATTTTATTTGCTTGTGTTTTCTTTTTTTTGGGTCGGTATTTTTGAACTGGCCCAATTTCAAATAAAAAAATGTCTTGCCATACAATTGTCAATCTTGAAAATAATAACTATGATACTTATACCTAACACCGAAAGAGCCATTTGGTCCGGTTTCCACGGAAAAGAAAGCACTGGGAGCCGCAACTTTTTGACATCTAATGCTGGGTTTACACATAACGACGACAAGTCACGAATGATCACGAATGTGGGTGATTCGGGGCAGAGGTTTCACGCGCCGCCACGAACTGTTGCGACCTGTTACTGCGTGTGATGATTAATGGCACGAATTATTACGCACGGCCACGAATATGTGTCCCGCACTGCTGCGCGCGGTGGCGCGCTGTTGGGAATTTTCGCGTTCTGTCAAAAATCTGTCAATAATTGGGCGAATGTGGACAAGATCTCCTGCCGCGCACACCGGGTTGGAGGCGGAGCAGAGACGTCTTGCTCCGCCGTGCTCTCCCTGACTCGATGGGCTCTCGCCAAATCGGGTTAAACAAAAAGCAAATACACCAGCTCAGGCCTGTCCATATACTGAATAACAATAGTTTTTCAGTCTATGGGACATTCACACCAGTTCAACCTCACTCCTGTCAATGTGTAACACGGACAAACAACAAACGCACGCGCTTCATGTCAGATAAGTCCGTGCAACAGCCGCACATTAAGGGCCGACTTTACTCCACAGAATAAACATAAAAACACTACTCTCACTGTGCACTCGATCTTCTGGGATCCGAACTCGCTGCTCTTAAAACTCTTTATCCATGATTCTCACTCGTCTGGTCAGTCCTCAGCTCCAGCTGGAAAAACTTTATAATCCACAAACACAGGCCTGTCTCCACCTGCCCCGCGCCCACCGCCGCTTGCTTTAAGTGTCTAAGGTTGTAAATAAGCCTTAACTTCTCCATGGTGTAGCTGCTGGAACCACGTGCTGTTGTTTTGGTGCGAGGCAGCGTGGGAGATGCATTCAGGGACAGCGGGAAATGCGCACTTCTTACTGTCCCTTTTTTCCCCCAAAACACTGGGAAAATCGGGACAAATATATAACAGTGGGGTTCTCCAGCGGGGGTGGCAGGAACTGGCTCTCAAACATCAGGAGGAACGATCGCAGGAGGAGGAAAAGCCGGCGGCTTTCGCGAGATGACGTTTATTTTGAGCGACGAAAAACAATAAAATATATTTATTCTAATATGTCAAGATCACAATAATCTTCCAATTTAGAACTAAAATATTAAAGAACTAGAACAAATAAAATATACTTCAATTAAATACTTAGTTTTTTTTTTTTTACTAATTTATTTTCGAAAGCCACTCAGAGCCGCAGTATAAGGATGAAAGAGCCGCATGCGGCTCCGGAGCCGCGGGTTACCGACCCCTGGTCTAGCTACATAACTTTTCTCCCAACTGCCCTTCAGAGACAAGACAGAGGTACTCCATGTAGAAAAAAACTATATGAAAGCCTGGAAAGGTGGAAAACCATTTTAATTTTTTTAAATTTTATTTAGATGATAGCCATGAATTAATAAAGGAATTTTCTAAATCCATGGAGTGCCTCAGTCTGATGTTTTCTTCCTAACCCCCACTTGAATGGAAAACATTTTCTTACGTTGGCTTTACCTAAATCTACAATCAATCAATCAAACTTTATTTATAAAGTGCTTTTCATACCGAAAGGTATCACAAAGTGCTTTACAGATTACAACATCTAAAATATTACGCCTGGCACACCCTCCCATCCCTCCAGACACGAGCTGCTGAATTTTGTAAAAGTTGTAGACCTGAGATCCTCTTATTGGGAAGACCAGAAAGCAGGGCATTACAGTAGTCGATACGACTGGTGATAAAAGCATGCATGAGCGTCTCCATTTTGGCCCAAGAGAGAATGGGGCGGACCATTCTTTAGATGGTCAAAACTAGAGGCGGTCATAGATTATATTTATTAATCTAGAATAATTTTTAAATTAATCTAGATTAAAATGTCTAGCTTGAATTCTGCCGAAGCCATTCAGAATATGTTGCTGCCCAAATAATGACTGAAAGTAAGTCTTTGAGAACGAGTTTCTCAAGTCAGGCGGTGCGTTAGACCAGGGGCTCATCTCCTGTTTCCAAAATGCATCACAAACTGCTTGAGAACGTTCTACTATAATAATTGGTGATGAAAATAATTCATGTTCAAGAAGATGCACTTGTGTTTACTCACTGTTTATTCAGTTAAACATTAATTTTGAACTGTAGGCCGACATTAGAGGTCCTGATGAACTGTTTACAGTCAGTAGCTTTGTGTCAAACTAAATCTCCTCTTCTGCAACTATGACCTGCTAAAGAACATGGGACAGCTGTGGCAGGAGTCCCCAAGTATTTATTTACGGGTAATGTGGGCCATCTTACCAGATCAGAAAATACAGGCCTCTGTTTGTGAGCGTGGGAAACATGTGCGCGTCTCCTGATTGGTCAACAGTGTCACGTGATCACTGTCACAACAACACAGTTCATGCGTCTGCAGCTGCTGCTACTACGAGCTTCAACCTGGAGATAGTTCTGTCAAGTAAGGATTAAACAACGAGGACCCGTGCATTAGACGGTTATAATGCACTTTCATTGACTAAAGTCACTAAATCTGCCAGACTACGGGACTATTTTGTGTGGGTTATTAGCCGGTCACTGAAGGCTGGTCTCAGAGCGAGTCATTCTCCGCAGCTATTACGAGGATCTCAGTCAGGCTCAACGACACAACATCAGCACAGAATCACAACACAACAGGACTAACCCGGAAACACTTTTCCCTGGAAGTAAACACCGATATGCGGCACTCGTGGACAGGAGTTATTTCATTTTTACGCTGTTTAACCTGAAGCTAAAGCTAGCTAGCTCAACCAGCTCAACTGTTTATGGAAACAGCTGCGGTGGAGTCGCTCACACCTGGGCCCCCCCAACTCAAACTTTTATGTTTGACTTTACTAATCCAGACAAATATGCTTCAATGCAGGATCATTTTATGTACGCCTGAAAATGATGAATAGCCTTAACCGTTTTCAATAGAAATGTAAAGCTCATATGTTATTAACAGTAGCTAACCTAGCTGCTCACTCTCCTCTACAAACATTTAGCAAACCTTTTGTTTTGGCCAAAAACGATGAAATTAAACAAAATCCATCTCGTACGTTCCTGTCAGTCACTATTACGCCTTTATCTGATTCAGCTGTGTCATGCGTTGTTATGGCGACGCCACAGCGGAGTGATATCCCAGTGATTTAACTACCGGACTACGTGTGCGGTTATACCAAAATAATGCACCAGCCAATTCCAGTATTCACCCAGACAGGGCTGGACTGGCAGAAAAAAACGGCCCGGGACTTTTGGGTCAAGACCGGCCCTCTAAAAAAATAAAAACGGTCATATTCAATGCAATAGTCGAGGTGATGAGCAAAACAATAAGCCCTTGGCTTGAACTAAAACAGTATAAGCAACAAATCGAGGACAATAGTTGCATTTTGTTTCTGCTGAATTCAAGTCAACACTTGATCTTGTCATTTATAACTTGAAGGATTTTTTGTAAAATTACTTGCGTTCCGTTAATGAAGTTCCACTCGTGACTGCAACACAAATAAACTTCTCAAAACCAACCAAATGATCCCACTGTAGGTTTAAGATGAAACGGTAAAACTCACCGCGGAGTAAGAGAGGTGTGGAGTGAGAATAGAAATACCAAAAAGGCCAAACATTGTAAATCCTTTCAATGGAAACTAGAAGATTTCCAAACTGCACTGACGACGAGGGGCAAGACTGAGTCACCTGACAACTCCCAGCATGCACTTCTTTGCAAACATTTGTCTAAAATGTACAAAAAATAGAGGTCTCAGGTTCTGTGGGTCCTGGAGGGAGTTACAATAAACTATTTCCTCTTATATTCACAATGTGAGGGGCATGAGTGTTATGTCCCAGAGGCTCATTGCTCATTATACGAGATTATCTGGGAACCATGACTCAAGAAAGCGCCACCAGAGGGGGATAAAAGGCGTCATATCCCTCTAGTGGAGAAGTTGTGTAATTGCATGAGTGTAATGATAGAGATTCTGATGGCTTTTCCTGTTAATTGTGGGCCGGTGTGAGGTTTTAATGGGCCTTATCTCGGTCTGACCGGCCCAAAAGTACGTCGGCCCATCGGGAAAACTCAAGAATCTCCCGATGGCCAGTCCAGCCCTGCACCCAGACCATGGTATAAAATGGAGATAAACGTCCACAACACGAAGATGCGGGACGTATTTCTTTGGATTTGATAAGAAAAGGAAACGGAGAAAGAGAAGCTAACGGACTCGGAGAAAAGGAGCAGGAAAGTTCGTCTCCAAACTCCGGAAGTGCCGCGGTTAAACTCTGCTCGCGGTTGAAATGTAGCTGGAAAAGGCTCTCGAGAACTTTTGGTGATAAAGTTGCGCTGTTCCGTGAAATGAGTTGTTTATGTGGCTGTTTCGAAAGAGGGAGGTGCCGCGGTGTTTTTCTGTCTTTTTTTCACTCTGTCATTGGCCGCTGCTTCTGTGTGTCGCTTTGGAGACGCTATATTCACTCACGGAGGGAGGGGTCTGGGTCTGTGATTGACAGGCCTGAGTCATCGTCAACAAAGTCCACATAGAGTTCCGACAGCGAGCTAACATGTTCCACTGGGAAGACACCCAGAGGCATCGTGGCAGACAGCGGCCATGTGCCTGAGAGTGCTCTGAAACGCTGGGTTATTTTACTAACTGTGATTCCTCTGTAATTTACAAAGCTAGCTGCTTAGCATTGAGCTAATGTGGTGCTATGGCTAGCATCGCAGCAGAGGGACGGGACGTACCTGAGCGGCCCAGACAAAGCTGACTTGACTGCTTTCAGAATTTACCGATCTGCATTAGATGTAGACTTATTGATGTGGCTCAGTGTCCCCAGCAGAGCATGTGAGAGGTATAGAGATGTGACTATTATTACTAAGCTTTTATTTTTTTCTTTCACAGTACAGTGCACAAAACATGTCACAGGCATTGTCTTCAAAATAAATATTATTGTGCAGGAACACTGCTGTCCTTGTGAAATAGGGCCCACAATGGCAAATTGAACCCTAAGAGTCAGTTCTCCCCAAAAACACATTTGTGATAGAAAAAGAGCCACAAGTTATTTCTATTACTATATTTTATGACAGCAATGTAACATCTGCACTAAACCACTACTAAATGATGGCCCTGTATTGTAGAGACTACATTAAAGTCTAACTATTTAGATGCATTTGCTTATTTAGTTGAAGATTTTTAATATAGATTATTAGAGATCGATATTTTTGTTAATCTTACCTGGAATATCCTATATTTGTGGTAGATTAGACCAGAACTAAAACATGTCCTAATGAAACCACACAATCAGCTCATATTTCAGTTAAAGAGCCGCATGTGACTCCTAAACCAAAGGTTGCACATGCCTGGGCAGAGGCAGAATAAAACATGCATAAAATATATCTGAATAGACCTTTACTTGTAGAAGTTGCGTCCATTTCATTTTGTGGGTCTGAAATGAAACAGGTCTTACATGTTTTGACTCCACAGACTCCCTTTATTTGCATAGATGCAATGAACAAGTGAAATATTAATTCATACAATCGCACCATGAAATACCAGTCAAACGTGACGTTTAGAGAACTAGAAAGCACTGAATTTAATTTCTTAGTGTGGCTTGTTCTTTCAGTAAACTTTGATACATGAGTCTCATGCTCCCAATGAACATTCAGCTGCTTTGTTTAGCTTTACATAAATAATGTCATCATGAGATATAAGAACATCTCAGCCGTCATCAAGCTGTCCGAGTGTGAAGGAGCTGTTGGGGAAGAGTTCCTGGCGCTGCAGTAGTTCGTGTCAGTCACTGGATCAAACTGGAGGATGTGGAATCTGGAGTTCCGTCTGTCGTTATGCAGCCACTCTGAAAAATATCATTAAATAAGCATAGGCTTTTACATTGTTCTTGACTCTTAGGTAGCTTTAAACATGCTGTACTAATTGTTGTTTTTTTTACCTCTGCATGAGTCATTTATTTTACAGTAACAGTACTCTTATTTGTACTCTTATTTGTACTCTTATTTGTACTCTTATTTGTACTCTTAGTTGAGCTTTTTGCACAGTACACAGAGCTTATCTCAGGGATCTGTAGACAACTGTTATCCTGCTCTAAGTTGTGCATTCATCCAAAAACGTGAAGACAAAATGTCTGCGCAGCTTGTGAAGCTTCCACAAGGTTCATATTTACCATCGGACGCTAACTCAGCCACTAAACATGATCAGACGTTTTCTCTCAGATACTCAGTAGGTCCCAGTGGTTTCGCTCGGAAAATTTCTCAGGGTTGAAAAAAATCCGTCATGAGCAATTTTTATCCTTCATGAATTAAAGGTATAGCGGAGGATGTTCTATTTCCGGGTGGATCATCAAGACGATTGGTCCTCATTGTCAATCATTCTGGTGATTTGCCTACGTAAGGCCGTCGTGCACGCTCGCCCCTTGTTACTTTCAGGCCTATGTGAGTTACGCTGTTAGCCATTCATTGCTGCTGCAGAAGCACCGAGTCGTTTGAAAATGGCAGAGGGGCAAGAGAAAAAGTGTCTTCGAAGTGTATGAGAAGAAGAGAAAGAGAAACAAGACCAGATAGGCCATTGGCTAGCTTTTCTAGCGTGAAGTTTTGTTCCAGGAAATCAGAAATACAATTTCTTTGCATATTCTGAAACTATATAAAACAAAAGGGGTCAAATAAAGTTTCCACAAGCAGAAACCCTGCAGTTTTTGAGAAATTCGAGCGTGAAATGGGAACTATTTTCTTCTGGCGCGTATGATTTTAGGGTCACCTGACCTACTTCTGACCAATCGGCGCATCGCGTTGACACCGCAACCCGGAAGTAAACACGCAGCCTAGAGGAGCGCCTTCACTGACAGCGCAGCTGTTAGCTACTATCGTAAAGAAAATCCCGCTTTCTGAAGGCAAACTTTAGATCCTCTGCAGCGAGAACAACTCGAGCAGAGTGGGCAACACTCACGAAGATCGCAAACGAGCGGATTTGGACCATAGACCTGTTATAATCCCTGGACAGCGAGGAAAATGAACTGCAAACTTCTGCAAACTCTTCTTCAAAGATCGTCAGACCTACCCCAGGCAAAGACTCCTAAAACGGCAGCCAGGGGGTTGTCCTACTCGTGAGTACATTCTTATTTATCGTGTAGTATAATAATGCTAATACAAATAATGCCTGAGGGAGCGACACACGTGTTGTGCCTCACGTTTTACTGTTTCACGTTGCATGTTTGACCCGAAGAAAATTCGTAGTTTGTTCTGATTCAGGATGTAGTTCCCCATTTGTCTGATTTGCTTTAGAAATTATAATAGCAAATAACTTTACCAGTTAGTTACACCAAAAAGATGTTTAAGAATGTAGACATTTGAACCTATCAAAGTTTGTCAAATGTTGTTGCTATAATAAAGCACAAGCCAATCAAAAAAGTAAATTAAAGAGTGCCACTGTGAACAGCTCTGTTGTTTTTACAGTCTGTGGTTGTTCACTGCAGTAAACTGTGGTTTATAGTTTATTATTGCTGGAATAAGATCCTTTCAGTCTCTTATTTCACTCCAAAGTCCAATGAAGTCCATGATAAAATGGAGAATATTAGTACAGTTACTTGTACATGATACATAAGGCCTGCCCTACTGCTGTAGTTATTTCTGTTGAATCTGCTTTCTTCATTTTCCAGGACAATTACGTGATGAAAACATGTTATGGTGGAGCCTGGTCCTGTAAAGCCTCGCCTCACTTCATTTAAAGACTCAACATGAAAGAGTGAGGTATGTATTCATGGGGCAATCAGAATGAATCCTCCAGGGCTCGGAACAACTGCATTCACATTGAAAAATGCTGAACATATTCTGCAAACTGCTGTCCAACACTTATCTAGAGGCCTTTTTATAGCAATATTCTTAACACGTTTTGAAGACTATCTGACTGAAAATTCTCGTAAATATTATATTAATCTAAGCTCTGAATTCTCAGTTTCTGTCCTTTTGGCTCCTCAGATATGGCTTTGATTCTTGACTGTACTTTTTGTTAAAAACTTAAAATGTGCTTTGTCTGTGTTTTTACAGTGGGAGAACCTGCCATCTGTGGCCACATACAAGATCTCCTGTGATTGTCTGGAGGACTTTGGACAACAGAGAAATGATCCTGATGAGACTCTGCTAAAGATCATCAATGAACTGCAGAGTCGTCAGAGGCCTCAGATTAGAGGTATGTCATGTATTTTTCTGTTTATCACCGTCTTATAATCAAGTCATGCATTTAGATTTACAGGGATTTATTGGGTTGGTCTAAATTAATATCAGAGAAGTGAGATTTCTTTTTTTTCCCATCAAATTCTAACTTGGGCCTAGAACAAAATGTGTCTGACTCTGTGGCATCTGACCTTGGCCCTTTCTGAACCCGCCTCCTTCCTTTTGCTTCACACTTGAACTGAACATTAATTTCCTCTTAGAGTTTCAGATTCAGATTGTTCATATGTACACTATATTTTAGCTTCTTAAAACTTGCCAATATTAGGTCTCATTTCTGCTTTCTTTTTCATTATCAAATATCTATATGACTGTAAAATGTGACTCTTGTAAATAAACATGGAACAGAAATAGTTTGGTGCATGAGGCTGCTCTCTGTAAAACACACCTGTGAGTCTACATCGATGCTTATAAACCACTTCTCCTGCTGCGTGTTCTGCTTAGGACAGACCTTTCCTTCGAGGGAACATGCATTTCCAGTGTTAGTGAGTAGGAAAAGGAAGGAGGACGCGGTTTCAGAAAAGGCACGACTAACCCCTCACAGATCCACAATCATCCATTATCATCCCAGATACTAGACTTTATTTTTTAACTAATAATCTACTCATATGGGCCCCAAAACTGTACATACAATGTTAATAAAAAAAAAAAAATGTATATGAAGTATTTACCATCAACATACAATAAACTAGTTGTAAATTACACTTAACGGTACTTTTTGATTTCAGATCGGACCGGCTGATGTCAAGGATTCGAGCAGATTTTCCTCCGATCACCGTCTAATCTGAGAAATAATAGTGAACTTTTGAAAAAACTTAACAAGGACAGTACCTCAGGAGTCACACTCTACATCAGAAAGAGCCTTTAAAGGACCCTAACGACAAGAACTTCTCAGCCTCCTTGCCTGGATAGAGAGTGCGTTAGAACGGTGGTTCCCAACCTGGGGAGCGGGGCTTCCTACCGGGGGCTCCTGGGACGGCAGGTGGGGCCCAGAGCTTTGTCTGGTCAGAGGGTCAGGTCATACATTTGCACAAATCTAATTTCAGAAAATGTGTTTAAAATGCACATCGGTAAATATTTTTCAAGTTTTGATTTTTTTATTGTATTTGTTTCGACTGAGGGGGGGGCGCAGCCTGACTACAGCATGCACAGGAGGGGAATCAAGAACAAAGGTTGGGAACCACTGCAGTAGAAGGTCTTATATTGAATGAATTACAAGATCTAACAGGCAAGACTGAAGTCAAGCTTTTGTCCATATGCCAAGATACACTTGATCTGCTTCTGATGGTTAAAAACCCAAAAATCACAAAAAATAAAAGAATGTTTGAAACTTATCTGGAGCAATTTGTTATTTATGTTCATAAAATCTAATTTGAAAATGTCATGTGGAAATGGTACACTGTAAAAAAAATCTGTAGAATTTACGGTAAAATACTGTCAAAATGCAACAGTCGAAGGCCGTAAAATGAAAAATAGTATATTGCCATGGTAAATACAGTAAATTACTGTAAATCAAGAAACATTATATAACTTTGATTTTTACAGTGCTAATATGTAGAAAATGCAGTTTTTTTCTGTGATAGTAAAAGAAAGCGCTGAATAAATTGGTAAATACCGTCAAAGTCAAAAAATGGTAATTACTTCAAAATGAACAGCATTATATTGTGTAAAATAAAGACTTTGCCGATGTGTACTTTGGAATTTACAGTGCAAAATAATAAACAGAATGTTATTATGATGTATTATTATCATATATATTATGTAGGCCTTAGGGACAATGAATCAGGCTTATTCACATAAGCTATTCCTGTTCAAAACATGCCAAAATGAGTGTATGGCCATTGTTCCATCGTGAAGTTGCAGTAGGGTTCCTTTAATTTTGAAGTGCTTCTAGCAGCATCCAAATCCATCAAGATTTTCAAAGCATCTTGTAATTTAGGATTCCTCTGTTTCGAAATTGTGCATTGCTTGACATTATCTTATAGAAACATGACTGACGTCTAGAATGTGCTGCTAGTACAACCTTTTTAAAAAATAAACATATTTAAATCATGTTTGGCTATATACGTTTTGTATAACATATTAATGTTTCTTTACATCCAATTTTAGTCAGTCTCCCTTCAGTTCTCTGGTCCACACACGCGCGCGTTACTGTTTTACAACGCCTTGAATTTCAAACTGGCCAATCAGCGCGCTGTATCTGACTCCTGCTATTTCTCCGCGTCCCCTCTCCGTGACCGCGTCAAACCGAACAACTTCAAACTTTATTCGTCGTCGTTGTTCACAAAGGTGCTTTATCGGCGGGCTGGATTTTATGGATCGGCGTCATCAGCCAGAAGCTGAATCTTCTTAGTGACATCGGTAAGTAAATGGAAATAAATTGATTTCTAGGTTTGTAACGAGGGTTGCACTGAAGACCACTAGCATGCTAGCTAATACTGTCATGTAGCTTTACGGCTAACTTCAGCTTTCATTTACTGCTGGTACAAATCTGGAAAGTGTACCATATTTTCCGGACTATAAGTCACACTTTTTTCATAGTTTGGCAGGGGTTGCGTCTTACTCCGTGCATCTAATATGTGATTTTTTTGAGGGGGGAATTAAAATATATAATTTCCCGTGCCACTAGAGGGCACTGCAGGCTAATCAAGCAGCAGAAAGAAAGTTTGGAGTAAGCGAGAAGCGGAGGTTACACTTAGAAGAAACAAAACAAAGCTAATCACGGGCTAAAAGCTCGATGGCCACAGCTAGAGAGAGGAACGACATCGCAAATGAGAGATTGAAAACCGTGCTGGTGGGAGAGGCTTGTCAACGGTGCAGAGGTATGTTCCTTATGCTCTAGTTATCTGAGCTGTTTATGTGAGTTAACATAACAGACACCTATTTAGTTCGTTGTGTACTTAGCAAACCGTACACCTATTCAGCCTGTTGTTTTTTTCTCATTTGGCATTTTATGGTTAGTGCGTCTTGTACTCCGGAGCGACTTATCTATGTTTTTTTTTTTCTTCATTACACATATTTTGGCTTGTGCTTCTTATACTCCGAAGCAACTTACAGTCCGGAAAATATGGTAGTTATTTCAAAAGATGTACAAGGCATCTGAAGAATTTCAAAAATCTGTGTTTGACTCTTTTGGTCAGATGTATCAGGCCTTTCTTTCTGCTGGATCAGTGAGTCCTCCTGCCCTGCAAATAAAAGATGGCTCACCATTTTACTCAGAGCTTTACAGTGAGCAAGTTAAAGATGCAATCCTCCAGTTTGGCTTTAATGAAACAAATACAAAAATTCTGTCGATGTGCAGTATAAAGGGATAATTTACAAGAAAGGATATGATGCACTTTCTCTTTTATTTGTCTTAACAGATATGGCTGAATCACAAAGGATAACCGATGCTGTTCTAGCAGTGTTTCCTGATTTTCCTGATCAAGTTGTCAAGTCGGTTGAAGATACTTTGAAGGCAGTTGGTGCAGTAAAGACGGATGATTTGCAGTACATTACAGAAGGAGACTTGCTGCCAGTATTAAAAACCCATACAAGCCAGAAGATTGGTTGCTGCTTGGGCCCCAAACCGTGAGTGTAAAGCATTGCCACAACAACACTGGACACTTTTCTTATTAGAGGTTCTTTAAAGGAGAATTCAGTGTAAAATCATTGTAAAGTTGAAATAAATGTTTGTCTTTTTCTGTTCAGAAAGTTGTTGTCTAGTTGAAATGTGTAGGCTACAGACTGCCTTCCGTCAAAAACAGTAGGTCAGGTGGTTTACATTTATGGTTCTGGTTGACGTCATGTCCCTCGAAGTTGGCCGGTGAGGGAGAGTAAGTTTTAAACTTCTAAATTCATGTTCTGCCTGCATACAACATTGACAGTGGATCATTTCACATGATAAGAAGCTGTTTATACCACCTATTTAGCATAAATGGTTTTGCAAACAGTGAATAAGCGTTTTTTTCTCCAACGTTTAAACATGCCTCACAGCAATGCGTTCAAAGCATTTTCAGGCATAATGTTAAAAATAGCACATCTAATGCCTCCGTTGTTGACAGGGAAGATCCTTGACCTTGACTTGTACCCATGGTTATACGAAACGTGTCAAAAAATGATTTTACACTGGAATTCTCCTTTACTTTTGACTTGTACATATACAATCATTTTTGATAATAGTTTGCTGTTCACAAATGCATCAACATGCTACATTCTTTTATAGAGTTAAAAAATATGTTTTAATAATTCAAAATGTTTTTTGTCTTTTTGTTGTGCTTTTGTAGACTCATTCACTCCAACTCCGTCCCCTGCATGTTCTTCTCCAGTGTCTCTCATTTCCTCTCCCTCCTCAGTCACTACTTCACCATCAACATCCACAGCATCACCATCAACATCAGGAGGATGTTATCCACTTGCCTCAGACTGGGAACAAAACCTTCAAATGCAGTAAGGGGTCAGTCCACTGGCACCTCGGACGAGGTCATTGAGATGGTGGTGCTCTTGCTGGCTCATTTTGATGAGAAGGAAGAGCCCTATTACATTTCATCGAGAAGACCAGCTGTGCTGAGGATGTTCAGATGGAGAATGTGCCACCAACACCCTGCCTCATTGTGTGTGGTAAGTTCACTGAAACCGACCTGCAAGCTTTCTTCATTGCTATACTAACACTCATTTGTAGCTTGCAGCCCACTTTGAGACACTGACTAACAATGTACCTGATAATATGTTCCGTCAGTTGTATTACTCATCCAATATTTGTCTATTTTGAATTCCATGTTAGGACCATCCTGCTTCGCTGCTGAGAGGTTTATGTTGAGCATTGACCAAGAGATCGTCAACGACCACATCACTTCCTTTACCTCTGCTATTTGCCTGATGTTCACCAGTTACCACTGCTTCAACATGCACTACCCAGTGGAACTACGATCTACACTGGAGTTCCTCCAAAGGTAAAATGTCTTTATCTTTGAAACATCACAAAATGCAAGGCATTTGATATCCTACCTGAGGTAAATCTCTCTCTCTTTCATAAAGGTGTTTCTTTTCAATAAGCCCTGAGAGAGGCATAAAAGTCGAGTGGAAGAAGAAGAAAATGGTGCATGCAGCCAATCCCAGAGTCTTCACTTTGATCGCTGATCTTGCTGACCATGAGTGGACCTTCAAGTGATGTTGAGGGATATATAAAAAGGTACACTGGACATTATAAGTAAGGATGGAGGCCACCGTTTTTCCATACTGAGATATGTTCTTACCTAAGCTTAGACGAGTTCATTTGTACCTGTCTGATCTTCACCCGTGCCCTCTGTCACGTAAACACAGCACAGTTAGCATTTAGCCTCTCCTCTCCTGAAAGCTTATTTATTTATTTATTGACCTTTATTTAACCAGGATAGTCCCACTGAGATAAAGAATCTCTTTTTCAGGGGAGTCTTGGCCCCATAGCTCCAAACCAGGTGAAGATAGAAGCTACCAAGCTCTTCCACGTTTCCCCTATTTAAATATGGTTATGTGAAGTGTTCCACTACAAAGTATAATTACACAAAATTAAACAATGTGGATTTTCTAAGCGGATAAGAAGGGGAACTATATTGTAAGGCATAATAATACCAGGAGTAGTTCGACATCCGCGCAGTAATATCATATCTTCTTCTATCTTATCTTATCTGAATCACTTTACTGTGCGGACGCCGTCTGTGCTGTGTTTACGTGACTGAGGGCACGCATGAAGACACTGTTAAAAAGGGGTTTCCTGGCAAAAAATGTGTTTTTTAAGTTGGGACACTGAAAGTGAACATTTACTCAATGTACTTCTCATTGTACTTCTCATTGTTTGATATTTTGTGTAATTCGAGTTGATATTTACAACACCACAAATTGTCAATAAAGAGTATCTATATTTGATATTTTTTAATGTAAAATGATGTTTTTTTTTAATGTTAATACTTTTCACGGTGACAGTTAACTACATTTTTTTTAACAGTAGTACCTCAATTAATTCAGTAATTTACCGTAACAAACAAGTTGCTGCAGTTAAAAATTACGGTGTTAAACCAGTTCAAAATGCAAATTTCCATGTAAATTTTCAGGTTAAACATTGTTTTTTAAAAATACCTTGACACTTTTTTTAACGGTAAAATACTGTAACAAACACATAAAATAACTGAGAAATCAACTGTATTACTGTTAAGTGAAGGTAATGTTGTACCGTAATTTAACGGTAGTGTTTTGGCAACCACAGCTGCCGGTATTTTTCCGTAAAAATAACATTTTTTTTTTTACAGTGTAGGTCCCATAGTTTGCTTGTTTCAATAGAACGCATATTTCAAAAAAGGCATATTTTCAAAAGTTATTTCTTAAAAACTAGAACTCCTATCCACCTTCTTTTTCCACATATTGAATATTTTTAGTATTGTCTTTATGATTGTAAAATTTGAAGTCTGTGGCCTTTACACCTTTTGAAATAACTGGAGTCAAAAATGCCTGTAGAGGCTAAAATGTCCATTTTTTCACAAACTTCCCCGCTTTAGGAGCCAATTTCTCATTAACTGCAGGGAGTTTGCGTGTGGAAATTTTTGTGGAAGAAGTTTAACTATTGTACTTGATAAAAATCAAAATAAAAAGTATTTCCTATTTCCTGGAACAAAAGTCATTTTCTAAGCCCTTTCTGAGAGCTAGCCGATGGCCTAAAGGGAAGTACCCTTGGTCAAGGAAGCCTTTTGCCAAAATCCTTCCTATGGCATGGTCCTCCTGCCACTTCGGGGTCAAGGATGGAACTCGCATATCACAACCTTCCGCCGCAGTGTTGACAAATTTGTTCCAAAACGCCCCATAAATGTCTCGCGCGACACCATCGGCATCTGCCAATTTTTCACCGACAAATTTGTACTTGAGTCTGTAGTTCATTAATACTTCATCTTTGAAACGATTAATCAACTCTGGGACAACATTTATACGACGCACTTCGACAACAATCGTAATAATATCAAAACCCAAGATGTCACTCGAGGAAGGACTGGGTGATACTGGAGCCATGGGATCATGTTCACTGAGTTGTACATCTAAAAATGGTTGAAACTGCTCAGTCTGAATAGGAGAATATGTTGTCATTGCATTATTGGTCTGAATAATCAAAACAGGAATGGTGTCATCAAGATCGAATGGTTGGGGTGCACCTCCACCACCTATCATAACTTCTGAGTCATCCATGTTGTTTAGGCTGCTGGAGTTTCCTTCTCCTGACAGTAATAGGTTGTTCACGTGCATTGCTTTGATCTTTATTTTGATTCTCTTTCAGCAACACCTCACCACCAGGGGCTTCATATTCAACATCTGACTCATCTTTAACAGATGGGCTGCTGGGTGCGTCGTCGGTTAAATCCACACATGATTCGTTATGATTGCTTTGGTCTTTATTGTCTTTTGCATTTTCTGCAATCGGTGCATCCGTGTTGCTGCATTGGGCGGCAAAAGTGTTCAGGTAAAACCTCAACATGCCAAATTTGTAAATTGTATACAGTTGGCCAACAGTGCTTCCAGCTTCGATTTTTGATTCTTTGAAATTGTAAATATCGTGGACAAAATCGTCCCAATTTCCATATTTGGACTTATTATTTGGGGAAAAAAAGACCTTTTGAAATGTCCAGAAGGGCATCTTTGTTCTCAGTTTTAGACACAGAAATTGTTCTGGTTCCCCCACCAGATCGTTTTTTTACTTGTTTCCCTTCATGACACCAAACAATTTCAATTTTACGGGAACTTTTGACTGCATTTTTGGATGGAACAGATTTTGCTTGTGAAGTCTCACCACAAGTTGCAGTTGCAGTCGCAGTCTTCATTTTCTTTTGTAGTGTTTTGAGGAGGGACATTTTTGAGTCAGTATTTTTTTTTTTTTCTTGTCAAGGCAGAATCGTCTCACGCCTAAACGATCTCCATATGCTGGTATGTAGCGTGCAAGGTAACCATCATCAGTTTCACCGAGGATTGAGGAATCAATCTGTAGAAACAAAAACAATTGGGTCACTACAGGCCAAGTATGTATAATAATCGTATAAATTCTCAAATCCATGGAGAAACGGATCTCAAATTAAAGGAATAGGCCTACGTTCTTTATATACCGAGACATGTTCTTACCTGAGCTTAGACGACTTCATTTGTACCTGTCTGGTCTTCCCCGTGCCTTCAGTCACGTAAACACAGCGCAGACGGCGTTAGCATTTAGCCTCTCCCTCTCTCCTCTATAGCTCCAAAACAGGTCAAGATAGAAGCTACCAAGCTCTTCCACGTTTTCCCTATTTAAATATGGTTACGTGAAGTGTTCCACTACAAAGTATAATTACACAACTATATTGTAAGGTGTAATAATACCAGAGTAGTTTGGAGTCCGCACAGTAAAGTGAAGATTACTGCGCGGATTACAAACTACTCCTAGTATTATAACGCATTGCAATATAGTTCCCATTTTTATCCGCTTAGAAAATCCACATTGTTTAATTTTGTGTAATTATACTTTGTAGTGGAACACTTCACTTCAATGTGGAGGAGCTTGGTACAGTAGCTTCTATCTTGACCTGGTTTGGAGCTATAGAGGAGAGAGGGAGAGGCTAAATGCTAACGCCGTCTGCGCTGTGTTTACCTGATTGAAGGCACGGGGAAAGACCAGACAGGTCCTAAAGAACTTGTCTAAGATGAGGTAGGAACATATCTCAGTATGTAAAAACCTTGGCCTATTCCTTTGAAGCTGGGAACACATTTGGGGAGTTTTAGCCCAGTATTTGCAATCATGCATCATTATTAATTATGACAACACAACCCTGACCCTCTGTAGAGTTCAGCTGTTCCACTGATCTAAAATGTGTAAATCTTTGACAAATTAAGATTGCATACAGTGAAGTACATACATGGTGTGTCAATAAAGTCTCTTGACCATTTACATAAAATATTTCAAAGGCAGTTAATGAGATATCTTGATAAAATTGGTTCTGTTGTACTCTATGGTTATCAACATTTTAATTGAAATGTTTGTGTTTTAGGCAAACGCTAAGCCCTGAACCTAAATGACACCCAGACTATTCCTCAAGAGAAGGCATGTGATCAAATGGGACAGGCAAAGTTTACGTTCAAGATATTGTGCATCAAACAGATACCTAAAATGAATGACCTATAGCAAAAAATTAATGGCGAAACGAGAGCACCTTTAGGGTCAGTGTGAACCCAACCGAAGCACAGTCTAAACAGCCGCCCCGAGTCCAGATGAAACAGGCGGTCTCGGGGCGTGGCTGATGGTGCAGCGTTGACTGAACTAACTTTGAAGTAAATACAGTTGAAACTAGGACAGTCTTGGGTCAACCCATAAGGCGGCAAAAAACTCCCTAATTCTCATGTTGCAATGACTTCCACATATGTAGGCCATCTTTTCGTTTGCCTTTGTATTAAATGTTCAATGGTAAAGAGACTATATGGACATAACATACACCAACATGAACTATTGTAACATTTATCGCAACCCGTCCCAGTTGCGTGGCCCCTCTCTTGCTGGAGGACAGTGTTGACTTACTTGATTTAAAAGCTTACGTTTTAAAAGTAGCGGACCCAAATTCTCTAATAAATACGCACGCAGGTGATTAATCAGCATTATGGTATACACACCTTTTCCTCTTGCAGCTTTGAAATGTTGTCCTCTGAAATCCCCCTTTGTCGTAGGAAAACCCAGACCGTCCGTCATGCTGATTCTGTGCTAAAGCGATGCTGTGAAAATAGACAAACCACATATCGTTAGCAAGGCTCGACAAATATACGCTAGCATGAGCATGTAGCTTCTGTTTTAGGTTTCAGTCAAATGGCCAATGCAACGTAAGACGAAATGTTTTCAGTACAAGTTAGTGAAGAAAACACATTTACCTGTATATCTTTTTACATTTCGATGCCTTCAAAAGACACATGGACCTGGCGATGCACTTCACTGTTTCAGATCAGCCTCAACTGAGCTTTGTCGCCATGCTGAATCTATACTAAAGCGATGCTGTTAAAATCGACAAACCACTTGTTGTTAGCATGGATAAAATGCTCAGTACAAGTTAGTTAAGAAAAGACATTTACCTGTCTGTCTTTTTACATTTCGATGCCTTCAAAAGACACGTGGACCTGGCGATGCACTTCACTGTTGCAGATCAGCGTTGACTGACACCACGTGTAGGTGCTTATGATAGCCAATAGCAAAGCAAGGGGAGGAGTTAAACTCAAAAAGTAAAAAAAATAAATAAATAAATTCGGAAAACGGAAAATATATCTTGTAATTCCGAGATAATCCGCTAGGGGGGAAAAATCGGAAAACGGATTTAAAAAAAAAGTATTTGACAAAACGTTTTTTTTTTTCACTACAATGCTCCTTCGTACTGTCTAACTCCTGGTCTGATATTGTACTGTACAGGGAAGTAACAGACAAGTTGTTTTCGGCCATTCTGCGGTGGATTGTTGATCTCGACGCCCCTAAGATAATGGAATGTCGAGCAAATACTTTCAATATTCTGGATCAATGTCCAATTTGGGCCGGCTCTTCCAACAGCTTCAAACTGGACTACAAAGATTTGTTCACCATCTCTTGCTTCCCGCGCCAATCTGCACAGTTCTGCAAGTGTGTTCACAATACTATTGGGAACGTCAAAAGTGTCGGACATTGCACTCAGGAGAACAAGGTCCTGTGTGCAGATGAAATCTAGCCGGTCCAAATCCAAAAGTCTGTGGTCCATCACATTCTGGAGCTGAGTCAAAAGCCTTTCCAGGATGAAATTTTGAGGACTCTATGAAAAATAATAGAAACAACATACAAGCAATTAGCTAACATGTTCATAACGTACATCCCCCCCCAAAAAATACTTGTGCATTACTATATGTGGAAGTTTTGTATATGTGTGGGTCCGATCAGAGGTGCACCAGGGATTGCAATATCTTGACTTGGGGTGTGTTTGGCTGCAGGTGAATATGAACATTAATATTGGTCAAGAAGTAAACACGTCGCAACTGCAGAGGTTGCCAATATGAGTCCATCAACACACACACAATTGATATAGCATGGGATCAATCGAGTCTTTTGATAAGCTAACAGGCTAATACAACGACCTCCACAATGGCGACGTGTTTTCTTTTTCACTTTGGATTGGAATTAACTTAACTATGAAAGCTGGACTCTGCACACCACACTCAACTAATCAAAACCAAACTACTTTTTAGGGACACTTATTAAAGGGACTATAAGGAGTTTAAAAATGTTAAAATTAAGTATTTTCCTCCCCCTACATGTTCCAGCCATGTCCTAATGTGTAGAATGAGCTCAGACCTGTTCACCACAACTGCCTCTAAAATCCTGTACTGTCACTCAAAAAGGTGTCACTTCGGCCCGAATTGCCGTCATGCACGAGCTTAATATAGAAGGTGCAGTTACACATATGGCCTGAGGTGGCAGTAGTGAGTATAAAATGGCGAACTTGCTTCCAGCCCCTTTAATGTAGGCTTAACCTGAACTTAAAGGAATAGGCCACCGTTTTTACATACTGAGATATGTTCTTACCTTAGCTTTGACGAGTTCTTCAGGACCTGTCTGATCTTCAGTCACGTAAACACAGCACAGACGGCGTTAGCATTTAGCCTCTCCTCCTCTCCTCTATAGCTCCAACTGGTCAAGATAGAAGCTACCAAGCTCTTCCACGTTTTCCTTATTTAAATATGGTTACGTGAAGTGTTCCACTACAAAGTATAATTACACAAAATTAAACAATGTGGATTTTCTAAGCGGATAAAAGGCACAATTACTAGACATACAGTCCACTGTTTTTGCACCATGTTTTGAATAAACAGGAGAGGGCGTGGCTCGGTCAGTGCTGTGGGCGCATCCACTTTTCAGTCTTTTTCAAGCTTTCAGCAGTAAAGCGCACACTTACAAATACGCGGGGTCTTTACGGTTTCTGTAGAGAAAGAGGGATGAACTGTCCCCTCTCAGTTTCAGGAGAGGAAATAGTTACTTGTTGTGGAGTTTGGGCTGGTCTCTAATTGGGCAGAAAGCGCAAAAATAACACTGCACAAATGAGTGATACGTGCCTTTGCCCAATTTGTAGTGGTTATACGGTAATTCTGCAGGCTTTCAAGTGGTTATACGGCGTATACCTGCGTTTCACACTGCGGTCAAGAGAGCCGTCATCCGCAAAATGCCAGTCAAGCCAGCCGTAATGTTTTGTAGTGCGCGATTATTGTCGCTAACACGGTCGGCCAATGGGCTCAGGCTTAGGGACCGTCAACTATGTATTGTACGTCCTTTAGATTATTACCACGACTACACTAGGCCAATGCACTGATTAATAAGAGCACGTACATTATGTTGTTGACGGTCCCTATTAATCAGTGCATTGGCCAAGTGTAGTCATGGTAGTAATCTTAAAAGGACGTACAATACATTGGTCACGGTCCCTAAGCCTGAGCCCATTGGCCGACCGTGTTAGTGGCAATAATCGCGCACTACAAAACCACATTACGGCTGGCTTGACTGGCATTTTGCGGATGACGGCTCACTTAACCACAGTCGTATCACGTAGATTACTCCACATCTGTGTCTGGGGGGGCACAAGCATCTTGGGGGACGGGCATGGCCCCCTATGGCCCGCCCATAGCGACGGGTATGGCCTCCCGTGCCCTGGTTAAGAACACCACCACAGTCTCCTACGTCCCAGGAAACACCACCACCACAGTCTCCTAAAGAACCGCAAAAGTCATCTCAATCAACCAAAAAGCACAAACAACCGCGAACCAAGACAAAAATTGAGAATCTGCAATGCAGGGCTCCCAAGGTTCAAAATAAAAATCAAGCCCAAAAAATGGAAAAACACATTTGAGAGCACCTTGGTCGGAAATATTTTACACCCACATAATAAAACAGAATCCGTGCTGTCCTTTAAAATTCACTTACCAGCATGTTAGGAAAAGTCACAGCCGTAAAACCTCGTACTGATGTCATGATGTTTCACTTTTATTCCGCCAAATGACAGCTCTCTCTCTCTGGACATCGTGAACACCGTGAAAACTAAAACTAATAAAAGAATACCTTGTCACTCTCTAATGTACCTTACAGCAAACATTTCAAAAACAGATCAATGTTCATATTAAGCGTTTGCGCCTCGTAAACCTAATGCAGAATATCCATACTCTCGGGCCATGTTTCTCGTTTAGCATTTTCAATCTGACCCACACCAAAAAACAAAACAAAAAAAACATCACCTTCCCTGGAAAACATCACCTTTAGAGTGACTGGAATAGGCAGGGTGACGCATGCGGTAAGCGAACAAAAATTTTGTCCAGCAAAATACACGAGACGTGGCACAATTGCCAGAAAAGTTCAACAATTAGGGATCAGCAATTATTACGATAAACTGCAGAAAACGCCCATGGATGAAATGGTGGCTGGAAATGTCACCAGAAGCCTAAGTAAAGACATTCTAAAAACAATCAGTGCAGAAATGAGAAAAACACAGCAGCTCCACAATGACTGTATCCTTGAGCTTATGTACACACTCAGAATCCTAAAAGAAAGTGGCAGTCACCCCACATCAAAAGGATGCCTTGCAAACCTGCAAATTGACCCTCTTTCCATTCACTTCTTTCAACATTTTAGCCGAACATCTGAAAAGACGACCTGTGACACTGGATTTGATGTTTTTCACAACCTGTAGCATCCAAACAGGGCAAACGGGTTTTGTATTATGCTCTGGTGCTGCCTGGGATGGGCAAAAACAAGCCACGTCTCCCCGTGACAGAGATGGTCTCAAACAGCCACACCACACCCTGCATTTGCCATTGGCTGATGGAATTCAGAAGAAGCCTTTCTTTTCAAACAAGCAGGAGAATCAGCCATGTTCAAACTGATTTCAGTCTGACACTGATGACCAGGGTGTTGCTCGCCTTCAACAATGAAAGTATGCAAAGTTACCTTCGAAGGGCGCATTCTCTGGTTCACGGGTCTGATCAAACACCATTCACAGTTCTTCATCTCTGTGCTGCCCACATTATGAAAGCTGTCAGCCAGGCAATTGGCCACAAAACAACACAAAGGTCCTTAAAAGAATACGCAACACACTGCTTTGCTGCGCTTCAGAAATGTATGAGCTTGAAACAGCCCTCAAGATTTTCTACAACATGTGCATTGTCGTCCTTGCAGAAGAAGAAAACGATGTTGTCAAAGAAACACGTTTGGAGGAGCACATAAGGGATCCGAAAATGGAGCCTGTGCCAGACAACACGTAGGAGGGTAGAGCAAAGGCAATTGTTGCTGATTCACCCTTCACAAAGGCTTTTGCATTGCAGAGGGACCAGGCAAAAGTGGACATTGCCTCCGAGGTGAAAACTGGCAAAGGAAATGGATATTTTTGCCCTGGTGTTGTGGAGATGCTGCTTAAACGATACATGGGTCTCTAACCACTTTGGAGAGGTATTCTGCTTGGTGATCTACACCGATATGTTAGAGACGAAGAGGAAAATACCACCTCTCCTCAAACGGGCAGAGACACCAACTGCCATGTCGAACTCTGGTTTTGTTGGTGAAAAACTCTGTATTACAGAGAAAGCGCCATTTGAGAGCAGCAGAGTTCATACGGATCATGTTCACGTCACTGCATATGTTGAACATGTCAGTGAACACAAACTGCCACTGCAAATCTTGTATCAATCACATCCAGACATAAAGCCACCAAAAGATGATCACCAGGAGAAGTGACAGAACCGAGTATGTAGCTCTGGGGGACACAAAATCCAGACCCCACCCCACACTGTCACCTGTGGGGTCCCCCAGGGGTCCGTACTCGGTCCAACCCTCTTCACCATTTACATGCTTCCCCTGGGTCGTGTCGTCAGCAAGCATGGAATTAATTTCCACTGCTATGCTGACGATACACAACTCTACCTCCGAGTCACTCCCTCTAGCCCCCCCTCTGCCACGGCTGCCCCGCCTCAGCCCCTGCCTGGAGGAGATAGAGGCGTGGATGAGTCAAAACTTCCTGCAGCTCAATGGCTCTAAAACAGAAGCCATTCAAACTGGAACCTCTCATCAACTCTGCTCCTCTCCAATCACCACTGTTTCATTCTTTGGACACACCATTCCCCTCTCTCCCTCTGTCACTAACCTAGGGGTTAAATTTGACCCCCACCTTTCCTTTGACAATCATGTCACCTCCATCTGCAAAACCGCCTTCTTTCACCTCCGTAATATTTCCAAACTGCGCCCCACCCTCTCCCTTCCTGCTGCAGAGAAGCTCATTCATGCTTTTGTCTCCTCCAGGCTGGACTACATTGACATTGACACAAAAACCCCACATCCAAATATTTCAAACCACCCGCAAAATGGCCAAGGCCAAGATCCCAGCTCACAGTGATAAAGAAGAGCCAGACAAAGAGTTTGAAGATCAGGTATAATGTCTTATAGTATCATTTTTTATAATTTATGTTTTCATTCCAGTAGGATAGATTCAGAGAGAGGGATACATGTAATATTGAATTAATTAATTCTTAATCATGAAAAGGTTAATCTATTGTTAATAATTAAATTTACAAGGACAAACCATCATATGTTAGAGAAACATAACATATAATCCAACATTTGTCAAGCCTTCAATTGTTGTAGATGTTGCTATTATGCGCTAATGTGCCCTCTCGGTATCGGACAAAGTTTTTGTCAGAAAAAAAATAAAGTTTTTTTGACAATGCTGAGAACTCTGCTCTAAATTTATACATTATACAGAGAAAAATGTGAACACCGCGTTCCAAATTATTCTGCAAATGACATTTTTCTCTGATTTCTTAAACTGTCAACTCAAATGAGAGTCAGCATCATTTTAGAGTCTTTAACTGGTCGATCATTTAAATGTGGTTGATAACAGTATTTTTTTCAAGAAGAAGATCTTTATTTATATAGCGCCTTTCACAGACATGGTCACAAAGCGCTTTACATGAGACAATTGTACATTCACTCCATACTCGGTGGTGGAAAGCTACGTTTGTAGCTTCAGTTTCCCCTGGGGGAGACTGACAGAGGCGCTTTCGCGACTATACACGTCTGCGCCAACGGACCCTCTGACACCACCATACATTCACTCACACACATCATTCATCCTGGCCTATTGTGCATGTTTTTAGTGGTAGGGGAAACCGGAGTACCCAGAGGAAACCTACGCAGACACGGGGAGAACATACAAACTCCACACAGAAAGGCCACGTCCTGGTGGGAATCGAACCCAGACCTTCTAGCTGTGAAGCGAGAGCGCTAACCGCTACCAATCCACTGTTCCAAATTATTATGCAACTCATCGTTTCCATACATTTTAAAGCTTGTAATTAACTGAAAACGGTCATTTGTTGATTTTGCATACATGCAAGTCTGTCGCCTTTTGGCAAAATTCGGCGTTTTGATCTCGGAAAATGCCATTTTTGTGAATCGTGTAGATCTGCAATAAAACAAATGAGGGGGGGGGGGGGGGGGGGTGTATGTGCCGTGTAACGTGTAAATATACTATGCGCTGGCTGAGGCTTGTAAAATGTTCACTGGTGCTGTTCCGCCAATTACGCCATTTCCCCGTGGCTTCAGCCATAGGAGCCTCAGTGAGTGAGCCCCGCTGCCCCGCGCTCGCTCTCTCGCTCACTCACTTCACCTGGGCAGCGCAACAGCCGCCCGCATCCACCGTTCGTCTACTCACTACCCCGCTCCAACAGACGCACCACTGAGGGCGATGAACCGCATGAGACATCGCGCTGACGCTGAGGTGAAACTTATACTGCTTTATATTACGACAGGTGAACTTTTAGCGAGCGGGAGCAGCTAATGCGTCTGCAAAACAAAGTTACGCCGACACAGCGCGCAACTGTGCAGGAGACTGAGCACCAAACTAATCTAAGTTTTGTGATGCCTGTAGTTTCATATTGACAACAGCCGCGTGAAACAGGAGAACATCTATAAGCTAACCTAACATAGCTACATTTACTGTGAGGCTAAATCCTATGGCTAAAATGAACGTGTCCAAAGAGAATTGCAACTATTCAATATTGCCAAACCATGTGTAAGCTTTTAGTAGC
Source organism: Gobius niger (assembly GCF_951799975.1). Classification (NCBI taxonomy): domain Eukaryota; kingdom Metazoa; phylum Chordata; class Actinopteri; order Gobiiformes; family Gobiidae; genus Gobius; species Gobius niger. Next base: position 2,949,652 of record NC_136873.1, on the reverse strand, counting down.
CTGCTGTAGCCAGAAAAAACAGATACCATTTTATTTAGCATGGTATAGGCTGGCATATTCTGCAGTGTAAGTTATATTTCTATAAATAGTCAATACAAGTTTAAAATCTTAATTATATTAAAAAAGGATCAAATATTGTTACATTTTCGATTTTTAAATAAAGAAAGCCAGTGTCTTCTGATGTACAGACCCCGATTTATAATTTCACATTATGTACAAATCCTTTACTCTGTCCACTCTGTGGTGAAACTGAAGCCATTAGAACTACAGTTCTAAAACAAAAAGAACATTTCGTGTTGAATCAATGTAGTTGTCCATCATATGCACTACAAAAAAGTGGATTGTTTGAGATAATTAATCATAGAATCTACGTGTTCTGTTAAAAAATGCCCGCAAACCACGTGTTCCGCCGCGGCCCCGTGAACTGTAACCTTTCTCACTATATACAGTATGTGTTTGTATGTCTGGTGACTGCGGTCCTCTGTGTGTCCTCCAGGGGGCAGAGTGTGTGACTGCGGTCCTCTGTGTGTCCTCCAGGGGGCAGAGTGTGTGACTGTGGTCCTCTGTGTGTCCTCCAGGGGGCAGAGTGCGGTGCTCTGTTACGGCTTTTCCACCAAGGGGTTGGTTCTGGGCCGGTTCGGTGCTGCGTTAACTTGGTTTTCCACTGGTGCTGCATAGTGACGCAACGCACCCGGAAGCCAGTAGTCACATCAAACATGGATAACCACAACACCTTACTTCTGCTGCTTCTGGCTGCGCAAATACACACAAACATCCAGAGAAGTGCATTTGCTGCGCTTCGTGACGGCAGAAGGAGGTTCACTTTCATTTCTTGCTAAATGGACAAGGTGTAACGTTACATTTACAGTTGCGTGCGCGACTTTACCGTACAGATTGTATTGTGGCTGAGGGCTAGAGAACGAAGGACGCATGCTGTTTGGACGTATCCCCGCTCCTGCTATTGGTGGGATACCATCGTGCCAAACTTTACGCCAACGCAGTTCGTCCAAAACTTCAGTGAGCCGCAAGTCGTTTGCGTTTATCACGGAGCAGGTTGGTCAACGCATGGCCAAGATTAACACAAACTACCGCCTGGCTCTACCCGTGAAGAAACGTGTGGCAATCGCGCTGTGGAAGCTGGCAACTGGAGGGGAATACAGAACAATCAGCCAACTTTTTGGGGTGGGCCTGAGTACTGTATTCAACTGTGTACAGGACTTTTGCAACGCAGCAATTCAAGATCTGTCACCCCAACACATCTCCACACCTGATGCTGCCAAATGGGTCGAGCTCGCCACATTCTTTAAGGCGAGACACGGCAGGTGAAAGTATTGATTTTTCCCGCAGTGGTGGAAGTGAAGATTTGTATCTATTTTCCTCCCTTTACACCTTAGTTTTCATGTCAGATATGAAAATGATGATGTTTATTTTATGATGTTTTGTCTGCGAGGTGGGGGCGACCCGGAAGTAGCTGCTGCGCCGCGTAGAAAGGCCGTCTTTCCCGCGGGTTTTCATTCATAAATACTGACAGATTTTACATCCACGTGTCCTGCTAAGGGGCCCCGTGATGATGCTTTCACCCAAATATGGTATTATTCCTCCTACGATAGGCCAGGTCAGGCCTGGTGCGGAAATGCAGAAGAACGGGCGGCGCATGCGCACTCGCTACAAAACTTCAGGGCTGGTTTTCTCTGAATGAGAGAAGCCGCACTCGGGCAGAGCCTGAGCCCTTATAGAAGCTCCCACAGACTCCAAACTTTACAGTCTGAGACACAACAAGATTCTGAAGGTTTTTTCAGAGGGATTTTTTAATATCTAATTCCTAGCCTGATTTATTCAGCTTTGAAACCAAAAAAACAGGCGGAATTTGAGTTTTTACAGATTTTTTCACTGATGATTAGTTTATTGACTAAACAAAATATTCAAAATCCCCTTTATAAAAAATCTTAGTCACTAATATGTCAATAAATTAAAACCATTTAATCTGGCTCAATTCATTATTTTGATTTCGTTGCCCAAAATATAGGCATTTTTGGCCATTTTAATGCTCAAAATGCCTTATTTTTATGTGAAAACAGAAAAAATGCAATACATTTTTGTCTCATATTTATATCTGTGATGTTCAGCAGAAGTTTCAGATTGACATCTCTACATTTTTTTTTTTTCCCTATTCACCTGCAGTGTCTCGCCTAAAGAACCGCTGGAGAGTGCCACAATGTGTTGGTGCCATAGATGGAAGCCACATCCCCATCATGGCACCTGAGGAGTACCCCCGTGACTATTTTAACAGGAAAGGCAGGCACTCCATTGTTTTACAGGCTGTTGTAGATGGGAAAGGGTTGTTTTGGGATGTGTGTGTGGGATTCATAGGTGACCCAGCTTAGCCCATGCTGCTTAGCCATTTCAGTCAGAGGGCCTCGGATCACCTTGTTTTTAACACTGACATTTTATTGGCAAATAGATTTGTGAAGATGAAATATATACAATAAATATTAATTTGAAGAAAAATGTTGATCCTAATATATACAGATTGTCATTAGCTTTTGGTGATACAATAAACAATAAATATTAAGATTAGAAATGATTTTGTAGAAAAAAAATAAATGTACATATTATCAATTTAGCTTGTGAAAATATCAACAATAAACAAACTGTATAATTATTTGTCCAAAAAGGCTTGCATATATACAAATTGTTTTCTATTTAACTTGTGACTCCAGAACAGCCACAATCCTTCCCATGAATCCAAGCAGAGCCGCTGAATCTGCCTCCACCCGCTGCATTCTCGGCCTGCTCATCTCGAAAAACTTCTCATCCGATTTCTCCATGAATTCAAGAAGGTCATCTTGATCTCGCTTTCTCTTTCCTGTTCACAAACTAACCAAAAATATGCATAATGATTAATTTGGTTGTTTTATGTAATTGAACTATGATATGAAGCTGAAAAACTCTCACATCAAAATATACATAAACATTGTTTGTAAGAAAGACAGAATTGTGACTAGTTGAAGATGCCCATCACTGTTGTCTAAGAACTAAATAAAAGCGGTCTGTCTCCAGAGTGGACAATTAAGGGAAGCATTTAAAATGTACAAAATGTAACCAGAGGTGTGGCAATGTCAAAAGAAGACTGAACCTCCTACATCGTAGTTAGAGCCTTTTGTCTTTTGTTTATCATTGTTTTTCAAAAGTGTCAAACTACGTCGTTGTTCCAAACTGTGGTACATACTGTATACCACAGGTGGTCCTCAGGCTCATCTGTCATTGAATTTAATTGTGATTTGCATAAATATATTACCAAAGGACATATATTTATCCTTTGGGAATGCACAAGTTGTTTGTTTTTTTGGTTTAGACATGGGTTTAAATCCAGTACAGTGAATAAAGAAAAAGCCTGCACAGTTTCTCCAAAAGGACCTTCCTTTAAATCCAGTGCAGAAATAAACAGAGTTGGTTGTAGAAGCCAAAATATTGGCTCAACCAAGTAAGACGAAGAGTAACGTTACTTTAAAATGATTTGTCAATAGAAGTCAAAAGTACTGTGACAGAATACTCCTTACTTCAGAAAAGAATTCAGTGCATATACTTGAGTAAAAGCAATTAATAATACCATCGTGAGTCCAATTTAGGCTTGTTTAAAACCATTTTAAACCTATTTCATTGCTTTAGTCTTGATTTGATCTTTATCTAGGCCTAGTGAGACGACAGTCAAACTTTGTGTGACTTTATGTGAGTTAGTCACGGTATATGCATGTAGTTATTGATTACTCCACTAGAGGGGCGCACGACTACATATAAGCTCGACACACCAGTTTTGACGGGAGTTTTTAGGACTGAATAACTTTTCTTTGTTTTTATTGACCTTATATAACAAGGTGAGGCCAATTGAAAACCAATCCTCATTTACAAGGGCGACTTGGCCTTTGATCACCACATCTGAGCGTAATGTTGGGCTACAGTATTTTAAAACGAGTTGCCAGGACAGCAACAGGCCAACACAAATACTAATACATAAATATATGAAGGTTAATTTGTGTTTTTATTATCAAGGTGTTTTTTATACACTGAATTTATGTATCTGAATTTTTTGCATCCATATTTCACCACCATATTGAAAAAAATTAAGTGTATTTTTTTTCGCTGCTGAAAAAAAAATTCACGTGTATTTTTTTCTCGCTGCTGTAAAAAAGCTGCGAAAAACAGCTGATGAGCAGCCAATCTGGATCTGATCACTGGTGCTGGACCAGGTTGAAAGGAGCAGGCGTTTTTATAGAAACTTACGAATATGCGTGTTAGCTTAGCGCTCACTCATTTCAATGGGTTAGCCTAGCCTAGCGGCGTCCATTGGTTTACATGAACCAGTTAGCATTGGACATTGAGCTGTTGTTTCTCCTAAAACATTCAACACAACTAAATGATCCCAAGCTCAACTGTATATGTACTGTGAGAACAGTGCATTCATTCATTCACTCTGAACACACAACGTTATAACGGGGTCAACATCGGACCTTCCAGACGCCGAAGGTGGGCCCGGTGTTCCCCGACTGCGGGTCTCGCTCATAGACATGTTATGGCTGCACGTCTTCATGCGCCCGACAGTCCTGCTGTAAGCTTCACTACCACAGCCGGCCCGGTACGCGCGGATAATGGAGCAACAAGCGGCAATAACATGTCATTGAGCGAGACCCGCAGTCGGGGAACACCGGCCCGCCTCCGGCGTTTAGAAGGTCCGATGTTGACCCCGTTATAACGTTGTGTGTTCAGAGTGAATGAATGAATGCACTGTTCTCACATACACAGTTGAGCTTGGGATCATTTAGTTTTGTTGAATGTTTTAGGAGAAACAACAGCTCAATGTCCAATGCTAACTGGTTCATGTAAACCAATGGACGCCGCTAGGCTAGGCTAACCCATTGAAATGAGTGAGCGCTAAGCTAACACGCATATTCGTAAGTTTCTATTAAAACGCCTGCTCCTTTCAACCTGGTCCAGCACCAGTGATCAGATCCCAGGCTTCCACAATGAATGCATTTAGTTTTACAGTTTTATTCTGGGTTTAAGTGAGAACTTTTAACTCTAGTTTGACGTTTGGATGCAGCCAGTTTCCTCCTTGGCTGCGCTCTGGGAGCTCACGATCTGATTGGCTGCCCATCAGCTGTTTTTCGCAGCTTTTTTACAGCAGCGAAAAAAAATACACTTTTTTTTTTTCAGCAGCGAAAAAAAATACGCTGAATTTTTTTTTCAGCTGAATTTTTTTTTCAGCAGCAAAAAAAAATTAACCGAATTTTTTTTTCACTGAATTTGTTTTCAGCAGCGAAAAAAAAAACACTGAATTTTTTTTTCAGCAGCGAAAAAAAAATACACTTAATTGTTTTCAATATGGTGGTGAAATACGGATGCAAAACATTCAGATACATAAATTCAGTGTATAAAAAACACCTTGATAATAAAAACACAAATTAACCTTCATATAAATACTACTTACTATAGTTTAGGAGAATAACGGTGTCTTTGGCTAAAATAAACTAATCGTCCCTGCTAGCTGACCACAAACCACGGAGACAGTTGGTTTCCTCCACTGTCCACTGCTTTGGCTTCTCCATTTGTTTTGAAAAATAGTCCGGAGACTTTAAAAATGCCGGGTGTCTGTTGTTTTCCTGGAAGAAAGCCACGCCCCCGGCACCCGACGTCACTAGTGCTCGTTTCTCGGTCCAGCTCTTAACTGGTGCTCACTCGGCACCAGTCTCTGGGACCATGTCCGGTCACACGGCCCAGCCCCGATCTGGTCAGGCGGCCCGGTCCGGTCAGATGGCCCCGGTCAGGCGGCCTGGCCCCGGTCCGATCAGACGGCCCAGCCCCGGTGCGGTCAGGCAGCCCGGCCCCGGTCCAGTCAGACGGCCCCGGTCAGACGGCCCGGCCCCGGTCCGGTCTGGCGGCCCGGCCCCGGTCCGGTCTGACGGCCCGGCCCCGGACCGGTCAGACGGCCCCAGTCAGGCGGCCCGGCCCCGGTCCGGTCTGGCGGCCCGGCCCCGGTCCGGTCTGACGGCCCGGCCCCGGACTGGTCAGACGGCCGGGACTCGTCGCTCGACTCTGCCGTAAATTCTGTCCTTCTCAGTTTTCACGGCCGAATAAACTGGACTCGGCTCCGACTCTGAAAAACAAAACGACATCATTTCACTGAGAATAACTGTCAGATCAAACCAGCTCTGTTGTAAACTGTCGGGGGGGTTCCTCAGGGCTCTGTACTCGGACCCCTGTTGTTCTCATTATACATTAATGACCCGCTAAATATTTGGACACTGACAGGAAGTGACATAGAAAGGTTCATCTACAATATTTTTACAGCCGTCAAAGAAGTGACACGAAAAGCCGCTCACGTGAGATTAAAGAAGTGTTTCTTAAACACAATGGAAAAAATAAACAAATTAATAAAATTCAACTAATCCACTGAGGAACCTCCTCTTCACCTTCTCCTCCTCACCCTCTCCTCCTCACCCTCTCCTCTTCACCTTCTCCTCCTCACCCTCTCCTCCTCACCTTCTCCTCCTCACCTTCTCCTCCTCACCCTCTCCTCCTCACCTTCTCCTCTTCACCTTCTCCTCCTCACCTTCTCCTCCTCTCCTCCTCACCTTCTCCTCTTCACCTTCTCCTCCTCACCCTCTCCTCCTCACCCTCTCCTCCTCACCTTCTCCTCCTCACCTTCTCCTCCTCACCCTCTCCTCTTCACCTTCTCCTCCTCACCCTCTCCTCCTCACCTTCTCCTCCTCACCCTCTCCTCCTCCCCATCTCCTCCTCACCTTCTCCTCACCTTCTCCTCCTCACTTTCTCCTCCTCACCTTCTCCTCCTTACCCTCTAAACACGTGGTGAGAAAGATGTCAAATGAAAATGTAAAATGTAATAAACCAAAGTGAAGTCTAAATCAGATATTACACGCACAGGAAGTGAACACTCCGGCACAGGAAGTGAACACTCCGGCACAGGAAGTGAACACTCCGGCTCAGGCTGAGGCTGAAGTGAATCGATCATAACATCTGACCTGTAGTTTCCTGTCTGAGCGCCGTGGTTTTCAGTGGAAAATATGAGGCGTGTTTTATTAAAACCACAGCAGTGACAGAGCGAGCACACGCTGACCACACGCTGACCACACGCAGAGTTTCACACCGCGAGCCCTCGCTTTCAGCTCAGGATATGCTTAATATCTGTGCAGCGCCATCAAAGGTCACATGATTCACAAAGGCGTCGTGTGCGATGACCGGGACGCTCTGTTTCACACTTGTCCATTTTGATTTGGTGGTTCAGGCTGCAGTAGGTCAAGGTCAAGGTCAAATTTATTCATAAAGCACATTTATAACAACTATCGCTGCCCAAAGTGCTGTACACAGGCAATGCAAAGTTTCAACAAAGTTAAAATGCATTACATAACAAATAACAGCAATAACAATAACCACCAAAGAAAATCCGGCTCAGCTTGTGTTGAAGGCCAGTGCAAACAGATGGGTCTTCAAAAGCCATTTAAAAACATTCAAAGACTGAGCTGTTAAAGCTCAAGGGAAGACTGTTCCAAAGTGTGGGCGGCGCAACAGCAAAAGCTCGGTCACCCCTAGTTTCATTTGTGATCGCGGAACAACCAGCAGCATTTGATCTGCTGACCTCGTCGTCCTCTTTGGGACATAAACAAACAGAAGCTCTGACGGGGCCTTTCCATTTAAACACTTCAAAACAATCAGTAGGATCTCAAACTGGATCCTGCAGCTCACTGGGAGCCAGTGCAAAGAGGCCAGAACAGGAGTTATAGGCTCATATTTCCGTGAGCAGGGGCGTCGGACTAGGGGGGTAAAGGGTACTGAGTACCCAGGGCCCAGAGCAGGGTAGGGCCCTCAAAAATGCTGCAGAAAGTGTTCTGTATTGTACTTTCTAAGTTTCCTCATAATTGATACTATAAGAACTGAACAACCGGGCTGAAATACAATGGTGGCTATGCAGAATTTTGCACAAACAATAATGATGGATAATATCTCAGGGCCCTGACACCCCTTTAAAAATGTGCCAAATGGTTCAGCCCACACACCAGTGTTCAGCACCAGCTTCAACTCAGCAGTGACTTTGATGAGGTGGATTCTGTAATGAATGACACAGAGCTGAGAAAGACAGATCTTAGTCTGGCCTCGCTCTAATGTGCTTTTATTTAACACTCGCCTGTTCTAGCAGAGCTTAGAGGAAACTTTCTGTCATAAATGACAGTTAAACATGAGGTGAGGCGAGTCCTGCCTCTGCCTGCGCTAAGTCAGAGACAGAGCTGCTTCTCTCCTCTTTTTAACCTCTAAAGTTTCTCTTTCCTCATATTTATTATAATTGAGTCATCAGGCTAATACAGTGACAAAGCCACAGGTCGTGCACGCTATTTTCGTCAAATTAATGATGCTAATTAGCCGCGCGCATTTGGATTCACGCATTATAAATGCGCAGCTTTGGAGACGAGTCAACCTGGTTCTAGTGAAAGGTGGAGCTCGAGCCGTTTAGCCTATTCCAACATAACTTTATAGAACAACAATTTACTGACAATTCACTTAAAGGCTTCAAATATGGTGAGACTAAATCAGACTGAAGCCCTTGAGTTTTTTGTTCAGGCCTGTGGCCACAGAGACATCATATTATCATCATTTTTTTGTAAAATAGCATTTTAATGCCTATTTTAAATTCACAAATGTGTTATTCTCAGCACAAATATCCCATGTCCCTGGTGCAGTCGTCCTGTTTAATGTGATGCTAATAATCATTATGCTCTACCTAAAACTAGCCATTTCAATTGGCCCAATGAAAGTAGAATATTCCACCCAAATCTAAATATCTGTCACTACAGGATTAAAGGTTGTTCCATTTCTGTAACTGAAGCCAAATCAGATGCAATTTCAAGTCAAACATTGACTTGAAACAAACAAGCAAGAAAACAAACAATAAAACAAACCATGACCTCAGTACCTATTGGATTGGATCTGTGTTTGTATATGAAGCACTTTTTTTGGCCAACCCATTTCTTCACTTAGTTAAGGTATTTATAATAAAGTTATAATAGAATATAAATGAACTGCACTGTCAAACCACTAAACCACTGTTATGTGATCAAAGAACATAGAATATGAAATGTGAATTTTATATGGGGGGGTTTGTACCCAGGGCCCAGAATTTGGTGCTACGCCCCTGTCCGTGAGTAAGCGTGCATGGACCAGCTGCAGGCGATGGATGGAGGCCTGGGATAATCCATTGTACAAAGAATTACAGTCGTCCAACCGGCACGAGAAAAGGGCCTGGACCACACGCTCTAGGTCAGCGTGTGGTAGGTAAGGTTTTACTTTGCTTAGGCGTAACTGGTAAAAGACAACTTTTACTACCGAACTGATCTGCTGATCCAACTTGAAGGAGGTGTCAATAATCACACCCAGATTTCTGACTGCTCTGACAGTGGTGACTCAGAGGGCCTAAAAGAGAAGGATCAGAAGCACTTCCAAACATTACAACCTCGTTTTAGATTCATTTAACTTTAAAAGGTTTAGAGCCAACCACTGTTTGACTTCCTGTGTCGGAGGAAGGCTGTGCCTTTGATGCCCACACAGTCCTTGAGTTGTGAGAGTAAAATTTGGTGATCCACAGTGTCAAAAGCGGCGGATAAATCCAAAAGCAAAAGAACAGTGGAAAAACCAGAATAAAGGGATAAAATAAGATCATTAAAAACTCTTAAAAGTGCTGTTTCAGTGCTGTGACACATTTTAAAACCAGACTGAATTTTTTCCAAAAGGCTATTAGCTTCCAGGTAGTTTTGGATTTGCACGTTGGCCAATTTCTCCAATATTTTAGACAGAAAAGGGAGCTTTGAAATGGGCCTATAGTTAGATTGCACTTCACGGTCTAGGTTGTGTTCTTTTTTTTTTTAATATTTTATTTTTTTATTTTTCAAATTAAACAGACAAACAAACAAACAGGCTCAGATGCAGTTATTGACAGTTGTTTACAGTCATATTTAGTACAGCAGTAGGAGGAAAGTTCGCTATTTCAGGAACACAATTGGTCTACTGTATTTTAGTTTTTTCAAAATGACTTAAAAATGGGTTCCAAGAACGGAGAAACGTGTCCATTTGACTAGTACGGAGTTTTTCCATTTGTATTATGGATAACATGTCAGTGACCCATACCTGAAAGGAAGGCGGAGTGGGAGACTTCCATTCCTTCAGGATCAGTCTCTTGGCAACTATCAATCCCAGGTCCAATGGTTGCCGCATTATAGTTGGAATTGTCCTTGTTATTTGTGAGCAGCCAAAAATAGCAAGTCCGGGCTCAGGCTGGAGGGGCCTCTGATATGCTTTGGAGTACCAGTCAAATATTTTGGACCAAAAGTTTGTCAAGGAAGAGCAGGCCCAAAAAGTATGGGACAGTGTACCCTCTGACATATTACACCTGTCACACACTGGGGAAACTAATGGATATATTCTATGTAATCTAACTTTGGAATAGTGTAAGCGATGGACAATCTTAAATTGAATTAATTGGTGCCTACTGTTTATAGAACAGGAGTGAATATGAGACAAACAGGTGTTCCACATGGATTCAGACAGTTCCACACCTAGTTCCTCTCTCCAAGTATCCCTAGTTTTCACAGTGTGCGCTATAATACAATCATCAAATAGACGTACAATTCTTGAAATGAGACACTTGGAGAAAGGAGGGCTCTTACAAATATCATAAATTTCATGCTCCAGGGGCAGATTTTGAAAATCTTCAATTTTTGATTGGATGTAATGTCTGACCTGTAAATACCGAAAGAAATGGGAATTAGAGAGATTATATTTTTCTTTCAGTTGGTTGAATGATGCAAATTTACCATCAATGTACAGATTATTAACTGTGACCAAGCCCTTCTTCCTCCAATCATGGTACGATATGTCATGCCAGGGAGGCAGAAAACAATGGTTAAAACATATAGGTGTATGTACCGATGTATTCGGGAGTTTAAGAAAGCTCCTAACCTGGTTTAAAACTCTTACTGATTGTTTTACCACAAAGCATAAATTCTTATAGGATCCTGGCTTTTCAAACTTTGAAAATAACATAGCTGGCAATGAAGAATTATTTATAGAGTTGGCCTCCAACTTAAGCCATAAAGGGGTTGTAGGTGTCTGATTATCAAGGGATCCCTGCTGCCAGAACATTAAGGCCCTAACATTGGCAGCCCAGTAATAGTGTTTAAATACAGGCAGGCCCAACCCTCCCTCTAACCTAGACTTCTGCAAGTGCGCCTTTGAAATTCTTGCATTTTTGCTATTCCAAATATAGGACAGGACAATTGAGTCCAAGTCTTTAAAAAAGGCCGCGGTGAGATAGATGGGGAGATTTTGACATAAGTACAAAAATTTGGGGAGGGAGATCATTTTAATTGAGTTTATGCGTCCAACCATTGAAAGAGGAAGAATTTTCCAACATTCAATATTTTGTTTTAATTTTGAAACAAATTCTGCAAAATTTAATTTAAATATTTGTTTTGGATCCTTTGGTATAGTCAAACCAAGGTAGGTGAAATGATCATTAACTATTTTGAATGGAACACTTTGTAAAAAACCTGATGAGTAAGTACTGGAAAGAGGCACAAACTCACTCTTTGAACAGTTGATCGTGTATCCTGATATTTTACCAAAAGACTCGATCAACTCCAGAAGAGGTGGAATTGATTTTTCAGCATTATGTAAATACAGTATTACGTCGTCAGCATATAAACTGATGAGTGTTTCTACACCTCCAACCTGAAGCCCCTTCACCTGTGGATGCTCTCGTATTCTTACAGCAAGAGGCTCCAGTGCAATAGCAAAGAGCGCCGGAGACAATGGACAGCCTTGCTGAACCGAGCGCTGCAAAAAAAATGGGGCTGACCGATCGCCATTCGTCAAAACAGAACAGCATGGTTTTGCATACATCAGTTTCACCCAAGAGATAAAAGTTTCCCCGAATCCAAACCTGCGCAGTGACTCAAACATGTAAGGCCACTCGACCTGGTCAAAAGCTTTGTGTGCATCTAGGGACAAAATAGAGGCACCTTTGGTACCACTAAAATCAGAGTAAATAGCATTGAGGAGCCGTCTGACATTAGAAAAAGAGAGTCTGCCAGGAATAAACCCTGTCTGGTCAGGATGGATGAGAGAAGCCAAATATTTGTTCAATCTAGTAGCCAAGATTTTAGTAATTACTTTGCGATCAAAGTTTTGAAGCGCAATTGGCCTAAAGCTTGCAGGATCAGTTTCATCTCTGCCCTTTTTTAAAATCACAGAAATGTTTGCTTCATAAAGGGTTTTTGGCAAGTTTTCATTATTTTTAGAATTATGCATCATCCTAAGCAAAAGTGGTGCAAGAATATCACAAAACTTCTTATAGAATTCTGCGCAGTAACCATCGGGTCCAGCAGCCTTACCTGATGGAAATGACTTTATGGCATTGATTACTTCCTGCAGAGTAAAGTCTGAATCAAGAAATTTTGTGGCAGCATCACTCAATTTGGGCAATGATGTAGAGTCAAAGAAATCATTCAGATTAGATTGTGATACATTGTTTTTGGAGGAGTAAAGCTCAGAGTAGAACTGACTGAAACGATGGTTTATGTCAGCAGGATTAGTTAGAAGAATGCCTGTTTTAGACTTAATACTACGAATTGCTCTTGAAGCCTGGGCACCTTTAAGCTGTTGTGCTAACAGTTTACCAGGTTTATCTCCAAGCTCAAAATGTTTCTGCCTCAATTTCAAAAGTAAATTCTTAACTTGGCCACTCATAATACCATTGTATTCATATTTAAGCTTCAATATCTCTTTGTAATGATCCGGCGATTTAGAATTTTGGTAAGTTCTTTCCAAAATAGGAAGAGTGTTGTTAATTTCAAGCAATCGCATCTCTCTCTCTCTTTTAATGGCTGAGGTGTAGGAGATTATATCACCACGCAAAACAACTTTTAATGTTTCCCATAGGGTCGAGTCAGAAACTTCACCCTTATCATTTAATTCTATAAAATCTTCCAATTTAGAGGTTATATTCTTAACAAAGTTATCATCGCTTAGAAGGTTTGGGTTAAAACGCCAGGAATAAGTTTGTTTTGGTAGGGAAATATTTAATGATATTGCTAAGGGGCTGTGGTCAGAGATCAAAATAATATGATATTTGGAATTGGTGATTTGAGAAATAAGGTTGGAGCTAGTCAAAAAGTAATCAATTCTACTGTAGGATTTGTGAACATTTGAGTAAAATGAATACTCTTTATTTGTAGGATGCTGAATCCTCCAAATATCTACCAGATTCCTAGTTCTCAAAAGGTTGTTTAGAAGCTTTACAGATGCAATTTCAGGTGCTGGTCGTGTAGATAATCTATCCAAAAAAGGATCCAGATAGCAGTTAAAATCCCCGGCTATTATTATGTTTGAGTCACTATGGTCTGGAAGCAGATTAAAAACCTTTCTGAAAAAATTGGGCTCGTCCGTGTTTGGACCATATATATTAAGCAGGGTTAATGGAAACGAGTTTATAGTACCAGAGACCAATATATATCTACCAAGAGGGTCATTGTTAACAGAAGTTACCTGAAATGGGATATTTTTTCGAAACAATATTGCCACACCCCGGGCATGTGAGGTAAATGGCGATTGATACATCTGAGATACCCAATTACACTTCAATCTATGTTGCATAGCTGTTTTGATATGGGTCTCTTGTAAAAAAATAATATCCGCAGAAAGAGATTTTAGATGTTTAAAAACCTTTCCCCTCTTGACTGCACTACCAAGTCCTTTCACGTTCCATGAAATCAGTTGTAAATCTCTGCCTCCTACATACATTTTACCTTGTACTTGAGTCATTTTGAAAAAATGCGAAATAATACAAATTCTGTTGTAATATCAAAAACAAGTGAGTAAAACATGTGCATCTGAGCCGAACAACAACAACAACAACACAGTCCCACAAACACCCCGCCTCCCTAACCTCCGCGTCCCCCGAACCTGACGCGTATCTTCCCCTCTTAACCAAAACAGGAGCTGCTGGACAAATGGTAGGCCCCATCTAAGTAGCGCCCCCCACCACAACATAAAATAAAATAAAGGTTGAAAATTGAAAGCTACGTAACACCTTTGAAAACAAAGTAAAATACGCCTTTAAGAGAAATTGTCCTTCGCCCTGGTGTATTAGTAATGGTTATGTCCGGGCAGTCATTTGTTGACACGCAGTTCGAAGAATGGTGAACAGTGTGGCGCATTTAACACAGAAGCACGAACACGCTCACCTTGAAGAGAACCTCAACATTTTCGTCACATTCTTTAACCATCTGCCAAAGCGCTACGTTTCTTCCGCAAACGAGCCGCTTCAGCTGCCGCTGGATCGTTGAAAACCTCCGGTGCATCCTCCTCTTCATCCCAGTAAACATGAAGCCTGGCCGGGTAGCGCAGGTGATGTTTAACTCCTCCGTCTCTCAGGGCTTTCATCACGTCTCGGAAGGCACGGCGTTGGCTCATCACTTCGTTAGTATAATCTGGGGAGATCAGAACTTTGCTTCCTTTGTACTCCATTGACTGTGCCCTGGCGAGGCGTAGAATCAGCTCTTTCACCTGAAAATGATGAATGCGAGCCATGATGGTGCGCGGCTTGCCACCCGCCGCTGGTTTGGGTTGTAGAGAGCGATGCGCACGGTCAACTTTAACTGGGTGTGGGAAGTGCTGTTTACCCAGCAGTTCAGGAATAAGTTTGGAAACAAAATCAGTTGGTCTTCCATCTTCTGAATCTTCTTTTATACCAACAATTTTGATGTTGTGTCTGCAGGACCGTGCTTCTAAATCCAGTAGTTTGGTTTGAAGCTGGCTGGCGTACCTTGTTAAATCTTCACACTTGGCTTCGAGCACTTCCACACGCTCCTCAAGTACGCTGGTCGTTTGCTCTTGACTGACCATGCGGCTTTGGAGGTCAGTTTGCACAGAAAGCACAGTCTGAAACTTGGTGTCAAAAGCATCAAAGCGTTCATCGAGTCTCCCCAGAATCGTCTCTGACATTCCCTTACACATTTCCTTGCACATCTCGTATATGTGGGTTTTGTCATCTGAGGTGGTAGCCGGAGGTTTAGCAGAGAGCTCGCCGGAGCGGCTATCGCTAGTGCTAGCCCCGCTAGCATTAGCACCGCTGATGTATCCATCGATGGTCTTGGTCTTCCCATGAGGGTTTCCTTTCGGTGGCATTTTTAAATTAGCGAAGTTCAACAGATGAGATAGACGAGTGAGCAAAAAATATCAGCTCTTGGACAGTTTTATCGAGGTGTTAGGTAATTTTGCATAAGTTGCGGTGGAGAGCACAAGCTAAGCACGTCTACATCCTACGCATGCGCACTAGCGCCCCCTAGGTTGTGTTCTTTTAACAGAGGCTGCACAACAGCATGCTTAACAGCATTTGGGACACAACCTGACGTCAATGAGGAGTTTATAATAATGTTCATTATATAAGGCCCAACCACATCAAAGGCATCTTTCAATAATTTAGGAGGAAGGCAATCAAGTGGACCATCAGAGGGTGTTAACTGGTGCACAATATTTGACACATCATCTAAACCAGGGGTCACCAACCTTTTTGAAACCAAGAGCTACTTCTTGGGTACTGATTTATGCAAAGGGCTACCAGTTTGATACACACTTAAATAAATTGCCAGAAATAGCCAATTTACTCAATTTACCATTAACTCTATTTTATTATTAATAATTAATGATAGTTATCCTTGTGGAAACACTGGTCATCTTAATGATTTCTCACAATAAATATACATAGTAACAGATAAATATCAATATGCAACACTTTATTTTTATATTTTCTCTAAGTGCACATTTTTCAAATGATCACGTCTAAGACAGTCTTGTGAAATCACAATATCCCATTTTAACTAGCTAGCCACTAACATTTTTTAACAAATCATGAATCACTTTGCACCATGTTTGTACAAATAATAACTCATGTAAAATACAAAAGTCAACTCTCAAATCTTTAAATAAATCATGTCACACTTTGAACTGGACACCAAATCTGTTTCTTTGTCAGTTAGTGGGAAGCCTGGCGTTGCATGCTGTTATCTAGTGTGTTGTACTCTGGTGTGTAACTTGACACTGCAACTCTGAGTGAGTCTTGCAGATGTGCATCAGTGAGGCGTGTTCTGTGTTTGTTCTTGATGAAGTTCATGTCAGAAAAGGCTGATTCACAAAGATAAGTTGAACCAAACAGGCTTGCAACCTTCATAGCTGCTGCGCATACACCACAGTACTTTTCAAAGGTTTGGTGCAGCCTGGTGGGCTTTGAGGTGGAGGTCATTTTGCAGTGTTACAATTTCAATCTCCACCTGTTCAGCATCCAGGCTGAATGTTGCACTCAGCTGCTCAGCAATGCACGATATGTCCACTTTCATGAAAGGATTAGAAATGAACGACACACATGGCTCAAGCTGATCCAGGTCACAAAGCCTGTTCTCAAACTCTTGCCCAACTCTGTTTATGACCTGAGAGTACTTTTCTGCAACTTTGTCAAAAGCCTCAGATGCAGAAGCATTGTCTTTCAGCACCATCTGCACGGAGGGAAAGTGCAGCACTGTTTTTCTCTGTAAATGCACAGAGAAAAGGTTCATCTGAGCTTTAAATGCATTTAAAGCACTTATCATATCGGCGACAGTTTTACCTTTGCCTTGCAGCTCACAGTTCAAACTGTTCAGTTTTCCAGTAATGTCCGTTAAAAATGCAAGGTCAAGTATCCACTCAGTGTCCTCCAGCAGCACAGTGTCCTCACCTCTGGACTGCATGAACTCTTTGATTTCACCCAAAAGTGACAAAAAACGTTGCAAAATTCGTCCCCTGCTGAGCCATGGGATTTCTGTGTGTAGTAGCAGGTCACCATATTCAGCTGACAGCTCCTCCAAAAGTACCTTGAATGTTCTGTGCTGTTTAGCTCTGGAGTGGATGCCGTTTATGATCTTCACGACGGGAGTCATTACGTGCTCAAAGCAGATCACTTTTGCCGACTCGTCACACTGGATGCTGAACCACCGGCACCTCGCCAGATCACGGTCCAGCTGGTCGGTCAAGTTCCCAGACATCGCCGACACTCTTCTTATCATTGTAGTTGCCCCGAGTTGAACATCGGAGAGACTGGAGAGTACATAGGTTCCATACTTCTCGTCTTCAAGCACAGTTTTAGCAATTTTCCTCATTGCTTCTTTGACAACATCCCCGTCTGTAAATGCCTTCTTTTTCTTCATCAAGAATTGCGTAGCTCTAAACGAGGCTTCGGTTGCTTTTTGGGAGTTTTTAGCCGGTCTAGTGAAAAAAGACGGCTGTTTGCACAAAGCTTTAACTCGCCGGCCTCTTCTGCGCGCAGTGCGCTGCCCGGTGGGGTTAGCATGGTAGCCTGTGTGACGCGCAGTGCGCTGCCCGGTGGGGTTAGCATGGTAGCCTGTGTGACGCGCAGTGCGCTGCCCGGTGGGGTTAGCATGGTAGCCTGTGTGACGCGCAGTGCGCTGCCCGGTGGGGTTAGCATGGTAGCCTGTGTGACGCGCAGTGCGCTGCCCGGTGGGGTTAGCATGGTAGCCTGTGTGACGCGTAGTGAAATGTCTCTCCACATTGTGCCGCTTTGCTATTGCCACAGTTGCCCCGCAAATCAAACACACGCAGGATCCTTTCACAGTGGTAAAAAAAAACTCGACCTCCCATTCGTCGTGAAACTGATATGTTCTCTTTCTTTTGGGGTAACTCTTCTCCTCATATTCGCTGCTTCGCCGCTTGTTTGTAAGAGCGCAACAAATACAATACTGACCTTTGAACTATACTAGGTCAGAGTTCATTTATATTAAACACAAAAAACACTTTACATTTTAAGTGTTTATATATATATATATTGTCATTTGTAAGTTACATGTAAGTGTGATTTCAACAAGAATACCTAAATAATAACATTTACAAAATAGAGGCAGCTCACTGGTAAGTGCTGCTATTTGAGCTATTTTTAGAACAGGCCAGCGGGCGACTCATCTGGTCCTTACGGGCGACCTGGTGCCCGCGGGCACCGTGTTGGTGACCCCTGATCTAAACACACAAGCTCAAAGTGCTCATGGCAGAACAGACAGGGCCTTGCAGCAGTGCTGCAAGTGATCGGGAAAATAAGCACCTTCAGGGCGAAACAAGACCGGTTCGCCCTGTCGGTGCTTATTTTCCCGATAATGACCAGCGTTCTATACATTATCCCGCTTATTATACGGCCATTTGCCAACTGAACACACACAACATAAACTTCGTACGCTTTTATGAAGGCCGAAAGGTTTATTTAATGACTTCCGCGACAAATAGTTCCCAAAAGTTTGCGCGTTGCGCTGCAGCGTTTGGCTAGGCTAGAAGCAGCAAGGCTAGCAGCTAGCCTAGCTACTTAGCTGAAGGCGCAGTCGGAGGAATGGTGGTGAATCTTTGGGTAAATTTAAAGTCAGACTCACGCTAACTTCACGAGCAATTCCCCGACTTCTCTCTCAGTGACGGGACAGATAGTGTCGCTACTACGTACGTGCGGAGTGATATGAAAGCACCAACTCCGTTGCCATTGGCAGCGTCATTATTTTTTTCAGAGGTTCTTTATCAGAAAATAATGACCGGTAGAACGTTGGGAAATCCCATTCAAATCAACGGAGCTTCTACTTACGTTGTGAAGAGTCGTATAATAAAATCGAGTATTCACCCAGACCATGGTATAAGGACAAATAAAGCGTTAAAGCTGGGGCACTTGAATCTTGTGTTACCAGGCAGAATTCAAATTGTAACTCCCGCCCCCCTACTCTGCGCAACTGCGCACCTCCCTGATAGTCCCTCCCAGTCTCCACCTCTTTGGTAGTGCACGATATCACGCACGAGAGCTGTACGTGCACACGCATACGTTGTTGACAGTCCGAAGTTGCATCTAAGGATCCCCACGTTCATATTTTGTTGCTGTAAATAAATGTCGTCGTCACAGGTACGTGTTTTATTTACTCTAATTATGAAATACTCATTTATGTTGGTAAGCTGTAATATCGCCATATATTATACAAAGATTTAACAAAAATCTAAATGCAAAAAAAAAAAAGCAGACAAGATCGTATGTGAAAACTTTGCTAAGCTAATATTTTTCCAACTGAATCAAGCTCGTCTGTAACAATACGAGAATTGTGGAGTTTCTAAAACGATTGTCGGTGGTCTGTCATGAATAGGTTGACGAGATTTTCACTGATCAACCCTCTACAAGTAGAGGTCAGGGCAGAGGTGGCCTTGGACGAGGGGCTGGCCGAGGCGGAGGACGAACTGGCCGAGGCGCTGGACGTGGGGCTGGCCGAGGGCTTGGCCGAGGTGCTGGTCGAGGGGCTAGAGGCCGGGGAGCAACCACAGGTGTAGCCAGAGGACGAGACCAGGGACGCGGAGAAGATCGTGGGGGAGAGGATGGAGAGGAAGATCAACTGGGAGACGCTGACATGCAGCGAGTTGAACAACTACAGAACCGGAGGAGAGAAGTTGAAGAGGTAGCGTCCACATTTTTATCATCTGAATTGGTCATGTAATTGTAATATTTTTTGTAAGACGACAAAAGTAACGACCCAATTACCATTGCAGCATAAGCAGAGAAATTACTTGAGTAACATATAATGGGTCAATTTTATACAGCGTGTATAACAAAAAGCTGAATGTACAGTATCTTTTTACTACTGTAATCTGCCAAACCTAAAATAAGTAGTCTTTATATTTACAATCAATACTAGATTAGAGAAAAAATGTATGTAATGACATGTAAAGTTTAAACTGTAATTCAATTATGCTTTTATGAAGATTTTACAAAATAATTGTCATGTTTGCAGGCCAGAATTCAATCCCTCAATTTGGAGCAATGTCAGGATCTTCTCATGAGGTGTCTGCGCAGAGAGCCTGGACTCCTGTTTGACATTCTGGCTGAGGATAATCTAGCAGCTGTTCCCCATGCACCTCAACTGCCTCACTGGTGTGTCTGTGGAAGATGCAGGGAGATGCCAACAGACATTGAAAATAAGTGCTGCAATCAAGAGCCCCAGCACTGTATCTCACAGCTGCCTCACATGGAAGCCTACATCATTGAAGAAGGCGGCCTTCGGTTAGCTCGGAGGCTTTGGAATGACATCAGAGCACGTGAAGACCCTCCCGATCCAGGAGAGGATAACAAACAGTACAGATTTGCAGCCTATCGACAGTATTGTGCTTGGCAATTTGGAGCACTTGGGCAATTGAACCGACGCGTTATACCCAGCTGTGTTGTGTGGCGCATTAGAGATAAATTTCCTGACCCACACCATCAGTATGTGGGTTTCATACCACGTAGACTGTGATTGTTTTAAAATGTCATGATTCACTTTTGCCATCATTCCTAATTTGATTATTTAGCTCAATTGTTCAAACATTTTAAATAAAAAAATACCACGAATGTTTACAGTCCTTTATTAGAGTTAAAATATGCATATATTTTAAACACAGGTGCTATTCTTGAAGAAATCCGCCACTTCACTTTTGCATTGCTTGCCCTAAAGAGAAAAGAAAAAGTATTAGCAAACCAGCCGAAGTAGGCAATTCATTACCGTCACATTTACTACATTTTGAAGTGCCTGTACTTTTGGGAGTAGTTTTATCACAGTACATTTTCACTTGTGCAGTATGTTGGGGGTAATGCATTATGAAAGTAACGAGTTACAAAAATATATTCCTATGGTACTGAAAAAGTAATATAACATTACTTTCACCAAAAAATTGAATGTATTACATTTGTAAAGGTGTATTCACTAATGTAGAATATATAACACTGCACTTGTGTGTGTACTATTATTTTGAAGTAACGTTACCCTTACTGAAGTGTGTAGAGTACCCAACATACTTAAAGAAGTATTGACTACAACTCCAAACAAGCTACTCCAACTGACATTTTTTTAATTTACTCCCAAACAAAGACTTGAAAGCAACATCACTCCGGTTATTTCTAATATATCCTCATTCAACATAAGCATACCAAGGCCACGGCTGAGTTGAGTTTGTAACAACTCCTCGTTGGTTGGACGTGGAACTCCGGGGAGAAGTCCTAACCGCCGTGGGTCATCTGGTCTCAGTCTCCTCTTTGCTGGCATGCCTTTCCCTGAAGAAACCCGACACAACAGGATGGCCCTCTGTAGATCTGGGATGTACCCATAATCCTTTTCCACTTTCACAGGGTACATACTCCACCGCCGTGACTTCTTGTTAAAAAGAAACTTGTACCTATTTTGATGACAAAGTTACATACAACTTTATTAGTGAAGATTAATGGGTAGACATTTTAAAGTAAACAAAGTAAAGTTAAACTTACTCCAATGAGCCGTCAGCATTTCTTTTGAGTGGTCTGTGAACATGATGATTATAATCCAAACCAGCCAGGTGTGTCCGTGCTCTGTAGACTGGCCAAACAAAGTAGAATCTTTTTCCAGCATACATAAGAATGTGATTGTGAAAAGATTCCAGCTCAGCAGTGGATCTAGAAACAAAAACACAGCATTATTTTTATGTTCACACTTCAGTGTCTGCAATATAATGTAAATATATATATATAGATATATTATTATTATCATTGTGATAGAGAACAGAGCACAAAACCACGATACGCTGACATGGAAACACATACCTAAAACAGAGGAACTTCTCAACCTCTTTCAGCCACCTCACTTTCAGAACGATTTCAATCAGTGCTTCATGTGCCACTGATCCTTTGCTAATCCAAACTTTGTCTCGTTCTTCTAACAACGGACCATGATGACATGCTCCAAGAAGCCATTCATGTTCTCCAGTGACATGGTGAAGAACACCTGTCCACATTTCCTACAGAGACAGAACCATGTAATATAGTAAAAGTAATACAACATAGCAGTCAGTACAAATTTTCAATAATAATCATAATAATCATAATAATAACAATAACTAGAAATGCAATGGCTGCGCCATTGCGATTGACTGCGGAATTGCGGGAAGCGAATGCAGAAATTGCATAAACTGCTTAATTTGCATAATCTAATTTGCATAAAGTGGTAAAATGCATAAAATGTCATGTTGCATAAACTATATAAACTGCATAAAGTGGTAAAATGCATGAATGGGTTAATTTGCATAAATTATGTAAATTGCATAAGCTCTTTAAAATTCATAAATCCTAAATGGCATAAACTCTTAAGTTGCATAAACGCTTTAAAATGCATAAACTGGTTAAATCCCATAAAGTGGTTACTTTGCATAAATTGTTAATATTGCATAAACTTTTCAAACTGGTCAAACTGTTGAAATGGCCTCAGTGCTTGATTGGCAGAAGCACAAATGGCTGAAAGTCCTGGAGTCTCCCCATTGGCTGGATTCCCCCCATACACACCAATGTAAAAATTTCAAACTCCCGTATAAAAAACTGGAAAACTGCAGAAGGCCAATTTTATCTCAAAACCCACAAGTTGCAGAAGCTGAACATGCACAAAGTGCAGAAATTGCATAAAATGCAGAAAAAAGTGCAGAAAAGCATGGATTTGCGGCAGCCCCATTATAAGTCAATGGGAAAAATCTCCGACAATTTGGCCGATTGCGGAAAAACCGTAAGTTGCAGAAGTCCCAAAAGTAATAGCACCTTCTCCTCAACATGCGGAACATTTTGATGCATAACTTGCATAAATTGCACAAAGCATGAAAGTGCTGAAAGCTCTAGAAAATCAGGAAAAAGATGGAAGAGGAATAATAATAAAGAACATGAAAACCAATAATTGACTGCGGAAGAATTCCGCAGTCAATCAATAAAACAGCAGACTTACAAAGAACTCATCATATGTTGCAGCAGTCTTCGCGCAAAACCAGAAGTGGTTACATATGTCCTTTGACCATGCAAAAAGAATAGCGCATCCTTTTCTTTGCGCTGCCTATGCACAGATAATACAAATTATGGACCATTTGCAATGACAAACGTTTCACTTAAAAATAAATACAGTAACAGTAGCACAGTAATCTTTATTACCTGGTGGATCTTCTTTCCCAAGTTTTTTGATCCATGCCACATGTCGAGCGTATGACGAACTCCAGACTCTTTGTACTTTCCTTTTTCTGCACAAAACAACAACAAAAACTATATACACTGACTGAAAAGAATGGACAACTAACTAAAGAGCATGCCCCTAAAGTGGAATATACTAAAAGATTTTTGAAATAATGTATACTTACTAAATAATACTGAAATCTGTGGATGTGCATCAGTACACACTTCTTTCAGATTCTTTAAATCTTTGAGCAGGGAATCAAGTGAGACAATGAAGGCCTCTTTCTCCATTATAACACTGTTGCGTCCTCTTTTTCTTTTCTCCTCTGTGTGCATGTAGATTATTTCTTTGCTGTCATTCTCCATGACCGTGTATGTGCAGTATGCAGCAGAAAAGCCAGGGCTGTCCATCCGGCCATCTCCTTTTAGAAACACAAAGACAAAGTTGAAATGTAAGCAGTTATAATGTATTATTTAAAATAAAGTAAAAATTTAAATCAGAGGTCAAACTTACCAAGCACAACTAAATCTGGTTTGTTTTGTAGACGGGATATAATAACCTTCCGCTTCTCCTCCCAGAAGTCCTCTATGGTGTCCACACAGTATGTGTCTTGGATTTTGAAGAATGTGTTCTTCCCCACCATACCAATGTTCATAAACTTGAACAACAAAGCCACCTTCCCATAGTTATTTCCAGATAAAAGTATGTTTGTGGCCAACATAAAATCGCCTATTTGCAAGCCATACTTTAAAGTTGGCTGAGAGCGCCAGCGCCAAACAACATGGCCAAAGGGACAAATCTGTAAGAAAAATAAAAAAAACATTTGAATATCATTTTAACTTTATTCCAAATGAGATCTGTAATGGAAAATATTTTGGATGTCTGAAAGTTTTGTTTCATTATATGTGTATAATTTTCATTATTCATTCCCAAAGACCATCTTCCTGTAATCAGTCTTCGAAAGCAATACAGATGCACCTTCATGTAAAAACCCTTTGTAGTGTTGAGAGGGTCTACCTGACATCCTGACGATGTCTCCAACATCAGAGAGACATGTAATGTCTCTGTCTCCAACATCCTTTGTAATAGTAATAGCCCTGCATTGATCAAGGTCACCCCATGCAAAGCCATTGGAATGTGTGAAAAGCTGCCAGACTAATGTTCATTAGCACCTGAGTGGCTGGAAGAAGCTTTTGTTCTCCAGACTAAAACCACACACACACACACCTTTCCTATGTAGATTCCACACCATGTAAAATGTGTAGCAGATCTTTGAGTGATTTGTAAATGACCAAAACGAAATAGAAATGATTGATTTAAACTAGGATTTTCTGTGATTCTGGATGTTTGCAAGAAATAAAACTTTCACCCCTCAGTGGTGTACACCAAAAGGAGCATTTTTTCCATAAAAGACCTTCTATAATTTAAATGCATTGACAATATCATAATGTACTCACCCACTCAATAATTGCAGCAGTGGCTCTGGATTTTACAGTCGGCTGAAATGGTCCAGGTGACTGGCACTCAGAGCTGTATTTATCCCTAGACTTGCACTTCGAGATAGGCAGGACCAGGCTTTCAGCCAGCTCTTTCAGACAATGATGGTATGCAATGGAAGCAGGTTCTCCTATAAACTCAAGTCCACGTTGATCTGGAAGCTTTCCTGATCTCTCCTCCTCCTCCTCCTCTTCCTCCTCGAGATCGATCCCCGATGCGTCATGGACAGTGTCCTCCATGGCAATTTCTTCATATTGCCTCATGTCGATTTTGTTGGCCAAGGCACCACCACTTCTGTGATAATGAATAAGAAAAATAAAAAAAAATTAATGTTATGTTTTATTGGTTTTGATTTACCTTTAGTAAGCACTGTTTACATACCGAACACAAATTGGTGGCACATAGTCACCATCACTGTCACTATCACCATCACTCTCTTGAACCTCAAAGGGCATGGGATCATCTAACCAGTCAATGCTAAAATAAAGGAATACAACATTAAAATGAATAAACTAATGACCAAATTGCATATAGTTTTCTTCAAAATACTTACGTCGCGTTCCTGATGTCATTAAACGCCTCATAATCAATTGCACTAGCATTTAAGTCCAGCGATGTCATACTACATACAAAGAGTGTCAGACATGTGCCAGTGATAACAGACATTACATGTGTTCAAAAAGAGTAGAAAGCCTTATACCAGGGACGTGCACAGATAGAGCCCAGGTGGTGCTCAAGCACCTGCCCCTCTGCCCTGTGCCCTTTAAGTGCCCTTCTCAAGACCTGTTTTTTTTCTCCCCAATATTGAGTATTATTTATTTTATTGTTCTTAGATATTTGCCCTATTAAGCCAACATGTGCTGAAAATACAGTTTTTAATGTTCAACAACTTCAAATCGCGCTTCCTCCTCTGCCTCTCGAGCCACGGCGGCGCTGACGCTCCTGATCACAGACGGGCAGCTGTGCTGTCCCCGCGTTTCCCCCTGTTTGAGAAGATGGTACAGCCCATCACTGTGAGACGCGGGGCTAAAGTAAACTGAGTAAATTCAATAACTTTATGAACGAGCCAGCGCGACATGACTGGATTATTAAAGGGAAAGGAAACGAAAGGGCCGTCGGGGCGAGACTGTCAGCGCCGCGCGTGTCGAGACCGTCCAGATAAAGTCCGCGGTAAGAAGTCACTCACTTTAGCGGTTCTGTTTGTCGCGCTATAAAATGTTCTGAAAATGAGCTGTACTATTCAGACTAAGTCAGGGCTGAGCGTAGACCAGGGTCAGAGCAGAGTGAGCTGAGCTGAGGAGACAGAGGAGAGAGGAGGAGACAGAGGGGTGAGGAGGAGAGAGAAGGTGAGGAAGTGCCTGGGTTCTGGACACTGTGCATCTGTGTGAGGAGCACAGGAACATGAACAGCCCAGGATTATTGTTATTTAAGATATTTTTGACATGGACTAAAATATCCATGTCATGATATTGACAAAACAGATGTTTTAAGTGTAGGCTATAGTACCTTTGCATCATTTATTTGTATTTGTGCTAGACTTAAAGCCACACCGTGTAGAATTTTACCCAATAAATAAAATTGAAATACCAGCATTTACTCTATGACCATTATTTTCATCATTGAAAAATACCTCAGAATTGTACAAACAAACATCTATGAGGCTAACCCCGCCTAAGATATGGCTGTAAACTTTACTGGGAGTGGGTACGTCTCCAGCTCGTCTCCATGGAGATGTGACTAAAGGCAGTAGAATTTGAGATTTAAACAGGTTAGTTTCACATCCAAATCCATTCTTTTACTACACACTACAGTAACAGCATTTTCTGTGTTCGAGCTGGTCATTAGGAGCATGTTTTGTTTTGCCACAACAATATAGTCCAAAATGTTACGCAGTGTGCCTTTAAGTGCAGAGCCTTGTGATAGTCCTACATTGTCCTTTAAAGTCTATGTAGTTTACTGTTAGTGTGTGTTAGTGTCACTAATTACAGAAAAATCACTTTTTTGTCTTTTTTTTTGGGGAGGGGGGGGGGGTGCCCTTTTGTCTTGGTTGAGCACCTGCCCCTCAAAATGTCTGTGCACACCACTGCCTTATACCTTGCATCCAGCTGCTGTATGGATGCCTCGTCAACTGGACTCCTTTCAAGGTCTCCAACACCAGCCATAGCAAAGTCATCCGCACTGAAAACATTAAGCATGCTTTAAAACACAGAGAATAACGAACATTGTGGAAGATGTGCCCTATTTGACTCACTGTTCTGATTGTGATCCAGATGAAATACTGGATGCTGATGGAAGTGGCAAATCAGCAGTCATGCCATGCTTCATAGGTGTGGATGTCACTTTCATATTCTCATAGCTGCAACAACAACAAAAAACAATGCTGCTTAGATAAGTAAGAATTCACAAACATCTCATAAGCATGACAATGGGCTTTAACCTGTTAAACCCCACCTGGACCGAGCACATTTTCTCCAGTTTTGCATTACGCAAATCTCAAAGCGAAAATTTGATGAAAAAACACAACAGAAAAGTAATGAAAGAAGTGATGCAAAAGCCACACAAAAAGTGACAAACAAAACGTGACAGAAGAGGCACAACAGAAGGAACAAAAGCGTGCCCGAAAAGCAACAACAACACAACAAAGGAGAGAAACGACAGTCGAGAGCAACAAAAACATGACGAAAACACGTAACAAACAAACGAAAACACGAAAAAAAATATGCGCTTGGTTTAGGTGGGGGGTAAGAGGTTTTAATCCTTGGACATGAACCCGTTTTCAGCCTATAATGGCGAAGTTCTCAGACGGTGACTAGCTAGCTTCTTTATCAACCATTAGCATGTCCATTGTAATACCTACTATTCCAAACAGAACATTTAATTTCATAATCTTTATAACTCATTAAACACCATTACGGGTCAAAACCTCAGAACAAATAACGCTGCAAACGTCGAGGTGAAACTGACTGAGGAACATACTTCACCTAGGTTTTTATAGCTACGAACAAAGCTTGTCAACAGTTACGCTAGCGACTCGCACATACACCATTTGGTTGATAAATATTTCATTTCACTTTTACATCCCATAAATATAGCATATTATACAAGTTGCGTGCAGTTTATGTGTATTGGATGACATTACTGGCACTGCTGTAGCGTGACTTTCGTCCTACACCTATGTCTCCGCTTTCAATACACGGAACAGCAATCGTGTGACTATCGGTGACACGCGTCTCAACGCTAAAGCAAACACACAAAATATAGGAAAATGGAACTTTAGATTACCTGTCTAGAAGGAAAACAGCCACTTGCGCATCCAAAGTTAGTCCCAGACTCGCCCGCAACGCCCTCCATCTGGAATACGCCGGACCGATGTTTATTCGAGTTTTGGCTCTTCTTTGGTTTTTTAGACGTACAGCGTCTTTCTTTTCTTCTTCTGATTTCCTCTTTTTGGGTTTTTTAGCAGTATATGCAGTAGCAGCGAGCGCAGGTATAGCGATCTTCCCAGGTGGATGTTCGGCAGCCATGATGCTTTACTAACAAGTTCGCACCGTGCACGCGCTTCACTATGTATCGCGTCAGCCAATGAGGAGGCTCCTTCGTGGGCTCTGCTCACCCCTCCTTTCTCTAAAGCCTCTGGTTGGAGCTGGTGGGGTGGACCGCCAGGAAGAGAAATGATTTTGTCTTCCTGGGTTTTATCAACTAAAATACTTAATTATAAGGCACAGAAAGCACGCAGACGTACGATTTTTTCTGAAATGACTACTTTTACGATATACTGCATGAGGCTAATAGGATTTTTTTTTTTTATTAAAGAAAATAACTTAGGTACCCCAGCTTTAACACTTCACAATATTACAATACAATAGGCCAGGGGAAGGCAATATCAGGCTCGGGTGCGAAATACGTCCCTCCAGGATGAAGCCTTTGGCCCTCAAGGTGATTTAGAGTCGCATTATTACATTTTGACATTTTTAGTGTTAATGGGAGAAATACTGTCAATCCACCCAATTAGTGTATAATGGAAAATAATTTGAATAAAAAAATTACACAAATCTACTAGAATTAAAGGATCTGTCTCATGCTATTTTAGCCTTCCCAAAGTAAAGTATAAGCATTTATATGATACATTGTACCTCTACCGCTATGGAGCACTCATTTTTGTGAGAAATATAAGTATTTTCTGGGGGTATTTTGCAAACCCGGAAGACACAACGCTTCGATTCAGTTAACTCCGCCCCCTCACTCCGAGCGGATCTGCCCATGCATTATTAGCAGTAAAAATTAGTTGTGTGTGCTAGCCATTTATGAAGCTAACACACAAGCTAACGCGTGTTTTGATAAACTCACCGCTCTGGTCCATCGCTGTTTACATTGTGGGATTCGCGTTGGTTATAAAAGTTAATCCACTTTGATTCAGGCGAAGGTTCACCAAACATCCATCAGAGACAGTCACAGAAAAACACTATTTCATAGTTAATATAAACTCCTGTGAATAAACGCGCTTCTTTTTCTTTTTCTGACATTATCGTTAGTTAAGAATAAAGAACAGGTGTGTCCAGTTATAACGAGCTCCATCTTCAGCTGCAGCACAAACATGACTGATCTGTTCAGACGCTCAGGGATGTGTTTGTTTTGGCCTCAGCTGACCTGGAAGCACCTCGGGCACATCCTTTTTCTTCTTTTTTTTCTCTTTGTTTCTCTCTTACGACAGAAATAATTAAAAAGCTGTTTTACAAATTAAAATCAGGCTGTAAGGCATTACACTACAGACGCCGAGCACTTCCGTTCCGCTGTGACTGTTATGGTAAACATTGAGACCATATTAAATAAAAACCGGAGAGAAGTTGTCATGAATCAAGCGTGCCGAATTATTTGATATATGCATATGGAGACACACCAAGTACCTGGATACAAGTTGCTCTGAAGAACAGTTCAGAGTTCACAGTATTTTTACACAAAGACAGCACAATGATCATATGATTATGGAATGCCCCAATGGGTCAGATTGACCTAAGACATTCAGAGACACTGACGAAATGTCTAAGACAAACGTCGCCACAGCAAGGACACAAACACCCTGTCTCCAATCCTAGATAACATGTCCTGACCCCGGCCAAGCAGGTGCCCTTTAGCTGTACAAAGGTTACAATGCATACTTGTCAGTCGTCCATAAAACATAAGTAATATGATTACAATAAACATATAATAATATACAGTTGGATTTCACAACTGAGCAAGTCAGTGGTTCACCAGCAGAGGGCGGAGCAGCGGCTCAGAGAGCAGGATTCAGGAGGATTACTGAGAACTGCGTGAATGAAGCCACAAACCACTCTGGGGGTGTTTTTGATAAGGAAATAGCATAACAACATGGCTAAAAGCTCTAAGGTCGACCTTTAAGGTGTTTAGCAATGCACAAAATTGACACATCTTTCAATCCTATGGTTTGTACATCTATCAACTCTGGCATTTGTTGCCTATATAGCTGCAGCTGTATTTGATCTCCTACTACAAGTTGGTACTACTGGTATGTGTTTTGTGAGTATGGTGAACTGACTCTCAATTTGGAAGCATATATGCACACTGTCATTGCAGGGTGAATGAACTATGGCCATGACCACATTGTCTTCATTGCGTTATAGTTGTAGTGTGTCTTGGGCTTGATAACTGGCTCCTTTTGTCAGCACTGCCATGCCAGGTGCCCTCACAGGAGAGGACATCTGTGTAAGAACAGCACCATTCTCAGAATCATCAAATACAACAGGTTGTAGCAGGATTGAGTGATTGCTTACATGTTATTGAGATATACAGGTAGTGTTGAATGACTGGCCTCTGTTGGTCCTCACTTGCCTCTGTCCTGGTGTTTACCTTTTTATCAAAGGTCTTAGAAAAAATTGTATATAGGCAGATCTCTGCATACCTAAATAAAAACAATCTGTTTGAGGTTTTCCAATCCAGCTTCAAGTCAATGCACAGCACAGATTCTGCGCTTTTAAGGGTTTTTAATGATATTCTTTTAACGTGTGCCTCTGGTGACTGTGTGGTCCTTGTATTACTTGATCTCACGGCCTTTGATACTGTGGACCATGACATTTTATGTTCACGTCTGGAAAACTGGGTTGGCTTAAAGGGTGTTGCGCTAAACTGGTTCAGGTCCTACCTCAAGGACAGAACTTTCAGTGTCCGTCTAGCGCAGACCTGGGCAAAGTACGGCCCGCGGGCCACATCCGGCCCGCGAGATGATTCAGTCCGGCCCATAACTTGTAGGGCATAAATTCATAAGCATGTCAAAAAAAAAAGTAAGTCTCTAGCTCATTCCTGTGCGGAGTTGTGATTTTTTTTTTTTATTACCAGAGTGCTCACTCCAGCCACTAGGG
This sequence comes from Gobius niger, assembly GCF_951799975.1. Taxonomy (NCBI): domain Eukaryota; kingdom Metazoa; phylum Chordata; class Actinopteri; order Gobiiformes; family Gobiidae; genus Gobius; species Gobius niger. Next base: position 2,918,676 of record NC_136873.1, on the reverse strand, counting down.
GGCAGATTAAATAAGAATAAAAGTAAAGAATTCCACAGGTGTCCAGCAAAGGGCACTGGCATAATAAGATATAAAGATATAAACAACACATTGTGTGACTTGCAAGTGGGAAATGGACAGTCTGCCCCTGGGCAGCTGTGGCTACAATAGTAGCTTACTACCACGGAGTGCGGAGTGAATGAATATTGACTACAATGTAGCAGAGACTTGTGACACAGGCTTGTAAAGTGTAAGCCGTTTTTATGAGGCTACAGTCCTGCCAGGCTCATCATTATAGATTATATAGATATAATCTATAGATATTGAAATAATTTATAGATATTGAAAAAAAGTCCTCAATGTATTTTCCCAATCAAAACATTTTTTTTTATTTTGGAGCTTTTGTTCATGGACCCCAGCGATACACTCCCGATATATTATACTTATATCCCGATATAAGTTTGAGTTATTGTTGGTGCGGCCCTCCGACTCAATTCAGGCTCCTCATGTGGCCCCTTATGAAAATGAATTGCCCACCCCTGGTCTAGCGGATCACGAGTCGACACATGCCCCTCTGCATTACGGTGTGCCACAAGGGTCTATTTTAGGCCCTGTTCTTTTTTCATTGTACCTGTTGCCCCTGGGCTCAATCCTCAGGAAGCATGGTATGTCCTTTCACTGTTATGCAGATGATGCCAAATTTATGTACCGCTCAAGAAAAAAGATGGCTTCTCTTTAAGTTTGCTTCAAACCTGTCTAAATGATGTCAAAGCCTGGATGGCCCTGAACTTTTTGCACTTTAATGACTCTAAAACGGAAGTCATGGTGTTTGGACCAAGTTCCAATTTTAATCCTGTTGACTTGGAAAACCTGAATGTTTGTTGTAAAGGGGAAATGGTCAACCTGGGTTTTAAAATGGATCCATGTTTTAAACTGGAGAGTCAGATCCGCTCAGTTGTGAGGTCGAGTTTCTTTCATTTGAGGCAGCTTGCTAAAGTCAAGCACCTTTTGGCACGACAGCACTTTGAGACGGTGATCCACGCCTTTGTGACCACTCGGCTGGATTACCGTAACTCTCTTTATTTTGGGGTAAGTCAGTCCTGTTCTTCTGTGCCTGTTTTTAAAGCTGTTCTTAAAACGCACTTGTTCACTTTGGCTTTTAACACAGCTTGAGTTTTTGACATTTTACCAGATTTTATCCACTTGTATTCGATGCACCTTTTGTATTGTATTTTATGTTATGTTTGACCTTTGTAGCACTTTGGTCGACTCAGTTGTTTTAAAGTGCATTATAAATAAAGTTGCCATTGCCATTGCCATTAAATCCTTGCCAAATCACTGGCTATACTCGCCATTTAGACATCACTGTACACTTGATAAACTGACACCAATATTACCACGGTAACACTTTAGATTACAGACCTCTACATACAGTGTGCATATAGTGTAAAAATGGTATAACTACTCTGAAATCGCTTTTAATTCAGTGTAATTACAGAATACTTACACAGCACTTACATGGCCATACCGCCTTTGCTATGCCCAACCCTGTCAGACCTTGGAAGCTAAGCTGTCATGGTCTGCTTTCTATTGCCCTGTTTTGGTTTGTTTTCTTGTGTTTATGTCCTTGGTGTTTTATTTTGACATGTCTTTTTTGGTCTGTTGTGATTTTCTGTTTGACGTCCCTCTCGTTATTGCCTGCCCCGCCCTAATGTGTCTCACCTGTGCCCCGTTTCCCTGTGTTTCCCTTGTTCTTTGTCAGTTCATTGTCTTCATGTCCGTGTTTGTGAGTTGGGTTTTCAGTTGCTCCTGCTTTACTTTTGTTTTTTGTCAGTTTCAGACAGAGGTCAAAGCTAGTCGTTTTTGGTTGTATAGTGTATTTCAGTTTAAACATAGTTGAGAACAGAGTGAAGGTTATTAATTAGTTTAGTTTTGAGTTAGTAAAGGTGTAGATCAGTTTAGTTGAGATTAGATATTTACAAAGGTAAAGCATAGACAGGAGAGGTTAGTTTATTTGAGATCATTACATTTCAGGGTAAGTGTGAGGGACATTTTACTTGGCCATGGACCTTGTGAAAGTCACGGAGTTGATGGACTGGATGGTGCACGGCAGGTTTCCGCCACAGGCTGAGCTTCGGGCCTCCATCAAGAGACGGGCCAATTCTTACGCTATTAAAGGTCATCACAGTTGCACAATGTTAAGGATATGGTTTTTAAAACTGGACCAAAATGTACTGACAATGTGGCGCACTCACACATTCTATGTAGTTTGTATTGTATGTGTCAGATGGAGCGCTGCATTACGTGTGCCGGAGGAAGAAGAGGGTCCACCTGGCCAAAGTGGTGACCTCGGCCAAGGAGGCCAGCCAAGTCTTTGATCAGTTCCATGGCAGCAAACTCTGAGGACACTGTGGCTGGGAAAATAACGCACAAGACCATTATTGCTCGATATCATTGGCCTGGGATGCAGAAGGACATCCAGGACTGGGTGAGTAGAGGAATAATTGCTTCTCAAGATCATGTCCAACCCATGCAAATGACTAACAAATGACAATCATCTTTATAGATCAAGAGGTGTCCTCCCTGCCAAAAGCGCAGTTGCAATATAAAGAACAGGAATACCAGTCGATTCAAGTGAGTCTGTTACCCTTTGATGAACTCCTGATGTAATTCATTTGATTTTTTTTACTTGAATGCAGGTAACCGAGCCCTTTGAATTGGTGGGGATGGACCTGGTGGGGAAACTTACGGAAACTAAAAGTGGTTATCAGTACATTTGTGTAATGACAGACTATTTCACAAAGTGGGCTGAAGCTTATTACCCTTTGAGAGGGAAGACGGCAGAGGAAGTGACAACGTGCATCAGGCGCTTTATTCACACTTTTGGCGTTCCAAAAAGGATACTAACTGACAATGGCAGCGAGTTCCGCAACAAGGCAAGTCTTCACACAATTTACTTCATTATAATAACTGTGCTCGTGGTCTGCATGTATGCATCTTTTAAGCTGAATACTGCTGTGTGCACCAAGCTATTGCTCCCCCTACCATCCCCAGACAAATGGTTTGGTGGAAAAGATGAACGGCACATTTCAGGGGTAAGGAGCAATCCATGTTTACTCGCTTGATATTTACTGTCCTGATTTAGATATGTAGGGCTGTCCTCATTTTCCCTTCTGGTACTTTGTAGATGCCTAAATAAGATGGTAAAGGACCACCCAGATACTTGGGAGGAGTATTTTTAGCCAACAATGTTTGCCTTGCGTACAAAGCCGCAGCACACAACAAAATTCAGTCCATACTACTTGCTGTTTGGCAGGGAGGCCAGATACCCTCTGGAAATCCCAGAAGAGTACAGGGTAATGGCCTGCATGTTATGTCATTTTACCTAATCAAAATGATATTGTTGATACTGTTGCAGATAACTGACGAAGAAGTCCTGGCAACTGCGAGTGCAGATTTACCTTTTAAGGGGCTCCAGCAGCAAAAGGAGGTCTACGAGGAGGTCAGGGGCAACATCGTGCGAGCTCAGGAGAGGACCCGCAAACGTAAACTAAAGACTGGGCATGATTACCAATTTGCTGTGGGGGACCAGGTTCTTTTACGAAATAAAAAGGCGGAACAGAGGAAGGGCGGTAAACTCTCCACTAGTATGCTGGGACCCTTCACTATTGTGTTTCTGTGGAACAAGTATGTGGAGCTCATGGCTCCACAAGGCCAGACCAAAATACGGGCCAACTTGGACCTGCTGAAGCCAAAAGAAAGGATTACACCAAAAGAAAGGATTCCATCTAAACTGAAGGTCAACCAGGCAGAGGAGTCAGGCATTGAGGTGGGACCCCAGGCCAAGGTGGAGTCGGGCGGTGAGGCGGGATCCCAGGTGGAGTCGGGCGGTGAGGCGGGATCCCAGGTGGAGTCGGGTGGTGAGGCGGGACCCCAGGTGGAGTCGGGCGGTGAGGCGGGACCCCAGGTGGAGTCGGGCGGTGAGGCGGGATCCCAGGCCCAGGTGGAGTCGGGCGGTGAGGCGGGACCCCAGGTGGAGTCGGGCGGTGAGGCGGGACCCCAGGTGGAGTCGGGCGGTGAGGCGGGACCCCAGGTGGAGTCGGGCGGTGAGGCGGGATCCCAGGTGGAGTCGGGCGGTGAGGCGGGACCCCAGGTGGAGTCGGGCGGTGAGGCGGGACCCCAGGTGGAGTCAGGCGGTGAGGCAGGATCCCAGGTGGAGTCGGGCGGTGAGGCGGGATCCCAGGTGGAGTCGGGTGGTGAGGCGGGATCCCAGGTGGAGTCGGGCGGTGAGGCGGGATCCCAGGCGGAGTTGGGCGGTGAGGCGTGGGCCCAGGCTGAGGCAAAGCCCCAGGTGGGGCTCAATGTGGACACCTGTGAGTATATCTAAGAAGGTTAACATATGTATCAAACCATGAAATTACTTGATATGAATTTTTATATATATCTTAACTAATAATGGCAAATGTACACCCTGGTACGGTCCTTTGGGCCATACAAACTGTTTACGGATGATTTTTTTTAAACCTGTGGCCAGGAAAAGAGGTGGAGAGTGATGTATGATATGATTAACATTAGCATCAAGGAGTGATGGTTTAAAAGCTTATTCTCTCAGGTTGTAAATGCGTACTTCACGTTGCTGAGCTCCAAAACGGGGGCATGTGTGATTGACCCATTTGTGGTGAGTGACCTGTGGGAGGGGGAAAAGCGCAACCTGATAAAGGTGAGCTTGCTGCATACTTGGTAAAGCCAGAGGCTGTGCATTAACTGTCCATTTTGTATTTCATTTTTGTAGTTGGACATCCTGAGCCATGATGTGGCATTTGGGGCTGTGTGCTCTCACCACCACTGGACACTTGTAGTAAGCTTGGCCAATGTTCTCTGTAGTATGATGCCAATTTAACATTGACTCATGACCTACCACAGATGTTGTATCTGAAGGACATGAGGGGACTGTACATAAATCCCTTTGGCGCTTTGTGTATGTGTGCAGGCACATGTGTGAGTGTGTATGTGTGCAGGCACATGTGTGAGTGTGTATGTGTGCAGGAACATGTGTGAGTGTGTATGTGTGCAGGAACATGTGTGAGTGTGTATGTGTGCAGGAACATGTGTGTATGTGTGCAGGAACATGTGTGAGTGTGTATGTGTGCAGGAACATGTGTGAGTGTGTATGTGTGCAGGAACATGTGTGAGTGTGTGTGTGTGCAGGAACATGTGTGAGTGTGTATGTGTGCAGGAACATGTGTGAGTGTGTATGTGTGCAGGAACATGTGCGAGTGTGTATGTGTGCAGGAACATGTGCGAGTGTGTATGTGTGCAGGAACATGTGCGAGTGTGTATGTGTGCAGGAACATGTGTGAGTGTGTATGTGTGCAGGAACATGTGTGAGTGTGTATGTGTGCAGGAACATGTGTGAGTGTGTGTGTGTGCAGGAACATGTGTGAGTGTGTATGTGTGCAGGAACATGTGTGAGTGTGTATGTGTGCAGGAACATGTGTGAGTGTGTATGTGTGCAGGAACATGTGCGAGTGTGTATGTGTGCAGGAACATGTGTGAGTGTGTATGTGTGCAGGAACATGTGCGAGTGTGTATGTGTGCAGGAACATGTGCGAGTGTGTATGTGTGCAGGAACATGTGTGAGTGTGTATGTGTGCAGGAACATGTGTGAGTGTGTATGTGTGCAGGAACATGTGTGAGTGTGTATGTGTGCAGGAACATGTGTGAGTGTGTATGTGTGCAGGAACATGTGTGAGTGTGTATGTGTGCAGGAACATGTGCGAGTGTGTATGTGTGCAGGAACATGTGTGAGTGTGTATGTGTGCAGGAACATGTGTGAGTGTGTATGTGTGCAGGAACATGTGTGAGTGTGTATGTGTGCAGGAACATGTGTGAGTGTGTATGTGTGCAGGAACCTGCTCCTTGCTGTAGCTTCATCCTTGGACTTGACAAGATGGCGTGAAACCCTGGCACATCCCATCCAGAAAGATGGCACCTCCTGCGGAGCGTTTGTTTGTAAAGTAACAAGACAGATTTAAAAGAATGTGACTACTTTAGTAATGTGTCTTAACCACATTGGCCAGCTTTTCCACACAACTGCAAAAAGGTAAGTAGGAGGCAGAATCAAAACTTCCGTAGTAGCCCAATTTATTGCACCGTGGGGAAAAATCAAACAGTACATATTTACAAAAAAGAACTGTCAAAAAAAACTCAAGTCATACAACAGAAGTGAACTGAACTCAGGAAAACTCCCCATGCACACAGCTACATGGTCTCCCTCTTGTCTTCTTCTGTGACTGTTTAACGGCAGATGCAAACTACTCTAGCGCATTACCGCCACCCACCAGCAAGATTGTGTTTGATCATCATCATGGCTTACAACCCAAAAAAAAAACATTAATAGCATTAATATTAAGGAGTCCCCAGTTGAAAGAATGTATTGTTGGGTAAGGCACATCCTCAATCTTCTCATGACTCCAGTGTTCTTTAAAAATTCAAACAAATAATTTACTATGCTATGCCTTGAATTCTGAGCCAACACATGTCTACTAGTACATTTTCCCCACATCCCTCTTTTTTCCTCCTAATTAAATCCCTCTCTCTATTATATTTGTCACACATCATAAGCACATGCTCCACCGTTTCTGGTATATTGCACTTCTCACAATTCCCTGAATGATGTTTTCCTGTTAGTTTCAGTGTTTTGTTCAGCCCGGTGTGTCCTATTCTCAATCTTGTTAAAGTTGCCTCCTCTCTCCGGCATCTTCGTACCTGACGCCCCTGCCCAACCTCAGGATTTATACTATGACACCCCCTCCCTTTCCCTCCACTATCCCATTCCTCCTGTCACAACTTTTTAACAGATTTTTTGATCTGTGACACGACCTCTGCTTTTAAAATTTTACACTGAACAGAGACCTCAGCCGCCTTCAGAGCCGGCTTAGCTAACTTGTCTGCCAACTCATTACCAGCCAAACCTACATGAGCCGGAACCCACACAAACTTTACATGGTCTCCCTCTTGACTGACTGCACGACCCTTTTATAGCAGGAAGCCCCTCCCCTGGTAGGTACCTTCTACCTGGAGGTAAGTTTACATTTGTACATTCACAGGTTAGGTTTCTTTTACAGAAAATGTCTCACTTGTGGCGTTCATCCCCTTATTTGTCTAGGCTTTGCCCCCCCTCAAACACAAAATACTGAACAGAAGCAAACAAATGTTAAAGAAACACAAAACTCAAAACCAATCCCCCCCCCTGCACATAGACTGGTCCATGGGATGCCCCAAGATTTTAAAATGGCCGCCCAACGAGGCCACACCTCCTCTGTGACCAGGTGGTAAGTGTTACCCATTTGATTAATGTGTTGCTTTACAAACTAAACATGATTTTTAAGATTTTAAACTAAATGGAGTGTGTGTGTGATGCTTAAATGAAAATGTCAACCAAACAAACAAAACAAACCCAGGATAGTTTAGCTTACTGTTTAGTTGGTTATTGCAAAAAAAAAGGACAAATGTGAAACAATGAATACCTGAACATAACTAAATAACGTGACAAAATAAACTAAGGGAACAAAGCTACCTCCTACTTTGTCACAAGTTGGCTGAGAAGATTCTGTTAAGTATCCAGTGGATCCAGAGGGAGTGACGGGACTGAGGCTGGAGATAGCCCGCACTCTCCTGGAAAACACGGGTAATACGAGGAGGACTAGCTGAGCATTTTCACCAACCTTGTTGTAAATTGTTTTTTTTCCTCAGAGGCTCTGTCTGCACTTTGCAGACAATGTGGGTTCCAGTGAACTGGGGGAGGGACAGTGGCAGGGAAGGCGACAGCGGTCCAGAGGAAGATGCGGTCGTGAGTATAGCAGTATCTTAAATGTTTTATCTTTGGCCTTATTTTCTTATATTTTGTTGTTTGTTTCAGATTGAGTGTACTGCCTGCCTCAGGTGGTACCACTGCTCATGCGTGGCCTTCCCCGACACGGAGGGGGAGTATTTTTGCAATCTGTGTAGTAAAAATGGAATAAACTTACATTTTTTAAGCCCTGTGTCTGGCTCTTTTTGTTTGTTTGCTTAATTTTTATTTAATTTATATTTTTTGGGGGGAGGGTCAGCAAGAGTGTGGTTTAACAAATTTCTTCTCGTTGACAACCATTAACGGAGCACCCAATACTTCCAAGTGCATTTAAATGTACACACACTCCTTACACCCGCAAGTGAAATGCATTTAAATCAAGTTTCGACAGTTTAGTGTTAACTTTACCCCGACCTTCTGATCATAAGACACTGATCTACCATCTGCGCCACTGTCATCCCTAGACTAATGCAATGAATACGATCATTTATTTGAATGCATGGGGACTGTGGCAACGACAATATTGTGTTAATACAACTGTATCAAGACAGCATTAGTGTAAGGCCAGTGGACAGGACTGACAGATCGAGTCGTTTAGCTTTGCAGACACACAGCTCAATATGAACCAGCATGTTCACATTTCTGTCATTCGGCAGACACGCTGGATCCATTGGAAAATCAAACATCGTAAAAACCAAACTGCATACATTCAACGTAACCTTATTTGTTGTCTTGTGCTTCTTCGTGGTTAGTGATCGATGTATTAAGCCTGCCTTCACAGCTGTAGAATCACGGCCAGCTGCAGCAAGCCACACCTACCGACAACTGTCATCCACGCTGTCATCCACGCGGTCAGGCAAGATAAGTTAGTCAGCGATATAAACTGGGACACCGGTCCGCCGCTGTCATCCAGCTTCGAGTAAGTTTGCAAATGTAGAAAAACTATGTTATCTGTGTAAATCGATTATAGAGGCGCGTAACGCCACTTTTCTGTTTGAAACCGGGGCGCGCGTAAAGTTTGCCGCAGTTGTCTTTACGGGAAATGTAGATTCGCAAAACTAGGATTGTCATGAGCTACCCGCAGACCACGACAAGTTTACGTTCTTTCCTTTTGATTTATATGTCAAAAAGACCAAGATCTCAAAATGTATTGCAAGTTTATTGCTAAATTCAACCCGTGTAGCTTTTCTCTATGAAATCTGCTAGTCTGAAAGTACAAATGGGAAATTGAAGTGCCAAACTTATTATTTGAACAGATCAATATATACGTTTTTCTTTGTAAATACTCAGTACTGATAAGATAAGATGATGACACTTTATTGATCTCACAGATGGAGAAATTGCATTCGATGAGAGAGCATCCGGCAGCAGCACCCATTCAGTGCGCACCACTCTTTTTTTTCTTTGGTGAAAGATCGTTGTGTTGCGGCCGCCATCTTCACTGTTTTGGTCACAGGAGGAGCACTGGTTGATGGGAAATCCGTAGACGATGACCACGGCGGTGGAGCTCTTGCGCTTGGCCACGATGTTCTTGGCCACACAGGTGTAGTTGGCCGTGTGGGACAGACGCGCCTGCTTGATGATCAGGTTGTGGTCCACGGTGATGTAGAAGTTCCTGTCCTCGGCCGGGTCCATGATCTCATTGTCCTTCAGCCACTCCACCCGCATGACCTTGGAGGATGGAGAAACTGTAGCTGCCCTCTGTCTCCTCTGATCATCTGAAACGGTGCACCGCCTCCTGGGCTTGTCCCCGTCTCAGAGCGTGGTGTCCTGCACTGGTCAGCTCCACCTCGTCCTTCCTCTTCCTCCTGCACAGCTCCCTCCACAGTCTATCACCATCTCCTCGTTGGTCCCTTTTGTTGTTTCCTGTAGCTCCTCTTGTGACGCCTCCTCCGTGCTGCAGGTGTGGGGGCTCTTGGTGCCTCTTCACTGTTCAGTGTCTCAGAAGAAGATGTTTGTAGATCTCAAATGGGTTTAGCTGATAAGCTAGCAGTTTGTTTACCTTCAAAAAGCTGCTTTCTTCAGGACCATTTTGGACTCTCAAAGTAAACAAATCCACCAAACCTCCACAAAAACACGGTAAAGACGTACAAAAGTATACATAAAAACAACGTGGTTCGCTGTAAAAGGCAAACAATTCACTGAAAAAGGCCAACAATTCAGCTGCACCAGGAGAGAGGGAGGTCACTTCCTGTTTTCACGTCGCCAATGTGATGCTATACTCACTTTTCTATTGAGTTTACTAATGTACATAGCTTCAAGAGCATGTTTTCAGATAGTACATGGGATTTTCTATGGGGTTGAGGTCTGGAGACTGGCTAGGCCACTCCAGGACTTTCAAATGCTTCTTGCGGAGCCAGTCCTTCGTTGCCCGGGCGGTGTGTTTGGGATCATTGTCATGCTGGAAGACCCAGCCACGTTTCATCTTCAAAGCTCTCTCTGATGGAAGGAGGTTTTGGCTCGACATCTCACGATACATGGCCCCATTCATTCTTTCCTTAACACGGATCAGTCGTCCTGTCCCCTTAGCAGAAAAACAGCCCCAAAGCATGATGTTTCCACCCCCATGCTTCACAGTAGGTCTGGTGTTCTTGGGATGCAACTCAGTATTCTTCTTCCTCCAAACACGACGAGTTGAGTTTATACCAAAAAGTTGTACTTTGGTTTCATCTGACCACATGACATTCTCCCAATCCTCTGCTGTATCATCCATGTGCTCTCTGGCAAACTTCAGACGGGCCTGGACATGCACTGGCTTAAGCAGGGGGACACGTCTGGGATTCCCTGTCGTTGTAGTGTGTTACTGATGGTCACCTTTGTTACTTTGGTCCCAGCTCTCTGCAGGTCCTTCACCAGGTCCCCCCGTGTGGTTCTGGGATTGTTGCTCACCGTTCTCATGATCATTGTGACTCCACGGGATGAGATCTTGCGTGGAGCCCCAGATCGAGGAAGATTATCAGTGGTCTTGTATGTCTTCCATTTTCTGATAATTGCTCCCACAGTTGATTTTTTCACACCAAGCTGCTGCCTATTGTAGTTTCACTCTTCCCAGTCTGGTGCAGGTCTACAGTTCTTTTCCTGGTGTCCTTCGACAGCTCTTTGGTCTTGGCCATAGTGGAGTTTGGAGTCTGACTGTTTGAGGCTGTGGACAGGTGTCTTTTATACAGATAACCAGTTCAAACAGGTGCCATTAATACAGGTAACGAGTGGAGGACAGAAGAGCTTCTTACAGAAGAAGTTACAGGTCTGTGAGAGCCCGAGATCTTCCTTGTTTGAAGTGACCGAATACTTATTTTCCACCATAATTTATAAATAAATTCTTTAAAAATCCTACAATGTGAATTCCTGGATTTTTTTTTTCACATTCTGTCTCTCATCTGTCATTATTTTAAGTGGGAGAACTTGCACAATTGGTGGCTGACTAAATACTTTTTTGCCCCACTGTAAGTGCCTACTCCGTAAAGCTGTGCACGCAGGGCTACTGCAGTGTTTAGTGTGTGTGTGCATTGCCTTGTATCAGATAGCCCTTGTGCGGACAGCTTATACCAGAGCCTTAACCTGCCACTGGCCTGTAGTAGTGACGGTCTGTCTTCTAGGCTTTCCTTTCGGAGCGGCGCCATCGGAGCTACAAAGGAGCTGTGGGGAGCGGGAACAGTGGAGGGGGAGAGTTCACCATCTCCCTCCTCTCAGCTAAATGGCCTTCTTGCGTGTTTTTGGCGTTAAGTGGCAGACGACCTGTTTGGCACTTTTTTGTGAAGTTGAACAACTGTCCTGACGGCCTGTGTCCTACTTCCAGCCCCCGTTACTCAGACGTGGACGGCGCACTCCACGTCAGCAGAGCGCCTCCCCTCGGATGGACCGGCGCACCTACCGACGAATAACCTCCCCTTTTTAGTCGCTTCTTAGACCATTTTAGCCTGGGCCTGGGACTATATTTTTAATACTTTAATTTTTTGTAGCAAATAAACTTTATAAACTTTTCCCTGCATTGCGTGTTGTTGTTTTAATAGAGTTACTCCTCTTGGGACCAATTGTTTTAAAGGTTTGGGGCACAAAGCCCCGTGACAAAGTTGTATTTCTGTGAATAACTGCCAAACCACACATTGATATCTCTTTTTTTGGCCCTACAAGACAAGTTACAAGGAAAAATATTCCAGGCGAATTGTTTATATCAGTATTGCAGTCAGACCACAGACAGATAGGAGCCTCCAGCTCCAGGCTGAGTGAGCCGCATCCTCCAGCTGACTGTAGCTCGTCTACTCCCCGCTACAACAGAGGCACCACTGAGGGCGATGAACCGCATGAGACATCGCGCTGACGCTGAGGTGAAAGTTATACCGCTTTATATTACGACAAGTGAAATTTTACTGCTTTTGCTTCGTAGCTAACGGCAGCGGCTAATGCATCAGTCTGCACAACAAAGTTCGCCGACACAGCGCGAAACTGTGCACGAGACTGAGCACCAAACTACTCCAAGTTTTGTGATGCCTGTAGATTTATATTTGATAATAACCGCGTGAAACGTGACAGCATCTATTAGCTAACCTATAAAGCTAACATAGCTACATTTACTGTGAGGCTGAATCCTATGGCTAAATTGACCGGGCAGGTGCCCGTGGCATTGTGCGCGCTCTGCGCTTGTTTGATGTGCGGTTGCGGTCAGTGAGGAGAGGGCTGACCTCTCCAGGTGGACCGTGTGGTCATTGACGAGAGGGCTGACCTCTCTCTGGTGGACCGTGTGGTCAGTGAGGAGAGGGCTGACCTCTCCAGGTGGACCGTGCGGTCATTGACGAGAGGGCTGACCTCTCTCTGGTGGACCGTGTGGTCAGTGAGGAGAGGGCTGACCTCTCCAGGTGGACCGTGTGGTCAGTGAGGAGAGGGCTGACCTCTCTCTGGTGGACCGTGTGGTCAGTGAGGAGAGGGCTGACCTCTCTCTGGTGGACCGTGTGGTCAGTGAGGAGAGGGCTGACCTCTCTCTGGTGGACAGTGTGGTCATTGACGAGAGGGCTGACCTCTCCAGGTGGACCGTGTGGTCAGTGAGGAGAGGGCTGACCTCTCCAGGTGGACCGTGTGGTCAGTGAGGAGAGGGCTGACCTCTCCAGGTGGACCGTGTGGTCAGTGAGGAGAGGGCTGACCTCTCCAGGTGGACCGTGTGGTCAGTGAGGAGAGGGCTGACCTCTCCAGGTGGACCGTGTGGTCAGTGAGGAGAGGGCTGACCTCTCTCAGGTGGACCGTGTGGTCAGTGAGGAGAGGGCTGACCTCTCCAGGTGGACCGTGTGGTCATTGAGGAGAGGGCTGACCTCTCCAGGTGGACCGTGTGGTCATTGATGAGAGGGCTGACCTCTCCAGGTGGACCGTGTGGCTGTTCTGACGTGTTTTCTGCTGATCAGAGATGTTACCGTTGGCAGTTTTACTGAACGTGTCCAAAGAGACTTGCAACTATTCAATATTGCCAAACCATTTGTAAGCTTTTAGTCGCCCACTGAAGCCAGAAAAAAACTGATACCATTTTATTTTGTATGGTATAGGGTGGCATATTCTGCAGTTTATGATATATTTCTATAAATAGTCAATAAAAGTTTAAAATCTATATTTAAAAATCCAAAATGTAACAATATTTTGTCCTTTTTAAATATAATTCAAATAGAAGACAGTATCTTCTGATGTACAGAACCTGATTTGGAATTTCACATTATGTACAAATCCTTTACTCTCTCTTGCCCACTCTGTGATGAAACTACCATTAGTAGAACTACAGTTCTAAACCTAAATGAAAGTTTAGTGTTGAATCAATAGTTGTCCATCATATGCACTACAGAAAAGTGGATTGTTTGAGTTCATTATATCATTATATCATCATAGAATCGATGTGTTCTGTTAAAAAATGCCCGCAAACCGCGTGTTCCGCCGCGGCCCCGTGAACTCAGTCCCGTCACCAGACGTCAGTCTTAAGGGGGGCATATGAAATCCACGGGGGGGGCACATTTAGTATTACTATAAAGTACATATTTTTCATATGGTATTCGCGTAGCCCTGGCGCACACTGATCATTACATTAAAAATAATCAACAGCAAATATGACCAGACCAACTACAGCTGTCGTCCCCTCTCTCGGTGTCAAAGGAGGAAATAGTTACTTTGCCCAATTTGTAGTGGTTATACAGTAATTCTGCAGGCCTTCTCGTGGTTATACGGCGTATACCTGCGTATCACGTAGACTACACCGCATGTATTTCTGGGGGGGCACAAGCATCTTGGGGGACGGGCACAGCCTTTTTCACTATATGTGTTTGCATGTCTGCTGATGCACTTTCCATAACAAGCAGTGATAAAGACAATGCTAATGAAAACTACTGTGAAGAGAAGGCTGTGTACTTTAGAGGCCACAGATGCCTTGAGTGAGGACATACTCCGCCAACTGAAAGCGGCAACTGCAGCAGACAGTGTGCTACAAGCGGTGCGTGAAAGACACATGAAGTGTTGGCCTACAAGAAGGAAAAGTTTGGATACAACACTCCACAGCTATTGGCCAATGCGACACAATATCGACATTCAGAAGGACATTGTTATGGTCGGAGACAAAATCATGATACCGCAGAACTTCAGGAAGGTTATCTTGGAAAAGTTGCAGCTAGCTCATCAGGGAGTACAGCGCACAAAAGCCAAAGCTCGCAAAGAACTGTACTGGCCCGGAATGGCACATGATATAGAGACTGTGATCGAGAAATGTGCACAGTGCCAACAAATGCAACCAAGGAACCAAGCGGAGCCACTTGTCCCGCACCCAATTCCAGAGCTACCATGGATGGAAATTGGAGCGGACATTTTTGAGCTAAATGGTCAGTCATATCTGTTATTAGTTGACTACTTAACAAAATATCCTGCAGTGCTCAACCTTCCAAACAAAACAGCCTATGCAGTGATTCAGAAGATGAAATCTGTCTTTGCAAGACAGGTCCAATATCATGCAAAATCGACTTTTTGGAGCTTTTAGCCATGTTGTTATGCTATTTCCTTATCAAAAACACCTCAGAGTGTTTTTTGGCTTCATTCGCGCAGTTCTCATTGATCCTCCTGAATCCTGCTCTCTGAGCAGCTGCTCCGCCCTCTGCTGGAAAACCACTGAGTTGGAACAGGAAGAGCACAACTTCTGTAATGTAATGCCTTACAGCCTGATTTTAGTTTCCAGGTCAGGGCTGAAAACAAACGCAAAACAAACGCACCCCCTGAGCGTCTGAACAGACGTCATGTTTGCACTGAAGGATGTGAAGATGGAGCTCTTTCTAAACTATTCTGGACAGTTTTACAATGCGGGAGCTGCTGGTGTCTGGTAGCTCAAATGAAAGCAACGGAGGAGACTATATGGTTCTCACAAATGATTCTGAAGTCTTCATCATAGAGGAGGCTATATGGTTTGCCCATCGAGGAAAGACACATTTGAAAATAAAAGCCATCATTCTGCAGGACAGAA
This sequence comes from Gobius niger, assembly GCF_951799975.1. Taxonomy (NCBI): domain Eukaryota; kingdom Metazoa; phylum Chordata; class Actinopteri; order Gobiiformes; family Gobiidae; genus Gobius; species Gobius niger. The sequence goes on along the minus strand of NC_136873.1, from coordinate 2,903,374 downwards.
TCTCATCCTTTGAAATTTTAGAAGAGGACATTCGTCCTGAACCCTCAGATGATGGGCTGTTCCCAGAATGGGAATAGCAACTAGTTTTTTTAAATTTCATATTGGTGTGTATGTGGGACCTGGCCCATTAGTGTGTATGGGGGAATCCAGCCAATGGTGAGACTCCAGGCCTTTCAGCCATTTGCCCGAGAACACAGCGATGGGCAGATTGGCCAGTGGTGCCCTGGGCTCTTCACGGATGAGAGCAGGTTCACCCTGAGCACATGTCCCACAGTTGATTTTTTCACACCGAGCTGCTTGCCTATTGTAGATTCACTCTTCCCAGTCTGGTGCAGGTCTACAGTTCTTTTCCTGGTGTCCTTCCACAGCTCTTTGGTCTCGGCCATAGTGGAGTTTGGAGTCTGACTGTTTGAGGCTGTGGACAGGTGTCTTTTATACAGATAACCAGTTCAAACAGGTGCCATTAATACAGGTAACGAGTGGAGGACAGAAGAGCTTCTTAAAGAAGAAGTTACAGGTCTGTGAGAGCCAGAGATCTTCCTTGTTTGAAGTGACTTATTTTCCACCATAATTTACAAATACATATTTTTTTAAATCCTACAATGTGAATTCCTGGATTTTTTTTCTCATTCTGTCTCTCACAGTTGAAGTGAACCTATGATGAAAATGACAGACCTCTGTCGTTATTTGAAGTGGGAGAACTTGCACAATTGGTGACTGACTAAATACTTTTTTGCCCCGCTGTAAAAGTGTGTGTATGTAAAACAGTGTTTACAGAAATCAAAATATATTTGTGCCAAGAATGTGTTGTTGTTGTTGTAGCTTGATGTCTTATGTTGGTCAAGTCTTACTGTGGGTTACTGATATACATGTAAATATCATCAATAAGAGGCTCAGACAGGTGGCTCGAGTCCGGTGGTAGTTTTTTAAACTGTATAAACTGCATAAAGTGGTAAAATCTTCTTGCCTTCCTCTGTCGAGAGCGGACGTGTTTCTGACTTCTCCTGCCCCCGCCTTTATCTGCTGCTGCTAGTGTCTTGTCTGACTTATCTTCATTTTTCTCTGGACTCCCTGCTCGCTGTGCTCCTAAACCGGTTAACCATGGAATTGATCAACTGGTCTCTCAACGCAATTGACAAGATTTTTTCACAAAGAAATGGGGCAGTTGGGGAGCCTACTTGTCCAGAGGGGACATTTCCGGCCGGGTATGGGATCGACTCTTGGAACAAGTGGAAGGTTGTATGTCTGGCCCCCCTCTCGGTGGAAGATGTCGAAGACATCTATCTTTTTGGGCTTATGGTAACAGGGTACCTGATGATTGGACTAGGAGTTGCCCTGGTTTATCGCAAAGTTGGCAAATTGGCAGCAAAAAAGGAGACCCTGCGGCTGTCAACCGAAATTAAAGAACGTTTTGAAGCGGTGAGCGCCAGCATGATGGAGTTACAACGGAAAGTAGCGAAAAGTGAGGAACTGATTAAGGACCTTTCTTCTCGTTACGAGGAAGGATTACGGAGGATGGATTACATCTTGGCAAAGTCAGGGGAGACGTCTCGGGAGGTCCTGGGACAGATCTCGGGGCTTTGCAGAACTTTGGATGGACTGAGAAGGCCACTACCGGCTGCGGATGTCTGAATAATGTTGAAGATTGGTGAAAAATCACATTGATTTACTTAAAGCTAAAATCTGAATTTCACCCTCCATGGAACACAGGAGAGCAGCTGGGCCGTTATCTTTCCTGTGCAATGTCTACATCCCACACCAAGGCCAAGCCACGGGGGAAAGGACTGATAGGACTGACCCGGGCTGATACACAGACATAAACATCTCAAGGTTTTCTCTGCAGAGAATGCCTCATACTGCACAACACGAAATGTCCCGCCCCCATCCGACCCCCCCTCCCTCTGAGTCCGCCTCACCACTACTAGCCCCCACCACCCCTCCCTTTTTTGTATCGAAGAAAAAATTCCACCGTGCTTTCCGCACGTACTGTGTATCATCCAAAAAAATGTGTTATGTGTTAATGTGTGTGTATGTGCTTAAGACTTTCTTTTTTACTTTTTCTGTAACTTTCCAAAGAAAAGAGTGGTGCGCACTGAATGGGTGCTGCTGCCGGATGCTCTCTCATCGAATGTAATTTCTCCATCTGTGAGATCAATAAAGTATTATCTTATCTTATCTTATCTCAAAATGCATGAATTGGTTAATTTGCATAAATTATGTAAATTGCATAAACTCTTTAAAATTCCTAAATCCTAAATGGCATGAACTCTTAAGATAAGATAAGATGATACTTTATTGATCTCACAGATGGAGAAATTGCATTCGATGAGAGAACATCCGGCAGCAGCACTCATTCAGTGGCACCACTCTTTTTCCACTCTTTTTTTTCTTTGGTGAAAGATGGTTGTGTCGCGGCCGCCATCTTCACTGTTTTGGTCACAGGAGGAGCACTGGTTGATGGGAAATCCGTAGACGATGACCACGGCGGTGGAGCTCTTGCGCTTGGCCACGATGTTCTTGGCCACACAGGTGTAGTTGGCCGTGTGGGACAGACGCGCCTGCTTGATGATCAGGATGGTCCACGGTGATGTAGAAGTTCCTGTCCTCGGCCGGGTCCATGATCTCGTTGTCCTTCAGCCACTCCACCCAAGTTGCATAAACGCTTTAAAATGCATAAACTGGTTAAATCCCATAAAGTAGTTACTTTGCATTAATTATTAATATTGCATAAACTTTTTAAATTCCATAAACTGGTCAAACTGTTGAAATGGCCTCAGTGCTTGATTGGCAGAAGCTGCACAAATGGCTGAAAGTCCCACATACACACTAATGCAAAAATTTCAAACTCCCGTATAAAAAAACTGGAAATCTGCAGAAGGCTTTTTCTCAAAACCCACAAGTTGCAGAAGCTGAACATGCACAAAGTGCAGAAATTGCAGAAAATGCATAAAAAAGTGCAGAAAAGCATGGATTTGCGGCAGCCCCATTATAAATCAATGGGAAAAATCTCCAACATTTTTGCCGATTGCGGAAAAAACGTAAGTTGCAGAAGTCCCAAAAGTAATAGCAGGATTCTCCTCAACATGCGGAACATTTTGATGCATAACTTGCATAAATTGCACAAAGCATGAAAGTGCTGAAAGCTGGAGAAAATCGGGAAAAAGATGGAAGAGGAATAATAATAAAGAACATGAAAACCAATAATTGACTGCGGAAGAATTCTACATGTCTGACATGTTCGAACCAAATGAACCCTGTGTTGGGCCAGTTTATTTGTTTTGGAATGAAGTATGTTTTGTTTTTTTCTTTGTGACTTCTGACCCTCCCTCCTTATCAGCTCACCTGTGGGCAGTTTGTGGGTGTCAGTAGTTGGGGAGGAGAGGGGACACTGTTATGTAACCAAACTAAATGAAAGAAAACCCAATTTGTGGTCAACCACGGAGAATAAATCTTGTTTGAACGACATACTGGATCTCCGCCAGTGCTTTGTGGGCTATATTTGAGTTACAACCTCCTCTACAAAAATGAACAAAGACTTGAACAAAGGGTTTCCCTGAGGCTGCGCTTCATTTTCATGCTGCTAAAATGTTGGTTTATGAGGATGTGACACAGGCCTCAAATCTGACCATTTTCAAATGTGACATATGAATACGACACTGAAAGCATTTTATCTGCACTCATGCCTTCTTGTAATTTCATGTGCTCCAACAACAGCCGGGATTGAACGTAATGTAATTCAGGGGTAGGCATTTATGTTTGGTAGGGGGCCAACCCTCCCCAATTGAAGCCCGAAGTAAAGCACTACTTTCAGATGTTACACCATAAATGACCTAGTTAGGCGTTCTGTGCCACTATATTGTCAAAGAATTGGCAGTATTTTGCAAATGTTGGAGTACTTTAACAGACGTCTTATTTGTGTAAAATTATTGATCAAAATCATCATTGCAATTACGCAGTCACCTCCTCTTGTGACGCCCCCTGCAGGTGGCGGAGGCGAATGGCACATATAGCACCGCCACTCGGAAAATAATTCGCCAAGAGCCTGCGCCGCCCCAAGATCTGGCCCATAGTGTTATGTTTTGGCCATGGATGCATGTTTTTGTCTCCCTCTTGTGGCTCGTTTGTTTTTGTTTTTAGGCTTGGTCCTGGTGGGGCGTGGACTCCGAGCAGGCACACCTGACTCCATTTGCTCATCAATGCAATACAAAGACCTCAGACTCGCCTCCACTCATCGTGGGATAGTTCCGTCTATGTGGCGGTACTTCAGCTCAGTGACAGCTTGAATTCCTATGACCGTTTTCAGGTTCTATTTTTGATTCCGTTTTTTTATCTCTTTTAGTACTTGAGCCTGCTGTTAATACATTTACTTTGAACCACGCTTTGGGTTGTTGTGTCTGTTTATGGGTCCAATTTAGCAAACCCTAACACATAGCCTATTTTACAAATCAATATGAAGACTCACCAACTATTTCCAGTGCACGTTGAGGATGTTTATGCAGGCCAAGATACCCCCATAATCGTCAAATGTCACCTGTAAATTGAATAGATAAATATTCATTGCATATACTCCATGCACAGTTAAGCCAATGTGAACCAACACAAACCTTAACATTGTCACTCCTTCACTGATCACAACCGTTGTGGATTATTGCAACTCCCTTTACTTTTGACAATATTCCAACCTTCGCTCCCACACATCCTCCTCCCACCATCTCTTATAAAAAAATTTGAGCCGAGATGGAGAAATTGCCATTTTTACTTTTTATTCTACTGTATTTGAATCATAGAAGAACCCCTTATGGGGAAACCTGTTACAAACCGACCTGGTGTTACTAGTTTTTGAAGTCTTCGATGTTATTAAGACATAGCAACAGAATGGCCGTTTGCATTTCATCAAATTACAGCTACAAATTAAAATAGTTGTCATTTATGTTGCCACTCTGATTGCAATGTGGAAGGTTCAATTTCTGTTTAGATTTCAAATGTGCATAACCTGCGTACATACAACTGAAATCTTTTGCCTATATAAACTTTTTACTCACCTTCCTCAAAGATGTGACCTCTTCTCGGGTCCCAAACAAAATCACATGGCCAGTGAAATGGTCCATAATGTAGATTTTTTCCAGATTCTGCTTTGCTAATATGTAGCAAAGCCTCAATTATCTATAAGACAAAACAATAGTCACCACACAAAGGGCAATTAGGTTCTGTTAGCTATCAAGAGGATGCGTATCCTGCTTTTGGGACAGTTTAGATATGACCCGGGGATATATGAACATTGTGAAAATAGGAATACCTTCATAAAAAGGAACGCCTTCTTCAGGGCAGTCACATATTGCCCTCTCGAACCTCCACTTCTCCACAAGGACTTTGTGGGTCTGCATAAATGTGATACAAACCACAAAACTGAAAAGTCTGAGACCATAAATCAGAGATGCCAAATATGCAGCCCATGGGCCACAAGTAGTGAAAATATAATCAAATCAATATGGTCTGTACTTATCTACCTTTGTGATGAAGTCCCTCAGCAGAGCAACATGCATCCTCTCATATTTAATCACATCATCAAGGCGGCGTGAGTGGAACCGCAGATGTTTCAGGTCCCACTGGCTCTTCTCCATTATCCCTTGCGTGTGGTTATTAATCAATTTATTTAATTAATGCAGATATGCAGACACAGTTCTGACCAAGCATGATGTCACTCCACAATAGAGAGTAGGGGAACAAATATTTTTCCAAGTGCTCCATGAGGCCAGGGGAGTAATATGGGTTAGGCCCCCCCTTTTACGTCAATGGGAGCAAGTCACAGTTCAAGTTGAATTACATGAAATCTGAGATTTTACCTCCACACCGTCTTCAGCCACATCAGGCGGTAGCGATATTATATGTTAAGCAACATCACCTCAATTCTTTCAAAATGATGCCTTACATTTTGGCCGATGCGTGGACTGGCCCAAACCACGGTGTCACTGTTGACCATCTCGGCCAGTTCTTTCACGGTTTGCGCCGTGGTGAACAGGCCGACCACGTGCATGGCCAACCTGTAGTTCCCTGGAGCCCTGTGGGGAAAGTAAAGTATGTATGTAAATGTTTGATTTATTCAACAGTCACAGGCAGCACACACTACATGTTAGAAAAAAAAAAAAAAGATTCTCCAAACACCATGGCCTGTAGTGTGTTCCAAAGTGATACTGATCACACATTTCACCTATAATGGAGCTGCCTCAAGCAGTAAACGTTTAATTAATGTCAATAGGATTCCTTTGATTCCACACAATGACAAAGTGAAGTGGGATTGTAGGGGATTCTAAATTGCATTGTTAATTTCGTCGACTAAAATATTTAGTCTTAGTTTTAGTCAAAGTGATATTTTTGACGACTGAAATTGGACTAAATAAAAATGAAAAAAGGAGAGACTAAAATCATCCAAACTTCTATTGTCCGTCTGAAAGAGCCTCAGATCATTTAAATTCACTGGTTTGTGCTTTATTCATGTGGAAGCAGCTCCATGAAGTCGAGGACTTTGATTTAATATGATTATAATGAATGTTATAAATGCTAAGTCGACTAAATTAGTCTTAAATTTAGTCGACTAAATTGACATGCAATTTTAGTCGACTAAAACTAGACTAAAATTGAAAAGCTTTTTTTGACTAAATCTCGACTAAAATTAAATTACATTTTAGTCAAAAGACTAAGACTAAAACTAAAATAAAATATGTTATCAAAATGAACACTGCTAAATTGGAGGTGTGGTGGACATGTGGCTTTGTAATGTACCAATTACAAAACACTTTGTCTGGAGATTGTGTAATATGAAATCCACTTAGGATATTTTGTCACTTGGGAAAAGTCAAAATGACAAAACATGCAAACAAGTGTGCCCTCTGTAAGGTCAGAGGTATTAGAGTGATAGAGTGATGGACAATACTTACTATCGCTGGCACATCTGCTTCGCATTTTTCATTCTGTGGCTGAGGCAGCGATGGAGGACAGTGAGCCTCCAATCCTGGGGTTGGCCTTCCCCGTTGCTATTCTAAAGGAGGCCTCCGAGGTGTCCTGCAGTCCTTTATGCATGAAGGCAAAGCAGATGGCCTTCATTAGCACAATGGACCCGTCACACATCATCATCACAGGACTCTTTGATGTTAAAAAGTGGCACGGTACTGGCACAGTTCCAAACGCTTGGAGAAAATAGTGGACAGAGGCAACTGTCTGTTCAGTGGTGATGAATGTAGCCACTGCTAGTGGTGCTGAGCCCTTTTGTGGGTGCCTAATTACCAATTCATAAACATAATATGGAGGACTTTTTTTGTGTTTTCTAAGTAGGCTCCCAGTGGCATCCAAATATACAATGTCTTGCTGACATCTCTGTGGGTATATTTGGATGCCACTGGGAGACCACAGCATTATGCCCTTGGGCTGCAGCACCACCTTTCGGAGGGTACCCGTACCTGTTTGCTTGTTTTGAACGCAAACCAGTTTTTGGAGGCTCAACATCTCATGGTTGTGGAGCCGCTGGTTCTTTCTGTGCTCATAGCAGATATTTCTGAGGAGAGCCACAGGGGGAGCCTCATCTCTGCAGCCGGTGTTAGTATCAACATTCTTCAACAGCTCCAAATGCAGAGCCCTGGCTCCTGGCTCTTGTTGCAGTTTGGCTCCAATATCCGCCCTCTCCTGAGCCCGTACTGGCCGGCTTTTGAGTTCATGGGACCTATGGCTGCAGTGTCCTCCCATGAGCCTCACCACCGCTTCAAGGTTTGCCTGTGATGCCACTGTAACAGTGGCTTTCACAGGGCAGTCCTCAAAGCGGCAGTAAGCCAGGCACCAAAATACCGGACTGTTCTGGTTCAGAGATGTGGCTTCACATCTCTGATGTGGCGGTGCCTCTTGAAGGCAAAACTGCAGCCTGAGTAGACACTCCTTATGCCTTTAGCCATTATATTTGTCCAACGAAGTCCTTTGAAACCTTGTGGATTTCGGTTGCCTATGAGAAGAGACCAGTCTTTGGGGTCGATGGAGAATTGAAGGGGGGACTGCGGCAGTGGGAATTTTTCCACTCCCATTATTGAGTCTCCACTCTGGTAAATAAATATCACATACAGTAAATGAATAGTCTTCTACATTTTGTAATTCTATTGCAGTCACCTGTTCTTCTGAGCTGTCAGTCTACAAAGCAAAAGGCAAGTAGTTCATACATGTAATGGTCATATTATGTGCAAAAGTGGACATGGAAATAATACCTAATAATAATTACCTGGACAGAAAACGCTGTAGCAGTACTTATGTCCTCCTGCAGAAGACAGTTTATATATTATTACAATAGTAGTAATTGTGTCTGTAAAACATTATTATTATTATTTTTTGTTAAAAAGTCCGCACATTATGTTGGGTGTCTGTTAATGGCTTTAGTGAACGGTAATATAAGCACTGATGCTCACAGTCCCAAATGTTGACAGTCTGTACAGTAACCTGTAAGGTAACGCTATTTTCATAGTGATGACTAATAAATACCAATACTAATGTTGTACGGGTCGTTGTTTGTCCACCGTTTTTCTTTGATATTACTGCCACGACGTCCTGTCAGATGAAAGCACTTTCATATTATTGATTTATGAGGAAACAGTGGTGATCTTGACATGTCATATAAGTTAAGTTATCCCATGTTCTGGGTGAATAGCTGATTGGCTGGTGCATTATTTTGGTATAACCGCACACGTAGTCCGGTAGTTAAATCACTGGGATATCACTCCGCTGTGGCGTCGCCATAGCAACGCATGACACAGCTGAATCAGATAAAGGCGTAATTAGTGACTGACAGGAACGTATGAGATGGATTTTGTTTAATTTCAACGCTTTTGGCCAAAACAAAAGGTTTGCTAAATGTTTGTAGAGGAGAGTGAGCAGCTAGGTTAGCTACTGTTAATAACATATGAGCTTTACATTTCTATTGGAAACGGTTAAGGCTATTCATCATTTTCAGGCGTACATAAAATGATCCTGCATTGAAGCATATTTGTCTGGATTAGAAAAGTCAATCATAAAAGTTTCAGTTGGGGGGGCCCAGGTGTGAGCGACTCCAACGCAGCTGTTTCCATAAACAGTTGAGCTGGTTGAGCTAGCTAGCTAGCTTCAGGTTAAACGTTGTAAAAGTGAAATAACTCCTGCCCACGAGTGCCGCATATCGGTGTTTACTTCCAGGGAAAAGTGTTTCCGGGTTAGTCCTGTTGTGTTGTGATTCTGTGCTGATGTTGTGTCGTTGAGCCTGACTGAGATCCTCGTAATAGCTGCGGAGAATGACTCGCTCTGAGACCAGCCTTCAGTGACCGGCTAATAACCCACACAAAATAGTCCCGTAGTCTGGCATGTTTAGTGAGTTTAGTCAATGAAAAACACATTTATTATAAATGTCACGTTTGTGGGACCCTGGTATAAGCACGTCGTGGTGTTCTTGACTCCGTGTCGTGCATTATAACCGTCTAATGCACAGCTCCTCGCCGTTTAATCCTTACTTAAGCACCTCAACTTGCTCAACAAATGGGAAGGCCACCTCCAATGACAACTCCTCAAGACTGGCCTCTTCTGCTTGGTCCCTAACTGGGAGGGACTCCATAAGACTGGCCTCTTCTGCTTGGACCCTAACTGGGAGGGACTCCACAAGACTGGCCTCTTCTGCTTGGTCCCTGACTGGGAGGGACTCCACAAGACTGGCCTCTTCTGCTTGGTCCCTGACTGGGAGGGCAGCGGCATTGTTTGGTGGTGCCTCATTGTCCTGGAAAAGACAGCACACATGTGGGCTTTATCTAAATCAGTGACTCCATGGTATAGATATAACAGTTAATATTATAGAAGCATGTATTAAATGAACATAAAGATATAAACATGGATATATCACTGTAGGATAGTCCGATATCTGTTATTTTTGGTATGTGCCACACACAGCTGCCCCCAATACTTCTGTTTATTGGCAGGTTCAAGGGCAATGCCTGCTTTTTCCAATTCTTTGATTTTGGAAACAATATCTGGCACATGTAACTCAATGATCTTCTTCTTCTAGGAATATGAAACACAGCATGTTATATCCAAGTAAATTTAGAAACAGTGAATAGAATACTATAAAAAGCTTGCAAAACATGTAGATCATTATTTCTTTACTCACCCTAAACAATGTGAAAGCATATACTGTGTCCAAAACAAAAACATATATGAGAAGTATTTATTAGGTGCAAGCACAAAATGAATATGTAAAACCGTACTGACGTTAAAGTAACAATTATTCACTGCACACATGTTGGGTGAAGTATACGTTTTTTTTTGCAACAATTTGTCATGATACTTGCCACTTTTTGGCTGTTGAGTTGTTGGAATGGAACTGTATATAACAATTGGGATATCATTTGAAATCCACAAACAATATTATTGGTATGATAAATGTAGGGATGTACAAATATAGTCATTTTGAAATAGGTTTGTACACACATGTATTGAGACACAATGACTATCAACAATTGTTGGTAGGTTGAAGTTTGACAATATGGACAACACCACTAATACTACTCCCCCAGGTCTTTTACGTTTACTTTGAGAAATGAGTATCTTAAAGCGTGGCAGGCAGACAGTCTTCTTTTGTTCTTCTTCTTCTTTCACACCTGTTGGCACGACTGACTGTCTGTGTATGAATGAAAATGTGAATCTGTGACTGGTCATTGAGACATGGGGAAGTTCTTATAGCACAGATAACCGCACACCTTCATTTTATTTGTGGGTGTGCCTAAAGGTAGAATTGCTGACTCAGCTATAATCCTCTCATCAACTGTGAGATGTTCATCCAGAATCAAACCAAGATATGTATCCGTTTTAGTTGTAACTAGTATACAGAATTATAGTAGCAAAACTGTTTTCAAAATGTGTCAATACATGACAAAGTGTTTTGAAATGTATAGGCGTCTCCCAGTCACGTGACTAGAAATGTAAGCGTGCGACATTTTGAAGGGAAACAAAAATGGCGAATACAACAGAAAACGATGGCGTTTCCACACAAGTATGCAGTGTTTTTTCACCTCCATCTGTTACAACTCACTTACAAGGAGATGCGGCACTTCCATACGCAAACAAACTGTCGTTGTTGGATATTACAGACCCAGACACGCTTCGGCCGAGTTATTTACTGACGTGAAGTTCTCGGTCAACATCCCTTCACTCGAGTTTGGCGATATTTACAGCTGCTTGATAGACTTTCCGTCTTCATACACAGGAAAATCATTAAAAGCATATAAAAGCCTTTCTGCATACAGATGTTTTGAGTCAGGATGGGCATCAAATACATCTGTATGGCGACCGAAAGGAAAGGATATTCTCATTGTCAGGAGTAAGGTAAGCACTTAAAAACCAGTAGGCTAATAATACTGTAAAACACATTGGATTGGACACCCAGCTCGTTGTAAAGATATCTTTCACAGATTAGTGAACAGTAAATCTTACATTGACAGTACATTCTTATATGCTACAACATTCGTTCCTTCTCTTTTGGTATTCTATACAACGAAATACCAGCAATTTAATCTCTGACGTTGTTGCATCCAACTGCGCAACAAGTTTCAGGCGGTTTTGAAATGTACATTTTGAATGACACGTTGGTGAGTCTATCTGGAGTTCATTAGCATGGATCCCGTCAACATGGAGTCACTTAGTTGGCGTGACGTCACATGGAAGGTACCTATAGCTTGAGTATTATCACTGTTTAAATTCAACCTTATTGGGTGGAACCAGAGTGAAGATTATGTTAAAGTTTCTTCGTGTCTATTTTATTTTCTGAAAGTAGCAATATGTCCTCTGTATACAGCAGAATCCTGATATTCAAGTCTCACGCATGAATGTGCCCACTCGCCTGTTTTACTTTAAGGGGCTGGATGCAAGTTGGCCATTTTATACTCACTGCTGCCACCTCAGGCCATACGTGTAACTGCACCATCTATATTAAGCTCGTGCATGACGGCAATTCGGGCCGAAGTGACACCTTTGAGTGACAGTGCAGGATTTTAGAGGCAGTTGTGGTGAACAGGTCTGAGCTCATTCTACACATTAGGACATGGCTGGAACATGTAGGGGGAGGAAAATACTTAATTTTAACATTTTTAAACTCCTTATAGTCCCTTTAATTCCCTAAACACGACACTGTAGTACAGTGGTTAGCGCTTGTGCTTTACAGCCAGAAGATCGGGGTTCGATTCCCACCAAGGGCGCCGCGTGGCCTTACTGTGTTGAGTTTGCATGTTCTCCCCATGTCTGCGTAAGTTTCTTTTGGGTACTCTGGTTTCCCTTACCACTAAAACATGTACAATAGGTTCATCCTCCAGCCAGGAGTTTCTGACCGATTGCCTCGTTCCACATCTGGTGATAGGTCCCTGTGCGCCGGCCCACGCTGTAGCTCACTGCTCCAACAGGTTGCCCCAGTGAGATGGAGGGTGAGGAAAATAATATTGGTTCAGTGCCAATTTACCCGGACACAACATAACGCATGGATGTAAATTTGACCTTCACTCTAGTTGTCTCACATAGCTATGGTGCCTATACAATAAAATGGTACCGTTTTCCCTACACTTGCTCAAAACACATTACATCCAGAGACGCCTGGGATTCTGTGGCAAGCAGGATTGTCAGGTCAAGATCAAGATCAAATCTGGACTAATCTGGTAAATACAGTAACACAGGACTAAATGATGTCAGAACTAGAAATAAACCATGTCAAAACAAGAACACCACTATATTTACATGCATGTAACATAAGTACGTCTGGGTTTTATCTAAGTGGCCACGTTACATGGGTTGAATGTCTACCTACCATTCAGCGAGTGGGGGAGGTGGGTGTGGCGCCTCATATGGACCAGTAGCCAACCACATATAGAACAATAGGGTGTGCAGGTCAATGTGTGTTCTGTACAGCCAGTCAACCTTCATTATGACAGTAATTTGTAAGTTTATCTTTAGACAGTCAATGAATGTTGTTTTTTTTATTTCTTTGTGTGCAATCAAGGTCTACTTTGTTTCCTTTGCAAATGTTTTATTCATTTTACACAAACAACTTTTTTTCTGTTATAAGTACTTGTTATCATCCATCCATCCATCCATTTTCTTCCACTTGTCCGTTGCCCAAATCACATTGCACCAGCCCCTTATGGCTCCTCCAGCAGATGGTGGGTCCACAGAAGGACGGCCTCATGATTTAACAGGCCTGTTGGTCTCTCATGAGGGGCTTCTGAACCGCTAAAGTCAGATGCTCATTGGTCACTGTTTAAACCTGCTGTCACTTTGCCTCTGCCCAGGGACTACAGATGAAAATTAGCTTGTAGCTATCTCTGGTCTGTGCAACAAATGTGTTGTGCATTGTCAAATTTGGAAGAAAATAATTGTGGGCAAGGCAAATTGTGGTCCATTTTCAACAAATTTGATTTCCACCTAATAAAAAACAGGAAAAAAGGAGTAAAACATCTTGTTTTTACAATGAACAAGCAAAGTTTCAACCTAAATTGAAAGTAAATCCTGTCATGAACATTTGGAGCAATGTTGATGCCGCTCAGTCGGAGCACACTTTGTGATCTTGCCACTCCAGACTTAGCGCATTTACGTGGGTGGAGACGCACACATTTTCCTCCAACCAGATCGACTCCGCGTCCAGGAGAGTGGTTGTGGGGGAGTGGGGGGTGAACATGTGCTTTTGTTTTGCTTCGCGTTCACGCCGAGCGCGGCCGATCCGCGCCACAGCGGACGCTGTAGCTCTTTTTCTCTCGAGACGTGAACATGGTTTAGCTCACGATGGGGTAAATAAAGTTTTTAGTTTGACCTGTGAGAGCCTAAGGCTTAAGAAAGAACGCAAGACAGCGCAATGTAAACCAGGAAGTGAATGTCAGCCGTGTTTCCATCAGTGCAGTCACCTCCTCTTGTGACGCCCCCTCACAGGTGGCGAAGGCGAATGGCACATATAGCGCCGCCACTCGGAAAATAATTCACCAAGAGCCTGCGCCGCCCCGTGCGCCGCCACAAGATCTGGCCCTAAGAATGTAAAAAAATCCAGGCGGAGACCAACTGTGCCATTTTGGCACAATTTGGCACAAAAATGTAAAGAAATTTAGGATGCTTTTACATATTTGGTCATAAAAATACTTTTTTTTTTCAAAAAGTGAAGACCCAATTTATATATTTCAGCACACTTTATTGCAAAAACTATATATAGTAAACACACACACACATTTTTTTTTATTTATTTTTTTTAGAAGAAAACAATTACTTCTCATCTGGTGGATACTCATAATTTGACCGGCTAGCTGGCGCTAACAGGTCGGACGTGTTCAAATTCCATGTCTCCAAGTACAATAGCCCGTGTCTCCTCCGCAGTGTAGACCCTCTTTTTACCTAAAAGCCAGGGTGTGGTGACAAAAAGTAAAAAATCTCTTTGAAAATACGCTTCTGCTGCTTCCTGATGCGTCATGTGCTCTGCGTGTAATATGCGATATCAGGACGCCGCGTTACGCAGACGGAGAAATCCCAGAAACTCTATCCAATCAGCGAGCGCCATACATCCCCTGAAAGCTGACATTCTACAGAATCCAAGGATATCCCCCATGCTGTGACGGACAGAAGCCCTGGCGAATCACAGGCGAGCAAACACGGACACCCCGGGAGCCAGTGTGAGTCACAGTTTCAGTGGCTGTTTCCCAGTGTCCAGGATCCTCGGCGTCTCGACCACTTCGGACGTCATCACAGCGCCGCCAAGTGGTTCCATTTCACCTGGACCACTCGCCCTCGCAGCTCCACTCCTCCGTTTGGCTCATTTACGAAGGATGCACCTGTGGATCCTCCGCTAAAAAGCTCCCACAATGCACCGCAATCAAACCCACGAAACAAACTGCAACATGACAACGACAACACACGGAAAAGAGCACAGATCGGAGGAACGGACGGACGGACAAACCACAAAGTGCCAGTTCACATGTGAGTCTGGAACTGCTGGAACAATCATGTGTATGATTTCCATGTATATCACCACTCAATTTTGACATGTGTCAAAAAGGTTCCAGTCTTCGTCCTTTGAGTAAAAAGTTTATCAATTGTTACTTAAGTTGCGGTGAACCAAATCTAAAAAATACTTTAGCCTCTGTTGTTGTACAGTTATAATGTGGCGCAAAAGAGGGTCTACACTGCGGAGGAGACACGGGCTATTGTACTTGGAGACATGGAATTTGAACACGTCCGACCTGTTAGCGCCAGCTAGCCGGTCAAATTATGAGTATCCACCAGATGAGAAGTAATTGTTTTCTTCTAAAAAAAAAAAAAAAAAAAAAATGTGTGTGTGTGTTTACTATATATAGTTTTTGCAATAAAGTGTGCTGAAATATATAAATTGGGTCTTCACTTTTTGAAAAAAAAATAGTATTTTTATGACCAAATATGTAAAAGCATCCTAAATTTCTTTACATTTTTGTGCCAAAATGGCACAGTTGGTCTCCGCCTGGATTTTTTTACATTCTTAGGGCCAGATCTTGTGGCGGCGCACGGGGCGGCGCAGGCTCTTGGCAAATTATTTTCCGAGTGGCGGCGCTATATGTGCCATTCGCCTCCACCACCTGTGAGGGGGCGTCACAAGAGGAGGTGACTGCACTGATGGAAACACGGCTGACATTCACTTCCTGGTTTACATTGCGCTGTCTTGCGTTCTTTCTTAAGCCTTAGGCTCTCACAGGTCAAACTAAAAACTTTATTTACCCCATCATGAGCTAAACCACGAGCTACAGCGTCCGCTGTGGCGCGGATCGGCCGCGCTCGGCGTGAACGCGAAGCAAAACAAAAGCACATGTTCACCCCCCACTCCCACACAACCACTCTCCTGGATGCGGAGTCGATCTGGTTGGAGGAAAATGTGTGCGTCTCCACCCACGTAAATGCGCTAAGTCTGGAGTGGCAAGATCACAAAGTGTGCTCCGACTGAGCGCAAAATGTCACGCTATCGTCTCCGTTTTGATGCACAAGGGCCCTTAGCCTGTAAAACTGTAAAATTCTTTGCTCAATAGGCATCAACATTGCTCCAAATGTTCATGACAGGATTTACTTTCAATTTAGGTTGAAACTTTGCTTGTTCATTGTAAAAATAAGATGTTTTACTCCTTTTTTCCTGTTTTTTATTAGGCGGAAATCAAATTTGTTGAAAATGGACCACAATTTGCCTTGCCCACAATTATTTTCTTCCAAATTTGACAATGCACAACACATTTGTTGCACAGACCAGAGATAGCTACAAGCTAATTTATCATCTGTAGTCCCTTGGTCTAGACATCCAAACTTCAAATCCAAAATTGTCCATATCAACCCAGGGTCATGGGTCCAGTTCGCGATGCAGTTCGGAACCTGGGAGTCATCTTTGACCGCGAGCTGAATTTTAAACAACAAATAAATGCTGTTGTCAAAGCCAGTTTTTTCCAGCTGCGCCTTTTGAGCAAAGTTAAACCCTTTCTCTCGCGCCAAGACCTGGAGAAGGCAATGCACGCGTTTATCAGTTCTCGGTTGGACTATTGCAACACTCTCTACTCAGGCCTTCCACAGTCGTCACTCCACCGGTTACAGTTAGTACAGAATGCAGCAGCCCGTCTTCTCACCGGTTCATCCAGACACAGCCACATCACTCCCGTCCTCTCCTCCTGCACTGGCTCCCGGTCCGTTTTCGGATTGATTTCAAAATTTTAATGTTTGTTTTTAAAGCCCTTCATGGTCTCGCTCCGTTATATCTGACTGAGTTGGTGACCGTGCATCGCCCCAGCAGAACTCTCCGGTCTGCCGATCAAATGGTTCTGGACGTGCCCAGGTCCCGGTACAAACAGTGGGGCGATCGTTCTTTCAGGGTTGTAGCGCCAAAACTGTGGAACAGCCTGCCCCTCAGTCTGCGTGTTCTCACTGAGCTGTCCCTCTTTAAGTCTAGATTGAAGACACATCTTTTCAAACTAGCTTTTAAGACTTAGATCGCACTTGTTTTATTGATTGATTTTTTAATATTGTTTTATCTGTCTGTGAAGCACTTTGGTCTTCCTTGTGTTGTTGTAAGGTGCTATACAAATAAACTTTGATTGATTGATTGATTGAATACGGCACACTCATGAAACACATATTAGATAGTGTGATAGATATGCAAATATACAAATAAGCACATACATTGGCATATACTCTGCAGTTAAGTAGGCTCTGTAGTACTCTGTACATATTTTACATTTACAACTATTGTCTTGCTGCAGGGAGCCACTCACAGACTGAGGCCTTCATAAAGCTGAGGAGCTCATCGAAGGCGTTCACAGGGTGCAGGGACTCGGCCACTCAGGGCTACAGGAACAACAGTCATGGAATTGCAAGTCATGTTGACAGAAAATCTGCCTTTTATCCCTCACAATCAACTTTGTAGCACACATCACAGAGCCATACTGGGGACGATGGGCCTGGGGGCCAGTGTAACGCCCGACCAGGCCCAAAAAAAAATGGGACAATCTCAAAAGAAAGTACAAGGTTAGTAACCTATAGAAATGGCACAACTTTGACACAAGTGACTCCACGAAATGGATTATTAGCCAATAAACACAAAGCAATCAGCAGAACAAATATTACATCACGTATAATAAAATGGTCGATTACAACTGTCCCCTGTCAGGCCAGGGGACAGAGGATGGGGAGCCAACAGTGGCAACCTGGACCTATTACCCCCTCATGGACGAAGCATTGGGTCAAAGCGCATCGGTTAAACCGGTGTCCCTCGTCGCCTCGCTCCATGGGGGCGCGTCAGGGACAAGTGCTGCTGTTGGCTCCAGCCAAGGAAGAAGAGGAGGAGGAGGAGGGTCCATCACTACCCAAGAAAGCCAAACACAACCAGGAGGACCGCTTTCATGAGCTGTTCCAGAAAGACATCCAGGACACAAAAAGATGCAAAGAAGAAAGGGACAAAAAAATGGATGAAAAATTGGACATGCTATTGAAATTGTTGCAAAAAACCCTTCCTCATGTTCATTACCCCATTCAGTTTACCTTTACCTCTATTACTATTGTTTCTTTACTATTGTTTGTTACTATCAGCATTTTTCATGTTCCACGATTTGTTTCCCATGATTTACTATTTGCTTTCATCTTTTTTGTTTGGTTTTCTCTCTTATTCATATCTCACACCTACTCAGCACACACACCACACATCCACGCCATGCAGAACCCAAGAACGAAGAATCAAATATGTGCCCTACCCTTATGTGTCTTTCCTTTGTCTATGTGCTATTTGCAAGCTTTGTTTTATGTCAATAAAAAAAAAAAAGATTAATACCTCCAGGACTTTTTTTTATTGGTTTTGCCCTTAAAAGGGTCATTTTGTGTTGAATAAAAACATTCACAAGAAAATTGACTCACTTGTACATGAAATGCAATGACAAACTCATTCCACATTAGTGCCATTGAGGTGTTATCTAAATTACACATACAGATCATAAGGTCCTCCTTTTCATTGACTTAGCTGTTTTGGTTTATATATTTAAATGTCACTTTGGATTCAGCCCTCGGAATCCCAATGTGCCCCCCTCTGTTAGGCCTACACAGTTCAGGATGGCCTGTTTATTTGTTACTTTAGTTACTTTAAAAGGCTTTGTGGCAAACTTGGGGACTTTAGCGATACTTTATTGCTGATGGAAAACAACTGACACATCAAAAACCACAGAAGGTCGTTCATGTTGATTGAACAATGATTTTATTTGTGTGCAGGTGGTGAATCGGTGAAGTGACGAAGTGCTCTTATAGTCCAGTGAAAAGGTGCAGGTGTTTGTGAGATTGTGGGTCTAAAACTGAGAGCAGAGTGTTAACATCAATATGCATTAGTCGTTACATTATTACATGTTTACCTTGTCACTCACCTGTGCATAATCGTGATCAAGTGGTGGTTGTTGGAGGGCAGAAACCCGGTTTGTGAGGACAGCCCTTAATGCTGCCCCACTGACCGCATCTGCCGGTGCCTCCAAGCCTCCAACATCCTCCTCCTGTTGAAGGACTTTGTGCAGCTCATCTCCAACCCCTATGCATATGTTGTGCAATTTTGTGCAACATGCCACCACCTGCAAACACCATTTGAATGTTATTGATAGTGGCATCATGTCGTTTGGCTGAGCAGTTATGCATCAACACATTAAATCTGTATGTGGCTAAATTCTATCTGAACAGGTACTTACTTTGGAGATGAACTGCACTTGTACTTCAAGTGCATCTAGAAATACGCACCTGAAGCGGGTTTTCATCATCCCAAAGACACGCTCAATGATGCAGCGTGCCTTGGAATGATGATTGTTAAACCGTTGCTCTGCCATGCCTCTCACTGGCCTCTTACACGGTGTAACAAGTGCCAGGGGTTCCTGCAGACATGGGTAGAACCATCACAGGAGGAAATACCCTGGAGGTGGGTAAGCCCCCATAGTGTAGATGGGGCTATGATGCACGGACCCTGGGAACCCTACAAATATGTCAAGGAACCGGCCCTGGTGGTCTGCAACGGCCTGCATTATAATGCTGGGAAAGACCTTCCTGTTAAAATAAATGACACAATTAGGTAATGTAGAAATGATACAGCAGTATTTTCAGATGATTAGGAAGCCTACCGGTTCTTGTAGTCTTGCGAATCAGGGCCGGCAGGGCACTTGATTCGTATGTGGCTGGCATCAATGGCCCCTGCCACCATGCTGAATGCCTGGTGCCCTGCCAGCCTTGCAAAGCCTTCTCCCACCTCTCGCAACTGTTCCTCCCTGCTTGGGAGGTATATGAATTTGGGGAGGACACCAACCACCTCATTGGCCATCCTGTGGACAGTGGAGAGGTGCATTTGAAAGGCTCTGGACACAATCCTGCAGGCTGAGCCACTGGCCAGCCAAAACAGGAACACAAGTGTCTCCAGAGTAGGGCCCCATCCATGCCGCCTCTCTGACCCCAGAGCATCCAGGAGGTGCAGGATGGCCTCTCTGGACAGCCGAAAGTCTGGTTTGGTGTCCTCCCCAGTGAAGTACCGTGCGGTGTAGATGTCAGTAGGTCTGAGACACCTTCAATACACAAGGATGGAGAGGCATGTTAGTTGTCATGTCATTAGTATAAGTGAAGACATTTTATTTGTATTGCACATTTCAACAACCATGACAGTGCTATGACACAATATTCAGCATAGAGCTTACTTCATTACAGACTTCACTCTCTAAAACAGTCTGAGCTGGATTTAACTGGTGGTAAATGTTGTATTTAATGTGCCACAGCGCCGGGTTTGCAGTGTGTACAAGACAACGGCTAATGTTGCTAACTAATTAGCTGCTAATGGGTCCGGCGATTCTTAAGCCTAATCATGCTTAGGAACTTAAGGCATCTGTTAAAGAGGGGGTATTATGCAAAATCGACTTTTTCAAGCTTTACATCATGTTATTCTGTCATTCCCTCATTAAAAACATGCCTGAAGTGTTGCCTTGGCACATTCACGTATTTTTGTGTAATCTGTAAAAACTCTGATGGCGGCCATTTTAGGGATAGGTTTGCATGTTGAAAACCAAAATAACAAAATCCAGAGATAACCAAAAAACCGGGGCTGACAAAGACAATGACGCGAAGGACAAGGGAAACACGGGTATTAGTGATGCGCGGGTCAGGGTTTTTTTCAACCCGCGGGTCCCGCATTTGGAGCAGGTTCTAACCCGACCCGGCCCGCCCCGCAACGTTGTTCTATTTTTACAGCCCGCCCCGCCCCGCACCCGCACCCGCACCCGCAACCATTAAAAATTACGCGTTACAACTATGATCCGTATGAACAGCACCGGCGTGTCAGCCCCTCGCGCTCTCTCTCTCTCTATCTCTCCCCCTCCGAAGAGCGCTGGGCAAGAGGGAGAGAGGAAGAGAGCAGAGGTCGGCCTAACGCGAAGTCACACACAGTCGCACATACGGTGGAAAACAGGAAACATGAGCTCCACAAAAGCGTTCTCTGGATCACAAGCTGCAAAATGCTGCTTGTTTTATGAAAATCCGACGTATATTTACGCTAAAAACCTGCTGTAAAGACGACGGAATAAGTTGTGAATGAATTCAATGAATGCGCGTACGGAGGCATAGAGTGCCCGCGACCGGCATTTTTTGACCCGCCCCAACCCGCCCCGCGATCGAAGGAGAATTTCACGACCCGACCCGACCCGAACCGCGGGCAGACCGCGGGGCCCGCGGTGGAACCCGCAACCCGCGCATCACTAACGGGTATAATACATAAACGGGGCACAGGTGAAACACATCAGGGCGGGGCAGGCAAGTAACAAGGGAAGTCAAGCAAAATCACAAGGACAGAACACACGTCAAAATAAAACACAGGACTAGACCAAACACAAGAAAAACAGATGAACAAAAGACGAATCATGACACAGACGGGTATATATTAGCTCGTCTAAGGGTAGGTAAGAACTGGAAAAGCACCTATCCGAATTAAAATTGCAGCTACTATTCAATAATTAGGAGTATAGATAAAGTGATTGCTGTTTTGAACACACAGCATCCACTAGCTTGTCCTAAAATAGTATGTGTTGCTTTTGATATCACAGGGGAAAAAAAGTATCATTAGAAACACCAAGAATTCTTTACATTTTCCTTTCGCGCCTCATTTTTGTGATGATAATAGTGGCAAATATAGCTCCTGTGGGTTAGGTATGGGCTGGCTGACACCATTTACCATCAGAACAACATCCTGGCCATTTATATTTCAAAGATTTTATGTTTATCTGTAAAAATGTAAATATTAGAGCGATTTGACTGTGGTTATCTTCAGGCGTTTTACAGAGGGACTTTTTGGAAACCCCAAATGGCCAAAATTGGATACATTTGGATAGGTTTGGATACGTTTGGGAAAAAATGAATAACTTCTGAATGCTTCAACTTACAGACTTCAATAAGGGCTCTATGGAAAGGTAGGGCCAGGGTGAATCAGAATCTACAACTAAAATTGACCTGTCTATATACTATACCAAAAGTAATTGCAAACTGTATACATGCTCACTGTAAAATATATACACTATGATGTCATGCTGGCTATTCTGTTGAGAAAGCGATGCCCAGATTGATATTCCAGGCCACTCACAAGTTATTTTCTGTGTGCCACTCGTTGTAACAATCCCGGGAGGGGAGAAAGCACAAAGCGACGTCACATGTGCCACATTTCACAGGGGTTTTAGCCTGGCATTTCTTCCACCTTAATCTGCCACTGTCACTGATGTGCACCAGACGATGATGCTTCACACTGTGTCCTTCCTCTGGTCGGCCTTGTTCCTGCTGTCTCTCTAAACACCTTCTGTGACATAGGCTTCTCTTGCCTTTCTTCAGCGAGGCACTTGTGCAGGATGTAGGAATTCACCACCGCGATGTCCGCAAAATGGTAAAAAAAAACGTCTTGAACCACTTCCTCGTTTTGTGGAGGACGTCATAGTATCCGATTAGAGCATCGGACAGATCAACGCCTCCCATGTGCCTAAAGAAATACATAAAAATGCGCCTCAACCGAGCTTTACCCAAATCTAAAAGCTAAAAAGAAAAGCATCAAAATGGCGAGAAAAAGAGGATGAAAAGTCAACAAAAACATGAGAAAAACACGGACAAAAAAAACTACAAAAACGTGAGAAAAACACAACAAAAAATGACAAAAATGTGGCGACGTGACGAAAAGCTTCCATCACTTTTGTAGGTCTTAGCTTTCAAATGAGGTTGTTGATCTCCAGTCGAGAAGCTTTTAGATTTAGGTAAAGCCCAGTATAAAAAAACATGAATCAAAAAGGAATTCCGTGGAGTATGGTATGGTCTTTCCGGACAGGACTTTCCGTGGGAAAGGAAAACTGTACAGCTCATTCAGTTTCCAAAAGTCCGTTAGTGCAGGGGCTTTGATCAATCCCATGAATATAGTGATGGACAAAACGGAATGCATCTCCTCCAGAGTAACATCAGTCCAAGGATTGGATGGTGGATTCATGTTAACGCTCCCATACTGATTGTTGTTGTGAACTCTTGTCCTTAGAATTGAGCTTGTGAAGTGTTGGCCAAAAAGTTGCAATGGACTGTACTTTGCAGTGGAAATGAGCTGGCACCCTGGTTCACGTGGTGGGCGAAAAATGGGCTGGGTAAGCATTATGTCAGGACGGTCAACACCACACCATTCCTCTTCTGATGTTTCCAATGTCAGTCTGGCAATGGCTCCTCTTCCCCTCCCTCTGTGTGTCCCTATACCTGTCTCTCTTCTTGTCCCGCCGCCTGCCCCTCTGTGTGTCCCTCTCCCTGTCTCTCTCCTTGTCCCGCCGCCTGTCCCTCTGTGTGTCCCTCTCCCTGTCTCTCTCCATGTCCCGCCGCCTGCCCCTCTGTGTGTCCCTCTCCCTGTCTCTCTCCTTGTCCCGCTGACTGTCCCTCTGTGTGTCCCTCTGCCTGTCTCTCTCCATGTCCCGCCGCCTGTCCCTCTGTGTGTCCCTCTGCCTGTCTCTCTTCTTGTCCCGCCGCCTGTCCCTCTGTGTGTCCCTCTCCCTGTCTCTCTCCTTGTCCCGCTGACTGTCCCTCTGTGTGTCCCTCTGCCTGTCTCTCTCCATGTCCCGCCGCCTGTCCCTCTGTGTGTCCCTCTGCCTGTCTCTCTCCTTGTCCCGCCGCCTGTCCCTCTGTGTGTCCCTCTCCCTGTCTCTCTCCTTGTCCCGCCGCCTGTCCCTCTGTGTGTCCCTCTGCCTGTCTCTCTCCTTGTCCCGCCGCCTGTCCCTCTGTGTGTCCCTCTCCCTGTCTCTCTCCTTGTCCCGCCGCCTGTCCCTCTGTGTGTCCCTCTCCCTGTCTCTCTCCTTGTCCCGCTGACTGCCGCTCTGCCAGTCTCTCTGGCATGACCTTCTCCTCTCATGTTCTCCACCCTCGGCATCTTTGCCAAAGGTTCTGGCTCCGAATCAGCTTCATCTGGTTGCCTAGATGTAGAAAACAAGCAGAATGTAATACAAATAAAATATAAACTACAGTATTATCTAACAAACATAATGTGGAGTAACAATAACCCGTCCCACTATTCCCCCACTGAGTAGACAATTCACAATTTATAATCCAGAAATGTCTTCTCTTTAGTGATGACATTTACTGTTCTGGCCCTGCATTAGTGGCCAAGCTATTTATTTAAGTAGCTCTAGCAGCCAGAGAGCACATGGCAGCACCGGTGAGAGGTCTTCTTCAATCCAACACCATCTGTGGTTTACGTCTGCGTGGCATCGGCTGTATGTAGATTTCTTTTCCATTATTGTTTGATATATGTTTTATGGTGGAATTTATTTTAGTTTGTTACATTTTCGGTAGTTTGTGGCTACGGTACTTGTTTGTTTATGTTTAAGAAGTCTGAATCTGCCCTTTAATCTGTTGACGCTAGAATTCACCTTTGTTAAAAGAGTGAAGGACAGCATACTTACTGTGCACAGACACAGTTGCTTCAATGAGAACTACAGAGCTTGGTTCCCATTCTGAGTCAAAGTTAGGGTCTGGGCCCAGTCAGGATCTGATTCCTGTCTGTCGAAGACAAAAATGATTTTAGTTTTATTCAGTACCATGAAGCATAAATACAAGGGTACAAAGCTAACAACACTAGCATTTTATTCTGAGTGGGAATCCCATAATACACTATTATAAAATAAATATATAAAGAATATTGTTTGACTGGCAAAACTACTAAAGTTACACTTACCTATCAAGAATGTCATCTAGCCCCTGACGAAACATGTCCTCCGCCACTGAATCCACAGAAGAAACGTCGCTCCAGCCTCAGAAAATCACCATCATCAGCAGGTCTGGTGCACTCCTCGACAGCTTCTTTCGAATTCAAACGTACATTTTGAGGGCGCTGAGCCATATTGTTTCCTCGAGAAAACAAACAAACACACAAACAAACCGCACGAGGACACACAACCGTTCGCTTGTACACGTTTACACACAATAACTCGCTGTAATTCAAGAAAGTAATACACCGGCTCTGTCAAAACACTGGGCGAGTTACACCTTCCTGTATTCGACAGCTTCTGGGCTTCCCGCCAGTGACATCAGAATCAACACGTGGCGGAAAGTGGGCAAAGACCATTTCCGTCTCTGAGGACCTGATTCAATGTTTCTCCTGTCAGTCACTCCATGCACGTTGACGATTGGGGGTGGCTCTTTGGTGTTTGGGGAACTCAAAGAGTTCAAAAGGAAAACGAGGCACTCACTTGACGATCAACCCAGCACAATAGAGGCTATAAAGGCTGTAAATAGTGAATTATGATGATGTGGGAAGATTACCTTACGCCGAATTTACACCAGAGGAATTACAGCGCGTAAACGTTGTAGCGCAGCACACGCGCGTCACTTTTTTCCACTCTAACCTATCATGATATTTACACTAGCCTTGTTATACGCGCGTCGGACGGGCGTATTGACGCGAGGCTGCGCCTAAATTAGAATGGAGTTCTAATTCGGACGCGGCAAATTCCAGAATTTTAGACGGGAAAATGGTGCAGTCTTTCAAAGTAAACTTCCGACACCCTGTCAAAATAAGTTTTCTGTTGATTTTTCGAAGTTCACAACACGCAGCATCCTTGTGTTTGTGATGGCCACAAGGTGTAGAATAGGGATGGGCGGATCGATACCAAAGTATCGATATATCGATACCAAACGGCTACTTTTTAAGTATCGATATTGGGCAAAAAGTATCGATACTAATTTGCATATGTAAAAGGAAGGCGGGGCAGCAATTATCAACACAAAAGGATGATTTATTTCTTTGTTCTGAGCCAAAACAGTCACAACAGCAAAAGATTGAACTGAGCCAGGCATATCATTCTGGTTTAGGTTCTGTTTGTCATTTAAATATTAATTTTAAATGTTGTTTATGTATTCAATTTCACATTAGTATTGTTTAATTAACCAGTTAAAGAAATATAATTTTAATTGACCAGTTAATTATATATAACAACCAGTTTTAGAAATGTATATTGATTGAAATACATTCACCCATATGAAATGACCAGTATCGGTATCGGTATCGGTATCGACAAAAAAGACCCCAAAAGTATCGGTATCGTATCGATTCCAAAAAATGTGGTATCGCCCATCCCTAGTGTAGAAGTCACCTTGCTGATGACGCTGCTGGTTTATTGGATGTACCCATAGTCTGTTGTCTCTCCTGTCTCCTCACTTCTTCTACCAAAAGAAGAAAGGCCAAGGTGCACCTTCTACTCGGTGCTGTTTCTATAAATAAATACACAAGCTAAGCAAGGTAAGCTAAAAAAAAGAAAGAAAATCATTTCATGAATTGGCGGAGCTCGATGTACGACTAGCAAAACGTATGATAAATCATGAGAAATGTTATTACTCACCCATTTTATAGGCAAAATGATCCCAAGTGATTTGGGGAATAGCAGAGACACACTCGTAGCTTTAGCTGCTCTGACGCCGTATGTGTAAATTTGCGCTTTCGAAAATGCGCGCGCATCACGCGCCGCGTACGTCACATCCAATAACAGCTCCTGGTGTAAGTTCGGCGTTAGTGTTTTGTTTTTCTCGTGAATGAATGGCACACAAACAAGATAAATGGGATGTATTATTTGTCACATACATGTGCAGTGAAATTTGTTTTTGTACCTGACTCGAATAGCAACAAGGACAGTATTAAAGTATTGAAACAGTTGATCACATGCTATTGACAAATATCACAATAGTAAGGCCTATATGAGACAATATGAAATAGGAATAAAAGGCCGCAAGTTTGTGTTGTTTTGTGCTGTAAAAATCGTTGTTTGTGTTGTCATCGTTTTTGAGACATTGATGATTGTTTACTTGCATGCAGTGTGTGTTGACACGTGTGCGCGCTTCAGATGAGGACAGGCATGGACGCCTTAAGGCTCTAAACTTTATAATAGTTCAAAAACAGAACCAGCACAAACGGAAATCTTTACAGCACAAACAGCACAGATATAGAGGAAGCGGTTGACACCATTTTTACCTGTTTTGGATCTTTATAACGAGCAGGGTGACCTTCTGTCCAATAAAACAATCATTAATATCAAAAAACGATGTCAGCACAAACCAAGATTTGTACAGCACACCACAGCACAAACGCTTGACATATTTCAGATTTAAATTTGAGCATGATGAGGGGCTAAGTTCACGGAAGTCTAGTAGCTGTGTAATTGCATTACCTGCCACTCGCATTGTGCGACACAATTCTAATGTTTGTGTCAGTCAAACGTCGCTTTGTCATTGCCAGCAGCGCTATGTACGAAGCGACCCCTTTATATAAATATGCTATCAGTGGCTAGCCTAAAAGTAGCATACAGTGCCTCTCGAAAGTATTCATACACCTTGAACTTTTGCACATGTTGTCATGTTTACAACCATAAATTGGTTTTTACTTAGCGTTCACACACAAGTAACAGACAACTGTGAAGTGAAAGCTAAATGATACATGATTCTGTTATTTTTCAAAAAAGTGAAAAGTGAAAAGTGGGGCGTGCATAAGTATTCATACAGCATTTTTGTGAGTGCAATAAATTGCCTTTAAAACATTCCTAATGACTCCAGAATGTTCACACCTTGGCCTAACCATTAAATAGAGGCCACCTGTGTGTAATCTACTCTCAGTAAAATTTCAGCTGTTCTTTTAGGCCCTCGGAGCTGTGGTCGGAGTGTATTGGTCACTAAACAACATCATGAAGGTCAAGGAGCACCAGAGAGGTCAGGGATAAAGCTGTAGAGAAGTTTAAAGCAGCATTAAGTTATACAAAGATTTCCCAAGATATAAACATCTCACGGAGCAACTGTTCAATCCATCATTCAGAAATGGAAAGAGTAAAGCACCACTGTCAACTTACCAAGACACGGCCGTCCACCTAAACTAACAAACTAAACAAGGAGAACACTGGTAAGAAATGCAACCAAGTGCCCCAAGATAACTCTGGAGGAGCTGTGAAGTCCTGCCGCTGAGCTGGGGGAATCTGTACATGGGACAACTATAAGTCGTATCTACACAAATCTGGCCTTCATGGACGAGTGGAAGAAGAAAGACATTATTGAAAGGAGGCCATAAGAAATCCCGTTTGAAGTTTGCTAGAAGTCATATGGAGGACACAGCTCCATGTGGAAGAAGGAGCTTTGGTCAGATGAGAGAAAAATGTAACTTTTTGGCCCAAATGCAAAACGTTATGTATGGAGCAAACCTAACACTGCTCATCGTCCGGAGTGCACCATCCCGAGTGTCAAATATACGGGGGGGAGCATCATGCTGTGGGGCTGTTTTTCCTCTGCGGGGACTGGGGAGACTGTAAGAATAGTTGTGAAGATGGATGGAGCCAAATACAGTGACATTTTGGAGGAAAACTTGCTGGAGTCAGTAAGAGAACTGAGGCTGGGGCGGAGATTCACCTTCAGCAGGACAATGACCCTAAACACAAAGATAAATCTACAATGGAATGGTTTAAAATAAAAAAATAAAAATAAAAAACATATTAATGTGTTAAAATGGCCCAGTCAAAGTACTGACCTAAATCCTATTGAAAATCTGTGGAAAGATCTGAAAACTGCTGTTCACAAACTCCTTCTCCTCCTCCTTCATTTGGACATTTGAATCACAATGTATACATGATGTAATAGGCAATGGAAAGTAACATCACAAAGGTTAGCAGCACATGGTCCAAGGCTAATGGGCCTGAGGTGTTCTACCTGTAACATGGGAGACAATTTACCAGCCTTTAAAAAGTAACTTCACAAATGATTTCCAAGTCACCACACACCTTTAATTACTCTTTTTTTTAATGTATTTGACTTGCATGAATTAATGATCCTATACCTCAATTTCCATATAGTCCTACTGAGTACACAGGTTGCATTCACATAATAGAATTCCATTTCAGTTGGGAGAGAGATACTGTTTGTGAAATAAATGTCTAATACGAAAATGTACATGATTGGTTGATAGCAATTGGATTCACATACTGAAAGTCCTTTCTACTATCCAACATCACACACGTTCATGAAATCATTACACCACTTGTGGACGCCTTTCTGAAGAAATAATTAGACACTGATGTTTGTTTCATGTGAATTAGCCCAGGAATTACAGAAATAAGCAATACACTAAGATGAGATATGTGAGATTTTGATGAAGATCAGACCACATTGTATGACCGATTTGAAAATAGCATGGGGCCAACACAATATGACTATACCTTCAGACACAGGCCCTTAGTGACTGTATGGATTGTACAATCCTGCCTGCAGCTATAGAAAATCAATCTCAATCAAATATAAACTTCCTTGCATAGCTGTTTTGTACAATCCATTTGAAAAAATGAAAGCAAAACTTTACAGTGACATCTGAAATATGACTTTCCCAACAGACACGAAAAAGGCATGTGTCGCCACTTAAAACTCACCGAAAACATCAATCAGCACCTCAATAACCATGAATTTTGGGCTGACCTATGAACAAAACTCACCATACCCAACAACCCCACAAACCGGCACCGGCTCAGAAAGGCCTACATCAACCGGATCAAGGTATGGTTGTATCCCAATCCTTCATCAGTGTAACACGACAATGTACACGAAGGGCATGGAGTTACCAAAAAACAAAACATTTATAATCATATTCACAAGTGTACACCAACATAATACAACAAGAGTGCTTTGCATAAAAGACACAACTCCAAATATTTGAAAGGTACATTGTGGAACAATTATGGTAGAAAAAAATCTTACTGACTCAGTGGCTGTATGGGCGATCAGCATGGCGCCCTAGCTTTCTTTCACAGTGGCCCCTATGACGCACAAGGATTGTTTTGTAGGGTTTCTGGTTGTGTCTGCTGGTGGAACTGTCTCCATGGATTGTGCATATAGGATACGTAACCATGGCAATGGCTCAATCAGAAATCCTACAATAAATAAATAATCCTTGAACATAGAGGCCACAATCATAGAAAGCAAAAGAGTCATGCAGACCACACATACAGCCTGTCCGCCACTATAATGTCAAATATGCAACAGCATCAAGTTCAATTGTTCCCTATAGCACAAAGAGTTCCACACCTTCAGTCAGTCACTGTAATTGTCACATTTCAGACACTTTGTCGTGTAGTTTAAATCACAACTGGCAATACGATAATGCTGTCAGTCATCACCAAATTCACTCCCATGCCATTTGTGACATTGCTTTCACTACAATATGGCCACCTCATTGATCCATCCATCCATCCATTTTCTTCTGCTTTATCCGGGGCCGGGTCGCGGGGGCAGCAGTCTCAGCAGAGATGCCCAAACTTCCCGATCCACACACACCTCCTCCAGCTGTTCTGGGGGGACCCCGAGGCGACACCAGGCCAGCTCGGAGACATAGTCCCACGAGCGTGTCCTGGGTCTTCCACGAGGTCTTGTCCCACTAGGACATGCCTGGAACACCTCCCGCGGGAGGTGACCAGGAGCCACCGCATTGATAGTATACAAATATAGACGTCTTCAATATGCGCCTAAAACATCCTACATGTTCTTCCTTATGCTTCTAATGACAGGATGCTGCAGCTCAGGACCCACCTCCCTCCATCGAGGAAGAATTCGGTGCATCCCTCGCCCCCTTAGACGGCGAAGAAGACGAGCCGCAAGAGCCTGACCCATCTGTAAGAGGTCACACAATGCAACAGAATGATACGCACATTTTGATTACACAATCAAGTCATATTGAGTCACCACTGATGCATAACTTACTTCCTTCTTGTCATTCCAGGCTCATCACAATTCCACAAAAGATTATTTTACAACTCCACTACCCGGCCACCCAACCTTTTTCATTATCAATAGATCGCAACGGGAACAACTCCGGAGCACTCAAAAACGATGCCAATTTCAGGGACTACAGTGGACCGATGTAATTTCACACGGAATCAGAACCATACACCCACACTGCAGCTTCGCCTTCACAGGACACAGGGTCAAAGTGAAAGGCTCAACAAAAAAGGCACCCCTTTTCAAAGCAGGAGCGTACTGTATGTGTTTGCACTGCCCTGCAGAAGTGGATGTTGTGGTGCATGATTACGCAACACTGAAGGCTGAGGTCACCTTTCGAGGTGACACAGTTTGTCACAGTGTGGATGAAATGATTGCCACTGAATTGGTGAGCCTGGCGCTCACTATGTGAAGAGACTTGGTGAACTGGCAGAAAATGTTGTGGAATCAGGGTGCCGGGACACTGCAGTGCCACCGAGAGTGTTAAAAAACATTACATGGAAGGACAAAATGGCCAAAAGAAAACACAAGAAGGAAATATTAAGCCACCAAAAACTGATTGAGGAGAGGGAGAATAGCAATACCTCAAACACAACAATACAAACATTTCCCTGTACCCCAAAGGCGCAATGTTGTGGTCGGAGAAAAGCCTCGCCATTCTACATGAAAGAGCAAAAGATGACATTCTATACATTGATGCCACAGGCAGTATACTGAAGTACCCACAAAAACAATGTGGCCCATTCTACGTATATGAATTAGTTGTAAGGCACCCCCATAAAGTCTCCTCCCCACCGGTTATGATAATCTGTGATGGCTCAATGGCTCTCTTGCAGGCAGTAGTGCAGGCATTCTGCAACATGAGCCTGGATGCCATCTTAACAGAATACTACAGTATCATAACAGGAACAGCCACGGACACACAATTTTCCATTCCAACCATTCACAGATGCTTAAGTCATATAATGAAAAATGGCAAGTCCCTGGCTAAAAAACAGTAAGCAACACAGCAAATAACTAATTACATAAAACATACATGACAAGTATATCCTAATGACAAGCTGTTCTCCAGCCCATGTAGTGGCCCACATGCTTTGTCACACTTTCAGCACCTGCAACATATGCTGCTGTGTATGGAGCCAGTGGTGGAAGAGGCCATATCCCTGAGGAACCGGAGGTAGAACACACATTTCCTTTGAGTTGTAGTCCCCTTAATGTTTTGTTTTCTATCTGACATTGTCCCAGGAATTGGAATTAAACAACACACCATTCACAGAGCACTTCAATAGACTACTCAACAGTTGCACCCTGGACAATAAAGGCCCACCTAACACTTACTGTTCATCAACATTCATGAGAGCTCTGGAACGGTACTTCCTCACGCAAGTTGTCCTGTGGAGCAGCTTCCTACTTGGTATGTAAGCAATTGTGGTTCCATGAACTCAGGGATATGGAAAGCGATTGATCCCCCACAACCTAGCCTTGCCTTAAAGTATTTTCATGCCCAATCCATGCCTTAACATACGTGTGTAAGTGACATTTCATTTTTAACCAGGGGACACTGGCCGACATGGGAAAGGGCAGGCCTACGCCAAACTCACAATAAAATATAAGGAGGTGTCCAAAAAACCTGTCCAGGTAATCTGTTCTAATTCCTGAAGACCTGATGTACATATATGTACGCCAACAACTGGAATGGCCTAAATACACTTCAATGCTGTTTTGCAGAACTTCACAAAGGACAACAGAACCCAGGGGACCATGGAAGAATCTCAATGGGATCTGAAAAACATTCGATTAAGGGGCAAACGGTTCTGGAGGCTGGACGACCTCATCATCGCCTACCAAGACAGCCATGTAGCGCTGCTGCGTGAGTTCGGGGACCATCTAATCCCACCTTACCAGGGTAATTCACATACACGATTGTGATGTGTGAATGTGTCTCACTTTGTTAAACTTGAAACAGAAACATCGCATATTAGTAGAGAAATGGAGGAAGAGGAGGAGGAGCTCCACAAAGAGGGGCGTCTATGGGAACCTGCCCATTCGCCAGGCCTTCCCCTACAACAACATGAAGGTAACTCCAGTCACTCCATTGAGATGGATCATTATCCTTTTAAAACACGTCCACCATTGCGGCCCAAAGTACCCGTATGACGCGTCACCTGTATCTATGCTCGGTCACTTTTCTGGGTTTCGTAAGTGCTCGTTGTTGTGATAAAAATCGAGTTTTTATTTCACTGTATTTGCTAGTATAACGTCTCAACTAGAATTATTTGGCTGAAATACAAAGAAGGACTACAAAAGTGTTTTATATTACATTTTCATTGGTAAAATATGAGGTATTGTTTTTTATATAGCATTTATCTGTACAGTACTGTACTGTACTGGATCCAGGACAGATGCAGAAATCATGCATATTTTGTTATGTTTCAATATTGGTTTTATTGGTACTGTAGCTATGTTATCTGAAAAGAAAAGTATAAACATCCACTGAAGTAACTTATATTATCCTCAGACATGACTGAGCCCCCACGAGGCAGACCTGCTCATGGGGAGTTCAGAGATGGTCCTTCATACACATCCAAGGTAAGCTGATGTAAAATATCTCCACTGTAGCTCATGCCAAAGAATTAGGTTTATTCCTTTTGATTTAAAGAATATATGACTTTGTGTGTCATGTAGGTCTAAATTACTGGTGTCCAGCTGACTTTGACTGGCAAGATCACACTGACGTAAGAATAGAGTTCGGGAATGTGGCGTCATGTCGCTAAGCATTATGGGATTAGCAGCAATTGTAAACTAATGGAGGTTTTAAAAGTTAAAATACTGGAGTAATTGTTCACATTTAACACACTGTGGTGTCCAAGTGTTTTAATGTATTTACCAGCAGTAACTCAGCAGCTAACGGAATGGTTCCACTGTTTTTTTCTCCACTTTTTATACTGTTTTTAGCTAATGTTAGGCTATGGAAATGTATGCTAACAGCTGCAAAGATGGCGGATCTCCATGGTAACTGTGGACATTCCCGAACTCTATTGGAGAGTGGAGAGCAGAAGACAGGGTGAATGAACAGGTGACCTATGGCAGGACAACCAGTAGTTCTCTGGAAATAAACCTCTTATATATATATATGTTATTCATTTACAGAAGACCTGAAGCATGTGCGGACAGAGTATGCTTTGGGGTAGTACAGATCCAGTCCTTTCCTGATGCTGCTGGTGCTTCACTGTCCAATGTAACATAATATTGTAAAAATGTCTCCACTTTGGCTTGTGATAAAGACAATATTTACTCCTTTTGATTTGCAGTAATCTAGTATGGATTTTGTGTCACTGAAGGTTTAACTGGTGTCATGTTTGGGCTCACCGTCCTGATGACCAAAGAGGATCCTTCAGTAATCAGTGAGGAGAGCTTAAGGTCAACAGAGGTGGGTCATGGACATGTGACGTGATACATAAAAATAGCTCATGGTGGACATTTTTTTTTTTACACCCTGTCAGGAGGGGCTTCCCAGCCACATCCACCTCACTCTGAAGGAGGTCTGGGTGTAAAAGGCTCTACAGCGCTGGGACATGTTTAGGTCCTTTTATACTTCAGCAACTCCACACTTGTGGGACGCACGGGGGAGCCAATCAGGGAGTTTGCGACAGCTGCAGCTCCATGGACGAGCCGCTGACGTGCACCTGCTGCACAAGGTGTCTCAGTATCTGCAGAACACAAGCGCCAAGAGTGGCTGATCCTTTTACAAAACAAGGAAACGCACAACACACTCCTTCAGTCTCCCTCTTCCAAGTTATTTTCCATTAATATCTTGTTGCTTATCTGCAAGGTACATCCTCATTGGCATTGGTGTAAGTTTTTTTTTTAGTAGTAGCAGCAGCATCAGTAGGAGTAGTGTAATATTGCCTTGTTGGTTACAGTATATTGATCTATGTATGTATATGTTCTCCTATCCCAACATGTAAATTAAACAGTATTTAGAAAGTGTACAAACCCTTTATGTAGTTATGAAGCAGTTCAATACAAAAATCTTAAAAATGTACTTATATTTGGCAACACTAATCTCATGAAGTAAAACAGAAATCAAGGTTACAATTCATTAACTAATTAATTCTTAACTCTAATGGACTTATGGGAAGTCACAATAATTAGTTATGTGTTGGAAAATGACATGTCTATTTGCAAAAGCCTGGCTCTATAAAAGAACGACAACCTTGTGTGAACCTTGTCAGCATCAGGCAGACATAATAAGGACGTGGGAGTCCTTATTGTGCAATATTGTGCACATGTCCTGGCAGAATAGTAGATTATATTAATGACTATTTTTTAAGGAACATTCAAAAAATATGTTTTCACTCATAGATAGTTGTTTCACCATAAATGGTGTCACACACCTGACTATGAATGAAAAAAACAAACTTCTGTATGATCTTTAAAGGGACTATGCGGAGTCATTTCCTCCCCTACCTCTAAAATCCTGCACTGTCACTCAAAAAGGTGTTACTTCGGGTCAGAAGAGCCGTCATGCACGTTCTCAATAAAGATGGTGCAGTTACACTTGTGACCTGAGGTGGCACTTCAAGTACGAGATGGTGCCAGCAGTGGGCACGGCGCTGCATCTCTTAGTCCTGACTTGGCTATTTTTGGTTCAGATTTCCACTTTCAGCTATCAAAATGTCTCAGCACTAATTGTCAGGGGTGGGAGTAAGTCACTAAATGCAAGTCTCGAGTCAAGTCCAAGTCAATCGGTCATGGGGTCAAGTCAAGTCATAGCTTTTGTCAAGTCAAGTCAAGTCTTGCTTTAGCCGGCAAGTCACCTCAAGTCACAAATGCCAGCGCGTCGACTTTTCATGTGTTTAATCTTGAGAATAATAAGTGCTTTCTCAAGATACCGTAGTTTTGAAAATTTAGGCTAAAATCATTTGGATTTGGATTTGAAGTCTAATTAATATTTAAACGCCAACAGTCAAAATATATGTATTACAAATAAACAGGCTATGTATGTCTATGGGGGGGGGGGGCGACTTAAAAAATATGAAATATAGTATTTTAAATATGAGCTGCTTTTCCCTGCAGTCTGAAAGATAAATATAAAATAATATTTTTATTTTTGTTAGTTTCTGGCAGTTTTTCTGTCAGTGGTTCCCCTGTACTGCCCCAGCCCCTGTATACTCGGATTCGCCCCTGCTCAAAGTAGATTCCGCGTAGCCTTCAGTCCCGCTGTCACTGGGCTGTGTGCGGATGCGTAAAATAACCTCTAAATGCTGTAAACTTTGTGTGAACCCCTTAAAACATCAAAAAGCCCCCAAGATTTCTGTCATTAATCCAGCTCTTACGCATCGTCGTTCTGGAGGCTCCGTCTGCGCTGCCCATTGTTTCAAACATTTTCCTGTCCATAAATCTCCACCTCTTCACTCTGTCGGAAACTCTGTGGAAACTGGTCCTCGGGTGGCGGACCACTTCCCCCTCTGTCTTCCTCCCTGCCCACGTACCTGTACCGCTATGCTCCTCCGTGGATCAGCTGCGCACACCGGCGGAGCAGTGCTACGTCCACCGGCGGAGCAGTGCCGCGTCCACCGGCGGAGCAGTGCCGCGTCCACCGGCGGAGCAGTGCCGCGTCCACCGGCGGAGCAGTGCGGAGCAGTGCCACGTCCACCGGCTTCCCAGGGCGATCAAACGTGGCGTGGATCCAACTAACCTACGTCGGCTACTCCGGGCCCAGTCGACGGATAATTCCGCTATTCAGCTGGCCTTGTTCAACATAAGATCCGTGGCGAACAAAACACAAAAGTCTTGGTCATGGGTCATAATTTCTTCATGACCCAGGACTTGGATTGTATGCTTCTGACAGAGACGTGGCTTCGACCTGGTGAGGTTCTCGCCTTTTCAGAGCTTGTACCCCCAGCTTGCTCATTCTTTAGCTTCCCTCGCACAACAGGGAAAGTCGGAGGACTAGCTACTGTTTTTAAAACACAACTAAACCTTCGAAAACTTCTCTGTGCGCGTTTTGAAAGCTTTGAGCTACAACTCTTTGAGCTCAGACTGAATGCACCGGTCCTATGCGCTCTTATCTATCGCCCTCCTAAATCCAACAAGCGGTTTATAAAGGAGTTTTCAGACTTTGAGGCAGATATTGCTTTGAAATGGGACCACTTCTTTATTGTTGGGGACTTTAACGTTCATGTTTGTGAAACGAAACCACTGGACCTAGTGATATCCCATGGCTTTAACGTGACTATAAATGACATTTCTGACGTGGGTATCTCTGACCATATGCCTGTGTTGTTCTCGATCGCTATGTCTCTCCCTAAAATGAACTGAGATAAAGTGTCTTCTATTCGCTCCTTAACTGCTTGTGCGGCGTTAGATCCCAGTATTGTCCCTTTATGCTCTGCTGTTTTGGGGGATTTTGAACCCATTTCGCTGTCTGATCTGCTCAAGACTGTCCAAACTCTGAAGCTCTCAAATTGTCCCTTAGACATCATACCTGCTAGGATGTTTAAAGACGTCTTGGACTCAGTTGGTCCCTGTATTTTAGATCTGCTTAATCGGTCACTCCTAGAGGGGTGTGTCCCAAATACTTCTAACAGGCCATTGTACAGCCTATCCTAAAGAAGCATAATTTGGATCCATCTGTCTTGTCCAATTACTGGCCTGTTTCTAAACTACCTTTTATATCAAAAATGTTAGAGAAGGTGGTGTATGACCAGCTCCAATTGCACCTTAATTCAAATGATGTTTTTGAAAAATTCCAGTCTGGCTTCAAGTCCTTGCACAGCACAGAAACGGCGTTGCTCAAAATTTTTATTGACCTTTTAATTTCTGACTCTGAAAACAAATCTGTGCTAGTGCTATTAGACCTGACAGCTATCCTTCTTACCCGCCTCGAGTCATGTGCAGGAATTAAAGGCACAGCGCTCAGCTGGTTCCGATCGTACCTGACTGACCGGTCGTTTTCTGTTAACCTGGGTTCTTTTAACTCAAGCAAAGCTCCTCTTGATAGTGGAGTGCCCCAAGGTTCGGTTTTAGGACCCGTTTTGTTTTCACTGTACATGTTGCCGCTCGGATCTATCTTTAAAGGAATAGGCCACCGTTTTTACATACTGAGATATGCTCTTACCTCACTTTAGCCGAGTTAATATATCCCCGTCTGGTCTTTGTCCGTGCGCTCTGCCAGGCAAACGGAGCACATACGCAGCCTCTCCCACATGTCATATAGCTCCAAAAAAGCTCACGATAGAAGCTACCAAGCTCTTCCACATGTTCCCTATTTAAATAAAGTTACCTGAAGTGTTTTCATGCGAAGTATATTTACACAGAAATGTAACGTGTCGATTTTATAAGCAAATAAAAAGAGGGGCTATATTGTGAGGCGTAATGATACGAGGAGCAAAACGTCCGCGCAGTAACTCCTAAAGACTTCCCCCGCTCACTTCCGTCAATAACGTTTAGGAGGGGAAAAAAAACAACAAAAAAACGGTGGCCTATTCCTTTAAAAGACATAACATATCATTTCACTGCTTTGCCGACGATGTTCAGATTTATCTCCAATTTAATGAAAAATCCAACTCAATCCAAGCAGGCCCACCTTAATGTACCCATAGCCCCCCCCCCCCCCCCCCTTCTTTTTTTAATCGATAATAACATTGATAGTTTCTCTTATTGATACTGCTCTTTATCATTTCGCTCAACAATTCATTAAAAAATAGGCTATAAATTAGGCTATAATATGAAAAAATATGACCTATTTTGACATAAACTTCCTCGAAGCATTTTTATAAAGCTAATGTAGAATGGTTATTAAAATAACGGGATTTAAAACTATTTCAGAGGGGCAGACACTATTTTTATGAACGAGGGTCGAAGGATATTCTCAGCCCTTCAGCGTCATAGTTTCTGCAGGCATGTATCTGCAGGCGTGTATCTGCAGCGGCTCCGCGCCTGCAGGTATATCGTATAAAGAAGCTGCGGCACAAAGCGGCATCAATAAGAGGCGTCGTTAATGAAGGAGTCACGCGGTTCTGATGGATTACTCATCAGAACCGGTCTTCTTGTAGATATACTTGTTTCTGCTCCAGTGGGAAAAAAGAGCCACTACAAGGAGGCTGAAGAGCCGCAGGCGGCTCCGGAGCCGCGGGTTGCCGACCCCCGTGATAGGCCCTTGAATACGGTAGGCCCCTGGGCTCCAGCCCCTGCTAGCCCATTGGTTAAGGCGTCCCTGAATCCAAGCCCTGCAGAAATGTCTTGATGATGTAAAGGACTGGATGTCACTCCATTTTTTAAATTTAAACAACAAGAAAACAGAAATTGTCATATTTGGCCAGCCTGAGCTTCCTGTTTTACTGGTGCATGTAGCTACCTATCCTCTTTCTGTCGTCCATTTGCAAAGAGTCTTGGTGTTTATTTTGATGGTGCTTTTAAAATGGACAAACAAATAAGTTCTGTGGTAAGAACAAGCTTCTTCCAGCTGAGGCTTTTGAGCAAGGTCAAACCCTACCTACCACCATGCCAACTTGAGAGAGTGGTCCATGCGCTCATGACATCACGGCTGGACTATTGCAACTCATTATATTACGGCCTTGACCAGTCGTCCATCCCCAGACTCCAGCTAGTCCAGAATGCGGCAGCTCGTCTGCTCACAGGGACCAGACGACAGGGACCAGACGACAGGAGCACATTACACCTGTGCTTTCCTCTCTCTACTGGCTTCCTGTGACTTTTAGAATCCAGTTTAAAATGTTACTGTTCATGACTTGGCATCTTCGTACCTAAAAGACTTGCTGAATTTGCACACTCCTAGCAGATCATTGAGGTCCTCGGACCAGTTGCTCTTAGACTGCCCACGGTCCAAACGAAAAACCAGAGGAGATGGAGCCTTTGCTGTTGCTGGCCCTAAACTCTGGAACTCTCTGCCTCTGCCAATCAGAATGGCCTCCTCTGTTGACAATTTCAAGTCGTTGTTGAAAACGCATCTCTTTGCACTGGCTTTTAATCCAAGTTGAGCTGGACATTTGATTATGCTGCAGTTTTTATTTTTTGTACATTGTTGAAGCGATATGTTTTTTGTGTGTCTGTACTTTTGCACTGAATATGGAAAGCACTTTGGGGCAGTACTCTGTTTTTAAATGTGCTATATAAATAAACCTTGACCTTGAAGTGTCATGTACCATTGATCATTGCTATGTGGGGGGTACATTGAATATTATGAAGCACCCACTCTTGTGACTTGGAAACACAACATTCTTCGTAAACCTTTATTGACATTGATTAGTTATCTGTATAGCATTAGTCACGTAGCTATCACACATGTGGACACAGTACTGAAAGATGAATATTTTGGAAGAGGAGGATTGGGACGCTGGATGTTAGGTTCCTGAGGCACTCCTACAGATCCTCGTCAGGCAAAGTGGCAGGAATATTTATGTTCTAACTCTCCTACGGCGGTGTGTCGGCGCCGACACAGCTGCGCATGCGCTGTTCTTTTCCCCATAACTGCAAAAGTAAACACGCAATCTTAAAAAATTTAACTGTGTTGGAAAGCCAACCCCTTGCGCTGTTTCTCAGTGTTGTTGCCATTACGGTAGGAAGCTTCCTTCGCGTGACACACGTTGTCCAATCACAGGCAAGAAATCAGACGGATATACGCTGCGCGACTGGCGTTCTGTGCAGAGTAGTGGAGATTTTGAGCGAGAGTTTTGGTGTCAGCGAGTGTTTTTTGGAGAATTTGGATTGTTTGGAGAGTTGGAGCGAGTAGGAGAGAGGTGCAGCGATGTCGAGGAGGAGCTGTCGTGTGCCCAAACCCCCCCGGAGGTTTATCGAAGAGGGTGACACTGCGGTGGACGTGTATGGTGGTAGGATAAGTTAGCATGTATGTTATCTGTGTAAAACGATCATAGAGGCGCGTAGCGCCACTTTTCTCTGTTTGTAACTGGGGCGCGCGTAAAGTTTGCCGCGGTTATCTTCGCGGGAAATGTAGATTCGCAAAACTAGGATTTTCATGAGCTACCGCAGACTATGACAAGTTCACGGTCTTTCCTTATGATTTTTGTGTCAGAAAGACCTAGATCTCAAAATGTATGGCATGTTTATTGCTAAATTGAACCCGTGTAGCTTTTCTCTATGAAATCTGCTAGTCTGAATGTACAAATAGGAAATTGAAGTGCCAAACTTATTATTTGAACAGATCAATATATACGTTTTTCTTTGTAAGTACTCACTACTGTGATGTTATACTCACTGTTATATTGAGTTTACTAATGTACATAGCTTCAAGAGCATGTTTTCAGATAGTACATGGGGTAGGCAATACAATAAAGTTTACATGCATGCATGCTGTAGAAACAAGTAAAGAAACTATGGCTATTTTCTGAAAGAATAATGATAGTTAGTAAAAAGTATTGATCATTGAAGTAATTTCATATTATACTAATGTGAATGTACTTCACAGTAAATAATGTGTATTTATTTCTTTATAGGAGGCCTTGTGAGAGGGAAGCCAATGGCCATGCTTTGGTCCGTGGCCGGAGCAGGGTCAGGCTTGGCCGCTCTGTGGAGGGTGGAGACGCCAGGAGCAGGTCGCCCATCAGGCCCGCTCCAGTGGCGTGGAAGAGTGTGGAGGGGCCTGATGTGGCGCCAGCCCAGCCGCCATTCTGCCCTAGGAGGACGCCTGGAGTTCAGCCTCCCTTGAATTCTGGGCGACCCACACCCCTGGATATCTTCCAGTGTTTTTGGGATGCGGAGGTGTTGCGACTGCTGTGTCGTAACACAAACAAGAACGCAGCCAGACTCCAGGCGAGGGGCAGGAAGTATCGGTGGAGGGACGTGACAGAGGCAGAGATGAGGATTTTCACTGCCCTCTTGCTCTACATGCCGCTGCTGAAAACCCCCAAGCAGACTGACCTGTGGAGGAAAGACACCATCTTCGACGTC
Source organism: Gobius niger (assembly GCF_951799975.1). Taxonomy (NCBI): domain Eukaryota; kingdom Metazoa; phylum Chordata; class Actinopteri; order Gobiiformes; family Gobiidae; genus Gobius; species Gobius niger. The sequence continues at coordinate 2,861,635 of NC_136873.1, read as the reverse complement.
GGCTTCCCCTCCACAACGATGTCCCGGGATCGTTTCAAAATGATCCTGGCGTCCATCCACCTGAGCGATCCCAAAGATGATGTGCGCAATGACCAGCGGAGAGGCCAGGCGGGCTACGACATTGCCCACCGTGCGCGGCCGCTGATGGAGCTCATGCGCACTCGCTGCATGGCTGTGTACCACCCACAGAAGCACATCTCGGTGGATGAGCGGATGGTTGCCACCAAGGCCAGGCTGTCCATCAAGCAGTACATGAAGGACAAGCCTACGAAGTGGGGCCTGAAGTACTTCGTGTTGGCGGACAACAATGGCTACACGGTGGACTTCAGGTTTGTTTTTGTTTTTTATTTATTGTCTATTTTTATGTACCATGAGTATATAAAAATACAACATATCAATTTATCTTCCTGCAGGCTGTACTCGGGGAGGGCAGAAGTCAGCTCTGGCCACGGGCTGACTTTCGATGTGGTCAACGCGCTGGTGAGGAAGGAGTGGTTGGGGACTGGCTATATTGTCTACTGTGACAATTAATATACCAGTCCCCTGCTGTTCAACCACCTGATCCAACAGGGGTTTGGAGGCTGTGGGACCTACCGCCAGGGGAGGATCGGGGTCCCCAAGACGCAGGAGAACGCTCTCACCAACAAGTCTCCGCGGGGATCCATCCGTTGGCTTCGGGCTGGGGGGCTTCTGTTTGTGAAGTGGATGGACACCAGGGAGGTCTCTCTCTGCTCCACTGTCCACTCTGCGGACGGCGTGGAGACGGTGCTGCGGTGGGGGAAGAGGAGGGAAGACGGGAGCGTGACGCAGGTGCCCATCCCCCGACCAACTGTTGTAGGAGACTACAACAAGCACATGGGGGGTGTGGATAGGTCTGACCAGCTCCTGGGAACCAACTCTGCGCGGAGGTCCACCAAGCGTTGGTACATGACCGTCTTCCGGCACATGTTGGACTTGGCTGTCACAAACAGTTTTGTGATCAGCAGGGAGCTGGCAAAGGCTCGGGAGGAGAGGCTCCCCACACGGCAGGAGTTTCATGAGAGGCTGGTTGCTCAGCTCTTTGGTGACCTTGCGCAACCCCCGCCCCCGAAGCCCGTGCAGCAGCACTCGGATCTGCACACCCCCATGGCGATCAATACAGCACAGGTGGACAAATCCCAAAGGGCCAGCATGGGACGCCGCAGATGCCATCTCTGCCATCGCTCCACTCCCTGGCAGTGTAGGGCTTGCCTTTTGCCATTTTGCGCATTGTTGACCAGAAACTGTCAAGACTTTTTTTTAGAAGCCCACCTTTTGTAAATAATGTAAATGTGTATATAGTTAGTTTGTGTTCATTTTCCAATCCTGCTTCACTGAAAGACCAAAAAAAAGAAATGTTTTTAGTTATTTGTTTTTATTCTAGTTCAACTGTTCTTACACATTTATCCTATGCAGTATTGTAGAAGGCCTTTTTAGAAGCCCACTTTTTGTAAATAATGTAAATGTGTATATAGTTAGTTTGTGTTCATTTTCCAATCCTGCTTCACTGAAACAGCAAAAAAAATATTTACTTATTTGTTATTTATTCTAGTTCAACTGTTCTTACACATTCATCCTATGCAGTATTTGTAGAAAAAAACAACTGCTAGATATCCAAATGGAGTAGGCATGTAATGAGGATCAAAAGCACATGAGGGTAGCACTTTATATGTGTCTGTTACAAGCAAGACAACAGTTATGCTTCAAGGTGAACTATGTCAACCTAAAAACGCCTGGAATGTTCTTCATATTGAAGACTGTACAAGCTAAACTAGAAGCCTAGTGAACATTCTATTTTGTGTGAATGCATAACATTGCCTAATAAAAAAGGCTAAAATTAATTTCCGTTTTTTGAAATGTTCTTCTTTTACAACAGCAATTACACATTAAGTAATAATGCTATGTTCTTGAAACTTTAAATATATAAAGAAGTGGTACTTTTGTGAATAACTGCCAAACCACACATTGATATCTCTTTTTTTGGCCCTACAAGACAAGTTACAAGGAAAATATTCCAGGCGGATTTTTTATATCAGTATTGCAGTCAGACCACAGAGAGCTAAGCCACTACACAGCTGATGTCGTCGTCTTTGGGACTAGAGAGCAGGTTGCCCGTTGTGCCTTAAGCTAAAGGTAATGCATAATGATGGAGGCAAGATGCAATGCACAAGAAAAGAGTAATCGCTGTGACAAATGACAAGCTTCTGAAATGCACGTGTGGTATTTTGCAGATGAACTTTGAACTTTATGATGGACTGATTATATTCGCTGACAGTAAATGTCCAATTTGAGGGGCCATTGACATACAGTCAGTACAGAAACAAATGTTGAGCGAGAACACCACTTAAGGGCCATACTTACACAAGTGTATTATAAGTAAAAGTACCTATCTTACTATTTTGTAACATTAAAGTGGCTCACAGTATTAACGGATTGGGGACCCCAGCTCTATGTAATGTGGGCAAGGCAGCACAACTTCACAGAAGGGCACATGGTTGTGGTGAATGTAACCACACACATTATGGACTGGACATTGGGCACAAACATCATGACCCTGTGTTACTCAAATTACATTTTGTAATTATTACTTATGACTAAAGACCTAATGCTGAGCTTCCCCTCTGTTCCCGACACAATCATACTGGACACATCAACAGCAAACATGGCCAAACAGAGGGAATGCTTGGCCCTGGAGTTATTTGCCAAATCAGGTACAGTATTGGAATCTTGTCAATTAGTTGTCACTAATGTTGTTCAAAGTGTCATCAACCCCAGTATACACAATACAAACTGCTACAACCAAACTATACAGAACAAAACATATGAATAGATATTGTGAGAATAATGTAATCCACAGATGAAAAATATGACAGATTACAATGCATATATTTATATATTTGAGCCAATAATATAACATGCATATTTTTATATTCTTGCCACATTTTACTACCATATTTACTACATGTACGTGATGCATAACAATGACGTGCAACTTGTATTACTCCATTTCAGTCTTTGATGCCAGTAAGCACTGTGCCATGTGCACCACTGATTCAGATCTTCACGTATTGGCTTGGGTACGTATTGGTTCATTTCTGTATATGATCATAAAGTTCATAGCAAGATTGCACCAAGAAGTGAGAAAGACATACTAAATAGGCAGGGTCTGCCAGTACATTGGACCTAATTCAAATATAAAAGAATAAACATTTAAGTAAGGGATAATGTATAGAACGCTGGTCATTATCGGGAAAATAAGCACCAACTGAAGGTGCTTATTTTCCCGATAATGACCAGCGTTCTATACATTATCCCGCTTATTATACGGCCATTTGCCAACTGAACACACACAACATAAACTTTGTACACTTTTATGAAGGTCGAAAGGTTTATTTAAAGGTCCTATATCATGCAAAATCGACTTTTTGGAGCTTTTAGCCATGTTGTTATGCTATTTCCTTATCAAAAACACCCCCAGAGTGGTTTGTGGCTTCATTCACGCAGCTCTCAGTAATCCTCCTGAATCCTGCTCTCTGAGGCTCCGCCCTCTCCTGGTGAACGACTGAGTGTTCAGTTGTGTCGTCACAGCGGAACGGAAGTGCTCAGCGTCTGTAATGTAGTCTCTTAATTCTATACTTACAGCGTGATTTTAATTTGTAAAACAGCTTTTTCATTATTTCTGTCGTAAGAGAGATGAAAGAGGAAATTTTTTTTTAAAAAAAAGGATGTGCCCGAGGTGCTTCCAGGTCAGCTGTGGCCAAAACAAACACATCCCTGAGCGTCTGAACAGATCAGTCATGTTTGCGCTGCAGCTGAAGATGGAGCTCGTTATAACCTACTCTGGACACACCTGTTCTTTATTCTTACCTAACGATCATGTCACGGAGAAAAAGAAGCGCGTTTGGCTACGGAGTTTATTCAACCTTTTTCACGAAGAGGCCACTCGTCTGTTTTTTTCTCCGGGATTCAGCGACTTTCACCAAAATATTGTTTTTCTGTGACTGTCTCTTGATGGATGTTTGATGAACCTTCGCCAGAATCAAAGTGGATTAACTTTTATAACCAACGCGAGTCCCATAATGTAAACAGCGATGGACCAGAGCGGTGAGTCAATCCAAACGCGGGTTAGCTTGTGTGTGTTAGCATATTAGCATGTGTGTTAGCCATTTATGAAGCTGTGTTGCAGATGTCAACTCCGTATAACTGCATCGTGAAGTATCTTCACTTATTGTTGTTTATTTATATTACGGTAAAGTTGTATGTGCGGAGAGAATCAGAAAACACTTATATTTATCACAAAAATGAGTGCTCCATAATGGTAGAGGTACAATATATCATATACATGCCTATACTTAACTTTGGAATGGCTAAAATAGCATGATATAGCTCCTTTAATGACTTCCGCGACAAATAGTTCCCAAAAGTTTGCGCGTTGCTTGGCAACGTTTTGCTAGGCTAGAAGCAGCAAGGCTAGTAGCTAGCCTAGCTACTTAGTTGAAGGCGCAGTTGGAGGAATGGTGGTGAATCTATGGGTAAGTTGAAAGTCAGACTCACGCTAACTTCACGAGCGATTCCCCGACTTCTCTCTCAGTGACGGGACAGATAGTGTCGCTACTACGTACGTGCGGAGTGATATGAAAGCACCAACTCCGTTGCCATTGGCAGCGTCATTATTTTTTTCAGAGGTCCTTTATCAGAAAATAATGACCGGTAGAACGTTGGGAAATCCCATTCAAATCAACAGAGCTTCTACTTACGTTGTGAAGAGCCGTACAATAAATTACGTTAATGTAAATTGTATTGTATTTCTATGTATTATAATATTTATATTACAGGTCACCAAGCTAGCTGCCATTGGGGGCCAAGACCCTAAAAGGGTAACTTGGAATATACTGGGCCATATCTTTGATGACCAGAGTGCGCGCCGGGTTAACTGGAAGGGGGTTAATGGGAAGATGGCTTTTAAAGATATGGCCACAAAGGAGCTTGTGCTGAGTGAGTATTGTCTGACCGATGAGGTGAGTTTAGGAAGCAAATTCATGACCTTCCTTTTTAAATTTAGAAATGTTGCTTAGTGGATTATGTTATCCAGTCCTTGCATGGCAACAAACAAGATGATTTATAAACAGTAGCAAAGTATAGGTGTTGACCCATGCACCATCATTCAAATTATTTTTGCATTAGCATCTCATTCAGCTTCATCTGGTAGTACTAAGTCTGCAGTTTTAGTCTCCCAATTATGCATTAATTATTTTATTGTTGTTCTTTTGTCCTTAAGTTGAATTCACTTGGTCCTGGTCCACAGTCCTGTTCAAATTCTGTTTAACATGTCTCTTTATGTGTTTTTAGATGCTGTGAAGAAGAACCACCTGTGCTCACAACCTACTGACATGGAGGTTCACCATCTCACCATTCGGTGGTTCAACCTCGCAGCAGACAGGGGGCCTGGGAGGAAACGTCCGACTGTCGCAACTTAAATAGTTACTTTTTAAAACTTTTTTTTTAACCTTTTTTCCCTTCTTTTTTGTTGTGTTTTTGTAGCACATTTTTGTCTTTTCTGTTGTTCTTTTGTGGCTTTTTTTGGTCCTTTTTTGGCGTCACTTTTTTTGTCCCCTCCTCCCGACCACCGCCAGTCCCTGCTCCGCGGCTACCTCAGCGGACCCACCGGACCCTCCTCCGCCGCCATGGCCCTCAGCGGACCCGCCTCCGCCGCCATGGCCCTCAGCGGACCTGCCTCCGCCGCCATGGCCCTCAGCGGACCTGCCTCCGCCGCCATGGCCCTCAGCGGACCTGCCTCCGCCGCCATGGCCCTCAGCGGACCCGCCTCCGCCGCCATGGCCTTCAGCGGACCCGCCTCCGCCGCCATGGCCCTCAGCGGACCTGCCTCCGCCGCCATGGCCCTCAGCGGACCTGCCTCCGCCGCCATGGCCCTCAGCGGACCTGCCTCCGCCGCCATGGCCCTCAGCGGACCTGCCTCCGCCGCCATGGCCCTCAGCGGACCTGCCTCCGCCGCCATGGCCCTCAGCGGACCTGCCTCCGCCGCCATGGCCCTCAGCGGACCTGCCTCCGCCGCCATGGCCTTCAGCGGACCTGCCTCCGCCGCCATGGCCTTCAGCGGACCTGCCTCCGCCGCCATGGCCCTCAGCGGACATGCCTCCGCCGCCATGGCCCTCAGCGGACATGCCTCCGCCGCCATGGCCCTCAGTGGACCTGCCTCCGCCGCCATGACCCTCAGCGGACCTGCCTCCGCCGCCATGGCCCTCAGCGGACCTGCCTCCGCCGCCATGGCCCTCAGCCAACTTTCCAGACCTGCCTTCGCCGGAGCCACCAGACCCACCTTCTTGGCCCCCAGACTCTGCTCCCTCCTCCGGACCCCCTCCACCCTCCCGGGGTCGTTGCTGTTGTTGATTGGGGGGGTTGTTTTGTGTTCTGTCCCCTGTTTTGGTTTGGTTCAGTGTCTAGTCTTGTTTTATTTTGTCATGTCTGTTCTGTCCTTGTGGTTTTGCTTTACTTCCCTTGCGTTTACTACCTGCCCCACCCTAATGGGGCAGGTAGTAAACGATGAAAAGACTTGTAAACAAGCAGAGCTGCAACTAACGATTATTTTGGTAATCGATGAATCTACCGATTATTTTTTACAATTACTCGATTAATCGCTTGGCTGTGAAAGATTCATGGAAATTTTATTTTTTTTCTATTTTTTTATCACATAAAGCTAAAGTGGCGCCGCTTGAGGACACGTGGATGGAGTAAACTTAAAGTAAACGTTTGTAGGAGGCTCTTTGTGCTAATTCTGCTTTCTGATTGGACGAGACAAAGACAGATATTTATGAAATTTACGATGTACAAAACACTGCAGACCCTCACTTTAAAAAACAAAGTAGGTTTTCATCCTAAAATACATAATTGTCAATGTCTTTTTTGCTCAATTTTAGCCTGTGTTTACTAGAAAACGATTAATCGATTACTGAAATAGTTGACAACTATTTTAGTAATCGATTAGTTGTTGATTAATTGATTATTTGTTTCAGCCCTAAATTAGACCCCTGTGTTTTCCCTTGTCCGGTTCATTGTGCTTCTATCTGTGCTCCATGTGTGTCTTGGTCTGCTTCCCGGTCTGGTTTGTAAGTTTTTTGCCTTGTTTTTGTCAGTTCTTGGACATTAAATTTGATATCAACTTGTTTTAGGGGGGGGGGGGGGGGGGGGCAACTGAAAAATCACTTCATTTACCATTTGATGTTACCTCCACTACAGTATCAGATACCAAATTCGATATGCAAACAAGACAATGTCTTGCCACTCGTGCAAATGCTTGATCAGCAAGATTTGCAAGAACAGACAAGTGCCTTTGCAGGTCTGTCTCGCACCTCCTGGAGCCGCCACCTTAACGTGGTGGAGGGGTCTGAGCGGTAGGGTCTCCCATGGCAAACAGGTCCTAAGTGACGGGTCAGACAGAGAGTGGTTCAGAAGCCCCTTATGAGAGACCAACAGGCCCGTTTAATCATGAGTATAATCGCTAGTTACAAAAATTACAAAAATGATCATTAATATCAGTCACTGGGTCCACGATCTCTCTGTACAACACCAAACATTTCCGGGGCCCCGAGTGAGTGGAGTTTGCATGTTTTCTGTGTAGGTACTCCGGTTTCCACTAAAACATGTACAATTGGCCAGGATGAATGATGTGTGTGCGTGAATGAATGATGGTGGTCATAGGGACCCTTTGCACAGATGTGTGTCTTGTCAGTCGACCCCAGAGGAAAATGTAGCTGCAACTTACTGCCACTGTGTGTGGCATGAATAAAGTACAAATCCCTTCCACTTTGTAAAGCGCTTTAGCAAACTTGTCTCATGTGAAAAGAGCTTTACAAATAAGCGTCCATGCCATGCATTCTGCAGTGACTGTCATATGCAGCTGCATTGGGATAATAGTCTACACGTGGTAATGAAACTTAATTCAAGACACAGCAGGTCAAAAGTTCAGTTAGTATTTGCCAATGTGTTAAAATGAATTATATTTTGTCTTTCAGTATTTTCTATGGTGGTTTTGTGTTAAAATGAAAATGACAAAGAAGAAAAAGTGCTGTAAGTACCTGTATTGAAGACCTTTACATAATGGCATTATGAAACATGACATGATCAGTCTCATCCATGTTTACGTTTTTCCCCGCTGGTGTCATTTCAGATCCTGTCAGAAGAGGGGACTATCTTTGACTGGACTATCTTTGACTGGATCTTCACCAGGTGGATGTAGCTGCAGAAGAGGAACCCGGCGAACTACTTCTACCCCGACCTACTGCTTCAGACAGACCATACACATCTCAAACTCTGAACACCCAACTCAGGCTACTGTGTATAAGTACAATATTCAATCATCTATTTTATTGTGGGGAACTTTAGGGGGGATTGATTCTTTGGCCGAGCTAGTAGTTTGCTATATCTATATATATTGTTTTTTTAAAGGGGGCTGCACTCAATGTTTTGTTGGTCATTGGTTTTACGTCTCTATTATATTTATTTTCATTGAGAAGCCAACTGTGACGTAAATAGTCTTCAAATTTAGAAACCTATAGCTGATCATTTTGTTATTAAAAATGTCAATATTAATATTTGTTATTGATTAACTAAATACATTTGTCCATCTTGAGGATTATGCATATTTCTACGATTTAAAGTCTATTAGAATGTAAAGTCTTTTAATCCATAGTTTTTTTTACTGTATGGTTTGGCTTTGCCAAATTTGTTTATTAACAATTTCCTTTCAAATGCTAAGCTAGTTTTAGGCTAGATGCTAGTCAGATCACAAAGTTATGAGTGGATCAATAATAAAACGAGAAGGCAATCATGACAAAATAGACACATACGCGGCAGAGACGCCGCACGGATCTGCGGTGGATTAACGTCCTCAGGAAAGCGCATCCGAAGCGGGTCCAGAGCGTATCCGCGAGGTTGGCCGCGGGTCAGCAGCGTCTTTGCCGTGGACCCGTGTTAAAAACGGCGGGTCCGCGGCGGAGGTGTCACTGGTCCGCCTCCGCGCAGCGGACGAGGAACGGATCCGCCGCGATGTCAAGTGAACTCCAATGCGGACCCGCTTTGCGAACCCGCCGTGGATCCTGACACCTCCGCCCTGCGCGTCCGCCGCGGATACTTTGTGCTATGTGGGTAAAGTTGTCCATCACATGCACTACAAAAAAGTGGATTGTTTGAGTTAATTAATCATAGAATCTACGTGTTCTGTTAAAAAATGCCGCAAACCACGCGTTCCACCGCGGCCCCGTGAACTGTCACCTTTTCACTATATATGTGTTTGCCTGACCAGCCATACTATTTTATTTATTTCAAACTGTTTATTCTACACAGGAGATAAGTTTACCACTCTCTAAAGTATATAGAAAATATGAAGGGAAAAGTGTGTATGGCTGGCCAGACTATCCTATCGCAGCTCTATAAGGCTCCCTCTGTGTACTGTACTTTAAAGGAGCTATATCATGCTATTTTAGCCATTCCAAAGTTAAAGAGCTACTAACCCCTCCTTCCAGAGCCTCAGCCTCAGAGCCTCAGATTTGAAAATCTCAACAGAAAGGGGGCGTTGCCTGGAGGACTAAGGGGCACGCGGGAGGGGTGAGGGGTGGGAGGGGCTTCGGTCTGTGATTGACAGGCTTGAGGCTTCTGACTTCGACGCTGCACCTGCAGCACTCCTCGTAAACAAAGTCTGAGCATGGGAGCATGGAGTTCCAGCGAGCTAACTTATTTAGCAACATGTTCCACTGGGACAGCTCTACAGCTCGCTCTACACAGGGGGGGCATCGTGGCAGACAGCGGCCTTGTACCTGAGGCGCTGGGTCATTTATTCCTGTCATTTACAAAGCTAGCGGCTTAGCATTGAGCTCGATCGATGTTAGCATCGCAGCTAACTGTCCTAGCTGCTTTCAGAATTTACCGATCTATTTTAGATGTAGACTTTTGCTGTGGTCTACGTGAACATGGGAGATGTATCTCAGTGTCCTCAGCAGAGTGTGGGATATAGAGACGTGGCTATTTGTATTACAAAGATTTTTATTATTTTATATTATTTTACAGCAAAGTGCACAAAACATATCACATAAATAAATATATGTAGGCCTGTATTATTGAGCAGGAACACTGTCTTTTTGGAATTGTTTTTGGTTTGCCATTGAAGATGTGAAACAATCATCCAGGTCATGTTTCTCTAAAGGCTTGACTGTAACATTGTGAACCCAAAGAGCCAGTTAGCCCTAAGTAAATAACCTGAAGTCATTTCTATTACTAAATTTAGTGAATTAAAGGTCTAACCAACGTAACACATACACTAAACTACCACTGAATGATGACACTGTAGAGTAAAGACTATAATGAAGTATTTATATGAATGCTTTTTTTAGTTGAATATTGAAATATTAATGAAAATTATAGATCTTGTTTTGTACCAGTTTTCTTACTTGATTCTGTACTTCTGGCTCTTACAACAGTGCAATTTCCAAATTGTAGCACAATTTCTTTGGTAAAACTTACTACAAACTTACTACATCAGACAGCTCATATTTCACTTGAGGTTGAGCTGCATGTGGCCTCACTTGGTCTTCATAGATGTGTGCAATAAACAAATTGAACAGACAAAGTTGACTGGTTATGTTATACAATACCAACTAATAATTATACATGCAGTAAGTTTTCAGCTTCTAGAGACAGAAAGTGGTGCTGCATACACCTTCCTGTGACATATCTGACAGAACATATACAGGCTTCATTTTTTTTTCACTGCCCACAATTAAATCTTGCATGAAACATAGATTTTAATCTATTACGTTGTCCAATGGGCACAGAGTGGTTCAGGCACAGGTGCTTTGTCTGTGTGCTCCTGGTATGGGAGAGGATCCTCGACCACACTTTCAAACAGCAGGGCCATTAGTTGGTCAAAGTAGACTGTAAACAAAGCACAAAACATTTGTCCTTGTAAAAGCATTGGTTGTGTTGTTTTTAATGTGACATACCTGAGGTAGCTCTGGTCTTCATGGCTCTCACTGTGTCGTCTCCACGCTTGAATTTTGGATACACTATGACATACAGCAGCATATGACGATTTGCCTTTTTTAATCATAATTCAAGGCACCAACCTGCACCCTAAAATTTCACTAATAAACATTAATATGCAGTATCCATTTTCTAAACATTTCAAAGCGATACAATAACTAGTGAATATTTGTTGAACCTCTAGGATTCATTACCTGGCCAGCATTCCTTTGAATAAGAAGCCCAGACTATTGTGAGAGAATCAGACTATGGATGCCTCAATATACAAAGTGTGGTATTGTGGGCTTATTCTAGCTTAATCTTTCAAAAAACGTGGTGTTTACAAAAGAGTAAGAGTCTCTTGCATGCTGCTGTGCCTATATAGAATTATAAAGAATTACATAGAATAATAAATTGATATGTGAAGTGTAAATGCATCAATATAAATTAGATATTGGGAGTAGTTGTAATTACACATACTTGATTTTGGCCACACTCTTGCATCATCCCTAACAAAAGGCCTGTGAAGACAGCGAGGGAACAGGGGGTTTACCGTGGACATTCTGAATGTAGTGATGCCCAGATGTCCACTCGGCCACAGCCTTTGATGGTGACCAGTAGAGATGGTTCATATAGATGGTTCACAATGCTTTTCTTCCACCTCGTCATTTCCTCCGTTCACCTTTTCTTGCCCAGCGCATCATTTTTTTCCAATCCTGGGACACCCAACAAAGACAAATATATATATATATTGTTACATGATATATAAAATTAAATCACAGGCAAAATTACATAATTACATGACAAAAATACACATTGGACTTTGGTTAATGGTTAGCACTATAGTTTAGCTCTATAATCTACGTCATTTATTTGCCATACAAAATGACCAAGTCCAAACCTTCTTCAAATCTGTATGCAGTACAGGTGCGTTGGTCACCTTATGTCTTCTTGAAGAATCTGGACCTGTGCCTGCTCACAGCGTCCTGTTTGTCTGGCCTCTCATATTGTGCACAGAGTGGGTTCAGGCACAGGGACTTTTTCTGAATGCTCCTGATACAGGAGAGGATCCTCCACCACACTGTCAAAGAGCAGTGCCATCAGCTTGTCGATATAGACTGTAAACAAAGAATACAACGTTTGTCCTCACTGACTTATAAGCGTTGAACTCATTTTGTAAATGTGACATACATGAGGTAGGTTTCGTCTTCAGGGCTCTCACAGTCTCCGTGTTTGTACTTTGGGTACACAATCGCATAGCTCAGCACACCCTCTACCGTCGTGGCGTAAGACCTATTTGCATTCTCATTGTAATGCAATGCAGCAACTTGCAACCTGGGGAAAAAAGTATGTTTACATATACTGTATATACACAGAACATAAACATTTTAAATACTTTCTGTAGGTATTACCGAGCGAACATTCCTTTGAAGGACAAGCCCACACTTTTAGGGGAGAATCTGATAATCAGACTGTGGAAAGCCTCAAGGGTTGATGTGTGGTACACCGGACAAAGCGTGGGGCCAATAGAATGTCTGTGAGTCTCTCACACGCTGCTGTACCGCTTCACGCTTGCTATACTTACTTGGTTTGAGCCACACTCTTGACCCTTCCCCAACCAGAGGCCCATGGAGGCACTGAGGGAACAGGACGTTGTCATGCGTGTGGACATTCTGCATGTGGTTGGCCACAGAAGTCCACTTGGCGACAGCCTCTTGTCCCGAGGAGGACGTAGAAGCTGACCAATAGAGGTGGTTTACAAGGCTTTTCCTCCACTGGCCAGCGTCCTGGGTGCTCTTTCTCTTTCCCAGCTCATCCACTTTCTTCCCAATTCCTAGGTACAGGGTTCGTACAGATTTTCTCTGGAGGTTTTCCATGACTTTTCCATGATCCTTAACAACATTTCCAGAACCCCAATGCCATCATTTTTTAAGATTAGGCCGACTGTAGTCGAGACCAGAACACTAGAAAAAGATCAATGATACTGAGACCAAGACCAGAGCGCCTCCTGACAGGGCTGCAAACTCGGGCTTTTTGAAAAAGGTGACAGCAGGCGTGTGCACGCTCCTGTGCACGTGCCATAGAGCAACACTGAGCAAAAACAACTGGTGAATCACTGGGAATTGATAACAGTGTCACACACATTGATATATTATTTTGAATCAGTTTCTATGATGTGCTTCTCTAGAATTGTGTGTCTGACAGATACATCAAAGTGGGGGTTAGTATAAGGTTTGGGGTCCCCCCCAACAAATTTATAGCTTATCATCCTTATTATCCTGCATTCTAGTGCAATTTCAAGCGTGAGAATGGCCCTAAGATTTAGTCACTTTAAAAGAAACATTTTTTAGTTTTACCTTTGAAACAACTTTAGCTCACACAATGTAACGCACTAAACATCTCACTCTTTTAGCTCTAGTGATGTTTCTGAGCTGCGTGGAGCAGAGGGGGGGGGGGCAATAGTAACATTTAGGCTCAGCGGCTGAACTTTTGGATAAACTGTACAATTAATGGTACTTCTGTGAGCTGTTCTGTCATTGACTTGTACTTGAGTAATACATAAGAAAAACAGGCAAAAGACACAGCCAGGATAAAATACTAATCCTATCGCACGCCTGACGTTATAGCTTTGTTACTTTTAGAATTGTTTTAATACTGCTGTGAAGGCGAACCTCCGGAGATGCGTATTTAACCTACTCTGACCACGGAGACGATAGAACTGCATGTTTTATTTTACTAACGTGACGTTGTTCAACACACGACGCGATCGTGATGAAACAAACACTCATTTTTTGTTCGAGTTTTGTTCGCTGTGAGTTTTCTCGTGTAATCCGAGCGTGATCTGGAGTGGCCTGAAGCGCTGCTCGGGTTGTTTGGGAGCGGCTCGGACACACAGGTAGAAGCTTATGTTTCAGTCGGATGCTCTGAGAGCGTCCGGACACAAAACACTGCGTAGCGCGCGGTACCTGCTATAGTCCCGTTGTTTCGTTATTGCCAAAGAACATGTGTGTATAAAGCACCGGAGTCCTCGTGATCTAATGTTGCCAATTTAAACACTTACATGCAAGAGCGGAGAAACAAGGTCCTTGATTCTTTACTCGCCTGAGGAAAAGTCCATCTCCAACTTCACGTTGTCTGCATTTCCACAGTTACGCGCGGGAGTAGCTAAACTTTCGCTTCTCCGCTTTGCTTCCTCTGATCTTGTGTTCGTGTTATTATTCTGAAGCAGCTCCAATAATGTCCTCCATGAGCGCATTATTGTCATTCTAGCTCACATTAGCTGTTCAGGGAGCCCGGCTCCTACAGACCAGGTGGGGGACCTGTCGCCACTACAGGCTGAACCACTGCCTGAATCAAAATGTGCGCCATGATTCCTGAATTTCTTATGATTTACCCATTATTTTTTCTACTATATTTTAGGATTCTGAAATAAGTTTCTCAAAATTCCAAACAAATTCCAAAACTTTTCCAGGGAAATTTGATTTTGAAATTCCAGGACTTTTCCAGGATTTCCAGGACTGTACGAACCCTGTAGGTATTAAAATATATATTTACTAAATGCACAATAACCATAATATTACACAGCATTACCAAAATGCATACCCTTTCCCATGTGCCATGGGTCAAAGTAGTGACCGATTTCCTTTCTTTCCTCTCGTAAAAACCTTTGCACGCCGGTGTGTCGGTCCGTCACAATGGCCTCCACATTGACACCCCTCTCTTCCAGCATGGTCAGACTCCGCACAAAGCCCTCCTCCTCCATGCACACGCTGTTTCCAACCGCATTGCTCTAATAAGACAAAAAAATAAGAATAAAGAATTCTATCATAATGCACAGTGATCCCAAATTACATAGTTACATTTTTATTGTAATGTTTTACCTGGACTAGCTGGATGTCAATGACTTTGTTACACGTCAGATTCATCATGGTGTAACGGCCATACTTGGCTGAATGTCCTACATGAATGCAAGTTGTACATTAGCTGACTTTTATTAATACTTCTGATAAATGTTAATGAAATGTATTTACCAGGTGAATCTGCCCGCATGTCCCCGCCCAGTGTAACAGAGCCGCTTTCAAGAGCCTCCCTGATGAGGTCATCCTGCTCCAGCTTCCACTGCCAGTTGACCGTAGGGATGAGGAGCTTTGCCTGGTGCCTATAGAAGCACTGCTCTGACAGTCCCCGAATACTGGAGGCCCCCAAGAACTATAAAATTAAAACATCTGTTATCATCGGATAATATATGGAAAAATAAAATGTTTTTGTAGTACCTTTGAAATCTGGCTAAAGGATGAGCCGGTGAACAGCACAGCAGCACAGAGCTGTAGGTTTCCAGCTGGGATGTTGTTCACCATGGGCTGACTGGACCACTGACTGGAGAACTCACAGCGAGGACACTGTTGAGTGACCCGCAGCAGTGTGCCGATGGTGATGGTGTCCACAGCACAGCGACCAGTGCAGACAGGACATCGCCTGAACAGCTCCTGCAGTTGGTCCTCAAGAACAATATATTTTTTGTCCTTGTGTGGAGGGACTTCAGCAGGAATGCTGCATAAAAGAAAGGATATTTCATCCCTCAAAAAACAGGAAGCTGTATATATTTTTTCAATTAAAACTCTTCTTTTCTTTTTACCTTGAACAGTTCACAGTGCTGGTACTGTCATCGATGTGGAAGCTGGGGTCAGACGCAGACACCTCACACCTTCTCCTTTTTAAAGGTGTAGAGGCTGCTCTGGGACTGTCAGGAAGAGGGATTTCCATCAGGTCCCCTGTCCCACAACCGACGCTTGTGTAAGCGGTCCGGGCTCGAGTAGCTGTACAAAACACAAACAAAATAAACACGTTTAAAATGGCAGTAATTACACAACTTGTGTCTAACTATATTAAAAAACAAAAGTGGTGACTGTTTTATACATAAAATGACAGTACTGTTTAAAGGATAAATAGATTTCACCTTTGCTTCGCCTGCTCGGCTTCACATTGGCCTGGACACTTGCATGCCATGTAATGACTGGATCAGTCTGGCAACCAATTTCTCTGCTCACTTTTGGCTGAAAACATAACAATAAATAATATTCATAAAGTGCACACACACGTGACATGCACATAGATTGTAAACCTGTATTGATGATTTACAGGAAAACAACCTAGGATATACTTAAGAATATGCCACCCTATAGCAGATAAACCAAATATTTGTATCAGGTTCATTCTGGCTACAGTAGCTACTAAAAACTTCCAAATGGTTTGGCATTTTGAAAAGCTGCGTCCAAATAGGTGTAAACTTTGGTTCAGTTCAGAAAACTTGTCAACATGAACATAATTAGCAGAATTGATCCTACTTTGTGAACCTGTTCAACAACAACGGCAACAACAACTATACTGATTCTGAAAGCACGTAAGAACAGCTCATATCTGTGACCACAATGACCACACGGTCCACCTGGAGAGGTCAGCCCTCTCCTCACTGACCACACGGTCCACCTGGAGAGGTCAGCCCTCTCCTCACTGACCACACGGTCCACCTGGTGAGGTCAGCCCTCTCCTCACTGACCACACGGTTCACCTGGAGAGGTCAGCCCTCTCCTCACTGACCACACGGTCAGCGTAACTTTGCAGACGGATGCATTAGCAGGCTGCCCCGGGCAGCGAGTAGACGCGCTTATAACCGGTGGCTGCTGTTCCTCAGCCACAGTGAGCGAGTGCGGGACACGTCGCCTGGAGCTGAGGCTGCACAGTCTATTTACGCGCCATATTTTTTCAATAGATCTACACGACTCATGTGATTGGTGTTATCAGAGGCCAAAACGGAGAATTTGATTGAGACACTACAATAACGATCTATTCTGACGTGCACATCAATATTCTATATACTGTACATGACTCAATCTTTCAGCAAAGTAGCTTCTACTGACAGACATGACCGGGACAGAGTGAACCAAGTGCCTCTTTTTACAGCAGCTACAATCAATGCAATTACTACCAAATCCAAAATGGGTAAATCATCATTATTTTTCTCACTCACCTCACATTGGCCCGAAGTCGTCCTGTTGGCGGGGCAGCAGTGTCGGTGGGCTAAGGCTCAGTCGTGGAAGAGCAAGGGTGGGGACGGCCTCGCTCTTCAAACGCAGAAGACTAGCATAGCCCAGTTCAACCTCCATGAAGTTGGCGAAGGAATCGCGCGTAAAATGGTCTTTGCAAACTCCAGCCTGAGCAGGGAGTTCGCAGTCTCCCCCCAAGCCAATGGCGGGGGCGCGTCCACTGGCGCCTCATTTTTAAGTTCTGCGGAAACCTGTGCAAACCTACAGAACTGTGGCACCCCACTACGCTACACTTCCTCCCCATCCTAACACAGTACAAATAACACCTAACAATTAAAGTATACACAATAGAACACTAAAAACAATACTAAAGGTGATACTTTATTGATCTCACAGATGGAGAAATCTGACAAACAAACAAACAAACGCCCTAAGCTAAATTGAGCTAACTAATCTAACAATAAAAGCAACTAGTGACTACAACTACAATACTATTCAACTAACACTACTAAAACTATACAATTATCTATAATAAACAAGCTATCCTAATAAAATCTACCTAAATGCTATGACAACTAATCGCAAACCTGACAATCGATGAAAATATTCTCTCGCTATTCCAACTCCAACTCGCTACGGAGGCGTGAGCGAGACAGTGTTGTTTTCGTCAACGAAGGCGATAACAATATCTTTTCGTTGACGCCCCTTTTTTTAATGACGATAACGTAACGATGACGAGCTAAAATGAGCTCTTTGGGGACGAGAACATGATGAGACGTTTAAGGGTTTACGTCAATGAGACGAGACGAGACAAAAATGGGAGAAAGTTTTTTGTCAGATCAGAGTTTGTGCGCGGAGTGAGAGAACACACCGGTAAACGTGACCCGGAGCGGTGCCGTGCTGCTCATGATGCGCCCGGGCAACGGCGCCGTGATGCTCGTGATGCGCCCAGGCAGCGGCGCCGTGATGCTCATGATGCGCCCAGGCAGCGGCGCCGTGATGCTCATGATGCGGCGGCGGCGCCTCTTTCTCTCTCTCTCTCCCTCAACAAATATGCACTAAACTGCTAAAATAGTGACAGATACACGTAGACAACACTATAAGATACCCATTTATATAACTTAGCTAGAAAAAAAAGTTGATTTGGGGATTAGTTGTTCTTTAATGATATAACCTTTGTTCTGCTAGCATTGCTTAAAGTCTTCTCTGGATTAGCCAGGGGAAAGTAGTGATCATATTTACCTATAAACTTGAAATGTTTAAACAAGACAATTTAAGTCTGTTGCGACCAGAGTGGGCCATACACTTAATCGTTTATGGCACTATGTGCTCTAGGTAGAGTATGCTGCCTTTACGTCACAAGAGGAAGTTCATTCAGCTCCGACAGTACACGGAAAGAGGAGTTCGCTCGAAAGGAAATCTTGACCAAATAGGGCCTTTAAAGGAAATGACCCTACAGAGACAACGAGAGGCAAACTGGGGGCAGGAGAATAGGGGCTTTTGGAAAGTATAAAAGAAGGGAACGCAAGCAGCCGAGTGGGCTTTTTGCTTCAGAGCACCTCCAGAAGAACGGCGAGGACGCAGACCTTCTCAGACTACGGCGCTGAAAAGCCCAAGAAACGCCGAGTAGATAATTCGCCATAGAAGCTGCAAGTTCCTCTTCCTCTCGCAGAGACGGGACTGAAAAAGGGGAAGAATAGCGACCGGCTCTTCCTGAATCAGACAGCTCCATCCTCCCGCAGACAGCGGTTGAGGGCTAGAGTGAGACCGTGCTGCTGACAGGAAGTCACCCGACTCCACCTCTCGGGCCCGCACTCTTGAGAGAGCACGGTGGAGACTCAACGGAGCGCTGTGAAGGCCATCACATTGGCTTCGGAGTACCGCCGCTAAATTGCATAGAATAACCTAAAGAAGATCCCCCTAAGCCGGCTCACGGCGAGGAACGAGACTAGAGACTGTGGAGGCTGAAGGAGGAGACCTCGGTGCAGACGCGTCGAATTGCTGTAGATAAAACTGACATTTTCCCTCTCCTTGAAACCAATAGAAGAAGAAGTGCCATAACTCACAAGTTCAACAATCATCTCAGAACTGCAAAGTTATTGATAATATCTAGTCATAGGTCCTTTCTTATATAAACCTAGTATAGTCATTATATGTTTTGTTATATGTGAATCATGATTTGGCAAATGAGCAGAGCTGTACTTTCATCTTTTCCTGCATTAAAATAACCAAATCGTAAGTTCATCTCTCATGTCATTATTTGGTACAAAGTCTTTTGAATGTAAAATGTTAGGTAGTTCCCCTTTCTGCTCAGAAATAGTTCTATGGGTATTTCTGACAACAACGAGACCAAACACACGGCAAGCTGCTAAGACTGAGGGGGTCGAGGTGAGGATCTCCGGGAGTTGGTGTCTCGACGGTGATTTCACAACGGCGGAAGCGGGGCAGACCTCACAGCAGTAGAAGTCAGACATTTTTGCCGAGCAGCTTTTGTCTAGGTCTCAGAAGTGGCAAAGCCCACTGAGGCATAAGGAGACAGGACCCTTTAAATGGAGAAGCTGTTGTAATGCCAGGTTCTCACACAATGCCAGGTTCAGGCCTACCCAGATCGTATCCCGAACTGTTAACATGACTGAGTGTGAAGCAGATATTGAATATTTTGAGCGTTAAAAATCAATGTTTTAAAAGAATTCTATAAGAAACGGGGACACAGTGTTACTGAGAAGAGAAAAAGAACTCGTGGCCCTTAAGCTAAACCAATAAATAAATAAAAAACAGTGGTTGTATTAAGTAAATAGACGTACTTGTTACAATTGGAGACTGTCCTCCAACAGTGGTCGACACGTGGTCGTTTGTCTAATCCCTGAATTACGACCATATAAGACGTTTACTAAAACAGCGCCCCCAAGCTCCCATTGAGGGCATGTACATTACATTTAACCCGATTCAGAAACGACTTTGCTTTACGTAATGTTTTTGACCACTTGCGGTGACGACTCCAAAACTCAAACGCAAAGAAATAAATCACAAACTTGCAAAATCAGCCCCACATGCAATAAGTAAAGCAGTCCCAGATCTCAGCCCCGCCACAGCTGTGGAGGAACTGAACGTCCAGCGGTGCCAAAGGCTCTCCAAGCGGCTCTGCTATTACGCATCACACCTCGCCAACCGCAGCAGCGGCGACTATTCACCACTCTCATCATTTACTATATTATATGTGAGGCTGTAGGTTATCACCATTTTACTCACAACAACAGCGACACCAAAGCACAACTCACCATTGACGTCTTCATGTCTTCTCCTCCATATGCGTCTCCAGCTCCATCTCTCTCCTGTCACTTCCATCTCTGTCCTCAAACGTCCTCGTGTCTCCCGTACGTCCGGTTGTCCGGTGACCGCGGCGAGCCTCGGATCCGCCCCGGGTTCCAGTGCGTCTGATGCCGGGAAACACCTCTGTCACCCCGGGAAAGTCTGGCCTCGGCTCCGCTGCTGTTCTCCACAAAGTCCTGGTCTCTTTCTGAGTTCCTCTGGAGAACGAGCTCCAAATGTCCCGATGAAACTGATGTGGTTCATTTCTCCGCAGTTTCGTCATTTAAAGATAAAACATATAAAACATCACAGCTGTGTTTAGCTCGCGGGTTTTTCAACTAGATTTGACGGACACTCGCTCTGTCCAATGAAAACACGTGAATCAGCTCGAGGGCGTTTGGGCAGGTGAGGCTGCGCTCTGATTGGCTGAAGCGTCTGCTACGTCATATCCAGTAGTATTTGTTTATATTTATCTTATATTATAAACAATCTGAAATAAACTGTTGTAGAGCATTTCCTCTGATGCCTGTGATTTATATGGACAATATTACACATGGTATTATTTTTCTATTCAAACTAAATGTCTTGATCATAATAGTCATTCTACATGTATGTGTTTCTATGACATAATGAGCTAAACACGTGATGCAGATTAAAGGTTAAGATCATTTATGTGTCATTACAAAATGTGTCTCTGCATTTGGCCCCTCCTTCGACTGAGGCGAGCCGTCAGGAGCAGTGGGCAGGAGCGTGGAGCATCCGGGGACCATCTCCAGATGTGGAGCCAGGCTGATGGTCAGAATCACCTGCAGGAGGATTCACCTAATGCACATGTTTTATGTTTTAAACAAATGTAATAGAGACACTGCAGATGTGGCACTTTGTGTTCAGTGTGAATGTTTCGTCTGATTGTGTGTGTGTGTGTGTGTGTGTGTGTGTGTGTGTGTGTGTGTGTGTGTGTGTGTGTGTGTGTGTGTGTGTGTGTGTGTGTGTGTGTGTGTGTGTGTGTGTGTGTGTGTGTGTGTTCTCGTTTTTATATTCTAGTGGGGTCCGCAACCTGAGATTTGACTCACCTCATGGGGACCAGTTTTACCTCGTGGGGCCCGAACCCCGGACCCCACAAGTCCCACCATAGAAATCAATGGAAAATGCAATTCTAATGTTCCTGATGCCGTTTCTGTAAAAATCTGGAAAAGGCCCCTGGAGGTCAGTTTTCCTGACTAAATGTGTGTAAGTGTGTATGTCCTGGTGGTCAACAGTGGGTACTGCAAGGACCCCACAAGGATCCTTGTGTGTGTAACTTAATGGCCAGTGGCGGGAAATGGACGGTCCCCATAAGGACATTTGTGATGTGTGTAACTTGGTGGCGGGAACTGGACGGTCCCCATAAGGATGTGTGTGGTGTGTGTACCCATGTGATCAATATGAATATTGCAAGGTCCCCATAAGGATATTGTGTTTTGAATATATTGTGTTACATAAAAGTACTAGTACAAATCTATATATAAACTTAATGTGCTCTTTGTATTTAAATACATCTCAATTCAATAACCATGGCCAAACAAGGAAATATTAGCTAGGACTGAGGTCAGTGTTTGCCAAAGCTTGAGCTGCTAATGGCATCTAATCATAAAAGAAAAATCATAGCCACTTAGACAAAATAAACCTCAAAATGATGTAATGTACTTCACATGCATATGTAAATTGTTGGCGCAAAGCAAAATCTTTGGGCAGTATGTGTCCCATCGAGACATATAGCAGCGTTGGCATAGCTGCAGCTAACACCACCTAGCATTATGTTAGATTACCAATTCCTTTCATTCATAGCACATACAGTATCAGGTAAACACCGTGGCTCAGTGTTGGTTTTGTAGGAGCTGCTAGTTGAGGAGCACAATAATAATAATAATTTGCACATGCACAAGAGGGCTATTTGTTATTTAGCATCCCACCTACCCACCGGTGCGCACCGTCTTGTTTAATTTCGTAACAGAGAACAAACTCTTGCATGGGTGATGCAAGTATCGTTAGATTGCACGTTACTAGGAAAACTGAATTTGCAAGTTGTTAAAGAGATGACTAAAGCTTATATCTAAGATGGGTTACAATATAAATATAAACCACCCCAGGACACACTGTTGGTCACACAGAACAACATTATCTCGGCTAAAGCAGAGATGAGATCCTGAGGTTCCCAAATCGCCCGGAAATGCTGTTCATAAAGGTAATGAACGGAACCGGGGGAAAAAAGGAGGGAACAGACAGCCCCTAGCCCCAGACACGGGGCACCCCCTCTTGTAGACCTACTAGTTGTTTTTTTTAATGTAATGTTTAATTATTACTATTTTTTTTAAAAGTTACATTTATCTGCTAATTTCAACAAAAATATGAAATAAAAATGAATAAAAAAGGAAACACATTTCATGAGAATCCAAGTCCGCACACCGCATATGCACCCATCCCCCACTCCATGTGCTCACAGAGTGAAGACCACATAGTTGAAACAGTTCATGTAATGTTTTTTCCCCTTTGACATATTTTAAACATGTTACATTTCGCTGAAACGCGGAAACATCAAATAAAAATGCATAAATAAATCATTTTAAAAGGACACACATCAGAGTCCCCACAAGGCCCACCTTGATGCCCTTCCCCCACTCCATCATGAGGGAAGGACAGGTGGGCGCGTTCAGTATGGCAGACTGCAAGAAGCACGGTTCCTGAGATTTGGAGTCCCCACACCGCATATGCGCCCATCCCCCACTCCGTGTGCATATAGAGTGCAGCTCGTGTAGACCTGTTTTGTGTGTTTGTTTTTGTTAATGGTTAATTATTACTATTTTAAAAAAAAGTTATATTTATCTGCTAGTGGCAAAAAAAATTCTGAAATAAAAAATAAATTAAAAAGGAAACACAGTTCCTGAGATTCCGAGTCCCCACACCACATATGCGCCCATCCCCCACTCCATGTGCTTATAGAGTGAAGACCACACAGTTGAAGGATTTTGTTATATATTTTTTTCCATTTTAAATATTTTAAACATGTTACATTTGCCTGTAATGAGAAAGCATCAAATACAAATGAATAAATAAATAATTTTAAAAGAACACACATCGCGGTCCCCACAAGGACCAACTCGGTTCCCCTCCCCCACTCCATGTGCTCGTTGAGGGGAGGACAGGTGTTTGCGATCAGTGTGGCCAGGCAGACTGCAGCACACGACGGACACAGGGATGAAAGGCAACAGAAATGAAACCAGGGTAAGTCAATCATAATGTTCCTGTTATATTTATTCAAATTAGCTATATTAGCTTATTTGAGTTTCGATTTCTGCAATTGCAAATTTTACACATTTTATGCGGTCCTTGTGTGCAGTACTGCTAGTTGGCTAGCTTAGCTTGTTGGTCTTTAGTCTATTTTGAGTCAGCATTAACTGTATTTTTTTTTTTACCTGTGTTGTCTCAGATTTCTCTCAGTCCTAAAGTATTTTGTTTAAGTGGAGCTCTAATGTAAAGCTTGTAGCTCACCTCATGCCTGCATCATGTTAAGTTTAGTGCCCTCCTTCTGCATATGAGTGCAGCATTTCATTAATACTGTTTATTGTGACAATCAGCAGTTACAGCGACAAGCCATGTCATATTTAGAAGTGGGCAGTAAAAACACTGGCTATTAATCAGGATTCTAGTGATAAGATCCAGAAATATATTTTATTTACAAGCAAGAAAAAAAAACTTGCCTCTCAAAATGCAAGACCTGATAGATTGGTTTCAGGAACATGCCTTTTCTGTGTTATGTACACAATTTTGGGACTTTTCACCATTCAACTTTAGAATATTTATTTAATATATTTAATTACTTTTAGAACAAAGTATGTCACAATGCAATGATGGACAACTAAAGAACTATAAGCACAGTATAATGAAATGTTGTAAAAGTCTGTATCCAGGACTTTAGAATGAGCGATCACTATATAGTAAAGTGTTTTGTGTTGCAGAGAGTTTACTTCAACCCTCAGGCTGAAGGCTCATATTTTTTTGCTCAGTTTGTCCCATTATATGTTTCAGGTAAAGAAATTGAGTAAAAAAGCGAAACCCCGGAAAGCAGCAGCAAAGTCCAAAATGAAAGGGGTTAAACCAGCTCAGGAAACAACTGAGGTGCTAAAGGTAAAATAATAAACTGTTGCAATGCTTTTGACTTGTGTTAAATTGGGAAAGTCATCTACTGACAATACTGTTCTTCTTCCATAGAATTCACAAGATGCTCCTGGAAATCAAACCTGCATGGATGTTGGCCACTCAGATATTCTACACTCCAACACAACCAACACTATTTCAGTAAGTTTACACAATAGAATTGAATGAACAAGCAGTTTTCTGATTTAAGTTCACAGATTCCTTTTAGTTTGTCTTTAATAAGAAACCACAAAACTTGGTGTAAACTTGAATCATTGCATTCTTCCATAGACTACACAACATGGTACAGAAAACCAACTCTCTATGCTTGCTGATGCTGCTGCAGATGCCCCACCCCTGGAGAGAACTGAAAGTGTATTTGTAAGTTCTCACAGCAACAACTTTACATTTTTATTTTCCTCTCACTTCTGACACCCATTTAGTCTCGGGTGAATGGACAACTTTATGATTGGCCCCAGTGCCATCACAAACACATTATAGCGACACCTATAGGGACACCTACACCTATAGGGACACCTATAGGGACACCTATAGGGACACCTATAGGGACACATATAGCGACACCTATAGTGACACCTATAGGGACACATATAGCGACACCTATAGTGACACCTATAGGGACACATATAGCGACACCTATAGTGACACCTATAGGGACACATATAGGGACACATATAGTGACACCTATAGGGACACATATAGCGACACCTATAGTGACACCTATAGCGACACCTATAGGGACCCCTATAGGGACACATATAGCGACACCTATAGGGACACCTATAGCAACACCTATAGGGACCCCTATAGGGACACCTATAGGGACACATATAGCGACACCTATAGGGACACATATAGCGACACCTATAGGGACCCCTATAGGGACACATATAGCGACACCTATAGGGACACCTATAGCAACACCTATAGGGACCCCTATAGGGACACATATAGCGACACCTATAGGGACACATATAGCGACACCTATAGGGACACCTATAGCGACACCTATAGGGACCCCTATAGGGACACCTATAGGGACACCTATAGGGACCCCTATAGGGACACCTATAGGGACCCCTATAGGGACACCTATAGCAACACCTATAGGGACCCCTATAGGGACACCTATAGGGACACCTATAGCAACACCTATAGGGACCCCTATAGGGACACCTATAGGGACACATATAGCGACACCTATAGGGACACATATAGCGACACCTATAGGGACCCCTATAGGGACACATATAGCGACACCTATAGGGACACCTATAGCAACACCTATAGGGACCCCTATAGGGACACCTATAGGGACACATATAGCGACACCTATAGGGACACATATAGCGACACCTATAGGGACACCTATAGCGACACCTATAGGGACCCCTATAGGGACACCTATAGGGACACCTATAGGGACCCCTATAGGGACACCTATAGGGACCCCTATAGGGACACCTATAGCAACACCTATAGGGACCCCTATAGGGACACCTATAGGGACACCTATAGCAACACCTATAGGGACCCCTATAGGGACACCTATAGGGACCCCTATAGGGACACCTATAGGGACACCTATAGCGACACCTATAGGGACCCCTATAGGGACACCTATAGCAACACCTATAGGGACCCCTATAGGGACACCTATAGGGACACCTATAGCAACACCTATAGGGACCCCTATAGGGACACCTATAGGGACACATATAGCGACACCTATAGGGACACATATAGCGACACCTATAGGGACCCCTATAGGGACACATATAGCGACACCTATAGGGACACCTATAGCAACACCTATAGGGACCCCTATAGGGACACCTATAGCGACACCTATAGGGACCCCTATAGGGACACCTATAGCAACACCTATAGGGACCCCTATAGGGACACCTATAGGGACACATATAGCGACACCTATAGGGACACATATAGCGACACCTATAGGGACACCTATAGCGACACCTATAGCGACACCTATAGGGACACCTATAGGGACACCTATAGCAACACCTATAGGGACCCCTATAGGGACACATATAGGGACACCTATAGGGACACCTATAGCGACACCTATAGGGACACATATAGGGACACCTATAGGGACACATATAGGGACACCTATAGGGACACATATAGGGACACATATAGGGACACATATAGGGACACCTATAGGGACACCTATAGCGACACCTATAGGGACACATATAGGGACACATATAGGGACACCTATAGGGACACATATAGGGACACCTATAGGGACACATATAGCGACACCTATAGGGACACCTATAGCAACACCTATAGGGACCCCTATAGGGACACCTATAGGGACACATATAGCGACACCTATAGGGACACATATAGCGACACCTATAGGGACACATATAGCGACACCTATAGGGACACCTATAGGGACACCTATAGGGACACCTATAGGGACACCTATAGGGACACCTATAGCGACACCTATAGCGACACCTATAGGGACACATATAGCGACACATATAGCGACACCTATAGGGACACCTATAGCAACACCTATAGGGACACATATAGCGACACATATAGCGACACCTATAGGGACACCTATAGCGACACCTATAGCGACACCTATAGCGACACCTATAGGGACACATATAGCGACACCTATAGGGACACCTATAGCGACACCTATAGGGACACCTATAGCGACACCTATAGGGACACATATAGCGACACCTATAGGGACACCTATAGGGACACCTATAGGGACACCTATAGCGACACCTATAGGGACACATATAGCGACACATATAGCGACACCTATAGGGACACCTATAGCGACACCTATAGCGACACCTATAGGGACACATATAGCGACACCTATAGGGACACCTATAGCGACACCTATAGGGACACCTATAGCGACACCTATAGGGACACCTATAGCGACACCTATAGCGACACCTATAGGGACACATATAGCAACACCTATAGGAACACCTATAGGAACACCTATAGCGACACCTATAGCGACACCTATAGGGACACATATAGCAACACCTATAGGAACACCTATAGGAACACCTATAGCGACACCTATAGAGACACATATAGCGACACAGATAGCGACACCTATAGGGACACCTATAGCGACACCTATAGCGACACCTATATAGATATAGATATATCTTCAGATTTTTTCTGTCCTTCTATGCAGCTTTCTCAAGAGTACCTGGATAAAGCGTTTCCTCATTCTGAAGATGTGGTTCCTTGTTCTGGTGACGACTCTCTCAGCCTAACTGTGAGCAGTGGCTCAAAGTACAGTCCGTCAAAACAGTCCATACGGGAAGAATCCACAGAAGAAGCAGGTCGAGTGTCAGACGCCATTTTCAACAAAGCAGCCAAGGGAAAAAAAGTAAAAAAGTACAGAAAAAGAAAAGTTCCCAGTACTTCTAAAGACTCTGAGAGTGACTACTATGATGGCTCAAATGATGAACCAGTAAAGAAGAAGATGAATGTGTCCACCATGAAGCTACGGAAAAAGAAAGATGGTGGACGAGTTTATAGAAACAAAATGTCCAGGCAATTGACACGTACACACGGTAATGAAAGAGACTTTCCCTCAAATCGAAAGAGCGTAATAACAATTATAGTATTGTGTCTGTCCAGAGAAAGTGGTGGAGGCTGAAGATAGTGACTTGTCAGAAACAGAGAAAAGGCTGGAGACAACTTTGCAAGGTGAGCTTTTTCATGCTGTGAAACTTTATGGAAGTCACTGTAGGTTAGCAGAAAGTTGGAACATAGTTAGAATCTAGCTCATTGCATTTTGAATGTCTCACCGAGTGGTTTCACTAATAATTTCTGTCATTGTGACAAAGCCGGTCATGGGCAATTCTTATCAAAGATTATAATGACAATATTCAGTCCATATTAGGGCTGAAACAACTAATCAATTCATCGACAACTAATCAATTATTGAAATAGTCGACAACTATTTTAGTAATCGATTAATCATTTTCTAGTAAACACAGAGTCAAAGAGGGCAAAAATGAAAATTGTGTATTTTTTATGAAAACCTACTTTGTTTTTATAGTTAGGGTCTGTAGTGTTTTGCGCATTGAACATTTTATAAATATCCATCTGTCTCATCCAGTCAGTAGCAGAATTGATGTAAAAAAAAAAGTAAATTGGAAGACAGGAGACCCTGTATCAGGCACCCACACTTGGTTAGTGGTGTTATGTTTTTATGTTTCCTGTGTTCAGAATCAACCATTCAAGGAGAGCAGCGGAATGTGGGCCCTAAAGGTGCCCATCATACAGGTACTTTATTATTTATTTGATAGGGACATGTGTGAACAATGAACATGTACAACATCTACAACATTTATAGCCAAGGCTAATTTGCAATGTCCGTCCCTATTTGCTGTCTAGTTTAGATTGGCCAGGCACTAGGGTTGGAAAATTATCTGAATCTTGATAAAATCCTTTTATTGGAATTCCATTGAATCATGGAGGACACAGCAACACAGCACTTACATATTTGTGTTGAGTAAATCAAAATGAAAAGACTAAAATCATCCAAACTTCCAATGACCTAATATCCATTTTACTTTACTGCCAAAGGAACAGGTCGGTGCTTTGTTCACATGGAGAACAAACATGAAGATTGATTAAATATGATTATATTATTATAAATGCAAAGTTGACAAATGGTAAATGGTTTCAACCTACAGTATATAGCACTTTTCTACCCTCCTTTATCTAACTGGTGTCTGTGTGAAAACTGTCTCGCCCATTCTTTTTTGATTCATTTTTTTTCTGTTCTAGAACCTGTGAGAAAGACCTGGTCAGCTGATGAAGTGCGAGCGGTGGAGAAGACCCTCATGTCGTTCATACAGGAAGGAAAAGTTCCAGGGAAGTACGATTGCATGGCTTGCATTGAGGCCTCTCCAGAAGAACTTCAAAATCGAACCTGGTCAGGCATTAAGTTCTACATTAATAATCGAATCCATGCAGGTAATAAAAGAAGCGCAAAAAGAGCTCGATAAAGAGTTCGGTGCATCATTCAATCGATTTTTCTTTTAATGAACAAAATCAATCTTAAATGGCTTATTTTCAAATAATCAATCTGACACTTAAATAGAAATACACATTTTGAAAGCACAGGCTCAGGACGTGATTATGTCATTGATTTTCCTTTTATTTGTAAACTGCTGTTTCATCTTTTATTATTAATTAACATTACAGTTTTTCACTTGCCTGGCCACCCGCCCACTACTTTTTTTTGTTTCTGTTCAAAAGACCATCTGAGATTTGATTGGCTGTTTGCAAAGTTCCAAAACTAAAGAGTTATTTGTGTATATAAAATAAAATGTTTTATAAAATCAAATTTGTATCTTTGTAGTAGTAGACAAAGAGTAATCAAAAGGATTACTCGATGTGTTGCACTGATTTTCTTCATATTAAAGCAAAGAACCAGTCATGACTATAAAAATACTGTAACACAGATATAAAGTAACATAATGGGGACCGGAGTGGGGGGTGGGATGGGGGGTGAGTGGGTCCCACAAGACTGTGTCATGTTAGGGTGACCCTACTGACTAGAAAACACGAGTGTGTTGTAGGTTTCAGGTGACTACTTTGTTAAATAAAAATTATCATGATTTTAGGAGTTAAAACCATGTCTCTAACTCATTCAGAAAGGGTGGACCCCGTAAACACCCAGTAAACCGGTGTGTATCTGAAGTTCAAAGTGACCCCTGTGTTAGCAAAAAAATATCATGATTTTAGGAGTTGAAATGACGTCTCTAGCTCATTCAGAAAGGGTGGATCCCACAAGGCTGTGTCTTGACATGGGACCCCACTAGGTAGTATAAACGGGTATGTGTGTGTGTGTGTGTGTCTGCGCAGATGAGCGGCTCTGTCACCAAAACAAAAGACAAATCCCCTCTGGGGCTAAAGACGTTTATCTTATCTTATTATATCTTATCTTATGTTGTGGTGCAGATGAACTCCACACTGAAAGGGAATTGAACCCAGGACCCTCTTGCTGTGAGGCCAGAGCACAAACCACTCAGCCACATGTGCCGCCGTCATGTAAATCATACAGACGACTGTCAAGTGTGTTTTAATCTATAATAGAAACCACCTGGGCGCCGCCATGTTTATTTCCCATACCGACTTTGAAGCTAAGCAGGGACGGGCCTGGTTAGGACTGGGATGGGAGACCGTTTGGGAACACCAGGAAGCCTGGCGACAGTACTGAGTTTGTGCGTGGTTGGTGGTGGGGGCTGATGTGCGAAGACTGGGTGCCTCGCTTATCATCACCGAGTATGGGGTGAATGAATAATGCATCACATTGTTCAGCAACTGTGAGCGTCTGGAAAAGCGCTATATAAGACTAATGCATTATTATTATTATTATTATTATTATTATTACATCCGCGGCCGGCCCCCACGTGACGGTCCCACCGCCCGCGGGCATTGACCACGGGTCCATATGGACCGCGGTGCTGCTGTCCGAGGACAACCCGCTGTCACAAAAACGCGAGTGCACGAGATCTGACTGCCGTGCGTGTCTGACTGCCGTGCGTGTGCGCGCAATCAAACAGGGCGATGTGTGTGTGCGCGCGTGTGTGTGTGCGTGTGAATGTGTGTGCGCGCGCGCGTGCATGTGTGCGACTGTTTTCTCCTCCGTGTGAGTAAAAGCGAAAATGAAACTACCACTTAACGAGTGCATGGCCTGCACTGCATTGTTTTTTCCTTTTTTTTTTCTTTGCTGCTGTACCATTTGTTTTCTATTTTGCTTTCACGTATTGTGAGCCCAGAGGTACATTTTATTCTAAAGCAGCTTTGAAAGCATTGCCCATTTTATTGTAAGGTTATAAATACTGTCTAACAACGATCATTAGGCTATTTCAGTTCAAAACCTACTTATTATTTTTTTGATTGCACACTACCGTGATGCACCAAACCACGGGTCCTGCACCGTGAACCAAACCGTTAGAGCTGAACCCCTAATATTTATCCATAATTATTCCACTGTCTCTTCAATTCTATTCTCTGAGTTTAGCGACCATATTGTGGTTGTAGTTTATAAGAAAGGAGCACGGGTGCATCAAACACTCCAATTGCAGATTGTTTGAAATTATTTTTAGCATTCATTATTTTAAACATTTGTAGTGGCCACAGTTTTTGGAATGGGTTGGGAACCACTGGTCTACAGCTGAACTGTGTGACGGGTTGGACATTTCTTTGTAATCACTCACAATCTCAGAATATCAAATGTGGAGACTAGCGAGGCCCGGCCGAAGGCCGGGTCTCAGCTAGTAAAATATAGAAATGTAAACATGACTTTATCAAATAGTAACAAATGAGGAGGTTGCATTATTTCTGATCTGTTTTGTGCAGAGGAACATCATCATCATCATCATTCCCTATGATGTAAACTCTAATGAACAGCTGCAGGGACAGATGTGCTTCATGGAGTTCTGGACAGTCCAATTGTGTCCAGTTCTTTGGGTCCCTTTGTGAGTCAGTGTACGACACTGAGATGGTCAAATGTCCACACTCACTTTTATGTTACATGACTTAACACTGATGATCCACATGTGGCTGTGGCTCCTCCTGTGGCTCCTCCTGTGGCTTCTCTTGTGGCTTCTCTTGTGGCTCCTCCTGTGGCTCCTCCTCCTGTGGCTCCTCCTGTGGCTCCTCCTGTGGCTCCTCCTCCTGTGGCTCCTCCCGTGGCTCCTCCCGTGGCTTCTCTTGTGGCTTCTCTTGTGGCTCCTCCTGTGGCTCCTCCTGTGGCTCCTCCTGTGGCTCCTCCTGTAGCTCCTCCCGTGGCTCCTCCTGTGGCTCCTCCCGTGGCTTCTCTTGTGGCTTCTCTTGTGGCTCCTCCTGTGGCTTCTCTTGTGGCTCCTCCTGTGGCTCCTCCTCCTGTGGCTTCTCCTGTGGCTCCTCCTCCTGTGGCTTCTCCTGTGGCTCCTCCTCCTGTGGCTCCTCCTGTGGCTCCTCCTGTGGCTCCTCCTGTGGCTTCTCTTGTGGCTTCTCTTGTGGCTCCTCCTGTGGCTCCTCCTGTGGCTCCTCCTGTGGCTTCTCTTGTGGCTTCTCTTGTGGCTCCTCCTGTGGCTCCTCCTGTGGCTTCTCTTGTGGCTTCTCTTGTGGCTCCTCCTGTGGCTCCTCCTCCTGTGGCTCCTCCTGTGGCTCCTCCTGTGGCTCCACTGGCATCACATATGATCAACCAACACACACATGCACCCACATGTATGTGCGAACCGTCACGGTCCAGATGAAACGTAACATGGTGAAAACTATTCGAAGTATGTTTTTATTTCTTTATTTTATTATTGTTGAAAATACTACTTAACCTTAATGTTTGTCTGATTAAGGTTTAATGTTGATAAAGCAGAGAAAAAACATAAAACAATGGTGAAAATTCTGATATGTGTAAAAAATACCCCATAAAAAAAAATCATAATTCTTATGATAAGACACAAGAACATTAATACAGGTTTAGATTCATTGCGGTTTGATTCATTTTCATTTGTGTTATTCAGTTTGCCGCTCAGTTTGTAGATAATAAGAAATGTATAAATAAATAAAATCAAATACATAAACCCCTTTATTTTTTCTTCCCACCTGTACACCTTTCGCTGTAGGGTTAAATCCTGCTTTAGTCCATGTAAATCACAGGCATCAGAAGAAATGCTTTATTTTATTCACATTTATGACAGACTTTTTTCTGTTTGAAGTGTTTTGAGGAACTTAAAGTTTAGAAAAGATCTGTCTGAGGTAAAAGCACCAAAGCGTCGGGGAAAAAGTGACGCCACAGGACGAGTTCAGAGAAACGGAAGCTTCTTATCGTTCATTCTGATCAGTGTGAGCTCAGCTTAACTCACAAACACATTATGTCTTCATGTTTCTTTTTTCATTTAAACATATTCTTTGGATTCATGTGAAAACCATGAAAAAGAATCAGTTCATTTGGTGATTTGTTTCATGAGGGTTTTGCTGTTTGAACATTTGGTCCTGAATAAAATTATAACATTTCTGCAAAGAGTTCAATTCAAACATGAAATATATTCATCAGGTCCAGTTTATGGTGACAGTGGTGCAGATGGTTTTTGTGACATTTTTGTCACTTTTTTGTGACATTTTTGTCACTTTTTTTGTTGAATTTTTGTCACTTTTTTGCTTAATTTTTGTCACTTTTTTGTTAAATCTTTGTCACTTTTTTGTGACATTTTCGTCACTGGTTTAGCTCCATCGGGCGAGAGCAGGGCTCATATCCACGAGTTTGTGAGATCAATCCTGACCTCCACCCACTGGGAAGAACATAAATCAGCCTCTATGGTCTGACTGATGTTATACAGGGACGGTCTTGACCCAAAAGTCCCGCCCTGATTGGAGCAGCGCTCGGCTGTTCCTCTGATGACGTGGATTCCGTCGAGAAATCATCTGAGGAAGCTCCATCTCCTCATCGTCAGCCGTGACCAGGAGTGTCCAGAAGTGTCCGAGCAGTGAGGAGGGGGTTAGAGGAGCTGTATAATTAATATGTCCTTATCAGAGGAACCTCAGGGTGTTCCTCATCAGCCCATAAGGAGCTCAGAACAGTTTTGCTGCAGGACATTTCATGAAATAAAAACAGGAGCTTTTTATAACTCAGCTCATGCAGCGTCTGAATGAGAGTTTCAGACGGTGCAGATGGAGTTCCTCCCGGTTCAAACACTGACGCCTCAAAACCTGAGGAGCAACATTAGGAAACGAGGCGTCACTGCTCCCTTTGGCCCTGTAGACCCTAAACCCCTGTGTCCTGTTGGGGCATTTGTGCCACTTTTTGCAATTTTTTGCTTTTGATTCAGAACTTTTTCCAGGTATTTTAATATTTTTTTGTGACAAAATGTATTTTGACAAACCATCCATCCATTTCCTCCTCTTTATCCGGGGCCGGGTCGCGGGGGCAGCGTCTCAGCAGAGGCGCCCAGACTTCCCGATCCACCACACCTCCTCCAGATGTTCTGACCCCGAGGCCACACCAGGCCAGCTCAGAGACATAGTCCCACCAGCGTGTCCTGGGCCTTCCACGAGGCCTTGTCCCACAAGGACATGCCTGGAACGACCAGGAGGTATCCGGAACAGATGCTCTGTTTTCACATAATTATGTTAATCCACTTCAGTTCTGCACAAAACGACCAAAGTTTGAAGAAATATCAACATATTTTACTATTTCATCACTGATTTTTTTTAAATGACCAAAAAATGAACACACAAATAAAATAAAAAGTGAGTTTGGGCAGAATTTGGATTTACTTTTTCAAACACTGGGTCAAAGATCAGGTCGTTTTTTTTAGTTTTTATGTAAAGTTGAGTTTTCACATTTTCTCCCATTGACTCCCATTATAAACTCACTTTTTCATGGCTCTGCCGTCACACTGTGGTTTCTTCTGATCAGAGGAGGAAACTTTCATTATTTTTATACTTCAAAGTGAATTTCCAGCATTTACCCTGAAAATGCATTTCCAATGTATTTCTATGGGAAAAACCCACACACACCCTCAACACCACCAACACACCTACACCCCTCCCCAGGCCAGAATATCCCCCAGTAGTAGTAGTATATATAGTATGTAGTATATATATAGTATAGTATGGTTTATATGTACAGCCATACTTATGAACATGTTTGTAATCAAAACACCTGACAACTCCCCCCACCATCGACAACCACCCCCAACTCACAAACCCTTCAACACCCCCCAGCACCTCCCCACAGACCTCCCCCAACGCCCCGTATAAGCTCCTCCCCCACGAGCCTCAGAACTCCACAGAAACAGCCTCACTGTGATGTTAGGTGTGTTTGAGATGAGCCAGACGGACGCAGTTTTACAGCCGACTGCAGACGCACGGTGCATGCCGGTTAGATTTCTGTCCGACTTGCTCCAGACGGGCTCTGATGTCACGGGCACGTGGGGCACGGAAAGATTGTGAGACCCCAACGAGAGCAGCCGACTGGATCAGCCGCTGCATCTCTCCAAAGGCAACTGCAGCGGCTCCTCGGCCCCAGTGCATGATGGGAAAACACCCACCTGTCCTCACGCTCAGGTGATTGGATACGAGTCTGTGTGATCAGAAACGTGCTCCTCGCCCCCTCCCCTCTCCTCTTTAGATCTGAACAAATAAACTATGACTGAAACTCTTAAAGTTATGCATCGCCCCTAAAATAGAGCTCATGTTTGATTCTTTTCAGAACAAACTAATGATTTAAAAGGACGTGTTTTATCTCACAATCTTGAACAAACAAACGAATGGGAAAGTTTTCTCTGATGAAGAACGATGTCTCTAGAGTAAAGGAAACAGAGCAGGAGGTGAATTACTTTTATTTAGGATAAACTTTAAATGAACGCGATATCTGAACGAGACGCTGCGTGATCAGAGGCCGCTCTCGTTGTTCTCTGCATGTGGAGCGGTCGGATTGAATTCAGACTTTTTTTCTCCGCCCTTGTTGCGCCGGCTACTCTCGCCGATCATCCAGGCGAGAAGCAACGGCATCTTAAACACACCTATTGTCATTCCCATAGAAATGAATTTTCAGGGAAAATGCTTGAAATTCAGTTTGAACTGCAAAAATCACTAATGTTTCCTCCTCTGATCAGAAGAAACCACAAATAACCAAAAAAGGATGATTTTAAGAAAATGTGAACAATTGTGTGTGTTCATTTTTTGTGTGTTTTTCAATTGGCTATAAAATATTTTGATATTTTTTCAAACTTTTATAGTTTTATGCAGAACTGAAGTGGATTAACACAATAATGTGAAAAAGGTTTAGTAGTCGTCTCTTCTTTTCATTTTTATTTAGTCATATTTTAATCAACACCATATTTTAGTCTCATAAACATGTTTTAATTTAGTTTTAGTCCAATAGTCTGCAAAAACATGACTTTGACTAAAATGAGGAAATATTTGAGATATAAATGAAGGCAGTTCTTGTTTCTGCAGAAAAATCACAGGAGATGAATCTGATAATAACGTGTTGAAAAACAGGAAACTCAGCCCTTCGAGGCCACACCAGGCCAGCTCGGAGACATATGGCTCGGTTCCACCCTCAACACCACCAACACACCTACACCCCTCCCCAGGCCAGGATATCCCCCACACACCCTCAACACCACCCCACCAACACACCTACACCCAAATCAAACGTGAATTAAAAACCAAGCATTTTGAGCAGGTTTATTTTATTCACATTTATGACAGACTTTTTTCTGTTTGAAGTGTTTTGAGAAACTTAAAGTTTAGAAAAGATCTGTCTGAGGTAAAAGCACCAAAGCGTCGGGGAAAAAGTGACGCCACAGGACGAGTTCAGAGAAACGGAAGCTTCTTATCGTTCATTCTGATCAGTGTGAGCTCAGCTTAACTCACAAACAAATTATGTCTTCATGTTTCTTTTTTCATTTAAACATATTATTCTTTGGATTCATGTGAAAACCATGAAAAAGAATCAGTTCATTTGGTGATTTGTTTCATGAGGGTTTTGCTGTTTGAACATTTGGTCCTGAATAAAATTCTAACATTTCTGCAAAGAGTTCAATTCAAACATGAAATATATTCATCAGGTCCAGTTTATGGAGACAGTGGTGCAGATGCTTTTTGAGACATTTTTGTCACTTTTTTGTTACATTTTTGTCACTTTTTTGCTGCATTTTTGTCACTTTTCGGTTGAACTTTTTGTCAGATTTTTACTGTATTTTTGTCACTTTTTTGTGACATTTTTGTCACTGGTTTAGCTCCATCGGTCGAGAGCAGGGCTCATATTCATAGACATTTCATGAAATAAAAACATGAGCTTTTTATAACTCAGCTCATGCAGCGTCTGAATGAGAGTTTCAGACGGTGCAGATGGAGTTCCTCCCGGTTCAAACACTGACGCCTCAAAACCTGAGGAGCAACATTAGGAAACGAGGCGTCACTGCTCCCTTTGGCCCTGTAGACCCTTAACCCCTGTGTCCTGTTGGGGCATTTGTGACACTTTTTGCAATTTTTTGCTTTTAATTCATAACTTTTTCCAGGTATTTTAATATTTTTTTGTGACAAAATGTATTTTGACAAACCATCCATTCATTTCCTCCTCTTTATCCGGGGCCGGGTCGCGGGGGCAGCGTCTCAGCAGAGGCGCCCAGACTTCCCGATCCACCACACCTCCTCCAGATGTTCTGACCCCGAGGCCACACCAGGCCAGCTCAGAGACATAGTCCCACCAGCGTGTCCTGGGTCTTCCACGAGGCCTTGTCCCACTAGGACATGCCTGGAACGACCAGGAGGTATCCGGAACAGATGCTCTAGCCACCTCAGCTGCTCCTTTCAACGTGAAGGAGCAGCGACTCTACTCCGAGCTCCTCCCGCCGTTAAAATATTGTAGATGAACATTTTTTCAAACTGTTTTCACATAATTATGTTAATCCACTTCAGTTCTGCACAAAACGACCAAAGTTTGAAGAAATATCAACATATTTTACTATTTCATTGCTGATTTTTTAAAAATGACCAAAACATGAACACACAAATAAAATAAAAAGTGAGTTTGGGCAGAATTTGGATTTACTTTTTCAAACACTGGGTCAAAGATCAGGTTTTTTTTTTTTAGTTTTTATGTAAAGTTGAGTTTTCACATTTTCTCCCATTGACTCCCATTATAAACTCACTTTTTCATGGCTCTGCCGTCACACTGTGGTTTCTTCTGATCAGAGGAGGAAACTTTCATTATTTTTATACTTCAAAGTGAATTTCCAGCATTTACCCTGAAAATGCATTTCCAATGTATTTCTATGGGAAAAACCCACACACACCCTCAACACCACCAACACACCTACACCCCTCCCCAGGCCAGAATATCCCCCAATAGTAGTAGTATATATATATAGTATATATATAGTATAGTATGGTATATATGTACAGCCATATTTATAAACAAGTTTGTAATCAAAACACCTGACAACTCCCCCCACCATCGACAACCACCCCCCAACTCACAAACCCTTCAACACCCCCCAGCACCTCCCCACAGACCTCCCCCAACGCCCCGTATAAGCTCCTCCCCCACGAGCCTCAGAACTCCACAGAAACAGCCTCACTGTGATATTGTCATTCCCATAGAAATGAATTTTCAGGGAAAATGCTTGAAATTCAGTTTGAACTGCAAAAATCACTAATGTTTCCTCCTCTGATCAGAAGAAACCACAAATAACCAAAAAAGGATGATTTTAAGAAAATGTGAACAATTGTGTGTGTTCATTTTTTGTGTGTTTTTCAATTGGCTATAAAATTCTAAAATATTTTATATTTTTCCAAACTTTTATAGTTTTGTGCAGAACTGAAGTGGATTAACATAATAATGTGAAAAAGGTTTAGTAGTCGTCTCTTCTTTTCATTTTTATTTAGTCATATTTTAATCAACACCATATTTTAGTCTCATAAACATGTTTTAATTTAGTTTTAGTCCAATAGTCTGCAAAAACATGACTTTGACTAAAATGAGGAAATATTTGAGACATAAATGAAGGCAGTTCTTGTTTTCTGCAGAAAAACCACAGGAGATGAATTTGATAATAACGTGTTGTAAAACAGGAAACTCAGCCCTTCGAGGCCACACCAGGCCAGCTCG
This sequence comes from Gobius niger, assembly GCF_951799975.1. Classification (NCBI taxonomy): domain Eukaryota; kingdom Metazoa; phylum Chordata; class Actinopteri; order Gobiiformes; family Gobiidae; genus Gobius; species Gobius niger. The sequence continues at coordinate 2,822,383 of NC_136873.1, read as the reverse complement.
GAGACATATGGCTCGGTTCCACCCTCAACACCACCAACACACCTACACCCCTCCCCAGGCCAGAATATCCCCCACACACCCTCAACATCACAACATCAGCTTAACTCACAAACACATTATGTCTTCATGTTTCTTTTTTCATTTAAACATATTATTCTTTGGATTCATGTGAAAACCATGAAAAAGAATCAGTTCATTTGGTGATTTGTTTCATGAGGGTTTTGCTGTTTGAACATTTGGTCCTGAATAAAATTATAACATTTCTGCAAAGAGTTCAATTCAAATATGAAATATATTCATCAGGTCCAGTTTATGGTGACAGTGGTGCAGATGGTTTTTGTGACATTTTTGTCACTTTTTTGTGACATTTTTGTCACTTTTTTGTGACATTTTTGTTACTTTTTTGTTACATTTTTGTCACTTTTTTGGTTGATTTTTTTGCCACTTTTTACTGTATTTTTGTCACTTTTTTGTTAAATCTTTGTCACTGGTTTAGCTCCATCGGTCGAGAGCAGGGCTCATATACATAGACATTTCATGAAATAAAAACATGAGCTTTTTATAACTCAGCTCATGCAGCGTCTGAATGAGAGTTTCAGACGGTGCAGATGGAGTTCCTCCCGGTTCAAACACTGACGCCTCAAAACCTGAGGAGCAACATTAGGAAACGAGGCGTCACTGCTCCCTTTGGCCCTGTAGACCCTAAACCCCTGTGTCCTGTTGGGGCATTTGTGCCACTTTTTGCTTTTGATTCAGAACTTTTTCCAGGTATTTTAATATTTTTTTGTGACAAAATGTATTTTGACAAACCATCCATCCATTTCCTCCTCTTTATCCGGGGCCGGGTCGCGGGGGCAGCGTCTCAGCAGAGGCGCCCAGACTTCCCGATCCACCACACCTCCTCCAGATGTTCTGACCCCGAGGCCACACCAGGCCAGCTCAGAGACATAGTCCCACCAGCGTGTCCTGGGTCTTCCACGAGGCCTTGTCCCACTAGGACATGCCTGGAACGACCAGGAGGTATCCGGAACAGATGCTCTAGCCACCTCAGCTGCTCCTTTCAACGTGAAGGAGCAGCGACTCTACTCCGAGCTCCTCCCGCCGTTAAAATATTGTAGATGAACATTTTTTCAAACTGTTTTCACATAATTATGTTAATCCACTTCAGTTCTGCACAAAACGACCAAAGTTTGAAGAAATATCAACATATTTTACTATTTCATCGCTGATTTTTTAAAAATGACCAAAAAATGAACACACAAATAAAATAAAAAGTGAGTTTGGGCAGAATTTGGATTTACTTTTTCAAACACTGGGTCAAAGATCAGGTCGTTTTTTTTAGTTTTTATGTAAAGTTGAGTTTTCACATTTTCTCCCATTGACTCCCATTATAAACTCACTTTTTCATGGCTCTGCCGTCACACTGTGGTTTCTTCTGATCAGAGGAGGAAACTTTCATTATTTTTATACTTCAAAGTGAATTTCCAGCATTTACCCTGAAAATGCATTTCCAATGTATTTCTATGGGAAAAACCCACACACACCCTCAACACCACCAACACACCTACACCCCTCCCCAGGCCAGAATATCCCCCACACACCCTCATCACCACCCCACCAATACACCTACACCCCTCCCCAGGCCAGAATATCCCCCACACACCCTCAACACCACCCCACCAACACACCTACTCCCAAATCAAACGTGTGAATTAAAAACCAAGCATTTTGAGCAGGTTTATTTTATTCACATTTATGACAGACTTTTTTCTGTTTGAAGTGTTTTGAGAAACTTAAAGTTTAGAAAAGATCTGTCTGAGGTAAAAGCACCAAAGCGTCGGGGAAAAAGTGACGCCACAGGACGAGTTCAGAGAAACGGAAGCTTCTTATCGTTCATTCTGATCAGTGTGAGCTCAGCTTAACTCACAAACACATTATGTCTTCATGTTTCTTTTTTCATTTAAACATATTATTCTTTGGATTCATGTGAAAACCATGAAAAAGAATCAGTTCATTTGGTGATTTGTTTCATGAGGGTTTTGCTGTTTGAACATTTGGTCCTGAATAAAATTATAACATTTCTGCAAAGAGTTCAATTCAAACATGAAATATATTCATCAGGTCCAGTTTATGGTGACAGTGGTGCATATGGTTTTTGTGACATTTTTGTCACTTTTTTGTGACATTTTTGTCACTTTTTTTGTTGAATTTTTGTCACTTTTTTGCTTAATTTTTGTCACTTTTTTGTTAAATCTTTGTCACTTTTTTGTGACATTTTCGTCACTGGTTTAGCTCCATCGGGCGAGAGCAGGGCTCATATCCACGAGTTTGTGAGATCAATCCTGACCTCCACCCACTGGGAAGAACATAAATCAGCCTCTATGGTCTGACTGATGTTATACAGGGACGGTCTTGACCCAAAAGTCCCGCCCTGATTGGAGCAGCGCTCGGCTGTTCCTCTGATGACGTGGATTCCGTCGAGAAATCATCTGAGGAAGCTCCATCTCCTCATCGTCAGCCGTGACCAGGAGTGTCCAGAAGTGTCCGAGCAGTGAGGAGGGGGTTAGAGGAGCTGTATAATTAATATGTCCTTATCAGAGGAACCTCAGGGTGTTCCTCATCAGCCCATAAGGAGCTCAGAACAGTTTTGCTGCAGGACATTTCATGAAATAAAAACATGAGCTTTTTATAACTCAGCTCATGCAGCGTCTGAATGAGAGTTTCAGACGGTGCAGATGGAGTTCCTCCCGGTTCAAACACTGACGCCTCAAAACCTGAGGAGCAACATTAGGAAACGAGGCGTCACTGCTCCCTTTGGCCCTGTAGACCCTTAACCCCTGTGTCCTGTTGGGGCATTTGTGCCACTTTTTGCAATTTTTGGCTTTTAATTCATAACCTTTTCCTGGTATTTTAATATTTTTTTGTGACAAAATGTATTTTGACAAACCATCCATCCATTTCCTCCTCTTTATCCGGGGCCGGGTCGCGGGGGCAGCGTCTCAGCAGAGGCGCCCAGACTTCCCGATCCACCACACCTCCTCCAGATGTTCTGACCCCGAGGCCACACCAGGCCAGCTCAGAGACATAGTCCCACCAGCGTGTCCTGGGCCTTCCACGAGGCCTTGTCCCACAAGGACATGCCTGGAACGACCAGGAGGTATCCGGAACAGATGCTCTGTTTTCACATAATTATGTTAATCCACTTCAGTTCTGCACAAAACGACCAAAGTTTGAAGAAATATCAACATATTTTACTATTTCATCACTGATTTTTTTTAAATGACCAAAAAATGAACACACAAATAAAATAAAAAGTGAGTTTGGGCAGAATTTGGATTTACTTTTTCAAACACTGGGTCAAAGATCAGGTCGTTTTTTTTAGTTTTTATGTAAAGTTGAGTTTTCACATTTTCTCCCATTGACTCCCATTATAAACTCACTTTTTCATGGCTCTGCCGTCACACTGTGGTTTCTTCTGATCAGAGGAGGAAACTTTCATTATTTTTATACTTCAAAGTGAATTTCCAGCATTTACCCTGAAAATGCATTTCCAATGTATTTCTATGGGAAAAACCCACACACACCCTCAACACCACCAACACACCTACACCCCTCCCCAGGCCAGAATATCCCCCAGTAGTAGTAGTATATATAGTATGTAGTATATATATAGTATAGTATGGTTTATATGTACAGCCATACTTATGAACATGTTTGTAATCAAAACACCTGACAACTCCCCCCACCATCGACAACCACCCCCAACTCACAAACCCTTCAACACCCCCCAGCACCTCCCCACAGACCTCCCCCAACACCCCGTATAAGCTCCTCCCCCACGAGCCTCAGAACTCCACAGAAACAGCCTCACTGTGATGTTAGGTGTGTTTGAGATGAGCCAGACGGACGCAGTTTTACAGCCGACTGCAGACGCACGGTGCATGCCGGTTAGATTTCTGTCCGACTTGCTCCAGACGGGCTCTGATGTCACGGGCACGTGGGGCACGGAAAGATTGTGAGACCCCAACGAGAGCAGCCGACTGGATCAGCCGCTGCATCTCTCCAAAGGCAACTGCAGCGGCTCCTCGGCCCCAGTGCATGATGGGAAAACACCCACCTGTCCTCACGCTCAGGTGATTGGATACGAGTCTGTGTGATCAGAAACGTGCTCCTCGCCCCCTCCCCTCTCCTCTTTAGATCTGAACAAATAAACTATGACTGAAACTCTTAAAGTTATGCATCGCCCCTAAAATAGAGCTCATGTTTGATTCTTTTCAGAACAAACTAATGATTTAAAAGGACGTGTTTTATCTCACAATCTTGAACAAACAAACGAATGGGAAAGTTTTCTCTGATGAAGAACGATGTCTCTAGAGTAAAGGAAACAGAGCAGGAGGTGAATTACTTTTATTTAGGATAAACTTTAAATGAACGCGATATCTGAACGAGACGCTGCGTGATCAGAGGCCGCTCTCGTTGTTCTCTGCATGTGGAGCGGTCGGATTGAATTCAGACTTTTTTTCTCCGCCCTTGTTGCGCCGGCTACTCTCGCCGATCATCCAGGCGAGAAGCAACGGCATCTTAAACACACCTATTGTCATTCCCATAGAAATGAATTTTCAGGGAAAATGCTTGAAATTCAGTTTGAACTGCAAAAATCACTAATGTTTCCTCCTCTGATCAGAAGAAACCACAAATAACCAAAAAAGGATGATTTTAAGAAAATGTGAACAATTGTGTGTGTTCATTTTTTGTGTGTTTTTCAATTGGCTCTAAAATATTTTGATATTTTTTCAAACTTTTATAGTTTTATGCAGAACTGAAGTGGATTAACACAATAATGTGAAAAAGGTTTAGTAGTCGTCTCTTCTTTTCATTTTTATTTAGTCATATTTTAATCAACACCATATTTTAGTCTCATAAACATGTTTTAATTTAGTTTTAGTCCAATAGTCTGCAAAAACATGACTTTGACTAAAATGAGGAAATATTTGAGACATAAATGAAGGCAGTTCTTGTTTCTGCAGAAAAATCACAGGAGATGAATCTGATAATAACGTGTTGAAAAACAGGAAACTCAGCCCTTCGAGGCCACACCAGGCCAGCTCAGAGACATATGGCTCGGTTCCACCCTCAACACCACCAACACACCTACACCCCTCCCCAGGCCAGGATATCCCCCACACACCCTCAACACCACCCCACCAACACACCTACACCCAAATCAAACGTGAATTAAAAACCAAGCATTTTGAGCAGGTTTATTTTATTCACATTTATGACAGACTTTTTTCTGTTTGAAGTGTTTTGAGAAACTTAAAGTTTAGAAAAGATCTGTCTGAGGTAAAAGCACCAAAGCGTCGGGGAAAAAGTGACGCCACAGGACGAGTTCAGAGAAACGGAAGCTTCTTATCGTTCATTCTGATCAGTGTGAGCTCAGCTTAACTCACAAACACATTATGTCTTCATGTTTCTTTTTTCATTTAAACATATTATTCTTTGGATTCATGTGAAAACCATGAAAAAGAATCAGTTCATTTGGTGATTTGTTTCATGAGGGTTTTGCTGTTTGAACATTTGGTCCTGAATAAAATTATAACATTTCTGCAAAGAGTTCAATTCAAACATGAAATATATTCATCAGGTCCAGTTTATGGAGACAGTGGTGCAGATGCTTTTTGAGACATTTTTGTCACTTTTTTGTTACATTTTTGTCACTTTTTTGCTGCATTTTTGTCACTTTTCGGTTGAACTTTTTGTCAGATTTTTACTGTATTTTTGTCACTTTTTTGTGACATTTTTGTCACTGGTTTAGCTCCATCGGTCGAGAGTAGGGCTCATATTCATAGACATTTCATGAAATAAAAACATGAGCTTTTTATAACTCAGCTCATGCAGCGTCTGAATGAGAGTTTCAGACGGTGCAGATGGAGTTCCTCCCGGTTCAAACACTGACGCCTCAAAACCTGAGGAGCAACATTAGGAAACGAGGCGTCACTGCTCCCTTTGGCCCTGTAGACCCTTAACCCCTGTGTCCTGTTGGGGCATTTGTGACACTTTTTGCAATTTTTTGCTTTTAATTCATAACTTTTTCCAGGTATTTTAATATTTTTTTGTGACAAAATGTATTTTGACAAACCATCCATTCATTTCCTCCTCTTTATCCGGGGCCGGGTCGCGGGGGCAGCGTCTCAGCAGAGGCGCCCAGACTTCCCGATCCACCACACCTCCTCCAGATGTTCTGACCCCGAGGCCACACCAGGCCAGCTCAGAGACATAGTCCCACCAGCGTGTCCTGGGTCTTCCACGAGGCCTTGTCCCACTAGGACATGCCTGGAACGACCAGGAGGTATCCGGAACAGATGCTCTAGCCACCTCAGCTGCTCCTTTCGACGTGAAGGAGCAGCGACTCTACTCCGAGCTCCTCCCGCCGTTAAAATATTGTAGATGAACATTTTTTCAAACTGTTTTCACATAATTATGTTAATCCACTTCAGTTCTGCACAAAACGACCAAAGTTTGAAGAAATATCAACATATTTTACTATTTCATTGCTGATTTTTTAAAAATGACCAAAACATGAACACACAAATAAAATAAAAAGTGAGTTTGGGCAGAATTTGGATTTACTTTTTCAAACACTGGGTCAAAGATCAGGTCGTTTTTTTTAGTTTTTATGTAAAGTTGAGTTTTCACATTTTCTCCCATTGACTCCCATTATAAACTCACTTTTTCATGGCTCTGCCGTCACACTGTGGTTTCTTCTGATCAGAGGAGGAAACTTTCATTATTTTTATACTTCAAAGTGAATTTCCAGCATTTACCCTGAAAATGCATTTCCAATTTATTTCTATGGGAAAAACCCACACACACCCTCAACACCACCAACACACCTACACCCCTCCCCAGGCCAGAATATCCCCCAATAGTAGTAGTATATATATATAGTATATATATAGTATAGTATGGTATATATGTACAGCCATATTTATAAACAAGTTTGTAATCAAAACACCTGACAACTCCCCCCACCATCGACAACCACCCCCAACTCACAAACCCTTCAACACCCCCCAGCACCTCCCCACAGACCTCCCCCAACGCCCCGTATAAGCTCCTCCCCCACGAGCCTCAGAACTCCACAGAAACAGCCTCACTGTGATATTGTCATTCCCATAGAAATGAATTTTCAGGGAAAATGCTTGAAATTCAGTTTGAACTGCAAAAATCACTAATGTTTCCTCCTCTGATCAGAAGAAACCACAAATAACCAAAAAAGGATGATTTTAAGAAAATGTGAACAATTGTGTGTGTTCATTTTTTGTGTGTTTTTCAATTGGCTATAAAATTCTAAAATATTTTATATTTTTCCAAACTTTTATAGTTTTGTGCAGAACTGAAGTGGATTAACATAATAATGTGAAAAAGGTTTAGTAGTCGTCTCTTCTTTTCATTTTTATTTAGTCATATTTTAATCAACACCATATTTTAGTCTCATAAACATGTTTTAATTTAGTTTTAGTCCAATAGTCTGCAAAAACATGACTTTGACTAAAATGAGGAAATATTTGAGACATAAATGAAGGCAGTTCTTGTTTTCTGCAGAAAAACCACAGGAGATGAATTTGATAATAACGTGTTGTAAAACAGGAAACTCAGCCCTTCGAGGCCACACCAGGCCAGCTCGGAGACATATGGCTCGGTTCCACCCTCAACACCACCAACACACCTACACCCCTCCCCAGGCCAGAATATCCCCCACACACCCTCAACATCACAACATCAGCTTAACTCACAAACACATTATGTCTTCATGTTTCTTTTTTCATTTAAACATATTATTCTTTGGATTCATGTGAAAACCATGAAAAAGAATCAGTTCATTTGGTGATTTGTTTCATGAGGGTTTTGCTGTTTGAACATTTGGTCCTGAATACAATTATAACATTTCTGCAAAGAGTTTAATTCAAATATGAAATATATTCATCAGGTCCAGTTTATGGTGACAGTGGTGCAGATGGTTTTTGTGACATTTTTGTCACTTTTTTGTGACATTTTTGTCACTTTTTTGTGACATTTTTGTTACTTTTTTGTTACATTTTTGTCACTTTTTTGGTTGATTTTTTTGCCACTTTTTACTGTATTTTTGTCACTTTTTTGTTAAATCTTTGTCACTGGTTTAGCTCCATCGGTCGAGAGCAGGGCTCATATACATAGACATTTCATGAAATAAAAACATGAGCTTTTTATAACTCAGCTCATGCAGCGTCTGAATGAGAGTTTCAGACGGTGCAGATGGAGTTCCTCCCGGTTCAAACACTGACGCCTCAAAACCTGAGGAGCAACATTAGGAAACGAGGCGTCACTGCTCCCTTTGGCCCTGTAGACCCTCAACCCCTGTGTCCTGTTGGGGCATTTGTGCCACTTTTTGCTTTTGATTCAGAACTTTTTCCAGGTATTTTAATATTTTTTTGTGACAAAATGTATTTTGACAAACCATCCATCCATTTCCTCCTCTTTATCCGGGGCCGGGTCGCGGGGGCAGCGTCTCAGCAGAGGCGCCCAGACTTCCCGATCCACCACACCTCCTCCAGATGTTCTGACCCCGAGGCCACACCAGGCCAGCTCAGAGACATAGTCCCACCAGCGTGTCCTGGGTCTTCCACGAGGCCTTGTCCCACTAGGACATGCCTGGAACGACCAGGAGGTATCCGGAACAGATGCTCTAGCCACCTCAGCTGCTCCTTTCAACGTGAAGGAGCAGCGACTCTACTCCGAGCTCCTCCCGCCGTTAAAATATTGTAGATGAACATTTTTTCAAACTGTTTTCACATAATTATGTTAATCCACTTCAGTTCTGCACAAAACGACCAAAGTTTGAAGAAATATCAACATATTTTACTATTTCATCGCTGATTTTTTAAAAATGACCAAAAAATGAACACACAAATAAAATAAAAAGTGAGTTTGGGCAGAATTTGGATTTACTTTTTCAAACACTGGGTCAAAGATCAGGTCGTTTTTTTTAGTTTTTATGTAAAGTTGAGTTTTCACATTTTCTCCCATTGACTCCCATTATAAACTCACTTTTTCATGGCTCTGCCGTCACACTGTGGTTTCTTCTGATCAGAGGAGGAAACTTTCATTATTTTTATACTTCAAAGTGAATTTCCAGCATTTACCCTGAAAATGCATTTCCAATGTATTTCTATGGGAAAAACCCACACACACCCTCAACACCACCAACACACCTACACCCCTCCCCAGGCCAGAATATCCCCCACACACCCTCAACACCACCCCACCAACACACCTACACCCCTCCCCAGGCCAGAATATCCCCCACACACCCTCAACACCACCCCACCAACACACCTACACCCAAATCAAACGTGTGAATTAAAAACCAAGCATTTTGAGCAGGTTTATTTTATTCACATTTATGACAGACTTTTTTCTGTTTGAAGTGTTTTGAGGAACTTAAAGTTTAGAAAAGATCTGTCTGAGGTAAAAGCACCAAAGCGTCGGGGAAAAAGTGACGCCACAGGACGAGTTCAGAGAAACGGAAGCTTCTTATCGTTCATTCTGATCAGTGTGAGCTCAGCTTAACTCACAAACACATTATGTCTTCATGTTTCTTTTTTCATTTAAACATATTATTCTTTGGATTCATGTGAAAACCATGAAAAAGAATCAGTTCATTTGGTGATTTGTTTCATGAGGGTTTTGCTGTTTGAACATTTGGTCCTGAATAAAATTATAACATTTCTGCAAAGAGTTCAATTCAAACATGAAATATATTCATCAGGTCCAGTTTATGGTGACAGTGGTGCATATGGTTTTTGTGACATTTTTGTCACTTTTTTGTGACATTTTTGTCACTTTTTTTGTTGAATTTTTGTCACTTTTTTGCTTAATTTTTGTCACTTTTTTGTTAAATCTTTGTCACTTTTTTGTGACATTTTTGTCACTGGTTTAGCTCCATCGGGCGAGAGCAGGGCTCATATCCACGAGTTTGTGAGATCAATCCTGACCTCCACCCACTGGGAAGAACATAAATCAGCCTCTATGGTCTGACTGATGTTATACAGGGACGGTCTTGACCCAAAAGTCCCGCCCTGATTGGAGCAGCGCTTGGCTGTTCCTCTGATCACGTGGATTCCGTCGAGAAATCATCTGAGGAAGCTCCATCTCCTCATCGTCAGCCGTGACCAGGAGTGTCCAGAAGTGTCCGAGCAGTGAGGAGGGGGTTAGAGGAGCTGTATAATTAATATGTCCTTATCAGAGGAACCTCAGGGTGTTCCTCATCAGCCCATAAGGAGCTCAGAACAGTTTTGCTGCAGGACATTTCATGAAATAAAAACATGAGCTTTTTATAACTCAGCTCATGCAGCGTCTGAATGAGAGTTTCAGACGGTGCAGATGGAGTTCCTCCCGGTTCAAACACTGACGCCTCAAAACCTGAGGAGCAACATTAGGAAACGAGGCGTCACTGCTCCCTTTGGCCCTGTAGACCCTAAACCCCTGTGTCCTGTTGGGGCATTTGTGCCACTTTTTGCAATTTTTTGCTTTTGATTCAGAACTTTTTCCAGGTATTTTAATATTTTTTTGTGACAAAATGTATTTTGACAAACCATCCATCCATTTCCTCCTCTTTATCCGGGGCCGGGTCGCGGGGGCAGCGTCTCAGCAGAGGCGCCCAGACTTCCCGATCCACCACACCTCCTCCAGATGTTCTGACCCCGAGGCCACACCAGGCCAGCTCAGAGACATAGTCCCACCAGCGTGTCCTGGGCCTTCCACGAGGCCTTGTCCCACAAGGACATGCCTGGAACGACCAGGAGGTATCCGGAACAGATGCTCTGTTTTCACATAATTATGTTAATCCACTTCAGTTCTGCACAAAACGACCAAAGTTTGAAGAAATATCAACATATTTTACTATTTCATCACTGATTTTTTTTAAATGACCAAAAAATGAACACACAAATAAAATAAAAAGTGAGTTTGGGCAGAATTTGGATTTACTTTTTCAAACACTGGGTCAAAGATCAGGTCGTTTTTTTTAGTTTTTATGTAAAGTTGAGTTTTCACATTTTCTCCCATTGACTCCCATTATAAACTCACTTTTTCATGGCTCTGCCGTCACACTGTGGTTTCTTCTGATCAGAGGAGGAAACTTTCATTATTTTTATACTTCAAAGTGAATTTCCAGCATTTACCCTGAAAATGCATTTCCAATGTATTTCTATGGGAAAAACCCACACACACCCTCAACACCACCAACACACCTACACCCCTCCCCAGGCCAGAATATCCCCCAGTAGTAGTAGTATATATAGTATGTAGTATATATATAGTATAGTATGGTTTATATGTACAGCCATACTTATGAACATGTTTGTAATCAAAACACCTGACAACTCCCCCCACCATCGACAACCACCCCCAACTCACAAACCCTTCAACACCCCCCAGCACCTCCCCACAGACCTCCCCCAACGCCCCGTATAAGCTCCTCCCCCACGAGCCTCAGAACTCCACAGAAACAGCCTCACTGTGATGTTAGGTGTGTTTGAGATGAGCCAGACGGACGCAGTTTTACAGCCGACTGCAGACGCACGGTGCATGCCGGTTAGATTTCTGTCCGACTTGCTCCAGACGGGCTCTGATGTCACGGGCACGTGGGGCACGGAAAGATTGTGAGACCCCAACGAGAGCAGCCGACTGGATCAGCCGCTGCATCTCTCCAAAGGCAACTGCAGCGGCTCCTCGGCCCCAGTGCATGATGGGAAAACACCCACCTGTCCTCACGCTCAGGTGATTGGATACGAGTCTGTGTGATCAGAAACGTGCTCCTCGCCCCCTCCCCTCTCCTCTTTAGATCTGAACAAATAAACTATGACTGAAACTCTTAAAGTTATGCATCGCCCCTAAAATAGAGCTCATGTTTGATTCTTTTCAGAACAAACTAATGATTTAAAAGGACGTGTTTTATCTCACAATCTTGAACAAACAAACGAATGGGAAAGTTTTCTCTGATGAAGAACGATGTCTCTAGAGTAAAGGAAACAGAGCAGGAGGTGAATTACTTTTATTTAGGATAAACTTTAAATGAACGCGATATCTGAACGAGACGCTGCGTGATCAGAGGCCGCTCTCGTTGTTCTCTGCATGTGGAGCGGTCGGATTGAATTCAGACTTTTTTTCTCCGCCCTTGTTGCGCCGGCTACTCTCGCCGATCATCCAGGCGAGAAGCAACGGCATCTTAAACACACCTATTGTCATTCCCATAGAAATGAATTTTCAGGGAAAATGCTTGAAATTCAGTTTGAACTGCAAAAATCACTAATGTTTCCTCCTCTGATCAGAAGAAACCACAAATAACCAAAAAAGGATGATTTTAAGAAAATGTGAACAATTGTGTGTGTTCATTTTTTGTGTGTTTTTCAATTGGCTCTAAAATATTTTGATATTTTTTCAAACTTTTATAGTTTTGTGCAGAACTGAAGTGGATTAACACAATAATGTGAAAAAGGTTTAGTAGTCGTCTCTTCTTTTCATTTTTATTTAGTCATATTTTAATCAACACCATATTTTAGTCTCATAAACATGTTTTAATTTAGTTTTAGTCCAATAGTCTGCAAAAACATGACTTTGATTAAAATGAGGAAATATTTGAGATATAAATGAAGGCAGTTCTTGTTTCTGCAGAAAAATCACAGGAGATGAATCTGATAATAACGTGTTGAAAAACAGGAAACTCAGCCCTTCGAGGCCACACCAGGCCAGCTCAGAGACATATGGCTCGGTTCCACCCTCAACACCACCAACACACCTACACCCCTCCCCAGGCCAGGATATCCCCCACACACCCTCAACACCACCCCACCAACACACCTACACCCAAATCAAACGTGAATTAAAAACCAAGCATTTTGAGCAGGTTTATTTTATTCACATTTATGACAGACTTTTTTCTGTTTGAAGTGTTTTGAGGAACTTAAAGTTTAGAAAAGATCTGTCTGAGGTAAAAGCACCAAAGCGTCGGGGAAAAAGTGACGCCACAGGACGAGTTCAGAGAAACGGAAGCTTCTTATCGTTCATTCTGATCAGTGTGAGCTCAGCTTAACTCACAAACACATTATGTCTTCATGTTTCTTTTTGAATTTAAACATATTATTCTTTGGATTCATGTGAAAACCATGAAAAAGAATCAGTTCATTTGGTGATTTGTTTCATGAGGGTTTTGCTGTTTGAACATTTGGTCCTGAATAAAATTATAACATTTCTGCAAAGAGTTCAATTCAAACATGAAATATATTCATCAGGTCCAGTTTATGGTGACAGTGGTGCAGATGCTTTTTGAGACATTTTTGTCACTTTTTTGTTACATTTTTGTCACTTTTTTGCTGCATTTTTGTCACTTTTCGGTTGAACTTTTTGTCAGATTTTTACTGTATTTTTGTCACTTTTTTGTTACATTTTTTTCACTTTTTTTTCTGCATTTTTGTCACTTTTTTGTTAAATCTTTGTCACTTTTTTGTGACATTTTTGTCACTGGTTTAGCTCCATCGGTCGAGAGCAGGGCTCATATACATAGACATTTCATGAAATAAAAACATGAGCTTTTTATAACTCAGCTCATGCAGCGTCTGAATGAGAGTTTCAGACGGTGCAGATGGAGTTCCTCCCGGTTCAAACACTGACGCCTCAAAACCTGAGGAGCAACATTAGGAAACGAGGCGTCACTGCTCCCTTTGGCCCTGTAGACCCTTAACCCCTGTGTCCTGTTGGGGCATTTGTGCCACTTTTTGCAATTTTTTGCTTTTAATTCAGAACTTTTTCCAGGTATTTTAATATTTTTTTGTGACAAAATGTATTTTGACAAACCATCCATCCATTTCCTCCTCTTTATCCGGGGCCGGGTCGCGGGGGCAGCGTCTCAGCAGAGGCGCCCAGACTTCCCGATCCACCACACCTCCTCCAGATGTTCTGACCCCGAGGCCACACCAGGCCAGCTCAGAGACATAGTCCCACCAGCGTGTCCTGGGCCTTCCACGAGGCCTTGTCCCACTAGGACATGCCTGGAACGACCAGGAGGTATCCGGAACAGATGCTCGAGCCACCTCAGCTGCTCCTTTCGACGTGAAGGAGCAGCGACTCTACTCCGAGCTCCTCCCGCCGTTAAAATATTGTAGATGAACATTTTTTCAAACTGTTTTCACATAATTATGTTAATCCACTTCAGTTCTGCACAAAACGACCAAAGTTTGAAGAAATATCAACATATTTTACTATTTCATTGCTGATTTTTTAAAAATGACCAAAACATGAACACACAAATAAAATAAAAAGTGAGTTTGGGCAGAATTTGGATTTACTTTTTCAAACACTGGGTCAAAGATCAGGTCGTTTTTTTTAGTTTTTATGTAAAGTTGAGTTTTCACATTTTCTCCCATTGACTCCCATTATAAACTCACTTTTTCATGGCTCTGCCGTCACACTGTGGTTTCTTCTGATCAGAGGAGGAAACTTTCATTATTTTTATACTTCAAAGTGAATTTCCAGCATTTACCCTGAAAATGCATTTCCAATGTATTTCTATGGGAAAAACCCCCACACACCCTCAACACCACCAACACACCTACACCCCTCCCCAGGCCAGAATATCCCCCAATAGTAGTAGTATATATATATAGTATATATATAGTATAGTATGGTATATATGTACAGCCATATTTATAAACATGTTTGTAATCAAAACACCTGACAACTCCCCCCACCATCGACAACCACCCCCAACTCACAAACCCTTCAACACCCCCCAGCACCTCCCCACAGACCTCCCCCAACGCCCCGTATAAGCTCCTCCCCCACGAGCCTCAGAACTCCACAGAAACAGCCTCACTGTGATATTGTCATTCCCATAGAAATGAATTTTCAGGGAAAATGCTTGAAATTCAGTTTGAACTGCAAAAATCACTAATGTTTCCTCCTCTGATCAGAAGAAACCACAAATAACCAAAAAAGGATGATTTTAAGAAAATGTGAACAATTGTGTGTGTTCATTTTTTGTGTGTTTTTCAATTGGCTATAAAATTCTAAAATATTTTATATTTTTCCAAACTTTTATAGTTTTATGCAGAACTGAAGTGGATTAACACAATAATGTGAAAAAGGTTTAGTAGTCGTCTCTTCTTTTCATTTTTATATAGTCATATTTTAATCAACACCATATTTTAGTCTCATGAACATGTTTTAATTTAGTTTTAGTCCAATAGTCTGCAAAAACATGACTTTGACTAAAATGAGGAAATATTTGAGATATAAATGAAGGCAGTTCTTGTTTTCTGCAGAAAAACCACAGGAGATGAATTTGATAATAACGTGTTGTAAAACAGGAAACTCAGCCCTTCGAGGCCACACCAGGCCAGCTCGGAGACATATGGCTCGGTTCCACCCTCAACACCACCAACACACCTACACCCCTCCCCAGGCCAGAATATCCCCCACACACCCTCATCACCACCCCACCAACACACCTACACCCCTCCCCAGGCCAGAATATCCCCCACACACCCTCAACACCACCCCACCAACACACCTACACCCCTCCCCAGGCCAGAATATCCCCCACACACCCTCATCACCACCCCACCAACACACCTACACCCCTCCCCAGGCCAGAATATCCCCCACACACCCTCAACACCACCCCACCAACACACCTACACCCCTCCCCAGGCCAGAATATCCCCCACACACCCTCAACACCACCAACACACCTACACCCAAATCAAACGTGAATTAAAAACCAAGCATTTTGAGCAGGTTTATTTTATTCACATTTATGACAGACTTTTTTCTGTTTGAAGTGTTTTGAGGAACTTAAAGTTTAGAAAAGATCTGCCTGACGTAAAAGCACCAAAGCGTCGGGGAAAAAGTGACGCCACAGGACGAGTTCAGAGAAACGGAAGCTTCTTATCGTTCATTCTGATCAGTGTGAGCTCAGCTTAACTCACAAACACATTATGTCTTCATGTTTCTTTTTTCATTTAAACATATTATTCTTTGGATTCATGTGAAAACCATGAAAAAGAATCAGTTCATTTGGTGATTTGTTTCATGAGGGTTTTGCTGTTTGAACATTTGGTCCTGAATAAAATTATAACATTTCTGCAAAGAGTTTAATTCAAATATGAAATATATTCATCAGGTCCAGTTTATGGTGACAGTGGTGCAGATGGTTTTTGAGACATTTTTGTCACTTTTTTGTGACATTTTTGTCACTTTTTTGTGACATTTTTGTTACTTTTTTGTTACATTTTTGTCACTTTTTTGGTTGATTTTTTTGCCACTTTTTACTGTATTTTTGTCACTTTTTTGTTAAATCTTTGTCACTGGTTTAG
This sequence comes from Gobius niger, assembly GCF_951799975.1. NCBI lineage: Eukaryota > Metazoa > Chordata > Actinopteri > Gobiiformes > Gobiidae > Gobius > Gobius niger. The sequence goes on along the minus strand of NC_136873.1, from coordinate 2,805,971 downwards.
CTCCATCGGTCGAGAGCAGGGCTCATATACATAGACATTTCATGAAATAAAAACAGGAGCTTTTTATAACTCAGCTCATGCAGCGTCTGAATGAGAGTTTCAGACGGTGCAGATGGAGTTCCTCCCGGTTCAAACACTGACGCCTCAAAACCTGAGGAGCAACATTAGGAAACGAGGCGTCACTGCTCCCTTTGGCCCTGTAGACCCTTAACCCCTGTGTCCTGTTGGGGCATTTGTGCCACTTTTTGCTTTTGATTCAGAACTTTTTCCAGGTATTTTAATATTTTTTTGTGACAAAATGTATTTTGACAAACCATCCATCCATTTCCTCCTCTTTATCCGGGGCCGGGTCGCGGGGGCAGCGTCTCAGCAGAGGCGCCCAGACTTCCCGATCCACCACACCTCCTCCAGATGTTCTGACCCCGAGGCCACACCAGGCCAGCTCAGAGACATAGTCCCACCAGCGTGTCCTGGGCCTTCCACGAGGCCTTGTCCCACTAGGACATGCCTGGAACGACCAGGAGGTATCCGGAACAGATGCTCTAGCCACCTCAGCTGCTCCTTTCAACGTGAAGGAGCAGCGACTCTACTCCGAGCTCCTCCCGCCGTTAAAATATTGTAGATGAACATTTTTTCAAACTGTTTTCACATAATTATGTTAATCCACTTCAGTTCTGCACAAAACGACCAAAGTTTGAAGAAATATCAACATATTTTACTATTTCATCGCTGATTTTTTAAAAATGACCAAAAAATGAACACACAAATAAAATAAAAAGTGAGTTTGGGCAGAATTTGGATTTACTTTTTCAAACACTGGGTCAAAGATCAGGTCGTTTTTTTTAGTTTTTATGTAAAGTTGAGTTTCACATTTTCTCCCATTGACTCCCATTATAAACTCACTTTTTCATGGCTCTGCCGTCACACTGTGGTTTCTTCTGATCAGAGGAGGAAACTTTCATTATTTTTATACTTCAAAGTGAATTTCCAGCATTTACCCTGAAAATGCATTTCCAATGTATTTCTATGGGAAAAACCCACACACACCCTCAACACCACCCCACCAAATCACCTACACCCCTCCCCAGGCCAGAATATCCCCCACACACCCTCATCACCACCCCACCAACACACCTACACCCCTCCCCAGGCCAGAATATCCCCCACACACCCTCATCACCAACACACCTACACCCCTCCCCAGGCCAGAATATCCCCCACACACCCTCAACACCACCCCACCAACACACCTACACCCCTCCCCAGGCCAGAATATCCCCCACACACCCTCAACACCACCCCACCAACACACCTACACCCCTCCCCAGGCCAGAATATCCCCCACACACCCTCATTACCACCCCACCAACACACCTACACCGCTCCCCAGGCCAGGATATCCCCCACACACCCTCAACACCACCCCACCAACACACCTACACCCCTCCCCAGGCCAGAATATCCCCCACACACCCTCATTACCACCCCACCAACACACCTACACCCCTCCCCAGGCCAGAATATCCCCCACACACCCTCATTACCACCCCACCAACACACCTACACCCCTCCCCAGGCCAGAATATCCCCCACACACCCTCATTACCACCCCACCAACACACCTACACCCCTCCCCAGGCCAGAATATCCCCCACACACCCTCATCACCACTCCACCAACACACCTACACCCCTCCCCAGGCCAGAATATCCCCCACGCACCCTCAACACCACCCCACCAACACACCTACACCCCTCCCCAGGCCAGAATATCACCCACACACACCCTCAACACCACCCCACCAACACACCTACACCCCTCCCCAGGCCAGAATATCACCCACACACACCCTCAACACCACCCCACCAACACTATTGGCAATAAAATTCTAAAATATTTTGATATTTTTTCAGACTTTGGTAGTTTTATGCAGAACTGAAGTGGATTAACACAATAATGTGAAAAAGGTTTAGTAGTCGTCTCTTCTTTTCATTTTTATTTAGTCATATTTTAATCAACACCATATTTTAGTCTCATAAACATGTTTTAATTTAGTTTTAGTCCAATAGTCTGCAAAAACATGACTTTGACTAAAATGAGGAAATATTTGAGATATAAATAAAGGCAGTTCTTTTTTTCTGCAGAAAAACCACAGGAGATGAATCTGATAATAACGTGTTGAAAAACAGGAAACTCAGCCCTTCAAACTTCAGACGCTCTTCAGTCTCTCTTCAGACGCTCTTCAGACTCTCTTCAGTCTCTCTTCAGACGCTCTTCAGACGCTCTTCAGACGCTCTTCTTCAGACGCTCTTCAGACTCTCTTCAGACGCTCTTCAGTCGCTCTTCAGACGCTCTTCAGACGCTCTTCAGTCTCTCTTCAGACGCTCTTCTTCAGACGCTCTTCAGACGCTCTTCAGTCGCTCTTCAGACTCTCTTCAGACGCTCTTCAGACGCTCTTCAGACGCTCTTCAGACGCTCTTCAGACTCTCTTCAGACTCTCTTCAGACGCTCTTCAGACGCTCTTCAGACGCTCTTCAGACGCTCTTCAGACGCTCTTCAGACTCTCTTCTTCAGACGCTCTTCAGACGCCGATGAACATGTCTCTCCTGGTCCTGCTCCTGGTCTTGTCTCTTCGTGGTCGAGGTAAGGGTCACCTGTTATAATAACACTTTAAACCGTCATAGACGTAGAGCCACATTGTGCCGTAACTCACTGTGATGCGACACAGACTTTGTTCATCCTTATTTCATCATGTCTGAGACTCACAAAGCGTTCCAGTCTTTGTTCATCCTTTATAAGCAGTAATTATCTTCATGAATATGTTTAGAGTTTATAAAAGAGACAAATCCTTTTCCTGCCCTGAAGACGAGCGAAGTGAAGCTTTGCAAACTTAAAGCTGCAGCGTGTAACTTTTCACCAACACATAGAACAAAACATATGCAGGAAATTCAAAACCAGGATTATTGTGACTTTAAAACATAGAGTCTGGGATCACAGTGGAAGTTGCTTTTCTCCGCCTCGCTCGGCTGCACTACAAAAGCCAAAGGGATTGTGGGAAATGAAGTGCCGTGAACACGTTTGCTGACAGAGGACTGAGTTGTGTTTAGATTAGAAACGTGTTGCCCTGACGCTCCGCAGCTCCTGCATCCTTTCCTCTCATCACCAAGATCTACTTACATCTGCAGAAATGCTTCATATTTGACAGAAAGTGCCGTGTGTTCAACATATGGCCTACATTTAAATAAGCATAAGTTTATTATTCTAATCCTAAACTGTAAGAGGAGAGTCTGTGATTGTAGCTGTAGTGATGGGTCTGTCTGGTGTGTGGGAGAAGCAGAATAGTTAAAATAGTTTTATTCCCAAACTCTTTCTAACAAACGCGAGACGCTGCGTGATCTGAGGCTCCTCCCTGTTCTCGGGGCTGAGATCAGTGGGGGGGTCCGTCCCTTTACACCCGTCTCCAGTACGTGCTAGTGGCAGGCCGTGGTATTGCAGCCAGCAGCCCAAAAAGCCCTTTTTGTCATAGACACTCATGTAAAAGGAGCAGCCTGTAAAATGGTCCTCAGGGCATCTGGAGTTTCAGACTGAGGCAAATATATTTCTTTAAAATTACTATTTTTAGGACATGGACTTTTTTTCTTCGTAAAAAAATTGTAAAGCATCAAAAATACATTTTTAAAAGTTTTCTAATGACGTGACGTCACCAGGGCCGCAGACGTGCGCGAGCGTGTGCGTGACGACTCATGAACGAGCAGATTCTCCCTCGTGTGATTTAGCGGCTGAAGTCTGAGCAAAACAAATGAACTGGACTAAAAACAAGGATAAACGCGAAATAACAAACATCTCAAGTAAGTTTATGTTTCTCTAAGTCTTTAGCCAAAAACTAAATACGAAATGTATGATGAATATAACATGTGTTTATAGCATTGGATTATGGTTAATAAGAAACAACTAGTCTACATGTTATTAAACTCATTTCTGAAAACTAAATAATGACACTAATAACCTGTAACTGTTTTATTAATTTAAAAAATATTACCAGCATTTAATGTACTTATGTACTTACACCATTATTTGTGTAAGTAGAATGAAACACAAAAAAATGCATGATTTCCGCATCTGTCCTGGATCCAGTACAGTACAGTACAGTACAGTACAGTACAGTACAGTACAGTACAGTACAGTACAGATAAATGCTATATAAAAAACAATTTCTCACATTTTACCAATGAAAATGTAATATAAAACACTTTTGCAGTGCTCATTCTTTGTATTTCAGCCAAACAATTCTAGTTGTGACGTTATACTAGCAAATACAGTGAAGTAACAACTCGATTTTTATCAATTCTATCACAATATCAAGACTTCCAGCACTTACGAAACTTCCCAGAAAAGTGACCGAGCGTAAGTTCATGAGCGCGGCTACGTACGTCCGAAGGTCCGCTAAGCGCCCGGTTGTTCCAAGAGCGGCTAAACGAGCTTTTTAAGCCCCAAACTGACAAACTAACCCCCAAAGTCATCGTAGCATAGCAGGTTATTCGCCTGAAATGGCCTTAAAAAAACATTTTGTATTTAAAGAGCGATGATATGAAGAGATTTGACTTTTTGCGTAATGGCGTCCGCTCAGCTCTGAGGCTTCGTCGGCCGCCGTGCGCTCACGCTGCTTTCACCCACTCGGGCCGTGGGAGCAGAGATACAGGTGACGCGTCATACGGGTACTTTGGGCCGTTATGGCGGACGAAACTGGAGTCATGCGCCACTGAGCACCTCTATGTAAAGAGACAGGAGCTGGGACAACATGCCTCTTCCATGTATATATTTCTATGACTGAGATGCTGCGTGATCTGAGGCTCCTCCCTGTTCTCGGGGCTGAGATGTGTCTGCCTTGATTAGAGGCGCCTTTCTCCGCCCTCTGACGCCACCGCGTATATATATATATATATATATATATATATATATCGTCACCGCAATTTTGTCATTTTTTTGTTGAATTTTTGTCACTTTTTTGTCACTTTTTTTTAATTTTAGTCACTTTTTTTTGTTGCTTTTTTGTTCATTTTTAGTCCAGTTTTTTCACTTTTTTGTTGCAATGTTTGATTGATTTTTGAATATTAAAATATTTGTCTTTCAAGTATTTCTTCATTCACAAATGAAGTTTTTTGAAGGATTTGTCTCCCCCAATACTAATATTTTGCTGCTAAAATAAGCAGATGTTGCTGTAGTTCTTCTCACATCTGCATTCATCTGCTGCTGCCTCTTTGCTTTGGCTTTAATTCACGTTGAGCTGGACACTCTGATGATGCTGCAGTTTTGACTTGGTGTCCTATTGTACATGTTGTACATTGTTTTAGCAGCAGATTTGGGTTTGATTTTTCCGTCTCGTATGTGGGACGTGGAAAGCACTTTGGGTCAGTGCTCTGTTTTGAAATGTGATATGGAGATAAAGTGACTTTTGAAAGTGCAGCGTTTCTGGGCTCATATCATGGTCTGTGCTGCCCCCTGCTGTCCTGTTTCTGCTACAGTCGTGTCATCTCTAATCTGTGCATGACACCTGCTGGAGCAAAACTGCCTGCATTACAGCAGCTAAGATGAAGCTGCAGTTACAGCTAAAGCTGCAGCGCCCTCTACTGGGCACATGTGGTATTACTCATGTTTGGAGCCATAGAAGTATACAGTGTACAAGAACAAATCCAGAGACAAAGGTACAGGCTGAATCCGTCCAAATCTTTACACTTCATATAACATTCTTCCTTTGTCCCTATAATCTCAGGCGTGAGAAGAGACAAACTTATTCATATATTTCAATCATGTGGTCTCTACAATAACTTAGTTTAGTCCCTGGTGTCTTATAGTAACAAAACTATCCAGTTACACATGTACATGAAAGACAACAATGCATTACTTTAAGTCAACATACACAATATGTTACACTTTATAACAAGTGTGTCATTGTTCATGTCCTTTCCCCAATACATGAGCATTATTATTCATTATAAGATCATCACAAACCCATATAGTCTTTATATTACACATACATGTTTAACTGCTATATAACATGATCGATATTTATTCATGAGAGGTGTTTACAGTAAACACAGATTTGATGTTGATGGTGTTTGTTAAAAGGAGTCGATTTTGTCACTTTTTTGTTATATTTTTGTCACTTTTTTGCTGCATTTTTGTCTCTTTTTTGTTACATTTTTGTCACTTTTTTGTCAATTTTTAATGAAATTTTTGTCACTTTTGCTACATTTGTGTCACTTTTTGGTTGATTTTTTGTCACTTTTTTGTCACATTTTTGTCAATTTTTTGTCAAATTTTTGTCACTTTTTGGTTGATTTTTGTCACTTTTTTGTTGCATTTTTGTCACTTTTTTGTTGCATTTTTGTCAATTTTTTGTTAAATTTTTCGTCACTTTTTGTTGTTTTTTTGTCACTTTTTTGTCGCATTTTTTTAACTTTTTTGTTGGTTTTTCGTCACTTTTTTACATTTTTGTCACTTTTTGTCATATTTTTGTCACTTTTTTGCTGCATTTTTGTCACTTTTTTGTCACCGTTTTGTCACTTTTTTGCTGCACTTTTTTCTTACCGTTTTGTCACTTTTTTGTTACATTTTTGTATCTTTTTGTCACTTTTTTGTCACTTTTTTGTTCATTTTTAGTCCAGTTTTTTCACTTTTTTGTTGCAATGTTTTATTGATTTTTGAATATTAAAATATTTGTCTTTCAAGTATTTCTTCATTCACAAATGAAGTTTTTTGAAGGATTTGTCTCCCCCAATACTAATATTTTGCTGCTAAAATAAGCAGATGTTGCTGTAGTTCTTCTCACATCTGCATTCATCTGCTGCTGCCTCTTTGCTTTGGCTTTAATTCACGTTGAGCTGGACACTCTGATGATGCTGCAGTTTTGACTTGGTGTCCTATTGTACATGTTGTACATTGTTTTAGCAGCAGATTTGGGTTTGATTTTTCCGTTTCGTATGTGGGACGTGGAAAGCACTTTGGGTCAGTGCTCTGTTTTGAAATGTGATATGGAGATAAAGTGACTTTTGAAAGTGCAGCGTTTCTGGGCTCATATCATGGTCTGTGCTGCCCCCTGCTGTCCTGTTTCTGCTACAGTCGTGTCATCTCTAATCTGTGCATGACACCTGCTGGAGCAAAACTGCCTGCATTACAGCAACTAAGATGAAGCTGCAGTTACAGCTAAACCTGCAGCGCCCTCTACTGGGCACATGTGGTATTACTCATGTTTGGAGCCATAGAAGTATACAGTGTACAAGAACAAATCCAGAGACAAAGGTACAGGCTGAATCCGTCCAAATCTTTACACTTCATATAACATTCTTCCTTTGTCCCTATAATCTCAGGCGTGAGAAGAGACAAACTTATTCATATATTTCAATCATGTGGTCTCTACAATAACTTAGTTTAGTCCCTGGTGTCTTATAGTAACAAAACTATCCAGTTACACATGTACATGAAAGACAACAATGCATTACTTTAAGTCAACATACACAATATGTTACACTTTATAACAAGTGTGTCATTGTTCATGTCCTTTCCCCAATACATGAGCATTATTATTCATTATAAGATCATCACAAACCCATATAGTCTTTATATTACACATACATGTTTAACTGCTATATAACATGATCTATATTTATTCATGAGAGGTGTTTACAGTAAACACAGATTTGATGTTGATTGTGTTTGTTAAAAGGAGTCGATTTTGTCACTTTTTTGTTATATTTTTGTAACTTTTTTTGCTGCATTTTTGTAACTTTTTTGCTGCATTTTTGTCTCTTTTTTGTTACATTTTTGTCACTTTTTTGTTACATTTTTGTCACTTTTTTTGTTACATTTTTGCCACTTTTTTGTTACATTTTTGCCACTTTTTTGTTACATTTTTGTCACTTTTTTGCTGCATTTTTATCACTTTTTTGTTGCATTTTTGTCTCTTTTTTGTTACATTTTTGTCACTTTTTTGTTGCATTTTTGTCACTTTTTTGCTGCATTTTTGTCACTTTTTTGTTGCATTTTTGTCACTTTTTTGCTGCATTTTTGTCACTTTTTTGTTACATTTTTGTCTCTTTTTTGTTACATTTTTGTCTCTTTTTTGTTACATTTTTGTCTCTTTTTTGTTACATTTTTGTCTCTTTTTTGTTGCATTTTTGTCTCGTTTTTGTTACATTTTTGTCTCTTTTTTGTTGCATTTTTATCACTTTTTTGTTGCATTTTTGTCTCTTTTTTGTTACATTTTTGTCTCTTTTTTGTTGCATTTTTGTCACTTTTTTGTTACATTTTTGTCACTTTTTTGTTGCATTTTTGTCACTTTTTTGCTGCATTTTTGTCACTTTTTTGCTGCATTTTTGTCACTTTTTGTTACATTTTTGTCACTTTTTTGTTGCATTTTTGCCACTTTTTTGCTGCATTTTTGTCACTTTTTTGTTGCATTTTTGTCACTTTTTTGCTGCATTTTTGTCACTTTTTTGTTACATTTTTGTCTCTTTTTTGTTACATTTTTGTCTCTTTTTTGTTACATTTTTGTCTCTTTTTTGTTGCATTTTTGTCTCGTTTTTGTTACATTTTTGTCTCTTTTTTGTTACATTTTTGTCACTTTTTTGTTACATTTTTGTCACTTTTTTGTTACATTTTTGCCACTTTTTTGCTGCATTTTTGTCACTTTTTTGCTGCATTTTTGTCACTTTTTTGTTACATTTTTGCCACTTTTTTGCTGCATTTTTGTCACTTTTTTGCTGCATTTTTGTCACTTTTTTGTTACATTTTTGTCACTTTTTTGTTACATTTTTGTCACTTTTTTGTTACATTTTTGTCACTTTTTTGTTGCATTTTTGTCACTTTTTTGTTACATTTTTGTCACTTTTTTGTTGCATTTTTGCCACTTTTTTGTTACATTTTTGTCACTTTTTTGATTTATTTTTTGTCACTTTTTGGTTTATTTTTTTCACTTTTGTGTTGAATTTTTGTTGTGCATCATGTGCATCATGTGACGACCCTGCTCTGCTGCACCACACTTTTTTGTTACATTTTTGTCACTTTTTTGTGACATTTTTGTCACTTTTTTGTTGAATTTTTGTCACTTTTTGGTTACATTTTTGTCACTTTTTTTATAACATTTTGTCACTTTTTTGTTGCATTTTTGTCACTTTTTTGTTACATTTTTGTCACTTTTTGTCACTTTTTTGTTCATTTTTAGTCCAGTTTTGTCACTTTTTTGTTGCAATGTTCTATTGATTTTTGAATATTAAAATATTTGTCTTTCAAGTATTTCTTCATTCACAAATGAAGTTTTTTGAAGGATTTGTCTCCCCCAATACTAATATTTTGCTGCTAAAATAAGCAGATGTTGCTGTAGTTCTTCTCACATCTGCATTCATCTGCTGCTGCCTCTTTGCTTTGGCTTTAATTCACGTTGAGCTGGACACTCTGATGATGCTGCAGTTTTGACTTGGTGTCCTATTGTACATGTTGTACATTGTTTTAGCAGCAGATTTGGGTTTGATTTTTCCGTTTGGTATGTGGGACGTGGAAAGCACTTTGGGTCAGTGCTCTGTTTTGAAATGTGATATGGAGATAAAGTGACTTTTGAAAGTGCAGCGTTTCTGGGCTCATATCATGGTCTGTGCTGCCCCCTGCTGTCCTGTTTCTGCTACAGTCGTGTCATCTCTAATCTGTGCATGACACCTGCTGGAGCAAAACTGCCTGCATTACAGCAACTAAGATGAAGCTGCAGTTACAGCTAAACCTGCAGCGCCCTCTACTGGGCACATGTGGTATTACTCATGTTTGGAGCCATAGAAGTATACAGTGTACAAGAACAAATCCAGAGACAAAGGTACAGGCTGAATCCGTCCAAATCTTTACACTTCATATAACATTCTTCCTTTGTCCCTATAATCTCAGGCGTGAGAAGAGACAAACTTATTCATATATTTCAATCATGTGGTCTCTACAATAACTTAGTTTAGTCCCTGGTGTCTTATAGTAACAAAACTATCCAGTTACACATGTACATGAAAGACAACAATGCATTACTTTAAGTCAACATACACAATATGTTACACTTTATAACAAGTGTGTCATTGTTCATGTCCTTTCCCCAATACATGAGCATTATGTAAGGATTAAACAACGAGGAGCCGCATTAGACGGTTATAATGCACGACGCGGAGTCAAGAACACCACGACACGCAGTGGAGTGTTGTTCCTCCTGCATTATAACATCTAATGCGGCTCCTCGTTGTTTAATCCTCTTATACCAGGGTCCCACAAACGTAACATTTATAATAAGTATTTGTTTCATTGACTAAAGTCACTAAATCTGCCAGACTACGGGACTATTTTGTGTGGGTTATTAGCCGGTCACTGAAGGCTGGTCTCAGAGCGAGTCATTCTCCGCAGCTATTACGAGGATCTCAGTCAGGCTCAACGACACAACATCAGCACAGAATCACAACACAACAGGACTAACCCGGAAACACTTTTCCCTGGAAGGAAACACCGATATGCGGCACTCGTGGGCAGGAGTTATTTACCTTTTACAAGGTTTAACCTGAAGCTAAAGCTAGCTAGCTCAACCAGCTCAACTGTTTATGGAAACAGCTGCGGTGGAGTCGCTCACACCTGGGCCCCCCCAACTGAAACTTTTATGTTTGACTTTACTAATCCAGACAAATATGCTTCAATGCTCATGGAACCAAGATGGCGACAGCGTGAGAGTGTGCAGCACAGGTCTGTCTGAAATAGTCTGCTACATCCCTTACAACTGCAAATCTTGACACTGAAACTGCTTCAAATTGTTCACTACAATGGCAAATGAAGATTTACCAAACCAAAACTTTATGCAAGTCCTGCTGGACAGCTTAAATCAACTAAAGGCGGAAATGCTGTCCCACATGGACGCTAAAGTAGATCCGATTCATTCTCAGCTCAACAACATTCAGCTTTCCTTGAACACCATCGGGGAGCATGTGGGGTTGCTAGAGCAAAGAGTTGGGAAAACCGAAGACGATGTTCAGGATCTTCAAACAAAGAGCAGAGAACTGGAAGAACAAAATACTCACCTTTTGGCCAGGGTTGAGGATTTGGAGAACCGGAGCCGAGCGTCCAATCTACGCTTCATTAACATCCCAGAAAAAGCAGAGGGCAGCGACAGTGGCGGCTCCAGACAATTTTGATTGGGGGGGCAATGGGGGGTCCTGGTCATTTCAAAGGGGGTCTCATGAAAACCAACAAAAAATATAGTGGACACGGCTAATAACTGCATATTACTGCTGCTAAACCATAAAAACAACACAGCAGATCAACTACTTTGTTTTAAATCAATGAATCAATTGCAGTTTGCAAACAATACACTCAAACTTTAATTGCCATATTCACACCTGACACAAAACATATTTACAAAATAGTGGGTGCAGCGAAGTTCATGAGGTGTTGCAGGGATTCTTATGTTTGTATTTTTTATGTGTCAAATAAATATTATTAGGGACGGGAATCGATTTTTACAAAATGTTTACAAATGAATTGCAAATCTAATTCTAAATGCCTTCATGAACTGCCTAAAATCTCCTGACTAGAATTTACTTTGGCTTTGAAAAAGGCCAAAACATTTCTCTTCAGTCTGTGAGCCCCCCCTGCTGTGCTGGTCCTCAGGGGGTCACCAGTTCTATCACTGAAAAGCAGGACTGTTGAGGTCAAAAGTGAGGTCACATGTGAAACCTACAGATGTTATTTTAAATAATGTTACATCCCATCAGGATGTACAAAGCATCAATGTTGTTGCATTATGTATAGAAAATATCATTAGCATAAAGAAGAATTTACATTTTATCAGCTAATGTTTGATGTACTGTAACTTTAAAGGGGCTGGAAGCAAGTTCGCCATGTTATACTCACTACTGCCACCTCAGGCCATATGTGTAACTGCAGCTTCTATATTAAGCTCGTGCATGACGGCAATTCGGGCCGAAGTGACACATTTTTGCGTGACCGTACAGGATTTTAGAGGCAGTTGTGGTGAACAGGTCTGAGCTCATTCTACACATTAGGACATGGCTGGAACATGTAGGGGGAGGAAAATACTTAATTTTAACATTTTTAAACTCCTTATAGTCCCTTTAAGCTCTTTAACATTATGTGGTCATAATGCATTTGGTGGGAACAGGTCTCTATGGTAACGCTGAGGGGAGGGGCTGACTCGCTCTCTCATTTGGTCCATGTTGAGAAGAACTCAGACAAACGGAGTGATGAATGCGTGGTGCCTGTGGTACCTGTGGTACCTGTGGTGCCTGTGGTACCTGTGGTACCTGTGGTGCCTGTGGTGCCTGTGGTGCCTGTGGTGCCTGTGGTGCCTGTGGTACCTGTCTCTTCCCTTCAGTTCAGGGCGCTCGCTCTGTGCGTGTGAGCGGCAGCTGTGCGGTCAGAGTGCAGAGCTGACCCTGTGAGCAGCAGCTGACCGCGGGGCAGGCGGGCCAGTGCACTATCAAAGCAAAAGGTGGACATTGCGTCCGTGAGCGGCAGTAATACTACGTCAAATTGAACACGCGGTTTGTGCGTGACCAGATCCTGATTCCGCTGTGGAGTTTACAGACTTCCATCCGCCCGGTGCAGTTTCATTAATGTCGCTGCAGCTGCTTCTCCCTCAGTCAGCCTCGCGCTCAGCGCATGTTGAAAACAGTGAGACATGCGCCGGTCGTGGCGTCACCGCATGGACAGAAACGTGACAGTCACTGCGCACGAGAGACAGACACAGCAGCAGCGGAGATCATCAGGCCCGTCACTTTCACGGAGGAGGGATTTACATGTATTTAATCAAGAAGGGGTTGGGGGGTCTAATGGGGGGTCAAGGCGTTTTTTGGGAGGGTCTTGAGACCAAGACCCCCCCTGGCCCGCCGGTGGGCAGCGATGTCCTTGGCTTCATGACCCAGCTGATCGCACATCTCCTGGGACGAGAAAACGTTCCTTTTCCCTTGGCCTTCGAGCGCGCCCACCGCACCCCGACTGGCCCACCACCTGACGGAGCCTCCGCGCGCCCCGGCGGCGGCTGAGCCAGACCGAGGCCCATACTCATCAAGCTGCTGAACTTCCAGGATAAACTTAGGATCCTTCGCTTGGCTAGGGACAAGGAGCTGACGTCAAAGGCACTCGGATCCACATATATCCAGACTTCAGCGCGGAGCTCACAAGGAAACGACGTAGCTTTGACTCTGTCAAGCGTAAGCTCCGTGACCTCAACATCAAATATTCACTCCGATATCCATCCACTTTGTGCGTCACTATCAATAACGAAACCCAGTTGTTCACTTGCCATAGAGCTGCTGAAGCCGCTTTTATGTGCACTACAAACTCTCCAACTTAGACATGAGCTTCTGCGTAGAAGTCACGCTGTGTTATTAATTAATTAAGAAACAAGTGCACAACAAACAATGTCCGATGGTGAATTACCCGCTGGATTCTTTGTTTTCTCGTGGATCTACTATATCCTGAACTATTATACCTCCAGCTGATTTTTTGTTTACAGTTTCTTTTCTTCTCCTCCTCGTGGCTACCACAAACCATGAAGATAAGCGCAGGCTCTGCCCCCTGCTGGATTTACACGATATCACCAGCCACCTGGCACTTACTGATATTAGACATAATAGTGTCTGTTCAAAACTTCAGACAGACCTGAAAAATAAAAACGACAATGGTTCTCTTTGTTGGGACTGAGTTCTGCCCTCTCACAGGGATGCTGCGGTTCCCTTTTTTTTGGTGGGTGGGGAAATGCAGTCTTTATGATTCTGTTTTTTGTGTGTCTTTTTTTCTTTTCTTTCTCTCTCTCTCTTTTTTTTTCTTTCTCTTTTGTTTGCTTTTCTGTACTTTGCCGTTTTTGTGTGCGTGTATGTGTGCGTGGCTGTATTATTGTCTTTTACTGTTTGCCCTTATTCAATCAACTGTTCCTCTGTATTTTTTTGCTCACAACTTCAAGTATTGTGGTACTTGTTTTTTTTCTATTTTTTGGCAAATGTCTATGCACCTAACATGGATGATAAGGACTTTTTTGTTAATTTTTTCTCTAATATTCCTAATATTGAGTCCCATCGTCTCATTATTGGTGGGGACTTTAACTGCTGTCTGAATGATGTTTTAGACAGATCTTCCTCGAAGCAGTACGCACATAAATCTACCTCTATAATTAACTCCTTCATCCATGACTACAGTATATCGGATGTTTGGCGTAAGTCTAATCCACATAGACGTGATTATTCCTTTTTTTCCTCTGTCCACCACACGTTTTCATGGATTGACTTTTTTTTGGTAGACAACAATTTGATATGCTCTGTCCAAAATTGCCACTATCAAGCCAGAGTCATTTCCGACCATTCACCTCTAACTATGGACTTGCTCTGCCCCATTTTTTCTTGTCCCCCACCATGGAAATTAAATATTAGACTTCTATCCAAATCTGACTTTCTGACAACAATTAGTAAACAAATCAATGTATTTGTTGAAATCAACAGTACACCTGATATAAGTCACAGTGTTCTATGGGAATCTCTGAAATGTTATGTAAGAGGCCAAATTATTTCCTATGCTTCTTTTGAAAGGAAAAAACACTTATCAGTAATTGAAAATATTACCAATAAGATTTCAGAGATCGACCAATTATACAGTATCACTCCATCAAATGATCTGTACAAACAAAGACTCCTCCTTCAATCCGAGTTTGATAATCACTCTACAGTTAAAGCAGAGGAGATGCTCCTGAAGTCCAGACATGCCTATTATGAATTTGGAGACAAACCGAGTCGGCTCCTGGCACATCAGCTGAGGAAGTCGATGGCAACTAAAATCATCCATGAAATTCAGGTTGGTGACACACTAACCTCTGACCCCGGAGAAATCAACAGTGCATTTTTATCATTCTATACAACTCTGTATTCTTCCGAAGCAAAAAATATAGATGAACTTCATAGCTTTTTTGACCATCTGGATGTTCCCCAAATTCATACTAGTGCAGTTGTGACGCTTGAGAGCCCTATTACACTCATTGAGGTTAAAAGAGCTATTTCCAGCATGCAGAGTGGCAAAAGCCCAGGTAAAGATGGCTTTTGCACTGAATTCTGCAAAAACTTTCCGGATCAGCTGGCACCTCTCCTCCTAAACATGTACAATGACTCTTATACAAAAAATATTCTTCCACCGACTCTACGAGAATCTCTGATATCTCTACTGCTAAAGAAGAACAAAAATCCTCAACATTGTTCTTCCTACCGCCCAATTTCATTGCTTAACATTGATGTCAAAATCCTTGCCAAAATCCTTGCCACTCGTCTGGAAACAATAATGCCTGAAATAATCTCTACTGATCAGACTGGTTTTATCAAGAACAGATTTTCATTTTTTAATTCAAGGCGAGACACGGCAGGTGAAAGTATTGATTTTTCCCGCAGTGGTGGAAGTGGAGATTTGTATCTATTTTCCTCCCTTTACATCTTAGTTTTCATGTCAGATATAAAAATGATGATGTTTATTTTATGATGTTTTGTCTGCGAGGTGGGGGCGACCCGGAAGTAGAAAGTCCGTCTTTCCCGCGGGTTTTCATTCATAAATATTGACAGATTTTACATCCACGTGTCCTGCTAAGGGGCCCCGTGATGACGCTTTCACCCAAATATGGTGTTTTTCCTCCTACGAGACGCTGGAGCGGAAAAGTGGAAGAACGGGCCGAGCATGAGCACTCGCTACAAAACTTCAGGGCTGGTTTTCTCTGAATGAGAGAAGCCGCACTCGGGCAGAGCCTGAGCCCTTATAGAAGCTCCCACAGACTCCAAACTTTACAGTCTGAGACACAACAAGGTTTTTAAGGTTTTTTCAGAGGGATTTTTTAATATCTAATTCCTAGCCTGATTTACTCAACTTTGAAACCAAAAAAACAGGCGGAATTTGAGTTTTTACAGATTTTTTCACTGATGATTAGTTTATTGAAAAACTAAACAAAATATCCAAAATCCCCTCTGAAAAAATCTTAGTCACTAATATGTCAATAAGGTAAAACCATAACATTTAATCTGGCTCAATTCATTATTTTGATTTCGTTGCCCAAAATATAGACAATTTTGCCCATTTTAATGCTCAAAATGCCTTATTTTTATGTGAAAACATAAAATGACAGAAAAAATGCAATACATTTTCTTCTCATATTTATATCTGTGATGTTCAGCAAAAGTTTCAAATTAACAAGGGTAACAAAAAGATGGCCGCTGTGAGGAACGTGAGCTGAGACCGTCTCTACACAAGTCCCAGTATTTAATGTTATAAATGGCATAAACGCGCCAGTGACATAAGATCGAAGTCGTTTCGTTATATATATCCACCTCTACGCAATTGGTGAGATAGATAACTACTCACGAGTGTGATTTGGCTAAAGATAAGAAGCCTCCAACGCTGAGAGGCCTATTGTTCCCCTGCAGCCATGCCAAAACGCGGATCAAGGGAATCTAAACGCGTCCGTGATCAACTATCTTCTAGTGATTTGGACGAAAATGCAACATTTACTCCGGACGATCGAAAAATGTTGCAAGCTATGGTTGAAAAACTTGGAAAACTGGACATTTTGGATGAACTGAAAACTGACGTTGCAGAGCTAAAAAGATCAGTCGAGTACAATCATGCTGAAATGGAGGAAATAAAAAGTAAGTAGTAACAAGCCTGAAACTAGAAACTACTAGACTGACAACGGAGAATGAGAAGCTAAAGGCGGACCTGCTGGAGCTCCGCTGCAGGAGCATGCGGGACAACCTGCTGATCATGGGGATTAGCGAAGATGTAGGAGAAACTTACAGCATCGCGGAGAACCTCGTCGTATTTCTGCAGGACCAACTCGGCATCCCGGAGGAAGACGTCAAGAGGATCCAAATGGAACGAGCACACAGGATTGGCAAGCGCAAGGAGGATGGTAAACCGAGACCTATGGTTGTGAAGTTTACTAGCTCCAAATGCAAAGACGGAGCGCTTGCTCTCTCCAAAAGGCTGAAAGGCACTACATTCTTCATAACCAGCCAATACCCAACGGAAGTGGTGGAGAAACGACGTAAGTTAATTCCAATTATGAAGTCCTTTAGGCAGAAAGGACAACAAGCTCGTCTTGTTGTCGATAAACTGTACGTTAACGGTGAGCTGTACAGACATGGGGATACACGTGAGAAACAATAACAATGTCGCGCAGTGATTGCGTCATCGCGACATCACCATGACGACGGCTTGACTAGCATGACTTGACATTTCGTTTGGAGCTTTTCAGTTTATTCTGGGACTGGACAATGTAGTTAGATGTTGGGAAACGGTCAACGAAGGTTTTATTTTGGGGGGTATGTGTTTGTTTGTCCTGTGTGCTGTGGGTGTGCATGTGGGGTGAATGGTGTGTCTGTGGGTTTATTAGAGGGGATATGGATTTCCTCGGACATAGCAGGTGATACTGTGGTTTTTAGTTACAAGATTTTCATGGTTATGAATCTTATGGTATTAAAGGAACCAATAAAATATAATGAATTCACTCAGGTCTCATGATTTATAAGAACAATAATGAAGCTGGAATAATTAGTTATAATTGTAATGGTCTTGCAGACAACAGAAAAAGAAAACTTATATTTATGTGGCTGAAGGAAAAAAAACAAGATATTTTTTGTCTTCAAGAAACGCATTCAACAAATTTAGATGAAGAAAAATGGAGAAAAGAATGGGATGGTCCGATTTTCTTTTCACATGGTCACAGAAATTCAAAAGGTGTAATGATTTTGATTAAAAAACAACTTACTTTTCAATTTAACTCTATGGAAAAAGACTCACAAGGACGCTGGTTAATATTGAATATGATCATTCAGGGTCAAAATATTTGTGTTTTGAATTTGTATGGGCCAAATGGTGATAAACCTTCTTTTTTTTAAGAAATAAGGGAAATGTTGCAGAAACAACAAGGGGAAATTATTACTGTGGGGGACTTTAATGTTGCCTTGGATAAAGTGATGGACCGAAAAGGGAATTCTTCAATAGATTATCATCCTCAGTCTTTACAAAAGATTCAAAATGTTATGGATGCATTTGATTTAATTGATATCTGGAGATTAAAGAATCCTAGGTTAGTTCGGTATACATGGAGAAGACAAAATCAGGCAAGTCGTATTGACTATTTTTTAATATCATTTTCATTGCTAAGCAAAGTGACTGCAATATCAATTGATGACAAATTGCGCTCAGATCAAAATTGTATAGGATTAAATATTGCAATTGAAGATAATACACGTGGGCCTGGATATTGGAAGTTTAATCAAATGCTTCTAAAGGATGATGAATTTATTGAAAAAACAAAGCAATTTATTACTGACTTTTTTAAAAATAACGTAGGATCTTCAAATCCCCAAATAGTCTGGGAAGCCTTCAAATGTTGTTTTAGGGGATGCCATTGCGTACTCTTCATGGAAAAAAAAAAAAACTTAAAATGGCAGAACAGGAATTAAAGAAAGAAATTGAGGATTTACAACAAACTATTGATAGCAATGATAATCCAACTAATGAGCAACTGAATCTTGTAGCAGCCAAACATGAGGAGTTAGCAGACTTAGTTGAAAAACAACTATTGAAAAGTTATGATTGCAATAGAGCAATCTGGATGAAAAAAGGTGAGAAATGTTCAAAATTCTTTCTAAATATCCAAACAAAAAATCATTCAAAAAAGAACATTTCCAAGCTTATTCAAACAAATGGAAAGGTATTGGCTACACACACCACATTGTTGAAAGAAATGGAAAATTACTTTAAAAATATTTTTTCAAATCCGGTAATCCCTCCTGAAACTACACAATTTTTTCCAGAAAATTATGAAAAAAAATTGAATTCAGAAGAAAGCCGATCGTGTGAAGGCCTCATTAGAGAAGAAGAGCTCATGGAAGCTGTTAAGTCCTTTCATCCACGGAAAACCCCAGGATTAGATGGAATACCTATTGAGGTTTATCAAGTATTCTGTGAAGAGGTTAAGAAACCATTGCTTACTAGTTTCAATTACTCATATACAACGGGTTCTTTGTCAGACAGAAGGTCTTATTTCTTTGTTATTGAAACAGGAAGTAAATGGTCAGTATAAAGACCCAGTTTATCTAAAAAGTTGGAGACCAATAACACTTCAGTGTTACGATGCTAAGATCCTGGCTAAATGTTTGGCTACAAGACTAAAGTCTGTTTTGTCAAACATTATTCACCAAGATCAATCGGGTTTCCTACAAGGAAGAAACATAGGAAACAATATTAGACAATTATTAGAAATCATAGAAAATTATAATACGGAAAATAAAAGAGGATTAATCTTTGTAGCCGATCTGGAGAAGGCATTTGACAAAATTAGCCTAGATTTTATTTGTAAAAGCTTAACTTTTTTCAATTTTGGCTACTCCTTATTGCACTGGATCAAGACGTTATATAATAAAACAAACTGTAGAATTATCAATAATGGATACATCTCTGGGACAATACCTCTGTTAAGAGGCTTAAAACAAGAGTGCCCTCTGTCTCCATACTTATTTATTATTGCTATGGAAATATTGGCTATAAAAGTTAGATTGAACAAAAATATTGAAGGGCTCAGCAACAATAATATTGAAAGTAAAATAACAATGTATGCAGACGATACAAGCTTCTTCATCAGCCCCAGTCCTCATTGTTTACAAAACCTTCTAAATCTTTTGGACATCTTTTCACAGCAATCTGGACTTAAGCTTAATTATGAAAAATGTAAAATATTAAGGATCGGAAGTTTAAAGGGAACGTTGTTTTAAATGGAATGCAAAGTGCCTGTTGTGTGGACAGATGGACCAGTTAACATACTTGGTGTTGTTATCCCAGAGAATCTGGAAGACCTAGGTTCAGTAAATTACGATAATAGACTAAGAAAGCTGGATAAAATACTGCAATTATGGAAAGGGAAATCCTTAACTTTATATGGTAACATATCTATTGTCAACTCTTTAATTATTCCTCAGTTTATTTATCTATTTTTGTCATTACCAGCTCCATCACAAAACTTTTTTAAGGTTTATGAACAGAAGGTGTTCGATTTTGTCTGGGACGGCAAGCCAGAAAAGATCAAAAGAAAGGTTTTGTACAATGAATATGGGGGTTTGAAACTTCTTTACCTTGAAGCTATGTGTCTGTCTTTAAAAGCATCAATTGTTCCAAAGATGTATCTCAATACTGAGTGGTACACAAGTGTCCTGCTGGACAAAAAACATGTACTGTATCATAAGAAATTGTATCCGTTTCTACAAGTGATGCCTGCCCATTTTCCATATGTAGAGAGTCTGCTGGGAAATATCTCGGGGTTCATAAAAGAAACAATCCACTCATGGTGGTGCTTTCAATTTTATGTACCGGAAAAAAGAGACGACATTTTGCAGCAGATAATATGGATGAACTCTAATATTCTAATAGATGGAAAGCCTTTCTTTTGGAAGAATATGTTTGAAAGAGGAATCATTTTTGTCAATGATATTATCAATGTGAACGGTAAGATCATGGAGTATGATGAATTCAGAACTACGTATGTTCCAGCTTTTCATTTAATCAACTAACAGGAGTAATTGGGAAAAAATGGAAACAAGTAATTAATTATGGAACTACTAAATTATATGTCTGTAAACCTCCAATAAGAAACTTTAGTTGGCAAAAAGGAATAAAAATAAATAGAAACATATATAATTTTTATTTAATAAAGAAATCTCTGAAGGCTGCCCCATATAGCACATGTGGAAAATTAAAAATTAATTTACAAAACTACTATCGATGTGCAAAATCGTTATTTTCAAATGAAAATTATTTATAACTTCTTACCCACGCGTAAAATGTTAAAACTGTGGAATATGACAGAATCAGATGTTTGTCGTTTTTGTTGTCAGGAGTCGGAATCCACCCTGCATTTGTTTTGGTATTGTCATATTGTGTCTTTGTTTTGGGTAGAAGTTGAAAAAATGTGTTTAAGGATTGGTTTGTTTATTAAGCTTGATGTGGTTTCTGTTACATTGGGAGAATTCATTGACTGTCATGATTTAGTTAATTTAATTATTGTACTCGGTAAAAGGTTTATTTTTAAGGCCAAAAATAGATATTCACTTAATATTGCTTTCTTTAAACATTTATTCAGAATTTCTTAACTTTAGAAAAGTATATGGTTGAAACAGATAGTGATGACAAAAAACACAAAAGTAGATGGGATGGTCTCAAATGCTTATTTTGAAAGTGTCATTTTGATTGGATTATATGAAATCTGTTGTTTTCCAAATTTGAGAGTACATATAAATGATAGTGTGTGGTGCTGAGCCCGACCTGGACATGATCTGGACTGGACCTGGTTTTAAGAACCCTATAGACCTGGTCTGGTGAAGATAATGTCCTATATTTTTTTTGGAAAAAAACAAAACAAAAACAAAAACAAAAAAATAAACAAAACAACAACAAAAAAAGTAGCTAAAATAAAATTAAAACAATTATGCATGAATTTGTAGTTAATGAAAATGGTGCTGTCAATGGACCAGCAACACACACAGTTCCTGTGCCACAAACTTTGTTTTCTTTGCAGACTGCAGTGATGTATATTATTGTGGGAGCCAGAGTATTGACACTGTCGGTAACAGCCCTTTTGTGTGAATGAGTGTGAATGAGTGAGAATGAGTGTAAATGGGGGTGGAGGGAGGGAGGGTTTTTGGGTTGGTGCACTACCTGTAAGTGTATCTTGTGCTTTTATGTTGAATGAATAATAAAAAATAAAAAATAAAAAGTTTCAAATTGACATCTCTACATTTTTTTTTTTTTCCCTATTCACCTGCTGTGTCTCGCCTTAAGGCGTCTTTTTAATATCATATATCACCCACTCAATTTACCGGTCCCTGAAATGGTAATTTCCATGGATGCTGAAAAAGCATTTGACCGTGTAGAATGGGATTATTTATTCTTTACTCTTGAAAAATTTGGTCTTGGCAAAAAATTCATCTCTTGGGTCAAATTACTGTATACATCTCCTGTCTCCTCAGTCCGAACTAACAATACTTTTTCTAATCAATTTATTTTACACAGAGGAACAAAGCAGGGCTGTCCACTTTCAGCCCTCCTCTTTGCATTCGCCATCGAGCCGTTGTCCAAAGCCCTCCGCCATAGCCCAGTGATTAAAGGAATTACAAGAGAGGGACAGGAGCAGCGAGTATCTCTTTATGCAGATGATCTCCTCTTGTTCATCTCTGACCCCGACACGAGCCTACCTGAGGTTTTCAATATACTCAAAATATTTCAAAAATGTTCTGGGTATTAATTAAACCTAGAGAAAAGTGAGTTATTCCCCATAAATAGTGCAGCTCTTAATTACCCATCTGGGTCACTTCCTTTCAAAACTACCCATCAGTTTGTTTATTTGGGCATTACTGTCACCAGAAAGTATTCCGATCTTTTCTCCACCAACTTCCAACCACTCTTTGAACAGACTAGGTCCAATTTGAGGTCCTGGTCATCCCTCCCCCTTTCTGTTGCAGGCCGCATTAACTCTGTGCAAATGAACATTTTACCCAAGTTTACATATCTATATAAAATCATTTTTTATGAAACTAAACAGCATTATCACAACTTTCATGGCAATGAATGGAATTGCCATGAAATGGCAAGCCCCCCAGAATATCTTGGACCACTTTGCAACAACCAAAAAAGACATGCATCGTCCCGAAATGGATGTGAACCGTCCCAAATTTTGCACGCACGCACACTCGCTTACATAAACATTAGGGCTGCAACTATCAATTATTTACATCGATTTGTCGAGTAATCAGATATGTATTACTATTTATATTGAAAAACTACATTTCATGACTTTAGAGCAGATTATAAAAGGAGAAAAAATGTTTTAAACAAAGGATTTTTCTGCTAGAAATAACATCATTTATTCTTAATTTCTTAGTTTGTCCCAATTGCAGCAACATTTGACTCTCATTAAGAGACGCCTGTCCTTATGTCCATGATGAGGAGAGAGAGCAGCTTCATAGCGTCTTTTTAATGAGTACTTTTATTCCTTTTCAAGTGAAGTAGGTCCTGACTGGAAACAGAATCTTGAAATGTTCTGCTGAAGCTCAGGTGATTGATGTCTTTGCCGGGATCTCAACCAGAGGAGTTTCCTAAAAGAGGGAAAACATTTCAATTATTTTTGTCATAGTATTGCTATAGCAGGGATCAATGTATCATTTTTTATGGTTCATAAATGTATTTGTTGTGAGCAATGAAAGGATGGATATGAGAAATTTAAAGTATAGATGAAACAGTCTGACTGTTGGAGTTTTATTCTGCTTTTTTAATAGTGTGACCACCTCACATAGTTTAATTAAACAGACCAGTGGGACAATTTGGTAGAACTTTGAAGTACAGAGAAATTAGTTTAGTTTTTTAAAGATGAGGCATTTTTTATCCCACTAAAAAGACACACCTTTTCATTATTACAACTTTTATAACACTGGCGAGCAACAGAGTGCAATATATTATTAAGCAGTTAAACACAAAAATCATGAGGGCTTCAGTGATAAAGTGGGACATGTTAAGCAGGGAGGAGAACAACACGGCTCTGCAGGACAGCCAAAAGAGGGACAGGTGGTCACTCTATGTAGATCTGTGTTTTTATTTATCTTATTAATTTAAATCGTAGATACAGCATAAAGATATTTAGCGCAAACCACTTTGCAGCGACGGAGGAGTAGAGGGGGGGAAGGAGAGAAGTTACCTTATCATGTCACACTTTGAAGTAACAGTGGATGAAAGTGTAGATCGTCCTGATGGTAAATCATCACTGATGCAGCTGTCAGTATTGTTGTGGCGGTAGCGGAGCGGGGGGAGTCGTGTCCTTTCGCCTCGTTCGCCTCCGTCCCGTCTTCGCCTCTCGTTGCGGAGTTTCTTCTTGTTTGAGCCGTGTTTTGATGATTACAACAGCCTGGTTCTCCGCTCTGCTACCTGGCCCTGCCCGGCTACGAGGTTTAGCACAGCGCGCTCCGCTCTGTTGTTTACAACCACAGAGCTGCGCTCTTCAGAAGCGGCCGTGCGGAAACAAGCGCCACTTAGTTCCGAGCGCGTAGGCGGCCCCGTTTCATGCGGTTTTAATGAGAAATATTAATTAAGCAAATCATCGAAGCGGGAAAATATTATTCAAAGCATTTTACTAATCGAGTTCATTGATTTAATCAATGAATCATTGCAGCCCTAAAAATACATATATATTAAAAAGGCCTATCGTCCCGAGACCGTCCCGGGTAAGATCTCATCTCGTCCCGTGCATTTTTTTTTCCGTCCCCGGGACGACGGGACTACGTTAGTGTCGAGCCCTGCCCTCATCCCTGTCAGCTTTAACTTTTTCTAATACACCTCCCCCATCTGAATATACTAAGAATGTTGTTGTCAAAAATACTGTCAAAATTTGGTTTCAATGTAAAAAACATTTCAATTGGATATCTTTCTCTCTAAAAGCTCCAGTTTCCTCAAACCACCTTTTTAAACCATCCTTATCAGACAAAACTTTTGCTGAGTGGGATGACTTGGGCATTAAATCATTCACTGATCTATATCAGAATGATACATTTATTTCATTCACCAATCTCCATACTAGATTTAATATACCCAACCGTGACTTTTTTCGTTATTTACAACTACGTGACTTTTTGTCAAAAAAGGTCCCTCAGTTTCCCAACGCTCCACAAAGAAATCCTGGTGACCTCATTCTAGCTTGACCACAAACATTTAAGAGTGTAATTTCAATCCTATACAGCAAAATTTTACAAAACGACAAATCTTGGTCTTCTGTACTAAAAAGTGAATGGGAGACTGAGCTCAGTGTGACCCTCAGTGATGACCTCTGGCTTTCAATTCTCAATAGAGTCCACACCTCCTCTGTCTGTGCCAAACAGTCCTTTATGCAATGTCAAATTCTGCTTTTTTTTCTAAAACTTGAAAAAATTAAGTTTACCCTGCGCGGAAACTTAGCGGAGTGACATCCCATGCACCCACCATGGTCTGGGTGAATACTGGATTCTGATTGGCTGGTGCATTATTTTGGTATAACCGCACACGTAGTCCGGTAGTTAAATCACTGGGATATCACTCCGCTGTGGCATCGCCATAGCAACGCATGACACAGCTGAATCAGATAAACACGTAATTAGTGACTGACAAGAACGTATGAGATGGATTTTGTTTAATTTCAATGTTTTTGGCCAAAACAAAAGGTTTCCTAAATGTTTGTAGAGGAGAGTGAGCAGCTAGGTTAGCTACTGTTAATAACATATGAGCTTTACATTTCTATTGAAAACGGTTAAGGCTATTCATCATTTTCAGGCGTACATAAAATGATCCTGCATTTAAACATATTTGTCTGGATTAGTAAAGTCAAACATAAAAGTTTGAGTTGGGGGGGCCCAGGTGTGAGCGACTCCACCGCAGCTGTTTCCATAAACAGTTGAGCTGGTTGAGCTAGCTAGCTAGCTTCAGGTTAAACAGCGTAAAAGTGAAATAACTCCTGCCCACGAGTGCCGCATATCGGTGTTTACTTCCAGGGAAAAGTGTTTCCGGGTTAGTCCTGTTGTGTTGTGATTCTGTGCTGATGTTGTGTCGTTGAGCCTGACTGAGATCCTCGTAATAGCTGCGGAGAATGACTCGCTCTGAGACCAGCCTTCAGTGACCGGCTAATAATCCACATAAAATAGTCCCAGTGGTCTGGCTTATTTAGTGAGTTTAGTAAATGAAACAAATATTTATTATAAATGTTACGTTTGTGGGACCCTGGTATAAGTGGATTAAACAACTCGGAGCCGTGCATTCGACGGTTATAATGCACTCCGCTGCGCGTCGTGGTGTTCTTGACTCCGCGTCGTGCATTACAACCGTCAAATGCACGGCTCCTCGTTGTTTAATCCTTACTTATAAGATCATCACAAACCCATGTAGTCTTCATATTACACATACATGTTTAATTGCTATATAACATGATCTATATTTATTCATGAGAGGTGTTTACAGTAAACACAGATTTGATGTTGATGGTGTTTGTTAAAAGGAGTCGATTTTGTCACTTTTTGGTTACATTTTTTTCACTTTTTTGTCACTTTTTTGAGGCATTTTTGTCACTTTTTTGTTACAGTTTTGTCACTTTTTTGCTGCATTTTTGTCACTTTTTTGTTTTATTTTTTGTCACTTTTTTGTTACATTTTTGTCACTTTTTTGCTGCATTTTTGTCACTTTTTGGTTGAATTTTTATGACTTTGTTGCATTTTTGTCACTTTTTTGCTACATTTTTGTCAATTTTTGGTTGATTTTTTGTCACTTTTTGCTACATTTTTGTCACTTTTTGGTTGATTTTTTGTCACTTTTTGCTACATTTTTGTCACTTTTTGGTTGATTTTTTTGTCCGTTTTTTTGTGATTTTTTGGCACTTATTGTCACTTTTTTTGCTATATTTTTGACACTTTTTTGTTATATTTTAGTCACTTTTTTGCTACATTTGTGTCACACCTTGATTTTTTGTCACTTTTTTGTTGTTTTTTTGTCACTTTTTTGTTATATTTTTGTCACTTTTTTGCTACATTTGTGTCATTTTTTTGGTTCAATTTTTGTCATTTTTTGTTAAATTTTTGTCACCTTTTTGTTACATTTTTGTTGCACTTTTGTCACGTTTTTGTTGCATTTGTGTCACTTTTTGGTTGATTTTTTGTCACTTTTGTGTTGAATTTTTGTCACGTTTTTGTTACATTTTTGGTCACTTTTTGGGTTGATTTTTTGTCACTTTTTGTTACATTTTTGTCACTTTTTGGTTGATTTTTTGTCACTTTTTTGCCTGGGGTGGCAACACACTTTACAATGTTGAATGTTTATAGCGGGGGTCGGACTCTCTAACTGTCCGCATACGTTAGCATCGAATTTCTCCTTTTTATTTCTACGGCAAACGCAGCCAGACAGAACTTCTGCTTCTTTCAAACAAATAACGTCATTTTAAAACATCTCTGCGTCATGTGACCAACAGCAGCCATTTTACACGACTCCTCTGTTTCAGGAGCCGCACCTGAGAGCGAGAAATCAACAGGTAAATACAGCACACGCTAACCACTGTGCCACCGACACACTAACCACTGTGCCACTGACACACTAACCACTGTGCCACTGACACACTAACCACTGTGCCACAGACACACTAACCACTGTGCCACTGACACACTAACCACTCTGCCACCGACACACTAACCACTGTGCCACCGACACACTAACCACTCTGCCACTGACACACTAACCACTCTGCCACTGACACACTAACCACTCTGCCACTGACACACTAACCACTCTGCCACTGACACACTAACCACTGTGCCACCGACACACTAACCACTCTGCCACTGACACACTAACCACTCTGCCACCGACACACTAACCACTCTGCCACCGACACACTAACCACTCTGCCACTGACACACACTAACCACTCTGCCACTGACACACACTAACCACTCTGCCACCGACACACACTAACCACTCTGCCACCGACATACTAACCACTCTGCCACTGACACACTAACCACTGTGCCACTGACACACTAACCACTGTGCCACTGACACACTAAACACTCTGCCACTGACACACACTAACCACTCTGCCACTGACACACACTAACCACTCTGCCACTGACACACTAACCACTCTGCCACTGACACACTAACCACTCTGCCACCGACACACTAACCACTCTGCCACCGACACACTAACCACTCTGCCACTGACACACACTAACCACTCTGCCACTGACACACACTAACCACTCTGCCACCGACACACACTAACCACTCTGCCACCGACATACTAACCACTCTGCCACTGACACACTAACCACTCTGCCACTGACACACTAACCACTCTGCCACTGACACACTAACCACTCTGCCACCGACACACTAACCACTCTGCCACTGACACACACTAACCACTCTGCCACTGACACACACTAACCACTCTGCCACCGACACACACTAACCACTCTGCCACCGACATACTAACCACTCTGCCACTGACATACTAACCACTCTGCCACTGACACACTAACCACTCTGCCACTGACACACTAACCACTCTGCCACTGACACACTAACCACTCTGCCACCGACACACTAACCACTGTGCCACTGACACACTAACCACTCTGCCACCGACACACTAACCACTCTGCCACTGACACACTAACCACTCTGCCACTGACACACTAACCACTCTGCCACTGACACACTAACCACTCTGCCACTGACACACTAACCACTCTGCCACCGACACACTAACCACTGTGCCACTGACACACTAACCACTCTGCCACCGACACACTAACCACTCTGCCACTGACACACTAACCACTCTGCCACTGACACATTAACCACTCTGCCACTGACACACTAACCACTCTGCCACTGACACACTAACCACTCTGCCACTGACACACTAACCACTCTGCCACTGACACACTAACCACTCTGCCACTGACACACTAACCACTCTGCCACTGACACATTAACCACTCTGCCACTGACACACTAACCACTCTGCCACTAACACACTAACCACTCTGCCACTGACACACTAACCACTCTGCCACTGACACACTAACCACTCTGCCACTGACACACTAACCACTCTGCCACTGACACACTATCCACTCTGCCACCGACACACTAACCACTCTGCCACCGACACACTAACCTCTCTGCCACCGACACACTAACCACTGTGCCACCGACACACTAACCACTCTGCCACCGACACACTAACCACTCTGCCACTGACACACTAACCACTGTGCCACCGACACACTAACCACTCTGCCACTGACACACTAACCACTCTGCCACCGACACACTAACCACTCTGCCACTGACACACACTAACCACTCTGCCACCGACACACACTAACCACTCTGCCACCGACACACACTAACCACTCTGCCACTGACACACACTAACCACTCTGCCACCGACATACTAACCACTCTGCCACTGACACACTAACCACTCTGCCACTGACACACTAACCACTCTGCCACTGACACACACTAACCACTCTGCCACTGACACACACTAACCACTCTGCCACTGACACACTAACCACTCTGCCACCGACACACTAACCACTCTGCCACCGACACACTAACCACTCTGCCACCGACACACTAACCACTCTGCCACTGACACACACTAACCACTCTGCCACTGACACACACTAACCACTCTGCCACCGACACACACTAACCACTCTGCCACCGACACACTAACCACTCTGCCACTGACACACTAACCACTCTGCCACTGACACACTAACCACTCTGCCACTGACACATTAACCACTCTGCCACTGACACACTAACCACTCTGCCACTGACACACTAACCACTTTGCCACTGACACACTAACCACTCTGCCACTGACACACTAACCACTCTGCCACCGACACACTAACCACTCTGCCACTGACACACTAACCTCTCTGCCACCGACACACACTAACCACTCTGCCACCGACACACACTAACCACTCTGCCACTGACACACTAACCACTCTGCCACTGACACACTAATCACTCTGCCACTGACACACTAACCACTCTGCCACCGACACACTAACCACTCTGCCACTGACACACTAACCACTCTGCCACCGACACACTAACCACTCTGCCACTGACACACTAACCACTGTGCCACCGACACACTAACCACTCTGCCACTGACACACTAACCACTCTGCCACTGTCACACTAACCACTGTGCCACCGACACACTAACCACTGTGCCACTGACACACTAACCACTCTGCCACTGACACACACTAACCACCCTGCCACTGACACACTAACCACTCTGCCACTGACACACTAACCACTCTGCCACCGACACACACTAACCACTCTGCCACTGACACACTAACCACTCTGCCACTGACACACTAACCACTCTGCCACTGACACACTAACCACTCTGCCACTGACACACACTAATCACTCTGCCACTGACACACTAACCACTGTGCCACCGACACACTAACCACTCTGCCACTGACACACACTAATCACTCTGCCACTGACACACACTAACCACTCTGCCACTGACACACACTAATCACTCTGCCACTGACACACTAACCACTCTGCCACCGACACACACTAACCACTCTGCCACTGACACACTAACCACTCTGCCACTGACACACTAACCACTCTGCCACTGACACACTAACCACTCTGCCACTGACACACACTAATCACTCTGCCACTGACACACTAACCACTGTGCCACCGACACACTAATCACTCTGCCACTGACACACACTAATCACTCTGCCACTGACACACACTAACCACTCTGCCACCGACACACTAACCACTCTGCCACTGACACACTAACCACTCTACCACCGACACACTAACCACTCTGCCACTGACGCACTAACCACTCTGCCACTGACACACACTAACCACTCTGCCACCGACACACTAACCACTCTGCCACCGACACACACTAACCACTCTGCCACTGACGCACTAACCACTCTGCCACTGACACACACTAACCACTCTGCCACTGACACACTAACCACTCTGCCACTGACACACTAACCACTCTGCCACTGAAACACTAACCACTCTGCCACTGACACACTAACCCCTCTGCCACTGACACACTAACCACTCTGCCACTGACACACTAACCACTGTGTTGTTTCAGAGTCGTTTCTGAGGTTGGTCGGTGGGAACAGTCGGTGTCAGGGGCGGCTGCAGGTGCAGAGGGCGGGGCAGGACTGGACTGATGTGATTCCACGGTACATCCCTCTGGGGTTTGTAAACAGACTGTGTGAGGAGCTGGACTGTGGTTCTGCTCTGAGTCTGGAGCTGAAAATAGTTTCAAAAAGAGGAACAGTTCGTCTCGATCCTTCCCACTGTCTCGACTCTTCACTGATCGACTGTTTTCACTCTTACACTGATGACTTTTACACTCGTCGCTCTGACAGGCGTCTGGAGCTGAGCTGTTCAGGTGAGTCTTAAACACTACAATCATAAATTATCCTACTCATAGTTTTCAGCGACGTCACTTAAAGGTCAGTAACCATGGCGACCAGCGCTGGAAGAAAAACTCAGTTTCAATGAAAGGACTCACACACAGGAGCAAAGACTTAACTGAAGTAATAGTATCAAAGTATCTACTTTCAAAAGTAGGAGTAAGTTGTACTTTAAATAAAAAGTGTTTGAGACGGGTTGAAAAAGTTTTTTTTTCAGACTTAAACCACTTTTCTGTGAGGTCACTGTGAGGTCACTGTGAGGTCACGGTGAGGTCACAATGAGGTCACGGTGAGGTCAGACAGTCTTTTTCTAATCAGAGGTAAATGACTGAAAACACATGGGCAGTCGGTGAGTTTGTGATTCATGATTCTGTTTCAACATTAAAGCAAAACCGATAATATCGCCGCCGACTGCCCTTCACTGATTGGTTTACTCAACTTCCTGTTTGTTTGTGTGAGTTACGCTGCTGGTACAGCCGTGAGGTCACAGTGAGGTCAAAAATGACCTCGACAACGTCGCTATAGCAACAGTTTGGACGGAGACTCTTTGAATCAGTTAAAATGTCAAAGTAAAGAGTTTTCCAATAGTTTTTTAGTTAAAGGTAAAGTAATAGTTTATTTTCCACTGACGGCGACGCTCAGACCCACATCTGTGACCTCATGTGTGTGACCTCATGTGTGTGACCTCATGTGTGTGACCTCATGTGTGTGATCTCATGTGTGACCTCATGTGTGACCTCATGTGTGTGACCTCAGACTGTGACCTCATGTGTGTGACCTCATGTGTGACCTCAGACTGTGACCTCATGTGTGTGACCTCATGTGTGTGACCTCATGTGTGTGACCTCAGACTGTGACCTCATGTGTGTGACCTCATGTGTTTGACCTCATGTGTGTGACCTCATGCGTGTGACCACAGACTGTGACCTCATGTGTGTGACCTCTGACCTCATGTGTGTGACCTCATGTGTGTGACCTCAGACTGTGACCTCATGTGTGTGACCTCAGAATGTGACCTCATGTGTGTGACCTCAGACTGTGACCTCATGTGTGTGACCTCAGACCTCATGTGTGTGACCTCATGTGTGTGACCTCAGACTGTGACCTCATGTGTGTGACCTCAGACTGTGACCTCATGTGTGTGACCTCAGAATGTGACCTCATGTGTGTGACCTCAGACTGTGACCTCATGTGTGTGACCTCAGACTGTGACCTCATGTGTGTGACCTCATGTGTGTGACCTCATGTGTGTGACCTCTGACCTCATGTGTTCCCTCAGACTCGGTGCGGCTGGTCGGGGGGCGGAGCCTGTGTTCAGGATCTCTGCAGATCCAGGACACGTCCTTGGGCCAGTCCTGGGCCGGGGTCTGTGAGGGGGCCTTGGACCGTCGCGGGGCAGAGGTGCTGTGCAGGGAGCTGGGCTGTGGGGCTCCTCTCCTCCAGGGGGCGCTCTCTCCTCTGGGGCAGACGTTCCACTGTGAGGGCCCTGAGTCTAAGCTGATGGACTGTAACCGGACCAGGACCGGCCCAGAGACCTGCCCCACTCTCAACCTCACCTGCAAAGGTAAAGGGGCGGGGCCAGGGGCGGGGCCTGTAGAGGGGCGGGGCTCACCTATGTTTGTGTGCAGAGCCGCTGAGGCTGGAGGGAGGAGCCAGTCGCTGTGAGGGGACGGTGGAGGCGGATTTCAGAGGAGAGTGGAGACTAGTGATGACCCCTTTCCCCTGGGACCTGGAGTCTGCGGCCGCCGTGTGTCGAGACCTGGACTGTGGCTCTGCTGTTTCTGCAGAAGTGAGAGACGGGTTTGACAGTAAAGTGTGGGGGGTCAACGCTTACTGTGTGAAGAAGAAGAACTCTGCTGTGAGAGACTGTCTCTACGGTGATGATGACTCAGGTTCTTCTCGCATCCTCTTCGTGGTTTGTTCAGGTTGGTTTAAATCCTGAGTTTCTTCTTCTCACAATCTCTGCTCAGAGTCGGTTCATTGAATGTGGTGCTGCCCCCTAGAGGAGGACACAGATAATCCTACTCAGTTACTTTTAGTACTTTTATTTAACTGTTTCCACTAACTGTACCTCGATGATCACACAGTACTTTTACTTCTACAGTAGTTTATTTTGAAGTAACAGTACACATAAAAAACTAACTTAATCTTAAATTTACAACTTTACTTTCCTTCGGCTAAAGTTCATGGATTCATCTTTGGAAACAAAGAATTTCACATTAGGTTTTGTTTTGTCTCATTAACATGAAACTGAAACATAAATCAGACTTTACTCCAACAGTTACTCGAGTATTTCACCAAGTACTTAATACCCTTACTGGAGTATCTGTCAGTACTTTTACTTTGTACTTTGAGTGAACTCATTTTAAAGCATCAGATTAAAGGTTTGAAATGAAGCCATTTGGATGATTTTATTTCATTTCATTAAAGGCGACTTTTCTAAATCACTGGTTTGAGTTTTAAATTTGAGACGTGGATTCTAAAGGAAGAACACGAGGCAGCGCGATGTGAAGAGGTGAAGAGTGTGAAGGCTGCGAGTCCTGAAGCGCCTCAGTCGACCTCGTTTAAAAAGAGACGCCCTCTCGCTATGAGGTCACTGAGGTCAAAAATGACCTTGATATCGTCGCTATAGCAACAGTGTGGACGGAGACGCTTTGAGTCAGTTAAAATGTCAAAGTAAAGAGTTTTCCAATAGTTTTTAGTTAAAGGTAAAATAATAGTTTATTTTCCACTGACGGCGACGCTCAGACCCACATCTGTGACCTCATGTGTGACCTCATGTGTGTGACCTCATGTGTGTGACCTCATGTGTGTGACCTTATGTGTGTGACCTCATGTGTGTGACCTCATGTGTGTGACCTCATGTGTGACCTCATGTGTGTGACCTCATGTGTGTGACCTCGTGTGTGACCTCATGTGTGACCTCAGACTGTGACCTCATGCGTGTGACCTCATGTGTGTGACCTCATGTGTGTGACCTCATGTGTGACCTTATGTGTGTGACCTCATGTGTGTGACCTCATGTGTGTGACCTCATGTGTGACCTCATGTGTGTGACCTCATGTGTGTGACCTCATGTGTGTGACCTCAGACTGTGACCTCAGACTGTGACCTCATGCGTGTGACCTCATGTGTGTGACCTCATGTGTGTGACCTCATGTGTGTGACCTCATGTGTGACCTCAGACTGTGACCTCATGTGTGTGACCTCATGTGTGCGACCTCAGACTGACCTCATGTGTGTGACCTCATGTGTGTGACCTCATGTGTGTGACCTCATGTGTGACCTCAGACTGTGACCTCATGTGTGTGACCTCATGTGTGACCTCATGTGTGACCTCATGTGTGTGACCTCATGTGTGACCTCATGTGTGACCTCATGTGTGTGACCTCATGTGTGACCTCAGACTGTGACCTCATGTGTGTGACCTCATGTGTGTGACCTCTGACCTCATGTGTGTGACCTCATGTGTGACCTCAGACTGTGACCTCATGTGTGTGACCTCATGTGTGTGACCTCTGACCTCATGTGTGTGACCTCATGTGTGTGACCTCATGTGTGTGACCTCATGTGTGTGACCTCATGTGTGACCTCATGTGTTCCCTCAGACTCGGTGCGGCTGGTCGGGGGGCGGAGCCTGTGTTCAGGATCTCTGCAGATCCAGGACCAGTCCTTGGGCCAGTCCTGGGCCGGGGTCTGTGAGGGGGCCTTGGACCGTCGCGGGGCAGAGGTGCTGTGCAGGGAGCTGGGCTGTGGGGCTCCTCTCCTCCAGGGGGCGCTCTCTCCTCTGGGGCAGACGTTCCACTGTGAGGGCCCTGAGTCTAAGCTGATGGACTGTAACCGGACCAGGACCGGCCCAGAGACCTGTCCCACTCTCAACCTCACCTGCAAAGGTAAAGGGGCGGGGCCAGGGGCGGGGCCTGTAGAGGGGCGGGGGCTCACCTGTGTTTGTGTGCAGAGCCGCTGAGGCTGGAGGGAGGAGCCAGTCGCTGTGAGGGGACGGTGGAGGCGGAGCACAGAGGAGAGTGGAGACCAGTGGTGACCGATGTCCACTACTGGGACCTGGAGTCTACGGCCGCCGTGTGTCGAGACCTGGACTGTGGCTCTGCTGTTTCTGCAGAAAAGAGAGACGGGTCTGACAGTAAAGTGTGGAGGGTCGTCACTTACTGTGTGAAGGAGAAGAACTCTGTGAGAGACTGTATCTACGATGATGACTCAGATCCTTATCGCCTCTTCGTGGTTTGTTCAGGTTGGTTTAAATCCTGAGTTTCTTCTTCTCACAATCTCTGCTCAGAGTCGGTTCATTGAATGTGGTGCTGCCCCCTAGAGGAGGACACAGATAATCCTCTGCTCCCATTGGCTAAGGCGGGGAGTACTCAGTTACTTTAGTACTTTTATTTAACTGTTTCCACTAACTGTACGTCGATGATCACACAGTACTTTTACTTCTACAGTAGTTTATTTTGAAGTAACAGTACACATAAAAAACTAACTTAATCTGAAATTTACAACTTTACTTTCCTTCGGCTAAAGTTTATGGATTCATCTTTGGAAACAAAGAATTTCACATTATGTTTTGTTTTGTCTCATTAACATGAAACTGAAACATAAATCAGACTTTACTCCAACAGTTACTCGAGTATTTCACCAAGTACTTATGTACTTTTACTGGAGTATCTGTTTGGGTAAGGACTTTTACCTTCTACTGTGAGTGGAATCATTTTAAAGTAGCCTGATGAATATTGTGGCTCCTGCCCATTGGTCAGTTTAGTCACATGACCTTTGTAAAATAATAAACCTATTATTTATGGTAAATAATGTGAGATTGCAGGATAAATGGAGCTCACAGACTTGCAGACACATATATAGTGAGGAAGGTGACAGTTCACGGGGCCGCGGCGGAACGCGCGATGTGCAGGCAGAACACGTATGATTAATGAACTCAAACAATCCACTTTTTTACAGTGCATATGATGGACAACTATTAACTCAACACTAAACTTTCATTTTGTTTTAGAACTGTAGTTCTAATGGCTTCAGTGGACAGAGAGAGTAAATGTACACATTATTTGTACATAATGTGAAATTCCAAATCAGGTTCTGTTCATCAGAAGATGCTGTCTTCTATTTGAATTATTATTATTAAATTATTATTAATACATATTATTATTTATTAAAAAAGGATCAAATATTGTTACATTTTAGATTTTTAAATATGGATTTTAAACTTGTATTGACTATTTATAGAAATATAACTGTACAGCAGAATATGCCGCCCTATACCATACAAACTAAAATGGTTTCAGCTTTTTCAGGCTACAGTAGCTACTAAAAGCTTGGAGAGGTCAGCCCTCTGCTCACTGACCGCAACCGCACATCAAACGATCGCAGAGCGCGCACACCTGCCCGGTGAATTTAGCCTCACAGTAAATGTGGCTATGTTAGCTTTACAGGTTAGCTTCTAGATGCTCTCACGTTTCACGCGGTTATTATCAAATATGAAGCTACAGTCGTTACAAAACTGAGATTAGTTTGGTGCTCGGTCTCGTGCACAGTTACACGCTGTGTCGGCGTAACTTTGTTGTGCAGACTGATGCATTAGCGCTGCAGCTACGAAGTAAAAGCAGTAAAAGTTCACTTGTCGTAATATAAAGCGGTATAACTTTCACCTCAGCGTCAGCGCGATGTCTCATGCGGTTCATCGCCCTCAGTGGTGCGTCTGTTGGAGCGGGGTTAGCGAGTAGACGAGCCCACAGTCAGCCGGCGGATGTTGCGCTGCCCAGGTGAAGTGAGCGAGCGTGAGGCAGCGGCTCACTCAGCCTGGAGCCGGAGGCTCCTACGGCTGAAGCCACGGGGAAATGGCATATTTGGCCGGATCTACACGATTCACATGGCATTCATGGCATGAATGGCATTTTCCAATGCCATTCATGTCAAAACGGTGAATTTCGTTGAAAGGCGACAGATTTTCATGTATGAGCTGAACTAAACCTGATCTGATCAGAATCATGGAACAGGTTTAGGCACTTTACTCGTGCTTAAAGTTCCAAGTTTGGACTTTCATCACGGCTTGATTTTCAATCCGTCAAAATTACAAACGTCCTTCACGTCAAAGGTTAAAACATCCTGTAAATGACGTGGAGTTTCTGGTTAACGTAGCGTCTGCTCCTCAGATCTGCTGAGCGTCCCGGAGGTGTCTGTGTCTGAGGGGGTGTGGGCTCCGCGGGCAGAGGGCGAGCTCTGGGGGCCGCGGGCACAGGAGGGCGAGTGGGCGTCGCCGGGAGAGGGCGGGGCCTGGGTGCAGATGGGGGCACATTTCCGGGTCAAATGCTCCGTGGAGCCGCAGTACCCGGGAGGCTCCTTCCAGCTGCTCTCTCCCACTCTCAACCTCACCCTGCCGGCCGTCAATCACTCCGCCCACTTCCTGTTTACT
Organism: Gobius niger; assembly: GCF_951799975.1. NCBI lineage: Eukaryota > Metazoa > Chordata > Actinopteri > Gobiiformes > Gobiidae > Gobius > Gobius niger. The sequence continues at coordinate 2,768,396 of NC_136873.1, read as the reverse complement.
GACATAGGCCCCGCCCACAAAGGGAACTACACCTGTGTTTACCTCCTGCAGGTGTTCAACCACAACTTCACCTCCTACAGCTCCCTCCACATCCGTCCAGGAGGTAAGGGGTACGGGGCGCCGTCTGGGACACAATTCAAACACACCAGTTCACCATAAAACACAGCTCTTCTCCTCACACTTCTCTTTAACTTGGACGTGGGAGTCACTTCTGCTGAGCCCCCTCAGGGTGAAAACAAAGCCCACAGTTACATATGAGAGCTCTGGGGTCATTTCTCCTTCTGGGATCAAATATTCCTCCACAGAGTCAGAGCCAGAGGACAGACACTTCAGTCCACTGTCAGAAGACCATCGAGAGCTGTTTTATTTTGTGTGGGAAAAGTTTAAAGTTTATCCATCGCTTCCATCTGTCAGGAATCATTATTGGGGAAATAGCTCCCCCTGGTGGCCGTGTATCATAAGCCAAACTATTCTGTTTATTCCAATGTGTGTTTATTCTGAGCTATTGAATATATCTCAAATATGAAGAGAAAGACGTGTGTGTGGTTGGGTTGATCACGGCCCTTTGACTCTTTAGATTTGGCCTAATTAATGATTCTCTGGGTCTTAAAACACACATTAACCTTAGCAATAGTTAAATTAAAGTAAAACCCTCTGGTTTTTTGCTCAGTCACGCAAAAAGACCAAAGATGTTGCTAGCATTTAGCCTCTCCCAAACGGGAGTGAAGTTAGACGCGACCGAGCTCTTCCACGTTTATCCTATTTAAATACAGTTATGTTAGTAGTTACACGATCCACATATAGAAAGGGCTACTATATTGTAAAGCGTAATAACACCTTAGGAGCACTTTGACTTTACTGCGTGGAAGTGCTCCTGGTGTTTTTACGCCTTACAAGAGCATTCCTTTAATAAATTCCCATATCGTAATGTGTTATATTCCTTAGTTACTGAAAAAATAAATATATTGTTATGTAATACGTTTCCCCCAACTTCTACTGTGAGTGAAATCATTTTAAAGTAGCCTGATGAATATTGTGGCTCCTGCCCATTGGTCAGTTTAGTCACATGACCTTTGTAAAATAAAATAAAATGGAGCTGAACTAAACCTGATCTGATCAGAATCATGGAACAGGTTTAGGCACTTTACTCGTGCTTAAACTTCCAAGTTTGGACTTTAATCACGGCTTGATTTTCAATCCGTCAAAATTACAAACGTCCTTCACGTCAAAGGTTAAAACATCCTGTAAATGACGTGGAGTTTCTGGTTAACGTAGCGTCTGCTCCTCAGATCTGCTGAACGTCCCGGAGGTGTCTGTGTCTGAGGGGCTGTGGGCTCCGCGGGCAGAGGGCGAACTCTGGGGGCCGTGGGCACAGGAGGGCGAGTGGGCGTCGCCGGGAGAGGGCGGGGTCTGGGTGCAGATGGGGGCACATTTCCAGGTCAAATGCTCCGTGGAGCCGCAGTACCCGGGAGGCTCCTTCCAGCTGCTCTCTCCCACTCTCAACCTCACCCTGCCGGCCGTCAATCACTCCGCCCACTTCCTGTTTACTGACGTGAGCCCCGCCCACAAAGGGAACTACACCTGTGTTTACCTCCTGCAGATGTTCAACCACAACTTCACCTCCTACAGCTCCCTCCACATCCGTCCAGGAGGTAAGGGGTACGGGGCGCCGTCTGGGACACAATTCAAACACACCATCCATCCATCCATCCATTTTCTTCCGCTTTATCCGAGGCCGGGTCGCGGGGGCAGCAGTCTCAGCAGAGATGCCCAAACTTCCCGATCCACACACACCTCCTCCAGCTGTTCTGGGGGGACCCCGAGGCGACACCAGGCCAGCTCGGAGACATAGTCCCACCACCGTGTCCTGGGCCTTCCACGAGGCCTTGTCCCACTAGGACATGCCTGGAACACCTCCCGCGGGAGGCGACCAGGAGGCATCCGGAACAGATGCCCGAGCCACCTCAGCTGGCTCCTTTCGACGTGAAGGAGCAGCGACTCTACTCCGAGCTCCCGGGTAACTGAGCTCCTCACCCGATCTCGGAGGGTGCGCCCAGCCACCCTGCGAAGGAAACTCATTTCGGCCGCTTGTATTCGCGATCTTGTCCTTTCGGTCATTACCCGAATCTCATGACCATAGGTGAGGGTGGGAACGTAGATCGATCGGTAAATCGAGAGCTTTGCCCCGACTCAGCTCCCTCTTCACCACGACAGACCGATACAGCGACCGCATCACTGCTGACGCCGCACCGATCCGTCTGTCCATCTCACGCTCCATCCGTCCCTCACTCGTGAACAAGACCCCGAGATACTTGGACTCCTCCACTTGAGGTAAGGACTCCCCACCGACCTGTAGAGGGGAAACCACCTTTTTCCGGTGGAGAACCATTGGCCTCGGATTTGGAGGTGCTGATCCTCATCCCGGCTGCTACACACTCGGCTGCAAACCGCCCCAGAGCAGCTGAAGGTCCTGGTTCGTTGAAGCAATCAGAACAACATCATCCGCAAACAGCAGAGATGAGATCCTGAGGTTCCCAAACCGGACACCCTCCGGCCCCTGGCTGCGCCTAGAAATTCTGTCCATAAAAGTAATGAACAGAACCGGTGACAAAGGGCAGCCCTGGCGGAGACCAACACGCACCGGGAACAGGTCTGACTTACTACCGGCAATGCGAACCAAGCTCCTGCTGCGGTCATACAGGGAACGGACAGCCCTTAACAGAGGGCCCCAGACCCCATACTCCCAGAGCACCCCCACAGGGCACCACGAGGGACGCGGTTGAACGCTTTCTCCAGATCCACAAAACACATGTGGACTGGTTGGGCGAACTCCCACGAACCCTCAAGCACCCGACGAAGGGTATAGAGCTGGTCCAGTGTGCCACGTCCAGGACGAAAACCGCATTGTTCCTCCTGAATCCGAGGTTCAACTATCGGCCGGATCCTCCTCTCCAGCACCCTGGAGTAGACCTCGCCGGGGAGGCTGAGGAGGGTGATCCCTCTGTAATTGGAACACACCCTCCGATCACCCTTTTTAAAGAGAGGGACCACCACCCCGGTCTGCCAATCCAGGGGCACTGTCCCCGACCGCCACGCGATGTTGCAGAGACGTGTCAGCCAAGACAGTCCTACAACATCCAGAGACTTAAGGTACTCAGGGCGAATCTCATCCACCCCCGGAGCCACCGAGGAGCTTTCTCACCACCTCGGTGACTTCAGCTTTGGTGATGGACGAGCCCACCCCCGAGTCCCCAGCCTCTGCTTCCTCATTGGAAGACGTGACGACGTAATTGAGGAGGTCCTCGAAGTACTCCTTCCACCGCCCGACAACATCCCCAGTCGAGGTCAGCAGCTCCCCACCCGCACTGTAAACAGTGTTGGTGAAGCACTGCTTTCCCCTCCTGAGGCGCCGGATGGTTTGCCAGAATCTCTTCAAGGCCGACCGATAGTCCTCCTCCATGGCCTCCCCGAACTCCCCCCAGACCCGAGTTTTAGCCTCCGCGACCGCACGAGCTGCAGCACGCTTGGCCTGCCGGTACCTCTCAGCTGCCTCCGGAGTCCCACAAGCCAACAAGGCCAGGTAGGACTCCTTCTTCAGCTTGACGGCATCCCTTACTTCCGGGCGCCACCACCGGGTTCGGGGATTGCCGCCGCGACAGGCACCAGAGACCTTACGGCCACAACTACGAGCAGCCGCATCGACAATGGAGGAGGAGAACAGAGTCCACTCTGACTCCATGTCCCCCGCCTCCCCCGGAATCTGGGTGAAGCTCTTCCGGAGGTGGGAGTTGAAGACCCCACCGACAGAGGGATCCGCCAGACGTTCCCAACAGACCCTCACAACACGCTTGGGCCTGCCAGGTCTGACCGGCTTCCTCCCCTGCCAGCGGATCCAGCTCACCACCAGGTGGTGATCGGTTGACAGCTCAGCCCCTCTCTTCACCCGAGTGTCCGAGACACGCGGCCGGAGGTCAGACGACACAACTACAAAGTCGATCATCGACCTCCTGCCTAGGGTGTCCTGGTGCCACGTGCACTTGTGGACACCCTTGTGCTCGAACATGGTGTTCGTTATGGACAAACTGCGACTAGCACAGAAGTCCAATAACAGAACACCACTCGGGTTCAGATCGGGGAGGCCGTTCTTCCCAATCACCCCCTCCCAGGTCTTACTGTTGTTGCCCACATGGGCGTTGAAGTCCCCCAGCAGAACAATGGAGTCCCCAGTCGGAGCACTATCTAGTACCCCTCCCAGGGACTCCAAGAAGGCTGGGTACTCTGCACCGATGTTGGGCCCGTAGGTGAGAGACCTGTCCCCGACCCGGAGGCGTAGGGACGCGACCCTCTCGTCCACCGGGGTGAACTCCAACACGTGACGGCTGAGCTGGGGGAATATGAGCAAACCCACCCCAGCCCGCCGCCTCTCCCCGCGGGCAACTCCAGAAAAATGGAGAGTCCAGCCTCTCTCCAGGAGTTGGGATCCGGAACCCAAGCTGTGCGTGGAGGTGAGCCCGACTATATCTAGCCGGTATCTCTCAACCTCCCGCACAAGCTCAGGCTCCTTCCCCCCCAGTGAGGTGACGTTCCATGTCCCGAACGCCAGAAGCTGTGCATGTGGACCAGGTCGTCGAGGCACCTGCCTCAAACACACCAGTTCACCATAAAACACAGCTCTTCTCCTCACACTTCTCTTTAACGTGGACGTGGGAGTCACTTCTGCTGAGCCCCCTCAGGGTGAAAACAAAGCCCAGAGTTACATATGAGAGCTCTGGGGTCATTTCTCCTTCTGGGATAAAATATTCCTCCACAGAGTCAGAGCCAGAGGACAGACACTTCAGTCCACTGTCAGAAGACCATCGAGAGCTGTTTTATTTTGTGTGGGAAAAGTTTAAAGTTTATCCATCGCTTCCATCTGTCAGGAATCATTATTGGGGAAATAGCTCCCCCTGGTGGCCGTGTATCATAATAAAACCTTAGGAGCACTTTGACTTTACTGCGTGGAAGTGCTCCTGGTGTTTTTACGCCTTACAAGAGCATTCCTTTAATAAATTCCCATATCGTAATGTGTTATATTCCTTAGTTACTGGAAAAAATAAATATATTGTTTTGTAATACGTTTCCCCCAACACTGTCGATGTGTTCCAGTGTCCGGCTTCCAGACCTTGGTCCGAGTTCTGGTCCTCCTCCTGCTGATGTCGCTGAACTTCATCCCGTACTTCTTCTACCGCCGGGTACGAGCTCACGTCCTCACTCCGCTCCTCACTTCCTGAACCCGTGTTTCCGTGTTTCCTTGTTACCGTGGTTACACACTGGGCCGGGCAGCACGAGCTGGGAAAGTGATTGTTTTGTGCGGTGTCGTTTCAGGCCGCCAGGGGGCACGAGAGAGCACAGAGAGCCAGGAGACGCAGAGCCCGCCCTGAAGAAGAAGAACGCACTGACGTCGTTTTTGACCAGCTGTGATCCAAATACTTCTGTGAGAGATCCACCGATATATCAGGTCGATATATCAGGTCGATATCTGGGTTTTCTTGCCTCATCTAATGCCGATAAAAGCAGAAAGTGTTAAAAACTTCACTTTTCTTTTTTTAAAGGGGAACTAAGAAACATCACAATGACAGTTTTTTATATTTCAGACATTTGCTGATAATTTCTGAACCATAAGTGATAAGAGACTTGGAATCTGCTACATTTTGTCTTAAAAAGAAGTGCCAATTATAAAGGAATGTTCATTAATCAATCAGACCTGTGCCCCTGTTAAAGCGCCCCCTATTGTCACGCTCAAAACTGACACATTTTACAGTTTTGAAGCTTCGTACGCAGGATTATAGATGAGACATTTGGAAAAGGGCTGGGTACCCTTACCCTCTGAAGCCCCGCCTTAACCGAGTTCATTTTCTCCAACTAAGCTTTACCCAAATCTACACTGCGTTCCAAATTATTATGCAAATGACATTTTTCTCTGATTTTCTAAATTGTCAACTCAAATGAGAGTCAGAATAATTTTCAAGTCTTTAACTGGTAGAGGATCATTTAAATGTGGTGGAAAAAATGTCCTAGTGATAACAGTATTTTTTTCAAAAATAAATATAGTAAAAACCTCAAAATCCACTGTTCCAAATTATTATGCCACTCATCGTTTCAATACATTTTAAAGCTTGTAATTAACTGAAAATGGTCAATTGTTGTATTTGTAGCATTAGGAGGTCATACTTACTGAAATCAAAAGCTATTTCAATCAAAAAAATATTAACAGGTCAAGTTATATTTTACCAAAGGAGCCCTTGTGTGATAGCAGCTACAAAATTCTTAAATCAATTAAAATTGTGAGTTTTTGGACAGTTTCTGCTTGGATTTCTTTGCAGGATGTCAGAATAACCTCCCAGAGCTGCCGTTTGGATGAAAACTGCCTCCCACCCTCATAGAAGTTTTTTTTGTTGAGGCTCCAAAGGTTCTCAATAGGGTTGAGGTCAGGGGAGGAGGGGGTCCACATCATGAGTTTCTCTCCTTTTATGCCCATAGCAGCCAGTGATGCAGAGGTTTTCTTTACAGCAGGACATGGTGCGTTGTCATGATGAAGAGGATTTTGTTCGGGAAAGCACGGCTCTTCTTTTTGTAGCATAGAAGACAGTGGTCAGTCAGAAACTCCATATATTTTTCAAAGGTCATTTTCACACCTTCAGGGAGCCTAAAAGGGCCTAAAGGGGCCGACCAGCTCTCTCACCATGATTCTGGCCCAAAACATGCCCCCTCCTTACTGACGTCACAGCCTTGTTGGGACATTGTGGCCATTCACCAACCATCCACTACTCCATTGATTTGACCATCCAGGGCTACACGGCGCTTATCAGTGAACAAGACTGTTTGAAAATGAGTCCTCATGTATTTCTGAGCCATTGCAGCCGTTTCTGTTCATGAACATTTAATTAACCGTTTAGGGGAGGCCCGGATAGAAGGTTTATGCACAACTGCAGCCTCTGGAGGGTCCTACACCTTGATGTTTGGGAGACTCCAGAGGCACCAGCAGCTTCAAATACCTGTATGCTGCTTTGTAGCATCAGTTCTCCTAATCTGATGAGTTTGTCTGGCAGAAACCGTCCATATTGTGCCTTTATCTGCACAAAACGGAGTGTGCTCTGAATCATCCACAAATCTCTTATCAGTTCGATGATTACACTTAATCTTTCATGAAATATCGAAGGTTTTCATACCTAGACCAAGGCATTCAACTATTTCACGCTTTTCATCAGCAGAGAGACCCTTTTTCTTTCCCATATTGCTTGAAAATGATGATCTGCTTAATAAAGTGGAACACACTTTTCAGCAGTTTTTCCCTTAACTGGACTTAACCTGACAACTAATTATCCCAGGTCTCTGAGATTAATGTCAGTGATTCCTAGAGCCCCAAGACACGATGCCATCCATGAGTTTCATTATTATTGTTTTTTTTTTTACCTTTTTGACACAAAAATCCAATTTGCATAATAATTTGGAACGCAGTGTATAAGGCTGCAGTCAGGACCGGCCCTAGACAATTCGGCGCTCGAGGCAAGATTGAACTCCCCCCTCCAAAAAAAACAAAACAGACAGTTCTGCATTTCTTGACCCAAATAGCATTCTGAAGTTGTCTTTTTAATCACTCTTGAACTATGGAAAAGGTTAGTTTTATAGTGTTATGCTACATTATATTATGATTATTATAATAAAAAAGTTGAAATAAGTTTTTACGTTAAGTCTTTTTGAAATGGTGTCATTTATTTTGAGCGACTGTTCCGTCTGTTTAGAGCAGGGGTGCCCAAACTTTTTGTCTCTGAGGGCCAAAATGAAAATGTGCCTGTGGGCCGCGGGCCAAACACAGCGATTTCAAGCATAAAACACAAATAACTGCAAATAATATTACTTACTTTAATTTTTTTAGGCATACGTGTGCAAATAACAGGCTACATTACAACAAATGCTAACTATGGTAAAAGCCTAGTTGAAGTGCAACATATGCAGCACAAATTTGCAGCAATATAGTGCAGAATGTAAACAACAATAAACCTTGTATCTTCAACCATACAAAATTGCAGCAATATAGTGCAGAATGTAAACAACAATAAACCTTGTATCTTCAACAATAGTAACTACTCAGTGAGAGACATGAAGCTGGTCTTTGGACATTATTAGCCTATTAATGTTAGGTTGCAGCTGGGTCACTGACAAGGTGAGTATGTCATCAAGATGTGAGTCAGTCAGTGTACCTCTGAGTCTGGACTTGTTGAGGGTCATGACACTAAAAGTCTGCTCACAGATGTAAGTGCTACCAAACAGTGAAAGCATCACCTGTGCATGCTTCTTTATCTGTGGGTACCTTTCTAGTGAGACCTGTGTATAAAAATCCTTCAGATTCAGTGACATGAATTTATTCTTTAGCTCAGTATCACACTGAAACTCAATGAGCTCCATCTGAATGTGGTCTGGGACAGAGTCAGGAGTAACATTGAAGGGTTGAGAGAATAGTTCCAGATCATCAGCATTCTTTCTGAAGTCCATAAAACGCACATCAAACTCCCTGTTTAGGTTGCTGTCAAGTCCTGCATATTCAGGCAGCCTCTCCTCCACCAGGTTTACTTCTCTCAGGCTGGGGAAGTGAGCCACGTTCCCTGGGCACAAGTTAACAGCCTAAGTTTTGTCCACAATCATCAGTACATTCACTTACTTAGTAACTCAAATTCACAACAGCAACCACAGTGACTCGCGGCAATACATCTACAATAAACACGCACCGCACCATGAAGACCGCACATAGAAGCGCACAGACAGAAGCTGCGCATACGTAAGTCGAGTTTGAAGACATTTCCAAACATACGATTAAAAGCAAGCGTGTAGTGTACATTTGTATGGCCTACCTGCAGAAAGATGACGAGAGAGTAGTCCCAGCTTCATTTGAAAGGCCTTCACGTGATCAAACAGCTCCGTGATAATCTGCTCTTTGCCTTGAAGCTGAATATTCAACAAGTTGAGCAGGTCCGTGATGTCCACCATGAAACCAACGTCAAAAATCCATCTGTCATCGGTAGGCACTTGAATATCTCCGCCCTTGTTTGCGAGAAACTCCGCGATGGCGTGGCGCAGCTCAAAAAATCTTTTGAGAACTTTCCCTCTGCTCAGCCACCGGACCTCTTGGTGGTACAACACATCGCTGTATTGTGCATCAATCTCTTCTAAAAGGGCTCTGAACTGGCGGTGTGAAAGGGCTTTCGATCGTATGCAGTTTATGATTTTAATGACGTCGCGCACCACATCTCCCAGCCCAATCGATTTGGCGCACAGCTGTTCTTGGTGCAGGATACAGTGGTACTGTGACAGCTTACCTCCACATTGGGCAACCTTCTGAGCAAGCAGTGTGGCAAGGCCTGCCTTTTTGCCAATCATTGCCGGGGCACCGTCCGTCGTTATCCCGACCATTTTCTCCCAACTCAAATTGCACCTGCCCAGTACTCGTTTGACAGCTGCAAATAAGTCCTCACTTTTCGTAGTTCCATGCAGTGTCTCAACTCCAGCCAGCTCTTGCGTGATTTCCATAGAGTCACTCACTCCTCGAACAAATATTAAAAGCTGCGCTGAATCAGAAATGTCCGTGCTCTCATCACACGCCAGTGAAAACGCCGTAAATTCTGACGCTTTGGCTTTGAGTTGTTCCTTAATGTCCTGACTCATGTCTTCAATCCGGCGGGTCACGGTGTTGCGGGAGAGGCTGATTTGAGACAAGGCTCTTACCTGGGACGGGCACATTAATGACGCCGCTGTAGACAGACACTGCTTGACAAAGTCCCCTGTTGAAAAAGATCTTCCAGTCTTAGCGATTAGCGCTGAAATTTCATAGCTGGCTCGTGTCGCGCTGTCCTGTACAGCTGAGGGCCGTGATAGAGTGCTTTGCTGTGAACGGAGTTTAGCTAGCAGCTCACTGGACTTCTTCCTTCGCGCTTCTCCTTCGTACTTAGAAAACGCTGAATGCTTCGTCTCGTAGTGGCGACGTATATTGTACTCCTTTTGTACAGCCACGGACTGACTGCAGATGAGACAGACTGCCTTAGAATCAATGTCTGTGAAGAAGTATTTTTCTTCCCATGCTGTTTTAAAATGCCTTCTATCTGTATGCCACTGCCTATTGCGCTCCATCCTGTTCTGGTTAAACCCGCGAAGGTGACGCTACTGGTAGCTAGGCTCAAATATAAACAGACACACACACACATTTTTTTCTCTTCTGTATCATGGAAATAGAATGCACGACACGAACCCACACAATACATTGATAGAAGATAGCACATAAAATATTAGTTCTAAAAAAAAAAAAAAGAAAATTAATGCGGTGGATCATCAAAAGTGGGTCAACCACTGGCGGGCCAACAAAAATGGGCCGGCGGGCCAAAGTTGGCCCGCGGGCCCCACTTTGGGCACCCCTGGTTTAGAGACAGTCATTATGTTAATCTTAATTTTTATACTTTAGTTTTATTCTTGTATCTGTTATTGATTATGTATTTCCTGCTGTAAACGCTTTGGTGACGCAGATCAAATGGAGACGGATGAACAACAGAAAGATACAGTGATGGTTTTGCTGATTCTGCTCCTTTTATGATACATTACTTTTATGATATTTTACTTTTATGCTATTTTACTTTTCTGATATTTTACTTTTCTGATATTTTACTTTTCTGATACATTACTTTTTTGATACATTACTTTTTTGATATTTTACTTTTATGATATTCTACTTTTATGACATATTACTGTTTTGAGTTGATTGATGTATTAGACAAAAAAAACAATAAAACTGAACAAAACCTCTCCATCCCAGAGTGTTGTCTCTGTTTGATCCCAGTGGCTCTGGTTCGTTTCTCAGATCAGAGATAATAAGTTCAAAAGTAAAACCTTCACATCCTTCAGAAGATCCTGTTCTGTTTGGTTCAGATGTTCAGAAGATCCTGTTCTGTTTGGTTCAGATGTTCAGAAGATCCTGTTCTGTTTGGCTCCTCCTTCTCACGGGGTGTGGGTGCTGATAATGAGATAGTGATAGTGAGAAAATATCCGTAAGGGCCCGATTTACACCTGACTTTATTTATGGGATAAATAAGTTCATATTCCACCAGAAAATGGCTTAAAAGAGATTCTAAAGATTCTATTTTCCCCTTCAGCAAAGCCACGCCCCCTTTTATGACGAGATGTCGTCTGTATCCTATACACCGCGTTCCAAATTATTATGCAAATTGTATTTCAGTGTCAAAAAAGGTAAAAAAAAAAAAAAAAATTCAATGAAACTCATGGATGGTTTTGTGTCTCGGGCTCTTTGAATCACTGACTTTAATCTCAGAGACCTGGGATGATTAGTTTTCAGGTTAAGCCCAGTTAAACCGTCCCAAATGTGAATGACAGAGTGATATAAAGACAGAAAAACACCGCCGCGCCTTCTTTTTTTCCACTTCTCTGTTAAACCAGCGGCACAAACAACTCATTTCATGACCACAGCCCCACACACGAAACAGCACAACTTTATATCACCAAAAGTTCAAGACAACCACCTTTTCCAGCAATATTTCAACCACGAACGGCACTTACCGAGTTTGGAGACTAACTGCTCAGCTTCACCTCGCCGCTAACGGCTAGCCTCTCCCCGCTTTCTCCGCTCGCCTCTCTCTGCTTTCTCCACTTTCTCCGCTTTCTCCTCCGCTATCTCCTCCATCTTGAAGCTGACGCCTGTCTCATTTTCTTATTAAATCCACTGAAATACGTCCCGCTTCTTCATGTCGCCAACTTTTATCTCTACTTGACAGAACTATAGCCAAGTTGAAGGCTTCGTAGTAGCAGTAAGCTAGCACTGCGGTGTTGTGACATTGTTGACACCGTTGACCAATCGGTACACGCACACGTTTTCCCGCGCTCACAAACACAGACCTATAGACACAGACGGCATCTCGTCATAGAAGAGGGCGTGGCCTCGCCGAGGGGGAAAATAGAATCTTTTGGGAAACACAATTTTTCACTCTTTTTAGCCATTTTCTGGTGGAATATGAAGTTATTTATCACATAAATGATGATGCAAAATAATTTGGAACAGTAGATTTTGAGTTTTTTTTTTACTATATTTGTTTTATTTTAAATACTGTTATCACTGGGAGATTTTTTCAACCACATTTAAATGATCCTCTACCAAGGGAGTAACTTCATGTTCAAAGCTGATGGGGACATGCTGTGACGTTGAGGAGGGGAAAGGTGGTCAACCCAATCACCACCCAATGTTTTTTTCTTTTTCTTTCTATGCTACAAATAAAGCCAAAACTGTGTAGATTTTACCTGCAAATTACATTTACAAATTTCAAGTTTGTCTGCTCTGGAAAACACTTAACCAACACAACACATTTAAATGTGAAGAATTATCACAATAGTTAATAGCTGCCTAACTGAACCTCATTTCAAGAGTATGTATAACATTATTTAAACCATGAAGACAGATTCTCCTATACATATACTTGATCTCCCTTTCACTATGAGCCATTTCCCCCTTTCAAGCAATATTTTAGATGATTCATTTCGATGCATGTGCTCTCTCCTAAACACTCAGATTGTATAACAAGCCTCCTCAGCCATCTCCAATACAGCAGCAAAAGAACACCATCTTTGAGGATTTTTGTAACCATATTTTTGCCTGCCCACAGGCCTAAGCATCAAATGTTACTCATCCATACACTTATTTACTCTATTTACTGGGTTTTAGTCTCTCCACGTTAAAATGGAAATCCCTACTATTATTTCTACCACAAACCTGGCTCAGCTGGGATACTGCTGCTGCACCCGTTTCTGTACTCTGCTGAAAAACACAAAACACAAGATCTGTATAATAATGAAATAATAATAATGACACAGCTGATGATGCTGGAGTAGCCAATTTTCAAGTCCCCTCTGTATCGCTGTCCTTATCAGTTTGGACATCCTGACCCTCTGCAAGCTGATAACAGAACTTTGTTCATTTACTAAACAATAAATGTCCTTTTTCTTACACATTGAGCTTTTTTTCCACAACAAATGGCATTTTACCTGTAAAACTGAGCTGTCTTTATTTGAAGACTCGAGCTGAATGCCTTTTGATGCCTAGTAGCGACGAGCCGACATACATGCTTTGTCATTTTGAACTGAAGTTGTCAGTCTGACATAACTGAGACTTACATGTTGTTGTTGGAGGAAATAGCCACGGATATCTTGTTTTTTTTCGGTGGCTATAATGTTCTCATCTCAGTGTGGGAACTGGAGACTAAACATCACGCTAAACTCTATCCATAATGAACACATGAGCCGTCGCTGTAGAGTCGTGAACTTTACTGGGTTCATTCACCGGCACAGAGTGAAAACTGTCAAAAAGGACAGAAAAATAAACAATATTACCAAATATGAAGTGCCTGTAGGCTTTTTAACATGACAATGCATAACTCAATGCAGCTGCAATTAGCATAACTGCGATTAGCATTAGCGTTTTTTAACATCGTTTTTAAGCATAAAGTATACAACATTTTTATGAAATAGAGAGTGATATCCGAACATAAACAACAGATGTATGTATTGCAACAACTTACGACATTGATATGTCAGTCCTGGGTAGAGGATGCGAACAGATTGTGCTGCTGCTTCTCAACCTGATGGCTTCCCTGTCTGTCCTTGTGTTTACCAAAAACAGGAAGTGAAGTAGCTGTGCGTCTAACTAAATGGTCTGACCAGAAACAAACTAAAATTTGCTTAGCCTACCAAAATAAGACATTTTACATTTTTACAAATATTTTATGGACATCACAGTGGCATTTTCTAACGAAAGGTCGATTTTTCGAAAATAGCAAGTAGCTACCCCGCTATTCCGCCGGTACCGTTGTTTTTGAATTTGATTGACACACTCGTTAAGTCACGTAGTTACGTACGCCACACAACCAATCAGATTGCATCTATCCAATCAAGCAACCGATATGCGGGGGCAGCGGGCTTGTCGGGCATTTGCGCACCTTCGAATGGCGTCCGCAAATGTAGAAAATTGGTTCAAAATATTGGTGGGGACTGTCCCTGCCCAGTCAAAGTTGGCGGGGACATGTCCACACCAGTCCTTCAGGGAGTTACGCCCTTGCCTCCATCCAGACACCCACAAGACAGCACCCCAGCAGCCACAGCCAATCACCGCTCCCGAGGCAGAGGCTTCTCCAGAGGAAACTGGAAGAGCAGAAAAATTGTTAAAATAAATAAAAGTACGTAAGTAAAATCGAATAATAGGATAATAAAAAATAAGACCGAGAGGTAAAATACATAAATACAAAATAAATATGAATAACTATTAAATGTCAATTTAATTAATTATAAGGCGCTGATGAATAATAATAAATAGGCCTAACAAAAATAAATATCAATTAAAAGCTAAGCTAAAAAGGTGGGTCTTGAGCCTGCTCTTAAAAACATTTTCATTCTCTGCAGCCCTGAGCTCCTCCTCAGGTGGTTCCAGAGGTGAGGGCCGTAATATTGGCAAGACCATGAGTCTTTCTGTTGACTTTAGGAATAACTAGGAGACCCCTGAGGAGGAGCGAAGGGGCCGTGAAGGTTCATAAGGTAAAAGCAGTTCTGAAAGATAAGAAGGACCAAGACCATCAAGACATTCAAAAACCATTAAAAGAACTTTAAAATCGATCCTGAAACACACAGGGAGCCAATGCAGCGATTCTAAAACGGGTGTAATGTGGTCCCGCCTCCTGGTCTTCGTCAGGACACGAGCCGCTGAATTTTGTAAAAGTTGTAAACCTGAGATCCTCTTTTTGGGAAGACCAGAGAGCAGGGCATTACAGTAGTCGATACGACTGGTGATAAAAGCATGAGCGTCTCCGTGTTGGCCCGAGAGAGAATGGGGCGACTCTGGCTATGTTCTTTAGATGGTAAAAACCTATCTTTGTGATATTCTTAATGTGTGGAATAAAAGTCAGCTCAGAGTCAAAAATCCCGGATTCATAGACAGTGACTGTAGTTTGGGTAAGAGTTTCTCTCTCTGGGCCTCAGGACCGATGACTAAAACTTCAGTTTTGTCCTGGTTAAGCTGGAGAAAGTTTTCTGCCATCCAGCATTTGATTCTAAAATGCAGTTAAAAAGTGCATCCATTGGCCTGGTGTCATCAGGAGACATGGAGATGTATAACTGTGTATCATCAGCATAACTGTGAAAGTTGACTCCATGTCTCCTGATGACATCACCAAGAGGAGCATATACAGATTAAAAAGCACTGGGCCTAAAGTTGAACCCTGGGGCACACCACATGTCATTTTATGGACCTTAGAGGAGAAGGTATCCACACTTACCATGAACGTCCTGTCTGTGAGGTAGCAAGTAGTTAGGATTGATGGTTTCTGACGCAGCTACGCACTCAAACTGGATTGTGCTTTAGATCAGCTGCATAACTGACTCTTTCAACATAACTGTTATCAATAAAAAGTAGATCTATTTTTTTTTTGTCTCACTCCAGTTTCTCCTTGATGCAAATTGAAGTTCTACTTTGAACCTTGTTAAGATCCAACCATGCAAAGTTTGGATGGTTTGCATGGTAGACACTTTTCTTCATTGGTCTTGCACTTCAGATCAGGACTGTAGTTCATCAGTGTCAAAAAGGAATCCTGTTATTTCCCCCAATATGAAAAATTGAAGTTGCATTCAAATTTTGTAAGATATAATTTATGATGCACTATCTTCAATTGTATTAATGTCTGTTTTTTGCCCTTTTAGACAAATGATGCTCTGCTGAGGCTCCTCCACCATGCCTGCCCTGCCCTCGCCAACTGTGGGGGGTTCCAACTCTTGAGAACAAAGGGAACCTCAAGGTCTAAATTTTTAGACCTTATGAATTGCCCCAGTGGCGGCTACACCCCACTTTTCCTGGACCAGTTGGCCTCTATTGGGCAGGCCATGATTTATGTACGTCCCTTGCAAAGAGACATTGACATTGAGGTAGGTCTTTTATTGCTTTCATCAGAGTGGCACATGTGGCAGTAATTTTTTTTATTAATGTTGCACTCCTACTATTCGTGTTTAAAAACAAACTTCTTTGTTGAAGGTTGTGGTTAAAGTGCATTTAACACATTAGACACAATTTTTAACATAGTTAACACAATTACATTTAACATTTTCCTAAAGATTGTTCCCAACTTTCTTGTTGTTTGGCCATTTTGGGGATGTCAATAGTTTCACTTGCTTATTGGACACCGACAGGAAGTGACATAGAAGAAGGTCAACCATTTTAAACTGTGCAATCATGTCACGTCAATGGCAAATGCATGAAATAAACTGCTATGGAAGCTAAATAGGCTATATGCTATAGGCTAAATCAGGGGTCACCAACCTTATTTCAGCTGAGGGCTACTTTAAGAGCATTAAGTTGTTCGAGGGCTACCAGTTAAAAACAAATCCTAAAAACTTAAACGTACACTGTTCACTTATAGGATATTGACCCCATATCATATTAAAATAGCTTTATTTTAAACTCATACTGAGTCACAAGACCCGAAATAACTGTAATTTTAAGAATTAGATTCAAGAAAATGAAGTGTTTTACACTTAAGAAAAAGTCCCAAGGGCTACTGGACATGCCCCAAAGGGCCCCTGGGTGCCCGCGGGCACCACGTTGGTGACCCCTGGGCTAAATGCTATAGGCTATATGCTATAGGCTATTTGCACGCTTCACTTCCGCGTTTGAATTAAGCCAGATAAAGAAGTTCCAGTTCGACGCCGAGCGCTGTTAGTAGATGACGATGGCTGAGTCTCTCGAGTTCACGCGCTGTTTGCTGGAACTTCCTAAACTATCAATCAATGATATACAGCGGATTGTACGTTCATCTAGCTCAACTCCACAGAGCCTTATGGAGAAAGGCTTCAAATTTTATGTTTGTTCGTATATAACCTGCTTTTGAAGGTAAGTCACTTATGCTAATGCTAACTTGTAACTAGCATCACAATTCTGTGATAGAAATACAGCACTTTCTGTTTTAATTTAAGACCTTGTTGTAGCAGGTTGACATACTAAAGTAGGGTAATGTTTCAAATGTTATGTCTGTCATTTCCAGCAGTGGCAGCTATGCCATTAATAAAAGGGGAGTTGGACTATTTGACACCTATAATGTATATACACATTTTTTTCTGTACAACATGTATATTCGAAATTTAGATTTACAACCTACAGACTCCCTCCTGGAACCGCCACCTTAAGGTGGTGGAGGGATTTGAGCACCCGAATGATCCTGGAGCTCTGTTGTCGGGGGCTTCGTGCCCCTTGTAGGGTCTCCCATGGCAAACTGGTCCTAGGTGACGGGTCAGACAAAGAGCGGTTCAGAAGCCCCTTATGAGAGACCAACAGGCCCGGTTAATCGAGAGGCCGTCCTCCCTCCAAATGGACTAGTGTGAAGATGGATGGATGGATGGATGGATGGATGGATGGCACCTACAGACTGACGCATAGGGACCTATTAAGCTCCCTTTAACTCTACTGTTTAGCACAATTCATAAAAAAATATACACCATTGTATTTGAAAACTCATCTTCAACAGTATTCTGTATGTTTCAGTTTACGCTCCGAGATTCTATACCAGTCGTGCTGATCAGGAGTTCCTGCTCTTGTGTAGCTGGGAAGGCAATGTGCAACCATTTAGTTGCCCTCCTGTACCAAACTGCTCATTGCTCTCAGTGTGGGAAGTCAGCTGTGCCACCCGTCCTGTCATGCACTGAAACTGAGCAAAAGTGGCACACACCTCGAACTATGTTTTTTTTTGCATGCAGTATTTGTTGTTCCATAGTACTTGTCATCAGTCACTCTCCATGTACTTTGCAGGGAGTAAAGCCTGGACCTGTGGACCGTATGGTTGTTAAGGCCAAAGCAGGAACTACTAGCGGAATAAGGTATAAGAAAGGACTTGATCTCCCAATGGAGAAATTCACTTGTTACATTGGCTTTCAAGAACATTCAGAGGGTGCAAAGAGTGCGATGTGCAATCAAAGAACAGCATAATGTGAAAACAAGTAGTATTAGAAAGAGGTATCTTATGTACAGTGAATGCTGTGCTGCGCATTTGGTATGAACTATTTTTAGTTCATCCTTTACAACGAGTTTAGCTTTGGGCCTGATAAAAGGTAGAAAAGTGCTATACAAGTTGAGTTCCTTTATTGTTTTTATCAACTATATTGTTATATTTCACTTGTAAATTTAGACCGGTTTTAAATCTGGTGATACTTACAAAAAAGCTGTGTGTTTTATTAAAAAACACAATTCATCAAATTTAATGAACTAAATGTCACACATTAGAAGACGTGATTTTTTTTTTTCGTGTTGAGACTTTAGTAATTTTGAAATAGTTGGTTCAGACAAACACTTTAGTTACTCACTTGTCACCGCTTGATTAGACAACGTTGCAGTAAAAGTAGTACAGTACTGTACAGTATTGTCATTAAAACTGGGGGGAAAAAAATCTTGTGTACTTTGAAATATATAAACAGCAATATTCATTCAGCTTTTTTTAGATCCTCACTCTACAAGGGATACAGTGGTGAGCTGCCAGCCCCGTCCACCCTCAACCCTTCAGCTCACTGGGCTGCATTTGACCCAAGCGTCCTGCCCTTGATCTGCCGCAGGAACAACTCGAGCGACAAACCCCTTGTTGACTCTCAGTTTGGAAAATTGCAGGCTGGCAGTTTTCTCTCCTATCACCATCCTCCTCCATCGTCTCCTCATGTTATGACCACACATCAGGATGCACCGCCTTTTCCAAAACTACCACTGGATGACGACCACATGACATCGACTGACTGTAGTTTTGTACCAACGAGCCAGGAACAGCTTCATCTGCACTCTCTGTGTGTAACATTGTCTCAGTCTCGCCTCATTGAAGCCTCAACCAGAGGTCAAAGTGCAGCACCTGAGTGGCATCTTCTGAGGAAGGAGAGGGTGACTGCATCTCACTTCAGAGAGGGGTGTCATGTGAGAGGAGACTGATCATACAGGGGGTGAGACAAACAGCACACATGAAGAGGGGGCTTGACATGGAAGCAGGAGCTTCAAAAGACTATGCGACCATGAAAAATGTCAACCTCACACAATGTGGGCTGGTTGTGCATCCAGATGCGCCATGGTTGGGGGCATCACCTGATGGGCTGGGGTATGATCCACTTGAGAGGCCAGTGTTCGGCCTGGAGGAAGTGAAGTGTCCCATCGCTCAGAGCTTTGTTGACTGTGCGTACCTTACAGCGCAGCAAGGCCAGCACAAGCTAAAGGAGAGTCACTCCTACTATAGGCCCTTTTCACGCTGATGTCACGAATCCGCCATTATACTTCCGTGCAGTGTATAACGACTTACTGTCCGCGTTACTCTAATGGAATGAGATCGTGTTTTTCAATCTGAAGTGTCACATCTTCAAGAAAATCACCATGGACGTCAAGTGGAAGGTATGTAATCATTGACAACATGTCATATATTGTGTAGGGAGTAGAAATATCACCCAAGAACAGCCGTGTGATGATAGAGAAGTGAGTTTGTCCAGAAGCTCGTAGCCAGTTGTAATGCTAACACATGCTAACATGTGTTAGCATGTGGGCAGGTTTCTTCTGGCGTATTTGCTCACATTATTAATCATCGATAACAAGTTGTCCATTGTGTAGGGAGTAGAAATATCAGCCAATGATCACTGTGTGATGATAGAGAAGTGAGTTTGTCCAGGAGCTCGTAGCCAGTTGTAATGCTAACACATGCTAACATGTGTTAGCATGCTAACATGTGTTAGCATGTAGGCAGGTTTCTTCTGGCGTATTTGCTCACATTATTAATCATCGATAACAAGTTGTCCATTGTGTAGGGAGTAGAAATATCAGCCAATGATCACTGTGTGATGATAGAGAAGTGAGTTTGTCCAGGAGCTCGTAGCCAGTTGTAATGCTAACACATGCTAACATGTGTTAGCATACTAACATGTGTTAGCATGTAGGCAGGTTTCTTCTGGCGTATTTGCTCACATTATTAATCATCGATAACAAGTTGTCCATTGTGTAGGGAGTAGAAATATCAGCCAATGATCACTGTGTGATTATAGAGAAGTGACTTTTTCCAGAAGCTTGCAGCCAGTTGTAATGCTAACACATGCTGATGTGGGAAGGTTTCTTCTGGCGTATTTGCTCACATTAATTAATCTGTGTAAACTGTTGTTTGGTTTCCGAGTTATAGATCTGTAGATGGTGTTGCAATCTGTTCACTTCAAAATATAGGCTATCATAGCTCCAAATGTAATGCAACATTAGCAATATGCTACTGAAGAGTGAGAAACGCTTGACTATAGGTGTTAACATGCCGTCACGTCCGGCAACACAAATGTATTTTATAGACGATAATAGTTCTACGGTGGGTCAAAACAATTTTCACAAACAGAGCATTGCTGCCCTTGTGTGGTAAAAGAGCTGTGATTTAAATAAACAGCTCTTCATGACGGAACAAATCAGCTGTTTGTCCACCATTCACCAAGAAATTGCAAAAATCGAGGAAATAAACAACAATGATCCTGCCTAACAGTTATACATTTGCTTGTTATTAATTATACATTGTATGTGTACATGTGTTATATAGGCGACGCTTAAAATTTACATCTTAAAGAGTAAAGACTACCCACTGTTTTATTTCAATTTATTACTTTGTTGCTCCTTATATCCCACCTAAATCTTCTGTGCTAATTAAAGTTTTTCACTCTGGGCTTTCTTTTTTTGTAGGATGGCCCAGTCATCACGTGACGTCTAACATTTATCCCATTACTTTCCAATATACTGCAGAGTGAGGGGACTGTCAGATGTCACAGGCGCATCCTCTTCAGGTAATATTTCAGTAATTGTGTAACATTATGGATAGAGATCCAAGTCTCACTCGTCTTTGTTGGAGTTGCTCTGTAGCAGACACGGATTGCATTGAATGACTGTGTATAATAAACGCTTGTTTGAAGCTACATAAAATGAAGTTGATGTTCTGTACCAATAGACTTAACTGTATTTTTTTTCAACAGATAACCTTCAACTTAAATGATGTCCCGGTTACTGTGCAGGAAAAGTCCTGTGGGGAAGGCCCCCAAACAGCACACGACAGGTAATGATTGGCAATATGAAGCCTCATGAACGAATGGGGTCATTGTGTCAAATTATTAAAAAACTAAAGCCTCATTTGAATGATTGAAGATTTGAATGTATTAAAATCAACAAAGTAACTTATTTTTCTGAATTTTATCTGAATGCCTCTGTTGAAATATTGTATGTGGAAGCATTTCCATTCACCAAGGCATTGGTCACATAATCTCATGGTTCATGAAGCATGAAGGTTCATTTTGGAAACATTGTTTGAAGCCTTTTTCCTTCTGCCCATCATTGTCAATAGGACCATGGGCTTTAAAAGTGTGCCTGTTCCTTTATCCATAAAGTTTTTCTCTGTAATTCTTATTATTAGCTCTACTGTCAAGTAATATGTATCTGTCATTTTAGGAAACTGCACAAGAGAAGTGGTGGTAAAAAAAATCCACAAATACTACAAAAATATAACTATTTGTACAGAAAATCAACATTTTGTGGACCTTCAAACATACGTATATTATGCAGAGTCATTCACAATAAAGGCCTGCAGCTAAAAATAGGAATGAATGAGACTTGGATCTCTATCCATGCTACATGACTGCTGAAATAGAAACTGAAGATGATGTGCTTCCTTGTTTTTCTTCATGGGCTTATGGCATCTTCCCCTGACAGTCACCTCACTCTGTCTGCACTATATTTGAAACTGATAGGGAAAATGGCCGTAGCAAATGGCTGGAAATAGGCCTCTGTCTCTTTAAGACGCTCCCTGACTCTTTCAGACACGCCCCCTCCACACGCTGTCTGTGGCATCACAACACTGCGCTCATTGTCTCCACAGTATTGAATCTACGATCGGTGCTTTTTAATTTTTATTGTTGGAAAGGAGCTGCTGTTTATCACTTTGTGAACAATGGCCACACAGGATATGATTTGGAGACGAACCTTCCACACCGGACGCTTGGAAGGGGCTCTTGCCTGAAAAATAACTGCTGTTTGGAGGCTTCTCTTTGCATCTGCCATGCCCTATGGATCTCTAACTATACCCCCATGGACGACACCAGGATCTGCAGGAGCCCATACGATTCAAAAGACGGACATTATCTGTGCAGGTGGACAATGGTTTTTCGAGGTTACCCGTTAGCTTGTTATAATCGACTACAGCTCATTGTTGATGAAAAGTCTGCAATAAACCACAAATGTGTAAAGCCAGGCTCACTGTGTGATCATCGTAAAGGCTGCTTCAAGTAGTTGCTGCTTTATTGACGTTATTTGTGCATAATATGCTGCCTGTTTTCAATGAATGTTGTGAAGGTGAAGGTTGTTAGCTTGTCGCGGCTAATAGTGCCTTAGCTCCGGGAGAAAACCACTCGGCTACGACTCACTGTAGATGAAATGTGTGCAATAAACTACACAATCAACAAGCCCGGCTCCGTGTGTGATCATCATAAAGGCTGCTTCAAGCAGTTGCCTGTTTTAGTGACGTTTTCAATGCATAATATGCTGCTTGTATTCAGTGAATTTTCCCGTTAGCTTGTCGCGGCTAGCTTGTTAGCTCCGGGAGAAAGCCACTCGGCTATGACCCATTGTAGATGAAATGTGAGCTATAAACTTCCAAATCAACAAGCCAGGCTCCGTGTGTGATCATTGTTAAACGGTTCTTTATGTGTGTGGTGGTTTTATTGACTTTATGTGTGCAGATTTCTCGTTTTCACGTGATGACACGAGGTTTAGCTTAGCATTAGCTTTCTCCGGAGGCTCTGTGCAACATCAAGGCCCAGCGCAGAACCAGTCACTGAAATAAGCGTTCTTGTCACCGGTTTTAATCCTGGGTGTTTCGGTAACAGAAACACTGATGTGTGTCTTTGTAAAAGTCTCAGAGCTGCTGTAGCTCCGGTTCACAACACATGAAGCTAATCCTCCATGATGACTCTGTTTACATCTTAGGGCTAGACACTGCGGGGAGGGGGTTCTGCTGAGGAGCAGTGGTTGGTTACTCGGCTGGTGGCGAAAGGTCGGAGGCGTCTGCCAGGAGATGGAGGCGTTCCGAGGAGGACTCAGGCGTTTTATCCCTAAAATGGCCGCCATCAGAGTTTTTACAGATTACTCAAAAATACGTGAATGTGCCAAGGCAACACTTCAGGCATGGTTTTAATGAGGGAATGACTTAATAACATGATGTAAAGCTTGAAAAAGTCGATTTTGCATAATACCCCCCCTTTAACAGTAAACAACAATATGAAAAAAACATCATACCTCTTGCCTTCCATGTGGTAATCAACTTTCGGGCCTGAATTGGCCTCAGGACCGTAATGAGGTCAGTTTCCTGTACGTAGCCGAAGTCGTTGGAAGACTCCACTCCCAATGTCTGGAGGGTTTCCTCCAAAATGTCAAGCATTGCATCCGATAGTTCCGGTAGCGTCACGCTGATGGCAGCACGCATTTCATTCTGGGGTTCATCCATTTCTGTAAAAGACAATCATAAAACAAAACAAAAAACACATTTATTTACATTCCATGCACTACAGTTTAGTTTGTTAGTAGTCCATGTTTGAGTGGGACCATTTCATGTTCATCCTTCTTATAGGAAGACAAAGGATAGAAATCGGCCAAGTCAGTGATTTTGATGCATTGCATCTTCGTGGATTTCTTTACAGTGTACATGTGGTACTAAGGGAGGAATGTTGACACACAATGTAACACAACTAGATAAACTGTGTCATTTTGTACAAGAATAAGCTGCAGCTCACCGATCTCCACATCATCACTACTGCCTGTCACAACAAAATGTCCATACTTGTATGTAGTTCCTTTGTACACCATCACTGTGGTAACCTTTGTGTTTGTTTCTGTGAAGCCAAAACTTCTGACAGCATCCTGAATGTTTTCACTGTACAGACATTGGTAAAATGTACCATTATTTATTTGCAAGAACTGATTTTTCTATGGCTGCAAAAAGATAGGCCTGCAGCACGTGGTGTCTTTCAGAGAGCGTGAGGCAAAGGTTCTTGAAGTTCTTCAAGTTTCTTACGCACCTTTTGAAGTAACTGTGCTTACTTTCAAAGCGCAAGGTTCACAGACGGATAAGAGGGCCAAATGTAATGATGAGGCGAGGATAGAGTCGCAAGTAGTGATGTTTAGGTTTCAACCTCTGGGCAGGGAATAAAGATTTTCTTGCATATAGATACTCTTCAATTAGTGTATCCAGATGTGCTACCTGAGCTACGGAGATTTTTTGTACACATATCAATTCGACAATATCCTTGAGCTGCACTGTCAGCTGCCACACATCATCAGTTTCATCAAGCGCTTTATCCCCTATTATAAGAGGAAGCAGTCTCAAAAAGTTCCAGTTTTGGACAGCCTGCCCTGAGAGTTTTGCCCCATTAGGGTTAACTTCACAAGGCTTGGTACTGGCATCAGATCCATTGTATTTGAACTCTTTAATCCGTCTATTCAGCAGCGTGTAAGTCCACCATTTCTTGTTTTTTATGAAATACTTTATAAAAAGAGATAAATCATAAGACACAATCCCTTCAAAAAGATTATGCCCAAGACATGGGGACAAACCTGGCTGACATACATGTTTCAGGCGGTTAAAAATTGACGGGAACTTGACCCCGTCTACCTGAGGGGTATCGACTGTCAAGTGATCAACAGCAGTGTTGTGGTTGTTCACACGCCTCACTTCTCCCCATACATTGGGGTCTTCACCCTGAAACTGAGTGCGAGTTACTAGACAGTAGCGACAGAAATGTTCAGATGTGCTGAAATTTTCTGTAAATCCCCAGATACAGTGTGAGCCCAGATTGTCACCTGCAATACAGTACAATGCTCCTTTGAGAGTGGTCCCTTGTGATGTAGTAATGCCAACATCCTCTAAATCTTTCAAATCTTGAACCAACTTTGCAAATTTGTGAGATCAATAAAGGATTATCTTATCTTAAATACTTTATTCTGGCCAAATGTTTTAAAATCCCTTTCTCTGCACAGAGACACCAGCAACATGTTGTCTGTGTGTGAGCGAATATGATTTTGAAAATTTGCCACAGATAGATAAACAGCCAATATTTTGTGTTTTGACTTTGCAGAACCTAATGGGTTGACAACTTCAAAGGCGTCTTGATACAAAATAAGTTTCAGGAATGATGGGTTTTCAACAAAAAACAAATTGTTTTTGTATAGGTACCCATCAAAGCTATCTGACGGTGGCTCTTTGGGGTCCTCTCCAGAAACACAATGCAACCACAAAGCAACAAGGGACTCAAGACTCTGTTTGATTAGCGCATAATACATGAAGCGTTTAGTCCCATTCTCATCCTCTCCAAGAAACATTTTCACAGGCTCAACATAGTTTTAAATACTCATTTCTGGAATATGTGGTCCTCAATGGTCCACTGTGACATGCAGTAAATAGGTTGGATTTCTTTACAGAATCACAGACCTTGTGGATGTCCTCATCAGATAGCGATGTGTCCTGTTTGAGAAGGGATGAGAGCCTGGCCAATGTGTAAGTCTGTCCCAGGTCATGAATACTACACATTTCTTCAACGATTGCCTGTATTACTGAGGCTGGCAGCAAAAACTGACCCTGCAACTTCACGTAGAAGAGGCAAACATTTTTAAGATAAAGTTCTCAAAGTTGTCAGATACCTCTGTCTCACACTCATTGGGTGGATGAGTCTCTCTGTTAGCATCTACTGGCAATGTTTCCACTTGCTCTTGTGACTGTGTAGAATGAGTGGAACAACACAAAACTCTTTACAGTGCACCGACACATGTACAAGAGAACAGCTTATGCTTACGGGAAATATGAGAAGATAAGAGGACTTTTTGACAAAAACTTGTTCGCAACCGGTCACTGGGCATGTTACACCCTGACCTTCAGCAATGTGATTTTTGAGATGGCGCAGTAAAGATTCAGAGTTATTACATGTCCAATTGCATAGGGACAAGGCGCATTTGAAGGCAGAAATAACAGGCCTGATTTTAGGCGGGGAATAGCCATTGTGCCACCGGTAAAAATGCGCCTTTAAAGCACAATACCTTTTGAATGTGCACTTACAACCGAAACACTTAAATATTCCACGCGGTGCATTACTGTGGAACTGGCAATGAAGCACATACGGATTCAAACTTTCAAAAGATTGGCCACAGAAATTGCAAACACACATTTTACAGCATCATGGAAACGCACACAGGAATCTGTCCTTACTTCAACAATGGTAACGATGAACCGCCAAAATTGGTCACTAGCTCAACTGGGCAACAGCCAGAAAGATTTGATATAAGACAATCCACAACAACGAAAATAATTTCATATAAACGTAAAAAATTGTTATCCTTACCTTACGTAATTTCGCCGTCTCCGCCTCCTCGCTTCAACTCTCCTCCACGTTGTCGTAGCATGCACTAAGCTCAAGCCAAGGGGCCCTACACTTCAGCCTCTCAGAGAAAACGTCTAAAAATCCAAAAGGCGAGTCTGCAGCCGAGTCAGACGAAGCTTTTGCGTTTGACTAATGGCTGCACACCTCGCTCTGAGCTGAGCTGTGCCTCGACTGTGTGCGGCGCGCACACACCCACATCCGTTTCCCGCTCACTCGTACGTTTTATAAAACAGAAAAAAAAAAAAGAGAAATAAATTAATTGATTATCTGAAAACCGCGGAAAACCCGCAGACATACGGCGCGGCTGGAATTTTCAATATTGTTTACTGGTTAACAGAGCCCATGTGCTCCTGCGATGATGAGAAACCGCCCCTATTTCCCCCCTTATTGAAAAAGCAGTTTACAGAGCCTTGGATTTGCCTTCGAAATAGTGATTTTGATCAAGTCAACATTGATTACAGCAAGGCAAAAAAACGCGGACAGTTTTTTTCACCCGCGGAATGGCTTTAAAAACCGCCCAATTCCGCGGTTTAACCGCGGACCTGGCAACCCTGGACCAGTGTGGGGGATGGGGGGTTCATACCAGACTAGAGCAGTGGTTCTCAACCTTTTGGAGCCGCGACCCCCATTATAACACTTAAAGGTGTTTGTGACCCCCCGCTCTGGTCTGGAGAATTCGGAACATTATGGAGATAAGTATTTATATTTATCTAGGTTCGAGAGCCGGACCACACCTCCTATACGCCTCTTCCGCCCGCCGGCCTATTTAAGCCCCCCGACTACTAACCTCGTCCTCTCGTTCGGAGTTTCCGGCCCCACCCTCCCTCCCTTCTACTAATAATTTTTTCTGCTATTTCTACAGATAGGGGACGAGAGCCCGTGAGCTTCCCTATCTGAAGCCCCAAAACGACAACGCCAACGTTCTAAAATAAACATCTTTTCATACATCATACCTGAGGTTGTGGTTCTTGTGAGCGAAATCCTACATAATTCTTAAAAAACAAAGAAAAAAACAAATGGCTAAAATAAAATTCATCAAATTACGAACATATAATGGCACTCTGGTAAAATAGTAAACACATACAACAACAAAATATTATAATATACGTTAAAAAAAAGTATGTATATTTTATCTACATGATCTGGCGACCCCCCAAATTCGTCTCGCGTCCAGGTTGAGAACCACTGGATTAGAGGACAGTTAGCATGTATATATGCACTTGTCATTGTGTCCTTGGGCAAGACACTTCACCCACCTTGCTTCCAGCGTCTGTGTACATTGGTGTGTGAATGAGAGGGTGACTGGTTCCTTTCATGTAAAGCGCTTTGAGCGTGATGAAGGTAGAAAAGCGCTTTACAAGTTGAGACCATTTACAATTTACCACAGTATTAGTAGTGGTATCAAATCAAAACGTTTTTTTTTTTTTTTTTTTATCTGAATAGTTTTATTAGGTGTTAAAAGTATAGGCTGTGGAGTTAAAAGGCCTGAATGTAGGGGGAGCTTCTCAGACTTTGTCCAAACAAGGATTTTGGCCAAATTTGGCCCGCGGGCCCCACTTTGGGCACCCCTGCTCTACAGTGTCTTAGGGCGTTTTCACGCAGGTTCTAGTTAGGTCGACTTAAGGGACTTTCAGCCCGACAGCTGCACTTTAGGGTCAGTGTGAATCAGTGGTTTTGCTCGGGATAATTTCTCTCCTTCATTTTGAAGGACAGGGTTGAAAAAATCCGTCATGAGCAATTTTTATCCTTCATGAATTAATCTCTCATAAGTGTTTTTTGGGTTTTTTTTTAAAATAAATGTTTACATATACACAGCAAATTTTGTGACTCTGAAATAAACCCTTTTGGTGTTAATTTCAACACTTTTGAGGTCCAACTAAAAGTACTCCTTTAAAGGTGTAGGAACTGAACTCCCATGAAAACATTATTTATGCATTATTATCCTTATTTTGGAGTAGAAATTACCGCTTAAATGGAGTTTATGTTCAGTATATATAAAATATAAAGTGACTGAAATGATAGAAAAATATGCATTTTATTTAGCATTGACACTAAAACTTCGTAAAATTGAATACATTTCTGAACATTTAAAAAATATATAATTCATTGTACATTTTCTTTTGGGGTACAAATACAGTGTTTACACATAGCAAGTCAAATTTAAAGCTTAAAGGCCACTTTAAAGCACAAATACAAGATTATGAATTACTTACTGCCAACATTCTATAAAGCAGAAATGAGGGAATTTTCAGTAGCAATACATTTTCAGTAGCGAAATCTATTTCAAAAACAAATTCAACATACGGGTAAACCTTTGAGCACAAAAACTGCAGCTGAAAATGTTTGACCACTTTTTACTTATATGTTTTGCACTAATAGCTATACCCACTGAAACCCTGTGACAGAGAACAAAGCTGCTTTAGAAAAAACAACTCTCAGACACCAAATAAAAGTGTCCATTAGATCCATATGACATTTCAACATCAAAACATTTAAAATGGTGAAGCTGGTCCACTTTCATAACAACAACGTTGCTAGGACAGATTTCACTTATTTGAAAAGCATGAAAGTGTTCATCAAAAAAGCATTTACATATTTCACCAAAACTAAAAAAACTATCACAATGAAGAATGATCGAACGAATTTAGCAAAAAATGGGCGCATCTTCATCAGAACCAGAGCAAACAAAAAGTCCAACCCGGTGCTCCGACCCATAACATTTGACCCAGTTTGTACATTTCACAAAATCTTGTAAATCAGTATCGAAAGATGTAGCTACATTAGGTCCAAAATCCAGTGCATCTTGTGATCGGACCAGATTCGATGTAGTTTAAAGTCATGCATTCCCAGTGATGTGCAATGGCAAAGTGGTGTTTGTTTGCGAGCGAGATAGTGAGATTCTTAAAGTTTTTCACAGTATTCTTAAAAAATGTGTGTTTAGCTTCCATTCTCATTGTCCATACATGTATCAATGGTCCAAGTTCTCACACATCTTGGGTAATGAATCAAGAAGTGATGTTTCGGCAGAAGATTTTTAGTGGGATAAAGTTCTTTAAATAATTAGTGATGCTCAATGAGAAGATGCTTCAAATACACAGTCATTCCTTCTGTGATTTTGTATGAAAAGACAATGTTCAAATTATTTAAACACAAAAGCAAAAGGTGCCAGTGCATGTCATCCTGAGGAATGAAGTCACCAAATATTAAAGGAATGTTTTTTAGTAAGCACAAAGTTTGTGAGGCATTCAATTCAATTCCATGACCGCTGCAATCAAGGTTAATGTTAGTTGGTTTGTTTTTGCTTTCCATGTATCCATAATTAAAGGCATACATTCTGTTCAATAATCTTTCTTTAGGGAGAAAATGTGCACTCAAATGACCCAGAAGTAGCTTAATTTCAAATTGACCCACTCTCTCCAAAATGTCATGCATTATGTCAACACTGTAGTTTTCTGCTGTATTATAATACTGCAAATCATGAAGTATGCTTTTTCTTTTAATGCTAAACAAAGATGTCAATGTCATGTCATTTTCCAAACAGGCATAGCATTCTTAGCTGGGGACCTGAGCCTTAGTCTTTGGTCATCCTCTGAAAATATTTTCTGAGCTGATGTTAATTAGGCAAAATTGACAATAATATTTGGCGCTAAATGATTCCATGTAGTGTGCCACGAATTGGCAAGTCAGAAAAGTGAGCAATCACTCCTTCGGTTTCTAATGTTTTCAGATCTCTAATCAGAGGTCTCAGGATCTCATCAAGTCCATACTTTTTAGCATCTTGTGAATGAAACAAGGACACCAGATGAATATTCATTAAAGTAAAATTCACCCTTGGGGGTAAATTTCCCAAAATGAAGTATCCACAGCCTAATTTATGAATTCCCTTTTTTTAACCCCAGGGGGTTTGCACATTCAAACTCATCAAAGTACAAAGTACATTTTAAACTAATCGGACCAACGGTTTTCGAGATATTGCATTCTAAATTGATGCCTTTCAGTTTAAGGTATCATAAATGATGCCTTAAACTGAAAGGGCTATGAGACTGAAGTCACAGCCCTGCCAAAGTTCACAATGAAATGTTATTCACTGCCATCATGGATATTTGCCCAACGCTAACACTGTTTACAGACTAATGTGAACTGAAAACAATGTGAAAAGCAGACAGAATTGCTACTGGGACACTACTGGCAAATATAACCCTCTGTGACTTTTATATTAACTCCAGTATTTTATATTTTAAAGTCCAAGTTAATTTAAAATAGAGGTTAAATAACAGTTAATTCATATTACATCTTCTAAAACACTGAAAACGAATGGATAATTTCATGTTCAGGCAATGGTCAATTTGGTTATATAATACTAACTGACCAGTGACGGCTGAGTTTTACATGCAGTATACTCCATCCATCCATCCATTTTCTTCCGCTTTATCCGGGGCCGGGTCGCGGGGGCAGCAGTCTCAGCAGAGATGCCCAGACTTCCCGATCCACACACACCTCCTCCAGGCGACACCAGGCCAGCTCGGAGACATAGTCCCACCACCGTGTCCTGGGCCTTCCACGAGGCCTTGTCCCACTAGGACATGCCTGGAACACCTCCCGCGGGAGGCGACCAGGAGGCATCCGGAACAGATGCCCGAGCCACCTCAGCTGGCTCCTTTCGACGTGAAGGAGCAGCGACTCTACTCCGAGATCCTCCCGAGTAACTGAGCTCCTCACCCGATCTCGGAGGATGCGATGCGATGAAAGGGTACCTTTGCTAAAGCATGTGGCATTCTTATGGGCATTATCTATGCTGTTGATCTGAAATACCCCCCAAACCTGATGTGCACCTTTGAGACTTTTCAGCGACTATTTCTTGGACTTGATCCTTCACGTCCCAAACCTTCCCAAAGATATATTACTCTCCTTCGGAAACTGTCTTTAAGGTCCTATATCATGCAAAATCGACTTTTTGGAGCTTTTAGCCATGTTGTTTTGCTATTTCCTTATCAAAAACACCCCCAGAGTGGTTTGTGGCTTCATTCACGCAGCTCTCAGTAATCCTCCTGACCTGCTCAGTTGGGACGTCACAGTGGAACGGAAGTGCTTTACGTCTGTAATGCAATGTCTTAATTCTATGCTTACGGCCTGATTTTAATTTGTAAACCACCCTTTTCATTATTTCTGTTGTAAGAAATAAATAAAAAAATAAAGGAAAAGGAAAAAAAAAGAAATAAAAAGGATGTGCCCGAGGTGCTTCCAGGTCAGCTGTGGCCAAAACAAACACATCCCCTGAGCGTCTGAACAGACGTCATGTTTGCGCTGCAGCTGAAGATGGAGCTCGTTATAACCTATTCTGGACACACCTGTTCTTTATTCTTAACTAACGATAATGTCACGGAGAAAAAGAAGCGCGTTTGGCTACGTGGACAGGAGTATATACAGTCTATGGTTCAACCTTCCTAAAGAAGAGGCCACTCCCGTCAGAAGTTGTTTTTCTCTCCGGGATTCAGCGACTTTCACCAAAATATTGTTTTTCTGTGACTGTCTCTGATGGATGTTTGGGGAACCTTCGCCTGAATCAAAGTGGATTAACTTTTATAACCAATGCGAGTCCCATAATGTAAACAACGATGGAGCAGAGCGGTGAGTCAATCCAAACGCGGGTTAGCTTGTGAGTGTTAGCATGTGTGTGTTAGCTTGTGTGTTAGCTTGTGTGTGTTAGCTTGTGTGTTAGCATATTAGCTTGTGTGTTAGCCATTTATGAAGCTGTGTTGCAGATGTCAACTCCTTATAACTGCATTGTGAAGTAACTTCACTTATTGCTGTTTATTTATATTACGGTAAAGTTGTATGTGCGGAGAGAGGGGGCGGAGTTAACTGAATCGAAGCGTTTTTTCTTATGGGTTTGAAAAATACCTCCAGAAAACACTTATATTTATCACAAAAATGTGTGCTCCATAGTGGTAGAGGTACAATATATCATATACATGCCTATACTTAACTTTGGATTGGCTAAAATAGCATGATACAGATTCTTTAAGGAGAATATGCTCATGCAAGAAACAGGTTGATATAGTAATTATCGTGACAGCTGGATCTTTGTTTGTTGAAGTTATTGGAACTGGGATCATGGTTTGGAGGAGCGACTGAAGAGAAAATAAGGAAAGTTAAAGACTCACATTTTCAGGTAAATATTTTGAACATACTTTTCTAAAAAGTGCAATATCATTGATGCTCGTCGAGACACAGCAATTCGCTCAAGCACACAATAAATGCAGTTTGTCAAATCATACGTACGTTTGTGATCATTTATTTGTAAAATGCAACTAAAAATGCTAGAATGCAAGATAAACTGATGTTAAGCCAACTTAAAAATATTGCAAATAACAAACAAATTCAAGTTGTTAACATTTTAAAATGGGTTAAACTCAAATAAGCAAGCAACCAACTCAAACAACTAAATCAATGCAGATATTCATTAAGTATGTATCAGTTAATAAAAGGTTTTACTGTTGAGAAAATCAAGTTAGCTCAAATTGAAAGAAGTAATCAGTTAAAGACAATTTCAATTCAGTTGATACGTAAACGTAACGTAAAAAGACCAATGGAGAGGGTTGCCTCAATTTTTCTCGTTGGGTTAAGTCATTACTTTTTAGATTGTAGATAGATAGACAGAGACAGACAGACAGAGATAGATAGAGAGAGAGAGAGATAGATATAGATATAGAGAGAGATAGTGATAGACAGACAGACAGATAGACTGACAGATAGACAGACAGATTAGCTAAACACAGGTAACAACTGCAAAGTGGGTGGGGCAGAATAAAGTCAATAGAGCTCCACAGTCCCGCCTCCTCTACGGTCTGGAAGTAAAATCCCCCTTTGCTTTGTGACCGTATTGATTTTGAATAAAGTCTTTAACTCTGTAACTGTGTCAGCTTGGGCTGAATCTAGCTGTGTGGTTCTAAAGCGACCGCAAAGTCAGATACAGGTGAAAAAAGCACGTATGAGATTGATCTAGTTTAACTGCGAGCCTTTGTCCTAGAACTATATTACCCAGGATGCTCGGGAGTCCCATGATCTACTACGAGGCTTTTGATTGGTGGAGCTTCACGTGTTTATTTATTGTAATGTAGACGACATATTATAAACAATGTATTAAAACATAATGCAGGCAGATAGTTGATGTTTTATCCATATCTATCACTGAAAGTAAGAAAAACGTCAAAAAAATGTTCCCAACGATCCAATTAAATGAACCACCATCATTTTAATTCCCATTAGCAGGATTCAGATTGTTTAATAGTGAAATAATATAGAACTTTTGTCTGCAAAGTAAAAGAAACTGGCCGTGTTTGCTGAAAACCTGGTTGCCTTGACCAGCGGGCGCGATGTCGCAATGGTTCTTGGGATACGGAGTTTCTATAGTCAGGAAGTGAATGATGTCACAGCCTTGTACCTTTGCCTTTTCTTCAACATGTCGTCTTCTTTTTGAACAGAAATGAAACACTTTATGGTCACGAATTGCTACATAGCTGATTAGCTTTTGCGGTGACGTTAAACTCTTATTATTCTAATATTTGAACTTTTAGAAAATCGACGGCCGTGTAGACAGGGATTTTTTGCTTCCGGACCGGAGCAACAAGACCGCAAGGGGCGGGACTGTGGAGCTCTATAGCCGCCGCACTGGAAGTGTAGTGAGGATGCAAGGTGGTTGTGCTGCAAAAATGTGAGGACCGGCAAAAAAGTTACACAAACTTGGTTAAAACACGACAAAAATGTGACCAAAAAGTTACAAAAACCCAACAAGAAATTTACAACAACGTGATGAATACACAACAAGAACGCAATAAAAACATGACAAAAAGAGATGAAAACATGCTTCAAAAATGTGACAACAACGTGGCGCCAATGTGTCAAAAAGGTTCTGATCACTTTGCAGGTCTTAATTTTGAGGCATTACACCTGGGGCTGGGCGATATGGCCAAAAAACAAAAAAATGTTTTACTCAGTTTGGACAATTACGATTTTGATGGAGTTGAACTTAAAAGGTCTCCTGATTCTTTTATTACATTCATTATGTCTTATTGAGTAACAAATTTTAGTTTTTTGGTTTCTTTTTGAAAGACACTAGTTCACTGTTCAAATACCTAACGCTTTTCGGCGGATACGGAACTACTTCCGTCTTCGTCAGAGGCGTCTCCTCTGAAACACGCAAGGTATTTGAACAGCTTTGTTTGTTTTTGCCCAGTGTCTTTCAAAAAGAAACCAAAAAACTAGGTCTCGTGATATTTCATGATGAAGAAAACTGCTCCGTCCTCATTTATATTTAGGTTAATATAGAGCCTACAATTAGGCCCATTTCAAATTATTATTATTATTGTTATTATCGTCAGGGCGACGTGAAAACAGGAAGTGACCTCCCTCTCTCCTGGTGCAGCTGAATTGTTTGCCTTTTTCAGTGAATTGTTTGCCTTTTTCAGTGAATTGTTTGCCTTTTTCAGCAAACCACGTTGTTTTTCTGGATACTTTTGTTCGTCTTTACCGTGTTTTTGTGGAGGTTTGGTGGATTTGTTTGCTTTGAGAGTCCAAAATGGTCCTGAAGAAAGCAGCTTTTTAAAGGTGAACAAACTGCTAGCTTATCAGCTAAACCCATTTGAGATCTACAAACATCTTCTTCTGAGACACTGAACAGTGAAGAGGCACCAAGAGCCCCCACACCTGCAGCACGGAGGAGGCGTCACAAGAGGAGCTACAGGAAACAACAAAAGGGACCAACGAGGAGATGGTGATAGACTGTGGAGGGAGCTGTGCAGGAGGAAGAGGAAGGACGAGGTGGAGCTGACCAGTGCAGGACACCACGCTCTGAGACGGGGACAAGCCCAGGAGGCGGTGCACCGTTTCAGATAATCATGCGGGTGGAGTGGCTGAAGGACAACGAGATCATGGACCCGGCCGAGGACAGGAACTTCTACATCACCGTGGACACAACCTGATCATCAAGCAGGCGCGTCTGTCCCACATGGCCAACTACACCTGTGTGGCCAAGAACATCGTGGCCAAACGCAAGAGCTCCACCGCCGTAGTCATCGTCTACGGATTTCCCATCAACCAGTGCTCCTCCTGTGACCAATGATCTTTCACCAAAGAAAAAAAAAAAGAGTGGTGCCATTGAATGGTGCTGCTGCCGGATGCTCTCTCATCGAATGCAATTTCTCCATCTGTGAGATCAATAAAGTATCATCTTATCTTATCTCTTATCTTATTATTATTATTATTATTGTTATTATTATTATTATTATTATTACTATTATTATTATTAGTATTAGTATTAGTAGTAGTAGTAGTAGTAGTAGTAGTAGTTGTAGTAGTAGTAGTAGTATTTATTTCTGTTTTAAATATTCCTTGTGTGCTCTCAAAAGTAAAACTTCTCATCCCCTTGAGCTCTGCTGTGCTTGAGTCTCCATGGACACTCAAGGGGAAAGGGGCGGAGTTATAAAAATATATGCTCGTAAAGTGTATGAAAGGAAAAGGTGAAATGATTGTGTATTAATACTTCAGATTCCTGGTGAAAGTCTTCGTTTCCATTCTGCAGAGGGTGATACATTTCCCCCAAGAAGATGCCCTGGAACAGGTGGGATCTGGCTTCGCCCGACTCGCTGGTCACGAGGCCTTCCAGGGCGCCGTCGGTGCCATTGACGGCTCCCACATCCGTGTTGTCCCCCCTGCAGAGCCACAAAAAAGATTCTATATAAACAGGAAACAGTTTCCATCCCTGGTCCTGCAGGGAGTGAGTGATGCTGAGGGTCGCTTCATTGACATTTTTGTGGGCAACGTGGGCTCTGTCCACGATGCTTTAGTTCTCCGGAGGTCACCCTTATTAAAGAAGGCTCTGTACCCACCCCAGGGATTCTTTCTGTTAGGTGATGGGGAGTACCCGTGTCCGCAGCACCCCATCACCATTATGACACCGCACCACCAGCCTTTGGCCAGTAAGACACCTAATCCCTGCAACAATAACAAATGTACATAATGTAATTCTGTGTTTGGAACAGGTGAAATGGAAGCACGATACAACCGCCCCCACGCCAGGGGTCGCAACATTGTAAAGCGCACTTTTGGGGCACTCAAAACGCGATGGCGCTCCATTTTTCTACGTGCCCTTGAGGTCAGCCCTCGGTTCGCTCCGAAGGTGATTGCTGCCTGCTGCCTCCTCCAGAACATCTGTGTGGAGGCAGGAGACGTCCTGGAGGAGGAGTTAGAAGAGCAGGAAGAGGAGCAGGAGGGAGGAGATGGAGGCAGAGACGGAGCAGAGGACGTCTCTGAGAACGTTCCTGTGGCTGACGGAGAGCTCTCCGGAGTTGGGCTGCGAGCTGGACTTGTCGCCCGGGTCTCTGCACCACAAGAGTTGGCAGTATTTAAGATGGATAGATGTAGTCGTGTTCAATCAGACATAAAATGTGAATATTTTTGTGTACATTTGTAATCAAATCTTCATATGTAAATAGTTTTCTTTTTTTTTGTTAGTTTTGTTTCATAGCTTCATTATTGCTAGTTGTAAATATATTTTTTGTGTGTGTGTCATAAAAATATAATTAAATGTCAATCATTGTAAACATCCATTTTCTTCCACATCACATTGCACCAGCCCCTTATGGCTCCTCCTGCAGGCGGTGGGTCCACAGAAGGACGGCCTCATGGTTCTAACCGGGCCTGTTGGTCTCTCATAAGGAGCTTCTGAACCGCTCTTTGTCTGACCCGTCACCTAGAACCAGTTTGTCCTGGGAGACCCTACAGGGGCACGAAGCCCCCGACAACAGAGCCCCAGGATCATTCAGGTGCTCAAACCCCTCCACCAGGTTAAGGTGGCGGCTCCAGGAGGGGAACATGGCGTTGCAGTTAAAGTCGAGGAGTTGTAGCATTGCAAGTTTGTGCACACTGGTTTCCGCTCCTGTAAAAACAGCCTGCACAATAGGGTGAACAGGTCTAACAATGGGAAACTACACTATGCAGTTGTGTCCACTCATACATGTCGAACCCGAACTACATTCAAAATGAATGACACTTCTTTTTGTTCACTAATGTTTATTTAAAATGTATCTACTAATTTTCCAAAAAGGTTCAGATATTTATCTGCCCTTTCAGCAGCTCTCTCCCTCTGTTCTTCTCTGGCAACCATCTCCTTCTCTCTTTGTTCCTCTCTCTCAGCCTGTTCTTTCAAAAAATCCAGCAAATCCTGCCCTCCACCTCTCTTTCTTCCTGTCTGACGCCTGTGGTCCTCAACGCCTGTCTGCTCCTCTCTGCCCTCAGTGGGAGCAGAGGCCAGTGTCACCACCCCACCGAATGTGGCAGACATGCTGGATGCCACGACAACGGGGGGATTTATGGAGTGCTGCCCCCGAAGCGCAGCATCCAGCATATCATACCACACCCAGGTGGCCTCTGACACTCAGGAAAATGTATTCACAAATAGCTCATCCATTTTTGTCTCTATACAAATAGGTGAATGAACTGGGCTTCATTGGAGGTCCTCCAGGTGATCAGGGCTCGCGTTTCCTCCACTGTCCCTGAATAAAGGTTAAATGTTATTCATGTGTTATTTCACCATAAACAAGAATAGTGACAAATTAGGCGCCCAACAAAGAACGCTAGGCTCTGATGCAAGTATAATTTCACTACTTTCCAACTTACATGTGTGGGTTTTGTCCTCCGCCATGTTGAGTTCTGTTTCTTTCCTGGATGAAATTAAAAAGTTTTCCTTTAATTACAGATAATGTTTATTCATAATACGTTTGCAGAAAGATGTGAAGATTTATGAGGATGATCAGTCGAGTGTTTACTAATTTGTCATGAAACTACACTATTGTGAGCATCTTACGTCAGATATTAGCTAAACTATCACCGGTCTACAGTCACTAACAAACATTTCTTCTTTTCACGAGTTTAAGGCGAGACACTGGAGGTGAATAGGGAAAAAATGTATATTTACAGATATCAATTTGAAACTGTTGCTGTCGATCACTGACATAAATGTGAGAAAAAAATACATGGCAAGTTTTCTATCTTTTCATATAAGAACAAGGTGTTTCATGCCTAAAAATGCCACAAATTTCCCATCTTTTCGGCGACGAAATCTGAATAATGGATAGAGCTACATTCAAATTTATGGTTTCATTTTATTGGTAAATGAGTTACCAAGACTTTCTCAGAGGGGATTTAGGATTTCTTGTTTAGTTTTAAAATAAGCTGTTTTTTAGTGAAAAAATATGTAAAAATGTAACTTTCGCCTCATTTTTTGACATTCAAAACTCAATAAATGGGGCTTAATGGATTAAATAATAAAAAATCCCTCTGAAAAAATCTTCCAAATAGTGTTCAGTCCAAGGCTGGAAAATGTGAAGTCTTTAGGTCCGACTGACGTGGACATAGTGTCGCCACAATGACAGAAAAAATGTGTTTTGAGAAAAAGGCCCTTGAAATTGCGTTCTCCCATATAAGTCTATGGGAGAACATTGAATCAGCGCAATATTTAAACATGTTATTGTGAAGATTAGGCGTATTTTCTGTTTCCGGGTGAAAGCTTATATGTTCAGAGACCAATTTGGCCCAAAACCTGAAAACTGAAAAAATTGAGTTTTGCCTGTAGTGTCTCCCCTTAATTACAATCGAGCCGGAGAAAAACAGCGGAGCTTCGTAGAACTGTAGCCGAGTTAGAGCTCACTCTGCTCGGCTACAGCTCACAGCGCGGGCCGCTAACTTTCCTAAAGATGCTACATCGTACATTTACTTGGGATTCAACCGATAAACAGACAATTGGGTTTGCTTGACAAGTGGACGTTTCTCGCCCGAAATCGCCTCAGAAGTGAATTTTAGTCGAGAAAAAGAATAAAGGCAACATTAAACTTACCGCATTCACTTTTGCCGCTGCTGCCCTGTTGCTGCCGCAATGCCTTCTGGGATACGTCGGTCTCCGAGAACGCAGCGAGTCTGCTCTGATGCAGACTCGGTAAAGGGGGCGGGGCGAGAACAACAGTACTCGGGCCGGCTCCGATGACGTTTCACAAGCACGGACAAGAACGCATATTGAGAAACGGCCACAGTAGCAATTTGAGTACTTTGGTAACCATGGTTACTGAGGGCTCACAGCATTTTCCCACGATAGTTCCATTATCTTTGGTGCGTTTCACAAGTGCCTTTTTAAAAATAATGAAATAGATCAAATTTGTAATTCTCATGGTGTGATTTTGTCTGTGTAGTATGTGTGTGTGTGTGTGTGTGTGTGTGTGTGTGTGTGTGTGTGTGTGTGTGTGTGTGTGTGTGTGTGTGTGTGTGTGTGTGTGTGTATGTATGTATGTATGTAAGTAAGTATGTATGTATGTTTGTATGTATTAGAGATGTGCGGGTCGTCTTTATTTCTGACCCGCACCAACCCGACACGCTGTAATTTAAATCCGACCCATCCGACCCGGAAAAAAGCCTCTCAGCTTTCTACCTGACGCTACGAAGTTGCCCTCCTCAGGTCAGTAAGATGCTGTGTCTTTGATTTTAGTTCTACCTTGCTTCTTGTTGATGCATTACTTTCATCACATGTGCTTGTCATCATGTGCTCGGGCACGGCTATTGTGACGCATTTGTAGTGGTGATCAAAGTCATACAGAAGCGATTGTCCAGCTGACATCTAAACATAACATGCTATGGCACGTTTACCCCTAAAACTAAACATTCAACTAAACACAC
Organism: Gobius niger; assembly: GCF_951799975.1. Lineage (NCBI taxonomy): Eukaryota > Metazoa > Chordata > Actinopteri > Gobiiformes > Gobiidae > Gobius > Gobius niger. The sequence continues at coordinate 2,728,163 of NC_136873.1, read as the reverse complement.
TCGACTTTTGTGGCATTTATGGATAAGAATGCACTGTATGTAGTAAGCCAACAATACAAGGACAAAACCAAAAAAGTGCGCTTTGTAACCCGACCGAATCCGCGGGCACCGCGGGTTGACCGCGGGTTTCAGGTCGACCCGCGCATCTCTAGTATGTATGTATGTACCGTAAATTCTCTAATACTGGCCTGTATTCCATCAGAGGCCGGGTCTCTGACAGAGGCCGGGTTTGCGGCTGGCGGAGGCAAATTAAAGCCGGTCTCTAAAACAGGCCGGGGCTTTTATTAGAAACTATAGCAGTAGAAATATTCCCCATGTTAGGAATTTGTCTCATACTGGTGTAAATGAAAACTCACGTGTAGGAAGTAAACAAACGGGAACCCGGGCCGAGGGGGACGCTGTGGAGGAGCTGATCCGAGCGTAACTTTGACACAGATTTAGCCACTTTTCAAGCCTCCTGTGACTATATTTGGAAACAGGGCAACAAATGTTGTGTGACCCTCCAGGGCAGGGCTGGCTAACTAGTCAGAGACCAAGAGCCGAAATTTTCAACCTTGATCCTGTGAAGAGCCACAAAGACACCGACCATTAGTGAGATCCCGGGGCGGTAGTTTATTGTGATTAAATAGAATGTGACCGTTATATTTCATCACAATAAACTATAACTTTATGCCTCGCCTTTTTCTTTGTTTGTTCAATAATTGTGTTAGATTTAATGGTTTTACTTCTCACCATGATTGAAATACATGTATATTAACTGACATTTTGTGCTGTTCTGCTCTGACTGAGACAGAATTATTTTTTTTAAACTTTTTTTTAATGCTGGGGTGTGTTTGTATGTGGGGCCCTGCTCACTGAGCCCCCTTCTCTGATTCGCCCCTGGCCTGTGCGCTCAGTGCCTGCAGCTTCGTTCTGACTGGACTGTGCATAGAACACACTCTAGGCTGCACAAAGTTCATAAACTTTAACCAGGAGCCTCTGGAGGATCTGAGATTCTCTTTTATGTTGCATCTGTTACAGTTACTGTCACATGTGAAAGAAAAGTCAATGACTTTGCGTATTTCAGCGTTACGATGTCGCGCTCCACATCATATGCTTCAAAAGAGCTCCGCTTTTTGCCATTTCCTAATTTAGATCTTTTTCTGTGAACATGAGGCCAAATTTCATCAAATAAAGATCAGCTGATCAGGAACCTGAAAAGCACAGAAGCTGATCCCAGAGCCCCGATCTGCCTGCCTGTTGTTTAATCGACATCCTGCTGCACGGGCACCTTTTACACGCCGCCTCGAAAAGGAGAGAGACGACTCTCATTCATGTGTTTAGAGATGGAAACTAATAGATTGACTATGGTTGGATTTTTGGTCAAGATTCATAAAGACTGTTGCAGTTTATCAATTATTTTGCAAAGAGCTGCATTGTATTAAATATCACCAGTCATTCAAAGAGCCGCACTCTGATTGGTCAAGAGCCGCATGCGGCTCGAGAGCTGCGTGTTCACCACCCCTGCTCCAGGGTTTTAGTAAAGTCACCATTGCGTCTTCAAAGCACGTCCAGCTGCTCCGTGTGCAGGTCAGTTCCACGCCTCAAAATAACTCTAAAATAATCCGGTCCGCGGTAAAAACGAAACAGAAACCTGCAGTGACATTGATGTCAATGTTCCGCTAACAGCAACGAAACACTTCCTGTTGTCCCGACAAAATAAAAGGCGTATGTTCCAGCCGCTGGGAGAGGGTTTGAAATGTTCATTAATAAATGAACCTAATATTTTAGGTGCAAATGGACACAAGTCTCGTTTTTCTTCATTTTCCTGGTCGTCCGCTTTGCTCAAATAGAAATAAAGGCCTGTCTCTAATTGTGGCCTGGTTCCAATAAAGGCCTGGTCCTAGATGCCCTTGAGTAAATAAAGGCCCCGGCCTATATTAGAGCATTTAATATAGTATGTTGCAAAAGCAGGACATTGAATCAGCCAGACACACACACGCACACACACATACACACACACACACACATGCACACACGCACACACACACACACGCTCACACACACACACACACACACACACACACACACACACACACACACACACACACACACACACACACACACACACACACACACACACACACACACACACACACAGGAGGGGAGGGGAGGGGGAAGAGGAGAACAGACAGGGATCATGACAGTACCCCCCGTCCTCAACGGGAGCCTCCAGGCGACCCCCGATGGAAATCGCGAATGAGAGACCCAATAACGCTCCTCAGGACAGGACAGCCCCTATCCCAGTATCTGAGGCGTTCACTTCTACAACAATTTGCCGTGAAGAATCTGGATGAGCAAGAATTGGAGAAGAAGAAAAAAGTTCCTTTAACCCTTGGAAAGCATGTTTAACCTCTTTCGTCCATTCAAAGGGTACCTTAGGGGAGGTCAGATGAGTCAGAGGTGTTGCAATCACGGATAAAGCAACGATAAAAGTAAGCAAAACCTAGGAAACGCTGGAGCTGTTTAACGTTACCAGGCGTTGGCCACTCTTCAACGGCACGGATCTTCTCGGGATAAGACCTAACTTGCCCACTCTCCACAATAAAACCGAGAAAGCTCCACCGAGCGGTAGGGGGCATGACCAGTCTGTTGGACGTGTTGGGACCGTCAGACTGGTCACGCCTCGGAAGTTAGAGCAGCTGATTAGTGACACATCACCACACGCTGGTGATAGACAATTAAATTCCCTGATGACACCGTGATTGTGATCCTCCTGTATGCAGGTCGCTGCCCTTCCTCATACTACGCAGAGATAAACTCCTTCATCTCCTGGTGTGAGGACCACCACCAGTCACTGAATGCAGTCAAAACAAAGGAGGTCATTTTTGATCCTAGAGCTACACAAAAACATGACCCGGTGGTGATTGGAGGCAAACAAATCCAGCAGGTCAAATCTTTCAAGTATCTCGGTGTACATATTAATGATATGTTCAAATGGGATGTGCACATCAACTGCGTTTCCATCAAACAAAATGCGAATCTTTTCAAAATGCGCTAAAGCAAAGCGTATAACAGATGCGAATTTTACGTTTTTCCATCAAGCTGTTCTAGCGAATAACGGCACTGTTGTAACCATCATTGGGCCATACGTGGGTCCGGTACAAACGCATGGTCGCCCTCCTGACCCAACGAGGAAACGTATTGCCATCGCGTTGTACAAGTTGGCCTCCTGCGCAGAATACCGGATCATCGGTGAGACTTTTGGGGCCAGATCTTGTGGCGGCGCACGGGGCGACGCAGGCTCTTGGTGAATTATTTTCTGAATGGCGGCGCTATATGTGCCATTCCCCTCCGCCACCTGTGAGGGGGCGTCACAAGAGGAGGTGACTGCACTGATGGAAACACGGCTGACATTCACTTCCTGGTTTACATTGCGCTGTCTTGCGTTCTTTCTTAAGCTTTAGGCTCTCACAGGTCAAACTAAAATCTTTATTTACCCCATCGTCTCGAGAGAAAAAGAGCTACAGCGTCCGCTGTGGCGCGGATCGGCCCGCGCTTGGCGTGAACGCGAAGCAAAACAAAAGCACATGTTCACCCCACACAACCACTCTCCTGGACGCGGAGTCGATCTGGTTGGAGGAAAATGTGTGTCTCCACCCACTTAAATGCGCTAAGTCTGGAGTAGCAAGATCACAAAGTGCGCTCCTACTGAGTGCAAAATGTCACGCTATCGTCTCCGTTTTGATGTGCAAGATCGGGCCCTTGGTGTCAGCAACACCACCGTCCATCGATGTGTCTACGCTGTTTGCAAGGCCATACAGCAAACAATGCTTACGAATTTCATCAAGCTGCCAGATGTTGCGGAGGCAAGAGAAATTGCGCACCGAAACGCACAGGCGCACGTTGTCCCACAAGTGTATGGCTCAATTGATGGGACCCACATCCCAGTTCTGCCCCCCTCAAATGGATACAGAGACTACGTAAACCGTAAAGGATGGCCCTCCATCGTCCTCCAGGCGCTGGTGGATGATACGTATCAAATAAGGGACATTTGTGTTGGAACTCCTGGCAGTGCACACGATGCGGCTGTGTTCATAACTTCAAATATGTACAGGTAGGCTTGTTTTAAAATGATGAAATCATTGCAAACGTCATATTTCGTTAAAGTAAAAAAAAAATCATTATGTTATTAATGTATAGCTGTAGCGCCAGCTGCATTAAAAGCTATAGCCTACAATAAATTTGACAATAGGACTCATTTTTCATCAGATTTCCAGAGCGACATCCCCAGGACAACATGGATGTGAACAAGAGGCTTTTAACGCGCACCTCAGTGCCTTAAGGGTTAGGGTAGAACACGCATTTGGGCACCTTAAGGCGAGGTGGCGCATACTGGCAAAACGTTCTGATGTGCACCACTCTTTCATGCCAACTGTGGTAGCCGCTTGCTGCGTCTTGCACAATATGTGTGAGAAAGAAAAACAGCCACGTCCACCAGCCGACCAAGATGCTCCTGATGTTCAACCTCTGGCTGATCAGCACCACCATGAGCCGCCCAATGTCAGAGCACATGAAATCAGGGCTGCTCTTGGCGCTATGTGTCCGCCAGCTTGGAGTCCTCCTGTTTTTTTATATTTAGTAGTTGTAGCAGTTGATACAGAAGTACATTGTAACATTTTTTATATGGAATATAAGAATGAGCCCTTTTTTCATTTAAACGTCTTTATTCAATTATAATTTCAATAATTAACACTGCACACACATTTGTTATTTTACACAATTATATTACACAATATTTAGCGTAATCATTAATAAAGTGAATAGATTGTTGGACAATGGATTTTGTATTTACTTTCTTGTAAATTAAAATACGATTGGGGGAAAACATTGCTTTGATTGTGGGTTGAAGCGGTGACATGGTTGGGGTGTGGAAGGAGAGGGCCAAAAATGATCAGGTGCCCTGTTTGCCGGCGGATTAGCCATGGTCTCCATCGCACGGGCCTGCCTTTCTGCAGCGGTTGCACAGCGCTTGAAACACTCCATTGCTTTTCCCAGGACAGAGGCGATATTATCAATGTTTTCTTTGTCCTTTTCTGCCTGCTCCTGCTGCTGCCGTAGAATCGCCTCAAATAACGGCTGGATCTCTCCACCACGCCTGGAGTTTGAGGAGCGGGACCAGAAACTCCGTGTAGTACTACCACTTGATACTGGTGTGGGGGACTCGACTGGAGGATCGCCTCCAGCCGCTGAAACATCCAATTCTGTTTAAACAAATATTATTAATCGGCATGTTTCTTTTTTTTTTTTTTTTTAAATACGCTAAAGGCTAAACAAGATACCTTCTGATTCGGCACTTTCTGAGTCTGGCATGTCTTCACCATCTCCATTTATATCTGAACGCACAAACATGGATTCGATTAGTGAGGTAAAAAATATCTTTGCAAGTAGCTAACGTAATAAAATGGAAAAATAGATCTAACAAGTTCAACAAATTAAATTAATTAATTAATTAATTCTGTCTGGGCGCTGATCCCCGGGTGTGCTGATGCACAAACGGAGCTTGGAGATGGACTCCGAAAAACTCGATTATCAGGCAAACCTTTAAGTTGGACAATGGGAGGAAGTGAGTGTCTCACCTGTCCTACCCAAGCCCCGGGCTTCCAATATGGCCGCCTGTTGATTTCAATGGCCTGTGCTCATTGGCGCAGCGAGCCAGAAAAAATTCTTACTTCCGCGTTAGTTCCTGGTCCATTGGGCCCAGAGAAAATTTTAACGGCTATTATATGCTTGTATAATTTATATTATTCATCGTTACGCCCATATTAGTGGTCATTTATAATTTCAATTAAAAAACACAATGAAAGGCGGATGTTTATTGCAGCTCCCCATGATTCTCAGCGCGACGAGAACGCGCACCGCAGCTATGGACCGCGGCAGCAGGAGAGTGCGGCAGGGTTATACGCTGAGCAGGTCCAGATCGCTCAGCCTCGCCATTGATGCAATTAAAGATCTGTTCTTCACTTTTTGAACTGTTTTTCCTACGGTTAAAAGATTCATTTCACTTGTACAATTGACTATATATCAAGTCATTTCTGTAGTGCTTTGATCAAATGTGCGACTATCAGGAATCCTTTCAGTGCCTATTGGTGTGACATCATTATTAGGATTATGACTATCTATCGGAGTTTTATATAAAAACATTTGAATAGGTGTCCACATAAGGTAAAATACCCTGTCATTCTAAATGCTAATGTCATACGGTTTGTTTTGCGTTTGGACAATTTTGTTACTTAATAAATATTGCGTTTTGTGTCTTTCTTGTGATACTGTGATGTTACAGACTTTTCTTTTATACACTTAAATCAATTGAATGTACACGGGCACATCTATATTTTAGGAAGGTTTTGTAGCTAAGAGTTTGTCTTTATAACAAATAAGATACGAACACGGTTGTGTGGATATAACCTGCAAAAGTGATGTATCACATTTTCACATTAAAACAACAATGAAAAAAATATAAAAGACAAACGATCACATATGATGTTCAAGTCTATACTTACGAAATCCATTAATCCACTATATTCACAAACCACATGTGTAGATGAAGAATTTGAACCCAATAACTGGAAAGATTAACCTAATGTACATAGGAAAAGTTTATTTAATAACAATTACTCAAGAAAAAAAGTAGAGGGGGGGCAAAAACATATTTGGGGAAAATGTATCTTACAAATTACAATTGACTATTAACAATTCTTTTGATTGCCAATGTCCGGAACAGCAAGAACTATTTACAATGTGAACTATTTACAGTGTGATGAGGGAACACATGCGCGCACTCAACATCCAAAAAAAAAAAAAAAAAAAAGATCCTGCTACAAAGAATGTTCCCCAACATATTTGCAGAGTATAGGCCTACAACACTATGCACTAAAAAAACACAATCACCGGGTATTGTCCTGATTGTCAATTATTTTGATTTTAGACCCGGTGACAGTATTTTTCCAGTGCGTTGGCAAAGTCTTTTAAAAAAATGTCATTTCCCAAATCGGTGAAATGAACCTGGTCTCTCAAAAATAGATCAGGGCAGTCAAACTTTATAGCAGGATGTTCAATCATGCAACCACCAATACTTACAAATACCCTCATCACATTATTTATGAATTTTTTGGCCCGGTTGATCCGCCCCGACCTGGCGTTCCTCCACAGGCGTCGATCTGTCAGGGTGGAGAAGACGATCACCATCTCCGGATACTGCCCGTGGAGGTCCATCAGGTCCCGCTTCATCGCTGCGATAATGTCCACGCTCTTGGTGACTCCAAGGTCATTGCTGCCGCAGCAGATGAGCAGGACAGCCGGGGCGGATTGGCGTTGGAGGGTCCGGCGGAGAAAGTGGACCACGCCGTCCCACTTTAGGCCTCCAAATCCAAACCATCGGATTTGGGCAGCCAGACCCAGATTTGCGCCTGGAGTCTGCGCTGCCCTGTCACGGCCTCGGCGGACGTAACTGTCCCCGACAATCCAAATAGTGGGTTCTATAATGCAGTACACAGTATAAATCTTAGATATTGCAAAGCATATTCAGAGGTTTATAAGAGCATTGATATGTTTACCATGCAAGGGACAGTCATGTGGAGCAGCTGGAGGACTCATGTCTTTCCTAATATCTAAAATAAATTAAAAAAAAAGTTAAGACTTGGTGACTGCAGAATATAGAATTGTACAAATCAACATCCATAAATAAACAGTATAACATACCTTTCAGTAGTGTCGTGGGAATGGGGACTGTGCACTGTCTTAATGTAGGACTAATGTAGGCAAATGTATCAAAATTTGATGACTATGGGGGCGTGCCATGATCCATCAAAATTGATGGACGGTGGGGGATGGGAATTTGACAGTGACAGTATAAAAGCTGTCAAAACCTTCCCACGCTATGACCTTTTGGCCTGTTGCAAGTGCAAAACGCAAAGATGCCTTCTTGCTCTGCCATCAACTGCACCAATCGAACGGATCATGGGAGGATTCCACTTTATAGGTAAGATTAGGCTATCTGTTCATTAAATAAGGTGTTTTGTAATAGAGTATAGCTTCAGACATTCATTGAGTCTTGCCAAGGAACTTGCTTATTTTGAAAAACTATGCGCCATTTTTAAACCACTGCACGCATTGCAAAGAAAACGCAGAGTACATTGATACTACATTTTACAATTGTGACATGATTTTAAAAGATTTATTTCTTGATCCCACATATCTAAAGTGTAATGATAGCAGGACTTTCTCTTTCCAAATGCGCTTTAATATTAATCTTAATTACATAGTTATGTGAAAATGTGCCCAGCTAAAGGAGTCACAAAGCACTTTTCTTTCACAAACCAACATTTTTGTTTTTTCAGTTTTAGTGTGACTTGATGCTGGTTTGAAAGGAAAAAAGTACATATATTCACATTTTGATTTCACAATGCCAAATAATTACACTAAACACCCAACCTGTCTTAAACCATTAATCATATTGCAATACCCATCCAATACATATACATGTGTAAAAGAATGCTTTGTTTTTATTCAGACAAACTCTGGTTAATAATATGTATATGTAATAACATAGACAATCACTTATGAGTAAACTATCACCACTGAGTATGGAGTGAATGAATGATGCATTGCACACAATTGTAAAGTTACTTTTAGCATCTGGAGAAGTGCTAAATAAGACAAATGCTATACACTGCATGGCAACTCAAACTTTTGATAACAATGGGGGGAAAAACGTGTTATATTGTGTGAACAAACATCATTTATAGCCCTAGGCTACTGTAAGTAATATACTGTAATGGTAAATTTAGCAATGGAGAAATAAATTACACTTGAAACAGCACAAAAACGCAATACAAATTTCTTTCTTCAATGTTTCAGGTTTCCTGTGCGTGACAAAAAGAGGAATTCACAGTGGGAGCAGAGAGTGAAGCGTAAAAACTGGGTGCCCAATAAAAACTCCAGGGTGTGTGCAGCGCATTTTGAGGAGGAGTGCTTTTACATCAAAGGTGGGAGAAAGGTACTAAAACCGTCAGCAGTTCCTACAATTTTTGACTACTTCTCAGAAGGTAGGTGTCTGACAACTCGGGCAAATCCCACGAATAATGCCAACTTTCCTGTAGCAGCTAAGGACCACACATACACAGGCTACACAGCCAACATGGGCAACATTGAACTCACTAAGGTAAGTGTTTGTGAGTTTTCAACAGATGAGGCCCACGTAAGCAACATTCATGATGCAGAACTGACAGAAGATGGAGATCTTGAGTTTGAGGATGATGAGCCACCAATGTCATGTGTTCCCAACCAAGTTGTAGGTTGCACCACTCAGGACCATTGTTATGCAGTCACAGGATCACCTAGAGCTGTTAAGCGGCGATTGGAGACTCAGTTATTTTCTGCAGAAGAAAAGGTGGGCCAATGTCGAAAAAAACTCAAGAATGAACAAGCCAAGAACCGTCGCTTGCGGACACGAGTGGACTCCCTGGTGGAAGTCATCAAAAAGCTGAAAGATAAAAGCCTCATTTCCACCGGATGTGCAAAGATGATGGAGAACTCATTCAGTACAGTGACAAAGGAAATTCTCACAAGACTGGAGAAAGGTAATAAGTCAAAAGTGTCCGAGGAATTGCGTGCTTTTGCTTTGACTCTCCACTTCTACTCTGCTAAGGCTTATGCCTATGTGCGAGAGTGTTTTGACTTGGCCTTGCCACATCCAGACACTCTCAGGAAGTGGTATAGTGGGGTCTCTTCAGATCCAGGCTTCACCGAGGCGTCTTTTATTGCTCTTCAGGCCCGTGTACAGGAGAGGCATAAGGTAGGCAAGGAAACCATTTGTGCTTTGATGCTGGATGATATGGCAATTCAAAAGCATATTGAATATAGCGCTGGGAAATTCCATGGATATGTGGACCTGGGATGTGGCATTGTGGACGACAGTCTCCCACCTGCAAGAGAGGCTCTTGTTCTGATGGCTGTTGCCATCGAGGACTCCTGGAAGATCCCAGTGGCATATTTCTTCATTGATTCGCTCACAGGTGAAGAACGTGCCAACATAGTGAGTGAATGCCTTCGCCGCCTACACAGTGTTGGGGTAAGTATAGTTTCTCTTACCTGTGATGGCCCATCATGCCATTTCTCCATGCTTAAAGCACTTGGCGCCAACTTTGATGTTCATTCAATGAGACTTTCTTTTCCTCATCCAGTGTCTGAATCGTCAGTTCATGTACTTCTGGATGTTTGCCACATGATTAAGCTGCTCAGGAATGCGCTGGCTGATGGAGGTACACTGCAAACCTCAACAGGTAAGATTCAGTGGAAGTTTCTTGTTGAGCTGAATAAGCTCCAAGAAAAAGAAGGACTCAGACTAGGGAACAAGTTGAAGATGGCACATATAAAGTGGGACAGGCAGAAGATGAAAGTAAAGCTTGCAACACAAGTTTTCAGCAGCAGTGTAGCTGATGCTCTGGAATACTGCAACAAAGACCTGCATTTGCCAGAGTTTAAAGGCTGTGAGGAAACAGTAGATTTCCTGAGGACAATGGATGCTGCCTTTGATGTTCTCAACAGCAGGAACCCTTTGGGCAAGGGATACAAGGCACCGATGAGAACGTGGAATAAAGACCGAACTGCAGCAATCTTGCAAAAAGCAGAGGCAGCTCTGCTTTCCCTCAGAGACAGCAACGGCAAACACCTGCACTCTGGAAGAAGAAGAACATGTGTTATTGGGTTCATTGCCAGTGCCAGAAGTGCTCAGAACATCTTCCATGACATAGTGGAAAAGGATAATGCCCAGTGCCGCTATCTACTGACCTACAAACTCAGCCAAGACCATCTTGAGCTTTTCTTCTCCTCTGTCAGAGCACGTGGTGGATTCAACAACAATCCCACGACCAGACAGTTCACTGCAGCCTACAAACGTCTTCTTGTCAGGCAACAGGTGAAGACTGGAACAGGCAACTGTCTCCTTCTGGACAATACAAACATCTTGGGTGTAACACCTGCGTCCATTAACACCACGCAAAGGTTCAACCTCCAACCTGTCATGGAGGCCCAGTCTGAGCATGACTACATCAACTGCCCTGATGTCGATGCAATATCTGAGTATAAAGATGCTGCAATCAACTACATTGCAGGATTTGTAGTCAGAAAAATCAAGGAAAGACATCTTTGCTCACCCTGTTCTGAGGCCTTAACATCGGACTCCTCCATCCACCCTTTCATTCAACTGAAGAATCGTGGAGGATTGCAGAAGCCATCACATGGAGTAATTGCAGTTTGTAGAGAGGCAGAGCGCTGTTTCCAGCGCATTTTAAAAGCAACCTCTGGTAAACTTCCCCAAGGACGAGGGCTGTCTGCAGCTATTGCAAATGAAGTTCTTTCTTACAGCAAGGACAAGACTTTGTTTCCAGGGCTGCACAGTCACATGTTTGATACCACTGTTGAGGACAACCATGTGCATCTTTTGGTAAAAATGACAACTTCCATATACTGCACCATTCGGCTCCATCATTTAGCTAAAAGGGAAACAGTGAAAATGACTAAAGAATTGGTTAGACGCAAATTGTCGAAGTTGGTTCACTTTCACCACCAGTAATGCACAAGTGGGTAGCGGCATTTATTGTGTTGAAGCAGTATAGGCTTATATTTTCTGAACTTGATACCAGCAGGCTCTTGTTGGATGGCTTAATTGTGTGACCTGTGAACAAAAGGTAAAATAGTTACCTTCTTGTTTTCACTGATACTTGGAGCTTGCATAAATGAAGCACAAGTGGTAGGTGAAAACATGCTGGTCAGGTTGATCCACAGTGGCGGCGCGGCTCAGTCGCAGTGGCTCAGGACCAACACCTGACACTATTTGGTTGTATGCATACGATGACAAAAAGTGACAAATGGAATATCTGATACTTGGAGCTTGCATAAACGAAGCACAAGTGGTAGGTGAAAACATGCTGGTCAGGTTGATACTTGGAGCTTGCAAAAATGAAGCACAAGTGGTAGGTGAAAACATACTGGTCAGGTTGATCCACAGTGGCAGCACACCTGACACTATTTCGTTGTATGCATACGATGACAAATAGTGAAAAAAACACTTACTTACTTTAGCAAAGTATGGCTCACCAACGTAGGGACCTTTGTCTTGAACTTGGAGCCACACTCACACTCCCAATATTACATACTTGTTATAATAACTTTTTGTGTTCCTTATGAAAAAAAAACTTTTATTTTAACATGTGGACATACCGACGCTTTACGACCACAGGACAGTCATCCCCAGGATGTGTCCTGTGGTCGAAACGCGTCGGTATGTCCACATGTTAAAATAAAAGACTTAACTGTAAGTCAGAGGGCCTCAGATCCTTTCTTTTCTGTTCTCTATGTGTTTTGTATGGTTCTATTTTACAAAATGTAAATGTGTAAAATTAAGTTCAGGAGGATGTTCCGTTGTTCAATGTTCAATGTTTAATGTATTAGCTACATCTTACCTGTGGTCCCGTCAGAGTCTGTTTTGTCCTTGTCTGGTCTTGTGTTCCCACTCGTGGCCTGCACCTTGCCGTGGTGAGTGGGCTTTAAACCAAGACTGGCCATTTTTTTGTGTAATATAAGTTGTATATATACTGTGGATGACAAAATTGTTTAAAGTTAAGAAGGTCATGCTGATAAGAACTGCAATACATTTTAATGTGACACCAATACAATGTATATTGCGTGCTACCAAGATAATGTTATTACAATGCACAATAAAATAATTAACATTAGCTACTGTAATCTTTAGGCAATGTAGGACTTAAAAATAAAATGTATTTGATTTGGTGTGAACCGGCAACTCAACATAACTGTGTGATGATTATCCTTTAAATAGCTGTTGAAGTCTAAGCAATTTCAGTTGGATCCAAGTAAGAGGATGCTCTTTGTTTAATGTTTTTGGATGTCTGCCTCCTGTTCATTTTTGTGTCTTATAAAACCATGGGGGATGGGCACCTTTAATGATGTCCAAATAACTTTATTAAGGTATACTTTATTAATTCCCGTAGAGAAATAAGTTCTCTGCATTTGACCAATCCTTAAAGTCGCTTGGGGCAACCTGTAGGAGCAGTGAACAGCCAGCGTGGGCCGGAGTTCGGGGAACCATCTCCAGATGTGAAGCCAGGCCAATGGTCAGAAACACCTGGCTGTAGGATTAACTTGTTGTACATGTTTTTAGTAAAATAAAAAAAACGTACTGTTATTTATACTTAGTCATATGCTGAGCGGGCTGCAAACAGCAGAACGAAACACTGCTCTGTCCTGGGGCTTACTGGACTATGTGCAGGAGATGGGTGACAGTGTTTTCTTATTACAGCAGTATTTGTGGCTATAAAACACTATAATACAATAAACCAATTAAACTAATAACAGTTAGTAGCCACCAGTTAGTGAAAAAAAAAAAGTTAATGTCAAGTCCCACTGCAACAGACTCCTCTTGGCAGCTTCTTCGGCAGCAGGTGACCTAGGTGCAGAAAGAATAACTGATTTCTCACCCCGATCACACTATATAATATATTTCATGGTCATAACAAAATAGGAATTATGTCTTAAATAGAAATAATCTACTGTGTTATAAGTCTAAGGTTTAAATATAAACACCAGTCTTGTTAAGGTTTCATTGGTGATGTGATGCATATCTCTGTTTTATAATTAAGATGTAATGTTGTCTTTCTTTTCTGTTCATTTTATATTGCTTTATTGAGGCTAAGACAAGACGAAGTATTGCATTAAATTCAACATATTTTGTACTGAAGAAGATAATATACCGTGCGACATAAACTTCTCCCTATATTCTGTCATTAATGTAATTCGGTAATGTAATCTTCGACGATTCTGTATTAACATTGTTCGATTTAAATAACCTTTAAAATATAAATAGACTATAGTTTCTGTTTCTGCAATTTTCACGAAGCTACATTCTATAAATAACTGTCTCCTCGAACTGCGATATTTTACCCTGCATAATTACAATTACGAACAACATACATACGCAACCAACTTACTTGCAGTTTGTTTTGAATCCCCCGTTTCTCTGTTCCAACTCTGTTTAATATTATAGATCCATGGTTCCAACTTCTCCGGTAGTGAGCAGCTGTTTCCCTTCAAGTCAACATGTGCGCGCTCACGGAAATTGAGGGCGCGCTCTGCACGTGCCCGGCTGCACTGCTGACACCACGTGCCTGTTCTGACCAATCAGCGCAGCGGAAAGCTAGAGCCTGGCTAGAGCGGAGCTTGGCTAAGTCCTTACAAAGGTATTTTTTAGGCGATACGTACATTTTGAAGGGAAAAAAAGTACATGATGTTAATGTGGATGATAATCGACAATAAATCCGACCGTTGTGAAAGTTGTAGGCGTCCTGTCAGCCAAATACGGACAGTTTTTTTTCGCACGGCCGCTCTATGGCAAAAATCCTTTCTGGGCCCAATGGGAATTTGCTGCTGCAGTACCATCGAGTGGCCGTCCGCCGACCGGCGCGCGGGGAAGGGGGGAGTGTCTTATCCAGTTATTATTATAGATCCATGGTCTTACCTGGAGAATTGCCCTATTTATGGTTTTAGCCATAAATAGAGCAATTAATCTATATCGGGATGTTTCTGCGCAAAGCACCCCGTGTCCTTTTGTCACGCGTAAATACGCAGCGAGCCCCATGCGTAAATGGCTAGCGTTAATTTAGCTCATCATGCAGCCACAATTTCATAATAATAATAATTTGATATCTATAATTTAGTTTAAACGACACATAAACAGACAAAAGCAGTTTACATTGCTAATTTGCTACATAATCGGAATACTAACCAATAAGAAAAAGAATAAAAAAAATATAATTGGAGCTATTATAAACAACGATCAAGCAGGATTTATTAAGGGAAGATTTATTGGAGACAACTTGAGACAAATACTAGACACTATACATTTTTATGAGAATTATCAGGAACCAGGATTACTGTTTATTGCTGACTTTGAAAAGGCCTTTGATAAAGTTCAATGGAAGTTCACAAGACAATATCTTGTTTTTTTTTAACTTTGGAAAAAACGTATTAACTTACTTAATACAGTGGTTTTACACTATTTATAAACATCCTGTTAGTCGAGTGATTAATAACGGTCATGTATCAGACACTTTTTAGTAAAACAAGGAGTACGCCAAGGGTGTCCTTTGTCACCATTTCTCTTGATCTTTTTTCTAGCTGTAATTCTAACTATTCAAATTAGGAACAATGTATGCTGATGATGCAACTTTTTTGTTTTTATAAAACCAACACAATCTGCTTTGAAAGGCCTAATAAAGGAACTAAATACCTTTTCAAAAATATCTCAAATTTTGGAATACTAATCAATAAGGTAGGGATGTTTAACATTTGACTGTATAGACATAAAGCTTGCCAGAGCTATTGATCACGGATGTAAGTGAGGTCACAATTGGTCGGTGGCCTAGAATCTCGTCCATCTCGTTGAAATATTTGAAGGTGATGAGTTTCTTGCCATGAGCAGCCATTTCACCTCCATGTACCGTTGCTTCAAACTTTTCCATTTGTTTCTCAAAATGGTCCACGGCTTGTCATAGCCCTTTTCAGCCATCAGTTCGCGGATTTCCTGGTAAACCTTAGCATTACGCTGCTGTTTACCATCCAGAATAGATGTGATATTTTTTTCGTGGATGATTATTAAGGAAGGTTTAAATCTCATCCTCCGTCCACACAATCCTGTCCTTAGCAGTCATGTTACCATGGAAACGACGCTAACACCAGCATCTGTTTATTCGCTTCATGACATTTGTTCGACAAACTGCGTTTCCATCTCGCAAAATACGCATCAACAGTTATGCGCACAAATCAAAAAACACCTCAAGCGAGCGGATAAACTTTTTATGCGAATTAAGAGTTTAAATGTGAAATTTGGTGTTTCCATCACTCGTAAATTATGCTTAAAGCAGTACTAAGTAACTCTTCCCCCTAGAGGCCATAAGTGCAACTGCAGGTGTCGTAGCAAGTTACGATTTTTTAACTTATTAATTGTCTTGGAGAGTAAATACTACGCTGACAGGAAAGGCGAAGGAAGAGAGGGTTACTGTGCATCCAATTATACAATGGAAATATTTTTTTTCACTCAAACTTGGCTGTAAATACTGATTAAAGTGACGTTAGCCCGCAGTTAGCTTTTCCCTTTAGCATGTTAGCTTCTTCTTCGTGATTTCATTAGTGTGTATTGCTTTCTCCGGTCCGGTGGCAGTCAAGTTGCAAACATGGTTTTCTGGCCAGAGACACCAGGGGGAGATGAAAGACCCTCCAATCATCCCATAAACACTTGTATTACCCCCACAGGGACTACGGAGAGGATTTATTAAGGTAAACACGTTACTTAGTACTGCTTTAACTTCGAAATGCGCATTTTAGGCCAGTGATGGAAACGCAGTTATTGAGCATTTGTGTTCTAAACTGTCCCAAACACTCCACTTCTTAAAGAGGCTGTGTTTTGGCAATGGAGTATTTTATTTTATATTATTTTTTTTCATTATTATTATTCTGTATTAGGAGGCCTCGGACCTATGGATTGGGCCTAGATACTGAAAGTGGTCAATTTGAACACAATGAAGAAGTGTGAGGGGGAAAAAGACAAGCTGCCTTGTGGTCAGTTCTCCTTTTGTTGGGATCAGGTTATGGGGAGGGCACACTTACCGACTGCCCAGGGGAAGTGTAAAGGACAATGGAAGACCGTAGTTTTAGAGAGAGGTGGGGTCATACTTGGTTGGTTGGTTTTCTGGTTGGAGTTGTGTGTTGGTATGTGTGGGGGGAGTGTGTGTGTGGAAAGAATTTCTGTTGGGGGGCACTACATTATCTAGATTACACTAGTTAAATGTTTATCAAATAAAAAAGCCTATTGGAATTTCTTCATTTAATTGTAATGGTTTAGCAAATATCTCTAAAAGGAATGACATTTTTACTTGGTTAAATGATCAAAGTGACATTCAAATTGTTTGTATGCAGGAAACTCACTCTAATTCAGAAAACGAGTTAAATTTTTTAATCCACGCCTTTATCACCAGTCGCCTGGATTATTGTAATGCATTGTACACTGGGCTGAACCAGACTTCCCTAGCCCGACTTCAACTTGTCCAAAATGCTGCTGCACGCCTCCTATCTGGCACTAAAAATCTGTTTACTGTAGCTTTTAATTGAGTTAAGAATCTTTTGTATTTTATCTTTTTTGCCTGTATTCCTTGTATTCTTTTTACCGATGTGCTCTTAATTTTTGCTGTTGTGTTCTGCACTTTGGTCAACTATGTTGTTTTTAAAGTGCATTATAAATAAAGTTGGATTGGATTGGAAAATGGACATCTGAATGGGGAGGAGATATATATATTAGTCACGGTCTAAAAAACAGTAGAGGTGTTATGATTTTATTTAAAAGTAATGTAGATTATACACTACACTCCGTATCTAAAGATAGATGGATTGTAATAGACATATTGATCAATAACTTGCATATTATTTTAACAAATATTTATGCCCATAATGAGGACAATCCGTTATTTTTTAGTGAAATTAATAAATATTTAGGCTCACTACAATCTAATCAGATTATAATAACTGGGGATTTTAGTACAGTCTTGGATACAAATAAGGATCGAAGTGGCCTACATCCATGCTCTGAGGGAAATGAAAGAAATGGCTGCATCATTAGATCTTGTCGATATCTGGCGTTTGCTAAATAAAGACACAATGAGGTATACATGGCGCAGAGGAAAACAGGCCAGTAGAATTGATTATTTTCCCATTCCCTTCTCATCGGTTCCTAGAGTATTAAACTGTTGTATCGGTGACTGCTTGAGATCTGATCATAGTCTGGTTACGTTACTGATTGACAATCCGCACTGTTCCAGAGGACGGGGTTATTGGAAATTCAATGTATCGCTTCTAAATGATGACTCGTTTCTTGATATTACCAGGAGATTTATCAAGGGATTTTTTGAAGATAATGAAAACTCCTCTAATCTGCATAATGTGTGGGAAGCCTTTAAATGTTCCTTGAGAGGACATGCGATCAAGATGGGATCAATTAAGAAAAAAGAAGCCTAAAACAAGAACAAGAACTTATTGATGAAAAAAGTGAGCTACCACAATTATTAGATAGATGTTACACAACTGAAACTGAAATATGAATATAAGAAAACAAGATAAATTGGAGAGTCTTTATCATGAACGGGTAAACGGAATTATTGTTAGGTCACACGCTGCTTGGATGGAGAAGGGAGAGAAGTGTACAGCACATTTTTATGGTTAAATCAAAGAAATGTTTGTTATTTAAACTATTTCAAAATAGTTTAAAAGAGTTACCACCATTCTTCAAGGATGCATTGAAAGCTTGGTTGAATTTCCAATACCACCTTCCAGATACAGTTCAAGGTATTCAGACACAGTTGCTATGGGTGAATTCAAATATTACCGTTGGAGACAAGCCATTGTTGTGGGAGGAATGTGTTTTTGTAAATGACTGGACCGGAGATTTTATTTCTTATGAAAATTTGAGAAAATCCTTTAGCATTTCGCTCGATGAGTTACAACACAACCAGCTGATTTCTGCAATTCCTAAAACTTGGAAAAGTAAATTGCTAAATTGTAGGAAGAATGAGTTAATGGTTTGTCTCCCACCAATAAGATCTGGTGTAAAAATAAATACAATAATATAGATTTGGAATGTAAATATCACAGGCACTGCACTTTTTCCACACAGAACCTGCCTGTTTTGGGAAGATGAATTTAATGATCCAATTTTGTGGAAAGATTACTTTAGAACGATTAATAGAACTACAATAGATTCATATTCCAGAATATTTCAATTTAAAATCTTTTATAAAATTACTGCAACAAAAAAAATCCCTGTTCAAATGGCAGATAGAAAAGGATCCTTGTTGTATGTTCTGTGGGGAGGAGGACCTGATGCATTTATTTTATTTTTGTTCACATGTGGCCAAGTTGTACAAATCACAATAAAAGCAAATGTTCCGCCTCCGAAAAAAAATAAAAAAATAAAAAATAGGCTGCGTCTGTTTGGTGTGAGCACAGAAATGTTGACTCACTTCTACAATGCCATTCTAGAGAGTATTATCTGGTACGGGATTGCAGCCTGGTATGGTCCTTTAACTGAAGAAGCTGACGAACACAAAAGAGTTTGCGTCCATGAAAGACACCTTTGAAAGCACTGTCCTCATCCAAGCTCAGAAAATCATTGAGAATCCATCACATTTTGTGAATGGTGAATATGTAATTCTCCCATCAGGAAGACGGTACAGAGCACACAGTTTCAAGAACAGATACAAGCTCTCATTTCTGCCCAGCTCTGTGTCTCTTTTAAACAAACTGAAGGATGAAGAGCAGGTGAGGAGGCGTCAGAACTAAGATGAACTGAACTGCTTTATTGTGATGTACTGGCTGCACTGACTAACTGAATTGTTTTATATGAATGGTTGTGTTGTATGTGTGACAAATTTCCACATGGAGGACAATAAAGTTCATCAGTCAATCAATCAATCAATCAATCAATCAATCAATCAATCAATCAATCAATCAATCAATCAAAAGACTTCTGATGACGGCCTGCAGTTGGCGGCTGAAACATATAAAGGTAAAGATTTCAACATCTCTAACCCGAGTGTCTGACAAAATGAACTCTAAAAGTGATACTGTAAACACGAGTAGAAAAATTGTCCCTCCTGACCTCAGAGAGCACAAGATGCCAGACACCGAAACAGATGAAAGTGATGCTGATTTTGAAATATTTTGTCACTTGATGGTTCTTAGTTTTTTGCATCTCAGTTGAAGCTTTAAAAAAGTGGCTGAAATGTAAACATGGCTCTGTAAACCGGTGAAAAACGGATAAACTACGAAGACAAGAGGCTGATCGTTGGACGGACTGACAGATTTGACCAAACCATGGCACAAGGACACTCGTGCATCGTGTTTTCGGACTTTTTCACGGATTATCACGTTATCACGCGGTCCGTGGCAGATGGACAGCGTGTTTCCCTTCTTCATCATCAGTTCAAAGGGCCTGACCAGTAACTTTAAGGTAAGGACATCTTTATGGATGTGTTTACAAGTCCATATAGGGTGATGAAGCTGATGTAGCCTGAGTTTGGGGAAACTGCACCGGGCTGGCGCGAGTGTTTCAATCTGTTAACTCAAGTGTTAAACCTCGCTGTCTGGACTTTAAGGGCGCGCTCACACTTGTCCATCCGAGCCGCGCCCAAGCGCTGGAAGCCCCGTCTGCGCCGTTCGTTTGTGCAGTGTGAGTGCAATCAATCCGTGCCCGAGGTTGACTCGGTTCCGGACTTTGGCCCGCTTGGAAGAGGTGAGCCACAGCTCGGCCCGGATGCTCACGCATGAGCAAACGTATAGCTGTGACGTAGTGTACGTCATTCTACTCGGAGTCCTTTTAAAAATGTCAGCGGCAAAGGTGTCGAGATGGTCAGAGGAGGAGACAGCAGCGCTGCTAGATATTTGGGCTGACAAAAATATTCAAAGTGAATTGGACAAGGTTCACAAAAACACTGTTATCTATGGGAAGATATCAGAGGAGCTCTCTGTGAGAGGGTTCAACCGGTCAGCTGCGCAATGTCGCAAAGAGGTAAACAAGCTCCGTGCCTATTACTTGAAGATACGCGACGCGCTGGCCAGGTCTGGGACTTCTTCAGAGGAAAAGGACAAGTTTAATGGCTCAATGCCACAGGCTGATGCCTCAATGCCACAGTGATTAAGACAAAGGAATCCCCTACAAAGTATTGAAGACTGACGTATCATTTTTAAAGTTTTTATTTCTTTATTTTCTGCAAAAACTGAGAAGTAAATGGTGATTACTTCACAGTATTGTTTTTTGGAAATCCTGTTTTCGTGGGTTTTGCGAGCTGGAAGCCTAATTTATGAACAAATAAACAACTAAATACTTGAAATGGTTAAAGTTATGGGCCCAGAATCTATAATCTATGGAAGTTCAACGTTTTGAATGGAATTATGAAAATAAATCAACTTTTCCATGATATTCTAATTTTTTTTGAAAGGATCTGTAGATGTTCATTAATTAAAGGATAACAATAAATCTCGATTTATCATACTGAGTCAAGGCTATGACAGAGACAGTACGACTGAACAGCTTGACCCAGTTTGATAAATAGCGATATAATGTTATCCTCTAACACTGCTTTCATGTGATTAATCAACCCCATAAGTAATGAAGAATTTACCTTTATGTCTATATCCCTTTGCAAGGGACGGACATAGATCAAGGCCTGGCCAATGTTGGCCGACTGGTCCAGGATCAGTGGTGTGTATCCATCACTTGGAATGTCGACCAAGTCCAATATTCTGGACCGTGTAGATCAGGGGTGTCAAACTCATTTTGGGTCGCGGGCCGAAATTCAGCTCCCACGGCGGGTCGCGGGCCACATATAATAGAGAAAATGTTTCCAATAAATGAATAATAATAAGCTGTGATTTGATCAAAGCCCCAACTTGACTGTAGCTTCATCAATGACAACGGCTTACACTTGTATTGCACTTTACAAGCCGGTGTCACAAGCTCCTGAAAGTGCAGTAGTCATTATTCATTCACTTGGTGGTGGTAAACTGTTATTGAAGCCACAGCCGCCCTGGGGCAGACTGTCCATTTACCACATGGCTTTATAATGTGTTGTTCATATCCTGAGCTCTTATTATGTCAGTGCCCTCTGCTGGACACGTGTGGAACTCTATCCTTTTTTTTATTTATTTAATGCCCCCTAGTGGCTAGAATGAGCATTCTGGTTATTCTTTAAAAATTCATAGCTCCGCACAGGAATGGGCTAGAGACTTACTTTTTTTTTTTACATACTCTGGAATTTATGCTCTACAGGGCAGGGGCCGGATTAAATCATATCCGGCCCACGGGCAGCTACTACGCAGCAGAGGATCTACACTGTAGATCCTCTGCTGCGTAGTAGCTGAAGCCTCCACAGTCTCCCAGGGCAGGAAAACTCATGAGAATCATTTCTGTGAATTGTAAAAAATAAGTAATTTGTGGAAATGTTATAATGATTATTTTTTTTGGTTAATATATGTGTTGACTATTTATATTTTTATAGCTTTATTCAAATAAAGCTATAAAAACATCATAGTTAATAGTACAATTTAACAAGAATGATTATATATTATATAAATAATTAAGCAATGACTATCAAACTATATAACACAGGCTGTACATTTAACTCAAAATACTTTTGGGTTGGGCGATGTCCCCTTAATTGGCAGTTGACGATGTTCACAGTGAACTCTCTCATTTTAAGCATTTTTTAAAGACATTTACATAGACCATATATAAGCTGCATATTATTTATGTTAGGAAAATGTGAGATTGCATCAGAAATGGATCTAAACAAAACCTTATCTTATCTTATCAATTTTGCAAAAGAAATGAAAACTCGTCAGGTGCTCTCATGTTTTCTCTGTGTGGACCCGTTCACCCACTGTTTCTTAAACATTACGTTAAAATTAAATGTGGTCTTGCATTAAATTTAGAATTACTTTAATTTCTCTTACAAAACATCTTATAACAACTATTGCATGTTGTAAAGTAAGACCAATAAATATGTCTTACCTGGGAGAATGAAACGTTTCTCTCCAAGGCTGGCCTTCTCCAGCTCATATTTCTCCCCTGGAGTTGGAACATTATCTTGCCGGTGGTCGGCAAGACAATAAAATCGATGTGTGTAAGACCTTTTTTCCCCAGGAACAGGTCCTGAACTCCCGCATGGCCTTTTATACGGCCTGAAAAGTCGCAATACTTTGGCTGCCCAAAGAAAAAATAAACATTTTTTTACACAAAATTGTTAATCGAATGAAGCAAATAATGAAGCAAAGTTTTATCACGTCAGATAAAGAAACATCATGACTGTAAACTGGAAACAATATTGGCTGAAGACAAGACATTTTTAAAGTATGTATGTAAGCTGGTTAATGTAGTAATGTCGTCATGCTGTTGCATTGTATTGCCTGGTTTGTTTTCAAATGTTATACATTTTACGTTGCTATTGAAAAGTGCCATTTCCCCGGCACCAGGAAAGAACCTCCATAAATAAATCAATATGAAAAGTTAATTGACAAAGGAGCTGTGAAGTGACCTGGAAGCAACCACTTGTAAATAAGTGAAACACACTATAGTGTCCAAATGCTTTAATGTGAATGCAAACTTCATTTATTAACATATAACATTTTCATTTGTGTATGCAATTATCAAATTTAAAAGGTACTATACGATATGGGGATAAAATCTGATGCAAATTGATGATAAAGGAAATGTGGGAACATAGGGCCAAATCTTGGAAAGAAAGAGAAATATTGGCTGTGGGAACTCAAAGGTCTGTGTGGGGATGTAGGGCTGTGGGAACATGGGCGCTCCCCAGATATGTATGAACAGACGGGCGGAGCTACGTGGGAGCCATGGGCACTGGGAATGTGTTCAGTCAATGTGTGAACGGCAGTGGATTTTTTTAATTGTCTTTTTAAAGTGCCACCCCAGTAATATAACTGGACCTCCTTGTCCCCCCGTAACAAAAAGATCCTAGCTACGCCCCTGTGAACAGATCACAAAGAAATTGTCTGACTGGTGAAATCTAATGTTTGACAGTAGCTTGAATGTGTGGGGAATATAAATATTACCTCCGCCCGTGGTCCCACCGTTACTGGTGGCCTCCGACTGCTTCCTGGACGACCTATCAAGCGCTCGCAGCCGTTGGTGCACCATGGTGTCCGCCCTGGGCCCGTGCAGCCTCTCGCAGAATCTGTGGGACTCATTTAGCCATTTATGAATCAAATGATTGTCTGGACTGAGCAGGTGTGCCAAGGCCAAAGCCATGAGGTTGAGAAACGCACGAGCCGAGACAGGATACGATACCCCCTCCCACACGGGACCAGGGTTGCCAGGTCCGCGGTTGAACCGCGTAATTGGACGGTTTATTAAGCCATTCTGCGATTGAAAAAATATGTCCAAGTTTTTTTCCCTTGCTGTAATCAATGGCAAATTGGCTATTTTTTGTTCAAATTCACTATTTCGAATGACTACCTTTCCAATCCGAGGCTCTGTGAGCTGCTTTTTCAATAAGGGAGGGAGGGGCGGTTTCTCATCATCGCAGGAGCACATGGGCTCTGTTAACTAGGAAACAATATAGAATATTCCAGCCGCGCCGTATGTTTTTCGGGTTTGGCTGCCAAGACCTGGCAACCCTGCACGTGTCCCATTCCTTTTTAATTGCTTCAATAACCATTCTGTAGTGTGGGCCTGGATTATGTTCTCGTGCATGAAAAACATCAATTTGTCTCTTTATCATTTCCACAGCCTGTGATACCGTTATCTCTGCACTGCAAACTTTCAGAAAGAGCTTTAAGCTCCTCCAGAGCAACAAGCATCAATCACAAATTCTGCAAAACGTATTTTGATGACATTTTACTTGCAAGTCCCTGAAACAAACATCTGTCATTTAAACTACGTCCTCCATCTTCACTTGCAGTGCAAACATGTGAGTAGAGGGCACTGTACATTGTAGGAATAAGTGGATCTTTTGTGACGTCATTGTTTATGTTTGTCGCGTTGCGTCATGGGAGTCGTGTGGCAGGAAACACCGCATTATACCTGTAGTTCGATTGTTTTGCACGTTTGGAGGAGGATTTAGAGAAGAGGATGGTTCACTCTTGCTGTGTGGTCGATTGTACGGCTCGTTGGGGGCCTGATAAAAAGTTTTTTAGAATTCCCTCCGAAAAGGACCGCGAAAAACGAAAGAAATGGTTGCGTGCAATTAGGCGATTGAACCCGGACGCTCCGAAGAAAGCATGGATTCCTGCAGCTACTGATCGAGTGTGTGAGGCTCATTTTGTTCATGGTAAGTCTTAGTGACTATGTATTTATAGAAGATTGAAAAAATAGAGCTTAGTCAAATCAACCGAGTCATATTTTTTTCGCGTTTTGATTCAGGTGTACCAAACCGCGATCCACAGCACCCGGACTATGTTCCTCACATCAAAATGGGCTATTCTGGATTGCAAAACTTAAAGGCAAAAGAAAAAGCGGTTCAGCGATATGAACGGAGGATCAAAAGGCAACGAGTATCCGCAACGCCTTTCACTTCTGCTACGGGTCCGGGCCTGGGTGGTCATGATGCTAGCATGGACTTCGAAGTGACCGTCACTGTTGACCCTGATCCCGCTTCTGCTGACAATGAAATGACCACAGGAACCAGCATAAGTTGCTCTGACCAGGCAGCGAAAATACAGCAACTTGAAGCTGAGACCAAAAGACTGGCAGGAGAACTTCTGGCGCAGCAACGAGCTGCTGTGTACTACAATGAGAAGAGCACGAAATTCCAAGAAGCTCTAAATAAAGAAGAATTCACTGTAAACAATCTGAGTGAAAAACAACTCAAGTATTTCACAGGTATGTGCTTTTTCTAAGTACAATTTTATTTAAAGTTTATTTGCCCATAATTTGAGCAGATAAAATAAATGAAATTGAGATTTATAATGCAATGATATATATAATTAAAATTGTACATAATGCACTTGGACATGTTATTAAATATGTCTATCAGCAACCAAACTACACCCAATGTAGGTGACATAATCCAAATTACTACCACTTTTTGTTGAAGGCCTCAGAAGTCGGAAACTATTTGATTGGATAGTTGAAGTGGTGTCTGCTCGTCAACTGCCCTCCTTCTGTAAGAAATTGAGCATCCCAGACAAGGTCCTTCTTCTTTTAATGAAGCTGAGGCTGGGACTGCAGAACAAGGACCTAGCATACAGGTAAGATTCACGGAAGTTATCTAATTTGTTGTTTTAACATTGCAAATATATATATATATATAATATATAAATATATTAATGTTGTTATCTTTTTTCAGGTTCAAGATAAGTGCTGACCAAGTAACAAAGATAGTTAAGGTTGGAAGTTCTGTATTGGCTGACGCCCTAAAGTTCCTGATAGTGTGGCCAGAAAAAGGGGCTATAATAAGAAACCTGCCTAAAGCTTTCAAGAAAACTAAAAGATACAAAAAGACTTGTGTCATAATCGACTGCAGTGAGATCTTCATACAGCGACCATCTAATTTACTAGCTCGAAATATCACATACTCTACATACAAACATCACAACACGTTGAAGCTGTTGGTGGGAATTACTCCAACAGGAGCAGTTTGTTTCCTGTCCAAGTGCTGGGGTGGCCGGGTATCAGACAAGGAGCTGACAATCAACAGTGGATTCCTGGAACAGCTCGAGCATGGGGACCAGGTAAATTGTTTCTTTTTATAACATGTAAATGTATCCCCCTCCAAACCCTCCCTCTCAAATAAATAAAATAGTTGTAACATCATTTTTATTTTTTTATGACTGTGTTGAAGGTTATGGCAGATCGAGGATTTCTCATTCGAGAAGAACTTCTCTGCAGAGGAGCAAGCCTCGTCATCCCTGCGTTCACAAAAGGCAAAAATCAGCTTAGCCACAAGGAAGTCATCGATTCAAGGAAAATTGCCAATGTCAGAATTCACGTAAGTTGAAACGGTTCCTCCACATTCAATTTATGGTAAAAATGTTTCTTGTTTTATGAATGCTTATTTACAGAACATTTGACTTGAGGAGGATAAAGAATAATAAGTACAATATGTCTTCTATTAACTTTTGTAATATTCGGTCTAGATTCATAAACCTATGATCTGAAGAATACGAACTAGGTTTCAAACTTACACAAACATACGCTTGAAATTATAACCAGCAATTATTTTAATAACATTTTAAGACTGAAATCCAGAAATAATAACATTCAGTCTGGAAAAATAGACATTCTTAAAAAAAAGTGCATTGTTTTTGCCAAAGTGCTCTGTTGAACATAAATAAAATGCAAAGTACTTCGAATGTACACATCAGCTGATTAAAATGTATATTCTAATATATTCCTTTCTTTTAACAGGTCGAACGGGCCATTGGTCGGATGAAGAAATTCCGGATTCTGAACACAACATGGGAACTCGGACTGGTCAAGAGTGCAGACAACATAGTTACAATAATCGCTGCACTTGTTAATCTGCTCCCTCCACTAGTGAAATAAAAGTTTTCCTTCAGTATCCTTGCATATCACTGTTTTGCTTACATTACTTCGCAGACTCTTGTGACACAATGAACATGGGTAGAAAGTAGGAATAGAAGAATTTATGTAATCTGCAAGCAGCTGACATCCAAAACTGGGGGTTAAATGGAATTCTCTGAATAGCAATGCCAGCTTTTGTGTAAATGACAAAATCGCACCACTGTGCACCAGTAATGGCCATTTGTCCTTGTACTTGGTGGTAGTACTCATGGTCATGTTTGAGTTCTGGGGCCCCATCATGCAATTTGCTCATGAACTTGTCAGATTTTGCCGCCTCACTTGGGGTTTTGTCTCGCACACTATATGGGCATTTCACCTCAATGATCCCCCACTTGCTGACCTCTGTGCTGTCGTAACAAACTCTGTCAGGAGTGGCGGCGAGAATGGGTTCTTCTGGGCTGATGTACAAGCCACATTCATGTACGATGACATGCCTTCTCTGTGCTAGTCCTTTGTAAACTTGAATGGCGATGCTTTCATTTTCCTTTCCCCAAGAGAGCATTCTTTTTTGGAAATCAGTGGGGGGCTTTGGATGAAGCATGTCACGTGCAACAAGTTCTGGTTTAGCATTTTTACTGCTCATTTTCTTGCAAATTTTTCCAAAATTTGAAGCAGTGAGTCTTGAGTATTTCAGTACAAACCATTTGGGACAATCAGCCTGTTGTTTTGTTTCATTCTGAAGTTTATTTGCCTGATCATATGTCACAGAGAGTGAATCTATGTAAACTTTATGCTGAGCTGAGATCTCTTGTGGAGTCTCTCCCCACCTTTGGAGCCTATTGCCACTAAATGGGAAAGGTGGTGGACCAGGAGACTCCTTGGCAAGTAGATGGTCGAGCTGTGGTTCCTGATGTGGTGTTATCGACACCTGATAGGGTTCACCAGCATTCTCCATGTGTGCGGAAACATCCACATCTGTAAAACAGAATAATGAATATTTATGAAAAGAGGTAAGGCACAAGGTGCTAGGCGTAATATAAACCAAAAATAAAATCTGAGGCACACCTGGATTTAATAGAGTCCAATGCGCTTTGACATTAGACTTCATGAGGACAGTATGACACAGGTGTGATCAGTCACAATCAGCTATGCATGCAATAGAGTTCACAATGCAATGCATGCAATGCAGCTAAAACACGGGACACTGTCTCACGTATGTATTGTGTATGTAATAATATTCTATTCTGTAATAGAGCAACCCTATTTTGTATATAGCCAATATCTGATGTCATATTCTTGCTGCATTCTATCCTCCTGAATATATCGTGTATGGATATATAAATATTAGTGCTGTTTTGCATTGTTAATTCTATTGCATGCACAGCTGTCATATGACTGATCACACAATGACCTGTATTTAAATGCCATGCTTTACACATGCGTGTCATACTGCCCTGATGAAGATGCAAGTCAAAATGCATAGGCCTCTATTAAATACAGATATGCTTCAGATTCTACTTTTTCTCATTATTAATGAATTTATTTTAGTTACGTTTAAACATACAGAAAATTGAAACTAATTGGTAAATGTCAAGCGCCAATTTTTACCTTCATCTTCAGTGTCATTTGTTTCGCTGTTTGCTGTGTCAGTCTCTTCTGGGTCCAATCTTGGCAAAGACTTGAATACGCAAGCGGTGGGGCAAATTTCTTTCAAGTCGCTGAGGAACCCACTATACGTCTCCATGTACCCTTCATCCCCTCTGGTACAAGCCAGCGGAATTCTACCCTTCTTCTCACATGCTGGCCTTGGAGCAGTCTCTTTTTTATTACAGGGGTGGAAGTTGATTTCTTCTGCAGGTGCTGTCAGAGAGTTGTTCCCAAAAACTTGATTCCATCTGAAACGTTGAAAAGGAGAATAGGCTGTTTATTTCTGGATTCATATGTTAGGCGCAAAACATCTTTTTTGAGTGTCCATATCTAGTTGATCTGATCAGAATAACCAAACATTACATTCTGCTCTGTGCTTTGATACCTGCAAGCCTCACTGGTACATGCAGCAGTTGTAAGTCCTATCCTGACAGCTGCTTCTACTTTAAACATTAAAGCTGCTGCATGACTGCATGTTTCTCCAAGACTGGATTTGAAAGAAGGAGAAATGTGTAAGCTGTGATATACAGTTTTTCACCATAGACCAGACGCCATTGAAGTCACACACTGAACACAACTGAATTACAACAGTCACTACATTTTCAAAAATGAATAAATAAGATCACTGATCAATGAAGACTTACCCGGCTTTGCAGTCACAGTGAGCAGTGATTATTTCACCGTTGTCTTTGGTGATCACCCACGGGAGATGCGAATCACGCTGTGACTCTGCTTGGCCAGGTCGAACCTCTGCTTTTAGCACGATCACCGCTTTCTGTTTGGCAGAAAAGATTGGCCCAACTTTTCTAGAAACAAAATAATCATAGGCCTCCAGACTTTTGAAAGCCTTTAATCGTTCATGAGTGAAGGGTCCAGGGCTTTCTATTAAATAAGAATAAATGTCTCCCCAGCAGATTGGTGGCCAAGACACGGGCGACTCAGACCAACATTTTTTGTCATCCCAGATCTCATATGGGCTTTGAATAACTTCGATTTCGTCACCAATACAAATTTTGAGCTTCTCTCCAAACCTCCTCCGGTCTTCAGATGTTAAAGTGGTTATATATTGTGGATTTCGCCCGCCAACTCTCTTGAAAGTGCTCGTCGCGTCTTTACAGCCCGCCATATTGTTTGTTTTGTTGCCACACACCCACTCGCGCATGCACACAAAGATGTCAACAAAGATCCGCCTATAGGCAACCCATCTCACACCCAGAACACGGCCAATATTTTTCATTAAAATGCCCAATTCTGAGGCTGCAGAGCACACTTCTCTAGCACAGTGGTTCTCAACCTGGGGGTCGGGACCCCCATGGGGGTCGCAAGACAAATTTGGAGGGTCGCCAGATCATTTAAATAAAATATACATAATTTCATCAGCATATAATCTTATGTTTTATTGTAGCAAGTGTTTGCAATTTTACCAGAGTGCCATTATTTGATCGTAGTTTGATGAATTTTGTTTCAGCCATTTGTTTTTTAAGAATTATGTAGTCTAATGTTCCTATTTTTCACAGTGTGACCCGGGCGGTAGTGATGCGCGGGTCGGGGTTTATTACAGCCCGCGGGTCCCGCTCATGTGGCATTACCTCACCCGCCCCAGCCCGCCCCGCACCGGAGCACCTATTTTTAC
This sequence comes from Gobius niger, assembly GCF_951799975.1. NCBI lineage: Eukaryota > Metazoa > Chordata > Actinopteri > Gobiiformes > Gobiidae > Gobius > Gobius niger. The sequence goes on along the minus strand of NC_136873.1, from coordinate 2,697,738 downwards.
AACCCGACCCGACCCGCCCCGCAAGAATCAAATGCATATAGAAACAAACAATGATTTCATTTTTATTTCTGTCGGAAAAAAGATGCGCAAAAATGGAGCCAATTGTAGCAGGCAGGCATCAAACATTTTACATGAACCAAACCTTTATGTTTCATGAAAAACAAGGCATATTAATTAACGTATAAAACGTTACAAAGTGCTGATAACAATGCGCGATTGCGCCAGCAGTGTTCAACTCAACAACGTAAGGCAGGCTCTATCATATCACATGTTCTGCATTATGCACCGACTAGACAACACCAAATGGAAATATAAAATGAGTCTCTCGATATGTTAAAGTAACAAAAGCTTTAGGCTACAAGGAAAACAAACAGGCTATGTGTTGATCTGGGCTTTTAAATACAACCAAGGCACTTTTAGCATACAGATCCAACAAAATTTAGCCTAAAAATTACTGGGAGTTTTTATAAGCGCTATGCAAAAATAAAATTGCATCAACTGTGCCCGGATTCAGTCTGTTTCGCCTGGATTCTAGCACGCGCCCAGCAGAGCTGAATGTGCGCTCGCTGGACGCACTGCTGGCTGGTATGCAAAGGATCATTTTTGCCACCTTGGAAAGCAAAGGAAAGGCCTTTGCCTGAGAGTGCCAGAAGTCTAGAACGTCCACCCCATCCCAGCAAAACTGGCTTTCGATGTACCGCTGGATCTCGTCTTTCTCGGTCGCTTCCTCATCCTCATCCTCCCACTCGCTAAACGCTCTTTTTCTTTTGGCTCCCTGGTTTTCCTCATCAACTGCAATAGTGGTAAAATATTCTACAATTAGCTATTATTATTTATAGACTGTCACTGCTGTAATTACAACAAAGATATAGCTCAAATAGCGCGCAGTGGCAAAAGTAATTAAACTGCTGGTGGCCTTACCTGGAGCCGCCGCTTCAGATTCCTCCGTCTGGACTGATGAAGGCGCACTGATAAAATCCTTGACCAGACGTCTAGCCTGGTCATAGACGCCGTTTCTTTCGTCGGCTGGGAACATTTTCAGTGATTTGAACCGGGGACAAAGAAGAGTTTCGAGTTTCTGCGTGACGCCAAGGGAAAGTTTCTCGCTGAGCAGCTGCGCAGCCCGCGCTCGAATATGGACCATGCACTCCGGATCATCGTACTGAGGCTCGCAGTGTTTTTTCAGTTTAAAAAACCAAAGCACAACGAGATGAATGGTGGGGTACCTGTCGCCTTCCAGCTCCTCACTGGCAGATTTAAAGGGTAGCAAAAACTCTGTGATTGTGTTCAATAAGTCCAGCTGAACGCCATCAATTCTGTGAAGCTGATCTTTCTCCTGCAAGGCCTGTTGAATTTCACGGAACTGCTTAATGACCGACTGCATCATTGCGGCTTTGCTGTTCCATCGGGTTTCACATTCTTGTATGACAGCGTGTGGGAGCTGCACTACGGTACCGGATTTCTTAAGGTATTTCACAAGACTTTTGCATTTGTCAATCACTTCTGTCACATCATGCATAAATGCTGGGCTGTCCTTAGTGTCAAACGTGTGTTTGAGAATGATATTGAGGACATGCGCTGTGCATGGAATCCAATTGTAGCTACGAAGGGCCGCTTTTATGTTCGCTCCCTGGTCACTTACAAACATGACTTTTTGTATACGATCAGGATGTATTCCGAAGTCATGCAGCTCTTTAACCATTTGCTCGTGAAGGTTGTATGCTGTCTTCTTCAGAGTAGAGTCAAATTCAGCTGTAGTTATGACACGACTTTCCAGCCTCCAGTTCTCGCTTATGTAGTGACCTGTAAATGCAGGGTATGACCGTTTGTTGAATTCGTCCGTCCACATGTCAGTCGTAATAGCAATCCCACCACAGTCCAGAGCTTTGTTTAATTCCGTTGCACTTCTTTCTTCTCTACAGCCATCACTTTAGTTTTGTCGCAAACGGTTTGCCTATGAGGGAGCACACTACCGACATCCACACGTCCGTAACAAGCTCCTATATTAATGAAGCACTGAGCTACATTACGAAATCCTTTTTCCAGACACGATGTCAAACGGGCGCAAATCTTGACAGCATAAGTCAACACAAGCGTTGATGACATTAGTTTTGGCTTGAGATGGAACACTTGTGCTTTTCATAAAAGATGTGATTGTCTGAGTCGCCGTCGCCCCATGGTTCTTCTTGGCCGCACAAACATGTCTTGTCATGCTGGATGTGCCCGTCTTGTGGCTGTCATGTTTGTATAATTTGTCACAGGTATTACATTTAACGTAGCCAGTGCTGCTATCTTCTCCTCCTGCACTTGAGACCACCTCAGAAAACCTTTCCCAGACATTAGACGTATAACATTGACTTGCTTTTTTCTTCAACTTGTAATCCCCTGACAGCAATTTCCCCCGAATCTTCTCCTCCATCTTCTTGTTTTTTTTTTGTATCTGTGGCTTTGTGGCAAGCTAGCGATGTTTTCGCGCCGTAGTAGCGCTGCTTTACGTGAAGGCCTACGTAGGAGGAGAGCTTAATAAGTAAGTTTTTATAAGCTGATAATGCACAGTGATAAAAATATTAATAATAAAAATAGCCCTTGCAACCATTAAAAAGTACGCATTATTTATATTAAGGGACCACGGCTTTAATTCCGCCCAAAAATGTGCTTAAAAGTTGCCTAAAACAACAAGATGTAATACTCCAAGAGTCAGCAATGAGGCGTGTTAATAAGCTCTTTGTTTAAAATCTTTAATTTTATTCATTTCAAAATGAACGAGACTGGTGTGTCACTATGGAAGCGTATTGGTAGCTTTATTCAATTTGTAATGCAATTGTCAAATGGCTTTACATTATGTTATTTTGGCATGCATTTTAGATTTGTATTTGACATTTGGCCATGCAATCTTTAATTTCACTGTGCAATTTGTCTTTGCAATATGTATTATCAACATGCATTTTACATTTTAAAAATGTATTTTACATTACAAAGATGTATTTTGCATTATGGTTATGCATTTTGCCAATACATATTTCATTTATTTTTTAAATGTAAATGTTTTGATTGCATTACATATTTGCCATGGGATTTTGGTCTCTTTATTCATTTTACAATGCAATTGAGAATCATGCATTTGACATTCTACATTGTGTAATGCATTTTACTTTTTGATAATGTATTATGTATTTTTAGGTGACTTTTGAGAATCATGTATTATGTATTTGTCTTTTGAGAATTATGCATTTTACTTTTTGATAATGTATTATGTATTTGTATTTGACTTTTGAGAGTTATACATTTTACTTTTTGATAATGTATTATGTATTTGTATTTGACTTTTGAGAGTTATGCATTTTGTTAGACATTTTACTTTTTGATAATGTATTATGTATTTGTATTTGACTTTTGAGAATCATGCGTTTGACGAAAAAGAATACATGGTGAAACAGCACCATCTTGTGGTTACAATATTGCGGAATACAAAACGTCTCACGCGCCGAAGGTTGCTAAATTCAATTTGAAAATGCAATCCGCTCCTGGCCAATCAGAGAAGAGTTCGCCTCAGCAGCGCAGGCAGCGCAGGCAGCCGTGAACCAGAGCCAGGCACCGGGCAGGCTCTGGCGACGGTGACTTCTTGCTGGTGGAAAAAAATGCAGTCCTGGCATATTTGATGCAACTGATCAGACTTCATGAAGATTCAGAGCTAATCCTACATTTTGGTAAGTATCTGTCTTGTGGGTGACAAAAAACAAAACAAAGCAAAAGGTGCTAATGCTAAGCTATCATGTAGCCTCGATTCAGTGTTTATGACCAACCTGGCGTCTCTCATCGATGTCTGTTGAACCACGGTCGTATAGCGAGCTTTGTGTACTTTGTTTGTAACCTTAAATAAAACGTACCGTTGTGGTAAGGCAGGATAGGCTAGATGCGCACTAGGCTAGCCGGAGGTACAACATTGCAACTACAGTCCGTCCAAAGCTATGCTATTAGAAGTGAGAAAATTGTATGTTCAGGAGTATATTACATTGGCGTTATGTGTGGAAAATAGGCGTTGTAACTAAAACAGTGATTGCTCCTTTGCCAATGGTCAACAGTGTATGCGCGTTGTGCCATCACAAGCACAACAGCGGCCATTGATGCGCACTGCGTCGGCCTGCGCTCACGACCAATGGTCCTTATGCCCTGATTCAGTATGCTAGATATAACTATGTCCTTTGGTTTTGTTTTGCACAACACCTAGGTGCACAAGTTATCAAAATAGCCAAGGGGCAATGACAACAAGTCTAGAGGTTTTAGAGTTAAGCTATGTTATTAAAAGTAATAAATCCGAAGGGTCAGACATGAGACACTGATTCAATTAATATAGGGAAAACATTACATAAATATCCATAGACACTTTGCCACGTTTTGACGGGTGTTATGTCAGGCAGCAAATTAAAGAGTCCTTAATTTGGTGTAATTGCTGATTATGTGCCAAAAAAGTTACTAAAAATTCATGAATATGGTGGAATGAGATGTTTTGGATTTGACTGTTTATTTTTGCACAGGTTGGTCCTTCACCCTACGTGGCAGACGAGTCGCAAAGGGATGATGCCCTCCTTCCAGAACAGATGCCCTCCTTCCAGTGCAGCAGTTTCCAGTGTTAACAAAGACAGTCGATATTGTGTTTTTATATACTGTATTGCGCCTACTATACATATTATGTAACTAGTTTCCAGATGCCCATTGTAAGCCATAAATAACAAAAATACATTCTAATTGAAGACTAGTATAGTGAAAAAAGGTGTCTTTCGATTACATCATGATAGAAAACTACAGAATCTAGTTACAAAATCCATGTAAGAGTACATTTCTTTCTTTGTCTTTTTTTTTAACAAATATTTTCCAATTTTTCTGCCTATTAGTTTCTTGGCCATCATTTAGTGTTGTAGATGTTACCTGAAAATTAAAAATATGACTATCATGACTACTATTTAAATATTTTTTTCATCCAGTATGATTGTCAAAACATTCTACAATGAACTGTTGCGACCTGTTACTGCGTGTTACGATTAATGGCACAAATTATTACGCACGGTCACAAATATGCGTCCCGCACTGCTGCTGCGGGCTGTTGTGCGCTGCTGCGAGTTATTGGGAATTGTCGCGTTCTGTCAAAAATCTGTCAAGAATTGGGCGAATGTGGACAAGATCGCCCGCGCACACCGGGTTGGAGGCGGAGCAGGGACGTCTCGCTCCGCCGTGCGCCCCTGACCCGTTGGGCTCTCGCCAAATCGGGTTAAACAAAAAGCAAATAGACCAGCTCAGGCCTGTCAATATACTGAAGAATAGCAATAGTTTTTCAGTCTATGGGACAGTCACACCAGTTCAACCCCACTCCTGTCAATGCGTAACACGGGCAAACGCATCAACAAACGCACGCGCGAATGTCAGATAAGTCAGTGCAACAGCCGCACAGTTTGGGCTGACTTTGCTCCACAGAAGAAGCATAAAAACACTACACTCACTGTGCACTTGATCTTCTGAGGATCCGTCGTCGAACTTGCTGCTCTTAAACCTCTTCCATGATTCTCACTCGTCTGGTCAGTCATCAGCTCCAGTTGGAAAAACTTTATAATCCACAAACACAGACGCGTGTCTTCACCTGCCATGCGCCCACCGCGGGACTGGCTCCTAAACATCAGGAGGAACGACCGCAGGAGGAGGAAAAGCCGGCGGAACAACTTCGGCACCTGAGGAGCGGCGACGGCAGGTGCTGTCCTGGGCCTGGAGCGCGGACTGGCTGAGTTTGTGTGACTTTTCTTTTGCTGCTGCAGGTACGAAAATGTACTTTTCGGCGTAGTGTGTGTTCTATCAATTTTGTGCGTGAAAACAGTGATTCTGCTGTACGAATGCCCTCACGCTGAATTACGAAGCGCCACATCACGAAAGGACGCGCTCCGCTGCGAACTCCACGAACAGAGGGTGATTCGTGACATTCGTGGAAGATTTTTTGACAGACAAAAACTTTCTCCACAAATGTCACGAACTGATGCGTTCTGTTAAGAATCCCATTGAGACGCGTTAAGTCATGTTACGAATGTCACGAATGACGAAAAAATGCCATTCGTAACGCATCGTGCCTATGTGTAAACCCAGCATCGAGACAGTGGAGTCAGTCCACATGATCTTCTTCAGGTGCCATCTTCACCATTCAGCGCAGATGTTACTGGAGGCAGTAACAGCTGCAGTTCAGGCTAGTAGCTGTGTGTGCCAGCATAATGCTGGGTTTACACAACTGAGCGTGTCCTTTCGTGATGAGTAGTGGCGCTTCGTAATTCAGCGTGAGGGCATTCGTGCAGCATTCGTACAGCATTCGTTGAGCAGAATCACTGTTTTCACGCACACAATTGATGGTACCTGCAGTAGCAAAAGAAAAGTCACACAAACTCGGCCAGTCCGCGCTCCAGGCCCGGGACAGAACCGCAGCCGCTCCTCAGGTGCTGAAGTTGCTCCACCGGCTTTTCTTCCTCCTGCGGTCGTTCCTCCTGATGTTTGGGAGCCAGTTCCTGCCACCCCTATTGCCCCCCCGCTGGAGAACCCCACTGTTGTATGTTTGTCACGATTTTCCCCACGTTTGTGGGGAAAAAAAGGGACAGTAAGAAATGCGCCTTTCCCGCTGTCCCTGAATGCATCTCGCACGCTGCCTCGCACCAAAACAACAGCGCGTGGTTCCAGCAGCTACACCACAGATAAGTTAAGGCTTATTTACAACCTTAAACATGTAAAACAAGCGGCGGTGTTCGCGGGGCAGGTGAAGACAGGCCTGTGTTTGTGGATTATAAAGTTTTTCCAACTGGAGCTGAGGACTGACCAGACGAGTGAGAATCATTGGATAAAGAGGTTTAAGAGCAGCAAGTTCTACGAAGGATCCCCAGAAGATCAAGTGCACAGTGAGTGTAGTGTTTTTATCCTTTTTCTGTGAAGTAAAATCAGCCCAAACTGTGCGGCTGTTGCACTGACTTATCTGACATTCGCGCGTGCGTTTGTTGATGCGTTTGCCCGTGTTACGCATTGACAGGAGTGGGGTTGAACTGGTGTGACTGTCCCATAGACTGAAAAACTATTGCTATTCTTCAGTATATTGACAGGCCTGAGCTGGTCTATTTGCTTTTTGTTTAACCCGATTTGGCGAGAGCCCAACGGGTCAGGGGCGCACGGCGGAGCGAGACGTCCCTGCTCCGCCTCCAACCCGGTGTGCGCGGGCGATCTTGTCCACATTCGCCCAATTCTTGACAGATTTTTGACAGAACGCGACAATTCCCAATAACTCGCAGCAGCGCACAACAGCCCGCAGCAGCAGTGCGGGACGCATATTTGTGACCGTGCGTAATAATTTGTGCCATTAATCGTAACACGCAGTAACAGGTCGCAACAGTTCATTGTAGAATGTTTTGACAATCATACTGGATGAAAAAAATATTTAAATAGTAGTCATGATAGTCATATTTTTAATTTTCAGGTAACATCTACAACACTAAATGATGGCCAAGAAACTAATAGGCAGAAAAATTGGAAAATATTTGTTAAAAAAAAAGACAAAGAAAGAAATGTACTCTTACATGGATTTTGTAACTAGATTCTGTAGTTTTCTATCATGATGTAATCGAAAGACACCTTTTTTCACTATACTAGTCTTCAATTAGAATGTATTTTTGTTATTTATGGCTTACAATGGGCATCTGGAAACTAGTTACATAATATGTATAGTAGGCGCAATACAGTATATAAAAACACAATATCGACTGTCTTTGTTAACACTGGAAACTGCTGCACTGGAAGGAGGGCATCTGTTCTGGAAGGAGGGCATCATCCCTTTGCGACTCGTCTGCCACGTAGGGTGAAGGACCAACCTGTGCAAAAATAAACAGTCAAATCCAAAACATCTCATTCCACCATATTCATGAATTTTTAGTAACTTTTTTGGCACATAATCAGCAATTACACCAAATTAAGGACTCTTTAATTTGCTGCCTGACATAACACCCGTCAAAACGTGGCAAAGTGTCTATGGATATTTATGTAATGTTTTCCCTATATTAATTGAATCAGTGTCTCATGTCTGACCCTTCGGATTTATTACTTTTAATAACATAGCTTAACTCTAAAACCTCTAGACTTGTTGTCATTGCCCCTTGGCTATTTTGATAACTTGTGCACCTAGGTGTTGTGCAAAACAAAACCAAAGGACATAGTTATATCTAGCATACTGAATCAGGGCATAAGGACCATTGGTCGTGAGCGCAGGCCGACGCAGTGCGCATCAATGGCCGCTGTTGTGCTTGTGATGGCACAACGCGCATACACTGTTGACCATTGGCAAAGGAGCAATCACTGTTTTAGTTACAACGCCTATTTTCCACACATAACGCCAATGTAATATACTCCTGAACATACAATTTTCTCACTTCTAATAGCATAGCTTTGGACGGACTGTAGTTGCAATGTTGTACCTCCGGCTAGCCTAGTGCGCATCTAGCCTATCCTGCCTTACCACAACGGTACGTTTTATTTAAGGTTACAAACAAAGTACACAAAGCTCGCTATACGACCGTGGTTCAACAGACATCGATGAGAGACGCCAGGTTGGTCATAAACACTGAATCGAGGCTACATGATAGCTTAGCATTAGCACCTTTTGCTTTGTTTTGTTTTTTGTCACCCACAAGACAGATACTTACCAAAATGTAGGATTAGCTCTGAATCTTCATGAAGTCTGATCAGTTGCATCAAATATGCCAGGACTGCATTTTTTTCCACCAGCAAGAAGTCACCGTCGCCAGAGCCTGCCCGGTGCCTGGCTCTGGTTCACGGCTGCCTGCGCTGCCTGCGCTGCTGAGGCGAACTCTTCTCTGATTGGCCAGGAGCGGATTGCATTTTCAAATTGAATTTAGCAACCTTCGGCGCGTGAGACGTTTTGTATTCCGCAATATTGTAACCACAAGATGGTGCTGTTTCACCATGTATTCTTTTTCGTCAAACGCATGATTCTCAAAAGTCAAATACAAATACATAATACATTATCAAAAAGTAAAATGTCTAACAAAATGCATAACTCTCAAAAGTCAAATACAAATACATAATACATTATCAAAAAGTAAAATGTATAACTCTCAAAAGTCAAATACAAATACATAATACATTATCAAAAAGTAAAATGCATAATTCTCAAAAGACAAATACATAATACATAATACATTATCAAAAAGTAAAATGTTTAACAAAATGCATAACTCTCAAAAGTCAAATACAAATACATAATACATTATCAAAAAGTAAAATGCATAATTCTCAAAAGTCAAATACAAATACATAATACATAATACATTATCAAAAAGCAAATTGCATATCAAAATGCATGATTCTCAAAAGTCACCTAAAAATACATAATACATTATCAAAAAGTAAAATGCATTACACAATGTAGAATGTCAAATGCATGATTCTCAATTGCATTGTAAAATGAATAAAGAGACCAAAATCCCATGGCAAATATGTAATGCAATCAAAACATTTACATTTAAAAAATAAATGAAATATGTATTGGCAAAATGCATAACCATAATGCAAAATACATCTTTGTAATGTAAAATACATTTTTAAAATGTAAAATGCATGTTGATAATACATATTGCAAAGACAAATTGCACAGTGAAATTAAAGATTGCATGGCCAAATGTCAAATACAAATCTAAAATGCATGCCAAAATAACATAATGTAAAGCCATTTGACAATTGCATTACAAATTGAATAAAGCTACCAATACGCTTCCATATGTCACATGATCTGTTCTGCACCTTTTCACAGAGCAGCAGGAGAGGGGCAGACGGGGAAGAGGAGAGGTAGCGCTGCGCAAACTCGTGCACACTGCACAGCACAGTGGAGCATTCCGTAAAAACAGGAGATACTAGACTCCGCAAAAGTATTCTCTTGGTCACAAACAGCTGCTTGTTTTATGAAAATCCGCCTCATATTATGTCAAGACCCTGCAGCAGTGGCGCTGGGCGATCAGCATTTTTTGACCCGCCCCAATCCGCCCCGCGATCCAATACGAATTTTGTGACCCGACCCGACCCGACCCGCGGGTAACCCGCGGGGACCGCGGTGTAACCCGCAACCCGCGCATCACTACCGGGCGGGGGGGTCACAAACCCCTTTACCTGTTATAATGGGAGTCGCGGCTCCAAAAGGTTGAGAACCACTGCTCTAGCATATTGATGGTACAGACAGTAGAGTTTGTCCATAAAACTGGAGAAGTGCTTTACTTCTGTGCATTGCTTTACAGCATCACCAACAGACAGCTCTAATCTATGATTTAAACAGTGCCAGCCAACCAAACGAGGAAACATATTTTGAAGCTTTGTGAAGACTCCAGCCTTTCTACCTAACATCACAGATGCTCCATCAGAACAAAAACTAACCAAACATTCATTAAAAAAGGCTTCATCAAGACCATGACTTTTTAAACAAATCAAGAGAGCTTGGATAAAGCCTTCAGCATTAGTTGACATCAGTTCCACTAAATCTAAAAAAAGGTTGTAGGTTTGGAATTACTCACAGAACACCTCAAATACACAACCATGCATGATTTCGTACTCAAAGTGGTACTTTCATCAACAAGAACAGCAAGTTTAAGTCGTGTCATTTTTATGCTGGTCAGTGAAGCACGTCTCATTTCTTTTGAAATAAAATGAATGATGTCTGCGCACACAACATGGGACTGCCTTCCCTATATTAATTGCAACATCGTCTCTGTTTGTTTGTGTGTTAAATAAAGTCTTTCAAACTTGAGTGGACATTTCTCAGTGATGACATCACTCCAGAGATCACTAGTACCACACTGTGCCATCGTCATGGTACTGGTTACTATGTCTCCTCGACGTAGCTGCAGGCGAGCGAACGCGGAACAAGCGAGCCAGAAGAGCCAGCCAGGAGCCAGCGAAGAGCCAGCCAGGAGCCAGCCAAGAGCCTCTTGTGGCGACGGGATGTATTTGGAATAATAATGAATTATTATTACTCCAAATAATAATAATTCAAATAATATTTTCAAATTGTCATGGTTTTTCCATGCAATGTTTGTCAGATTACAACTCTTAAAACATTTAACAATTTAACATTTCTTTTGCATTTTGTGAGTTCTCCAAGAATTCTCCTGGTTCTGATGCAGACTCCTCTCCTCATTCTTCTCTTCATCCAGATAACCCAGTGCCACTCTGCAGACGGTGAGGTCATCAAACATGGACCAAGCCTCAGTACACTTTGTTCTTTTGTTTTACCTGCTGCCTGGGATAGTTTTTCCTGGACTGCACCAAACACACCATGGACTTTCACATCCAAGTTATATTCAGATTGATTTGTGTGTCATGGAGTGTTTAACCATTGGTGTCATTTGTACGATAGTGTACAAAATGTGTTGTTTTCGATTGGTGACCATGAAGTAGTGCATACAGGCTGCTTACATATTGTGAAGTGTCTGTTCTGTGTCACCTTGTACACTTTTATTCACATCCTGTCGGTAAATCTCATTAACAGCTTTTTCATATTTGATGGTGCATTTATGGGTCTTCCACTTATCTTTATCATAATGTTTTGGTAAATTTAGGTCAGGGGTCTGCAACCTTCAACACCAAAAGATCTGCTATAGTAAACAAAAACGCATTAACCAATTTTAATGAAAGTCAAATAAATATATTGTAAAATAAATAACATAATAAATGAATAGAATAGAATTTTATTGTCTACCGAGGTACAAACCGACACACAGAAATACAAGACTGAGGACAATACAAACATGCCCAATAAAAAAATAAAACAAAAACACATACATAAGAACGGTTCATTTCTGTGGCGATTGTATTCAGGTCCTTGTCCAGCTCAGTCAAAGGGGCGTCGAGGATTGTGCGGAGGTGCTTGAAAGTGCTCACCATCTCCACGCTCTGACTGTTGAGTGACACGTGATGTAAATTTGTGTTGTGACTGGAGCAAGATGTTAAAACAAGCTCCTTGGTTTTGGCCACATTCATTTGAAGCTGACAGCTGTTGCACCAGTTTTGAAGCGCCTTGGTGTGGTCTTGGTGTGGTCTTGGTGTGGTCTTGGTGTGGTCTTGGTGTGGTCTCGGTGTGGTCTCGGTGTGGTCTCGGTGTGGCCTCGGTGTGGTCTCGGTGTGGTCTCGGTGTGGTCTTGGTGTGGTCTTGGTGTGGTCTTGGTGTGGTCTCGGTGTGGTCTCGGTGTGGTCTCGGTGAGGTCTCGGTGTGGCCTTGGTGTGGCCTCGGTGTGGTCTTGGTGTGGTCTTGGTGTGGCCTTGGTGTGGCCTTGGTGTGGCCTTGGTGTGGTCTTGGTGTGGTCTTGGTGTGGTCTTGGTGTGGTCTTGGTGTGGTCTTGGTGAGGTCTTGGTGTGGTCTTGGTGTGGCCTTGGTGTGGCCTTGGTGTGGTCTTGGTGTGGTCTTGGTGTGGTCTTGGTGTGGCCTTGGTGTGGCCTTGGTGTGGTCTTGGTGAGGTCTTGGTGTGGTCTTGGTGTGGTCTTGGTGTGGTCTTGGTGTGGCCTTGGTGTGGCCTTGGTGTGGCCTTGGTGTGGTCTTGGTGTGGTCTTGGTGTGGTCTTGGTGTGGTCTTGGTGTGGCCTTGGTGTGGCCTTGGTGTGGCCTTGGTGTGGTCTTGGTGTGGTCTTGGTGTGGCCTTGGTGTGGTCTTGGTGTGGTCTTGGTGTGGTCTTGGTGTGGTCTTGGTGTGGTCTTGGTGTGGTCTTGGTGTGGTCTTGGTGTGGCCTTGGTGTGGTCTTGGTGTGGTCTTGGTGTGGCCTTGGTGTGGTCTTGGTGTGGCCTTGGTGTGGCCTTGGTGTGGCCTTGGTGTGGTCTTGGTGTGGCCTTGGTGTGGTCTTGGTGTGGCCTTGGTGTGGTCTTGGTGTGGTCTTGGTGTGGCCTTGGTGTGGTCTTGGTGTGGCCTTGGTGTGGTCTTGGTGTGGTCTTGGTGTGGTCTTGGTGTGGCCTTGGTGTGGTCTTGGTGTGGTCTTGGTGTGGTCTTGGTGTGGTCTTGGTGTGGTCTTGGTGTGGTCTTGGTGTGGCCTTGGTGTGGTCTTGGTGTGGTCTTGGTGTGGCCTTGGTGTGGCCTTGGTGTGGTCTTGGTGTGGTCTTGGTGTGGCCTTGGTGTGGTCTTGGTGTGGTCTTGGTGGACCCCCCCAGCTGACGGGTTGTTTGGGTGCAGGAGACCAATGAGCGCCGTGTCTTCTGCATATTTCAACAGTTTGAATTGGGTGTTATTTATTTGAAATTCGTTTGTAAAAAAGACTGAACAAAACCGGCGACAATACGCTGCCCTGTGGACATCCCGTGCTCACAGTGACACAGACCCTCTGCGGGCGGCCGGAGAGGAACTGTCTGATCCATCAAAGTAGTCCTGAATTGTTGTTAAGGTTGGCAAGTCTCTTTAAAAGGATATGAGTCTTCATTGAGCCGAACTAAAATCTAAAAATAAGACCCTCGCATGTGCCTTTGCCTGAGTGAGGTGTTTAGTGACCGTGTAAAAGCAGCAGGGCATCGTCTGTGCCTCTTCTGCTTTTGTAGGCACATTGGTACTGCGTGATTGTCCAGAAGCAACTGAAAGAGCCTCGTGAAGACCTCATATAGTTGTAAATCACTTTTCACATTCTGTGTTCCTACTCCACTTCACAAAAATGGCTGCAGTAGCCATTTTTTAGGGCATCGGAATAAAACCCGATCACAGGGCTTGAAGTGAAAAAAAATCCTGAGCCTGAACTTTCTGTGGCTCAACCAGGACTTTTATCGATACTCCTTGTCGATCCGGGACTTTAACGGTGCTCTTATCGGTACTTTAAAAAAAAAAAAACGTTAGATAGAGGCTACTGTATATACGCAATGTAGCCTAGGCCAATATTTTTTATTAAACTTTATTATTACACATTTACTCTACATTTGGACCTAATTTATTTCCATTTTGTGCAAACACTTAATATATGGGAAGTAAAATACAAGTATAGACCAAAGTGTAATATTTTTCATAAAAATCTGGTTAAAGTAAAGTAAAGGATTAAGTGTCATACATGTTTTGTTAATCAGGCTGTAAAATAATGACCTGGAGCCACTTTCAGCTTGTGTCCAGAGGGTCAAACACCGGCCGCACTGACACGTGTGCGCGTTCACGCCACTGTGTGCGGCGTGTGCGGAACAAATAGACTCAAATCGGGTATTTGTGACAGTGCGAGTTCAATATGAAGGCGTGACGTTTCCCTTTTTACAGCGGGTCAGCGGCAGCAGCTCGGGGGGTTTTTACACCGCGTGTCTTTCCCGTGCACACCTGTCTCACCGCGCGCACGGCTGCAGAAGGAGGCAGGTCCGACACCGCGCTCTGGTGCGGGGCATCGGGGATGGACAGATCCGATGCAGGGAACGAATTCATGAGAACGACAGAGCCTTTTAGTGCTTATTTTAGCGTTATTTTAGCGTTATTCTGTGAGTACAGTCGGGCTAAGTAAATAAATTCCCTGTGGATCAGTCGTAGAACCTGCTGCTCTTCGCCTCTGTATCCAATGATTCTCACTGGTCTGGTCATAGCGTCCATTTGGCAAAACTTAACCCATAACAAAAGGCCTGTCTTCACCTTCCATCGCCGCTTCTTTCACGTGTCTAAAGTTGTAAATAAGCCATTCACAGTAGCTCCAGCATCCGTGTGGCAGCTGTTTTGGTTTCAGAGGAATCACGTAACAGCGAGACTGTGTGTGAGATAGGGCTGCTCGATTATTGAAAAAATAATAATCACGATTATTTTTGTCATAATTGAAATCACGATTATTCAAACGATTATTTGTTGCCTTTAAAAAAATCCATCAAAAAAAGACAAAAATCCAGCAAAAAAAAGACAACAATCCATCAAAAAAAGACAAAAATCCAGCAAAAAAGTGACAAAAATCCATCAAAAAAGTGACAAAAATCCATCAAAAAAAAGACAAAAATCCATCAAAAAAAGACAAAAATCCAGCAAAAAAGTGACAAAAATCCATCAAAAAAAGACAAAAATCCATCAAAAAAGTGACAAAAATCCAGCAAAAAAGTGACAAAAATCCAGCAAAAAAAAAGACAAAAATCCAGCAAAAATAGTGACAAAAATCCATCAAAAAAAGACAAAAATCCATCAAAAAAAGACAAAAATCCATCAAAAAAGTGACAAAAATCCATCAAAAAAGTGACAAAAATCCATCAAAAAAGTGACAAAAATCCAAAAATGTGAAAAAAAAAATTGAAATTTTTTTTTTTGGAAAAAATTAAATCGATTTTTTGCGATTAAGATAATTTTGTAATCGTTTACTGTTGTAATCGAAACCGTAATCGAATTTCGATTAATTGCACAGCCCTAGTGTGAGATGCATTCATGGACTGTAAGAAGTGCGGGAAAAGCGAATTTTTCACAAATGCGCGGAAAAACGGGACAAATAACTTGCAGTCTGACACTTTGCTTGCGCCAGAGGCCGGACCTGCTCTCAAGCCGGAAATCCGCCCTCCGGCCAGAATACTTTAAGCCCTGCGATCAACTGGTTTCATATATTGTGACTAACCCAGCGTTATCTCAGGAGGAACATCTGGCCTAGTCTAGTGTTGAAAACATTGAAACCAGGCGTTAAAGTTGTTTTTAAGGCGTCTAAACTCCAATGCTTTTCAATGGGGGCCTAGTGGCGATATGGAGGTACTACAGCAATGGCGGCCCCCAGCGTCGTGGTCATAAAGCAGAGCAGCCAGCGCCCATTGCTCCGAGGCCGCAGCCAGACCCGTCTCGATGGAGTGGTCCCTCAAGAGGGGCGGGGCTAAAGGGGGCGCGGCTAAAGCTCAAGCCACGCAGAGGGGCGGGGCCGCGGCACCTCCTGTGAGCGGCTGCCGATTGGACGAGGAGAAAAGGGGCGGGGCTGACGTTCAGGTGAGGCCACAAGTTTAACCTCTTAACCCCCGAGTCCAGCTTTACACAAACGAATCTGTATTCTCGACTGGAGACGCATTTGAAAGCTAAGACCTGATCAAACGTTTTTTCCGCTTTGTTTTTTTTGCTCCTTTGTCGCCTGTTTTTGTTGCTTTTTTGTGCCAAATTTGGCCCGCTGGAACACAGAGAGTGACCTACTTTTGCGCTCTCTCCCATTCATTCTCAATGGTAAATATGGATGCAGTACACTTTTTGGCCACCAGCGACATATTGGGGGCGCTGTTTCACTCCTTTCGCAAAGTTGAAGAAACACTGTTCTGGTGTCTCTGTATTTGTCAGACATAGAACGTCGTAGCATCAACTTTGACATTTCTCCAAATTTTATTCATATATGACTTATAAAAGAATTTATGCTGAACTGACACTTTCAAATTGGTCTAATGTGGCATTTTCTTTGACTTAAAGAAATGAATGAGGTAAAGTCACTGTAGGTGCTGCAGGTACAGGTGGCGTTGTTTACATTTTGTTCCACTAAAACTAGGCTTTTGTAGCATGTTATTTGCATAGATAGAATTAAATGCAAATGTAAACCAAAAAAAGAAAATAAAGTAACTAGTATTATTTGCAGTTATATGTGTTTCACGCTGACATCGCCGCGACCCACAGACGCTTTTTCATCTTGGCCCTCGGAGACAAAAGGTTTGGGCCCCCCTGCTGTATCTTTACTGATCAGGAAAGCGGAGCCTCTGACCTCCGGTTTGAGAGTTTCCCTAAAGTAGATTCTAAAGTGTTTTCGACGCTCTGGGACTCCATTCCGGACTTACTTCAGTCACGTGGCTGTCCCCCAGAGGTACTGTGGATGTCGGGGAAACTCCTCCAGAAGAGGGCCACATAAAACCAATACTATAGTAGTATTGCAGAGTCTAAAAGTATCTTCCTTCACTCATTATTTTAGCAGTTTATGCATTTAAATGTATCAAATACAAAAATCACAATGAGGTTTTTAGTCCAAACATCCAGCTTTACAAAAGGCGATGTCGACGTAAAACAATTATAAAATAAAAACGACGAATTGGGGAGTAACTAAATACATGTATCTGGAATACTCAATTTGAGTAACTGTATCTTGGTAAGGTTACTCTGTTTTGAGTGACAGTGCAGGATTTTAGAGGCAGGTCTGAGCTCATTCTACACATTAGGACATTGTTGGAACATGTAGGGGGAGGAAAATACTTAATTTTAAAGGGGGTATTATGCAAAATTGACTTTTTCAAGCTTTACATCATGTTTTTATGTCATTCCCTCATTAAAAACATGGCTGAAGTGTTGCCTTGGCACATTCACGTATTTCTGAGTCATCTGTAAAAACTCTGATGGCGGCCATTTTAGGGATAGGTTTTGCCTGAGTCCTCCTAGGAACGCCCCCACCTCCTGGAGACGCCTCCGAGCTTTCGTCACCAGCCCAGTAACCAACCACTGCTCCTCAACAGAACCCCCTCCCCACTGATGCCACAGACAGCGTGTGGAGGGGGCGTGTCGGAAAGGCTCAGAGGTTCTTAAAGAGACAGAGGCCTATTTCAAGACATTCACTACAGCCATTTTGAGAGAGACATTTTATACAAGGCAGTTATTCTAATTTACTGCATTTACAGACCAACAGGTTTGGTCATCATTGTAGTGTGATATAGACTGGTGCTGTGAGACTGAAAAAAGCAGAACACCCCCTCTTTAACATTTTTAAACTCCGTATAGTCCCTTTAAGAATACAGTTACTTTCCAAATATGAAGCATCAATAATTGCATTTTAGCTCCATAACGTTATTAAAGGGATATTTCAGGATTTTTGAAACAGGGCCTCATTTCCCAGTTATCCAGAGTGTTGCTGATTTCTGGAGATATTTTTTTTTGTAATTCATGCAGTTCTTATGTTTGAAGAGTTTCGTGGTGCTAGGCTAATGCAAGGCTAGTGCATTTCTATGGTATCAGCTAGCCTGCATTAAAAACAGTGTGACCCGCTCCACAGAGCACCTGAGGCAAATCACTGATAACACCAGACTAACCATATAAATGTCTGTGTCCATAGAATCATGTTTGGAATAAAACTGACCTGCATCACATGAATGATCGCATTTTGAGGGACTATTTTCTAGAAGAACTCCGCCGCTGCGTAGCTTATACAAGCACGAAGCTGATGCTGCTCAAATATAAGTGACAAAAATTCAACAAAAATGTGACAAAAATTCAACAAAATGTGACAAAAATTCAACCAAAAAGTGACAAAAATTCAACCAAAAAGTGACAAAAATTCAACAAAAATGTGACAAAAATTCAAAAAAATGTGACAAAAATTCAACCAAAATGTGACAAAAAATCAACAAAAATGTGACAAAAAATCAACAAAAATTAAACCAAAAAGTGACAAAAAATCAACAAAAATTCAACCAAAAAGTGACAAAAATTCAACACAAATGTGACAAAAATCAACAAAAATGTGACAAAAATTCAACCAAAAAGTGACAAAAAATCAACAAAAATGTGACAAAAATTCAACCAAAAAGTGACAAAAAATCAACAAAAATTCAACCAAAATTCAACCAAAAAGTGACAAAAAATCAACAAAAAACTGACAAAAAATCAACAAAAATGTGACAAAAATTCAACAAAAATTCAACAAAAATGTGACAAAAACTCAACAAAAATGTGACAAAAATTCAAACAAAAAGTGACAAAAAATCAACAAAAATATGACAAATATTCAACTAAAAAGTGACAAAAATTCAACAAAAAGTGACAAAAATTCAACAAAAATGTGACAAAAACTCAACAAAAATGTGACAAAATTCAAACAAAAAGTGACAAAAAATCAACAAAAATATGACAAATATTCAACCAAAAAGTGACAAAAATTCAACAAAAAAGCGACAAAAATGCAACAAAAAAGTGACAAAAATTCAACCAAAAAGTGACAAAAATTCAACCAAAAAGTGACAAAAATTCAACAAAAATGTGACAAAAATTCAACAAAATGTGACAAAAATTCAACCAAAATGTGACAAAAAATCAACAAAAATGTGACAAAAAATCAACAAAAATTCAACCAAAAAGTGACAAAAAATCAACAAAAATTCAACCAAAAAGTGACAAAAATTCAACACAAATGTGACAAAAATCAACAAAAATGTGACAAAAATTCAACCAAAAAGTGACAAAAAATCAACAAAAATGTGACAAAAATTCAACCAAAAAGTGACAAAAAATCAACAAAAATTCAACAAAAATTCAACCAAAAAGTGACAAAAAATCAACAAAAAACTGACAAAAAATCAACAAAAATGTGACAAAAATTCAACAAAAATTCTACAAAAATGTGACAAAAACTCAACAAAAATGTGACAAAAATTCAAACAAAAAGTGACAAAAAATCAACAAAAATATGACAAATATTCAACCAAAAAGTGACAAAAATTCAACAAAAATGTGACAAAATTCAACAAAAATGTGACAAAAACTCAACAAAAATGTGACAAAAATTCAACCAAAAAGTGACAAAAATTCAACAAAAATGTGACAAAAATCCAACAAAAATGTGACAAAAATTCAACAAAAAGTGACAAAAATTCAACAAAAATGTGACAAAAACTCAACAAAAATGTGACAAAATTCAAACAAAAAGTGACAAAAAATCAACAAAAATATGACAAATATTCAACCAAAAAGTGACAAAAATTCAACAAAAAAGCGACAAAAATTCAACAAAAAAGCGACAAAAATTCAACCAAAAAGTGACAAAAATTCAACCAAAAAGTGACAAAAATTCAACAAAAATGTGCCAAAAATTCAACAAAATGTGACAAAAATTCAACCAAAATGTGACAAAAAATCAACAAAAATGTGACAAAAAATCAACAAAAATTCAACCAAAAAGTGACAAAAAATCAACAAAAATTCAACCAAAAAGTGACAAAAATTCAACACAAATGTGACAAAAATCAACAAAAATGTGACAAAAATTCAACCAAAAAGTGACAAAAAATCAACAAAAATGTGACAAAAATTCAACCAAAAAGTGACAAAAAATCAACAAAAATTCAACAAAAATTCAACCAAAAAGTGACAAAAAATCAACAAAAAACTGACAAAAAATCAACAAAAATGTGACAAAAATTCAACAAAAATTCAACAAAAATGTGACAAAAACTCAACAAAAATGTAAAAAAAATTCAAACAAAAAGTGACAAAAAATCAACAAAAATATGACAAATATTCAACCAAAAAGTGACAAAAATTCAACAAAAATGTGACAAAAATTCAACAAAAATGTGACAAAAACTCAACAAAAATGTGACAAAAATTCAAACAAAAAGTGACAAAAAATCAACAAAAATATGACAAAAATCCAACAAAAATGTGACAAAAATTCAACAAAAAGTGACAAAAATTCAACAAAAATGTGACAAAAACTTAACAAAAATGTGACAAAATTCAACCAAAAAGTGACAAAAATTCAACAAAAATGTGACAAAAATTCAACAAAAATGTGACAAAAATTCAACCAAAAGTGACAAAAATTCAACAAAAATGTGACAAAAACTCAAAAAAAATGTGACAAAAATTCAACCAAAAAATTACAAAAATTCGACAAAAACTCAACAAAAAACAAGACAAAAATTCAACCAAAAAGTGACAAAAATTCAACAAAAAAGTGACAAAAATTAAACAAGTGTGACAAAAATTCAGCCAAAATGTGACAAAAATTTAACAAAAAAGTGACAAAAATTCAACCAAAAAGTGACAAAAAAAATCAACAAAAATGTGACAAAAAATCAACAAAAATTCAACCAAAAAGTGACAAAAAATCAACAAAAATTCAACCAAAAAGTGACAAAAATTCAACACAAATGTGACAAAAAATCAACAAAAATGTGACAAAAATTCAACCAAAAAGTGACAAAAAAATCAACAAATATGTGACAAAAATTCGACCAAAAAATAACAAAAAATCAACAAAAAAGTGACAAATACTCAACCAAAAAGTGGCAAAAAATCAACAAAAATTCAACAGAAATTCAACCAAAAAGTGACAAAAAATCAACAAAAATGTGACAAAAATTCAACCAAAAAGTGACAAAAAATCTACAAAAATTCAACAAAAATTCAACCAAAAAGTGACAACAATTCAACACAAATGTGACAAAAAATCAACAAAAATTCAACAAAAATTCAACCAAAAAGTGACAAAAAATCAACAAAAATGTGACAAAAATTCAACCAAAAAGTGACAAAAAATCAACAAAAATTCAAAAAAAATTCAACCAAAAAGTGAGAAAAATTCAACACAAATGTGACAAAAATTCAACCAAAAAGTGACAAAAATTCAACAAAAATGTGACAAAAACTCAAAAAAAATGTGACAAAAATTCAACCAAAAAATTACAAAAATTCGACAAAAATTCGACAAAAACTCAACAAAAAACAAGACAAAAATTCAACCAAAAAGTGACAAAAATTCAACAAAAAAGTGACAAAAATTAAACAAGTGTGACAAAAATTCAGCCAAAATGTGACAAAAATTTAACAAAAAAGTGACAAAAATTCAACCAAAAAGTGACAAAAAAAATCAACAAAAATGTGACAAAAAATCAACAAAAATTCAACCAAAAAGTGACAAAAAATCAACAAAAATTCAACCAAAAAGTGACAAAAATTCAACACAAATGTGACAAAAAATCAACAAAAATGTGACAAAAATTCAACCAAAAAGTGACAAAAAATCAACAAATATGTGACAAAAATTCGACCAAAAAATAACAAAAAATCAACAAAAAAGTGACAAATACTCAACCAAAAAGTGGCAAAAAATCAACAAAAATTCAACAAAAATTCAACAAAAAAGTGACAAAAAATCAACAAAAATGTGACAAAAATTCAACCAAAAAGTGACAAAAAATCAACAAAAATTCAACAAAAATTCAACCAAAAAGTGACAACAATTCAACACAAATATGACAAAAAATCAACAAAAATATGACAAAAATTCAACCAAAAAGTGACAAAAAATCAACAAAAATGTGACAAAAATTCAACCAAAAAATGACAAAAAATCAACAAAAAAGTGACAAATTCAACCAAAAAGTGGCAAAAAATCAACAAAAATGTGACAAAAATTCAACCAAAAAGTGACAAAAAATCAACAAAAATTCAAAAAAAATTCAACCAAAAAGTGAGAAAAATTCAACACAAATGTGACAAAAATTCAACCAAAAAGTGACAAAAAATCAACAAAAAACTGACAAAAAATCAACAAAAATGTGACAAAAATTCAACAAAAAACTGACAAAAACTCAACCAAAAAGTGACAAAAAATCTACAAAAATGTGACAAAAATTCAACCAAAAATGTGACAAAAATTAAACCAAAAAAATTACAATTTTCAACCCCCAAAAAAATATTCAACCAAAAAGTAACAAAAATCCAACAAAAATGTGACAAAAACTCAACAAAAATGTGACAAAAATTCAACCAAAAAGTGACAAAAATCCAACACAAATGTGACAAAAATTCAACAAAAATGTGACAAAAATTCAACAAAAATGTGACAAAAATTCTACCAAAAAGTGACAAAAAATCAACAAAAATGTGACAAAAATTCAACCAAAAAGTGACAAAAAATCAACAAAAATTCAACAAAAATTCAACCAAAAAGTGACAAAAAATCAACAAAAAACTGACAAAAAATCAACAAAAATGTGACAAAAATTCAACAAAAAACTGACAAAAAATCAACAAAAATGTGACAAAAACTCAAACAAAAAGTGACAAAAAATCAACAAAAAAGTGACAAAAACTCAACAAAAATGTGACAAAAATTCAAACAAAAAGTGACAAAAAATCAACAAAAATATGACAAATATTCAACCAAAAAGTGACAAAAGTTCAACAAAAATGTGACAAAAATTCAACAAAAATGTGACAAAAACTCAACAAAAAGTGACAAAAATTCAACAAAAATGTGACAAAAACTCAACAAAAATGTGACAAAATTCAAACAAAAAGTGACAAAAAATAAACAAAAATATGACAAATATTCAACCAAAAAGTGACAAAAGTTCAACAAAAATGTGACAAAAATTCAACAAAAATGTGACAAAAACTCAACAAAAAGTGACAAAAATTCAACAAAAATGTGACAAAAACTCAACAAAAATGTGACAAAATTCAAACAAAAAGTGACAAAAAATCAACAAAAATATGACAAATATTCAACCAAAAAGTGACAAAAATTCAACAAAAAAGCGACAAAAATGCAACAAAAAAGTGACAAAAAATCAACAAAAATTCAACAAAAATTCAACCAAAAAGTGACAAAAAATCAACAAAAAACTGACAAAAAATCAACAAAAATGTGACAAAAATTCAACAAAAATTCAACAAAAATGTGACAAAAACTCAACAAAAATGTGACAAAATTCAAACAAAAAGTGACAAAAAATCAACAAAAATATGACAAATATTCAACCAAAAAGTGACAAAAGTTCAACAAAAATGTGACAAAAATTCAACAAAAATGTGACAAAAACTCAACAAAAAGTGACAAAAATTCAACAAAAATGTGACAAAAACTCTACAAAAATGTGACAAAATTCAAACAAAAAGTGACAAAAAATCAACAAAAATATGACAAATATTCAACCAAAAAGTGACAAAAATTCAACAAAAAAGCGACAAAAATGCAACAAAAAAGTGACAAAAATTCAACAAAAATGTGACAAAAACTAAAAAAAAATGTGACAAAAATTCAACCAAAAAATTACAAAAATTCGACAAAAATTCGACAAAAATTCGACAAAAATTCGACAAAAACTCGACAAAAACTCGACAAAAATTCAACCAAAAATTAACCAATAAATTACAAAAATTCGACAAAAATGTGACAAAAACTCAACAAAAAACAAGACAAAAATTCAACCAAAAATGTGACAAAAATTCAACCAAAAAGTGACAAAAATTCAACAAAAATGTGACAAAAATTCAACAAAAAAGCGACAAAAATGCAACAAAAAAGTGACAAAAATTTAACAAAAAAGTGACAAAAATTCTACAAAAAAGTGACAAAAATTCAACAAAAATGTGACAAAAATTCAGCCAAAAAGTGACAAAAAATCAACAAAAATGTGACAAAAATTCAACCAAAAAGTGACAAAAATTCAACAAAAATGTGACAAAAACTCAAAAAAAATGTGACAAAAACTCAACAAAAATGTGACGAAATTCAAACAAAAAGTGACAGAAATTCAACAAAAATGTGACAAAAACTCAACAAAAATGTGACAAAAATTCAAACAAAAAGTGACAAAAAATCAACAAAAATATGACAAATATTCAACCAAAAAGTGACAAAAATGCAACAAAAAAGTGACAAAAATTCAACAAAAATGTGACAAAAATTCAGCCAAAAAGTGACAAAAATTCAACAAAAATGTGACAAAAATTCAACCAAAAAGTGACAAAAATTCAACAAAAATGTGACAAAAATTCAACCAAAAAATTACAAAAATTCGACAAAAACTCAACAAAAATTCAACCAAAAATTAACCAATAAATTACAAAAATTCGACAAAAATGTGACAAAAACTCAACAAAAAACAAGACACAAATTCAACCAAAAATGTGACAAAAATGCAACAAAAAAGTGACAAAAATTTAACAAAAAAGTGACAAAAATTCAACAAAAAAGTGACAAAAATTCAACAAAAAAGTGACAAAAACTCAAAAAAAATGTGACAAAAATTCAACCAAAAAATTACAAAAATTCGACAAAAATTCGTCAAAAACTCGACAAAAATTCAACCAAAAATTATCCAATAAATTACAAATATTCGACAAAAATGTGACAAAAACTCAACAAAAAACAAGACAAAAATTCAACCAAAAATGTGACAAAAATTCAACTAAAATGTGACAAAAATTCAACCAAAAAGTGACAAAAATTCAACAAAAATGTGACAAAAAATCAGTAAAAAAGGGCTTTTATTTTGAAGAGTGAAGAAAAGGCTTTTATTTTGAAGAGTAGCAAAGGGCTTGTATTTTGACGAGTGAAGAAAAGGCTTTTATTTTGAAGAGTAGCAAAGGGCTTGTATTTTGACGAGTAACAAAGGGCTTTTATTTTGAAGAGTGAAGAAAAGGCTTTTATTTTGAAGAGCAACAAAGGGCATTTATTTTGAAGAGTAACAAAGGGCTTTTATTTTGAAGAGTAACAAAGGGCTTTTATTTTGAAGAGTAACAAAGGGCTTTTATTTTGAAGAGCAACAAAGGGCTTTTATTTTGAAGAGTGAAGAAAAGGCTCTTATTTTGAAGAGTAACAAAGGGCTTTTATTTTGAAGAGTAGCAAAGGACTTTTATTTTGAAGAGCAACAAAGGGCATTTATTTTGAAGAGTAACAAAGAGCTTTTATTTTGAATAGTAACAAAGAGCTTTTATTTTGAAGAGTAACAAAGGGCTTTTATTTTGAAGAGTGAAGAAAAGGCTTTTCTTTTGAAGAGTAACAAAGGGCTTTTATTTTGAAGAGTAACAAAGAGCTTTTCTTTTGAAGAGTAACAAAGGGCTTTTATTTTGAAGAGTAACAAAGGGCTTTTATTTTTAAGAGCAACAAAGGGCTTTTATTTTGAATAGTAACAAAGAGCTTTTATTTTGAAGAGTGAAGAAAAGGCTTTTATTTTGAAGAGTAACAAAGGGCTTTTATTTTGAAGAGCAACAAAGGGCTTTTATTTTGAAGAGTGAAGAAAAGGCTTTTATTTTGAAGAGTAACAAAGGGCTTTTATTTTGAAGAGTGAAGAAAAGGCTTTTATTTTTAAGAGCAACAAAGGGCTTTTATTTTTAAGAGTAACAAAGAGCTTTTATTTTGAAGAGTGAAGAAACGGCTCATCATTTTTACTAAATAAAAATGCCGTATCATGTGAAAGATGAGAATGTGAGTCACAGAAGGGTTCATTAACAAGTCATACTGAAAGGCACTAAAACCAAAAATCACTGGAGTCCTGTCAGTCTGTGGACAGGAAGTGAAAAGACCAACTGTTTCCTGTTTGCCACGCTCAGAGGTCAGGGGTCATTTAAGCCCGGCACTCTTGATAGTTTCACATAAAGGCGACAGAGCGGGCTGGAGTGTGGGTTTTCCATGGCACTTCACTGAAATCAATGGGAAAGTAATGGAATGTATGGAACTCACAAAACTCTATTCATGGCACTTTCAATTTAAAATATCTCAGGAATTTTACAGTAAAATCTAATTATATTAAGTTCACAGGTAGTGGGTATCAGGTCAAACAGAGATTGTGATTAAACGAGGCCTTTTGTTCTTGATTTTCTCAGGACTTCTTCATTATAATTTCATCATATTAACCCTAGAACACCATTGCCGGGTGGTTTTCACTCGAGCAAATACATTAATGTGATTTTCATTATGCTGTGTTTATCTGAGTGTCCTGGGTCTCTGAGCTTCAGCTTTGTCTTGGTCTGGGTGTTTTCCTCCACAACACACTTTTTCCTACAGGCACATGTGATAGTGATTGAAGGTTAGCGCATAATCAGGCACTTTCAAGGTCTTCAACTCCAGCTTTGCTCAGAGTTTGGTGTCTCTGGCCTCACAGTGACTGAGTAACACAGTTATTTTAGTCAGCTGCTCATTTATACACATTCAAAATATGCAAAAAAAATGAACAAAAGCTCACGTTTTTTAGGAATTATTCCCAATTTTCCAGTAATTTTGGAGGATTTTTATCTGGTCCCCTCACATGACACAGTTTAAAGGAATATTTCAGGATTTTTGACATAGGGCCTCATTTCCTAGTTATCCAGAGTGTTGTTGATTTCTGGAGATATTTTTTCTTGAACTTTTTGAAGAGTTTCGTGGCGCTAGGCTAATGCAAGGCTAGTGCATTTCTATGGTATCAGCTAGCCTGCATTAAAAACAGTGTAACCCGCTCCACAGAGCACCTGAGGCAAATCACTTATAACACCCGACTAACCATATAAATATCCATCCATCCATCCATTCATTTTCTTCCACTTGTCCGTTGCCGGGTCGTGGGGGCCGCTGTCTGAGCTGCCCAAATCACATGGTACCATTCCCTTATGGCTCCTCCTGCAGGTGGTGGGTCCACGGGAGGACGACCTCATGATTAAACGGGCCTGTTGGTCTCTCATAAGGAACTTCTGAACCACTCTTTGCCTATGTCAAAAATCCTGAAACATCCCTTTAATATAAAAGAACACTATTCAAATGTGTCATGTATCGTCATGTTTAGATAGATTTTGATGAAGTACTTTTTATTGGGTGGTAAAAATCACCCGGCGTTAGTGATGCTGATCTGAATTTGAGCGATCGTATTCTAGGGTTAAGCACAAAGGTAGAGGACATGATGAGGAACAATAACTCAGTGATGTGTCACTTTAAAAGGGATTGTCATAAATCCTTTGCAAAAGCAACATTTATGGCATTTTGGACAATCCTGATCAGTCAAAAGGATTATTAAAGTGACTTAGGGTTACAAATGTAGTATATACAGCATGGATATGGGTAACGTTGACTATATTAAACCTTTTGTTCATGAACTTCCACACGGACCTGGAGGGATTCATGTTACAGTCTGTCGGGGTCGGGCTGAACGTATATTATTTTATAATTAATAATAAATAGCTCATAAAATAATAAGTCACTAATTGTTTATTCACCGCGATGGACTGAACATAGATACAGACGGCATCTCGTCACAGAAGGGGGCGTGGCCTCGCCAAGGGGGAAAATAGAATCATTTGGGAAACTCAATTTTCCACTCTTTTTATCCATTTTCTGGTGGAATATGAACTTATTTATCACATACAAATAAAGTCAAGTCTAAATCAGGCCCATATGGATATTTTCTCACAGCAGATTGTTCAGTAGAAGTGAAAAAACGGCAGTTGTAGCTAGCGCTAGCTAACCGTTAGCATTAGCCTGATGCTAACATGTAGCATCATGTTAGCATTCTCCGTTTTTTAATGTATTTATGGGCTGTTGAACTACTTTGCTCCTCTCCATGTCTTTCTATCTTTATTTAGTAGAAAACTATGTTCATATTTCAGCATTTGTTAAAGTAGTTTTTGAATAATTAGAGAAAGTTTAGATTTCTTCAAAATTGTTTTCCCCCTTAACTGTTTTCAAACATGACCATATATGGGTGATTCCTGAGATGTATCTATACACACGGCATCTAGAAGGGGGCGTGGCTTTGCTGAGGGGGAAAATAGAATCTTTAGAGAAACACAATTTTTCACTCTTTGAAGCCATTTTCTGGTGGCATATATGCATTTCTTTATCCCATAAATAAAGTCAGGTGTAAATCGGGCCCTTATGAATATTTTCTCACAGCACATTGTTCAGTAGAACTGAAAAAACGGCAGTTGTAGCTCGCGCTAGCTAACCGTTAGCATTAGCCCAATGCAAACATGTAGCATCAAGTTAGCATTCTCTGTTTTTTATGTATTTAAGGGCTGTTGAACCACTTTTCTCCTCTCCATGTCTTTGTTTCTTTCTTTAGTAGAAAACTATATAATTCATCATTTGTTAAAGTAGTTTTTTAAATAATAGAGAAAGTTTAAATTTTTCTCCAAATTGTTTTCCACCTTAACTGTTTTCAAACATGACCATAAATGGGCGATTCCAGAGATGCCGTCTGTATCTATAGAGTTCGGGAAAATCCACAGTTACCATGGAGATCCGCCATCTTTGCAGCTGATTTTTTCCCATAGACTAACATTGGATAAAAACAGTATAAAATGTGCAGAAAACAGCCATGGAACAGCTCCGTTAGCTGCTGAGTCACTGCTGGTAAATACATCTCACTCACTGTGGTGTCCAAGTGTTTTAATGTGAACAATAACTCCAGTTTTTTAACTTTTAAAATCTCCATTAGTTTACAATTGCTGCTAATCCCAGAATGCTTAGCGATATGACATCACATTACCGAACTCTATGGGCAAACGTATGTGAATGCACATATTTCCCATTTACAAGCAATAACATTAAAGAAGCAAATTTTAAGTTTATTTACAGATTGTACATTTTGTCTCAGTTGTCAGAATTTTTACCACAGGAAAAGCTGACGTTTTAAAACTATAACCAGGCCCAAACTGTTCATGAACTATGGGGCCCATTATCAGCACCCACACAGAACAGGATCTTCTGAACATCTGAACCAAACAGAACAGGATCTTCTGAACATCTGAACCAAACAGAACAGGATCTTCTGAAGGATGTGAAGGTTTTACTTTTGAACTTATTATCTCTGATCTGAGAAACGAACCAGAGCCACTGGGATCAAACAGAGACGACACTCTGGGATGGAGAGGTTTTGTTCAGTTTTATTGTTTTTTTTGTCTAATACATCAATCAACTCAAAACAGTAATATGTCATAAAAGTAGAATATCATAAAAGTAAAAAATCATAAAAGTAAAATATCATAAAAGTAAAATACACTGCTCACAAAAACTTGGGGCACACTCAAAAAACACAATGAAACACCGTGCAGCCCGATTGGCATTTGCCCGAGAACACAGCGATTGACAGATTGGCCAATGGTGCCCGGTGCTCTTCACGGATGAGAGCAGGTTCACCCTGAGCACATGTGACAGACGTGACAGAGTCTGGAGACGCCCTGGAGAACGTTCTGCTGCTGCAACATCATCCAGCATGACCGGTTTGGTGGTGGGTCAGTGATGGTCTGGGGAGGCATTTCATTGGAGGGCCGCACAGCCCTCCATGTGCGAGCCAGAGGTTCCCTGACGGGCATTGGGGACCGGGATGAGATCCTCAGACCTATTGTAAGACCATATGCTGGTGCTGTGGGCCCTGGGTTCCTTCTGATGCCTGATAATGCCAGGCCACATGTGGCAAGAGTGTGTCAGCAGCTCCTGCATGATGAAGGTATTGATGTTCTGCACTGGCCTGCCCGTTCCCCAGACTTAAATCCAATAGATACATCTGGGACATCATGTCTCGGTCCATCCATCAACGCCACCACAGACTGTCCAGGAGCTGACTGATGCTCTAATCCAGGTCTGGGAGGAGATCCCTCAGGAGGACATCCGTGGTCTCATCAGGAGCTGCCCAGGCGTTGTAGGGAGTGCATTCAGGCACGTGGGGGCCACACACACCACTGAGGATGATACAGACTCGTTTGGAGGAATTTCTACAGAATTTGGATCAACCAGTGACCTGATTTGTCACTTTGATTTTGACTATGATTTTGGATCCAGACCTCAGGGGCTGAGAATTTGATTTCCATTTATCATTCTTATGTTATTTTGTTCTCAGCACATTGCCCTACACTATGAATAAAGATTTTCATCGGAAAAATCGAATTGATTGACATCTAGGATGTGTTTTTTGAGTGTGCCCTAAGTTTTTGTGAGCAGTGTATCATAAAAGTGAAATATCATAAATGTAATATATCATAAAAGTAATGTATCATAAAAGGAATATATCATAAAAGCAATACATCAATAAAGTAATACATCATAAAAGGAGCAGAATCAGCAAAACCATCGCTGTATCTTTCTGTTGTTCATCCGTCTCCATTTGATCTGCGTCACCAAAGCGTTTACAGCAGGAAATACATAATCAATAACAGATACAAGAATAAAACTAAAGTATAAAAATTAAGATTAACATAATGACTGTCTCTAAACAGACGCTCAAAATAAATGACACCATTTCAAAAAAGACATAACGTACAAACTTCATCATCAAACGTTTGGTTATTTACAAATCATCATTTCTATTTGAGAGATAAGTTCATTTTAATGATTGACGTAATAGGACAAAGTTAATAAAACAGCTTGAAAATACTGATATTGAAAAAAAAACTACAGAAAGTAATTTTTTGACCTGGTCTAAACAGTGAGGTTTAAATAATTCAACTTAAATTGAAAAGTATCGTCACTTTGAATTATTCACTGTGGAAATACTTTTCTGAATGAAGAGTATTTTTATTATATTTTATTTTTTTATTGTAATAATCATAATATAATGTAGGATAACACTATTAAACTAACCTTTTCCATAGTTCAAGTGTGATTAAAAAACAACTTCAGAATGCTATTTGGGTCAAGAAATGCAGAACTGTCTTTTTTTTTTTTTTTTTTTTTGGGAGAGGGGAGTTCAATCTTGCCTCGGGCGCCGAATTGTCTAGGGCCGGTCCTGGCTGCAGCCTTATAGATTTGGGTAAAGCTTAGTTGGAGAAAATGAACTCGGTTAAGGCGGGGCTTCAGAGGGTAAGGGTACCCAGCCCTTTTCCAAATGTCTCGTCTATAATCCTGCGTACGAAGCTTCAAAACTGTAAAATGTGTCAGTTTTGAGCGTGACAATAGGGGGCGCTTTAACAGGGGCACAGGTCTGATTGATTAATGAACATTCCTTTATAATTGGTACTTCTTTTTAAGACAAAATGTAGCAGATTCCAAGTCTCTTATCACTTACGGTTCAGAAATTATCAGCAAATGTCTGAAATATAAAAAACTGTCATTGTGATGTTTCTTAGTTCCCCTTTAAAAAAAGAAAAGTGAAGTTTTTATCACTTTCTGCTTTTATCGGCATTAGATGAGGCAAGAATACCCAGATATATCGGCCTGATATATTGGCCTGATATATCGGCCTGATATATCGGCCTGATATATCGGCCGATCTCTCACATTTGGATCACAGCTGGTCAAAAACGACGTCAGTGCGTTCTTCTTCTTCAGGGCGGGCTCTGCGTCTCCTGGCTCTCTGTGCTCTCTCGCGCCCCCTGGCGGCCTGAAACGACACCGCACAAAACAATCACTTTCCCAGCTCGTGCTGCCCGGCCCAGTGTGTAACCACGGTAACAAGGAAACAAGGAAACACGGGTTCAGGAAGTGAGGAGCGGAGTGAGGACGTGAGCTCGTACCCGGCGGTAGAAGAAGTACGGGATGAAGTTCAGCGACATCAGCAGGAGGAGGACCAGCGCTCGGACCAAGAACTCGGAGTCAGACTCTGGAACACATCGACAGTGTTGGGGGAAACGTATTACAAAACAATATATTTATTTTTTCCAGTAACTAAGGAATATAACACATTACGATATGGGAATTTCTTAAAGGAATGCTCTTGTAAGGCGTAAAAACACCAGGAGCACTTCCACGCAGTAAAGTCAAAGTGCTCCTAAGGTTTTATTATGATACACGGCCACCAGGGGGAGCTATTTCCCCAATAATGATTCCTGACAGATGGAAGCGATGGATAAACTTTAAACTTTTCCCACACAAAATAAAACAGCTCTGATGGTCTTCTGACAGTGGACTGAAGTGTCTGTCCTCTGGCTCTGATTCTGTGGAGGAATATTTGATCCCAGAAGGAGAAATGACCCCAGAGCTCTCATATGTAACTGTGGGCTTTGTTTTCACCCTGAGGGGGCTCAGCAGAAGTGACTCCCACGTCCACGTTAAAGAGAAGTGTGAGGAGAAGAGCTGTGTTTTATGGTGAACTGGTGTGTTTGAATTGTGTCCCAGACGGCGCCCCGTACCCCTTACCTCCTGGACGGATGTGGAGGGAGCTGTAGGAGGTGAAGTTGCGGTTGAACACCGGCAGGAGGTAAACACAGGTGTAGTTCCCTTTGTGGGCGGGGCTCACGTCAGTAAACAGGAAGTGGGCGGCGTGATTGACGGCCGGCAGGGTGAGGTTGAGAGTGGGAGAGAGCAGCTGGAAGGAGCCTCCCGGGTACTGCGGCTCCACGGAGCATTTGACCCGGAAATGTGCCCCCATCTGCACCCAGACCCCGCCCTCTCCCGGCGACGCCCACTCACCCTCCTGTGCCCGTGGCCCCCAGAGCTCGCCCTCTGCCCGCGGAGCCCACACCCCCTCAGACACAGACACCTCCGGGACGTTCAGCAGATCTGAGGAGCAGACGCTACGTTAACCAGAAACTCCACGTCATTTACAGGATGTTTTAACCTTTGACGTGAAGGACGTTTGTAATTTTGACGGATTGAAAATCAAGCCGTGATTAAAGTCCAAACTTGGAACTTTAAGCACGAGTAAAGTGCCTAAACCTGTTCGCAAATCTGTCGCCTTTCGGCGAAATTTGCCGTTTTGACCCCGTAAAATGCCTTTCACGTGAATCGTGTAGATCTGGCTGAGGCTTGTAAAATGTTCACTGGTGCTGTTACGCCGAAAATGCCATTTCCCCGTGGCTTCAGCCGTAGGAGCCTCCGGCTCCAGGCTGAGTGAACCGCTGCCTCACGCTCGCTCACTTCACCTGGGCAGCGCAACAGCCGTCCGGCTGACTGTGGGCTCGTCTACTCGCTAACCCCGCTCCAACAGACGCACCACTGAGGGCAATGAACCGCATGAGACATCGCGCTGACGCTGAGGTGAAAGTTATACCGCTTTATATTACGACAAGTGAACTTTTACTGCTTTTACTTCGTAGCTAACGGCAGCGGCTAATCATCAGCCTGGACAACAGAGTTACACCGATACAGTGCGCAACTGTGCAGGAGACTGAGCACCAAACGAATCTAAGTTTTGTGACGACTGTAGCTTCATATTTGATAATAACCGCGTGAAACATGAGAGCATCTAGAAGCTAACCTATGAAGCTAACATAGCTACATTTACTGTGAGGCTAAATTCACCGGGCTGGTGTGCGCGCTCTGCGATCGTTTGATGTGCGGTTGTGGTCATTGAGGAGAGGGCTGACCTCTCCAGGTGGACAGTGTGGTCATTGAGGAGAGGGCTGACCTCTCCAGGTGGACCGTGTGGTCAGTGAGGAGAGGACTGACCTCTCCAGGTGGACCGTGTGGTCAGTGAGGAGAGGGCTGTCCTCTCCAGGTGGACCGTGTGGTCAGTGAGGAGAGGGCTGACCTCTCCAGGTGGACCGTGTGGTCAGTGAGGAGAGGACTGACCTCTCCAAGCTTTTAGTCGCCCACTGTAGCCAGAAAAAGCTGATACCATTTTAGTTTGTATGGTATAGGGTGGCATCTTCTGCAGTACGGTTATATTTAGATAAATTGTCAATACAAGTTTAAAATCCATATTTAAAAATCTAAAATGTAACAATATTTGATCCTTTTTTGATAAATAATAATATTTATTAATAATAATTTAATAATAATAATTCAAACAGAAGACAGCATCTTCTGATGAACAGAACCTGATTTGGAATTTCACATTATGTACAAATAATGTGTACATTTACTCTCTCTGTCCACTGAAGCCATTAGAACTACAGTTCTAAAACAAAATAAAAGTTTAGTGTTGAATTAATAGTTGTCCATCATATGCACTGTAAAAAAGTGGATTGTTTGAGTTCATTAATCATACGTGTTCTGCCTGCACATCGCTCGTTCACCTTCCTCACTATATATGTGTCTGCATGTCTGTGAGCTCCATTTATCCTGCAATCTCACATTATTTACCATAAATAATAGGTTTATTATTTTACAAAGGTCATGTGACTAAACTGACCAATGGGCAGGAGCCACAATATTCATCAGGCTACTTTAAAATGATTTCACTCACAGTAGAAGGTAAAAGTACTGACCCAAACAGCTACTCCAGTAAAAGTACATAAGTACTTGGTGAAATACTCGAGTTTCATGTTAATGAGACAAAACAAAACCTAATGTGAAATTCTTTGTTTCCAAAGATGAATCCATAAACTTTAGCCGAAGGAAAGTAAAGTTGTAAATTTAAGATTAAGTTAGTTTTTTGTGTGTACTGTTACTTGAAAATAAACTACTGTAGAAGTAAAAGTACTGTGTGATCATCGACGTACAGTTAGTGGAAACAGTTAAATAAAAGTACTAAAAGTAACTGAGTACTCCCCACCTTAGCCAATGGGAGCAGAGGATTATCTGTGTCCTCCTCTAGGGGGCAGCACCACATTCAATGAACCGACTCTGAGCAGAGATTGTGAGAAGAAGAAACTCAGGATTTAAACCAACCTGAACAAACCACGAAGACGCGAGAAGAACGTGGGACACCATCGTAGAGACATTCTCTCACAGCAGAGTTCTTCTTCCTCACACAGTCAGTTCTGACCCACCACACTTTACTGTCAGACCCTCTTCTCTTTTGTGTAGAAACAGCAGAGCCACAGTCCAGGTCTCGACACACGGCGGCCGCAGACTCCAGGTCCCAGGGGTCAGAGGTCACCACTGGTCTCCACTCTCCTCTGAGCTCCGCCTCCACCGTCCCCTCACAGCGACTGGCTCCTCCCTCCAGCCTCAGCGGCTCTGCACACAAACACAGGTGAGCCCCGCCCCTCTACAGGCCCCGCCCCTGGCCCCGCCCCTTTACCTTTGCAGGTGAGGTTGAGAGTGGGGCAGGTCTCTGGGCCGGTCCTGGTCCGGTTACAGTCCATCAGCTTAGACTCAGGGCCCTCACAGTGGAACGTCTGCCCCAGAGGAGAGAGCGCCCCCTGGAGGAGAGGAGCCCCACAGCCCAGCTCCCTGCACAGCACCTCTGCCCCGCGACGGTCCAAGGCCCCCTCACAGACCCCGGCCCAGGACTGGCCCAAGGACGGGTCCTGGATCTGCAGAGATCCTGAACACAGGCTCCGCCCCCCGACCAGCCGCACCGAGTCTGAGGGAACACACATGAGGTCACAGTCTGAGGTCACACACATGAGGTCACACACATGAGGTCACAGTATGAGGTCACACATGAGGTCACACACATGAGGTCAGAGGTCACACACATGAGGTCACACACATGAGGTCACACACATGAGGTCACACACATGAGGTCACACACATGAGGTCACACACATGAGGTCACACACATGAGGTCACAGTCTGAGGTCACACACATGAGGTCACAGTCTGAGGTCACAGTCTGAGGTCACACACATGAGGTCACACATGAGGTCACACATGAGGTCACAGTCTGAGGTCACACACATGAGGTCACACACATGAGGTCACACACATGAGGTCACAGTCTGAGGTCACACATGAGGTCACACATGAGGTCACACACATGAGGTCACACACATGAGGTCACACACATGAGGTCACACATGAGGTCACAGATGTGGGTCTGAGCGTCGCCGTCAGTGGAAAATAAACTATTATTTTACCTTTAACTAAAAACTATTGGAAAACTCTTCACTTTGACATTTTAACTGATTCAAAGAGTCTCCGTCCACACTGTTGCTATAGCGACGATATCGAGGTCATTTTTGACCTCAGTGACCTCATAGCCAGAGGGCGTCTCTTTTTAAACGAGGTCGACTGAGGCGCTTCAGGACTCGCAGCCTTCACACTCTTCACCTCTTCACATCGCGCTGCCTCGTGTTCTTCCTTTAGAATCCACGTCTCAAATTTAAAACTCAAACCAGTGATTTAGAAAAGTCGCCTTTAATGAAATGAAATAAAATCATCCAAATGGCTTCATTTCAAACCTTTAATCTGATGCTTCAAAATGAGTTCACTCAAAGTACAAAGTAAAAGTACTGACAGATACTCCAGTAAGGGTATTAAGTACTTGGTGAAATACTCGAGTAACTGTTGGAGTAAAGTCTGATTTATGTTTCAGTTTCATGTTAATGAAACAAAACAAAACATAATGTGAAATTTTTTGTTTCCAAAGATGAATCCATAAACTTTAGCCGAAGGAAAGTAAAGTTGTAAATTTAAGATTAAGTTAGTTTTTTGTGTGTACTGTTACTTCAAAATAAACTACTGTAGAAGTAAAAGTACTGTGTGATCATCGACGTACAGTTAGTGGAAACAGTTAAATAAAAGTACTAAAAGTAACTGAGTACTCCCCGCCTTAGCCAATGGGAGCAGAGGATTATCTGTGTCCTCCTCTAGGGGGCAGCACCACATCGCCATTGCGATTGACTGCGGAATTGCGGGAAGCGAATGCAGAAATTGCATAAACTGTTCAAATTGCATAAATTGCTTAATTTGCATGATCTAATTAGCAAAAACTGGTAAAATGCATAAAATGTCATGTTGCATAAACTGTATAAACTGCATAAAGTGGTAAAATGCATGAATGGGTTAATTTGCATAAATTATGTAAATTGCATAAACTCTTTAAAATTCATGAATCCTAAATGGCATAAACTCTTAAGTTGCATAAACGGTTTAAAATGCATAAAGTGGTTAAATTCCATAAAGTGGCTAATTTGCATAAATATTGCATACACTTTTATATTCCATAAACTGGTCAAACTGTTGAAATGGCCTCAGTGCTTGATTGGCAGAAGCTGCACAAACAGGCCTGGAGTCTCCCCATTGGCTGGATTCGCACATACACACTAATGCAAAAATTTCAAACACCCGTATAAAAAAACTGGAAAACTGCAGAAGGACATTTTTTTCTCAAAACCCACAAGTTGCATAAGCTGAACATGCACATAGTGCAGAAATTGCAGAAAATGCAGAAAAAAGTGCAGAAAAGCATGGATTTGCGGCAGCCCCATTATAAGTCAATGGGAAAAATCTCCGACATTTCGGCCGATTGCAGAAAAAACGTAAGTTGCAGAAGTCCCAAAAGTAATAGCACCCTTCTCCTCAACATGCGGAACGTTTTGATGCATAACTTGCATAAATTGCACAAAGCATGAAGGTGCTGAAAGCTCTAGAAAATCGGGAAAAAGATGGAAGAGGAATAATAACTAGAAATGCAATGGCTGCGCCATTGCGATTGACTGCGGAATTGCGGGAAGCGAATGCAGAAATTACATAAACTGTTCAAATTGCATAAATTGCTTAATTTGCATAATCTAATTTGCATAAACTGGTAAAATCATAAAATGTCATGTTGCATAAACTGTATAAACTGCATAAAGTGGTAAAATGCATGAATGGGTTAATTTGCATAAGTCCTAAATGGCATAAACTCTTAAGTTGCATAAACGGTTTAAAATGCATAAAGTGGTAATTTGCATAAATTGTTAATATTGCATAAACTTTTTAAATTCCATAAACTGGTCAAACTGTTGAAATGGCCTCAGTGCTTGATTGGCAGAAGCTGCACAAATGGCTGAAAGGCGGAGTCTCCCCATTGGCTGGATTTGCACATACACACCAATGCAAAAATTTCAAACTCTCGTATAAAAAAACTGGAAAACTGCAGAAGGCCAATTTTTTCTCAAAACCCACAAGTTGCATAAGCTGAACATGCACAAAGTGCAGAAATTGCATAAAATGCAGAAAAAAGTGCAGAAAAGCATGGATTTGCGGCAGCCCTATTATAAGTCAATGGGAAAAATCTCCGACATTTTGGCCGATTGCGGAAAAAACGTAAATTGCAGAAGTCCCAAAAGTAATAGCACCCTTCTCCTCAACATGCGGAACGTTTTGATGCATAACTTGCATAAATTGCACAAAGCATGAAGGTGCTGAAAGCTGGAGAAAATCGGGAAAAAGATGGAAGAGGAATAATAACTAGAAATGCAATGGCTGCGCCATTGCGATTGACTGCGGAATTGCGGGAAGCGAATGCAGAAATTGCATAAATTGGTTTTATGCGAAAATCCCTATTAAGTTGCATAATAGTGCTTTAAAATGCATAAACTGTTTAAATTCCATAAAGTGGTAATTAGCATAATCTATTTTGCATAAACCGGTATAATGCATAAAATGTCATGTTGCATAAACTGTATAAACTGCATAAAGTGGTAAAATGCATGAATGGGTTAATTTGCATAAATTATGTAAATTGCATAAACGCTTTAAAATGCATAAATCCTAAATGGCATAAACTCTTAAGTTGCATAAACTGTTTAAATCCCATAAAGTGGTTAATTTGCATAAATTATTAATATTGCATAAACTTTTATATTCCATAAACTGGTTAAACTGTTGAAATGGCCTCAGTGCTTGATTGGCAGAAGCTGCACAAATGGCTGAAAGTCCTGGAGTCTCCCCATTGGCTGGATTCCCCCATACACACTAATGCAAAAATTTCAAACTCCCGTATAAAAAAACTGGAAATCTGCAGAAGGCCATTTTTTTCTCAAAACCCACAAGTTACATAAGCTGAACATGCACAAATTGCAGAAATTGCAGAAAATGCAGAAAAAAGTGCAGAAAAGCATGGATTTGCGGCAGCCCCATTATAAGTCAATGGGAAAAATCTCCGACATTTTGGCCGATTGCGGAAAAAACGTAAGTTGCAGAAGTCCCAAAAGTAATAGCACCCTTCTCCTAAACATGCGGAACGTTTTGATGCATAACTTGCATAAATTGCACAAAGCATGAAGGTGCTGAAAGCTCTAGAAAATCGGGAAAAAGATGGAAGAGGAATAATAATAAAGAACATGAAAACCAATAATTGACTGCGGAAGAATTCCGCAGTCAATCAATAAAGAACATGAAAACCAATAATTGACTGCGGAAGAATTCCGCAGTCAATCAACTAGAAATGCAATGGCTGCGTCATTGCGATTGACTGCGGAATTGCAGGAAGCGAATGCAGAAATTGCATAAACTGTTCAAATTGCATAAATTGCTTAATTTGCATAATCTAATTTGCAGAAACTGGTAAAATGCATACAATGTCATGTTGCATAAACTGTATAAACTGCATAGTGATAAAATGCATGAATGGGTTAATTTGCATAAATTATGTAAATTGCATAAACTCTTTAAAATTCATAAATCCTAAATGGCATAAACTCTTAAGTTGCATAAACGCTTTAAAATGCTTTAACTGGTTAAATCCCATAAAGTGGTTACTTTGCATAAATGATTAATGTTGCATAAACTTTTATATTCCATAAACTGGTCAAACTGTTGAAAGTGCTTGATTGGCAGAAGCTGCACAAATGGCTGAAAGGCCTGGAGTCTCCCCATTGGCTGGATTCCCCCATACACACTAATGCGACAGGTCCACATACACACCAATGCAAAAATTTCAAACTCTCGTATAAAAAAACTGGAAAACTGCAGAAGGCCATTTTTTTCTCAAAACCCACAAGTTTCAGAAGCTGAACATGCACAAAGTGCAGAAATTGCAGAAAATGCAGAAAAAAGTGCAGAAAAGCATGGATTTGCGGCAGCCCCATTATAAGTCAATGGGAAAAATCTCCGACATTTTGGCCGATTGCGGAAAAAACGTAAGTTGCAGAAGTCCCAAAAGTAATAGCACCCTTCTCCTCAACATGCGGAACATTTTGATGCATAACTTGCATAAATTGCACAAAGCATGAAGGTGCTGAAAGCTCTAGAAAATCGGGAAAAAGATGGAAGAGGAATAATAATAAAGAACATGAAAACCAATAATTGACTGAGGAAGAATTCCGCAGTCAATCAATGAACCGACTCTGAGCAGAGATTGTGAGAAGAAGAAACTCAGGATTTAAACCAACCTGAACAAACCACGAAGAGGCGAGAAGAATCTGAGTCATCACCGTAGAGACATTCTCTCACAGCAGAGTTCTTCTTCTTCTTCACACAGTCAGTGTTGACCGTCCACACTTCACTGTCAGACCCTCTTCTCACTTCTGTAGAAACAGCAGAGCCACAGTCCAGGTCTCGACACACGGCGGCCGCAGACTCCAGGTCCCAGGGGTCAGAGGTCACCACTGGTCTCCACTCTCCTCTGAGCTCCGCCTCCACCGTCCCCTCACAGCGACTGGCTCCTCCCTCCAGCCTCAGCGGCTCTGCACACAAACACAGGTGAGCCCCGCCCCTCTACAGGCCCCGCCCCTGGCCCCGCCCCTTTACCTTTGCAGGTGAGGTTGAGAGTGGGGCAGGTCTCTGGGCCGGTCCTGGTCCGGTTACAGTCCATCAGCTTAGACTCAGGGCCCTCACAGTGGAACGTCTGCCCCAGAGGAGAGAGCGCCCCCTGGAGGAGAGGAGCCCCACAGCCCAGCTCCCTGCACAGCACCTCTGCCCCGCGACGGTCCAAGGCCCCCTCACAGACCCCGGCCCAGGACTGGCCCAAGGACTGGTCCTGGATCTGCAGAGATCCTGAACACAGGCTCCGCCCCCCGACCAGCCGCACCGAGTCTGAGGGACACATGAGGTCAGAGGTCACACACATGAGGTCACACACATGAGGTCACACACATGAGGTCACAGTCTGAGGTCACACACATGAGGTCACAGTCTGAGGTCACACACATGAGGTCACAGTCTGAGGTCACACACATGAGGTCACAGTCTGAGGGTATTAAGTACTTGGTGAAATACTCGAGTAACTGTTGGAGTAAAGTCTGATTTATGTTTCAGTTTCATGTTAATGAAACAAAACAAAACATAATGTGAAATTTTTTGTTTCCAAAGATGAATCCATAAACTTTAGCCGAAGGAAAGTAAAGTTGTAAATTTAAGATTAAGTTAGTTTTTTATGTGTACTGTTACTTCAAAATAAACTACTGTAGAAGTAAAAGTACTGTGTGATCATCGACGTACAGTTAGTGGAAACAGTTAAATAAAAGTACTAAAAGTAACTGAGTACTCCCCGCCTTAGCCAATGGGAGCAGAGGATTATCTGTGTCCTCCTCTAGGGGGCAGCACCACATCGCCATTGCGATTGACTGCGGAATTGCGGGAAGCGAATGCAGAAATTGCATAAACTGTTCAAATTGCATAAATTGCTTAATTTGCATGATCTAATTTGCAAAAACTGGTAAAATGCATAAAATGTCATGTTGCATAAACTGTATAAACTGCATAAAGTGGTAAAATGCATGAATGGGTTAATTTGCATAAATTATGTAAATTGCATAAACTCTTTAAAATTCATGAATCCTAAATGGCATAAACTCTTAAGTTGCATAAACGGTTTAAAATGCATAAAGTGGTTAAATTCCATAAAGTGGCTAATTTGCATAAATATTGCATACACTTTTATATTCCATAAACTGGTCAAACTGTTGAAATGGCCTCAGTGCTTGATTGGCAGAAGCTGCACAAACAGGCCTGGAGTCTCCCCATTGGCTGGATTCGCACATACACACTAATGCAAAAATTTCAAACACCCGTATAAAAAAACTGGAAAACTGCAGAAGGACATTTTTTTCTCAAAACCCACAAGTTGCATAAGCTGAACATGCACAAAGTGCAGAAATTGCAGAAAATGCAGAAAAAAGTGCAGAAAAGCATGGATTTGCGGCAGCCCCATTATAAGTCAATGGGAAAAATCTCCGACATTTCGGCCGATTGCAGAAAAAACGTAAGTTGCAGAAGTCCCAAAAGTAATAGCACCCTTCTCCTCAACATGCGGAACGTTTTGATGCATAACTTGCATAAATTGCACAAAGCATGAAGGTGCTGAAAGCTCTAGAAAATCGGGAAAAAGATGGAAGAGGAATAATAACTAGAAATGCAATGGCTGCGCCATTGCGATTGACTGCGGAATTGCGGGAAGCGAATGCAGAAATTACATAAACTGTTCAAATTGCATAAATTGCTTAATTTGCATAATCTAATTTGCATAAACTGGTAAAATCATAAAATGTCATGTTGCATAAACTGTATAAACTGCATAAAGTGGTAAAATGCATGAATGGGTTAATTTGCATAAGTCCTAAATGGCATAAACTCTTAAGTTGCATAAACGGTTTAAAATGCATAAAGTGGTAATTTGCATAAATTGTTAATATTGCATAAACTTTTTAAATTCCATAAACTGGTCAAACTGTTGAAATGGCCTCAGTGCTTGATTGGCAGAAGCTGCACAAATGGCTGAAAGGCGGAGTCTCCCCATTGGCTGGATTTGCACATACACACCAATGCAAAAATTTCAAACTCTCGTATAAAAAAACTGGAAAACTGCAGAAGGCCAATTTTTTCTCAAAACCCACAAGTTGCATAAGCTGAACATGCACAAAGTGCAGAAATTGCATAAAATGCAGAAAAAAGTGCAGAAAAGCATGGATTTGCGGCAGCCCTATTATAAGTCAATGGGAAAAATCTCCGACATTTTGGCCGATTGCGGAAAAAACGTAAATTGCAGAAGTCCCAAAAGTAATAGCACCCTTCTCCTCAACATGCGGAACGTTTTGATGCATAACTTGCATAAATTGC
Organism: Gobius niger; assembly: GCF_951799975.1. Classification (NCBI taxonomy): domain Eukaryota; kingdom Metazoa; phylum Chordata; class Actinopteri; order Gobiiformes; family Gobiidae; genus Gobius; species Gobius niger. The sequence goes on along the minus strand of NC_136873.1, from coordinate 2,654,747 downwards.
ACAAAGCATGAAGGTGCTGAAAGCTGGAGAAAATCGGGAAAAAGATGGAAGAGGAATAATAACTAGAAATGCAATGGCTGCGCCATTGCGATTGACTGCGGAATTGCGGGAAGCAAATGCATAAATTGCATAAATTGGTTTTATGCGAAAATCCCTATTAAGTTGCATAATAGTGCTTTAAAATGCATAAACTGTTTAAATTCCATAAAGTGGTAATTAGCATAATCTATTTTGCATAAACCGGTATAATGCATAAAATGTCATGTTGCATAAACTGTATAAACTGCATAAAGTGGTAAAATGCATGAATGGGTTAATTTGCATAAATTATGTAAATTGCATAAACGCTTTAAAATGCATAAATCCTAAATGGCATAAACTCTTAAGTTGCATAAACTGTTTAAATCCCATAAAGTGGTTAATTTGCATAAATTATTAATATTGCATACACTTTTATATTCCATAAACTGGTTAAACTGTTGAAATGGCCTCAGTGCTTGATTGGCAGAAGCTGCACAAATGGCTGAAAGTCCTGGAGTCTCCCCATTGGCTGGATTCCCCCATACACACTAATGCAAAAATTTCAAACTCCCGTATAAAAAAACTGGAAATCTGCAGAAGGCCATTTTTTTCTCAAAACCCACAAGTTACATAAGCTGAACATGCACAAATTGCAGAAATTGCAGAAAATGCAGAAAAAAGTGCAGAAAAGCATGGATTTGCGGCAGCCCCATTATAAGTCAATGGGAAAAATCTCCGACATTTTGGCCGATTGCGGAAAAAACGTAAGTTGCAGAAGTCCCAAAAGTAATAGCACCCTTCTCCTAAACATGCGGAACGTTTTGATGCATAACTTGCATAAATTGCACAAAGCATGAAGGTGCTGAAAGCTCTAGAAAATCGGGAAAAAGATGGAAGAGGAATAATAATAAAGAACATGAAAACCAATAATTGACTGCGGAAGAATTCCGCAGTCAATCAATAAAGAACATGAAAACCAATAATTGACTGCGGAAGAATTCCGCAGTCAATCAACTAGAAATGCAATGGCTGCGTCATTGCGATTGACTGCGGAATTGCGGGAAGCGAATGCAGAAATTGCATAAACTGTTCAAATTGCATAAATTGCTTAATTTGCATAATCTAATTTGCAGAAACTGGTAAAATGCATACAATGTCATGTTGCATAAACTGTATAAACTGCATAGTGATAAAATGCATGAATGGGTTAATTTGCATAAATTATGTAAATTGCATAAACTCTTTAAAATTCATAAATCCTAAATGGCATAAACTCTTAAGTTGCATAAACGCTTTAAAATGCTTTAACTGGTTAAATCCCATAAAGTGGTTACTTTGCATAAATGATTAATGTTGCATAAACTTTTATATTCCATAAACTGGTCAAACTGTTGAAAGTGCTTGATTGGCAGAAGCTGCACAAATGGCTGAAAGGCCTGGAGTCTCCCCATTGGCTGGATTCCCCCATACACACTAATGCGACAGGTCCACATACACACCAATGCAAAAATTTCAAACTCTCGTATAAAAAAACTGGAAAACTGCAGAAGGCCATTTTTTTCTCAAAACCCACAAGTTTCAGAAGCTGAACATGCACAAAGTGCAGAAATTGCATAAAATGCAGAAAAAAGTGCAGAAAAGCATGGATTTGCGGCAGCCCCATTATAAGTCAATGGGAAAAATCTCCGACATTTCGGCCGATTGCAGAAAAAACGTAAGTTGCAGAAGTCCCAAAAGTAATAGCACCCTTCTCCTCAACATGCGGAACGTTTTGATGCATAACTTGCATAAATTGCACAAAGCATGAAGGTGCTGAAAGTTCTAGAAAATCGGGAAAAAGATGGAAGAGGAATAATAACTAGAAATGCAATGGCTGCGCCATTGCGATTGACTGCGGAAATGCGGGAAGCGAATGCAGAAATTGCATAAACTCTTCAAATTGCATAATCAAATTTGCATAAACTGGTAAAATGCATAAAATGTCATGTTGCATAAACTGTATAAACTGCAAAAAGTGGTAAAATGCATGAATGGGATAATTAGCATAAATTATGTAAAATGCATAAACTTTTTAAATTCCATAAACTGGTCAAACTGTTGAAATGGCCTCAGTGCTTGATTGGCAGAAGCTGCACAAATGGCTGAAAGGCCTGGAGTCTCCCCATTGGCTGGATTCCCCCATACACACCAATGCGACAGGTCCACATACACAACAATGCAAAAATTTCAAACTCCCGTATAAAAAAACTGGAAATCTGCAGAAGGCCAATTTTTTCTCAAAACCCACAAGTTGCATAAGCTGAACATGCACAAAGTGCAGAAATTGCATAAAATGCAGAAAAAAGTGCAGAAAAGCATGGATTTGCGGCAGCCCCATTATAAGTCAATGGGAAAAATCTCCGACATTTCGGCCGATTGCGGAAAAACCGTAAGTTGCAGAAGTCCCAAAAGTAATAGCACCCTTCTCCTCAACATGCGGAACGTTTTGATGCATAACTTGCATAAATTGCACAAAGCATGAAGGTGCTGAAAGCTCTAGAAAATCGGGAAAAAGATGGAAGAGGAATAATAATAAAGAACATGAAAACCAATAATTGACTGCGGAAGAATTCCGCAGTCAATCAATAAAGAACATGAAAACCAATAATTGACTGAGGAAGAATTCCGCAGTCAATCAATGAACCGACTCTGAGCAGAGATTGTGAGAAGAAGAAACTCAGGATTTAAACCAACCTGAACAAACCACGAAGAGGCGAGAAGAATCTGAGTCATCACCGTAGAGACATTCTCTCACAGCAGAGTTCTTCTTCTTCTTCACACAGTCAGTGTTGACCGTCCACACTTTACTGTCAGACCCTCTTCTCACTTCTGTAGAAACAGCAGAGCCACAGTCCAGGTCTCGACACACGGCGGCCGCAGACTCCAGGTCCCAGTAGGGGCCATAGGTCACCACTGGTCTCCACTCTCCTCTGAGCTCCGCCTCCACCGTCCCCTCACAGCGACTGGCTCCTCCCTCCAGCCTCAGCGGCTCTGCACACAAACACAGGTGAGCCCCGCCCCTCTACAGGCCCCGCCCCTGGCCCCGCCCCTTTACCTTTGCAGGTGAGGTTGAGAGTGGGGCAGGTCTCTGGGCCGGTCCTGGTCCGGTTACAGTCCATCAGCTTAGACTCAGGGCCCTCACAGTGGAACGTCTGCCCCAGAGGAGAGAGCGCCCCCTGGAGGAGAGGAGCCCCACAGCCCAGCTCCCTGCACAGCACCTCTGCCCCGCGACGGTCCAAGGCCCCCTCACAGACCCCGGCCCAGGACTGGCCCAAGGACTGGTCCTGGATCTGCAGAGATCCTGAACACAGGCTCCGCCCCCCGACCAGCCGCACCGAGTCTGAGGGACACATGAGGTCACACACATGAGGTCAGAGGTCACACACATGAGGTCACACACATGAGGTCACACACATGAGGTCACAGTCTGAGGTCACACACATGAGGTCACAGTCTGAGGTCACATATGAGGTCACACATGAGGTCACACACATGAGGTCACAGTCTGAGGTCACACATGAGGTCACAGTCTGAGGTCACAGTCTGAGGTCACACACATGAGGTCACAGTCTGAGGTCACACACATGAGGTCACACACATGAGGTCACACACATGAGGTCACACACATGAGGTCACACACATGAGGTCACACACATGAGGTCACAGATGTGGGTCTGAGCGTCGCCGTCAGTGGAAAATAAACTATTACTTTACCTTTAACTAAAAACTATTGGAAAACTCTTTACTTTGACATTTTAACTGATTCAAAGCGTCTCCGTCCACACTGTTGCTATAGCGACGATATCGAGGTCATTTTTGACCTCAGTGACCACATAGCGAGAGGGCGTCTCTTTTTAAACGAGGTCGACTGAGGCGCTTCAGGACTCGCAGCCTTCACACTCTTCACCTCTTCACATCGCGCTGCCTCGTGTTCTTCCTTTAGAATCCACGTCTCAAATTTAAAACTCAAACCAGTGATTTAGAAAAGTTGCCTTTAAAGAGGGGGTATTCTGCTTTTTTCAGCCACATAGCACCAGTCTATATCACACTACAATGATGACCAAACCTTCTGTTGGTCTGTAAATGCAGTAAATTAGAATAACTGCCTTGTATAAAATTGCTCTTTCAAAATGGCGGTTGCAAATGACTTGAAATAGGCCTCTGTCTCTTTAAGAACCTCTGACCCTTTGCGACACGCCCCCTCCACACGCTGTCTGTGGCATCACAACAACACTGCGCTTGTCTCAACAGTATTGAAACTACGATCGGTGCATTTTAATTTTTATTGTTGGAAAGGAGCTACTGTTTATCACTTTGAGAACAATGGCCACACAGGATATTATTTGGAGACGAACCTTCCACACCGGACGCTTGGAAGGGGCTCTTGCCTGAAAAATAACTGCTGTTTGGAGGCTTCTCTTTGCATCTGCCATGCCCTATGGATCTCTAATTATACCCCCATCGACGACACCAGGATCTGCAGGAGCCCATACCATTCAAAAGACGGACATTATCTGTGCAGGTGGACAATGGTTTTTCGAGGTTACCCGTTAGCTTGTTATAATCGACTACAGCTCATTGTTGATGAAAAGTCTGCAATAAACCACACATGTGTAAAGCCAGGCTCATTGTGTGATCATCGTAAAGGCTGCTTCAAGTAGTTGCTGCTTTATTGACGTTATTTGTGCATAATATGCTGCCTGTTTTCAATGAATGTTGTGAAGGTGAAGGTTGTTAGCTTGTCGCGGCTAATAGCGCCTTAGCTCCGGGAGAAACCACTCGGCTACGACTCACTGTAGATGAAATGTGAGCAATAAACTACGAAATCAACAAGCCAGGCTCCGTGTGTGATCGTCATAAAGGCTGCTTCAAGCAGTTGCCTGTTTTAGTGACGTTTTCAATGCATAATATGCTGCTTGTATTCAGTGAATTTTCCCGTTAGCTTGTCGCGGCTAGCTTGTTAGCTCCGGGAGAAAACCACTCGGCTATGACACATTGTAGATGAAATGTGAGCAATAAACTTCCAAATCAACAGGCCAGGCTCCGTGTGTGATCATTGTTAAACGGTTCTTTATGTGTGTGGTGGTTTTATTGACTTTATTTGTGCATATTTCTCGTTTTCACGTGATGACTCGAGGTTTAGCTTAGCGTTAGCTTTCTCCGGAGGCTCTGTGCATCATCAAGGCCCAGCGCAGAACCAGACACTGAAATAAGTGTTCTTGTCACCGGTTTTAATCCTGGGTGTTTCGGTAACAGAAACACTGATGTGTGTCTTTGTAAAAGTCTGCTGTAACTCCGGTTCACAACACATGAAGCTAATCCTCCATGATGACTCTGTTTACATCTTAGGGCTGGACACTGCGGGGAGGGGGTTCTGCTGAGGAGCAGTGGTTGGTTACTCGGCTGGTGACGAAAGGTCGGAGGCGTATCCTGGAGGTCGAGGGCGTTTCCTGAAGGAATCAGGCGTTTTATCCCTAAAATGGCCGCCATCAGAGTTTTTACAGATGACTCGAAAATACGTGAATGTGCCAAGGCAACACTTCAGGCATGTTTTTAATGAGGGAATGACTTAATAACATGATGTAAAGCTTGAAAAAGTCCATTTTGCATAATACCCCCCCTTTAATGAAATGAAATAAAATCATCCAAATGGCTTCATTTCAAACCTTTAATCTGATGCTTCAAAATGAGTTCACTCAAAGTACAAAGTAAAAGTACTAACCCAAACAGATACTCCAGGAAGGGTATTAAGTACTTGGTGAAATACTCGAGTAGCTGTTGGAGTAAAGTCTGATTTATGTTTCAGTTTCATGTTAATGAGACAAAACAAAACATAATGTGAATTTTTTTATGTGTACTGTTACTTCAAAATAAACTACTGTAGAAGTAAAAGTACTGTGTGATCATTGACGTACAGTTAATGGAAACAGTTTAATAAAGGTACTAAATGTAACTGAGTACTCCCCGCCTTAGCCAATGGGAGCAGAGGATTATCTGTGTCCTCCTCTAGGGGGCAGCACCACATTCAATGAACCGACTCTGAGCAGAGATTGTGAGAAGAAGAAACTCAGGATTTAAACCAACCTGAACAAACCACGAAGAGGCGAGAAGAATCTGAGTCATCACCGTAGAGACATTCTCTCACAACAGAGTTCTTCTTCTCCTTCACACAGTCAGTGTTGACCCTCCACACTTTACTGTCAGACCCTCCTCCTCTCTCATCTGTAGAAACAGCAGAGCCACAGTCCAGGTCTCGACACACGGCGGCCGCAGACTCCAGGTCCCAGGGGTCAAAGGTCATCACTGGTCTCCACTCTCCTCTGAGCTCCGCCTCCACCGTCCCCTCACAGCGACTGGCTCCTCCCTCCAGCCTCAGCGGCTCTGCACACAAACACAGGTGAGCCCCGCCCCTCTACAGGCCCCGCCCCTGGCCCCGCCCCTTTACCTTTGCAGGTGAGGTTGAGAGTGGGACAGGTCTCTGGGCCGGTCCTGGTCCGGTTACAGTCCATCAGCTTAGACTCAGGGCCCTCACAGTGGAACGTCTGCCCCAGAGGAGAGAGCGCCCCCTGGAGGAGAGGAGCCCCACAGCCCAGCTCCCTGCACAGCACCTCTGCCCCGCGACGGTCCAAGGCCCCCTCACAGACCCCGGCCCAGGACTGGCCCAAGGACGGGTCCTGGATCTGCAGAGATCCTGAACACAGGCTCCGCCCCCCGACCAGCCGCACCGAGTCTGAGGGAACACACATGAGGTCACACACATGAGGTCACAGTCTGAGGTCACACACATGAGGTCAGAGGTCACACACATGAGGTCACACACATGAGGTCACAGTCTGAGGTCACACACATGAGGTCACACACATGAGGTCACAGTCTGAGGTCACACACATGAGGTCACACACATGAGGTCACAGTCTGAGGTCACACACATGAGGTCACACACATGAGGTCACACACATGAGGTCACACACATGAGGTCACACACATGAGGTCACACACATGAGGTCACAGTCTGAGGTCACACACATGAGGTCACACACATGAGGTCACAGTCTGAGGTCACACACATGAGGTCACACACATGAGGTCACACACATGAGGTCACACACATGAGGTCACACACATGAGGTCAGAGGTCACACACATGAGGTCACACACATGAGGTCACACACATGAGGTCACACACATGAGGTCACACACATGAGGTCACACACATGAGGTCACAGTCTGAGGTCACACACATGAGGTCACACACATGAGGTCACACACATGAGGTCACACACATGAGGTCACACACATGAGGTCACAGTCTGAGGTCACACACATGAGGTCACACATGAGGTCACAGATGTGGGTCTGAGCGTCGCCGTCAGTGGAAAATAAACTATTACTTTACCTTTAACTAAAAACTATTGGAAAACTCTTTACTTTGACATTTTAACTGATTCAAAGAGTCTCCGTCCACACTGTTGCTATAGCGACGATATCGAGGTCATTTTTGACCTCAGTGACCTCACCGTGACCTCACCGTGACCTCACAGTGACCTCACCGTGACCTCACAGTGACCTCACAGTGACCTCATCGTGACCTCACAGCGACCTCATCGTGACCTCACAGTGACCTCATCGTGACCTCACCGTGACCTCACAGTGACCTCACAGTGACCTCATCGTGACCTCACCATGACTTCACAGTGACCTCACAGTGACCTCATCGTGACCTCACCGTGACCTCACAGTGACCTCACCGTGAAGTGCTTTAAGTCTTACTAATATTTCAGTTAAGTCTTTGCTCCTGTGTGTGAGTCCTTTCATTGAAACTGAGTTTTTCTTCCAGCGCTGGTCGCCATGGTTACTGCCCTTTAAGTGACGTCGCTGAAAACTATGAGTAGGATTATTTATGATTGTAGTGTTTCAGACTCACCTGAACAGCTCAGCTCCACACGCCTGTTAGAGCGACGAGTGTAAAAGCCATCAGTGTAAGAGTGAAAACAGCTGATCAGTGAAGAGTCGAGACAGCGGTAAGGATCGAGACAAACTGTTCCTCTTTTTGAAACTATTTTCAGCTCCAGACTCAGAGCAGAACCACAGTCCAGCTCCAAACACAGTCTGTTTCCAAACCACAGAGTGATGAACCATGGATACACATCAGTCCAGTCCTGCCCCGCCCTCTGCACCTGCAGCCCCGCCCTCTGCACCTGCAGCCGCCCCTGACACCGACTGTTCCCACCGACCAACCTCAGAAACGACTCTGAAACAACAGGCAGTGGCAGAGTGGTTAGTGTGTCTGTGGCAGAGTGGTTAGTGTGTCGGTGGCAGAGTGGTTAGTGTGTCAGTGGCAGAGTGGTTAGTGTGTCAGTGGCAGAGTGGTTAGTGTGTGTCAGTGGCAGAGTGGTTAGTGTGTGTCAGTGGCAGAGTGGTTAGTGTGTGTCAGTGGCAGAGTGGTTAGTGTGTCTGTGGCAGAGTGGTTAGTGTGTCAGTGGCAGAGTGGTTAGTGTGTCAGTGGCAGAGTGGTTAGTGTGTCAGTGGCAGAGTGGTTAGTGTGTGTCGGTGGCAGAGTGGTTAGTGTGTCAGTGGCAGAGTGGTTAGTGTGTCTGTGGCAGAGTGGTTAGTGTGTCAGTGGCACAGTGGTTAGTGTGTGTCGGTGGCAGAGTGGTTAGTGTGTCAGTGGCACAGTGGTTAGTGTGTGTCGGTGGCAGAGTGGTTAGTGTGTCAGTGGCAGAGTGGTTAGTGTGTCTGTGGCAGAGTGGTTAGTGTGTCAGTGGCAGAGTGGTTAGTGTGTCTGTGGCAGAGTGGTTAGTGTGTCGGTGGCAGAGTGGTTAGTGTGTCGGTGGCACAGTGGTTAGTGTGTCAGTGGCAGAGTGGTTAGTGTGTCGGTGGCACAGTGGTTAGTGTGTCAGTGGCAGAGTGGTTAGTGTGTCGGTGGCAGAGTGGTTAGTGTGTGTCAGTGGCACAGTGGTTAGTGTGTGTCAGTGGCAGAGTGGTTAGTGTGTCGGTGGCACAGTGGTTAGTGTGTCAGTGGCAGAGTGGTTAGTGTGTGTCGGTGGCAGAGTGGTTAGTGTGTGTCGGTGGCAGAGTGGTTAGTGTGTCAGTGGCAGAGTGGTTAGTGTGTCAGTGGCAGAGTGGTTAGTGTGTCAGTGGCACAGTGGTTAGTGTGTCTGTGGCAGAGTGGTTAGTGTGTTGGTGGCAGAGTGGTTAGTGTGTCAGTGGCACAGTGGTTAGTGTGTCGGTGGCAGAGTGGTTAGTGTGTCAGTGGCAGAGTGGTTAGTGTGTCTGTGGCAGAGTGGTTAGTGTGTCGGTGGCAGAGTGGTTAGTGTGTCAGTGGCACAGTGGTTAGTGTGTCGGTGGCAGAGTGGTTTGTGTGTCAGTGGCAGAGTGGTTAGTGTGTCAGTGGCAGAGTGGTTAGTGTGTCGGTGGCAGAGTGGTTAGTGTGTCAGTGGCACAGTGGTTAGTGTGTCGGTGGCAGAGTGGTTAGTGTGTCAGTGGCACAGTGGTTAGTGTGTCGGTGGCACAGTGGTTAGTGTGTCAGTGGCAGAGTGGTTAGTGTGTCAGTGGCACAGTGGTTAGTGTGTCGGTGGCACAGTGGTTAGTGTGTCAGTGGCACAGTGGTTAGTGTGTCGGTGGCAGAGTGGTTTGTGTGTCAGTGGCAGAGTGGTTAGTGTGTCAGTGGCAGAGTGGTTAGTGTGTCGGTGGCAGAGTGGTTAGTGTGTCGGTGGCACAGTGGTTAGTGTGTTGGTGGCACAGTGGTTAGTGTGTCGGTGGCAGAGTGGTTAGTGTGTCAGTGGCACAGTGGTTAGTGTGTCAGTGGCACAGTGGTTAGTGTGTCAGTGGCAGAGTGGTTAGTGTGTCAGTGGCACAATGGTTAGTGTGTCAGTGGCAGAGTGGTTAGTGTGTCAGTGGCACAGTGGTTAGTGTGTCGGTGGCACAGTGGTTAGTGTGTTGGTGGCACAGTGGTTAGTGTGTCGGTGGCACAGTGGTTAGTGTGTTGGTGGCACAGTGGTTAGTGTGTCGGTGGCACAGTGGTTAGTGTGTCGGTGGCACAGTGGTTAGTGTGTCGGTGGCACAGTGTTTAGCGTGTGCTGTATTTACCTGTTGATTTCTCGCTCTCAGGTGCGGCTCCTGAAACAGTTGAGTCGTGTAAAATGGCTGCTGTTGGTCACATGACGCAGAAATGTTTTAAAATGGCCGACTTTACTCGTTTGAAAGAAGCAGAAGTTCTGTCTGGCTGCGTTTGCCGTAGAAATAAAAAGGAGTTCGATGCTAACGTGTGCGGACAGTTAGAGAGTCCGACCCCCGCTATAAACATTCAACATCGTAAAGTGTGTTGCCACCCCAGACAAAAAGTGACAAAAATGCAACAAAATTGACAAAAATGCAACAAAAACGTGTCAAAAATGAAACAAAAGTGACAAAAATGTAACAAAAAAGTGACAAAAATTCAATCAAAAAGTAACACAAATGTAGCAAAAAAGTGACTAAAATACAACAAAAAAGTGACACAAATTTAACCAAAAAAGTGACTAAAATGCAACAAAAAAGTGACAAAAATGTATCAAAAGTGACAAAAATGTAACCAAAAAAGTGACAAAAATTGGACAAAAAGTGACAAAAAATAAACCAAAGAGTGACACCAATGTAGCAAAAAAGTGACTAAAATATAACAAAAAAAGTGCCAAAAAAAATCACAAAAAAGTGACAAAAAAATCTACCAAAAATTTGAAGAAAAAAATTCAAAGTGGCAAAAAAAGTGACAAAAATGCATCAAAAAAGTGACAAAATTTTTACAAAAAGTGACAAAAATGTGACAAAAATGTAAAAAAGTGATTACAAAAAACAATCAAAAACACAAATGTGGCAAAAATTGACAAAAATGCAACAAAAAAGTGACAAAAAAAAAGAAGAAAAACTGACAAAAAATCACAAAAAATCACAAAAAAATGAGAAATAATAAATCAAAAAGTGACAAAAATGCAACAAAAATGTGACAAAAATTTGACAAAAAGTGACAAAAAATCAATCAAAAATTTGACAAAAAATCAACCAAAAAGTGGCACAAATCTAACAAAAACTGAAATTTTTTTGACAAAAAGCGACAAAAAATCAACCAAAAATTTGTCAAAAAGTGACAAAAATGCAACAAAAAAGTGACAAAAACGCAACAAAAATATCACAAAAAAAGTGACAAAAATTCAACACAAAAGTGAAAGAAATTCAACCATGAAGTGACACAATGCAACAAAAAAGTAACAGAAATGTAAAAAAAAAGTGACAAAAATGCAACAAAAAAGTGACAAAAATTTTACGGAAAGTGACAAAAATGCAACAAAAAAGTGACAAAAATTTTACGGAAAGTGACAAAAATGTAACAAAAATTTGACAAAAAATCAACCAAAAAGTGACAAAAAACAACAAAAAAGTGACAAAAAATCAACCAAAGAGTGACACCAAGTAGCAAAAAAGTGACTAAAATATAACAAAAAAGTGACAAAAAGTGACAAAAAAATCACAAAAAAAAGTGACAAAAAATCAATCAAAAAGTGACAAAAATGCAACAAAAATGTGACAAAAATTTGACAAAAAGTGACAAAAAATCAATCAAAAAATTTGACAAAAAATCAACCAAAAAGTGGCACAAATCTAACAAAAACTGAAATTTTTTTGACAAAAAGTGACAAAAAATCAACCAAAAATTTGTCAAAAAGTGACAAAAATGCAACAAAAAAGTGACAAAAACGCAACAAAAATATCACAAAAAAAGTGACAAAAATTCAACACAAAAGTGAAAGAAATTCAACCATGAAGTGACACAATGCAACAAAAAAGTAACAGAAATGTAAAAAAAAGTGACAAAAATGCAACAAAAAAGTGACAAAAATTTTACGGAAAGTGACAAAAATGCAACAAAAAAGTGACAAAAATTTTACGGAAAGTGACAAAAATGTAACAAAAATTTGACAAAAAATCAACCAAAAAGTGACAAAAAACAACAAAAAAGTGACAAAAAATCAACCAAAGAGTGACACCAAGTAGCAAAAAAGTGACTAAAATATAACAAAAAAGTGACAAAAAGTGACAAAAAAATCAAAAAAAAAAGTGACAAAAAATCAATCAAAAAGTGACAAAAATGTAACAAAAAAGTGACAAAAATGTAACAAAAAAGTGACAAAAATGTAAAAAAAAAGTGACAAAAATGCAACAAAAGAGTGACAAAAATGTAAAAAAAAGTGACAAAAATTTAACAAAAGTGACAAAAATGTTACCAAAAAAGTGACAAAAAAGTGACAAAAACTGACAAAAAATCAACAAAAAATTTGAAAAAAAAATAAAAGTGGCAAAAAAAGTGACAAAAATGCAACAAAAAAGTGACAAAAATTTTACTAAAAGTGACAAAAATGTAACAAAAAGTGAAAAAAATGCAAAAAAGTGATTAAAACAATCAAAAATTAACACAAATGTAGCAAAAATTGACAAAAATGCAACAAAAAAGTGACAAAAAAACAACGAAAAAGTGACAAAAAGTGACAAAAAATCACAAAAAAGTGACAAAAAATCAATCAAAAAGTGACAAAAATGTAACAAAAAAGTGACAAAAATGTAACAAGTGACAAAAATGCAACAAAAAAGTGACAAAAATTTGACAAAAAGTGACAAAAATCTACCAAAAATTTGACAAAAAATCATCCAAAGAGTGATTAAAAAAACGACAAAAAAGTGACAAAAAAATCACAAAAAAGTGACAAAAAATCAACCAAAAATTGATTTAAAAAAAACAAAACAAAAAAGTGACAAAAAATCAATCAAAAAGTAACAAAAATGTAGCAAAAAAGTGACTAAAATACAACAAAAAAGTGACACAAATGTAACCAAAAAAGTGACAAAAATGCAACAAAAATGTAACAAAAGTGACAAAAATGTAACCAAAAACAACAAAAAAGTGACAAAAAATCAATCAAAAAGTAACACAAATGTAACCAAAAAAGTGACAAAAAATCAACCAAAAATTTGACAAAAAATCAACCAAAAAGTGGCACAAAAAATGACACCAATGTAGCAAAAAAGTGACAAAAAATCAACCAAAAAAGTGACAAAAATTCTACAAAAAAGTGACAAAAATGCAACAAAAAAGTGACTAAAATACAACAAAAAAGTGACAAAAATTCAATAAAAAAGTGACAAAAATTCAATAAAAAAGTGACAAAAATACAACAAAAAAGTGACAAAAATGTAACAAAAAAGTGACAAAAATGCAGCAAAAAAGTGACAAAAATGCAGCAAAAAATTGACAAAAATGAAACAAAAAGTGACAAAACTGTAACAAAAAAGTGACAAAACTGTAACAAAAAAGTGACAAAAAAATCAACCAAAAAGTGATAAAAAACAGCAAAAAAGTGACAAAAATTCAACAAAAAAGTTACAAAAATTCAATAAAAAAGTGACAAAAATACAACAAAAAAGTGACAATAATGTAACAAAAAAGTGACAAAAATGCAGCAAAAAAGTGACAAAAATTCAACAAAAAAGTGACAAAAATGCAACAAAAAAGTGACTAAAATACAACAAAAAAGTGACAAAAATTCAATAAAAAAGTGACAAAAATACTAACCTGGCTAACTCCAGGCTGCTGTGTGCGCTCGAATTATATCGAACTGCACAACAGCCTGGGGACCATGGCCACATCTCCGGTGGATTTGGGAACCAATCACAGAGCGAGGAGGGACGGCAAGACGATGACGCGCTATTCGAGATATGGAAGCTTGTAGTTTATTTACGGATAATAAAAAAAAAAGTTTATTTACGGATCCAACATGACAGCAGCAGACACGATGGTATTTTTTGATCAAGCTTTAGACCTTGTTCTAAATAGTTTATATTCAAAAGTTTACAGCGGGTACGTCATACGTCATCTCATACGATGATATGATTGGCTGGGGCTACGTGCAGACGCAAGAGACTTTTTTTTTTTTTTTTTCGTATCGCCCAATAAACGAGTATGGACGATCGTAAACCACACCTCTCCTACGAGAAAATGAATTGGTGGTCCCCAGACTAAATATCACTTGTGATTTTAGTCTGGTGTTAGCCAGGCTACAAAAATACAACAAAAAAGTGACAAAAATGCAGCAAAAAAGTGACAAAAATGCAGCAAAAAAGTGACAAAAATGCAGCAAAAAAGTGACAAAAATGCAGCAAAAAATTGACAAAAATGAAACAAAAAGTGACAAAACTGTAACAAAAAAGTGACAAAACTGTAACAAAAAAGTGACAAAAAAATCACAAAAAAGTGACAAAAAAATCACAAAAAAGTGACAAAAAAATCAATCAAAAAGTGATAAAAAACAAAAGAAAGAAGAAGGAAGTGTGCAATGGCTGACAGCAGATGGCTGTGAGCAACACGCTGGACCAACCTCCCCAAAAGCCATTTAAACATCCGTAATTGAAACAACATTACAAGCTGGAATCAACACGCGAAGAACCGCTAAGTGATTTGGAGTCTTTCATAGACACATATTACGACAAATGGCGACCAAACGTAAGAGTAAACGCGGAAGACCGCAACTCAGCTCGAGTGAGTACGAGGACCAAACAAAAGACATCAGGGAAATTAGAGACTCGATCACACAAATTCAATCCGAGCTGCATAATCTTCAACTGCTGAAACAGCTATCAGAGGATTTTACTGAGGTTAAGCAATCCTTGGAATACCATACTTCATTGGTGGAAATACTCCAGCAAGAGAACGCCTCACTTAGAGCAGAGGTTAATAGCCTCAAGCTACATTCATCTGAGCTTCGCACTTCCAACGCGAAAACTATGGAAGAGATACTGGACTTACAATGCAGGAGTATGCGAGACAATATTATAATTCACGGCGTTCCCGAGGAGAGTAAAGAAACTTACCACACGACGGAGCAGCTGGTCAAATCATTCATGAAGAATCACCTTAAAATGGGAGAGCAAGAGGTGAAATCCATTCGCTTCAATCGAGCCCACCAAATTGGCAACAGCCAGAAGAAGGGCCAACAACGATCTCGACCCATTGTAGCACAACTCGCGGACTCGAAGTGTAAATCCAGTATTATGGAGAAAAGCAGGGAGCTCAAGGGAACGAAGTTCTTCATCGGTGATCAATTCCCCCCGGAGATGGTGAAGAGGCGCAAACTCCTGTACCCGATCATGAAGGATGCACGGCAAGGAGGCAAAAAAGCGCGATTATCTCTGGACAAACTGTACATTGATGGTGCTCTATATAGAGATGATGCAGTGACTTATTGGTTGAGCGGAGGAGTCAGCGCAAGTTCCAATCAGCACACTATAAACGCATGACTTTTGATAAACAAAGGCGCATGCTAATGACGTCGTATACTCGTCGATGATTGGTGCAGGTAATGAGCTTATTTTATTTTAACTGAAATCACCCTAATCACCCCTAATATTTGGATCCATAATCTATCTTTTGTTTTGTTTTTTTACTATTATTGTTGTTATTATTATTATTATTACGTTTGTTTTCCTTCTATTGTGTTTATTATTGTAGATGGTATATGGCTGGTTTTGGTCCACCCTCTCTTGAACGTATATAGGCTACATTCTACTTTCTTTATTATTCTTAATCTTCTGTTTATTTTAGTTGTGTTATTTCCTCTTTTTTTGTTTTCTTCTTTTTCTTTTTTGTTTTCCTTCTGTTTCTTCTTTTACAGTTTTAACTTTTCTAGGATGTTTGTTTTGCTATTATTTTTTGTTTTGGGAAATGGTAATGGGAAGGGGGAAAGGAAGTGGGAGGGAGGGAGGGTAGACATTTGTGAAGCATGCAAGGAGAAGACATATATGCTATATGTTATTATTGTTTGTCCTTTATACATGATGTACATAGCAATCAGAAATGCCATAAAATATTGTAATGAATAGAAAGGGTCTAAGAATTATATCATGGAATGTAAATGGTGCTAATGAAATGGCGAAACAAAGGAGAATTTTGAAGTATTTAAAAAATCTTTCTACTGATATCGCTTTCATACAGGAGACACATTTAAAGACTGAACACTTAAAATATCTTAAAAAGGGGTGGGTAGGAGAAATAATTGGTGTTGGGTTGTCCTCAAAAAGAGCCGGTGTTGCAATTTTATTCAATAAAAACATTAAATTCAACATAAACAGCGTCTTTTTGGATCCAGATGGCAGATATATGTTTATTGACTGCTTGCTGGATAATAACAATATCACATTGGTCAATATATATGCACCCAATGATGATAAGCCATTCTTTTTCGGTGAAATCGAGCTCAAACTGGCTAATTATTTTGACTCTGTCATTATCCTGGGTGGAGATCTAAATTTGACAATAAATCCAAATATTGATAAAACAGGCAAAATTATTAGACCCAAGAAATCTGTTTTTTCTCTCCTAAAAGCAATGCAGACTCTTAACCTGGTAGATATCTGGAGAACGTTGCATCCAGAGGAGAGAGATTTCACTTTCTATTCTAACAGGCATCATTCCTTTTCGCGAATTGATATGTTTTTAGTTCCTAAAGCAATTGTAGAAAATACGCATGCAAAAATTCATCCAATAATTATCTCTGATCATGGTCCAATTCAAATTGATGTAAGTCTAATGCCAGATACTAATCAACCTAGGCAATGGAAAATAAATGCATCTTTATTGGAAAGTGACGAATGTAAATTACAATTGAAAGAATTTATTTCAGACTTCATAGGAAATAACAAGGATTCGGTATCCGACATGTCTACAATATGGGAAGCACTTAAATGTTGTGTAAGGGGAGAACTTATCAGGATGGCAAGCTTAAAGAACAAAAAACAACGTGCTGAAGAAAATAGATTAATGACTGAAATAAAACAATTACAGAATTCCTTGTCCCAAAAGTATTGTCAGGATACATGGATCAAGCTTTGTAAGAAAAGATTGGAGTATGATAATATAATAAGACAAAAGGTGGAATATAAATTAAATAGATCCAAACTGAAATTTCATGAGCATGGTGAACAAGCTGGAAGGCTCCTTGCATTGAGGTTAAAGGAGCAGATGACCAGAAATGATATATCCAATATTAAATTGCCAAATGGTAATATTTCTGCAGACTCAAGAGAAATAAATAAAGTATTGAGATTTTTATGAAAACGTATATAAACCAGAGAACGATCACGATATAAAGGAAATCCAGACATATTTGGATGGAATTCAACTTCCAACATTAGCAGAGGCTGATAAAAAAGCTCTAGAGAAACCTATTCAGGTGGAGGAAATCCAAAAAGCAATAACAATGTTTGCAAAAAACAAGTCTCCTGGCCCGGATGGGTATAACGCTGAATTTTATCAAATATTTAGTGATGATCTCTCACCTCTATTATTAGAAATGTATCAATCATCTTTCAATAATCAATGCTTCGCTCCAACATTCAATTTTTCTCACATCACTTTAATACAAAAAAAGGACAAAGATCCATTGGACTGCAGAAACTATCGCCCTATATCCATTGCTAATATAGACAATAAAATATTGGCAAAAATTGTAGCAACTCGCTTACAAACGGTCATTGGAAAAATAATACACACTGACCAAGCTGGCTTTATGAAAGGTCGGCACTCATCTGATAATAAGGAAATTATTTAATGTTATACACCGTGCCAGAAGCCTTCCTTACTCAGCGGCCGTCTGTACCATTGATGCAGAGAAGGCTTTTGACCGTATACATTGGTCATTTTTGTTCTGTACATTGCACAAATTTGGATTTGGCATCAATTTTATACAGTGGATTAAAATGCTCTACACAAAGCCTATAGCTTCAGTCAAGACAAATAACCTGATCTCAGAAACATTTACTTTAAGAAGAGGAACAAAACAGGGTTGTCCTGCCTCTGGGCTATTATTCAATCTGGTCATTGAACCATTAGCAGCAAAAATAAGAAGTGAAAGTAACATTCATGGCATAACAGTTGGACGTCAGTACAACAAATTATCACTGTATTGTGATGATATAATTGTATACCTGTCTCATGTGGACTCTTCTTTAGAATGTATTAATGAGGCCATCAATCAATATGGGGGCTTATCAGGATACAAAGTTAATTGGGAAAAATGCGAAATATTACCATTAAATAAACATTGTAGGAAATCGCTGATTCAAAACTCCAGTATTAAATGGAAAGAAACAGCAATAACATATTTAGGTTTACATATCACATCAAATCTGTACCTAAGCAGAGATATAAATCTTAAACACCTAAGGAATAAGATAGAATCTAAACTGGAGAGCTGGTCACATCTCCAGATATCGCTCTGGGGTCGAGTGAATATAATTAAAATGAGTATACTTCCAGCAGTTAACTACATATTGAAAATGTTGCCCGTTACAATTAATAAAACATGGTTTAAGAAATTGCATACAATAATCTCAAATTTTATATGGCGTGGGAAAGCTGTTAGATGTTCTTATCTAAGATTGTCTAACTTGCAATCCAAAGGAGGATTACAGCTGCCAAACTTCCAACATTACTTTCTCTCCTTTGGATGCGAACAAGCAAGCCAGTTGTTCCATCTGCAGATAAAGACTGGGTCAAAATAGAAAAAAACCTACTAATGGAATTTGATATTGAAGTGGAAAGCCTATATTACATAAAAAAATTACCACATGAATTAAAACAAAGCCCTATTGAAGCCACCTGTAATATTTTAAAGTCATGTCAAAAAATACTTGGAATCAAATCAGCTACATCTGTGAATCAGCCTCTTTGGTATAATTCTAATTTCACAATCAATAAAAAGATTATAAAATGGGCTACTTGGAAAGATATAGGCATTACTCAGCTTCAAGATATTATTCATGAGAGTTCCTTTAAAACATTTACTACTCTAGTTGATCAATATAATGTCTCCAAAAATAACTTCTTAAATTACATATCTTTAAAATTTGCAGTAACCAATTGTGTATCTTTTGAAAACATGACTTATGGCACCCATCAATTGGAAGATGCACTTTTCAATCAAGATGAAACCAAGAAAACAGTTAAAAAAAAAAATAGAATCTTAAATGAACATCATACTAAAAATGCAAACGATATGTGTATTAGGAAATGGACCAATGATCTAAACATTCAGGAGGACGATTTATCATGGAATGACATCTGGAAGAATGCCAGGCGACCTTTTAGATGCAGCAAAAATAAGCTGAGTCAATTTAAAATCTTGAACAGGCTGTACTATACACCTTCCCAATTGTTTAAAATGGGTGCTGTCGATACTAATTTATGTATAAAATGTCAGGCAGCTGAGGGAACCTTGGTTCATCTTTTGTGGGGATGCCCAAGGATAAAGGAGTTGTGGACAAAAACAACAAATGAAGCCATGTCATATCTACATATTGATATTCCAATGACTCCACAAACTTGCATCCTTGGAGACCTACATCAATTTAGTAATGCTTCATCAACGAAAAAGAATGCATTTCTATCATTATGCATTATAACCAAAAGAATAATTTTGAAAAAATGGATAGACAATGACTGTCCGACTCATTACGACTGGTACGCACATGCTATGGAGACAATATCAGTGGAAAAAACGGCTTTTAGATTATACAATCAGGAATCCGATTATCTTGAAACATGGGATCCATTACATGAATTTATCTTGAGTGTTAATTGAATGTACGTAGAATTCCTTTTTTCTTTTATGTGAATGGAATTGTACTTACTAATATTAATATTGACATTATCATCTGTAAATATTGTTGTGTGTGGTAGAAACGGAAAAAAAAAATAAAAAAAAAAAAAATTGGGAGACAATGTGGCACTGTTAGTGGAAAGTTTTACTGCTGTACATTATACATGTATTTATGACTGTGTGTATATGTATGTGTGTATGTATGTATGTATGTATATATATATATATATATATATATATAAGATAAGATAAGATAAACCTTTATTCATCTCACAAAGGAGAAATTCACTTGTTACAGTCGGCGTTACTTCACAGTCTTATTGCACAGTCTGACAGCAGTGGGGATGAAGGCTTTGCGGTAGCGCTCCGTCCTGCACTGAGGATGTCTCAGTCTGCCACTGAGAGAGCTGCTCAGCTCTTCTACAGTCCCGTGCAGTGGGTATATATATGTGTTTATGTATGATTGTACGTGTATGTATATATGTGTGTGTGTATGTCTATATACATGTGCACATATCGTTATTATTCTTGTGTTTTATGTCTGTTGTTTACTTGAGACCCTTAGTATATATGTCTTCTCTATAGCTTTGTAAAAATGCTTTATACACAAGGTGTAAACGGATTGGGTGCGGGATATTTAGTATTTTTCTCTTTTTCTTTCTCTTTTTCTTTTCTCTGTTGTTTTTTCCTTATATGTTTACATCCTTTGTAAATGTATTGAATAAAGAATTAAAAAAATAAAAAATAAAAAAAAAGTGACAAAAAATCAATCAAAAAGTAACACAAATGTAGCAAAAAAGTGACTAAAATACAACAAAAACAAAAACAAAAACAAAAACAAACAAAAACGCAACAAGAAATTAACAAAAATGTAACAAACGTCCAGACATAAAACAAACACAAAAAGAACCTTGACTCCTTTTAACAAACACCATCAACATCAAATCTGTGTTTACTGTAAACACCTCTCATGAATAAATATAGATCATGTTATATAGCAGTTAAACATGTATGTGTAATATAAAGACTATATGGGTTTGTGATGATCTTATAATGAATAATAATGCTCATGTATTGGGGAAAGGACATGAACAATGACACACGGGACGAGTGTGCACGAGCAGACGCGAGCTCTCTCTGGAAGTGATGTCTTTTTTGGATTAATTTGGCAATAATTGCGATTGATCTTTGAAATTGGACATTTGATTTAATAAACAACTGCTTGCTGCGTTGATCTGCTTGGGAATATCATTCCCAACTCAGCGCAGTAAGTAAGACAGAGCCGAGGCAGGTCAAATACCGGTGCGCTAACTAGCCACGAACAGCTGATTTAGCAGTCAGCTAAAGAGACATTGTTATAAGTAAACTGCACAATATGCCTCCTACGAGAAAGAGCCCGGCGTCAATTGAGGAAGTTGACGAAATGAAGAAGACGCTTGACTTTCTCATTGAACAAACTGACACTGTAAAGACGCAGCAGAAAGAAATCCTGGCGCTGGTTGCGGAAGTGAGAACTTTACGCACGGCGAATGATGAGAAGGACAAGAAAACATCTGAATTAGAATGCCGGATTGCCGATTTAGAACAGTATAGCCGAATAAACGACGTGATCATCACCGGGATTAAAATCAATCCCAGGAGCGGTGGCGGCGACCAGCGATGGGGACCCGGGCGGTGAGATGGATGCGCGTTCCACGGAGCAGCAGGTGGCTGTTTTCCTTCAGTCGAAAGGGATCAACTTTGACTGTAGTAACATCGAGGCCTGCCACACACTCCCGAAAAGGAACAACAGCGACAAGCAAGCAGTCATAATACGCTTTACAAATAGAAAATACAAGATGGCACTACTGAAGGAAGGAAGGAAGCTCAAAGGCACGGATGTTTATATTAATGAGCATCTGACGAAGAGCAACGCTGATATTGCAAAAAGAGCGCGTTACTTGAGGAAAATGAAGACAATCCTAAACACATGGTCCATGAACTGCAAGATCTACATCAAGCTTAATGGCCCACCTGAAGAAGCTAAAGAGGTCGTCGTGAGGAAAACTGAGGAACTGGATCAGTACTGCTATAGCTATGACCAAGTGTGAAGGTAAAGACTCACCTGGACTCATGAATATACACCATGTCACATTTAGAAGGACTTGACAATCTCACACCAGAAAAGAAAAACAATTTACCACTTTGGGTTAAGCAGCATGACAATATGGAATTACAAGCATTTGAGTACACAGATTACAATGAGCATGATGTGGAGAATAACATTGATCCGGACAATCATTTTTTCAATCACACCAATAATAACTGCTGTTATTATTCTGAGGAGCAATATGACAGTATAAATAAGGATGGGAAATGTTCACTGATCCATATCAATGCTAGAAGCCTATACGCAAACTTCTCACAAATTAAATGTTACCTGAGTCAGTTTACACAAGCCTTTAGTGTTATTGCGATCACCGAAACATGGATTAATCCCAACAAGAATGTGAATTTTGACCTCGAAGGTTATGCGTTTGTTCATTTAGATAGGACAAATAAAGGTGGAGGAGGTGTGGGTATATATGTGAGCAACAATCTCAAATTTCAAGTTATAGATAAAATGTCACTTGCTGTAAACAACTTGGTCGAATGCATAACAGTTGAAATATACGATGAAAAACAGAAACATGCACTTGTCAGTTGTGTATATAGATCCCCGGGGTCTGGTATAGAACAATTTAAAGAATGGTTTGAGGAAACGTACATTTCAAGTAGTAACAAAACAGTCTTTATATGTGGAGATTTCAACATTGATTTGCTGAATACAAACAATAACAAAATGATAAATGACTGTATCAATACAATTTACAGCATGCATTTGTATCCAGAGATCACGAGACCAACACGAATAACATCTCATTGTGCAACTCTTCTGGACAATATTTTTACAAATAATATGTCGAAGCATTCAGCATGTGTAATTTTACTGAGTGATATCAGCGACCACCTTCCAGTGTTTTCTGTATTTGACCAAAATTACAGAGTGACTCAAAGATCTGCACCTAAGAGAGAGTACAGTCGAGTCAGAACAGAAGCATCATTAGACGCATTTAAAAATGACTTAAAAGAGGAAAGCTGGGAGAGTGTTTTCACTGACAATGATACAAACAGTGCCTACAATACATTTCTAGATATTTTTTAAAAATTGTATGATAAGAATTGTCCAGTCCGATTGCAATGGAAAAAATCTAGGTATAATGAATGTCCATGGATGACGAAAGGGTTACAGAATGCGTGCAAAAAGAAGAATGTACTGTACAAAGAGTTCATGAGACTAAAAACAAAGGAATCAGAAATTAAGTATAAAACATACAAAAATAAGTTAACAAGCATTTTAAGGACTAGTAGAAAAGAATACTATGGTAAACTGCTGCATAGGAACAAAGACAACATTAAGGAAGTTTGGAAAATCTTAAACACTGTGATAAACAAAGGTAGAACACAAAGGAGCTTTCCAAATTGTTTTCATGTTGACAACAAAGACAACAACAATATGAATGTTGTTGTTGAGAAACTAAATGAATATTTTGTGAACGTGGGTTCTGACTTGGCAGGCAAAATACCTGATTCAGTTCCACCAGATGGGTGGAAGGAACATCTGACTGAACGAAATTTGAGTTCTATGTTTGTATCAATTGTAGAAGAAAATGAAATTATAGCAAGAGTAAACAAATGTGTGAATAAGAGATCCAAAGACTGCGACGATATTGATATGACAGTTATGAAAAAGGTAGTTGAGTGTATATCAAAGCCACTAACATATATTTGTAATCTATCATTCAAGACAGGTACATTCCCTAATAAAATGAAAACTGCTAAAGTGATGCCACTGTACAAAGCAGGAGACAGACATACGTTTAATAATTACAGACCTGTTCCAATGTTACCGCAATTTTCCAAAATTCTTGAAAAACTCTTCAATAATCGACTGGAAAAATGTATAAATAAATATAGTTTACTATCGGAGTGTCAGTATGGTTTTAGGGCTAAGCGCTCCACAGCCATGGCACTTACAGATACAGTTGAACAAATATCATCTGCTCTTGATCAAAAACTTCATGCAATCGGAATATTTGTGGATTTAAGCAAAGCATTTGATACGATAGATCACACAATTCTACTCAGAAAATGAGAACGCTACGGTATCAGGGGTATAGCCTTACAATGGGTAAGAATGGGTGAATATAGATCTAGTTGTTTAAATGTCAATTGTGGAGTTCCACAGGGTTCTGTATTAGCACCAAAAGTCTTTATCTTATATATTAGACCGGGAGCCAGACCCCCCTCCTCAGGCACATTTTTGCTACCTTTTCCAAACTAGTATCTTTCAATAGAGTATATCTTGGGTCATTACCAGTGGGGACCCCCCATTGCAACTCGGCCCCGTTCGGCTGTGGGACCCTAAAAACCACTTTAACGGGACAGGCTTCAGATGGAACTTTGTGATTCTCTCCAAAGTAGTGCTGTGGTCACATACAGAGTCACAGATGAATGAAATTTAGAACAAAGAAAGCTGACATGATGAGGAACAAAGGAATATGACAGTTTTGGGCTTTAGCTTTTTCTTTTTCCATATATTAAACAATATATCTACAAAAATGCTAAATAAATGTCATATAGATAAGAAAAGCGCTTCACAAATGAGTGCATTATTGTCTTTTGTGTTTATCTTTACCTTTTCAAATGTAAATAGAAAACTGCCCCAACTCATTAGCTTCACATTAAGCCCAAGATGAGCTCAGTACCTCAAACGGATCAGCAGCTGTAACAGAAAATGTGTTCCATGTTCTCTCTCAGAGCTGTGGATCCTCATGCATTTGTCCATATAGGCCTGTGAGACCACTCCATGGTGAAGTTACAGCTTTTAGGACAACAGTTCAACTTCACCTTTTTGGATTTGCTTCAAACTTGGCACAGTTGATATTGATATACTAAATATTCTGTGAATACAATTTGAGCTGCATATCTTTTTTAATGTATGAGTTTTAGGGGATTTCAAAAGAGGGTAGGGTTAAAATCAGGCCTTGATGCAACTAACAAGTTTCACTAACTTTAGAGACTACGGACGTTTGTGACAGACTTTTGGGAATTTTAGTACTTATTTCTACTTTTCAAAATATCTTTGACAATCAATACCGAATATGTTGCCAGTGTCATCTCTAAATAAGATACACGATGGTTTAACGCAGAGGTCACCAACGTGGCCCTGCCCCTTTGGGGCGTGCCCAGCAGCCCTTTAGACTTATTTTTCTTGAATCAAATACAAATACAGTTGTTTCTGTTCTTGTGACTCAATACGAGGTTAAAACAAAACTATTTTGCTATAATATAGAGTCAATATCCTATAAGTAAACAGTGTACGTTTAAGTCTTTAGGATTTGTTTTTAACTGGAAGCTCTCAAACAACTTAATTCCTCGATAGTGGCTCAGAAGGTAATCCAATCAAAGCCCATCTATACATCATGTTTAAGTGAATGTGAGTTGGTGGTCTAGATGTAAGCAGCCACGCTTCTGTCAGTCTGCCCCAGGAGAAACTGGCTGTATTGCAGCTGGTATGACGTGAATGAAAATCCCCATTCCTTTTGAGGAGCCCTTTGGGGGACTTGTGTCATGAAACACACTATATAAAGTAAGATTCCCTTCCCCTTTACCCAGTCTAAAGCTGACCTGAGTCTAGGGTTGCCAGGTCTCAGAAGTCAAACCTGCCCAAGAACCTGGCAACCCTGCCTGAGTCAGTCTAACTGGAGCTTGAGTTAACACAGTCTGAGTCTGTGTTTACCGATTCAGAGCCTAAACCAGTTCCTTTTAAAATTTGACTGGGTTCAGATGTGATCCAAATCCAGTCTAAACCCACATAAACCTGGTCTAAACTGAAGCTTAACCACAATAGACTCAGAATTCAAAAAGAACACTCAGTTATCCAGAATAGAAGAAGAAAATACTATTATTATTGTTATTCAGAATAATGAATAACCAGCCATTTTACAATATAGTGACATTGAAATGAAGAAGTGAAATGGATGATTCCTGAAACGTTAGTCTGTGTAATTCTGGAAAAGTCAAGACAGGTTCCCTTGTGTTTTGGGGATTCAAAGCTCTAGAAATCAGGCCAGAAATGAGCTTGAATGGTGAACCAAAGACAAATTTAAACGAGGTGGGCATTAAAGTTGAATCTAATCTAATATAACCGCACCGGGCAGGTCAGGTTTTTGTGAGTGGATAATGCGTTACACAAACTTTTAATAATTTTAGAAAAAAATCCAAAGGTGAATGTTCACAAATGGTCATTTTAATGTGTGAATTTGGTCCAACATTTACTCTCACAATAAAACTAAGATGTTGAGGGAGAAAACATAAACAAAGAACCTAAAAGTGATGACTGTATGAAAAAAAGTCCTCAATAAGTTATTACCCACACGTCGACTCGTCTGCCAGTAGTAACACAGCAGGTGCAATGAAAATGCATAGAAAGATGATAAACCACAAAGCAATACATGTTGCTTCAGTAAACACTGGGTAGTTTAAGTAAAGTCGCATTAGGCTGATGAACAGGTCCCAAACTGTTCTTAAGTTAATGTTTCATATGTTTGAACCGTCATATATCATACTTAGTGATGACACTGGCAACATATTCTTATATATTGTCAATGCAATGTTTCGATAAAATAATATATAATGTATATTAATATAATAAGTACTAAAATTCCCAAAAGTCTGTCACAAACGTCCGTAGTCTCTAAAGTTAGTGAAACTTGTTAGTTGCATCAAGGCCTGATTTTAACCCTACCCTCTTTTGAAATCCCCTAAAACTCACACATTAAAAAAGATATGCAGCTCAAATTGTATTCACAGAATATTAAGTATATCAACATCAACTGTGCCAAGTTTGAAGCAAATCCAAAAAGGTGAAGGTGAATTCTGGTCCTAAAAGCTGTAACTTCACCATGGAGTGGTCTCACAGGCCTATAAGGACAAATGCATGAGGATCCACAGCTCTGAGAGAGAACATGGAACACATTTTCTGTTATAGCTGCTGATCCGTTTGAGGTACTGAGCTCATCTTGGGCTTAATGTGAAGCTAATGAGTTGGGGCAGTTTTCTATTTACATTTGAAAAGGTAAAAATAAACAAAAAAGACAATAATGCACTCATTTGTGAAGCGCTTTTCTTATCTTTATGACATTTATTTAGCATTTTTGTAGATATATTGTTTAATGGGTAGCGTTCACGTGACATCACAACATTCTAAAGAGCCTATAGTTTAACATTGAGGTGGAGGTCAACTGACGGTAACTATGGTAACGGTGGTAACTGACAAAATGCATATTTTTATGTCTTTGTTTTTTGGCTCATATCTCAGTCATTACTGGAAGAATCCACATGAAACACAAACTGTCACAAAGTTCATCGTCTCCTCTGTCGGCACATATGAACTAATGTCCAATTATTATCTCTAAAAAATGTCAAAAAGTGGTGACAATATGCGAAAACATGACCATGATGTTGTCCAATAGAAAGGACTTTCAGACATAAAAATAATCTCACAGGTTTGTGAATCCAATCACAATCAAATACTGAAGAGGAAAAACATTTGTCAATTTTCGTTTTGGAGATTTCTCCAAAAACTGCATTTCTCCCATAGAGTTGCATTGGCCCTGCCCTCCATCTGACATTATGACATCATCACATTCTAAATCGTGAACGCTACCTATATATGGAAAAAGAAAAAGCTAAAGCCCAAAACTGTCATATTCCTTTGTTCCTCATCATGTCAGCTTTCTTTGTTCTAAATTTCATTCATCTGTGACTCTGTATGTGACCACAGCACTACTTTGGAGAGAATCACAAAGTTCCATCTGAAGCCTGTCCCGTTAAAGTGGTTTTTGGGGTCCCACAGCCGAACGGGGCCGAGTTGCAATGGGGGGTCCCCACTGGTAATGACCCAAGACATACTCTATTGAAAGATACTAGTTTGGAAAAGGTAGCAAAAATGTGCCTGAGGAGGGGGTCTGGCTCCCGGTCTATATCAATGATTTGTGCCAAGTGTCATCAATATTAAAACCCATATTGTTTGCGGATGATACAAACCTGTTTTGCTCCGGCTCGGACCTGCAAAAATGAGTCCAGGATGTAACTACAGAATTTAACAAAATAAGAATGTGGTTCAACATAAATAAATGATCTTTGAACATGAATAAAACAAAATGTATGTATTTTGGAAACAGAGCGAATAATGCAGAAATTCCTATATCAATGGATGGCACAAATATAACACAAGTGAATGAAATTAGATTTTTGGGGGTCATTATGGGCAATAAAATTAACTGGAAATCACATATTAAGTATGTGCAAAAAAAAGTGTCAAAAAGTGTCGCGGTCGTTTGTAGAGCAAAGCAGGTTCTAGATCAACGATCGCTGCATATACTTTACTGTTCACTGGTTTTGCCATATCTCACATACTGCACAGAAGTATGGGGAAATAATTATAAAACTAACCTGCAGTCTTTAGTCATACTTCAGAAGAGAGCAATACGCCATGTACATAAAGCAAGATATTTAGATCATACCAACCCTTTGTTCCTTAAGTCAAGATTGCTTAAATGTTCAGATTTAGTTTCCTCTCAAACATTACAGGTGGTGTTTAAGGCCAAGAACAAACTGTTACCATGAAATATTCAAATGCTTTTTTATTGAAAATGAAGGTGTTTATAAATTAAGAAACAAAATGCACTTCAAGTCTATGTTTACACAGACAACAAGAAAAAGCTTTTCCGTCTCGGTATCTGGAACAAGATTATGGAATAAGTTGCCAATGGAAATCAAGGAGTGTGAAAATATCAAACAATTTAAAAGGAAATACACAGAAATGGTTCTTGCAACGTATGACAAAATGTAATCTTAAAAGTCATTACAATGAATGTATATGTATGTATGTGTATGTGTATGCCGGTATATATATCATATATCGGCCATTCGCAAGAATTACCGGCCATTAAAAAATATATACATTATGAACGTGGCTTATTATCATCAACAATCTACATTTAGACAGAGCTACACGAGTACTTCAGTGTGTCCCAAAACACGGCTATTTCTAATTAAAGACTGACGTGAGAAAAATGTAGCAACAGCTAAAATCCAAACATGAAGTTGTGCTCGTGGAGACGGTGGAGCAGCAGGTGTCACGCGGATATACACCACTCATATGCACTTCAACTCAGACAGAAAGTAGCCGATATCTACGACCCTCACGCTGTCCTTATCCAGGTCTGACCAGCTGCTCAGCGAGGGCGGGGCTGCAGATGCCCTTCCACGCTTTTACGTGGCTTCAGGTGTAAAATAATGACTAAGTCCCTCACCACTGAAATATTGTGGAGACAAATCAACAGCACTAAAGTCACAACAGTCAGTCTCGAGCGATTCAAAACGGACCCAGTTCTGCTGCGCTTTAGAGCGGCTCCAACACCGGTAACTGAGCCGAGGCGTCTGCGCAGACTGACCGAGGGAAGCGCCTCCAACACCGGTAACTGAGCCGAGGCGTCTGCGCAGACTGACCGAGGGAAGCGCCTCCAACACCGGTAACTGAGCCGAGGCGTCTGCGCAGACTGACCGAGGGAAGCGCCTCCAACACCGGTAACTGAGCCGAGGCGTCTGCGCAGACTGACCGGGGGAAGCGCCTCCAAACCCGGCCACTCTCTGAGCGGCTCCAACACCGGTAACTGAGCCGAGGCGTCTGCGCAGACTGACCGAGAGAAGCGCCTCCAACACCGGTAACTAAGCCGAGGCGTCTGCGCAGACTGACCGAGAGAAGCGCCTCCAACACCGGTAACTGAGCCGAGGCGTCTGCGCAGACTGACCGAGGGAAGCGCCTCCAACACCGGTAACTGAGCCGAGGCGTCTGCGCAGACTGACCGAGGGAAGCGCCTCTAAACCCGACCACTCTGAGCGGCTCCAACACCGGTAACTGAGCCGAGGCGTCTGCGCAGACTGACCGAGGGAAGCGCCTCTAAACCCGCCCACTCTCCCCGGAGGAGCCGCTGCGGGACAGCGCGTCAGTTTGACTGAACACATGCGCGTTTCAAGAATATCCTAATCAAACGTATTCGCTGCTGAGTTCTTAACACACTTATATAAAAGTAAATGTACCTGTAGTTTTGCCGTTTTCTTGGAAAATGTGACGAAGCACAAAGAAAGAGCGTTACATATCCAGACAGCGATGATGGCGCTTCGACTGCGCTTTGTAAAACGGGCTAAAGGCGTAAATCAAAACTTTTTTGATAGAAATATTGAACCTTTTTTAATATTTAGGCCTGTCTCGAAAACACTTTGTTATGTTAATCACTGACTTAGGTGACATGTTTAATATATTTTTCTATATTCTCTCTCTTTTTTTTACTGTCGGCCAATTTGGCCGATGGACATAATTTTTACCGGCCATTTGCTTTTCAAACCGGCCAAAAGCCGGCTACAGCCGGCCAACGGAAACTCTGATATATATGTATATGTATATATATATATGTATATGTGTATGTATATATGTGTGTACATATTTTTATATATATATAATCTTGCCGATTCTTGAATCTTGAAGATTTCAATTGGGCACCATAAAGTTATCCAAATTATAGAAGCAACACTTTAACTGCTGCTGTTGCTCCGTTGTCGTTGCTATAACGACTCAAACTACACAAAAGTAACTTAGGGGCGAGACGTGGATCACGACGGGCACAAAAAGCCTCGTCCTTTTAACACATCACACAGTACAGGAGGTAAACATCTGGGCGGGGCTTCCACCCACTCTCAACACACTACACACTCTGGCTTTTTAACACCACCTCACTAGAGGGTTTACAAATTAGACATGTCATTGATCTAATATCAATAACAAATAGTGGATAGTAATGACAACAAGGAAGTGGCAAGATGGCAGATTATAAAGTCCAATATGACTATATGAAATCGGACATTCACTGATAATGACAAGAATGACAATTGTTATGATAAATAACATTAACTACCAATTACATTATTACTATTTTTTATTAGCTGCTGTGTTAATGATATGAAATGGTAAAACCTCCTTGTTTGCCAGTGCTGCAAAAGTCTGTTGATTATGTAGACAATTGTACAGTAGGAAAAAACTTAACTGACAAATACATATAGGTATATATTTGTGTTCTGAAACTAGTATAGAATACTCAGAAAGGATTGTACTTTGTTTATTTAATGTAAATGTAAAAGTAATATATAACTGTAGCATCATGAATTGCAAATGTAATGTACATGAACAAGGGGTCGGCACTTATGAGCTTTTGCTTCAGTCGACTCCCTTTGAGCTTCTATTAACTGTATGATTGTGAAACTCTGGAGAAAGAGAAAATGTTAATTGCTCAAATAAACTACACAAACAAACACTTGTTATAAAGTGTAACATATTGTGTATGTTGACTTAAAGTAATGCATTGTTGTCTTTCATGTACATGTGTAACTGGATAGTTTTGTTACTATAAGACACCAGGGACTAAACTAAGTTATTGTAGAGACCACATGATTGAAATATATGAATAAGTTTGTCTCTTCTCACGCCTGAGATTATAGGGACAAAGGAAGAATGTTATATGAAGTGTAAAGATTTGGACGGATTCAGCCTGTACCTTTGTCTCTGGATTTGTTCTTGTACACTGTATACTTCTATGGCTCCAAACATGAGTAATACCACATGTGCCCAGTAGAGGGCGCTGCAGGTTTAGCTGTAACTGCAGCTTCATCTTAGTTGCTGTAATGCAGGCAGTTTTGCTCCAGCAGGTGTCATGCACAGATTAGAGATGACACGACTGTAGCAGAAACAGGACAGCAGGGGGCAGCACAGACCATGATATGAGCCCAGAAACGCTGCACTTTCAAAAGTCACTTTATCTCCATATCACATTTCAAAACAGAGCACTGACCCAAAGTGCTTTCCACGTCCCACATACCAAACGGAAAGATCAAACCCAAATCTGCTGCTAAAACAATGTACAACATGTACAATAGGACACCAAGTCAACACTGCAGCATCATCAGAGTGTCCAGCTCAACGTGAATTAAAGCCAAAGCAAAGAGGCAGCAGCAGATGAATGCAGATGTGAGAAGAACTACAGCAACATCTGCTTATTTTAGCAGCAAAATGTTAGTATTGGGGGAGACAAATCCTTCAAAAAACTTCATTTGTGAATGAAGAAATACTTGAAAGACAAATATTTAAATATTCAAAAATCAATAAAACATTGCAAATAAAAAAGTGAAAAAACTGGACTAAAAATGAATAAAAAAGTGACAAAAATGTCACAAAAAAGTGACAAAAATGCAACAAAAAAGTGACAAAAATGTAACAAAAAAGTGACAAAAATGTAACAAAAAGTGACAAAAATTCAACAAAAAAGTGACAAAAATTCAACAAAAAAGTGACAAAAATGTAACAAAAAAGTGACAAAAATGTAACAAAAAAGTGACAAAAATGTAACAAAAAAGTGACAAAAATTCAACAAAAAAGTGACAAAAATTCAACAAAAAAGTGACAAAAATGTAACAAAAAAGTGACAAAAATGTAACAAAAAGTGACAAAATGTAACACAAAAGTGACAAAAAATAAGAAAAAAAGTGGCAAAAATGTAACACAAAAGTCACAAAAATTAAGAAAAAAAGTGACAAAAATTCAACAAAAAAGTGACAAAAATTCACAAAAAAGTGACAAAAATGTTAAAAAAAGTGACAAAAATGTAACAAAAAAGTGACATAAATGTAACAAAAAAGTGACAAAAATG
The DNA here is from genome assembly GCF_951799975.1 of Gobius niger. NCBI lineage: Eukaryota > Metazoa > Chordata > Actinopteri > Gobiiformes > Gobiidae > Gobius > Gobius niger. The sequence goes on along the minus strand of NC_136873.1, from coordinate 2,622,160 downwards.
TAACAAAAAAGTGACAAAAATTAAGAAAAAAAGTGACAAAAATGTAAAACAAAAAGTGACAAAAATTCAACAAAAAAGTGACAAAAATGTAACAAAAAAGTGACAAAAATTCAACAAAAAAATTACAAAAATGTAACAAAAAATTGACAAAAATGCAGCAAAAAAGTGAAAAAAAAAATAAACAAAAAAGTGACAAAAATGTAACAAAAAGTGACAAAATGTAACACAAAAGTGACAAAAAATAAGAAAAAAAGTGGCAAAAATGTAACACAAAAGTCACAAAAATTAAGAAAAAAAGTGACAAAAATTCAACAAAAAAGTGACAAAAATTCACAAAAAAATTGACAAAAATGTTAAAAAAAAGTGACAAAAATGTAACAAAAAAGTGACATAAATGTAACAAAAAAGTGACAAAAATGTAACAAAAAAGTGACAAAAATTAAGAAAAAAAGTGACAAAAATGTAAAACAAAAAGTGACAAAAATTCAACAAAAAAGTGACAAAAATGTAACAAAAAAGTGACAAAAATTCAACAAAAAAATTACAAAAATGTAACAAAAAATTGACAAAAATGCAGCAAAAAAGTGAAAAAAAAAATAAACAAAAAAGTTACAAAAATATAACAAAAAAGTGACCAAATCGACTCCTTTTAACAAACACCATCAACATCAAATCTGTGTTTACTGTATCCACCTCTCATGAATAAATATAGATCATGTTATAGAGCAGTTAAACATGTATGTGTAATATAAAGACTATATGGGTTTGAGAAGATCTTATAATGAATAATAATGCTCATGTATTGGGGAAAGGACATGAACAATGACACACTTGTTATAAAGTGTAACATATTGTGTATGTTGACTTAAAGTAATGCATTGTTGTCTTTCATGTACATGTGTAACTGGATAGTTTTGTTACTATAAGACACCAGGGACTAAACTAAGTTATTGTAGAGACCACATGATTGAAATATATGAATAAGTTTGTCTCTTCTCACGCCTGAGATTATAGGGACAAAGGAAGAATGTTATATGAAGTGTAAAGATTTGGACGGATTCAGCCTGTACCTTTGTCTCTGGATTTGTTCTTGTACACTGTATACTTCTATGGCTCCAAACATGAGTAATACCACATGTGCCCAGTAGAGGGCGCTGCAGGTTTAGCTGTAACTGCAGCTTCGTCTTAGTTGCTGTGATGCAGGCAGTTTTGCTCCAGCAGGTGTCATGCACAGATTAGAGATGACACGACTGTAGCAGAAACAGGACAGCAGGGGGCAGCACAGACCATGATATGAGCCCAGAAACGCTGCACTTTCAAAAGTCACTTTATCTCCATATCACATTTCAAAACAGAGCACTGACCCAAAGTGCTTTCCACGTCCCACATACCAAACGGAAAAATCAAACCCAAATCTGCTGCTAAAACAATGTACAACATGTACAATAGGACACCAAGTCAAAACTGCAGCATCATCAGAGTGTCCAGCTCAACGTGAATTAAAGCCAAAGCAAAGAGGCAGCAGCAGATGAATGCAGATGTGAGAAGAACTACAGCAACATCTGCTTATTTTAGCAGCAAAATGTTAGTATTGGGGGAGACAAATCCTTCAAAAAACTTCATTTGTGAATGAAGAAATACTTGAAAGACAAATATTTAAATATTCAAAAATCAATAAAACATTGCAAATAAAAAAGTGAAAAAACTGGACTAAAAATGAATAAAAAAGTGACAAAAATGTCACAAAAAAGTGACAAAAATGCAACAAAAAAGTGACAAAAATGTAACAAAAAAGTGACAAAAATGTAACAAAAAGTGACAAAAATTCAACAAAAAAGTGACAAAAATTCAACAAAAAAGTGACAAAAATGTAACAAAAAAGTGACAAAAATGTAACAAAAAAGTGACAAAAATGTAACAAAAAAGTGACAAAAATTCAACAAAAAAGTGACAAAAATTCAACAAAAAAGTGACAAAAATGTAACAAAAAAGTGACAAAAATGTAACAAAAAGTGACAAAATGTAACACAAAAGTGACAAAAAATAAGAAAAAAAGTGGCAAAAATGTAACACAAAAGTCACAAAAATTAAGAAAAAAAGTGACAAAAATTCAACAAAAAAGTGACAAAAATTCACAAAAAAGTGACAAAAATGTTAAAAAAAAGTGACAAAAATGTAACAAAAAAGTGACATAAATGTAACAAAAAAGTGACAAAAATGTAACAAAAAAGTGACAAAAATTAAGAAAAAAAGTGACAAAAATGTAAAACAAAAAGTGACAAAAATTCAACAAAAAAGTGACAAAAATGTAACAAAAAAGTGACAAAAATTCAACAAAAAAATTACAAAAATGTAACAAAAAATTGACAAAAATGCAGCAAAAAAGTGAAAAACAAAATAAACAAAAAAGTTACAAAAATATAACAAAAAAGTGACCAAATCGACTCCTTTTAACAAACACCATCAACATCAAATCTGTGTTTACTGTATCCACCTCTCATGAATAAATATAGATCATGTTATAGAGCAGTTAAACATGTATGTGTAATATAAAGACTATATGGGTTTGAGAAGATCTTATAATGAATAATAATGCTCATGTATTGGGGAAAGGACATGAACAATGACACACTTGTTATAAAGTGTAACATATTGTGTATGTTGACTTAAAGTAATGCATTGTTGTCTTTCATGTACATGTGTAACTGGATAGTTTTGTTACTATAAGACACCAGGGACTAAACTAAGTTATTGTAGAGACCACATTATTGAAATATATAAATAAGTTTGTCTCTTCTCACGCCTGAGATTATAGGGACAAAGGAAGAATGTTATATGAAGTGTAAAGATTTGGACGGATTCAGCCTGTACCTTTGTCTCTGGATTTGTTCTTGTACACTGTATACTTCTATGGCTCCAAACATGAGTAATACCACATGTGCCCAGTAGAGGGCGCTGCAGGTTTAGCTGTAACTGCAGCTTCATCTTAGCTGCTGTAATGCAGGCAGTTTTGCTCCAGCAGGTGTCATGCACAGATTAGAGATGACACGACTGTAGCAGAAACAGGACAGCAGGGGGCAGCACAGACCATGATATGAGCCCAGAAACGCTGCACTTTCAAAAGTCACTTTATCTCCATATCACATTTCAAAACAGAGCACTGACCCAAAGTGCTTTCCACGTCCCACATACCAAACGGAAAAATCAAACCCAAATCTGCTGCTAAAACAATGTACAACATGTACAATAGGACACCAAGTCAAAACTGCAGCATCATCAGAGTGTCCAGCTCAACGTGAATTAAAGCCAAAGCAAAGAGGCAGCAGCAGATGAATGCAGATGTGAGAAGAACTACAGCAACATCTGCTTATTTTAGCAGCAAAATATTAGTATTGGGGGAGACAAATCCTTCAAAAAACTTCATTTGTGAATGAAGAAATACTTGAAAGACACATTTTTTAATATTCAAAAATCAATAAAACATTGCAACAAAAAAGTGAAAAAACTGGACTAAAAATGAAAAAAAAAGTGACAAAAAAGTGACAAAAATGTAACAAAAAAATGACAAAATTGCGGTGACGAGATATATATATATATATATTCAGATTTGTCCGTGCCTGTTCTAACTTCCTGTGGCGCAGCAGAGCAGGGGCGTCACATGATGCACATCGGCCAATGAGCTGCCTGCGTTCAGAGGAGTCACTGCCAAACTATTTTTAGACCCACAGCAGCGAGTCAGGAGGAGAAAAGAGTTCTGCCTCTGTGATCCCAGACTCTATGTTTTAAAGTCACAATAATCCTGGTTTTGAATTTCCTGCATGTGTTTTGTTCTATGTGTTGGTGAAAAGTTACACGCTGCGGCTTTAAGTTTGCAAAGCTTCACTTCGCTCGTCTTCAGGGCAGGAAAAGGATTTGTCTCTTTTATAAACTCTAAACATATTCATGAAGATAATTACTGCTTATAAAGGATGAACAAAGACTGGAACGCTTTGTGAGTCTCAGACATGATGAAATAAGGATGAACAAGACATTTTTGTCACTTTTTTGCATAGACTGTAAAAAATAATGGACGTCTTCTGCTCACTCCTCCCCGTTTACCATAATGACCACACTCATGGAGGATTTACAGACTCCTCCTCCCCAGCTCTGACGAAGCATGTTCCTTAAAAGGATAAAAATGTAACAAACAAGTGACAAAAATTAAGCAAAAAAGTGACAAAAATTAAGCAAAAAAGTGACAAAAATTAAGCAAAAAAGTGACAAAAATTCAACAAAAAAGTGACAAAAATTCAACAAAAAAGTGACAAAAATTAAGCAAAAAAGTGACAAAAATTAAGCAAAAAAGTGACAAAAATTCAACAAAAAAGTGACAAAAATTCAACAAAAAAGTGACAAAAATTCAACAAAAAAGTGACAAAAATTAAGCAAAAAAGTGACAAAAATTAAGCAAAAAAAGTGACAAAAATTCAACAAAAAAGTGACAAAAATTCAACAAAAAAGTGACAAAAATTCAACAAAAAAGTGACAAAAATTCAACAAAAAAGTGACAAAAATTAAGCAAAAAAGTGACAAAAATTCAACAAAAAAGTGACAAAAATTAAGCAAAAAAGTGACAAAAATTCAACAAAAAAGTGACAAAAATTCAACAAAAAAGTGACAAAAATTCAACAAAAAAGTGACAAAAATTAAGCAAAAAAGTGACAAAAATTCAACAAAAAAGTGACAAAATTGCGGTGACGACGTGACAAAAAAGTTCACATCACTTTTATGTATGTATATATATATATATATATATATATATATATATATATATTATTTTTTTTTTTTTTTTTTTTTTTTAAATCAATTCAGGTTTGTCCGTGTCTGTTCTAACTTCCTCTGGTGCAGCAGAGCAGGGGCGTCACATGATGCACATCGGCCAATGAGCTGCCTGCGTTCAGAGGAGTCACTGCCAAACTATTTTTAGACCCACAGCAGCGAGTCAGGAGGAGAAAAGAGTTCTGCCTCTGTGATCCCAGACTCTATGTTTTAAAGTCACAATAATCCTGGTTTTGAATTTCCTGCATGTGTTTTGTTCTATGTGTTGGTGAAAAGTTACACGCTGCGGCTTTAAGTTTGCAAAGCTTCACTTCGCTCGTCTTCAGGGCAGGAAAAGGATTTGTCTCTTTTATAAACTAAACATATTCATGAAGATAATTACTGCTTATAAAGGATGAACAAAGACTGGAACGCTTTGTGAGTCTCAGACATGATGAAATAAGGATGAACAAAGTCTGTGTCGCATCACAGTGAGTTACGGCACAATGTGGCTCTACGTCTATGACGGTTTAAAGTGTTATTATAACAGGTGACCCTTACCTCGACCACGAAGAGACAAGACCAGGAGCAGGACCAGGAGAGACATGTTCATCGGCGTCTGAAGAGCGTCTGAAGAGCGTCTGAAGAGAGTCTGAAGAGAGTCTGAAGAGAGACTGAAGAGAGTCTGAAGAGCGTCTGAAGAGCGTCTGAAGAGCGTCTGAAGAGAGTCTGAAGTTTGAAGGGCTGAGTTTCCTGTTTTTAAACACCTTATTATCAGATTGATCTCCTGTGGTTTTTCTGCAGAAAACAAGAACTGCCTTCATTTATATCTTAAATTATTCATCATCATTTCAGTCAAAGTCATGTTTTTGCAGAAAAAACTAAATAAAAAATGTTTATGAGACTAAAATATGTTGTTGATTAAAATATGACTAAATAAAAATGAAAAGAAGAGACGACTACTAAACCTTTTTCACATTATTATGTTAATCAACTACCAAAGTCTGAAAAAATATCAAAATATTTTAGAGCCAATTGAAAAACACACAAAAAATGAACACACACAATTGTTCACATTTTCTTAAAATCATCCTTTTTTGGTTATTTGTGGTTTCTTCTGATCAGAGGAGGAAACATTAGTGATTTTTGCAGTTCAAACTGAATTTCAAGCATTTTCCCTGAAAATTCATTTCTATGGGAATGACAATATCACAGTGAGGCTGTTTCTGTGGCGTTCTGAGGCTCGTGGGGGAGGAGTTTATACGGGGCGTTGGGGGAGGTCTGTGGGGAGGTGCTGGGGGGTGTTGAAGGGTTTGTGAGTTGGGGGGTGGTTGTCGATGGTGGGGGGAGTTGTCAGGTGTTTTGATTACAAACATGTTTATAAATATGGCTGTACATATAAACCATACTATACTATATATATACTACATATATATCCTACTACTACTGGGTGATTATACTGTCCTGGGGAGGGGTGTAGGTGTGTTGGTGGGGTGGTGTTGAGGTTGTGTGGGGGACATTCTGGCCTGGGGAGGGGTGTAGGTGTGTTGGTGGGGTGGTGTTGAGGTTGTGTGGGGGACATTCTGGCTTGGGGAGGGGTGTAGGTGTGTTGGTGGGGTGGTGTTGAGGTTGTGTGGGGGACATTCTGGCCTGGGGAGGGGTGTAGGTGTGTTGGTGGGGTGGTGATGAGGGTGTGTGGGTGATATCCTGGCCTGGGGAGGGGTGTAGGTGTGTTGGTGGGGTGGTGATGAGGGTGTGTGGGTGATATCCTGGCCTGGGGAGGGGTGTAGGTGTGTTGGTGGGGTGGTGTTGAGGGTGTGTGGGGGATATTTTGGCTTGCGGAGGGGTGTAGGTGTGTTGGTGGGGTGGTGTTGAGGTTGAGGTTGTGTCGGGGACATTCTGGCCTGGGGAGGGGTGTAGGTGTGTTGGCGGGGTGGTGTTGAGGTTGAGGTTGTGTCGGGGACATTCTGGCTTGGGGAGGGGTGTAGGTGTGTTGGTGGGGTGGTGATGAGGGTGTGTGGGGGATATTTTGGCTTAGGGAGGGGTGTAGGTGTGTTGGTGGGGTGGTGTTAAGGGTGTGTCGGGGACATTCTGGCTTAGGGAGGGGTGTAGGTGTGTTGGTGGGGTGGTGATGAGGGTGTGTGGGGGATATTTTGGCTTAGGGAGGGGTGTAGGTGTGTTGGTGGGGTGGTGATGAGGGTGTGTGGGGGATATTCTGGCCTGGGGAGGGGTGTAGGTGTGTTGGTGGGGTGGTGTTGAGGTTGTGTCGGGGACATTCTGGCTTGGGGAGGGGTGTAGGTGTGTTGGTGGGGTGGTGTTGAGGTTGTGTGGGGGATATTCTGGCTTGGGGAGGGGTGTAGGTGTGTTGGTGGGGTGGTGTTAAGGTTGTGTGGGGGACATTCTAGCCTGGGGACGGGTGTAGGCGTGTTGGCAAGGTGGTGATGAGGGTGTTTGGGGGTTATTCTGGCTTGGGGAGGGGTGTAAGTGTGTTGGTGGGGTGGTGTTGAGGGTGTGTGGGGGACATTCTGGCTTGGGGAGGGGTGTAAGTGTGTTGGTGGGGTGGTGTTGAGGTTGTGTGGGGGATATTCTGGCTTGGGGAGGGGTGTAAGTGTGTTGGCGGAGTGGTGTTGAGGTTGTGTGGGGGATATTCTGGCCTGGGGAGGGGTGTAGGTGTGTTGGTGGTGTTGAGGTTGTGTGTGGGTTTTTCCCATAGAAATACATTGGAAATGCATTTTCAGGGTAAATGCTGGAAATTCACTTTGAAGTATAAAAATAATGAAAGTTTCCTCCTCTGATCAGAAGAAACCACAGTGTGACGGCAGAGCCATGAAAAAGTGAGTTTATAATGGGAGTCAATGGGAGAAAATGTGAAAACTCAACTTTACATAAAAACAAAAAAAACGACCTGATCTTTGACCCAGTGTTTGAAAAAGTAAATCCAAATTCTGCCCAAACTCACTTTTTATTTTATTTGTGTGTTCATTTTTTGGTCATTTTTTAAAAATCAGCGATGAAATAGTAAAATATGTTGATATTTCTTCAAACTTTGGTCGTTTTGTGCAGAACTGAAGTGGATTAACATAATTATGTGAAAACAGTTTGAAAAAATGTTCATCTACAATATTTTTACGGCGGGAGGAGCTCGGAGTAGAGTCGCTGCTCCTTCACGTCGAAAGGAGCAGCTGAGGTGGCTAGAGCATCTGTTCCGGATACCTCCTGGTCGTTCCAGGCATGTCCTAGTGGGACAAGGCCTCGTGGAAGACCCAGGACACGCTGGTGGGACTATGTCTCTGAGCTGGCCTGGTGTGGCCTCGGGGTCAGAACATCTGGAGGAGGTGTGGTGGATCGGGAAGTCTGGGCGCCTCTGCTGAGACGCTGCCCCCGCGACCCGGCCCCGGATAAAGAGGAGGAAATGGATGGATGGTTTGTCAAAATACATTTTGTCACAAAAAAATATTAAAATACCTGGAAAAAGTTCTGAATTAAAAGCAAAAAGTGGCACAAATGCCCCAACAGGACACAGGGGTGAAGGGTCTACAGGGCCAAAGGGAGCAGTGACGCCTCGTTTCCTAATGTTGCTCCTCAGGTTTTGAGGCGTCAGTGTTTGAACCGGGAGGAACTCCATCTGCACCGTCTGAAACTCTCATTCAGACGCTGCATGAGCTGAGTTATAAAAAGCTCCTGTTTTTATTTCATGAAATGTCCTGCAGCAAAACTGTCCTGAGCTCCTTATGGGCTGATGAGGAACACCCTGAGGTTCCTCTGATAAGGACATATTAATGATACAGCTCCTCTAACCCCCTCCTCACTGCTCGGACACTTCTGGACACTCCTGGTCACGGCTGACGATGAGGAGATGGAGCTTCCTCAGATGATTTCTCGACGGAATCCACGTCATCAGAGGAACAGCCGAGCGCTGCTCCAATCAGGGCGGGACTTTTGGGTCAAGACCGTCCCTGTATAACATCAGTCAGACCATAGAGGCTGATTTATGTTCTTCCCAGTGGGTGGAGGTCAGGACTGATCTCACAGACTCGTGGATATGAGCCCTGCTCTCGCCCGATGGAGCTAAACCAGTGACGAAAATGGCACAAAAAAGTGACAAAGATTTAACAAAAAAGTGACAAAAATGCAACAAAAAAAGTGACAAAAATGTAACAAAAACCATCTGCACCACTGTCACCATAAACTGGACCTGATGAATATATTTCATGTTTGAATTTAACTCTTTGCAGAAATAATAATTTTATTCAGGACCAAATGTTCAAACAGCAAAACCCTCATGAAACAAATCACCAAATGAACTGATTCTTTTTCATGGTTTTCACATGAATCCAAAGAATAATATGTTTAAATGAAAAAAGAAACATGAAGACATAATGTGTTTGTGAGTTAAGCTGAGCTCACACTGATCAGAATGAACGATAAGAAGCTTCCGTTTCTCTGAACTCCCACTTTTTCCCCGACGCTTTGGTGCTTTTATCTCAGACAGATCTTTTCTAAACTTTAAGTTTCTCAAAACACTTCAAACAGAAAAAAGTCTGTCATAAATGTGAATAAAATAAACCTGCTCAAAATGCTTGGTTTTTAATTCACACGTTTGATTTGGGTTCAAACATTAAACAGTTCAGTCAGACTTAAAGACTTTCAGACACAAACAAACCTTTAGTGTTTTACTACAAATATGATTTTAAAGATGTGGGTCCTGGGTTTGATTCTCTCTCCTGACTCCTTTCCTCTCCAATTCAACTGAAAAGGGATAATAATGTAGCCAAAATGTAACAAAAAAATTGGGGGGAAAAATGCAGCAAAAAAGTGACGAAAATGTACAAAAAAGTGACAATAATGCAATCAATCAATCAATCAATCAAATTTTATTTATATAGCGCTCAACAACAACCAGAAGGTGCCCAGAGCGCTTTCCAGGATAAAAACAAGAATCACAGTAGACAACAATAAATACAAAAACACATAAAAACAGCAGTCGAGTCGGTGTCTCTGTATCGAGCCAGTGGAGAGAGCGGAGGACTGGGCTGATGTGTGAGCGTCTGGAGCCGGTGGAGAGAGCGGAGGACTGGGCTGATGTGTGAGCGTCTGGAGGTGTTGGAGAGGAGACGAGCTGCTGCGTTTTGTACCAGTTGAAGTCGATTGAGGAGTGATTGGTTCAGTCCAGTGTAGAGGGCGTTACAGTCGTCTATCCTCGAGCTGATGAAGGCATGGACGGCCTTTTCAAGGTCAGCTCGGGACAGGAAAGACTTGATCTTACTGAGGAGCCTTAGCTGGTAAAAGCTCGCTTTCACAACTGCACCTATCTGCTTGTCAAAGATCATACCGCTGTCAAAAATAACACCCAGGTTACGGATGGTGGGAGCAAACTGAGGTGTAGGAGGACCAAAACTGGGGGAACTGTGAGGTGAGTCCGGGGTGAACAGGATGTGCTCAGTCTTTCTTTCATTCAGGTGAAGGAAAGTCTGGGAGAGCCATTGTTTGATGGTGTGAAGGCAGTTATAGAGAGGGTCCAACACAGCACTGTTGCTCAGAATCACAGGGAGGTAGATCTGGAGGCAAAATGCAGCCGAAAAGTGACAAAAATGTAACAAAGAAAGTGACAAAAATGTAACAAAGAAAGTGACAAAAATGTCACAAAAAAGTGACAAAAATGTCACAAAAACCATCTGCACCACTGTCACCATAAACTGGACCTGATGAATATATTTCATGTTTGAATTGAACTCTTTGCAGAAATGTTATAATTTTATTCAGGACCAAATGTTCAAACAGCAAAACCCTCATGAAACAAATCACCAAATGAACTGATTCTTTTTCATGGTTTTCACATGAATCCAAAGAATAATATGTTTAAATGAAAAAAGAAACATGAAGACATAATGTGTTTGTGAGTTAAGCTGAGCTCACACTGATCAGAATGAACGATAAGAAGCTTCCGTTTCTCTGAACTCGTCCTGTGGCGTCACTTTTTCCCCGACGCTTTGGTGCTTTTACCTCAGACAGATCTTTTCTAAACTTTAAGTTTCTCAAAACACTTCAAACAGAAAAAAGTCTGTCATAAATGTGAATAAAATAAACCTGCTCAAAATGCTTGGTTTTTAATTCACGTTTGATTTGGGTGTAGGTGTGTTGGTGGGGTGGTGTTGAGGGTGTGTGGGGGATATTCTGGCCTGGGGAGGGGTGTAGGTGTGTTGGTGGTGTTGAGGGTGTGTGGGGGTTTTCCCCATAGAAATACATTGGAAATGCATTTTCAGGGTAAAAGCTGGAAATTCACTTTGAAGTATAAAAATACTGAAAGTTTCCGCCTCTGATCAGAAGAAACCACAGTGTGACGGCAGAGCCATGAAAAAGTGAGTTTATAATGGGAGTCAATGGGAGAAAATGTGAAAACTCAACTTTACATAAAAACAAAAAAAACGACCTGATCTTTGACCCAGTGTTTGAAAAAGTAAATCCAAATTCTGCCCAAAGTCACTTTTTATTTTATTTGTGTGTTCATTTTTTGGTCATTTTTAAAAATCAGCGATGAAATAGTAAAATATGTTGATATTTCTTCAAACTTTGGTCGTTTTGTGCAGAACTGAAGTGGATTAACATAATTATGTGAAAACAGTTTGAAAAAATGTTCATCTACAATATTTTAACGGCCGTCAAAAAAGTGGCACAAAAAGTCACTAACATGAGATCAGGGCAGTGAGTTTGTCCCGGGGCATCAGTGACCGATGGAACATTTAAAATGATATTTTGAAAATGAAAATCTCCGTTCCCGCCCTCACTGATGGTCATGAGATCTGGGTCACGACCGAAAGGACAAGATCATATATACAAGCGGCCGAAATGAGTTTCCTTCGCAGGGTGGCTGGGGGTGAGGAGCTCAGTTACCCGGGAGGAGCTCGGAGTAGAGTCACTGCTCCTTCACGTCGAAAGGAGCAGCTGAGGTGGCTAGAGCATCTGTTCCGGATACCTCCTGGTCGTTCCAGGCATGTCCTAGTGGGACAAGGCCTCGTGGAAGGCCCAGGACACGCTGGTGGGACTATGTCTCTGAGCTGGCCTGGTGTGGCCTCGGGGTCAGAACATCTGGAGGAGGTGTGGTGGATCGGGAAGTCTGGGCGCCTCTGCTGAGACGCTGCCCCCGCGACCCGGCCCCGGATAAAGAGGAGGAAATGGATGGATGGTTTGTCAAAATACATTTTGTCACAAAATATATTCAAATACCTGGAAAAAGTTCTGAATTAAAAGCAAAAAATTGCCAAAAGTGGCACAAATGCCCCAACAGGACACAGGGGTTAAGGGTCTACAGGGCCAAAGGGAGCAGTGACGCCTCGTTTCCTAATGTTGCTCCTCAGGTTTTGAGGCGTCAGTGTTTGAACCGGGAGGAACTCCATCTGCACCGTCTGAAACTCTCATTCAGACGCTGCATGAGCTGAGTTATAAAAAGCTCATGTTTTTATTTCATGAAATGTCCTGCAGCAAAACTGTTCTGAGCTCCTTATGGGCTGATGAGGAACACCCTGAGGTTCCTCTGATAAGGACATATTAATTATACAGCTCCTCTAACCCCCTCCTCACTGCTCGGACACTTCTGGACACTCCTGGTCACGGCTGACGATGAGGAGATGGAGCTTCCTCAGATGATTTCTCGACGGAATCCACGTCATCAGAGGAACAGCCGAGCGCTGCTCCAATCAGGGCGGGACTTTTGGGTCAAGACCGTCCCTGTATAACATCAGTCAGACCATAGAGGCTGATTTATGTTCTTCCCAGTGGGTGGAGGTCAGGATTGATCTCACAAACTCGTGTATATGAGCCCTGCTCTCGCCCGATGGAGCTAAACCAGTGACAAAAATGTCACAAAAAAGTGACAAAGATTTAACAAAAAAGTGACAAAAATGTCACAAAAAAGTGACAAAAATGTCTCAAAAACCATCTGCACCACTGTCACCATAAACTGGACCTGATGAATATATTTCATGTTTGAATTGAACTCTTTGCAGAAATGTTATAATTTTATTCAGGACCAAATGTTCAAACAGCAAAACCCTCATGAAACAAATCACCAAATGAACTGATTCTTTTTCATGGTTTTCACATGAATCCAAAGAATAATATGTTTAAATGAAAAAAGAAACATGAAGACATAATGTGTTTGTGAGTTAAGCTGAGCTCACACTGATCAGAATGAACGATAAGAAGCTTCCGTTTCTCTGAACTCGTCCTGTGGCGTCACTTTTTCCCCGACGCTTTGGTGCTTTTACCTCAGACAGATCTTTTCTAAACTTTAAGTTTCTCAAAACACTTCAAACAGAAAAAAGTCTGTCATAAATGTGAATAAAATAAACCTGCTCAAAATGCTTGGTTTTTAATTCACACGTTTGATTTGGGTTCAAACATTAAACAGTTCAGTCAGACTTAAAGACTTTCAGACACAAACAAACCTTTAGTGTTTTACTACAAATATGATTTTAAAGATGTGGGTCCTGGGTTTGATTCTCTCGCCTGACTCCTTTCCTCTCCAATTCAACTGAAAAGGGATAATAATGTAGCCAAAATGTAACAAAAAAAGTGTGACAAAAATGCAGCAAAAAAGTGACAAAAATGTAACAAAAAAGTGACAAAAATGTAACAAAAAAGTGACAATAATGCAATCAATCAATCAATCAAATTTTATTTATATAGCGCCCAACAACAACCAGAAGGTGCCCAGAGCGCTTTCCAGGATAAAAACAAGAATCACAGTAGACAACAATAAATACAAAAACACATAAAAACAGCAGTCGAGTCGGTGTCTCTGTATCGAAAGCTTTTCTGAAAAGATGTGTCTTCAACTGTGATTTAAAAACACTCAGCTCTGTGATGTTTCGAAGCTGTACTGGAAGTGCGTTCCACAGCTTTGGGCCTCCAAACTTTTTGTATTTGAACTTGGGAGTGAGAGGGAGGTGTGTTCAGAGGAGCGCAGAGTTCTGGCTGGTTCGTAGACCGTTACTAATTCGGCGAGGTCGGCCGGGGCCAGACCATTGATGGCCTTGAACACAAACATCAGGACCTTAAAGTCCACACTAAACGCCACCGGGAGCCAGTGGAGAGAGCGGAGGACTGGGCTGATGTGTGAGCGTCTGGAGCCAGTGGAGAGAGCGGAGGACTGGGCTGATGTGTGAGCGTCTGGAGCCAGTGGAGAGAGCGGAGGACTGGGCTGATGTGTGAGCGTCTGGAGCCAGTGGAGAGAGTGGAGGACTGGGCTGATGTGTGAGCGTCTGGAGCCAGTGGAGAGAGCGGAGGACAGGGCTGATGTGTGAGCGTCTGGAGCCAGTGGAGAGAGCGGAGGACTGGGCTGATGTGTGAGCGTCTGGAGCCAGTGGAGAGAGTGGAGGACTGGGCTGATGTGTGAGCGTCTGGAGCCGGTGGAGAGAGCGGAGGACAGGGCTGATGTGTGAGCGTCTGGAGCCAGTGGAGAGAGCGGAGGACTGGGCTGATGTGTGAGTGTCTGGAGCCAGTGGAGAGAGCGGAGGACTGGGCTGATGTGTGAGCGTCTGGAGCCAGTGGAGAGAGCGGAGGACTGGGCTGATGTGTGAGCGTCTGGAGCCAGAGGAGAGAGCGGAGGACTGGGCTGATGTGTGAGCGTCTGGAGCCAGAGGAGAGAGCGGAGGACTGGGCTGATGTGTGAGCATCTGGAGCCAGTGGAGAGAGCGGAGGACTGGGCTGATGTGTGAGCGTCTGGAGCCAGTGGAGAGAGCGGAGGACTGGGCTGATGTGTGAGCGTCTGGAGCCAGTGGAGAGAGCGGAGGACTGGGCTGATGTGTGAGCGTCTGGAGCCAGTGGAGAGAGCGGAGGACTGGGCTGATGTGTGAGCGTCTGGAGCCAGTGGAGAGAGCGGAGGACCGGGCTGATGTGTGAGCGTCTGGAGCCAGTGGAGAGAGCGGAGGACTGGGCTGATGTGTGAGCGTCTGGAGCCAGTGGAGAGAGAGGAGGACTGGGCTGATGTGTGAGCGTCTGGAGCCAGTGGAGAGAGCGGAGGACTGGGCTGATGTGTGAGCGTCTGGAGCTGCTGCGTTTTGTACCAGTTGAAGTCGATTGAGGAGTGATTGGTTAAGTCCAGTGTAGAGGGCGTTGCAGTCGTCTATCCTCGAGCTGATGAAGGCATGGACGGCCTTTTCAAGATCAGCTCGGGACAGGAAAGACTTGATCTTACTGAGGAGCCTTAGCTGGTAAAAGCTTGCTTTCACAACTGCACCTATCTGCTTGTCAAAGATCATACCGCTGTCAAAAATAACACCCAGGTTACGGATGGCGGGAGCAAACTGAGGTGTAGGAGGACCAAAACTGGGGGAACTGTGAGGTGAGTCAGGGGTGAACAGGATGTGCTCAGTCTTTCTTTCATTCAGGTGAAGGAAAGTCTGGGAGAGCCATTGTTTGATGGTGTGAAGGCAGTTATAGAGAGGGTCCAACACAGCACTGTTGATCAGAATCACAGGGAGGTAGATCTGGAGGCAAAATGCAGCCGAAAAGTGACAAAAATGTAACAAAGAAAGTGACAAAAATGTCACAAAAAAGTGACAAAAATGTCACAAAAACCATCTGCACCACTGTCACCATAAACTGGACCTGATGAATATATTTCATGTTTGAATTGAACTCTTTGCAGAAATGTTATAATTTTATTCAGGACCAAATGTTCAAACAGCAAAACCCTCATGAAACAAATCACCAAATGAACTGATTCTTTTTCATGGTTTTCACATGAATCCAAAGAATAATATGTTGAAATGAAAAAAGAAACATGAAGACATAATGTGTTTGTGAGTTAAGCTGAGCTCACACTGATCAGAATGAACGATAAGAAGCTTCCGTTTCTCTGAACTCGTCCTGTGGCGTCACTTTTTCCCCGACGCTTTGGTGCTTTTACCTCAGACAGATCTTTTCTAAACTTTAAGTTTCTCAAAACACTTCAAACAGAAAAAAGTCTGTCATAAATGTGAATAAAATAAACCTGCTCAAAATGCTTGGTTTTTAATTCACACGTTTGATTTGGGTTCAAACATTAAACAGTTCAGTCAGACTTAAAGACTTTCAGACACAAACAAACCTTTAGTGTTTTACTACAAATATGATTTTAAAGATGTGGGTCCTGGGTTTGATTCTCTCGCCTGACTCCTTTCCTCTCCAATTCAACTGAAAAGGGACAATAATGTAGCCAAAATGTAACAAAAAAAGTGGTTGGGAAAAATGCAGCAAAAAAGTGACAAAAATGCAATCAATCAATCAATCAAATTTTATTTATATAGTGCCCAACAACAACCAGAAGGTGCCCAGAGCGCTTTCCAGGATAAAAACAAGAATCACAGTAAACAACAATAAATACAAAAACACATAAAAACAGCAGTCGAGTCGGTGTCTCTGTGTCGAAAGCTTTTCTGAAAAGATGTGTCTTCAACTGTGATTTAAAAACACTCAGCTCTGTGATGTTTCGAAGCTGTACCGGAAGTGTGTTCCACAGCTTTGGGCCTCCAAACTTTTTGTATTTGAACTTGGGAGTGAGAGGGAGGTGTGTTCAGAGGAGCGCAGAGTTCTGGCTGGTTCGTAGACCGTTACTAATTCGGCGAGGTCGGCCGGGGCCAGACCATTGATGGCCTTGAACACAAACATCAGGACCTTAAACTCCGCCCTAAACGCCACCGGGAGCCAGTGGAGAGAGAGGAGGACTGGGCTGATGTGTGAGCGTCTGGAGCCAGTGGAGAGAGCGGAGGACTGGGCTGATGTGTGAGCGTCTGGAGCCAGTGGAGAGAGCGGAGGACTGGGCTGATGTGTGAGCGTCTGGAGCCAGTGGAGAGAGTGGAGGACTGGGCTGATGTGTGAGCGTCTGGAGCCGGTGGAGAGAGCGGAGGACTGGGCTGATGTGTGAGCGTCTGGAGCCAGTGGAGAGAGCGGAGGACTGGGCTGATGTGTGAGCGTCTGGAGCCAGTGGAGAGAGCGGAGGACTGGGCTGATGTGTGAGCGTCTGGAGCCGGTGGAGAGAGCGGAGGACTGGGCTGATGTGTGAGCGTCTGGAGCCAGTGGAGAGAGCGGAGGACTGGGCTTATGTGTGAGCGTCTGGAGCCAGTGGAGAGAGCGGAGGACTGGGCTGATGTGTGAGCATCTGGAGCCAGTGGAGAGAGCGGAGGACTGGGGTGATGTGTGAGCGTCTGGAGCCAGAGGAGAGAGCGGAGGACTGGGCTGATGTGTGAGCGTCTGGAGCCAGTGGAGAGAGAGGAGGACTGGGCTGATGTGTGAGCGTCTGGAGCCAGTGGAGAGAGCGGAGGACTGGGGTGATGTGTGAGCGTCTGGAGCCGGTGGAGAGAGCGGAGGACTGGGCTGATGTGTGAGCGTCTGGAGCCAGTGGAGAGAGCGGAGGACTGGGCTGATGTGTGAGCGTCTGGAGCTGCTGCGTTTTGTACCAGTTGAAGTCGATTGAGGAGTGATTGGTTCAGTCCAGTGTAGAGGGCGTTACAGTCGTCTATCCTCGAGCTGATGAAGGCATGGACGGCCTTTTCAAGGTCAGCTCGGGACAGGAAAGACTTGATCTTACTGAGGAGCCTTAGCTGGTAAAAGCTTGCTTTCACAACTGCACCTATCTGCTTGTCAAAGATCATACCGCTGTCAAAAATAACACCCAGGTTACGGATGGCGGGAGCAAACTGAGGTGTAGGAGGACCAAAACTGGGGGAACTGTGAGGTGAGTCCGGGGTGAACAGGATGTGCTCAGTCTTTCTTTCATTCAGGTGAAGGAATGTCTGGGAGAGCCATTGTTTGATGGTGTGAAGGCAGTTATAGAGAGGGTCCAACACAGCACTGTTGATCAGAATCACAGGGAGGTAGATCTGGAGGCAAAATGCAGCCGAAAAGTGACAAAAATGTAACAAAAACGTGACAAAAATGTCACAAAAACCATCTGCACCACTGTCACCATAAACTGGACCTGATGAATATATTTCATGTTTGAATTGAACTCTTTGCAGAAATGTTATAATTTTATTCAGGACAAAATGTTCAAACAGCAAAACCCTCATGAAACAAATCACCAAATGAACTGATTCTTTTTCATGGTTTTCACATGAATCCAAAGAATAATATGTTTAAATGAAAAAAGAAACATGAAGACATAATGTGTTTGTGAGTTAAGCTGAGCTCACACTGATCAGAATGAACGATAAGAAGCTTCCGTTTCTCTGAACTCGTCCTGTGGCGTCACTTTTTCCCCGACGCTTTGGTGCTTTTACCTCAGACAGATCTTTTCTAAACTTTAAGTTTCTCAAAACACTTCAAACAGAAAAAAGTCTGTCATAAATGTGAATAAAATAAACCTGCTCAAAATGCTTGGTTTTTAATTCACACGTTTGATTTGTGTTCGAACATTAAACAGTTCAGTCAGACTTAAAGACTTTCAGACACAAACAAACCTTTAGTGTTTTACTACAAATATGATTTTAAAGATGTGGGTCCTGGGTTTTATTCTCTCTCCTGACTCCTTTCCTCTCCAATTCAACTGAAAAGGGACAATAATGTAGCCAAAATGTAACAAAAAAAGTGTGACAAAAATGCAGCAAAAAAGTGACAAAAATGTAACAAAAAAGTGACAAAAATGTAACAAAAAAGTGACAATAATGCAATCAGTCAATCAATCAATCAAATTTTATTTATATTGCGCCCAACAACAACCAGAAGGTGCCCAGAGCGCTTTCCAGGATAAAAACAAGAATCACAGTAAACAACAATAAATACAAAAACACATAAAAACAGCAGTCGAGTCGGTGTCTCTGTATCGAAAGCTTTTCTGAAAAGATGTGTCTTCAACTGTGATTTAAAAACACTCAGCTCTGTGATGTTTCGAAGCTGTACTGGAAGTGCGTTCCACAGCTTTGGGCCTCCAAACTTTTTGTATTTGAACTTGGGAGTGAGAGGGAGGTGTGTTCAGAGGAGCGCAGAGTTCTGGCTGGTTCGTAGACCGTTACTAATTCGGCGAGGTCGGCCGACGCCAGACCATTGATGGCCTTGAACACAAACATCAGGACCTTAAACTCCGCCCTAAACGCCACCGGGAGCCAGTGGAGAGAGCGGAGGACTGGGCTGATGTGTGAGCGTCTGGAGCCAGTGGAGAGAGCGGAGGCCTGGGCTGATGTGTGAGCGTCTGGAGCCAGAGGAGAGAGAGGAGGACTGGGCTGATGTGTGAGCGTCTGGAGCCAGTGGAGAGAGCGGAGGACTGGGCTGATGTGTGAGCGTCTGGAGCCAGTGGAGAGAGTGGAGGCCTGGGCTGATGTGTGAGCGTCTGGAGCCAGAGGAGAGAGAGGAGGACTGGGCTGATGTGTGAGCGTCTGGAGCCAGTGGAGAGAGCGGAGGACTGGGCTGATGTGTGAGCGTCTGGAGCCAGTGGAGAGAGCGGAGGACTGGGCTGATGTGTGAGCGTCTGGAGCCAGTGGAGAGAGTGGAGGACTGGGCTGATGTGTGAGCGTCTGGAGCCGGTGGAGAGAGCGGAGGACTGGGCTGATGTGTGAGCGTCTGGAGCCAGAGGAGAGAGCGGAGGACTGGGCTGATGTGTGAGCGTCTGGAGCTGCTGCGTTTTGTACCAGTTGAAGCCGATTGAGGAGTGATTGGTTCAGTCCAGTGTAGAGGGCGTTACAGTCGTCTATCCTCGAGCTGATGAAGGCATGGACGGCCTTTTCAAGTTCAGCTCGGGACAGGAAAGACTTGATCTTATTGAGGAGCCTTAGCTGGTAAAAGCTCGCTTTCACAACTGCACCTATCTGCTTGTCAAAGATCATACCGCTGTCAAAAATAACACCCAGGTTACGGATGGCGGGAGCAAACTGAGGTGTAGGAGGACCAAAACTGGGGGAACTGTGAGGTGAGTCCGGGGTGAACAGGATGTGCTCAGTCTTTCTTTCATTCAGGTGAAGGAATGTCTGGGAGAGCCATTGTTTGATGGTGTGAAGGCAGTTATAGAGAGGGCCCAACGCAGCACTGTTGCTCAGAATCACAGGGAGGTAGATCTGGAGGCAAAATGCAGCTGAAAAGTGACAAAAATGTAACAAAAACGTGACAAAAATGTCACAAAAACCATCTGCACCACTGTCACCATAAACTGGACCTGATGAATATATTTCATATTTGAATTGAACTCTTTGCAGAAATGTTATAATTTTATTCAGGACCAAATGTTCAAACAGCAAAACCCTCATGAAACAAATCACCAAATGAACTGATTCTTTTTCATGGTTTTCACATGAATCCAAAGAATTATATGTTTAAATGAAAAAAGAAACATGAAGACATAATGTGTTTGTGAGTTAAGCTGAGCTCACACTGATCAGAATGAACGATAAGAAGCTTCCGTTTCTCTGAACTCGTCCTGTGGCGTCACTTTTTCCCCGACGCTTTGGTGCTTTTACCTCAGACAGATCTTTTCTAAACTTTAAGTTTCTCAAAACACTTCAAACAGAAAAAAGTCTGTCATAAATGTGAATAAAATAAACCTGCTCAAAATGCTTGGTTTTTAATTCACACGTTTGATTTGTGTTCGAACATTAAACAGTTCAGTCAGACTTAAAGACTTTCAGACACAAACAAACCTTTAGTGTTTTACTACAAATATGATTTGAAAGATGTGGGTCCTGGGTTTGATTCTCTCTCCTGACTCCTTTCCTCTCAAATTCAACTGAAAAGGGACAATAATGTAGCCAAAATGTAACAAAAAAAGTGGGGGGAAAAATGCAGCAAAAAAGTGAAAAAAATGGAACAAAAAAGTGACAAAAATGCAGCAAAAAGTGACAAAAATGTAACAAAAAAGTGACAAAAATGCAATCAATCAATCAATCAATCAAATTTTATTTATATAGTGCCCAACAACAACCAGAAGGTGCCCAGAGCGCTTTCCAGGATAAAACAAGAATCACAGTAGACAACAATAAATACAAAAACACATAAAAACAGCAGTCGAGTCGGTGTCTCTGTATCGAAAGCTTTTCTGAAAAGATGTGTCTTCAACTGTGATTTAAAAACACTCAGCTCTGTGATGTTTCGAAGCTGTACCGGAAGTGCGTTCCACAGCTTTGGGCCTCCAAACTTTTTGTATTTGAACTTGGGAGTGAGAGGGAGGTGTGTTCAGAGGAGCGCAGAGTTCTGGCTGGTTCGTAGACCGTTACTAATTCGGCGAGGTCGGCCGGGGCCAGACCATTGATGGCCTTGAACACAAACATCAGGACCTTAAAGTCCACCCTAAACGCCACCGGGAGCCAGTGGAGAGAGCGGAGGACTGGGCTGATGTGTGAGCGTCTGGAGCCAGTGGAGAGAGCGGAGGACCGGGCTGATGTGTGAGCGTCTGGAGCCAGTGGAAAGAGCGGAGGACTGGGCTGATGTGTGAGCGTCTGGAGGTGTTGGAGAGAGCGGAGGACTGGGCTGATGTGTGAGCGTCTGGAGCCAGTGGAGAGAGTGGAGGACTGGGCTGATGTGTGAGCGTCTGGAGCCAGTGGAGAGAGTGGAGGACTGGGCTGATGTGTGAGCGTCTGGAGCCAGTGGAGAGAGCGGAGGACTGGGCTGATGTGTGAGCGTCTGGAGCCAGAGGAGAGAGCGGAGGACTGGGCTGATGTGTGAGCGTCTGGAGCCAGTGGAGAGAGCGGAGCACTGGGCTGATGTGTGAGCGTCTGGAGCCAGTGGAGAGAGCGGAGGACTGGGCTGATGTGTGAGCGTCTGGAGCCAGAGGAGAGAGCGGAGGACTGGGCTGATGTGTGAGCGTCTGGAGCCAGTGGAGAGAGCGGAGGACTGGGCTGATGTGTGAGCGTCTGGAGCCAGTGGAGAGAGCGGAGGACCGGGCTGATGTGTGAGCGTCTGGAGCCAGTGGAGAGAGCGGAGGACTGGGCTGATGTGTGAGCGTCTGGAGCCAGTGGAGAGAGCGGAGGACTGGGCTGATGTGTGAGCGTCTGGAGCCAGTGGAGAGAGCGGAGGACTGGGCTGATGTGTGAGCGTCTGGAGCCAGTGGAGAGAGCGGAGGACTGGGCTGATGTGTGAGCGTCTGGAGCTGCTGCGTTTTGTACCAGTTGAAGTCGATTGAGGAGTGATTGGTTCAGTCCAGTGTAGAGGGCGTTACAGTCGTCTATCCTCGAGCTGATGAAGGCATGGACGGCCTTTTCAAGGTCAGCTCGGGACAGGAAAGACTTGATCTTATTGAGGAGCCTTAGCTGGTAAAAGCTTGCTTTCACAACTGCACCTATCTGCTTGTCAAAGATCATACCGCTGTCAAAAATAACACCCAGGTTACGGATGGCGGGAGCAAACTGAGGTGTAGGAGGACCAAAACTGGGGGAACTGTGAGGTGAGTCCGGGGTGAACAGGATGTGCTCAGTCTTTCTTTCATTCAGGTGAAGGAAAGTCTGGGAGAGCCATTGTTTGATGGTGTGAAGGCAGTTATAGAGAGGGTCCAACACAGCACTGTTGATCAGAATCACAGGGAGGTAGATCTGGAGGCAAAATGCAGCCGAAAAGTGACAAAAATGTCACAAAAAAGTGACAAAAATGTCACAAAAACCATCTGCACCACTGTCACCATAAACTGGACCTGATGAATATATTTCATATTTGAATTGAACTCTTTGCAGAAATGTTATAATTTTATTCAGGACCAAATGTTCAAACAGCAAAACCCTCATGAAACAAATCACCAAATGAACTGATTCTTTTTCATGGTTTTCACATGAATCCAAAGAATAATATGTTTAAATTATTCTTTGGATATGTAGCTGTGTTGGTGGGGTGGTGATGAGGGTGTGTGGGGGATATTCTGGCCTGGGGAGGGGTGTAGGTGTGTTGGTGGTGTTGAGGGGTGTGTGTGGGTTTTTCCCATAGAAATACATTGGAAATGCATTTTCAGGGTAAATGCTGGAAATTCACTTTGAAGTATAAATATAATGAAAGGACACGCTGGTGGGACTATGTCTCTGAGCTGGCCTGGTGTGGCCTCGAAGGGCTGAGTTTCCTGTTTTTCAACACGTTATTATCAGATTCATCTCCTGTGGTTTTTCTGCAGAAAACAAGAACTGCCTTCATTTATGTCTCAAATATTTCCTCATTTTAGTCAAAGTCATGTTTTTGCAGACTATTGGACTAAAACTAAATTAAAACATGTTCATGAGACTAAAATATGTTGTTGATTAAAATAGGACTAAATAAAAATGAAAAGAAGAGACGACTACTAAACCTTTTTCACATTATTGTGTTAATCCACTTCAGTTCTGCACAAAACTATAAAAGTTTGGAAAAATATCAAAATATTTTAGAGCCAATTCAAAAACACCCAAAAAAAATGAACACACACAATTGTTCACATTTTCTTAAAATCATCCTTTTTTGGTTATTTGTGGTTTCTTCTGATCAGAGGAGGAAACATTAGTGATTTTTGCAGTTCAAACTGAATTTCAAGCATTTTCCCTGAAAATTCATTTCTATGGGAATGACAATATCACAGTGAGGCTGTTTCTGTGGAGTTCTGAGGCTCGTGGGGGAGGAGCTTATACGGGGCGTTGGGGGAGGTCTGTGGGGAGGTGCTGGGGGGTGTTGAAGGGTTTGTGAGTTGGGTGTGGTTGTCGATGGTGGGGGGAGTTGTCAGGTGTTTTGAATACAAACATGTTTATAAATATGGCTGTACATATATACCATACTATAATATATATATATATATATATATATATATATATATATATATATATATATATATATATACTGCTCACAGAAACTTAGGGCACACTCAAAAAACACAATGTAACTCCAAGTCAGTCAAATTTCTGGGATGTCAGACTGTCCAGTTAGGAAGCCACGCTTATTGTGAATCAGTTTCACTTGGTGTTGTGGAAATTAAACAGACACAGGTGGAAATGAGAGGCAATTAGCAAGATCACTCCAAAAGAGGAATGGTTTTGCAGGTGGTGACCACAGACCATTTCCCTGTCTTCATCCTTTGTACCGTATTTTTGGAACACTTTTGCATTTGTCCAGTGTTCTCACCACTAGAGGCATCATGAGGAGCATCTACAACCCACAGAAGCTGCTCAGGGAGTGATGCTCATCCAAAATGGCACGTCCATTCGTGCTGTGGCAAGAAGGTTTGCTGTGTCTCCCAGCGCAGTGTCCAGAGCATGGAGGAGATACCAGGAGACAGGCCAGTACACCAGGAGACCTGGGGGGGGCCGACCGAGGTCAACAACCCAGCAGCAGGACCGCTATCTGCTCATTTGTGCACGGAGAAACAGGAGAAGCACTGCCCGAGCCCTACAAAATGACCTCCAGAGGGCCACAAATGTGCGTGTTGGTCCTCAAACGCTCAGAACCGACTCCATGAGGGGGGTATGAGGGTGGTATGAGGGGGGTATGAGGGTGGTATGAGGGGGGTATGAGGGTGGTATGAGGGGGGTATGAGGGGGGTATGAGGGGGGTATGAGGGTGGTTTGAGGGGGGTATGAGGGTGGTATGAGGGTGGTATGAGGGGGGTATGAGGGTGGTATGAGGGGGGTATAAGGGTGGTATGAGGGTGGTATGAGGGTGGTATGAGGGGGGT
The DNA here is from genome assembly GCF_951799975.1 of Gobius niger. Taxonomy (NCBI): domain Eukaryota; kingdom Metazoa; phylum Chordata; class Actinopteri; order Gobiiformes; family Gobiidae; genus Gobius; species Gobius niger. Next base: position 2,597,784 of record NC_136873.1, on the reverse strand, counting down.
ATGAGGGGGGTATGAGGGGGGTATGAGGGCGTTGGGCCGGTGCTTACTGCCCAACACCGTGCAGCCCGATTGGCATTTGCCCGAGAACACAGCGATTGGCAGATTGGCCAATGGTGCCCTGTGCTCTTCACGGATGAGAGCAGGTTCACCCTGAGCACATGTGACAGACGTGACAGAGTCTGGACACGCCCTGGAGAACGTTCTGCTGCTGCAACATCATCCAGCATGACCGGTTTGGTGGTGGGTCAGTGATGGTCTGGGGAGGCATTTCATTGGAGGGCCGCACAGCCCTCCATGTGCGAGCCAGAGGTTCCCTGACTGGCATTGGGGACCGGGATGAGATCCTCAGACCTATTGTTAGACCATATGCTGGTGCTGTGGGCCCTGGGTTCCTTCTGATGCATGATGATGCCAGGCCACATGTGGCAAGAGTGTGTCAGCAGCTCCTGCATGATGAAGGTATTGATGTTCTGGACTGGCCTGCCCGTTCCCCAGACTTAAATCCAATAGAGCACATCTGGGACATCATGTCTCGGTCCATCCATCAACGCCACGTCGCACCACAGACTGTCCAGGAGCTGACTGATGCTCTGATCCAGGTCTGGGAGGAGATCCCTCAGGAGGACATCCGTGGTCTCATCAGGAGCATGCCCAGGCGTTGTAGGGAGTGCATTCAGGCACGTGGAGGCCACACACACGACTGAGGATGATACAGACTCGTTTGGAGGAATTTCTACAGAATTTGGATCAACCAGTGACCTGATTTGTCACTATAATTTTGGATCCAGACCTCCAGGGGCTGAGAATTTGATTTCCATTTATCATTCTTATGTTATTTTGTTCTCAACACATTGCCCTACACTATGAATAAAGATTTTCATCCGAAAAATCAAATTGATTGACATCTAGGATGTGTTTTTTGAGTGTGCCCAAAGTTTTTGTGAGCAGTGTATATATATATACTACGTATATATACTACTACTACTGGGGGATATTCTGGCCTGGGGAGGGGTGTAGGTGTGTTGGTGGTGTTGAGGGTGTGTGTGGGTTTTCCCCATAGAAATACATTGGAAATGCATTTTCAGGGTAAATGCTGGAAATTCACTTTGAAGTATAAAAATAATGAAAGTTTCCTCCTCTGATCAGAAGAAACCACAGTGTGACGGCAGAGCCATGAAAAAGTGAGTTTATAATGGGAGTCAATGGGAGAAAATGTGAAAACTCAACTTTACATAAAAACTAAAAAAAACGACCTGATCTTTGACCCAGTGTTTGAAAAAGTAAATCCAAATTCTGCCCAAACTCACTTTTTATTTTATTTGTGTGTTAATTTTTTGGTCATTTTTTAAAAATCAGCGATGAAATAGTAAAATATGTTGATATTTCTTCAAACTTTGGTCGTTTTGTGCAGAACTGAAGTGGATTAACATAATTATGTGAAAACAGTTTGAAAAAATGTTCATCTACAATATTTTAACGGCGGGAGGAGCTCGGAGTAGAGTCGCTGCTCCTTCACGTTGAAAGGAGCAGCTGAGGTGGCTAGAGCATCTGTTCCGGATACCTCCTGGTCGCCTCCTGCGGGAGGTGTTCCAGGCATGTCCTAGTGGGACAAGGCCTCGTGGAAGACCCAGGACACGCTGGTGGGACTATGTCTCTGAGCTGGCCTGGTGTCGCCTCGAAGGGCTGAGTTTCCTGTTTTTCAACACGTTATTATCAGATTCATCTCCTGTGGTTTTTCTGCAGAAAACAAGAACTGCCTTCATTTATATCTCAAATATTTCCTCATTTTAGTCAAAGTCATGTTTTTGCAGACTATTGGACTAAAACTAAATTAAAACATGTTTATGAGACTAAAATATGGTGTTGATTAAAATATGAGTAAATAAAAATGAAAAGAAGAGACGACTACTAAACCTTTTTCACATTATTGTGTTAATCCACTTCAGTTCTGCATAGAACTACCAAAGTCTGAAAAAATATCAAAATATTTTAGAGCCAATTCAAAAATACACAAAAAAAATGAGCACACACGATTGTTCACATTTTCTTAAAATCATCCTTTTTTGGTTATTTGTGGTTTCTTCTGATCAGAGGAGGAAACATTAGTGATTTTTGCAGTTCAAACTGAATTTCAAGCATTTTCTCTGAAAATTCTTTTCTATGGGAATGACAATATCACAGTGAGGCTGTTTCTGTGGAGTTCTGAGGCTCGTGGGGGAGGAGCTTATACGGGGCGTTGGGGGAGGTCTGTGGGGAGGTGCTGGGGGTGTTGAAGGGTTTGTGAGTTGGGGGTGGTTGTCGATGGTGGTGGGAGTTGTCAGGTGTTTTGATTACAAACATGTTTATAAATATGGCTGTACATATATACCATACTATACTATATATATACTATATATATATACTACTACTATTGGGGGATAATCTGGCCTGGGGAGGGGTGTAGGTGTGTCTGAAACTGTCATTCAGACGCTGCATGAGCTGAGTTATAAAAAGCTCATGTTTTTATTTCATGAAATGTCCTGCAGCAAAACTGTCCTGAGCTCCTTATGGGCTGATGAGGAACACCCTGAGGTTCCTCTGATAAGGACATATTAATTATACAGCTCCTCTAACCCCCTCCTCACTGCTCGGACACTTCTGGACACTCCTGGTCACGGCTGACGATGAGGAGATGGAGCTTCCTCAGATGATTTCTTGACGGAATCCACGTGATCAGAGGAACAGCCAAGCGCTGCTCCAATCAGGGCGGGACTTTTGGGTCAAGACCGTCCCTGTATAACATCAGTCAGACCATAGAGGCTGATTTATGTTCTTCCCAGTGGGTGGAGGTCAGGACTGATCTCACAAACTCGTGTATATGAGCCCTGCTCTCGACCCATGGAGCTAAACCAGTGACAAAAATGTCACAAAAAAGTGACAAAGATGCAGCAAAAAAGTGACAAAAATGTCACAAAAAAGTGACAAAGATTTAACAAAAAAGTGACAAAAATGCAGCAAAAAAGTGACAAAAATGTAGCAAAAACCATCTGCACCACTGTCACCATAAACTGGACCTGATGAATATATTTCATGTTTGAATTGAACTCTTTGCAGAAATGTTATAATATTATTCAGGACCAAATGTTCAAACAGCAAAACCCTCATGAAACAAATCACCAAATGAACTGATTCTTTTTCATGGTTTTCACATGAATCCAAAGAATAATATGTTTAAATGAAAAAAGAAACATGAAGACATAATGTGTTTGTGAGTTAAGCTGAGCTCACACTGATCAGAATGAACGATAAGAAGCTTCCGTTTCTCTGAACTCGTCCTGTGGCGTCACTTTTTCCCCGACGCTTTGGTGCTTTTATCTCAGACAGATCTTTTCTAAACTTTAAGTTTCTCAAAACACTTCAAACAGAAAAAAGTCTGTCATAAATGTGAATAAAATAAACCTGCTCAAAATGCTTGGTTTTTAATTCACGTTTGATTTGGGTGTAGGTGTGTTGGTGGGGTGGTGTTGAGGGTGTGTGGGGGACATCCTGGCCTGGGGAGGGGTGTAGGTGTGTTGGTGGTCAAAGTGACCAACACAACTGAGATTATACAGTATTTAGCAGTGTGTTGTGTTCAAAATGAAGTTAAAATACTCTCAAAATCAAACCTTTTACTAAAAAAATGATCAAAACTAACTTTCCTTTGAAATTCACATAGAAATTCTACTCAGTTTCATGCAAGTTTTTGTTGAACAAGCAGTAGATTTCCCTTTAAGACTGAAATTAGGATCAAAACAACCCAATAACATCATTTTAACAGACACAGTTAATGTTTCCATGCAGTTTCAGATGGAAAATATATTTAAAAAAAAGTTCCCTATAAAATCAGGATCCACTTTTGGATCCCGACCTGCCAGTAGAGACTCACTGTTTATCATGATGACCAAGCGGGATGTTCTGACAGGACTATTTCTCGCATTTTAAGGCTACAAGTATTTGCTCTCTTATTTGCAAATATTGTAATATTTCTCAAAATCATTTTGGGGCCTGAGGTTCTGTGTAGAGGGCCAGATTTGGCCCCCAGGCCTGACGTTGCCTACCCCTGGTATAGGCCTTTAGAATGCTGTGATGTCACCTGCAACCCAGCAATACTTGACCTTTTTTCCTCCACTGGTGCAGCAGACAGTTAAAGCAGGGGTGCCCAAAGTGGGGCCCGCGGGACAATTAGGTTGGCCCGCCAGAGAGTGACCTACTTTTGCGCCGCATCTGGTTAATACTAACTCTGTCCTATTCAGTCTCACTGGCAAATATAGATGCAGTACACTTTTTGGCCACCAGTGTCAAATTGGGGGCGCTGTTTCACTCCTTTCGCAAAGTTAAGGAAACACTCTTCTGGTGTCTTGATATTTGTCAGTCATAGAGCGTTGTAGCATCAACTTCAGAACTTTTTCCAAATTTTATTGCAAAGGTCATATGTGGTCTAATGTGGCATTTTCTTTGACTTAAAGAAATGAATGAGGTAAAGTCACTGTAGGTGCTGCAGGTTACAGGTGGTGTTGTTGCACTATATTGCTACAATAATTGATTTTGTTCTACTAAAACTTGGCTTTTGTAGCATACTATTTGCATAGATAGAATTTAATGCAAATGTAAACCAAAAAATAAAATAAAGTAACCATTATTATTTGCAGTTGTATGTGTCTCACGCTGACATCGGCCCGCGACCCTCAGGCACTTTTTCATTTTGGCCCTCGGAGACAAAAAGTTTGGGCACACCTGAGTTAAAGCTTTTTAACCTCTTAACTCCCGCCTGAACCGAGAGGATCTTTTTCCTCACGTCATCAGATTTTTTTCCATCATTTTTTTGTTGGGTGTTCAACTCATTTTTGTAACTTTTTTGTCATTTTTTTTTACATTTTTGTCATTTTTTTTGACACATTTTTGTCATTTTTTTGACACATTTCTGTCATTTTTTCGTCATATTTTGTTATTTTTTGTCACATTTTTGTAAAAAATGTCACATTTTTGTATTTTTTTGGTCAGATTTGATTTTTATCACATTTTTGTAATTTGTCACATTTCTGTCATTTTTTTGTCACATTTCTGTCATATTTTTGTCATTTTTTGTCACATTTTTGTCATTTTTTTGTCACATTTTTGTCAATGTTTTCTCACTTTTTTGTCACATTTCCATCATTGTTTTCGTCTCAGTTTTGTTGCTATTTTCACAGCATTTTTCCAGAAGCTTTTGGACTGGGGTAAAGCCAAACTGGAGAAAATGTGCTCGGTTCAGGTGGGGGTTAAGGGGTTAAGGCTTCCAATGCTATTTTAACCTCTTAACCCCCACCTGAACCGACCACATTTTCTCCAATTTGGCATTACCTTGAAGAAAAACTTTAAAATCGCTACTAAAACAGAAGAAAAAACTTTCACCGTGATATTTTATGGTCAGCTCACATTACACGACTTTTATGCCCAATTTGGGACGCACAGGAGAAACGTGAGTGAATATAGCGTCTCCAAAGCGACACACAGAAGCAGCGGCCAATGACAGAGTGAAAAAAAGACAGAAAAAAAACACCGCGGCGCCTCTCTCTTTCAAAACAGCCACAAAAACAACTCATTTCACGGAACAGCGTAACTTTATCACCAAAAGTTCACGAGAGCCTTTTCCAGCTACATTTCAACCGCGAGCAGAGTTTAACCGCGGCACGTACGGAGTTTGGAGACGAACTTTCCTGCTCCTTTTCTCCGAGTCCGTTAGCTTCTCTTTCTCCGTTTCCTTTTCTTATCAAATCCAAAGAAAAATGTCGACAACACGAAGATGCGGGACGTATGTCTCCATTTTGATCCCTCAGTCTGAAAAGACTGAGGGATCAAGTAGGACTGTCGGGGTCAGTTCTACAGTGGTTCTCCTCATATTTATTGGGGCGTAGCTTTAGTGTTACAGCTAACCAAAAAATGTCTGAGTCTGTGGGTTTGTTTTGTGGAGTGCCTCAAGGGTCCGTTTTAGGTCCCGTCTTATTTTTGTTGTACTTGATCCCTTTGGGAAAGATCATCAAAAGGTTCAGTGATGTTTCTTTCCACCTATTTGCTGACGATATCCAGCTTTACTGTTCCTTTAAACCGTCCGAAATCCAGAAGTTGAACTCTCTGCTCCATTGTCTAGTGGAAATAAAACAGTGGCTCAGCGATAACTCTTTGCAGCTAAATGCAGACAAAACGGAAACCCTGGTAATCGCACCTGATGATTCAATTCCAGGGATTAAACAGTTCCTGGGTGACTTAGGCCAGTCTGCGAAACCAAGCCTTCGTAACTTGGGAGTTATTTTTGACAAAGACATGTCATTAGTGCAGCACTGTAAGCAGCTAACGAGAAACTGCTTCTTTCAACTAAGGAACATTTCTAAACTTAGGAATATGGTCTCACGTAATGATTTGGAGCTTGTCATCCATGCATTTGTGTCTTCACGTTTAGATTATTGTAACGGTTTGTTTTCATGTCTTAACAAGAAGGAGCTTCTCGACTGCAATTAGTGCAAAACTCTGCAGCGAGAATTCTGACCCGCACAAACAGGAGGACCCACATATCCCCTATTTTAAAACAGCTTCATTGGCTGCCAGTGTCTTTTAGGATCGAGTTTAAAGTTCTGGTTCTAGCCTTCAGAGCCGTGCATGGTCAGGCTCCTTCCTATATTAGTGCTCTGGTTCAGCCTTACACCCCTGCGCGGGCTCTGAGGTCTGTGGATCAGAACCTGCTAAAGGTTCCACGTACAAGTTTTCGTACTAGAGGCGACCGATCCTTCCAGGCTGTTGCTCCCAGGCTCTGGAATGATCTTCCGCCCTCTTTGCGCTGTATTGACTCTGTTGATTCTTTCAAAAGCGAACTTAAGACACATTTATTTGTCCAAGCTTTTAATTAGCTACTTTTGGGCTGCTGTGATTTCTGTGTTGTTTTGACCCCTTTTTATATTGTATGTAACTTCTGTTTTTAACTGTGTTGTGAAGCACTTTGTGGCCTTTGCCTGTGAAAGGTGCCATATAAATAAAGATTACTTACTTACTTACTTACTTACTATTTTATACCATGGTCTGGGTGAATACTGGATTCTGATTGGCTGGTGCATTATTTTGGTATAACCGCACACGTAGTCCGGTAGTTAAATCACTGGGATATCACTCCGCTGTGGCGTCGCCATAGCAACGCATGACACAGCTGAATCAGATAAAAGCGTAATTAGTGACTGACAGGAACGTATGAGATGGATTTTGTGTTAATTTCATCGTTTTTGGCCAAAACAAAATGTTTGCTAAATGTTTGTAGAGGAGAGTGAGCAGCTAGGTTAGCTACTGTTAATAACATATGAGCTTTACATTTCTATTGAAAACGGTTAAGGCTATTCATCATTTTCAGGCGTACATAAAATGATCCTGCATTGAAGCATATTTGTCTGGATTAGTAAAGTCAAACATAAAAGTTTCAGTTGGGGGGGCCCAGGTGTGAGCGACTCCACCGCAGCTGTTTCCATAAACAGTTGAGCTGGTTGAGCTAGCTAGCTAGCTTCAGGTTAAACAGCGTAAAAGTGAAATAACTCCGGAGCCAGCTATCAATAAAGTAATCACAAGTCATATATCATCATAACATCTGAAATCTACAAATTCAAACATCCTATAACCAGGTGCTAAGTATTAATGTTATATTTAAGTAAAAATACAGATATGAGTTTAAAAGAAAATGCACTAAAACAAAAGCATCAGATGGAAATTTTACTTAAGAAACATTTTCATGAATAACGTGCCTCAACTTTGTAGTTTTGCTTGGACTGTTGTTTGTATTACTTTTACTCTTTCCACTACAGCAAGTGATTTTCAGTGTCATGGCAACACCTGTATGTACCTACAGTGACCATACTTCATTTGTTAACTCAAAGAAAATACCATATTAGATCATTTTGAAAGTGTCAGTTCAGCATAAATTCATTTATATGTCATTTTTTAACACGTACCTTTGTTGATGTCAACAATCTTTGCATTAAAAGTTGGAAAACTGGGAAGTCGATGTGCTACGACGCTCTGACTGATAAACAACGGGCAATAACATTGTTTGCGGGAGGAGCGAAACAGCGCCCCCAATTTGACGCTGGTGGCCCAAAAGTGTACTGCATCCGTACTGCAAGGCATTACAGAGAGAGAATGAAAGGCGAAAGTTAAGAGTGTTAGTATTAACCATAAACGGCCGGACCGCGGGGATAGATTTTACGTGATATTTTTTGTACTAATTAATACTTTTGGGAGGAAAGCGATTCAACCTGAAGTGCTTTCGCGATTTTATTTTGAAACGTATCCCGTGCATTTCCTGTCCTGACAGTGGAGGCGTACTGACAGTGGAGCCTGCAACGGAAGCGACCTCACAGTGGAGGTCTGCAGGCAGGTGCCTCTCATATTTTCTGATCTGGTAAGATGGCCCACATTACCCGTAACTAAATACTTGGGGACTCCTGCCACAGCTGTCCCATGTTCTTTAGCAGGTCATAGTTGCAGAAGAGGAGATTTAGTTTGTCACAAAGCTACTGACTGTAAACAGTTCATCAGGACCTCTTATGTAGTCGGCCTACAGTTCAAAATGAATGTTTAACTGAATAAACAGTTAGAAAACACAAGTGCATCTTCTTGAACATGAACTATTTTCATCACCAATTATCACAGTAGAACGTTCTCAAGCAGTTTGTGATGCATTTTGGAAACAGGAGATGAGCCCCTGGTCTAACGCACCGCCTGATTTGAGAAACTCGTTCTCAAAGACTTACTTTCAGTCATTATTTGGGCAGCAACATATTCTGAATGGCTTCGGCAGAATTCAAGCGAGACATTTTAATCTAGATTAATTTCAAAATTAATCTAGATTAATCTAGATTTTAAAAAATAATCTATGACTGCCTCTAGTTTTGACCATCTAAAGCAGGGGTCGGCAACCCGCGGCTCCGGAGCCGCATGCGGCTCTTTCATCCTTATACTGCGGCTCTGAGTGGCTTGGGAAAATAAATTACAAATTTAAAAAAAAACCTAAGTATTTAATTGAAGTATATTTTATTTGTGTTAGTTCTTTAATATTTTAGTTCTAAATTGGAAGATTATTGTGATCTTGACATGTTGGAATAAATATATTTTATTGTTTTTCGTCGCTCAAAATAAACGTCATACTCGCGAAAGCCGGTATACCCGCTTCGTAATTCAGCGTGAGAGCATTCGTACAGCATTCGTAGAGCAGAATCACTGTTTTCATGCACAAAATTAATGGAAACACACGCTACGGCGAACAGTAGGGATTTTCGTATACGCAGCAGCAAAAGGAAAGTCACACAGACTCGGCCAGTCCGCGCTCCAGGCCCGGGAAAGCACCTGCCGCCGCCGCTCCTCAGGTGCTGAAGTTGTTCCACCAGCTTTTCCTCCTCCTGCGGTCGTTCCTCCTGATGTTTGGGAGCCAGTCCCTGTCACCCCTATTGCCCCCCCGCTGGAGAACCCCACTGTTATATATTTGTCACGATTTTCCCCGCGTTTGTGGGGGAAAAGGGACAGTAAGAAGTGCGGCTTTCCCGCTGTCCCTGAATGCAGCTCCCACGCTGCCTCGCACCAAAACAACAGCGCGTGGTTCCAGCAGCTACACCATGGATAAGTTAAGGCTTATTTACAACCTTAAACATGTAAAACAAGCGGCGGTCGGCGCGGGGCAGGTGAAGACAGGCCTGTTTTTGTGGATTATAAAGTTTTTCCAAATGGAGCTGATGATAGACCAGACGAGTGAGAATCATGGATAAAGAGGTTTAAGAGCAGCAAGTTCTACGACGGATCCTCAGGAGATCGAGTGCACAGTGAGTGTAGTGTTTTTATGCTTATTCTGTGGAGTAAAGTCGGCCCTTAATGTGCGGCTGTTGCACTGACTTATCTGACATGAAGCGCGTGCGTTTGTTGATGCGTTTGTCTTGATGCGTTTGCCCATGTTACACAATGACAGGAGCGGGGTTGAACTGGTGACTGTCCCATAGACTGAAAAACTATTGCTATTCAGTACATGGACAGGCCTGAGCTGGTGTATGTACTTTTTATTTATCTCGATTTGGCGAGAGCCCAACGAGTCAGGGAGAGCACGGCGGAGCGAGACGTCCCTGCTCCGCCTCCAACCCGGTGTGCGCGGCAGGCGATCTTGTCCACATTCGCTCAATTCTTGACAGATTTTTGACAGAACGCAAAAATTCCCAATAACCCGCAACAGCACGCAGCAGTGCGGGACGCACATTCGTGACCGTGCGTAATAATTCGTGCCATTAATCGTAAAACACGTAGTAACAGCTCGCAACAGTTCGTGGCGGCGCGTGAAACCTCTGCCCCGAATCACTCACATTCGTGATCCTCGGCCTCGAATGTGGATTTGTGGCATTCGTGACTTGTCGTCGTTATGTGTAAACCCAGCGTTAGATGTCAAAAAGTATTTGCGGCTCCCAGTGTTTTCTTTTCCGTGGAACCCGGATCAAATGGCTCTTTCGGTGTTAAAGGTTGCCGACCCCTGATCTAAAGAATGGTCCACCCCATTCTCTCTTGGGCCAAAACGGAGACGCTCATGCATGCTTTTATCACCAGTCGTATCGACTACTGTAATGCCCTGCTTTCTGGTCTTCCCAATAAGAGGATCTCAGGTCTACAACTTTTACAAAATTCAGCAGCTCGTGTCTGGAGGGATGGGAGGGTGTGCCAGGCGTAATATTTTAGATGTTGTAATCTGTAAAGCAGTTTGTGATACCTTTCGGTATGAAAAGCACTTTATAAATAAAGTTTGATTGATTGATTGTAGATTTAGGTAAAGCCAAACGTAAGAAAATGTTTTCCATTCAAGTGGGGGTTAGGAAGAAAACATCACAAAAAGGCATAAAGACTGAGGCACTCCATGGATTTAGAAAATGCCTTTATTAATTCATGGCTATCATCTAAAAAAAAAAAAAGAAAATTTAAAATGGTTTTCCACCTTTCCAGGCTTTCATATAGTTTTTTTTCTACATGGAGTGCCTCTGTCTTGTCTCTGAAGGGCAGTTGGGAGAAAGGTTATGTAGCTAGACCAGAGGTCGGCAACCCGCGGCTCCGGAGCCACATGCGGCTCTTTCATCCTTATACTGCGGCTCTGAGTGGCTTTCGAAAATAAATTAGTAAAAAAAAAAGTATTTCATTGAAGTATATTTTATTTGTGTTAGTTCTTTAATATTTTAGTTCTAAATTGGAAGATTATTGTGATCTTGACCTATTAGAATAAATATATTTTATTGTTTTTCGTCGCTCAAAATAAACGTCATACTCGCGAAAGCCGCCGGCTTTTCCTCCTCCTGCGGTCGTTCCTCCGTTCCCCCGCCGGAGAACCCCACTGTTATATATTTGTCACAATTTTCCCCGTGTTTTTAGGGAAAAAAGGGACAATAAGAAGTGCGCCTTTCCCGCTGTCCCTGAATGCATCTCCCACGCTGCCTCGCACCAAAACAACAGCGCGTGGTTCCAGCAGCTACACCACAGATAAGTTAAGGCTTATTTACAACCATAGACATGTAAAACAAGCGGCGATGGGCTCGGAGCAGGTGGAGACAGGCCTGTTTTTGTGGAAGCAAGTTCTACGACGGATCCTCAGGAGATCGAGTGCACAGTGAGTGTAGTGTTTTTATGTTTATTCTGTGGAGTAAAGTCGGCCTTTAATGTGCGGCTGTTGCACTGACTTATCTGACATGAAGCACATGCGTTTGTTGATGTGTGATTCAGTCTATCAAGGGACAGGAGCGGGGTTGAACTGGTGTGACTGTCCCATAGACTGAAAAACTATTGCTTCAGTATATGGACCGGCCCGACACTGAGCTGGTCTATTTGCTTTTTGTTTAACCCGATTTGGCGAGAGCCCATCGAGTCAGGGAGAGCACGGCGGAGCGAGACGTCCCTGCTCCGTCTCCAACCCGTGTGCGCGGCAGGAGATCTTGTCCACATTCGCCCAATTTAACATATTTACAAAACAAGCCTAAACTACTTCAAACTATTTTTTTTTACTTTTTTTCTTTTTTAAAGCTAAAATTCTTACCTTTAAACTATTTACAACATCTGTTAAAACAAAACAAAAAGTAACAAAATGTCTTTAAAAACTATTAACATGACCGGTCTTTGAAGGTCTTTGAGACCCGTAGTCCATTTTTTGGGCCTTGTACCTTCTTTCCCGTAGCTTTTTTGCATATGTACTGCGCCCTTCCTCCTGGTGTTTCAGAAAACGCTTTTTTTGGGGGGTGTACTTGTCTTTAATCCTCTGTGCATTTATCTACAAAGACAAACAAAATGGCAGATGTAAAATAAAAAAATCACCACGCAATCTGACGTTTGGGTGAAATTCACAGTGAATCTCTCACCTTGGATGGGGACTGGACCCTTTTCTTTTTTTGTTTCAGACTAGTGAGTCCGGGACTGGCACCAAGAAGCCTCCGACGACCACTTTCGGGCGTGGAAAGGGGGCGGACGGCGGTGGAAGTCGATGGTTGCGGTTCGGGCCTTGAAGGCACGGGAGTGAGCTTCTCTGTACAGCTCAGGGCGATGAAGCATTGCCTCATCTCCCGTGCCTTCTTGACTGTTTTGTACAGAGCATAGAACCTCTCTTGGGTGTCCAGGCTGTGGCCACACTGTCCCTGGTGGCCTTGTCTTTGTTCTGTTCAAAGTTCTGGAGGAAAAAAAAGGTATATTACAAAAGAGAAGTGAGACACCTATTTGATAACAATTGGTACATCTTTCCTTTAAACTTACAAATGTTGACACCGCCGTCCTTATGTCGAGGACGTCGGCTGCCCCTCGAGCCCCATTTCGCTCCACGCCCGAATGAGGTACTTCTTGAGGTCTTTCATAGTGCCAGTCCCGGTATTTGAAAAGAAGTAAGGGTTCTTTGGCTGTGCCCGATGGAGGAGCCCGATCCATCTTGTGCACGAGCCATACTCCTCCGGTGTTAGGTAAATCTGTGCCACCCCAAATTTGTGTGTGGTCTTGTGATTTGAAACCTGCAAATAAAATGGTTATTTGCAAGGGTAAACTGTTGCGGCGATCTGCCCTCTCCTCCACCCCTCCCTGTTTGGTTGCCGCCCTCCTCGTCATTCACTCCACTGTCCTGCACCGGGAGCAGCCCAACACCACGGCAGGAGCAGGAAAGCTCGTAGAACTCAACAAAAGACTCTAAATAAACACAAACGCTGAGCGGGACCAGACTCACTTAAAGACCTGAAGAGACTGCCGGTAAGCATGGGGTCCGGGGCCCTCTGCTAAGGGCTGTCCGTTCCCTGTATGACCGCAGCAGGAGCTTGGTTCGCATTGCCGGCAGTAAGTCAGACCTGTTCCCGGTGCGTGTTGGTCTCCGCCAGGGCTGCCCTTTGTCACCGGTTCTGTTCATTACTTTTATGGACAGAATTTCTAGGCGCAGCCAGGGGCCGGAGGGTGTCCGGTTTGGGAGCCTCAGAGTCTCATCTCTGCTGTTTGCGGATGATGTTGTTCTGTTGGCTTCAACGAACCAGGACCTTCAGCTGCTCTGGGGCGGTTTGCAGCCGAGTGTGTAGCGGCCGGGATGAGGATCAGCACCTCCAAATCTGAGGCCATGGTTCTCCACCGGAAAAAGGTGCTTCCCCTCTACAGGTCGGTGGGGAGTCCTTACCTCAAGTGGAGGAGTTCAAGTATCTCGGGGTCTTGTTCACGAGTGAGGGACGGATGGAGCGTGAGATCGACAGACGGATCGGTGCGGCGTCAGCAGTGATGCGGTCGCTGTATTGGTCTGTCGTGGTGAAGAGGGAGCTGAGTCGGGGCAAAGCTCTCGATTTACCGATCGATCTACGTTCCCACCCTCACCTATGGTAATGAGATTTAGGTAACCGGATAAAAGGGGGGACTATATTGTAAGGTGTAATAATACCAGGAGTAATTTGGCATCTGCACAGTAAAGTGAAGATTACTGCATGGATTTCGGACTACTCCTGGTATTATTACGCCTTTTATCCGCTTAGAAAATCCACATTGTTTAATTTTGTGTAATAATACTTTGTAGTGGAACACTTCATGTAACCATATTTAAATAGGGAAAACGTGGAAGAGCTTGGTAGCTTCTATCTTGACCAGTTTTGGAGCTATAGAGGAGAGAGGGAGAGGCTAAAAGCTAACGCCGTCTGCGCTGTGTTTACGTGACTGAAGGCACGGGTGAAGATCAGACAGGTCCTAAAGAACTCGTCAAAGCTAAGGTAAGAACATATCTCAGTATGTATAAACGGTGGCCTATTCCTTTAAAGGGACTATAAGGAGTTTAAAAATGTTCAAATTAAGTATTTTCCTCCCCCTACATGTTCCAGCCATGTCCTAATGTGTAGAATGAGCTCAGACCTGTTCACCACAACTGCCTCTAAAATCCTGTACGGTCACTCAAAAATGTGTCACTTCGGCCCGAATTGCCGTCATGCACGAGCTTAATATAGAAGGTGCAGTTACACATATGGCCTGAGGTGGCAGTAGTGAGTATAAAATGCCGAACTTGCTTCCAGCCCCTTTAAGCAATTCTAACAATTAAGAATACTAACTTATATTTCATCTGTTCTTTTTAGATTTACAACTTGAGGTACGGATACACATGGACAGGCACACAATACGAAAGAGGGCCGTCAAAAAAGTAGGCCATCCTTGGCCTTTTAAATGGTGTGACAAGAAGGGGGTTTATGTCAAACACAGGATGGCATTTCCTGAGGTGAATTGTAGACGTGGCTCTGATGTAGCCTTTGAAGAGATGGGTGATGAGAACCACCATGTCACCAGCTCACCGTTAAGGCTCATAGGCATTGGCATGTGTTGTGACAAGTTTAGTTAAAGTTAAGCGAGTAACCACACTGGCGTCTGGTCTCTGGATCACCTACTTGGGCCTCTGACTAAACCAGGTAGAAAGACCGGCTTCTTCCTGTGCTCCAGACGAGACCCTCACACCTCTACACAATAGGGCCCAAATGGCCCGTTTCCTCAACATGACAAAGATCTCCTTCTGCCTCCAAACGCCACCTTGATGCATTACCAGGCAAAGCGCCTTTTGGTTGCCTGCATTGGCATCCCCAACTGTATGACCAATGACCATTTCTATGTGTTTCTGTGCTTCCCTTTGTTGTGTATGATCCCTGTCCTGCTGCTCTGTCTGTGGTGCTCACCTTATTAAAGGTGATGCCAAAGCTAACTCGGGCAGAGCTTAGCATGAACTCGTGTTATGTGTAACCTCTCCGCAGTGCATTGTGTAATAAACTTCACATCTTGACTAGACAAACATCTCTTAAGCTTTATTAAGCAAGAAAATCCACAACAGAACGCTATGCTCTTGTATTTAAATTGAAACTTAAAAAAACAAGCCTTGATTCGTGTTCTTTACATTGTATCATGATTAGATTTTGTGTATGGTAAACCTGAATGTGGCAGCAATGCCAAATGCAAATTGTAAATACTTAACATAATATTCATTTTTACATATGATGGTAGAGGTAAACAAGAGGGTGAAAAGGTATTTGAATTTTTAAAATTCATCAAGCACTTTCAAAGTCATGAGCATTGTGCCTGTCTGTCTTCACATGTGTCCTCAGTCACGCAAACAAAGCACAGATGGAGCTAGCATTTAGCCTCTCCTCAATAGCTCCAAACTAGGTCAAGCTAAAAGCTGCCAAGCTCTTCCACACAAAAGTAAACAATGTGGAAAATGTGTAAGCGGAAGAAAGGGGGGGGGGGGGGGACTATATTGTAAGGCGTAATAATACCAGGAATAGTTCGAAATCTGCGCAGTAATATCTTCACTTTACTGTGCGGATGCCAAACTACTCCTGGTATTATTACGCCTTACAACATAGTTCCCCCTTTTATCCACTTAGAAAATCCACATTGTTTAATTGTGTGTAATTATACTTTGTAGTGGAACACTTCACGTAACCATATTTAAATAGGGAACACGTGGAAGAGCTTGGTAGCTTCTATCTTGACCTGAGCTATAGTGGAGAGAGGGAGAGGCTAAATGCTAACACCGTCTGTGCTGTGTTTGCGTGACTGGAGACACATGTGAAGACCAGACAGGCACAAATAAACACGTCTAAGCTGTAAGAACATATCTCAATATGTAAAAATTGTGGCCTATTCCTTTAAAACAAAAGAAACTAGTCTGGACAGATTTGCCACAAAGTAGTATGATTTCTAGCTTCAGTGATTCCAATTTCAAACGATTCAAACCGCAATAAATCAGGTTAGAAATTAAATTAAGAGAAATCCCTCTGAGATAACCTTCCGAATATTGTTAAATGCATAACTGAAAAGTATAGCGTTTGCTAGAGCTAACAAGTGTTTTCAGAAGGCATTGCTAAAGCATGTGTGGATTCCTTGATTAAAACTGCATTTAATGGTTCTACTTGTTGAAACATACATCGAATACTGCAACCACTAAAACTTTTAGTGGTTGCAGTATTCGATGTATGGCGCTAAAGAAGAGGAAAGCTCATTCATGTTGTTTTTCACCCCTCAGTGGGCAGTTTTGCCACTACAGGGCAAAAGGGCCTTCATTTTGTTCTGCAGCTCAGGGTGCAAGAACAACAAGTTCTTGTGAAGTATGAATGAGCCTTATGGGGTCAAAATGTCTTTTGTAAAACAATCAAAAGCAAACCTACGGTGGATGACATCATTGGGGAACACCTGCTGGTCCCCAGTTGCATCTGTTATGGCTCCTTTTACGGCTATATGATGTGGTGAGGCAAATCTGTTGGCAAATTAAAACATAAATGATGCGGTCAAAGAGTACTTCATAGTCTATTACATAAATATAATCACAAAGATAACAATCTAGGGCATCTTTATCATAGAGTAAGCAAGAAAATCACTTAACCTCTTACCCCCGCCTTTACACAAATCTAATGCTGGGTTTACACAAAGGCATGAAGCATTAAAAATGGCATTTTTCCCTCGTTCGTGACGTTCGTATGCATCTTAATGGGATTCTTAACAGAGCGCAGCAGCTTGTGACATTCGTGGAGAAAGTTTTTGTCTGTCAAAATATGTTCCATGAATGTCAGGATGCACCCTCTGTTCGTGGAGTTCGCAACAGATGGTGTCCTTTCGTGATGAGTAGTGGCGCTTCGTAATTCAGCGTGAGAGCATTCGTAGAGCAGAATCACTGTTTTCACAAAATGGATGGAAACACACGCTACGCCCAAAAGTACCTGCAGTGTCAAAAGAAAAGTCACACAAACTCAGCCAGTCCGCGCTCCAGGCCCGGGACAGCACCTGCCGCTGCCACTCCTCAGGTGCTGAAGTTGTTCCGCCGGCTTTTCTTCCTCCTGATGTTCGGGAGCCAGTTCCTGCCACCCCCATTGCCACCGCACTGGAGAACCCCACTGTGTCTGACAGAACGCGACAACTTCCAATAACCCGCAACAATAATCAAAGTCCACTCACATTCGTGATCCTCAGCCACGAATGTGGATCCGTGGCATTTGTGACTTGTCGTGGTTATGTGTAAACCCAGCATAAACGCTTCTCGACTGGAGCTTCTCGACTACAAGCAGAGTAATTTGGCTAGAACTCCTCTAATGTGTCCCCAGCTGAAACCCGCTGACAATCGCCTTCAGAAAACAAATAAAATGTGTTATTTTTCACCTTTCATTGCCTCTATGCTGTCTCACCTCCCCCAGACCAGAATGGAGTCTTTTGACCTTGCGCTGTAAAAAAGTTAATTTACATGAATATACTGTATAGGTAGAGCATTTGGACAATACAGCACAGATACGTACACAGCAATTTTCACAACGTTCCTTATACCAGACTTACTGATAAAGCCTTGGGGACTTCAGCTGTTATTACAGCTGCAGCTTGTTCAGGCAGCGGTCGGTCAGCCATCTCAGTTAAGGACTCCAACTTCTGATGTAGGTCCTCCACCCTCTCAGCCAAGCTGTGAACAGCAATGTGAACAACACAAATGCCCCTGAAAAAAAGATGAAAAGGTATTTTAAACCTGGGTAGGAGGAAAAAAAGTGTGCTTTTTTGCCATGCAGTTTCCAATGCAAAATAGAATATTTCTTAGGAAAAATAGACCAAATGCACAGGAAGTCAATGATAGTTCCCCAAACACCTAAGAGCACCTTCCGCCCCAATAACTAATACTAAGACTCAAGCCTTTGTCAAGACTTCTTGTTTGTTTGGAGCCGATACCCGTGGAAGAAACCTGCAATATTTTTTTCTTGAAGGTTATTTTTTAGTTTATTTATTCATTATAATCACTATTTTGAATGCCAAAATCTCAAGTCCAAGGCTCTGAGCTGCTTTTTCAATTAAAAGGGAGACAAGGGCGGTCCGGATCATGGCAGAAGCACACTTGCCAAACCGAACCCGAGGTTAAGGAAGGAAAATGGTGATGCAATAAGGTAATAAATTAAGTGGTATTACAGCGCAATCTAGGTAGGACCGTAACATAGGCTAAACCAGGTCTAAAACGATCACTACATGTTAGCTTTTAAAAGGTTCACTGTTAATGACCCAGTTTATGGATGTTAGTAACAGTTATATGTTTATTGTCACGCGGCTCATGCCATCTATGACAATGTATTGATCACATTTAATAAAACAAAGTCACTTACTTCCAAATGTCATCGTACGTAATGGCACGGCTGCTCGGGCTAGCGTTAGCAACGTTGCTAACCCTAGCCTGACTCTGAGCGGCGCGGCTGGCGGACCTAGAGCTGCTAATCAGCCGCCGGTGCCGGTCAGACCCCCCTTGGGCCCGCCTTGGTGTCTCGTTTGCCATGGCAGAGTCGGAGTCCACGATGCGTCTCTTATGTAGTCGTTTCGCCATCTTCGCCGGTTGCTTTTCTCTTCTTCCGTTTGGCGCTCTGAACTGCGCAGGCGCGTATTCGAATCCTTCCCGCCTCTCCATTTGATTGGCTAAATAAGATATACCGGTTGCTGTGATTGACGTGACTTCACTTGATTGACGTGTGAAGGTGAAGCTGTCACTTTATCTTGCTTTAGTTATAGCTTAAAAAGAATATTGTGTGGCCTATTTATTATTTGGAGGTCATTTTATTTCTTTTTACATATGCTAAAGGTAAATGCATAATAATAGGTAGAAGATAACACAGGTTGAATATAGGCTTCAATAAGTTGTCAACTTAAACATACAATGTCCTGTTTCTTTTTTGTGAACATTTAGACAGCACTTTAAACAAGAGTAATTGTTACTCAAAAATGTTGAACCTGACATCCCAGCTTGGATACTTTGGCGTGCACATTCAACCCTCATGAGATATTCTTTGCTTCAGATACAGGTCCTTCTCAAAAAATGAGCATATTGTGATAAAGTTCATTCTTTTCCATAATGTAATGATAAAAATTAAACTTTCATATATTTTAGATTCATCGCACACCAACTGAAATATTTCAGGTCTTTTTTTGTTTTAAAACTGATGATTTTGGCATACAGCTCATGAAAACCCAAAATTTCTATCTAAAAAAATTTGCATATTTCATCCGACCAATAAAAGAAAAGTGTTTTTAATACAAAAAAAGTCAACCTTCAAACAATTATGTTCAGTTATGCACTCAATACTTGGTCGGGAATCCTTTTGCAGAAATAACTGCTTCAATACAGCGTGGCATGGAGGTTATCAGCCTGTGGCACTGCTGAGGTGTTATGGAGGCCCAGGATGCTTCGAGAGCCGCCTTAAGCTCATCCAGAGTGTTGGGTCTTGTGTCTCTCAACTTTCTCTTCACAATATCCCACAGATTCTCTATGGGGTTCAGCTCAGGAGAGTTGACAGGCCAATTGAGCACAGTAATACAATGGTCAGAAAACCATTTACCAGTGGTTGTGCCAGGTCATGCTGAAAAATGAAATCTTCATCTCCATAAAGCTTTTCAGCAGATGGAAGCATGAAGTGCTCCAAAATCTCCTGATAGTTAGCTGCATTGACCCTGCCCTTGATAAAACACAGTGGACCAACACCAGCAGCTGACATGGCACCCAGACCATCACTGACTGTGGGTACTTGACACTGGACTTCAGGCATTTTGGCATTTCCTTCTCCCCAGTCTTCCTCTAGACTCTGGCACCTTGATTTCCGAATGACATGCAAAATTTGCTTTCATCCGGAAAAAGTACTTTGGACCACTGAGCAACAGTCCAGTGCTGCTTCTCTGTAGCCCAGGTCAGGCGCTTCTGCCGCTGTTTCTGGTTCAAAAGTGGCTTGACCTGGGGAATGCGGCACCTGTAGCCCATTTCGTGCACACGCCTGTGCACGGTGGCTCTGGATGTTTGTATTCCACACTCAGTCCACTGCTTTCGCAGGTCCCCCAAGGTCTGGAATCGGTCCTTCGCCACAATCTTCCTCAGGGTCCGGTCACCTCTTCTTGTTGTGCAGCGTTTTCTGCCACACTTTTTCCTTCCCCCAGACTTCCCACTGAGCTGCCTTGATACAGCACTCTGGGAACAGCCTATTCGTTCACAAATGTCTTTCTGTGTCTTACCCTCTTGCTTGAGGGTGTCAATGATGGCCTTCTGGACACTGTCAGGTCGGCAGTCTTACCCATGATTGCGGTTTTGAGTAATGAACCAGGCTGGGAGTTTTTAAAAGCCTTAGGAATCTTTTGCAGGTGTTTCAAGTTAATGAGTTGATTAAGTTGATTAGGTTAATAGCTCGTTTTGAGAACTTTTTCATGATATGCTAATTTTTTGAGATAGGAATTTGGGGTTTTCATGAGCTGTATGCCAAAATCATCAGTTTTAAAACAATAAAAGACCTGAAATATTTCAGTTGTTGTGCAATGAATCTAAAATATATGAAAGTTCAATTTTTATCATTATATTATGGAAAAGAATGAACTTTATCACAATATGCACATTTTTTGAGAAGGACCTGTATGTCTCAAAACCTGAAGAGGGAGGGGCTGAAGTGGGTCCACTGTTGCTGCGGTAACGAATGAACCAGACCACAGAGCCCTGGAAGCTCAACTTATGCAGCTTTTAACTTGAGACAAGACAATGGCACAAAACAATAATGCAACTACTACTATTCACAATCACAATCACAATTGTATTTATTGCCATTGTTTGAGAACAGGTTCACAAACAATCAGGCAACATAACCCATACAACATATAATAGAATTGTAGATTAAAAAAAAAAGTTATAAAACTTTAAAACTATAATGCTATAAGGGCATGAATACTATGAACTATGAAGAGGGCCGGAGGAAGTTAAGAGAGGCTGAAATTACGTCTGAACTCCAGATGTGGAGCCTGAAAAGAGCAGAAAAAGTCGACGCAAAGCAATGTAAACGTCAAATTAAAATGTTCACTTTCTTGAATTTGAATTCTGATGGAGGAGCGGATCCATGTAACTCTGGGACAGAAACTATTTTGAAGTTCATGTTGATTATTGCACTATTTGGACACATTTTGTGATGTCATGTGTCCAGATGGAGACACCTATTGCATAAACATACGAATTTTTGTGTTTTCAGGAAAAGACCGCGTTTTGTGTCATCCGACTCGGAGGATGAAGTGCCAAGGTCCTCCACCCCTGCGGCCCGAGCTATTCATTTCAATGCCTGCCCCCCTCCTCCCCTTGTTCATTTTAAAACACTCGCCCCCAATCAGTCACCACCCCTCCCCCCAAGATACACGGAGCTCACGACTGGTGTGTGCAGCTTCTTTCGCTAACAACTTCAGTTCTCAGGTATATTAAATAAATACATACATCAAAGCAACCTCTGTTATTTATTTATTTTAGCTCAGCGAGGATACCAGCATTACCACTGGTCCCCCCTACAAGCTCCTCCCCTACAAGCTCCTCCCCTACAAGCTCCCCCCCTACAAGCTCCCCTGCCACCAGAACCAGGTAAGTTCAAAGACCTATAGATCAACCACCTATTTGATTCCAACCTGGACAGGGCCTTTCTGTGGAGTTTGCATGTTCTCCCCCCGTGTCTGCATAGGTTTCCTCCGGGTACCCCCACCACTAAAAACATGTACAAAAGGTGAGCCGGGTGTGTCTGACCATTAGCCTGGCTTGATATGACTCACCAGGCGCTGCTCCAGATGGGATGGATGGGTCAAATGCAGAGGAGAAACAAACTCCACACAGAAAGGCCCACTAGATCCGGGAATACTTATATATATTATGTCATGAACACTGAACAGACTAATACAAATCGGTTTTGTTTATTTATTTTTGTTAAACTTTGTTCTAAATTTTTCTCCTACAGTCGTTTTAAAGGAGGTCTTAACGAAATTAGAAATGGTGCTGGAGCAAAACAACACCATGCTGCGAATGCTCCAGCACCAGGCCAGTCCTCCTCCAGGCTTGGAGGAATCCATTGACCTGCCACTGGAAGACGAGGCAGCTGGCAGCAATGGAGGACAAGCTTGGCTCGGCCGATTTCCGCTCTTCTCTGGTGAGCTTTTATCTATCTGGAAAGATTAAGTGCAATTACAAAATGCAGCTATTGGGAGGGGCCGACCATGGGACAGTCATACTATTTCATCCCTCTTCGTCTAAAACATGTATCATTGACTCTGGTCTCACTGGAAGTTTGCTCGTCTATCTGCATTTATTTGATAGATTTTGGAAAGGATGTTTTGAAAGACTCACTGCATTAAAGCATATCATGTTTTCGGTTAAATTTATGGTAGCCTTAAAATTCACTTGAATTTAGCAATTTACTATTTTACTTTTTTGCAGAATAACAACCTCGGGACGATGGGGGGATCAACGTCCAGGACACGACCTCCCGTGTATTAAAAAAAGTTCTGAGCCATTCCCTGGGCCAGATAATGATTTGGAGGGGGGTCAGTGGAAAGGCTGCTCTGTCCACCACACAACTAAGAAAGGTCATCGTCGGTAAGTGGTGATAGTTTTGTTTTTTTTGACTTTCCTACTGTTGTTGATTTGTTTTGTTTTGTTTTTGTTTTATTCTAAAATAATAATTCATCCTAAATGTTTTTTTATCTTTATTTCAAGATACTGTTTGCAAAAATCCAATAATGGGGTTTACTACCGAGGCAGAGGTGGTGGGGAAAATAAAAAAGATGGCTCCAACTGAGCACAGATAGGGAAGGGGGGGGGGGGGGGGGGGGTAGGAAAAGAAGGCTGCTGGCCAAGGAGGGGCAACAGGCCCAGATTTAGAAATTTAGAAATTAAATTATACATTTCTTAAAGGTCCTATATCCTGCAAAATCGACTTTTTGGAGCTTTTAGTCATGTTGTTTTGCTATTTCCTTATCAAAAACACCCCAGAGTGGTTTGTGGCTTCATTCACGCAGCTCTCAGTAATCCTCCTGAATCCTGCTCTCTGAGGCTCCGCCCTCTCCTGGTGAACGACTGACCTGCTCAGTTGTGTCGTCACAGCGGAACGGAAGTGCTCGACGTCTGTAATGTAATGTCTTACAGCCTGATTTTAATTTGTAAAACAGCGTTTTCATTATTTCTGTTGTAAGAGCGAAACAAAGAGAACAAAAAAAAGGATGTGCCCGAGGTGCTTCCAGGTAACCCGGCATCCAGACTAATCTCCGATGTTTATTCATTAATAAACAGGAGACTAGTCTGGCGACCCTGTCGTAGAAAAGCTACTGCTGGAGACGGGACTAATGTGGGACAACCGAAGCGCAGCAGCCAATGAGAACATAGCAGATGGGACGACAGAAACAGTCACAAGAAAGTTGTATCATTCCGACATTAACAATGGCGCTCCTGCCACACGGAGTTCAGGAAATGAATTCTGTCGTTTATGTCAGAAAAACTTAAGAATACAAGGTGTCATCAGTAACTCGGTGCTTATTTTTGAACAAAAGCCACAAGGAAAAAACGTCTTTGAACAATGCCAGGAACTGGGCTTGTTTATTCACAAGAACGAGACGAAGTCTGTGCGTTGCTGCAAAGCTTGTCTAACTATTGTTTCACGTCTCAAGAAACACCGACCCTAAGGAGCCAGAAACGTCTACTCTGTCAGATGCTGCAAGTATCGCTACGGAGGAACAAACGCCTGTTTCACCTGTGTCATCCAGCGTCAGTGAGAAGCGTGAACACACGCCTTCAAAAACACCCAGGACGGCGAAAAAGCTACGCTGTAGTCGTCCTCCACTTCAGACCTCAGCAAGGAAGAGCTTAACCCAGGCAAACCTTTATCTTGTGATTTGTGTGTTTCCTGGGTTGGGGATTGTGTTGTATTAGCCTGTCTTATATATTATCCTAATTGTAGAAATAAATGGAAATGTAGGCTAATTGACGCCGTTTTTCTGAAATGATCAGTTGGGTAGTCAATGTATTTCCTCAAGTAGTAAAAGCTATTGACCCAAAGAATTACTTGTGTAAGAGTAAAAAAGTACTAGAATGAGTAACTGTGAGCACAGAAGTTTGATTTATTGTTCAGTGGTGACATACATTTTAAGAAGCAAAGCATACAATTCTACTTTTTGAGTAAAAAAAATAAAACTAAACTAAAAAATGCCGTGGAAAGAATTAATTTTGAAATCTAATGATAGAACATACACAAACCGTAGAAATGTAATATCTACAAAATAAGATTAGCCGTGTAAAGATTTACTTACAGTGGCAAAAGTACATTATTTTTACTTAAGCAAGATGCTTAACTCCTTTGTTGTATTGTTACTGGAATTGCAGTAATTTTATTTATTTAATTTATACTTGTTGTTCCAGGTGACACAATTTAAACAGAAAACAGTCATCACTATTTCTTCTGAGTCAGAGGCTGGGATTATCTGGCAGCTAAGCAAAGGTAACTGGAAACCTGCAGCCAGTTTAACATCCAAACATCAACCCCTAATGGAAGAAATAAAACCAAAAATAGTGAACATAATCAATGCAAGAGACTCACAAAACCTCTGAATGGATGCATTCTTTGGAAAACATGAAGACCTCCAAAAACTTTTCTATTACAAGTGTGCTTTCGGACTTACAACGGAGGTCTCCATTTTTGCATTCCATTTTCAAGGGAATCTCCAAAAAACAGTGACCCTGCTGCATGTGCTTCAGTAGCTATAGCACTAAGAGGGAGAGAGCCTCGCATGTCTGCTGTTGCATATCACATCAACACCATCCTGCTGGAACAAAGAAGGCAGCATCCAGTCCACTTTCAAAAATGGGCATCACGACTGCACATGGACATGCCGTAGTAAAAACGTAATACGTGGATAGTAGTTTATGCTGTAAAGTTTCCTTTTTTCTCACAGATGACAGGATTGACAGCAGTGAGTGTCTCCCAGAGGGTTTACAGGAACTACCGTTCAGTTCAGAGCCAGACGAGATAACCATAACCGACACCTCACCATGCTCATCTTCAGATCTTCCACCGACCTACTCCATCATATTCCATAACCTAGATTTCTACATGAAAGCCCATCACCAGTCTTCCCTCCGTGCTATTAAATCCATTCATTGGATCAATCACACAGCTGTCCAGGATCGAATCCAAATAAATCATCTTTCAAACTGCAAGCCGTCATCCAACATCTTAGATTACAACCTTGGACACTCCCTCCCAGACCCAGAGACACTCCCTCCCAGAACCAGAAACACTCCCTCCCAGACCCAGAGACACTCCCTCCCAGACCCAGAGACACTCCCTCCCAGACCCAGAGACACTCCCTCCCAGACCCAGAGACACTCCCTCCCAGACCCAGAGACACTCCCTCCCAGACCCAGAGACACTCCCTCCCAGACCCAGAGACACTCCCTCCCAGACCCAGAGACACTCCCTCCCAGACCCAGAGACACTCCCTCCCAGACCCAGAGACACTCCCTCCCAGACCCAGAGACACTCCCTCCCAGACCCTGAGACACTCCCTCCCAGACCCAGAGACACTCCCTCCCAGACCCTGAGACACTCCCTCCCAGACCCAGAGACACTCGCTCCCAGACCCAGAGACACTCGCTCCCAGACCCAGAGACACTCCCTCCCAGACCCAGAGACACTCCCTCCCAGACCCTGAGACACTCCCTCCCAGACCCAGAGACACTCCCTCCCAGACCCAGAGACACTCCCTCCCAGACCCTGAGACACTCCCTCCCAGACCCAGAGACACTCGCTCCCAGACCCAGAGACACTCCCTCCCAGACCCAGAGACACTCCCTCCCAGACCCTGAGACACTCCCTCCCAGACCCAGAGACACTCCCTCCCAGACCCAGAGACACTCCCTCCCAGACCCAGAGACACTCCCTCCCAGACCCAGAGACACTCCCTCCCAGACCCTGAGACACTCCCTCCCAGACCCAGAGACACTCCCTCCCAGACCCAGAGACACTCCCTCCCAGACCCTGAGACACTCCCTCCCAGACCCAGAGACACTCCCTCCCAGACCCTGAGACCCTCCCTCCCAGACCCAGAGACACTCACTCCCAGACCCAGAGACACTCCCTCCCAGACCCAGAGACACTCCCTCCCAGACCCAGAGACACTCCCTCCCAGACCCAGAGACCCAGAGTCACCCGAGGAGAGAGTTTACAGTTTTGGGAACTCGAATCCTTTCACGCCATTTGGAGATTTTGAAAGGGTTCACACCAGTTGTGATTTATGGTTTAGACATGAATAGTAGAAATGTCATGATAAATGTTGTATTTAATTTGGCATTACATCACCATTGAGCTTTTAGGAGCAACTATATAAGGGAGGAAACCAGTATAAACTTGTGTAATGTTCATGTATAATATCTATATAAATGTATGTTGAATTTTTACAGCTGCTCAAATGCCAAACAAGGTCCTGGTCCCGCCTATGACGCATACAACGAGTTCCTAAAAAAGGATACACTTTTCCTTTCTGCTGCCATTGAGCACTTTGGCCTTACAGACATGAACGGTAAAGTACACTCTTAAATTACTTTTTTTTTAATGTTAATTTGGACACTATGTAAGTAACTAATTTATTTTGCCCTTGTATTCAAAGACTGCCCAAGTGGATTCATTCCTGAAGCCATTCAGAATGGGACCCCAGAGGAAAAAAGAGACTGGATACATCAAAAGGCATCTGAAGTTGTTGACGAGTTTGTTATGTTGATTCGTTTGATGGACACAAACAGACATAGAGGACCCAATGACACCTTTACTTGTTGCCAGCCTGGCTGTGGAAAAACCTACAAAAGTGAAAAGGAACTAAACACTCATGAGCACAAGAAACATCTGCTCATGTCAGCTGCCGTGCAAAGCCCAGTTACACCCCCCCTGAGCAATGATTACACCAACAATCACGTCAATAAATACGTAAAAACAGAGGGGCCTAAACATATGGAAAAAATCCCTTTGTCCCAAACAACATTATCTAAATGCTTCCTGTTTATTTTTGCAAACCTGTTTATATTGTGGTTGCAAGATCCTGATCCTCACATCAGCACGGCTTGACTAGCAAGGCAGTGCAGACTTACAAAGTAATTTTAATAGCATTGATGATGACATTATGTTCATTACAGTACATCATTAATGTAATCAATCATATTTTTATCAGCATTTACTTAAAATGAATATATTACATCATTTTATTTCAAAGGAATGTTATCTGCTTTCACCCCTGTATATAAGAAAGGTATGTTTATAACAGCCTTCAATAGAAGACATTGACATGCTACTACTAAAACGGTGTACGTGTAGGTGTATTTGCGCCAGAGTGCGCGTGGCATTTATGAACCCGTGCTTTACGCTCAGATCTCTCCGTACGCAAAAGGAGCTGATGGTAAATGTCACGGAGAAATCCCAGCATCATTTGAATGAAACGCCCAAAAATATTCATAATCAGGAGGCCTCACCCACGGTTTTACCGCACGCACGAAACACGGCAAAAAAGGACAGATCAAAATGGTGTTCATACTCACTTGTCTTAGCGATTGAACGCAATTCACTCAACCTGGCGAAGCTCTCTCGAAATGCACTTTCCCCCTGTTCCTTAAGTCCCCTTATAGGAAAGAAAGACAGATTTCAGTACAATTGCAAAACTATTAGAAGCTAATACTGCACTAGGTTTAGACTGTAGTTTACCATTTGTAGGTGAGGTGCACCTCGTCCACAACAATCCCGACAATATTGTTCAGCGTGGAGAGGAGATGTCGCCAGTTTTTATTCAGTAGCCAGGATTCTGGACTTCCAAATATTATCTGTGGAGCATTGCTGACAATCTCCGCCCTAGTATGAACGCCAAGTTGCATTGCTGTGACCCTGAGTTTGTCGGCTTCTTTAACTTGTTGTTCCATTAATGCAGTCAATGGTGACACAACGACCACCACGGGATTTGAGGACCGGTCCATTCGTTCAGCTACGAGAGGAGCCAGCTGGTAAATTAAACTTTTACCGAATCCAGTTGGAAGCACGGCGCAAACATCTCGTTTATGCAAAACAAAGGCTTTAAGAGCGTCTTCTTGTTGTGGTTTCAAATATATGTTCAAGTTATTTGACACATACGAGAGAGCCGCTGTAAAACGTTCTTCTGCTGTGGCCGCTTGCATGGTTGGTAGCTTAGCTTCTCAGTGTTTTGCGGAGGATGTCATCCAGTTACCGGAGTATTATTGCTTGTGTTGAAAAACTACAAAACAAAGGCGCAACAACGTGACGCCCGTTCAGGGAGCTGCTCTGATTGGTCGGTCGGCTCCATATCGCTGCGTCACTTCCTTTGAAAGCGCAATGGAGTGTTGCCAGACCCTCTTCTGTAAAGAAGCGGAGTCTGGTTGGCGACACTACGGACCCAGTCCCACCTCGCTTTTTTAAAGAGGTTTGGGACACCACTGGCTCCATTGTCAGGGAGATAGTCAACAGTAGCTTGCTTACTGGAACTGTTCCCACTTTTTCTAAAAAAGCTATCGTTGAACCGCTGATTCAAAAACCTGGCCTTGACCCTATGGTTTTAGCAAATTATCGGCCTATTTCTAAGCTCCCACTGGTATCCAAGATCTTGGAAAAATGTGTTTTTGCTCAATTGCAACCATTTTTAATCTTCACTTTACTGCGCTGTAATCTTCACTTTACTGCGCAGTAATCTTCACTTTACTGTGCAGATGCCAAATTACTCCTGGTATTATTACGCCTTACAATATAGTCCCCCCTTTTATCCGCTTAGAAAATCCACATTGTTTAATTTTGTGTAACTAACTATTTTGTGTAACTAGTATACTATACTACCTGGAAGAGCTTGGTAGCTTCTACCTTGACCTGTTTTGGAGCTATAGTGGAGAGAGGGAGAGGCTAAATGCTAACGCCGTCTGCGCTGTGTTTACGTGACTGAAGGCACGGGTGAAGATCAGACAGGTCCTAAAGAACTCGTCAAAGCTAAGGTAAGAACATATCTCAGTATGTAAAAACGCTGGCCTGTTCCTTTAAGTGGGAGCACTTGCTTAACAGTTGATGTCTCTTTATAGAAAGTGCTGTGCTTATGTGTGACCAGCTATTCGATTTGGATAAAGTTTCATGCTAGTTTTTGTGTTGAGAAGTAAGGTGTATTTTGTGTATATTCACTGTTAAGGTTGTGTATTAACAATACAATTTTAGCTGTACAATTTCTCAAATCTCTTGTAGCATGTGCAGTGATGATGACAATAAGGCGCAAGGTTCGGATAAGATTGTTGCGTCAACCTCAAGCACTTCAGCAAACTGGAAAAATGTTGAAGATCCAAAAAGGGCCATTTCACTTTTTAATAAAGAACTACTGAAGAGTAAGAGCTGAAAGCCAGCAAATCACTTTACTTTGGACTTAAGAACTGGCCCAGAGGAACAGGATCGGTCCCATGTGAGCTTTTATAAAGGCAACGGTGTGGAGTGGGCATCTCCACTAATGTGTAACCTTGCAGGTGTGTCAAATAAAAGTAAAATAGAATTTAGATTGTATTTTTTTTTACTGTCATATTGCTCTGCTTATGTAGGTGATGCAGCAGTGGGACTGGGTGTAAATAGGCATGTTATGTCTACATTAATGCACAAACTGAGAAGTGGATTCCACATCAATGTTGGGACGCATGTTCTTTTTGGGTTCTATGCTAAATAAATTGCTATTGTTTGTAAATGTATCATTTAATCTTCATTAGGACATGGTCCAGTTACAAAGATATTTGATGGCCAAAGCGACCATTTGGTTCCATCAAATTCGGCAATGATGCTCGAGGCTGAACTGTTTCTCATGGCGGGAAGAATGCTGGGCCATTGTTTCCTGTACGGAGGGCCTGGTTTCCCTGGTCTGAGTCCTGCTGTAAAGCATGTACTGTCTGGTGGCTCCATTCAAACTGCCACTGTAGTAGTTGAGGACTGTCCAGACTTGGATCTGAGAGATACTATTGTGCCAGTAAGAACCTATCTTTTGTGGTGTTACTTTTAAGAAGTTTTGCATTTGTCTCATATTTACTTGTGTTGTCTCCAATGTGTAGCTGAAGAAAACTGACCTTAAAGAAGAGGAACGGAAAAGCCTGGTTAGTGCTTCCCACTAAAGACAACATTAAATGGCTCCATGAGAAGCTCCTCCTTCATGCGGTAGTGTCACTGAAGTAGAAGTAGTAGTCACTGAAGCCTGACCTTTGTTCTGCTGGTCAGGTCATAATATTTTATGATAAAGGCAATTTCAATGGTAAAAATAATTCATGACCAGGAAAGAAGTACGGAATGTACAAAACACTCTAATGCCTGTTTGCTTTGTTCAATTTCATTTTGCATTATACTATTGCAAGCAACACCAAACATGCACCAAATTACCAAAAGGTTAGGAACCTCTGCTCTAAAACACAGCCCTTATATGTTGGTTAATTGGTTACATTCAGTATGTTACATGTTTGAAATGTTTGTTAGCCACATACAAATCCACAAGGTTAGAAACTCAACATGTGGCTATCCTGTCAGTGTATAGATAGGAGTGAACCGTTTTCATCTGGGTAGCGGAATGGCAGTACATGAGCAGTTTGTAATTTCTGACAAACACATCACCAACATTAATCAATTAGCTATGAAATTATTATTGCGCTACAAAATAAATGAGCTCACACTAATTACACTGAACTTACGAGCCCTCTAATCTTTCTTTAGGTTTTAGGTCGGGCATCCAAGCAAATAAAACAGATTCGAAAAGGGCTGAAAGAGGTTTTTTATAATTGTTGACTTTAATTGCAACTATTCATATATTAAAAATCCATCTCCCTCTTTTTTTCTAGATGATACTTTCGCCGATTCAATGGCCAAGTCCAAGCATGGACGACTCGGATGACGAAGATGACCGCTCTGCTGATGAGATAAGTCGTATTTTACAGCGTAACAAATCCATTTCTCTTTTTAAATGTAATACACCCCTCACAGTAGATGGATGTATGGATCGCATCTCATCTTTACATGAGATCCATAGCGAGTAGCTGCTATTTAATAAATTGTCTAGCTCTACTCTGAGTTCTGGGAAGGAGTTGTAGGTTGATGGCAATTCCAGTGCTGCCCCACAGGTATGTGCAACTGGGCGGCGCTGAAACCCTTCCAAAACTGTAACAAGGATTTGTAGCTTTTCCACAATGATTATGTCAGAGCCAGTAACAAACCTAAGAATATTCCTGAGGCACGTTTCATCAGCTTCACGGACATTGCTGAAAAAATCTTAGGGCCTGCTGCTCAGCAGGAGTTTTAGGTGTTGCTTTAATGAGCTTCAGGACTTTTTTGCATGTAGGCATTTTCTCTGCATACAAGGCCGCGATATCTTTTTTTTTTTTTTTTTTTGCTCTTAAGCAGCGACTCTGACACAGATGACATATTATCAAGGGCATATTTAGTCTTCTGTATAAAGAGATTGTGCGCAACTTGAAGGAGGAGGGCCTTAAGGTTGAGTTGGAAGTACAGTAACTCCGATCCAGTAAATCAAGCAACTCATCCTTATCATCACTTTCCATGTCCTCACTGAGAGCTTTTGTGATGAGGTCTCTGTCACACTTGCTTAGATAGGACAGTAAAGACTTAAAGAGTACATCTGTTGAGACATGCTCACCAAAGACTAGAGCAGTCGTGAAGGCTGGGGCGAGGCGTAAATGGAAGTACCCTTGGTCAAAGAAGCCTTTTGCCAAAATCCTTCCTATGGCCTGCCACTCCTCCTCCTGCCACTTCGGGGTCAAGGATGGAACTCGCATATCACAACCTTCCGCCACAGTGTTGACAAATTCGTTCCAAAACGCCCCACGCGACACCATCGGCATCTGCCCCTTTTTCACCGACAAATTTGTACTTGAGTCTGTAGTTCATTAATACTTCATCTTTGAAACGATTAATCAACTCTGGGACAACATTTATACGACGCACTTCGACAACAATCGTAATAATATCAAAACCCAAGATGTCACTCGAGGAAGGACTGGGTGATGCTGGAGCCATGGGATCATGTTCACTGAGTTGTCCATCTAAAAATGGTTGAAACTGCTCAGTCTGAATAGAAGAAGATGATGTCATTGCATTATTGGTCTGAATAATCAAAACAGGAATGGTGTCATCAAGATCGAATGGTTGGGGTGCACCTCCACCACCTATCATAACTTCTGAGTCATCCATGTTGTTTAGGCTGCTGGAGTTTCCTTCTCCTGAATCCACAGTAATAGGTTGTTCACGTGCATTGCTTTGATCTTTATTTTGATTTTCTTTCAGCAACACCTCACCACCAGGGGCTTCATATTCAACATCTGACTCATCTTTAACAGATGGGCTGCTGGGTGCGTCGTCGGTTCAATCCACACATGATTCGTTATGATTGCTTTGGTCTTTATTGTCTTTTGCATTTTCTGCCATTTCGTTTGTCTCATCGGTGTTGCTGCATTGGGCGGCAAAAGTGTTCAGGTAAAACCTCAACATGCCACATTTGTGAATTGTAGACAGTTGGCCAGCAGTGCTTCCAGCTTCGATTTTTGATTCTTTGAAATTGTAAATATCGTGCACAAAATCGTCCCAATTTCCATATTTGGACTTATTATTTGGCAAAAAAAAGACCTTTTGAAATGTCCAGAAGGGCATCTTTGTTCTCAGTTTTAGACACAGAAAGTGTTCTGGTTCCCCCACCAGATCTTTTTTTTACTTGTTTCCCCTCATGACACCAAACAATTTCAATTTTACGGGAACTTTTGACTGCATTTTTGGATGGAAACGATTTTGCTTGTGAAGTCTCACCACAAGTTGCAGTTGCAGTTGCAGTCGCAGTCTTCATTTTCTTTTGTAGTGTTTCGAGAAGGGACATTTTTGAGTCAGTATTTTTTTATTTTTTCTTGTCAAGGCAGAATCGTCTCACGGCTAAACGATCTCCATATGCTGGTATGTAGCGTGCAAGGTAACCATCATCAGTTTCACCGAGGATTGAGGAATCAATCTGTAGAAACAAAAACAATTGGGTCACTACAGGCCAAGTATGTATAATAATCGTATAAATTCTCAAATCCATGGAGAAAAGGATCTGAAATTAAAGGAATAGGCCTACGTTCTTTATATACCGAGACATGTTCTTACCTGAGCTTAGACGAGTTCATTTGTACCTGTCTGGTCTTCCCCGTGCCTTCAGTCACGTAAACACAGCGCAGACGGCGTTAGCATTTAGCCTCTCCCTCTCTCCTCTATAGCTCCAAAACAGGTCAAGATAGAAGCTACCAAGCTCTTCCACGTTTTCCCTGTTTAAATATGATTACGTGAAGTGTTCCACTACAAAGTATAATTACACAAAATTAAACAATGTGGATTTTCTAAGCGGATAAAAGGCACAATAACTAGACATACAGTCCACTGTTTTTGGACCATGTTTGAATAAACAGGAGAGGGCGTGGCTCGGTCAGTGCTGTGGGCGCATCCACTTTTAAGTCTTTTTCAAGCTTTCAGCAGTAAAGCGCGCACTTACAAATACGCGGGGTCTTTACGGTTTCTGTAGAGAAAGAGGGATGAACTGTCCCCTCTCAGTTTCAGGAGAGGAAATAGTTACTTGTTGTGGAGTTTGGGCTGGTCTCTAATTGGACAGAAAGTGCAAAAATAACACTGCACAAATGAGTGTACGTGCCTTTGCCCAATTTGTAGTGGTTATACGGTAATTCTGCAGGCTTTCAAGTGGTTATACGGCGTATACCTGCGTATCACACTGCGGTCAAGAGAGCCGTCATCCGCAAAATGCCAGTCAAGCCAGCCGTAATGTTTTGTAGTGCGCGATTATTGCCGCCCAATGGGCTCAGGCTTAGGGACCGTCAACAATGTATTGTACGTCCTTTAGATTATTACCACGACTACACTCGGCCAATGCACTGATTAATAGGGACCGTCAACAACATAATGTACGTGCTCTTAAACGTAGACTACTACTAATACGCAAGACCAATGTAAGGAGAATTAGGGACTGTCAACAATGTATTTTCTCCTCTAAAATGGAATCTTTCCGACATTTCGGATGGTATTAAAGAATCCCTTGAAAGGTTTCACTAATTTCTCAGTGGGTTATTATTACTCACCTCTACCACTCACTATGTGCCTAATTCAACCCAATTTCACTGTACAATTTATGAATAAATACACTACCAATATGACTATTTGGTCATTTTGAACATGTAACAAAAGCTCCTTTTTCTTACATTTAGGGAAGGTTTTAAATAATCCTTTGAAAGGTTTCACTCATTTCTCAATGGGTTGTTATTACCCACATTACATGATTGTTACATTGGGAAGGGATTACAAAAATCCCCTGAAAGATAAAGCTCAAAACTAATCCTCTGTCCTTAGTGATAAGGGAAACTCTGAAAAACCACAAGACACAAAAGACAGAACTCTGTATGTATGTCTGTTTTGCAACTTGGAACAAACTTACAATGCTGTTGAATGGTGGCCGAATGAATGACAAAAAATCGACTATTTTATTCATCTTAGCCCTTTTTTTTAAACTGCAATAACAAAAAAAAGTGGAGTAAACAGATGTGACAACAGGGCTCATAGACTTGCATTATTTCATGCTGCTGTTTGATTTAGATTTTTTCTACATGTTGCACTGACATGTAAACAAACAACTCATGTGCTTCTCTAATCAGACACGGCTCGGTTTGTTTGTACAAGTGTGAGCGCGGGCCTATCGGGGCATCCAGACCTTTCCTCAAACGAACTATGGCATGGTTCAAATGTCAAATCTGGGTGCTACAAACTATGGCTTGTGAGATTAAACAATGAGGGCTTTGATCCTGACCCAACACACTATAAAGTTCGCTCTCAACATTTTATCAGATACATTGATTGGTTTTCCCTTTCATTATAAATCTTTTGTTCTTACGTATGTGCATATTACGATGATTATGTCCGCCTACCCATCGCTCACATGGCTCCTTGTCAGTGAAAAAACACACTTTCGACTACAGAACGCCCAAAGTAGACACAATTATTCATAAAATGGGCATGTGAGCCATACGTAAACATTGCCTATTGCCACACAATGCGTCAGCTCGCTGTCTCATAGCAAATAAAACAGCAAGCCTTATTTGCTCGCTGCCTTTCTCACACTGCAAATGCCACAGGTCACAACCTATCTGTCATTTGAACAAAGCAACTTTATTTCAGGGTTTATAACATCTGTTACAATGTTTCTGAACATGACATCTTACTGTAAATAGATGCAAATTATTACAATTTCTAAAGGCAATATACAGTGGGGCAAAAGAGTATTTAGTCAGCCACCAATGCCTATTGTAGATTCACTCTTCCCAGTCTGGTGCAGGTCTACAGTTCTTTTCCTGGTGTCCTTCGACAGCTCTTTGGTCTTGGCCATAGTGGAGTTTGGAGTCTGACTGTTTGAGGCTGTGGACAGGTGTCTTTTATACAGAAAACCAGTTCAAACAGGTGCCATTAATACAGGTAACGAGTGGAGGACAGAAGAGCTTCTTAAGGGGAGACACTGCAGGTAAAACTCAATTTTTTCAGTTTTCAGGTTTTGGGCCAAATTGGTCTCTGAACATATAAGCTTTCACCCGGAAACAGAAAATATACCTAATCTTCACAATAACATGTTTAAATATTGTGCTGATTCAATGTTCCCCCATAGACTTATATGGGAGAATGCAATTTCAAGGGCCTTTTTCTCAAAACACATTTTTCTGTCATTGTGGCGACACTATGTCCACGTCAGTCGGACCTAAAGACTTCACATTTTCCAGCCTTGGACTGAACAATATTTTGAAGATTTTTTCAGAGGGATTTTTTATTATTTAATCCCTTAAGCCCCATTTATTGAGTTTTGAATGTCAAAAAATAAGGCAAAAAATATTTTTTTACATATTTTTCCACTAAAAAACAGCTTATTTTAAAACTAAGCAAGAAATCCAAAATCCCCTCTGAGAAAGTCTTGGTAACTCATTCATCAATAAAATGAAACCATACATTTGAATGTAGCTCTATCCATTATTCAGATTTTGTCGCCGAAAAGATGGGAAATTTGGGGCATTTTTAGGCATAACACACCTTGTTCTTAAATGAAAAGATAAAATGACAGAAAACTTGCCATGTATTTTTTTCTCACATTTATGCCAGTGATCGACAGCAACAGCTTCAAATTGATATCTGTAAAAAAAAAAAAATCCCTATTCGCCTGCAGTGTCTCGCCTTAAAGAAGAAGTTACAGGTCTGTGAGAGCCAGAGATCTTCCTTGTTTGAAGTGACCAAATACTTATTTTCCACCATAATTTACAAATCAATTCTTTAAAAATCCTACAATGTGAATTCCTGGATTTTTTTCCACATTCTGTCTCTCACAGTTGAAGTTTACCTATGATGAAAATTACAGACCTCTGTCATTATTTTAAGTGGGAGAACTTGCACAATTGTTGGCTGACTAAATACTTTTTTGCCCTACTTTACATAAAAAGACAAGTTAACATTGTACTTTTACACATCTTCTTACACCTTTCCACTGATTTATCTTTGTTACTAGAAAATGAACACAGACTTCAAATATAACCCAGGATGTGAGTGGCGGCCCAGGATTTGGGGATTTTCTCTGTGCACAAAAGGCACAGTCATTATCGAAGTCAAAGACTGGAATGCACAAAGCAGAGTCAACTTCTTTATTGTGAATTTACTTTTTAATAAGTTTTATATTGAAAAGAATTACCAACCAACCTGAGGAATGCAGTATTGTCACTCCAAACTGCGACCGTGCCTGAGCCATTTCCTTTTTTGTGGTCCCAGAATTCAAATTTGGAGGTTGGGGAAATAACTCAATGATTGTAACAGAAAATTAAAGAGACATTTTATGTAATGCCGAGAAGCAAAGGTTTGTGTGTGCTCTTGGCTTACATTAAAAGAAGACACAGACAAGACCTATTAACAAAAGCTATCAATAAAAATAAACACAAAGCCCAAAATATGACTGGTGCTCCAGAAAACATAGAACCACTAACAGTTAAAAGAGTTGATAACTGGGTGTGGGGAGTATACCTGCCAAAAGTACAACCACACCACAGTTGCTGCCATCCTGCTGCACAGGGTGACTCATGACTAGGGCGGGGTACCGTTAAACGATACCCGTACGGTATCGAAAACGAAGATTTAGGTACTACCGGTATCGGAAAAATAAAAGTATCGAAAGCAGGTACCGAAACGAAATGTAAAATCTTTATATTCAAGTTTTTATGCTGTTGGTTACACAAATTTAAAAAGAAAAAAAAAGTGAGAGACAAGTAAAAAAAAATAATAATAATAATAAAGCATATCGTGGGGAAAATTGGGTTAAATTTGGGAAAAATTTGCACAATCAAAAATAGCAAAAAGGGAAAAGAAACGTGGGGGGGAAAAAATGGAAGAAAAAAAATGCCGGGGTAAATTTGGGCAAAACTATTAAAAAAGGGGAAAATTGGGAGAGAAAAAAAAAACACAAAAAAAAATTGGGGAAAAATTTGAAGACGGGGACATTTTTCTTTTAAATTGTTAAAAATGGGGGGGGGGGGGAGAAACGTGGGAAAATGTTTCCCGCCTGTTGTTAAAGGAAGTTTGATCTCAAACAACTAATACAAATGTAAAAGAAATTGAATAGAAGGAAAAGAATAAATTAACATTATTCATCAGTTTTATGGTTCTAAATGAAAAATAATGAAGTATCGGTACCGAAAAAAGTATCGTTTAGGTATCGGTACCGGAAACCAAGTATCGTTAAAGTACCGGTATCGAACAAAATTTAACGGTACCCAGCCCTACTCATGACAGCACCTTTCATTTTCACCTGCCCCCAGTCTGCTTTTTGGCAGTTTTGCCTCATCTTTGTGTACTCACTTTAACAAAAAGAAATTAAAAAAGTAAACAAAAATAAAATAGGTTAAATAGGATAACTTATATTCTGTTGTAATATTTTCCCCTTCTGATATGTAACATTATTATTCGTAATATTGCATACTAAATTGTGAGGTGTAAATTGTATAGTATAAATACTATATTAATAATAATAATGCGTGGCAATAGATCAGCTGTAAACAATTTTAAATCCTTTATTTGTAATGATCTTTTGGTTTTAAGCTGTGACAGTGGGTATGTTAATGTTTTCATTGCTTATTTGTTGTATAAAAAGAAAACATTTTTAGTGAACGAAAATCCTTCTGCTGCATCATCTGATTGACCCTGTTCTTTGTCACTTTTTGCAGGGTCAATAATACTGTAACACAATAAGAGTGACAGATTGTTAGTGCAGAAGAATGAATACAATTACCACGGGGTCAGTAGCTGTGTTAGTGTTACTAGTCGTGTAATGCTGAGGTTTTGCTTACCAGCAGTTCCCAATGTACCTGTCCAACATTGACAAAACTGATAAGTCCTGAGTAGTTACTGAAGTTACTGAATCCACCTGCAAATTTTTTATGTCATCAACAATTTGCATTTTGCATTTTAAAAAGTACGCATACAGCACAATGGCCTAGGGTCTCATTTCTTAGTTATCCAAAGTGTTGCTGATTTCTGGAGATATTTTTTTGGTTATTCATGCAGTTCTTATGTTTGAAGAGTTTCGTGGCGCTAGGCTAGTGCAAGGCTAGCGCGTTTCTGCGAAATCAGCTAGCCTGGATTAAAAACAGTGTGACCCGCTCCACAGAGCACCTGAGGCAAATCACTTATAACGCCAGACTAACCATATAAATGTCTGTGTCCATAGAATCATTTGAACCATTTTGCATTTAAAATACTTACATTTGAGCAGCATCAGCTTCGTGGTTGTATAAGCTACGCGGCGGCGGAGTGATCTGCTAGAAAATAGTTCCTCAAAATGCGATCGTTCATGTGATGCAGGTCAGTTATACTCCAGAAAATATTCTATCAACACAGAAATGTATATGGTTAGTCTGGCGTTATAAGTGATTTACCTCAGGTGCTGTGTGGAGTGTGTAAGACTGTTTTTAATGCAGGCTAGATGATACCGTAGAAATGTGCTAGCCTTGCACTAGCCTAGCGCCACGAAACTCTTCAGACATAAGAACTGCATGAATTACAAAAAAAATATCTCCAGAAATCAGAAACACTCTGGATAACGAGGAAATAAAAAATCCTGATATATCCCTTTAATTTGTCTAAGCTCAGGCAAGAACATATCTTAGCATGTAAAAATGGTGGCCTGTTCGTTTAAATACTAAACTGGACTCCAAAGAGCATTTTAAAATATTGTCAGTAAAGGAATTATTTAAGACAAATGCCATCAAGAACATTTCAGACATTGTCAAAAGGTTGTGGATGACAGTTGATGAAGTGGGCTGAAAATGTGAACCCAGTCGAGGTGATGAAATCCTGCCTTGTGTGGACTGGACATGGCAGGATTTGATCACCTCAGGAGGAAGGAGAAAGAGGAGCTGACCAGTGCAGGACAGCAGGCTCTGAAACAGGGAGAATCCCAGGAGGTGCTGCACTGTTTCAGAACAGCACTGAAATCAGGCAGCCAGGTTTCCTCCGGGTACTCCTGATCTCCAAAAACATGCTGGTCAGGCAGCACGCTCAGTTGCAGCGACTCAGGGCTAACCCATCTCCTGCATTTCAGTGTAATAATAACCCATTGAGAAATGAGTGAAAACTTTCAAATGATTCTTTACAACCTTCCCTATATGTAAGAAAAATGAGCTTTTTTTACATGTTCCAAATAGTCATATTGGTAGTGTATTTAGTCATAATTTGTACAGTGAAATTGGGTCAAATTAGGCACATAGTGAGTGGTAGAGGTGAGTAATAATAACCCATTGAGAAATGAGTGAAACATTTCAAGGGATTCTTTAATACCATCCGAAATGTCGGAAAGATTCCATTTTAGACGAGAAAATACATTGTTGACGGTCCCTAATTCTCCGTACACTGGTCTCGCGTATTAGCAGAAGTCTACGTTTAAGAGCACGTACATTATGTTGTTGACGGTCCCTATTAATCAGTGCATTGGCCTAGTGTAGTCGTGGTAATAATCTAAAGGACGTACAATACATTGTTGACGGTCCCTAATTCTCCGTACATTGGTCTCGCGTATTAGCAGTAGTCTACGTTTAAGAGCACGTACATTATGTTGTTGACGGTCCCTATTAATCAGTGCATTGGCCGAGTGTAGTCGTGGTAATAATCTAAAGGACGTGCAATACATTGTTGACGGTCCCTAAGCCTGAGCCCATTGGCCGACCGTGTTAGCGGCAATAATCGCGCACTACAAAACAACATGACGGCTGGCTTGACTGGCATTTTGCGGATGACGGCTCTCTTGACCGCAGTCGTATCACGTAGATTACTCCACATCTGTGTCTGGGGGGGCACAAGCATCTTGGGGGACGGGCACGGCCCCCACGACGGGTATGGCCTCCCGTGCTCTTGTTAAGAACACCACCACAGTCTCCTACGTCCCAGGCAACACCACATCTGTCTCCTCCATCCCAGGCAACACCACATCTGTCTCCTACGTCCCAGGCAACACCACGTCTGTCTCCTACGTCCCAGGAAACACCACATCTGTCTCCTACGTCCCAGGCAACACCACGTCTGTCTCCTACGTCCCAGGAAACACCACATCTGTCTCCTACGTCCCAGGCAACACCACATCTGTCTCCTACGTCCCAGGCAACACCACGTCTGTCTCCTACGTCCCAGGAAACACCACATCTGTCTCCTACGTCCCAGGCAACACCACATCTGTCTCCTACGTCCCAGGAAACACCACGTCTGTCTCCTACGTCCCAGGAAACACCACCACCACAGTCTCCTAAAGAACCGCAAAAGTCATCTCAACCAAAAAGCACAAACAACCACGAACCAAGACAAAATTGAGAATCTGCGATGCAGGGCTCCCAAGGTTCAAAATAAACATCAGCAAAAGAGAATGGAGAAAAATCAAGCATGTTAGGAAAAGTCACAGCCGTAAAACCTCGTACTGATGTCATGATGTTTCACTTTTGTTCTGCCAAATAACAGCTCTCTCTCTGGACATCGTGAACACCGTGAAAACAAATAAAACAATACCTTGTCACTCTCTAATGTACCTTACAGCAAACATTTCAAAAACAGATCAATGTTCATATTTAGCGTTTGCGCCTCGTAAACCTAATGCAGAATATCCATACTCTCGGACCATGTTTCTCGTTTAGCATTTTCAATCTGACCCACACCAAAAAACAAAACAAAAAAAACATCACCTTCCCTGGAAAACATCACCTTTAGAGTGACTGGAATAGGCAGGGTGACGCATGCGGTAAGCGAACAAAAATTTCGTCCAGCAAAATACACGAGACGTGGCACAATTGCCAGAAAAGTTCAACAATTAGGGATCAGCAATTATTATTACGATAAACTGCAGAAAACGCCCATGGATGAAATGTTGGCTGGAAATGTGACCAGAAGCCTAAGTAAAGACATTCTAAAAACAATCAGTGCAGAAATGAGAAAAACACAGCAGCTCCACAATGACTGTATCCTTGAGCTTATGTACACACTCATAATCCTAAAAGAAAGTGGCAGTCACCCCACATCAAAAGGATGCCTTGCAAACCTGCAAATTGACCCTCTTTCCATTCACTTCTTTCAACATTTTAGCCAAACATCTGAAAAGACGACCTGTGACACTGGATTTGATGTTTTTCACAACCTGTAGCATCCAAACAGGGCAAACGGGTTTTGTATTATGCTCTGGTGCTGCCTGGGATGGGCAAAAACAAGCCACGTCTCCCCGTGACAGAGATGGTCACCAACAGCCACACCACACCCTCCATTTGCCATTGGCTGATGGAATTCAAAAGAAGCCTTTCTTTTCAAACAAGCAGGAAAATCAGCCATGTTCAAGCTGATTTCAGATGGGCACTGATGACCAGGGTGTTGCTCGCCTTCAACAATGAAAGCATGCAAAGTTACCTTCGAAGGGCACATTCTCTGGTACACGGGTCTGATCAAACACCATTCACAGTTCTTCAACTCTGTGCTGCCCACATTATGAAAGCTGTCAGCCAGGCAATTGGCCACAAAACAACACAAAGGTCCTTAAAAGAATTAATATATGCAACATACTGCTTTGCTGCGCTTCAGAAATGTATGAGCTTGGAAACAGCCCTCAAGATTTTCTACAACATGTGCATTGTCGTCCTTGCAGAAGAAGAAAACGATGTTGTCAAAGAAACACGTTTGGAGGAGCACATAAGGGATCCGAAAATGGAGCCTGTGCCAAACAACACGGAGGAGGGTAGAGCAAAGGCAATTGTTGCTGATTCACCCTTCACAAAGGCTTTTGCATTGCAGAGGGACAAGGCAAAAGTGGACATTGCCTCCGAGGTGAAAACTGGCAAAGGAAATGGATATTTTTGCCCTGGTGTTGTGGAGATGCTGCTTAAACGATACACTTTGGAGTGGTATTCTGCTTGGTGATCTACACCGATATGTTAGAGGCGAAGAGGAAATACCACCTCTCCTCAAACGGGCAGAGACGCCAACTGCCACGTCGAACTCTGGTTTTTGGCTGGTGAAAAACTGTGTATTACAGAGAAAGCGCCATTTGAGAGCAGCTGAGTTCATACGGATCATGTTCACTTCACTGCATATGTTGAACATGTCAATGAACACAAACTGCCACTGCAAATCTTGTAGAAATCACATCCCGACATAAAGCCACCAAAAGATGATCACCAGGAGAAGTGACAGAACCGAGTATGTAGCTCTGGGGGACACAAAATCCAGACCCCACACTGTCACCTGTGGGGTCCCCCAGGGGTCCGTACTCGGTCCAACCCTCTTCACCATTTACATGCTTCCCCTGGGTCGTGTCGTCAGCAAGCCTGGAATTAATTTCCACTGCTATGCTGACGACACACAACCCTACCTCCGAGTCACTCCCTCTAGCTCCCCCTCTGCCACGGCTGCCCCGCCTCAGCTCCTGCCTGGAGGAGATAGAGGCGTGGATGAGTCAAAACTTCCTGCAGCTCAACGGCTCTAAAACAGAAGCCATTCAAACTGGAACCTCTCATCCACTCTGCTCCTCTCCAATCACCACTGTTTCATTCTTTGGACACACCATTCCCCTCTCTCCCTCTGTCACTAACCTAGGGGTTAAATTTGACCCCCACCTTTCCTTTGACAATCATGTCACCTCCATCTGCAAAACCGCCTTCTTTCACCTCCGTAATATTTCCAAACTGCGCCCCACCCTCTCCCTTCCTGCTGCAGAGAAGCTCATTCATGCTTTTGTCTCCTCCAGGCTGGACTACATTGACATTGACACAAAAAACCCCAAATCCAAATATTTCAACCCACCCGCAAAATGTCCAAGCCCAAGATCCCAGCTCACAGTGCTAAAGAAGAGCCAGACAAAGAGTTTGAAGATCAGGTATAATGTCTTATAGTATCATGTTTTATAATTTATGTTTTCATTTCAGTAGGATAGATTCAGAGAGAGGGATACATGTAATATTGAATTAATTAATTCTTAATCATGAAAAAGTAAATTTATTTGTTAATAATTAA
The DNA here is from genome assembly GCF_951799975.1 of Gobius niger. Classification (NCBI taxonomy): domain Eukaryota; kingdom Metazoa; phylum Chordata; class Actinopteri; order Gobiiformes; family Gobiidae; genus Gobius; species Gobius niger. The sequence continues at coordinate 2,553,832 of NC_136873.1, read as the reverse complement.
ATTTACAAGGACAAACCATCAGTTAGAGAAACATAACATATAATCCAACATTTGTCAAGCCTTCAATTGTTGTAGATGTTGCTATTATGGCTTATTGATTGTATGATATTGGAATGTCTGGGATTTTGAATGTGAAGGTTTCCTCAGCTGTCAGCCATAACTGTCAGTCGCTATTGCAAAGTCATGTGCAGAGGCTCAATAACAGATTATCGTCCCTCGCCGACCGCCCTGCCCCCTTTTGTCTCCCTCAATCTAAATTAACGGTATTGCTACTGCCTTTATGTTTGTTTTTTCCCGAGGGTCTTAGTTTTAGGATTTTTGGAATGCGTTAATGTGCCCTCTCGGTATCGGACAAAGTTTTTGTCAGAAAAAAAATAAAGTTTTTTTTGACAATGCTGAGAACTCTGACCTTAATTTATACATTATACAGAGAGAAATGTGAAATGTATACATGCAAGTCTGTCGCCTTTCGGCAAAATTCGCCATTTTGACCTCGGAAAATGCCATTTATGTGATTTACGTGTAGATCTGCAATAAAAAAAAGTTGGGGGGGGGGGTGTGTGTGGCGTGTAACGTGTAAATGGCCGAGGCTTGTAAAATGTTCTGTTCCGCCAATTATGCCATTTCCCTGTGGCTTCAGCCATAGGAGCCTCAGTGAGTGAGCCCCGCTGCCCCGTGCTCGCTCTCTCGCTCGCTCACTTCACCTGGGCAGCGCAACAGCCGCCCACATCCACCGTTCGTCTACTCGCTAACCCCGCTCCAACAGACGCACCACTGAGGGCGATGAACCGCATGAGACATCGCGCTGACGCTGAGGTGAAAGTTATACCGCTTTATATTACGACAGGTGAACTTTTACTGCTTTTGCTTTGTAGCTAACGGCAGCGGCTAATGCATCAGTCTGCACAACAAAGTTACGCCGACACAGCGCGAAACTGTGCAGGAGACTGAGCACCAAACTACTCCAACTTTTGTGATGACTGTAGCTTTATATTTGACAATAGCCGCGTGAAATCTATCTATAAGATAACCTATAAAGCTAACATAGCTAGCCTACATTTACTGTGAGGCTAAATCTTATGGCTAAAATGAACCTGTCCAAAGAGACTTGCAACTATTCAATATTGCCAAACCATTTGTAAGCTTTTAGTCGCCTGCTGTAGCCAGAAAAAGCTGATACCATTTTATTTAGAATGGTATAGGCTGGCATATTCTGCAGTGTATGTTATATTTCTATAAATAGTCAATACAAGTTTAAAATCTTTATTTAAAAATCAAAAATGTAACAATATTTGATCCTTTTTTTAATATAATTAAGAAAGACAGTGTCTTCTGATGTACAGACCCTGATTTGGAATTCCACATTATGTACAAATCCTTTACTCTGTTCACTCTGTGGTGAAACTGAAGCCATTAGAACTACAGTTCTAAAACAAAAAGAACATTTCGTGTTGAATCAATGTAGTTGTCCATCATATGCACTACAAAAAAGTGGATTGTTTGAGTTCATTAATCATAGAATCTACGTGTTCTGTTAAAAAATGCCCGCAAACCACGTGTTCCGCCGCGGCCCCGTGAACTGTAACCTTTCTCACTATATACAGTATGTGTTTGTATGTCTGGTGACTGCGGTCCTCTGTGTGTCCTCCAGGGGGCAGAGTGTGTGACTGCGGTCCTCTGTGTGTCCTCCAGGGGGCAGAGTGTGTGACTGTGGTCCTCTGTTTGTCCTCCAGGGGGCAGAGTGCGGTGCTCTGTTACGGCTTTTCCACCAAGGGGTTGGTTCTGGGCCGGTTCGGAGCCGGTGCCGGTTCGGTGCTGCGTTAACTTGGTTTTCCACTGGTGCTGCATAGTGACGCAACGCACCCGGAAGCCAGTAGTCACATCAAACATGGATAACCACAACACCTTACTTCTGCTGCTTCTGGCTGCGCAAATACACACAAACATCCAGAGAAGTGCATTTGCTGCGCTTCGTGACGGCAGAAGGAGGTTCACTTTCATTTCTTGCTAAATGGACAAGGTGTAACGTTACATTTACAGTTGCGTGCGCGACTTTACCGTACAGATTGTATTGTGGCTGAGGGCTAGAGAACGAAGGACGCATGCTGTTTGGACGTATCCCCGCTCCTGCTATTGGTGGGATACCATCGTGCCAAACTTTACGCCAACGCAGTTCGTCCAAAACTTCAGTGAGCCGCAAGTCGTTTGCGTTTATCACGGAGCAGGTTGGTCAACGCATGGCCAAGATTAACACAAACTACCGCCTGGCTCTACCCGTGAAGAAACGTGTGGCAATCGCGCTGTGGAAGCTGGCAACTGGAGGGGAATACAGAACAATCAGCCAACTTTTTGGGGTGGGCCTGAGTACTGTATTCAACTGTGTACAGGACTTTTGCAACGCAGCAATTCAAGATCTGTCACCCCAACACATCTCCACACCTGATGCTGCCAAATGGGTCGAGCTCGCCACATTCTTTAAGGCGAGACACGGCAGGTGAAAGTATTGATTTTTCCCGCAGTGGTGGAAGTGAAGATTTGTATCTATTTTCCTCCCTTTACACCTTAGTTTTCATGTCAGATATAAAAATGATGATGTTTATTTTATGATGTTTTGTCTGCGACCCGGAAGTAGCTGCTGCGCCGCGTAGAAAGGCCGTCTTTCCCGCGGGTTTTCATTCATAAATACTGACAGATTTTACATCCACGTGTCCTGCTAAGGGGCCCCGTGATGATGCTTTCACCCAAATATGGTATTATTCCTCCTACGATAGGCCAGGTCAGGCCTGGTGCGGAAATGCAGAAGAACGGGCGGCGCATGCGCACTCGCTACAAAACTTCAGGGCTGGTTTTCTCTGAATGAGAGAAGCCGCACTCGGGCAGAGCCTGAGCCCTTATAGAAGCTCCCACAGACTCCAAACTTTACAGGCTGAGACACAACAAGATTCTGAAGGTTTTTTCAGAGGGATTTTTTAATATCTAATTCCTAGCCTGATTTATTCAGCTTTGAAACCAAAAAAACAGGCGGAATTTGAGTTTTTACAGATTTTTTCACTGATGATTAGTTTATTGACTAAACAAAATATTCAAAATCCCCTTTATAAAAAATCTTAGTCACTAATATGTCAATAAAATAAAACCATTTAATCTGGCTCAATTCATTATTTTGATTTCGTTGCCCAAAATATAGGCATTTTTGGCCATTTTAATGCTCAAAATGCCTTATTTTTATGTGAAAACAGAAAAAATGCAATACATTTTTGTCTCATATTTATATCTGTGATGTTCAGCAGAAGTTTCAGATTGACATCTCTACATTTTTTTTTTTTCCCTATTCACCTGCAGTGTCTCGCCTAAAGAACCGCTGGAGAGTGCCACAATGTGTTGGTGCCATAGATGGAAGCCACATCCCCATCATGGCACCTGTGGAGTACCCCCGTGACTATTTTAACAGGAAAGGCAGGCATTCCATTGTTTTACAGGCTGTTGTAGATGGGAAAGGGTTGTTTTGGGATGTGTGTGTGGGATTCATAGGTGACCCAGCTTAGCCCATGCTGCTTAGCCATTTCAGTCAGAGGGCCTCGGATCACCTTGTTTTTAACACTGACATTTTATTGGCAAATAGATTTGTGAAGATGAAATATATACGATAAATATTAATTTGAAGAAAAATGTTGATCCTAATATATACAGATTGTCATTAGCTTTTGGTGATACAATAAACAATAAATATTAAGATTAGAAATGATTTTGTAGAAAAAAAATAAAGGTACATATTATCAATTTAGCTTGTAAAAATATCAACAATAAAGAAACTGGATAATTATTTGTCAAAAAAGGCTTGCATATATACAGATTGTTTTCTATTCAGCCTGTGACTCCAGAACAGCCACAATCCTTCCCATGAATCCAAGCAGAGCCGCTGGATCTGCCTCCATCTCTGCCTGCTCATCTCGAAAAACTTCTCATCCGATTTCTCCATGAACTCAAGAAGATCATCTTGATCCCGCTTTCTCTTTCCTGTTCACAAACAAACCAAAAATATGCATTATGATTAATTTGGTTGAACTATGATATGAAGCTGAAACACTCTCACATCAAAATATACATAAACATTGTTTGTAAGAAAGACAGAATTGTGACTAGTTGAAGATGCCCATCACTTTGTCTAAGAACTAAAATAAAAGCGGTCTGTCTCCAGAGTGGACAATTAAAGGAAGCATTTAAAATGTACAAAATGTAACCAGAGGTGTGGCAATGTCAAAAGAAGACTGAACCTCCTACATTTTAGGCCTTTTGTCTTTTGTTTATCATTGTTTTTCAAAAGTGTCAAACTCCGTCGTTGTTCCAAACTGTGGTACATACTGTATACCACAGGTGGTCCTCAGGCTCATCTGTCATTGAATTTAATTGTGATTTGCATAAATATATTACCAAAGGATATATATTTATCCTTTGGGAATGCACAAGTTGTTTGTTTTCTGGTTTAGACATGGGTTTAAATCCAGTACAGTGAATAAAGAAAAAACCTGCACAGTTTCTCCAAAAGGACCTTCCTTTAAATCCAGTGCAGAAATAAACAGAGTTGGTTGTAGAAGCCAAAATATTGGCTCAACCAAGTAAGACGAAGAGTAACGTTACTTTAAAATGATTTTTCAATAGAAGTCAAAAGTACTGTGACAGAATACTCCTTACTTCAGAAAAGAATTCAGTGCATATACTTGAGTAAAAGCAATTCATAATACCATCGTGAGTCCAATTTAAGCTTGTTTAAAAACATTTTAAACCTATTTTACTGATTTTGTCTTGATTTTATCTTGATCTAGGCCTAGTGAGACGACAGTCAAACTTTTTATGAAGTGGTACTTGGTGTGAAAAGTTTTGAGAACTGTGTAAAAAGACAAATAGAACATCTCACCTGGTTTGTCCAGTGGTTCAGATGGTTGGCGTCTTCTGGTGTCACTGCTGCCTCCTCATCTTCCACTTCATCAGGGAGTTCTGTACATAAATGCATTTTAATTATACTATGTGAGTTAGTCACGGTATATGCATGTAGTTATTGATTACTCCACTAGAGGGGCGCACAACTACATATAAACTCGACACACCAGTTTTGACGGGAGTTTTTAGGTCTGAATAACTTTTCTTTGTATAACAAGGTGAGGCCAATTGAAAACCAATCCTCATTTACAAGGGCGACTTGGCCTTTGATCACCACATCTGAGCATAATGTTGGCCTGTTGCTGTCCTGGGTTTAAAATACTGTAGCCCAACACAAATACTAATACATAAATACTACTTACTGTAGTTTAGGAGAATAACAGTGTCTTTGGCTAAAATAAACGTGCTAATCGTCCCTGCTAGCTGACGCTGACCAAACCAAGTTTGAAAGCGTAGCGACATTGTAGCATGATGCAGTGACAGTAAAGGCAACTGTAGCATGTAAGAACAGCTGAGACACGACTGACCCCATTCAGCCGGACCCTGAGCGCTGTCATCGACCACAGCCTCCAGTATGGCGATGGCCGAATTGAGCGCTCCAGTCGCGTTACACGCAGGTCGATCCAGGACATCATCCTCAGGGCTCTGTACTCGGACCCCTGTTGTTCTCATTATACATTAATGACCTGCTAAATATTTGGACACTGACAGGAAGTGACATAAAAAAGTTCATCTACAATATTTTTACAGCCGTCAAAGAAGTGACACGAAAAGCCGCTCACGTGAGATTAAAGAAGTGTTTCTTAAACACAAGGGAAAAAATAAACAAATTAATACAATTAAACTAATCCACTGAGGAACCTCCTCTTCACCCTCTCCTCTTCACCCTCTCCTCTTCACCCTCTCCTCTTCACCCTCTCCTCTTCACCCTCTCCTCCTCTCCATCTCCTCCTCACCTTCTCCTCACGCTCTCCTTCTCACTTTCTCCTCCTCACCTTCTCCTCTTCACCCTCTCCTCTTCACCCTCTCCTCCTCCATCTCCTCCTCACCTTCTCCTCACTTTCTCCTCCTCACCTTCTCCTCTTCACCCTCTCCTCTTCACCCTCTCCTCCTCACCTTCTCCTCCTCACCTTCTCCTCTTCACCTTCTCCTCTTCACCCTCTCCTCTTCACCTTCTCCTCTTCACCCTCTCCTCCTCACCTTCTCCTCCTTACCCTCTAAACACGTGGTGAGAAAGATGTAAAATGAAAATGTAAAATGTAATAAACCAAAGTGAAGTCTAAATCAGATATTACACGCACAGGAAGTGAACACTCCGGCACAGGAAGTGAACACTCCGGCACAGGAAGTGAACACTCCGGCACAGGAAGTGAACACTCCGGCTCAGGCTGAGGCTGAAGTGAATCGATCATAACATCTGACCTGTAGTTTCCTGTCTGAGCGCCGCGGTTTTCAGTGGAAAATATGAGGCGTGTTTTATTACAACCACAGCAGTGACAGAGCGAGCACACGCTGACCACACGCAGAGTTTCACACCGCGAGCCCTCATTTTCAGCTCAGGATATGGTTAATATCTGTGCAGCGCCATCAAAGGTCACATGATTCACAAAGGCGTCGTGTGCGATGACCGGGACGCTCTGTTTCACACTTGTCCATTTTGATTTGGTGGTTCAGGCTGCAGTAGGTCAAGGTCAAATTTATTTAAAAAGCACATTTATAACAACTATCGCTGCCCAAAGTGCTGTACACAGGGAATACAAAGTTTCAACAAAGTTAAAATGCATTACATAACAATAACCACCAGCAATAACAATAACCACCAAAGAAAATCCGGCTCAGCTTGTGTTGAAGGCCAGTGCAAACAGATGGGTCTTCAAAAGCGATTTAAAAACATTCAAAGACTGAGCTGTTAAAGCTCAAGGGAAGACTGTTCCAAAGTGTGGGCGCCGCAACAGCAAAAGCTCGGTCACCCCTAGTTTTGATTTGTGATCGCGGAACAACCAGCAGCATTTGATCTGCTGACCTCGTCGTCCTCTTTGGGACATAAACAGACAGAAGCTCTGACGGGGCCATCCCATTTAAACACTTCAAAACAATCAGTAGGATCTTAAACTGGATCCTGCAGCTCACTGGGAGCCAGTGCAAAGAGGCCAGAACAGGAGTTATATGCTCATATTTCCGTGAGCAGGGGCGTCGGACTGGGGGGGTAAAGGGTACTGAGTACCCAGGGCCCAGAGCAGGGTAGGGCCCTCAAAAATGCTGCAGAAAGTGTTCTGTATTGTACTTTCTAAGTCTCCTCATAATTGATACTATAAGAACTGAACAACCGGGCTGAAATACAATGGTGGCTATGCAGAATTTTGCACAAACAAGAATGATTGATAATATCTCAGGCCCTGACACCCCTTTAAAAATGTGCCAAATGGTTCAGCCCACACACCGGTGTTCAGCACCAGCTTCAGCTCAGCACTGACTTGATGAGGTGGACTCTGTAATGTAATGACACAGAGCTATGAGGAAAGACAGATCTTAGTCTGGCCTCGCTCTAATGTGCTTTTATTTAACACTAGCCTGTTCTAGCGGAGCTGAGAGGAAACTTTCTGTCATAAATGACATTTAAACATGAGGTGAGGTGAGTCCTGCCTCTGCCTGCGCTAAGTCAGAGACAGAGCTGCTTCTCTCCTCGTTTGAACCTCTGAAGTTTCTCTTTCCTCATATTTATTATTTTCGGCGAATTAATGATGCTAATTAGCCGCACGCATTTGGATTCACGCATTATAAATGCGCAGCTTTGGAGACGAGTCAGCCTGGTTCTAGTGAAAGGTGGAGCTCGAGCCATTTAACCGATTCCAGCGTAACTTTATACAACAACAATTTACTGACAATTCACTTAAAGGTAAAGGCTTCAAATATGGTGAGACTAAATCAGACTGAAGCCCTTGAGTTTTTGGTTCAGACATCATATAGTATCATATTTTTTTTGTAAAATAGCCTTTTAATGCCTATTTTAAAGTCACAAATGTGTTATTCTCAGCACAAATATCCCATGTCATGGTGCAGTCGTCCTGTTTAATGTGATGCTAATAATCATTATGCTCTACCTAAGACTAGCCATTTCAATTGGCCCAATGAAAGTAGAATATTCCACCCTAATCTAAATATCTGTCACTACAGGATTAAAGGTTGTTCCATTTCTGTAACTGAAGCCAAATCAGATGCAATTTCAAGTCAAATATTGACTTGAAACAAACAAACAAACAAACAAACAAATAAACAAACAAACCATGACCTAAGTACCCATTGGATTGGATCTGTGTTTTTTTGGCCAACCCATTTCTTCACTTAGTTAAGGTAAATATAATAAAGTTATAATAGAATATAAATGAACTGCGCTGTCAAACCACTAAACCACGGTTATGTGATCAAAGAACATAGAATATGAAATGTGAATTTTATATGGGGGGGTTTGTACCCAGGGCCCAGAATTTGGTGCTACGCCCCTGTCCGTGAGTAAGCGTGCATGGACCAGCTGCAGGCGATGGATGGAGGCCTGGGATAATCCATAGTACAAAGAATTACAGTCGTCCAACCGGCACAAGAAAAGGGCCTGGACTACACGCTCTAGGTCAGCGTGTGGTAGGTAAGGTTTTACTTTGCTTAGGCGTAACTGGTAAAAGACAACTTTTACTACCGAACTGATCTGCTGATCCAGCTTGAAGGAGGTGTCAATAATCACACCCAGATTTCTGACTGCTCTGACAGTGGTGACTCAGAGGGCCTAAAAGAGAAGGATCAGAAGCATTTCCAAGCATTACAACCTCGTTTTAGATTCATTTAACTTTAAAAGGTTTAGAGCCAACCACTGTTTGACTTCCTGTGTCGGAGGAAGGCTGTGCCTTTGATGCCCACACAGTCCTCGAGTCGTGAGAGTAAAATTTGGTGATCCACAAAAGCGGCGGATAAATCCAAAAGCACAAGAACAGTGGAAAAACCAGAATAAATGGATAAAATAAGATCATTAAACTCTTAAAAGTGCTGTTTCAGTGCTGTGACACATTTTAAAACCAGACTGAATTTTTTCCAAAAGGCTATTAGCTTCCAGGTAGTTTTGGATTTGCACGTTGGCCAATTTCTCCAATATTTTAGACAGAAAAGGGAGCTTTGAAATGGGCCTATAGTTAGATTGTACTTCACGGTCTAGGTTGTGTTTTTTTTAACAGAGGCTGCACAACAGCATGCTTAAATGCATTTGGGACACAACCTGACGTCAATGAGGAGTTTATAATGCTCATTATATAAGGCCCAACCACATCAAAGGCATCTTTCAATCATTTAGGAGGAAATCAAGTGGTGTTAACTGGTGCACAATATTTGACACATCATCTAAACCAGGGGTCACCAACCTTTTTGAAACCAAGAGCTACTTCTTGGGTACTGATTTATGCGAAGGGCTACCAGTTTGATACACACTTAAATAAATTGCCAGAAATAGCCAATTTGCTCAATTTACCTTTAACTCTGTTATTATTAATAATTAATGATATTTATCCTTGTGGAAACGCTGGTCATCTTAATGATTTCTCACAATAAATATACATAGTAACAGATAAATATCAATATGCAACACTTTATTTTTATATTTTCAAATGATCACGTCTAAGACAGTCTTGTGAAATCACAATATCCCATTTTAACTAGCCACTAACATTTTTTTAACAAATCATGAATCACTTTGCACCATGTTTGTACAAATAATAACTCATGTAAAATACAAAAGTCAACTCTCAAATCTTTAAATAAATCATGTCACACTTTCAACTGGACACCAAATCTGTTTCTTTGTCAGTTAGTGGGAAGCCTGGCATTGCATGCTGTTACCTAGTGTGTTGTACTCTGGTGTGTAACTTGACACACCAGTGAGGCGTGTTCTGTGTTTGTTCTTGATGAAGTTCATGTCCGAAAAGGCTGATTCACAAAGATAAGTTGAACCAAACAGGCTTGCAACCTTCATAGCTGCTGCGCATACGACACTGTACTTTTCAAAAGTTTGGTGCAGCCTGGTGGGCTTTGAGGTGGAGGTCATTTTGCAGTGTTACAATTTCAATCTCCACCTGTTCAGCATCCAGGCTGAATGTTGCACTCAGCTGCTCAGCAATACACGATATGTCCACGTTCATGAAAGGATAAGAAATGAACGACACACATGGCTCAAGCTGATCCAGGTCACAAAACCTGTTCTCAAACTCTTGCCCAACTCTGTTTATGACCTGAGAGTACTTTTCTGCAACTTTGTCAAAAGCCTCAGATGCAGAAGCATTGTCTTTCAGCACTATCTGCACAGAGGGAAAGTGCAGCACTGTTTTTCTCTGTAAATGCACAGAGAAAAGGTTCATCTGAGCTTTAAATGCATTTAAAGCACTTATCATATCGGCGACAGTTTTACCTTTGCCTTGCAGCTCACAGTTCAAACTGTTCAGTTTTCCAGTAATGTCAGTTAAAAATGCAAGGTCAAGTATCCACTCAGTGTCCTCCAGCAGCACAGTGTCCTCACCTCTGGACTGCATGAACTCTTTGATTTCACCCAAAAGTGACAAAAAACGTTGCAAAGTTCGTCCCCTGCTGAGCCATGGGATTTCTGTGTGTAGTAGCAGGTCACCATATTCAGCGGACAACTCCTCCAAAAGTACCTTGAATGTTCTGTGCTGTTTAGCTCTGGAGCGGATGCTGTTTATGATCTTCACGACGGGAGTCATTACGTGCTCAAAGCAGATCACTTTTGCCGACTCGTCACACTGGATGCTGAACCACCGGCACCTCGCCAGATCACGGTCCAGCTGGTCGGTCAAGTTCCCAGACATCGCCGACACTCTTCTTACCATTGTAGTTGCCCCGAGTTGAACATCGGAGAGACTGGAGAGTACATAGGTTTCATACTTCTCGTCTTCAAGCACAGTTTTAGCAATTTTCATCATTGCTTCTTTGACAACCTCCCCATCTGTAAATGCCTTCTTTTTCTTCATCAAGAATTGCGTAGCTCTAAACGAGGCTTCGGTTGCTTTTTGGGAGTTTTTAGCCGGTCTAGTGAAAAAAGACGGCTGTTTGCACAAAGCTTTAACTCGCCGGCCTCTTCTGCGTGCAGTGCGCTGCCCGGAGGGTAGTTAGCATGGTAGCCTGTGTGATGCGCAGTGCGCTGCCCGGTGGGGTTAGCATGGTAGCCTGTGTGACGCGCAGTGCGCTGCCCGGTGGGTAGTTAGCATGGTAGCCTGTGTGACGCGCAGTGCGCTGCCCGGTGGGGTTAGCATGGTAGCCTGTGTGATGCGCAGTGCGCTGCCCGGTGGGGTTAGCATGGTAGCCTGTGTGACGCGCAGTGCGCTGCCCGGTGGGGTTAGCATGGTAGCCTGTGTGACGTGCAGTGCGCTGCCCGGTGGGGTTAGCATGGTAGCCTGTGTGACGCGCAGTGCGCTGCCCGGTGGGGTTAGCGTGGTAGCCTGTGTGACGTGCAGTGCGCTGCCCGGTGGGGTTAGCATGGTAGCCTGTGTGACGTGCAGTGCGCTGCCCGGTGGGGTTAGCATGGTAGCCTGTGTGACGCGTAGTGAAATGTCTCTCCACATTGTGCCGCTTTGCTATTGCCACAGTTGCCCCGCAAATCAAACACACGCAGGATCCTTTCACAGTGGTAAAAAAAAACTCTACCTCCCATTCGTCGTGAAACTGATATGTTCTCTTTCTTTTTTCTGACATTTTTTGGGGTAACTCTTCTCCTCATATTCGCTGCTTCTTTGTAAAAGCGCAACAAATACAATACTGACCTTTGAACTATACTAGGTCAGAGTTCATTTATATTAAACACAAAAAACACTTTACATTTTAAGTGTTTATATATATATATTGTCATTTGTAAGTTACATGTAAGTGTGATTTCAACAAGAATACCTAAATAATAACATTTACAAAATAGAGGCAGCTCACTGGTAAATGCTGCTATTTGAGCTATTTTTAGAACAGGCCAGCGGGCGACTCATCTGGTCCTTACGGGCGACCTGGTGCCCGCGGGCACCGCGTTGGTGACCCCTGATCTAAACACACAAGCTCAAAGTGCTCATGGCAGAACAGACAGGGCCTTGCAGCAGTGCTGCAAGTGATCGGGAAAATAAGCACCTTCAGGGCGAAACAAGACCGGTTCGCCCTGTCGGTACTTATTTTCCCGATAATGACCAGCGTTCTATACATTATCCCGCTGATTATACGGCCATTTGCCAACTGAACACACACAACATAAACTTCGTACGCTTTTATGAAGGTCGAAAGGTTTATTTAATGACTTCCGCGACAAATAGTTCCCAAAAGTTTGCGCGTTGCGCTGCAGCGTTTGGCTAGGCTAGAAGCAGCAAGGCTAGCAGCTAGCCTAGCTACTTAGTTGAAGGCGCAGTTGGAGGAATGGTGGTGAATCTCTGGGTAAATTGAAAGTCAGACTCACGCTACCTTCACGAGCGATTCCCCGACTTCTCTCTCAGTGACGGGACAGATAGTGTCGCTGCTACGTACGTGCGGAGTGATATGAAAGCACCAACTCCGTTGCCATTGGCAGCGTCATTATTTTTTTCAGTTCTTTATCAGAAAATAATGACCGGTAGAACGTTGGGAAAACCCATTCAAATCAACGGAGCTTCTACTTACGTTGTGAAGAGTCGTATAATAAAATCGAGTATTCACCCAGACCATGGTATAAGGACAAATAAAGCGTTAACACTTCACAATATTACAATACAATAGGCCAGGGGAAGGCAATATCAGGCTCGGGTGCGAAATCCGGCCCTCCAGGATGAAGCCTTTGGCCCTCAAGGTGATTTAGAGTCGCATTATTACATTTTGACATTTTTAGTGTTAATGGGAGAAATACTGTCAATCCACCCAATTAGTGTATAACACTGGCATTTGCACTGGAAAATACTTAATAAAAAAATTACACAAATCTACTAGAATTAAAGGATCTGTATCATGCGATTTTAGCCATCCCAAAGTAAAGTATAGGCATTTATATGATACATTGTACCTCTACCGCTATGGAGAACTATTTATTGTGAGAAATATAAGTATTTTCTGGGGGTATTTTGCAAACCCGGAAGACGAGACGCTTCGATTCAGTTAACTCCGCTCCCTCACTCCGAGCGGATCTGCCCATGCATTATTAGCAGTAAAAACTAGTTGTGTGTGCTAGCCATTTATGAAGCTAACACACAAGCTAACGCGTGTTTTGCTAAACTCACCGCTCTGGTCCATCGCTGTTTACATTATGTGACTCGTGTTGGTTATAAAAGTGAATCCACTTTGATTCTGGCGAAGGTTCACCAAACATCCATCAGAGACAGTCACAGAAAAACAATATTTCATAGTAAATATAAACTCCCGTGAATAAACGCGCTTCTTTTTCTTTTTCTGACATTATTGTTAGGTAAGAATAAAGAACAGGTGTGTCCAGAGTAGGTTATAACGAGCTCCATCTTCAGCTGCAGCGCAAACATGACTGATCTGTTCAGGGGATGTGTTTGTTTTGGCCACAGCTGACCTGGAAGCACCTCGGGCACATCCTTTTTTTTCTTTTTTTTCTTTTTGTTTCTCTCTTACGACAGAAATAATTAAAAAGCTGTTTTACAAATTAAAATCAGGCTGTAAGGCATTACACTACAGACGCCGTGCACTTCCGTTCCGCTGTGACGACTGTTATGGTAAACATTGAGACCATGTTAAATAAAAACCGGAGAGAAGTTGTCATGAATCAAGCGTGCCGAATTATTTAACATAATATGGAGACACACCAAGTACCTGGATACAAGATGCTCTGAAGAACAGTTCACAGTTCACAGTATTTATACACAAAGACAGCACAATGATCATACAATTATGGAATGGACATTGTCTTCATTGAGTTATAGTTGTAATGTGTCTTGGGCTTGATAACTGGCTCCTTTTGTCAGCACTGCCATGCCAGGTGCCTTCACAGGAGAGGACATCTGTGTAAGAACAGCACCATTCTCAGAATCATCAAATACAACAGGTTGTAGCACGATTGAGCGATGCCTTTGACACTGCTGATGGCTTACATGTTATTGAGATATACAGGTGGTGTTGAATGACTGGCGTCTGTTGGTCCTCACTTGACTCTGTCCTTGTGTTTACCTTTTTATCAAAGGTCTTAGAAAAAATTGTATATAGGCAGATCTCTGCATACCTAAATGAAAACAATCTGTTTGAGGTTTTCCAATCCAGCTTCAAGTCAATGCACAGCACAGATTCTGCGCTTTTAAGGGTTTTTAATGATATTCTTTTAACGTGTGACTCTGGTGACTGTGTGGTCCTTGTATTACTTGATCTCACGGCGGCCTTTGATACTGTGGACCATGACATTTTATGTTCACGTCTGGAAAACTGGGTTGGCTTAAAGGGTGTTGCGCTAAACTGGTTCAGGTCCTACCTCAAGGACAGAACTTTCAGTGTCCGTCTAGCGGATCACGAGTCGACACATGCCCCTCTGCATTACGGTGTGCCACAAGGGTCTATTTTAGGCCCTGTTCTTTTTTCATTGTACCTGTTGCCCCTGGGCTCAATCCTCAGGAAGCATGGTATGTCCTTTCACTGTTGACACACACACACAGATGATGCCAAATTTATGTACCGCTCAAGAAAAAAGATGGCTTCTCTTTAAGTTTGCTTCAAACCTGTCTAAATGATGTCAAAGCCTGGATGGCCCTGAACTTTTTGCACTTTAATGACTCTAAAACGGAAGTCATGGTGTTTGGACCAAGTTCCAATTTTAATCCTGTTGACTTGGAAAACCTGAATGTTTGTTGTAAAGGGGAAATGGTCAACCTGGGTTTTAAAATGGATCCATGTTTTAAACTGGAGAGTCAGATCCGCTCAGTTGTGAGGTCGAGTTTCTTTCATTTGAGGCAGCTCGCTAAAGTCAAGCACCTTTTGGCACGACAGCACTTTGAGACGGTAATCCACGCCTTTGTGACCACTCGGCTGGATAACTGTAACTCGCTTTATTTTGGGGTAAGTCAGTCCTGTTCTTCTGTGCCTGTTTTTAAAGCTGTTCTTAAAACGCACTTGTTCACTTTGGCTTTTAACACAGCTTGAGTTTTTGACATTTTACCAGATTTTATCCACTTGTATTCGATGCACCTTTTGTATTGTATTTTATGTTATGTTTGACCTTTGTAGCACTTTGGTCAACTCAGTTGTTTTAAAGTGCATTATAAATAAAGTTGCCATTGCCATTGCCATTAAATCCTTGCCAAATCACTGGCTATACTCGCCATTTAGACATCACTGTACACTTGATAAACTGACACCAATATTACCACGGTAACACTTTAGATTACAGACCTCTACATACAGTGTGCATATAGTGTAAAAATGGTATAACTACTCTGAAATCGCTTTTAATTCAGTGTAATTACAGAATACTTACACAGCACTTACATGGCCATACCGCCTTTGCTATGCCCAACCCCGTCAGACCTGGGAAGCTAAGTTGTCATGGTCTGCTTTCTATTGCCCTGTTTTGGTTTGTTTTCTTGTGTTTATGTCCTTGGTGTTTTATTTTGACATGTCTTTTTTGGTCTGTTGTGATTTTCTGTTTGACGTCCCTCTCGTTATTGCCTGCCCCGCCCTAATGTGTCTCACCTGTGCCCCGTTTCCCTGTGTTCCCCTTGTTCTTTGTCAGTTCATTGTCTTCATGTCCGTGTTTGTGAATTGGGTTTTCAGCTGCTC
This sequence comes from Gobius niger, assembly GCF_951799975.1. NCBI lineage: Eukaryota > Metazoa > Chordata > Actinopteri > Gobiiformes > Gobiidae > Gobius > Gobius niger. The sequence goes on along the minus strand of NC_136873.1, from coordinate 2,538,121 downwards.
CTGCTTTACTTTTGTTTTTTGTCAGTTTCAGACAGAGGTCGAAGCTAGTCGTTTTTGGTTGAATAGTGTATTTCAGTTTAAACATAGTTGAGAATAGAGTGAAGGTTATTAACTAGTTTAGTTTTGAGTTAGTAAAGGTGTAGATCAGTTTAGTTGAGATTAGATATTTAGAAAGGTAAAGCATAGTCAGGAGAGGTTAGTTTATTTGAGATCATTACATTTCAGGGTAAGTGTGAGGGACATTTTACTTGGCCGTGGACCTTGTGAAAGTCACGGAGTTGATGGACTGGATGGTGCACGGCAGGTTTCCGCCACAGGCTGAGCTTCGGGACTCCATCAAGAGACGGGCCAAGTCTTACGCTATTAAAGGTCATCACAGTTGCAGAATGTTAAGGATATGGTTTTTAAAACTGGACCAAAATGTACTGACAATGTGGTTCACTCACACATCCTCAGTAGTTTGTATTGTATGTGTCAGATGGAGCGCTGCATTACGTGTGCCGGAGGAAGAAGAGGGTCCACCTGGCCAAAGTGGTGACCTCGGCAAAGGAGGCCAGCCAAGTCTTTGATCAGTTCCATGGCAGCAAACTCTGAGGACACTGTGGCTGGGAAAAAAACGCACAAGACCATTATCGCTCTATCATTGGCCTGGGATGCAGAAGGACATCCAGGACTGGGTGAGTACAGGAATAATTGCTTTATTTATGAACATATTATTAGAGCATCCACCCCATGAGATGAATCGTCTCGTTTTTTAAAGGGGTTCTCAAGATCATGTCCAACCCATGCAAATGACTAACAAATGACAATCATCATAGATCAAGATGTGTCCTCCCTGCCAAAAGCACAGTTGCAATATAAAAGAACAGGAATACCAGTCGATTCAAGTGAGTCGGTTACCCTTTGATGAACTCCTGTTGTAATTCATTTGATTTTTTTTACTTGAATGCAGGTAACAGAGCCCTTTGAATTGGTGGGGATGGACCTGGTGGAGAAACTTACGGAAACTAAAAGTGGTTATCAGTACATTTGTGTAATGATAGACTATTTCACAAAGTGGGCTGAAGCCTACCCTTTGAGAGGGAAGACGGCAGAGGAAGTGACAACATGCATCATGCGCTTTATTCACACTTTGGCGTTCCAAAAAGGATACTAACTGACAATGGCAGCGAGTTCCGCAACAAGGCAAGTCTTCACACAATTTACTTCATTATAATAACTGTGCTCATGGTCTGCACGTATGCATCTTTTAAGCTGAATGCTGCTGTGTGCGCCAAGCTATTGCTCCCCCTACCATCCCCAGACAAATGGTTTGGTGGAAAAGATGAACGGCACAATTCAGGGGTAAGGAGCAATCCATGTTTACTCACTTGATATTTACTGTCCTGATTTAGATATGTAGGACTGTCCTCATTTTCCCTTCTGGTACTTTGTAGATGCCTAAATAAGATGGTAAAGGACCACCCAGATACTTGGGAGGTGTATTTGCAGCCAACAATGTTTGCCTTGCGTACAAAGCCGCAGCACACGACAAAATTCAGTCCATACTACTTGCTGTTTGGCAGGGAGGCCAGATACCCTCTGGAAATCCCAGAAGAGTGCAGGATAATGGCATGTTATGTCATGTTACCTAATCAAATTGATATTGTTGATACTGTTACAGATAACTGACGAAGAAGTCCTGGCAACTGCGAGTGCAGATTTACCTTTTAAGGGGCTCCAGCAGCAAAAGGAGGTCTACGAGGAGGTCAGGGGCAACATTGTGAGAGCTCAGGAGAGGACCCGCAAACGTAAACTAAAGACTGGGCATGATTACCAATTTGCTGTGGGGGACCAGGTTCTTATACGCAATAAAAAGGCGGAATAGAGGAAGGGTGGTAAACTCTCCACTAGTATGCTGGGACCCTTCACTAATGTGTTTCTGCAGAACAAGTATGTGGAGCTCATGGCTCCACAAGGCCAGACCAAAATACGGGCCAACTTGGACCTGCTGAAGCCTTTTTTACACCAAAAGAAAGGATTCCATCTAAACTGAAGGTCAACCAGGCAGAGGAGTCAGGCATTGAGGTGGGACCCCAGGCCAAGGTGGAGTCGGGCGGTGAGGCGGGATCCCAGGTGGAGTCGGGCGGTGAGGCGGGATCCCAGGTGGAGTCGGGTGGTGAGGCGGGACCCCAGGCCCAGGTGGAGTCGGGCGGTGAGGTGGGATCCCAGGTGGAGTCGGGCGGTGAGGCGGGATCCCAGGCCCAGGTGGAGTCGGGCGGTCAGGCGGGATCCCAGGTAGAGTCGGGCGGTGAGGCGGGATCCCAGGTGGAGTCGGGCGGTGAGGCGGGATCCCAGGCCCAGGTGGAGTCGGGCGGTGAGGCGGGATCCCAGGCCCAGGTGGAGTCGGGCGGTGAGGCGGGATCCCAGGTGGAGTCGGGCGGTGAGGCGGGATCCCAGGTGGAGTCGGGCGGTGAGGCGGGACCCCAGGCCCAGGTTGAGGCAAAACCCCAGGCGGGGCTCAATGTGGACACCTGTGAGTATATCTAAGAAGGTTAGCGTATGTATCAAACCATGAAATTACTTGATATGAATTTTTATATATATCCTAGTCCTTCAACTAATAATGGCAAATGTACACCCTGGTACGGGCCTTTGGTCGAAGATTGGGCCATACAAATTGTTTACGGATGATTTTTTGAAACCTGGGGCCAGGAAAAGAGGTGGAGAGTGAGGTATGATATAACATTTAACATTAGCATCAAGGAGTGTTGGCTTAAAAGCTTATTCTCTCAGGTTGTAAATGCGTACTTCACGTTGCTGAGCTCCAAAACGGGGGCATTTGTGATTGACCCATTTGTGGTGAGTGACCTGTGGGAGGGGGAAAAGCACAACCTGATAAAGGTGAGCTTGCTGTATACTTGGTAAAGCCAGAGGCTGTGCATTAACTGTCCATTTTGTATTTCATTTTTGTAGTTGGACATCCTGAGCCATGATGTGGCATTTGGGGCTGTGTGCTCTCACCACCACTGGACACTTGTAGTAAGCTTGGCCAATGTTCTCTGTAGTATAATGCCAATTTAACATTGACTCATGACCTACTACCACAGATGATGTATCTGAAGGACATGAGGGGACTGTACATAAATCCCTTTGGCGCAACAGCAGTTCAAGTGAAGCGCTGCGAGTGGCACATGTGTGAGTGTGCATGTGTGCAGGAACATGTGTGAGTGTGTGTGTGTGCAGGAACATGTGTGAGTGTGTGTGTGTGCAGGAACATGTGTGAGTGTGTATGTGTGCAGGAACATGTGTGAGTGTGTATGTGTGCAGGAACATGTGTGAGTGTGTATGTGTGCAGGAACATGTGTGAGTGTGTATGTGTGCAGGCACATGTGTGTATGTGTGCAGGAACATGTGTGAGTGTGTATGTGTGCAGGAACATGTGTGAGTGTGTGTGTGTGCAGGAACATGTGTGAGTGTGTATGTGTGCAGGAACATGTGCGAGTGTGTATGTGTGCAGGAACATGTGTGAGTGTGTATGTGTGCAGGAACATGTGTGTATGTGTGCAGGAACATGTGTGAGTGTGTATGTGTGCAGGAACATGTGTGAGTGTGTGTGTGTGCAGGAACATGTGTGAGTGTGTATGTGTGCAGGAACATGTGTGAGTGTGTGTGTGTGCAGGAACATGTGTGAGTGTGTATGTGTGCAGGAACATGTGTGAGTGTGTATGTGTGCAGGAACATGTGTGAGTGTATGTGTGCAGGAACATGTGTGAGTGTGTATGTGTGCAGGAACATGTGTGAGTGTGTATGTGTGCAGGAACATGTGTGAGTGTGTATGTGTGCAGGAACATGTGTGAGTGTATGTGTGCAGGAACATGTGTGAGTGTGTATGTGTGCAGGAACATGTGTGAGTGTGTATGTGTGCAGGAACATGTGTGAGTGTGTATGTGTGCAGGCACATGTGCGAGTGTGTATGTGTGCAGGAACATGTGCGAGTGTGTATGTGTGCAGGAACATGTGCGAGTGTGTATGTGTGCAGGAACATGTGTGAGTGTGTATGTGTGCAGGAACATGTGTGAGTGTGTATGTGTGCAGGAACATGTGTGAGTGTGTATGTGTGCAGGAACATGTGTGAAGGAACATGTGTGAGTGTGTATGTGTGCAGGAACATGTGTGAGTGTGTATGTGTGCAGGAACATGTGTGAGTGTGTATGTGTGCAGGAACATGTGTGAGTGTGTATGTGTGCAGGAACATGTGTGAAGGAACATGTGTGAGTGTGTATGTGTGCAGGAACATGTGTGAGTGTGTATGTGTGCAGGAACATGTGTGAGTGTGTATGTGTGCAGGAACATGTGTGAAGGAACATGTGTGAGTGAGTATGTGTGCAGGAACATGTGTGAGTGTGTATGTGTGCAGGAACATGTGTGAGTGTGTATGTGTGCAGGAACATGTGTGAGTGTGTATGTGTGCAGGAACATGTGTGAAGGAACATGTGTGAGTGTGTATGTGTGCAGGAACATGTGTGAGTGTGTATGTGTGCAGGAACATGTGTGAGTGTGTATGTGTGCAGGAACATGTGTGAGTGTGTATGTGTGCAGGAACATGTGTGAAGGAACATGTGTGAGTGTGTATGTGTGCAGGAACATGTGTGAGTGTGTATGTGTGCAGGAACATGTGTGAGTGTGTATGTGTGCAGGAACATGTGTGAAGGAACATGTGTGAGTGTGTATGTGTGCAGGAACATGTGTGAGTGTGTATGTGTGCAGGAACATGTGTGAAGGAACATGTGTGAGTGTGTATGTGTGCAGGAACATGTGTGAGTGTGTATGTGTGCAGGAACATGTGTGAGTGTGTATGTGTGCAGGAACATGTGTGAGTGTGTATGTGTGCAGGAGCATGTGTGAGTGTGTATGTGTGCAGGAACATGTGTGAGTGTGTATGTGTGCAGGAACATGTGTGAGTGTGTATGTGTGCAGGAACATGTGTGAGTGTGTATGTGTGCAGGAACATGTGTGAGTGTGTATGTGTGCAGGAACATGTGTGAGTGTGTATTTGTGCAGGAACATGTGTGAGTGTGTATGTGTGCAGGAACATGTGTGAGTGTGTATGTGTGCAGGAACATGTGCGAGTGTGTATGTGTGCAGGAACATGTGCGAGTGTGTGTGTGTGCAGGAACATGTGTGAGTGTGTATGTGTGCAGGAACATGTGTGAGTGTGTATGTGTGCAGGAACATGTGTGAGTGTGTATGTGTGCAGGAACATGTGTGAGTGTGTATGTGTGCAGGAACATGTGTGAGTGTGTATGTGTGCAGGAACATGTGAGTGTGTATGTGTGCAGGAACATGTGTGAGTGTGTATGTGTGCAGGAACATGTGTGTGTGTGTATGTGTGCAGGAACATGTGTGAGTGTGTATGTGTGCAGGAACATGTGTGAGTGTGTATGTGTGCAGGAACATGTGTGAGTGTGTATGTGTGCAGGAACATGTGTGTATGTGTGCAGGAACATGTGTGAGTGTGTATGTGTGCAGGAACATGTGTGAGTGTGTATGTGTGCAGGAACATGTGTGAGTGTGTATGTGTGCAGGAACATGTGTGTATGTGTGCAGGAACATGTGTGAGTGTGTATGTGTGCAGGAACATGTGTGAGTGTGTATGTGTGCAGGAACATGTGCGTGTGTGTATGTGTGCAGGAACATGTGTGAGTGTGTGTGTGTGCAGGAACATGTGTGAGTGTGTATGTGTGCAGGAACATGTGTGAGTGTGTATGTGTGCAGGAACATGTGTGAGTGTGTATGTGTGCAGGAACATGTGTGAGTGTGTATGTGTGCAGGAACATGTGTGAGTGTGTATGTGTGCAGGAACATGTGTGAGTGTGTATGTGTGCAGGAACATGTGTGAGTGTGTATGTGTGCAGGAACATGTGTGTGTGTGTATGTGTGCAGGAACATGTGTGAGTGTGTATGTGTGCAGGAACATGTGTGAGTGTGTATGTGTGCAGGAACATGTGTGAGTGTGTATGTGTGCAGGAACATGTGTGTATGTGTGCAGGAACATGTGTGAGTGTGTATGTGTGCAGGAACATGTGTGAGTGTGTATGTGTGCAGGAACATGTGTGAGTGTGTGTGTGTGCAGGAACATGTGTGAGCGTGTATGTGTGCAGGAACCTGCTCCTTGCTGTAGCTTCATCCTTGGACTTGACAAGATGGCGTGAAACCCTGGCACATCCCATCCAGAAAGATGGCACCTCCTGCGGAGCGTTTGTTTGTAAAGTAACAAGACAGATTTAAAAGAATGTGATTACTTGAGTAATGTGTCTTAACCACATTGGCCAGCTTTTCCACACAACTGCAAAAAGGGAAGTAGGAGGCAGAATCAAAACTTCCGTAGTAGCCCAATTTATTGCACCGTGGGGAAAACTCAAACTGTACATATTTATAAAAAAGAACTGTCAAAAAAAACTCAACAAATTCATACAACAGAAGTTAACTGAACTCAGGAAAACTCCCCATGCACACAGCTACATGGTCTCCCTCTTGTCTTCTTCTGTGACTGTTTAACGGCGGATGCAAACTACTCTAGCGCATTACCACCACCCACCAGCAAGATTGTGTTTGATCATCATCATGGCTTACAACCCAAAAAAATTTAGATTCTGCCAAAATACATCTTGTCACATTTGTTCCCAACAAAAGCATTAATATTAAGGAGTCCCCAGTTGAAAGAATGTATTGTTAGGTAAGGCACATCCTCAATCTTCTCATGACTCCAGTGTTCTTTAAAAATTCAAACAAATAATTTATTATGCTATGCCTTGAATTCTGAGCCAACACATGTCTACTAGTACATTTTCCCCACATCCCTCTTTTTTCCCCCTAATTAAATCCCTCTCTATTATATTTGTCACACATCATAAGCACATGCTCCACCGTTTCTGGTATATTGCACTTCTCACAATTCCCTGAATGATGTTTTCCTGTTAGTTTCAGTGTTTTGTTCAGCCCAGTGTGTCCTATTCTCAATCTTGTTAAAGTTGCCTCCTCTCTCCGGCATCTTCGTACCTGACGCCCCTGCCCAACCTCAGGATTTATACTATGATACCCCCTCCCTTTCTCTCCACTATCCCATTCCTCCTGTCACAACTTTTTAACAGATTTTTTGATCTGTGACACGACCTCTGCTTTTGATATTTTACACTAACAGAGACCTCAGCCGCCTTCAGAGCCCGCTAGCTAACTTGTCTGCCAATTCATTACCAGCCAAACCTACATGAGCCGGAACCCACACAAACTTTACATGGTCTCCCTCTTGACTGACTGCACGACCCTTTTATAGCAGGAAGCCCCTCCCCTGGTAGGCACCTTCTACCTGGAGGTAAGTTTACATTTGTACATTCACAGGTTAGGTTTCTTTTACAGACAATTTCTCACTCATGGCGTTCATCCCCTTATTTGTCTAGGCTTTGCCCCCCCTCAAACACACAATACTGAACAGAAGCAAACAAATGTTAAAAGAAACACAAAACTCAAAACCAATCCCCCCCCCTGCACATGGACTGGTCCATGGGATACCCCAAGATTTTAAAATGGCTGCCCAAAGAGGCCACACCTCCTCTGTGACCAGGTGGTAAGTGTTACCCCTTTGATTAATATGTTGCTTTACAAACTAAACATTTTACCCCCAAAAAATGTGATGTGTGACGCTTAAATGAAAATGTTAACCAAACAAATAAACAAAACAAACCCAAGATAGTTTAGCTTACTGTTTAGTTGGTTATTGCAAAAAAAAAAGGACAAATGTGAAACAATGAATATCTGAACATAACTAGATAAGATAAAACACGGGTAATACGAGGAGGACTAGCTGAGCATTTTCACCAACCTTGTTGTAAATTGTTTTTTTTTTTCCTCAGAGGATCTGTCTGCACTTTGCAGACAATGTGGGTTCCAGTGAACTGGGGGAGGGACAGTGGCAGGGAAGGCGACAGCGGTCCAGAGGAAGATGCGTGGATCTGCTATGGGACTGCGGATGGAAATTAGCCTTGAGCTAAATCCGGCATATTTACAGCACTAGTTGTCTGTTCATCAATATGCACTGTCCCATTCAAATTAATTAAGAAATGAAATGAATGAAGTGAGTATAGCAGTATCTTAAATGTTTTATCTTTGGCTTTATTTTCTTACATTTTGTTGTTTGTTTCAGATTGAGTGTACTGCCTGCCTCAGGTGGTACCACTGCGCGTGCGTGGCCTTCCCCGACACGGAGGGGGAGTATTTTTGCAATCTGTGTAGTAAAAATGGAATAAACTTACATTTTTTAAGCCCTGTGTCTGGCTCTTTTTGTATGTTTGCTTAATTTTTATTATTATTTTTTGGGGGGAGGGTCAGCAAGAGTGTGGTTTAACAAAGTTCTTCTCGTTGACAACCATTAACGGAGCACCCAAGACTTCCAAGTGCATTTAAATGTACAAGTGCATTTAAATGTACACACACTCCTTACACCCGCAAGTGAAATGCATGTAAATCAAGTTTCGACAGTTTAGTGTTAACTTTACCCCGACCTTCTGATCATAAGACACTGATCTACCATCTGCGCCACTGTCATCCCTAGACTAATGCAATGAATACGATCATTTATTTGAATGCATGGGGACTGTGGCAACGACAATATTGTGTTAATACAACTGTATCAAGACAGCATTAGTGTAAGGCCAGTGGACAGGACTGACAGATCGAGTCGTTTAGCTTTGCAGACACACAGCTCAACAATATGAACCAGCATGTTCACATTTCTGTCATTCGGCAGACACGCTGGACCCATTGGAAAATCAAACATCGCAAAAACTAAACTGCATACATTCAACGTAACCTTATTTGTTGTCTTGTGCTTCTTCGTGGTCAGTGATCGATGTATTAAGCCTGCCTTCACAGCTGTAGAATCACGGCCAGCTGCGGCAAGCCACACCTACCGACAACTGTCATCCACACTGTCATCCATGCTGTCATCCACGCTGTCAGGCAAGATTAACTAGTCGGCGATATAAACTGGGACACCGGTCCGCCGCTGTCATCCAGCTTCGAGTAAGTTTGCAAATGTAGAAAAACTATGTTATCTGTGTAAATCGACTATAGAGGCGCGTAAACGCCACTTTTCTGTTTGAAACCGGGGCGTGCGTAAAGTTTGCCGCAGTTGTCTTCGCGGGAAATGTAGATTCGCAAAACTAGGATTGTCATGAGCTACCCGCAGACCACGACAAGTTTACGTTCTTTCCTTTTGATTTATATGTCAAAAAGACCTAGATCTCAAAATGTATTGCAAGTTTATTGCTAAATTCAACCCGTGTAGCTTTTCTCTATGAAATCTGCTAGTCTGAATGTACAAATGGGAAATTGAAGTGCCAAACTTATTATTTGAACAGATCAATATATACGTTTTTCTTTGTAAATACTCAGTACTGTGACGCTATACTCACTTTTATATTGAGTTTACTAATGTACATAGCTTCAAGAGCATGTTTTCAGATAGTACATGGGATTTTCTATGGGGTTGAGGTCTGGGGACTGGCTAGGCCACTCCAGGACTGTGGAATGCTTCTTACGGAGCCACTCCCTCGTTGCCCGGGCGGTGTGTTTGGGATCATTGTCATGGTGGAAGACCCAGCCACGTTTCATCTTCAAAGCTCTCACTGATGGAAGGAGGTTTTGGCTCAAATCACACGATACATGGCCCCATTCATTCTTTCCTTAACACGGATCAGTCGTCCTGTCCCCTTAGCAGAAAAACAGCCCCAAAGCATGATGTTTCCACCCCCATGCTTCACAGCAGGTATGGTGTTCTTGGGATGCAACTCAGTATTCTTCTTCCTCCAAACACGACGAGTTGAGTTTATACCAAACAGTTCTACTTTGGTTTCATCTGACCACATGACATTCTCCCAATCCTCTGCTGTATCATCCATGTGCTCTCTGGCAAACTTCAGACGGGCCTGGACATGCACTGGCTTAAGCAGGGGGACACGTCTGGGATTCCCTTTCGTTGTAGTGTGTTACTGATGGTGATTTTTGTTACTTTGGTCCCAGCTCTCTGCAGGTCATTCACCAGGTCATTCACCAGGTCCCCCCGTGTGGTTCTGGGATTGTTGCTCACCGTTCATGATCATTGTGACCCCACGGGATGAGATCTTGCGTGGAGCCCCAGATCGAGGGAGATTATCAGTGGTCTTGCATGTCTTCCATTTTCTGATAATCGCTCCCACAGTTGATTTTTTCACACCAAGCTGCTGCCTATTGTAGTTTCACTCTTCCCAGTCTGGTGCAGGTCTACAGTTCTTTTCCTGGTGTCCTTCGACAGCTCTTTGGTCTTGGCCATAGTGGAGTTTGGAGTCTGACTGTTTGAGGCTGTGGACAGGTGTCTTTTATACAGATAACCAGTTCAAACAGGTGCCATTAATACAGGTAACGAGTGGAGGACAGAAGAGCTTCTTAAAGAAGAAGTTACAGGTCTGTGAGAGCCAGAGATCTTCCTTGTTTGAAGTGACCGAATACTTATTTTCCACCATAATTTACAAATAAATTCTTTAAAAATCCTACAATGTGAATTCCTGGATTTTTTTTTCACATTCTGTCTCTCATCTGTCATTATTTTAAGTGGGAGAACTTGCACAATTGGTGACTAAATACTTTTTTGCCCCACTGTAAGTGCCTACTCCGTAAAGCTGTGCACGCAGGGCTACTGCAGTGTTTAGTGTGTGTGCGTGCCTTGCCGTGCGTATCAGATAGCCCTTGTGTGGACAGCTTATACTAGAGCCTTAACCTGCCACTGGCCTGTAGTAGTGACGGTCTGTCTTCTAGGTGTAACATGTAAAGGCTCGGCGGTTGACTGCGAAAGCTAGAATGCACAGAAGATGGTTCGTCACGGAGCCTGGGTTGTGAGTGATTACACCAGAGCCATGGATTTCAGTTTTAGTGTCTGTATTCTTCAAGCACATGACGGAACAACATGAGTACAGGAACACAAAATAGTTTGGACAGTTTCGAGGGCGGAGCAACGCGCCGCCAACGAATGGGAGGGGGAAAAAAACCCCGTCCCGATATGTCCCACGGCCGGAATAGAGTTCGAGTTGAGCGGTAATCCAGTTAGGGCAGAGTTCAAACGTATCAGATGGATGTGTGTTTTGCTTATCCTACCACGTATAGGTCCGAGGGTTCGTAAATCGCCATCTCGTTAGGAGTCCTCGAGTTGGGACCATCGAGAGTTCAAGAGTTCATGGGGTAGGGTTGGGCTTAGTTGGTCCCATACAAAAAACCTGACCTACAAGGCCAAAAACACATGTTAAGTAACCTGGTTACTAAAGTAACCAACAAAATAAAGTAAATCAATATCAATCAATAAATAAATCAATATGCATAAACATACATGCTGAATGCAAATGCATATTACACTCATCATGTGCAATGATGTGTTCAGAATCAAAACAACTCAAATCACATTGAGAAAAATAAACAAACACGAATGCAGAGTTTGGTATTCGAAATGGTATTGCGCAATATTCAGGAAGGGATCTACGTAGCTACGTTAAAATCAATGGGCTTCAATGGCCACCAAACATGTAACCATTTCAGCGGTAGTCACGAAAGTTTGTTCTATCGCTTTCACGATAGAACAAACAAACAATTTACCTTTGAGTTTAGAATGTTTAGCGCGGAGTCTCCAGGCGCGGCCCGACGTCTAAACACAGCGGAACCAGACAGGGGCTCTGGTTGAGGAACGGTAGCAACTATAGTCAAAGTAACGCTTCCGTGAGCAATCACACGGCAAAACGAGACATGATATAGGTTGAGAAGCGGATTGCAAAAGACTTACCTAGGATTCAGAACTTGAATCGCTAAGCTTGGAGCGTGTCGTTCATTTGTTTAAGGACGCCGAAAGATCATGCCACAGCCACAGTGGAGACGGAGAGGAAGTGAACCCGCGTGACCCGTAACTTGTAGGAAGTTGGAAGTTTGGGGTGGCGCAGGAAGTGGACCCGCAAAAATAAAAGGCTCTACTAAATGCGGGTTACATAGGCTTCCCTTTCGGAGCGGCGCCATCGGAGCTACAAAGGAGCTGTGGGGAGCGGGAACAGTGGAGGGGGAGAGTTCACCATCCCCCTCCTCTCAGCTAAATGGCCTTCTTGCGTGTTTTTGGCGTTAAGTGTTTTTGGCACTTTTTTGTGAAGTTGAACAACTGTCCTGACGGCCTGTGTCCTACTTCCAGCCCCCGTTACTCAGACGTGGACGGCGCACTCCACGTCAGCAGAGCGCTTCCCCTCGGATGGACCGGCGCACCTACCGACCAACAAATTCCCCTTTTTAGTCGCTTCTTAGACCATTTTAGCCTGGGCCTGGGACTATATTTTTAATCCTTTAATTTTTTGTAGCAAATAAACTTTGTAAACTTTTCCCTGCGTTGCGTATTGTTGTTTTAATAGAGTTACTCCTCTTGGGACCAATTGTTTTAAAGGTTTGGGGCACAAAGCCCTTTTTTTGGCCCTACAAGACAAGTTACATGGAAAAATATTCCAGGCGAATTTTTTATATCAGTATTGCAGTCAGACCACAGAGAGATAGGAGCCTCCAGCTCCAGGCTGAGTGAGCCGCATCCTCCAGCTGACTGTAGGCTCGTCTACTCCCCGCTACAACAGACCAATGGCCGCTGGCTGCCCTGCTTTTTGACCACAAACGTGGGGGCCGCCATTGCTCCGCCGTTGCTGCAGTACCTCCATATCGCCGCTAGGCCCCCATTGAAAAGCATTGGACTTTAGACACGTTAAAAACTACTTTAAAGCCTGGTTTCAATTGTTTCAACGCTAGACTAGGCTAGATATTCCTCCTGAGATAACGCTGGGTTAATAACAATATATGAAACCAGGCTGGTTTTCGTAATATGATTTTTTGAAATCTCGTATTTAACGAGGCTCGGACTGTTAGCATTGGAGCAGCGCGAGCTACACGTCACGCAAGGGCCGAGTCTACAGTGAAAATCCCGCCCGTATGTCCTTTTTAGGAACATGCTTCGTCAGAGCTGGGGAGGGGGAGCCTGTAAATCCGCCATGAATTGCCCCACGGCCGTGGTCATTCTGGTAAACGGGGAGGAGTGAGCATAAGACGTCCATTATTTTCTACAGTCTATGCAACAGACGCACCACTGAGGGCGATGAACCGCATGAGACATCGCGCTGACGCTGAGGTGAAAGTTATACCGCTTTATATTACGACAAGTGAATTTTTACTGCTTTTGCTTCGTAGCTAACGGCAGCGGCTAATGCATCAGTCTGCACAACAAAGTTCGCCGACACAGCGCGAAACTGTGCAGGAGACTGAGCACCAAACTACTCCAAGTTTTGTGACGACTGTAGATTTATATTTGATAATAACCGCGTGAAACATGAGAGCATCTATTAGCTAACCTATAAAGCTAACGGATAGCTACATTTACTGTGAGGCTAAATCCTATGGCTAAATTAACCGGGCAGGTGCCCGTGGCTCTGTGCGCGCTCTGCGCTTGTTTGATGTGCGGTTGCGGTCATTGGGAGAGGGCTGACCTCTCCAGGTGGACCGTGTGGTCAGTGAGGAGAGGGCTGACCTCTCCAGGTGGACCGTGTGGTCAGTGAGGAGAGGGCTGACCTCTCCAGGTGAACCGTGTGGTCATTGACGAGAGGGCTGACCTCTCCAGGTGAACCGTGTGGTCAGTGAGGAGAGGGCTGACCTCTCCAGGTGGACCGTGTGGTCAGTGAGGAGAGGGCTGACCTCTCTCTGGTGGACCGTGTGGTCATTGACGAGAGGGCTGACCTCTCCAGGTGGACCGTGTGGTCAGTGAGGAGAGGGCTGACCTCTCTCTGGTGGACCGTGTGGTCATTGACGAGAGGGCTGACCTCTCCAGGTGGACCGTGTGGTCAGTGAGGAGAGGGCTGACCTCTCCAGGTGGACCGTGTGGTCATTGACGAGAGGGCTGGCCTCTCTCTGGTGGACCGTGTGGTCATTGACGAGAGGGCTGACCTCTCCAGGTGGACCGTGTGGTCATTGGGTGCTCACAGATATGAGCGGTTCTGACGTGTTTTCTGCTGATCAGAGATGTTAACGTTGGCAGTTTTACTGAACGTGTCTAAAGAGACTTGCAACTATTCAATATTGCCAAACCATTTGTAAGCTTTTAGTCGCCCACTGAAGCCAGAAAAAAACAGATACCATTTTATTTAGTGTGGTATAGGGTGACATATTCTGCAGTGTATGATATATTTCTATAAATAGTCAATAAAAGTTTAAAATCTATATTTAAAAATCCAAAATGTAACAATATTTTGTCCTTTTTAAATATAATTCAAATAGAAAACAGTATCTTCTGATGTACAGAACCTGATTTGGAATTTCACATTATGTACAAATCCTTTACTCTGTTCACTCTGTGATGAAACGACCATTAGTAGAACTACAGTTCTAAAACTAAATGAAAGTTTAGTGTTGAATCTATAGTTGTCCATCATGTGCACTACAAACAAGTGGATTGTTTGAGTTCATTATATCATTATATCATCATAGAATCGATGTATTCTGTTAAAAAATGCCCAAAAACCGCGTGTTCCGCCGCGGCCCCGTGAACTCAGTCCCGTCGCCAGACGTCAGTCTTAAGGGGGGCATATGAAATCCACGGGGGGGGGGAATACCATATTTTTCGAATACCATATTTTTCATATGGTATTCGCGTAGCCCTGGCGCACACTGATCATTACATTAAAAATAATCAACAGCAAATATGACCAGACCAACTACAGCTGTCGTCCCCTCTCTCGGTGTCAAGGGAGGAAATAGTTACTTTGCCCAATTTGTAGTGGTTATACAGTAATTCTGCAGGCCTTCTCGTGGTTATACGGCGTATACCTGCGTATCACGTAGACTACACCACGTGTATGTCTGGGGGGGGCACAAGCATCTTGGGGGACGGGCACAGCCTTTTTCACTATATGTGTTTGCATGTCTGCTGATGCACTTTCACGAGTCATAACAAGCAGTGATAAAGACAATGCTAATGAAAACTACTGTGAAGATAAGGCTGTGTGCTTTAGAGGCCACAGATGCCTTGAGTGAGGACATACTTCGCCAACTGAAAGCGGCAACTGCAGCAGACAGTGTGCTACAAGCACTGCGTGAAAGACACATGAAGTGTTGGCCCACCAGAAGGAAGAGTTTGGATACAACACTCCACAGCTATGGGCCAATGTGACACAATATCAACATTCAGAAGGACATTGTTATGGTCGGAGACAAAATCGTGATACCGCAGAACTTCAGGAAGGTTATCTTGGAAAGGTTGCAGCTAGCTCATCAGGGAGTACAGCGCACAAAAGCCAAAGCTCGCAAAGAACTGTACTGGCCCGGAATGGCACATGATATAGAGACTATGATCGAGAAATGTGCACAGTGCCAACAAATGCAACCAAGGAACCAAGCGGAGCCACTTGTCCCGCACCCAATTCCAGAGCTTCCACCTCAGAGTGTTTTTTGGCTTCATTCGCGCAGTTCTCATTGATCCTCCTGAATCCTGCTCTCTGAGCAGCTGCTCTGCCCTCTGCTGGAAAACCACTGAGTTGGAACAGGAAGAGCACAACTTCTGTAATGTAATGCCTTACAGCCTGATTTTAGTTTCCAGGTCAGGGCTGAAAACAAAGGCAAAACAAACACACCCCCTGAGCGTCTGAACAGATGTCATGTTTGCACTGAAGGATGTGAAGATGGAGCTCTTTCTAAACTATTCTGGACAGTTTTACAATGCGGGAGCTGCTGGTGTCTGGTAGCTCAAATGAAAGCAACGGAGGAGACTATATGGTGCTCACAAATGATTCTGAAGTCTTCATCATAGAGGAGGCTATATGGTTTGCCCATCGAGGAAAGACAAATTTGAAAATAAAAGCCATCATTCTGCAGGACAGAATCTCATCCTTTGAAATTTTAGAAGAGGACATTCGTCCTGAACCCTCAGATGATGGGCTGTTCCCAGAATGGGAATAGCAACTTGTTTTTTTAAATTTCATATTGGTGTGTATGTGGGACCTGGCCCATTAGTGTGTATGGGGGAATCCAGCTAATGGTGAGACTCCAGGCCTTTCAGCCATTTGCCCGAGAACACAGCGATTGGCAGATTGGCCAATGGTGCCCTGTGCTCTTCACGGACGAGAGCAGGTTCACCCTGAGCACATGTCCCACAGTTGATTTTTTTCACACCGAGCTGCTTGCCTATTGTAGATTCACTTCCCAGTCTGGTGCAGGTCTACAGTTCTTTTCCTGGTGTCCTTCCACAGCTCTTTGGTCTTGGCCATAGTGGAGTTTGGAGTCTGACTGTTTGAGGCTGTGGACAGGTGTCTTTTATACAGATAACCAGTTCAAACAGGTGCCATTAATACAGGTAACGAGTGGAGGACAGAAGAGCTTCTTAAAGAAGAAGTTACAGGTCTGTGAGAGCCAGAGATCTTCCTTGTTTGAAGTGACCGAATACTTATTTTCCACCATAATTTACAAATAAGTTCTTTAAAAATCCTACAATGTGAATTCCTGGATTTTTTTTCTCATTCTGTCTCTCACAGTTGAAGTGAACCTATGATGAAAATTAAAGACCTCTGTCATTATTTGAAGTGGGAGAACTTGCACAATTGGTGACTGACTAAATACTTTTTTGCCCCGCTGTAAAAGTGTGTGTATGTAAAACAGTGTTTACAGAAATAAAAATATATTTGTGCCAAGAATGTGTTGTTGTTGTTGTAGCTTGATGTCTTATGTTGGTCAAGTCTTACTGTGGGATACTGATATACATGAATATATCATCAATAAGAGGCTCAGACAGGTAGCTCGAGTCCAGTGGTAGTTTTTTAAACTGTATAAACTGCATAAAGTGGTAAAATGCATGAATGGGTTAATTTACATAAATTGTGTAAATTGCATAAACTCTTTAAAATTCATAAATCCTAAATGGCATGAACTCTTAAGATAAGATAAGATAAGATGATACTTTATTGATCTCACAGATGGAGAAATTGCATTCGATGAGGAGCATCCGGCAGCAGCACCCATTCAGTGGCACCACTCTTTTCCACTCTTTTTTTTTTCTTTGGTGAAAGATGGCTGTGTCGCGGCCGCCATCTTCACTGTTTTGGTCACAGGAGGAGCACTGGCTGATGGGAAATCCGTAGACGATGACCACGGCGGTGGAGCTCTTGCTTGGCCACGATGTTCTTGGCCACACAGGTGTAGTTGGCCGTGTGGGACAGACGCGCCTGCTTGATGATCAGGTTGTGTCCACGGTGATGTAGAAGTTCCTGTCCTCGGCCGGGTCCATGATCTCGTTGTCCTTCAGCCACTCCACACAAGTTGCGTAAACGCTTTAAAATGCATAAACTGGTTAAATCCCATAAAGTGGTTACGTTGCATAAATTATTAATATTGCATAAACTTTTTAAATTCCATAAACTGGTCAAACTGTTGAAATGGCCTCAGTGCTTGAATGGCAGTAGCTGCACAAATGGCTGAAAGTCCTGGAGTCTCCCCATTGGCTGGATTCCCCCATACACACTAATGGGCCAGGTCCACATACACACCAATGCAAAAATTTCAAACTCCCGTATAAAAAGTGCAGAAAAGCATGGATTTGCGTCAGCCCCATTATAAGTCAATGGGAAAAATCTACAACATTTTGGCCGATTGTGGAAAAAACGTAAGTTGCAGAAGTCCCAAAAGTAATAGCACCTTCTCCTCAACATGCGGAACGTTTTGATGCATAACTTACATAAATTGCACAAAGCATGAAAGTGCTGAAAGCTGGAGAAAATCGGGAAAAAGATGGAAGAGGAATAATAATAAAGAACATGAAAACCAATAATTGACTGCAGAAGAATTCTACATGTCTGACATGTTAGAACCAAATGAACCCTGTGTTGGGCCAGTTTATTTGTTTTGGAATGAAGTATGTTTTGTTTTTTTCTTTGTGACTTCTGACCCTCCCTCCTAATCAGGCAGCCTTATCAGCTCACCTGTGGGCAGTTTGTGTGTAGTTGGGGAGGAGAGTGCTTTGTGGGCTATATTTGAGTTACAACCTCCTCTACAAAAATGAACAAAGACTTGAACAAAGGGTTTCCCTGAGGCTGCGCTTCATTTTCATGCAGCTAAAATGTTGGTTTATGAGGATGTGACACAGGCCTCAAATCTGACCATTTTCAAATGTGACATATGAATACGACACTGAAAGCATTTTATCTGCACTCATGCCTTCTGGTAATTTCATGTGCTCCAACAAGCTTGCCTTGCCGGGATTGAACGTAATGTAATTCAGGGGTAGGCAATTATGTTTGGTAGGGGGCCAACCCTCCCCAATTGAAGCCCGAAGTAAAGCACTACTTTCAATAAATGCCAAAGATGTTACACCATAAATGACCTAGTTAGGCGTTCTGTGCCACTATATTGTCAAAGAATTGGCAGTATTTTGCAAATGTTGGAGTACTTTAACAGACATTTAATGTCTTTTTTGTGTAAAATTATTGATCAAAATCATCATTGCAATTACGCAGTCACCTCCTCTTGTGACGCCCCCTGCAGGTGGCGGAGGCCAATGGCACATATAGCACCGCCACTCGGAAAATAATTCGCCAAGAGCCTGCGCCGCCCCGTGCGCCGCCACAAGATCTGGCCCATAGTGTTATGTTTTGGCCATGGATGCATGTTTTTGTCTCCCTCTTGTGGCTCGTTTGTTTTTGTTTTTAGGCTTGGTCCTGGTGGGGCGTGGACTCCGAGCAGACACACCTGACTCCATTTGCTCATCAATGCAATACAAAGACCTCAGACTCGCCTCCACTCATCGGGGGATAGTTCCGTCTATGTTGCGGTACTTCAGCTCAGTGACAGCTTGAATTCCTATGACCGTTTTCAGGTTCTATTTTTGATTCCGTTTTTTGATCTCTTTTAGTACTCGAGCCTGCTCTTAATACATTTACTTTGAACCACGCTTTGGGTTGTTGTGTCTGTTTATGGGTCCAATTTAGCAAACCCTAACACATAGCCTATTTTACAAATCAATATGAAGACTCACCAACTATTTCCAGTGCACGTTGAGGATGTTTATGCAGAACAAGATACCCTCATAACCGTCAAATGTCACCTGTAAATTGAATAGATAAATATTCATTGCATATACTTCATGCACAGTTAAGCCAATGTGAACCAACACAAACCTTAACCTTGTCACTCCTTCACTGATCACAACCGTAGTGGATTATTGCAACTCCCTTTACTTTTGACAATATTCCAACCTTCGTTCCCACATATCCTCCTCCCACCATCTCTTATAACACATTCTGAGCCGAGATGGAGAAATTGCCATTTTTACTTTTTATTCTAGTGTATTTGAATCATAGAAGAAACCCTTATGGGGTAACCTGTTACAAACCGACTTGGTGTTACTAGTTTTTGAAGTCTTCGATGTTATTATGACATAGCAACAGAATGGCCGTTTGCATTTCATCAAGGCAACAGCTACAAATTAAAATTAAAATGTCATTTATGTTGCCACTTAGATTGCAATGTGGAAGGTTCAATTTCTGTTTAGATTTCAAATGTGCATAACCTGCGTACATACAACTGAAATCTTTTGCCTATATAAACTTTTTACTCACCTTCCTCAAAGATGTGACCTCTTCTCGGGTCCCAAACAACATCACATGGCCAGTGAAATGGTCCATAATGTAGTTTTTTTTTTTTTCCAGATTCTGCTTTGCTAATATGCAGCAAAGCCTCAATTATCTATAAGACAAAACAATAGTTACCACACAAAGGGCAATTAGGTTCTGCTAGCTATCAAGAGGACAACAAAGTATCAACAGGCTTCTTAAGATGTGGTTGGACATCATCTGGATCAGGGGTCGGCAACCCGCGGCTCCGGAGCCGCATGCGGCTCTTTCATCCTTATACTGCGGCTCTGAGTGGCTTGGGAAAATAAATTACAAAAAAAAAAACTAAATATTTAATTGAAGTGTGTTTTATTTGTGTTACTTCTTTAATATTTTAGTTCTAAATTGGAAGATTATTGTGTTCTTGACATGTTAGAATAAATATATTTTATTGTTTTTCGTCGCTCAAAATAAACTCGTGAAAGCCGGTATACCCGCCAAAACGCCGGCTTTTCCTCCTCCTGCGGTCGTTCCTCCTGATGTTTGGGAGCCAGTCCCTGCCACCCCTTTTGGACCCCGCTGGAGAACCCCACTGTTATATATTTGTCCCGATTTTCCCCGCGTTTGTGGGGAAAAAAGGGACAGTAAGAAGCGCCTTTCCCGCGGTCCCTGAATGCATCTCCCACGCTGCCTCCACCAAAACAACAGCGCGTGGTTCCAGCAGCTACACCATGGATACGTTAAGGCTTATTTACAACCTTAGACACGTAAAACAAGTGGGCGCGGGGCAGGTGAAGACAGGCCTGTTTTTGTGGATTATAAAGTTTTTTCAACTGGAGCTGAGACTGACCAGACGAGTGAGAATCATTGGATAAAGAGGTTTAAGAGCAGCAAGTTCTACGGATCCTCAGGAGATCGAGTGCACAGTGAGTGTAGTGTTTTTATGCTTTTCTGTGAAGTAAAGTCAGCCCAAATTGTGCGGCTATTGCACGGACTTATCTGACATGAAGCGCGTGCGTTTGTTGATGCGTTGCCCGTGTTACACAATGACAGGAGTGGGGTTGAACTGGTGTGACTGTCCCACAGACTGAAAAACTATTGCTATTCTCCAGTATATTGACAGGCCTGAGCTGGTGTATTTGCTTTTTGTTTAACCCGATTTGGCGAGAGCCCAACGAGTAAGGGGCGCACGGCGGAGCGAGACGTCCCAGCCCGGTGTGCGCGGCAGGCCATCTTGTCCACATTCGCCCAATTCTTGACAGATTTTTGACAGAACGCGACAATTCCCAATAACTCGCAACAGCACGCAGCAGCGCGGGACGCATATTCGTGACCGTGCGTAATAATTCGTGCCATTAATCGTAACACGCAGTAACAGGTCGCAACAGTTCGCGGCGGCGCGTGAAACGTCTACCCCGTATCACCCACATTCGTGATCCTCGGCCACGAATGTGGATTCGTGGCATTCGTGACTTGTCGTCGTTATCTGTAAACCCAGCATTAGATGTCAAAAAGTATTTGCGGCTCCCACTGTTTTCTTTTCCGTGGAAACCGGATCAAATGGCTCTTTCGGTGTTAAAGGTTGCCGACCCCTGATCTGGATCATTTAAAATATTTTAAACATTTAAAATATTGGATGTATTTTATAGCCATTATCATGGCTAAAATATGGCTTAAATAGCCATGATTATTATATCTATAATCATGGCTATTTTACCACAGCAGTAGGTTGGATTGATGTTCTAGTCATGATGCTAATAACATGGAGTTGATGAGCAAAGGTGACTTAAAGGGGGGCAGAAAATATTTTTGACTACAGTGTGTTTACATGTTTAACCAGAACAAACATCATATTCATCAAAGTACATTATGATGCAATATATTGACCTATAGTTTAGATAACATATGAACACTAGTATAGTTCATGGCAGATGTTAATAGGCCCACCATCTACTAACATCAGCATAATGACTATTCTACAATACGATACTACTGTTTAGTAGTAACACTATAGCGTCAACCATTTAATTACTTGTCAACAAAAGGCTTGTTAAATTGTTGTCATGCCAGATATACACCACCAACAACACTGGCAAAAGTACGGAATGTAGGAGAGTGAAGTGACTATGGAAATTATAATGTACTTTCATCAGCTCGCCATACACCCATGTGTGCGGCCATAGAGACAGGAGCTCTCTGTGATGAATGGCAATAGTCACCTTGCGGCTCTCCGTCTTTACCATTGCCACAATCACCTCAGTTGGGAGCTTGCTCCACAAACGTTCAAGCTGCTGGAAATGAACAAAAGAACCCTATTAATATGCATGGGTATATGTTGCACAGAATAATCACTAATGCATGAGTTAATGTAACATATGAGAGAGTGGTAGGTGGCCAGTGGTACAGATTTGCAGCCTCACTTTCATCAGTCTTCTAGCTATAATAATTAGAGATAGCTTAATACCTATTCAATCCCATTAATTGAAAAGGTTCCCCAGTCCTGTGTGAACCTTAATGGCCGCTCTGTCTCCTCCTACTCAGCCTGTTCCTTAAAAGGGCAAATTATTATTATTATTATTATTATTATTATTATCATTATTATTATTATTATACTGAGCCTTGTCATCCCCCACTTGTACCTCTTGGTCTTTGGGAGTCTGTTTTGGTGCCATTGCCAGAGGTGCTGCTGTGTCTTCCTCATTGGCCGCCTCATCGTTCTTGTGGGATGGCAAATATCAGACATTAGAAGCACAAACGCTTTTACCAAGACTAGTCATTCACCACTTGTATCGTATTTTCTTTCAATGTCCCAAATAGCACCGTTGGAGCTGTTGGCTGCGTATCCTGCTTTTGGGACAGTTTAGATATGACCCGGGGATATATGAACATTGTGAAAATAGGCACACCTTCATAAAAAGGAACGCCTTCTTCAGGGCAGTCACATATTGCCCTCTCGAACCTCCACTTCTCCACAAGGACTTTGTGGGTCTGCAGATGTTTCAGGTCCCACAGGCTCTTCTCCATTCTCCATTTTACCTCCACACCGTCTTCAGCCACATCAGGCGGTTGCGATATGTTAAGCAACATCACCTCAATTCTTTCAAAATGATGCCTTACATTTTGGCCGATGCGTGGACTGGCCCAAACCACGGTGGCACTGTTGACCATCTCCAGTTCTTTCACGGTTTGCGCCTTGGTGAACAGGCCGACCACGTGCATGGCCAACCTGTAGTTCCCTGGAGCCCTGTGGGGAAAGTAAAGTATGTATGTAAATGTTTGATTTATTCAACAGTCACAGGCAGCACATGACAATGCACTACATGTAAAAAAAAAAAAAAAAGATTCTCCAAACACCATGGCCTGTAGTGTGTTCCAAAGTGATGCTGATCACACATTTCACCTGTAACAGAGCTGCCTCAAGCAGTAAACGTTTAATTAATGTCAAGGATTCCTTTGATTCCACACAATGACAAAGTGAAGTGGGATTGTAGGGGATTCTAAATTGCAGTGTTAATTTCGTCGACTAAAATATTTAGTCTTAGTTTTAGTCAGTGATATTTTTGACGACTGAAATTGGACCAAAACTAAATTAAAAGTTTCTCATGAGACTAAAACTATGACTAAAATGTCCAGATATTTTAGTCGACTAAAATGACGTCTGAAAGAGCCTCAGATCATTTAAATTCTCTGTCAAATGAACAGGTTTGTGCTTTATTCATGTGAAGCAGCCCCATGAAGTCGAGGACTTTGATTTAATATGATAATAATGAATGTTATAAATGCAAAGTCGACTAAATTAGTCTTAAATTTAGTCGACTAAAATTGCATTTCAATTTAGTTTAAAACTAGACTAAAATTGAAAAGCTTTTTTTGACTAAATCTCGACTAAACTTAAATGACATTTTAGTCAAAAGACTAAGACTAAAACTAAAATAAAATATGTTATCAAAATGAACACTGCTAAATTGGAGGTGTGGTGGACATGTGGCTTTGTAATGTACCAATTACAAAACACTTTGTCTGGAGATTGTGTAATATGAAATCCAATTAGGATATTTTGTCACTTGGGGAAAGTCAAAATGACAAAACATGCAAACATGTGTGCCCTCTGTAAGGTCAGAGGTATTAGAGTGATAGAGTGATGGACAATACTTACTATCGCTTGCACATCTGCTTCGCATTTTTCATTCTGTGGCTGAGGCAGCGATGGAGGACAGTGAGCCTCCAATCCTGGGGTTTGGCCTTCCCCGTTGCTATTCTAAAGGAGGCCTCCAAGGTGTCCTGCAGTCCTTTATGCATGAAGGCAAAGCAGATTGCCTTCATTAGCACAATGGACCCGTCACACATCATCATCACAGGACTCTTTGTGCCAGAACCGTGCCACTTTTTAACATCAGTTCCAAACGCTTGGAGAAAACAGTGGACAGAGGCAACTGTCTGTTCAGTGGTGATGAATGTAGCCACTGCTAGTGGTGCTGAGCCCTTTTGTGGGTGCCTAACTACCAATTCATAAATATAATATGGAGGACTTTTTTGTGTTTTCTAAGTAGGCTCCCAGTGGCATCCAAATATACCATGTCTTCCTGACATCTCTGTGGGTATATTTGGATGCCACTGGGAGAACACAGCGTTATGCCCTTGGGCTGCAGCACCACCTTTCGGAGGGTACCCGTACCTGTTTGCTTGTTTTGAACGCAAACCAATTTTTGGAGGCTCAACATCTCATGCTTGTGGAGCCGCTGGTTCTTTCTGTGCTCATAGCAGATATTTCTGAGGACAGCCACAGGGGGAGCCTCATCTCTGCAGCCGGTGTTAGTATCAACATTCTTCAACAGCTCCAAATGCAGAGCCCTGGCTCCTGGCCCCTGTTGCAGTTTGGCTCCAATATCTGCCCTCTCCTGAGCGCGTACTGGCCGGCTTTTGAGTTCATGGGGCCTGTGGCTGCAGTGTCCTCCCATGAGCCTTACCACCGCCTTACCACAGCCTAACCCTAACTGCTTCAAGGTTTGCCTGTGATGCCACTGTAACAGTGGCTTTCACAAGGCAGTCCTCAAAGCGGCAGTAAGCCAGGCACCAAAATACCAGACTGTTCTGATGTGGCGGTACCTTTTGAAGGCAAAACTGCAGCCTGAGTAGACACTCCTTATGCCTTTAGCCATTATACTTGTCCAACAAAGTCCTTTGAAACCTTGTGGATTTCGGTTGCCTATGAGAAGAGACCAGTCTTTGGGGTCGATGGAGAATTGAAGGGGGGACTGCGGCAGTGGGAATTTTTCCTCTCCCATTATTGAGTCTCCACTCTGGTAAATAAATATCACATACAGTAAATGAATAGTCTTCTACATTTTGTAATTCTATTAAAGTTTAAAGTTTGGGGATGATTTAAGTATTTTTTGTTTATGTATAAAGAATTTTCCAAGACAGAGAACTAAATGATAACACTGTTCTGTCTTTAATTATTGAGATTCCCCTTTAGTTATTTTTGATTGTTTGCATACGCTCAGTGCCATCTAGTGGACTAGCCTGGCTAGTGCAATTATTAGGGTTTTATTTTGAAAGGAACGTTAAGCGGAAGTTGCTTGTTTAACAGAGCAGACAGACCACGGAGGCAAACGGGTCCGAAGTTGAGACCGCCATGTCTTGTTTTTACTTTAGTTTGTGTTTGCATCGCCGGTACGTTTGTTCTAAAATGTATTCATGTCCATGCATTATCTGTGATGTATTTAGTTGCTAAGGCCGATACGTACTACCGTAACATTGACTTTAGTAGCGTGCTAGTGCCGCGAAAATGGCGTCTCGGGCGCTTACCTGAGTACATACATTTTGTGTATGTACTCAGTGCAGTACTTACATTTTATGCATGCATGCATTGAGTAATTCTATTGTTTCTTCTGCCTTTTTTCTATAGTTTTACCATTTTGAAGCACCAATAAACCTGCTGAGATACACAAAGTCTGCAGAGTCATTGGGGCAAGAAAGGGTTAACACCAGAACAACACAAACACAGTTCATTGTTCTTGTTCTGAAGAAGAGTTCCGAAAGTTCTGTTGTCTCTTGAGATGGGGATCGGGATTTCAATTTGCTGTTGTATCCAGTCCTGCATGTTCTTCCAAAATATTTGAGTCTTGGTAAATTCAAGAAAAATATGATCCGTTGTCTCCACATTGTTCTCACAGAAAGTACATGTATTATCATCAATATTATAACACTTTTTTAGCAATTCTTTCGAGGGATAAACAGCATTCATCATTTTAAAGTGTGTCTCTTTGGCTTTTGGTTGAATAGGAAGTTTTAGTTTGTTAATGGATTTTTTATCAAATTTATAAATGATGTTGTTTTGTTGATTTTCCCAGGGAATAAAGTCTCTGTAAGGCATTGTCTAATGAATTGATTAGAGCATTTCTTATCCGTGAGCGATACTCCATGGATGGATATGGTGCCCAGCTGTGGATTTATAGGTTGGTTTTCCATTATGTTTCGGGTTTGAAATATAAATTCTTTTGGCAGCGCCTTCAACAGTTTTGTAAATTCAGATTTAGGAGGATTGAAGTTGTATTTGATACAGAAGTCTTCATAATTTAGTAATTCACCATTTGTTTTCATCAAGTGTATAACAGACCATATATTCCTATTCAACCATTCTTCATAAAACAGTGACTTATTTCTATGTAGTATGTACATATTATTCCACATTATCGTCGAGTTTACAATATGCTCTCGAACCATTATTTAACAGAAAGAACTGTTGCTGACAGGCAGCTTTTGTGAAAACAAAACTTGGCTGTAAATACAAAAGTAAAGCGACGCTAGCCCACAGTTAGCTTTGTCCGTTAGCATGCTAGCTTCTCCTTCGTGATTCTATTAGCAGCAGCTGCTCCGCCCTCTCCTGGTGAACGACTGAGTGTTCAGTTGTGTCGTCACAGCGGAACGGAAGTGCTCGACATCTGTAATGCAATGTCTTAATTCTATGCTTACGGACGGATTTTTATTTGTAACACAGCGTTTTCATTATTTCTGTCGTAAGAGAGAAACAAAGAGAAAAAAATAAATACAAAATAATAATTAAAAAAATAAAAAAGGATGTGCCCGAGGTACTTCCAGGTCAGCTGAGGCCAAAACAAACACATCCCCTGAGCGTCTGAACAGATCAGTCATGTTTGCGCTGCAGCTGTGAAGATGGAGCTCGTTATAACTGGACACACCTGTTCTTTATTCTTACATAACGATAATGTCACGGAGAAAAAGAAGCGCGTTTGGCTACGGAGTTTATTCAACCTTTTTCAGGAAGAGGCCAATCAAAGTTGTTTTTTTCTCCGGGATTCAGCGACTTTCACCAAAATATTGTTTTTCTGTGACTGACTGTCTGTTTGGTGAACCTTCGCCTGAATCAAAGTGGATTAACTTTTATAACCAACGCGAGTCCCATAATGTAAACAGCGATGGAGCAGAGGGTGAGTCAGTCCAAGCACGTGTTAGCTTGTTAGCATATTAGCATGTGTGTTAGCATATTAGCATGTGTGTTAGCCATTTATGAAGCTGTGTTGCAGATGTCAACTCCGTATAACTGCATCGTGAAGCAATTTCACTGATTGTTTATTTATATTACGGTAAAGTATGTGCGGAGAGAGGGGGCGGAGTTAACTGAATCAAAGTGTTGTGTCTTCCGGGTTCGAAAAATACCTTATATTTATCACAAAAATGAGTGCTCCATAGTGGTAGAGGTACAATATATCATATAAATGCCTATACTTAACTTTGGAATGGCTAAAATAGCAGGATATAGCATGTTGCCGGTGTAGCGGTAAACCCCGGTAAAAATGTTGACCATAATAATTATCTTGTTTTTGAAAGAATATTTTACCGCGGTGGATTAACGCGCCTGCGGTTTAGGCAAAGTGAGCCTTATGAGCCACCGTCTCGTATGCTGAAGTCACCGCGCAGGCACCTCTGTAGCTACAACCAAAACAAAACAGCGACAGCGCGCAGGATCTCTCAGCCTCAGAGGCCGAGCCTGAAGTCTGGACATATTTTGGGTATTTTAAGAAAGCTGAGGGACAGTTGATAGAAGTTGATAGAGACAGTTTTCTTATTTGCGGAGCGTGCAGGAAAAAGTGTCTCCAAATGCAGCAATACTTCGAACCTCTTGACTCACCTGCGTGACCGTCTCCCACAGCTCTATAGTAAGTAAGCTAACGTTAGCGTGACCGTCTCCCACAGCTCTATAGTAAGTAAGCTAACGTTAGCGTGACCGTCTCCCACAGCTCTATAGCAAGTAAGCTAACGTTAGTGTGACCGTCTCCCACAGCTCTATAGCAAGTAAGTTAACGTTGGTGTTTCAGCTGAAATGCTGATGTGGGACTTTGGGTTATAAGATAAGATAAGATAAACCTTTATTGATCTCACAAAGGAGAAATTCACTTGTTGCGGGAGAATGTAACGAGTCGCCCCATAGTGCGGCTGCAGCGCCACCGCCAGCATAAGCCGTGTCACAGATACCAATGGCACATGCGTTACGGGGCTCCCGGTGGCAGATTGCAATAGATTCACTCTCGCTGCAGTTTTATGAATTTAATAATGATGGTATTTTCCCAAATCTGCAAATCGAAAGCTCACTGGAAGGACAACAACAATTTATCGGTTTATCTTCGTTTCTGGCGCTATAAACAGTACATGTAACACCCTCGAAACGATCAACAACACATCATTGTTTATCGTTCCTGTGAAAAGGCTTTGTCTGTATTTTTTTTATGTAACAAGCACTGTTAAACTTTTTTGAAACTATTTCAGTTTGTGTAGGACTGTTAATGCTTTCTGAACATATTAACACACATTTAAAAAAAATACCGCGATAATACCGAAAACCGTGATCATTTTGGTCACAATAACCGTGGCGTAAAATTTTCATTCGACTAAAATGATCACAATTTTGAGCCCTGTAAAGTACATGAGAGACAGCAAAAATCAGCTCATAACGATTCAGCATGGAGCAGCTGTGTCTCATTCAGGGCAGTGGACAAACATAGGGAAATGCACCAAAGTCTGTGCTAATCAACCTCTGTCATGTTTGGACCAAAAATGTACACGTGCCTTCGGTAATGACAAGTCAAGGGTGGAGTTTCATTGAAATAATAATTAAAAAATGAGACAATACCTTTGAGATTGCTCCTCAGGAGCACCTCTAGGGGGAAGACTCCCATGAGCAGCACTCTCACCATGGACGTTGGAGAGGGCGCGTGAACAGCTGTCCTCCACGCTGCTTTAGAGCAGAACACTTTGGACCCTTTAATTATTTCAATCTAAAAGAACAGAGATACATGAGCGCAAAACCGGGACAACAGATTGACTCATAGCATGCACAGAAACGTCCTCTTGTGACTTCAGTCAAGCTTTATATAAGAAATATACTGGAATTCTGTGGACACGGGATGTATAGGGTAAGGCAGGCAACCTTTAACACCGAAAGAGCCATTTGATCCGGGTTCCACGGAAAAGAAAACACTGGGAGCCGCAAATACTTTTTGACATCTAATGCTGGGTTTACACATAACGACGACAAGTCACGCCGAGGATCATGAATGTGGGTGATTCGGGGCAGAGGTTTCACGCACCGCCGCGAACTGTTGCGACCTGTTACTGCGTGTTACGATTAATGGGACGAATTATTACGCACAGTCACGAATATGCTCCCGCACTGTTAGGTGCTGCTGCGAGTTATTGGGAATTGTCGCATTCTGTCAAAAATCTGTCAATAATTGGGCGAATGTGGACAAGATCTCCTGCCGCGCACACCGGGTTGGAGGCGGAGCAGGGACGTCTCGCTCCGCCGTGCTCTCCCTGACCCGTTGGGCTCTCGCCAAATCGGGTTAAACAAAAAGCAAATACACCAGCTCATCGTCTGGCCTGCCCATATACTGAAGAATAGCAATAGTTTTTCAGTCTATGGGACAGTCACACCAGTTCAACCCCACTCCTGTCAATGTGTAACACGGGCAAACACATCAACAAACGCACGCGCTTCATGTCAGATAAGTCTGTGCAACAGCCGCACATTAAGGGCCGACTTTACTCCACAGAATAAACATAAAACACTACACTCACTGTGCACTCGATCTTCTGAGGATCCGTCGTAGAACTTGCTGCTCTTAAACCTCTTTATCCATGATTCTCACTCGTCTGGTCAGTCCTCAGCTCCAGCTGGAAAAACTTTATAATCCACAAAAACAGGCCTGTCTTCACCTGCTCCGCGCCCACCGCCGCTTGTTTTACATGTTTAAGGTTTTAAATAAGCCTTAACTTATCTGTGGTGTAGCTGCTGTAGCCACGCGCTGTTGTTTTGGTGCGAGGCAGCGTGGGAGCTGCATTCAGGGACAGCGGGAAAGGCGCACTTCTTACTGTCCCTTTTCCCCCACAAACGCGGGGAAAATCGGGACAAATATATAACAGTGGGGTTCTCCAGCGGGGGGGCAATAGGGGTGGCAGGAACTGGCTCCCAAACATCAGGAGGAACGACCGCAGGAGGAGGAAAAGCCGGCGTTTTGGCGAGTATACCGGCTTCCACGAGTATGACGTTTATTTTGAGCGAAGAAAAACAATAAAATCTATTTATTCTAGTAGGTCAAGATCACAATAATCTTCCAATTTAGAACAAAAATATTAAAGAACTAACACAAATAAAATATACTTCAATTAAATACTTAGTTTTTTTTTTTTGTAATTTATTTTCCCAAGCCACTCAGAGCCGCAGTATAAGGATGAAAGAGCCGCGGGTTGCCGACCCCTGGTATAGTTGAAATGGTAATATAAAGCTCAAAGTTGGATGAAGAAGAAAAAAAGCATAAAATGTTATTTGGAAAAAAACAATTGAGGTTGGAGTTGTGGCAAATGATGGTCAACACCTAAGGATTTGGTTGTCTCTAGTGTGAGACAAAAACAAGTCAGAGGTGAGTTTGCCTTTGCCAAATCCATGCCTCTCCTCCTCTTCAACGGTCTGGAATATTTTTTAACTGGAAATCTGGGTGTCGTTCAATGTTTACTGGGGTAACCTGCAAGTTTGAGGGGGAAGCTGAGCCATTGGCATTGAGCGGAAACATGATATACTGTCTGGCAGGAGGAAGTCTCTTATGTGAAATTGATCATTTCAACAAGCCGAAAAGACGAGAAGACGAAACCTACCTCATGTATGTCACATTTACAAAATGAGTTCAACGCTTATAAGTCAGCGAGGACAAACATTTATTTATTTGTTTACAGTCTTTATCGACAAGCTGATGGCACTGCTCTTTGAATATGTGGTGGAGGATCCTTGCCTTTTGCAAAACAGAAAAGGCAACGCAACTAATATGTGTTGTTACAGGTATCTACAGGAGAGCAGATGAGAAATGGTGTAGTTTTGCTGCAACCAAAATAACTATTGTAACAAATTTAGTCTTGGGCTAGCCCGGCCTTAGCCACCCATAAACTCCGGTCAATTATAATTTCCCTACATGTACGTCTGGGTTTAATCTAAGTGGCCACGTTACATGGGTTGAATGTCTACCTACCATTCAGCGAGCGGAGGAGGTGGGTGCGGCGCCTCATATGGACCAGTAGCCAACCACATATAGAACAATAGGGTGTGATCATCAAGTCCATTATGAACATGTCATTCAGATGTGTCAAGGTTTGATTGTGTGCAGAGTGTGCAGGTCAATGTGTGTCAACCTTCATTATGACAGTCATTTGTAAGTTTATCTTTGGACAGTCAATGAATGTTTTTTTTTTTTTTCATTTCTTTGTATGCAATCAAGGTCTACTTTGTTTCCTTTGCAAATGTTTTATTCATTTTACATAAAGGACTTTTTTTCTGTTATAAGTACTTGTTATCATCCATCCATCCATCCATTTTCTTCCACTTGTCCGTTGCCCAAATCACATTGCACCAGCCCCTTATGGCTCCTCCTGCAGATGGTGGGTCCACAGAAGGACGGCCTCATGATTTAACAGGCCTGTTGGTCACTCATGAGGGGCTTCTGAACCGCTAAAGTCAGATGCTCATTGGTCGCTGTTTAAACCTGCTGTCACTTTGCCTCTGCCCAGGGACTACAGATGAAAAATTAGCTTGTAGCTATCTCTGGTCTGTGCAACAAATGTGTTGTGCAATGTCAAATCAAATCAAATCAAATTCACTTTATTTATCCGTTAGGAACTTCATTTGCAGGAGAAGTGCCAGTACGGGCCCGATAAAAACAGTACATCCACAGACATTCAACAACATACAGCAATAATACATGCATAAAAAAATTAAATAAAAAAAAACAATATAATGGGCCTTTGATAGACCAATGTCCGCACAGTCATTTATTCAGCAGGCGGATGGAGGTCGGGAGGAAAGTGGAGGTCGCCGTCTTTGTCCCCAGAGGGAGGGAATGTCCCTGTCAAATAAATAAATAAATAAAATACAAAACAGCAGACAGGTATTTGAAGCTGCTGGTGTCTCTGGAGTCTCCCGAACATCAAGGTGTAGGACCCTCCAGAGGCTACAGTTGTGCATAAACCTTCTATCCGGGCCTCCCCTAAACGGTTAATTGAATGTTCATGAACAGAAACGGCTGCAGTGGCTCAGAAATACATGAGGACTCATTTTCCTGGAAACCCTGGATGGTCAGATGGATGGAGTAGTGGATGGTTGGTGAATGGCCACCATGTCCCAACAAGGCTGTGACGTCAGTAAAGAGGGGGCAGAGGCATGTTTTGGGCCAGAATCATGGGGAGAGAGCTGGTCGGCCCCATTAGGCTCCCTGAAGGTGTGAAAATGACCTCTCTCTGACTGACCACTTTCTTCTATGCTACAAAAAGAGACGTGTTTTCCTGAACAAGATCCTCTTCATCATGACAACGCACTATGTCATACTGTAAAGAAAACCTCTGCATCACTGGCTGCTATGGGCATAAAAGGAGAGAAACTCATGATGTGGACCCCCTCCTCCCCTGACGTCAACCCTATTGAGAACCTTTGGAGCCTCAGCAAAAAAAACATATGAGGGTGGGAGGCAGTTTTCATCCAAACGGCAGCTCTGGGAGGTTATTCTGACATCCTGCAAACAAATCCAAGCAGAAACTGTCCAAAAACTTACAAGTTTAATGGATTTAAGAATTTTGAAGCTGCTATCACACAAGGGCTCCTATGGTAAAATAAAACTTGACCTATTGAGATGTTTTTGATTGAAATAGCTTTTGATTTTGCTTGCGGCTATATCCAGGGGCACCAAGCCCCCGACAACAGAGCTCCTAGGATCATGCGGGTGCTGAAACCCCTCCACCACGTTAAGGTGGCGGTTCCAGGAGGGGTGATTAAGAACAAATATTTCAAACAAAAAACGCAAAACTATATACAATAAAATACAATAAAACTATACAACAAACTATACAAATTCCAGTGGCGGGAGGAACCCAGTATATTCCCCGTCTTCTGGGAATTCGTGCCTGATCCTGGTCACCACACAGGAGGGGATGACCACGCGAATGTGCCGCCCTAAATAACCCCAGCACCGCCGGACAAAGTTCCTGTATGCCAGGTGCCTGTAACAGTATAATGAGCCAACACATTGTCATACTCTTACTCAAAACTAACCTGTTGATCATGGTCTCTGGCGTGTCTCCAAACAGCTGCACATAGGTTGCATACACTGCTTGGAGAACATATGGATTTAGAGACACTGGCTCTGCGGATTACCTGACAGGCAAAATTAGAATAAATAAGTCAGGGCTAAGACTACAGTGTAGTATAGTCAAGATGTCTGAGCGTGTGTTAAATCAATGTTTCTTTTGCAGGTGCAGTGGCCACAGGTGCACCTATTGAGGCAGAGTCTACAATATTATAACTATATAATAACACAACATATAGTTTATCTTGGTCTGGATTCATTTATTAAAGACAAAAAGGTCAAGCAAAGGACCGCAACATAAGGGGTTACTTTATAATTGTATGGGAATGTGTTATCAAATCAAATCAAATCAAATTTATTTATATAGCACATTTAAAACAACTGCTGTTGACCAAAGTGCTTCACAAAAGGTCTACCGTACAGAGAAAAAAAAAAACATATCAATATAATAATAAGAAACAAAACAGCAAAGCACGAACAGCTTAGGTTTGGCCAGGTATGTGCTAGACAGTGTTAAAAGCTTTTGCATAAAAATGTGTTTTAAGCAACGATTTAAAATATTCAAGTATCTGTGCAGCTCTGATGTGGAGAGGCAGGTCATTCCACAGTTTTGGAGCTGCAACAGAGAAAGCCCTGTCCCCTTTGGTCACATATTTGGAGCGAGGGACCTCTAAAAGCAGCTGATCAGCAGATCTCAGAGCCCGAGCACCAGAAGCTCAGACACATACAGAGGAGCAGCGCCGTGGAGACATTTAAAGACAACAAGTAAAAGCTTAAACCTTATCCGACACCAGGCCAGCTCGGAGACATAGTCCCACCACCGTGTCCTGGGCCTTCCACGAGGCCTTGTCCCACTAGGACATGCCTGGAACACCTCCCGCGGGAGGCGACCAGGAGGCATCCGAAACAGATGCCCGAGCCACCTCAGCTGGCTCCTTTCGACGTGAAGGAGCAGCGACTCTACTCCGAGCTCCTCCCGGGTAACTGAGCTCCTCACCCGATCTCGGAGGGTGCGCCCAGCCACCCTGCGAAGGAAACTCATTTCGGCCGCTTGTATTCGCGATCTTGTCCTTTCGGTCATTACCCAAATCTCATGACCATAGGTGAGGGTGGGAACGTAGATCGATCGGTAAATCGAGAGCTTTGCCCTCCGACTCAGCTCCCTCTTCACCACGACAGACCGATACAGCGACCGCATCACTGCTGACGCCGCACCGATCCGTCTATCGATCTCACGCTCCATCCGTCCCTCACTCGTGAACAAGACCCCGAGATACTTGAACTCCTCCACTTGAGGCAAGGACTCCCCACCGACCTGAAGAGGGGAAACCACCTTTTTCCGGTGGAGAACCATGGCCTCGGATTTGGAGGTGCTGATCCTCATCCCGGCCGCTACACACTCGGCTGCAAACCGCCCCAGTGCGTGCTGAAGGTCCTGGTTCGTTGAAGCCATCAGAACAACATCGTCCGCAAACAGCAGAGATGAGACTCTGAGGCTCCCAAACCGGACACCCTCCGGCCCCTGGCTGCGCCTAGAAATTCTGTCCATAAAAGTAATGAACAGAACCGGTGACAAAGGGCAGCCCTGGCGGAGACCAACACGCACCGGGAACAGGTTTGACTTACTGCCGGCAATGCGAACCAAGCTCCTGCTGCGGTCATACAGGGAACGGACAGCCCTTAGCAGAGGGCCCCGGACCCCATACTCCCGGAGCACCTCCCACAGGGCACCACGAGGGACGCGGTCGAACGCTTTCTCCAGATCCACAAAACACATGTGGACTGGTTGGGCGAACTCCCACGAACCCTCAAGTACCCGATGAAGGGTATAGAGTTGGTCCAGTGTGCCACGACCAGGACGAAAACCGCATTGTTCCTCCTGGATCCGAGGTTCAACTCACTGTGAGATATTTTTTGAAATGCTTACTTAGCCTCTTCCACTCTTTCACACTACATTTCCGAAAATAGAATTCCTTTTCATAATTAAAAGCCTTGTACAAGGTTTAAAATACACATTTTGTTCACAGCTGTGCTGTTCTTTGAAAATACGCTTCTGCTGCTTCCTGATGCGTCATGTGCTCTGCGTGTAATATGCGATATCAGGACGCCGCGTTACGCAGACGGAGACATCCCCGAAACTCTATCCAATCAGCGAGCGCCATTACATCCCCTGAAAGCTGACATTCTACAGAATCCAATGATATCCCCCATGCTGTGACGGACAGAAGCCCTGGCGAATCACAGGCGAGCAAACACGGACACCCCGGGAGCCAGTGTGAGTCACAGTTCCAGTGGCTGTTTCCCAATGTCCAGGATCCTCGGCGTCTCGACCACTTCGGACGTCATCACAGCGCTGCCAAGTGGTTCCATTTCACCTGGACCACTCGCCCCCTCGCAGCTCCACTCCTACGTTTGGCTCATTTACGAAGGATGCACCTGTGGATCCTCCGCTAAAAAGCTCCCACAATGCACCGCAATCAAACCCACGAAACAAATTGCAACATGACAACGACAACACACGGAAAAGAGCACGGAACGGAGGACGGCCAAACCACAAAGTGCCAGTTCACATGTGAGTCTGGAACTGCTGGAACAATCATGTGTATGATTTCCATGTATATCACCACTCAATTTTGACATGTGTCAATAAGGTTCCAGTCTTCGTCCTTTGAGTAAAAAGTTTATCAATTGTTACTTAAGTTGCGGTGAACCAAATCTAAAAAATACTTTAGCCTCTGTTGTAGCACAGTTATAATGTATATGAGTATTAGGCGGTGAATATAACTTATATGAAGCCTTCCAAACTTTTAACATCGAAAGTTTTTATGTATGTAGCCCCTTCCTGTCAGTGATTGAAGTTAGTCGTGCACACGAGCACTTGGACATTAACTCATCACCACTCCTCGCATATCCATCACAACACCTTGAAAACAATACAACAACATTCGACCATCAGCTCTGTTAATCACAGTGCAACATATATACATGTACAACAGAATTTAATGTGACAAATCAGAGATCAGAGGTCTAGACATCCAAACTTCAAATCCAAAATTGTCCATATCAATACGGCACACTCATGAAACACATATTAGATAGATGTGCAAATATACAAATAAGCACATAAATTGGCATATACTCTGCAGTTAAGTAGGCTCTGTAGTACTCTGTACATATTTTACATTTACAACTATTGTCTCGCTGCAGGGAGCCACTCACAGACTGAGGCCTTCATAAAGCTGAGGAGCTCATCGAAGGCGTTCACAGGGTGCAGGGACAACAGTCATGGAATTGCAAGTCATGTTGACAGAAAATCTGCCTTTTATCCCTCACAATCAACTTCGTACCACATATCACAGAGCCATACTGGGGACGATGGGCCTGGGGGCCACTGTAACGCCCGACCAGGCCCAAAAAAATGGGACAATCTCAAAAGAAAGTACAAGGTTAGTCACCTATAGAACTGGCACAACTTTGACACAAGTGACACCACGAAATGGATTATTAGCCAATAAACACAAACCAATCAGCAGAACAAATATTACAAATGGTCGATAACAACTGTTATTTCTGCTTTCCAGGATTGCAAGTACCCCAGGTCAGGCCAGGGGACAGAGGATGGGGAGCCAACAGCGGCAACCTGGACCTATTACACCCTCATGGACGAGGCATTGGGTCAAAGCGCATCGGTTAAACCGGTGTCCCTCGTCGCCTCGCTCCATGGGGGCGCGTCAGG
This sequence comes from Gobius niger, assembly GCF_951799975.1. Taxonomy (NCBI): domain Eukaryota; kingdom Metazoa; phylum Chordata; class Actinopteri; order Gobiiformes; family Gobiidae; genus Gobius; species Gobius niger. Next base: position 2,501,078 of record NC_136873.1, on the reverse strand, counting down.
GACAAGTGCTGCTGTTGGCTCCAGCCAGGGCCCTGTGCCCCAAGAGGAGGAAGAAGAGGAGGAGGAGGAGGGTCCATCACTACCAAAGAAAGCAAACAACCAGGAGGACCGCTTTCATGAGCTGTTCCAGAAAGACATCCAGGACACAAAAAGAAAGGGATAAAAAAATGGATGAAAAATTGGACATGCTCTTGAAATTGTTGCAAAAAACCCTTCCTCATGTTCATTACCCCATTCAGTTTACCTTTACCTCTATTACTATTGTTTCTTTACTATTATTTGTTACTATCAGCATTTTTCATGTTCCACGATTTGTTTCCCATGATTTACTATTTGCTTTCATCTTTTTTGTTTTGTTTTCTCTCTTATTCATATCTCACACCTACTCAGCTCACACACCGCACATCCACGCCATGCAGAACCCAAGAACGAAGAATCAAATATGTGCCTACCCTTATGTGTCTTTCCTTTGTCTATGTGCTATTTGTAAGCTTTGTTTTATGTCAATAAAAAAAAAAGATAGAAATTGTTGCAAAAAGATTAATACCTCCAGGACTTTTTTTTTATTGGTTTCGCCCTTAAAAGGGTCATTTTGTGTTGAATAAAAACATTCACAAGAAAATTGACTCACTTGTACATGAAATGCAATGACTAACTCATTCCACATTAGTGCCATTGAGGTGTTATATAAATTACACATGCAGATCATAATGTCCTCCTTTTCATTGACTTGGCTGTTTTGGTTTATATATTTAAATGTCACTTTGGATTCGGCCCTCGGAATCCCAATGTGCCCCCCTCTGTTAGGCCTACACAGTTAAGGATGGCCTGTTTATTTGTTACTTTAGTCACTTTAAAAGGCTTTGTGGCAAACTTGGGGACATTAGCGATACTTTATTGCTGATGCAAAACAACTGACACATCAAAAACCACAGAAGGTCGTTCATGTTGATTGAACAATGATTTTATTTGTGTGCAGATCCAGTGAGGTGGTGAATCGGTGAAGTGACGTAGTGCTCTTGTAGGCCAGTGAAAAGGTGCAGATATTTGTGAGATTGTGGGTCTAAAACTGAGAGCAGAGTGTTAACATCAATATGCAGTAGTAGTTACATTATTACATGTTTACCTTGTCACTCACCTGTGCATAATCGTGATCAAGTGGTGGTTGTTGGAGAGCAGAAACCCGGTTTGTGAGGACAGCCCTTAATGCTGCCCCACTGACCGCATCTGCTGGTGCCTCCAAGCCTCCCACATCCTCCTCCTGTTGAAGGACTTCGTGCAGCTCATCTCCAACCCCTATGCATGTGTTGTGCAATATTGCGCAACATGCCACCACCTGCAAACACCATTTAATGTTACGGATTATGGCATCATGTAGTTTGGCTGAGCAGTTTTATGCATCAACACATTAAATCCGTACGTGGCTAAATTCTATCTGAACAGGTACTTACTTTGGAGATGAACTGCACTTGTACTTCAAGTGTGTTTAGAAATATGCACCTGAAGCAGGTTTTCATCATCCCAAAGGCACGCTCAATGATGCAGCGTGCCTTAGAATGATGATTGTTAAACCGTTGCTCTGCCATGCCTCTCACTGGCCTCTTATACGGTGTAATAAGTGCCAGGGGTTCCTGCAAACATGGGTAGAACCATCACACGAGGAAATACCCTGGAGGTGGGTAAGCCCCCATAGTGTAGATGGGGCTATTTCTGGGAACCCTACAAATATGTCAAGGAACCGTGGTCTGCAACGGCCTGCATTATAATGCTTGGAAAGAGCTTCCTGTTAAAACAAATGACAAAATTAGGCAATGTAGAAATGATACAGCAGTATTTTCAGATGATTAGGAAGCCTACCGGTTCTTGTAGTCTTGCGAATCAGGGCCGGCAGGGCACTTGATTCATATGTGGCTGGCATCAATGGCACCTGCCACCATGCTGAATGCCTGGTGCCCTGCCAGCCTGGCAAAGCCTTCTCCCACCTCTCGCAACTGTTCCTCCCCGCTTGGGAGGTATATGAATTTGGGGAGGACACCAAACACCTCATTGGCCATCCTGTGGACCACCCTGTGGACAGTGGAGAGGGGCATTTGAAAGGCTCTGGACACAATCCTGCAGGCTGAGCCACTGGCCAGCCAAAACAGGAACACGTGTCTCCAGAGTAGAGCCCCATCCATGCCGCCTCTCTGACCCCAGAGCATCCAGGAGGTGCAGGATGGCCTCTCTGGACAGCCGAAAGTCTGGTTTGGTGTCCTCCCCAGTGAAGTACCGTGCCAGTGCGGTTTAGATGGCAGTAGGTCTGAGACACCTTCAATACACAAGGATGGAGAGGCATGTCAGTTGTCATGTCATCAGTAGTATAAGTGAAGACATTTTATTTGTATAGCACATTTCAACAACCATGACAGTGCTTTACAGTGCAAACAGTTATACACTGCTCACAAAAACTTAGGGCACACTCAAAAAACACATCCTAAATGTCAATCAATTCGATTTTTTGGATGACAATCCGAAAAAATACTAGAGTACATCACAACCTACATCCAACATTGGATTTACCACCAACATAATATGTCTTGACACAGCACACAAATGTAGCAGAGTGGTATACTGAGGGTCTGATAAATTATATCATAATAAAATCAAAGCCAAACAACGCCACCTAAGTTTAACTTAGGACCAAAAGCACAAAAGCACACAGGTTCGTTGATTGAGGCAGAGGCAGAAATTATATTTAAGTTAACAGTTTTTATTTTGTTGTTCATGAGTTAGCTTAGTTTCTGGTTATTTCATCATTGTTTCATGATTTTCACAATTAAAAGCAAAACCATATCTCCATAGTCCATGATACATCTTGTTCTTGAAAACAACAAGGAGCAGAACAGCAAGACGGGCAAGACAGCAAGATGCAGACTGAAGAGGTCCATTTTCTGTACATCGGATATTTTAGTTAGCTTAAATTAAAGTAAGTTTATCTACACACCAAAACATACCGCCTTAAAACACGCAGCCGTGCGCCATCAGCGACTTCATTACGGCCCGGGTGGCAATGACGCCCTCAACACCGGCCACCACACCACTGAGACGGACGCACAGTAGAGCGCTATACGCTGCTCGGCGGAAGCTCACAACCGTACTACAGAGGAAACTACATTAGGATCTTTGCTGACAATAAGTTTAGGACAGAAATAATCTTGCATCTACTCCCTGGCATCGCAGAGGACGGGGCACCACGGCACAAACGCCACAACACGCTAGACGGAAGTCAGAGAGCGCGCATGGGGAAGTTACGGGGATTTTATGGGCTTGCGCGCTGGCGCCGCCTTGTGGTGCAAAGTGCACCCTGTTACACACACACAATAAGAAAAAAAATCCTTAAAATGTACAAACTACGGTCCAAATCCATGGTATGATAACCTTGACAAAAAATACCGCAATATCACAGTACACCTTGAAATTGCGTGTTTTATTTGTAAAAACAATAATAATTGGTTATGTCTTAACATGCTGCTAAGGATCAATTAAGTGTACTATTATGAACAAATTAATAACTTATTATCCAACATAACACTTTAAACAAAGGGATATTTTTTTTACTTAATCACTTCAGTCACAGACGGAGTTTGCTGAAGCTCTAATCACTGTTTGTTCGATGTCTGCCCAAACACTTCCAAAGGCTTGCCATTATAATGTGCTGCTTGATTTCTCACTAAAGTAGTCTGTGCATTCAACTTCATATTCACCTTATTCCGCCCCGCCCACTTTTACTTCTGTCCCACACTTCTGTTGTAAAGGGACTTCCGGTTCAAGCGAAATCGCGTTCAATTCAACGGAGAACTACGGAGGATACTCACTTCGAAAATATCACATAAGGTAGGTTATTTTGTGCTAAATGCGTTATGATCATGTGCACCAGCGAGTCCACAATGTACTGCTTCTCTTGATAGTTTGAAAACAACTTTGAGATGTTTCTATAGCCCGTATGCCGGTCAGCTCGCAGCTTCTGTGTGCTCAATACAGAGCAACCTCTCTCCGCCGAGGAGAGCAAAGAGCAACAAGCTGGAGGATTTTTAAGTGTGGAAACACAATATTCAGCATAGAGCTTACTTCATTACAGACTTCACTCTCTAAAACCGAGTCTGAGCTGGATTTAACTGGTGGTAAATGTTGTATTTAATGTGCCACAGCGCCGGGTTTGCAGTGTGCACAAGACAACGGCTAATGTTGCTAACTAATTAGCTATAATGGGTCTGGCGATTCTTAAGCCTAATCATGCTTAGGAACTTAAGGCATCTGTTCGACTTTTTCAAGCTTTCCATCATGTTATTCTGTCATTCCCTCATTAAAAACATGCCTGAAGTGTTGCCTTGGCACATTCACGTATTTTTGAGTCATCTGTAAAAACTCTGATGGCGGCCATTTTAGGGATAGGTTTGCATGTTGAAAACCAAAATAACAAAATCCAGAGATAACCAAAAACCGGGGCTGACAAAGACAATGACGCGAAGGACAAGGGAAACACAGGGGTATAAATACATAAACGGGCACAGGTGAAACACATCAGGGCGGGGCAGGCAGGTAACGAGGGAAGTCAAGCAAAATCACAAGGACAGAACACACGTCAAAATAAAACACAGGACTAGACCAAACACAAGAAAAACAGATGAACAAAAGACAAATCAAGACACAGACGGGTATATATTAACTCGTCTAAGGGTAGGTAAGAACATATCTCAGTGTGTAAAAACGGTGGCCTATTCCTTAAAGAACGCCTGGAAAAGCACCTATCCGAATTAAAATTGCAGCTACTCTTCAATAATTAGGAGTATAGATAATGTGATTGCTGTTTTGTACTCACAGCATCCACTAGCTTGTCCTAAAATAGCTTTTGATATCACAGGAAAAAAAATGTATCATTAGAAACACCAAGAATTCTTTAAATTTTCCTTTCTAGCCAAATTTTTTTGATGATAATAGTGGCAAATATAGCTCCTGTGGATTAGGTATGGGCTGGTTGACACCATTTACCATCAGAACAACATCCTGGCCATTTATATTTCAAAGATTTTATGTTTATCTGTAAAAATGTAAATATTAGAGCGATTTGACTGTGGTTATCTTCAGGCGTTTTACAGAGGGACTTTTTGGAGACCCCAAATGGCCAAAATTGGATCCATCTGGATAGGTTTGGAAACGTTTGGGAAAAAATGAATAGCTTCTGAATGCTTTAACGTACAGATTTCAATAAGGGCTCTATGGAAAGGTAGGGCCAGGGTGAATCAGAATCCACAACCAAAATTGACCTGTCTAGCTTAAAAAAACATATACTATACCAAAAGTAATTGCAAACTGTATACATGCTCACTGTAAAATATATACACTATGATGTCATGCTGGCTATTCTGTTGAGAAAGCAATGACCAGATTGATATTCCAGGCCACTCACAAGTTATTTTCTGTGTGCCACTCGTTGTAACAATCCCGGGACGGGAGAAAGCACAAAGCGACGTCACATGTGCCACATTTCACAGGGGTTTTAGCCTGGCATTTCTTCCACCTTAATCTGCCATTCGTTTTATTGCCACTGTCACTGATGTGCACCAGACGATGATGCTTCACACTGTGTCCTTCCTTCCTCTGGTCGGCCATGTTACTGCTGTCTCTCTAAACACCCTCTGTGACATAGGCTTCTCTTGCCTTTCTTCAGCGAGGCACTTGTACAGGATGTAGGAATTCACCACCGCGATGTCCACAAAATGGTAAAAAAAAAACGTCTTGTACCACTTCCTCGTTTTGTGGAGGACGTCACAGTATCCGATTAGAGCATCGGACAGATCAACGCCTCCCATGTGCCTAAAGAAATACATAAAAATGCGCCTCAACCGAGCTCTAAAAGCAACCAAATCTAAAAGCTAAAAAGAAAAGCATCAAAACACGGACAAAAAAAACTACAAAAACGTGAGAAAAACACAACAAAAAATGACAAAAATGTGGCGACGTGACGAAAAGCTTCCATCACTTTTGCAGGTCTTAGCTTTCAAATGAGGTGTTACATTGTTGATATCCAGTCGAGAAGCTTTTAGATTTGGGTAAAGCCCAGTATAAAAAAAACATGAATCTAAAAGGAATTCCGTGGAGTATGGTGTACCACAAGGTTCAATTTTGGGACCATTATTATTTATTATTTATATTGATGATTTTGCTTCTGTTTCTACGACCACCTTTCCCGTTCTTTTAGCTGATGATACCAATAAAAAAAATAAAAAAAAGAGTCCTGTTTTTCAGTTTTTCAGTTTAGCTAATGTTATAGAATGTTTTTATGAGTTTGATCTATGTGCTTTAAGTTTCAGTTGAAACCAATCTTTTCACACGCACATTGCTGTAACAAAACCCCATTTCTTGCTCTTGAATTCTTTTGCTCAAACCTGTGGAGACGTCCGGTGCCCTCACCGGAGATGTGAAAAAATAACTCCAAATAAGGCAACAGGAAGACACTTCTAGTAGAAAACTACTGAGAGAAAGGCTTGATGACCTTGGCCCGAGCTCCACTCATCTCCTATCTCTTCATGAACGTCACATTTTTTCTGATATATATTTGTCAGAGCACAGTTAGACGGTGCCGTTTCCTGGGACGCCCCGTTCGAGCACCGTGTATATTGTTCGGGGCTTAAGCATTCAGATAACCTGTGTTTAGATATTGTAATTGTTATAGGGAATAATAATAATTGTAGAGCTGAGCCTACTGAAAATCCATGATCTTGTTGAACTAAATACATTAGTAATAGTGTACAAAGCATTTAACAATCTTCTCCCTCCTCCCATCCAGGAGCTTTTTGAACACAGGAAAAGTCAGTATAACCTCCGAGGAACTGCTATTTTCAAAAAAGCAAAAGCGAAAAAGAATAAAAAGAGTCGTTGTATTTCTGTAAGAGGTGTTAATCTGTGGAACGACCTGGAAGATCAGTTAAAACTGTCCCAAACAGTCAAAACTTTCAAAAAGTTGTTTAAAGCTACTAAAATTCAAGAATACATAAGCTTAGGATGAATAAAGTAAGAAAAATAAATAAAAAAATAATAATGATGACATGATTTAGTTTCAACTAATTTAACTTAAAACAAATGTATGTAACATATTTGTTGGAATATTGAAATTTATGTTACTAACTTCAGATACATGCTTATTTCTCTTCTGTTTAACACTTGATATTGTTCATTATTAATGTTTGTGTTTTGTTTTTGTTTTTCTCTCGTGGAAGTCTGTAAACTGGGTTAGGCGTTATAAGTTTTCACTTCAGCCTAAACCCTTTCGGTCGTGTTGTACACAAAGAATTGGAAATGTATTTACGTTTAAAGGAATGAATGAACTGACCGAATAAACTACTACTACTACTACTACTACATAAATCTTCTTTGACTAAAGCGACTTAATTCTGGTGGTTTCTCCTCGGACCTTGGGATCAACGAACACGCTTGGCGAGACCTTTTTGATACTTTAATACTTTAAACATAACTGTGTTTAAATTGATCTTATGGAGTCAGATCTTATGTAAATTTAGAGTTTTAATATTTCCTGTGAAATCGCCCACAGTGCCCCATCTCCGAGTCGGCCAGGACAAACAGCTTGAACCCCCACTTTACAGGTTTGCTTTTAATGTACTGCTTGAAAATGACGCGGCTGGAATCGAGTGCGACAGGCTTCTCGTGAGGCTTGATCTTCCCCAGACGATCAAATTCTGGGGTACCTCTTTTGGCTTCATTTGCCTCATCATCTTCGCGACTGCTGAGGTGAAGAGCCCTCATAATAGTCGTGTACCTCTTTCCGGACAGGACTTTCCGTGGGAAAGGAAAACTGTACAGCTCATTCAGTTTCCAATCGTCCGTTAGTGCAGGGGCTTTGATCAGTCCCATGAATATAGTGATGGACAAAACGGAATGCATCTCCTCCAGAGTAACATCGGTCCAAGGATTGGATGGTGGATTTATGTTAACGCTCCCATACTGATTGGTGTTGTGAACTCATGTCCTTAGAATTGAGCTTGTGAAGTGTTGGCCAAAAAGTTGCAATGGACTGTACTTTGCAGTGGAAATGAGCTGGCACCCTGATCACGTGCTGGGCGAAAAATGGGCTGGGTAAGCATTATGTCAGGACAGTCAACACCACACCATTTCTCTTCTGATGTTTCCAATGTCGGTCTGGCAATGGCTCCTCTTCCCCTCCCTCTGCTCCTCCCTCTGCCTGTCTCGCTGTCTGTCTCGCTGTCTGTCCCGCTGTCTGTCCCGCTGTCTGTCTCGCTGTCTGTCCCTCTGCCTGTCTCTCTCCTTGTCCCGCTGACTGCCGCTCTGCCCGTCTCTCTGGCACGACCTTCTCCTCTCATGTTCTCCACCCTCGGCATCTTTGCCAAAGGTTCTGGCTCCGAATCAGCTTCATCTGGTTGCCTAGAAGTAGAAAACAAGCAGAATGTAATACAAATAAAATATAAACTACAGTATTATCTAATAAACATAATGTGGAGTAACAAAAACCCGTCCCACTATTCCCCCACAGAGTAGACAATTCACAATTTATAATCCAGAAATTTCTTCTCTTATCAAATTGCAAATCCAAAAACAGCAATAAATATTTTTTTTTCAGCATTAGTGATGACATTTACTGTTCTGGCCCTGCATTAGTTGTTGGGCAAATATTGCCCCTAGTGGCCAAGCTATTTATTTAAAGGATTTGTATCATGCTATTTTAGCCATTCCAAAGTTAAGTATAGGCATGTATATGATATATTATAACTCTACCACTATGGAGCACTTATTTTTGTGTTTTCTGGAGGTATTTTCTGGAGGTATTTTTTAAAACACGGAAGACACAACGCTTCAATTCAGTTAACTCCGCCCCCTCTCTCCGCGCATACTTTGCCGTAATATAAATAAACAACAATAAGTGAAGTTACTTCACGATGCAGTTATAAGGAGTTGACATCTGCAACACAGCTTCATAAATGGCTAACACACAAGCTAATATGCTAACACACAAGCTAACCCGCGTTTGGATTGACTCACCCTCTGCTCCATCGCTGTTTACATTATGGGACTTGCGTTGGTTATAAAAGTTAATCCACTTTGGTTCTGGTGAAGGTTCACCAAACATCCATCAGAGACAGTCACAGAAAAACAATATTTTGGTGAAAGTCGCTGAATCCCGGAGAAAAAAACAACTTTGAGTGGCCTCTTCTTGAAAAAGGTTGAACAAACTCCTCGTCCTCGTAGCCAAACGCGCTTCTTTTTCTCCGTGACATGATCGTTAGGTAAGAATAAAGAACAGGTGTGTCTAGTTATAACGAGCTCCATCTTCAGCTGCAGCGCAAACATGACTGATCTGTTCAGACGCTCAGGGATGTGTTTGTTTTGGCCTCAGCTGACCTGGAAGCACCTCGGGCACATCCTTTTTTTTTTTTTTTCCTCTTTCATCTCTCTTACGACAGAAATAATGAAAAAGCTGTTTTACAAATTAAAATCAGGCTGTAAGACATTACATTACAGACATCGAGCACTTCCGTTCCGCTGTGACGACACAACTGAACACTCAGTGGTTCACCAGGAGAGGGCGGAGCCTCAGAGAGCAGGATTCAGGAGGATTACTGAGAGCTGCGTGAATGAAGCCACAAACCACTCTGGGGGTGTTTTTGATAAGGAAATAGCATAACAACATGGCTAAAAGCTCCAAAAAGTCGATTTTGCATGATATAGGACCTTTAAGTAGCTCTAGCAGCCAGAGAGCACATGGCAGCACCGGTGAGAGGTCTTCTTCAATCCAACACCATCTGTGGTTTACGTCTGGTCTGGGCCCAGTCAGGATCTGATTCCTGTCTGTCGAAGACAAAAATGATTTTAGTTTTATTCAGTACCATGAAGCAAAAATACAAGGGTACAAAGCTAACAACATTAGCATTTTATTCTGAGTGGGAATCCCATACTACACTATTATAAAATAAATATATAAAGAATATTGTTTGACTGGCAAAACTACTAAAGTTACACTTACCTATCAAGAATGTCATCGAGCCCCTGACGCAACATGTCCTCCGCCACTGAATCCACAGAAGAAACGTCGCTCCAGCCTCAGAAAATCACCATCATCAGCAGGTCTGGTGCATTCCTCGACAGCTTCTTTCGAATTCAAACGTACATTTTGAGGGCGCTTGGCCATATTGTTTCCTCGAGAAAACAAACAAACAAACCGCACGAGGACACACAACCGTTCGCTTGTACACGTTTACACACAATAACTCGCTGTATAAGTAATACGCCGGCTCTGTCAAAACACTGGGCGAGTTAGACCTTCCTGTATTCGACAGCTTCTGGGCTTCCCGCCAGTGACATCAGAATCAACACGTAACCTCATTGGTTGAAATGGTTGTGGCGAAAAGTGGGCAAGACCATTTCCGTCTCTGAGGACCTGATTCAATGTTTCTCCTGTCAGTCACTCCATGCACGTTGACGATTGGGGGTGGCTCTTTGGTGTTTGGGGAACTAAGACTCAAAAGGAAAACGAGGCACTCCTCCCACAACATGGTTTCTTCCACACGTATCGGCTTGAAAAGGCTTGTTTGGAGCCGACAAGCGTGGAAGAAAGCAGCATTATGTTGATGATCAACCCAGCACAATAGAGGCTATAAAGGCTGTAAATAGTGAATTATGATGATGTGGGAGGATTACCTTACGCTGAATTTACACCAGAGGGATTACAGCGCGTAAGCGTTGTAGTGCAGCACACGCGTCACTTTTTTCCACTCTAACCTATCATGATATTTACACCAGCATTGTTATACGCACGTCGGACGGGCGTATTGACGCGAGGCTGCGCCTAAATTAGAATGGAGTTCTAATTCGGACGCGTATACGCGGCAAATTCTAGAATTTTAGACGGGAAAATGGTACAGTCTTTCAAAGTAAACTTCCGACACCCTGTCAAAATAAGTTTTCTGTTGATTTTTCGAAGTTCACAACACGCAGCATCCTTGTGTTTGTGATGGCCACGAGGTGTAGAAGTCACCTTGCTGATGACGCTGCTGGTTTATTGGATGTACCCATAGTCGCCTGGTCTGTTTTCTCTCCTGTCTCCTCACTTCTTCTACCAAAAGAAGAAAGGCCAAGGTGCGCCTTCTACTCGGTGCTGTTTCTATAAATAAATACACAAGGTAAGCTAAAAAAAAAAATGTAAATCATTTCATGAATTGGCGGAGCTCGATGTACGACTAGCAAAACGTATGATATATCATGAGAAATGTTATTACTCACCCATTGTAGAGGCAAAATGATCCCAAGTGATTTGGGGAAGAACAGAGACACAAGCGTAGCTTTAGCTGCTCTGACGCCGTATGTGTAAATTTGCGTTTTCGAAAATGCACCGTATCACGCGCCGCGTACGTCACATCCAATAATAGCTCCTGGGGTAAATTCGGCGTTAGTGTTTAGTTTTTCTTGTGAATGAATGGCACACAAACAATAAGATAAATGGGATGTATTATTTGTCACATACATGTGCAGTGAAATTAGCTTTTGTACCTGACTCGAATAGCAACAAGGACTGTATTAAAGTATTGAAACAGTTGATCACATGCTATTGACAAATATCACAATAGTAAGGCCTATATGAGACAATATGAAATAGGAATAAAAGGCCGCAAGTTTGTGTTGTTTTGTGCTGTAAAATTGTTGTTTGTGCCATCATCGTTTTTGAGACATTGATGATTGTTTACTTGCATGCAGTGTGTGTTGACACGTGTGCGCGCTTCAGATGAGGACGGGCATGGACGCCTTAAGGCTCTAAACTTTATAATAGTTCAAAAACAGAACCAGCACAAACGGAAATCTTTACACCACAAAACAACACAGATGTAGAGGAAGCGGTTGACACCATTTTTACCCGTTTTGGAGCTTTATAACGAGCAGGGTGACCTTCTGTCCAATAAAACAATCATTAATATCAAAAAACGATATCAGCACAAACCAAGATTTGTACAGCACACAACAGCACAAACGCTTGACATATTTCAGATTTAAATTTAAGCATGATGAGGGGCTAAGTCTAGTCTAGTAGCTGCGTAATTGCATTACCTGCCACTCGCATTGTGCGACACAATTCTAATGTTCGTGTCAGTCAAACGTCGCTTTGTCATTGCCAGCAGTGCTATGTACGAAGCGACCCCTTTATATAAATATGCTATCAGTGGCTAGCCTAAAAGTAGCATACAGTGCCTCTCGAAAGTATTCATACACCTTGAACTTTTGCACATTTTGTCATGTTTACAACCATAAACAAAGATTGTATATGGATTTTTTTTACTGAACGTTCACACACAAGTAAGAGACAACTGTGAAGTGAAAGCTAAATGATACATGATTCTGTTATTTTTCAAAAAAGTGAAAAGTGGGGCTTGCATAAGTATTCATACAGCATACACAGCATTATAACATTCCTAATGACTGCACAATGTTCACTCCTTGGCCTAACCATTAAATAGAGGCACCTGTGTGTAATCTACTCAGTATAATTTCAGCTGTTCTTTTAGGCCCTCAGAGCTGTGGTCGGAGTGTATCGGTCACTAAACAGCATCATGAAGGTCAAGGAGCACCAGAGAGGTCAGGGATAAAGCTGTGGAGAAGTTTAAAGCAGCGTTAAGTTATACAAAGATTCCCAAGATTTAAACATCTCACGGAGCAACTGTTTAATCCATCATTCAGAAATGGAAAGAGTAAAGCACCACTGCAAACTTACCAAGACACGGCTGTTCACCTAAACTAACAGACCGAACAAGGAGGACACTGGTAAGAAATGCACCCAAGTGCCCCAAGATAACTCTGGAGGAGCTGTGAAGTCCTGCCGCTGAGCTGGGGGAATCTGGACATGGGACAACTATAAGTCGTATCTACACAAATCTGGCCTTCATGGACGAGTGGAAGAAGAAAGCCATTATTGAAAGGAAGCCATAAGAAATCCCGTTTGAAGCTTGTAGAAGTCATATGGAGGACACAGCTCCATGTGGAAGAAGGACCTTTGGTCAGATGAGACAAAAATGTAACTTTTTGGCCCAAATGCAAAACGTTATGTATGGAGCAAACCTGACACTGCTCATGGTCCTGAGTGCACCATCCCCAGTGTCAAATATACGGTGAGGGCATCATGCTGTGGGGCTGCTTCTCCTCAGCGGGGACTGGGAAGATTGTAAGAAAAGTTGTGAACATGGATGGAGCCAAATACAGAGACATTTTGGGGGAAAACCTGCTGGAGTCAGTAAGAGAACTGAGGCTGGGGCGGAGCTTCACCTCCAGCAGGACAATGACCCTAAACACAAAGATAAATCTACAATGGAATGGTTTAAAATAAAAAACACAAAAAAAAAACATATTAATGTGTTAGAATGGCCCAGTCAAAGTCCTGACCTAAATCCTATTGAAAATCTGTGGAAAGATCTGAAAACTGCTGTTCACAAACGCTCTCCTTCTCCTCCTCCTTCATTTGGACATTTGAATCACAATGTATACATGATGTAATAGGCAGCGGAAAGTAACATCACAAAGGTTAGCAGCACATGGCCCAAGGCTCATGGGCCTGAGGTGTTCTACCTGTAACATGGGAGACAGTTTAGCAGCCTTTAAAAAGTAACTTCACAAATGATTTCCAAGTCACCACACACCTTTAAATACTCTTTTTTGAATGTATTTGACTTGCATGAATTAATGATCCTATACCTCAATTTCCATATAGTCCTACCAGTTGAGTACACAGGTTGCATTCGCATGATAGAATTCCATTTCAGTTGGGAGAGAGATACTGTTTGTGAAATAAATGTCTAATACGAAAATGTACATGATTGGTTGATAGCAATTGGATTCACATACTGAAAGTCCTTTCAGTATGTGAACGTGTAATGATTTCACGTTCATGAAATCATTACACCACTTGTGGATGCCTTTCTGAAGAAATAATTAGACACTGATGTTTGTTTCATGTGAATTAGCCCAGGAATTACAGAAATAAGCAATACACTAAGATGAGATATGTGAGATTTTGATGAAGATCAGACCACATTGTATGACCGATTTGAAAATAGCATGGGGCCAACACAATATGACTATACCTTCAGACACAGGCCCTTAATGACTGTATGGATTGTACAATCCTGCCTGCAGCTATAGAAAATCAATCTCAATCAAATATAAACTTCCTTGCATAGCTGTTTTGTACAATCCATTTGAAAAAATGAAAGCAAAACTTTACAGTGACATCTGAAATATGACTTTCCCAACAGACACGAAAAAGGCATGTGTCGCCACTTAAAACTCACCCAAAACATCAATCAGCACCTCAATAACCAGGAATTTTGGGCTGACCTATGAACAAAACTCACCATACCCAACAACCCCACAAACCGGCACCGGCTCAGAAAGGCCTACATCAACCGAATCAAGGTATGGTTGTATCCCAATCCTTCACCAGTGTAACACGACAATGTACACGAAGGGCATGGAGTTACCAAAAAATTTATAATCATATTCACAAGTGTACACCAACATAATACAACAAGAGTGCTTTGCATAAAAGACACAACTCCAAATATTTGAAAGGTACATTGTGGAACATTTATGGTAGAAAAAATCTTTATTACTGACTCAGTGGCTGTATGGGCGATCAGCATGGCGCCCTAGCTTTCTTTCACAGTGGCCCCTATGACGGATTTCTGGTTGTCTCTGCTGGTGGAACCGTCTCCATGGATTGTGCATATAGGATACGTAACCATGGCAATGGCTCAATCAGAAATCCTATAATAAATAAATAATCCTTGAACATAGAGGCCACAATCATAGAAAGCAAAAGCGTCATGCAGACCACACATACAGCCTTTCCGCCACTATAATGTCAAATATGCAACAGCATCAAGTTCAATTGTTTCCTATAGCACAAAGAGTTCCACACCTTCAGTCAGTCACTGTTGGCAATACGATAATGCTGTCAGTCATCACCAAATTCACTCCCATGCCATTTGTGACATTGCTTTCACTACAATATGGCCCCCGCATTGATAGTATACAAATATAGACGTCTTCAATATGCGCCTACAACATCCTACATGTTCTTCCTTATGCTTCTAATGACAGGATGCTGCAGCTCAGCACCCACCTCCCTCCATCCAGGAAGAATTCGGTGCATCCCTCGCCATCCCTTGATTACACAATCAAGTCATATTAGGTCACCACTGATGCTTATACCATGGTCTGGGTGAATACTCGATTCTGATTGGCTGGTGGGTGTTAACAAGCGTGCATTATTTTCGTATAACCGCACACGTAGTCCGGTAGTTAAATCACTGGGATGTCACTCCGCTGTGGGCGTCGTCATAGCAACGCATGACACAGCTGAATCAGATAAACACGTAATTAGTGACTGACAGGAACGTATGAGATGGATTTTGTTTAATTTCAACGTTTTTGGCCAAAACAAAATGTTTGATAAATGTTTGTAGAGGAGAGTGAGCAGATAGGTTAGCTACTGTTAATAAAATATGAGCTTTCCATTTCTATTGAAAACGGTTAAGGCACTATGATGATTTTCAGGCGTACATAAAATGATCCTGCATTAAACATATTTGTCTGGATTAGTAAAGTCAAACATAAAAGTTTGAGTTGGGGGGGCCCAGGTGTGAGCGACTCCACCGCAGCTGTTTCCATAAACAGTTGAGCTGGTTGAGCTAGCTAGCTAGCTTCAGGTTAAACAGCGTAAAAGTGAAATAACTCCTGCCCACGAGTGCCGCATATCGGTGTTTACTTCCAGGGAAAAGTGTTTCCGGGTTAGTCCTGTTGTGTTGTGATTCTGTGCTGATGTTGTTTGGTTGCGCGTGACTGAGATCCTCGTAATAGCTGCGGAGAATGACTCGCTCTGAGACCAGCCTTCAGTGACCGGCTAATAACCCACATAAAATAGTCCCGGTGGTCTGGCATATTTAGTGACTTTAGTAAATGAAAAAAATACTTATTATAAATGTTACGTTTGTGGGACCCTGGTATAAGAGGATTAAACAACGAGGAGCCGTGCATCAGACGGTTATAATGCACTCCGCGTCGTGCATTATAACCATCGAATGCACGGCTCCTCGTTGTTTAATCCTTAAATAACTTACTTCCTTCTTGTCATTCCAGGCACATCACAATTCCACAAAAGATTATTTTACAACTCCACTACCCAGCCACCCAACCTTTTTCATTATCAATAGATCGCAATGGGAACAACTGCGGAGCACTCAAAAACGATGCCAATTTCAGGGACTACAGTGGACCGATATAATTTCACACGGAATCAGAACCATACACCCACACTGCAGTTTCGCCTTCACAGGACACAGGGTCAAAGTGAAAGGCTCAACAAAAAAGGACCCCTTTTCAAAGCAGGAGCATACTGTATGTGTTTGCACTGCCCTGCAGAAGTGGATGTTGTGGTGCATGATTACGCAACACTGAAGGCTGAGGTCACCTTTTGAGGTGACACAGTTTGTCACAGTGTGGATGAAATGATTGCCACTGACTTGGTGAGCCTGCCGCCACGGGCTCACTATGTGAAGAGACTTGGTGAACTGGCAGAAAATGTTGTGGAATCAGGGTGCCGGGACACTGCAGTGCCACCGAGAGTGTTAAAAAACATAACATGGAAGGACAAAATGGCCAAAAGAAAACACAAGAAGGAACTATTAAGCCTCCAAAAACTGATTGAGGAGAGGGAGAATAGCAATACCTCATACACAACAACACAAAACATTTCCCTGTACCCCAAAGGCGCAATGTTGTGGTCGGAGAAAAGCCTCGCCATTCTACATGAAAGAGCAAAAGATGACATTCTATACATTGATGCCACAGGCAGTATACTGAAGTACCCACAAAAACAATGTGGCCCATTCTACATATATGAATTAGTTGTAAGGCACCCCCATAAAGGCTCCTCCACATTTGCAGCACCCACATATGTCACCTGCAACCACACCACCACCTCAATAACTCATTTCCCATCCACAATACAAACTCACCTGCAACCACACCACCACCTCAGTAACTCCTTTCCTATCCACAATACAAACTCACCTGCAACCACACCACCACCTCAATAACTCATTTCCCATCCACAATACAAACTCACCAAACAAAACTGTACCATAAAACGCTGACACCGGTTATGATAATCTGTGATGGCTCAATGGCTCTCTTGCAGGCAGTAGTGCAGGCATTCTGCAACATGAGCCTGGATGCCATCTTAACAGAATACCACAGCATCATAACAGGAACAGCCACGGACACACAATTTTCCATTCCAACCATTCACAGATGCTTAAGTCATATAATGAAAAATGGCAAGTCCCTGGCTAAAAAACAGTAAGCAACACAGCAAATAACTAATTACATAAAACATACATGACAAGTATATCCTAATGACAAGCTGTTCTCCAGCCCATGTAGTGGCCCACATGCTTTGTCACACTTTCAGCACCTGCAACATGCGCTGCTGTGTATGGAGCCAGTGGTGGAAGAGGCCATCCCTGAGGAACCGGAGGTAGAACACACATTTACTTTGAGGTGTAGTCCCCTTAATGTTTTGTTTTCTATCTGACATTGTCCCAGGAATTGGAATTAAACAACACACCATTCAAAGAGCACTTCAATAGACGACTCAACAGTTGCACCCTGGACAATAAAGGCCCACCTAACACTTACTATTCACCAACATTCATGAGAGCTCTGGAACGGTACTTCCTCACACAAGTCCTGTGGAGCAGCATCCTACTTGGTATGTAAGGAATTGTGGTACTCAGTGATATGGAAAACGATTGATCCCCCACAACCTAGCCTTGCCTTTAAGTATTTTCATGCCCAATCCATGCCTTAACATACGTGTGTAAGTGACATTTCATTTTTAATCAGGGGACATTGGCCGACATGGGAAAGGGCAGGCCTACGCCAAACTCACAATAAAATATAAGGAGGTGTCCAAAAAACCTGTCCAGGTAATCTGTTCTAATTCCTGAAGACCTGAAGTACATATATGTACGCCAACAACTGGAATGGCCTAAATACACTTCAATGCTGTTTTGCAGAACTTCACAAAGGACAACAGAACCCAGGGGACCATGGAAGAATCTCAATGGGATCTGAAAAACATTTGATTAAGGGGCAAACGGTTCTGGAGGCTGGACGACCTCATCATCGCCTACCAAGAGAGCCATGTAGCGCTGCTGCGTGAGTTCGGGGACCATTTAATCCCACTTTACCAGGGTAATTCACATACACGATTGTGATGTGTGAATGTGTCTCACTTTGTTAAACTTGAAACAGAAACATCGCATATTAGTAGAGAAATGGAGGAAGAGGAGGAGGAGTTCCACAAAGAGGGGCGTCTATGTGAACCTGCCCATTCGCCAGGCCTTCCCCTACAACAACATGAAGGTAACTCCAGTCACTCCATTGAGATGGATCATTATCCTTTTAAAACACGTCCACCATTGCGGCCCAAAGTACCCGTATGACGCGTCACCTGTATCTCTGCTTCCACGGCCCAAGTGGGTGAAAGCAGCGTGAGCGCACGGCTGCCGACGAAGCCTCAGAGCGGAGCGGACGCCATTACGCTTTAAGTCAAATCTCTTAATATCATTGTTCTTTAAATACAAAATGTTTTTTTAAGGCCATTTCAGGCGATTAACCTACTATGCTACGATGACTTTGGGGGTTAGTTTGTCAGTGCGGGGCTTAAAAAGCTCGTTTAGCCTTGGAAGCCCCTCTTGGAACAACCGGGCGCTTAGCGGCCCTTCGGACGTACGTAGCCGTGCTCATGAACTTACGCCACTTTTCTGGGAAGTTTCGTAAGTGCTGGAAGTCTTGTTGTTGTGATAGAAATGATAAAAATTGAGTTTTTACTTCACTGTATTTGCTAGTATAACGTCTCAACTAGAATTATTTGGCTGAAATACAAAGAATGAGCACTGCAAAAGTGTTTTATATTACATTTTCATTGGTAAAATAGGAGGTATTGTTTTTTATATAGCATTTATCTGTACAGTACTGTACTGTACTGGATCCAGGACAGATGCAGAAATCATGCATATTTTGTTACGTTTCAATATTGTTTTTTTTGGTACTGTAGCCATGTTATCTGAAAAGAAAAGTATAAACATCCACTGAAGTAACTTCTATTATCCTCAGACATGACTGAGCCCCCACGAGGCAGACCTGCTCATGGGGAGTTCAGAGATGGTCCTTCATACACATCCAAGGTAAGCTGATGTAAAATATCTCCACTTTAGCTCATGCCAAAGAATTAGGTTTATTCCTTTTGATTTAAAGAATATATAACTTTGTGTGTCATGTAGGTCTAAATTACTGGTGTCCAGCTGACTTTGACTGGCAAGATCACACTGACCTGAGAATCGGAGAGTGGAGAGCAGAAGACAGGGTGAATGAACAGGTGACCTATGGCAGGACAACCAGTAGTTCTCTGGAAATAAACTTCTTATATATATATGTTATTCCTTTACAGAAGACCTGAAGCATGTGCGGACAGAGTATGCTTTGGGGTAGTACAGATCCAGTCCTTTCCTGATGCTGCTGGTGCTTCACTGTCCAATGTAACATAATATTGTAAAATGTCTCCACTTTGGCTTGTGATAAAGACAGTATTTACTCCTTTTGATTTGCAGTAATCTAGTATGGATTTTGTGTCACTGAAGGTTTAACTGGTGTCATGTTTGGGCTCACTGTCCTGATGACCAAGGAGGATCCTTCAGTAATCAGTGAGGAGAGCTTAAGGTGAACAGAGGTGGGTCATGGACATGTGACGTGATACATAACAATAGCTCATGGCGGACATTTTTTTTTTACACCCTGTCAGGAGGGACTGCCCAGCCACCTCCACCTCACTCTGAAGGAGGTCTGGGTGTAAAAGGCTCTACAGCGCTGGGACATGTTTAGGTCCTTTTATACTTCAGCAACTCCACGCCTGTGGGACGCACGGGGGAGCCAATCAGGGAGTTTGCGACAGCTGCAGCTCCATGGACGAGCCGCTGACGTGCACCTGCTGCACAAGGTGTCTCAGTATCTGCAGAACACAAGCGCCAAGAGTGGTTGATCCTTTTGCAAAACAAGGAAACGCACAACAAACTCCTTCAGTCTCCCTCTTCCAAGTTATTTCCATTAATATCTTGTTGCTTGTCTGTAAGGTACATCCTCATTGGCATTGGTGTAAGTTTTTTTTTTAGTAGTAGCAGCAGCATCAGTAGGAGTAGTGTAATATTGCCTTGTTGGTTACAGTATATTGATATATGTATGTATATGTTCTCCTATCCCAACATGAAAATTAAACAGTATTTAGAAAGCGTACAAACTCTTTATGTAGTTATGAAGCAGTTCAATACAAAAATCTTAAAAATGTACTTTTATTTGGCAAGACTAATCTCATGAAGTAAAACAGAAATGAAGGTTACAATTCTTTAACGTTCATGTTTGTGAAACGAAACCACTGGACCTAGTGATATCCCATGGCTTTAACGTGACTATAAATGACATTTCTGACGTGGGTATCTCTGACCATATGCCTGTGTTGTTCTCGATCGCTATGTCTCTCCCTAAAATGAACTGAGATAAAGTGTCTTCTATTCGCTCCTTAACTGCTTGTGCGGCGTTAGATCCCAGTATTGTCCCTTTATGCTCTGCTGTTTTTGGGGATTTTGAACCCATTTCGCTGTCTGATCTGCTCAAGACCGTCCAAACTCTTAAGCTCTCAAACTGTCCCCTAGACATCATACCTGCTAGGATGTTTAAAGACGTCTTGGACTCAGTTGGTCCCTGTATTTTAGATCTGCTTAATCGGTCACTCCTAGAGGGGTGTGTCCCAAATACTTTTAAACAGGCCATTGTACAGCCTATCCTAAAGAAGCATCATTTGGATCCATCTGTCTTGTCCAATTACAGGCCTGTTTCTAAACTACCTTTTATATCAAAAATGTTAGAGAAGGTGGACTATGAGCAGCTCCAATTGCACCTTAATTCAAATGATGTTTTTGAAAAATTCCAGTCTGGCTTCAAGTCCTTGCACAGCACAGAAACGGCGTTGCTCAAAATTTTTATTGACCTTCTTTTTTTAAGGGCCATACTTACACAAGTGTATTATAAGTAAAAGTACCTATCTTACTATTTTGTGACATTAAAGTGGCTCACAGTATGAAATGATTGGGGACACCAGCTCTATGTAATGTGGGATAGGCAGCACAACTTCACAGAAGGGCACATGGTTGTGGTGAATGTAACCACACACATTATGGACTGGACATTGGGCACAAACATCATGACCCTGTGTTACTCAAATTACATTTTGTAATTATTACTTTAACAGATGGCTAAAGACCTAATGCTGAGCTTCCCCTCTGTTCCCGACACTATCATACTGGACACATCAACAGCAAACATGGCAAAACAGAGGGAATGCTTGGCCCTGGAGCTATTTGCCAAATCAGGTACAGTATTGGAATCTTGTCAATTAGTTGTCACTAATGTTGTTCAAAGTGTCATCAACCCCACTATACACAATACAAACTGCTACAGCCAAACTATGCAGAACAAAACATATGAATAGATATTGTGAGAATAATGTAATCCACAGATGAAAAATATGACAGATTACAATACATATATTTATATATTTGAGCCAATAGTATAACATGCATATTTTTATATTCTTGCCACATTTTACTACCATATTTACTACATGTACGTGATGCATAACAATGACGTGCAACTTGTATTACTCCATTTCAGTCTTTGATGCCAGTAAGCACTGTGCCATGTGCACCACTGATTCAGATCTTGACGTATTGGCTTGGGTACGTATTGGTTCATTTCTGTATATGATCATAAAGTTCACAGCAAGATTGCACCAAGAAGTGAGAAAGACATACTAAATAGGCAGGGTCTGACAGTACATTGGACCCAATTCAAATATAAAAGAATAAACATTTAAGTAAGGGATAATGTATAGAACGCTGGTCATTATCGGGAAAATAAGCACAGACTGAAGGTGCTTATTTTCCCGATAATGATCAGCGTTCTATACATTATCCCGCTTATTATACGGCCATTTGCCAACTGAACACACACAACATAAACTTCGTACACTTTTATGAAGGTCGAAAGGTTTATTTAAAGGTCCTATATCATGCAAAATCGACTTTTTGGAGCTTTTAGCCATGTTGTTATGCTATTTCCTTATCAAAAACACCCCCAGAGTGGTTTGTGGCTTCATTCACGCAGCTCTCAGTAATCCTCCTGAATCCTGCTCTCTGAGGCTCCGCCCTCTCCTGGTGAACGACTGAGTGTTCAGTTGTGTCGTCACAGCGGAACGGAAGTGCTCGACGTCTGTAATGTAGTCTCTTAATTCAATACTTACAGCGTGATTTTAATTTGTAAAACAGCTTTTTCATTATTTCTGTCGTAAGAGAGATGAAAGAGGAAATTTTTTTTTTTTAAAAAGGATGTGCCGAGGTGCTTCCAGGTCAGCTGAGGCCAAAACAAACACCCCTGAGCGTCTGAACAGATCAGTCATGTTTGTGCTGCAGCTGAAGATGGAGCTCGTTGTAACCGGACACACCTGTTCTTTATTCTTAACTAACGATAATGTCACGGAGAAAAAGAAGCGCGTTTGGCTACGGAGCTTATTCAACCTTTTTCACGAAGAGGCCACTCGTCTAACTGTTTTTTTCTCTGGGATTCAGCGACTTTCACCAAACTATTGTTTTTCTGTGACTGTCTCTTGATGGATGTTTGGTGAACCTTCGCCAGAATCAAAGTGGATTAACTTTTATAACCAACGCGAGTCCCATAATGTAAACAGCGATGGACCAGAGGGTGAGTCAATCCAGACGCGGGTTAGCTTGTGTGTTAGCATATTAGCATGTGTGTTAGCCATTTATGAAGCTGTGTTGCAGGTGTCAACTCCGTATAACTGCATCGTGAAGTATCTTCACTTATTGTTGTTTATTTATATTACGGTAAAGTTGTATGTGCGGAGAGAATCAGAAAACACTTATATTTATCACAAAAATGAGTGCTCCATAATGGTAGAGGTACAATATATCATATACATGCCTATACTTAACTTTGGAATGGCTAAAATAGCATGATATAGCTCCTTTAATGACTTCCGCGACAAATAGTTCCCAAAAGTTTGCGCGTTGCTTGGCAACGTTTTGCTAGGCTAGAAGCAGCAAGGCTAGTAGCTAGCCTAGCTACTTAGTTGAAGGCGCAGTTGGAGGAATGGTGGTGAATCTATGGGTAAGTTGAAAGTCAGACTCACGCTAACTTCACGAGCGATTCCCCGACTTCTCTCTCAGTGACGGGACAGATAGTGTCGCTACTACGTACGCGTGGAGTGATATGAAAGCACCAACTCCGTTGCCATTGGCAGCGGAGTTATTTTTTTCAGAGGTCCTTTATCAGAAAATAGGTAGAACGTTGGGAAATCCCATTCAAATCAACGGAGCTTCTACTTACATTGTGAAGAGCCGTATAATAAATTACGTTAATATAAATTGTATTGTAATTCTACGTATTATAATATTTATATTACAGGTCACAAAGCTAGCTGCCATTGGGGGCCAAGACCCTAAAAGGGTAACTTGGAATATACTGGGCCATATCTTTGATGACCAGAGTGCGCGCCGGGTTAACTGGAAGGGGGTTAATGGGAAGATGGCTTTTAAAGATATGGCCACAAAGGAGCTTGTGCTGAGTGAGTCTTGTCTGACCGATGAGTTGAGTTTAGGAAGCAAATTCATGACCTTCCTTTTTAAATTTAGAAATGTTGTTCAGTAGATTATGTTATCCAGTCCTTGCATGGCAACAAACAAGATGATTTATAAACAGTAGCAAAGTATAGGTGTTGACCCATGCACCATCATTCAAATTATTTTTGCATTAGCATCTCATTCAGCTTCATCTGGTAGTACTAAGTCTGCAGTTTTAGTCTCCCAATTATGCATTAATTATTTTATTGTTGTTCTTTTGTCCTTAAGTTGAATTCACTTGGTCCTGGTCCACAGTCCTGTTCAAATTCTGTTTAACATGTCTCTTTATGTGTTTTTAGATGCTGTGAAGAAGAACCACCTGTGCTCACAAACTACTGACATGGAGGTTCACCATCTCACCATTCAGTGGTTCAACCTCGCAGCAGACAGGGGGCCTGGGAGGAAACGTCCGACTGTCGCAACTTAAATAGTTACTTTTTAAAACCTTTTTTTTTAACCTTTTTTCCCTTCTTTTTTGTTGTGTTTTTGTAGCACATTTTTGTCTTTTCTGTTGTTCTTTTGTGGCTTTTTTTGGTCCTTTTTTGGCGTCACTTTTTTTGTCCCCTCCTCCCGACCACCGCCAGTCCCTGCTCCGCGGCTCCCTCAGCGGACCCACCGGACCCTCCTCCGCCGCCATGGCCCTCAGCGGACCCGCCTCCGCCGCCATGGCCCTCAGCGGACCTGCCTCCGCCGCCATGGCCCTCAGCGGACCTGCCTCCGCCGCCATGGCCCTCAGCCAACTTTCCAGACCTGCCTTCGCCGGAGCCACCAGACCCACCTTCTTGGCCCCCAGACTCTGCTCCCTCCTCCGGACCCCCTCCGCCCTCCCGGGGTCGTTGCTGTTGTTGATTGGGGGGGTTGTTTTGTGTTCTGTCCCCTTTTTTGGTTTGGTTCAGTGTCTAGTCTTGTTTTATTTTGTCATGTCTGTTCTGTCCTTGTGGTTTTGCTTTACTTCCCTTGCGTTTACTACCTGCCCCACCCTAATGGGGCAGGTAGTAAACGATGAAAAGACTTGTAAACAAGCAGAGCTGCAACTAACGATTATTTTGGTAATCAATGAATCTACCGATTATTTTTACAATTACTCGATTAATCGCTTGGCTGTGAAAGATTCATGGAAATTTTATTTTTTTTCTATTTTTTTATCACATAAAGCTAAAGTGGCGCCGCTTGAGGACACGTGGATGGAGTAAACTTAAAGTAAACGTTTGTAAGAGGCTCTTTGTGCTAATTCTGCTTTCTGATTGGACGAGACAAAGACAGATATTTGTGAAATGTACGATGTACAAAACATTGCAGACCCTCACTTTAAAAAACAAAGTAGGTTTTCATCCTAAATACAGAATTGTCATGTCTTTTTTGCTAAATTTTAGCCTGTGTTTACTAGAAAACGATTAGTTGTCGAATAATTGTTAATTGTTTCAGCCCTAATTTAGACCCCTGTGTTTTCCCTTGTCCGGTTCATTGTGCTTCTATCTGTGCTCCATGTGTGTCTTGCTCTGCTTCCCGGGTCTGGCCTGTACGTTTTTTGCCTTGTTTTTGTCAGTTCTTGGACATTAAATTAGATATCAACTTGTTTTAGGCTGTTTTGCGTTTGGGTCTAATCTCCACCTCACTTACATCAAGGGGGGGGGGCAACTTAAAAATCACTTCATTTACCATTTGATGTTACCTCCACTACAGTATCAGATACCAAATTCGATATGCAAACAAGACAATGTCTTGCCACTCGTGCAAATGCTTGATCAGCAAGATTTGCAAGAACAGACCAGTGCCTTTGCAGGTCTGTCTCGCACCTCCTGGAACCGCCACCTTAACGTGGTGGAGGGCTTTGAGCGGCCGAATGATCCTAGGGGCTCTGTCATGCCCCTGGTACTGGTAGGGTCTCCCATGGCAAACAGGTCCTAAGTGACGGGTCAGACAGAGAGTGGTTCAGAAGCCCCTTATGACAGACCAACAGGCCCGTATAATCATGAGTATAATCGCTAGTTACAAAAATTACAAAAATGATCATTAAATATCAGTCACTGGGTCCACACCAAACATTTCCGGGGCCCCGAGTGAGTGGAGTTTGCATGTTTTCCTGTGTCTGTGTAGGTTTCCACTAAAACATGTACAATTGGCCAGGATGAATGATGTGTGTGCGTGAATGAATGATGGTGGTCAGAGGGACCCTTTGCACAGATGTGTGTCTTGTCAGTCGACCCCAGAGGAAAATGTAGCTGCAACTTACTGCCACTGTGTGTGGCATGAATAAAGTACAAATCCCTTCCACTTTGTAAAGCGCTTTAGCAAACTTGTCTCATGTGAAAAGAGCTTTACAAATAAGCCTCCATGCCATGCATTCTGCAGTGACTGTCATATGCAGCTGCATTGGGATAATAGTCAACACGTGGTAATGAAACTTAATTCAAGACACAGCAGGTCAAAATTTCAGTTAGTATTTGCCAATGTGTTAAAATGTATTGTATTTTGTCTTTCAGTATTTTCTATGGTGGTTTTGTGTTAATCTGTGGTTGGCCACAGAAGTCCACTTGGCGACAGCCTCTTGTCCCGAGGAGGACGTAGAAGCTGACCAATAGAGGTGGTTTACAAGGCTTTTCCTCCACTGGCCAGCGTCCTGGGTGCTCTTTCTCTTTCCCAGCTCATCCACTTCCTTCCCAATTCCTTGGTACAGGGTTCGTACAGATTTTCTCTGAAGGTTTTCCATGACTTTTCCATGATCCTTAACAACATTTCCAGGACCCCAATGCCATCATTTTTTAAGATTAGGCCGACTGTAGTCGAGACCAGAACACTAGAAAAAGATCAATGATACTGAGACCAAGACCAGAGCGCCTCCTGACTGGGCTGCAAACTCGGGCTTTTTGAAAAAGGTGACAGCAGGCGTGTGCACGCTCATGTGCACGCCCCTGTGCACGTGCCATAGAGCAACACTGAGCAAAAACAACTGGTGAATCACTGGGAATTGATAACAGTGTCACACACATTGATATATTATTTTGAATCAGTTTCTATGATGTGCTTCTCTAGAATTGTGTGTCTGACAGATACATCAAAGTGGGGGTTAGTATAAGGTTTGCGTGAGAATGGCCCTAAGATTTAGTCACTTTAAAAGAAACATTTTTTAGTTTTACCTTTGAAACAACTGTAGCTCACACAATGTAACGCACTAAACATCTCACTCTTTTAGCTCTAGTGATGTTTCTGAGCTGCGTGGAGCAGAGGGGGGGGGGCAATAGTAACATTCAGGCTCAGCGGCTGAACTTTTGGATAAACTGTACAATTAATGGTTCTTCTGTGAGCTGTTCTGTCATTGACTTGTACTTGAGTAATACATAAGAAAAACAGGCAAAAGACACAGCCAGGATAAAATACTAATCCTATCGCACGCCTGACGTTATAGCTTTGTTACTTTTAGAATTGTTTTAATACTGTTGCGAAGGCGAACCTCCGGAGATGCGCCTTTAACCTACTCTGACCACGGAGACGATAGAACTGCATGTTTTATTTTACTAACGTGACGTTGTTCAACACACGACGTGATCGTTATAAAACTAACACTCATTTTTTGTTCGAGTTTTGTTCGCTGTGAGTTTTCTCGTGTAATCCGTGCGTAATGTGGAGTGTCCTGAAGCTGCTCGGGTTGTTGGGGAGCGGCTCGGACAGACAGGTAGAAGCTTATGTTTCAGTCGGATGCTCTGAGAGCGTCCGTAAACAAAACACTGCGCAGCGCGCGGGACCTGCTATAGTCCCGTTGTTACGTTATTGCCTAAGAACATGCGTGTATAAAGCACCAAAGTCCTCGTGATCTAATGTAGCCAATTTAAACACTTACATGCAAGAGCGGAGAAACAAGGTCCTTGATTCTTTACTCGCCTGAGGAAAAGTCCATCTCCAACTTCACGTTGTCTGCATTTCCACGGTTACGCGCGGGAGTAGCTAAACTTTCGCTTCTCCGCTTTGCTTCCTCTGGTCTTGTGTTCGTGTTATTATTCTGAAGCAGCTCCAATAATGTCCTCCATGAGCGCATTATTGTCATTCTAGCTCACATTAGCTGTTCAGGGAGCCCGGCTCCTACAGACCAGGTGGGGGACCTGTCGCCACTACAGGCTGAACCACTGCCTGAATCAAAATGTGCGCCGTGATTCCTGAATTTCTTATGATTTACCCATTATTTTAGCTACTATATTTTAGGATTCTGAAATAAGTTTCTCAAAATTCCAAAACTTTTCCAGGACTTAACAAATTCCAAAACTTTTCCAGGGCCTGGAAATTTGATTTTGAAATTCCAGGATTTTTCCAGGATTTCCAGGACTGTACGAACCCTGTAGGTATTAAAATATATATTACTAAATGCACAATAACCATAATATTACACAGCATTACCAAAATGCATACCCTTTCCCATGTGCCATGGGTCAAAGTAGTGACCGATTTCCTTTCTTTCCTCCCGTCAAAACTTTTGCACGCCGGTGTGTCGGTCCGTCACAATGGCCTCCACATTGACACCCCTCTCTTCCAGCATGGTCAGACTCCGCACAAAGCCCTCCTCCTCCATGCACACGCTGTTTCCAACCTCATTGCTCTAATAAGACAAAAAAATAAGAATAAAGAATTCTATCATAAAGCACAGTGATCCCAAATTACATTGTTATGTTTATATTGTAATGTTTTACCTGGACTAGCTGGATGTCAATGACTTTGTTACACGTCAGATTCATCATGGTGTAACGGCCATACTTGGCTGAATGTCCTACATGAATGCAAGTTATACATTAGCTGACTTTTATTAATACTTCAGATAAATGTTAATGAAATGTATTTACCAGGTGAATCTGCCCGCATGTCCCCGCCCAGTGTAACAGAGCCGTTTTCAAGAGCCTCCCTGATGAGGTCATCCTGCTCCAGCTTCCACTGCCAGTTGACCGTAGGGATGAGGAGCTTTGCCTGATGCCTGTAGAAGCACTGCTCTGACAGTCCCTGAATACTGGAGGCCCCCAAGAACTATAAAATTAAAACATCTGTTATCATCGGATAATATATGGAAAAATAAAATGTTTTTGTAGTACCTTTGAAATCTGGCTAAATGATGAGCCGGTGAACAGCACAGCAGCACAGAGCTGTAGGTTTCCAGCTGGGATGTTGTTCACCATGGGCTGACTGGACCACTGACTGGAGAACTCACAGCGAGGACACTGTTGAGTGACCCGAAGCAGTGTGCCGATGGTGATGGTGTCCACAGCACAGCGACCAGTGCAGACAGGACATCGCCTGAACAGCTCCAGCAGTTGGTCCTCAAGAACAATATATTTTTTGTCCTTGTGTGGAGGGACTTCAGCAGGAATGCTATATAAAAGAAAGGATATTTCATCCCTCAAAAAACCAGGACGCTGTATATATTTTTCAATTAAAAGTCTAGATTTTCTTTGTACCTTGAGCAGTTCACAGTTCTGGCGCTGTCATCAATGTGGAAGCTGGGGTCAGACGCTGACACCTCACACCTTCTCCTTTTTAAAAGGTGTAGAGGCTGCTCTGGGACTGTCAGGAAGAGGGATTTCCATCAGGTCCTCAGTCCCACAACCGACGCTTGTGTAAGCGGTCCGGGCTTGAGTAGCTGTACAAAACACAAACAAAATAAACACGTTTAAAATGGCAGTAATTACACAACTTGTGTCTAACTATATTAAAAAACAAAAGTGGTGACTGTTTTATACATAAAATGACAGTACTGTTTAAAGGATAAATAGAGATCACCTTTGCTTCGCCTGTTCAGCTTCACATTGGCCTGGACACTTGCATGCCTTGTAATGACTGGATCAGTCTGGCAACCAATTTCTCTGCTCACTTTTGGCTGAAAACATAACAATAAATAATATTCATAAAGTGCACACACACGTGACATGCACATAGATTGTAAACCTGTATTGATGATTTACAGGAAAACAACCTAGGATATACTTTAGAATATGCCCCCCTATAGCAGATAAACCAAATATTTGTATCAGGTTCATTCTGGCTACAGTAGCTACTAAAAACTTCCAAATGGTTTGGCATTTTGAAAAGCTGTGTCCAAATAGGTGTAAACTTTGGTTCAGTTCAGAAAACTTGTCAACATGAACATAATTAGCAGAATTGATCCTACTTTGTGAACCTGTTCAACAACAACGGCAACAACAACTATACTGATTCTGAAAGCACGTAAGAACAGCTCATATCTGTGACCACAATGACCACACGGTCCACCTGGAGAGGTCAGCCCTCTCCTCACTGACCACACGGTCCACCTGGAGAGGTCAGCCCTCTCCTCACTGACCACACGGTCCACCTGGAGAGGTCAGCCCTCTCCTCACTGACCACACGGTCCACCTGGAGAGGTCAGCCCTCTCCTCAATGACCACACGGTTCACCTGGAGAGGTCAGCCCTCTCCTCACTGACCACACGGTCCACCTGGAGAGGTCAGCCCTCTCATCACTGACCACACGTCAGCGTAACTTTGCAGACTGATGCATTAGCAGGGCAGCGAGTAGACGCGCTTATAACCGGTGGCTGCTGTTCCTCATCCACAGTGAGCGAGTGCGGGACACATCGCCTGGAGCTGAGGCTGCAGAGTCTATTTACACGCCATACACGCTCACATTGGCGCCCGAAGTCGTCCTGTTGGCGGGGCAGCAGTGTCGGTGGGCTAAGGCTCAGTCGTGGAAGAGCAAGGGTGGGAACGGCCTCGCTCTTCAAAC
Organism: Gobius niger; assembly: GCF_951799975.1. NCBI lineage: Eukaryota > Metazoa > Chordata > Actinopteri > Gobiiformes > Gobiidae > Gobius > Gobius niger. The sequence continues at coordinate 2,470,479 of NC_136873.1, read as the reverse complement.
GCAGAAGACTAGCATAGCCCAGTTCAACCTCCATGAAGTTGGCGAAGGAATCGCGCGTAAAATGGTCTTTGCAAACTCCAGCCTGAGCAGGGAGTTCGCAGTTTTCCCCCAAGCCAATGGCGGGGGCGCGTCCACTGGCGCCTAATTTCTAAGTTCTGCGGAAACCTGTGCAAACCTACAGAACTGTGGCCCCCCACTACGCTACACTTCCTCCCCATCCTAACACAGTACAAATAACACCTAACAATTCAATTATACACGATAGACCACTAAAAACAATACTAACAAACGCCCTAAGCTAAATTGAGCTAACTAATCTAACAATAAAAGCAACTAGTGATTACAACTACAATATTCAACAACTAACACTACTAAAACAATACAATTATCTATAATAAACAAGATATCCTAATAAAATCTACCTAAATGCTATAACTAATCGCAAACCTGACAATCGATGAAAATATTCTCTCGCTATTCCAACTCCAACTCGCTACGGGGGCGTGAGCGAGACAGTGTTGTTTTCGTCAACGAAGACGATAACGATATCTTTTCGTTGACGCCCCTTTTTTTAATGACGATAACGTAACGATGACGAGCTAAAATGAGCTCTTTGGGGACGAGAACATGACGAGACGTTTATCCCAATTTCCAAGACTTATCGAAATTAATTATCACTTCTTATAATGAAACCGACGAAAACTTGACAAAAACCTTTTTAATTTTCGTCTGACTAAAACGATCACATTTTGAAATGACTAAAATGTGACTAAACCTAAAAGCATTTTCGTCCAAAAGACTAAGACTAAAACTAAAAGGGCCAAAAACAACACTGGAGCGAGACTGAGCCCTTTTATAGCCCAGAGCGGCAGGGCCAGTGACATCATCTCTAACCCCTCCGCTAATTGGGCGCCGAATTCAAAAAATCAAATGCAGTACCGACAGTTCGCTGCAGATGGCGCCACACAGACGGTTTGGGACACAAAGACAGGATTTCAACAAATATGCACTAAATTGTTAAAATAGTGACAGATACACGTAGACAACACTACAAGATACCCATTTATGCAACTTAGCTAGAAAAAAAACTTGATTTGGGGGTTAGTTGTTCTTTAATGATATAACCTTTGTTCTGCTAGCATTGCTTAAAGTCTTCTCTGGATTAGCCAGGGGAAAGTAGTGATCATATTTACCTATAAACTTGAAATGTTTAAACAAGACAATGTATGTCTGTTGCGACCAGAGTGGGCCATAAACTTAATCGTTTATGGCACTATGTGCTCTAGGTAGAGTATGCTGCCTTTACGTCACAAGAGGAAGTTCATTCAGCTCCGACAGTACACGGAAAGAGGAGTTAGCTCGAAAGGAAATCTTGACCAAATAGGGCCTTTAAAGGAAATGACCCTACAGAGACGAGAGGCAAACTGGGGGCAGGAGAATAGGGGCTTTTGGAAAGTATAAAAGAAGGGAACGCAAGCAGCCGAGTGGGGTTTTTGCTTCGGAGCACCTCCAGAAGAACGGCGAGGACGCAGACCTTCTCAGACTACGGCGCTGAAAAGCCCAAGAAACGCCGAGTAGATAATTCGCCATAGAAGCTGCAAGTTCCTCTTCCTCTCGCAGAGACGGGACTGAAAAAGGGGAAGAATAGCGACCGGCTCTTCCTGAATCAGACAGCTCCATCCTCCCGCAGACAGCGGTTGAGGGCTAGAGTGAGACCGTGCTGCTGACAGGAAGTCACCCGACTCCACCTCTCGGGCCCGCACTCTTGAGAGAGCACGGTGGAGACTCAACGGAGCGCTGTGAAGGCCATCACATTGGCTTCGGAGTACCGCCGCTAAATTGCATAGAATAACCTAAAGAAGATCCCCCTAAGCCGGCTCACGGCGAGGAACGAGACTAGAGACTGTGGAGGCTGAAGGAGGAGACCTCGGTGCAGACGCGTCGAATTGCTGTAGATAAAACTGACATTTTCCCTCTCCTTGAAACCAATAGAAGAAGAAGTGCCATAACTCACAAGTTCAACAATCATCTCAGAACTGCAAAGTTATTGATAATATCTAGTCATAGGTCCTTTCTTATATAAACCTAGTATAGTCATTATATGTTTTGTTATATGTGAATCATGATTTGGCAAATGAGCTGAGCTGTACTTTCATCTTTTCCTGCATTAAAATAACCAAATCGTAAGTTCATCTCTCATGTCATTATTTGGTACAAAGTCTTTTGAATGTAAAATGTTAGGTAGTTCCCCTTTCTGCTCAGAAATAGTTCTATGGGTATTTCTGACAACAACGAGACCAAACACACGGCAAGCTGCTAAGACTGAGGGGGTCGAGGTGAGGATCTCCGGGAGTTGGTGTCTCGACGGTGATTTCACAACGGCGGAAGCGGGGCAGACCTCACAGCAGTAGAAGTCAGACATTTTTGCCGAGCAGCTTTTGTCTAGGTCTCAGAAGTGGCAAAGCCCACTGAGGCATAAGGAGACAGGACCCTTTAAATGGAGAAGCTGTTGTAATGCCAGGTTCTCACACAATGCCAGGTTCAGGCCTACCCAGATCGTATCCCGAACTGTTAACATGACTGAGTGTGAAGCAGATATTGAATATTTTGAGCGTTAAAAATCAATGTTTTAAAAGAATTCTATAAGAAACGGGGACACAGTGTTACTGAGAAGAGAAAAAGAACTCGTGGCCCTTAAGCTAAACCAATAAATAAATAAAAAACAGTGGTTGTATTAAGTAAATAGACGTACTTGTTACAATTGGAGACTGTCCTCCAACAGTGGTCGACACGTGGTCGTTTGTCTAATCCCTGAATTACGACCATATAAGACGTTTACTAAAACAGCGCCCCCAAGCTCCCATTGAGGGCATGTACATTACATTTAACCCGATTCAGAAACGACTTTGCTTTACGTAATGTTTTTGACCACTTGCGGTGACGATTCCAAAACTCAAACGCAAAGAAATAAATCACAAACTTGCAAAATTAGCCCCACATGCAATAAGTAAAGCCGTCCCAGGTCTTCAGCCCCGCCACAGCTGTGGAGGAACTGAACGTCCAGCTGTGCCAAAGGCTCTCCAAGCGCGCTCTGCGCTATTACGCATCACACCTCCCCAACCGCAGCAGCGGCGACTATTCACCTCTCTCATCATTTACTATATTATATGTGAGGCTGTAGGTTATCACCATTTTACTCACAACAACAGCGACACCAAAGCACAACTCACCATTGACGTCTTCATGTCTTCTCCTCCATATGCGTCTCCAGCTCCATCTCTCTCCTGTCACTTCCATCTCTGTCCTCAAACGTCCTTGTGTCTCCCGTACGTCCGGTTGTCCGGTGACCGCGGCGAGCCTCGGATCCGCCCCGGGTTCCAGTGCGTCTGATGCCGGGAAACACCTCTGTCACCCCGGAAAAGTCTGGCCTCGGCTCCGCTGCTGTTCTCCACAAAGTCCTGGTCTCTTTCTGAGTTCCTCTGGAGAACGAGCTCCAAATGTCCTGATCAAACTGATGTGGTTCATTTCTCCGCAGTTTCGTCATTTAAGGATAAAACATATAAAACATCACAGCTGTGTTTAGCTCGCGGGTTTTTCAACTAGATTTGACGGACACTCGCTCTGTCCAATGAAAACACGTGAATCAGCTCGAGGGCGTTTGGGCAGGTGAGGCTGCGCTCTGATTGGCTGAAGCGTCTGCTACGTCATATCCAGTAGTATTTGTTAATATTTATCTTATATTATAAACAATCTGAAATAAACTGTTGTAGAGCATTTCCTCTGATGCCTGTGATTTATATGGACAATATTACACATGGTATTATTTTTCTATTCAAACTAAATGTCTTGATCATAATAGTCATTCTACATGTATGTGTTTCTATGACATAATGAGCTAAACACGTGATGCAGATTAAAGGTTAAGATCATTTATGTGTCATTACAAAATGTGTCTCTGCATTTGGCCCCTCCTTCGACTGAGGCGAGCAGACGGCAGGAGCGTGGAGCATCTGGGGACCATCTCCAGATGTGGAGCCAGGCTGATGGTCAGAATCACCTGCAGGAGGATTCACCTAATGCACATGTTTTATGTTTTAAACAAATGTAATAGAGACACTGCAGATGTGGCACTTTGTGTTCAGTGTGAATGTTTCGTCTGATTGTGTGTGTGTGTGTGTGTGTGTGTGTGTGTGTGTGTGTGTGTGTGTGTGTGTGTGTGTGTGTGTGTGTGTGTGTGTGTGTGTGTGTGTGTGTGTGTGTGTGTGTGTGTGTGTGTGTGTGTGTGTGTGTGTGTGTCTGCGCAGATGAGCGGCTCTGTCACCAAAACAAAAGACAAATCCCCTCTGGGGCTAAAGACGTTTATCTTATCTTATTATATCTTATCTTTTGTTGTGGTGCAGATGAACTCCACACTGAAAGGGAATTGAACCCAGGACCCTCTTGCTGTGAGGCCAGAGCACAAACCACTCAGCCACATGTGCCGCCGTCATGTAAATCATACAGACGACTGTCAAGTGTGTTTTAATCTATAATAGAAACCACCTGGGCGCCGCCATGTTTATTTCCCATACCGACTTTGAAGCTAAGCAGGGACGGGCCTGGTTAGGACTGGGATGGGAGACCGTTTGGGAACACCAGGAAGCCTGGCGACAGTACTGAGTTTGTGCGTGGTTGGTGGTGGGGGCTGATGTGCGAAGACTGGGTGCCTCGCTTATCATCACCTAGTATGGGGTGAATGAATAATGCATCACATTGTTCAGCAACTGTGAGCGTCTGGAAAAGCGCTATATAAGACTAATGCATTATTATTATTATTATTATTATTATTATTACATCCGCGGCCGGCCCCCACGTGACGGTCCCACCGCCCGCGGGCATTGACCACGGGTCCATATGGACCGCGGTGCTGCTGTCCGAGGACAACCCGCTGTCACAAAAACGCGAGTGCACGAGATCTGACTGCCGTGCGTGTCTGACTGCCGTGCGTGTGCGCGCAATCAAACAGGGCGATGTGTGTGTGCGCGCGTGTGTGTGTGCGTGTGAATGTGTGTGCGCGCGCGCGTGCATGTGTGCGACTGTTTTCTCCTCCGTGTGAGTAAAAGCGAAAATGAAACTACCACTTAACGAGTGCATGGCCTGCACTGCATTGTTTTTTCCTTTTTTTTTCCTTTGCTGCTGTACCATTTGTTTTCTATTTTGCTTTCACGTATTGTGAGCCCAGAGGTACATTTTATTCTAAAGCAGCTTTGAAAGCATTGCCCATTTTATTGTAAGGTTATAAATACTGTCTAACAACGATCATTAGGCTATTTCATTTCAAAACCTACTTATTATTTTTTTGATTGCACACTACCGTGATGCACCAAACCACGGGTCCTGCACCGTGAACCAAACCGTTAGAGCTGAACCCCTAATATTTATCCATAATTATTCCACTGTCTCTTCAATTCTATTCTCTGAGTTTAGCGAACATATTGTGGTTGTAGTTTATAAGAAAGGAGCACAGGTGCATCAAACACTCCAATTGCAGTTTGTTTGACATTATTTTTAGCATTCATTATTTTAAACATTTGTAGTGGCCACAGTTTTTGGAATGGGTTGGGAACCACTGGTCTACAGCTGAACTGTGTGACGGGTTGGACATTTCTTTGTAATCACTCACAATCTCAGAATATCAAATGTGGAGACTAGCGAGGCCCGGCCGAAGGCCGGGTCTCAGCTAGTAAAATATAGAAATGTAAACATGACTTTATCAAATAGTAACAAATGAGGAGGTTGCATTATTTCTGATCTGTTTTGTGCAGAGGAACATCATCATCATCATCATTCCCTATGATGTAAACTCTAATGAACAGCTGCAGGGACAGATGTGCTTCATGGAGTTCTGGACAGTCCAATTGTGTCCAGTTCTTTGGGTCCCTTTGTGAGTCAGTGTACGACACTGAGATGGTCAAATGTCCACACTCACTTTTATGTTACATGACTTAACACTGATGATCCACATGTGGCTGTGGCTCCTCCTGTGGCTCCTCCTGTGGCTTCTCTTGTGGCTTCTCTTGTGGCTCCTCCTGTGGCTCCTCCTCCTGTGGCTCCTCCTGTGGCTCCTCCTGTGGCTCCTCCTCCTGTGGCTCCTCCCGTGGCTCCTCCCGTGGCTTCTCTTGTGGCTTCTCTTGTGGCTCCTCCTGTGGCTCCTCCTGTGGCTCCTCCTGTGGCTCCTCCTGTGGCTTCTCTTGTGGCTTCTCTTGTGGCTCCTCCTCCTGTGGCTCCTCCTGTGGCTCCTCCCGTGGCTTCTCTTGTGGCTTCTCTTGTGGCTCCTCCTGTGGCTCCTCCTCCTGTGGCTCCTCCTGTGGCTCCTCCTGTGGCTTCTCTTGTGGCTTCTCTTGTGGCTCCTCCTGTGGCTCCTCCTCCTGTGGCTCCTCCTGTGGCTTCTCCTGTGGCTCCTCCTCCTGTGGCTCCTCCTCCTGTGGCTTCTCTTGTGGCTCCTCCTGTGGCTCCTCCTCCTGTGGCTCCTCCTGTGGCTCCTCCTGTGGCTCCTCCTCCTGTGGCTCCTCCTGTGGCTCCTCCTGTGGCTCCACTGGCATCACATATGATCAACCAACACACACACGCACCCACATGTATGTGCGAACCCTCACGGTCCAGATGAAACGTGACATGGTGAAAACTATTCGAAGTATGTTTTTATTTCTTTATTTTATTATTGTTGAAAATACTACTTAACCTTAATGTTTGTCTGATTAAGGTTTAATGTTGATAAAGCAGAGAAAAAACATAAAACAATGGTGAAAATTCTGATATGTGTAAAAAATACCCCATAAAAAAAAATCATAATTCTTATGATAAGACACAAGAACATTAATACAGGTTTAGATTCATTGCGGTTTGATTCATTTTCATTTGTGTTATTCAGTTTGCAGCTCAGTTTGTAGATAATAAGAAATGTATAAATAAATAAAATCAAATACATAAACCCCTTTATTTTTTCTTCCCACCTGAACACCTTTCGCTGTAGGGTTAAATCCTGCTTTAGTCCATGTAAATCACAGGCATCAGAAGAAATGCTTTATTTTATTCACATTTATGACAGACTTTTTTCTGTTTGAAGTGTTTTGAGGAACTTAAAGTTTAGAAAAGATCTGTCTGACGTAAAAGCACCAAAGCGTCGGGGAAAAAGTGACGCCACAGGACGAGTTCAGAGAAACGGAAGCTTCTTATCGTTCATTCTGATCAGTGTGAGCTCAGCTTAACTCACAAACACATTATGTCTTCATGTTTCTTTTTTCATTTAAACATATTATTCTTTGGATTCATGTGAAAACCATGAAAAAGAATCAGTTCATTTGGTGATTTGTTTCATGAGGGTTTTGCTGTTTGAACATTTGGTCCTGAATAAAATTATAACATTTCTGCAAAGAGTTCAATTCAAATATGAAATATATTCATCAGGTCCAGTTTATGGTGACAGTGGTGCAGATGGTTTTTGTGACATTTTTGTCACTTTTTTGTTGCATTTTTGTCACTTTTCGGCTGCATTTTGCCTCCAGATCTACCTCCCTGTGATTCTGATCAACAGTGCTGTGTTGGACCCTCTCTATAACTGCCTTCACACCATCAAACAATGGCTCTCCCAGACTTTCCTTCACCTGAATGAAAGAAAGACTGAGCACATCCTGTTCACCCCGGACTCACCTCACAGTTCCCCCAGTTTTGGTCCTCCTACACCTCAGTTTGCTCCCGCCATCCGTAACCTGGGTGTTGTTTTTGACAGCGGTATGATCTTTGACAAGCAGATAGGTGCAGTTGTGAAAGCGAGCTTTTACCAGCTAAGGCTCCTCAGTAAGATCAAGTCTTTCCTGTCCCGAGCTGACCTTGAAAAGGCCGTCCATGCCTTCATCAGCTCGAGGATAGACGACTGTAACGCCCTCTACACTGGACTTAACCAATCACTCCTCAATCGACTTCAACTGGTACAAAACGCAGCAGCTCGTCTCCTCTCCAACACCTCCAGACGCTCACACATCAGCCCAGTCCTCCGCTCTCTCCACTGGCTCCAAAATGTATTTTGACAAACCATCCATCCATTTCCTCCTCTTTATCCGGGGCCGGGTCGCGGGGGCAGCGTCTCAGCAGAGGCGCCCAGACTTCCCGATCCACCACACCTCCTCCAGATGTTCTGACCCCGAGGCCACACCAGGCCAGCTCAGAGACATAGTCCCACCAGCGTGTCCTGGGTCTTCCACGAGGCCTTGTCCCACTAGGACATGCCTGGAACGACCAGGAGGTATCCGGAACAGATGCTCTAGCCACCTCAGCTGCTCCTTTCAACGTGAAGGAGCAGCGACTCTACTCCGAGCTCCTCCCGACGTTAAAATATTGTAGATGAACATTTTTTCAAACTGTTTTCACATAATTATGTTAATCCACTTCAGTTCTGCACAAAACGACCAAAGTTTGAAGAAATATCAACATATTTTACTATTTCATCGCTGATTTTTTTAAAATGACCAAAAAATGAACACACAAATAAAATAAAAAGTGAGTTTGGGCAGAATTTGGATTTACTTTTTCAAACACTGGGTCAAAGATCAGGTCGTTTTTTTTAGTTTTTATGTAAAGTTGAGTTTTCACATTTTCTCCCATTGACTCCCATTATAAACTCACTTTTTCATGGCTCTGCCGTCACACTGTGGTTTCTTCTGATCAGAGGAGGAAACTTTCATTATTTTTATACTTCAAAGTGAATTTCCAGCATTTACCCTGAAAATGCATTTCCAATGTATTTCTATGAGAATATCCCCCACACACCCTCAACACCACCAACACACCTACACCCCTCCCCAGGACAGATTATCCCCCACACACCCTCAACACCACCCCACCAACACAGCTACATATCCAAAGAATAATTTAAACATATTATTCTTTGGATTCATGTGAAAACCATGAAAAAGAATCAGTTCATTTGGTGATTTGTTTCATGAGGGTTTTGCTGTTTGAACATTTGGTCCTGAATAAAATTATAACATTTCTGCAAAGAGTTCAATTCAAACATGAAATATATTCATCAGGTCCAGTTTATGGTGACAGTGGTGCAGATGGTTTTTGTGACATTTTTGTCTCTTTTTTGTGACATTTTTGTCTCTTTTTTGTGTCATTTTTGTCACTTTTTTGCTGCATTTTTGTCACTTTTTCGCTACAATTTTGTCACTTTTTGGTTGATTTTTTTGCCACTTTTTACTGTATTTTTGTCACTTTTTTGCTACATTTTTGTCACTTTTTCAGTTACATTTTTGTCACTTTTTTGCTGCATTTTTGTCACTTTTTTGTGACATTTTTGTCATTTTTTTGTTACATTTTTGTCACTTTTTTGTGACATTTTTGTCTCTTTTTTGTGACATTTTTGTCACTTTTTTGTGACATTTTTGTCACTTTTTCGCAACAATTTTGTCACTTTTTGGTTGATTTTTTTTGCCACTTTTTTGCTGCATTTTTGTCACTTTTTTGTTAAATTTTGTCACTTTTTTGCTGCATTTTTGTCACTTTTTTGCTGCATTTTTGTCACTTTTTTGTTACATTTTTGTCACTTTTTTGTTACATTTTTGTCACTTTTTTGCTGCATTTTTGTCACTTTTTTGTTACATTTTTGTCACTTTTTTGTTACATTTTTGTCACTTTTTTGTTACATTTTTGTCACTTTTTTGCTGCATTTTTGTCACTTTTTTGCTGCATTTTTGTCACTTTTTTGTTACATTTTTGTCACTTTTTTGTTACATTTTTGTCACTTTTTTGCTGCATTTTTGTCACTTTTTTGCTGCATTTTTGTCACTTTTTTGTTACATTTTTGTCACTTTTTTGTTACATTTTTGTCACTTTTTTGCTGCATTTTTGTCACTTTTTTGTTACATTTTTGTCAACATATTTTACTATTTCATCGCTGATTTTTAAAAAATGACCAAAAAATTAACACACAAATAAAATAAAAAGTGAGTTTGGGCAGAATTTGGATTTACTTTTTCAAACACTGGGTCAAAGATCAGGTCGTTTTTTGGGGTTTTTATGTAAGGCAAGGCAAGGCAAGTTTATTTGTAGAGCACAATTCATACACAAGGCAATTCAAAGTGCTTCACAGTTGCATAAATACAAGAAAGCAAATAGAATCAATAAAAACATCAACAAAAAAATAATCAATTACAGTAAAAAGCAAGAGTGCAGATAAAATACTTTCAGTCATATGCATCGGTAAAAAGAACTGTTTTCAGCCTGGATTTGAACTCAACACCACCCCACCAACACACCTACACCCAATTAAAAACCAAGCATTTTGAGCAGGTTTATTTTATTCACATTTATGACAGACTTTTTTCTGTTTGAAGTGTTTTGAGGAACTTAAAGTTTAGAAAAGATCTGTCTGAGGTAAAAGCACCAAAGCGTCGGGGAAAAAGTGACGCCACAGGACGAGTTCAGAGAAACGGAAGCTTCTTATCGTTCATTCTGATCAGTGTGAGCTCAGCTTAACTCACAAACACATTATGTCTTCATGTTTCTTTTTTCATTTAAACATATTATTCTTTGGATTCATGTGAAAACCATGAAAAAGAATCAGTTCATTTGGTGATTTGTTTCATGAGGGTTTTGCTGTTTGAACATTTGGTCCTGAATAAAATTATAACATTTCTGCAAAGAGTTCAATTCAAACATGAAATATATTCATCAGGTCCAGTTTATGGTGACAGTGGTGCAGATGGTTTTTGTGACATTTTTGTCACTTTTTTGCTACATTTTTGTCACTTTTTTGTTACATTTTTGTCACTTTTTTGCTGCATTTTTGTCACTTTTTGGTTGATTTTTTGCCACTTTTTACTGTATTTTTGTCACTTTTTTGCTGCATTTTTGTCACTTTTTTGCTGCATTTTTGTCACTTTTTTGTTAAATTTTGTCACTTTTTTGTTACATTTTTGTCACTTTTTTGTTACATTTTTGTCACTTTTTTTGCTGCATTTTTGTCACTTTTTTGCTTCATTTTTATCACTTTTTTGTTAAATTTTGTCACTTTTTTGTTACATTTTTGTCACTTTTTTGCTTCATTTTTATCACTTTTTAGTTAAATTTTGTCACTTTTTTGTTGCATTTTTGTCACTTTTTTGCTGCATTTTTGTCACTTTTTTGTTACATTTTTGTCACTTTTTTGTTACATTTTTGGCACTTTTTTGCTGCATTTTTGTCACTTTTTTGCTTCATTTTTGTCACTTTTTTGTTACATTTTTGTCACTTTTTTGTTACATTTTTGTCACTTTTTTGTTACATTTTTGTCACTTTTTTGTTACATTTTTGTCATTTTTTTTTTTTACATTTTTGTCACTTTTTTGTTACATTTTTGTCACTTTTTTGCTGCATTTTTGTCACTTTTTTGCTGCATTTTTGTCACTTTTTTGCTGCATTTTTGTCACTTTTTTGTTACATTTTTGTCACTTTTTTGCTGCATTTTTGTCACTTTTTTGTTACATTTTTGTCACTTTTTTGTCACTTTTTCGTTACATTTTTGTCACTTTTTCGTTACATTTTTGTCACTTTTTTTGTTACATTTTTGTCACTTTTTTTGTTACATTTTTGTCACTTTTTCGTTACATTTTTGTCAATTTTTTAGTTACATTTTTGTCACTTTTTTGTGACATTTTTGTCACTTTTTTTGTGACATTTTTGTCACTTTTCGGCTGCATTTTGCCTCCAGATCTACCTCCCTGTGATTCTGATCAACAGTGCTGTGTTGGACCCTCTCTATAACTGCCTTCACACCATCAAACAATGGCTCTCCCAGACTTTCCTTCACCCGAATGAAAGAAAGACTGAGCACATCCTGTTCACCCCGGACTCACCTCACAGTTCCCCCAGTTTTGGTCCTACACCTCAGTTTGCTCCCACCATCCGTAACCTGGGTGTTATTTTTGACAGCGGTATGATCTTTGACAAGCAGATAGGTGCAGTTGTGGAAGCGAGCTTTTACCAGCTAAGGCTCCTCAGTAAGATCAAGTCTTTCCTGTCCCGAGCTGAACTTGAAAAGGCCGTCCATGCCTTCATCAGCTCGAGGATAGACGACTGTAACGCCCTCTACACTGGACTGAACCAATCACTCCTCAATCGGCTTCAACTGGTACAAAACGCAGGAGCTCGTCTCCTCTCCAACACCTCCAGGCGCTCACACATCAGCCCAGTCCTCCGCTCTCTCCACTGGCTCCAGACGCTCACACATCAGCCCAGTCCTCCGCTCTCTCCACTGGCTCCAGACGCTCACACATCAGCCCAGTCCTCCGCTCTCTCCACTGGCTCCAGACGCTCACACATCAGCCCAGTCCTCCGCTCTCTCCACTGGCTCCAGATGCTCACACATCAGCCCAGTCCTCCGCTCTCTCCACCGGCTCCAGACGCTCACACATCAGCCCAGTCCTCCGCTCTCTCCACTGGCTCCAGACGCTCACACATCAGCCCAGTCCTCTGCTCTCTCCACTGGCTCCAGACGCTCACACATCAGCCCAGTCCTCCACTCTCTCCACTGGCTCCAGACGCTCACACATCAGCCCAGTCCTCCACTCTCTCCACTGGCTCCAGACGCTCACACATCAGCCCAGTCCTCCGCTCTCTCCTCTGGCTCCAGACGCTCACACATCAGCCCAGTCCTCCGCTCTCTCCACTGGCTCCAGACGCTCACACATCAGCCCAGTCCTCCACTCTCTCCACTGGCTCCAGACGCTCACACATCAGCCCAGTCCTCCGCTCTCTCCACCGGCTCCAGACGCTCACACATCAGCCCAGTCCTCCACTCTCTCCACTGGCTCCCGGTGGCGTTTAGGGTGGAGTTTAAGGTCCTGATGTTTGTGTTCAAGGCCATCAATGGTCTGGCCCCGGCCGACCTCGCCGAATTAGTAACGGTCTACGAACCAGCCAGAACTCTGCGCTCCTCTGAACACACCTCCCTCTCACTCCCAAGTTCAAATACAAAAAGTTTGGAGGCCCAAAGCTGTGGAACGCACTTCCGGTACAGCTTCAAACATCACAGAGCTGAGTGTTTTTAAATCACAGTTGAAGACACATCTTTTCAGAAAAGCTTTCGATACAGAGACACCGACTCGACTGCTGTTTTTATGTGTTTTTGTATTTATTGTTGTCTACTGTGATTCTTGTTTTTATCCTGGAAAGCGCTCTGGGCACCTTCTGGTTGTTGTTGGGCGCTATATAAATAAAATTTGATTGATTGATTGATTGCATTATTGTCACTTTTTTGTTACATTTTTGTCACTTTTTTGTGCATTTTTGTCACTTTTTTGTTACATTTTTGTCACTTTTTTGTTTCATTTTTGTCCTTTTTTGCTGCATTTTTGTCACTTTTTTGTTACATTTTTGTCACTTTTTTGTTACATTTTTGTCACTTTTTTGTTACATTTTTGTCACTTTTTTGTTTCATTTTTGTCCTTTTTTGCTGCATTTTTGTCACTTTTTTGTTACATTTTTGTCACTTTTTTGTTGTATTTTTGTCACTTTTTTGCTGCATTTTTGTCACTTTTTTGTTTCATTTTTGTCCTTTTTTGCTGCATTTTTGTCACTTTTTTGTTACATTTTTTTCACTTTTTTGCTGCATTTTTGTCACTTTTATGGCTACATTATTGTCCCTTTTCAGTTGAATTAGAAAGAGGAAAGGAGTCAGGAGAGAGAATCAAACCCAGGACCCACATCTTTAAAATCATATTTGTAGTAAAACACTAAAGGTTTGTTTGTGTCTGAAAGTATTTAAGTTTGACTGAACTGTTTCATGTTTGAACCCAAATCAAACGTGTGAATTAAAAACCAAGCATTTTGAGCCGGTTTATTTTATTCACATTTATGACAGACTTTTTTCTGTTTGAAGTGTTTTGAGAAACTTAAAGTTTAGAAAAGATCTGTCTGAGGTAAAAGCACCAAAGCGTCGGGGAAAAAGTGACGCCACAGGACGAGTTCAGAGAAACGGAAGCTTCTTATCGTTCATTCTGATCAGTGTGAGCTCAGCTTAACTCACAAACACATTATGTCTTCATGTTTCTTTTTTCATTTAAACATATTATTCTTTGGATTCAAGTGAAAACCATGAAAAAGAATCAGTTCATTTGGTGATTTGTTTCATGAGGGTTTTGCTGTTTGAACATTTGGTCCTGAATAAAATGATAACATTTCTGCAAAGAGTTCAATTCAAACATGAAATATATTCATCAGGTCCAGTTTATGGTGACAGTGGTGCAGATGGTTTTTGTGACATTTTTGTCACTTTTTTGTGACATTTTTGTCTCTTTTTTGTGACATTATTGTCACTTTTTCGCTACAAGTTTTTCACTTTTTGGTTGATTTTTTGTCACTTTTTTGCTACAATTTTGTCATTTTTTTGTTGATTTTTTTGCCACTTTTTACTGTATTTTTGTCACTTTTTTGTTACATTTTTGTCACTTTTTTGTTACATTTTTGTCACTTTTTTGTTACATTTTTGTCACTTTTTTGTTAAATCTTTGTCACTTTTTTGTGACATTTTTGTCACTTTTTTTGTTACATTTTTGTCTCTTTTTTGCTGTATTTTTGTCATTTTTTTCTATACATTTTTGTCACTTTTTGTGTGACATTTTTGTCACTTTTTTGTGACATTTTTGTCACTTTTTTGCTACATTTTTGACACTTTTTTGTGACATTTTTGACACTTTTTTGTTACATTTTTGTCACTTTTCGGCTGCATTTTGCCTCCAGATCTACCTCCCTGTGATTCTGAGCAACAGTGCTGCGTTGGACCCTCTCTATAACTGCCTTCACACCATCAAACAATGGCTCTCCCAGATATTCCTTCACCTGAATGAAATAAAGAATGAGCACATCCTGTTCACCCCGGACTCACCTCACAGTTCCCCCAGTTTTGGTCCTCCTACACCTCAGTTTGCTCCCGCCATCCGTAACCTGGGTGTTATTTTTGACAGCGGTATGATCTTTGACAAGCAGATAGGTGCAGTTGTGAAAGCGAGCTTTTACCAGCTAAGGCTCCTCAGTAAGATCAAGTCTTTCCTGTCCCGAGCTGATCTTGAAAAGAACGTCCATGCCTTCATCAGCTCGAGGATAGACGACTGTAACGCCCTCTACACTGGACTGAACCAATCACTCCTCAATCGACTTCAACTGGTACAAAACGCAGCAGCTCGTCTCCTCTCCAACACCTCCAGACGCTCACACATCAGCCCAGTCCTCCGCTCTCTCCACTGGCTCCAGACGCTCACACATCAGCCCAGTCCTCCTCTCTCTCCACTGGCTCCAAACGCTCACACATCAGCCCAGTCCTCCGCTCTCTCCACTGGCTCCAGACGCTCACACATCAGCCCAGTGCTCCGCTCTCTCCAACACCTCCAGACGCTCACACATCAGCCCAGTCCTCCGCTCTCTCCACTGGCTCCAGACGCTCACACATCAGCCCAGTCCTCCACTCTCTCCACCAGCTCCAGACGCTCACACATCAGCCCAGTCCTCCGCTCTCTCCACTGGCTCCAGACGCTCACACATCAGCCCAGTCCTCCGCTCTCTCCACTGGCTCCAGACGCTCACACATCAGCCCAGTCCTCCGCTCTCTCCACTGGCTCCAGACGCTCACACATCAGCCCAGTGCTCCGCTCTCTCCACTGGCTCCCGGTGGCGTTTAGGGTGGACTTTAAGGTCCTGATGTTTGTGTTCAAGGCCATCAATGGTCTGGCCCCGGCCGACCTCGCCGAATTAGTAACGGTCTACGAACCAGCCAGAACTCTGCGCTCCTCTGAACACACCTCCCTCTCACTCCCAAGTTCAAATACAAAAAGTTTGGAGGCCCAAAGCTGTGGAACGCACTTCCGGTACAGCTTCAAACATCACAGAGCTGAGTGTTTTTAAATCACAGTTGAAGACACATCTTTTCAGAAAAGCTTTCGATACAGAGACACCGACTCGACTGCTGTTTTTATGTGTTTTTGTATTTATTGTTGTCTACTGTGATTCTTGTTTTTATCCTGGAAAGCGCTCTGGGCACCTTCTGGTTGTTGTTGGGCGCTATATAAATAAAATTTGATTGATTGATTGATTGCATTATTGTCACTTTTTTGTTACATTTTTGTCACTTTTTTGTGCATTTTTGTCACTTTTTTGTTACATTTTTGTCACTTTTTTGTTTCATTTTTGTCCTTTTTTGCTGCATTTTTGTCACTTTTTTGTTACATTTTTGTCACTTTTTTGTTACATTTTTGTCACTTTTTTGTTACATTTTTGTCACTTTTTTGTTTCATTTTTGTCCTTTTTTGCTGCATTTTTGTCACTTTTTTGTTACATTTTTGTCACTTTTTTGTTGTATTTTTGTCACTTTTTTGCTGCATTTTTGTCACTTTTTTGTTTCATTTTTGTCCTTTTTTGCTGCATTTTTGTCACTTTTTTGTTACATTTTTTTCACTTTTTTGCTGCATTTTTGTCACTTTTATGGCTACATTATTGTCCCTTTTCAGTTGAATTAGAAAGAGGAAAGGAGTCAGGAGAGAGAATCAAACCCAGGACCCACATCTTTAAAATCATATTTGTAGTAAAACACTAAAGGTTTGTTTGTGTCTGAAAGTATTTAAGTTTGACTGAACTGTTTCATGTTTGAACCCAAATCAAACGTGTGAATTAAAAACCAAGCATTTTGAGCCGGTTTATTTTATTCACATTTATGACAGACTTTTTTCTGTTTGAAGTGTTTTGAGAAACTTAAAGTTTAGAAAAGATCTGTCTGAGGTAAAAGCACCAAAGCGTCGGGGAAAAAGTGACGCCACAGGACGAGTTCAGAGAAACGGAAGCTTCTTATCGTTCATTCTGATCAGTGTGAGCTCAGCTTAACTCACAAACACATTATGTCTTCATGTTTCTTTTTTCATTTAAACATATTATTCTTTGGATTCAAGTGAAAACCATGAAAAAGAATCAGTTCATTTGGTGATTTGTTTCATGAGGGTTTTGCTGTTTGAACATTTGGTCCTGAATAAAATGATAACATTTCTGCAAAGAGTTCAATTCAAACATGAAATATATTCATCAGGTCCAGTTTATGGTGACAGTGGTGCAGATGGTTTTTGTGACATTTTTGTCACTTTTTTGTGACATTTTTGTCTCTTTTTTGTGACATTATTGTCACTTTTTCGCTACAAGTTTTTCACTTTTTGGTTGATTTTTTGTCACTTTTTGAGTGATTTTTTTGTCACATTTTTGCTACAATTTTGTCATTTTTTTGTTGATTTTTTTGCCACTTTTTACTGTATTTTTGTCACTTTTTTGTTACATTTTTGTCACTTTTTTGTTACATTTTTGTCACTTTTTTGTTACATTTTTGTCACTTTTTTGTTAAATCTTTGTCACTTTTTGTGTGACATTTTTGTCACTTTTTTGTGACATTTTTGTCACTTTTTTGCTACATTTTTGACACTTTTTTGTGACATTTTTGACACTTTTTTGTTACATTTTTGTCACTTTTCGGCTGCATTTTGCCTCCAGATCTACCTCCCTGTGATTCTGAGCAACAGTGCTGCGTTGGACCCTCTCTATAACTGCCTTCACACCATCAAACAATGGCTCTCCCAGATATTCCTTCACCTGAATGAAATAAAGAATGAGCACATCCTGTTCACCCCGGACTCACCTCACAGTTCCCCCAGTTTTGGTCCTCCTACACCTCAGTTTGCTCCCGCCATCCGTAACCTGGGTGTTATTTTTGACAGCGGTATGATCTTTGACAAGCAGATAGGTGCAGTTGTGAAAGCAAGCTTTTACCAGCTAAGGCTCCTCAGTAAGATCAAGTCTTTCCTGTCCCGAGCTGATCTTGAAAAGAACGTCCATGCCTTCATCAGCTCGAGGATAGACGACTGTAACGCCCTCTACACTGGACTGAACCAATCACTCCTCAATCGACTTCAACTGGTACAAAACGCAGCAGCTCGTCTCCTCTCCAACACCTCCAGACGCTCACACATCAGCCCAGTCCTCCGCTCTCTCCACTGGCTCCAGACGCTCACACATCAGCCCAGTCCTCCGCTCTCTCCACTGGCTCCAGACGCTCACACATCAGCCCAGTCCTCCTCTCTCTCCACTGGCTCCAAACGCTCACACATCAGCCCAGTCCTCCGCTCTCTCCACTGGCTCCAGACGCTCACACATCAGCCCAGTCCTCCGCTCTCTCCACTGGCTCCAGACGCTCACACATCAGCCCAGGCCTCCACTCTCTCCACTGGCTCCAGACGCTCACACATCAGCCCAGTCCTCCGCTCTCTCCAACACCTCCAGACGCTCACACATCAGCCCAGTCCTCCGCTCTCTCCACTGGCTCCAGACGCTCACACATCAGCCCAGTCCTCCACTCTCTCCACTGGCTCCAGACGCTCACACATCAGCCCAGTCCTCCGCTCTCTCCACTGGCTCCAGACGCTCACACATCAGCCCAGTGCTCCGCTCTCTCCACCAGCTCCAGACGCTCACACATCAGCCCAGTCCTCCGCTCTCTCCACTGGCTCCAGACGCTCACACATCAGCCCAGTCCTCCGCTCTCTCCACTGGCTCCAGACGCTCACACATCAGCCCAGTCCTCCGCTCTCTCCACTGGCTCCAGACGCTCACACATCAGCCCAGTGCTCCGCTCTCTCCACTGGCTCCAGACGCTCACACATCAGCCCAGTCCTCCGCTCTCTCCTCTGGCTCCAGACGCTCACACATCAGCCCAGTCCTCCGCTCTCTCCACTGGCTCCCGGTGGCGTTTAGGGTGGACTTTAAGGTCCTGATGTTTGTGTTCAAGGCCATCAATGGTCTGGCCCCGGCCGACCTCGCCGAATTAGTAACGGTCTACGAACCAGCCAGAACTCTGCGCTCCTCTGAACACACCTCCCTCTCACTCCCAAGTTCAAATACAAAAAGTTTGGAGGCCCAAAGCTGTGGAACGCACTTCCGGTACAGTTTCGAAACATCACAGAGCTGAGTGTTTTTAAATCACAGTTGAAGACACATCTTTTCAGAAAAGCTTTCGATACAGAGACACCGACTCGACTGCTGTTTTTATGTGTTTTTGTATTTATTGTTGTCTACTGTGATTCTTGTTTTATCCTGGAAAGCGCTCTGGGCACCTTCTGGTTGTTGTTGGGCGCTATGTAAATAAGATTGATTGATTGATTGATTGATTGATTGATTGATTGCATTATTGTCACTTTTTTGTTACATTTTTGTCACTTTTTTGCTGCATTATTGTCACTTTTTTGTTACATTTTTGTCACTTTTTTGTTGCATTTTTGTCACTTTTTTGTGCATTATTGTCACTTTTTTGTTGTATTTTTGTCACTTTTTTGTTGTATTTTTGTCACTTTTTTGCTGCATTTTTGTCACTTTTTTGTTTCATTTTTGTCACTTTTTTGTTTCATTTTTGTCACTTTTTTGTTGTATTTTTGTCACTTTTTTGCTGCATTTTTGTCACTTTTTTGTTTCATTTTTGTCCCTTTTTTGCTGCATTTTTGTCACTTTTTTGTTACATTTTTGTCACTTTTTTGCTGCATTTTTTTTCACTTTTTTGTTACATTTTTGTCCTTTTTTGCTGCATTTTTGTCACTTTTTTGTTACATTTTTGTCACTTTTTTGCTGCATTATTGTCACTTTTTTGTTACATTTTTGTCACTTTTTTGTTGCATTTTTGTCACTTTTTTGCTGCATTTTTGTCACTTTTTTGTTACATTTTTTTCACTTTTTTGTTGCATTTTTTTCACATTTTTGTTACATTTTTGTCACTTTTTTGCTGCATTATTGTCACTTTTTTGTTACATTTTTGTCACTTTTTTGTTACATTTTTGTCACTTTTTTGCTGCATTATTGTCACTTTTTTGTTACATTTTTGTCACTTTTTTGTTGCATTTTTGTCACTTTTTTGCTGCATTTTTGTCACTTTTTTGTTACATTTTTTTCACTTTTTTGTTGCATTTTTTTCACTTTTTTGTTACATTTTTGTCACTTTTTTGCTGCATTATTGTCACTTTTTTGTTACATTTTTGTCACTTTTTTGTTGCATTTTTGTCACTTTTTTGTGCATTTTTGTCACTTTTTTGTTTCATTTTTGTCACTTTTTTGTTTCATTTTTGTCACTTTTTTGTTGTATTTTTGTCACTTTTTTGCTGCATTTTTGTCACTTTTTTGTTTCATTTTTGTCACTTTTTTGCTGCATTTTTTTTCACTTTTTTGTTACATTTTTGTCCTTTTTTGCTGCATTTTTGTCACTTTTTTGTTACATTTTTGTCACTTTTTTGCTGCATTATTGTCACTTTTTTGTTACATTTTTGTCACTTTTTTGTTGCATTTTTGTCACTTTTTTGCTGCATTTTTGTCACTTTTTTGTTACATTTTTTTCACTTTTTTGTTGCATTTTTTTCACTTTTTTGTTACATTTTTGTCACTTTTTTGCTGCATTATTGTCACTTTTTTGTTACATTTTTGTCACTTTTTTGTTGCATTTTTGTCACTTTTTTGCTGCATTTTTGTCACTTTTTTGTTACATTTTTTTCACTTTTTTGTTGCATTTTTTTCACTTTTTTGTTACATTTTTGTCACTTTTTTGCTGCATTATTGTCACTTTTTTGTTACATTTTTGTCACTTTTTTGTTGCATTTTTGTCACTTTTTTGCTGCATTTTTGTCACTTTTTTGTTACATTTTTTTCACTTTTTTGTTGCATTTTTTTCACTTTTTTGTTACATTTTTTTCACTTTTTTGCTGCATTTTTGTCACTTTTTTGTTACATTTTTTTCACTTTTTTGTTGCATTTTTTTTCACTTTTTTGTTACATTTTTGTCACTTTTTTGCTGCATTATTGTCACTTTTTTGTTACATTTTTGTCACTTTTTTGTTGCATTTTTGTCACTTTTTTGTGCATTTTTGTCACTTTTTTGTTACATTATTGTCACTTTTTTGTGCATTTTTGTCACTTTTTTGTTTCATTTTTGTCACTTTTTTGTTTCATTTTTGTCACTTTTTTGTTGTATTTTTGTCACTTTTTTGCTGCATTTTTGTCACTTTTTTGTTTCATTTTTGTCACTTTTTTGCTGCATTTTTGTCACTTTTTTGTTACATTTTTGTCACTTTTTTGCTGCATTTTTTTTCACTTTTTTGTTACATTTTTGTCCTTTTTTGCTGCATTTTTGTCACTTTTTTGTTACATTTTTGTCACTTTTTTGCTGCATTATTGTCACTTTTTTGTTACATTTTTGTCACTTTTTTGTTGCATTTTTGTCACTTTTTTGCTGCATTTTTGTCACTTTTTTGTTACATTTTTTTCACTTTTTTGTTGCATTTTTTTCACTTTTTTGTTACATTTTTGTCACTTTTTTGCTGCATTATTGTCACTTTTTTGTTACATTTTTGTCACTTTTTTGTTGCATTTTTGTCACTTTTTTGCTGCATTTTTGTCACTTTTTTTTTACATTTTTTTCACTTTTTTGTTGCATTTTTTTCACTTTTTTGTTACATATTTGTCCCTTTAATGGCTACATTATTGTCCCTTTTCAGTTGAATTGGAAAGAAGAAAGGAGTCAGGAGAGAGAATCAAACCCAGGACCCACATCTTTAAAATCATATTTGTAGTAAAACACTAAAGGTTTGTTTGTGTCTGAAAGTCTTTAAGTCTGACTGAACTGTTTAATGTTTGAACCCAAATCAAACGTGTGAATTAAAAACCAAGCATTTTGAGCCGGTTTATTTTATTCACATTTATGACAGACTTTTTTCTGTTTGAAGTGTTTTGAGAAACTTAAAGTTTAGAAAAGATCTGTCTGAGGTAAAAGCACCAAAGCGTCGGGGAAAAAGTGACGCCACAGGACGAGTTCAGAGAAACGGAAGCTTCTTATCGTTCATTCTGATCAGTGTGAGCTCAGCTTAACTCACAAACACATTATGTCTTCATGTTTCTTTTTTCATTTAAACATATTATTCTTTGGATTCATGTGAAAACCATGAAAAAGAATCAGTTCATTTGGTGATTTGTTTCATGGGGGTTTTGCTGTTTGAACATTTGGTCCTGAATAAAATTATAACATTTCTGCAAAGAGTTCAATTCAAACATGAAATATATTCATCAGGTCCAGTTTATGGTGACAGTGGTGCAGATGGTTTTTGTTACATTTTTGTCACTTTTTTTGCTACATTTTTGTCACTTTTTTGTTAAATCTTTGTCACTTTTTTGTGACATTTTTGTCACTGGTTTAGCTCCATCGGGCGAGAGCAGGGCTCATATCCACGAGTTTGTGAGATCAATCCTGACCTCCACCCACTGGGAAGAACATAAATCAGCCTCTATGGTCTGACTGATGTTATACAGGGACGGTCTTGACCCAAAAGTCCCGCCCTGATTGGAGCAGCGCTCGGCTGTTCCTCTGATGACGTGGATTCCGTAGAGAAATCATCTGAGGAAGCTCCATCTCCTCATCGTCAGCCGTGACCAGGAGTGTCCAGAAGTGTCCGAGCAGTGAGGAGGGGGTTAGAGGAGCTGTATAATTAATATGTCCTTATCAGAGGAACCTCAGGGTGTTCCTCATCAGCCCATAAGGAGCTCAGAACAGTTTTGCTGCAGGACATTTCATGAAATAAAAACATGAGCTTTTTATAACTCAGCTCATGCAGCGTCTGAATGAGAGTTTCAGACGGTGCAGATGGAGTTCCTCCCGGTTCAAACACTGACGCCTCAAAACCTGAGGAGCAACATTAGGAAACGAGGCGTCACTGCTCCCTTTGGCCCTGTAGACCCTTAACCCCTGTGTCCTGTTGGGGCATTTGTGCCACTTTTTGCTTTTGATTCAGAACTTTTTCCAGGTATTTTAATATTTTTTTGTGACAAAATGTATTTTGACAAACCATCCATCCATTTCCTCCTCTTTATCCGGGGCCGGGTCGCGGGGGCAGCGTCTCAGCAGAGGCGCCCAGACTTCCTGATCCACCACACCTCCTCCAGATGTTCTGACCCCGAGGCCACACCAGGCCAGCTCAGAGACATAGTCCCACCAGCGTGTCCTAGGCCTTCCTCGAGGCCTTGTCCCACTAGGACATGCCTGGAACGACCAGGAGGTATCCGGAACAGATGCTCTAGCCACCTCAGCTGCTCCTTTCAACGTGAAGGAGCAGCGACTCTACTCCGAGCTCCTCCCGCCGTTAAAATATTGTAGATGAACATTTTTTCAAACTGTTTTCACATAATTATGTTAATCCACTTCAGTTCTGCACAAAACGACCAAAGTTTGAAGAAATATCAACATATTTTACTATTTCATCGCTGATTTTTTAAAAATGACCAAAAAATGAACACACAAATAAAATAAAAAGTGAGTTTGGGCAGAATTTGGATTTACTTTTTCAAACACTGGGTCAGAGATCAGGTCGTTTTTTTTAGTTTTTATGTAAAGTTGAGTTTTCACATTTTCTCCCATTGACTCCCATTATAAACTCACTTTTTCATGGCTCTGCCGTCACACTGTGGTTTCTTCTGATCAGAGGAGGAAACTTTCATTATTTTTATACTTCAAAGTGAATTTCCAGCATTTACCCTGAAAATGCATTTCCAATGTATTTCTATGGGAAAAACCCACACACACCCTCAACACCACCAACACACCTACACCCCTCCCCAGGACAGTATAATCACCCAGTAGTAGTAGTATATATATATATATATATATAGTATAGTATGGTTTATATGTACAGCCATATTTATAAACATGTTTGTAATCAAAACACCTGACAACTCCCCCCACCAACGACAACCACCCCCAACTCACAAACCCTTCAACCCCCCCAGCACCTCCCCACAGACCTCCCCCAACGCCCCGTATAAGCTCCTCCCCCACGAGCCTCAGAACTCCACAGAAACAGCCTCACTGTGATATTGTCATTCCCATAGAAATGAATTTTCAGGGAAAATGCTTGAAATTCAGTTTGAACTGCAAAAATCACTAATGTTTCCTCCTCTGATCAGAAGAAACCACAAATAACCAAAAAAGGATGATTTTAAGAAAATGTGAACAATTGTGTGTGTTCATTTTTTGTGTGTTTTTGAATTGGCCATACAATTCTAAAATATTTTGATATTTTTCCAAACTTTTATAGTTTTGTGCAGAACTGAAGTGGATTAACACAATAATGTGAAAAAGGTTTAGTAGTCGTCTCTTCTTTTCATTTTTATTTAGTCATATTTTAATCAACACCATATTTTAGTCTCATAAACATTTTTTAATTTAGTTTTAGTCCAATAGTCTGCAAAAACATGACAATGATGAAATATTTGAGATATAAATGAAGGCAGTTCTTGTTTTCTGCAGAAAAACCACAGGAGATGAATCTGATAATAACGTGTTGAAAAACAGGAAACTCAGCCCTTCGAGGCCACACCAGGCCAGCTCAGAGACATAGTCCCACCAGCGTGTCCTGGGTCTTCCACGAGGCCTTGTCCCACTAGGACATGCCTGGAACGACCAGGAGGTATCCGGAACAGATGCTCTAGCCACCTCAGCTGCTCCTTTCGACGTGAAGGAGCAGCGACTCTACTCCGAGCTCCTCCTGCCGTTAAAATATTGTAGATGAACATTTTTTCAAACTGTTTTCACATAATTATGTTAATCCACTTCAGTTCTGCACAAAACGACCAAAGTTTGAAGAAATATCAACATATTTTACTATTTCATCGCTGATTTTTAAAAAATGACCAAAAAATGAACACACAAATAAAATAAAAAGTGAGTTTGGGCAGAATTTGGATTTACTTTTTCAAACACTGGGTCAAAGATCAGGTCGTTTTTTTTAGTTTTTATGTAAAGTTGAGTTTTCACATTTTCTCCCATTGACTCCCATTATAAACTCACTTTTTCATGGCTCTGCCGTCACACTGTGGTTTCTTCTGATCAGAGGAGGAAACTTTCATTATTTTTATACTTCAAAGTGAATTTCCAGCATTTACCCTGAAAATGCATTTCCAATGTATTTCTATGGGAAAAACCCCCACACACCCTCATCACCACCCAACCAACACACCTACACCCTAGGGTGCATCAAACGCCCCAATGTCAACCAATGATGATGTCCCCAGTTTTAAAACATTCCTTTGGTCATAAAAAGAATTTCTACCATTTTTTGTCTAATTCCAACATTGTTTAGGGTCCACCTCAATAAGCAAGATCTGCATATGAAGCATATGCGATATTCATTTAGCTGAATGTTTTGTGCTGTTGATCTCTTTACTTATTCCATATTGTACAATGGTTTTGAACTTGATTAAATGACTTTTCTTTGCTTGTTTATTCAAGTTGTTTGTGAAGTTTGCAATCTTTAAGTTTTTACAAAATATTTTGTATTAAACCTTCACAAACTGTTATTACAGGGTTAGATGGGGGTTAGGGTTAGATTTAGCACATTTTGACTGTTAACACATTGAGTGCCAACAATCCAGACCATTTTTAGATCTTGGAAGCAAAGTAGGGTCAGGCCTGGTTAGTGCTTGGATTGGAGACGCCTGAGAATACCAGGTGCTATAAGCTTTTACCTCCTGTCCAGGCCGGGGCTAAGACCTCCAGTCCTAACAGCTCCAGGCCGGGTCTGAGACCTCGAGCCCGGTCCTAACAGCCTCAGGAAGGGTCTGAGACCTCGAGCCCGGTCCTAACAGCCTCAGGAAGGGTCTGAGACCTCGAGCCCGGAGTTAACAGCCTCAGGAAGGGTCTGAGACCTCGAGCCCGGTCCTAACAGCCTCAGGAAGGGCCTGAGACCCCGAGCCTGGTCCTAAAAGCCTCAGGAAGGGTCTGAGACCTCGAGCCCGGTCCTAACAGCCTCAGGAAGGGTCTGAGACCTCGAGCCCGGTCCTAACAGCCTCAGGAAGGGTCTGAGACCTCGAGCCCTGTCCTAACAGCCTCAGGAAGGGTCTGAGACCTCGAGCCCGGTCCTAACAGCCTCAGGAAGGGTCTGAGACCTCGAGCCCGGTCCTAACAGCCTCAGGAAGGGTCTGATACCTCGAGCCCGGTCCTAACAGCCTCAGGAAGGGTCTGAGACCTCGAGCCCGGTCCTAACAGCCTCAGGAAGGGTCTGAGACCTCGAGCCCGGTCCTAACAGCCTCAGGAAGGGTCTGAGACCTCGAGCCCGGTCCTAACAGCCTCAGGAAGGGTCTGAGACCTCGAGCCCGGTCCTAACAGCCTCAGGAAGGGTCTGAGACCTCGAGCCCGGTCCTAACAGCCTCAGGAAGGGTCTGAGACCTCGAGCCTGGTCCTAACAGCCTCAGGAAGGGTCTGAGACCTCGAGCCCGGTCCAAACAGCCTCAGGAAGGGTCTGAGACCTCGAGCCCGGTCCTAACAGCCTCAGGAAGGGTCTGAGACCTCGAGCCTGGTCCTAACAGCCTCAGGAAGGGTCTGAGACCTCGAGCCCGGTCCCAAGAACTCCAGCCAGGCCCCATCACCCACCACAACCCCCCCTCTCTCTCATCCACTAACCCTACCCCGGTCAGGGCACCCCCAAGCCCGCCTACCTGCACACAAATATGCGCTAAATGGCAGATTTTCGATATTTTGACAAAACACATTCCTTTGAATGGTGAACCACCTAAATGTACTTCAAACTTCACCAAACTTTACCATACATTTTCTTTTTTATATATATAAAACAGCTAGACTAGGGACAAAATGATCCATTGAAGTTTAAAAAAATATGGGGCGTATGAAGCACCCTACTACACCCCTCCCCAGGACAGAATATCCCCCACACACCCTCATCATCACCCCACCAACACACCTACACCCCTCCCCAGGCCAGAATATCCCCCACACACCCTCAACACCACCAACACACCTACACCCAAATCAAACGTGTGAATTAAAAACCAAGCATTTTGAGCAGGTTTATTTTATTCACATTTATGACAGACTTTTTTCTGTTTGAAGTGTTTTGAGAAACTTAAAGTTTAGAAAAGATCTGTCTGAGATAAAAGCACCAAAGCGTCGGGGAAAAAGTGACGCCACAGGACGAGTTCAGAGAAACGGAAGCTTCTTATCGTTCATTCTGATCAGTGTGAGCTCAGCTTAACTCACAAACACATTATGTCTTCATGTTTCTTTTTTCATTTAAACATATTATTCTTTGGATTCATGTGAAAACCATGAAAAAGAATCAGTTCATTTGGTGATTTGTTTCATGAGGGTTTTGCTGTTTGAACATTTTGTCCTGAATAAAATTATAACATTTCTGCAAAGAGTTCAATTCAAACATGAAATATATTCATCAGGTCCAGTTTATGGTGACAGTGGTGCAGATGGTTTTTGCTACATTTTTGTCACTTTTTTGCTGCATTTTTGTCACTTTTTTGTTAAATCTTTGTCACTTGTTTGTGACATTTTTTTCACTTTTTTGTGACATTTTTTTCACTTTTTTAGTGCATTTTTGTCACCTTTTTGCTGCATTTTCGTCACTTTTTCGCTGCATTTTTGTCTACATTTTTGTCCCTTTTCAGTTGAATTTTTGTCACTTTTTTGCTGCATTTTTCTCACTTTTTTGCTGCATTTTTGTCACTTTTTTGCTGCATTTTTGTCACATTTTTGTTAAATCTTTGTCACTTTTTTGTGACATTTTTGTCACTGGTTTAGCTCCATCGGGCGAGAGCAGGGCTCATATCCACGAGTCTGTGAGATCAATCCTGACCTCCACCCACTGGGAAGAACATAAATCAGCCTCTATGGTCCGACTGATGTTATACAGGGACGGTCTTGACCCAAAAGTCCCGCCCTGATTGGAGCAGCGCTCGGCTGTTCCTCTGATGACGTGGATTCCGTCGAGAAATCATCTGAGGAAGCTCCATCTCCTCATCGTCAGCCGTGACCAGGAGTGTCCAGAAGTGTCCGAGCAGTGAGGAGGGGGTTAGAGGAGCTGTATAATTAATATGTCCTTATCAGAGGAACCTCAGGGTGTTCCTCATCAGCCCATAAGGAGCTCAGGACAGTTTTGCTGCAGGACATTTCATGAAATAAAAACATGAGCTTTTTATAACTCAGCTCATGCAGCGTCTGAATGAGAGTTTCAGACGGTGCAGATGGAGTTCCTCCCGGTTCAAACACTGACGCCTCAATACCTGAGGAGCAACATTAGGAAACGAGGCGTCACTGCTCCCTTTCGCCCCTGTAGACCCTTAACCTGTTAAGGACCACCTATTTTGATGTCCTCTTGCCTGGCTAAACTAAACAGTAACCTCTCCATATTAAAATTACTTTTAAAACAACATACTTTGTCCAAATTACTTATGTGAACCATCATAGGAATCAGGACAAGAAGTAGCTTCTTTGTACATTTAGAAGGACATTGTTACAAAAACATGTAACGTGTAAAAAGGTTCTGTAGTTATAAAATTTATAAAAAATATAGCTTTTTTACATGTCGAAAATTACACATAAACTGAAATGCCTTTCCTGAAAATATACTTCATAGCACACACTCCAAATTGAGTACAGTTGTAACCTTACTGGTGCTCAGCATGTTTGCTAAATTGCAAAAGTCTAGGTCCAAGTATGTTGGATTTGTAAACTTTTCAATTTTTTGGTGCTATATCTAATTAGCATTGTGCACAAGCCAAAGTGCCAAATGTTAAAAAAGCAAAAATATTTTCACAAATGTGTCAAACAAAGTGCAGCAGTAACAACAAACCTCCCAAAAATTGACTAAACCAAAGCAAAATGAAGTGGGGAAATTTGTTTCCATATTTATCTCAGTGCACAAAGGTGTGTCAGTCACACCCATCCCCCGAAACAAAATGGCCGCCTTGTTTACTCAGAAAAGAGCTTTTACACATCTTCATTCACTGTGGATCTGGACTATGGCAGATTGTTGGACAGAGACAATGAACCTCTACACAGATCTACCACTGTCCACTGTGAAATCAATGGCCCTGTGGACATTTTAGACAAGTTTTTTCCTAAATGCTAATGTGGCTAACATGTGGCTAACATGTGGCTAACATGTGCTTCTGGCACCCACGGAGCACTGCCCCAGAATATCCCCCACACACCCTCAACACCACCCCACCAACACACCTACACCCCTCTCCAGGCCAGAATATCCCACACACACCCTCAAAACCACCCCACCAACACACCTACAACCCCCCCCAGGCAATAATATCCCCCACACACCCTCATCAACACCCCACCAACACACCTACACCGCTCCCCAGGCAAGGATATCCCCCACACACCCTCAACACCACACCACCAACACACCTACAACCCTCCACAGGCAAGAATATCCTCCACACACCCCCAACATCATCCCACCAACACACCTACACCCCTCCCCAGGCCAGAATATCCCCCACAAAGCCACAACACCACCCCACCAACACACCTACACCCGTCCCCAGGCCAGAATATCCCACACACACCCTCCTTACCACCCCACCAACACACCTACACCCCTCCCCAGGCAAGAATATCCCACACACACCCCCATCACCACCCCACCAAAACACCTACACCCCTCCCCAGGCCAGAATATCCCCCACACACCCTCATCACCACCCCACCAACACACCTACACCCCTCCTCAGGCCAGAATATCCCCCACACACCCTCATCACCACGCCACCAACACACCTACACCCCTCCCTAGGTCAGAATATCACCACCCCACCAACACACCTACACCCCTCTCTAGGTCAGAATATCCCCAACACACCCTCATCACCACCCCACCAACACACCTACAGTCCTCCCCAGGCCACAATATCCCCCACAAACCCTCAACACCACCCCACCAACACACCTACACCCCTCCCCAGGCCAGAAAATCCCCCACACACCCTCAACACCACCCCACCAACACACCTACATCCCTCCCCAGGCCAGAATATCCCCCACACACCCTCAACACCACCCCACCAACACACCTACATCCCTCCCCAGGCCAGAATATCCCCCACACACCCTCATCACCACCCCACCAACACACCTACACCCCTCGCCAGGCCAGAATATCCCCCACACACCCTCATCACCACCCCACCAACACACCTACACCCCTCCCCAGGCTAGAATATCCCCCACACACCCTCATCACCACCCCACCAACACACCTATACCCCTCCCTAGGTCAGAATATCACCACCCAACCAACACACCTACACCCATCTCTAGGTCAGAATATCCCCCACACACCCTCAACACCACCCCAACAACACACCTACACCCCTCCCCAGGCCAGAAAATCCCCCACACACCCTCAACACCACCACACCAACACACCTACACCCCTCCCCAAGCCAGAATATCCCCCACACACCCTCATCACCACCCCACCAACACACCTATAACCCTCCCCAGGCCATAATATCCACCACACACCCTCATTACCACCGCACCAACACACCTACACCGCTCCCCAGGCCAGGATATCCCCCACACACCCTCAACACCACCCCACCTACACACCTACACCCCTCTCTAGGTCAGAATATCCCCAACACACCCTCATCACAACCCCACCAACACACCTACAGTCCTCCCCAGGCCAAAATATCCCACACACACCCTCAACACCACCCCACCAACACACCTACACCCCTCCCCAGGCCAGAATATCCCCCACAAAGCCTCAACACCACCCCACCAACACACCTACACGCCTCCCCAAGCCAGAATATCCCACACACACCCCCCTTACCACCCCACCAACACACCTACACCCCTCCCCAGGCAAAAATATCCCCCACACACCCTCATCACCACCCCACCAACACACCTACACCCCTCCCCAGGCCAGAATATCCCCCACACACCCTCATCACCACGCCACCAACACACCTACACCCCTCCCTAGGTCAGAATATCACCACCCCACCAACACACCTACACCCCTCCCCAGGCCAGAATATCCCCCACACACCCTCATCACCACGCCACCAACACACCTACACCCCTCTCTAGGTCAGAATATCCCCCACACACCCTCAACACCACCCCACCAACA
This sequence comes from Gobius niger, assembly GCF_951799975.1. Taxonomy (NCBI): domain Eukaryota; kingdom Metazoa; phylum Chordata; class Actinopteri; order Gobiiformes; family Gobiidae; genus Gobius; species Gobius niger. Next base: position 2,439,445 of record NC_136873.1, on the reverse strand, counting down.
CACCTACACCCCTCCCCAGGCCAGAAAATCCCCCACACACCCTCAACACCACCCCACCAACACACCTACACCCCTCCCCAAGCCAGAATATCCCCCACACACCTTCATCACCAACACACCTATAACCCTCCCCAGGCCATAATATCCCCCACACACCTTCATCACCAACACACCTACACCCCTCCCTAGGTCAGAATATCACCACCCCACCAACACACCTACACCGCTCCCCAGGCCAGAATATCCCCCACACACCCTCAACACCACCCCACCAACACACCTATGCCCCTCTCCAGGCCAGAATATCCCACACACACCCTCAAAACCATCCCACCAACACACCTACACCCCTCCCCAGGCCAGAATATCCCACACACCCTCAACACCACCCCACCAACACACCTACACCCCTCCCCTGGCCAGAATATCCCACACACACCCTCATCACCACCCCACCAACACACCTACACCCCTCCCCAGGCCAGAATATCCCCCACAAACCCTCAACACCACCCCACCAACACACCTACACCCCTCCCCTGGCCACAATATCCCACACACACCCTCATCACCACCCCACCAACACACCTACACCCCTCCCCTGGCCACAATATCCCACACACACCCCCTCACCACCCCACCAACACAACTACACCCCTCCCCAGGCCAGAATATCCCCCACACACCCTCATCACCACCCCACCAACACACCTACAACCCCCCCAGGCCATAATATCCCCCACACACCCTCATCACCATCCCACCAACACCTCTACACCGCTCCCCAGGCCAGGATATCCCCCACACACCCTCAACACCACCCCACCAACACAGCTACACCCCTCCCCAGGCCAAAATATCCCCCACACACCCCCATCACCACCCCACCAACACACCTACACCCTTCCCCAGGCCATAATATCCCCCACACACCCTCATCACCACCCCACCAACACACCTACACCGCTCCCCAGGCCAGGATATCCCCCACACACCCTCTTCACCACCCCACCAACACACCTACACCCCTCCCCAGGCCAAAATATCCCACACACTCACCCTCAACACTACCCCACCAACACACTTACACCCCTCCCCAGGCCAAAATATCCCACACACACCCTCATCACCACCCCACCAACACACCTACATCCCTCCCCAGGCCAGAATATCCCCCACACACCCTCATCACCACCCCACCAACACACCTATACCCCTCCCTAGGTCAGAATATCACCACCCCACCAACACACCTACACCCCTCCCCAGGCCAGAATATCACCCACACACCCTTAACACCACCCCACCAACACACCTACATCCCTCCCCCGGCCAGAATATCCCCCACACACCCTCATCACCACCCCACCAACACACCTACACCCCTCCCCAGGCCAGAATATCCCCCACACACCCTCATCACCACCCCACCAACACACCTACACCCCTCCCCAGGCTAGAATATCCCCCACACACCCTCATCACCACCCCACCAACACACCTATACCCCTCCCTAGGTCAGAATATCACCACCCAACCAACACACCTACACCCCTCTCTAGGTCAGAATATCCCCCACACACCCCCATCACCACCCCTCCAACACACCTACACCCCTCCCCAGGCCATAATATCCCCCACACACCCTCATCACCACCCCACCAACACACCTACACCGCTCCCCAGGCCAGGATATCCCCCACACACCCTCAACACCACCCCACCAACACAACTACACCCCTCCCCAGGCCAGAATATCCCCCACACACCCTCATCACCACCCCACCAACACACCTACAACCCCCCCAGGCCATAATATCCCCCACACACCCTCAACACCACCCCACCAACATACCTACACCCCTCTCTAGGCCAGAATATCCCCCACACACCCTAATTCTTAAATATTTTGATATTTTTTCAGACTTTGGTAGTTTTATGCAGAACTGAAGTGGATTAACATAATAATGTGAAAAAGGTTTAGTAGTCGTCTCTTCTTTTCATTTTTATTTACTCATATTTTAATCAACAACATATTTTAGTCTCATAAACATTTTTTATTTAGTTTTTTCTGCAAAAACATGACTTTGACTAAAATGATGAAATATTTGAGATAAAAATGAAGGCAGTTCTTCTTTTCTGCAGAAAAACCACAGGAGATCAATTTGATAATAACGTGTTTAAAAACAGGAAACTCAGCCCTTCAGTCTTCAGACGCTCTTCAGTCTCTCTTCAGACGCTCTTCAGACGCTCTTCAGACTCTCTTCAGTCTCTCTTCAGACTCTCTTCAGACGCCGATGAACATGTCTCTCCTGGTCCTGCTCCTGGTCTTGTCTCTTCGTGGTCGAGGTAAGGGTCACCTGTTATAATAACACTTTAAACCGTCATAGACGTAGAGCCACATTGTGCCGTAACTCACTGTGATGCGACACAGACTTTGTTCATCCTTATTTCATCATGTCTGAGACTCACAAAGCGTTCCAGTCTTTGTTCATCCTTTATAAGCAGTAATTATCTTCATGAATATGTTTAGAGTTTATAAAAGAGACAAATCCTTTTCCTGCCCTGAAGACGAGCGAAGTGAAGCTTTGCAAACTTAAAGCCGCAGCGTGTAACTTTTCACCAACACATAGAACAAAACACATGCAGGAAATTCAAAAGCAGGATTATTGTGACTTTAAAACATAGAGTCTGGGATCACAGAGGCAGAACTCTTTTCTCCTCCTGACTCGCTGCTGTGGGTCTAAAAATAGTTTGGCAGTGACTCCTCTGAACGCAGGCAGCTCATTGGCCGATGTGCATCATGTGACGCCCCTGCTCTGCTGCACCAGAAGTTAGAACAGACACGGACAAACCTGAATATATTTATGTATGTAAAAGTTATGTGAACTTTTGTCATGTCGTCACTGCAATTTTGTCAATTTTTTGTTAATTTTTTTTCACTTTTTTGTTGAATTTTTGTCAATTTTTTTTTGCTTTTTTGTTCATTTTTAGTCCAGTTTTTTCACTTTTTTGCTGCAATGTTTTATTGATTTTTGAATATTAAAATATTTGTCTTTCAAGTATTTCTTCATTCACAAATGAAGTTTTTTGAAGGATTTGTCTCCCCCAATACTGATATTTTGCTGCTAAAATAAGCAGATGTTGCTGTAGTTCTTCTCACATCTGCATTCATCTGCTGCTGCCTCTTTGCTTTGGCTTTAATTCACGTTGAGCTGGACACTCTGATGATGCTGCAGTTTTGACTTGGTGTCCTATTGTACATGTTGTACATTGTTTTAGCAGCAGATTTGGGTTTGATTTTTCCGTTTGGTATGTGGGACGTGGAAAGCACTTTGGGTCAGTGCTCTGTTTTGAAATGTGATATGGAGATAAAGTGACTTTTGAAAGTGCAGCGTTTCTGGGCTCATATCATGGTCTGTGCTGCCCCCTGCTGTCCTGTTTCTGCTACAGTCGTGTCATCTCTAATCTGTGCATGACACCTGCTGGAGCAAAACTGCCTGCATTACAGCAACTAAGATGAAGCTGCAGTTACAGCTAAACCTGCAGCGCCCTCTACTGGGCACATGTGGTATTACTCATGTTTGGAGCCATAGAAGTATACAGTGTACAAGAACAAATCCAGAGACAAAGGTACAGGCTGAATCCGTCCAAATCTTTACACTTCATATAACATTCTTCCTTTGTCCCTATAATCTCAGGCGTGAGAAGAGACAAACTTATTCATATATTTCAATCATGTGGTCTCTACAATAACTTAGTTTAGTCCCTGGTGTCTTATAGTAACAAAACTATCCAGTTACACATGTACATGAAAGACAACAATGCATTACTTTAAGTCAACATACACAATATGTTACACTTTATAACAAGTGTGTCATTGTTCATGTCCTTTCCCCAATACATGAGCATTATTATTCATTATAAGATCATCACAAACCCATATAGTCTTTATATTACACATACATGTTTAACTGCTATATAACATGATCTATATTTATTCATGAGAGGTGTTTACAGTAAACACAGATTTGATGTTGATTGTGTTTGTTAAAAGGAGTCGATTTTGTCACTTTTTCGTTTATTTTTTGTCACTTTTTTGTTACATTTTTGTCACTTTTTTGCTACATTTTGTCACTTTTTTGTTGCATTTTTGTCACTTTTTTGTTACATTTTTGTCACATTTTTGTTACATTTTGTCACTTTTTTGTTGCATTTTTGTCACTTTTTTGTTACATTTTTGTCAATTTTTTGTTACATTTTTGTCAATTTTTTGTTACATTTTTGTCACTTTTTTGTTGCTTCTTTGTCACTTTTTTGTTGCATTTTTTTCACTTTTTTGCTGCATTTTTCCCACTTTTTTGTTGCTTCTTTGTCACTTTTTTGTTGCATTTTTTTCACTTTTTTGCTGCATTTTTTTCACTTTTTTGTTGCTTCTTTGTCACTTTTTTGTTATATTTTTGTTACATTTTTGTCACTTTTTTGTTACATTTTTGTCACTTTTTTGCTGCATTTTTGTCACTTTTTTTCTGCATTTTTGTCACTTTTTTGTTGAATTTTTGTCACTTTTTTGTTACATTTTTGTCAATTTTTTGCTACATTTTTGTCACTTTTTGTTGCATTTTTGTCACTTTTTTGCTACATTTTTGTCACTTTTTTGTTACATTTTTGTCAATTTTTTGTTACATTTTTGTCACTTTTTTGTTACATTTTTGTCAATTTTTTGTTACATTTTTGTCACTTTTTTGTTGCATTTTTTCCACTTTTTTGTTGCTTCTTTGTCACTTTTTTGTTTCATTTTTGTCACTTTTTTGCCGCATTTTTTTCACTTTTTTGTTGCTTCTTTGTCACTTTTTTGTTATATTTTTGTTACATTTTTGTCACTTTTTTGCTGCATTTTTGTCACTTTTTTTCTGCATTTTTGTCACTTTTTTGTTGAATTTTTGTCAATTTTTTGCTACATTTTTGTCACTCTTTTGTTACATTTTTTGCTACATTTTTGTCACTTTTTGTCGCATTTTTGTCACTCTTTTGTTACATTTTTGTCACTTTTTTGTTACATTTTTGTCACTTTTTTGCTACATTTTTGTCACTTTCTTGTTACATTTTTGTCACTTTTTTGTTGCTTTTTTGTTCATTTTTAGTCCAGTTTTGTCACTTTTTTGTTGCAATGTTTTATTGATTTTTGAATATTAAAATATTTGTCTTTCAAGTATTTCTTCATTCACAAATGAAGTTTTTTGAAGGATTTGTCTCCCCCAATACTAATATTTTGCTGCTAAAATAAGCAGATGTTGCTGTAGTTCTTCTCACATCTGCATTCATCTGCTGCTGCCTCTTTGCTGTGGCTTTAATTCACGTTGAGCTGGACACTCTGATGATGCTGCAGTTTTGACTTGGTGTCCTATTGTACATGTTGTACATTGTTTTAGCAGCAGATTTGGGTTTGATTTTTCCGTCTCGTATGTGGGACGTGGAAAGCACTTTGGGTCAGTGCTCTGTTTTGAAATGTGATATGGAGATAAAGTGACTTTTGAAAGTGCAGCGTTTCTGGGCTCATATCATGGTCTGTGCTGCCCCCTGCTGTCCTGTTTCTGCTACAGTCGTGTCATCTCTAATCTGTGCATGACACCTGCTGGAGCAAAACTGCCTGCATTACAGCAACTAAGATGAAGCTGCAGTTACAGCTAAACCTGCAGCGCCCTCTACTGGGCACATGTGGTATTACTCATGTTTGGAGCCATAGAAGTATACAGTGTACAAGAACAAATCCAGAGACAAAGGTACAGGCTGAATCCGTCCAAATCTTTACACTTCATATAACATTCTTCCTTTGTCCCTATAATCTCAGGCGTGAGAAGAGACAAACTTATTCATATATTTCAATCATGTGGTCTCTACAATAACTTAGTTTAGTCCCTGGTGTCTTATAGTAACAAAACTATCCAGTTACACATGTACATGAAAGACAACAATGCATTACTTTAAGTCAACATACACAATATGTTACACTTTATAACAAGTGTGTCATTGTTCATGTCCTTTCCCCAATACATGAGCATTATTATTCATTATAAGATCATCACAAACCCATATAGTCTTTATATTACACATACATGTTTAACTGCTATATAACATGATCTATATTTATTCATGAGAGGTGTTTACAGTAAACACAGATTTGATGTTGATTGTGTTTGTTAAAAGGAGTCGATTTTGTCACTTTTTGGTTTGATTTTTGTCACTTTTTTGTTTATTTTTTGTCACTTTTTTGTTACATTTTTGTCACTTTTTTGCTACATTTTTGTCACTTTTTTGTTGCATTTTTGTCACTTTTTTGTTACATTTTTGTCACTTTTTTGCTACATTTTTGTCAATTTTTTGTTACATTTTTGTCAATTTTTTGTTACATTTTTGTCACTTTTTTGTTACATTTTTGTCAATTTTTTGCTACATTTTTGTCAATTTTTTGTTACATTTTTGTCAATTTTTTGCTACATTTTGTCACTTTTTTGTTGCATTTTTGTCACTTTTTTGTTACATTTTTGTCACTTTTTTGTTGCATTTTTGTCACTTTTTTGTTACATTTTTGTCACTTTTTTGCTACATTTTTGTCAATTTTTTGTTACATTTTTTCCACTTTTTGTTGCTTCTTTGTCACTTTTTTGTTTCATTTCTGTCACTTTTTTGTTGAATTTTTGTCACTTTTTTGTTACATTTTTGTCAATTTTTTGCTACATTTTTGTCACTTTTTGTTGCATTTTTGTCACTTTTTTGCTACATTTTTGTCACATTTTTGTCAATTTTTTGTTACATTTTTGTCACTTTTTTGTTACATTTTTGTCAATTTTTTGTTACATTTTTGTCACTTTTTTGTTGCTTCTTTGTCACTTTTTTGTTACATTTTTGTCACTTTTTTGCTACATTTTTGTCAATTTTTTGTTACATTTTTGTCAATTTTTTGTTACATTTTTGTCACTTTTTTGTTACATTTTTGTCACTTTTTTGTTGTTTTTTTGTTCATTTTTAGTCCAGTTTTGTCACTTTTTTGTTGCAAGGTTTTATTGATTTTTGAATATTAAAATATTTGTCTTTCAAGTATTTCTTCATTCACAAATGAAGTTTTTTGAAGGATTTGTCTCCCCCAATACTAACATTTTCCTGCTAAAATAAGCAGATGTTGCTGTAGTTCTTCTCACATCTGCATTCATCTGCTGCTGCCTCTTTGCTTTGGCTTTAATTCACGTTGAGCTGGACACTCTGATGATGCTGCAGTTTTGACTTGGTGTCCTATTGTACATGTTGTACATTGTTTTAGCAGCAGATTTGGGTTTGATTTTTCCGTCTCGTATGTGGGACGTGGAAAGCACTTTGGGTCAGTGCTCTGTTTTGAAATGTGATATGGAGATTAAGTGACTTTTGAAAGTGCAGCGTTTCTGGGCTCATATCATGGTCTGTGCTGCCCCCTGCTGTCCTGTTTCTGCTACAGTCGTGTCATCTCTAATCTGTGCATGACACCTGCTGGAGCAAAACTGCCTGCATTACAGCAACTAAGATGAAGCTGCAGTTACAGCTAAACCTGCAGCGCCCTCTACTGGGCACATGTGGTATTACCCATGTTTGGAGCCATAGAAGTATACAGTGTACAAGAACAAATCCAGAGACAAAGGTACAGGCTGAATCCGTCCAAATCTTTACACTTCATATAACATTCTTCCTTTGTCCCTATAATCTCAGGCGTGAGAAGAGACAAACTTATTCATATATTTCAATAATGTGGTCTCTACAATAACTTAGTTTAGTCCCTGGTGTCTTATAGTAACAAAACTATCCAGTTACACATGTACATGAAAGACAACAATGCATTACTTTAAGTCAACATACACAATATGTTACACTTTATAACAAGTGTGTCATTGTTCATGTCCTTTCCCCAATACATGAGCATTATTATTCATTATAAGATCATCACAAACCCATATAGTCTTTATATTACACATACATGTTTAACTGCTATATAACATGATCTATATTTATTCATGAGAGGTGTTTACAGTAAACACAGATTTGATGTTGATTGTGTTTGTTAAAAGGAGTCGATTTTGTCACTTTTTCGTTTATTTTTTGTCACTTTTTTGTTACATTTTTGTCACTTTTTTGTTGAAGTTTTTGTTGCTTTTTTGTTACATTTTTGTCACTTTTTTGTTACATTTTTGTCACTTTTTTGCTACATTTTTGTCGCATTTTAGTCACTTTTTTGTTACATTTTTGTTACATTTTTGTCACTTTTTTGTTACATTTTTGTCACTTTTTTGTTACATCTTTGTCACTTTTTTTCTGCATTTTTGTCACTTTTTTAATACATTTTTGTCAATTTTTTTCTACATTTTTGTCACTCTTTTGCTAAATTTTTTGCTACATTTTTGTCACTTTTTGTTACATTTTTGTCACTTTTTTGCTACATTTTTGTCACTTTTTTGTTACATTTTTGTCGCTTTTTTGTTGAATTTTTGTCAGTTTTTTGTCACTTTTTTGTCGCTTTTTTGTTGAAGTTTTTGTTGCTTTTTGTTGCTTTTTTGTTACATTTTTGTCACTTTTTTGCTACATTTTTGTCGCATTTTAGTCACTTTTTTGTTACATTTTTGTTACATTTTTGTCACTTTTTTGCTGCATTTTTGTCACTTTTTTGTTACATTTTTTGCAACATTTTTGTTACATTTTTTGCTACATTTTTGTCACTCTTTTGTTCCATCTTTGTCACTTTTTTGCTGCATTTTTGTCACTTTTTTCTGCATTTTTGTCACTTTTTTAATACATTTTTGTCAATTTTTTTCTACATTTTTGTCACTCTTTTGCTACATTTTTTGCTACATTTTTGTCACTCTTTTGTTACATTTTTGTCACTTTTTTGTTGCATTTTTGTCACTTTTTGTTACATTTTTGTCACTTTTTTGCTACATTTTTGTCACTTTTTTGCTACATTTTTGTCACTTTTTTGTAACATTTTTGTCACTTTTTTGCTACATTTTTGTCACTTTTTTGTTACATTTTTGTCACTTTTTTGCTACATTTTTGTCACTTTTTTGTTACATTTTTGTCACTTTTTTGCTACATTTTTGTCACTTTTTTTGTTACATTTTTGTCACTCTTTTGTTACATTTTTTGCTACATTTTTGTCACTTTTTTGTTGCTTTTTTGTTCATTTTTAGTCCAGTTTTTTCACTTTTTTGTTGCAATGTTTTATTGATTTTTGAATATTAAAATATTTGTCTTTCAAGTATTTCTTCATTCACAAATGAAGTTTTTTGAAGGATTTGTCTCCCCCAATACTAATATTTTGCTGCTAAAATAAGCAGATGTTGCTGTAGTTCTTCTCACATCTGCATTCATCTGCTGCTGCCTCTTTGCTTTGGCTTTAATTCACGTTGAGCTGGACACTCTGATGATGCTGCAGTGTTGACTTGGTGTCCTATTGTACATGTTGTACATTGTTTTAGCAGCAGATTTGGGTTTGATTTTTCCGTTTGGTATGTGGGACGTGGAAAGCACTTTGGGTCAGTGCTCTGTTTTGAAATGTGATATGGAGATAAAGTGACTTTTGAAAGTGCAGCGTTTCTGGGCTCATAACATGGTCTGTGCTGCCCCCTGCTGTCCTGTTTCTGCTACAGTCGTGTCATCTCTAATCTGTGCATGACACCTGCTGGAGCAAAACTGCCTGCATTACAGCAACTAAGATGAAGCTGCAGTTACAGCTAAACCTGCAGCGCCCTCTACTGGGCACATGTGGTATTACTCATGTTTGGAGCCATAGAAGTATACAGTGTACAAGAACAAATCCAGAGACAAAGGTACAGGCTGAATCCGTCCAAATCTTTACACTTCATATAACATTCTTCCTTTGTCCCTATAATCTCAGGCGTGAGAAGAGACAAACTTATTCATATATTTCAATCATGTGGTCTCTACAATAACTTAGTTTAGTCCCTGGTGTCTTATAGTAACAAAACTATCCAGTTACACATGTACATGAAAGACAACAATGCATTACTTTAAGTCAACATACACAATATGTTACACTTTATAACAAGTGTGTCATTGTTCATGTCCTTTCCCCAATACATGAGCATTATTATTCATTATAAGATCATCACAAACCCATATAGTCTTTATATTACACATACATGTTTAACTGCTATATAACATGATCTATATTTATTCATGAGAGGTGTTTACAGTAAAAACAGATTTGATGTTGATGGTGATTGATTGTTTGATTGATTGATTGATTGATTGAATATTTTATTTCGAGCTACACAAAACAGCCACAAAAGCGAGAAAAACAATAATAATAATTACTAAAAAAAAAACAGCATACTAGCTCGAAAAGGAGTGGGAAGAAGACAAGCTTATTAACTCCCACCCCCTATTCACTTCAATAATAATGTGGTTGCAATAATAACATATGGTTACATATTTACATCAAATGCAACAATGCATTACATTAAGTCAACAATCACAGCATTTCTTTCCTTATGCCTTTTTTATTACCATGTTAGTATTACTATTATTCATCATCATCATCATCATCATCATCATCATCATCATCATCACCACCATCATCACCACCACAACCCATGTAGCATTACTTGTGTCAAAGTGCATGAATAATACATAACACACTCTGCATTTATTCATGAAATATATTGTATTGCCTGATCGGTGCTCATGATAACAATATTAATCTTAATGATGTGCACTTAAAAGGAATCGAGGTTCTGTTGTCTTTCTTTTTTGTTTTCTCTTATGTTTTTATTTTTTCTGTGCTGGACCAGCTGCCAGAGGGGGGCATCCCCCAAGCAACCGGACCATCATGTGTTAAGTGTCCTATGCTGTGCATTAAAAGAGACAAGATTTCGGAGTCTGCGTCCAGACGATGCTCTCCTCGAGCAGCCGGCCCCGCCCCCTGCCCTGTACTACGAGTTATGTTGAATGCAGAAACACACGGTTATGTACATGTTATCACTTCTGAGAATTTACTTCCTTTTTTATTACCATCAGCACCAATACCAATACCACTGACTCAATCGATTTTGTTTGATTCAAGAATAAGGTATAGGTTGTTATGTATATATAATGATGATAATAACACAACAGCAATGGCCATAACTGAGTTATAGATTCTGTCGTATAATAATAATAATAATAATAATAATAATAATAATAATAATAATAATAATAATAATAATAATAATAACAATAATAATTCATAACAATAACAACAATAATAACAACAATAATAACTATAATAATAATGAACTTCATCATTAGCTTGATCGGTCCTTTAATATATATAGCACTTTCTAACACCCATTAACAATCAATTACCCATTTCCTCTTTCCTGTACTTTGTCCATACAATTTTTTTATATCTTGATTTGAAATGTTGAATATTTGGACATTGCTTGAGCTCTGACCCCAGTTTGTTCCAGAGTTTAACTCCACATACAGACACACACATGCTTTTTCTAGTGGGAGACACTGCTTGAATCTTAAAGTTAGGAAGGTAGCACACTGTTGTTAGCTTTATATAGAAGTTGAGCAGTAGAAAAATCAACTAAGTCATGCATTTTTTACAGTTTAGACTGCAGGAATAATATATTTGTCATCTGAAGGCCACCCCTATCATATGGAAGGTACAGTAATTTAAATCTAAGCCTAGATTTCCTATTATTCCAGATAAACCTACTAAAAATCATATTAATTTCTATAAAAAAAGACTTTGTTAATGGCAGTGGGAGAGATTGAAATAGGTATAAAAATTTTGGCAAAATAGCCATCTTAATTAAATTAATTCGGCCAATCATTGATATGGGCATTGTTGTCCATTTTTCAATTGAATCACGTACTTCACCCATTAACAGATCGTAGTTTTCTTTAACAACAGTATTAATTTGGGGGGTAATCTTAATTCCAAGGTACGTAAAGCCCTCCTTCGCATTCAAAAATGGCGAATTTATGGTTGGATTATTTCTTTCCTCATTATTCAAAAAAAGTATGGAGGATTTTGCGTCATTAATATTGTATCCCGAGAACTGGCCAAATGTATTAATTAATTGTAATATTGCTGGAATGCTAGTTTCCAATTTGGACATCATCTGCGTATAGCGATATTCTATGTTCTTGATCTCCAATAGTTATTCCGGACATATTGACTTTGTTTCTAATTGACATGGAAAGTGGCTCGATGGCCAAAATGAACAACAATGGGGACAGAGGACAGCCCTGGCGGGTTGATCTTTCCAATGTTATTTGGCTTGATAGAATGTTATTGGTCAATACACTGGCCACAGGGTCTGTGTATAACAGCTGAACCCATTTCAAATAGTTTCCTCCAATTCCATATCTTGGCAACACATTGAATAAGTAAGGCCACTCGATTCTATCGAACGCTTGTCTTGCATCTAAAGACAAAAGTGCAGTGTCTCTGGTATTATTATTACCGTCAATTATATTAAGGACTCGTCTAATATTATGAAAGCCCTGACGACTCTTTACAAATCCATTCTGATCATTATGCACCAAAGAAGGAATATGAGGGTCTAGTCTATATTTTTGTATCAACTCCCATAAGGCTAATCGGCCTATACGATGAGCAATCAGTTGGTATTTTACCAGGTTTTAAAGAAAGGATTATTGTAGCGAGTCTTAAAGTTGGGGGCAGAATACCATTAAGAAATGATTCATTGAACATATTTAAAAGTGGTGTTAACAACTGGTTTTGAAATGTTTTATAAAATTCTATGGGTAAACCATAAGGCCCTGGAACTTTACCTGAATTAACACATTTAATGGCCTGTAATAGCTCTTGTGCCGTTATATCATTATTCAAATTTTTCTTGACCTCCTCTGTGAGTACTTGAAATGGAAGTTGGTCAAGAAAGTCATCTCGATTAGCAGGGTCAGCAAAACCTTCTGACCTATACAGTGATTGATATTATTCTTGAAATGCAATATTGATATCTTGTGGGTCATTTGTAATATCACCTAATTGCGTAGTTATGTCATTAATTGCTCTTTCAGACACAATTTTTTTAATTCTCCATGCTAATAGTTTACCAGCCTTTTCTCCTTGATCGTAAAAAGCTTGATTCAACCATAATAAACCTTTTGCTGCTTTATCATTTGTTAGTTTGTTGTATTCCACTCTTAAAGCTAGCAATCGTTTCTGTTTATAAAGATCATCCTTCTTATTAATGTCAATTTCTAAAGATCTTATTTGATTCTCTAATTTTGTAATTTCATCCTTTTGCTTCTTGCTTTTGGTGCTTGTGAAACTAATAATTTCCCCTCTGATGTAAGCTTTGAACGCTTCCCATCTCACAGATGCATTGGTCTGATCTCAAAATAAATGTCTATTTTATTTTCAACATATTTAACAAACTCTGGGTTTTGTAGCCACATTACTTGCAAACGCCAATTAGGACGAGGTAATTTGAGTTTATCAAAAAGCATAGACAATGAAATGGGGGAATGATCACTTATAACTATACAATCATACCAGCATTTATTAATCTTTGAAATCAATTCTTGTGATACCAAAAAATAATCAATGCGTGATCTAGATTTATGCATCCCGGAGTAACAGGAGAACTCTATTTTATCCGGATTAAGTCTTCTCCAGATTTCTGTCAGATTTAAGTCCACCATATATTGAGTTATTGTTTTCCTTGATTGTGGTTTTTGGGTGTCAGATTTTTGTCAAAGTACAATTAAAATCCCCACACACGTTAACAACATCTATTATTTCTGTTTCAGTTCCTCCAGCCAAAAACATAGTTTTTGAATTAATGCTTATCAATGACTCCATTTCACTGCTACAGTCAAGGATTTTTGATGCCAGATCTGGTCCAACATTTACAAAAAAGCTATTAAAACTTTCTACAATTTCATTCATATTGTGAATATCATTAGTCCCATCACTGAAATAGCATGGATATGAATAATTTTTTGCATTACCTTTGATTATATTATTTAGTATTCCCCATACCCCTTTCATGTTGTTCTTGTTTTTATATAATAGATTAGTATAATATAATTTCTTACTATTTCTTAATATATCTGTCAATTTATTTTTATTTGTTTTGTATCTACGTTCAGATTCTTCTGTTCTTAGTGAGTGTTTTTCTTTTTGCAAGCATTATGTAAACCTTTGGTTAACCACGGGCATTTTGTCCCTTTGCTGTTTTTACTGAATTGCCGTATTGGACAGTTTTTATTGTATACTGCACTCAAAATTTCCAAAAATGATTTAAAAGCACTATCCACATCATTCTTGTTCTATACTTGATTCCAGTCTTGTTTTATGAAGCCACTGTAAAGTAGATCAATTGCCTCCTCAGTTCTCACTCGTTTAGAAATACATTTTTCAGATGATATTTGATTGATGTCATTATCATCATACACCGTGAATACGGGCAGATGATCCGTTATATCACAAACCATTAGGCCGCTGACATTTGTAAACTCCATATTATTTGTGAAAATGTTGTCAATGAGGACAGCACTGTGCGTTGTAATTCTGCTCGGTCTTGTGATAGTCGGGTATAAACTCATACTGTACATCCTATTAATATACTCATCGGTTATTTTATGTTTATTTGGATTTATCAAATCAATATTGTAATCCACGCAGATAAATAATACCTTGTTACTTATTTCTGCGAATGTTTTTTCCGCCCAGTTTGTAAATATTTCCAAGCTTGAGCCCGGTGACCTGTATAGACAAGTAACTGTTATGTTCTTCTTTTTTTCATTGATAATTTCTATTGATCAGCATTCAAGCAAGTTGCTTATTGATGTTGACATACTTTCTAATTTTTTTAATTTAAATTTCTTGAGGACGTACATAGCAACTCCTCCTCCCCCTTTATTTGTTCTGTTTACATAGTTTAACTCATAACCATACATTGCATGAAAGGCTTCACTAATGAATCACTGTTCATTTTTTCATTTGTGTACAAAACTTAAGGTGACCATAAAGATGCTCCATTTATGAAACAAGGTGATGCTGGACAAGGGTTTTGGGAACGTTATAGTTGGATTTCTCTAGATATTCAAGCAGAAATATTGATTTCTTGATGCTCTATTACAATTAGGTGTAATGACGTGCTCTGTGACGGTTTTTATCCAAAGGGTTTGTGTGGCTTGACAGATCAAGCTTCTCATCTGAATATTCTGTTAATGTAATCATATATTTTACTATCGTTTAGTAAAAACATGCATGGTGTTTGTTAAAAGGAGTCAAGGTTCTTTTTGTGTTTGTATTATGTCTGGACGTTTGTTGTATTTTTGTTAATTTCTTGTTGCGTTTTTGTTTTTGTTGGTTTTTGTCAATTTTGGTTACATTTTTGTCACTTTTTTGTTGCATTTTTGTCACTTTTTGGGTACATTTCTGTTACTCTTTTGTTGCACTTTAGTCACTTTTTTGTTAAATTTTTGTCACTTTTTTTGTTACATTTGTGTCATTTTTTGGTTGATTTTTTGTCACTTTTTGTAAAATTTTTGTCACTTTTTTGGTAACATTTTTGTCACTTTTTTGGTTACATTTTTGTCACTTTTTTGCTAAATTTTTGTCACTTTTTGGTTGATTTTTTTGTCACTTTTTGTTACATTTGTGTCATTTTTTGGTTGATTTTTTGTCACTTTTTGTAATTTTTTTGTCACTTTTTGTAAAATTTTTGTCACTTTTTTGTTTCATTTCTGTCACGTTTTTGTTTCATTTCTGTCACTTTTTTGTTACATTTTTGTCACTTTTTTGGTGATTTTGTCACTTCTTTGTTATATTTTTGTCACTTTTTCACGTTTTTTGTTATATTTTAGTCACTTTCTTGCTACATTTGTGTCACTTTTTGGTTGATTTTTTGTCACTTTTTTGCTGCATTTTTGTCACTTTTTGTTCAATTTTTGTCACTTTTTTGTTCAATTTGTGTCCATTTTTTGTTACATTTTCATCACTTTTTTGTTGCATTTTTGTCACTTTTTTGTTGCATTTGTGTCACTTTTTTGTTCAATTTGTGTCAATTTTTTGTTACATTTTCATCACTTTTTTGTTAAATTTTTGTCACTCTTTTTGTTACATTTGTGTCATTTTTTGGTTGAATTTTTGTCACTTTTTTGGTTACATTTTTTTCACTTTTTTGCTAAATTTTTGTCACTTTTTGGTTGATTTTTTTTGTCACTTTTTGTTACATTTGTGTCATTTTTTGGTTGATTTTTTGTCACTTTTTGTAATTTTTTTGTCACTTTTTGTAAAATTTTTGTCACTTTTTTGTTTCATTTCTGTCACGTTTTTGTTGCATTTTTGTCACTTTTTTGGTTACATTTTTGTCAATTTTTTGCTGCATTTTTGTCAGTTTTTGGTTGATTTTGATCACTTTTTTGTTACATTTTTGTCACTTTTTTGGTGATTTTGTCACTTTTTTTGTTATATTTTTGTCACTTTTTCACGTTTTTTGTTATATTTTAGTCACTTTCTTGCTACATTTGTGTCACTTTTTGGTTGATTTTTTGTCACTTTTTTGCAGCATTTTTGTCACTTTTTGTTAAATTTTTGTCACTTTTTTGTTCAATTTGTGTCAATTTTTTGTTACATTTTCATCACTTTTTTGTTGCATTTTTGTCACTTTTTTGTTGCATTTGTGTCACTTTTTTGTTACAGTTTTGTCACTTTTTTGTTGCATTTGTGTCACTTTTTTGTTACAGTTTTGTCACTTTTTTGTTGCATTTGTGTCACTTTTTTGTCTGGGGTGGCAGCACACTTTACAATGGTGAATGTTTATAGCGGGGGTAGGACTCTCTAACTCTAACTAACTGGAGGTGTTCCAGACATGTCGGACGGTTCACGCCTCCACCTAGTCCAGTTATTTCTGAAAATGGACACCTCGTCGGGCATGTCCCCTTACATATGTACCCCAGGGGCGGATCTAGACGACCAGACGACTCGCTAACTGTCCGCACACGTTAGCATCGAATTTCTCCTTTTTATTTCTACGGCAAACGCAGCCTGACAGAACTTCTGCTTCTTTCAAACGAATAACGTCGGCCATTTTAAAACATCTCTGGGTCATGTGACCAACAGCAGCCATTTAACACGACTCCTCTGTTTCAGGAGCCGCGCCTGAGAGCGAGAAATCAACAGGTAAATACAGCACACGCTAACCACTGTGCCACTGACACACTAACCACTCTGCCACTGACACACACTAACCACTCTGCCACTGACACACTAACCACTGTGCCACTGACACACTAACCACTCTGCCACTGACACACTAACCACTCTGCCACCGACACACACTAACCACTGTGCCACTGACACACTAACCACTCTGCCACAGACACACACTAACCACTCTGCCACCGACACACTAACCACTGTGCCACTGACACACTAACCACTCTGCCACTGACACACTAACCACTCTGCCACTGACACACTAACCACTCTGCCACTGACACACTAACCACTCTGCCACAGACACACACTAACCACTCTGCCACAGACACACTAACCACTGTGCCACTGACACACTAACCACTCTGCCACAGACACACACTAACCACTCTGCCACTGACACACTAACCACTCTGCCACTGACACACTAACCACTCTGCCACTGACACACTAACCACTCTGCCACTGACACACTAACCACTCTGCCACTGACACACTAACCACTCTGCCACTGACACACTAACCACTCTGCCACTGACACACTAACCACTGTGCCACTGCCTGTTGTTTCAGAGTCGTTTCTGAGGTTGGTCGGTGGGAACAGTCGGTGTCAGGGGCGGCTGCAGGTGCAGAGGGCGAGGCTGCAGGTGCAGAGGGCGAGGCTGCAGGTGCAGAGGGCGGGGCAGGACTGGACTGATGTGTATCCATGGTTCATCCCTCTGTGGTTTGGAAACAGACTGTGTGAGGAGCTGGACTGTGGTTCTGCTCTGAGTCTGGAGGAGAAAAGAGTTTCAGAAAGAGGAACAGTTTGTTTCGATCCTTACCGCTGTGACGACTCTTCACTGATCAGCTGTTTTCACTCTTACACTGATGACTTTCACACTCGTCGCTCTGACAGGCGTCTGGAGCTGAGCTGTTCAGGTGAGTCTGAAACACTACAATCATAAATAATCCTACTCATAGTTTTCAGCGACGTCACTTAAAGGGCAGTAACCATGGCGACCAGCGCTGGAAGAAAAACTCAGTTTCAATGAAAGGACTCACGCATAGGCAAAGACTTAACTGAAGTAATAGTATCAAAGTATCTACTTTCAAAAGTAGGAGTAAGTAGTACTTTAAAGGTCCTATATCCTGCAAAATCGACTTTTTGGAGCTTTTAGCCATGTTGTTATGCTATTTCCTTATCAAAAACACCCCCAGAGTGGTTTGCGGCTTCATTCACGCAACTCTCAGTAATCCTCCTGAATCCTGCTCTCTGAGCAGCTGCTCCTCCCTCTCCTGGTGAACGACTGAGTGTTCAGTTGTGTCGTCACAGCGGAACGGAAGTGCTCGACGTCTGTAAAGCAATGTCTTAATTCTATGCTTACGGACGGATTTTAATTTGTAAAACAGCTTTTTCATTATTTCTGTCGTAAGAGAGAAACAAAGAGTAAAAAATAAATAAAAAATAAAAATAAAAAAATAAAAAAATAAAAAGGATGTGCCCGAGGTGCTTCCAGGTCAGCTGAGGCCAAAACAAACACATCGCGTCTGTACAGATCAGTCATGTTTGCGCTGCAGCTGAAGATGGAGCTCGTTATAACTGGACACACCTGTTCTTTATTCTTACCTAACGATAATGTCACGGAAGGAGAAAAAGAAGCGCGTTTGGCTACGAGGACGAGGAGTTTATATTCCACCTTTTCAGGAAGAGGCCACTCAGCTGTTTTTTTCTCCGGGATTCAGCGACTATCAGCCAAAATGGTGTTTTTCTGTGACTGTCTCTGATGGATGTTTGGGGAACCTTCGCAAGAATCAAAGTGGATTAACTTTTATAACCAACGCGAGTCCCATAATGTAAACAGCGATGGATCAGAGTGGTGAGTCAGTCCAAACGCGGGTTAGCATATTAGCTTGTGTGTTAGCATATTAGCATGTGTGTTAGCCATTTATGAAGCTGTGTTGCAGATGTCAACTCTGTATAACTGCATCGTGAAGTAACTTCACTTATTGTTGTTTATTTATATTACGGTAAAGTTGTATGTGCGGAGAGAGGGGGCGGAGTTAACTGAATCGAAGCGTTGTGTCTTCCGGGTTTGAAAAATACCTCCAGAAAACACTTATATTTATCACAAAAATGAGTGCTCAATAATGGTAGAGGTACAATATATCATATAAATGCCTATACTTAACTTTGAAATGGCTAAAATAGCAGGATATAGCCCCTTTAAATAAAAAGTGTTTGAGACGGGTTGAAAAAGTTTTTTTTTCAGACTTAAACCACTTCACTGTGAGGTCACTGTGAGGTCACAATGAGGTCACGGTGAGGTCACGGTGAGGTCACACAGTCTTTTTCTAATCAGAGGTAAATGACCGAAAACACATGGGCAGTCGGTGAGTTTGTGATTCATGATTCTGTTTTAATATTAAAGCAAAACCGATAATATCGCCACCGACTGCCCTTCACTGATTGGTTTACTCCACTTCCTGTTTGTTTGCGTGAGTTACGCTGCTGGTACAGACATGAGGTCACAGTGAGGTCACAGTGAGGTCAAAAATGACCTCGACATCGTCGCTATAGCAACAGTGTGGACGGAGACGCTTTGAATCAGTTAAAATGTCAAAGTAAAGAGTTTTTTTTTACCCTCAGACTGTGACCTCATGTGTGTGACCTCATCTGTGTGACCTCAGACTGTGACCTCATGTGTGTGACCTCATCTGTGTGACCTCAGACTGTGACCTCATGTGTGTGACCTCAGACTGTGACCTCATGTGTGTGACCTCATGTGTGTGACCTCAGACTGTGACCTCATGTGTGACCTCATGTGTGTGACCTCATGTGTGTGACCTCATGTGTGTGACCTCAGACTGTGACCTCATGTGTGACCTCATGTGTGTGACCTCATGTGTGTGACCTCATGTGTGTGACCTCATGTGTGTGACCTCTGACCTCATGTGTGTGACCTCAGACTCGGTGCGGCTGGTCGGGGGGCGGAGCCTGTGTTCAGGATCTCTGCAGATCCAGGACCAGTCCTTGGGCCAGTCCTGGGCCGGGGTCTGTGAGGGGGCCTTGGACCGTCGCGGGGCAGAGGTGCTGTGCAGGGAGCTGGGCTGTGGGGCTCCTCTCCTCCAGGGGGCGCTCTCTCCTCTGGGGCAGACGTTCCACTGTGAGGGCCCTGAGTCTAAGCTGATGGATTGTAACCGGACCAGGACCGGCCCAGAGACCTGCCCCACTCTCAACCTCACCTGCAAAGGTAAAGGGGCGGGGCCAGGGGCGGGGCCTGTAGAGGGGCGGGGCTCACCTGTGTTTGTGTGCAGAGCCGCTGAGGCTGGAGGGAGGAGCCAGTCGCTGTGAGGGGACGGTGGAGGCGGGGCTCGGAGGAGAGTGGAGACCAGTGATGACCTCTGACCTCTGGGACCTGGAGTCTGCGGCCGTCGTGTGTCGAGACCTGGACTGTGGCTCTGCTGTTTCTACAGTGAGAAGAGGAGGGTCTGACAGTAAAGTGTGGGGGGTCAACACTTACTGTGTGAAGAAGAAGAAGTCTGCTGTGAGAGACTGTATCCACGGTGATGACTCACATGATTCTCGCCTCTTCGTGGTTTGTTCAGGTTGGTTTAAATCCTGAGTTTCTTCTTCTCACAATCTCTGCTCAGAGTCGGTTCATTGAATGTGGTGCTGCCCCCTAGAGGAGGACACAGATAATCCTCTGCTCCCATTGGCTAAGGCGGGGAGTACTCAGTTACTTTAGTACTTTTATTTAACTGTTTCCACTAACTGTACGTTGATGATCACACAGTACTTTTACATCTACAGTAGTTTATTTCGAAGTAACAGTACACATAAAAAAACTAACTTAATCTTAAATTTACAACTTTACTTTCCTTCGGCTAAAGTTTATGGATTCATCTTTGGAAACAAAGAATTTCACATTATGTTTTGTTTTGTCCCATTAACATGAAACTGAAACATAAATCAGACTTTACTCCAACAGTTACTCCAGTATTTCACCAAGTACTTAATATCCTCAGACTGTGACCTCATGTGTGTGACCTCAGACTGTGACCTCAGACTGTGTGACCTCTGACCTCATGTGTTCCCTCAGACTCGGTGCGGCTGGTTGGGGGGCGGAGCCTGTGTTCAGGATCTCTGCAGATCCAGGACCAGTCCTTGGGCCAGTCCTGGGCCGGGGTCTGTGAGGGGGCCTTGGACCGTCGCGGGGCAGAGGTGCTGTGCAGGGAGCTGGGCTGTGGGGCTCCTCTCCTCCAGGGGGCGCTCTCTCCTCTGGGGCAGACGTTCCACTGTGAGGGCCCTGAGTCTAAGCTGATGGACTGTAACCGGACCAGGACCGGCCCAGAGACCTGCCCCACTCTCAACCTCACCTGCAAAGGTAAAGGGGCGGGGCCAGGGGCGGGGCCTGTAGAGGGGCGGGGCTCACCTGTGTTTGTGTGCAGAGCCGCTGAGGCTGGAGGGAGGAGCCAGTCGCTGTGAGGGGATGGTGGAGGCGGAGCTCAGAGGAGAGTGGAGACCAGTGGTGACCTATGACCCCGACTGGGACCTGGAGTCTGCGGCCGCCGTGTGTCGAGAGCTGGACTGTGGCTCTGCTGTTTCTACAGAAGTGAGAAGAGGGTCTGACAGTAAATTGTGGCTCGTCAACACTTATGCTCCGTCCACACCAAACTCGTTTTGGCGCCTCCAAAGCGTCAGGTTTACATTTAAAATACATGGAGGACGCGCCTCCGGGGGGCGTCAAGATGTCCCGCAGCGCGTCACGCGCCTCCTCCGCGGCGCGTTTTGAGGTTTTTCGCGCTTGGTGAGCGTTTGACGCGCCTCCAGGGCGTCGAGCGCGGCCGACGCTCGAGTTGGGAAATGTTGAACTTTTTGGCGAAATTCGCGAGCGTCGACCAATCAGGAGCTTTCTCCCCATAGTGACGTACGTTGTAGCTAAGCCACCGGGGCAGATTCTACGCCGGCCCCACAGATGTCAACAAGTCGCAAGTCACGGACGTAGCTTCTTTGTGAACCGGAGCTACAGCCGCTCTGGGACTTTTTTTTTTTAGAAAGACACATCAGTGCTTCTTTATCTAAACACCAGGATTAAAAGCGGCGGAAGTACCGTTGAAAGCGACTCTCGTGCGAGCGCAGCTCCTGGAGCAAATGGTGAAACTCGCAAAACTGAGAACGCCTTCGGACGATCTCATGAATCCAGACACGGCGCCGACGAGCCCGTAGACGACGTTGTCTGGCTTTATGAAGCAATAAAAGCCAAGCCACTCTCTCTATGTCATCCATGTTGATAACTGATAACTGACAACGGCTCCCAACGCGCTCCACGACGACGCTCTTGACGCGCGTCGAGAGCGTCTTGACGCTTGGTTACGAGCGTCTGACTTGAATGAGCACAGGCGTCCAACAACGGGCGTGACGCGCGTTTTTGACGCCCAAATCGAGTTTGGTGTGGACGGAGCATTACTGTGTGAAGAAGAAGAACTCTGCTGTGAGAGAATGTATCTACAATGAAGACTCACATTCTTCTCGCCTCTTCGTGGTTTGTTCAGGTTGGTTTAAATCCTGAGTTTCTTCTTCTCACAATCTCTGCTCAGAGTCGGTTCATTGAATGTGGTGCTGCCCCCTAGAGGAGGACACAGATAATCCTCTGCTCCCATTGGCTAAGGCGGGGAGTACTCAGTTACTTTTAGTACTTTTATTTAACTGTTTCCACTAACTGTACGTCGATGATCACACAGTACTTTTACTTCTACAGTAGTTTATTTTGAAGTAACAGTACACACAAAAAACTAACTTAATCTTAAATTTACAACTTTACTTTCCTTCGGCTAAAGTTTATGGATTCATCTTTGGAAACAAAGAATGTCACATTATGTTTTGTTTTGTCTCATTAACATGAAACTGAAACATAAATCAGACTTTACTCCAACAGTTACTCGAGTATTTCACCAAGTACTTAATACCCTCAGACTGTGACCTCATGTGTGTGACCTCAGACTGTGACCTCGTGTGTGACCTCATGTGTTTGACCTCAGACTGTGACCTCATGTGTGTGACCTCATGTGTGTGACCTCATGTGTGACCTCATGTGTGTGACCTCATGTGTGTGACCTCATGTGTGTGACCTCATGTGTGTGACCTCTGACCTCATGTGTGTTCCCTCAGACTCGGTGCGGCTGGTCGGGGGGCGGAGCCTGTGTTCAGGATCTCTGCAGATCCAGGACCAGTCCTTGGGCCAGTCCTGGGCCGGGGTCTGTGAGGGGGCCTTGGACCGTCGCGGGGCAGAGGTGCTGTGCAGGGAGCTGGGCTGTGGGGCTCCTCTCCTCCAGGGGGCGCTCTCTCCTCTGGGGCAGACGTTCCACTGTGAGGGCCCTGAGTCTAAGCTGATGGACTGTAACCGGACCAGGACCGGCCCAGAGACCTGCCCCACTCTCAACCTCACCTGCAAAGGTAAAGGGGCGGGGCCAGGGGCGGGGCCTGTAGAGGGGCGGGGCTCACCTGTGTTTGTGTGCAGAGCCGCTGAGGCTGGAGGGAGGAGCCAGTCGCTGTGAGGGGACGGTGGAGGCGGAGCTCAGAGGAGAGTGGAGACCAGTGATGAGCTCTGGCCTCTGGGACCTGGAGTCTGCGGCCGCCGTGTGTCGAGACCTGGACTGTGGCTCTGCTGTTTCTAAAGAAAAGAGAGACGGGTCTGACAGTAAAGTGTGGAGGGTCAGCACTTACTGTGTGAAGAAGAAGAACTCTGCTGTGAGAGAATGTATCTACGGTGAAGACTCAGATTCTTCTCGCCTCTTCGTGGTTTGTTCAGGTTGGTTTAAATCCTGAGTTTCTTCTTCTCACAATCTCTGCTCAGAGTCGGTTCATTGAATGTGGTGCTGCCCCCTAGAGGAGGACACAGATAATCCTCTGCTCCCATTGGCTAAGGCGGGGAATACTCAGTTACTTTTAGTACTTTTATTTAACTGTTTCCACTAACTGTACGTCGATGATCACACAGTACTTTTACTTCTACAGTAGTTTATTTTGAAGTAACAGTACACACAAAAAACTAACTTAATCTTAAATGTACAACTTTACTTTCCTTCGGCTAAAGTTTATGGATTCATCTTTGGAAACAAAGAATTTCACATTATGTTTTGTTTTGTCTCATTAACATGAAACTGAAACATAAATCAGACTTTACTCCAACAGTTACTCCAGTATTTCACCAAGTACTTATGTACTTTTACTGGAGTAGCTGTTTGGGTCAGGACCTTACCTTCTACTGTGAGTGGAATCATTTTAAAGTAGCCTGATGAATATTTTGGCTCCTGCCCATTGGTCAGTTTAGTCACATGACCTTTGTAAAATAATAAACCTATTATTTATGGTAAATAATGTGAGATTGCAGGATAAATGGAGCTCACAGACACGCAAACACATATATAGTGAGGAAGGTGACAGTTCACGGCGCCGCGGCGGAACGTGCGATGTGCAGGCAGAACACGTATGATTAATGAACTCGAACAATCCACTTTTTCACAGTGCATATGATGGACAACTATTAATTCAACACTAAACTTTTATTTTGTTTTAGAACTGTAGTTCTAATGGCTTCAGTGGACAGAGAGAGTAAATGTACACATTATTTGTACATAATGTGAAATTCCAAATCAGGTTCTGTTCATCAGAAGATGCTGTCTTCTGTTTGAATTATTATTATTAAATTATTATTAATACATATTATTATTTATTAAAAAAGGATCAAATATTGTTACATTTTAGATTTTTAAATATGGATTTTAAACTTGTATTGACTATTTATAGAAATATAACTGTACAGCAGAATATGCCGCCCTATACCATACAAACTAAAATGGTTTCAGCTTTTTCAGGCTACAGTAGCTACTAAAAGCTTGGAGAGGTCAGCCCTCTCCTCACTGACCGCAACCGCACATCAAACGATCGCAGAGCGCGCACACCTGCCCGGTGAATTTAGCCTCACAGTAAATGTGGCTATGTTAGCTTTATAGGCTAGCTTATACATTGCTCTCAATTTTCACGCGGTTATTATCAAATATGAGGCTACAGTCGTCACAAAACTGAGATTAGTTTGGTGCTCAGTCTCGTGCACAGTTGGGTGCTGTATCGGTGTAACTCTGTTGTCCAGGCTGATGATTAGCCACTGCCGTTAGCTACGAAGTAAAAGCAGTAAAAGTTCACTTGTCGTAATATAAAGCGGTATAACTTTCACCTCAGCGTCAGCGCGATGTCTCATGCGGTTCATCGCCCTCAGTGGTGCGTCTGTTGGAGCGGGGTTAGCGAGTAGACGAGCCGACAGTCAGCCCAGGTGAAGTGAGCGAGCGTGGGGCAGTGGGGCTCACTCAGCCTGGAGCTGGAGGCTCCTACGGCTGAAGCCACGGGGAAATGGCATTTTCGGCGTAACAGCACCAGTGAACATTTTACAAGCCTCAGCCAGATCTACACGATTCACATGAATGGCATTTTCCGAGGTCAAAACGGCGAATTTCGTTGAAAGGCGACAGATTTTCATGTATGAGCTGAACTAAACCTGATCTGATCAGAATCATGGAACAGGTTTAGGCACTTTACTCGTGCTTAAAGTTCCAAGTTTGGACTTTCATCACGGCTTGATTTTCAATCCGTCAAAGGTTAAAACATCCTATGAATGACGTGGAGTTTCTGGTTAACGTAGCGTCTGCTCCTCAGATCTGCTGAACGTCCCGGAGGTGTCTGTGTCTGAGGGGGTGTGGGCTCCGCGGGCAGAGGGCGAGCTCTGGGGGCCACGGGCACAGGAGGGTGAGTGGGCGTCGCCGGGAGAGGGCGGGGTCTGGGTGCAGATGGGGGCACATTTCCGGGTCAAATGCTCCGTGGAGCCGCAGTACCCGGGAGGCTCCTTCCAGCTGCTCTCTCCCACTCTCAACCTCACCCTGCCGGCCGTCAATCACTCCGCCCACTTCCTGTTTACTGACATAGGCCCCGCCCACAAAGGGAACTACACCTGTGTTTACCTCCTGCAGATGTTCAACCACAACTTCACCTCCTACAGCTCCCTCCACATCCGTCCAGGAGGTAAGGGGTACGGGGCGCCGTCTGGGACACAATTCAAACACACCAGTTCACCATAAAACACAGCTCTTCTCCTCACACTTCTCTTTAACGTGGACGTGGGAGTCACTTCTGCTGAGCCCCCTCAGGGTGAAAACAAAGCCCAGAGTTACATATGAGAGCTCTGGGGTCATTTCTCCTTCTGGGATAAAATATTCCTCCACAGAGTCAGAGCCAGAGGACAGACACTTCAGTCCACTGTCAGAAGACCATCGAGAGCTGTTTTATTTTGTGTGGGAAAAGTCTAAAGTTTATCCATCGCTTCCATCTGTCAGGAATCATTATTGGGGAAATAGCTCCCTCTGGTGGCCGTGTATCATAAGCCATCTATTCTGTTTATTCCAATGTGTGTTTATTCTGAGCTATTGAATATATTTCAAATATGAAGAGAAAGACGTGTGTGTGGTTGGGTTGATCCCTTTGACTCTTTAGATTTGGCCTAATTAATGATTCTCTGGGTCTTAAAACACACATTAACCTTAGCAATAGTTATATTAAAGTAAAACCCTCTGTTTTTTTGCTCAGTCACGCAAAAAGACCAAAGATGTTGCTAGCATTTAGCCTCTCCCAAACGGGAGTGAAGTTAGAAGCGACCAAGCTCTTCCACGTTTCCCCTATTTAAATACAGTTACACGATCCACATATAGAAAGGGCTACTATATTGTAAAGCGTAATAACACCTTAGGAGCACTTTGACTTTACTGCGTGGAAGTGCTCCTGGTGTTTTTACGCCTTACAAGAGCATTCCTTTAAGAAATTCCCATATCGTAATGTGTTATATTCCTCAGTTACTGAAAAAATAAATATATTGTTTTGTAATACGTTTCCCCCAACACTGTCGATGTGTTCCAGTGTCCGGCTTCCAGACCTTGGTCCGAGTTCTGGTCCTCCTCCTGCTGATGCCGCTGAACTTCATCCCGTACTTCTTCTACCGCCGGGTACGAGCTCACGTCCTCACTCCGCTCCTCACCTCCTGAACCCGTGTTTCCTTGTTTCCTTGTTACCGTGGTTACACACTGGGCCGGGCAGCACGAGCTGGGAAAGTGATTGTTTTGTGCGGTGTCGTTTCAGGCCGCCAGGGGGCGCGAGAGAGCACAGAGAGCCAGGAGACGCAGAGCCCGCCCTGAAGAAGAAGAACGCACTGACGTCGTTTTTGACCAGCTGTGATCCAAACACTTCTCCTGTGTGAGATCGGCCGATATATCAGGCCGATATATCAGGCCGATATCTGGGTATTCTTGGCTCATCTAATGCCGATAAAAGCAGAAAGTGATAAAAACTTCACTTTTCTTTTTTTAAAGGGGAACTAAGAAACATCACAATGAAAGTTTTTTTTATATTTCAGACATTTGCTGATAATTTCTGAACCGTAAGTGATAAGAGACTTGGAATCTGCTACATTTTGTCTTAAAAAGAAGTGCCAATTATAAAGGAATGTTCATTAATCAATCAGACCTGTGCCCCTGTTAAAGCGCCCCCTATTGTCACGCTCAAAACTGACACATTTTACAGTTTTGAAGCTTCGTACGCAGGATTATAGACGAGACATTTGGAAAAGGGCTGGGTACCCTTACCCTCTGAAGCCCCGCCTTAACCGAGTTCCTTTTCTCCAACTAAGCTTTACCCAAATCTATAAGGCTGCAGCCAGGACCGGCCCTAGACAATTCGGCACCTGGGGCAAGATTGAACTCCCCCCTCCCAAAAAAAAAAAAAAAAAAAAGACAGTTCTGCATTTGACCCAAATAGCATTCTGAAGTTGTCTTTTTAATCACTCTTGAACTATGGAAAAGGTTAGTTTAATAGTGTTATGCTACATTATATTATGATTATTATAATAAAAAAATAAAATAAAAAATAATAAAAAATACTCTTCTTTCAGAAAAGTATTTCCACAGTGAATAATTCAAAGTGACGATACTTTTCAATTTAAGTTGAATTATTTAAACCTCACTGTTTAGACCAGGTCTAAAAATAACTTTCTGTAGGTTTTTTTCCCCCAATATCAGTATTTTCAAGCTGTTTTATTAACTTTGTCCAATTACGTCAATCATTAAAATGAACTTATCTCTCAAATAGAAATGATGATTTGTAAAAAAACAAATGTTTGATGATGAAGTGTTTACGTTATGTCTTTTTGAAATGGTGTCATTTATTTTGAGCGTCTGTTTAGAGAGAGTCATTATGTTCATCGTAATTTTTATACTTTAGTTTTATTCTTGTATCTGTTATTGATTATGTATTTCCTGCTGTAAACGCTTTGGTGACGCAGATCAAATGGAGACGGATGAACAACAGAAAGATGCAGCGATGGTTTTGCTGATTCTGCTCCTTTTATGATACATTACTTTTATGATATTTTACTTTTATGACATTTTACATTTATGATATTTAACTTTTATGATATTTTACTTTTTTGATACATTACATTTATGATATTTTACTTTTATATTTTACTTTTATGATATTTTACTTTTATGATATTTTAATTTTATGATGTATTACTTTTATGATATTTTACTTTTATGATATTTTACTTTTACGACATTTTACTTTCATGATATTTTACATTTATGATATTTTACATTTATGATATTTTACTTTTATATTTTACTTTTTTGATATTTTAACTTTTTTGATACATTACTTTTATGATACATTAATTTTAGGATATTTTACTTTTATGATATTTTACTTTTATGATGCATTACTTTTTTGATACATTAATTTTAGGATATTTTACTTTTATGATATTTTACTTTTATGATGCATTACTTTTTTGATATTTAATTTTGATATTTTACTTTTATGATATTTTACTTTTATGATATTTTACTTTTATGATATATTACTTTTATGATATTTTACTTTTATATTTTACTTTTATGATATATTACTTTTATGATATTTTACTTTTATGATATTTTACTTTTATGATATTTTACTTTTATGAAATCTTAATCTTAATTTTTATACTTTAGTTTTATTCTTGTATCTGTTATTGATTATTTATTTCCTGCTGTAAACGCTTTTGTGACGCAGATCAAATGGAGACGGATGAACTACAGAAAGATACAGCAATGGTTTTGCTGATTCTGCTCCTTTTATGATGCATTACTTTTATGATATTTTACTTTTATGACATTTTACATTTCTGATATTTTACTTTTATGATATTTTACTTTTATTTTTAACTTTTATGACATTTTCCATTTATAATATTTTACTTTTATGATATTTTACTTTTTTGATACATTACATTTATGATATTTTACTTTTATATTTTACTTTTATGATATTTTACTTTTATGACATTTTACATTTATGATATTTTACATTTATGTTTTACATTTATGATATTTTACTTTTATGATATTTTACTTTTTTGATATTTTAACTTTATGATACATTACTTTTATGATATTTTACTTTAATGACATTTTACATTTATGATATTTTACTTTTTGGATATTTTACTTTTTTGATACATTACATTTATGATATTTTACTTTTATGATATTTTACTTTTATGATATTTTACTTTTATGACATTTTACATTTATGATGTTTTACATTTATGACATTTTACATTTATGATATTTTACTTTTTTGATATTTTACTTTTTTGATACATTACTTTTTTGATACATTACTTTTATGATACATTAATTTTAGGATATTTTACTTTTTTTATATTTTATTTTGATATTTCACTTTTATATTTTACTTTTATGATATTTTACTTTAATGATATATTACGTTTATGATATTTTACTTTTATGATATTTCACTTGTATATTTTAATTTTATGATATTTTACTTTTATGATATATTACTTTTATGATATTTTACTTTTATGATATTTTACTTTTATGACATTTTATTGTTTTTAGTTGATTGATGTATTAGACAAAAAAAACAATAAAACTGAACAAAACCTCTCCATCCCAGAGTGCCGTCTCTGTTTGATCCGAGTGGCTCTGGTTCGTTTCTCAGATCAGAGATAATAAGTTCAAAAGTAAAACCATATCCTTCAGAAGATCCTGTTCTGTTTGGTTCAGATGTTCAGAAGATCCTGTTCTGTTTGGTTCAGAAGATCCTGCTCTGTTTGGTTCAGATGTTCAGAAGATCCTGCTCTGTTTGGTTCCGATGTTCAGAAGATCCTGTTCTGTTTGGTTCAGTTATTCAGAAGATCCTGTTCTGTTTGGTTCAGATGTTCAGAAGATCCTGTTCTGTTTGGCTCAGATGTTCAGAAGATCCTGTTCTGTTTGGCTCAGATGTTCAGAAGATCCTGTTCTGTTTGGTTCAGATGTTCAGAAGATCCTGTTCTGGTTGGTTCAGATGTTCAGAAGATCCTGTTCTGTTTGGCTCATATTTTCAGAAGATCCTGTTCTGTTTGGTTCAGATGTTCAGAAGATCCTGTTCTGTTTGGCTCCTCCTCCTCACGGGGTGTGGGTGCTGATAATGGGCCCCATAGTTCATGAACAGTTTGGGCCTGGTTATAGTTTTAAAACGTCAGCTTTTCCAGTGGTAAAAATTCTGACAACTGAGACAAAATGTACAATCTGTAAATAAACTTAATAAACTGTTATTGCTTTAAACGGGAAATATTGTGCATTCACATACGTTTGCCCATAGAGTTCGGTAATGTGATGTCATATCGCTAAGCATTCTGGGATTAGCAGCAATTGTAAACTAATGGAGATTTTAAAAGTGAAAATACTGGAGTTATTGTTCACATTAAAACACTTGGACACCACAGTGAGTTAGATGTATTTACCAGCAGTAACTCAGCAGCTAACGGAGCTGTTCCACGGCTTTTTTCTGCACATTTTATACTGTTTTTATCCAATGTTAGTCTATGGAAAATGTATGTAATGTACTCTATAGATACAGACGGCATCTCTGGAATCGCATATATGGTCATGTTTGAAAACAGTTAAGGGGGAAAACAATTTGGAGAAAAATCTAAACTTTCTCTATTATTCAAAAAACGACTTTAACAAATGCTGAATTATAAATATAGTTTTCTACTAATGAAAGAAACAAAGAAATGGAGAGGAGCAAAGTGGTTCAACAGCCCTTAAATACATAAAAAACAGAGAATGCTAACTTGATGCTACATGTTAGCATCGGGCTAATGCTAACTGTTAGCTTAACGCGAGCTGCAACTGCCGTTTTTTCACTTCTACTGAACAATGTGCAGTGAGAAAATATCCATAAGGGCCCGATTTACACCTGACTTTATTTATGGGATAAATAAGTTCATATTCCACCAGAAAATGGCTTAAAAGAGTGAAAAATTGTGTTTCTCTAAAGATTCTATTTTCCCCTTCAGCGAAGCCACGCCCCCTTTTATGACGAGATGCCGTCTGTATCCTATACACCGCGTTCCAAATTAATATGCAAATTGTATTTCAGTGTCAAAAAGGTTTAAAAAAAAAACTTTTTCAATGAAACTCATGGATGGTTTTGTGTCTCGGGCTCTTTGAATCACTGACATTAATCTCAGAGACCTGGGATGATAAGTTTTCAGGTTAAGCCCAGTTAAACCGTCCCAAATGAGTGATATAAAGACAGAAAAACACCGCCGCGCCTTCTTTTTTTTCACTTCTCTGTTAAACCAGCGGCACAAACAACTCATTTCATGACCACAGCCCCACACACGAAACAGCACGACTTTATATCACCAAAAGTTCACGACAACCACCTTTTCCAGCTACATTTCAACCACGAACGGCACTTACCGAGTTTTTAGACGAACTGCTCAGCTTCACCTCGCCTCTCCTTGCTTTCTCCGCTCGCCTCTCTCTGCTTTCTCCTCCGTCTCCTCCGCTATCTCCTCCATCTCGAAGCCATTATCTGGTGGAATATGAACTTATTTATCACATAAATACAGTCAAGTGTAAATCGGGTTCATATGGATATACAGCAGATTGTTCAGTAGAAGTGAAAAAACGGCAGTTGTAGCTAGCGCTAGCTAACCGTTAGCATGTAGCATCAAGTTAGCATTCTCTGTTATTTGTGTATTTATGGGCTGTTGAACCACTTTGCACCTCTCCATGTCTTTGTATCTTTTTTAGCTGAAAACTATATTCAGAATTCAGAATTTGTTAAGAAGTTTTTGAATAATTAGAAAAAACCTTTTTTCTAAAAAAAATTCAAAACATGACCATATATGGGCGATTCCAGAGATGCCGTCTGTATCTATCTTTGCGGATTTGGGGTCAGTTTTTGAAGCCGTAGAGAGGACAGACCCGCTGTGTTATAAAACATCAGCTGTTCAGAACTGTGTAGTGTGTTTGCTCTTACGATTCTCAGTCGTTAAGTGTGAACCCCCAGACGTTCTATAATCACACTGAATCTAGTCGTGTAGTGTGGACCCCATTCTATATAAAATCGTTTAAGACTAGAAAAATCGTGTAGTGTGTGCTGACCTTAAGGGGAAAAAATACTGAAAAAGGACGTTCCACTTTATTAAGCAGATCATAATTTTCAAGCAATATGGGAAAGGAAAAGGATCTCTCCACTGATGAAAAGCGTGAAATAGTTGAATGCCTTGGTCTAGGTGTGAAAACCTTTGATATTTCATGAAAGATTAAGCGTAATCAGCGTACTGTTCATAGATTTGTGGCTGATTCAAACACACACAGGTTTGTGCAGAGAGAGGCACAATGAGGACGGTTTCTGCCAGACAAACACATCAGATTAAGAGAACAGATGCTACAAAGCAGCATACAGGTATTTGAAGCTGCTGGTGCCTCTGGAGTCTCCCGAACATCAAGATGTAGGACCCTCCAGAGGCTGCAGTTGTGCATAAACCTTCTATCCGGCCTCCCCTAAACTGTTAATTGAAGCTGAAGCAGAAACGGCTGCAGTGGCTCAGAAACACATGAGGTCTCATTTTCAAACAGTCTTGTTCACTGATGAGGCCGTGTGACCCTGGATGGTCAGATGGATGGAGTAGTGGATGGTTGGTGAATGGCCACAATGTCCCAACAAGGCTGTGTCATGTTTTGGGCCAGAATCATGAGGAGAGAGCTGGTCGGCCCCTTTAGGCCCTTTTAGGATCTCTGAAGGTGTGAAAATGACCTCTCTCTGACTGAACACTGTCTTCTATGCTACAAAAAGGAGAACAAAATCCTCTTCATCCTGACAACGCACCATGTCCTGCTGTAAAGAACACCTCTGCATCACTGGCTGCTATGGGCATAAAAGGAGAGAAACTCATGATGTGGACCCCCTCCTTCCCTGACCTCAACCCTATTGAGAACCTTTGGAGCCTCAACAAAGAAAACAGCAGCTCTGGGGCTATTCTGACATCCTGCAAAGATATCCAAGCAGAAACTGTCCAAAAACTCACAAGTTTAATGGATTTAAGAATTTTGAAGCTGCTATCACACAAGGGCTCCTCTTGTAAAATATAACTTGACCTGTTAATACCTTTTTGATTGAAATATCTTTTGATTTCAGTAAATATGACCTGCTAATGCTACAAATTCAACAAATGACCATCTTCAGTTAATTACAAGCTTTCAAATGTATTGAAACGATGAGTTGCATAATAATTTGGAGCAGCAGATTTAGAGTTTTTTTTTACTATATTTTATTTTAAATACTGTTATCACTGGGAGATTTTTTTCAACCACATTTAAATGATCCTCTACCAAGGGAGTAACTTCATGTTCAAAGCTGATGGGGACATGCTGTGACGTTGAGGTGGTCAACCCGATCACCACCCGATGTTTTTTTCCCCTTCTTTTTCTTTCTATGCTACAAATTAAGCCAAAACTGTGTAGATTTTGCCTGCAAATTACATTTATTAATTTCAAGTTTGTCTGCTCTGGAAAACACAACACTTAACCAACACAACACATTTAACTGTGAAGAATTATCACAATAGTTAATAGCTGCCTAACTGTACCTCATTGTGTATGTATAACATTATTTAAACCATGAAGACAGATTCTCCTATACATACACTTGATCTCCCTTTCACTATGAGCCATTTCCCCCTTTCAAGCAATATTTTAGATGATTCATTTCGATGCATGTGCTCTCTCCTAAACACTCAGATTGTATAACAAGCCTCCTCAGCCATCTCCAATACAGCAGCAAAAGAACACCATCTTTGGACTGCATCTTTGAGGATTTTTGTAACCATATTTTTGCCTGCCCACAGGCCTAAGCATCAATTGGTACTCATCCATACACTTATTTACTCTATTTACTGTGTTTTAGTCCCTCCAAGTTAAAATGGAAATCCCTACTATTAATTCTACCACAAACCTGGCTCAGCTGGGAAACTGCAGCTGCACCCGTTTCTGTACTCTGCTGAAAAGCCCAAAACACAAGATCTGTATAATAATGAAATAATAATAATAACACAACTGATGATGCTGGAGTAACCAATTTTCAAGTCACCTCTGTATCGCTGTCCTTATCAGTTTGGACATCCTGACCCTCTGCAAGCTGATAACAGAACTTTTTTCATTTACTAAACTACTAAACTATAAATGTCCTTTTTCTTACACATTGAGCTTTTTTTCCACAACAAATGGCATTTTACCTGTAATACTGAGCTGTCTTTATTTGAAGACTCGAGCTGAATGCCTTTTGATGCCTAGTAGCGACGAGCCGACATACATGCTTTGTCATTTTGAACTGAAGTTGTCAGTCTGACATAACTGAGACTTACATGTTGTTGTTGGAGGAAATAGCCACGTTTTTTTCCGGTGGCTATAATGTTCTCATCTCAGTGTGGGAACTGGAGACTAAACATCACGCTAAACTCTATCCATAATGAACACATGAGCCGTCGCTGTAGAGTCGTGAACTTTACTGGGTTCATTCACCATGGCACAGAGTGAAAACTGTCAAAAAGGACAGAAAAATAAACAATATTACCAAATATGAAGTGCCTGTAGGCTTTTTAACATGACAATGCATAACTCAATGCAGCTGCAATTAGCATAACTGCGATTAGCATTAGCGTTTTTTAACATCGTTTTTAAACATAAATTATACAACATTTTTATGAAATAGAGAGTGATATCCGAACATAAACAACAGATGTATGTATTGCAACAACTTACGACATTGATATGTCAGTCCTGGGTAGAGGATGCGAACAGATTGTGCTGCTGCTTCTCAACCTGATGGCTTCCCTGTCTGTCCTTGTGTTTACCAAAAACAGGAAGTGAAGTAGCTGTGCGTCTAACTAAATGGTCTTACCAGAAACAAACTAAAATTTGCCAAAATAAGACATTTTACATTTTTACTAATATTTTATGAACATCACAGTGGCATTTTCTAACAAAAGGTCGATTTTTCGAAAATAGCAAGTAGCTACCCCGCTATTCCGCCGGTACCGTTGTTTTTGAATTTGATTGACACGCTCGTTATGTCACGTAGTTACGTACGCCATCAAAAGCCACAACCAATCAGATTGCATCTATCCAATCAAGCAACCGATATGCGGGGGCAGCGGGCTTGTCGGGCATTTGCGCACCTTCGAATGGCGTCCGCAAATGTAGAAAATGGGTTCAAAATATTGGTGGGGACTGTCCCTGCCCAGTCAAAGTTGGTGGGGACATGTCCGCACCAGTCCTTCAGGAAGTTACGCCCTTGCCTCCATCCAGACACCCACAAGACAGCACCCCAGCAGCCACAGCCAATCACCGCTCCCGAGGCAGAGGGCTCCTCCAGAGGAAACTGGAACAGCATAAAAATTGTTAAAATAAATAAAAGTACGTAAGTAAAATCAAATAACAGGATAATATTGGATATAATATAATATGGATATAATATTGGATATTGGAAAGACGCCTCACCATGACTTTCTGTCGACTTTCAGCCTGGCTAACACCAGACTAAAATCACAAGTGATATTTAGTCTGGGGACCACCAATTCATTTTCTTGTAGGAGAGGTGTGGTTTCCGATCGTCCATAGTCGTTTATTGGGCGATACGAAAAAAAAAAAAAAGTCTATCATGCGTCTGCACGTAGCCATGGCCAATCGTATCATCGTATGAGATGACGTATGACGTACCCGCTGTAAACTTTTGAGCTAAATTATTTAGAACAAGGTCTAAAGCTTGATCGAAAAATACCATCGTGTCTGCTGCTGTCATGTTGGATCCGTATATAAATTATTATTTTTTTACCCGTAAATAAACTACAAGCTTCCGTAAATCGAATAGTGCGTCATCGTCTTGCGTCCCTCCTCGCTCTGTGATTGGTTCCCAAATCCACCGGAAAATTTGGGCCATGGTCCCCAGGCTGTTGTGCAGTTCGAAATAATTCGAGCGCACACAGCAGCATGGCGTTAGCCAGGTTAGTCGACTTTAGGAATAACTAGGAGACCCCTGAGGAGGAGCGAAGGGGCCATGAAGGTTCGTAAGGTAAAAGCAGTTCTGAAAGATAAAAAGGAAAATCACGCCCAGGTTCTTCACCTGTGAGGAAGGATTCATAGACAGTGACTGTAGTTTGGGTAAGAGTTTCTCTCTCTGGGCCTCAGGACCGATGACTAAAACTTCAATTTTGTCCTGGTTAAGCTGGAGAAAGTTTTCTGCCATCCAGAATTTGATTCTAAAATGCAGTTAAAAAGTGCATCCATTGGCCTGGTGTCATCAGGAGACATGGAGATGTATAACTGTGTATCATCAGCATAACTGTGAAAGTTGACTCCATGTCTCCTGATGACACTACCAAGAGGAGCATATACAGATTAAAAAGCACTGGGCCTAAAGTTGAACCCTGGGGCACACCACATGTCATTTTATGGACCTTAGAGGAGAAGGTATCCACACTTACCATGAACGTCCTGTCTGTGAGGTAGCAAGTAGTTAGGATTGATGGTTTCTGACGCAGCTACGCACTCAAACTGGATTGTGCTTTAGATCAGCTGCATAACAGACTCTTTCAACATAACTGTTATCAATAAATAGTAGATCTAATTTTTTTTTGTCTCACTCCAGTTTCTCCTTGATGCAAATTGAAGTTCTACTTTGAACCTTGTTAAGATCCAACCATGCAAAGTTTGGATGGTTTGCATGGTAGACATTTTTCTTCATTGGTCTTGCACTTCAGATCAGGACTGTAGTTCATCAGTGTCAAAAAGGAATCCTGTTATTTCCCCCAATATGAAAAATTGAAGTTGCATTCAAATTTTGTAAGATATAATTTATGATGCACTATCTTCATTTGTATTAATGCCTGTGTTTTGCCCTTTTAGACAAATGATGCTCTGCTGAGGCTCCTCCACCATGCCTACCCTGCCCTCGCCAACTGTGGGGAGTTCCAACTATTGAGAACAAGGGGAACCTCAAGGTCTAAATGTTTAGACCTTGTGAATTGCCCCAGTGGCGGCTACACCCCACTTTTCCTGGACCAGTTGACCTCTATTGGGCAGGCCATGATTTATGTACGTCCCTTGCAAAGGGACATTGACATTGAGGTAGGTCTTTTATTGCTTTCATCAGAGTGACACATGTGGCAGTAGTTTTTTTTATTAATGTTGCACTCCTACTATTTGTGTTTAAAAACAAACTTCTTTGTTGAAGGTTGTGGTTAAAGTGCATTTAACACATTAGACACAATTTTTAACATAGTTAACACAATTACATTTAACATTTTCCTAAAGATTGTTCCCAGCTTTCTTGTAGTTTGGCCATTTTGGGGATGTTAATAGTTTCACTTGCTTATTGGACACCGACAGGAAGTGTCATAGAAGAAGGTAAACAATTTTAAACTGTGCAATCATGTCACGTCAATGGCAAAAGCGTGAATCAAACTGCTATGGAAGCTAAATAGGCTATATGCTATAGGCTATATGCTATAGGCTATATGCACGCTTCACTTCCGCGTTTGAATTAAGCCAGATAAAGAAGTTCCAGTTCGACGCCGAGCGCTGTTAGTTGTTGACGATGGCTGAGTCTCTCGAGTTTACGCGCTGTTTGCTGGAACTTCCTAAACTATCAATCAATGATATACAGCGGATTGTACGTTCATCTAGCTCAACTCCACAGAGCCTTATGGAGAAAGGCTTCAAATTTTATGTTTGTTCGTATATGATCTGTTTTTGAAGGTAAGTCACTTATGCCAATGCTAACTTGTAACTAGCATCACAATTCTGTGATAGAAATACAGCACTTTCTGTTTTAATTTAAGACCTTGTTGTAGCAGGTTGACATACTAATGTAGGGTAAGGTTTCAAATGTTATGTCATTTCCAACAGTGGCAGCTACGCCATTAATAAAAGGAGAGTTGGACTATTTGACACCTATAATGTATGTACAATATTTTTTTGTATATTACATGTATATTTGAAATTTAGATTTACAACCTACAGACTCCCTCCTGGAACCGCCACCTTAAGGTGGTGGAGGGTTTGAGCACCCGAATGATCCTGGAGCTCTGTTGTCGGGGGCTTCGTGCCCCTTGTAGGGTCTCCCATGGCAAACTGGTCCGAGGTGACGGGTCAGACAAAGAGCAGTTCAGAAGCCCCTTATGAGAGACCAACAGGCCCGGTTAATCGAGAGGCCGTCCTCCCTCCTAATGGACTAGTGTGAAGATGGATGGATGGATGGATGGATGGCACCTACAGACTGACGCATTTTTTTTAGCACAATTCATAAAAAAATATACACCATTGTCTTTTAAAACTCATCTTAAACAGTATTCTGTATGTTTCAGTTTACGCTCCGAGATTCTATACCAGTCGTGCTGATCAGGAGTTCCTGCTCTTGTGTAGCTGGGAAGGCAATGTGCAACCATTTAGTTGCCCTCCTGAACCAAACTGCTCATTGCTCTCAGTGTGGGAAGTCAGCTGTGCCACCCGTCCTGTCATGCACTGAAACTGAGCAAAAGTGGCACACACCTCGAACTATGGTTTGCATTCTTTTTTTGCATGCAGTATTTGTTGTTCCATAGTACTTGTCATCAGTCACTCTCCATGTACTTTGCAGGGAGTAAAGCCTGGAGCTGTGGACCGTGTGCAAACAAGTAGTATTAAATAGAGGTATCTTATGTACAGTGAATGCTGTGCTGCACATTTGGTATGACCTATTTTTTGAGTTTAGCTTTGGGCCTGATAAAGATAGAAAAGTGCTATACAAGTTGAGTTCCTTTATTTTTTTTATTTTTTTTATCAACTATGTTGTTATATTTCACTTGTAAATTGGTTTTAAATCTGGTGATACTTGCAAAAAACACAATTTATCAAATTTACTGAACTAAATGTCACACATTAGAAGACGTGATTTTTTTTTCGTGTTGAGACTTTAGTTACTCACTTGTCACCACTTGATTAGACAATGTTGCAGTACAAGTAGTACAGTATTGTACAGTATTGTCATTAAAACTGGGGGGGGGGGGGAATGTGTATTTTGAAATGTATATATACATTCAGCTTTTTTTAGATCCTCACTCTACAAGGGATACAGTGGTGAGCTGCCAGCCCCGACCACCCTCAACCCTTCAGCTCACTGGGCTGCATTTGACCCAAGCGTCCTGCCCTTGATCTGCCGCAGGAACAACTCGAGCGACAAACCCCTTGTTAAATCTCAGTTTGGAAAATTGCAGGCTGGCAGTTTTCTCTCCCATCACCATCCTCCTCCATCGTCTCCTCATGTTATGACCACACATCAGGATGCACCTTTTCCAAAACTACCACTGGATGACGACCACATGGTTGGGGGCGTCACCTGATGGGCTGGTGTATGATCCACCTGAGAGGCCAGTGTACAGCCTGGTGGAAGTGAAGTGTCCCATCGCTCAGAGCTTTGTTGACTGTGCGTACTCAGAGCCGGTGCTGGCCCTTCTGGGGCCCTAAGCAAAAATCCACATGGGGGCCCTACAGTACACGTCCAGTACATGGTTATTCGACAAAGAGCGAATCCATTTATGGTCAAAACAGTTCCACTGTGCAGTAATGCAGGGCAGAAGCAGAACTTACAGACCTCAATTCAGGCCCTGCCCCTCTGTGTGAGAACCACTAACCAGAGACTGGGACTTAGGACTAATACTAGTCTATTTCCCTTTTTAAAATAGTAAATGACAAATGGTCCCATTCTCTCACCTCCGGTCCCTGACCCACAGTTTGGGAACTGCTGATTTAAAACTAACTGAAACCTGCTCCTGACGGTTGTTTCTGTCTGAGCACTGAGAATTAGTCTGTGAGTCGCCCAATTCGTTTTAGACTGTGCACATTCAGAGAACCAGAGTTACTGTAAGTTACTGTGCTCGTGAGAACCATGTGGATTCAACTCAACAAAAAGGCCACGGACACGGCTTTACTCTCGTCTACTCGACACACTACTGTCCTGATACTCTAGACTCACCAGACACAATAAGAAGAGTTTAAATGAGTGCGTGGCCGTTGCAGCCCAGAGTCCGCGCAGAGAAAACATGAGAGCAGCGCTTGGGACACGGGGACGTGATGCAGCCGCGGAGGAGACATGAGGCGAAGCACCGGGAGACAGACGGCCGAGCGGGACACGAGCGGAGAAGCACTCTCGCTTTGGAAGAGACAGGGGGAAGGCGGTCGGTCTCTTCCTGCTCATTCTCTTCAGACTGCTCCGCTTTGGTGTTATATGTGGCCAAGTAGACGGAGAGTGAGTGCACGCTGGAAGAGCCTGTCCCGGTAACAACGTTGATTAATCAGTGAAACAACACCGTTGTTTGACTGAGATGCGGGGCCCCTGCGGCTGCGGGGGCCCTACGCACCTTGCGTAGTTTGCATATTGGAAAAACCAGCTCTGTGCGTACTAGAGATGCGCGGCATTGACCCAAAACCCGCGGATTCAGTCGGGTCGGGTACCTCAAAATTACGGCAAACTTAGGGTGCGGGTGGGTCGTGTTACAAAGCGCACTTTTTTTTTTTTTTCTTGTATTGTTGTCTTACTACATACAGTGCATTCTTATCCATAAATTCCACAAAAGTCGACTGTGTTTAGTTGAATGTTTAGTTTTAAGGGGTAAACGTGCCATAGCATGTTATGTTTAGATGTACCTGGTCTATCGCTTCTGTATAACTTTGATCACAGCTACAAATGCGCCACAATAGCCGTGCCCAAGCACATGATGACACGCACATGTGATGAAAGTAATGCATCAACAAGAAGCAAAGTGAAACTAAAATCAAAGACACAGCATCTTAGTAACCTGAGGAGGGCAACTTCTTAGCGTCAGGTAAAGCTGCTCCACTTCAGTCCAAACTCCGTTAACTTGACAGAAAGACTCGTCCATGACGTGGTGGAAGTAAAGCCTCATGATAGTTTCTGCTCCTTGTTTCCTGATAAGTCCATTCGCGATTTCAAAGGTTCCTCAGTGGTGCAGTAAGTTTGAGTGATATCCAGCTGCAGCGTGACTCATGCAGCAATTTTTTAATGTGCGTGGGTCGGATCGGGTCAGCAAACTGAGAGGCTTTTCTCCGGGTCGGGTGGGTCGGGTTGAAATTACAGAGGGTCGGGTTGGTGCGGATCAGAAAAAAAGCCGACCCGCCCATCTCTAGTGCGTACCTTACAGCACAGCAAGGCCAGCACATTTTTGGAGGACATTTTCTGTCCCAGCCTTGAAATTTCACATAATCCATGTACAAAATATTAAAGCATGTAGCTTAGAAGTAAGTTGTACTTGTCCTGATACCAAATGTAAATAAACTG
The DNA here is from genome assembly GCF_951799975.1 of Gobius niger. NCBI lineage: Eukaryota > Metazoa > Chordata > Actinopteri > Gobiiformes > Gobiidae > Gobius > Gobius niger. The sequence continues at coordinate 2,397,458 of NC_136873.1, read as the reverse complement.
ATAGAAAATACTTATTAAATGTTTAAAAAAAAATACCAAGTATGTCTGGAGTACCCCCTAAAATGCAGTATTTTGCTTGTCCCACCCCCTTGATCATCAAATTGAATCTGAAATTAAACCTTTAAAATACATTCAAAATTAATTTTCTTTTGTATTATTTTGTCAAGTGATGTTTCTTGTAATTTTGTACACATTTATTTTATTAAAAAAAATATTTTAAATATGAATTATGATGCAAGAAATCTCTGTCCCACAACATGCATGCAACCCTGTGACCCCAACCTTTTTTTAGCATAGCAGAAGAAGAAAACATGAGTCACATGGTACAATGGAATTGACATCATTAAACACTTTTCCAACAGCATGGGTAAAGCTATTTTATACATTTCTTTAGGATAAAACAAATTCATTGATTATTTTTAGTTACAAATTTCCTTAAGCAAGTTTGTCCTCTTGGTCAGTAGTAACAGCTAGCTAGATAGCTAGTTTTTATTCCTGAGAAAAAGCTAACATTAGCATAATCCTGTTACCAGCAACCCTGTTACCGTGATTGGAGTAACGGGGCTGCACTACAGTAACAGAGTTGCATATCTTTCAGTTTACTCAGAATTAATCAATTATTATTTATGATTCAGTGAAATAATTTGCATCATTTAAACTATTCAAATATATTAATGAACTGTACCAATGAAATTATAATAATAAAGGGGGACTAAATTGTAGTTAGATAATGTCGTTTCTTTCTTTCTTACAGCGTGGACCACCAATGAGCGCGGCTGAAAAGCAGAGACGCTACCGTGCCAGGCGTGATGCTGATTTACAGAGGAGACAGCAATACTTACAAAAAGAGAGAGAAAAATGGAGAAATGACGTAGAAACAGGAGAGAAGTTACTTCAAAAAGACCGCAGCAAGAGAGAAAAGCGGCGAGAAGCACATGAGAGAAGTAAAAAGAAGAAAAAATTACTTGAAGGGTTAAACACCCCTCCAGTTAGCCCTGAAACTCCACTCACACCAGAAATGTCAATTAGTGCCGAATCTCCAGAGTGAAACTCCAGCTCTGAACCGTGGACTTCACGGTCAGTATATGGTTATTGAGCAAAGCAAGTTAGTGTAAGCGCTGAATGTTAATGGCTTGTTTATGTATATGTATGTATCTTTTAGGCAACATAACACTGGTAGAAGAAGAAGATGGGCAAACAGAGAATGCAGCAGGAACTCGAAAAGAAGTTGAGAAGATCAGAACAGAAAACAGAAAAATACAGGAAACGGCTCCAGAGATTGATTAAGTCCAATCCATCTCCAAGATCTAAAGTAAACAAAATGCTTAGGGAAGCTTCACAGACGTCAATAAGAAAAACCCTTTTGTTCCATACAGCAGTAGCAGAGGAAGTGCGTAAAAAGTACAAAAATTCAACCAGAGAAAGTCACAGACAAGTCATTGCCGCAGTAATCACCAGCAAAATCCTTAAGAAGTACAAGCTGCAGAAGCTAGCTCAGGAGGTACTTGGATTTTCAAGGAGAAGATGGAAAATTGTGGAAAATAAAAAGGCCTGCTGCTACAACAGGAAGAAATACTATGGTGTTGGTGCCAGACTACGAGGAGAGGTAATGTCATTCTTTGTAAGTGATGATGTGAGCAGAGTCACTACTGGAATAAAGCAAACAGTTACACAAGGAAAGAAGAAAATGCAAAAACGACTTTACAAGATTCAATGAGAAATCTCCATTTGAAGTTCCTGGCGGAGGATGCCAACTTCTCTGTCATACTCACTATTTTGCACACTTCGTCCATACTGGGTTGTGCAGCCAAAAGAAAGCAATGTATGTATGGAGAATGTGACAAATGCAACAATAAGACCTATCCATTGACAAGCCATTATGAAGCTGCCGATCGTGTAGCCTATGTTCAGTGGGCCACTGTTGACAAAAAACACAACGATGATTCTGGAGCAACATCAAAGATCACTTTGAAAAAAGAATATGAATCTTCACAAGAAGAGCTGGTGGAAAAATTTGCCACTTTGCTCCAGAAGTTTAGACGCCACCTCTACAACATCAGGCAGCAGTATGCTCACTCACGGGCCCTGAAGCAGAACCTCCCACCGACTGAATGTGCAATCCATGTTGACTGCTCAGATAACTATGGTTGCAAATACACCACAGAGGTGCAGTCTGTCCTTTTTGGTGCATCACATCAACAAGCCACCTTGCACACTGGTGTGTATTATGTTGGGGGGGGGGGGAACTGACCCTAGCTCCTTCTGCACTATATCGGCATCAAGACTTAAAGGACCACCTGCAATATGGCAACACCTGGAGCCCATCCTAAAAGAAATCTGAAAAATTTCCAGATGTGACAACTGTGCATTTTTTTAGCGATGGGCCCTGCACACAATACAAACAGTGTGGTAACTTTTACCTCTTTTGCACTGAAATTTTTAAGAAGGGGTTTACCAGGGGCTCCTGGAATTACTTTGAAGCCAGCCACGGCAAAGGAGCCCCAGATGGCATAGGTGGCGCACTGAAGAGGAGGGCTGACAAGGAGTTGATATTCCCACACCAATGTCACTGTACCAAGCTCTGAATGATGAACAATCAAAAGTCAAATTGTTTTACATTCAGGAGCAAGATGTGGATGATGCAGTGAAGAATATGCCAGCTAAGCTTCCAGCAGTACCATCCACAATGAGGCTTCACCAGGTACTCACATCACTATTTCTGTGTTTTATTTATGAAGCACTTTCAACTAATTTATGTTTGAACTGTGGAGTAGAAATGTTCTTGCAACCCCGTTACTCTAATTTCAACCCTGTTACCATGTCAATTTAAGTGCAAAAAAGATTTACTAAATTCATTTTTCACACAAGGGTTTGACCTATTAGATCTAAGAGCTTAATTAATTATACACATAATGTCTGAGAGCAAATATTAGAAATTAAATACTGAAATAAGTAAAGTGAAACTTGCAGATAATGAAAAGTTGGGACAAAAAAAATTCAAAAGTTACTTGATTTTAATTAAATCAAGTTATCTCTGATATGAAATGGGTATTCAGTTGGAATGTTAGTTTCTGTACTTAATGGTAATAGAATAATAGTTTAAAAAAAAAAGGTACTTGAATGTTGGTAACAGGGTGGTACAAAATATAGCAAATAACAAATAAAACATACAATAAAACTAATGCCTTTGATACCTGAGCTGAGCCAATCAAGCTTTATATAGTTTATTACCTATTATTGATGGGTACATAACTGAAAACAGAAAATTTACATTTTTATTTTTCAAATTTTTTGAAGTCAAAAGGTCCTCCAATTCTGGAATGGCCATAGGCCCTTTTCACGCTGACGTCACGAATCCGCCATCATTCTTCCGTGCAGTGTATAACAACTTCCTGTCCGAGTTACTCTAATGGAATGAGATTGTGTTTTTCAATCTGAAGTGTCATATCTTTAAGAAAATCACTGTGGACGTCAAGTGGAAGGTATGTGATCATTGACAACATGTCGTACATTGTGTAGGGAGTAGAAATATCACCCAAGAATAGCCGTGTGATGATAGAGAAGTGAGTTTGTCCAGAAGCTCGTAGCCAGTTGTAATGCTAACACATGCTAACATGTGTTAGCATGTGGGCAGGTTTCTTCTGGTGTATTTGCTCACATTATTAATCATTGATAACAAGTTGTCCATTGTGTAGGGAGTAGAAATATCAGCCAATGATCACTGTGTGATTATAGAGAAGTGACTTTTTCCAGAAGCTTGTAGCCAGTTGTAATGCTAACACATGCTAACACATGCTGATGTAGGAAGGTTTCTTCTGGCGTATTTGCTCACATTAATTAATCTGTGTAAACTATTGTTTGGTTTCCTAGTTATAGATCTGTAGATGGTGCTGCAATCTGTTAACTTCAAAATATAGGCTATCATAGCTCTAAATGTAATGCAACATTAGCAATATGTTACTGAACAGTGAGAAACGCTTGACTATAGGTGTCATCAACATGCCGTCACGTCCGAGGCTTTAGTGGGCAACACAAATGTATTTTATAGACGATAATAATAGTTCTATGGTGGGTCAAAACAATTTTCAGAGTATTGCTTCCCTCACGTTGTAAAAGAGCTGCGATTTAAAGCTGCTCAGTACATGTTACTGTATGTTATATGTTTTATAATATGTACTGTCCCCTCTTAAATAAAAAATAAAAAAGTGAGATTGCCTGTTAAACTGAGCTAAACTAAACATGATTTGAACAGTCAGGGAACAAGGAAGGAGCTTTTAGGCAAATTGAAAAGCAAAAGAGAGCAGTGCCAACAAGAAAGACATCTTTAGTTTTAGCGACAGACCCACAGAGGCTGAGCTTACTGCAGAGAGGGGAATGTCAAAGATTGTTTGTTGAAAGTGAACGCTGTATTAGACATTTTTGGTATAGTTTTAGTCAACTGTTAGTGGCAGAGTGAGCGCTCACACCATGTAAGGATCTTTAAGCGTGAAGATGCTTTAGCTTTGTTGGACAGTGTGTTTAGAAAAGTTTATCAGAAAGAAAACCATGTCCTGATGTGGATGTAGATCTGTTCTGTCTCTGCAGCTCAGGAGGCAATAACGTCCTTTCTCTCTTTTTAGCACTGCTTAAGTGGAAATTGTGCTCCAAACACGAAGCTACAGGTGACGCTGCTGCGGCCTGTGTAGCTTCTGCTGTGCTGTTTAAAGGACTTTTTATCCTGAACTATACTTTTTTATTTAATTAAAATAACATTAAGTACCGTTAAGGTACTGGTACCAAAAATCCGGTATCGTTAAAAAAGTGGTGTCGGAAAAAAACAGTTCCCATCCCTACTGTTTACATGTGCAATTCAAGGACAAATATCTACAAATAACTTTTTCCCCCACATAATAAGTTGCCAGCCTTGATGTTGAGGAGCAGATGACGCTCTGAATGAGTCGTCCTTCTCAGACACTTTTATGCACGAGTTTATGCACATTTAAGTTGCCAAATCCCTGTTCCATGACTGTTCAGATCATGCAGTTTAGCTCAATTTACCCGTGATCTCACATTTTTCCTAACAAAAACAGCCTTTATATAGGGTATATACATTTCTTTAAAAAATGCTAATGAGAGATTAATTCATGATGGATACCATTGACACCACTGTCGCTGATCATCTCTATGCCAATCACCCCATGTTTCTCTTACCATGCTCTTTTGCGTTTCACAGCCATAAGAAAATGCAGCTTGAAAGATCCAATAGCAATCGGTGTATAATTAAATTTAAGACCTGTGTAAAAAGCCCTGCTCACAAATGTTTACCTCTGTAGGAACTCCAGGGTTGATCTCAGAGCCACCGGATAGGGAATGTTCAGGCAGTATTAACTGCCAAACATCAGACAGATGGCCACAGGGAAGGTTGTTTTGTTGTCATTCACAACACGGCCATCGATACATAGCATGAACTTCTTCGCAACATAGCAAGAAGAACCTGGAACATGAGCAAGAAAAACACATCATGTATCATCATACATTGCATTAAAAACTAAATATAATTTAAAGTCCAGCAGTCTTTTCCCTTTTTTTTCCCCAAACTGGCAAAAAAAAGGCACTCTTCTGGCCAATCCCTGTGAGCTCCTGAAAGTAAGCAGACATGCCCACTTCTTCAAACAAAAATGGCCATTCTTCTTTGAGGTATGTGAGAGGTAGTCCTTTGTTAATATCTTTACGTTGCGAGTAGTAAGTGGTTTGCATCAGAGCAATGACTTCATCTGCATCGGGATGTATTTCGTTAAAGGCACCCTTCATTTTTTCTTTTTGTTCTTCTTGGCTATTTTCAGTTTCACTGACAGGTAAAAAGTTAATATCCCACCTAACACACCCATACATGTCTTGCACAACAGTTTTTTTTCTGTTGCCATTTCTTCGGTATCATGCGACTGTGACTTTCGTTTAGTTATCTTTGGAGACATGGTTCTTCTAATATTATCAACACGGTTCTGCATTTGTTTAAGAATTCAATTATACCCTGGACCAACAATTTCACCCTCAATGGTGTCTTGCAGAGAACATTTTTTTTCGTAACGGAGGGGTTGGCCTCTTGTTTCTTTCTAAACATTGTCTGACGTCCTCGGGAAATATGTCAACTGGAATTTGAAATTTGTCAGCCCAATCGAAATCCACCACACGTCTTGGGGAGGGACTCCTCGATGAGAAGGAGGTGGATGGAGATGGTGAAGGCTGCGTCGATTGCAATTGTGATGAATGGTGATTGTTGTCCTCTGTAAAACAAAGATAAAGTGTTAACACAGATATTGTGCCCTATTTTCTATCCAATATTTTGCCAATTTTCCTCCATATTTTGCTAATTTCTACTTTAAAACATGTTTGAATGTGAATTAGGGATTTGTTTCCCTCGGATCAAACCCTTTCCATTTTTCCAGGCTTGGGAACAACACAGAGTAACGATATTTCTCAGCGTTCCTTTTTTAACCCCTAAATTTTGCAGATTTCTAGGGATGCACCGATACCCATAAGAGTATCGGATATCGGGCTGATACCACATGCTTGTACTCAGTAATGGGGTCCCGATACCAGAAACCGATACAGTTGAGGAAATAGCAACAAACTGGAGAATTCTTTAGTGTAAATCCAATATTCCACATAGAGCTGACTTTATTACGCAAGTCTCAGGACAAGCTCATAAACGTAAGGGGTGGGAGTTAATGACAAAAATTAATAGATATTTTTTTTCAATATCTCAATTGTTATTCAGACAAACTGGCAAAGAAGGTCCAGCTGGTCTTTTTGACTTGCTGTATCTGACCTATTGTTGTATAAAATTACTAGTACATAAAGATATGACACATTATTAGGGCAGGGCCATATGAACAAACATTTACATCACGGTATGAAAAATAAATTAGGGCTGCTCGATTAGAATTAATTAATTAATTAATTGAAATCACGATTATTCAAACGATCATTTGTTGCCTTAAAAAAAATCATTTTATTTATTCATTTTTATTCTTATTTTAAAAAACAACCATGGACTACATTTTCTTTGGACAATAAAAGCATTTTTTTTTTTTATATGCTCACACTTCTAAACTAATTCTATAGGGACACCTGCCCCCTGCTGGCCAGCCCTCACACCTGTCCAACAGAGCCGCGCGGCCTGATGACATCATCACACAGCGCTAATGTTTTTATGTCGGACCAAAGCCTGAGCCTTTAGCTCGTGAAATACGAAGGGAACAGAAACAATCATCACAGCAGCATGAAGTAATAAGAGTTTGTTTGGGCTCCGTTGATCTGCTCCTGAAGAAGAGTTTTAGACTTTTCTACTGGACAAAACCAGTGTCTGGGCAAAGGATGTCGAGGCCTCTGAACAGCTGTTCTCCTTTCAGCACAAGGTGAGCTCTTAACAGTGGCGTTTAGGTATAAAAAATATTAATACGATATTATTTAAAGTTCTATCAGGCTGCGCTGGTATTTCAGCTGATCAGACGCTTCACACAAACCATGGCAGACTTTTTGCGCTTTGGATGGACGAGCGGGAGACAGACAGAAAAACTGTCTAACAATAAACGGTCAAATGTCTTGCGACATTTGACCGTTTATTGACCGAAAATATCACAAAACAGCAAATTAAAGACATCAGTTCAGCTGCAGTGTACTCAATCGCCTGTGATGAGTCCAAAGAAAAAAGTGACATTGAACAAATAGCGCTGTTCTGCCGATATGTGAACTCTGCTGGACCACAGGAAGAAATGGTTGAGCTGATACCACTAAAAGGCCAGACACGGGGGGAGGACATCTGTGAGGCTGTGCTTGATTGTTTATGAGCCAAAGAAATAAAAACAACCCACCTAGTGTCAGTGGCTACTGATGGGGCACCGAGTATGACTGGAGCGCACAGAGGCTTTGTGGCCTTGCTGCAGAAGTCACTGGATAGAAAGCTGCTCACTTTTCACTGCATCCTGCACCAAGAGGCATTGTGCGCGCAAACCTTTCCTTCAGAATGCACAGAGGTCATGAATGTTGTCATTCAGATTGTCAATAAAATAATGGCAAAAGGTTTAAATCACCGCCAGTTCCGTTCGTTACTGGATGAGGTGGACAGCACATACTCTGATCTCCTGTCCAGAGGAGAGGTGCTGAAACGTTTTGCTGCATGTCTGGGAGAGGTGAAAACTTTCATGAACAGCAAAGGGCTCACCTTTCCTGAGCTGGAACAGCCAGAGTGGCTGGAAAAGCTGCACTTCATGGTGGACATGACAGCGAACCTGAACACGCTGAACACAACTCTTCAGGGGAGAGGAGGCACAGCGCTACACATGCTGGAGGAGGTGTTAGCGTTTGAGCGCAAACTGACGGTTTTCGCCAGAGATTTACAGAGAGGCACACTGTCTCACTTCCCCTCTTTAAGGGAGTTCAAACAAGTTCACAAAGTGATCAATTCAGAGTATTTGCAGTCTGCAATCACCACAATGCATGCATCGTTTGGGAAACGATTGTGTGAGTTCAGAGAGGAAAAAAACACATTGTCCTTCCCCGTCACTCCCCTGAACATCGATCCATCCCTGCTAAATGTGACTGCATTTGCAGGTGTAAGTCAACCTGATCTGGAGCTGGAGCTGGCTGACATAGCTGACAAAGACATGTGGGTGTCCAAATTCAAACGCTTGACGGAGGACCTTCTAGATGTTGTGCGTCAGAAGGCCACTCCTGCTCAGAATCACAAATGGAGTGATATTGAGAACCTTCCAAGACCGGACAAACTTGTGTTTGAAACATGGAATGCCATCCCCGACACCTACATGAACATGAAGACATATACCTTTGGAGTCCAGTCGATCTTCGGATCCACATATGTATGTGAGCAGCTATTCTCCACCATGAACTACATTAAAAACAAACACCGCTCATGCCTCACAGATGACAGCTTACAGTCCTGACGCATATTCGTGACCATTCGTGCCATTAATCGTAACATGCAGTAACAGGTCGCAACAGTTCGTGGCGCGTGAATCCTCTACCCCGAATCACTCACATTCGTGATCCTCGGCCACGAATGTTGATTCGTGGCATTCGTGACTTGTCGTCGTTATGTGTAAACCCAGATGTCAAAAAGTTGCGGCTCCCAGTGTTTTCTTTTCCGTGGAAACCGGATCAAATGGCTCTTTCGGTGTTAAAGGTTGCCGACCCCTGGTGTAGGGGAAGGGAGGAGGGAATGGTTTCGGAAAGGCCCAGGGTCTGGATCTTCACAATTGCGCTCCGTTTTCAGGTGGGAGTGGTGAACTCCTTTTAACTAACTTAAGTTTGAAATGATTGGATCTGATTGTACCCAGTCGCTAGCCTGGCTTTAGCCTTCCGTAAACTCCGGTCAATTATCATTTCCTACATACAGTGCCTCTCGAAAGTATTCATACACCTTGGACTTTTGCACATTTTGTCATGTTAACAACCTTAAACATAAAGATTTTATTTTGATTTTTTTACTGAACGTTCACACACAAGTAACAGACAACTGTGAAGTGAAAGCAAAATGATACATGATTCTGCTATTTTTCAAAAAATAGAAAGTGGTGTTATAACTTGTGCTCCGTTTATGCGAGCTAATCCAAGTTTTCCAGTAACAGCTGTTCCTCAATATATGAGCCACCTGAATTGAATAAATGCAGTTTGTGCATTACTGATGGTGAAAGTGAACCAACTTGGTGAATTTGTGTCTAACCAAGTCGGTTTTCATCTTCTCGGTTTCTCTTTTAGCTAAATGATGGAGCCGAATGGTGCAGTACATCGAAGCTGTATGCAGCTTCTTAAGCTAAAACATCACACAATTCATGAACCAAAATAATATAGATAGATAGATAGATAGATAGAGATATATATAGAGATATATATATATATAGAGATATATATATAGATATATATATAGAGATATATATAGAGATATATGTATATATATATGTGTATATGTATATAACACGAGAAACTAGAGAAATACCAGGGGCTCAGAGAAGAGCTGGAGAAAACCTGGAAGGTAAAGCATCAGTGGTGCCCGTGGTCGTTGGGGCACTCGGGGCAGTGACCCCCAAACTGGAGGAGTGGCTCCAGCAGATCCCAGGAAATACATCAGACATCTCGGCCCAGAAAAGTGCAGTTCTAGGAACAGCAAAGATACTGCGCAGAACCCTCAAGCTCCCAGGCCGACGGTAGAGGACCCGAGCAGGAGGAAAAAGAGACCGCCCGCGGAGGGTGAGGAAGAGTTTTTTTTCTTTTCTTTTTTTATATGTTGATTTTGGGGGCGGGGCTCACGAGCTTCTTATTTCAGCCCAGTCCTTTAGAGCAGAATGTTTAAAGCTCAAATAAACTCGTTATTTAGTGATTTGGGAACAGCAGAGAAGAGGAAACTTCAGTGTTCACTTTCCAGCACAAACACATTTAAGTGACGTCTGAAACAAACATAACATTATTAGAATATTTTGGAGCTACAGGAGCTACAGAGAACTGGAGACCAGACACAACATCACAGAGCTTCACCCATGAGCTCCAGCCGTCACCAGGTGCCCCCCAGAGCAGATGCTTATGACACACGCCTTAAACCTCCTCATGTTTCTTCATCCTTTGCAGATTCATTTTGAATTTCCGTATAAAGCTGTCATTTAAACATCCAGCTTTAGCTACAACCTGAGAAACGACGGCTGAAACACTCTGAATGTTTTTAATTCAACACATACTTGAGATGTTTCCTCTGCCTCGCCCTCTCAGACTCTCTAATCTGAATCTACATTCAGATTCAAAGCAGGAAATAACACCTGTAACACCATGACTGTAGATCTAGTCAAAGGTAAAGCAGGATAATGTATTGATGACAGTCAATCGTGCCAATCGGTGGTTTTTAAGAAGTGTCCCCTCCAAGACAACTTCAGCAACGAATCACAAACTCAAACTGAGACACCGGACACTCCCATCAGTGCATTTCCCGGGCAGGACTGTAGAAAAGACATGTTCGAATGTAGAGGGGGGGGGGTCATGATTTAACTGGAACTGCTTTCTCAGGAAGTGTCTTTCACCGTGATACGATCGATGGTCCTCCCTCCTCCTTTGATGATTTAACAGATTATGTTAAAGCCGTTTAGCACGAACAAACAAATACCACCTGGCCCAAATGATCACATCCATCAGGATCACCTCACATCTCCACCAGGATCACCTCACATCTCCATCAGGATCACCTCACATCTCCATCAGGATCACCTCACATCTCCACCAGGATCACCTCATCTCCACCAGGATCACCTCACATCTCCACCAGGATCACCTCACATCTCCATCAGGATCACCTCACATCTCCACCAGGATCACCTCACATCTCCATCAGGATCACCTCACATCTCCATCAGGATCACCTCACATCTCCACCAGGATCACCTCACATCTCCATCAGGATCACCTCACATCTCTATCAGGATCACCTCACATCTCCACCAGGATCACCTCACATCTCCACCAGGATCACCTCACATCTCCACTAGGATCACCTCACATCTCCACCAGGATCACCTCACATCTCCATCAGGATCACCTCACATCTCCACCAGGATCACCTCACATCTCCACCAGGATCACCTCACATCTCCATCAGGATCACCTCACATCTCCATCAGGATCACCTCACATCTCCACCAGGATCACCTCACATCTCCACCAGGATCACCTCACATCTCCACCAGGATCACCTCACGTTATCAGGACTCTTTGCTTACAGAGTGAGGCCAGGTCTTCAAACAGGGGCGGACTGGGACTGAAAAACAGCCCTGGACTCTGGTCAGCCGGGCCCAAATTTGCGTAAATGCGACACTTCCACAAATACATATGTGAACCTCTTACCCCCCGCCTTAACCGAGAGCATTTTCTCCAGTTCGGCTTTGCCCAAATCGAAAAGCTTCTTGACTGGAGAGCAACGCTGTAACGTCTCATTTGAAAGGTAAAATCTAGAAAAGTTATGGTTTTTGTTTTTGTTGCTTTTTCATCACTTTTTTGTCACTTTTTCGTCTCTTGTTTTTCGGGGAGTTTTATTCATGTTATTGTGGTTTTTTCATCGCTTTTTTCATTGCTTTGTCGTCACGTTTTTGTCACATTTTGTTGTGTTTTTGTCACTTTTTTGTGGCTTTTCCAGTGCATTTTTGTTTTCGGATGCTTTTCTTTTAACCCCTTAACTCCCACCTGAACCGAGCACATTTTCTCCAGTTTGGCTTTACCCCAGTCCAAAAGCTTCTGGAAAAAAGGTGTGAAAATGGTGACAAAACTGAGAGGAAAAAAATGACAAAAATGTGACAAAAAATGACCAAAAAATGACAAAAATGTGACACAAAAATGACAAAAGTGTGATAAGAAATTGACAAAAAAATAACAAAAAATGTGACAAAAATGTGATAATTGACTAGCCTGGCTAACACCAGACTAAAATCACAAGTGATATTTAGTCTGGGGACCACCAATTCATTTTCTCGTAGGAGAGGTGTGGTTTACGATCGTCCATACTCGTTTATTGGGCGATACGAAAAAAAAAAAAAAAAGTCTCATGCGTCTGCACGTAGCCATGGCCAATCGTATCATCGTATGAGATGACGTATGACGTACCCGCTGTAAACTTTTGAGCTAAATTATTTAGAACAAGGTCTAAAGCTTGATCAAAAAATACCATCGTGTCTGCTGCGTCATGTTGGATCCGTAAATAAACTTTTTTTTTATTATCCGTAAATAATCTACAAGCTTCCATATATCGAATAGCGCGTCATCATCTTGCCGTCCCTCCTCGCTCTGTGATTGGTTCCCAAATCCACCGGAGATTTCGGCCATGGTCCCCAGGCTGTTGTGCAGTTCGAAATAATTCGAGCGCACACAGCAGCCTGGTGTTAGCCAGGTTAATAATTGACAAAAAAATGACTAAAATGTGACACAAAAATGACTAAAATGTGATAAGAAATTGACAAAAAAATAACAAAATATGTGACAAAAAAGTGATAAAAAAATGACAAAAAATGTGACAAAAATGTGATAAAAAAATGATGAAAAAATGACCAAAAAAATGACTAAAAAGTTACAAAAATTAGCTGAACACTCAACAAAAAAATGATGGAAAAAAAAATCTGATGACGTGAGGAAAAAGATCCTCTCAGTTCAGGCGGGAGGTAAGAAGTTAAAGGGGCTGGAAGCAAGTTTGCCATTTTATACTCACTACTGCCACCTCAGGCCATACGTGTAACTGCACCTTCTATATTAAGCTCGTGCATGACGGCAATTCGGGCCGAAGTGACACATTTTTGCGTGACCGTACAGGATTTTAGAGGCAGTTGTGGTGAACAGGTCTGAGCTCATTCTACACATTAGGACATGGCTGGAACATGTAGGGGGAGGAAAATACTTAATTTTAACATTTTTAAACTCCTTATAGTCCCTTTAAGCTTTTAGATTTGGGTAAAGCTCGGTTACGCCCGGGGGTAAGGTAAAGTGAGAGGCCAGACCGGTGGCCCTAGAGCCAGTGGCCCTTCTGTGCTCTTCCAGAATGGACATATGGCCAGTCCGCCCCGTCTTCAAAACGCACACCAGAAATCTGACTACACACTTTGACAATGTGGTTCAGACTAGTCTTGTTTTTCACAGACAGGCGTCAAACCAGCAAATAAAGGAAAAGGTTAAGACACTTTCAATAAAAGAATGATAAAAGTTACTTAAATATTTGCTGATACATTAAAAGAGTTCAGTTTCCTCATCAGGTGGTCCACGTTTGACAATTTGCTCGGTGTTTTTATCAAATCATAGAGAGGAATCTGCTACGGCTCAACAGTGGAGGAACCCAACAATGGACACCAGACGAAGGGAAAAAGGTTTAGTTATAGTTTATTGTCCAGGTAAGTAGGGGGCCGGGAGGTGGGGCAGCTGGTCTTGATGTGGAGGCAGATGTTTACAGGGAAGATATTCCAGGAAATCCAGTGAGAAGCTGAGGAGCACAGGAGAAAAGGTTAGTTAATCAAAAAAACAGGAAAAATGTCCAAAAACTTAGCAAACTAAGCAGCCAAGTAGTTCACCGTGTGACGGAGACAACAATCTGGCAGAGTCTGGCAGGTGAGCTGGATCCTTGAATGGCTCTGATTGAAGATTCAGTTCAGGTGCATGTCGATTTTGCTTATAAAATCGACATGTTACATTTCTGTGTAAATATACTTCGCATGAAAACACTTCACGTAACTTTATTTAAATAGGGAACATGTGGAAGAGCTTGGTAGCTTCTATCGTGAGCTTTTTTGGAGCTATGTGACATGTGGGAGAGGCTGCGTATGTGCTCCGTTTGCCTGGCAGAGCGCACGGACAAAGACCAGACGGGGATATATTAACACGTCTAAAGTGAGCTAAGAACATATCTTAGTATGTAAAAACGGTGGCCTATTCCTTTAAGGCCTATTCATACTCCACAAGACGCGAGAACTTTGTTCTCGCACCCAGAGCTGCGAGAACAAAATGACGTCATTTTGTTCTCGCAGCTCTTGCTGACGCATCAGCTCAGCAGAACTATTTCGGCAGGGCTGCGAGAACTCTGGCTGTGATTGGCTGGATTTTTAGTGGGCGGGGTTATTTTAGCGTAAGCGTGAAGCGAGAATCCAATGTTTACGTCCTAACACCGGTGTGGAAAACGGAGACAACATGGATAGTTTTGCGGCACAGCTCGCGGCAGTAAAATACTTCATTGAAGGATTACAAGGACACGCAACATGGCAACAAAGTCCTGGGGAGAAACACGCAGACGTTTTGGGCGAGGACGAAGAGGAAACAGAAGAGCCTGGCGCTGCCTGCGTAAAAGAGGCGAGTGATAAAGAAAAAAAAAAGTGGTTCAGGCTTGTGGACGGAGGAATACCAGGCTTGTACATCTTAGACCCTTTCATCAAACACCGGGAAACATCACCAACATGTTCAGTGAAGGTTCTTGGATGGACAAAACCTGTACTGAGCTACACAGACGTGAAACTATAAGATACTATAAGACTTGTTCTTCTCCTCTGCTCCGTTTCATTCATACCGTGTTGGCTTGGCGTTTTTTTTGGGATTGCACAACATCACTTTTGAATGAAATAAATAAAATAAAATGAAATGAAACAACATGGTTTTACCTTGTGACACGGAGGTAAGCTTTTAACGTTAACGTTTTCTAACATAATGAACCAGCGCGAGATGTGGCTAAACATGAAGTCAATCTTCAAAATGTTTTCAATATCGTGACTGATACATTTTATAATAGCTTGAAGTCAAATGGCTTGTTTTATTTAGGTCATTCCTTGTTTGTTTTGGATGCAGAGAAAGGGGGCGTGGCAGTTTGGCAGAAACTCGTCTTGTGGAGTATGAAATGTCAGAGCTCAGACGAACTTTGTTCTTGTTCTTTTGCCTCAAGAACAAGAACAAAGTTCTCGCGTCTTGTGGAGTATGAAGAGGCCTTTATGCTCACTCCTCCCCGTTAACCAGAATGACCACGGCCGTGGGGCAATTCATGGCGGATTTACAGGCTCCCCCTCCCCAGCTCTGACGAAGCATGTTCCTAAAAAGGACATATGGGCGGGATTTTCACCGTAGACTCGGCCCTTGCGTGACGTGTAGCTCGCGCTGCTCCAATGCTAACAGTCCGAGCCTCATTAAGTACGAGATTTCAAGAATTCATATTATGAAAACCAGCCTGGTTTCATATAGTGTTATTAACCCAGCGTTATCTCAGGAGGAATATCTAGCCTAGTCTAGTGTTGAAACAATTGAAACCAGGCTTTAAAGTAGTTTTTAACGTGTCTAAAGTCCAATGCTTTTCAATGGGGGCCTAGCGGCGATATGGAGGTACTGCAGCAACGGCGGAGCAATGGCAGCCCCCACGTTTGTGGTCAAAAAGCAGGCCAGCCAGCGCCCATTGAGTGTCACACAGAGGGGTGTGACAGAATCAAAAACAGTCCCCAAGTACTTAAAAGAGTCGACCTTTTCCACCTCCTCCCCGTGGATGAAGCTCGGTTTGGGGCTCTCTGGATTCCTCCTAAAGTCAACAACAAGCTCTTTAGTTTTTGTCACATTTAAGTCAAGAAAGTTGTCATCGCACCCCTGGATGGAAGCAGGACCATGATCAGAGTCAGCTCTGTGAAGAAGGGTCAATAGTGCCGTATCATCGGAGAATTTAACAATAGGTGTGTTTGAGATGAGCCAGACCGACGCAGTTTTGACAGCCGACTGCAGACGCACGGTGCTGGTTCGATTTCTGTCCGACTTGCTCCAGACGGGCTCTGATGTCACGGGCACGTGGGGCACGGAAAGATCATGAGACCCCAACGAGAGCAGCCGACTTGATCAGCCGCTGCATCTCTCCAGAGGCAACTGCAGCGGCTCCACGGCCCAGTGCATGATGGGAAAACGCCCACTGTCTGCGGAGAACTGACATATGATTGGATCAGAGTTCAGTGACAAAAAGATATGAAACGCCCAATTGAATTCCGGTACCATGAACAGTGCACAATCTTGTGAGTTTAGAACTAGGCTACCATTAAATGTCATGGTATTAAAGTCATGTAACAAAATCCTTGGTATTAGGTGTTTTTTATTTAGACATCTTACAATTTGATCTATTTAACTATATATATATATATATATATATATATATATATATATATATATATATATTGGGGGCAGTGACCCCCAAACTGGAGGAGTGGCTCCAGCAGATCCCAGAAAAGTGCAGTTCTAGGAACAGCAAAGATACTGCGCAGAACCTCAAGCTCCCAGGCCTCTGGTAGAGGACCCGAGCAGGAGGAAAAAGAGACCGCCCGCGGAGGGTGAGGAAGAGTTTTTTTTTTTTTTTTTTTTTTTTATATATATATATATATAATTATGTTTTCAATTAACGTTTGTGATGATCACATTTCTGACTGAAGTTTTAACTGTAGCTCTGGTTTACTATGAACTGTTGATCACCATTCAGCAACATAACAAAATAAATCTTGTAAAGGCACTTCACATTCATCCATTGTTCTTTGTTTTACCAAAGCTCCTGGTTATCTCTTATCTCACACTACAGTAAGAATAAACATGAGAATGTTTAACCTCCACTGGTGTAAAGTAGACATGGAAAGCTTTAATAAAATATATAGAACATTAAAGACTTTGACATTTTACTGCAAAAAAAACATGAGGTGGAAACCGAATTATCAAAAAGTGTCCCATTTTAATAATACTTTTTTTCTTTCTAAGCACTCAAGGTAGCCTCACAACAAGGAAACATATTAAAAGAACAATGCACAAACATAAGAACAATAAACAAGACATATTCACCTCATAATTATGGTCATTATCATTATTATACTCATACAAACTTCCTCAAGGTAGTGCTATGATTTTGTATAATTCCCAAATACCACAACAAACCTTCACCATTCATGCCTTTATGCAATGTTGGTCAAAATGTGTTGATCTTCCTGACAAGTTCACACTTGCATTTCAAGCAGGTTTCCTCAACACCATATGCGCGGTTGATGGATGCCACATACCTGTTTTAAAACCAAAAAATAACTTTGCCCTATACTACAACAGAAAACAATTTTACTCAATTAATCTGACTGGATTTTGCACTCACGACAGAAGATTCTGCCACATCAGTGTGGGCCATCCAGGAAGCTGGCCTGATGCCCATGCCTTTCGACACACAGAGGTTGGCCAAATGCTGGATGAAGACGCTCACAGGCTGGTGCCCCAGGGACTCTATATTATTGGGGACTCTGCTTATCCACTTTATCCCCAGCTGATGAAGCCCTACAGAGATAATGGCCATTTAACACACAGGCAACGCAATTTCAATATCAAACTCAATACTGCTAGAGTAGCAATAGAACATGCATTTGGATTACTGAAAGCTAAATTCAGGAGACTGAAGTGCTTACCAATGAAGAACATACATCACATTAGTGAAGCTGTCAAAACATGTTGCATCCTACACAACATTTGCCTGAGCTCAGATGATCACCCGGGAAACCCACTGGACGGTGGTGCAGAAGATGATGATGATGACGATGATGGTCCCTATCCACATCATCTGGGACCTGAAGATGAAAATGCCAATAAAATCAGAAACCGTATCTTCGCTTCTTTTTAGTTATTTGTTTCATTTGTGTGTCAAGAGGTCTCTCTTACAAATTAAATAAATACATGTAATATGAAAAATATGTCATCCCTTCCCAAATCTGTATGTGGGTCCCTTCAATCACAAGACTCACCAATTAAGAACTAAAAGCAGTTTTACCTTCCTTAAAATCCAGCTACTGTACGCTGAATGTCCTCTCCCACAGGCCACACAATGTGGTGTTGGAGATGACGGTTTACCAGCTTGCAGAAATTGTGTAGGTGTGTTGAGAGTGTTGCTTTACAAATACCAAAACGGTCAGATATTCCTCTATATGATTCTTGGTTTGACAATGTCCAGAGGCAGGCCAGGACACTTTTTGTTCTAGGTATTTTTGTTTGTGTGTTGTTATTGTAATGGGGCAAAAGAGCAGCGATGAGTGCCTGTGAGAGATAAATGAATAGAACGTTACATATATTTTACACATACCTTGCCATTAAATTCTGTTACTCGACCCGCAATGTGTACATTGTAGTGGTAATAGGTATGGAATGACACCTTCTGAAAGTGAACACCACACATTCGAAAGAGAAAGGGGGCTCAACAGAGAAGCAAGGTAAACCGACTCCCTAACAATTGTGTGTTGACATGTATTGAATCCATACCCCCATTTGATCATGTGACAGTCTGAAGTGACCCTTGAGTTCTGTAGACGGGTATGATGTCCTCGACATAGTTTTGTATTTTTGGGAGAACCCTGTGAAAAGAATAATGGTAACTGCAATGACTCCAAATCAAAGCATTTTAGAGACATAATACATTGAATTTCTGCTATACCCCAGGTACATCTGTCATGTAGCATGATTGTGCATCACTGAAATATACCAGTATTGTTTATACTCTATCTCCTCACTTTTTAGAGTGATCTGAGATCTGAGGGCTTTGTAGTCCACTTAATTTCTGCTACATTGTGACATCAATGATTTCTAGTGTAGTTACAGCATTGTACTGGCAACAGAATGGCTTTTAGAGCAGCAGAGGCTGATGTTTTAGAGTTACATTACAACTCTTCATCAGGGCAGCATGGAGTACACTTATGAACAAAATGTGTGAAATGTGTTTTGACTTTTACAGTTAATGGAGTGTGTTTTTTCTCGAAAGCGCACAGAAAGCTCTGATTTCACAATTGTCATCATTGACAAGTTGGGCAAGTTGCATGAATTGGACTCAACACTATCTTTATACCTATCTTCATACCTTCGCTGGTCATGATCTGCTTCGTAGATATGGTAGTCTAAAATCTCTTCGATCTCTTCCTCGAGGAAGTACGCAAACGCGATTTCAGCTTCTGCCATCGTGTTGACAGAAGGCGCCCGACTTGGCAGCAGATTTGTAGCCCCGCCCCCGTTGCGCCGGCTACTCTCGCCGATCATCCAGGCGAGCCGCAACGGCATCTCAAACACACCTAATGTAACTGCTCTCATGGACAGACCTGCAGCTGTCTGTATACATGATATAGAGCAATGGCGATAGTACGCAGCCCTGAGGGAACCCCTGTGTCCGAAACAAGAGTGCGAGACATGTGACTGTGTTTTGTTTTTTACAGTTTACGATCTACAAAAACAAAGTCGGGAAAGACGACGTCATCTCAGTCATACCTAAAGAAACGAGGAAATCTCAGGAGGAACTAAAACAAACATCAGGGTCTGAGTGGGAGGTTGTGGCCACGAGGCTCGAATGGGCGTCACACAAAAAGTAACTCTTACCAAGCATTAAATTCTTCCACACCAAAGGAACTTCAGTGACTCACATGCTAATTATAGACTGTGGGCGGAGCCAGGTCGAGGCTGAAGGAAGGTCAAGGCAGGAGTGAAGGGGAGGATCCTCAGGAGGAGGGGCCCCACCTCCACTCAGAGCTTTAGTTCACCAAACAGCAGATACAGATAGAAGGGGAACGAGATCTACCACCAGGGGGCAGTGTGGTGGCAAATGGTCTCAACTTATATAGCACTTTTACACCTACATTAGGCACTCAAAGCGCTTTACAGCAAGGATCCACTCACCCATGCATACTCTCATTCATACACCAGTGTGCGCAGACACTGGTGGTGTTGATGATGATGATGATGGGGCGACAGATGGTAGAGCAGGTCGTCTCATGATCAGGTCGGGGGTTCGAATCCCACCTCCTGAAAGTGCGCACTGTCATTGTGTCCTTGGGCAAGACACTTCACCCACATTGCCCCCAGTGTCTGCGTACAGTGGTGTATGAATGAGAGTATGAATGGGTGAGTGGATCCTTGCTGTAAAGCGCTTTGACTGTGCTGTATATACAGTTGTATATACAGACACTTTTCACTGAGAGGAGCTTGAGAGGCTACAGTCTGGTACGGTCGTAATGTAACTGTACACTGTCCTGATAAACAAACAAGTTAGTTTTTTATTAGTTTAGACCAGTGTTAATTTCGTCGACTTAAATATTTAGTCTTAATTTTAGTCAAAGTGATATTCTTGACGACTAAAATTGGACTAAAACTAAATTAAAAGTTTCTCATGAGACTAAAACTGTGACTAAAATGTCCAGATATTTTAGTCGACAAAAATAAGACTAAATAAAAATGAAAAGGAGAGACTAAAATCATCCAAACTTGTATTGAGCGTCTGAAAGAGCCTCAGATCATGTAAATTCTCTGCTAAAGGATCAGCTCTGAGCTTTGTTCATGTGGAGCAGCTCCATGAAGCAGAGGAACAACATTAAATATAATTATAATGAATATCATCAATGCAAAGTCCACTAAATGAGTCTTAAATTTAGTCGACTAAATTTACTTGCAATTTTAGTCGACTAAAACTAGACTAAAATTGAAAAGACTTTTTGACTAAATCTCGACTAAAATTGAATTACATTTTAGTCAAAAGACTAAAACTAAATTAAAATATGTTGACAAAATTAACAGTGGTTTAGACTTAAATGTGACTAATGTGTGTGTGGGAGTAACTAAATACATGTATTTGGATCTACCACCAGGGGGCAGTGTGTCGGTGATGACACCAGTAACTAAATACTCCAACTGTATTCTGGTAAAGCTACATTTGAGAGTATTTAGATACAGTTACTTTCCAAATCTTAAACCTCAGACAAACTCCAGCTAAAGGAAAGATGAAGTCACGGTGAAGAATCCAGACGCAACGTTTTTAAACCTTTTTTTATGACTTTTTCTAAACAAACTCTTCGTATCCTCTGATGTTAATGTGTTGAAAATCAAACTTGTATTAAAACTGAAACAAACGATTAATCGACGAGTAATCGATTATTGAAATAGTCGACAACTATTTTAGTAATCGATGAATCAGACTTAAATGGAGCAAAAATGACATAAAAAAGGTAATATTTTTGATGAAAACCTACTTTGTTTTTATAGTCGGGGTCTGTAGTAGACAGCAGATATTACAGATCACTGCTGTAATAAGAGTGTGAACAGCAGGGGGCGCTGGAGCTGCTCTCCTTCAGGTCAGAGTCAGAGCTGCTCATTCCTGAGGAGACACACAGAGGAGATGGTGAGACACTTTTAATCATTTTTTAAACTCGTGATAATAAGACGCGAACGATCCGACAGCATCTGTATCTGCTGAAGGAAACCATTCAGAAGCTTTTCTAAACTTTAACACGAAGGCGCTGGAACAGTTCCATGTACTTTACTCTCTCCTGGAGTGTTTGAAGTATCAGTACTTTTATTCTGGAGTCAAACATGTGCGGAAAGATTCATCTGTTTCTTTTCTCTGCTTTTATTCTTTAACGTTCACATCAGTTCTTCTTTTTAACCCAAAATAATCCGTCGAGTCAAAGAAGAAACATTGAATCATTTACTTACCGTAGAGTTTTGTTGTTTTCACGGATTCCTCTCTGAGTGAAGAGCTCCTCCTCCTCCTCCTCCTCCTCCTCCTCCTCCTGTCCTGACCTTGTCCTGTTGTTTTGTATCTTTATCTTCTCTCCTGCATAACTCGCTCAAACAGGAGTCCGTGTGCTAAAGCTCACGCATGAAGGAAATGTCCCGAGGAGAAGTTCACTGAAAAAACACACAGAAGAGGTTTGCACATTGAGTTTAAAGTTACAGCGCCTCTCGTAAGTATTCATACACCTTGAACCGACGCTCTGAGGCTGATGGTGAAACAGTCAGATCTTAAAGAGTCTCCAATCAGCTTTACTTTGCTCTAAACAAAACCTCCAACTGGAAATCTACTCATCGTCTGTAATTCTGGAGTAAATCTACAAATGTTGATTCTGATCTGCATTGAAATGGATCTGACGTTCACGTTTCTGAATATTATCTGCACTTATGGAGACGATGATGGAAATAATTCAGACTGAAGGGAGTTTGTTTGTTTGTATACTCTATAGTTACTTTGCTAAAGGGAGGACGATCACTGTGTTATTATAATGATAAAGACGATAAAGGTGAAAATGTAAATACATCGACTCACTGGCCATAACCCCTTAACCCCCACCTGAACCGAGCACATTTTCTCCAGTTTGGCTTTACCCCAGTCCAAAAGCTTCTGGAAAAAAGCTGTGAAAATAGCAACAAAACTGAGGCGAAAACATTGATGAAAAAGTGGCAAAAATGTCACAAAAATGTCACAAGAAATTGACAAAAAATGGACGAAAAAATGACAAAAAAATTACAAAAATATGACAGAAAATGACAAAAAAAATATTTAAAAAATGAAAAAAAAAATGACAAAATGTTACAAAAATTTGATAAGATTTGATAAAAATGTGATAAAAATGTGATAAAAATGTGATAAAAATGTGACAAAAAAAATTCAAAAAAATGACAATTGACCAAAAAATGTCAAAATGTGACAAAAAATGACAAAAAATTGATAAAAAATGGACGAAAAAATGACAAAAAAATTATAAAAAATTGACCAAAAAATGACAAAATGTTACAAAAAATTGATAAAATTTGATGAAAATGTGATAAAAATGTGACCAAAAAAAAAGACAAAAAAATGACAAAAAATTGACCAAAAAATGTCAAAATGTGACAAAGAAAATTACAAAAATGTGACTAAAATGTGACAAAATGTGTCAAAAAACGACAAAAATTTGATAAAAAGTTGATGAAAAAATGACAAAAATGTGACAAAAATGTGATCAAAAAAATTATAAAAAATTGACCAAAAAATGACAAAATGTACAAAAAATTACAAAAATGTGACTAAAATGTGACAAAAATATTACAAAGATATGATAAAATGTGATAAAAATGTGATAAAAATGTGATAAAAATGTGATAAAAAAATGACAAAAAATGACAAAAAAAATGACTAAAAATTGACCAAAAAAGGTCAAAATGTCACACAAAAAATGACAAAAATGTCACTAAAATGTGACAAAAAAATGACAAAAATTTGATCAAACATTCACGAAAAATGACAAAAATGTGACAATTTTTTTCCCCTAAATGACATAAAATGTGACAAAAATGTGATAAAAAATTGACCAAAAAATGACAAAAAAGCTACAAAAATGAGTTGAATACAAAAAAATGATGGCAAAAAAATCTGATGACGTGAGGAAAAAGATCCTCTCGGTTCAGGTGGGAGTTAAGGGGTTAAAGGAGCTGTGCCTGATTTTACTTCTAGAAATAGAACGAAAATGATTTGATTCCCCTTAAGAATGTTGTTTTGCACATTTTATCATGTTTACAACCCTAAACATAAAGATTTTATTTTTATTTTTTTACTGAAACGTTCACACACAAGTAACAAACAACTGTGAAGTGAAAGCAAAATGATACATGATTCTGTTATTTTTCAAAAAATAGCAAAGTGAAAAGTGGGGCCTGCATAAGTATTCATACAGCATTTTCTGAGTGCATTAAATTGCCTTTAAAACATTCCTAATGACTCCAGAATGTTCACACCTTGGCCTAACGGTTAAATAGAGGCCACCTGTGTGTAATCTACTCTCAGTATAATTACAGCTGTTCTTTCAGGCCCTCAGAGCTGTGGTCGGAGAGTGTTGGTCACTAAACAACATCATGAAGGTCCAGGAGCACCAGAGAGGTCAGGGATAAAGCTGTGGAGAAGTTGTCAAAATGTCAAAATGTGACAAAGAAAATTACAAAAATGTGACTAAAATGTGACAAAATGTGTCAAAAAACGACAAAAATTTGATAAAAAGTTGATGAAAAAATGACAAAAATGTGACAAAAATGTGATCAAAAAAATTATAAAAAATTGACCAAAAAATGACAAAATGTACAAAAAATTACAAAAATGTGACTAAAATGTGACAAAAATATTACAAAGATATGATAAAATGTGATAAAAATGTGATAAAAATGTGATAAAAATGTGATAAAAAAATGACAAAAAATGACAAAAAAATGACTAAAAATTGACCAAAAAAGGTCAAAATGTCACACAAAAAATGACAAAAATGTCACTAAAATGTGACAAAAAAATGACAAAAATTTGATCAAACATTCACGAAAAATGACAAAAATGTGACAATTTTTTTCCCCTAAATGACATAAAATGTGACAAAAATGTGATAAAAAATTGACCAAAAAATGACAAAAAAGCTACAAAAATGAGTTGAATACAAAAAAATGATGGCAAAAAAATCTGATGACGTGAGGAAAAAGATCCTCTCGGTTCAGGTGGGAGTTAAGGGGTTAAAGGAGCTGTGCCTGATTTTACTTCTAGAAATAGAACGAAAATGATTTGATTCCCCTTAAGAATGTTGTTTTGCACATTTTATCATGTTTACAACCCTAAACATAAAGATTTTATTTTTATTTTTTTACTGAAACGTTCACACACAAGTAACAAACAACTGTGAAGTGAAAGCAAAATGATACATGATTCTGTTATTTTTCAAAAAATAGCAAAGTGAAAAGTGGGGCCTGCATAAGTATTCATACAGCATTTTCTGAGTGCATTAAATTGCCTTTAAAACATTCCTAATGACTCCAGAATGTTCACACCTTGGCCTAACGGTTAAATAGAGGCCACCTGTGTGTAATCTACTCTCAGTATAATTACAGCTGTTCTTTCAGGCCCTCAGAGCTGTGGTCGGAGAGTGTTGGTCACTAAACAACATCATGAAGGTCCAGGAGCACCAGAGAGGTCAGGGATAAAGCTGTGGAGAAGTTTAAAGCAGCGTTAAGTTATACAAAGATTTCCCAAGATTTAAACATCTCACGGAGCAACTGTTCAATCCATCATTCAGAAATGGAAAGAGTAAAGCACCACTGTGAACTTACCAAGACACGGCCGTCCACCTAAACTAACAAACTGAACAAGGAGAACACTGGTGAGAAATACAACCAAGTGCCCCAAGATAACTCTGGAGGAGCTGTGAAGTCCTGCTGCTGAGCTGGGGGAATCTGTACATGGGACAACTATAAGTCGTATCTACACAAATCTGGCCTTCATGGACGAGTGGAAGAAGAAAGCCATTATTGAAAGGAGGCCATAAGAAATCCCGTTTGAAGTTTGCTAGAAGTCATATGGAGGACACAGCTCCATGTGGAAGAAGGAGCTTTGGTCAGATGAGACAAACGTTATGTATGGAGCAAACCTGACACTGCTCATGGTCCTGAGTGCACCATCCCCAGTGTCAAATATACAGGGGGGGGGGGGGGGCATCATGCTGTGGGGCTGCTTTTCCTCAGTGGGGACTGGGGAGATTGTAAGAATAGTTGTGAAGATGGATGGAGCCAAATATGGGGAAATTTTAGAGGAAAACCTGCTGGAGTCAGCAAGAGAACTGAGGCTGGGGCGGAGATTCACCTTCAGCAGGACAATGACCCTAAACACAAAGCTAAATCTACAATGGAATGGTTCAATAAAAACATATTAATGTGTTAGAATGGCCCAGTCAAAGTCCTGACCTAAATCCTATTGAAAATCTGTGGAATAATCTGAAAACTGCTGTTCACAAACGCTCTCCTTCTAATGTGACAGAGCTTGAGTTGTTTTGTAAAGAGGAATGGGCTAAAATGTCAGTCTCTACATGTGCAAATCTTGGAGAGACCAACCCCAGAAGACTTGTGCTGTTATTACAGCAAAAGGGGGTCCCACAAAGTATTCATTCATGCTGTATGAATACTTATGCACGCCTCACTTTCCACTTTTATATTTTTTGAAAAACAACAGAATCATGTATCATTTTGCTTTCACTTCACAGTTGTCTGTTACTTGTGTGTGAACGTTCAGTGAAAAAATAAAAATAAAATCTTTATGTTTAGGGTTGTAAACATGACAAAATGTGCAAAAGTTCAAGGTGTATGAATACTTTTGAGAGGCACTGTATCCCCCCCCCCCCCCCCCCCCACACACACACAAGGCCAATCCAGGAAAAGTTAAAGAATGTAATCTTCCAAGGACTCCAGAGCAGCTGCGCAGTCGTCTGTCCCGTGTTCTTTCCCTTGTTGCTTGAAAATGGCGGCACGTCCGAGTTCCCCCCCTCTGACCGCAGTGGTTCCTCTGAGTGTGAGCTGCTCCGTCCTCCATGAATAATCTGTTTGTTTCCACAGGAAGTCGCCGCCGCCCCCGAAGACAGAGACACTTGTGCAGAGAAACGGCACGGCTGTGAGCAGTGTGGGAAGAGCTACACCAGTAAAGCTTCTCTCAGGCAACACGAGCAAGTCTCCCATGAGAATAAAAGGTTCCAGTGTGAGCAGTGTGGGAAGAGATACACCAGTAAATCTTCTCTCAGGAACCACGAGCAAGGCTCCCATGAGAACAAAAGGTTCCAGTGTGAGCAGTGTGGGAAGAGATACACCAGTAAAGCTTCTCTCAGACGCCATGAGCAAGGCTCCCATGAGAATAAAAGGGTCCAGTGTGAGCAGTGTGGGAAGATATTCACCAGTAAAGATTCTCTCAGGCGCCATGAGCAAGGCTCCCATGAGAATAAAAGGGTCCAGTGTGAGCAGTGTGGGAAGTCTTTTACCGATAAGAGTCATCTGAAAGCTCATCAGAAACGTCACTCAGGGGCCGTGTTCTCCTGTGACCAGTGTGGGAAAGAGTTCTATGATAAGAACAGTTTCAAGCGTCACCAGCGCATCCACGCCGTAGAGAAGCCGTTCACCTGTGAGCAGTGCGGGAAATCTTTCCACGCGTCGGGAAATCTGAAAACCCACCGCCTGGTTCACACCGGAGAGAAGCCGTTCAGCTGTGACCAGTGTGGGGCATCTTTCTGTCACTCGGGGCATTTGAGAAGACACCAGGCGGTTCACACGGGAGAGAAGAAACACGTCTGTGAGGAGTGTGGGAGAGGCTTCAGTCAGCTGGGGAATCTGAAACAACACAAGCAGAGTCACGTGGAGAAGCCTCATGGATGCGGTCGGTGCAGGAGAAGCTTCGCTCGTCCTGAGGAGCTAAACACTCACCAGTGCGTGAGCAGAAAGGAGAGGCGAAGGAAACACTCCTCAGACCAGGCGACTGAAACACCAGAGCGTCAGAACCAAGGAGCCAAACCCTCCTCAGACCAGATCCCCCTGGAACAGCAGCCAGTCCAAAGCACAGACCGACGCTCTGAGGCTGATGGTGAAACTGTCAGATCTTAAAAAAAAAACAAAAAAACTGAGGTGAAAACATGGATGAAAAAGTGGCAAAAATGTCACAAAAATGTCACAAGAAATTGTCAAAAAATGGACAAAAAAATAAATTACAAAAATATGACAAAAAATTACGAAAAAATTATGAAAAATGACCAAAAAATGACAAAATGTTACAAAAAACATGATAAAAATGTGATAAAAATGTGACAAAAAAAATTCAAAAAGATGACAAAATGTTAAAAATTAAACAAAAATGTGACAAAAATGTGACAAAAATGTGACAAAAATGTGACAAAAATGTGACAAAAATTCAACAAAAATGTGACAAAAATTCAACAAAAATTCAACAAAAATGTGACAAAAATTCAACAAAAATGTGACAAAAATGTGACAAAAATTCAACAAAAATGTGACAAAAACTCAACAAAAGATGTGACCCCCCCCCCCCCCCCCCCCCCAAAAAAAAAAAACATAAAAAAAGGTGACACAACACAGCAACAACGCGAGGAAAAAGATCAGTTTTGTGGGTCTTAGCTTTCAAATGAGGTGCTACACAGACCTATGTAGTGGCCAAAGAGGGCAGAAGGCATTTGGTTCAGGCGGGTGGAAAGAGGTTAAAGTCTTTTTTATGATCCAGTACTATATGGGTGACGCTGCAGAGGGATCTAACGTGATCACATGATCTTTTAGCTCCAGCTGTGCTTTTCCCAGACTTGAGCAGGACGAGTTTGTCGACTGGATTAAAAACTGGATTCCACTCGGACCATGTTGTGTTTTTTACCGGTTTATTTCCATTTAGGGTCAAGAGAAAATCCCAGTGTAAGTTACACAGTACAAACTGGCAGTATTAGGAATGGAACTCAGTGTACACAATAATATATACATTATTACCTATATTTTATATTTCAAAAGCTCAATTTACCTTTAATTTTTAGCACAAAGCTTTTTAGACACATAGATTTGAACTTGTACAAATAAGAGTTTAACCGTTCACATTTTAAGTTAGAAAGTCTAAACGTTGCACATTTATTGTATATCTCGTTCATGTTGTTTTTATGCACAGATTTCAACCCAATATTGAAACTTTTAACTTTAGCTGAAGTCCTCAAATAAAGTGAATTTGGACACAATCTAAACATTAAGTGTAACTGCCACACTTTCATTTCACTTTGTTTTCAATGCATTTTTATGTTATGATGGTTGAGCGCCACCAGAGGGCGCTGTGGCGCTAAAGTGCGCACTGTCATTGTGTCCTTGGGCAAGACACTTCACCCACATTGCCCCAGTGTCTGCGTACACTGGTTTATGAATGAGAGTATGAATGGGTGAGTGGATCCTTGCTGTAAAGCGCTTTGAGTGTCTAATGTAGGTGGAAAAGCGCTTTATAAGTTGAGACCATTTACCATGATGACGATGATGACGAATGACCCCTGACTGTGCTGTATATACAGTATCGGACACTTTTCCCTGAGAGGGACATGAGCTTGAGAGGCTACAGTCTGGTACGGTCGTAATGTAACTGTACACTGTCCTGATAAACAAACAAGTTAGTTTTTTATTACTTAAATGTGACTAATGTGTGTGTGGGAGTAACTAAATACATGTATTTGGATCTACCACCAAGGGGCAGTGTGTTGGTGATGACACCAGTAACTACCAGAATACAGTTAGAGTATTTAAAGTTACATTTGAGAGTATTTAGATACAGTTACTTTCCAAATCTTAAACCTCAGACAAACTCCAGCTAAAGGAAAGATGAAGTCACGGTGAAGAATCCAGACACAGCGTTTTTAAACCTTTTTTTATGACTTTTTCTAAACAAACTCTTCGTATCCTCTGATGTTAATGTGTTGAAAATCAAACATGTATTAAAACTGAAACGAACGATTAATCGACGAGTAATCGATTATTGAAATAGTCGACAACTATTTTAGTAATCGATGAATCAGACTTAAATGGAGCAAAAATGACATAAAAAAGGTCATATTTTTGATGAAAACCTACTTTGTTTTTATAGTCCGGGTCTGTAGTTGACAGCAGATACTACAGATCACTGCTTTAATAAGAGTGTGAGCAGCAGGGGGCGCTGGAGCTGCTCTCCTTCAGGTCAGAGTCAGAGCTGCTCATTCCTGAGGAGACACACAGAGGAGATGGTGAGACACTTTTAATCATTTTTTAAACTCGTGATAATAAGACGCGAACGATCCGACAGCATCTGTATCTGCTGAAGGAAACCATTCAGAAGCTTTTCTAAACTTTAACACGAAGGCGCTGGAACAGTTCCATGTACTTTACTCTCTCCTGGAGTGTTTGAAGTATCAGTACTTTTATTCTGGAGTCAAACAAGCGCGGAAAGATTCGTCTGTTTCTTTTCTCTGCTTTTATTCTTTAACGTTCACATCAGTTCTTCTTTTTAACCCAAAATAATCCGTCGAGTCAAAGAAGAAACATAGAATCATTTACTTACCGTAGAGTTTTGTTGTTTTCACGGATTCCTCTCTGAGTGAAGAGCTCCTCCTCCTCCTCCTCCTCCTCCTCCTCCTCCTCCTGTCCTGACCTTGTCCTGTTGTTTTGTATCTTTATCTTCTCTCCTGCATAACTCGCTCAAACAGGAGTCCGTGTGCTAAAGCTCACGCATGAAGGAAATGTCCCGAGGAGAAGTTCACTTACAAAACACACAGAAGAGGTTTGCACATTGAGTTTAAAGTTACAGAGCCTCTCGTTAGCATTCATACACCTTGAACTTTTGCACATTTTGTCATGTTTACAACCCTAAACATAAAGATTTGATTTTGATTTTTTTACTGAACGTTCACACACAAGTAACAAACAACTGTGAAGTGAAAGCAAAATGATACATGATTCTGTTATTTTTCAAAAAATAGAAAAGTGTAAAGTGGGGCGTGCATAAGTATTCATACAGCATTTTCTGAGCGCATTAAATTGCCTTTAAAACATTTCTAATGACTCCAGAATGTTCACACCTTGGCCTAACGGTTAAATAGAGGCACCTGTGTGTAATCTACTCTCAGTATAATTTCAGCTGTTCTTTTAGGCCCTCAGAGCTGTGGTCGGAGAGTGTTGGTCACTAAACAACATCATGAAGGTCAAGGAGCACCAGAGAGGTCAGGGATAAAGCTGTGGAGAAGTTTAAAGCAGCCTTAAGTTATAAAAAGATTTCCCAAGATTTAAACATCTCCCGGAGCAACTGTTTAATTGATCATTCAGAAATGGAAAGAGTAAAGCACCACTGCAGACTTACCAAGACACGGCTGTTCACCTAAAATATCAGAGCGAACAAGGAGAGCACTGGTAAGATATACAACCAAGTGCCCCAAGATAACTCTGGAGCAGCTGTGAAGTCCTGCCGCTGAGCTGGGGGAATCTGTACATGGGACAACTATAAGTCGTATCTACACAAATCTGGCCTTCATGGACGAGTGGAAGAAGAAAGACATTATTGAAAGGAGGACATAAGAAATCCCGTTTGAAGTTTGCTAGAAGTCATATGGAGGACACAGCTCCATGTGGAAGAAGGAGCTTTGGTCAGATGAGACAAAAATGGAACTTTTTGGCCCAAATGCAAAACGTTATGTATGGAGCAAACCTGACACTGCTCATCGTCCTGTGTGCACCATCCCCAGTGTCAAATATACGGGGGGGAGCATCATGCTGTGGGGCTGCTTTTCATCAGCGGGGACTGGGGTGAATGTAAGAATAGTTGGGAAGATGGATGGAGCCAAATACAGAGACATTTTGGAGGAAAACCTGCTGGAGTCACAAGAGAACTGAGGCTGGGGCGGAGATTCACCTTCAGCAGGACAATGACCCTAAACACAAAGATAAATCTACAATGGAATGGTTCAATAAAAACATATGAATGTGTTAGAATGGCCCAGTCAAAGTCCTGACCTAAATCCTATTGAAAATCTGTGGAATAATCTGAAAACTGCTGTTCACAAACGCTCTCCTTCTAATGTGACAGAGCTTGAGTTGTTTTGTAAAGAGGAATGGGCTAAAATGTCAGTCTCTACATGTGCAAATCTTGTAGAGTCAAACCCCAGAAGACTTGTGCTGTTATTACAGCAAAAGGGGGTTCCACAAAGTATTCATGCATGCTGTATGAATACTTATGCACGCCTCACTTTCCACTTTTATATTTTTTGAAAAATAACGGAATCATGTATCATTTTGCTTTCACTTCACAGTTGTCTGTTACTTGTGTGTGAACGTTCAGTAAAAAAATTAAAATAAAATCTTTATGTTTAGGGTTGTAAACATGACAAAATGTGCAAAAGTTCAAGGTGTATGAATACTTTCGAGAGGCACTGTATCCCCCCACCCCCACACCCCCACACACACAAGGCCAATCCAGGAAAAGTTAAAGAATGTAATCTTCCAAGGACTCCAGAGCAGCTGCGCAGTCGTCTGTCCCGCGTTCTTTCCCTTGTTGCTTGAAAATGGCGGAACGTCTGAGTTCCCCCCCCCCATGACCGCAGTGGTTCCTCTGAGTGTGAGCTGCTCCGTCCTCCATGAATAATCTGTTTGTTTCCACAGGAAGTCGCCGCCGCCGCCCCCGAAGACAGAGACACTTGTGCGGAGAAACGGCACGGCTGTGAGCAGTGTGGGAAGAGCTACACCAGTAAAGCTTCTCTCAGGCAACACGAGCAAGTCTCCCATGAGAATAAAAGGTTCCAGTGTGAGCAGTGTGGGAAGAGATACACCAGTAAATCTTCTCTCAGGAACCACGAGCAAGGCTCCCATGAGAACAAAAGGTTCCAGTGTGAGCAGTGTGGGAAGAGATACACCAGTAAAGCTTCTCTCAGACGCCATGAGCAAGGCTCCCATGAGAATAAAAGGGTCCAGTGTGAGCAGTGTGGGAAGATATTCACCAGTAAAGATTCTCTCAGGCGCCATGAGCAAGGCTCCCATGAGAATAAAAGGGTCCAGTGTGAGCAGTGTGGGAAGTCTTTTACCGATAAGAGTCATCTGAAAGCTCACCAGAAACGTCACTCAGGGGCAGTGTTCTCCTGTGACCAGTGTGGGAAAGAGTTCTATGATAAGAACAGTTTCAAGCGTCACCAGCGCATCCACGCCGTAGAGAAGCCGTTCACCTGTGAGCAGTGCGGGAAATCTTTCCACGCGTCGGGAAATCTGAAAACCCACCGCCTGGTTCACACCGGAGAGAAGCCGTTCAGCTGTGACCAGTGTGGGGCATCTTTCTGTCACTCGGGGCATTTGAGAAGACACCAGGCGGTTCACACGGGAGAGAAGAAACACGTCTGTGAGGAGTGTGGGAAAGGCTTCAGTCAGCTGGGGAATCTGAAACAACACAAGCAGAGTCACGTGGAGAAGCCTCATGGATGCGGTCGGTGCAGGAGAAGCTTCGCTCGTCCTGAGGAGCTAAACACTCACCGGTGCGTGAGCAGAAAGGAGAGGCGAAGGAAACGCTCCTCAGACCAGGCGACTGAAACACCAGAGCGTCAGAACCAAGGAGCCAAACCCTCCTAAGACCAGATCCCCCTGGAACAGCAGCCAGTCCAAAGCACAGACTGACGCTCTGAGGCTGATGGTGAAACTGTCAGATCTAAAAAAAAAAAAAAAAAAAAACTGAGGCGAAAACAATGATGGAAATATGACAAAAAAGCGAGAAAACATTGATGAAAAAGTGGCAAAAATGTCACAAAAATGTCACAAGCAATTGACAAAAAATGGACAAAAATTACAAAAAATGACCAAAATTTTTTACAAAAATATGACAAAAAAATTCAAAAAAATTACAAAACTGTGACAAAATGTGACAAAAAAATGACAAAAAATTTGATAAAAAATTGACGAAAAAATGAAAAAAATGTGACAAAATGTGACTTTTTTTTTTTAAATGGCAAAAAATGTGACAAAAATGTGATAAAAAAATGACAAAGAATGACAAAAAAATTTAAAAAAATTGACCAAAAAATGACAAAATGTTACAAAAAAATTACAAAAATGTGATAAAATGTGATAAAAATGTGATAAAAATATGACAAAAAAAATTGAAAAACATGACAAAAAATGACAAAAAATTGACGAAAAAATGACAAAAATGTGACAAAAAAAATTTTTTGACAAAAAATGTCACAAGAAATTGACAAAAAATGGACGAAAAAATGACAAAACATGACACAAAAATTACAAAAAATTGACCAAAAATGACAAAATGTTACAAAAACTACAAAAATGTGACTAAAATGTGACAAAAAGTGACAAAAATATTACAAAAATGTGATAAAAATGTGATAAAAATGTGATGAAAATTGACCAAAAAATGTCAGAAAGTGGCAGAAAGGAGAGGCGGAGGAAACACTCCTCAGACCAGGGGGCTGAAACACCAGAGCGTCAGAACCAAGGAGCCAAACCCTCCTCAGACCAGATCCCCCTGGAACAGCAGCCAGTCCAAAGCACAGACCGACACTCTGAGGCTGAGGGTGAAACAGTCAGATCTTAAAGAGTCTCCAATCAGCTTTACTTTGCTCGAAACAAAACCTCCAACTGGAAATCTACTCATCATCTGTAATTCTTGAGTAAATCTACAAATGTTGATTCTGATCTTCATTGAAACGGATCTGACGTTCACGTTTCTGAAGATCATCTGCACTTATGGAGACGATAATGGAAATAATTCAGACTGAAGGGAGTTTGTTTGTTTGTAGACTTTATTGTTGCTTTACTAAAGGGAGGACGATCACTGTGTTATTATAATGATAAAGACGATAAAGGTGAAAATGTAAATACATCTACTCACTGGCCGTAACCCCTTAACCCCCACCTGAACCGAGCACATTTTCTCCAGTTTGGCTTTACCCCCAGTCCAAAAGCTTCTGGAAAAAAGCTGTGAAAATAGCAACAAAACTGAGGCGAAAACAATGATGGAAATGTGACAAACAAGCGAGAAAACACTGATGAAAAAGTGGCAAAAATGTCACAAAAATGTCACGAGAAATTGGCAAAAAATGGACGAAAAAATGACAAAAAATGACAAAAAAATTATTAAAAATTTACCAAAAAATGACAAAATGTTACTAAAATTTGATAAAATTTGATAAAAATGTGACAAAAAAAATGACAAAAAATTGACAAAAAAAATTCAAAATGTGACAAAAAAATTACAAAAATGTGATAAAAAATGGCAAAAAATGACAAAAAAATTATTAAAAATTTACCAAAAAATGACAAAATGTTACTAAAATTTGATAAAATTTGATAAAAATGTGACAAAAAAAATGACAAAAAATTGACAAAAAAAATTCAAAATGTGACAAAAAAATTACAAAAATGTGATAAAAAATGGACAAAAAAATGACAAAAATGTGACTTTTTTTTTTAAATGGCAAAAATGTGACAAAAATGTGATCAAAAAATGACAAAAAAAATTAAAAATTGACCAAAAAATGACAAAATGTTACAAAAAAATTACAAAAATGTGACTAAAATGTGACAAAAATATTACAAAAATGTGATAAAATGTGATAAAAATGTGATAAAAATGTGACAAAAAAATTGAAAAAAATGACAAAAAAAATGAAAAAAAAAATGACAAAAATGTGCAAAAAAATCTGATGACGTGAGGAAAAAGATCCTCTCGGTTCAGGTGGAAGTTAAGGGGTTAAAAGGAGCTGTACCTGATTTTACTTCTAGAAATAGAACGAAAATAATTTGATTCCCCTTAAGAATGTTGTTTTGCACATTGCCATGGAAACGTTGCCTCTTTATTCCTTGTTCTATTCATTCTTAAAAGGCATTTACTTTAGAGTTGTATTTGACAAAGTGGAATGTTTTATCCTATTGTGACATGTCATTTTCTATGTTTTGATATTTCCTGATTGAGCCGCACGACGTCGTCTCAGAAATGGTTTCACTTCACAGATTGTTGAAGCTCATCGAGAAAATGCCAAAAATAAAGGAGCTGATTTTAAAACAAATGATGGGTTATTTCCACTTTTTTTGTTTCCTACACGACCCCACGTGTTCATTCATAGTTTAATGCCGTCAATGAGAATCAAGTCAATAGTGATGAAAATAAAGAAAAGCCGATACAGAAAACTTTTGGCCTGTAGTGGATACAAACTGATAATAGAATGAGAAAAACCTCTGACTAACAGAAAAGTGGATTTGCAGCAGCGTCAGTAAACGGTCTGTGGATCATTTGCAGGAGCAGATGTTTATGCAGCTGCTTCTGTCTGTCTGAGTGGTTCATGTTTGAGTCATTAACCTCTTAACTCCCACCTGAACGGATCCCATTTTCTCCAGTTTGGCTTTACCCTAATCAAAAAGCTTCATGGGAAAAAGCACCAAAACAGCCACAAAAAATGAGAAGAAAACAAGGATGTAAACTCAACAAAAAATTAAACAAAAAATTAAACAAAAATGTGACAAAAATGTGACAAAAATGTGACAAAAATGTGACAAAAATTCAACAAAAATGTGACAAAAATTCAACAAAAAATGACAAAAATTCAACAAAAATGCAACAAAAAATGTGACAAAAATGTGACAAAAATGTGACAAAAATTAAACAAAAATGTGACAAAAATGTGACAAAAATGTGACAAAAATTAAACAAAAAATGACAAATTCAACAAAAAATTCAACAAAAAATGACAAAAATTCAACAAAAATGCAACAAAAAATGTGACAAAAATGTGACAAAAATTAAACAAAAATTAAACAAAAATTAAACAAAATTGTGACAAAAATTCAACAAAAATGTGACAAAAATTCAACAAAAAATGACAAAAATTCAACAATTTTTTTTTTAAAAATTAAACAAAATTTTTAAAAAAAATTAAACATTTTTTTTTTTTAAAATTAAACAAAAATGTGACAAAAATTAAACAAAAATTAAACAAAAATGTGACAAAAATTAAACAAAAATGTGACAAAAATTAAACAAAAATGTGACAAAAATTAAACAAAAAATGACAAAAATTGACAAAAATTTAATAAAAATATGACAAAAAATCAACAAAAATGTGACAAAAACTCTACAAAAGATGTGACCCCCCCGGGTGGAAAGAGGTTAAAGTGTTTTTTATGATCCAGTACTATATGGGTGACGCTGCAGAGGGATCGAACGTGATCACATGATCTTTTAGCTCCAGCTGTGCTTTTCCCAGACTTGAACAGGACGAGTTGTCGACTGACAACAGAGTTTTCTGAGTTTCACCTGTTTGCTATTTGTAAATCTAAAAAACCTTTTCAAAGCGCTCCACAATCCGGCCCCTTCATAAGTC
This sequence comes from Gobius niger, assembly GCF_951799975.1. Lineage (NCBI taxonomy): Eukaryota > Metazoa > Chordata > Actinopteri > Gobiiformes > Gobiidae > Gobius > Gobius niger. Next base: position 2,360,481 of record NC_136873.1, on the reverse strand, counting down.
TCTGACCTGCTCCACCATCACAGGCCCTCCCGCTCTCGAGAGGGACTCCGGGGAGACAGAGTCGCACCAGGATCAATCGTTTTCAGGATTAGGTAGGTTTTCACAGCTGATGAATCTATCTTCATGGTCAATCATCTGTTCCTTCCACGAAAACCGACCAGAAACCCTAAAAACAACTGATCCTGACTCGTCATGGCCACTGTGATGGAATGTAAAGGTGCCATGCTGACCGCCCACACAGCCGCTGGGTCTCCATAATGCACCTGTAAATGGTTTGTGAAGTGTGAACTGTGAAGATCTTTCCATTTCCAATGCTTTCCAATGTTATGTCCAAGCAAATGTAAAGTCCAGATAAGCGGTCAGCAGCAGATCCCTGTCCTTAGACTTTCCTCCACGACAAGGTAAAACTCAAACAAACCACATGCAGGAGAGATCCACTCCCATGGAGGAACAGGCTATAGACAGACCCAGGGCTGATAAGACTGAAACCAACATCCAATCCTTCTTGGAACTCAAAACACCCATTCCTGAGCGTAATACAGAACCTGCAGCTACGCGTACGACCTGAGGTGGCAGTAGTGAGTATAAAAATGGCCAACTTGCATCTAGTCCCTTTAAAATCTCCATTAGTTTATTATTGCTCCAAATCCCTTGATACTTGATATGACAGTGTTACGACCCGGCTCTGCTAGTTAAGGACGCAACAAAGAAACAAGATGTAAAATGGTCAAATAAAGTTGTAATTTAATAAAAAGGAGTGTAAAAGGTAAACGAAGGAGTGACAAAAATAACCATAAGAACAAAGGCTATTTACAAAAGGTTAACCAAAACAAAGTTAGTCAAACTAAACAGACAAAATCAGGCCTAACAAAACCAAACAAAGTCATGACTAGAGTGTCACTTGATTCCATGTCACTACATTATAGTGAACATCCCAAGAAGTGACACAAACTAAACACAACACACAGAACGAGTGTCTCTGAATACACAAAAGTTAACGTTAACAACGAAGAGACACAGAACACAAAATAGCATACTGGCCACACAGACCAGCAGCCTACACACACGAGTGTTCCCTGGACACACACAGTCATTAATGACACGAAGGGACACAACACAAAATGGCATACTGGCCACACACAGACCAGCAGCCTAACTAAACACGAGTACAAATGGCGTACTGGCCACACAGACCAGCAGCCTAACTAAACACGAGTACAAATGGCGGACTGGTCACACAGAGACCAGCAGCCCCGAATGTGCCTTTTATAGGAGTGGCTGGCACAGGTGGCTTTAACGAGCTGTCCAGGTGTAGAACTGCTCCCCCAATCAGCAGCCAGGGCCCCAATGCGCTCCACCAATCGCAGCCCAGGACCACAGCAGCAAACTTACATGGGAGACAACAGGTTTAGGCCACACAAACAAAAATATACAAAAAGGAGGGAACCTGGAGGCCTGGGGCCGTAACAGACAGCGATACAGACCACACGGACCACTTCGCCGGGGACAGGCCCGCAAAGATCCGGCGGAAGTTGGACTAAAACATCACATGACAACATCAGATCTGCACATTTTTGGGACTTGTAATGGAGTCGAATGAAGACAACAAAAGGTAAGAAAAAGGCTTCAGAGGGAGCCTTTTAAGAGAAAAGCTCTGTGTGAATTCCGAAAATACTAGTAAGTATTACTAAATGACATTGCCTGCAGCGTGAGCAGGCTTACTGTGTTATTTGGATTAATTCAAGCAATAACTTAAGTAATTTTGCAAAAATACGTAAGGATGTGACGTAATGCAATATTGTGAAAGCGTTCCTGGGGTTTTTATGTAGAAAGTGGGTTGTCCAAAAGACACTCGGTGAACAGTGTTCCTATGTGGCTTTGGACCTCATTTGTACCTCTTCAAATGTGACAATGCTGGTCTGGGTGTCATATTTTAACTACGCTGGTTATTATTATTATATATTCAGAGTTTGACATTTGAATGTTTGGAAAAGCTCATGAGGAAAAGCTTTGGAAAGCTTATGAGGACCCTAACCCTAACCCTATATGTTGAGTTTATTAAACATTTACTCGTATGACTCTATTTGTAAAACAAATGGTATGATCTGAGAAATGACACTGTTGTAAATTAAACTGTGAAAAACAAATACAGTTACATTAAATCCAATCTTTTATTTGATCAAGAATGACATAAAGATATTACATAATCAACACACAAAACTGTTTCTATGTCAAAGTCATTAAAAGCATATTTATCATGTGTGAAGACTCCCATACACTTTTGAAATAACCAGTTCAGTTTATTTTGCTTCAGTCACACAAAAATAATCATATTTTTTACATCCTCATCACAATATAATCCATTGTACATTTACCTTGATCTATTTCAGCCATTACTTTGAGTTCCATCTTGAGCAAATTAATCTTATAGCTGCGTATATCAAATAGTAGAGGGGATAGAGGACATCTCTGTCTTGTACCCCAGCCTGTGTACAGCATTTCAACCATGAACAAAAAGATGCTCCAAAAGGTAAAGGAAATATATGTGTTAAAAACACATATTTTAGCAGAAAGTGTGGTCACTTAAAGAACATATTGATTCTTTGTTCTGTCAATTCCTTAATTCATGTGTCGACTGTCGGCGTTATGTAAAGTAATTTAAACAAACTAGTCTGTACACTTTCCTGATCAATGGCCACAATCAGGGAAGGTCACAATTGTATTCATTTTTTTTTAAATATCAACAGCCAATTTCCTCTTTTCTGCTAAATTGAAAGCAAGGCAAGGCAAGTTTATTTGTATGGCACATTTCATGTACAACTCAATGTGCCTCATAGCAACACCAGACACCCAAACAGAATAAAACATGCAATAAGAAGCATTAAAAACACAATAAAATTACATAAACAATTTAAAATATGTACATCTATATAATGAAATCCATTAAAATAAATTTAATTGCCATAAGCAGCAGTAAAAAGGTGTCCTTTCAGCCTGGACAGAGTTGAGTCCTGTCTCACATCCTCACAGAGACTGTTCCAGACTTTTGCTGTGTGAAACTGAAACGCAGCCTCACTGTGTTTGGTGGTGACTCTGGGAACCACCGGGAGACCCCTCCCTGAGGATCTCAGGGCCCGAGGTGGTTCATACGGCTGTAACATGTCAGAGATGGACTTTAGTGTCTGACCATGAAGAGACTTATACACAAGCCGAGCTGTTTTAAAGTGACAGGAAGCCAGTGCAGAGACCGGAGCACTGGACTAATGTGATCGTATTTCCTGGTTTTGGTCAGGAGCAGCAGCTCGAGTCCTGAAGCAGTACTAAGTAACTTGTCCCCCTAAGTGCCACTGCAGGTGTCGTAGCATGTTGCGTTTTTTTACTCATTAATTGTCTGTGAGAGTAAATACTACGCTGACAGAAAAGACAAAGGGAGAGAGGGATATTGTACATCCAATCACACAATGCAGATCTTTTTTTTTCACACAAACTTGGCTGTAGATACTGTTTTAGTCCCCCAGAGGGTAGGGCCGTGCAATTAATCGAAATTCGATTACGATTTCGATTACAACAGTAAACGATTACAAAATTAGCATAATCGCAAAAAAACGATTATAATTATTTTTATTTATTTATTTTTTATTCATTTAAAAAAAAAAAAAAATCAAAAAAAAATCTTTTTTTTGCAAAGCCGACTTGCGTTATTTCATGGCGCTGGGATTATTTTCCCATCGCTTTTCTCGTGCCGTGGCTCATGCTTTTGTCTGACCTAAAAACAAACGGCGCTGTGTGATGATGTCATCAGGCAGCGCTGCTCAGTTTACTTGCGCAGGTGTGAGGGCTGGCCAGCAGGGGGCAGGTGTGAAACAGGGACCTCTCCTTAATCAAGGCGTACTTGAAATCATCTGTACTTTTATGACTGTCCAGAAAACATAAAATATCATCATAGTGTTTTGATTAATAAATCAATCAAATATAGATACTTTTTTTTAAAGGCAACAAATAATCGTTTGAATAATCGCTATTTCAATTATGACAAAAATAATCGTGATTATAATTTTTTCAATAATCGAGCAGCCCTACCAGAGGGACTACAAAAAGGATTTATTAAGGCAAACAAGTTACTTAGTATTGCTTTAAAGGTACCATACAGAGTTTAAAAATGTTAAAACTAAGTATCTTCCTCCCCCGACATGTTCCAGCCATGTCCTAATGTGCAGAATGAGCTCAGACCTGTTCTTATTAAGTCGTTTTTTGTCTAAACAAGCACCTGTACTTAAATAAATCCTATATTTCACTGTATTTATTGAGTGAAATATAACAAACTGGATCCTAGTATTGGAAAAACCATGGCGGTTGTGAGTAACTTAAGAGTTTTTCGGCAGGGATTCACTAAACCAGAGACTGAATCAAAACTAAACCATGGCTTAAAGGGACTAGACAAAGTTTAAAAATGTGAAGAAAAAAAAAAGTATTTTCCCTCTCCCTACATGTTCCAGCAATGTCCCAAATATGTAGAATGGGCTCAGACCTGTTCACCACAACTGCCTCTAAAATCCTGCACTCGAAAAAGTGTTACTTTGGGTCCGAAGTGCCGTCATGCACGAGCTTAATATAGAAGCTGCAGTTACGCGTCAGACCTGAGGTGGCAGCAGTGAGTATAAAATGACCAACTTGCATCTAGTCCCTTTAAGGTAAATATTGTATACAACATCTCAAAAACATGTAAGGCTGGCTTTGTCGAATCAGGACCTTCAGTGTGCACGGGAGCGGTTTTGCAGATGAGTGTGAAGCGACCGATATGAAAATCAGCAGGTCCAGGTCGGAGGAGAGTCCTGGCCTCAAGCAGCTCCTTTAGGGATAAGATGAGGAGTTTTGTCACGCAGGATGAGCCTGGAGTAGAGCCACTGCTCCTCCATGTCGAGAAGAGCAAGATGATGTGGGCTCTGGCATCTACTGTATTTCGGATGCCTCGTGGTCACCGCCTGGGGAGGTGTTCTGGGCATGTCTCATTGTGAGGAGGCCCTAGACCTAAGACAGGCTAGAGGGACTTTGGCCTCAATCTTATGCCTGGCACAACAACAGCGTTGCTCAAAACAAAGATGATATCTTGCATTAAAACACTGGTGTGCCAGTGCCTGCAGCCAGTAGCCTGAGGGCATAACTTGGAAGCTCAGACCATAAATCTCTCCTCTGCAGTCACAAACCGAGGCGTCCGGTTCGACCCTCAGCTAACCTTCTCTCATCATATCAAGAACCAATTTTTCATCTCCGAAACACACACTTTTGACCGTTCCTGACGCAGAAAAACGTATCCATGCCTTTATTTCCTAAAGGCTGGACTACTGTAACAGACTTTTTATTGGGCTCCCTGCCAAAGAGCTCCAAAGGCTCCAGCACATACAGAACAGTGCAGCTAGAGCCAGGAAGTACGACCACATCACACCCATTCGGTTTTCACTGCACTGGCTCCCGGTTTCTGCCTGGGTCGATTACAAAATCCTGCTGCTCACCGATAAATGCATCACTTGTCACGCTCCACAACCGTATGGCAGAAAGCTGCAAAAATCTTGCATTTTGACCACCTTAAAGGGTCTGGAAGCAAGTTCGCCATTTTATACTCACTACTGCCACCTCAGGCCATATGTGTAACTGCACCTTCTATATTAAGCTCGTGCATGACGGCAATTCGGGCCGAAGTGACGCATTTTTGAGTGACCGTACAGGATTTTAGAGGCAGTTGTGGTGAACAGGTCTGAGCTCATTCTACACATTAGGACATGGCTGGAACATGTAGGGGGAGGAAAATACTTAATTTTAACATTTTTAAACTCCTTATAGTCCCTTTAAGAATATCTCATCAAGTATATGGTATAACAATTCTTTCTGTATTGGTAATACAACGTTTTGTTGGGGGGGAATGGGTCCAAAAAGGAATATTAACACTTAATGATCTCTTTAAAGATAGTAGATTAAAATCATTTGACGAATTATTGGATGAATTTAAGATTCATAAACATCAATATTGGCGTTACATACAAATTCATAACCTATTGAATTTAACTTTCAAAACCAGCTCCCCCCACAAAAGGATGAAATACCCGCATTAATTATGTCACAGCTCAGTGTCCTTTTATTACGCCCTACTTTTAGACAATATCAGCTCTACTAGTGCACTTAAAAATGCATGGGAAAAGGTCTAGGATGCTCTTTTTCAGACAAACAGTGGAGCGATATCTTAGGAAGTATTAAAAGCATGTCAAGAAATATTAGTACTAGACTCACCCAATTTAAAATTGTAAATAGAATATACTGGACACTGTCCAAAATGCATCGTCTTAAGCTAAAAGAGGACCCTTCATGCTGGAAATGCACAAACAATGGTACATTGATACACCTGCCGTGGTATTGCCCTAAAATTCAACTTTTCTGGAAATCTATTTTTAAATCCATAACCTCTATTATTAGGCTTAAAATTCCATTATGTGCTCACTTGGTTATTCTGGGTGACTCATCAACATTAACAGGACTAATCCCTAAAAACTGTATAGAATTTGTTCAGACTGCACTGATGGTTGGTAGGACACTCTTAGCACAACAATGGAAGCAGACTGGAACAACTCACTGTCCACTGTAGCAGCCTATGAGTGCATCGTACTTGCAATTAGGAAAGGGAGAAAAATATCAGTTGAAATGGAACTGTTTTTTGGAGCATATACATGACAAATGAAGCTTATGCGCAAATTCAACCTGGAAGACCTACCAGCTGCATTCATTCATCACCTCATCACCGGCAGCGCACTCCAATCATCCAATCACGGACTCCGATCAAGCCGCACCTTCACAACAGCCAATCACCGCAGCTGCTCATCCCCTCAGCAGCCTTGTCATCGCTCAGGATCCCCTTTTTAAGCTTCCTGGTCAATCACTCAGCCGTTTGCCAGCCGTGCTACGACCCTCCTCCACCCCTTTCTCCGCCTGGCTCCTCCCCGGCTCCGCTCATCAAGTGGCCAACCCAGGTCTCCTCCACCACCACCAGGGTCCAGGCTCCGGGGAAGATCATGGCTATCACTCGTCAAAGCCATGCATTCCATATCGTTCGTTCAGTCTGAGCCCCAAAAATGATTCATGTTCGTTAATAAAACACTCATACCGTCATTCCGTTTCTGTGAGTCTCACAACGCAGGACGATCTCATGTCGGACATTTTAATTATCCTGGACTGAGTAAAGTGGCAACCTTAGCTTGCTGTAATAGAGTCAACTGTGTATGGGAATGCTGATGTGCATGTAATAGGGCTGAAAGATACGGACAAAATTTCGATACGACAGTGTTTTTCAACCTTTTTTGAGCCAAGGCACATTTTTTTCATTGAAAAAATCACTAGGCACACCACCAGCAGAAAATATAAAAAAACGTAACCCTGTAGCCTATTTTTAGTCATTCACATCAAAGTGTCTTGAATAGGAACAGCGTATAGTCTCGCGAGCCACTGTGCCACAGTCACCGCCACCTGCCGCATCCATGCATCACTAATTCTCTTGTCTCAAAGAAATTAGCGACCTGATATGGAGTATTTATTACATGGTTGCTCTACTCTAGACAGCACAGACACTCGAAAACGGTACATTATTTGCGGATAATAATGAATGGTGAAAGTGAAGTGAAATGAAGGTGAAATTGGATAATTTTCCAAGGCACACCAGACAATATAGCACAGTGGTTGAAAAACACTGCGATATGATATAACGATTTCTCTTCAGAAAAATGGAATCATAATGTAAAAGAGTGCAGTTTTATTGATGAAAATCCATATCGTTTATATTTTTCTTTTACGATTTTACTAATCTGAATGTTCATATCTCATTCTGATCAATACGACAACGATATATTTTGCTTTTGCGATATTGATATTTTGAATGCTTATATCTCGATAGCGATATGATGACAATATATCTTTTTTTTTTTTTTTTTTTTTTATATCTTTATTTGAATTGGGACAGTGCACATCAACATGTGTTTCTTCAACATGTAAATGTGCCGGAGTTAGCCATATAGGCTAATTTTCATCCGTAGTCCCTTTCAGCCCTAGCAGTTAATACATCATGGACTTTGATGATATAAATATTTGATGTAAAATATAAGACAGCCTCCAATTATTCTTTTTTTTTTTTTATTCCATTTTATTTTAAGTTGTTTTATTTTAAGCTGTTTTATTCCAATTACTTTATCTCTTACTTTAATTTGTCTATTGTGTTGTTTTGTTAAATTGTCTGTCCTTGAAATAAGATTAAAAAAAATTACTGTAGGCGACATCTTTGCTCTCGCAGGACAAACTACAAACTATTCAAGTCTGGTACGGTCTGTGGGAGGAAAACGCTTTGGGAAGGACCACTCTTCTACATAACATTGCCATGGGCCCCCCCACCACAGACAAAAGTCTCGTCGACAGCCTGCGTTTAGAAGCACAATATTGGGCCGTTTGTCTTTGAGCAGGTCTGGGAACGCCTCAGGAAAACTCTCTACTGTTTACTCAGCTTGTGTTTTTGACACAGTATTCTCCATCTTTTTCTTGCAGCAGACGATTTGCCGAATCCGTGACAAATAAAAGAGTGGTCCGATGTAGAGCCCGAAGTTTGGAAACGCGAACAGAAACAGCAGCGCGTTGCATTGCTCTGGAGTCCTACTGTGTGAACCGCTGGATATTATTGCTGCTATAAACCCCACTGCGATCACTAAGGGGGTGTATGCTATCACTGCAGGGACAATCACCATTAAAATGTTGTTCAAAGCTCTTTTCTTTAGAGAATCAGGGCTGCGGGCGCCATCGCCTGGTCTGTCCTGGCGTAGCTCCCACACGATCCCAACCAGACACACGAGCATTTGAAGAAAAAGAACAATAATGACGACCACCATGGCCAACATCAGCATGAGCCCTTGACGAAAGTAGAACAAAACTGTCACGCACAGGATCAAAACCCAGGCCAGAACACAAAGCGTGATTCGGTATTTCCATTTTCTGAGTTGCAGGAACGTTATGGGGAAAGCGGCTGCGATGTAGCGCTCTGAGCACATGAACGCTAAGAGCAAAGGGCATCCGAAAATGTTTAAAGACGACAGAGATTCGCGCAGGTCGTGAATAGTTTCTGAAGTATCGCACAGCGTGGCATGAACATCCAGCGGCAAAACGAGGCAGTACAGAACGTCCAGAACGGAGATGTTGAGAGCTAAGAGCTGCGACGGGGATAAGCTGCGTCTTGATTTGAAAAGCAGCCACGCGAGGATGATGTTGGCGGGGAAAGCGGTGAGCAGGACGACGATTTTGATGGTGAGGTAAGCCGCTGCGCCAGAACCGACGACGCAGTGGTTCAGCATGTCGGTAACGCTGTCGGTCCATGTCATGAAGAAAAAAGGGAAGCCCCCGGAACCAAAAGAGTTTGAGTAGACTGAGCTGGAGTTGGAGCTGTGGTTGATGGAGTTGGTCAGAGCTGGAAGAACGGAGAAGGTCGAGGAGGCGGAGTCTGCTGCGGTGCTGTTGTTCCCCATTGTCAAGAGTTGCCTGAAAAGGAAAAAAAAAAACTGTTTCTGTGTCAAAATACCTCAAAAGTGTCTGAATCTTTTTACATAATCTAAAACTAAAACATTAATAAACTCTCTCACACATTGGAAATAAACTGGAGGTTCTAAGCTCAATACAGTGCAATCCACTATGTCTGGGGAAGGCAACAGCATAGAACCTCTGAAGTATTTTTACACAATTCAGAGATGAAATACTTGTTAAAGTACTCTAAAATGCAGACTCATTTATACTGTCAATTTCTTTAACCTCGCTACCCCCGCCTTAAAGGGACTATACTAGTTTAAAAATGTTTAAATGAAGTACACTGCGTTCCAAATTATTATGCAAATTGTATTTTTGTGTCAAAAAGGTAAAAAAAAAACATTTTTTTGTATCAATCTCATGGATGGTATTGTGTCTTGCGGCTCTATGAATCACTGACATTAATCTCAGAGACCTGGGATGATTCGTTTTCAGGTTAAGCCCAGTTAAGGGAAAAACTACTGAAAATTAATTAAGCAGATCATCATTTTCAAGCAATATGGGAAAGAAAAAGGATCTCTCTGCTGATGAAAAGTGTGAAATAGTTGAATGCCTTGGTCTAGGTATGAAAACCTTCGATATTTCATGAAAGATTAAGCGTGATCATCGTACTGATAAGAGATTTGTGGATGATTCAGAGCACGATCAGGTTTGTGCAGGTAAAGGCACAATAAGGACGGTTTCAGTTCAATTCCTTTAACCTCGCAACCCGTGCCTTAAAGGGACTATACTAGTTTAACAATGTTAACATGAAGTATTTTCCTTCTTCTACATGTTCCAGCAATGTCTTAATGTGTAGAATGAGCTCAGACCTGTTCACCACAACTGCCTCTAAAATCCTGCACTGTCACTCAAAAAGGTGTCGTCATGCGCGAGCTTAATGTAGAAGGTGCAGTTACATGTAAGACCTGAGGTGGCAGTAGTGAGCATAAAATGGCCAACTTGCATCTAGGTGCACATTTTCTCCAGTTCAACGTTGCACAAATCTACACTCTCAAAATGGCGATGAGGATGGAAACTCCGCAAAATCAAAGCATCAAAAGAGCGACAAACGAAGGGACAAAACAGTTACAAAAACACGACAACAAGTGGCTTTACACAGTCCTATTGATCTGAATCCTCTCACAGCAATTCTTGGAATAATAGATCACAAGGTAGTGAAAAGACAATCACATCACAAGGTTATACTTTTTACTTTAAAAAGATACAAAACTGAAGCACTCAAAGAAAAAGTGCTGGTAAAATGCTTTTGTCAGGGCAGTAGAAAGCCTAAACTGCTGAAACGCGTAGGCAATGTTTTAATCTAATGGCCATGCTGCAATAAAGGCCTTTTACCAGCACTTTTTCTTTGAGTGCTTCAGTTTTGTATCTTTTTAAAGTTAATTGCTGATCCCTGCACTGAAGAGCACCAAAGTTAGATTTTTGAAAAAGACAAGGATATCCAAGCAGCGCTCCTGCATGTTTTAGTTTGCTTATACTTTTTACTTGTTTGCTTGTGCGATGATTAATTTTATTCAATTGGAAGAAGGCAGAGCCCCCCCACACATGTGAACTGGTTTAGAGATGTAATGATGCACTTCGATCTAGAAAAGATAAGATATTCTCTGCAAGGACGGGAAGATACATTTTGGAGGGTGTAGTCATCTTTTTACAATTTGTTTAATAGGGCGAGCAATTGAAGGGATACCAACAATACATACTATTATTGACTTTGTTTTAAATATAAATGCTTTATATTTACATAGATGCTTAAATGTCCACCTATATGTCTGGGGTTTTCTGGGTTTGTGTTTTTGTTGTTGTTTTGTTTTATTTTTTGTTTTATCATTATACACGCATTTACTTTTGTCATTTATTTGAATTTTAAGGTCGAACACTTTAAAGGCATTGTTTATTTTCAAAGTGCAGAAGCTTTGCCTGATCAAACAAGTCATGCGTCCTATTGTCGTGATTAATATGTGAAAAAATCAATAAAAAATAAATAAATAATAACATTTTGAGAGGAAACAGACTCTCAAGCTTTAATGCAGAATCTGTTTGTAATTGAGTCCAATGTAAAACCTGGTACGATTTTCTCTGCAGAAAGAAACAGGTTTTTAAAGTAAATTGTCACTTAAATGCATGTTAGAGCAAAATGCCATGAAGTTCTAATTCAATGAAACATTATGCAACATGCTCTATTTTTTTTTTTAACATATATTTGAAAAATGTCTGAACTTTACCTGAGTGGTGGTTGAAGGCTGCAGTTTGACGGTCGTCCGGGCCCCTCTCGCTCTGCGGACCCTCCTCACTCTCCTTTGTTTAAAACAGACGTGGATTTGCATTGACGTGAACGACATTTGCTTAAGTTTCGTCGAGTTTCATAGTTTTTGTTTTTTTTCTCACATGAAACTGGAGCTACATCAGGACTAATGCGGCATGAGAGGAGGTGAAGAACGGGGGAAAGACATTCAGCAAATCAATCAATCAATCTAACCCCCATGGGAACCAAGCACATTTTCTTCAGTTTGGCTTGACCCAAATCTAAAAGCTTAACAAAAGCATCAAAAGAGCAACCGGACGCCACTGTAGTAGAGTGGTTTGCGCTTGTGATTTCACAGCTAGAAGGTCCCAGGTTCGATTCCCACCTGGACGGGCCTATCTATGTAGAGTTAGGTTAAGTTAAGAGGTTCAGCTTGTTTAATCAATTAAATTTTGTCAATATCAAATGCGTTCTGTACTGGCGGTGGAGGGATGGAAGTAGGGCTGCTCGATTATTGAAAAAATAATAATCACGATTATTTTTGTCATAATTGAAATCACGATTATTCAAACGATTATTTGTTGCCTTTAAAAAAATCCATCAAAAAAGTGACAAAAATCCAGCAAAAGTGAAAAAAATCCAGCAAAAAAGTGACAAAAATCCATAAAAAAAAGACAAAAATCCAGCAAAAAATGACAAAAATCCAGCAAAAAAATGACAAAAATCCAGCAAAAAAAATTACAAAAATCCATAAAAAAAAGACAAAAATCCAGCAAAAAATGACAAAAATCCAGCAAAAAAATGACAAAAATCCAGCAAAAAAAATTACAAAAATCCATAAAAAAAGACAAAAATCCAGCAAAAAAATGACAAAAATCCAGCAAAAAAGTGACAAAAATCCAGCAAAAAAGTGACAAAAATCCAGCAAAAAAATGACAAAAATCCAGCAAAAAAAGACAAAAATCCAGCAAAAAAATGACAAAAATCCAGCAAAAAAGTGACAAAAATCCAGCAAAAAAGTGACAAAAATCCAGCAAAAAAATGACAAAAATCTAGCAAAAAAAAGACGAAAATCCATCAAAAAAATTACAAAAATCCAGCAGAAAAAGACAAAAATCCAAAAATTAAAAATTAGAAAAAAAAAATTGAAAAAAAAAATTGAAAAATATTTTTTTTTTTTTTTTTGAAAAATGAAATTATAATAGATTTTTTGCGATTATGCTAATTTTGTAATCATTTACTGTTGTAATCGAAATCGTAATCGAATTTCGATTAATTGCACAGCCCTAGATGGAAGGGGAGAGTTCAGCTTACTGAGAGCATGGTGGATGAACCTGTCCTTTCGTCAGGTCGAATGGTCCCTGTCCAGATCATTGTTGAGCCAAAACCACAAGTCTCAAACAGAAGCTTATTGAGAAGTCCAGACTGATGTTGGTCATTTTCATATTCGGCTTCTCCTCTTGTTTCTGTGGTTTTATTTGATACATTTTAAGGTCGGCTATTCTGTATGTACAAAACAAAACAAAAAAATATATTTACATATTATTGAATCAGGAGGACAAAATGCATACAAATCCGGGAGAGCAAAGACTGAAAATGAACAATCTAAAACAGCCCCGTGGTTGAGAGTTTGCATTGGCAGGATGTAATTTGCGTGCGTTTCATAACCGTGGTTTTTGAGTTGAAACTTGTGAAAAACACCGAGATGCAAATGCAGATCCGGTGACACTCGACCACTGCCCCTCATTCAAATACGCGGCTCAGGTCAGGGCTGGACATGCACCACCATGTCAACAAAAGACAGAAACATCCAGAGTCCATTACTCTTTGGAGCTTTAGTCTTTAGTTTCCTAATGATTTTCTGTTCAGTTCAAGAACACTCAGCTCCACCTAGTGATGTCATGAGCTTTTTTTCTCAGCTACGCCAGACCCAGTTTTCTTTGAATCCTCTGCTCAATGTAAACTTTAGAAGTAACAATGAAAAAGGAAGCCTCCACACTGAGAAAAATAAAACATTGGTTTAATCTGAAAATTGTATAGAAATCATTTACATTACAATTTTCCTAGTCGTTCATAAGGATATTGTTAAAGGAGCCTTTGGGCCTTGAAGCGAAATCTCTAAAGCATGATCATATATGGATTCATCTGTTTTTGAGTGTGCAACAGGCTCCAAGTCAGCTGATCTTCTGTTGGAGGGCAGAATTCACCCTTTGGGGCCATGACAACTCAAATTGTTATGAAATAAACAAAGATGTGGTGACGGGTCAAAAGAGTTACAGGTCTATAGGTACCTTCCATGTGACGTCACGCCAACTAAGTGACTCCATCTTGACAGGATACATGCTAATGAACTCCAGATAAACTCACCAACGTGGCATTCAAAATCTACATTTCAAAACCGCTGAAATGCCTGAAACTTGTTTGCGCAGTTGGATGCAACAACGTCAGAGATTAAATTGCTGGTATTTCGTTGTATAGAAAACCAAAAGAGAAGGAACGAATGTTTAGCATATAAGAATGTACTGTCAATGTAAGATTTACTGTTCACTAATCTGTGAAAGATATCTTTACAACGAGCTGGGTGTCCAATCCAATGTGTTTTACAGTATTATTAGCCTACTGGTTTTTAAGTGCTTACCTTACTCCTGACAATGAGAATATCCTTTCCTTTTGGTCGCCATACAGATGTATTTGATGCCCATCCTGACTCAAAACATCTGTATGCAGAAAGGCTTTTATATGCTTTTATTGATTTTCCTGTGTATGAAGACGGAAAGTCTATCAAGTAGCTGTAAATATCGCCAAACTCGAGTGAAGGGATGTTGACCGAGAACTTCACGTCAGTAAATAACTCGGCCGAAGCGTGTCTGGGTCTGTAATATCCAACAACGACAGTTTGTTTGCGTATGGAAGTGCCGCATCTCCTTGTAAGTGAGTTGTAACAGATGGAGGTGAAAAAACACTGCATAACTGTGTGGAAACGCGATCGTTTTCTGTAGTATTCGCCATTTTTGTTTCCCTTCAAAATGTTGCGCGCTTGCATTTCTAGTCACGTGACTGGGAGACGCCTATATGGTGGAACGAGGCTCTGACCACAAGCCTATGTGCACAAGCAACACCTTGACCACGGGCCCCTCTAAGAAGAACAAAAAGCCCCAGCCACACGACAATGGAAAGTGGAAAACCTTCTAAAAACACGGGGCGTGCTGATGTATCTGAAGCCACACGAGACTGGAGAAAGGTTAACTTCGAGTTTAAGCGCAGAATGTTCTGGAATATGCAAAATAACAGATGTGCTGACGTATGTAAAATGACGTATGAGTTCTTTGATGTTACCGTATAAAATGTAAACCTCGCCCAGTGTTCCTCAGACCATCAGGTCAACTTCTTGGTTGATCGTTTGCAAGGCACTTGGCTTGGTGCACTCGAACTGTAAACGTTTAACTGTCTTTCCTATTGAATCTGATCTTAAATCTCCATTTGTGATCAGACTGCCTCGACCTCTGGACATCCATGGGCGGTGTTAGTCAGGCGAAGTGGACACAGGGAGAAAGAGAGCGCACTTTGCCCAGGCTGGAGGCTGGTGTTGCTCTGTCCTCTGTTCGCACCTAGACTCTCATCGTCAACCGTGGGTGTTTTCCTTTCTGTATCATCACTATTTTTCATTAAATCCACAAGAAATCTTCATTGGGTGAGTTGAATTTGTTATTGCATTTGATTGTACACAATTGTGAAAGGGGAAATTACTACAGGCATTGGATGAATGGTAAGACTCGGGGGGTTAAAAGGTTTGAGTGTATTGGATTACTTCACAATATCACTAGGTCAATGTAATTAGGAGTACAGTTACAGTTAGAAAGAAAGTAACGGAGAGAAGCAATATTTTACAGATATATATCCATTAGTCAAACTGTAAATGCTTCATCTATAACCTGGAATATTTTAAATTGGTTCAACAAGAAAATGTTTGTGACTTAAACGTTTAAAAGCTCATTGAGTCAATTCAAAACTCTTCATTAGCTGATATTGGCCAATTTAAAAAACTTTCATTAAAGCAATGTACGTTTAATAAAAGGCCTAATTTAAATTTAGTCATTTCACTCAACACATTTTGATTAATTGAATCAATTATTTTATTAAACAGCACTCAACGCACAAATGCAAATTCCAGTCATTTGTAACTTTTTTTTTATCCTGATAGCAGGAAACAGTTTGCTTTTAAATGCCCAAAATACAACTTTAATTCCAGTAATGCATGAAAAATCTTGGTTTGAATTTGAGCAGAAATGAATTAAGCCAAGGAAAGAAAAAAAAAAAGGTTCTGAAGCATTGGTTTACAACTCAAGTTTTAAAGAAACAAATAATTTCTGTTAAACTGCATTTGAATGTATAACCATATTTTTATGCATTTTCAATAAACGTGCATAGTAAAATTCAATGAATTTTTCAAAGAACAATAAAACGGTACTGCCAAGAGTATAAGAATACTACTCACTGTGCAGCAAAACACTCAGCCTATGAACTTATGTGTTTTTTTTAACATCAAGTCCCATGAGGACCTTTTGAACGAACTCAAATGTGCGTTCACATCGTTTCGGGTACTTCAAGTTCAGGGCATAGATGAGGCCGAAAAGCCTTGCGAAGCCTTGGACCATGGAGTTCAGAGCCGTCATCACTTCCAGTACAATCTTGACATCGGTGGGTGTGGTGACAACTGCCATCATCTCTTCCTCCACGATGAAGTCTTGCAGGATCTGAAAAACATGAGTGGAATAACAGAATTTACAAATAATGAAAAGATGTTTATGGTCGGTCAAAACCCGACTAAACTAAGTCTAAACCAGGTTAACCAGTCTGAATGAGCCTCCAGTACTGTAGACATTATACTTACGCTTTCGATAATTACTTTAGAGAAAATGGATACATGGATTTAATGTAGTGAAGTAATAGCATGAGAGCAAGGCATCGGTTAACATAACAAAGCAGTCCCATTCTAAACAAAAGTACTTTGATTGGTATCTGCAATACGAGCTGCAGAATTTACTTGGTGTTAATCATTATCAAACTTTTAGGTATCACACCCTCTCCACAAGAGGAAGACTTTTGGCAATAGGTTTTTATGGTAGAATTTACAAAAATAGGTACATTTTCTGATAGAATTAAAACCTTTTTTATGTGTTACTTTAGATCCAGAGGAACTGAGGCTAATTTCAATAGCGATTTCAATAGCGATCAACAGAGCGATAATATGTACACTCCATAGGTAATGATGTGTAGTAATTCTATTTTCTCCACATGTACCTGAGAGCGGACGAGATAAATAGGTGACTGCTGTTCTTAACTGACCTGAAGGAGCGGCCCGAAGTGCAACATACTAGTACTTTAGCCTCTAAAACATTTAGCACAATGTCCGCAGCTTTTGCTCCAGCAGAACCCCCCTTCTTTCTTGCAGCTTCCAGAAGTTTTGAAGCATGTCTGTCAAGTTGAGCTAACAAAGTAGACTCTAATGGACGAGTGGTGATGCGGACAAACTCTGCATTAACCTTTAAAATACAAAGAAATAATTAAACCTTAAAAACACTCATACTACTCAATTTGATTAATATCATCTAACAACATACCTCCTCCTCTTGGAAAAGAGCTGGCCATCTCTCCCTTGACTTCTTTTGTGCTAGGCTCACTTTGGACAATTTCTTGCCTACGGTACCCAAAGGTTTTTGCCATCTTCATTTTAACAACTTGTCTGTTGTTGCGCTTCTTCATTTCTCCCAAAATGGAAACCCGCTCTTCTTCCATGCTCTCAGCTGTCTCGCCAATTGGCAGAGGTGGAAAATGGTTGACCTCAGCTCTTTTAGCCTTCTTAATGTTTTTAGTTGGCCTGTCTTGAGGGGATGAGGCCCTACGTTTTTAAAGCGTTCACACTGGCTTCAGGAGATGATCCATGTGCTCTAAGGGTTGACCTGTAGTTGGCCATTTTAACCTTGAGTTTTGACTTCCACCCCTCGATCTCATCAGAACAACCACCTTGTTTGAGACATGGATGCTTCACTAACAAAGCCTTGGCCACATCACCAAAGTCTGCATCACTAGGATAAGCTTTGTACATTTCATCTCCAAGTGTTTCCAGGATGTTAGAGAGCATTTTAGCGCTAGGAGTCAGTCTAGACTGGTTGTTAACATAGGAGGAGGCTACGATCTGGTAATTCATGAAAACAAAGGAACGACAAATGAAGCTAAAAACTCTACCTCAGTCGTCAACTTTCACACACGTCACATTTCAGGTTTCAATTTGTCAAAATCACAAAAGAAAAACATCCAAAAAGTCTAATAAGGTGTGAGTGAGGATCAGAGGGAGGTGAGTGAGGATCAGAGGGAGGTGAGTGAGGATCAGAGGGAGGTGAGTGAGGATCAGAGGTGTGAGTGAGGATCAGAGGGAGGTGTGAGTGAGGATCAGAGGGAGGTGTGAGTGAGGATCAGAGGTGTGAGTGACGATCAGAGGTGTGAGTGAGGATCAGAGGTGTGAGTGAGGATCAGAGGGAGGTGAGTGAGGATCAGAGGTGTGAGTGAGGATCAGAGGGAGGTGAGTGAGGATCAGAGGGAGGTGTGAGTGAGGATCAGAGGGAGGTGTGAGTGAGGATCAGAGGTGTGAGTGACGATCAGAGGTGTGAGTGAGGATCAGAGGGAGGTGTGAGTGAGGATCAGAGGGAGGTGTGAGTGAGGATCAGAGGTGTGAGTGAGGATCAGAGGTGTGAGTGAGGATCAGAGGTGTGAGTGAGGATCAGAGGGAGGTGAGTGAGGATCAGAGGGAGGTGTGAGTGAGGATCAGAGGGAGGTGTGAGTGAGGATCAGAGGGAGGTGTGAGTGAGGATCAGAGGGAGGTGAGTGAGGATCAGAGGTGTGAGTGAGGATCAGAGGTGTGAGTGAGGATCAGAGGGAGGTGAGTGAGGATCAGAGGGAGGTGAGTGAGGATCAGAGGTGTGAGTGAGGATCAGAGGGAGGTGTGAGTGAGGATCAGAGGTGTGAGTGAGGATCAGAGGGAGGTGAGTGAGGGTCATAGGTGTGAGTGAGGATCAGAGGGAGGTGTGAGTGAGGATCAGAGGTGTGAGTGAGGATCAGAGGGAGGTGAGTGAGGGTCATAGGTGTGAGTGAGGATCAGAGGGAGGTGTGAGGATCAGAGGGAGGTGTGAGTGAGGATCATAGGTGTGAGTGAGGGTCATAGGTGTGAGTGAGGATCAGAGGGAGGTGTGAGTGAGGATCAGAGGTGTGAGTGAGGATCAGAGGTGTGAGTGAGGATCAGAGGGAGGTGAGTGAGGGTCATAGGTGTGAGTGAGGATCAGAGGTGTGAGTGAGGATCAGAGGGAGGTGTGAGTGAGGATCAGAGGTGTGAGTGAGGATCAGAGGGAGGTGAGTGAGGGTCATAGGTGTGAGTGAGGATCAGAGGGAGGTGTGTCCATACGTGAGACACAAGGAAAAAGTAACTTTAGTAACTGAAGTTCTTTAACTCAGGCTCACCCCCATGAGAGGGCACCCTAAGGTGACTTTATTTTGGGACCACAGTTAAATGGAGGACTTGATACAGTTGTGCGAGTGGTGAGAGCAGAACAGTTTATTATATTGGGTTTCACACATCAAGCTTCACTGGTGAGTTTCATTTGTTAATCAACACAATTACAATAAACATTTGGTTTGAACCTGAATCACACAAAATATTTCCTGAATATTTGTACCATCACACACTTAATCAGTTATGCACGTGTCATGATTTTTATTTGAACAAAGCATTAGACATTTCTTCATACATAGACCTGGTTTCCCGACACCGTGGACCTCTAATAAACCGTCTCACAGAGGAGATCCAAGACCCTGCAGATAAACACTGTTCATGTGAAGCTCTGCATCGTGATTAACCCAGACTGTTTATTCAAATTAGCTGTTTCCTGTGATTCCATATTCTGATCAGAGCCTGTAACTGCACAGGGTTTATTTGAACACTGGGAACAGGTCCCCGTCGTTCACTTGTGTCCAGTCCAAGCGATCTTGAAGAGAAGGAGAGTGCAGCGCCATCAGACGGCCCAGCCGATAGCACTCAGAGACCAAGTCCAGCTCCTCAGTTTCTTCTGGTGCATTGGGGAACTTGGCCTGTAAGAGATGATCATAAACATATGAGAAGCACAGGAGGAGCGTTTTCTCCAAAGACTGTGAGACGTCACCTTATACGCGTCCTGTTTCCTGCTGCTGCTGTGGAACAGAGCCAGCTGTAGGTTCTCCAGAGCCGTCTGTCTGAACTTCTTCACCTGTGACAGACAGAGCTGAGCTCCTCATCATCATCATCATCATCATCATCATCATCATCATCATCATCATCATCATCATCATCATCATCATCCTCATCCTCATCCTCATCCTCATCCTCATCCTCATCCTCCTCCTCCTCCTCCTCCTCCTCCTCCTCCTCCTCTTCATCATCATCATCCTCATCATCATCCTCCTCTTCATCATCATCATCCTCATCATCCATCCATCCATCCATTTTCTCAGCAGAGACGGCCAACGATCCACACACACCTCCTCCAGCTGTTCTGGGGGGACCCCGAGGCGACACCAGGCCAGCTCGGAGACATAGTCCCACCAGCGTGCCCTGGGCCTTCCACGAGGCCTTGTCCCACTAGGACATGCCTGGAACACCTCCCGCGGGAGGCGACCAGGAGGCACCCGGAACAGATGCCCGAGCCACCTCAGCTGCTCCTTTCGACGTGAAGGAGCAGCGACTCTACTCCGAGCTCCTCCCGGGTAACTGAGCTCCTCACCCGATCTCGAAGGGTAACTAAGGAAGGAAACTCATTTCGGCCGCTTGTATTCACGATCTTGTCCTTTCGGTCATTACCCAAATCTCATGACCATAGGTGAGGGTGGGAACGTAGATCGATCAGTAAATCGAGAGCCGCACCGATCCGTCTGTCGATCTCACGTTCCATCCGTCTCTCACTCGTGAACAAGACCCCGAGATACTTGAACTCCTCCACTTGAGGCAAGGACTCCCCACCGACCTATAGAGGGGAAACCACCTTTTTCCGGTGGAGAACCATGGCCTCAGATTTAGAGGTGCTGATCCTCATCCCGGCCGCTGCAAACCGCCCCAGAGCAGCTGAAGGGCCTGATTTGTTGAAGCCAACAGAACAACATCGTCCGCAAACAGCAGAGATGAGATCCTGAGGCTCCCAAACCGGACACCCTCCGGCCCCTGGCTGCGCCTAGAAATTCTGTCCATAAAGGTTATGAACAGAACCGGTGACAAAGAGCAGCCCTGGCGGAGACCAACACGCACCAGGAACAGGTCTGACTTACTGCCGGCAATGCGAACCAAGCTCCTGCTGTGGTCATACAGGGAACGGACAGCCCTTAGCAGAGGGCCCCGGACCCCATACTCCCGGAGCACCCCCCACAGGGAACCACAAGGAACACGGTCGAACACTTTCTCCAGATCCACAAAACACATGTGGACTGGTTGGGGCGAACTCCCATGAACCCTCAAGCACCCGATGAAGGGTGTAGAGCTGGTCCAGTGTGCCACGACCAGGCCGAAAACCGCATTGTTCCTCCTGGATCCAAGGTTCGACCATTGGCCGGATCCTCCTCTCCAGCACCCTGGAGTAGACCTTACCGGGGAGGCTGAGGAGGGTGATCCCTCTGTAATTGGAACACACCCTCCGATCCCCCTTCTTAAAGAGAGGGACCACCACCCCGGTCTGCCAGTCCAGGGGCACTGTCCCCGACCGCCACGCGATGTTGCAGAGACGTGTCAGCCAAGACAGTCCTACAACATCCAGAGACTTAAGGTACTCAGGGCGAATCTCATCCACCCCCGGAGCCCTGTCACCGAGGTGGTGAGAAAGCTCCACCGAGGAGCTTCCTCATTGGAAGACGTGACGGTGGGATTGAGGAGGTCCTCGAAGTACTCCTTCCACCGCCCGACAACATCCCCAGTCGAGGTAAGCAGCCCCCCACCCGTGCCGGATGGTTTGCCAGAATCTCTTCGAGGCCGACCGATAGTCCTCCTCCATGGCTTCTCCAAACTCCTCCCAGACCCGAGTTTTAGCCTCTGTGACCGCACGAGCCGCAGCACGCTTGGCCTGCCGGTACCTCTCAGCTGCCTCCGGAGTCCCACAAGCCAACAAGGCCAGGTAGGACTCCTTCAGCTTGACGGCATCCCTTACTTCCGGGCGCCACCACCAGGTTCGGGAATTGCCGCCGCGACAGGCACCAGAGACCTTACGGCCACAACTACGAGCAGCCGCATCAACAAAGGAGGAGGAGAACATGGTCCACTCGGACTCCATGTCCTCAGCCTCCCTCGGAATCTGGGTGAAGCTCTTCCGGAGGTGGGAGTTGAAGACCCCACTGACAGAGGGATCCGCCAGACGTTCCCAACAGACCCTCACAACACGCTTGGGCCTGCCAGGTCTGACCGGCTTCCTCCCCTGCCAGCGGATCCAGCTCACCACCAGGTGGTGATCGGTTGACAGCTCAGCCCCTCTCTTTACCCGAGTGTCCGAGACACGCGGCCGGAGGTCAGACGACACAACTACAAAGTCGATCATCGACCTCCTGCCTAGGGTGTCCTGGTGCCACGTGCACTTATGGACACCCTTGTGCTCGAACATGGTTTTCGTTATGGACAAACTGTGACTAGCACAGAAGTCCAATAACAGAACACCGCTCGGGTTCAGATCGGGGAGGCCGTTCTTCCCAATCACTCCTG
Source organism: Gobius niger (assembly GCF_951799975.1). Taxonomy (NCBI): domain Eukaryota; kingdom Metazoa; phylum Chordata; class Actinopteri; order Gobiiformes; family Gobiidae; genus Gobius; species Gobius niger. The sequence continues at coordinate 2,337,883 of NC_136873.1, read as the reverse complement.
TCCAGGTCTCACTGTTGTTACCCACGTGGGCGCTGAAGTCCCCCAGTAATACAATGGAGTCCCCAGTCGGAGCACTATCTAGTACCCCACCCAGGGACTCCAAGAAGGCCGGGTACTCTGCACCGATGTTGGGCCCGTAGGCCGAGACAACGGTGAGAAACCCGTCCCCAACCTGAAGGCGTAGGGACGCGACCCTCTCGTTCACCGGGGTGAACTCCAACACGTGACGGCTGAGCTGGGGGGCTATTAGCAAACCCACCCCAGCCCGCCGCCTCTCCCCGCGGGCAACTCCAGAAAAATGGAGAGTCCAGCCTCTCTCCAGGAGTTGGGATCCGGAACCCAAGCTGTGCGTGGAGGTGAGCCCGACTATATCTAGCCGGTATCTCTCAACCTCCCGCACAAGCTCAGGCTCCTTCCCCCCCCAGCGGCACCTGGCCTCGACTGCCACACAGTTTTCTTGGCACCCGACCCCTACGGATCCCTCTGCGGGTGGTGAGTCCACAGGAGGGTGGGGCCACGCCGTCTCTTCGGGCCTCATCATTCTCATCATCATCAACATCCTCATCATTCTCATCATCCTCATCATCCTCATCTTTAGTTTCACAGTTTTAGACGCCAACTACAATCTGCTGCTGTTCAAGTGGCAGCTACACCATCTTTCCTTCTTCTATGTAACTTCCTGCCGTTGTGCAATAAAGAAGTAAAACTATAAACATCACAATCCTGGACAAAATAAAGAAAACTGGGAACAATCTTTACCAAATATTAAATATAATTGTGTTGATGTTTTAGCAAAAATGGTATGTAATGTGTCGTATGCACTTTAAACTGTTTCCTTAAGGTGGTAAATTATATCTCCTGCTGACCAGGAGGGAACAGTCAAGGATGTATCATTTAAAGACTTTAACTCCTCACGGACTCAACATTTATATGGATTATTCTATCTATTCAACAGTGTGGACTGTGTGTATGTTACAGTGATGACATTTACATGCAGTCAAAAACCCTTTCATAACCTGAATACTAGTGATAATCTGATGTAAAATACACAAGAAGCAGGTTTGCATGTCTGTACATTTTCTGTCTTACTTTTATTCTTATTGTCATGACTTATCTGTTACTGATACTAGTTTTTTGGGGGAAAAAACAGCGCTGAACATTAGATATGGGTGAAACCTAAAACTAGCAACACGCACACGGTACAGTAGGTGGCGGTATTGCAACCGCCAATAAACTTAAGATAACGCAACGCAGCAGCACACTTTCAGAGCCGGAGGAAACCCTTACATTGGAGAAAGACATGAACATTGGAGAAAGACGTGAACATTGGAGAAAGACGTGAACATTGGAGAAAGACATGAACATTGGAGAAAGACATGAACATTGGAGAAAGACGTGAACATTGGAGAAAGACGTGAACATTGGAGAAAGACGTGAACATTGGAGAAAGACGTGAACATTGGAGAAAGACATGAACATTGGAGAAAGACGTGAACATTGGAGAAAGACATGAACATTGGAGAAAGACGTGAACATTGGAGAAAGACATGAACATTGGAGAAAGACGTGAACATTGGAGAAAGACATGAACATTGGAGAAAGACATGAATATTGGAGAAAGACATGAACATTGGAGAAAGACTTGAACATTGGAGAAAGACGTGAACATTGGAGAAAGACGTGAACATTGGAGAAAGACGTGAACATTGGAGAAAGACGTGAACATTGGAGAAAGACTTGAACATTGGAGAAAGACGTGAACATTGGAGAAAGACATGACGATTGGAGAAAGCGTCCAGAGTGTCTTTGTGTCATGATGTTCTCTGTGCGTCCCGGTTCGGGATATCCCAACTGAGTTCAAAGACCATGTAAACAGGACTCGCTCTGTCTGCTCACGCATGTAAATGGGTTATTCCAAACGGTTCAGAAACCGGAATAATATATTAGCCCGATTATTGTAAACGTAGTCAGTGTTGCTGATCCAGTGTTTTTTACACCTAATGACCTAAAAACGCCCCAGGACAGATCATGTGAGTCCTACCTGTGGGTTTGAGCCCTCCTCTCTGAACATGTCATCAATGGGTCTCTTCATGCTCTCAACTTCTTCAGCTGCTTTTTGCAACACCTCCTGTGAAGATTCAATGAAAAATGTTACTGGTACAGAAACACAATTATTTGCTATTATTTAACTAACATTTTTAATGGATTTGATGAGTGTTTTACTCAGACTCATCATTCATTTAACCTTTGTGTCCTGTTGAGGAATTGTGTGACTTTATACCATTTTTGCTGTTAATTTGGCCATAACTTTTTCCATATTTGAGATATTTCAATAGTTTTGAAACAAATCGTATTTTGACAAACATTATCGAACTTTTTTCACATAATTATGTTAATCCACTTCTGTTCTGCACAAAACTATTAAAGTTTGAGCAAATATCAAAACATTTTACTCTTTTACTATAAATTACCAAAAATGTACGAGTGTTTGAAAAAGTAAATCCAAATTCTGCCCAAACTCACTTTTTATTTGGAAAATGACACATTTTGTGTGTGATTTTTTTGGTAATTAAAAAAAAAAAGCTATATAATATCCATCCATCCATCCATTTTCTTCCGCTTTATCCGGGGCCGGGTCGCGGGGGCAGCAGTCTCAGCAGAGATGCCCAATCTTCCCGATCCACACACACTTCCTCCAGCTGTTCTGGGGGGACCCCGAGGCGACACCAGGCCAGCTCGGAGACATAGTCCCACCACCGTGTCCTGGGTCTTCCACGAGGCCTTGTCCCACTAGGACATGCCTGGAACACCTCCCGCGGGAGGCGACCAGGAGGCATCCGGAACAGATGCCCGAGCCACCTCAGCTGGCTCCTTTCGACCTATATAATAGTAAAATATTTTTGTATTTTTTAAAACTTTGGTAGTTTTGTGCAGAGCTGAAGTGGATTAACATAATGAAAATGAATTGAAAATATGAATCTACAATATTTTTACGGCAGTTGAAAAAGTGGCATGAAAAGCCTCTAACATGAGATTAGGGTCGTGTTACTTAACGGAACATACGGGTTAGAGCTTAACCAAACTAGGATGACATGTAAAACCCAGCAGCATAAATCTGGATATAAATCACTTACATAATCACTTGACTTTGGGTAAAAATGTTGACCCACAGTTACATCTGAATGTAACTAATAATTAAGTTCAGTTATGCACAAAACTCCTAAAGATTGGAAATGTGTAACTACTTTATAGCAAATTTTAAAAATGACTCACAAAATGAAACAATTACAAACAAAGAATGGAAAAGTACTGTGAAGTATAGAGACACGTCTGGTTGGAACACATTATTAATGCAAACAGTAAATAGCAATTTAAAGTCCTTTTGAAAAGGCCTCTTTGTGTTTATTGAGACAAAACATTGTAAACATCACTCAGTTGGTAAAGACTGGTCCATTAAAGAAGATTAAACTAATTATGTGACCGTCCATCCATTTTCTTCCTCTTGTCCGTTTCGAGGTCGTGGGGGCAGCTGTTGGAGCTGCATCCCCTTAAGGCGCCCCCTGCAGGTGGTGGGTCCACAGAAGGATGGCCTCATGGTTCTAACCGGGCCTGTTGGTCTCTCAAAAGGGGCTTCTGAACCGCTCTTTGTCTGACCCGTCACTTAGGACCTGTTTTCCATGGGAGACCCTACAGGGGCACGAAGGCCCCACAACAGAGCTCCAGGATCATTCAGGTCACACACTCCACCATGTTAAGGTGGCGGCTCCAGGAGGGGATTATGTGACTAATGGTGGACTAATTAATTAGACCATTAGTGCAATTAATGCAGTCAGTACATGTATTATTAAAATAACCACAGTGTGTTAGATTATCCCTCATGTATCTATAATCAGTGTTAGCTTATACTCGGTACATTTGAGTGTGTGTCTGTGTGGGGGGTTATTGTTGTTGTTAACTGTAAATATTGTTTAGTGAGCAGCAGCTACATTGACTCCAGGAAGAGTAGCTTTACTCACAGCTAATGGAGATCAAAATAAATACACATAAATACAAATACATCTCAGTCTAGAAAAGTGCAGTTCTAGAAACAGCAAAAATACTGCTCAGAACTCTCAGGCTCCCTCCCGACTTGGAGGAAGGAGACGGCCCACGGAGGATGAGGAATGTAGAGATGACGTTTTTTTAGAGGAGGTACATACATTACCTTAATGTGTTCTTTTGTAAGTTCCAGGTCTTGCATCTGTGACGACTCAAATTTCATCGTCGCGTACATTTCTTTGAGTCGGCTGGTGTTCACTGGGCTGTTCATATTTTCTACGTTGTCGGGTTTGGGGGCCTTGCTCAAAAATTTTGCCACTCTGCACAAACAGAGGAAAGATGAAGATGTACATGATGGTGATTATGCAGTAGGGAGTGTATCACCTCTGGCAACACGATTCATAACAATGTTTAAGTATCGATTCAGACGCTTTTTGCATCGATATGAGAATCATGCAACATAATGTCGCAACCATCGCCGATCGATTGTTTGCCCCATGCACAAGTTTGACAGACAAGCCTCACATTTGTATTGCCTTGTCTTTCTGTCATTGCACTGGTGTTTAAACATTTCTCTGTTACCTCTGTGAAATGTGTTCAAGTGTCATGAAAAGTGCTTTTTAAATATATTTAATACCGGTCTTTGAGTGACTTGAGCTCCTTGTCTTTGTCCTCCAGAGCAGCCCTGTGGATCACAGTCATCAGTCGCACTGACATAAGCTCCGGGTTCATTACAGATGTTTACCTCGCCTTTTGTAGTTCCTCGGCGAGTTTCTCTTTGTTTTCCGTTATCTTGACAATTCTGTCACAGAACAGAAAAGGGTGAAAAGACAGAACGGACCAGTCCATGGATCAGTGAGTGAGTTACTGACTCCTGTTTGTGTTCCTGGGTCTGCTGCTCACAGCGCTGACAGCTGCTCTGACGGCTGCTCTGACGGCTGCTCTGACGGCTGCTCTGACGGCTGCTCTGACGGCTTCTGATCCAAACAAAAAGAAAAGACAGTGGTTAGTAGGGCTGTGCAATTAATCGAAATTCGATTACGATTTCGATTACAACAGTAAACGATTACAAAATTAGCATAATCGCAAAAAATCGATTATAATTTTTTTTTGCAAATTTATTTTATTTTTTATTTTATTTTATTTTTTCAATTTTTTTTTCAAATTTTTGTTTCTAATTTTTAATTTTTGGATTTTTGTCTTTTTCTGCTGGATTTTTGTAATTTTTTTGATGGATTTTTGTCACTTTTTTGATGGATTTTTGTCTTTTTTCTGCTGGATTTTTGTCTTTTTTTGATGGATTTTTGTCACTTTTTTGCTGGATTTTTGTCACTTTTTTGCTGGATTTTTGTCACTTTTTTGCTGGATTTTTGTCATTTTTTGCTGGATTTTTTTCACTTGCTGGATTTTTGTCACTGTTTTGATGGATTTTTTTTAAAGGCAACAAATAATCGTTTGAATAATCGTGATTTCAATTATGACAAAAATAATTGTGATTATTATTTTTTCAATAATCGAGCAGCCCTAGTGGTTAGAGTTTTCTAATGTCTCGCAGCTACATCAGCATCACACACAACAGTTCCAAAGTTTAAAGCTCAAATGGTCCTGATCTAATGCAAATTAAAAACTGTCACATAAAGGTTTGACAATTTGACTTTTGCGATGCACAAAAACTGTTCACAAAATGAAATAAAAGGAATTCAAGAGCATTTTGGCTGTTGGCCGCTGACAGGACACCCCTCCCCTTTATTTTAGGTACAGCTAAAACAAGGTCACTGGTCGTTTAAAGATTAGTCGTGATAGTTGGCTGGAGTGTGTCTCAGCCCACAGGGAACAGGGCTCGTTCCTCTTTTTCCCTCACTGAACAGAGTAACTACACAATCACTGTCACATTTCCTCATCAGAAATTACCCAATGGAAAAAAGGCTTTGAATAAATCGAAGAAACACATTTCCAGATTTTGGATCAGCTCCGGGCCCGGTCTGACCACTAATACAACACAAGAAAAAGTTAACGTTACAATTATACAACATACGATTATTTGAAGAGTTGATATACCAATGAATTATGACGACACAATATCTTAAAAGGTAAAAATGAGCTCCGTTATCTGCAATTGTCATTGAATAGGTTGCGTCTAATGATGAATGCAAGACCTCATAAGTCATGAATAAAATGTGTATCATTTTAACTTGTTAATCCATTGGAACTGTTTGATGTGATGTTGGTTGTTGTGCCACCTATGTATAGATATCACCAAACCCTTGGTACTGCATTCTCTACAGTAGACTTTAACATTGGCCAAGTGCACTATTTTCTGGGATTATGAATACAATTACAAATTAGAGATTAACCGGAGAAACTCTAAACCAGGGGAGCCCAAACATTTTGTGTCTGAGGCCAAAATGAAAAAGTGCCTGTGGGTCACGGGCCAAACGCAGTGATGTCAAGCGTGAAACACATATACCTGCAAATAATAATAGTTACTTTATTTTATTTTGCGGTATACATTTGCATTTGCATATTCTATCTAAGCAAATAACATGCTACATGAAAACAAATGTCAACTATGGCAAAAGCCTGTATCTACAGTGACTTTACCTCATTCATTTAACTCAAAGAAAATGCCATGAAAAATCATTTTGAAATTGTCAATTCAGCATCAATTCTTTTATAAGTCCATTTTTAACACATACCTTTGTTGACGTCAACAACCTTTGCAATAAAAGTCGGAAAACTGGGAGTTGATGCTACAACGCTGTGATAAACACCAAGACCAAGTGTTTCCTTAACTTTGTGAAAGAAGTGAAACAGCGCCCCCAATTTGACTCTGGTGGCAAAACAGTGTACTGCATCCATATTTACCATTGAGAATGAATGGGAGAGAGTTGTTATAAACCAGATGCAGTGCAAAAGTAGGTCACCCTCTGGCGGGCCTATGGAATTTTTCCGGTGGGCCAAATTTGGCCCGCGGGGCCCCACTTTGGGCACCCCTGCTCTAAAGCAAAGTTAAAAACAACATCATGGAGCAGTCACACTGACCAGATACTTTACACATACCTTAACAGCTCCTCCACAAATTCATCCATTTCTTTGTTGCTGAAATGAAAATTGTCATTTGTTGTCATTCAGTCAATATACTGCTTTACTGCAGAGTGTGTTACCTTTTATCCAGATGACTAATCCAAGCAGCCCTTTGGTTGGCCCTTTGGTTTGAAAAAGGAAACGCATAAATAAACAGGATAAAGCAGATGTTTTAGTGCATGGACAAAGCTTTGTTCATAATAAGTCTCTTCAGTCACATATCCTGCAGTAAAGTTACGTGATGTTTCTGTGTCATGTCTGGTCAGCTGATGTAGTCCTGATCCTTCCTCTTATATGGAGAAAGAAGAGGACAGTGCCATCTCCAGGAGTTTGTGAGAGGGTTCATGATATAGTCCTGATCCTTCCTCTTATATGGAGAAAGAAGAGGACAGTGCCATCTCCAGGAGTTTGTGAGAGGGTTCAAACTGTCGACAAACACAAACTGTTTTGCAAGGAACAACCCAAGGTTAATTGTTTTTTCTTTCAAGAAACACATTCTACCAAGGATGACTTAGATTTTTGGAAATTACAATGGGGAAGTGGCGACATTTTTCTTTCTCATGGGTCATCTCATTCTGCTGGAGTTGGGATTTGTCTTAATAAATCTGAAGGTAAAGTTTTGGATCAGAGAAGTGATGATGAGGGTCACTGGTTGATGCTAACAGTCGAAGTAAATGACACAAAGTATATTTTGGTAAACATATATGGGCATAATAATAGAGCTAAAAATAAATTGTTCTTCACCAAACTAAAACTTTTAATTGAAGAATGGAGGAACTTGTTCTTTACAGATAAAGTAATTTTAGGAGGAGACTTAAATGTGGTACCAAACGAAGCTATGGACAGACTTCCAGTGCAGCATCATTTAGCATGTTTAAATCACGTGATGACAGACTTTGCTAATCCCCTTGACCTTACTGATATTTGGCGAGCCAGACCAAATTCAATACACATGGAGCAACAATTCTGAACGTTCCCAATGCTCTAGAATTAACTACTGGTTGATTGCGAGCAAAAACAGTCTCCAGTTGTGACATACTTCCTTCTCCCCTCACTGACCACTGTGCATCACACTCTCAATTTGACCTAATAACATAATACAAGAATGTTTCACTGGAAATTCTATAGTTGCTTGTTGAAAAACTCTCATTTCTGTAACAAAGTCACTAGTGTCGAAGATTAAAGAAATGACTGAGCTATCGCCTACTAGCAAGTGGGAGTGGCTGAAATTCAATGTTAAAAGAATTAGTACGGAAGAGGGTAAAGCAATTGCTCAAATGAAGAAAGAACTTCAAGTCCAAATTATTTCTAAAATAAATTCCTTCATCTTAGTGAAGATGATGCTCTTGAATTGTCCATGCTGCAAATTAATATGGACAATTTTTACACTGAAAAATCTAAAGGGGCTTTTATTCGTTCCAGAGCAAAATGGATTGAAGAGGGGGAGAAAAACTCTACCTATTATTTTTATTTGGAGAAAAACAGACAAAGTAAAAACATTATAAATAAACTATATATTAATAATACTATTTTCTATTTTCCTCCCCCTATATGTTCCAGCCATGTCCTAATGTGTAGAATGAACCCAGACCTGTTCACCACAACTGCCTCTAAAATCCTGTCACTCAAAAAGGTGTCACTTCGGCCCGAATTGCCGTCATGCACGAGCTTAATATAGAAGGTGCAGTTACACATATGCCCTGAGGTGGCAGTAGTGAGTATAAAATGGCAAACTTGCATCCAGCCCCTTTAAGGAAATGCTTCTAGAAGTTTTGAAGGAATGTACTGACAAACAAATGCCATCCCCTACAATGAAAGGAGGAATAATCTCTTTATAAGCAAAACCTAACAAAGATTTTCTCCTGCTAGATAACTGGAAGCCAATTACGCTTCTTTGTTCTGATTATAAGTTATTAGCACATGTGTTTGCAGATAGGTTTAAAACAGGAATAAGTCAGATTATTGATGAAACACAATCAGCTTTCATTAAAGGACATCATATTCACCACCATACGCGTTTAATTTGAGATTTTCTCGAATATAAATATGCAGCTCCTCACGATAGCCTTATTTTGTTTCTTGATTTCTTCAAGGCCTTTGATTCCTTACAACATCCCTTCCTTTTCAGGGCACTCGAAACGTGATGTAGTTAAGATGCTTTACAATGACATAAGCAGTAATGTAACGCTTAACCAAGGTTTTTCTAATAGTTTTTCAGTAAATCGAGGGATCCACCAGGGCTGTCCAATCAGTCCTCTGTTGTTCATTATGGCAGCAAAGCTTCTGGCCATTTTTCTTAAAAATTCTCCAGACATTGAGGGAATAAACATTTTAAATAAAGAATTCACCATTAGTCAATTTGCGGATGACACCGCTTTATTTCTTAAGAATAAAAATATTGTTCCTATAGCAGGAAACAAAATAAAACAATTAAAAAAGTTTTTACCCATTGGCTGAGTCGAGATCTATCTATTTTAGGTCGCATCTCACTGTCTAAAGCAGAAGGTCTCTCAAGACTCGTTTATCATTGCCACTCAGTTTTCACATCGCCTAAGATTATTAAGTCATCCAACTCTGTTATATTCAATTTTATTTGGAGAAATAAAACTCACTATATAAGCAAATCTCAACTGTGAAAGAACTATGACAATGGAGGCTTGAAGGCACTTAATTTTGAATCTATTATAGCTGCTTTCAGAATGAAATGGTTAAAAGAATGTTTATCTCTGCCTCAATCCATATGGTACCATATTCCAAATAAATTATTTAACAAGGTTGGAGGATTAGATTTTCTTCTTAAATGTGACTATGATTTGTCCAAAATACCCTTAAAATTATCCCCTTTTCGTAGGCAAGCACTTCAATTTGGGAAACTGCTTTTCACTCACAACTTCACTCCCCATAATACGGTGTTGTGGAATAATAGAGTAATTACTATTAACAAGAAATCTTTGTTCAAATTAGACTGGCATGAAAAAGGGGTGTGTTTCATACATGACTTGATGCACTCAAATGGTCAACCGCTGTCCTACGAAGAATTCTTAAACAAATATAGTGTAAAGATTTCATGTAAAGGTTATGAGAAAATATGTAAAGCTATCCCCTTACCTTTACTTGACTGGGTCAGCCAAGTAGGGCTGCAACCAACGATTATTTTTGTGATTTATCGATTAATCGCTTGGCTGTGAATGGTGTAGGAACATTTTATGTTATATTACACTGGTGAACCTGCTGCATCCTCGTTGACCCCTCACTAGCTCCACTCGGTGCAACAATCACTGATCAGAAGGAAATACATCACTGATATAGAATGGACTAGAAATCTGGAAACAATGGGACATTAAACTGGGACATGTTGTCTTTTTGAAGAGGTGATGCTGCTGACGTCTCTGTTGTGCTGCCTTTTCCAGGAGGAAACAAAGACCTGTAGATCAGCTGACCAGACTGTGACAACCTCACACAACTCTTCTGAGGACGACTGTAGGAAATGAGCTTCCCAAGTATGAAGTCAAACATGTCGACTCCAAGTCCCTGCAGTTTATTCATGACCTTTATGTGATGAAACATTACCTCATGTCTTTATATCTTTGCAGGTTGAAATTACTGAAATGAAAAAGAGAGTTAGTAATAGCTGATTTACATCATTGAGGCGATAGTAGTGCAGAGATCTTGCCTCTGGTGTGTGATTGAGACAATGACTACTAAGTTTTAGTTTAATCAGTCCACAGTATATTTTGCCAGTAGTGCTTTGGAGCATCTAAGCTCTATCGCAAACCAAAGTTGAACAGTTTAACACATTGAGTGCGGCCCCCAGCGTTTTATGTTTGTGGTGCTGTTTTTTGATACTCGCTTGACTACAGCGAGAGGAAAGAAAGCAGCATCTAGAGATTACAGCGAGAGGAAGGACATCAGCATCTAGAGATTACAGCGAGAGGAAGGACAGCAGCATCTAGAGATTACAGCGAGAGGAAAGACATCAGCATCTAGAGATTACAGCGAGAGGAAAGACAACAGCATCTAGAGATTACAGCGAGAGGAAGGACATCAGCATCTAGAGATTACAGCGAGAGGAAGGACAGCAGCATCTAGACATTACAGCGAGAGGAAGGACAGCAGCATCTAGAGATTACAGCGAGAGGAAAGACAACAGCATCTAGAGATTACAGCGAGAGGAAAAACAACAGCATCTAGAGATTACAGCGAGAGGAAAGACAACAGCATCTAGAGATTACAGCGAGAGGAAGGACAGCAGCATCTAGAGATTACAGCGAGAGGAAAAACAACAGCATCTTGATATTACAGCGAGAGGAAGGACAACAGCATCTAGAGATTACAGCGAAAGGAAGGACAACAGCGTGGAGAGACTGCACCCGGAGCCATGGGTTACTGGCCGCAGAGAGCCCATTATTGACATCATTTACAGTTTTAATTTTAGTTCTAGATGGACTCACCTCATGTTGTCCTCAGTGATGCTTCTTTGAGGCTGAGGTGTTTCTGAATATTGATGTTGGACAAATGCAAAGGAAGTACTTTTGCAGACATGAAAAAAGAGAGAACATTCTTCTATGAACACAGTGGTTTTCATGACATAACAAACAAGCAGCAGTGGATTTGAACAAGTGTCCTTGTAGAGCGCCCTGTAAGTGTAAGTGCGTCTGTCACACTTCTGTAAACCGCACGCTGTGTCGCCCCCTCAGACTAACACATCCAAAGTTGTGAAACACTGACTTAATGTACATTGGTTTGTCAATGAGCTCCAGTTCTGCTGGACATCATGTGACTGGTTTTAGATGGACTCACCTCATGGGTTCCTCAGTGAAGCTGCTTTGACGCTGAGGTGTTTTTTGATGTTGGTCAGATTCCAGGGAAGTTCTTTTGCAGAGACATGAAAAAGAGAGAACATTCTTCTATGAAGACAGTGTCCTTGCTTTAAGTGGAATAACAAACAAGCAGCAGTGGATTTAAACAAGTAAGTGTCATTCACTGCTAGTAGAGCACCCTCCTAACCCTAACCCATCTCAATTCCTCAGAGACAAGTTCATACATGTCAAATTCAGAGCAGATTCCTTAATGTTCTTGTCTTTAGTATATTTATAGCCGTTTAATGTTTGTGGTGCTGTTTTTTGATACTCGCTTGATTACAGCGAGAGGACGGACAGCAGCGTCCAGAGATTACAGCGAGAGGACGGACAGCAGCATCTAGAGATTACAGCGAGAGGAAGGACAGCAGCATCTAGAGATTACAGCGAGAGGAAGGACAACAGCGTCCAGAGATTACAGCGAGAGGAAGGACAGCAGCGTCTAGAGATTACAGTAAGAGGAAGGACAGCAGCATCTGGAGATTACAGCGAGAGGAAGGACAGCAGCGTCCAGAGATTACAGTGAGAGGAAGGACAGCAGCGTCTAGAGATTACAGCGAGAGGAAGGACAGCAGCATCTAGAGATTACAGCGAAAGGAAGGACAACAGCGTGGAGAGACTGCACCCGGAGCCATGGGTTACTGGCCGCAGAGAGCCCATTATTGACATCATTTACAGTTTTAATTTTAGTTCTAGATGGACTCATCTCATGTTGTCCTCAGTGATGCTTTTTGAGGCTGAGGTGTTTCTGAATATCGATGTTGGTCAAATGCAAAGGAAGTACTTTTGCAGACATGAAAAAAGAGAGAGCATTCTTCTATGAACACAGTGGTTTTCATGACATAACAAACAAGCAGCAGTGGATTTGAACAAGTGTCCTTGTAGAGCGCCCTGTAAGTGTAAGTGTGTCTGTCACACTTCTGTAAACCGCACGCTGTGTCGCCTCCTCAGACTAACACATCCAAAGTTGTGAAACACTGACTTAATGTACATTGGTTTGTCAATGAGCTCCAGTTCTGCTGGACATCATGTGACTGGTTTTAGATGGACTCACCTCATGGGTTCCTCAGTGATGCTGCTGTGACGCTGAGGTGTTTTTTGATATTGGTCAGATACCAGGGAAGTTCTTTTGCAGAGACATGAAAAAGAGAGAACATTCTACTATGAAGACAGTGTCCTTGCTTTAAGTGGAATAACAAACAAGCAGCAGTGGATTTAAACAAGTAAGTGTCATTCACTGCTAGTAGAGCACCCTCCTAACCCCATCCCATCTCAATTCCTCAGAGACAAGTTCATACATGTCAAATTCAGAGCAGATTCCTTAATGTTCTTGTCTTTAAATGGTAAAATGGTAAATGGTCTCAACTTATATAGCGCTTTTCCACCTACATTAGGCACTCAAAGCGCTTTACAGCAAGGATCACTCACCCATTCATACTCTCATTCATACACCAATATATGCAGACACTGGGGGCAATGTGGGTGAAGTGTCTTGCCCAAGGACACAACGACAGTGTGCACTTTCAGGAGGTGGGATTCGAACCCCCGACCTTTCGATCATGAGACGACCCCCTCTACCATCTGCGCCACCGTCGCCCCGGTGGCCCCCGGTTAGTATATTTTTAGCCGTTTAATGTTTGTGGTGCTGTTTTTTGATACTCGCTTGATTACAGCGAGAGGAAGGACAGCAGCGTCCAGAGATTACAGCGAGAGGACGGACAACAGCATCTAGAGATTACAGCGAGAGGAAGGACAGCAGCATCTAGAGATTACAGCGAGAGGAAGGACAGCAGCGTCCAGAGATTACAGCGAGAGGAAGGACAGCAGCGTCTAGAGATTACAGCGAGAGGAAGGACAACAGCATCTAGAGATTACAGTTAGAGGAAGGACAGCAGCATCTGGAGATTACAGCGAGAGGAAGGACAACAGCGTCGAGAGATTACAGTGAGAGGAAGGACAGCAGCGTCTAGAGATTACAGCGAGAGGAAGGACAGCAGCATCTGGAGATTACAGCGAGAGGAAGGACAGCAGCGTCCAGAGATTACAGTGAGAGGAAGGACAGCAGCGTCTAGAGATTACAGCGAGAGGAAGGACAGCAGCATCTGGAGATTACAGCGAGAGGAAGGACAACAGCATCTAGAGATTACAGCGAAAGGAAGGACAACAGCGTGGAGAGACTGCACCCGGAGCCATGGGTTACTGGCCGCAGAGAGCCCATTATTGACATCATTTACAGTTTTAATTTTAGTTCTAGATGGACTCATCTCATGTTGTCCTCAGTGATGCTTTTTGAGGCTGAGGTGTTTCTGAATATCGATGTTGGTCAAATGCAAAGGAAGTACTTTTGCAGACATGAAAAAAGAGAGAGCATTCTTCTATGAACACAGTGGTTTTCATGACATAACAAACAAGCAGCAGTGGATTTGAACAAGTGTCCTTGTAGAGCGCCCTGTAAGTGTAAGTGCGTCTGTCACACTTCTGTAAACCGCACGCTGTGTCGCCTCCTCAGACTAACACATCCAAAGTTGTGAAACACTGACTTAATGTACATTGGTTTGTCAATGAGCTCCAGTTCTGCTGGACATCATGTGACTGGTTTTAGATGGACTCACCTCATGGGTTCCTCAGTGATGCTGCTGTGACGCTGAGGTGTTTTTTGATATTGGTCAGATACCAGGGAAGTTCTTTTGCAGAGACATGAAAAAGAGAGAACATTCTTCTATGAAGACAGTGTCCTTGCTTTAAGTGGAATAACAAACAAGCAGCAGTGGATTTAAACAAGTAAGTGTCATTCACTGCTAGTAGAGCACCCTCCTAACCCCAACCCATCTCAATTCCTCAGAGACAAGTTCATACATGTCAAATTCAGAGCAGATTCCTTAATGTTCTTGTCTTTAAATGGTAAAATGGTAAATGGTCTCAACTTATATAGCGCTTTTCCACCTACATTAGGCACTCAAAGCGCTTTACAGCAAGGATCACTCACCCATTCATACTCTCATTCATACACCAATATACGCAGACACTGGGGGCAATGTGGGTGAAGTGTCTTGCCCAAGGACACAACGACAGTGTGTACTTTCAGGAGGTGGGATTCGAACCCCCGACCTTTCGATCATGAGACGACCCCCTCTACCATCTGCGCCACCGTCGCCCCGGTGGCCCCCGGTTAGTATATTTTTAGCCGTTTAATGTTTGTGGTGCTGTTTTTTGATACTCGCTTGATTACAGCGAGAGGAAGGACAGCAGCGTCCAGAGATTACAGCGAGAGGAAGGACAACAGCATCTAGAGATTACAGCGAGAGGAAGGACAACAGCATCTAGAGATTACAGTTAGAGGAAGGACAGCAGCGTCTAGAGATTACAGCGAGAGCAAGGACAACAGCATCTAGAGATTACAGTTAGAGGAAGGACAACAGCATCCAGAGATTACAGTTAGAGGAAGGACAGCAGCGTCTAGAGATTACAGTTAGAGGAAGGACAACAGCATCCAGAGATTACAGTTAGAGGAAGGACAACAGCATCTAGAGATTACAGTTAGAGGAAGGACAACAGCATCCAGAGATTACAGTTAGAGGAAGGACAGCAGCGTCTAGAGATTACAGCGAGAGGAAGGACAACAGCATCTAGAGATTACAGTTAGAGGAAGGACAACAGCATCTAGAGATTACAGTTAGAGGAAGGACAGCAGCGTCTAGAGATTACAGTTAGAGGAAGGACAACAGCATCCAGAGATTACAGTTAGAGGAAGGACAACAGCATCTAGAGATTACAGTTAGAGGAAGGACAGCAGCGTCTAGAGATTACAGCGAGAGGAAGGACAACAGCATCTAGAGATTACAGCGAGAGGAAGGACAACAGCATCTAGAGATTACAGCGAGAGGAAGGACAGCAGCATCTAGAGATTACAGCGAGAGGAAGGACAACAGCATCTAGAGATTAGTTAGAGGAAGGACAGCAGCATCTAGAGATTACAGCGAGAGGAAGGACAACAGCATCTAGAGATTACAGCGAGAGGAAGGACAACAGCATCTAGAGATTACAGTTAGAGGAAGGACAACAGCGTCTAGAGATTACAGTTAGAGGAAGGACAACAGCATCTAGAGATTACAGTTAGAGGAAGGACAACAGCATCTAGAGATTACAGTTAGAGGAAGGACAACAGCATCTAGAGATTACAGCGAGAGGAAGGACAACAGCATCTAGAGATTACAGTTAGAGGAAGGACAACAGCATCTAGAGATTACAGCGAGAGGAAGGACAGCAGCGTCTAGAGATTACAGCGAGAGGAAGGACAACAGCATCTAGAGATTACAGCGAGAGGAAGGACAACAGCATCTAGAGATTACAGCGAGAGGAAGGACAGCAGCATCTAGAGATTACAGCGAGAGGAAGGACAACAGCATCTAGAGATTAGTTAGAGGAAGGACAGCAGCATCTAGAGATTACAGCGAGAGGAAGGACAACAGCATCTAGAGATTACAGCGAGAGGAAGGACAACAGCATCTAGAGATTACAGTTAGAGGAAGGACAACAGCGTCTAGAGATTACAGTTAGAGGAAGGACAACAGCATCTAGAGATTACAGTTAGAGGAAGGACAACAGCATCTAGAGATTACAGTTAGAGGAAGGACAAGAGCATCTAGAGATTACAGCGAGAGGAAGGACAACAGCATCTAGAGATTACAGTTAGAGGAAGGACAACAGCATCTAGAGATTACAGCGAGAGGAAGGACAGCAGCGTCTAGAGATTACAGCGAGAGGAAGGACAACAGCATCTAGAGATTACAGCGAGAGGAAGGACAGCAGCATCTAGAGATTACAGCGAGAGGAAGGACAACAGCATCTAGAGATTACAGCGAGAGGAAGGACAACAGCATCCAGAGATTACAGCGAGAGGAAGGACAGCAGCATCTAGAGATTACAGCGAGAGGAAGGACAACAGCGTCTAGAGATTACAGCGAGAGGAAGGACAACAGCATCTAGAGATTACAGCAAGAGGAAGGACAACAGCGTCTAGAGATTACAGCGAGAGGAAGGACAACAACGTCTACAGATTACAGCGAGAGGAAGGACAGCAGCGTCCAGAGATTGCAGCGAGAGAATCAAACAGCTGTCTTAATCATGTGTGATATTTTTCATCATCAATGCTTGCATACAAATGGTTATGATGCAAAGTGGCTAACCTTTATCTTGAGCTTTTAATGATCCACAACTTCCTCTCAGGCAAAAAGGCAATAATCCATTCATGTCAGATCAATGTGAAATAAAACGTGTCTGACTGATATTTATATTATATTCCCGGAGTTCAGCGACTGATTGTAGATGCAGTGTTACGGTAACGGTCATGTGACCTTTGAAAAGCAAAAACACTCTGCAGTACAGATCATCCTGTCACTGAAATGATGAGCTGCTGATCAGAGGCCTGTGCTACGCAGGTGTAAATGCTACAAGTGGCCTCTAAAGAAACAGCGCCACCTACTCTGAACTGTTGGAACTGACGTTAACCCAAACAGGCGGGAGTTCGTGTTTATGTTCCATGCTTAACCAGAGCTAATGACTGAAACATCTGCCTTTGTTTTGTATCATTATCATGAGCTACGGCTAAATACGTGTTTGTAAACAAAAACACCTGACAACTACCCCCACCATGGACAACCACTCCCAACTCCCAAACCCTCCAACACCCCGCAGCACCTCCCCACAGACCTCCCCCAACGCCCCGTATAAGCTCCTCCCCCATGAGCCTCATAACTCCACAGAAACAGCTTCACTCTGATATTAGGTTTGTCCCATAGAAATGCATTGAAAATGCATTTTCAGGGTAAATGCTCTAAATTCAGTTTGAACTGTAAAAATCACAAATGTTTCCTCCTCTGATCAGAAGGAACACAAATAACCAAAACAATGTGATTTTAAAGTGTGACGGCACTTTTTTATAAAAATCAAAGTTGTTCCTGATCTTTGACCCAAGAGTGTTTTAAAAAAGTAAATCCAAATTCTGCCCAAACTCACTTTTTTTATTTGTGTGATTTTTGGGGTCATTTTTAAAATTAATTAATTCATAATTAAAATAGTTAAATATTTAGATATTCTTTCAAACTTTGGTAGTTTTGTGCAGAACAGAAATGGATTAACATAATTATGTGGAAAAAAGTTAGAAAAACTTGACACAAGGGTTAATTTACTAAAGTAAATTTAGAAAATATTGCTTTAAAAAATGTAATGTGTGAAAATCTGCGCTAAAAATAATAATGATTAAAGCAGCACTAAGTAACTTGTTTACCCTGTGGATTTTTAAAGCTTCTGCAGTGAATAAAATGTGGGAAAGTCTCAAACACAATGTGACTGAGTGCACCCGTCTGAGCCCGCGGGAAAGCTACCGCCACCCACCTAAGCCCACACGCACACATCCACACTCACCTGTTGCCGGTTCCCATTCCCATGTAATTACTAATAGGAAATATGTATATTAGCCCCTCCCCCGGTCCTGGTGTGACTGTGCCTCTGCACAGTGCACTACAGCGGGACCATTCCCTCTATTCTCTGGTCAGCTCATTCACAGCTCTTTGTCCTGAGAGCGTGACAGGATGTAAATGCAATTAAAAGTTATGAGGCCATTATTTGAAATCATTTTCAACACTAGTCCATAAGAGGCTTTCAGACACTTTCAAGTGAAACATGCATTGCATGCACACTGTTCTGATAAAATAATAACAATAATAATAATTTGTACCTTCTTACTAGGGATGCACCGATCAATTACTGGTATCGAATATCGGAGCCAATACTGGAAAAAATATGATATCGGGTATAGGTGACAAATATCCGATACTGAACTGATACCAGTTGGCTGTAGAAAAAAAGCTGAATCGGTGCATCTTTACTTCTTACACGCACTCTTGACCTGACTTAGAAATCTGAGATTGTCATCAGTTAAAGGCTTCAGTAGAGACAGAAAAATGTCAAAAGAAACTCCGCGGATGCAATTCCCTCACACACTTTTCAGTTGTAGAAAAACAATAAAGGTTCAAATAAAGTTATTGTACGTTTCAAAACTGAGCACTTCAATCATCAGCAATAATAAGAATCATTAGGTTGATATTTACCTGTCCTCCATGCTGACAGTGTCTTGTACTCTGCTGCTTTAAGGCGCAGTGATTTTGTTCCAGAGTTTTATCAGAGTAATGTGTGGTCATTCCAGATGAACCAGTCTGAAAGTCAGCTGAGAGAGAGAGAGAGAGAGAGGGAGAGTTTTTTTTTTTTTTTATCTCTAGAGAGAGGTGTGTTCACTGATGCAAGTGCAGAGACAGTCACAAGAGGCTTATTGTGCGGCCCCGTTTAGTCGACTAATGAGTGGAGGTCTTGGACAAACACAATGTATGAGAATGAGTCAGTTTAGACGTTTGAGTTTTTTCTCAGAAATAAATAAATAAATCTGTTTTACATGTTATCACATACATTTGAATATCTCACCATCAGTTTCATCAGTTTTAGTGCTCCAGTAACCCATTTCATGTTTTCACTGCTCAGGACCTTTGCGTTCATTGACTTTTCAAAGTTAAAAGGAAGATGCAAAATCAAAAGCTGAGACCGAACATTGTACGTGTACACTTGCTTTTTTTTCATTGAACTATATCTGACCTTTACTTGATAATAGACACTGCTAACAAAGGCAACAATGAACCTTTATTGATTACGTTGAATCCTTTTCTGATCAACTCAAATGCCCGGAAGTGAATCTCGCTTGTTGAGGAAAACGGCGCGAATGAAAGTTTTGTGCATCTAAGTCTTTTGGTACGAGATAAACTCCTGACAGGCTGTGCAGCGTGGCTCCAGACAGGCAGACGCAGATGTGGGGGGTTTCTGCATAACAGAGTATTCTAATGCTACCTTGTGTTATATATATGTGTTATATATATATTACGTGAGGCCAGTGCTGCATAAACATTGTGCTCCTCATGAATTTCAATGCTTTACAAATTGCAGATTTGTTCACACAGAGAAGTCGTTGTTGGTCAAACACTTAAATAGTACTGTTGGGCAAAGCGATGCACACATTAACTTTACCAAAATCAGCCAGAATCCATTTGCAGTGGAACTCAGCTCTGTTCGGCACAGGGGACTCCCTGGAAAGGCTGCCGAGACAAGAGCGGCCTCAGACGCCAGGGCACTCACAGACACACCTGCTTGAGGTCATGTGTGTTTTAATA
This sequence comes from Gobius niger, assembly GCF_951799975.1. NCBI lineage: Eukaryota > Metazoa > Chordata > Actinopteri > Gobiiformes > Gobiidae > Gobius > Gobius niger. The sequence continues at coordinate 2,317,689 of NC_136873.1, read as the reverse complement.
TCAATACTTCTGTACTTCTAAAGTTATTTACACCTCTTACAAATGCAAATGCACCTGTTACGGTCCTCACAAAGTTTGATGGTGCACAGGCAATTCCCGTGATGCTATAGTTTATCAGTCATGTGTATTTCGAAGTGGCAAAAAGAGAGGAGGGTATCATCTGTGACATCATCCTCAACTGCTCTGGGCACAATTTACCTGGAAATTCAACAAACTGGCCAACAGCCTGTATGTGGCGGCGTCATGTGACAGACATGGCATCTGCAGGCTGGACAGCGCAGGTAAATGAACAGGTAACCTGCTTATATGATTTACACAACGAACGCTCCACCCAGTGCCATCTTTACGCATCTGTTTATGCCCGTCTGGTATTGTCCTTTCACCTCGAAGTCTGAAAAGTGCGCCCAGTACACGAGCTGCGCTATGTCCACAGAACTCACTGTGCACATTTGGCAGGAGCACACAGATACAGATGATCTCCTGAAATACCTGTGTGAAAACATCATGTCACACAAGCGTCATGTCACTGGCACTGCAGAGGGCGCACTACAATGGCAGAGTGCACAAAGTGTTTGTGACCAGGAGCAGCACCAAACCAGTGATCATGGTGATAAACCCTCTCCTCACTGTGGAGTCTGGAGCAGGAGCATCATGGTGTTAAACCCTCTAACTGTGAAGTCTGGAGCAGGAGCATCATGGTGATAAACCCTCTCCTCACTGTGGAGTCTGGAGCAGGAGCATCATGGTGTTAAACCCTCTCCTCACTGTGGAGTCTGGAGCAGGAGCATCATGGTGTTAAACCCTCTACTCACTGTGAAGTCTGGAGCAGGAGCATCATGGTGTTAAACCCTCTAACTGTGAAGTCTGGAGCAGGAGCATCATGGTGATAAACCCTCTCCTCACTGTGGACTCTGGAGCAGGAGCATCATGGTGATAAACCCTCTCCTCACTGAAGTCTGGAGCAGGAGCATCATGGTGATAAATCCTCTCCTCACTGAAGTTTGGAGCAGGAGCATCATGGTGTTAAACCCTCTCACTGTGAAGTCTGGAGCAGGAGCATCATGGTGATAAACCCTCTCCTCACTGTGGAGTCTGGAGCAGGAGCATCATGGTGATAAATCCTCTCCTCACTGAAGTCTGGAGCAGGAGCATCATGGTGATAAACCCTCTCACTGTGAAGTCTGGAGCAGGAGCATCATGGTGATAAACCCTCTCCTCACTGTGAAGTCTGGAGCAGGAGCATCATGGTGTTAAACCCTTTCCTCACTGAAGTCTGGAGCAGGAGCATCATGGTGATAAACCCTCTCCTCACTGAAGTCTGGAGCAGGAGCATCATGGTGTTAAACCCTCTAACTGTGAAGTCTGGAGCAGGAGCATCATGGTGATAAACCCTTTCCTCACTGTGGAGTCTGGAGCAGGAGCATCATGGTGATAAACCCTCTCCTCACTGTGGAGTCTGGAGCAGGAGCATCATGGTGATAAACCCTCTCCTCACTGAAGTCTGGAGCAGGAGCATCATAGTGATAAACCCTCTCCTCACTGTGAAGTCTGGAGCAGGAGCATCATGGTGTTAAACCCTCTCCTCACTGTGGAGTCTGGAGCAGGAGCATCATGGTGATAAACCCTCTCCTCACTCTTATCTTATCTTATATTATCTGTTGCAATCAAAAATGACCTCATCATCCATAAATGGTAAACTAGTTACTTTTCTGTTTTAATCTGTTTACACTAATTCAAGGGTGCTTATTTCAAATTATTGTGTTAACATGGTCGAATTGGTCAGATGAGGTCATTGCCCATATATGTTATATATGTATATAGTTAAATTAAAGTATTAGTTGTGTTCAGTTTGTATTTTATTTAAAGGACGGGTGGAACATAGCTGTATTCATGATTCAACATCAACATAAATAACTTTATCTTACTTCAAAACAGACATTTGTCAGGTTTAAGTTGAAACTAATTGTTTTAACTATTGTTTTAGGGAAATGTTGCTGTCTTTGTGCCGTTTCAAGTTGAAAATAGTTTCTGCTGTGATGGGAAAGTCAATGAAATAGTTTCTCACTGACTCATTGTTACATAAATTCACAAATGAAACTGTCAGGAACAGATTTGATCGTTCATTAGAAACCAAACCTTTAATAAACAGGACGGGCAGGAAAAGATTTGATAGTTCATTAGAAACCAAACCTTTAATAAACAGGACGGGCAGGAAAAGATTTGATAGTTCATTAGAAAAACACTCTTTGATAAACAGGCCGAGCAAGAAAAGATTTTAAAGTTCATCAGAAAAACACTCTGATAAACAGGTCAAACAGCGTCCACTTCTTCAGAAACACTCCTCTGTGTGAGTGTCTATTCAAACAGTGGCTCAGTGGTTAGACCATTAGTCCATGAATCTGTGGGTCAGTGGTTCCAAAGCTAAGACCAGTACACTTGTCCAGGGACTGTTTAGTTGGTGCAGATACTTTTCTGTCGCTCCTCAGATGTCACTCTATATTGTAATGGCAAGACTTCATAGTCAGGGGGAAACGCAAAAATGTGCTAAAAAACAAATCTACGGTCATTTCTTTAATAAAAAAAAAAAGTAATAATAATCTAATCTCCACTGGAAAAAGGTGCTTCCCCTCTTCAGGTCAGTGAGTCCTTGCCTCAAGTGGAGGAGTTCAAGTATCTCGGGGTTTTGTTCACGAGTGAGGGACGGATGGAGCGTGAGATCGATAGACGGTGCGGCGTCAGCAGTGATGCGGTCGCTGTATCGGTCTGTTGTGGTGAAGAGGGAGCTGAGTCGGGGCAAAGCTTAATAATAATAATAATAATAATAATAATATGAATATATTGGTTATATATAGCGCTTCTGGACACTCTTTACATGGCATTATTCATTCACTACTATTGTAGCCACAGCTGCCCTAGTTAGATTGTTGGAGGCAAGGCAACCAGTCTGTTCCATCAGCTCCTCCGACCACCACCAACCACTCACTCACTACATTCGCCCAGGCTTCCTGGTGTTTCCCAAATGGTCTCCCATCCAAGTCCCTCCAGGCCCTTCCTGCTGAGCTTCAGAGGTCTGACAGTATCGGGCAGAGCAAAGGCGGGACGGCCACATTTATTTATGATTTTTGTCAACAGAGCTACTTTAATTCGAAGGCACTAATTTCAAAAATCACTGTTATCAAGTCAAATTATTGCTTTTACATGGTCTAATCCATCATCAAAGATGACATCATTGCTCATATGTGGTGAATAGTTAGTTTAATAAAAGGCCAATGTTACACTCGCATTTCCTGTTTAGTTCATACATTTGTTTGTAGATGTGGATGATAAAGACAATGATCATAAAGCAAAACAACTAAAGGTTCAATCTGAGCCTGATGATTTTAATACAAAAGTCTGTCTATCACTGTGTGAACCCTCACACAGGCAGACGAGTGCAGCTCACAATTCTCCACGCCCTCAAACATGGCGTCTACAAATCTTACAGTAAATGATCATGTAAAGTTCACCAACTCAGTCCAGACGACTATATTTTAATATGAAGGACAGGTGGAACATAACTGTGTTTAATAATGATTATTGTTCTGGAAAATCTTCATTAACTTCTACAATGAACATAAATAACAGACTTCCTCCATAACAGCGGTTTGTCAGGTTGAAGATCAAACTAACATTGTTTTAGGGAAATGTTAATGCATTTGTGCCGTTTTAAGTCGACATCTGAAAGAAAAGTGTCTTTCAGAGGTGTGATGGGAAAGTCGATTAAATAGTTTCACACTGACTCATTGTTACGTAAATTCATAAATGAAACTGTCAGGATCAGATTAAATAGTTCATTAGAAAAACCTTCTTTGATAAACAGGACGAGCAGGAGCAGCAGACCTGTTCAGGGACTGTTTAGTTTTAATGGCAAGACTTCATAGTCAGGGAGAAACTAAAACTTGAACACAGCCTCACAAAAACGATGTCTCAGACATATCAAAACAAAACAAGTGGACTCCAGGACGAACTGCATCCTCTCTATCTCTCTAACTATCCACAAATCTGAGCAACGTGATGGTCAGAGCTGATTAAACCTCACTTTTTACCGCAAATCCCATATGGTAACTACAGATGGCCACTGGTCTTTTGCTTAAAGTTACATTGAGTACAAACTATTCAACCACCAAAGAACTGGAAACTCCTATCGTAACAAAGGCGTAACCCTATTGCCTAAATAGGCAAAACCACGAGACCTCTCAAAAACAGGGTTAGGTGGCGTGTAACGTGTAAATAAACTATGCACTGGCTGAGGCATGTATAATGTTCACTGGTGCTGTTACGCCAAATATGCCTATGGCTGTGAGTCATTGAGCCCCGCTGCCTCACGCTCGCTCACTTTACCTGGTCAGCTGGTCAGCGCAACAGCCGCCCACATCCTCCAGCTGACTGTGGGCTCGTCTACTCACTAACCCCGCGCCAACAGACGCACCACTGAGGGCGATGAACCGCATGAGACATCGCGCCGACGCTGAGGTGAAAGTTATACCGCTTTATATTACGACAAGTGAACTTTTACTGCTTTTACTTCGTAGCTAGCGGCAGCGGCTAATGCATCAGCCTGCACAACAAAGATACGCTGACACAACGCGCAACTGTGCACGAGACTGAGCACAAAACTAATCCAAGTTTTGTGATGACTGTAGATTTCATATTTAACAGCAGCCGCGTGAAACATGAGAGCATCTACAAGCTAACCTATAAAGCTAACGGATAGCTACATTTACTGTGAGGCTAAATCCTATGGCTCAATTGACCGGGAAGGTGCCCGTGGCTCTGTGCACGCTCTGCGCTCGTTTGATGCGCGGTTGCGGTCAGTGAGGAGAGGGCTGACCTCTCCAGGTGGACCGTGTGGTCAGTGAGGAGAGGGCTGACCTCTCCAGGTGGACCGTGTGGTCAGTGAGGAGAGGGCTGACCTCTCCAGGTGGACCGTGTGGTCAGTGAGGAGAGGGCTGACCTCTCCAGGTGGACCGTGTGGTCAGTGAGGAGAGGGCTGACCTCTCCAGGTGGACCGTGTGGTCAGTGAGGAGAGGGCTGACCTCTCCTGGTGGACCGTGTGGTCAGTGAGGAGAGGGCTGACCTCTCCAGGTGGACCGTGTGGTCAGTGAGGAGAGGGCTGACCTCTCCAGGTGGACCGTGTGGTCAGTGAGGAGAGGGCTGACCTCTCCAGGTGGACCGTGTGGTCAGTGAGGAGAGGGCTGACCTCTCCAGGTGGACCGTGTGGTCAGTGAGGAGAGGGCTGACCTCTCCTATGACAAGTTTACTAAAACTGAACCTGTCCAAAGAGACTTGCAACTATTCAATAATGCCAAACCATTTGTAAGCTTTTAGTCGCCCACTGAAGCCAGAAAAAAACAGATACCATTTTATTTAGTGTGGTATAGGGTGGCATATTCTGCAGTGTATGCTATATTTCTGTAAAGAGTCAAAAAAAGTTTTAAATCTATATTTAGAAATCGAAAATGTAACAATAGTTTGTCCTTTTTAAATATAATTCAAATAGAAGACATTATCTTCTGATGTACAGAACCTGATTTGGAATTCCAAATTTTGTACAAATCCTTTACTCTGTTCACTCTGTGATGAAACGACCATTAGTAGAACTACAGTTCTAAAACAAAATGAAAGTTTAATGTTGAATTAATAGTTGTCCATCATGTGCACTACAAACAAGTGGATTGTTTGAGTTCATTAATCATAGAATCTACATGTTCTGTTAAAAAAACAGCCGCAAACCGCGCGTACCGCTGCGGCCCCGTGAACTGTCACCCCTTTCACTATATACGTGTTTGCATGTATGAAGGCTACAGGGGCATGGATAAAGTATGATAGGACAACAACTCCAATTGGACATAGAACAACAGTGGTATTGTATTCACACATGTGCAGGTGTATTCAGTGATGGATATGAGTGTGGACAGACCAGATAGTGCAATAGAACAGTGCAAATGGCATGATCCTAAGAGCCCTGTCGCAATGCACTTTAGATATGGGGCGACGGTGGCTTGTGATCGGAAGGCCGGGGGTTCGAATCCCACCTCCTGAAAGTGCGCACTGTTGTTGTGTCCTAGGGCAAGACACTTCACCCACATTGCCCCCAGTGTCTGCGTACATTGGTGTATGAGTGAGAGTATGCATGGGTGAGTGGATCCTTGCTGTAAAGCGCTTTGAGTGCCTAATGTAGGTGGAAAAGCACTATATAAGTTGAGACCATTTACCATTTAGAACATCACAATGTGAGCATGTTGCGATTTAACTCTTATTAAGAATTTTGTATTTACACGCTGGACACAAAGAGACGTAAAGGCCTCATTGAGGATTTTTTCCACAGTACCTTTCTGTAATCATGCTTCCAGTGTTTGTGAACTGGTTTTTATTTTATTTTTACCATCACTGCAGTGTGTGCCATAAATGCAACTACCCCTATTTGCACGTATAATTCACAATATGACAATATCATATTGTGACACAGGCAGTGGTTGTGTTGGCTCACATACATAATACATAACAGGCCACTCTCCAGAGACAGATTCCATATAGAATGAAAGTCATCAACCGTATCAGATTAATATAGGACGGCGACTACAAGAAAAATAAACTCTGATTGTCCATCTCAACCCAGTCAGCTCCCTTTGCGTTACACCAGAAAGACAAAGATCGGATATTACACGACCAGTATTAGAATCTGAGTGTTGGCTCACAATTTTTGAGGAGCCAGTACACATTCCATGTACTGTCTCTCCCTCTATGTTAATCTGCTGTCCATTGTCATTGTCAGCAAATGAAGTCACTTGTGCATCTACAGGTGTGTCAGAGCCTCTTCAAACTGTCTGATGAAACGTCACTGTGGTTGTTCAAACTTACACAAATGGATCTTTAGGATATGATATGGGACTGTTATGTCATGAAAATCTATACGACTGGTCAAAAAAATAAACACCCACATCCATAGCAGCCTCTTCAGTCTGTTCTCATCAGGCCCAAAGAGGTGTCTCACATATTTTCCGTTTACATTCATTAATTTGACTTGTTTAATATTATGAATAAAGACATTCAAAAAACATTTTGAATAAATACGCAAATGTTTTATCAGATAAAATTTTCTGCAAGGTGACTTTTGAGAGGTCTCACTCATACAGTGCCGGCAATAAAACACAAAGTTAATTATGTATTCAAATGAAGGTAAATTATATATAGTATTATATACATATAGTATTTTATTTCTATATTTTTCATTGATCACGCACAAACTAAGGCAAAGTTTGCAGTAACAAAAAAAACTGTTCAAGCTTAAAAAACTAAACCAATATAAACCTTTTATGATAAAAAAAAAAAATGTAAATAAACGTTGAATGACAGCCAATCAAGAATACAGGTTCACGAGAGTACATCCCTCTCTGAGGTCACAGGTCACCAATCAATCAACCTTATTTCACTTTTACGCTGTGTAACCTGAAGCTAGCGAGCTAGCAACGTGTAGCTCAACTGTTTATGGAAACAGCTGCGGTGGAATCGCTTTGGCCTCACGAACTGAAACTTTTATGTTTGCCTTTACTAATCCAGCCACACATGCTGAAGTGGCAGATCATTTTACGTCTGAAAACTATGAATAGTGCCTTGACTGTTTTCATTAGAAATGGAAAGCTCATATTTTAGTAACCTAGCTGCTCACTCTCCTCTACTTCCCATTTATCTAACATTTTGTTTTGGCCAAAAACGTTGAAATTAAAACAACAAAATCCATCTCATTCGTTCCTGTCAGTCATTAATTGTTTAAAAAAATAAAAGAAAATGTTTTTATCTGATTCTGTTGTGTCATGCGTTGCTATGGCGACGCCCACAGCTGAGTGATATCCCAGTGATTTAACTACCGGACTACGTGTGCAGTTATAACAAAATAATGCACGCCTGTTAGCACCCACCAGCCAATCAGATTCCAGTATTCACTCAGAACATAAGTAAGGGAAAATAAGTACCGACAGGGCGTTCTATTGGGGTCAGCACAAGGGGTCAGCGTTCTATACATTATCTCGCCATTTGCCAACTGAACACACACAACATAAACTTCATACACTTTTATGAAGGCTGAAAGGTTTATTTAATGACTTCCGCGGCAAATAGTTCCCAAAAGTTTGCGCGTTGCTTGGCAACGTTTGGCTAGGCTAGAAGCAGCAAGGCTAGTAGCTGCGTAGGTTTCCTCCGGGTACTCCGGTTTCCCCTACCACTAAAAACATGCACAATAGGCCAGGATGAATGATGTGTGTGAGTGAATGTATGGTGGTGTCAGAGGGTCCGTTGGCGCAGACGTGTGTAGTCGCGAAAGCGCCTCTGACAGTCTCCCCCAGGGGAAACTGAAGCGACAAACGTAGTTTACCATCACCGAGTGTGGACTGAATGTACAATTGTCTCATGTAAAGCGCTTTGTGACCAAATGTCTGTGAAAGGCGCTATATAAATAAAGATCTTCTTCTTCTTCTTCTTCTAGCCTAGCTACTTAGTTGAAGGTGCAGTTGGAGGAATGGTGTTGAATCTCTGGGTAAGTTGAAAGTCGGACTCCCACTAACTTCACGAGCGATTCCCCCAACTTCTCTCGCAGTGATGGGGACAGAGATAGTGTCCGCTACTACGTACGTGCAGACTGATATGAAAGACCTGTATTACAAGCACAAACTCCGTTGCCATTGGCAGCGGTCATTATTTTTTTCAAATGTCCTCTATCAGAAAATAATGACCGGTAGAACGTTGGAAAATCCCATTCAAATCAATGCGTTCTACTTACGTTGTGAAGAGCCGTATAATAATATTCTATAATAACGCCACAAAATGATGGTCACTCCATTTTTCCAAACACTTAAACTCTTTATTAGGCAAGTTTGCAGAGCAAAAGTCATACACAAAGCAAAAAAAAAGCAGTAAAAATCGTATTTCTAAAGCGCTTTTCATACAAGGTTGTAACACAAAGTGCTTTACAGATTAAAAGCAGTTCCCGCCCACCCAACCACCCACTCTTCCAAACAGACAACACTGCTCTCTTATAAACATGAATCATTAGTAAATCATATTCAACTAGATAAATCATCTAAAAATATATATCATTTAAGTGATTTATTTTACCACTGAGTTAATCACAGTGCCCTTTACCATGTATCAAGGTGCATCTAATGTAATGTTTATATTCATTGAATCACTAATATTTACAAAGATTGTCTAAAATCGGATGCTTAGACTTCACTACACATGGTGAGTTTCTTATTGAGTAATGAAGTCGATTTTGGCCAACACAGTGGACTTTGACTCCACATCTGTCACTTCAGCTTTGATTTCAGTGGCACCAAAGAAGATTTTAAGTTTGATTTCACGATCAAGGCCCTTTGAAGTACCAGAGCCCCTTTCATTATGACCTCCTGTGGGTTTATTGGACACAGAACTTTGGCTTTATCGCTGAACTTGTTGGAGATCATTTCACGGAGAATTTTGCACTGAGCAAATCCCCCGACTAACAGGATGTAGTCAATCTTTTCGTGTTTGGCGAAGATGCCGCCAACACTCTGTTCTATGTGTTCCAGACTGTCCTGGAAAAACGACACCATCTTATCTCGGGAAATAACAATCTTGCCATCGACCCACTCTAACCCTTCCATTTGTTTGAAAGAGTTGTTTGATTGGATTATGAGTCCAAGTTTGTTATCAGCTATAAGTTTCAGTGGCTTTGGTTTACCAGCAGATTGTTTGGCTATTCCAAAATCACTGAGGAGTTTCTGAGCCTCACTGGGATGGTCTTTCTCATATGTATCCCACTGACCACCACTGAAGAACTCCCTGAGACACTCTCTGAACTGTCTGTCCACATGTTGACCTCCTTTGTCGTTCCCTGAGGCTCTGTGCAGCTCTTTAAGTGCTCCACCTTCCAGAACCTCATGAACCGTGATGTCAATGGTTCCACCTGCAACACAAACAATCAAGTAACGTTAGAACCTCTGACCCAACTCCACAGCAGTAAACCAGTCCTGAATGATATTTCTGTTCAGTGGAACATATATCACACGGATACTTTTCATCACTTTTGAGTAAAATATGCATTTTCTGTTTTTTGGAAATAAATATTCTAAATATTGTCGTTTGTGACATATATAAGAGGGGTAACTTGAATACATTAAAGCCTGTATGATTATTCTTAACGACTGTTTTATCATTAACATTCATTATCACAATGGTAAAGAGCAAAAGTCGAAAACTCAATGCATAAGTATCAGCTTCTGCTATGCACTTGGGGTGAACCAGTCTCATTGGAGCTTACAAGAAGAGCGGATTGTCCAAGAAAAAGCTAATTTGTAACACAAGAGCCCATAATGGTAAATGTAACAGGGTAAGCGTGCCTCCAATTAAAGTACATTAAAGTGGCTGGCTCAAAAAATTCAAAATCTTAACAAATAAAGGCTTGACATATGTCACTTTGCATGTAATGAGTCTATATCATATGTTAGTTTCACATTTTAAGTTGAATTACATAAATAAATAAACTTTTTCATGATATTCTAATTACATGACGAGCACCTGTATACATTACCCTGCAGTGATTGTCTGAATAGAAATGAAAGCTCTGAAACAGTAAGTGATGTCACTCACCTCCACAATCGACGACAATGTACCGAGTTCCTGGAGCCTGTGATATGTTTGATTTCTTTGAAAACTCAGAAATGAAGCCTTCAGAAGGAAGTTTCCTGCACCACACTGAGGCTCCTTCAGGCTCCAGAGCAATCACCAGCTTTTCTGGTGAAGATGTGGACACAATCCCAGCCTGAAAACAAAAGTTAGAGTAATCATTCCCTTTTTGACAATGACTTCATGAATCATCTGTTGGAGGTGAATGAAGAATTTAGCTATGACAATGTTAGTGTTACCTGCTCAGCAGCTTCCCTCATGAACTGCCGTGCTGGAACGTCCCAAATGGCCGGCACCGTCAGGATCCATCTGAAGTCTGAGGCAACTAACTCCAAGTCAGAGAAATAATCATTGATGGTTGTCAGAGCGTCTTCCTTTATAAACTTCAGAGCTGCAGAGAACACTTTCAGGGCGTTCATCGGCTTCTGATTCACATCTTTGATCGTCAGGTCTTTGGTGATTTTCTGTTTGGAGAATTAGAACAAAGCTGGAGAGGTAATCAACATTATAAAACAGTATAATTGTAGTGTTTGGATATTTGTGACTCACCTGTTCGTAAAGCTGCATCTTGAAGTCTCTGAAGAAATAGCTTCTGTTTGCCTCTTCACCCATGTCTAGGTAAGCTGCCTTGGCCTCATACCCAAAAGCTAAAAAGTCTTGGTTTTCATCAAAGAGGATGCACGTGGGAGTTTTTGTACTGTTTTGCCCATACTGTTGTCCCCATCGCCTTGAAAGTGGTTTAATTTCTTCATTTCCCTGCATAATACTGAAAGCATAACCACTGAAAGCTGTGCCAAAGTCAATCGCTACGAGATATGACTCACTCATCTTGGAATCAGGTCCGGCAGGTGTGGGGCATCAGATGCAGTGAGCTGTTTATATCAGTGTATTCTGACCCCGCCCTCTGGGCGTGTCCTTTTCACAAAGTTGTCATATCACAAGAGGACATAAAGATGGACAGTTAGATACTGATTTTGTGTTATTATTTTTTATTTATGAAAGAAAAAAAGCTTTCAGATTCAGTCGGGACAGTGCATGTTAATGAACATACATGGGTCTCATACATGTAAACACAACACATTGGATTGTAGCCTTGGGCTAATTTCCATCCGTCGTCCCCTGTGCGCACTCTCAAACACACTCTCATTCATCCTGGTTTATTGTACATGTTTTTAGTGGTTGGGGAAACCGGAGTACCCGGAGGAAACCTATGGGGACACAGGGGAACATGCAAACTCCACAGAAAGCCACCGTCCATCGATCCCTGGACCTTCCAGCTGTGAAGCACGAGTGCCAACCACCGCGCTACTGTGCCGCCCAAGCTAGTTCCACAAGGGACTTACAGTGCATAGTTTTTGTGATTCTTGATTTGGTGGAATAATACCTGTTTTAAGTAAGTAAGTGCTTTATTGTCATTGTACAATGAAATAGTGTTCAGGTGTCAGTCCTGAGCTGCTGCCACTGCGAGTCAACCTGACCCGCATGAGGCCGGAGAAACTGTAGCACTCAGAAAAAACCTGGCTGGCTGCTCTCCGTCTCCTCTGATCCTCTGAAACGGTGCAGCGTCTCCTGGGTTTGTCCCTGTTTCAGAGCGTGGTGTCCTGCACTGACCCTGACCCCCTGACTATGAAGTCTTGCCATTATAATGTAGTTGAGTGACTTCTGAGGAGCGACAGAAAAGCATCTGCACCAATCAAACACTCCCTGGGCACAAGTGTGTTGCTCAAGGACAACTGGACAGGTGCACTCGTCATAGCTTTGGAACCACAGATTCATGGACTTATGGTCTAACCACTGAGCCACTGTTTGAATAGACACTCACACAGAGGAGTGTTTCTGAAGAAGTGGACGGTGTTTGACCTGTTTATCAGAGTGTTTTTCTGATGAACTTTAAAATCTTTTCTTGCTCGGCCTGTTTATCAAAGAGTGTATTTCTAATGAACTATCAAATCTTTTCCTGCCCGTCCTGTTTATTATAGGTTTGGTTTCTAATGAACTATCAAATCTTTTCCTGACAGTTTCATTAATTAATTTATGTAACAATGAGTCAGTGTGAAACTATTTAATCGACTTTCCCATCACACAAGGCAAGGCAAGTTTATTTGTAGAGCACAATTCATACACAAGGCAGTTCAAAGTGCTTCACAGTTGCATAAATACAAGAAAAACAAGTAGAATCAATAAAAACATCAACATAAAATGAATCAATTACAGTAAAAGTCATATGCATCGATAAAAAGAACTGTTTTCAGCCTGGATTTGAACATTGTCAGAGTTGAGGCCTGTCTCACATCCTCGTGAAGACTGTTCCAGATTTTAGCTGCATGAAACTGAAACGCAGCCTCACCGTGTTTATTATTGACTCTGGGAACCACCAGGAGGCCCCCCTCCCTGAAGTTCTCAGGGCCCGAGATGGTTCATACGGCTGTAACATGTCAGCCGTATGAACCCAGGGCGAGTCATTCTCCGCAGCTATTACGAGGATCTCAGTCAGGCTCAACGACACAACATCAGCACAGAATCACAACACAACAGGACTAACCCGGAAACACTTTTCCCTGGAAGTAAACACCGATATGCGGCACTCGTGGGCAGGAGTTATTTCACTTTTACGCTGTTTAACCTGAAGCTAGCTAGCTAGCTCAACCAGCTCAACTGTTTATGGAAACAGCTGCGGTGGAGTCGCTCACACCTGGGCCCCCCCAACTGAAACTTTTATGTTTGACTTTACTAATCCAGACAAATATGCTTCAATGCAGGATCATTTTATGTACGCCTGAAAATGATGAATAGCCTTAATCGTTTTCAATAGAAATGGAAAGCTCGTATGTTATTAACAGTAGCTAACCTAGCTGCTCACTCTCCTCTACTTCTCATTTATCAAACGTTTTGTTTTGGCCAAAAACTTTGAAATTAACACAAAATCCATCTCATACGTTCCTGTCAGTCACTAATTACGCCTTTATCTGATTCATCTGTGTCGTGCGTTGCTATGGCGATGCCCACAGCGGAGTGATTTCCCAGTGATTAAACTACCGGACTACGTGTGTGGTTATACCAAAATAATGCACCAGCCAATCAGGATCCAGTATTCACCCAGACCATGGTATAACAGAATTTACTCAGTATCGGCCTCTAGTGGTTAGGGTTAGGTTAAGCACATGTTTGTGGATGGGGAAAACTCACCTTCAAGGTAAAAGTTATCATATTGTGTGCTTTAGGAAAATGTGTTTTGTTTGGTTTATTTAGCGATATTGAATTACATGACAGTTTTAACCATTACAAAGTGCAATTTACCAAAAACGACATGGTGAGCTGTTCAAGACAAAAAAGTGCTGTGAACCCTTGGTGTTAATAGACACTGCCTTCTATTACAACAGGTGTAAAGTATTTATTATTTATTATTCCAGGACCATGGCATCAAAACGCAGGAAACCTCCTAAAGATGATGCGATTGAACATGCACTAAAGGGAACAGACAAGACCAATGTTTTAGAAGTGAAATATGTCAACTTTCTAAAAGGTGAGTTGTACAGTTTGTGTTTAAAGCTACTTTGAGCTGTTGTAAGATGATACATTTCATGTGCATTTGCTAGGACGTGGTGTATTTGCAAAAACAAAAATACAAAAAGGAGACTTTGTGGTCGAATACAGAGGAGAACTGATTAACTCTGTGGAAGAAGAGCGACGCCGCAGAGTATATCATAAAAGATGTTTTGTCTTCATGTTCAACTTTACCTGAAATGAAAAGATATGGTGGTAAGGAACGCAATAGTTTGTAAATTGTTTTTGTGGTATTGATTTGAGTCAAAATAGGAGGCAAGTAAGATTATGGTAACTTTAACAATGCCTTAAAGGAAAAGGCCACCGTTTTTCCATACTGAGATGTTCTTACCTGAGCTTAGACAAGTTCATGTGTATCTGTCTGGTCTTCACGCGTGTCCTCAGTCACGTAAACACAGCACAGATGGCGTTAGCATAGCTTCAAACCAGGTGATAGAAGCCATCAAGCTCTTTCACGTTTTCCCTATTTAAATATGGTTACGTGAAGTGTTACAATATTAAGTATAATTACACAAAATTAAACAATGTGGATTTTCTAAGCGGATAAAAGGGGGAACTATATTGTAAGGCGTAATAATACCAGGAGTAGTTTGACATCTGCGCAGAAATATCTTCACTTTGTTGATAATCCACATTGTTTAATTTTGTGTAGTTTATACTTTATCATGTAACACTTCACGTACTCATATTTAAATAGGTTAAACGTGGAAGAGCTTGTTAGCTTCTATCTTCACCTTGCTTGGAGCTATAGAGGAGAAGAGGAAGGGCTAAATGCTAACGCCGTCTGTGCTGTGTTTACGTGACTGAAGACATGTGTGAAGACCAGACCGGTACAAAACAACTCTGACATCTGCGCAGAAATATCTTCACTTTGTTGATAATCCACATTGTTTAATTTTGTGTAGTTTATACTTTATCATGTAACACTTCACGTACTCATATTTAAATAGGTTAAACGTGGAAGAGCTTGTTAGCTTCTATCTTCACCTTGCTTGGAGCTATAGAGGAGAAGAGGAAGGGCTAAATGCTAACGCCGTCTGTGCTGTGTTTACGTGACTGAAGACATGTGTGAAGACCAGACCGGTACAAAACAACTCTTCAAAGCTAAGGTAGGAACATATCTCAGTGTGTAAAAACTGTGGCCTATTCCTTTTTAAGGGATTACATTTTTTACATAAATATATTCACAGTGTTGGTTTTTGATCAAAACTAATGTATGTTTGTTTTTCTAAGTATTGATACATCTCGAGAAGACAGAAGCCTTGGTAGACTCGTCAATGATGACCACCTCCATCCCAACTGTAAAATGAAAAGGATGACGTCTGAAATTAAACCACATCTATGTCTCTTTGCCTTGAGGGACATAAATGCTGGAGAGGAAAAAACATACGACTACGGAGGAACTCATAGGCCATGGCGGAAAAAGGAACGTGCAAGTGTTTTTTTTTCCGACTGTTATACGTTTAAGTGTGACATCATCACACAGCAAAAAACACAACTTCATCTGAATCTCCTGCTGAAATAACAGGTAAACGACCAAAACCGGGTTTGCAGCTAATTTGAATCATGTAACTCACCATTTCTCCAGGCAAAATTAAGATGTTTTTTATGTTTGAAATAAGTCTATGGAAAAATAATTGGATGATTAATGTCAGAAATGCATAACTCTGGACACAGGTGTATTTCACAAAAATGCAGTTTGAAGGTAACAGTACCCTCAATGGCATAATTTTATGTTGCAAGTATATCTCAAGCTATCTACAGACAGTTCTTGAGTCATCTTCTGTACACTGTAGTTAGTGTAGGATAGCGACTGAGTACAGAACATGACTCAAGAACCTGCATCTAAGACAGACAAATCATATACGACTAAATGCCTACACAGACATCTAAAGACAATGTCATTATTAGCCATGCCAAAAATGAATAGTATCACTTGTCCATAGAGGTCTTAACTGACCTATATGGAAGGGGAGATGTGACTAGTGAAACCAAGATACCTTAGGGACCTATAGGGAGTGGCACATGTTGTTCCTATGGCCTGGTTAACTTGATGCTCAGAAAAATGAAAGCAATGTTTGTGTTTGTGTTTGAGGACGCGGTCCTCTTGTTTATTCACGGGAGCAGCTTCTTGGACTCAAGGACTCAGCTCTCATGCATGTGGAGAGGCCGGTGATCCCCGCCGAGATACACAGGAAAGGCCGAGGCTGCAGACGTGGACGCAAGAGGAGAAGATGGCTACCCTCAGTGATCCTGGCTAATGTACGCTCCATCTCGAACAAGACCGAGGAGCTGGCTGCACTAACCCGACATCAGAGGGCTTATCGGGAGTGCGGACTGATGTGCTTTAACTCGCGCGCGCAGACCGGTGTGTGGAGGGGAGCGGGAAGAAGAAAGGCGGGGGAGTAGCATGAGGCCTAGGTATCTACCGAGGGAGTTTTCACACATGGTCGTGTTGTGGTTGTATATCCCCCCCCCCGCAGCCTGTGAGCGCATCCACAGTACCGTGACCCAGACCCAGATGGGTCATCCCCGCGCCCTGCTGCTCATCACCGGTGACTTTAATCACGCCTCTCTTTCCGCCACTATCCCCACATAAGTGCCACACAAGGAACAATAAGACCCTGGACCTTCTGTATGCTAACGTGAAGGGCGCCTACACTTCTGCCCCCCTCCCCCCACTCGGACGCTCAGACCACAATCTCGTCCTATTGCGGCCGGATTACACACCCAAGGTGCGAAGGGAGCCAGCACAGAAGAGGTCTGTGAAAGTGTGGAGTGAAGAGGCTGAAGAGAGACTTAGGGACTGTTTCCAGACCACAGACTGGAACATGATCTGCAGCTCTCATGGAGATGACATCGACGGCCTGATCCACTGCATCACAGACTACATCAACTTCTGTGTGGAAAACACTGTACCAACCCGGAAGGTACGGTGTTTCTCCAACAACCACCCCTGGGTGACCCCTGAACTTAAAGCCCTCCTGAACCAAAAGAAAAGGGCTTTCAACTCAGGGGGCAGAGAGGAGCAGAGGAGAGTCCAGCATGAACTCCAGTGGAGGATCAGGAAGGCCAAGAAGGACTATGGCGAGAAGCTGGAGCAGAAGCTGGCGCAGGGCAACGCACGGGACGTGTGGAGGGGACTGAAGAACATCTCCGGTTTTGGACAGAGTGCCAGAGGGACAGCTGATGGAGACCAGCGCGGGGCGGATGAATTCAACGAACATTTCAACCGGTTTGATTCTTCCTCCTCTTCACACGTCTCCAGCCCAGTGGACACTGCCCAGTGGACACTGCCCCCCTCCCCTCCCTTCCTCAAGCACCTGCCCCACCCCCGGCAGTCCACCCCCACACCAGTCCCCCCTCTCCATCACACTGGACCAGGTGAGGAGGGAGCTGAGGCGACTGAAGCGGGGGAAAGCTGCAGGACCAGAGGGCATCAGTCCCAGGCTGCTGAGGACCTGCGCAGACCAGCTCTCCGAGGTCCTCTGCCACATCTACAACCTGAGCCTCAGCCTGGAGAAGGTCCCCGTCCTGTGGAAGACCTCCTGTCTGATCCCGGTTCCTAAAACAGTGCACGCCAGGGAACCGGCCCACTACAGACCAGTCGCCCTGACCTCCCACCTGATGAAGACGATGGAGCGGCTCATCCTCACCCACCTCCGCTCTGTGGTGAGCCCCACCCTCGACCCGCTGCAGTTTGCTTACAGACCCAACATCGGAGTGGAGGACGCTGTCATCTACCTGTCGGAGCGGGCGCTCACGCACCTGGAGCACGCCGGGAACGCTGTGAGGGTCATGTTCTTTGACTTCTCCAGTGCCTTCAACACCATCAGGCCGGCGCTGCTGCGGGGGAAGCTGGAGGACGCGGGAGTGGATGAACATCTCACTGCATGGACCATCGACTACCTCACAGACCGACCACCGGGGCCCCCCAGGGCTCTCACAGTTTCTCTTCACCATCTACACATCGGACTTCACATACAACACGGACAGCTGTCATCTCCAGAAGTTCTCCGACGACTCCGCCATCGTGGGCTGTGTGTCTAAGGGGAACGACCTGGAGTACCGGTCAGTCATCCTAGACTTTGTGGACTGGTGTGAGCGCAACCACCTGTGCTTGAACATCAGTAAGACGAAGGAGATGGTGATCGACTTCACGAGGAAGCCACTACCGCACACACCGCTGAACATCCAGGGGGAGGACATTGAGGAGGTGGACAGTTTCAAGTACCTGGGTGTTCACCTCAACAATAAACTGGACTGGTCCCACAACACCAACTCCCTGTACAAGAAGGGCCAAAGTCGCCTCCACCTTCTGAGGAGTTCGGAGTGAGCAGGCCTCTGCTCAGGACTTTTTATGACTCTGTGGTGGCCTCTGCTCTCCACTACGCTGCCATGTGCTGGGCCCCGAGCAGCACAGAGCGGGACAAGAACAGACTGAACAAGCTGGTCAGGAGGGCCAGCTCCGTCCTGGGCTGCCCCCTGGACTCTGTGGAGGAGGTGAGGGACAGGAGGGTGTTAGCCAAGCTGACATGGACAACACCTCCCACACACTACACGGGACTGTAGAGGAGCTGAGCAGCTCTTTCAGTGGAAGACGGAGACACCCTCAGTGCAAGATGGAGCAGGTCCTTCTTATCCACTGCAGTCAGACTGTACAATAACATGTGCAATAACCCCTTTGCAAAACTACGTGCAATATTCTTTTTGCAACGCCACTTTATTCACTTATTGACAAGCTGCACTAAGACTAAACTTTGCACTGCCGATGCCGACTTTGATATTCTACTCTTTATAGTTGTAGCATCCCAGTTGTAATGCGGAAGCGTACAAGTGGATCTTGTGTCTGTTTTTCGGCATTATTTGTACACAGTGACCACCGTAAGAGCTAAAAGCAAAAACAATTTACAATATAGCATCCAAATAAGCAATTAGAAATATGCCATAAAATAAATTACTTTTTTCCCCCAATCCTACTGGGAGCTAAAATTTACAACCATAAGGTGCCATGTTTCCTTACCCCCATTACAATCCATTTAAACACTTCCTTATTCAGTCCATTACACATTTTTTTTTCCTATTCCTTTCTGCCCCTAAAGACTTTCGCTTTTACTCATCAGGTCAAGTTAATCAAGTTAATGATCAGGCATAAGAAAAAATAAAGTTTGGTTCCGGTTGCCGACCGACCCTGTCAATTTACGTGCAACCCAAATTTATTTTATGAGCTTAAGAAATGCAACCATGTTCCAAGTACTCACCATATGCACAGCAAATCCAAATACAGCAATACATTCCCTCTTCCAGGATGCACAAATGTCCGCTGTAGAAGCTTCTCTGTGATTGCGCCATAACCGCGTGTGTATTTTGTTTACATTTTTCAAACGAGTTTATGGTTTCAACAAAGTTGTTTTTTTCCTTTGAAATATCACCGGATCTTCTCGGCTCCTGTCTGCCTCCGTCTGCCTCGTGTTCCCGTGAGATGGATCAAGGCCTGCCCCGGTGTCCGCGGCATAACGTTGACATTACATTGAGGCGTTCATCCAGGGGGCAACCCTAGGGGCTGCATGTGGCTCTTCAGCCTCATGTAGTGGCTCTTTGCCCCACTGGTGCAGCCACGAGTATAGGCCCAAACTGGGAGCTGGCACGATCACAAAAATTCAACAGATCAGTTTGTGGATGCAAAACAACTTTCTCCAGCTCAACACAGACAAAACTGAGATCATTGTTTTTGGCCCACAGGCACAAAGACAAAGTGCTGTCAGTCACCTCGAGTCTCTCTCTCTAAAACCAGGTTAGAAATCTAGGAGTAATCATTGGCTCAGACCTGAACTTAAACAGCCACATCAAAGCAATAACATCAGCAGCTTTTTACCATCTGACAAACATTGCTAAGATCAGAGGAATAGTGTCAATATCAGACTTAGAGAGACTTATCCATGCGTTTGTCTCCAGCAGGTTAGACTACTGTAACGGCCTCTCTATACGAGCTATCAGACAGCTGCAGTAAATCCAGAACGCTGCTGCTCGAGTCCTGACAAGAACCAGGAAATACGACCATATTAGTCCAGTGCTCCGGTCTCTGCACTGGCTTCCTGTCAAGAATAGACTTTAAAACAGCTCTGCTTGTTACAAGTCTTTTCATTGGTTTAGCACCAAAGTACATCTCTGACATGTTAGAGCCGTATGAACCATCTCGGGCCCTGAGAACTTCAGGGAGGGGCCTCCCGGTGGTTCCCAGAGTCAATAATAAACACGGTGAGGCTGCGTTTCAGTTTCATGCAGCTAAAATCTGGAACAGTCTTCATGAGGATGTGAGACAGGCCTCAACTCTGACAATGTTCAAATCCAGGCTGAAAACAGTTCTTTTTATCAATGCATATGACTGAAAGTATTTTATCTGCACTCTCGCCTTTGACTGTAATTGATTCCATTTTATGTTGATGTTTTTATTGATTCTACTTGTTTTTCTTGTATTTATGCAACTGTGAAGCACGTTGAACTGCCTTGTGTATGAATTGTGCTCTACAAATAAACTTGCCTTGCCTTGTGTGATGGGAAAGTCGATTAAATAGTTTCACACTGACTCATTGTTACATAAATTCATTAATGAAACTGTCAGGAAAAGATTTGATAGTTCATTAGAAACTAAACCTTTAATAAACAGGACGGGCAGGAAAAGATTTGATAGTTCATTAGAAACCAAACCTTTAATAAACAGGACGGGCAGGAAAAGATTTGATAGTTCATTAGAAAAACACTCTGATAAACAGGTCAAACAGCGTCCACTTCTTCAGAAACACTCCTCTGTGTGAGTGTCTATTCAAACAGTGGCTCAGTGGTTAGACCATTAGTCCGTGAATCTGTGGTTCCAAAGCTATGACGAGTGTACCTGTCCAGCTGTCCTTGAGCAACACACTTGTGCCCAGGGAGTGTTTGATTGGTGCAGATGCTTTTCTGTCGCTCCTCAGAAGTCACTCAACTACATTATAATGGCAAGACTTCATAGTCAGGGGGTCAGGGTCAGTGCAGGACACCACGCTCTGAAACAGGGGCAAACCCAGGAGGCGCTGCACCGTTTCAGAGGATCAGAGGAGACGGAGAGCAGCCAGCCAGGTTTTTTCTGAGTGCTACAGTTTCTCCGGCCTCATGCGGGTCAGGTTGACTCACAGTGGCAGCAGCAGCTCAGGACTGACACCTGAACACTATTTCATTGTACAATGACAATAAAGCACTTACTTACATAAAACAGGTATTATTCCACCAAATCAAGAATCACAAAAACTATGCACTGTAAGTCCCTTGTGGAACTAGCTTGGGCGGCACAGTAGCGCGGTGGTTGGCACTCGTGCTTCACAGCTGGAAGGTCCAGGGATCGATGGACGGTGGCTTTCTGTGGAGTTTGCATGTTCCCCTGTGTCCCCATAGGTTTCCTCCGGGTACTCCGGTTTCCCCAACCACTAAAAACATGTACAACTAGAAATGCAATGGCTGCGCCATTGCGATTGACTGCGGAAATGCAGGAAGCGAATGCAGAAATTGCATAAACTCTTCAAATTGCATAATCAAATTTGCATAAACTGGTAAAATGCATAAAATGTCATGTTGCATAAACTATAAACTGCAAAATGTGGTAAAATGCATGAATGGGTTAATTCGCTTAAATTATGTAAATTGCATAAACGCTTTAAAATTCATAAATCCTAAATGGCATAAACTCTTAAGTTGCATAAACGCTTTAAATGCATTAACTGGTTAAATCCCATAAAGTGGTTACTTTGCATAAATTATTAATGTTGCATAAACTTTTTAAATTCCATAAACTGGTCAAACTGTTGAAATGGCCTCAGTACTTGATTGGCAGAAGCTGCACAAATGGCTGAAAGGCCTGGAGTCTCCTGATTGGCTGGATTCCCCCATACACACCAATGCAAAAATTTCAAACTCTCGTATAAAAAAACTGGAAAACTGCAGAAGACCAATTTTTTCTCAGAACCCACAAGTTGCAGAAGCTGAACCTGCACAAAGTGCAGAAATTGCAGAAAATGCAGAAAAAAGTGCAGAAAAGCATGGATTTGCGGCAGCCCCATTATAAGTCAATGGGAAAAATCTCCGACATTTTGGCCGATTGCGGAAAAAACGTAAGTTGCAGAATTCCCAAAAGTAATAGCACCCTTCTCCTCAACATGCAGAACATTTTGATGCATAACTTGCATAAATTGCACAAAGCATGAAGGTGCTGAAAGCTCTAGAAAATCGGGAAAAAGATGGAAGAGGAATAATAATAAAGAACATGAAAACCAATAATTGACTGCGGAAGAATTCCGCAGTCAATCAATAAACCAGGATGAATGAGAGTGTGTTTGAGAGTGCGCATAGGGGACGACGGATGGAAACTAGCCCAAGGCTACAATCCAATGTCTTGTGTTTACATGTATGAGACCCATGTATGTTCATTAACATGCCTTGTCCCGACTGAATCTGAAAGCTTTTTTTCTTTCATATATAAAAAAATAATAACACAAAATCAGTATCTAACTGTCCATCTTTATGTCCTCTTGTGATATGACAACTTTGTGAAAAGGACACGCCCAGAGGGCGGGGTCAGAATACACTGATATAAACAGCTCACTGCATCTGATGCCCCACACCTGCCGGACCTGATTCCAAGATGAGTGAGTCATATCTCGTAGCGATTGATTTTGGCACAGCTTTCAGTGGTTATACTTACAGTATTACGCAGGGAAATGAAGAAATTAAACCACTTTCAAGGCGATGGGGACAACAGTATGGGCAAGACAGTCCAAAAACTCCCACGTGCATCCTCTTTGATGAAAACCAAGACTTTATAGCTTTTGGGTATGAGGCCAAGGCAGCTTACCTAGACATGGGTGAAGAGGCAAACAGAAGCTATTTCTTCAGAGACTTCAAGATGCAGCTTTACGGACAGGTGAGTCACAAATATCCAAACACTACAATTATACTGTTTTATAATGTTGATTACCTCTCCAGCTTTGCTCTAATTCTCCAAACAGAAAATCACCAAAGACCTGACGATCAAAGATGTGAATCAGAAGCCGATGAACGCCCTGAAAGTGTTCTCTGCAGCTCTGAAGTTTATAAAGGAAGACGCTCTGACAACCATCAATGATCATTGCTCTGACTTGGAGTTAGTTGCCTCAGACTTCAGATGGGTCCTGACGGTGCCGGCCATTTGGGACGTTCCAGCACGGCAGTTCATGAGGGAAGCTGCTGAGCAGGTAACACTAACATTGTCATAGCTAAATTCTTCATTCACCTCCAACAGATGATTCATGAAGTCATTGTTAAAAAGGGAATGATTACTCTAACTTTTGTTTTCAGGCTGGGATTGTGTCCACATCTTCACCAGAAAAGCTGGTGATTGCTCTGGAGCCTGAAGGAGCCTCAGTGTGGTGCAGGAAACTTCCTTCTGAAGGCTTCATTTCTGAGTTTTCAAAGAAATCAAACATATCACAGGCTCCAGGAACTCGGTACATTGTCGTCGATTGTGGAGGTGAGTGACATCACTTACTGTTTACTGTTATGATATAGACTCATTACATGCAAAGTGACATATGTCAAGCCTTTATTTGTTAAGATTTTGATTATTATGGCTTACAGTCCATTTTCAAAGTATTCAAATTTTTTGAGCCAGCCACTTTAATGTACTTTAATTGGAGGCACGCTTACCCTGTTACATTTACCATTATGGGCTCTTGTGTTACAAATTAGCTTTTTCTTGGACAATCCGCTCTTCTTGTAAGCTCCAATGAGACTGGTTCACCCCAAGTGCATAGCAGAAGCTGATACTTATGCATTGAGTTTTCGACTTTTGCTCTTTACCATTGTGATAATGAATGTAAATGATAAAACAGTCGTTAAGAATAATCATACAGGCTTTAATGTATACAAGTTACCCCTCTTAGATATGTCACAAACGACAATGTTTAGAATACTTATTTCCAAAAAACAGAAAATGCATATTTTACTCAAAAGTGATGAAAAGTATCCGTGAGATATATGTTCCACTTAACAGAAATATCATTCAGGACTGGTTTACTGCTGTGGAGTTGGGTCAGAGTTTCTAACGTTACTTGATTGTTTGTGTTGCAGGTGGAACCATTGACATCACGGTTCATGAGGTTCTGCAAGGAGGAGCACTTAAAGAGCTGCACAGAGCCTCAGGGAACGACAAAGGAGGTCAACATGTGGACAGACAGTTCAAAGAGTGTCTCAGGGAGTTCTTCAGTGGTGGTCAGTGGGATACATATGAGAAAGACCATCCCAGTGAGGCTCAGAAACTCCTCAGTGATTTTGGAATAGCCAAACAATTTGCTAGTAAACCAAAGCCACTAAAACTTACAGCTGATAACAAACTTGGACTCATAATCCAATCAAACAACTCTTTCAAACAAATGGAAGGGTTAGAGTGGGTCGATGGCAGGATTGTTATTTCCCGAGATAAGATGGTGTCGTTTTTTCAGGACAGTCTGGAACACATAGAACAGAGTGTTGGCGGCATCTTCGCCAAACACGAAAAGATTGACTACATCCTGTTAGTCGGGGGATTCGCTCAGTGCAAAATTCTCCGTGAAATGATCTCCAACAAGTTCAGCGATAAAGCCAAAGTTCTGTGTCCAACACACCCACAGGAGGTCGTAATGAAAGGGGCTCTGGTATTCGGGCGCGACCAGTCAGTGATCAGCTCCCGCAAGAGTGCGTACACTTACGGGGTCGACACTTCACTACCATTTGATCCAATTCAACATAAACCAGAGAAGAAAATAACCAACGACTGTGGTGTCGTTTGTAAAGATATTTTTGAGAAACTGGTGGAAATAGATGAAGACGTGGAGTGGGATCAAACTAGAGAGTTCAATTTCTCTCCATCAAATAAAGATCAAACATCGTGCTTATTCCATTTTTACCGTACAAAAAGTCCGAGCCCCACTTACATAGACGACTGTGGGGTGGAGGACACCGTCGCGTCATGTGAAGTGCCGATGCCTAACACTTCAAAGGGCCTTGATCGTGAAATCAAACTTAAAATCTTCTTTGGTGCCACTGAAATCAAAGCTGAAGTGACAGATGTGGAGTCAAAGTCCACTGTGTCGGCCAAAATCGACTTCATTACTCAATAAGAAACTCACCATGTGTAGTGAAGTCTAAGCATCCGATTTTAGACAATCTTTGTAAATATTAGTGATTCGATGAATATAAACATTGCATTAGATGCACCTTGATACATGGTAAAGGGCACTGTGATTAACTCAGTGGTAAAATAAATCACTAATGATTACTAATGATTTATGTTTATATAACAATTTTTACTGCTTTTTTTTTTGCTTTGTGTATGACTTTTGCTCTGCAAACTTGCCTAATAAAGAGTTTAAGTGTTTGGAAAAATGGAGTGACCATCATTTTGTGGCGTTATTATAGAATATTATTATACGGCTCTTCACAACGGAAGTAGAACGCTCCATTGATTTGAATGGGATTTTCCAACGTTCTACCGGTCATTATTTTCTGATAGAGGACATCTGAAAAAAATAATGACCGCTGCCAATGGCAACGGAGTTTGTGCTTGTAATACAGGTCTTTCATATCAGTCTGCACGTACGTAGTAGCGGACACTGTCTCTGTCCCCATCACTGAGAGAGAAGTTGGGGGAATCGCTCGTGAAGTTAGTGGGAGTCCGACTTTCAACTTACCCAGAGATTCAGCACCATTCCTCCAACTGCACCTTCAACTAAGTAGCTAGGCTAGCTACTAGCCTTGCTGCTTCTAGCCTAGCCAAACGTTGCCAAGCAACGCCCAAACTTTTGGGAACTATTTGCCACGGAAGTCATTAAATAAACCTTTCAGCCTTCATAAAAGTATGAAGTTTATGTTGTGTGTGTTCAGTTGGCAAATGTGCTGACCCCAATAGAACGCCTTGTCGGTACTTATTTTCCCTTACTTATTGTAGAATATTGACTGTGTTTACAGTAATATTTATGTTTGCCCTACTAAGCTTCCGTAGTTCGGACATGCGCACTGTGTGTTACTAGCGCCGATACCTACCAGCCAGGCATGTACCTGCTGTGTATCCTGTTGCCCAGAATAAATTAAAACTACAAGTTATACCGCCGGTTGTCATCATTTACCACAACACACAACATGGTGTCAGAAGTCTCGGACTTACATTTTTCATAGACTGCAGAGTGTTGTGAGTATTTTTTTTCGAGCGGGACCATTGTGCTACCACGCTAGCATGGCGGACGGCTTCAGAAGACCCGACCCGCTGGGGTTTGATGGCAACATAGCGGAGAACTGGCGCATATTTGAACAGGAGTACGACATTTTTATGGCTGCTGCGCACTCAGACAAGCCAGCGCGGACTCGTGCCTACATTCTACTGAACCTGGCCGGACCCGAAGCCATCGAGCGTGAGAGATCTTTTGTTTACAGGGTGGAGGTGCGCCAACCCGGCGACGATGGACGTGTCCTCGTTCCCGCGGAGTCCAAGGAGGACCCAGAATGTCTCAAGAGAAAGTTCAGGGACATGTGCAACCCTCAAACAAACAAAACGATGGAAAGACACAAGTTTAACACACGTAACCAAAAGGCTGGTGAGACCATTGAATCCTATGTAAGCGATTTGAGAATTAAAGCTAAGAGCTGCAACTTTGGTGAGCTTTATGGAGAACTTATCAGAGACAGGCTGGTCTGTGGCATAAATAACGACCACCTCAGAAAAGTTTTGCTACGTGACAGTGATCTGACTCTAGTTAAAGCTATTTCAGTGTGTCAGATTCACGAGATGACAGAGGAGCACAATAAGACGCTTAAGTCCCCACATAGCTCAGCTACAAACGTTGACGCGCTTCAAACTAAACATGTGAGGAGGCGAGACTATGACAAGGCCAAGTTTAACAGCAAACCGAACACATCACAGCTCATTACTGACTGCAACAATTGTGGTGGCAGTCACGAGGCTAAGAGAAACAAATGCCCAGCTTTTGGCCAACAGTGTATTGCATGCAAGAAAATGAACCATTTCAGGAGGTGTTGCAAATCCAAACCTCAGTTTGACAGGCAAAGACAAAGAAGATAAGATAAGATAAGATCTTTATCTTATCTTATCTTACAGATTAACAACAATGCAGTTGAGATGAAAGTAGACACCGGTGCAAACTGCAACGTCCTCTCAGCTAAGACTTTTGAAAAAGTGAAAAGAGATGAACAAATAAAGCCATGCAGCAAACCTACTAACCTCGTTGCTTATGGTGGTAGTAAGATACAGACTCTAGGTTTTGTTGACTTATGCTGCCATCTAGGGGCCAAATGCTATACCCTACCCTTCTTCGTCATCAATGACAATGTACTGCCATTACTTGGACTCAGTGCTTCACTACAAATGGGACTCGTAGCTCTCAGCAAAGAAGTGCACCAAGTGTGTGTCTCTTCAGTCCAAGATTTCACGCAGCATATTAAAAGTGAATATAGTGACCTTTTCACAGATGAGCAAGGAAAGCTTCCGGTCACATATTCAATGACTCTTGACCCGGAGGTGAGACCTGTAGTTCGCCCTGCACACCGCATTCCTGTCGCAATGAAAGACCAAGTCAAAGCTGAACTGGACAGAATGCAGGAGTTAGGCGTCATCACACCCGTCTCAGACCCCACTGATTGGGTATCCTCTATGGTCGCTACCAACAAGAAGGATAAACGAGAAATAAGGATCTGCATCAATCCTAAGGACTTAAACATAGCTCTGAAAAGACCACATCACCCAATGCGCACAGTGGATGAGGTTGCATCACAAATGTCCAACGCTACAGTCTTCTCAGTCCTAGATGCAAAGAACTCGTTCTGGCAGATCTCCCTGGACAACAAATCCTCAATGCTAACCACTTTCAGTACCTGTTTTGGTCGCTACAGGTTCCTGCGGATGCCGTTTGGAATCAGCTCTGCCAGTGAGGTATTCCAGCGCTCTATGGAGCAGATCTTCGCTGGTTACCCCTGCGCAATCATCGTGGATGACATACTCATCGGAGGCAAGGACATTGAGGAACATGACGCAAACCTGAGAAAAGTTCTCAACAGAGCCAGAGAGCTCAAGTTGAGGCTCAACCCCCTCAAATGCAAGTTTAGGCTCAACCAGGTCAGTTACGTTGGTCACATTTTCACTGCTCAGGGTTTGAAAGCAGACCCATCTAAAACCAAAGCAATCAGTGACATGCCAGTGCCAACCGATGTTCCAGCCCTGCAAAGATTTCTGGGTATGGTCAACTACCTTGGGAAATTTATCCCCAACTACAGTGAAATCACAGCTCCACTGCGACAACTCACCCACAAAGACAATGAGTGGTCATGGCATGAACAACAGCAACGTGCGTTTGACGCTTTAAAGGAGCACATGTCAAACCCCCCAGTGTTGTCATACTATGATGTTCACAAGCCTGTCACACTTACTTGTGATGCTTTGCAATATGGACTCGGTGCAGCGTGCCTGCAGGAAGGCAATCCAGTAGCCTATGCCTCGCGTACCCTCACCGACACGGAGACTCGATACGCCCAAATCGAAAAAGAGCTGTTGGCGGTGGTGTTTGCATGCTCTAAATTTCACGATTACATCTATGGCAAACCCATCACTATTGAGACTGACCACCAACCTCTTGTGACGATTATCAAAAAGCCCATTCATGCAGCACCAGCAAGACTGCAGCGCATGATGCTAAGGCTTCAAAAGTACAGCATTACTCTTATATACAAATGTGGAAAACAAATGCATCTGGTTGATACTTTGTCCAGAGCTCCAAGAACCACCAAAACTCAGCCAGCGGACGAAGTGGATGATTTTGATGTAATGTCAGTCTGCTACGTGTCATCTGCTCGTTTACAGGAACTGAGAGAGCACACTGCGACTGATCCGACTCTTCAAATGCTCATCAGCACTATCAGACGTGGCTGGCCCAACAAGCTGCACAGTGTCCCATATGCTGTACGTCCCTACTTTCCTTTCAGGGATGAACTGACTATTGAGGATGGTATTGTCATGAAAGGACAGAAAACCGTGATCCCTCCATCCTTACAACAGATGTACACAAGCATACTACACAGGGGACATCCAGGTGCAGAGGCCACGAAACGGAGAGCTAGAGGCATTGTGTTTTGGCCGACAATGACAAAAGACATTGATGAGGAAGTGCAGTCATGCTCAGTCTGCAACAGTACAAAACCACACCAACAGAAAGAGCCACTTCACTTGCACCCTGTTCCAGAACTGCCTTGGTCAACTGTAGCAGCAGACATCTTTGATTGGCACAACCAGCAGTACTTGGTACTCGTGGATTCCTTCTCAGGCTGGTTTGAGATTGACCTGCTACGCAATCTCACATCCCAGACTGTCATTGGTAAACTGCAGCGTCACTTCTCAGTCCACGGAGCGCCTCACACTCTCATAACGGACAACGGACGACAGTTTACAAGTCAACGCTTTAAAGACTTTGCACAACAATGGGATTTTACTCATGTAACAAGCAGCCCGGAGTATCCCCAATCTAACGGACTAGCAGAGAGAGCTGTTCGTAGTGCTAAAGGTCTCATGGAGAAGTCTCACAGGGATAAAACCGACGTCTTTCTCAACCTGCTCAACTTAAGGAATGTACCTCGTGACACTACACTTGGATCTCCAGCACAAAGATTAATGTCAAGACAGACACGCACTACTCTTCCTGTCTCCAAAAGACTGCTTGAGCCCAACATACGCAAGCCTGAGGCAGTGCATGCTCAACTTTTCAATAAAAGACTCACGCAAAAGACCTACTATGACAAGACAAGCCGCCCTCTCCAACCTCTATCAGAAGGACAGGTAGTCAGGCTTCAAACACCGAAAGGATATGACCGCACAGGAATTGTGACAGAAACATGCAAAGAGCCCAGATCCTACCTAGTCCAGTCGGAAGGACAAACATACAGGAGGAACAGAAAACACATCCTACCTGTTGCTGAACCAGCTCCAACTCAGTCTGATCCACAAGACTCTTATCAGGACATTAGGCCTGATCCAACAAGGCGTATTACACTCACCGGACATGGACATACAGAACAGAACATGGACTCAGAGCGCCCTATGGCTCGAGTTTCAGTCGACAATGACAATCTTTACAGAACCCGTTCAGGTCGCATCAGTAAGCCCAATCCTAAGTACAGAGATTAATCTGTTACGAGCAATTATTAGTCTCTAGTATGGTATTGTGGTTGTTATACTGACTATGTGATTTATGGTAATGTCATTTTCTACCTATTGCATTCTGTGAGTATGGTATGAGTTCACTACTGTACTATTATTGTTATTTGAGTAGTTACAAATGTTTATGGTTATGGGAACCAACTAAGGAAAGGGGATGTAGAATATTGAATGTGTTTACAGTAATATTTATGTTTGCCCTACTAAGCTTCCGTAGTTCGGACATGCGCACTGTGTGTTACTAGCGCCGATACCTACCAGCCAGGCATGTACCTGCCCAGTATAAATTAAAACTACAAGTTATACCGCCGGTTGTCATCATTTACCACAACACACAACACTTATGTTCTGAGTGAATACTGGAATCTGATTGGCTGGTGGGTGCTAACAGGCGTGCATTATTTTGTTATAACCGCACAGGTAGTCCGGTAGTTAAATCACTGGGATATCACTCCGCTGTGGGCGTCGCCATAGCAACGCATGACACAGCAGAATCAGAAAAAACCCTTTTTTTTTTTTTTTTTAAACACTTAATTAATGACTGACAGGAACGAATGAGATGGATTTTGTTATTTTAATTTCAACGTTTTGGGCCAAAACAAAATGTTTGATAAATGGGAAGTAGAGGAGAGTGAGCAGCTAGGTTAATAAAATATGAGCTTTCCATTTCTAATGAAAACAGTCAAGACACTATTCATAGTTTTCAGACGTAAAATGATCTGCCACTTCAGCATATGTGGCTGGATTAGTAAAGGCAAACATAAAAGTTTCAGTTCGTGAGGCCAAAGCAATTCCACCGCAGCTGTTTCCATAAACAGTTGAGCTACACGTTGCTAGCTCGCTAGCTTCAGGTTACACAGCGTAAAAGTGAAATAAGGTTGATTGACACCTGCTCCAGCCAATGAGGTACGTTCATAGTGGTGACCTGTGACCTCAGAGAGGGATGTACTCTCGTGAACCTGTACTCTTCATTGGCTTGCATTCAACGTTTATTTACAATTTTTCATAAAAGATTAATATTGGTTTAGTTTTTTAAGCTTGAACAGTTTTTTTGTTACTGCAAACTTTGCCTTAGTTTGTGCGTGATCAATGAAAAATATAGAAATAAAATACTATATGTATATAATACTATATATAATTTACCTTGATTTGAATACATAATTAACTATGTTTTATTGCCGGCACTGTATGAGTGAGAGCTTTCAAAAGTCACCTTGCAGAAAATTTTATCTGATAAAATATTTGCGTATTTATTCAAAATGTTTATTGAATGTCTTTATTCATAATGTTAAACAATTCTTTACAAGAGTCAAATTAATGAATGTAAACGGAAAATATGTGAGACACCTCTTTGGGCCTGATGAGAACAGACTGAAGAGGCTGCTATGGATGTGGGTGTTTATTTTTTTGACCAGTCGTATAGATTTTCATGACATAACAGTCCCATATCATATCCTAAAGATCCATTTGTGTAAGTTTGAACAACCACAGTGACGTTTCATCAGACAGTTTGAAGAGGCTCTGACACACCTGTAGATGCACAAGTGACTTCATTTGCTGACAATGACAATGGACAGCAGATTAACATAGAGGGAGAGACAGTACATGGAATGTGTACTGGCTCCTCAAAAAATGTGAGCCAACACTCAGATTCTAATACTGGTCGTGTAATATCCGATCTTTGTCTTTCTGGTGTAACGCAAATGGAGCTGACTGGGTTGAGATGGACAATCAGAGTTTATTTTTCTTGTAGTCGCCGTCCTATATTAATCTGATGCGGTTGATGACTTTCATTCTATATGGAATCTGTCTCTGGAGAGTGGCCTGTTATGTATTATGTATGTGAGCCAACACAACCACTGCCTGTGTCACAATATGACACACATATTGTCATATTGTGAATTATACGTGCAAATAGGGGTAGTTGCATTTATGGCACACACTGCAGTGATGGTAAAAATAAAATAAAAACCAGTTCACAAACACTGGAAGCATGATTACAGAAAGGTACTGTGGTAAAAATCCTCAATGAGGCCTTTACGTCTCTTTGTGTCCAGCGTGTAAATACAAAATTCTTAATAAGAGTTAAATCGCAACATGCTCACATTGTGATGTTCTAAATGGTAAATGGTCTCAACTTATATAGTGCTTTTCCACCTACATTAGGCACTCAAAGCGCTTTACAGCAAGGATCCACTCACCCATGCATACTCTCACTCATACACCAATGCACGCAGACACTGGGGGCAATGTGGGTGAAGTGTCTTGCCCTAGGACACAACAACAGTGCGCACTTTCAGGAGGTGGGATTCGAACCCCCGGCCTTCCGATCACAAGCCACCGTCACCCCATATCTAAAGTGCATTGCGACAGGGCTCTTAGGATCATGCCATTTGCACTGTTCTATTGCACTATCTGGTCTGTCCACACTCATATCCATCACTGAATACACCTGCACATGTGTGAATACAATACCACTGTTGTTCTATGTCCAATTGGAGTTGTTGTCCTATCATATTTTGACTCTACTTTATCCATGCCCCTGTAGCCTTATAGTTTTTATGTTGTCATAGCTGTTTTTTATCTAAAATTCTGTGTTTTATGTTGCACAAGTGTACCAAGAAAAAATCCTAAACAATGGCAATAAACAATTCTGATTCTGATCAGTATGTTGGACCGATTTTCTGAGATTCTGTTTTTGAGAGGTCTCGTGGTTTTGCCTATTTAGGCAATAGGGTTACGCCTTTGTTACGATAGGAGTTTCCAGTTCTTTGGTGGTTGAATAGTTTGTACTCAATGTAACTTTAAGCAAAAGACCAGTGGCCATCTGTAGTTACCATATGGGATTTGCGGTAAAAAGTGAGGTTTAATCAGCTCTGACCAGCACGTTGCTCAGATTTGTGGATAGTTTTTGAGAGGATGCAGTTCGTCCTGGAGTCCACTTGTTTTGTTTTGATATGTCCGAGACATCGTTTTTGTGAGGCTGTGTTCAAGTTTTAGTTTCTCCCTGACTATGAAGTCTTGCCATTAAAACTAAACAGTCCCTGAACAGATCTGCTGCTCCTGCTCGTCCTGTTTATCAAAGAAGGTTTTTCTAATGAACTATTTAATCTGATCCTGACAGTTTCATTTATGAATTTACGTAACAATGAGTCAGTGTGAAACTATTTAATCGACTTTCCCATCACACCTCTGAAAGACACTTTTCTCTCAGATGTCGACTTAAAACGGCATAAATGCATAAACATTTCCCTAAAACAATGTTAGTTTGATCTTCAACCTGACAAACCGCTGTTATGGAGGAAGTCTGTTATTTATGTTCATTGTAGAAGTTAATGAAGATTTTCCAGAACAATAATCATTATTAAACACAGTTATGTTCCACCTGTCCTTCATATTAAAATATAGTCGTCTGGACTGAGTTGGTGAACTTTACATGATCATTTACTGTAAGATTTGTAGACGCCATGTTTGAGGGCGTGGAGAATTGTGAGCTGCACTCGTCTGCCTGTGTGAGGGTTCACACAGTGATAGACAGACTTTTGTATTAAAATCATCAGGCTCAGATTGAACCTTTAGTTGTTTTGCTTTATGATCATTGACTTTATCATCCACATCTACAAACAAATGTATGAACTAAACAGGAAATGCGAGTGTAACATTGGCCTTTTATTAAACTAACTATTCACCACATATGAGCAATGATGTCATCTTTGATGATGGATTAGACCATGTAAAAGCAATAATTTGACTTGATAACAGTGATTTTTGAAATTAGTGCCTTCGAATTAAAGTAGCTCTGTTGACAAAAATCATAAATAAATGTGGCCGTCCCGCCTTTGCTCTGCCCGATACTGTCAGACCTCTGAAGCTCAGCAGGAAGGGCCTGGCAGGACTTGGATGGGAGACCATTTGGGAAACACCAGGAAGCCTGGGCGAATGTAGTGAGTGAGTGGTTGGTGGTGGTCGGAGGAGCTGATGGAACAGACTGGTTGCCTTGCCTCCGACAATCTAACCATGGCTGCTGTGGCTACAATAGTAGCTTTCCACCACCAAGTATGGAGTGAATGAATAATGCCATGTAAAGAGTGTCCAGAAAAGCGCTATATAAAACCAATGCATTTTTATTTGTATTTTTATTTTTATTTTTATTTTTATTTTCGTCCATCCATCCATCCATTTTCTTCCGCTTTATCCGGAGTTGGGTCACGGGGGCAGCAGTCTCAGCAGAGATGCCCAGACTTCCCGATCCACACACACCTCCTCCAGCTGTTCTGGGGGACCCTGAGGCGACACCAGGCCAGCTCGGAGACATAGTCCCACCAGCGTGTCCTGGGTCTTCCATGAGGCCTCCTCCCAATAGGACATGCCAAGGTTTATTTATATAGCACATTTTGCAAACAGAGTACTGCCCCAAAGTGCTTTCCATATTCAGTGCAAAAATATAGACACACAAAAAACATATTTCTTCAACAATGTGCAAAAAATAAAAACTGCAGCATAATCAAATGTCTAGCTCAGATTGGATTAAAAGCCAGTACAAAGAGATGCATTTTCAACAACGACTTGAAATTGTCAACAGAGGAGGCCATTCTGATTGCCAGAGTTCCAGAGTTTAGGGCCAGCAACAGCAAAGGCTCGATCTCCTGGTTTTTGCTTGGACCGTGGGCAGTCTAAGAGCAACTGTTCCGAAGACTAGGGATGCACAGATACCGATACCAGTATCGGGTATCGGGCCGATACCACATGCTTGTACTCATACTCGTACTCATTCATGAGGTCCCGATACCAGAATCCGATACCATTTGACGTGCGTCCAGCGCACCTACGAGGCGCACCTCTCAGCTGAGGAGAGAAAATAGCAACAAACTGGAGAATTCTTTAGTGGAAATACAATATTCCACATGGAGCTGACTTTATTACAGACTGCGCTCTTTAAATAAGAGTCTGTGCTGGATTTAACCAGAGCTAAATGTTGCTAGTGCTGCAGCGTCTGCAGTGTTTACAACATACAGGCTAACGATGCTAACTCGCGGCTAGCGCAGTTTTGGCCATTGTGATGCCGTTTTATGCCCAGGGGTTTATTCATCTGAAAAAACTAACCCAGCGACTAAAAAGTCCTCGGAAAATCCAAAATAAAGAGATACAGCATGTTTATATTGAGTGAAAATGAGCTGCAGCAGAACAATAAAAACGCTGTAGCTGCTCGCTAAGTTACTACAAACACACGAGAAAATCCACACGGAGCTGAATAAAGACGAAAAGAGACCATTTAAGTAACATCTGAATACTATTGTTAAATAAAAATACATAAATGAATAAAGCACAGGCATTGGGAGCTTTAGGACATGGGCTTTTCTGTCTATGATGCACAGTGCAATAAAAATTAAAAATTATATTGAATGAAAATAAAAATAAATAAATAAATGGCATCAGCACAATTCTAATGTAAGTGCTCTTAAAAGTGTAGCAAATGAGTAAATTTACTAATTACAAACCAATCTGCTGTGAAAAAAGTAAGAATGTTGAAGAAAATGCCTTGTACTCGTATCGGTATTCGGTATCGGCGAGTACTTAAATCCAAGTACTCGTACTCGTATCGATTTTAGAAAAAGTGGTATCGGTGCATCCCTACCGAAGACCTCAATGATCTGCCCGGAGTGTGCAAATTAGGGTTGTGCCGAGGGACGATATCATCGTCCATCGCCGATGGATGAGCAACATCACGATGGAGAGCCACCATTGTGATGCCACGCCCCCTCCTGTCAGAAACACGCACTGGTCTTCTGTGGGCCTTGTAAACCTACAAACTGTGCAGGGATTGCACTGTAAATTAAATCACGGATGTAACTAATATGCACGCTAGTGTCAGTACCTGCCAGAAGCCATGAGCCGTAATTATTAACGTAAAGACGCAGCGCTGCTCTATTTCTGACGCGCGGGGCTCTCTCTCTCTCTCTGCAGCTCGGAGTTTAACAGCGCGTGGTTTTGCTTTGCTTTGCTGCGTATTGAAACTTAAACCGTTTTAAAATGAGATGGCTCTCACATCGGAGCTAGCTGAGTGCGCGGACTATTCTCACGAAGGACCGAGAGAGGAAAGAGAGGAGAGAGAAAGGCGCGGTGCAGGAGTTACGAGGTTACAGCACACGGACCGGGCGGCGCGTGGAGCGGCTTCAAAAACGTAAGCTACGACGCAAACTTCTAAATATTGTCCCGTTCACCCACGGTTTCTTAACACAGTAATTTGAAATAGTGTAAACAGATTAAAACAGAAAAGTAACTAGTTTACCATTTATGGATGATGAGGTCATTTTTGATGATGGATTTGACCATGTTGGCAACAGATAAGATTTCCATTTCTATTGAAAACGGTAGCATATGTGGCTGGATTAGTAAAGGCAAACATAAAAGTTTCAGTTCGTGAGGCCAAAGCGATTCCACCGCAGCTGTTTCCATAAACAGTTGAGCCACACGTTGCTAAAAGATTAATGTTGGTTTAGTTTTTTAAGCTTCAACAGTTTTTTTTTGTTACTGCAAACTAATAATATACAATAATATAATACATAATTCTTAATAAGAGTTAAATCGCAACATGCTCACATTGTGATGTTCTAAATGGTAAATGGTCTTAACTTATATAGCGCTTTTCCACCTACATTAGGCACTCAAAGCGCTTTACAGCAAGGATCCACTCACCCATGCATACTCTCATTCATACACCAATGCACGCAGACGCTGGGGGCAATGTGGGTGAAGTGTCTTGCCCAAGGACACAACGACAGTGCGCACTTTCGGGAGGTGGGATTCGAACCCCCAGCCTTCCGATCACAAGACGACCCGCTCTACCATCTGCGCCACCGTCGCCCCATATATAAAGTGCATTGCGACAGGGCTCTTAGGATCATGCCATTTGCACTGTTCTATTGCACTATCTGGTCTGTCCACACTCATATCTATCACTGAATACACCTGCACATCTGTGAATACAATACCACTGTTGTTCTATGTCCAATTGGAGTTGTTGTCCTATCATATTTTGACTCTACTTTATCCATGCCCTGTAGCCTTATAGTTTTTATGTTGTCATAGCTGTTTTTTATCTAAAATTCTGTGTTTTATGTTGCACAAGTGTACCAAAAAAAATTCCTAAACAATGGCAATAAACAATTCTGATTCTGATCAGTATGTTGGACCGATTGTTCTGAGATTCTGTTTTTGAGAGGTCTCGTGGTTTTGCCTATGTAGGCAATAGGGTTACGCCTTTGTTACGATAGGAGTTTCCAGTTCTTTGGTGGCTGAATAGTTTGTACTCAATGTAACTTTAAGCAAAAGACCAGTGGCCATCTGTAGTTACCATATGGGATTTGCGGTAAAAAGTGAGGTTTAATCAGCTCTGACCAGCACGTTGCTCAGATTTGTGGATAGTTTTTAGACGTCATGTTTGAGGGCATGGAGAATTGTGAGCGCTGTGTGAGGGTTCACACAGTGATAGACAGACTTTTGTATTAAAATCATCAGGCTCAGATTGAACCTTTAGTTGTTTTGCTTTATGATCATTGACTTTATGGTAAATGGTCTCAACTTGTATAGCGCTTTTCCACCTACATTAGGCACTCAAAGCGCTTTACAGCAAGGATCCACTCACCCATTCATACACTCATTCATACTCCAGTGTACGCAGACACTGGGGGCAATGTGGGTGAAGTGTCTTGCCCAAGGACACAACGACAATGTGCACTTTCAGGAGGTGGGATTCGAACCCCCGACCTTCCCATCATGAGACGACCCTCTCTACCATCTGTGCCACTGTCGCCCCTGCCACTGTCATCCACATCTACAAACAAATGCATGAACTACTGTGGTGAGGCAAGCTGACAAAGGTGGAGCAACAGTCATCTGGGGTAAGAGCCAGTACACAGAGGAAGCACTGAGGCAACTCAGTGACAAAGAATACTATGTTTCCCTCAAATCCAACCCTATAGACAAAATTAAAAGTGATTTGTTAACCATGTTAAATAGAGCACTG
This sequence comes from Gobius niger, assembly GCF_951799975.1. Classification (NCBI taxonomy): domain Eukaryota; kingdom Metazoa; phylum Chordata; class Actinopteri; order Gobiiformes; family Gobiidae; genus Gobius; species Gobius niger. The sequence goes on along the minus strand of NC_136873.1, from coordinate 2,279,146 downwards.
GTTGAGAAATGGATTAACAAAAATGAATATGAATTCCTGGTGCCCTCCAACCCAAAACTTGCAACGTTTCATTTACTCCCAAAAATACACAAAAATCTTCTTTCGCCCCCGGGCAGACCCATAATCAATGGGATAGACACGATCACAGAACCGGCTTCCAAATTCATTGATCACATCATCAAGCCACTTACCATGTCGTTGGATGCTTACCTACAAGTAGGGCTGCAACTAACGATTATTTCGGTAATCGATTAATCTACCGGTTATTTTTACGATTAATCGATTAATCGCTTGGCTGTGAAAGGTGCATGGAAATTGTATTTTTTCAATTTTTTTTATCACATAGAGCTAAAGTGGCGCCGTTTGAGGACATGTTGATGGAGTAAACTTAAAGTAAACGTTTGTGGGAGGCTCTTTGTGCTAATTCTGCTTTCTGATTGGACGAGACAAAGACAGATATTTATGAAATTTACAATGTACAAAACACTGCAGACCCAACTTAAAAAACAAAGTAGGTTTTCATCCACATTACATAATTTTCATGTCTTTTTTGCTCTATTTTAGTCTGTGTTTACTAGAAAACGATTAATCGATTACAGAAATAGTTGACAACTATTTTAGAAATCGATTAGTTGTCGATTAATCGATTAGTTGTTTCAGCCCTACCTACAAGACACCACACATGTTCTTAATCATCTCCAAAATCTAGGCAATGCTCACAATGCACTCCTTGTCACTATGGACATAACTTCCCTCTATACAAATATTGAACACAGTGAAGGCCTGGATGCTCTTGAACATTTCTTACAGAAGAGGGAGGACCTGTCACTACCTACTGAATTTGTCCTAAATCTCACAAAATGGACTCTCACTAACAATATATTCCTTTTCCAGGACCAACTATACAAACAAATCAAAGGCACTGCCATGGGAGCCGCATATGCCCCGAACTGTGCCGGGCTATTCCTAGGCCTCTGGGAAAACCGGTATGTATTCAGTACAGAAAATCCATTCAAACCCTTCATCAAGTACTACGGACGTTATATTGATGACCTTTTTTTCATATTTACAGGATCGGAGGAACAGCTACTACGCTTCCACAATTTTTTAAACAACACCAACCCCAACATCAAACTTAGCCTTGAGTACAGTGCCAGCAAAATAAACTTCTTGGATCTCAACAAAGTTCTTGATGAACACGGACTAATTCACACGTCGATTTTCAGAAAAACTACAGACAGAAACACTATTCTGAGGGCGGACAGCTTCCACCCACAGAACCTAATCAAAAACATTCCATATGGACAATTTCAAAGACTCAAACGAATTTGCAACTCTGAAACCGAGTTCGAAAATCAAGCTGTGGAGATGTACGATAGATTCGCCTCCAGGGGCTACAACAGACCAACACTCAACACGGCCTTATCCAAAGCAAGAGACCTTGACCGCCCCAGCCTTCTCAACAGAACACATCGGCCTCAACTACGGAAAAACAGGATTTTCTGTCCTATACAATATAGTACCATGGCCCACACAATCAAAAGGAGCATCCTTTCATGCGATCGCACTCTGGGCCCAGCCTTTGCCAATCCTCCTTTGTTCTCCTTCAAACGGCCTCCAACTTTAAGGGACAAACTAGTACGCAACTACACACCTGCCAACAAGCCCACAACCTTTCTAAAAAAGCCTATAGGTACCTTCAGATGTGGCTCTTGTACTCATTGTTCACACATCAACAGAACTACCACCTTCACTAACTCTGACCTCTCTAAAACATACCACTGTCGCTCATTCGCCAACTGCAACTCCACTTATGTCGTCTACAGACTTGACTGTATGTGTGGAAGCTTCTATGTTGGACGAACCAAACGCAAACTAAAACAGAGATTCGCCGAACACAAATATGCCATCAGAACACAAAATCTAGACTATCCGATGGCTAAACACTTTAAAAACAGCGGCCATTTAAGTCTCAACAATCTCAAAGTAATGGTCCTGGAGGAGATCCCCTATGACCGGAGGGGGGGTGACAGACTCAAAAGACTCCTACAGAGAGAAACTTTCTGGATCGAGGCTCTGCAAGCCACCAGCCCCCCCGGGCCTAAATGAGGAGATAGATTTCTCCCCCTTCCTATGACATTCCTCTCCACAGCAAAAATTCCTGGTTTCGCAAGTGTGACTTTTTCGGTCTGTCTCTCGGTGTTCTCCGTCTCCTGTTCTATTATGGTGTCCTATGTAAGCATTAACACACTCATTGTCGTCCCCTCACTAGTGCTCTTGTGAATACCTTTATGAACGGTTTTTCTATACTCCGTCATTATTGAACTGTTCACATAAGTTGTTTTCTCTCGCATGTAAATGCCTTTTAATATGTCCTGTCCACATATGCAATTAGCTTGTTGAATGTTTTTCGATGATCTTATGTTGCATTATTTTGCTACACCGGGTCACGTGATACCTCACGTGAGCCCTCTCGAGTATTTAACACACCTGTAAGCAATTTCACTCACAAAGATCGCCCTGATGAAGACATAACTGTCGAAACGCGTTGGCGTTTTTTAATCCATTTTGTCCATGCACCAATAAAGGATTTTTAATTAATTTTTGCTACTCCGGAGTGCCTCCTACCCTTTTTGACTGCCTTTGACACGCACAGCCAGTCTCTCTTTCTGTCCTCAAATGTATGAACTAAACAGGAAATGCGAGTGTAACATTGGCCTTTTATTAAACTAACTATTCACCACATATGAGCAATGATGTCATCTTTGATGATGGATTAGACCATGTAAAAGCAATAATTTGACTTGATGACAGTGATTTTTGAAATTAGTGCCTTTGAATTAATGTAGCTCTGTTGACTAAAATCATAAATAAATGTGGCCGTCCCGCCTTTGCTCTGCCCGATACTGTCAGACCTCTGAAGCTCAGCAGGAAGGGCCTGGCAGGACTTGGATGGGAGACCGTTTGGGAATCACCAGGAAGCCTAGGTGAATGTAGTGAGTGAGTGGTTGGTGGTGGTCGGAGGAGCTGATGGAACAGATTGGTTGCCTTGCCTCCGACAGTCTAACCAGGGCAGCTGTGGCTACAATAGTAGCTTTCCACCACCAAGTATGGAGTGAATGAATAATGCCATGTAAAGAGTGTCCAGAAAAGCGCTATATAGAACCAATGCATTATTATTATTATTATTATTATTATTATTATTATTATTATTATTATTATTACTATTTATTATTATCCATCCATCCATTTTCTTCCGCGTCTATCGATCTCACGCTCCATCCGTCTCTCACTGAGAACAAGACCCCGAGATACTTGAACTCCTCCACTTGAGGTAAGGACTTTTTAATAAAAGAAATGACCGTAGATTTGTTTTTTAGCACATTTTTGCGTTTCCCCCTGACTATGAAGTCTTGCCATTACAATATAGAGTGACATCTGAGGAGCGACAGAAAAGTATCTGCACCAACTAAACAGTCCCTGGACAAGTGTACTGGTCTTAGCTTTGGAACCACTGACCCACAGATTCATGGACTAATGGTCTAACCCCTGAGCCACTGTTTGAATAGACACTCACACAGAGGAGTGTTTCTGAAGAAGTGGACGCTGTTTGACCTGTTTATCAGAGTGTTTTTCTGATGAACTTTAAAATCTTTTCTTGCTCGGCCTGTTTATCAAAGAGTGTTTTTCTAATGAACTATCAAATCTTTTCCTGCCCGTCCTTCTCTCTCTTACAAGTCCTCCAAATCCATACGACACAAGTGGTCGTTTGTCTTATCCCTTAATTACGACCATATAAGACGTTTACTAAAACAGCGCCCCCAAGCTCCCATTGAGGGTATGTACATTACATTTAACCCGATTCAGAAACGACTTTATTTTACGTAGTGTTTTGCGATGACGATTCCAAAACTCAAACGCAAAGAAATAAATCACAAACTTGCAAAATTAGCCCCACATGCAATAAGGAAAGCAGTCCCAGATCTCAGCCCCGCCACAGCTTTGGAGGAACTGAACGTCCAGCGGTGCCAAAGGTTCTCCAAGCGCGCTCTGCGCTATTACGCATCACACCTCCCCAACCGCAGCAGCGGCGACTATTCACCACTCTCATCATTTACTATATTATATGTGTGAGCTGTAGGTTATCGCCATTTTACTCACAACAACAGCGACACCAAAGCACAACTCACCACTGACGCCTTCCTGTCTCCTCCTCCATATGCGTCACTGCCAACTCCATATAAACTCTCCTGTCACTTCCATCTCTGTCCTCAAACGTCCTCGTGTCTCAGACTCCGTGTCTCCCGTACGTCCGGTGGTTCGGTGACCGCGGCGAGCCTCGGATTCGCCCCGGGTTCCAGTGCGTCTGATGCCGGGAAACACCTCTGTCACCCCGGAAAAGTCTGGCCTCGGCTCCGCTGCTGTTCTCCACAAAGTCCCGCATTCCTCTTGAAAACGAGCTCCAAATGTCCTTATCAAACTGATGTGGTTCATTTCTCCGCAGTTTCGTCATTTAAAGATAAAACATCTAAAACATCACAGCTGTGTTTAGCTCGCGGGTTTTTCCAACTAGATTTGACGAACACTCGCTCTGTCCAATGAAAACACGTGAATCAGCTCGAGGGCGTTTGGGCAGGTGAGCCTGCGCTCTGATTGGCTGAAGGGTCAGCTACGTCATATCCAGTAGTATTTGTTAATAATTATCATCATTATATTGTAAACAATCTGAAATAAACTGCTGTAAAGCATTTCCTCTGATGCCTGTGATTTATATGGACTAAAGCAGGATTTAACCCTATAGCAAAAGGTGCACAGGTGGGAAGAAAAAAGAAAGGGGTTTATGTATTTGATTTTATTTATTTACTTATTTATTCATTTATACATTTCTTATTATCTACTACTTATGCATTTATATATTTACCGCAGCAATAACTATTCTTTCTGGGATCCATTTATTTATATTTTTAATTGTTATTTGAGTTTTTTACTTTTACTCAAGTAATATTATTTTGAAGTAGTATTTGTACTCGAGTGTATGGTTCTCTTTTTACTGAGTAAATCTGCAAGCGGCAAACTGAAGAAAAAAAATGAAAATGAATCAAAGCACAATGAATCTAAACCTGTATTAATTTTCTTGTGTCTTATCAAAAGAATTGTGATTTATTTTTTTCTGGGGTATTTTTTACACATATCAGAATTTTCAACATTGTTTTATGTTTTTTCTCTGCTTTATCAACATTAAACCTTAATCAGACAAACATTTACTCAGGGGTTATGATAAAATTAAGAAACAAAAACATAATTCTTATAGTTTTCATCATGTCACGTTTCATCTGGACCGTGAGGGTTCGCACATACATGTGGGTGCATGTGTGTGTTGGTTGATCATATGTGATGTCAGTGGAGCCACAGGAGGAGCCACGGGAGGAGCCACAGGAGGAGCCACAGGAGGAGCCACAGGAGGAGCCACAGGAGGAGCCACAGGAGGAGGAGCCACAGGAGGAGCCACAGGAGGAGCCACAGGAGGAGCCACAGGAGGAGCCACAGGAGGAGGAGCCACAGGAGGAGCCACAGGAGGAGCCACAGGAGAAGCCACAGGAGGAGCCACAGGAGAAGCCACAGGAGGAGCCACAGGAGGAGCCACAGGAGGAGCCACAGGAGGAGCCACAGGAGAAGCCACAGGAGGAGCCACAGGAGGAGAAGCCACAGGAGAAGCCACAGGAGGAGCCACAGGAGGAGCCACAGGAGAAGCCACAGGAGAAGCCACAGGAGGAGCCACAGGAGAAGCCAGAGGAGGAGCCACAGGAGAAGCCACAGGAGGAGCCACAGGAGGAGAAGCCACAGGAGAAGCCACAGGAGGAGCCACAGGAGGAGCCACAGGAGGAGCCACAGGAGAAGCCACAGGAGGAGCCACAGGAGGAGGAGCCACAGGAGGAGCCACAGGAGGAGCCACAGGAGGAGCCACAGCCACATGTGGATCATCAGTGTTAAGTCATGTAACATAAAAGTGAGTATGTACATTTGACCATCTCAGTGTCGTACACTGACTCACAAAGGGACCTGAAGAACTGGACACAATTGGACTGTCCAGAACTCCATGAAGCACATCTGTCCCTGCAGCTGTTCATTAGAGTTTACATCATAGGGAATGATGATGATGTTCCTCTGCACAAAACAGATCAGACATAATGCAACCTCCTCATATGTTACTATTTGATAAAGTCATGTTTACATTTCTATATTTTATTAAAACACACGTGACAGTCGTCTGTATGATTTACATGATGGTGGCTCATGTGGCTGAGTGGTTTGTGCTCTGGCCTCACAGCAAGAGGGTCCTGGGTTAAATTCCCTTTCAGTGTGGAGTTCATCTGCACCACAACATAAGATAAGATATAATAAGATAAGATAAACGTCTTTAGCCCCAGAGGGGAATCGGCCGCTCATCTGCGCACACACAATCAGACATGAGGAAACATTCACACTGAACACAAAGTGCCACATCTGCAGTGTCTCTATTACATTTGCTTTAAACATAAAACATGTGCATTAGGTGAATCCTTCTGCAGGTGATTCTGACCATCAGCCTGGCTCCACATGCTCCACGTTCCTGCCCACTGCACCTGACGGCTCGCCTCAGTCGAAGGAGGGGCCAAATGCAGAGACACATTTTGTAATGACACATAAATGATCTTAACCTTTAATCTGCACTCATGTGTTTAGCCCATTATATCATGCATATAAATGGCCGGTGTTAATTTAACACCCATAGTGTTAATTTTAACACTTTTTTTTGGGTCTATATAGTTCTCACGGATTTTGTGTTAAAATTACACTTTCAAAAGTGTTAAAAATTTGACACATTTTTGGTGTTATTTTTTGACACTGAGAGTGTTAAAATATTAACACTTAAAGTGATTTTTCTTCATTTAAATTTAGTTAAATGTTCACCACCTAAGGGTTACCGTTTTAACTCTATAAAGTGAATTTCCTTCATCCAAAAAGTGTCACTTTTCACCCATTTAAGTGAATTTTCTATATTCATACAGTGTTGTTTAAAAAGCATTTCTTGTGTGATTTATTCATCTTAACAGTGTTATTTATTCATTAGCTGTGAACATTGCAGTTAAAATAAACAAGTCCTATAAAATAGAGAAAAAATACAAATGTTTACATTTAACCATTTTTAATGTGGAACTGGCACAACTGGTCTCTTTACAAGGCAAATAAGGGCACAATACTGTCACTGTCATAAGACATTTGTAAGTCAAAGGGTCTGTAAAACACAAGACTGTTTTCTTTAACAACATTTCCTCTCACATATTTGTATGAAAGTGTTCACTGACATGATCGACCACAAGCTTGTCAATCAAATTCATAGGTTTTCACATTATCAGAATGAAAAAGTGCCACAAGATGAATGTTCATAACAGCGAATTAAACCTGGGTGGCAAAATTCTTAGGACAAAATACAATGTCACGTTTTGAACCGAGGGGGCTAACCATTTCAAAGTCATCGTAGTAAATCTTAAGGAATAGGCCACCGTTTTTACATACTGAGATATGTTGTTACCTTAGACGAGTTCTTTAGGACCTGTCTGATCTTCACCCGTGCCTTCAGTCACGTAAACACAGCGCAGACGGCGTTAGCATTTAGCCTCTCCCTCTCTCCTCTATAGCTCCAAAACAGGTCAAGATAGAAGCTACCAAACTCTTCCACGTTTTCCCTATTTAAATATGGTTACGTGAAGTGTTCCACTACAAAGTATAATTACACAAAATTTAACAATGTGGATTTTCTAAGCGGATAAAAGGGGGAACTATATTGTAAGCCGTAATAATACCAGGAGTAGTTTGGCATCCGCACAGTAAAGTGAAGATTACTGCGCAGTAAAGTGAAGATTACTGCGCGGATTTCGAACTACTCCTGGTATTATTACGCCTTACTTTATAGTTCCCCCTTTTATCCGCTTAGAAAATCCACATTGTTTAATTTTGTGTAATTATACTTTGTAGTGGAACACTTCACGTAACCATATTTAAATAGGGAAAACGTGGAAGAGCTTGGTAGCTTCTATTTTGACCTGTTTTGGAGCTATAGAGGAGAGAGGGAGAGGCTAAATGCTAACGCCGTCTGCGCTGTGTTTACGTGACTGAAGGCATGGGTGAAGATCAGATCATGAAGACCAGGTCCTAAAGAACTCATCAAAGCTAAGGTAAGAACATATGGTCTAAGCTAAGGTAAGAACATATCTCGTATGTAAAAACGGTGGCCTATTCCTTTAAAATAACTGGCATGAAGTCATCATACACGTTTTTAATCATTACCTGGAGAACTCTCTCTCTTTCACTAACATCATTCATTTAAATGTTTTCTCAAACCTGTCTAAGTGCTGAACTGATGTCTACAACATCTTGAACACAGAACAACTTGAACTTTGTGTTTGGATAAAAACTGTGGTCAAGTCTAATATGGCGTATTAACAGTTGGCTGTTCCCAAAGGTGGACCTCAGCATTTTAACTGTAATTTAGGATTTTTGCACGTAACTCACGAAGTCTTTGAGATTCGTCAGCTGTTTTGAGGTCAATGTTGTAGGTTGTAGTTTGGATGAACCTGTAGAACTGCACCAGTGATGAGTCGTAGGCTGTGTTGAAGACGAAGTGCGCTTTAAACAGTTCATGCACTCAACGAGCTGGTGGTCCGACAGGGTATTGGCTGCTTATCAATGGCAATGTAGAAGGCATCCATCTTGTTTTTGGTTTGGCCAACTGCACTGATGTATGGTTGTAGGTTCTCCTCGTCTCTGAGATGTTCTTCAAGGCTGCTGTTTGACTAAAAAAAAATAAAAACGGGTTACATACATTGTTAGAATAGGTGACTTTATACGAAAACACATTTTACTTAACGTTTCAAACAAAAAACATAATTAACCACTAGGTGGTGTCTTTTCCTTCATATTAAAATGGTAAACATGCATTATTTTTGTTTGTGCAATGGTAATTTATTTGTGCAGTTAAGAGTACAAATTGACTTAAAATGAGTCCTATAATTTGTCATTGCAAAAATGTCTTACATTGTGAAAGTAGACAAGTTTCTTTTCTGCATCACTGGAACTTATTTTGATTCTCCTTCGGACGGAGCAGTAACAGGGAGGCCATGTCTCTGTCCCAGTCTAAAAGCACAATGCAAAAAGGGTATGATCAAATCTAGTGTCCATATTTAGGCCATTTACATTTGCAAAGATGAAGTAGTAGAGTTGGCAAGCATAGCAAATTTTGTATTGCAAAGATTTGCAATTCATGTTTCAAACTCAAGATATTGTTCACACTGTGTCTTTGAAAACACATTCAGGAAGAGTAACAAGAGAGTAGACAAATATAAACTGCTCAAATAATACAAGAACCACATGTATTCCAGAACATTTTGTAGCAGGCTTATCTACTGGATCAGAAGATTTTATATACACAACATAACATTCTGGACACAGATTTGTTGTCTGCAAACCATACTGTACCCCAAAGTAATTGTATCCTTTTCAGTTTTACCAATTATGAACATTACAATTGTAATTGATTCAATTGCTTTAATTTACAAATATGTCTGAACTTACAGTTGTCATTTTGTCCATATGCCTCAGCTGCTGCCAGTAGCTGTTGAACATCTGGAGTTGGAGTCAAACGTTTGGCCTTATATTCTTCCAGGATGTCTTCACCTCCGGGTTTCACATGCAGGACATTTAACACCATCTGCCCACAAATAAGACAAAACAAAAAGACAGCAATCATCAGTTGACTGCTTAGCTCCTCTACCTTAACAATACATCATTTTTATTCTTTAAGATTAAGTCTTCTCTACCTGGATTGGTTTCATATTATTGCATTTTGACCTTGTAACATTACCTCTTTGGCAGCACTGGACTCTAGGACTTCTCCACTAGGTCTTGCTCTGACATCAGGGAAGGGAACGCTCCTGGCAGATGACCACTATTCCATTGGCCCAGGAGTCTCAGTGTCACTTGAAGGTGATAGGGTGTCTGTGAGGGATGATGAAGAGCGATCCATTGGTGATGCAGGAGCTGTCAGAAAGGTTTTAAAGAAAGGCATTAGTATAAAAAAAAAAAATTAAAAAAAATATGACATTAAAAAGTAGACTTGCAATTATCTTTAGGATGTTCCTGGATCTTCAGACATATGTCAGGATTGGCCTCCATCAGTTCCAGAAACACATCTGTATTACTCTCATCCATAACCAGCAACTCAGTCGAGTCAGCAAACCCAAACTTGCATCTTACTAACAATAAATAATGAAGGAATTATTAATGAGATAGACCAGACAAAAGCCAAGTGCAAACAAAGTGACTCACCTTCTTTCATAAAATCCTTGTAAGTGAAGCCTGCCTGTAGACGTTTGTACTTCTTAGTTGTTGCATTGCACCTTCAGCAACATGGCTCTGCAAAGACGCCAAGGAGCTGACAAAATACAATTCTATGGAGTTATTCCGATAATGTCTGTTGATAAAACCAGCAAATCATTTTTTCTTTTCTTTAAAAAGAGTAAGTACCACTAATATACAGTACATCGTTTTGTGCACCTGATAGTACAGCAAGAAATCTATAAAACAAAATTATAATTCAAATTTAAACATGCTAGCACAATATCACATTAGATATTGGACCACAACCAAGTAATGAGTACAGAAGCAAACAAAGGCTAATAATAATGCCATGTGCTCCAGAACTAGGGATGCACTGATGCCACTTTTTCTAAAACCGATAAGAGTACTTTGATTTGAATACTTGCCTATACCGACATGAGTACAGGGCAGTTTTCTCAAACATACTTTTTGAATAACATAGACTTTTTCCATAGCAGATTGGATAGTAATTAATTCCTGTACACTCCTTGAATTTTATCAGTAATATCAGTTAAGTTCATCAGAAAGAATCGAACATATGACTTTTTAAGGGGAGACACTACAGGCAAAACTAAATTTTTTCAGTTTTCAGGTTTTGGCCCAAATTGGTCTCTGAACATATAAGCTTTCACCCGAAAACAGAAAATATGCCTAATCTTCACAATAACATGTTTAAATATTGCGCTGATTCAATGTTCCCCCATAGACTGGGAGAATGCAATTTCAAGGGCCTTTTTCTCAAAACACATTTTTCTGTCATTGTGGCGACACTATGTCCACGTCAGTCGGACCTAAAGACTCAGGGTTCTAGACTGCGACCAAAATGCTCGCATATGCGACTATTTTTAGAGAATGTGCGAGTAAAAAAAATAAGTGGTAGCATCTGTGCGAGCAAAAAAAATAAAGAAAGTCTAATAGGCTTTATGAGGAGTGCTGCAAATAACGTTATAAACAGCGTCTCCAGAGCACTCCTCTGAGAACACACACACACACACACACTGCACAAACACGCACGCACCACCCAAGCTTCCACTATTATTGAAGAAGTCAGCTGGTAGTTTACGCTAAACGTTTTGTCCGGGCAAGTGTCCCGCTCTCCCTGTTTGTCCCAGGGACAGATGAAATACAGACAGCAAAAGAAGCCACGTGTCCCGACATGAATTAACCTTCTATTACTTTCTGCCAATGCGCACTTTCCGACAGTTTATTCCCCAAAGAAGTATCTATTTTCACTTTTATGTTCGCCTTTTGGGGCGGTAGCGCTGCAGCCGAGCAGCGAGCTCACGAGCGCAGGTCAGAGAGAAGCACGCGCACGAGAGGAGACAGGAGCACGAGCTCGATAGGAGGAGACAGGAGCGGAAAGAGTTTAGCGGTTTATGTTCCTACCTGAGCTCGCTCTGATCTCCTCGCGGTCAGAAAAAGCTTGTTTTAGAGCGCAAATGTAAAGCTAACGGAGAGCTAACGTAAAGCTAACAGAGAGCTAACGTAAAGCTAACAGAGAGCTAACAGCTGCTGTTATGACCCGCCCTCCCTCAGCCACTGTAGATTCAGCTCCTGTATTTTATTTAGGCTTTAGGCTAAAAAAGGTACTTTTTGCCTGTGATTAATACGTCTTAATTGGCAGTAATACATAATTTTATAAGTGAATATCCTGCAAGTGACAGTGATATTGCAGATTTGGGAAGAAAGAGACAAACAATTGTCAAGGAAGATAAATAATAATGGATTGAAAACACAAAATATATACATATACAAAAAAATATATAATAAAACATATAAAATCACTATTATTAATATGAAAAACTCAATTTTAAAAAGTTTTAACACCATTTTTATCATTATTAAGATCAATTATAAGTTATATCGAACATGTTTATAATTGTTCTTGTTTTAATTTATTAAAATGGTGAATTTTGATATTGTGTCTCGAGTCTGTGCGACCAAAATATTGTCTGTGCGACCAAATGAAAAAGTTGGTAGCACCAGCGCTACTAAAATAAAAGTTAGTCTTGAACCCTGCAGACTTCACATTTTCCAGCCTTGGACTGAACAATATTTGGAAGATTTTTTCAGAGGGATTTTTTATTATCTAATCCCTAAACCTCATTTATTGAGTTTTAAATGGCAAAAAATGAGGCGAAAATTAAATTTTTACAAATTTTTCCACTAAAAAACAGCTTATTTTAAAACTAAACAAGAAATCCTGAATCCCCTCTGAAAAAGTCTCGGTAACTCATTTATCAATAAAATGAAACCACACATTTGAATGTAGCTCTATCCATTATTCAGATTTCGTCGCCGAAAAGATGGGAAATTTGGGGCATTTTTAAGCATAAAACACCTTGTTCTTATATGAAAAGATAAAATGACAGAAAACCTGCAATGTTTTTTTTTTCTCACATTTATGCCAGTTAATCTACAGCAAAAGTTTCAAATTGATATCTTTAAATTTAAATTTTTTCCCTATTCACCTGCAGTGTCTCGCCTTAAATGTGTATCAAAGACAGAACAGTCCATGGCCAAACGTTACTCACTGCTTGTGCTGTATATCTGTAATAGTACTTTTACTACTGCTAATTGGTCTCTTTTTGCCTCACTCTGTAGATTTTCCAGTACGTGTATTTTGTAGACATGCTAGCGCAACTTAGCAAGTAGCCTACTGCACTTTGATTATTTTTGCATTTTGCTGCAGCTAAATTTCGCTCAATATGGACATGCTATACCTCTTTACTTTGCATTTCTTGAGTACATTTTAGTCGTGGGGGTAGCTTTACAGCTGAATCAAGCCCATGGGAATAAAGCGGTTTAAGAATCGCCAGCGTTGTTAGCGCGCTAACTAGCCGCTAGTTAGCGGCTAACGCTAGTTAGCAGCTGGTCTTGAGAACACTACAGACCCAACGAAGACAATATTTGTAAAAAACAGTAACCAGTTAGTTAGAAACGACCTTGTCTTTTGAATCTAAAGCCTTGCACTTGGTTATATTGAGTAGTCGTATTTCAATAAGTTTCATGTTTAGCATTAGGCTACTAAAACAGGAGTTATAACAACCATTCATCTTAAAACACATTTCGTTTTGGGGTTTTCTTGTACACATTAACATTTGGAGGTCTTACCTCATTAAAAGTTCAAATCAACCGCGGTGTCCTCCTCTGCACATCGGAGACTCGGTGGCACTGCTGCAGACTGGCCTCTTTTGAAAAAGTAGCGGGAACCGGAGTGTAATTAACACTGCCAAGAGCAAGTGCAGCGAGTAGGGGATAGCTGCAGATATATATATGTATATATTTCTATGCTGCAGACCCGGAGCCGTGGAGCGAATCCACCGTGATAGTGCGCCCTCTGCTGGTAAGGACAGATCTACGACGGTATTTAGCTCGGGGACTACGGATGGAAACTAGCCATCTAGCCATTCAGCCATTTAGCTGTAACCCGGTGCAGTACATCTCTCTTCGAGCTTGTTAATTGGCCCTTCAATAATGATTAAGTAAAGTAAGGAAACCTCTTCGGAAGATTGATTTTGATCAACTCAACGAACGTGAGTAGATTTTTACCGCGTTATTTCACATTTTGAAATTGTAGATGCTTCTGTTGTTTGATAAAGCTAACACTTTAAACGACATACGAATTAGCGTTTATGCTAGTTGTAAATTCGTAAAAACAATAAAGAATCCCAATTACATAGGCTACCCCAATAAATGCAATTGCAGGCTTTAAATAAATATATAATTTATTCATATGTATTAAGGGTACCTTTTACTTTCTGTGGCCAATTATTACATATTTTCATTTAAAGAATCTTCGCCAGGGCACTCTTGAAAAAGAGATTTTTAATCTCAGCGAGTTTTATCCTGGATAAATAAAGGACAAATACATTTTTGAAAACGTTATGGCACCATTATTAATGGCACATTGTTGCATGTATATGTCATTCCAGACTAGTTTGGACCGTATTACTATTAGTATTATTACTCTTAGCCCAGAATTATTCTCATATTGTCCTCAAAATGTACATTATTCCTCCCCTCAGATGGATATTACAATTCAAAAACAGAATTCCCTGCCTGAGATTACGCGGTGCACAGATTGCTGCAGTGATTTCCACTGTCCATTATGTGGCCCTAATCACTTCAAGCCGACAGAGCTGGGAAGGGTGAAGCGTCACCTAAAAATACACTTCGCAAGATCTGTCAATTATGACGGTAACTTTAAAAGATGTTGTAACAATTTACATATTTGTAAAACATTCATTAATATCCTGCTATTTCATTTCATTTTCAGGATTTACCATTCACAGATGTGGCCACTCATGTCGGGCGGACCTCCACTATCATTGTTTGTATTGTAAATCAACTGTTTTGCGAAAAGAACATTTCATAAAACATCTACAAGGTCACTCCTCCATGCCTCCAGTGTCCACCACAGTCGTGCCCAGCTCCTCCATGCCCTCAGTGTCCACCACAGTCGTGCCCAGCCGCTCCATGCCTCCAGTGTCCACCACAGTCGTGCCCAGCTCCTCCATGCCCTCAGTGTCCTCCACAGTCGTGCCCAGCTCCTCCATGCCCTCAGTGTCCACCACAGTCGTGCCCAGCCGCTCCATGCCTCCAGTGTCCACCACAGTCGTGCCCAGCCGCTCCATGCCCTCAGTGTCCTCCACAGTCGTGCCCAGCTCCTCCATGCCCTCAGTGTCCTCCACAGTCGTGCCCAGCCGCTCCATGCCTTCAGTGTCCTCCACAGTCGTGCCCAGCCGCTCCATGCCTTCAGTGTCCTCCACAGTCGTGCCCAGCCGCTCCATGCCTTCAGTGTCCACCACAGTCGTGCCCAGCCGCTCCATGCCTTCAGTGTCCTCCACAGTCGTGCCCAGCCGCTCCATGCCTTCAGTGTCCTCCACAGTCGTGCCCAGCCGCTCCATGCCCTCAGTGTCCTCCACAGTCGTGCCCAGCTCCTCCATGCCCTCAGTGTCCACCACAGTCGTGCCCAGCCGCTCCATGCCCTCAGTGTCCTCCACAGTCGTGCCCAGCTCCTCCATGCCCTCAGTGTCCTCCACAGTCGTGCCCAGCCGCTCCATGCCTTCAGTGTCCTCCACAGTCGTGCCCAGCCGCTCCATGCCTTCAGTGTCCTCCATAGTCGTGCCCAGCCGCTCCATGCCTTCAGTGTCCTCCACAGTCGTGCCCAGCCGCTCCATGCCTCCAGTCGTTCCAAGTATTAGACCAGTCAAAGCTACTATCAAGGGGAGGCGCAAACAAAAATGTCCAGAATGTAATTTGACAATTTACAGAAAGAATTTAAAAAGACACATTGAACGGAAGCACACAAAAAAAATGAAGGATATTCATTCTGCTTGCCATCTTCAAACTGAGTGCATTGACCCCCAGAATGGGATCTATACTGTGCAGAAAAGTTTTCATGGAGCTTCCACTCCCATTCATGTCCAGATTAGAATATGGGGGGAACAGCATAGTGTGATTTGTGCTTTAAGGGATTGCCAGGCAAATATGGAGTTGGCTTGGAGAAGTGGAATGACTTCCTACCAGTGTGTACACCTTCGGTCTGTTTCATATTGCCAATCTTATTTAAGTTCACCTACACACTCACAATTGAAACCCTCCAGGCAATGGTCAAAGCGAAGTGGTTTGGAAATGATAAAATTAAAGTGTGTGTAGATCGCCAAACTTTGGCCAAGGAACAAAATACACCTCTCTCAGTTCAGTCAGTGATTGGCATCCCATCTGCCACAAAATGTATCTCGGTTTATGAGCCAAGAATTTCCTATTATAGCAGACTTGGCAGAGTAATGGTGTCTTATGACACAAAAAAGAATTCATGGCACTGTCCTTGTTCAAAAAGTCAAAGGTCATGCACACATAAATATATTGGAAAATGGCACCTCTTTCAAACTAATCCAGAACTATTCCGCAAGGTCCGTTGCACTGAAGCTATCGTAGACCTATTGCCGGTGACCACAATGGACGAAGCTGAAACCACTGTGGAGGGGGAAAGGGCATACCCCCCAAAAGATGTGCCAACATTGAAGGCCATTGTAATGTATATATATGGCAATAAAAAAATTCCTCCATCTCTTCCTGACCATGTGAAACATCCATCAATGGAAATTTTGGAATTCCCCAAACATTTGATTCCTAAAGAAGCATTTTGCCACCACTGCCCAAACCGGGTTGTCCTCAGTGACCCTGTGTGCATCACACACAAAGCCAAAATCCTTTCGTCATCAGGCATTGTAGAAGGTAAATCATTTATATTTGTATACCTACCTTGTACTCTACTCTGTGTAGCTTTAAGCCATTTTTTTTATACATGTGTGTTCTGCAGACATTTCAACCTACTACAAAAGTTGTCCACAGTGTACGATGATGTACAGGTACCAGGAGTGGAGCAGTGGTTTGCATAATTTCAACGATCATGTCATCCTGGAAATATCTCTGTGTCTCACTATAAGGCACATGTTGCAGGTATTTCAATGTATTCAAAATGTGTGCTTTGGGAAAATTGTTATTTATTGTGCTGAATCTTGCCTAGGTGCACACTGCAGTCAGCCGAATAGCCGAGTATTTGGAGTTATCAACTGGTGTGAAGTTTCCTTCAACAGGTATTATTCTTCATGGTTACCTACATTTCGAGGCACTGACAGAGCATGAATACCAGTATTCATGTGTCACCTGTGGTGACCATCCACCAGTGGTTATTATGGACCTTCATCTTTCCACCTCTGTGGTAAATATTGCTTATATGTTTCTGATTACAAATAGAGGTAAGCACTTCATTTATACTTTTTCCCTAATATATATATATAGCAAGTGACCTAACACTTCCCCCTGAAGATTTTGATGGAGAAGTTGATGTAGATACATTTTGGGAGGCCATTACTATGGAAAGGCTTGCTCGTGGATTTGTGACAAGTACTTTTTATCACCCAACTAATATAACTGACATCTGTCTATACATTTTTAAGTAAATAGTACATTAAAATGGTTTATGTACTTACATGTTATTGGTGTTGTTTTTCTCCAAAGGCCAAAAAAACAACCCATTTTCAGTTTCACCCAGTTACAGTTTTTGGGCACCCTGGATCGGGAAGAACACTCGCAGATCCAACACTGTTCTGAATTCCGAATTCCAGAAGGTACGGCTGCCCAAACCAGCAGAACGGCCTGAAATAACAGTTTCTGAAGACCGTCTGAAGGATGAGCTTATGAAACAAAAAGTGTTTATTTATTTTTCCATTGTATTCACTTTTATTTATTTTGTGGCTACACTTTTGACACATTTTATCCATTTCATAGGTTCAAGTGATACGGTCTTTGTGTTGGGAGTGTGGCTTAGACGACAAAGGCTCTAGAACTGTGGGCTATGGGCTGCCTCAGGTAAGCTTTTATTTTGCAAATCAATATAGTACTTTCTCTTGCATGAGATATCAAACTTCTCACATACATTCTGTTTTATGTTGTAGGGGGTTGGGCTGTCATCATGTGCCCTTGTGGTTTACAGCATAAAATGCAATCTGTGGGGAGAAAGTCCTCGAGATTTTGCAGATATGCTTTTATCATGGAAGCACATCCCCAATATTGTAATTTATGACTTTGCCCGTGGATTGGCCACTCACACCAATTTAAGACAGCCCATCACTTTTGCACCCTTGGAGGGAAGATTGATGGAACCAACTCCAGAAAATCTCAGGAAGGCGCAAACAGGAAACCTAACAATTTCACTGCCATGGCTCACAACAAAAAAGAGGTCTCCAGATCAAAACAGCCATCCCATAACGGGATCATCAGATCATTATGTTCTGTATGACCGTTTTCATGAGGACAACACAAAGGATCCCCGGGATGTGCTCAGAAAGCTGCATCTTGTGCCTCAGCTTGCTGGGAGAGTGAACAGCAACTACTTTCTGAATATGGCTTTACCATCCACACATACTTTTCTGATGCGCAATATAATTCAACATAATAATGTGCGACAAAATGAAATACGACTTAATGGCATAAAGAAAGAATTCCAGTCAACCATCCGCATGAATAACCATAGTCAGGCAGTTTTTGGGTAATTTTTCCTTTTTCTATTATTATTATTATTATGAATACTCCACCATATTATAAACTGTAGTTTAAATATGTTTTTACAGAACATACACTTTCCCAGAGAAAATATGTAAATGGGACGGGTGGTAAGTTTGCTGTTGTGGACAGGTTGTAGACCTCAAGTCTGTTAGTGATGTGTATATATTGTGATTTTTCATTTTGTTTTTAAATTAACAGTTACATCAGTGCCAGAAACCTCAACCATACAACCAGTCATTGCTGCATCACAACCAGCCCTAACAGCAGTCCCTACTCCTACACCTTTAGCTGCCACTCCTCCTCAGCAAGTGCCCAGCAAAAAACTACTTGGGAACCGACCAGTCTTCTGCAATATTATGCATCTACAAAGCCATGGGAGAGGGACTGGCATCCATTACAAGAGCAACTGGTAGAATTTAATAAATGGATTTTTAGAATTGCTGTTTTATTGTTTTTTTTTAACCTATTTGACTATATTTATGTTTTTGTAGCTTGATTATGTGCTGGACAGAAATCGACCAGGCAGTGAAATAATAGTGAAAGAGGGCAAAATGTGCCTTGTTCGTGAAGAGTTTTGGAGCCTTGGACTATTGAAGGACATGGACTCCTATGTAAGTGATGTCTGTTTTTGAAACCTTTGTTTGCACATTCACTCAAGGTCTAATTTGATTATTTAATACAGATTGGAAATGCATGCATGGAGCTCATAAAGGAAATGGCTCGACAGATTGTATGAAGGCTAATATTTACTGTATATTGATATATGTTGTCAGTCAGCTTTTCTGTATTTACATAGGGCAAGGACATATACATTGAAGACTTTTATGTCGTCCCAATGTTGAAAAGAAGCCCTAACCTTGTTACTCGATTACCAGTAAGTTGACTACTTTATTTAGTGAATGAGGTTAAAAAGAAAATGTTAAAAAAACACATAATTGGTGATTCATTCCAGGAGGATGCTGATATGAAAGACTTCATAGTCTTTCCAGGATGGACGAACGTTAGTGGGCCTGACCACTTCCTTATCTGTGTAAGAAATTATTGTTTCCTGGGATAGGTGTTGATTACTTTATGCATTTCTTCAGATTCTAAACAGACTATACCATTTGCTTCTACCAAGACTATTAACATGTTTTTGCACTGGTATATTGTAGATAATGATGCCACTTCGAAGAGAGATGGGGCCCGATCTTGTGCATCAAAACGGAGAGGATAGCGTGACATTTTGCGCTCAGTCGGGGCGCACTTTGTGATCTTGCCACTCCAGACTTGGCGCATTTAAGTGGGTTGAGACATACACATTTTCCTCCAACCAGATCGACTCCGCGTCCAGGAGAGTGGTTGTGTGGGAGTGGGGGGTGAACATGTGCTTTTGTTTTGCTTCGCGTTCACGCCAAGCGCGGCCGATCCGCGCCACAGCGGACGCTGTAGCTCTTTTTCTCTCGAGACGTGAACATCGTTTAGCTCACGATGGGGTAAATAAAGTTTTTAGTTTGACTTGTGAGAGCCTAAGGCTTAAGAAAGAACGCAAGCCAGCGCAATGTAAACCAGGAAGTGAATGTCAGCCGTGTTTCCATCAGTGCAGTCACCTCCTCTTGTGACGCCCCCTCACAGGTGGCGGAGGCGAATGGCACATATAGCTCCGCCACTCGGAAAATAATTCGCCAAGAGCCTGCGCCGCCCCGTGCGCCGCCACAAGATCTGGCCCATGGTGTTTTTAGACTCTATGTACAGACAATACAGTACTGGATTTGGAGATGAGGAATACAGAGCAATTTTTAGGTCTCTTTGTATGATATATGGCTACGTTCATCTAGCCATTTCTATTGTGTTCTACAAGCTGTAATTTTATAACTGATTCTCAAACCATGTTACATGTAACACTGATGGTACTTGGGTACCGTAAGGTGGTACTCAGCAATTTCACACTTTAGTCATTTTAATAATTTCATTTTTGTTTTAGTAACTCATTTTACAATTCCCAGGTTTGTGCACTCGTGTGTGCAAGTCATGTTGTGATATTGGGCTAAACAAAATTAATTTGGTATCATTTAGAGCAAATTCAGATGCGTTTTAGACCTACTTTAATGCTGATTTGATATTATTATAGGCCTCGTGGCTCACAATGTATTTTTGGATAGTACCTGGTGTCAATGGTTTGAGAACCACTGCTTTGTACTATATGGCTACGTTCCTATAGCCTATTTCTACCCTTTGTTCCACATTTTCACATATTGGCTACGTTCCTAAAGCCATTTTCTGTATATTTTGGCTACATTCATGTAGTCTTTATGCATGATGTTCAAGAGTTAATGGGTCCTACCTATTGTTGCTGCTAATGCATCTTATCTGCAGGCAAATTGCTTACCACATTGATCCAGGGACCTGGACTGAAAAGACGGGATATGATTTTCCGGTGATAATTACACTTTAAAGAAATGCAATAAATATGTATTTATTTGTTTATATATTTCGTTTTGTATGCTCAATTTAGCTTTTGCCACGTCAGACAAGAGGGAATGACTGTGGAGTTTTCATACTCATGGTAAAGTTTTAAATATTTAATATTATTTTATTTCTTTATTTAATTAATTCAAAGTGACATCCAAAACAATCACAGCAAACCACCAAGCCAAAACAGTATGAATGAAATGGAGCAGTGAATATTAAGTCTATAATATCTGCCCCTTTTGTTGCTTTACAATCACTGGACATGTTTTCTTTTTTAGTACACCTTGTCAATGGTGTGTGGAACAGGGTTTGAATTCGAGGAGGTTAGTTTACATTATATTTTTTTCTTTCTGTTTGTATGGTACAGTATCAAGGGTGCCATTTGTCATACCTCAAAAAGTAGAGCAGATGTACTGTAATGTGACATTTATTTTAATTTTATTTGAAGTTACTACCTTACTGAATGTTTTATTCCTCCTTTTAATATATCCCAGCATACTGAATGTCATCAAGTGAATTGAAATATTCCTTACAGATGGATATGCCATTAATCCGCAGATGGTGGTGCCTTCTGCTTATGGAGCGCTATGCAATTGATGGGTAAATATGTTTGTAATTTTTTACATTCTTTTATACATCAAGTAAATTTATCAAGTTAGTATTTAATAATATGCCAATACATCGCTATTGGTAAAGAAACATCAAATATATTGTCAAGCCACCGATTTTGCTATTAATTATTGTGTATATTTCCTTTATCTTTCTCTTGAAAAAAGTCATGGTCAGAGATTTGCCTTCTGGACCAAGGAGGCAAGTCACCTGATTGTGGGGAAGCTAATGCCACTCTTTCGGATAAAGAGAACAACAACAGTCACTCTTCCTGCTCATCTCCAAGCAGTCAATAACAGAACAAAGGAGGAAAGAAGGCTTGTGGACTGCATTGTAACACGGAGAGGCATTTGATGGTAATAAAACAAAAACCACTGTAGATGTAAAATTACATAATAAAACAAAATTGTATGGCTGATTCATTCATATAAAGTATTTAATTTGTGTGCCACAGGACATACTCAAAGGGAAAAAATCTGAGTGGTATCCCTTAAAGCCACGCTTTCAGGTACCTGTTTATTTAGATACGGAGGAGCACCAGGATACTCTATTTGTGCACCTCAGAACCCTGATAAAAAGTGCACAGACAGTGCTGAAGGTCACCGATGAGGTGGAATTCATTTTTGGCGTCCTGTTTCCAGAGGTACATCCAAAAGTGTGACAATGTTACTGTTGTAGTTTGATGTTTACTTTGTTTTTACTTGTATAGGCAATCATTCATGGAATTTGCCAACTGAAAAACATCTCCTGGAAGAAGGCAAAAGAGGTGTACCTCCAGGGAGCCATTTACGAACAAAGGTTATTTTATTTTATTTCAGATTTGCTTTTTATTTTTTATTTTTTACCAGAAACATTCCAAACATACATTTGATTTTTACACATTATTGACAACAGTGTTGATCTTATGCTTTAGTGAAGTTGAGGAATTCAACAGAAAGATTTCTGTTGAATTCAAGAAACAGGGAAGACCCTGAAGGTACACATTTTTGTATTTTACTTTGTTATTGCATCTGAAAGCCATCATTATTAACCCAATGATTTCCCTCCTTTTCTGTACTGACAGCAATGGCCACAATAAAAAAAAATTGGTTCCAAAATATTGTCTCTTTTCCTTGTTCCTTATTATTACGAACTAATGAAGGCACTATATTGAAATATTGGAGTAAAACATAAAATTTTAATATTGTCTCTGTCCCTTGTTCCTTATTACTACGAACAAATGAAGGCACCATATTGAAATATTGGAGTAAATCATACTACTAACAAACTGATTACAATTTTAATTTAATAAAAAAAATAATAATAATAATTCATGTAATTTAAGTTCCATGTCAACACATTCTAAATTACACAAAATAATCCCAACAATACAACTGTAAAACATGAGCTAAATGCCGTCGCAGATCCGTTTTTACCAGCAGAGGGCGCACTATCACGGTGGATTCGCTCCACGGTAGATCTGTCCCGGCTCCGGGTCTACAGCTATCCATTATTGGCTCACACTGCGAAAAAGCACCGCCCCTTGAGTTGTCTTCTCACTGGACGAGTTATAGCCACACCCAAAACCAACACCCAGGCTGGTTCCGAAACGGGCAGATTGCTAAGAGCTCTTACGCCAAACCGGATGTGCGTCAGCGTCCGCCATGGCAAGTTGCCTCCGAATTGGTAAGTCAGTTAGGAAGTAGTTAGGAAAAGGAGCCTTGATGCTAACTATCATGGCCACTTTAGCATAGGGACCTCTGATGCTAACTAACCAGTGGCTGTTTCTCAATTGCGAGGATCCGTCCTCTGTTTGGCCACTTCGTTGACGTCCTCGGTGGCGGCTCCTCCAAAACGGAGCGGAGTGTCCTCTCCCCGCCGCCTTTGAGCTCAAATGGAACGGCCTCCGGAGCGAGCGGCTGCGTCAGGTCACGTGTCAATCTATGCTTATTAAAACAACTGTTTTATGAATAACAGAGGCCAGGAAACTGTTTATGTGGAACAAAACTTTTTTAAAGTGAGTTCAAACTAATAAAGTTTTGCGAGAAAAGAAAAAAGAAACTATGCTGCAGTGCATCATGGGTAATTTCAGCTCTCCAAGGCAGCGGAGGATCCACTGCTGTATCCTTCGTAAATGAGCCAAACGGAGGAGTCGAGCTGCGAGGGGGCGAGTGGTCCAGGTGAAATGGAACACCACTTGGCGGCGCCGTGATGACGCGAATGACGTCCGAAGTGGTCGAGACGCCGAGGATCCTGGCAATTGGGAAACAGCCAGCGATTAGGAGCTATGTGCCATCCCACAAGCCACTGCGCCAAAAAACCCCACCCCCCTCGCCCCCACCCTCGAGTGATTCATGCGCAACCACTGTTGATTGACAGGAGCACATTTAATAATAAAAATAATAATAATTAAAAAGTAAGATTCTGCACAAGCCAAACTTTATAAAAGTGATAAATCCATGTTGTCGTCCCCACAGCTCAGTCACATGTCAGTGTTAAAGAGTAAACTCAGGAAACAGATTAAATGCTTTTGTTTTCATTTAGTAGAAACTTAAGCCACATGGATCATTTGCTGCTGTAGCTTTATGAAACAGCTGTTGAGATAAAATAACACTAAAGGGAAATGTTTGGATCATTTGGATTTATTTTTTTCCTTAAATGTCTTTGTTTGGACACTATGTTGTTGTTGGACACTGTACACTAGGGGGCGACATGCACTTTTGTTTGGCCTGCACTCCACCAATAACTTTAAAGAAGAAGAAAAGCAGCTGTTGGTGATGTCACTTCCCCTTCCCCTGTTTAAGGACGGACGGATTGTTCAAATGCTGCTGAAGGTCTAGTTCCCTAACTGCATAGAGGTCTAAGAGTTGACCCCATGAAAGGTTAAGGAGTTAGTTGCTAGTGTTAGTGCTTAGAGGCTACAATTTGATGGTTTCGGATTGAGCCCCAGCCACACTGAAGGCTTTACACCAGGAAACTAACTCGGCCCATTTTGCTGTGTAGAAACACATATGGGTAGAATGATTATTATGACCAAGACATTTATTTTGAATAGAAAAATAATGAAATGTGTAACATTGTCCATATAAATCACAGGCATCAGAGGAAATGCTTTACAGCAGTTTATTTCAGATTGTTTATAATATAATGATGATAATTATCAACAAATACTACTGGATATGACGTAGCTGACCCTTCAGCCAATCAGAGCGCAGGCTCACCTGCCCAAACACCCTCGAGCTGATTCACGTGTTTTCATTGGACAGAGCGAGTGTCCGTCAAATCTAGTTCAAAAACCCGCAAGCTAAACACAGCTGTGATGTTTTATATGTTTTATCTTTAAATGACGATTCTGCGGAGAAATGAACCACATCAGTTTGATCAGGACATTTGGCAGCACGTTCTCCAGAGGAACTCAGAAAGAGATGCGGGACTTTGTGGAGAACAGCAGCGGAGCCGAGGCCCGACTTTGTCGGGGTGACAGAGGTGTTTCCCGCATCATGCGCACTGGAACCCGGGGCGGATCCGAGGCTCGCCGCGGTCACCGGACAACCGGACGTACGGGAGACACGGAGTCTGAGACACGAGGACGTTTGAGGACAGAGATGGAAGTGACAGGAGAGTTATGGAGCTGGAGACGCATGTGGAGGAGAAGACATGAAGGCGTCAATGGTGAGTTGTGCTTTGGTGTCGCTGTTGTTATGAGTAAAATGGCGATAACCTACAGCTCACACATATAATATAGTAAATGATGAGAGTGGTGAATGGTGCCGCTGCTGCGGTTGGGGAGGTGTGATGCGTAATAGCGCAGAGCGCGCTTGGAGAGCCTTTGGCACCGCTGGACGTTCAGTTCCTCCAAAGCTGTGGCGGGGCTGAAGATCTGGGGCTGCTTTACTTATTGCATGTGGGGCTAATTTTGCAAGTTTGTGATTTATTTCTTTGCGTTTGAGTTTTGGAATCGTCATCGTAAAACACTACGTAAAGCAAAGTCGTTTCTGAATTGGGTTAAATGTAATGTACATACCCTCAATGGGAGCTTGGGGGCGCTGTTTTAGTAAACGTCTTATATGGTCGTAATTAAGGGATAAGACAAACGACCACTTGTGTCGTTTTCTGTTGGAGGACAGTCTCACCAATTCTGATGATTGTGATAAATAGAAAGGAAGATACAGCACTTACTGTATTGTCTAACTGGGCCCAATTGGGGCAACTCACTTTAATGGAAAAACATAGGAAAATGAAATCTGACTTGTGACCGCAAACAACTTTTGTTTTGTTGTCATTATTACTATTTGTTAATATGGTGACGATAGGATTGTTTTCGCGAGCGGATTTGGAGCCCCATATCTGGTGATTTTGCGACCACTTCAATGCAACATAGTCGACGGCACCAACAAAAAAGAACACTTCTTGGCATCAGATTGCTATGACATATCACCAGTGTGTAGTTGAAATGTTGTAATATACCTACTTTTGATGAAATCCTATTTGTCTGGTCTGTGTTTTTTGGGGTGCCAAAGTTCACAGAAATTTTGAAAACTGGGGTGTCAAACGAAATTCAGCAAGGAACGGAATGATTCATAAACGAGGCAGAAATAGAGGGTTTCTTCTACATTATGCTAAGGAATCATGGGTAAATGTCATGATTCAACACGAGGAGATAATTGATGATGACCCCAAACCCCATCATACCTGACTGGGCACAGGTAAATATGGAACAACATAGTGGCTGCGATCTCGGGATAGCAGCATACCTAATTACAGGCAGAGAAAACTGCCACACAATGCCAGCAATAAAATCTATTACACCCAGTGCTTTAAGTGGACAAAAAGAAGTGCCGGTACTCTATTTTTTGCGAAGACCCACCCCCCCGCCCACCCCCAAAAAAGACAAAAAATAGCCCTATATGTACTATGTTGTATTTTCCCTTCTTTCTTAATTTTTTTTACAGCGTTATTACAGTATACATGATGTTGTAATGATGCTGGAATGTATCATTTATATCATGTATTCACAATAATTAGTTAGATCTGCTCAAATAAACAGCTCATGATCCAGTGCAAAGAAAATAAGCTTTGTGAACGTCCATCTGCAAAATAAACTACAGTAATGAAAGCCCAGTCTTACCATTAGAAGACAGACTGTTTTAGCTGAACTCTTACAGGTGGATGTCTCTGAAGCTCTGTTACAGAGGTGCTTCCCAAAGTGTCTAGCAAACACTTCCATGTTCTGGAGCTTGTGCTGTCATTGCAGCTTCTCAGGCTTCGTTCTGTCTGCAGTCCGCCTCATCTCATATTTACCGCTTTGTTTTGTTTTTATCGCATCTACGAGGCCAAACGGGCACATGGCTCTCGTGCTCGTCGCCACTTGTGAAAACCTCAATGACCGAGGCACAGGTGGGGTCAGCCAACGCAGCCAGCCTTGTTCTTTTACTCCTCTGAAGCCAGGAGAGCAAAAGTGTTCATTGTATTTACATTCACACACTCTCCACGATCCGCTTGTTTGTGTGGACGAGCGGCTACAGCGACGCACCGCGCTTTTCACTTATACAACTCAAGGGTATGGGTAATGTGGCAAACATTTGTGGCAGAATGTCTGTGCCCAGTGGAACCGTCGTGCCAGCAGGAGGCAGAAGCTCTGGCCACGATTAAAAAGATTTTTGAAAGTGTACTGAATGGTAAGGATAATTAACATGTGTTATGGGCAACTTCAGGGTTGTTCAATGCATGTACAGTGTCTAATTTTTTCCCCTCCTCGGAAGCTGGCACGATTCCTGGAGATACTTGTGAGTGCACGAGCGCTTCACATTTAGCCTTGACCCCCAACCCTCCTACCCCCTCCTCCTGTTCCCTCTGCTCTCTCCTGTCTCAGCTCCTCTACTTACTCTGCTACTGACTTTACCACTCTCACCTCTGTCAGCTCCTCTCCTGCCTCTACTCCTCTCTCTTCTACCTTTACTACTCTTACCCCTTTCAGCTCCTCTACTACCTCTGCTCCTCTCTCTTCCACCTTTACTTGTCTTACCCCTTTCAGCTCCTATACTCCCTCTGGTCTTCTCTCTTCTACCTTTACTACTCTTGCCCCTTTGAGCTCCTCTACTACCTCTGCTCTTCTCTCTTCTACCTTTACTACTCTTACCCCTTTCAGTTCCTCTACTACCTCTGCTCTTCTCTCTTCTAACTTTACTACTCTTATCCCTCCTTGCACAACTATCTCATCTTCAGAACTGACCACTGTCACCCCTCTTCCTAGCTCGTCCTCCTCACTTACTCTTCCTTCTGACCTCTCTGCTACTACTGCTCCCCCAAAATCTGCAACGAAAAGGACCAAAAAACCTAAAGGCACCTTACTTCTTAATATTAAACACGTGTTAAAAACATGTACATAACAGAAATGCTTTTTTTTCTCAATACATTTCAGAATGCCAGCATCATAATCTTGAAATCTACCCTGTCAAGAAAATTATCAGGGAAAGAGTGAGGGAGGTTTGTTGTCAAGATTTAAAGGGCCACCATTTTTACATACTGAGATATGTTCTTACCTGAGCTTAGACAAGTTCATTTGTGCCTGTCTGGTCTTCACGCGTGCCCTCAGTCACGTCAAAACAGCAAAGATGTTGTTAGCATTTGGCCTCTCCTCTATAGCTCCAAACGAGGTGAAGATAGAAGCTACCAAACTCTTCCATGTTTTCCCTTTTTAAATATGGTTAGGTGAAGTGTTACACTACAAAAGTAAAATTACACAAAATGAAACATGTTGATTTTGTAAGTGGATAAAAAGGGAGAACTATATTGTAAGGCGTAATGATATCAGGAGTAGTTCGACATCCACACAGTAATATCTTCACTTTACTGTGCGGACGCCCAAGTACTCCGCTGTGTTGACGTGACTGAGGACATGCGTGAAGACCAGACAGGCACAAATGAACTTGTCTAAGCTCAGGTAAGAACATATCTCAGTATGTAGAAACGGTGGCCTATTTCTTTAAGGAAAAACATCAGCTGACAGTGGCCCAGATGGTAGAGCGGGTCGTCTTGTAACTGGACGGTTAGCGCTTCGATTCCCGACTCCTTTTGGTAGATACTGTCTTTGTGTCCGTGTGCAATACACTTAACTTACCTTTCCTCCAGTGTCTTTTATTTTATTTTTTTATTTTTTGACATGTCTTTTATGCTCTCAAGTCTCACGGAGTCACACGACAACAAAAGGGAGCGCGAGGGGGAAAAAAGCTGCACTTTCACTTTTTGTCCTACAAAACTTTTTTTTTCACCCTCGCAGATACAATCAAGGCCTCGGAACTTTCAGGAGAACAGGTTTTGAAGGACGTATTTTTCGAAGATGGTTCTGATATTGACCAAGAATAAGGATTTGTCAGAACTAGAAGATTTTGAGGAGTATGACTCCACCCACGATAGCACAGATGATGAAAGTGGATTTCAGTTAGCATTAGCAATCGGACCCGAGACGGTCATATTTAGAAGCGCAATCCTCAGCAGACGAGCGACACGACTGCGCCACACGGGATATACAAAGTTCCCCGGGCCTGTAGCTACAGTACGGAAACGTGGGAGACCACGGAAGGGACAGCTGTCTGGTCACGCGGCTGCTCTAGCTGCCCTTCGAAGATCACCGCGCCGCACACAAAGCAATGTCTCTAGTCTTCCCGACATGGCAGGTGCCAGTAGTTCTGGCTGCAACATTGTTTCCCAAAGGGTGCGGTCGGGGTCGTGGTCGACAGAAACAAGTGGCCGTTTTGGCGTCCTCGCCCACTCGCTGTCCATCACCCACCTACCAAATGCCCACTCGTGGCTCTCCATCCCCCACTTCATCTTCACTGTCCTCTGCCTTCCTCACCCACTCGTTGCTCTCCCACCCACCTCCTTCCTATCCCGAGATGAGGAAATCAAATGGTTGCGTAGCCCTTGCGATCCAGCCACATCCCAAATGGCAATGCGCACCTCGCGGTCCACTTCTCCCATCCCCCCATCACCTCCACCTCAGGGGCCTGAAGGGCCAGGGCCTACAGAGCGTGCTGTTCAAAATGATCATGACATTCTGTCAGCGTTTCGCTTATTCATAACTTTAGAGATGGAGGATATAATAATGAAACAAACAAACCATGAGGGAATACGCAAGTTTGGTGCAGATGTTTGGAGACCTGTAGATTCAATCGATCTGCACGCGTTTCTACAAGTCGCGTGGAGAAGCCGATCTGAGCCTCTGGGCACCGGAGACCGGTAGGGCCATTTTCCGAGCCACCATGCCCCTAAAAAAGTTCTATGCCTTCTCCCGTACACTCATGTTCGATGACCATGCCACGAGAGATGCGAGGAGAGCCTCTGATAAACTTGCAGCGATTCGTCAGGTGTGGGACTTATTCGTCGGCCAATTGCCTCAAAAGTATACGCCTGCATTGCAGTCGATGAACAATTGGTGCCATTCCGAGGACGCTGTCCATTTCGAATGTACATGCCGAAGAAGCCTGCGAGATAAGGCATTAAAATTTGGGTGGCTTGTGACACCAAGTCCAGCTACGCTTGGAATATGCAGGTGTACCTGGGAAAACAACCCTCAACCTCTGATGATGAGAGCGATGTACCTGAACAGCAAGCCCCGGTGGCCCATCAGGAAGAGCAGCAACTGCAAGAAAGGGGGGGGTTAAAAGCAGAGAAAGAGTCACAACGAGAATGAGGCACAGATAACCCGGTGACAGAAGAAGAAGTTCAAAAAACGACCAAAAAATCTTGCAATGAAAGTGGTCTTAGACTTAAACTTTTTCTGGTTTCTTTTTAAAAGACACAAGGTTGGAACAAACAAAAGCTGTTCAATTACCTTACGCGGTTCGACGGACAAGGAACCACTTCCGTCTTCGTCAGAGGCGTCTCCCGACGTGCATGATGCGTCTCTTATTGGGAAAGTTGTAGTTCCCAGGCGTGGCCACACTGACATAAGCAATAAACCTGTCAGTGTGGCCACGCCTTCCGCCGTGTGCTGGTTAGTGGAGAAGTGCGTCCCATGTGTGCGCCAGGGTAAAGGCGCCCTCATCTCTGTTGATGGATCTTATTCCTCGCTTTCTGACTTCTATGGCCTCCCGGATCCAGCGCTTGTATTTGTGCTCTTCTGTGCCCACGATCCTCGCCCCCTCCCAGTCCATGATATGATTTTCCCTTTTGCAGTGGTCTGATATTGCGGATTTGAGGTTTTCTTGTGTGGCCTTTTGTTTTATTGCTCTGGTTAAACGTCCCGCTGTCTCCTTTTCGCACTCCTTTTGATGTTCCCGCTTGCGTGTGTTGAAAGTCCGTCCTGTTTCACCAATGTATGTTTTATTGCAAGTTTTGCATGGAATTTCGTAGATTACGTTGCATTTTTGATCGGGTTGAATTTTGTCCTTGGGGTGTGCGAGTAACTGTCTTAACTTGGTCTCTATTTTTTCCTTCTGCTGTTCTGGGTGGTTTTTTGTCCTTTTCTTGTTTTTTGTGTTTATTCTTGACCCATTTCGGGTATTGGCATTGTTTTAGCGCCTGTGTGATGTGTCTCTCCTCTTTAATTCTATCCTCGCCATCTGTGATTATATTGATTCGTTCGAATAATGTCCTGACTACTGAAAGTTTGTGCGCAATGGGGTGCTCTGATGTCCATAGTAAATATTGATCCGTGTGTGTGGGCTTTCTGTAGACTGTAGTTTTGAGACTGCCGTCCTGTTTGCGGTGGATGCTGACGTCCAAAAATGATATTTTCCCCTCCTTCTCCTCCTCACATGTGACTTTTATGTTACCGGTGGCGTCTATTGTGTTTAAATGCTCCGTTAGTTCCTGTGCATGTCCCCGTTTTATTTTTTCCAGAATGTCGTCTACATACCGCTTCCAGAGCGTTGGTTTGCAATCCTGCGAGGCCGTTTTTATTGCTCTCCCCTCGAAATCCTCCATGAAAAAATTGCTCATGACTGCAGATATGGGATCCCCCATAGCAAATCCCTCCTTCTGTCTGTATATCGTGCCCTTGTACTGAAAATATGTCGATTTCGCTATGAAAGTCAGAAGTTCCATGATTTCTATTACTGCCAGATTTGTGCGTTTCTTTAGTGTCTGGTCTTTTTTTAATCTCTCCTGTACTATATGTAGTGTTACGTCCACGGGTGTTTTTGTGAACAATGATACTACATCATGTGAGATGAGTATTTCGTCTCCTATTTTTATGCTTTCTAGTTCCTGGGCCAATTCCTTCAAGTTTTTGCAGTGTTGTGGAGTGTTTCCAAGGAGGGGCTTGATGATTTTTACTAATGCCTTTGATAAATTATATGTAACAGACCCCGTGCTATCCACTATGGGGCGGAGAGGGGTGTCCCTCTTATGGATTTTTGGAGTGCCATAAATACGTGGGGTTATGTTAGCTGTTGGGACGAAACTATTGTAAACCTGCGTGGTTATTTTTCCCGATTCTGCCAGCAGTTTTAGAAGAGCCTTGAGCGCCCTTTTTTTCTCTTCTGTGGGGTTTTTCCCGTATGATCTCATATGTGTTTTTATCTTGCAATAATGCTTCCATTTGCTTTTCATATTTTTCTGTGTCCATTACGACTGTGGTCCTGACTTTGTCCACTGGAATGATCGTGATTGTGTTGTCCTTTTTTTAGAGTATTGATTGCTCTCCTTTCCTCTTTGGTGATATTGCTGCGTGGGGCTTTCGTTGTTTTTAAAATTCCTGCGACTGCGTTGCGTAGTTCTGCTTTTTTGCCCGGGTCTGGTATTTTATTGCATGCTAACTCAGTTGCAACAATGAAATCTTCCTGTGGTACTTTCTTAGGTGTAACAGCGAAATTTAAACCTCTCTTCAGTCCATTTTCTTCTGTCTCCGTGAGCGTGCGGGTGGACAGGTTGCTTAACCATTTTTCGTTTCCTTTGAAATGCTTGCCTTTTCTTTTCTTTCTAATTAACTCTTCAATTTTCTTCATTTGTCGTTGTTTAGTTTTGCCAAATTCCTTTTCATATGCTTTTTTTTAAATGAATGTCAATCGCTTCCTTGATACTTTTTCCAATGGGGTACTGCTCTCCAAACGCCTCCCAGACTTCCGGTATGCTGGTTTCCAATTTTTCAATTTTGTTTACTATGGTTCGGCCAGAAAGACGCAACAAGCGCCGCGTCTATCTGGAGGAACTGGGCAAAGCACTGGTTGCACCACTCAGAGAGGAGAAGCCATATGCCACACAACAAGGCGGCGCAAGAGGTGGTGAAAATGTTTCGTAATCGGGAAGCAGTTGCCCGGGGCGCCAATGTGGTGCAGGACCGAGCGGCAGGGTCGGGTCAAGGCAGACACCAAGCCGGAACTAGCCAAGACCCGTCTCAAGGTGTTTGGGTAATTAAAGAGCGAAAACGGTGACATGCTTGCAAGCAAGACCGTAAAACCACAACAGTTTGCGCAAATTGTAATATTTTCATTTGTGGCGCTTGCATAGTTTGCCATTGTGCCAATTGCACAAGCGCCATGTGTAACACCGGTGTTGATGAGGCGCCTGACGAGGACGATGACAGCGATGTTCAGTTTGAGAATATGGACAGTTAGAGGACGTAGAAACAAAGTCCTTCACGTGTAGCTGTCTTAACTCTCAGTGTATTATCTTGATGTAGTTACGCGATGGTTATTTGTCATTGTACCATGGTCTGGGTGAATACTTGATTCTAATTGGCTGGTGGGGGCTAACAAGTGTGCAATATTTTCGTATAACCGCACACGTAGTCCGGTAGTTAAATCACTGGGATATCACTCCGCTGTGGGCATCGCCATAGCAACGCATGACACAGCTGAATCAGATAAACATGTAATTAGTGACTGACAGGAACGTATGAGATGGATTTTGTGGTTAATTTCAACGTTTTTGGCCAAAACAAAACATTTGATGAATGGGAAGTAGAGGAGAGTGAGCAGCTAGGTTAGCTACTGTTAATAAAATATTAGCTTTCCATTTCTATTGAAAACGGTTAAGGTAGGCTACCATTCATAATTTTCAGGCGTACATAAAATGATCCCAGCATTTAAGCATATTTGTCTGGATTAGTAAAGTCAAACATAAAAGTTTCAGTTGGGGGGGCCCAGGTGTGAGCGACTCCACCGCAGCTGTTTCCATAAACAGTTGAGCTCGTTGAGCTAGCTAGCTTCAGGTTAAACAGCGTAAAAGTGAAATAACTCCTGCCCACGAGTGCCGCATATCGGTGTTTACTTCCACGGAAAAGTGCCGGGTTAGTCCTGTTGTGTTGTGATTCTGTGCTGATGTTGTGTCGTTGAGCCTGACTGAGATCCTCGTAGCTGCGGAGAATGACTCGCTCTGAGACCAGCCTTCAGTGACCAGCTAATAACCCACACAAAATAGTCCCGGTGGTCTGGCATATTTAGTTTAGTAAATTTCATTTTCATTCATTTCAGTTTTTTAAATTTATTTCATTCATTTAAAAATGCAACAACAGCATTTAACATGAATGAAAAGGAGCAGAAAGAAGTAAAAATGTATAATGTCTGCCCCTAATCAACACAAAATCATTTACATTTCCAGTTAATTTTAATGTTTAACTGTCTCATGCAGCCGTCTTTTTTTTATTTTTTTTATTTCTTTTCTCCAAGACATCAAAACACAAAATACATAAATAAAGTTGATCTGCTACTCCGCAGTATCATATTTTTTGCAACATTGATAATTTTACATACTTCTTAAACACATCAATGGACATAGAAGTTTTAACTGTACAATCAAGACTCCTTTGATTGAGATACATCTTTCCTTTGCTGCCGATTGAAACCTGGGTTTTGTAAAAACCTCAGTACCTTTTAGTTCATATCTGCTTTTTCTCTTATTGAATCTGTTTTGTAAATGATTTGGTAAACTTTCCAGGTGAGCTTTATACATGGTTTTTAAGAGGCTAAACTCTACTAATTCACAAAATTTCAGTGTTTTTAGTTGTATGAATAAACGATTGGTATGGTCTCTGTATCCACTTCCACTGGCGAGTCTAATCGCTCTTTTCTGTAACAGAAAAATTTGATTAATGTATGTTTTGCAGGCACTTCCCCACACTTCAATGCAATAGGTCAGATATGGAACAATCAATGAGTTATACAACAAAAACAATGCATTCTTATTGAGAGAATCTTTGACTTTATACAGCACAGCTATTATTTGGGATACCTTTACTTTGACATTATCAATATGCGATTTCCATGTCAAGTGTTCATCAATCAGGATACCTAGAAACTTAATCTCATGTGCCCTTTCAATTTCTAATCCGTTGATAAACAATGACGCTTCGACATACACTGCTCACAAAAACTTAGGGCACACTCAAAAAACACAATGTAATTCCAAGTCAATCAAATTTCTGGGACATCAGACTGTCCAGTTAGGAAGCCACGCTTATTGTGAATCAATTTCACTTGGTGTTGTGGAAATTAAACAGACAACAGGTGGAAATGAGAGGCAATTAGCAAGATCACTCCAAAAGAGGAATGGTTTTGCAGGTGCTGACCACAGACCATCTCCCTGTCTTCATCCTTTGTACCGTATTTTTGGAACACTTTTGCATGTACAAGTGTTCTAGGTATCATGAGGAGGCATCTACGACCCACGGAAGTTGGTCAGGGAGTGATGCTCATCCAAAATGGCACGTCCATTCGTGCTGAGGCAAGAAGGTTTGCTGTGTCTCCCAGCGCAGTGTCCAGAGTGTCTGCTAATTTGTACATGGAGAAAAGGGAGAAGCACTGCCCGAGCCCTACAAAATGACCTCCAGAGGGCCACAAATGTGCATGTTGGTCCTCAAACGGTCAGAAACCGACTCCATGAGGGTGGTATGAGGGCCCGACGTCCACAAGTTGGGCCGGTGCTTACTGCCCAACACCGTGCAGCACGATTGGCATTTGCCCGAGAACACAGCGATTGGCAGATTGGCCAATGGTGCCCTGTGCTCTTCACGGATGAGAGCAGGTTCACCCTGAGCACATGTGACAGACATGACAGAGTCTGGAGACGCCCTGGAGAACGTTCTGCTGCTGCAACATCATCCAGCATGACCGGTTTGGTGGTGGGTCAGTGATGGTCTGGGGAGGCATTTCATTGGAGGGCCGCACAGCCCTCCATGTGCGAGCCAGAGGTTCTCTGACTGGCATTGGGTACCGGGATGAGATCCTCAGACCTATTGTAAGACCATATGCTGGTGCTGTGGGCCCTGGGTTCCTTCTGATGCCTGATAATGCCAGGCCACATGTGGCAAGAGTGTGTCAGCAGGTCCTGCATGATGAAGGTATTGATGTTCTGGACTGGCCTGCCCGTTCCCCAGACTTAAATCCAATAGAGCACATCTGGGACATCATGTCTCGGTCCATCCATCAACGCCGCGTCGCACCACAGACTGTCCAGGAGCTGACTGATGCTCTAATCCAGGTCTGGGAGGAGATCCCTCAGAAGGACATCCGTGGTCTCATCAGGAGCATGCCCAGGCGTTGTAGGGAGTGCATTCAGGCACATGGAGGCCACACACACTACTGAGGATGATACAGACTCGTTTTGAGGAATTTCTACAGAATTTGGATCAACCAGTGACCTGATTTGTCACTTTGATTTTGACTATAATCTTGGATCCAGACCTCCAGGGACTGAGAATTTGATTTCCATTTCTCATTCTTATGTTATTTTGTTCTCAACACATTGCCCTACACTATGAATAAAGATTTTCATCCGAAAAATCTAATTGATTGACATCTAGGATGTGTTTTTTGAGTGTGCCCTAAGTTTTTGTGAGCAGTGTATATGAAACTCATGGATGGTATCGTGTCTCGGGGCTCTATGAATCACTGACATTAATCTCAGAGACCTGGGATGATTAGTTTTCAGGTTAAGCCTAGTTAAGGGAAAAACTAATGAAAAAGGGTGTTCCACTTTATTAAGCAGATCATAATTTTCAAGCAATATGGGAAAGAAAAAGGGTCTCTCTGCTGAAGCGTGAAATAGTTGAATGCCTTGGTCTAGGTATGAAAACCTTCGATATTTCATGAAAGATTAAGCGTAATCATCGTACAGATAAGAGATTTGTGGATGATTCAGAGCACACACGGGTTTGTGTAGATAAAGGCACAATATGGACGGTTTTGCCAGACAAACACATCTGATTAAGAGAACAGATGCTACAAAGCAGCATACAGGTATTTGAAGCTAGTGGTGCCTAGGACCCTCCAAAGGCTGCAGTTGTGCATAAACCTTCTATCTGGGCCTCCCCTAAACTGTTAATTGAATGCTGAAGAACAGAAACGGCTGCAACGGGCTCAGAAATACATGAGGACTCATTTTCAAACTGTCTTGTTCACTGATGAGGCCGTGTAACCCTGGATGGTCAGATGGATGGAGTAGTGGATGGTTGGTGAATGGCCACCATGTCCCAACAAGGCTGTGACGTCAGTAAAGAGGTAGCGGAGTCATGTTTTGGGCCAGAATCATGAGGAGAGAGCTGGTCGGCCCTTTTAGGATCCCTGAAGGTGTGAAAATGACCTTTGAAAAATATGTGGAGTTTCTGACTGACCACTGTCTTCTATGCTACAAAAAGAAGAGCCGTGCTTTCCCTAACAAAATACTCATGCATGACAACGCACCATGTCCTGCTGTAAGGAATACCTCTGCATCACTGGCTGCTATGGGCATAAAAGGAGAGAAACTCATGATGTGGACCCCATCCTTTCCTGACCTCAACCTTTGGAGCCTCAAGAAAAAAAAACTTCTATGAGGGTGGGAGGCAGTTTTCATTCAAACAGCGGCTCTGGGAGGCTATTCTGACATCCTGCAAAGAAATCCAAGCAGAAACTGTCCAAAAACTCACAAGTTTAATGGATTTAAGAATTTTGAAGCTGCTTCACACAAGGGCTCCTATGGTAAAATATAACTTGACCTGTTAAGATTTTTTGGATTGAAATAGCTTTTGATTTCAGAAAGTATGACCTCCTAATGCTACAAATTCAACAAATGACCATTTTCAGTTAATTACAAGCTTTAAAGTGTATTGAAACGATGAGTTGCATAATAATTTGGAACAGTTGATTTTGAGGTTTTTACTATATTTATTTTTGAAAAAAATACTGTTATCACTGGGAGATTTTTTCAACCACATTTAAATGATCCTCCACCAGTTAAAGACTTGAAAATTATGCTAACTATCATTTGTTGACAATTTAGAAAATCTTAGAAAAATGTAATTTGCATAATAATTTGGAACGCAGTGTAGATATGTAGCATGATTTACATGGATGACCTTTTTCAGGATCAAAACTGCGTTTTCTGCCAAAAGGTGAAAAGTCTGCATCCCTTGACCAAATCTGTCTAACACTGCAGCTACAAAGATTGCTATTATAACCACCAAATCATCAATATTAGTGGTTTTGGTCATGACTTTGTTCACTCACCTCAGATTGGCGCCCAAAAGCTCCGGGTTGGCGGGGCAGCAGTAGCTCCTTCTTCAGTTGTGGAAGACCAAGGGTGGGGACAGCCTCGCTCTTCAAAAGGTGCTTCTGAGCCCAGCTCAAACTCCATCAAGTTGGCGAAGGAATCACACGTAAAATGTTCTTTGCAAACTCCATCATAAGGCGGGAGTTCGCAGTTTTCCCCAAGGCCATTTACAACTATAAGAAACATATTTATGCAGTTTATAAGCTAAAAAAAAGGTCGTTTGGTGCTTAGTTGTTCTTTAACTCAATAAGTCTCAAGCTCATCTATTTCTCCCCCACCCTCTCTCTTTCCCTCCCAGTGTGTGTTTCTGTGGCGTGTAGTGCAGTGATGCAAACTTGTAAATATTGTCCCGTTCACCTGCTGTTTCTTAAACATTAAGGTTAAAATCGAGAAAATTCCAAAAATAAGCTCCAGTTTACATTTGTATTAGTGTAATGTGAGTCCTGATATTAAGGAGCAGGGGTCTCATTTATAAAGCTCACGTACGACATCGATGCTCACTACTTTTCGGATTCGGATACAGCCGTTTTACTTTTTCCGACACTTCCGGGTTCATGCCCTGAACATCTTCCACTGCTAACGCCCCCTACTGTGTCTGAGCGGAAAGACACCAACACACTTTTTCTCTCTCCGCATTTCGAGAAAGCAGAGATACTTCAGCATCTTCATCTTTAAGTTGATAGCGACATTTGATTAGATTTGTAATGTAAATATTTCCCATTTATGAACAGGCACAACAATAATAGCAAACAATGTTTTTTCAAAAACAATTTTTATCAAATTTAGAGGAAACACTGAAGAAAATGAAACAACAAAGTTTCATAACAAAGTAAAAACACAAAAATGTAAGGTAGCAGAACTCTTTCAAAAATATTGCAACATGACTTAAAACCAGAACAACTAAAAACTACACAATTTAGCGGCTTAACTTATATGTAAGCGGCATCAGCTGTCCTTTAGCCTTCATTTCGTCAATTTTATTTTTTATGTCAGGATTCGAATCCAAGAATTTCTTTGAAGTCTGAGCATAGTCACCCAGTGTAGAGCCGCTGTGAAATTGAGGTGGCTTGAGCCCCAGTTTTTTTGAAACATGGATAACCTGTGAAAAGACACAAAGGTAAGAACATATTACTAATATCATATGTTCTACTGTAAATTTCTTTGGTTCTGCAAGTGACAGATATCTGCACTCTGTAATTCTAATTCATTAAATATATTACATTAAAGGTGTAAAGGTGTCCCTACATGTGAGTCACCCAGCAGGGGTGAACCAAAACCCTCTATAATGTTGTTCAATGTGAAGAACCTGGGCACAGTAGGCATAGACTGTGTTTATTGTATTTGTGTCATTGTATTGTTGCAAGGCGGTGGTATTCCTGTGTTAACCTGGGTTACCGGTATATCTGGGTAATGGGTGACGCGCACGGGGCGCGCGATAAAGATGACATCACACGCCGACTTGGGACTCTTTGCCAGAGTTGCGTTGCCGAGAGCTAACCTTTTGTGGATGTATGCACGTTTTTTGGAACTAACCATCCAGGACGGAGTTGGAGGTGGCTTCGCGGAGCTGCGGTAATGTGTCTGGTCCGACTTCGGGTGCACGGGAGGGCAGTCGCTTGGGTTGTGAGTAACTTGGCTGCCAATGGCCACATAGCCGGCTACCTATTGCTATAACCGCGTTTATTTTGTCACATAGAAACCGGGCCTGCGGTGGGATTCAAGGCTTCCTGGTCTGGACCTGCATTTACGGACTTTATCTGGACTATAAACTTTTATTTTCATGCTCCTTAATGCGTTGTTTTGTGTTCAACGGGTTTTACGCTCGAGCATTGGGGTGGGATATGGCTGTACACATATAAAATAGAGCCAAAGTGAAATAATTTGTTTGTTTGTTGGTTATTCACCCCTGCTGGTACACAGATCCGCCCATTACCTAATAGTGCGTAGTAGCGTTCACGCCTTGGAAGTTTCAAGTTTAATGGTTTTGTATAGCCCAATATCACAACAGAAGTCCCCTCAAAGGGCTGCAACAAACATCAAGGCAATCAAACAGAGCAATAAATATGACAATTAAAAGTTCAGGTGAATCCAGGCAAATATAATGTCCAAAGGTAGCGACGAGCGGCGCGGGTGTCCCCCGTCCTTAGACTCTCCAGTACGGCAAGGAAAAACTAGAAAACCCGGCAGGAGAAAAGAGAAACCTTGGGGAGAACCACAGAAGGAGAGATCCACTCCCATGGACGGACAGGCTATAGAGACCCAGGGCCGAAGGATCCCTCAGCAGACGGGCCAAGATCACAGACTGTCCATCCTCAGATTCCAGAATGCCGGTTCCTCCGTTCACCCAGGTTCCTCCATTCGATCTAGACAGGCACTCCCGAGGGGGAATGGGACAAGAGACACCATGTGAATAGTGATGAACAGACTACAGATAAATTAAGTATTGTATCATGATAAAACAAAGTCTGCAGTAAGAAGAAGAGGATAGCGCTCAGTGGACCGTATTTCCCACAGCAGTGTTTCTCCTGAGGCAGCTTTACTTCAGGCTGTGGGTTAGAGCTTTACCCAACTGACCTGATTATAAGCTAATTCGAAGAGGTACGTTTTGAGCCTAGTCTTAAATATGGGGACTGTGTCTGCTTCTTTAACGTGGGCTGGGAGTTTATTCCACAAAACTGGAGCTTGGTAGCTAAAGGCTCTGCCTCCTACAGTAATTTTGGAGACTCGAGGAATTACTAGTTGCCCTGAGTTTTGAGAGCGGAGAGCTCTGGTTGGCTGATATGGAATGACAGCGTCTTGGAGATAGAGCGGAGCTAAACCCTTTATGGATTTAAATGTGAGGAGCAGGATTTTACATTTTATTCTAAACTCAACAGGAAGCCAATGGAGAGACTTTAGCAAAGGTGTAATGTGTTCTCTTCTCTTTGTCCGGGTTAACAATCTAGCAGCTGCGTTTTGAACTAATTGAAGACTTTTCAGGGAGCTTTTAGGGCACGCTGCCAGCAGGCTGTTGCAGTAATCCAGCCTTGAAGAGACAAATGCGTGAATAAGTTTTTCTGCATCGCTCTTAGTTAGGATATTTCGTATTTTAGTAATGTTGCGCAGGTGAAAGAACGCTATTTTACAAGCCTGGTTTATATGTGTTTTAAAAGAGAGGTCTTGGTCAAACAGAACTCCGAGGTTTTTTACTGTTGTGCTCGTTGATATGCTAACATTATCCAGGGAGATGATCTCTTGAGATAAAGACTCTCTCAGTTTTTGAGGGCCTAATATAATAACCTCGGTTTTGTCCGGGTTAAGAAGGAGGTAA
This sequence comes from Gobius niger, assembly GCF_951799975.1. Lineage (NCBI taxonomy): Eukaryota > Metazoa > Chordata > Actinopteri > Gobiiformes > Gobiidae > Gobius > Gobius niger. The sequence continues at coordinate 2,237,835 of NC_136873.1, read as the reverse complement.
TTTGCTGTCATCCATGTCTTTATGGCTTTTACGCAGGAGCTAAGTGTTTCTAATTGTCTGACCTGGTTTTATTGATAAATACAGCTGTGTGTCGTCCGCATAACAGTGAAAATTTATATTGTGATTTTGGATTATGTTACCTAATGGAAGAATGTATAGTATAAATAAAATTGGCCCGAGCACTGAACCTTGTGGCACCCCATAGCACACTTTGGAACACGATGAAGACTTTTGGTTTACATTAACGAATTGTTGCCTGTCAGATAAATAAGATTTAAACCAGGAGAGGGCTGTTCCGCTGATGCCTACGTCGGATTCTAATCTCTGCAGGAGAATATTGTGATCGATTGTGTCAAAGGCTGCGCTGAGGTCTAACAAAACTAGGATTGAAGCTAGTCCGGCGTCAGCTGCTAATAACAGGTCGTTGGTGACTTTGACTAAGGCGGTCTCTGTGCTATGATAACTTCTGTACCCTGACTTAAATTTTTCAAATACGTTATTGTCCCGTAGGTGACTGCAAAGCTGCCTAGCCACTACTGTTTCAAGGACTTTTGAGATGAAAGGGAGATTAGATATGGGCCTATAGTTGGCTAAAATGTCAGGATCAAGACTAGGTTTTTTCAAAAGTGGTTTGATAACAGCGTATTTAAAGGACTTTGGCACATAACCGTTTTCTAAAGACGAGTTAATTATTTTCGTTATGGTATCTGAGATTTCAGGAGTAATTTCTTTAAGGAGTTTAATTGGAATTGGATCTAGAAGACAAGTTGAAGGTTTTGAGGACATAATGATTGATGATACCTCAGCCTCATCTACAGTTATAAACCTGTCTAAGACTTCAGATGGAGTCAATGACTCAACTAGGTTTAGATCAGGATAAGATAAGGGAAGCTTATCGTTTATTTTATCTCTAATGGTTTTGATTTTATCATTAAAGAATTTAAGGAAGTCATCGCAGCTAAGGGTATTAGGGATTGAAGGTTCTACTGCGCTGTGACTGTTTGTTAGCCGGGCCACAGTACTGAAGAGAAACCTAGGGTTGTTTTTATTTGCTTCAATTAATGAAGAGTAGTAGTTTGTTTTTGCTTTCCTCATGGCTTGCTTATATGCGAGTAGGCATTTGTTCCAATATCTAAGAGATTGTTCAGTGCGCGAATTGCGCCATAACCGCTCTAATTTGCGAGTCTTCCGCTTAAGCGCTCGTGTTTCCGCGTTGTACCAGGGGGCGACACACCTTGGCCGAATTACTTTCTGTTTCAGTGGAGCCGCAACATCAAGGGCTGTTTTTAACGTGAGCATAACGCTGTCCACAAACTCATCACTATCATTTAAATCAGTAAGCGAGCTATTCTCTGTAATGTTAAAGACTGGTTGGATAATTTCTTTAAATTTTAAAACAGATTTTTCAGATAGTGTCCGTTTTAATTTAATTTAATCCTGTGGATTAGTGTAATCTTCAATTAAGAAATTGAATGTAATTAGGAAATGGTCAGAAAGCGCAGGGTTTTGAGGGAGAACGTTTAGGTTGCTAATTTCAATCCCATATGTTAAAACCAAATCAAGGGTGTGTTTATGACAGTGGGTAGGTTTATTCACATTTTGTGTGAAGCCAACCCCGTCCAGCAGGGCACTAAATGCCCTGCTCAGACTGTCACTCTTATTATCGACGTGAATGTTAAAATCACCCACTATTATAATTTTATTCCAGTCCAGCACTATGCTGGCTAAAAACTCAGAAAATTCTGCTAAGAAGTCTGAGTAGGGGCCCGGAGGCTGATAAATAATTGCTAGTAGTAAAGCTTTTTGATTTTTAAATTTGGGACAGGTGAGAGACAGCGTTAGACTTTCAAATGAATTAAACTTTAGGTCGTTTTTGGGATTTAGAACAAGATTAGAGTGTGATATCGCTGCGACCCCACCACCTCGGCCAGTGGTTCTAGCTGCTTGAAAATTGACATAACTAGGAGGAGTAGATTCATTAAGCCTAACATAGTCGTCCTGCTGAAGCCATGTTTCAGTCAGGGCGAGAAGGTTAATATTGTTATCGCAAATTAAGTCATTAACTAAAAGGGATTTTGAAGAGATTGATCTAATATTCAACAACCCAAACGTTATGTGCTGAGCACTTTGTTTATCATTTTGTTTAATGCTTAGTTTACTTTTGGGTATTTGTATTAGGTTATTTGGTCGTACACCAGCGTTTGTTATGTTAGCTTTTAATGTTTTAGTGCTTGGTGTACGGGGGACAGACACAGTCTTTATTTGCTCTGGTATTTGTATTAAGTTATTTGGACGCACACCAGTGCTTGTTTTGTTAGCTTTTGATATTTTAGTCTTTGGTTTACGGAGGACAGACACAGTCTTTATTTGTTCTGAAGAATCTACACACTTGATTTGTGACAATCCGGGAGCAGGGTTGGTGGTTACAGAGGAGCGTTCTACACTACTGCTCTGCGCCCGGAGCTCATATCTGGACCGTCAATTTAGGCCGCAACTGAGGCTATCGGCCACATTCTTAGATAAAAGGGATGCACCATCCAAATTTGGATGTATGCCATCCCTGCGCATGAGCTTGGGCTTTCCCCAAAAGGCGCTCCAATTGTTGACATATCCAACATCATTTTGCTCGCACCATCTAGACAACCAGCAGTTGAATGATAAATGTCTGCTATACATTTCATCATTGACCAAATTGGGCAGAGGACCAGAGTATTTTACGGTATCTGACATCGACTTAGCCAATTCACACACCGCGCCTACTTGCAATTTGAGAATCTCTGACTGTCTCCGCCGAATATCGTTACCACCCGCGTGGATCACGATCTGACGGAACCGCCTCCCTCCCTGCTTTAAGCGCCTAAGGTTACCTTCGATGTCACCAACTCTGGCCCCCGGATAACACCTAACCAAAGCTGCTGGGATCTTCACGTCCCTAACTATGGAGCTTCCAATCACCAGAGTATCAGGTTCAGCCGGTGTGGCGCTGAGGGGAGAAAACCTGTTCTGGACGTGAAGAGTTTGGTGCGCTACGGGTGTGCGCTTAGTACTTCCCCCACCCCGAACAGTCACAAATCCGTCCTGGTCTTGTCCCAGCTGCACGGGACCCGCTGCGGGGCTAGCCTCAGCCTGGCTAACCTCTCTGGCACTGTCGGAGCGGACTGCGGCTACGGTCCCTGTCGCTATCTGACTGTAGCTAACGCTAGCCTTCACCAAAACTCCGGACAGCCGCTCCTCTAACTCGGACACCCTGGCCTCCAAAGCTGCCACTACACTACACCTAACGCAACTACTCCTATCGTCTTTGAAAGAGGCAGGGTTCTGACTCGACATACGGCAAACTGAGCAGAACAGCACTAAAGAGGCAGAAGTGGACGGGGCAGCCATGGCTAGGCTAGCGGGCTAAGCTAGCCAGCGAGCTACCACGTTACGGAGAAGAGAGAGAAGGGATTTAATCCACGCAGAAGTGTTGGTTCAAGCGGAGAATTGGGTCCGCGGAGATAATGGGTCAAATTAGATCTATAACAAGCTAGAGTGGACTCTAAAGCTACGTTTAATACGTGGATTAACAATAGTAACAGAGAGAGCTAAAGTTCAACTTGCTCACAACGAGCGTCAAAACAGAATACACTCACCGGATGTGACGTAGATGGAAGTGAAAAACAGGTGAAGAGACAGGTGAATCGTTACGAAGGGATATTTCAGGATTTTTGACATAGGGCCTCATTTCCTAGTTATCCAGAGTGTTGCTGATTTCTGGAGATATTTTTATTTTTGGAATTCATGCAGTTCTTATATTTAAAGAGTTATGTGGCGCTAGGCTTGTGCTAGGCTAGCGCATTTCTATAGTATCAGCTACACTGCATTAAAAACAGTCTGACCCGCTCCACAGTGCACCTGAGGCAAATCACGTATAACACCAGACTAATGATATAAATGTTTGTGTCGATAGAATAATTTTTGGAATATAACTGACCTGCATCACATGAATGATCGCATTTTGAGGGACTATTTTCTAGCGGAGCACTCCGCCGCTGCGTAGCTTATACAACCATGAAGCTGATGCTGCTCAATCATAAGGTATTTTACAAGCAAAATTGTTAAAATGACTCTATCGACACAGACATTTATATGGTTATTCTGGCGTTATAAGTGATTTGCCTCAGGTACACTGTGGAGTGTGTCAGACTGTTTTTAATGCAGGCTGGCTGATATCATAGAAATGCATTAGCCTTGCATTAGCCTAGCGCTACGAAACTCTTCAAATATAAGAACTGCTTGAATTACAAAAGAAATATCTCCAGAAATCAGCAGCACTCTGGATAATTAGGAAAGGAGGCCCTATGTCAAAAATCCTGAAATGGAGTGCTTCAGGTGACGCCATGTTGGTAGCAGCCTGAGGGACATGCTCCGTCCAAAATTTGATCATTTCCTAACAAAACCAACATAAGACTTTTAGATTTTTAACAAATTCGACATGTCGTTGACTAGAGGCAAAGGACAATCTAAACAGGACTCAGCTAAGGAAAAAGGCGACAACTTGTAGCAGCTAACTCTGATGCAAACGCAGAGTGGACAAGCGGATGCTAGCATGCGTGACTCCGAGGCTAAAATACTAGCAGAGCTCGAGAAAATGAGGAAAAACAACCAAGATGGACACACTAAGACCCAGCTATCTTTAATGCGGCTGGAAATGTCCTTCGGTGAACTAAAAGGAGATCTTACAGAACTTCAAAAGAGAACCACAGAGGCAGAGGACTGTATTAGCGGTAATGAGGACACGGCTAGGCGCCATGAGTGGGCCCTCCGCTACCTACTGCACCGAGAAATGGATCTGAACGCACGATGTGAAGATATGCAAAATCGCCTAAAACAAAATAATCTGAGAGTTTATCAAGTGGCCAAAGAAAGCGAGGGAAGAGACGTTAAGCTTTTTGTACATGATCTGCTTAAATCTGTTCTTCGACTTCCCCCTGAACTTTGAAAGGGCACACAGAGGCTCACTGCCAAGCCCAAGAACCCCGAGGCAGCCCCTCGCTCGCTTGTCGTTAGGTTTTTATGGTTATTTGTTTCGTATTTTAAAGAAAAAAACATGTTTCCAAGTCTGTTACAGTAAAAACTTAAGTTTAAGTGAACCTTGATTTTTCGTGAATAACTCCCGTTTTTTTTAAATTAGCCTACCAACACAAAACAGGGTAATGTTGTCACGCGTTCCTAATTGAGCAATTATGTTTTCTTGTGAGCCATAGACGTTTGTGTGTAGCTGCATAGCTTTGAATTCAATAATAATAACAAAACCTATATTAGAGGGCTGGTTTTGAGACTGTGCGCAACCCTGGGGCAGATTTTAACAATTGGGCAGAGTAATGTTATTACTGAAACCGACTATACACACTTAATACCTTGTATAATATTTTACATTTTGCAGATAATGTGGTCTCAAATGGTGAGGGCAGGCAATTAATTATTTAATGTTTTATTTCGTCTGCTTGTAGGATCAATATGTTCAGGAGTGAAGGTGGACCAATTCGAAGGCCAAGGGGCACTCACAGAGAGAGGCAGGTCACATACAGGGTGTCTGTGTTGAAGAACACCCACAAAACCAGATTGACGGCACAGAGAGGTATGTCAATTTTTTCTAAGAGAATTCGATGAAAGATATTTTGGACCACATTTTAACTTTTATAATTATTATAATTGCATTTCCTTTGTCTCTCTCATCGGAAGCCTTCAAAGTGGTTTTGAGAGAGAATATACCTATATGCCGGGTCAATGGCACAAGACAGATAATTAAGCAAGCAACATCCTAAATAGGAGCGCTTTATATTTACAACCAAAGGTTTGTGTCATGTCTGTTGTCATATAGTCAGTGTTTTATTTTAATACGCCTTTTGTCATGATCTGTTTTCTGTCCCCTGTTTCAGTTTGTTCCTTGTGTTTTTGCTTTACTTAGCCTGTGTTAATTGCTTGCCCCGCCCTGATGTGTTCCATCTGTGCCCTGTTTCCTCATGTATTTAGACCCCTGTGTTTCTCTTGTCCTTTGTCGGTTCATTGTTCAGCGTCAGTCCTGGTTTCTTAAAGTGTAGTTGCCCCATTTTGTCAGCTGGACTCCCAGGAGAATATTATAAAATCTTTGAAAAAGAGCTTACGCCGCTTTTGGATAAAGTTTATTATTATGCACTTTCAGAGGGTGATCCTCCTCAGTCATGGTCTGTAGCTATTATTAGTGTCATTCAAAAAGTAAGGACCCGACTGTGTGCGTGTCTTATCGCCCCATCAGCCTCCTCTGTGTTGATCTAAAGATACTGACTGCCATCACTGCAAACAGATTACAAAAACACATAAGAAAACTTGTAAACCCCGATCAGACTGGCTTTATCGCCCATAGACATGGGACTGATAATGTTCGAAGAGCTATAAACCTTCAAATACTGGCACAGAGAAGGAACACCCCATCAATGCTTCTCAGCTTGGATGCTAAACCATAAAAAACAACACAGCATATCAACTACTTTGTTTTTAATTAATTAATCAATTGCAGTTTGCAAACAATATGCTCAAACTTTAATTGCCAAAGCCACGCCCATGATAACATATGTACAAAAGAGTAGGTGCAGCAAATTTCATGAGGTGTTGCAGTGATTCTTATGTTTATATTTTTTTATAGGTCAAATAAATTATTAATTATTATTAGGGCCAGGAATCGATTAAAAGAATTAACAAATTAATCGCAAATCTAATTTTAATTGCCTTCATGAAATGCCTAAAATCTCTTGACTAGAATTTACTTTGGCTTTGAAAAAGGCCAAAACATTTCTCTTTAGCTCAATGTCATTGTAGGTCACCAACCTACAGATATGATTTTAAATAATGTTACATCCAATCAGAATGTGTAAAGCATCAATGTTGTTGCATTATGTATATACTGTATTAGCATAAATAAGAATTTACATTTCATCAACTAATGATTGATCGACTGTAACTTTAAGCTCTTTTAACATTATGTGGTCATTAGCATTTGGAGGGAACAGGTGTCTATGGTAACGCTGAGAGGAGGGGCTGACTCGTCCATGTTGTGAAGAACTCAAACAAACAGAGCGATGAATGCGTGGTACCTGTCTCTGCCCTTCTGTTCAGTGCGCTCGCTCTGTGCGTGTGAGCAGTAGCCTAGTTGTGTGGTCAGAGTGAGCGCGCTGAGCTGCCTCTGCAAGCAGCAGCTGACCGCGGGCAGGCGGGCCAGTGCACAGGCACAGCCCGGTCAAAGCAAAAGGTGGACATTGTGTCGGTCAGCGACAGTAACGAGTCAAAATGAACACGTGGTTTGTGCGTGACCAGATCCTGATACCGCTGTGGAGTTTACAGACTTCCATCTGCCCGTTGCAGTTTCATTAATGTTGCTGCAACTGGCTTTCTCCCTCTGTCAGCCCCGCGCTCAGCGCATGCTGTAAACAGCGAGACATGCGGCAGTCGTGGCGTTCATCGCATGGAAAGAAACGTGACAGTTACTGCGCACGAAAGACAGACACAGAGGCCGCGTTATAGCTCTAGTTCTGACTTGGGTCACTACAGCCGCCCGCAGCAGCGGAGATCATCAGGCGCGTCATTTTAGTTTAGTTTAGTTTAGTTTATTTTAGTCAGTATCTTCACACAGACACGATTTACTACAAAACATGAAAACACAGAAACAATGACTGAAAAGGGTTTTGGCTGAAGTGAAACACTCATCTAAAGCCAAACCCTATTGCAACTTATAGCAACTTAGAGTCTACAGCAGTTTTACCATCTGCAAGACGAGGACAAAATGATTATGTTTCTGTATCAATTAGTTACAAAATGAATTCGCACAAGTCACACATCAGTCAATAATGTAATGTAAAGACAAAATATAATGTACACAGGAGAGTTTATATGCAAGTTTGCGCTAGTGCCTTATAACTGCTAATTACATCAGATTTGAAATTTTTTTAAGGTGTCATTCAGAATATTCCAGACGTTTACTCCTCTGACTGAGACACATCTGGCTTTGGTGTTTGTTCCAAATGCTCTTTTCTGATAGATATGAGTTCCTCTGAGATTATAGCCAGTCTCTCTGGGTTTAAACCTTTCTTGTATACATTCAGGAAGCTTATGGTTATGCCCCCATCATACGGACTTCCTCTAGCACCTGCCCCACCCCCGGCAGTCCACCCCCACACCGGTCCCCCCCTCACTCCCCCCTCTCCATCACACCGGACCAGGTGAGGAGGGAGCTGAGGCGACTGAAGCGGGGGAAAGCTGCAGGACCAGATGGCATCAGTCCCAGGCTGCTGAGGACCTGCGCAGACCAGCTCTCCGAGGTCCTCTGCCACATCTACAACCTGAGCCTCAGCCTGGAGAAGGTCCCCGTCCTGTGGAAGACCTCCTGTCTGATTCCAGTTCCTAAAACAGTGCACGCCAGGGAACCGGCCCACTACAGACCAGTCGCCCTGACCTCCCACCTGATGAAGACGATGGAGCGGCTCATCCTCACCCACCTCCGCTCTGTGGTAAGCCCCACCCTTGACCCGCTGCAGTTTGCTTACAGACCCAACATCGGAGTGGAGGACGCTGTCATCTACCTGTCGGAGCGGGCGCTCACGCACCTGGAGCACGCCGGGAACGCTGTGAGGGTCATGTTCTTTGACTTCTCCAGTGCCTTCAACACCATCAGGCCGGCGCTGCTGCGGGGGAAGCTGGAGGACGCGGGAGTGGATGAACATCTCACCGCATGGACCATCGACTACCTCACGGACCGACCACAGTATGTGCGGCTGCGCAGCTGTGAGTCTGAGGTGGTTGTCTGCAGCACTGGGGCCCCTCAGGGCACCGTCCTCTCACCGTTTCTCTTCACCATCTATACATCGGACTTCACATACAACACGGACAGCTGTCATCTCCAGAAGTTCTCCGACGACTCCGCCGTCGTGGGCTGTGTGTCTAAGGGGAACGACCTGGAGTACCGGTCAGTCATCATAGACTTTGTGGACTGGTGTGAGCGCAACCACCTGTGCTTGAACATCAGTAAGACGAAGGAGATGGTGATCGACTTCACGAGGAAGCCACTACCGCACACACCGCTGAACATCCAGGGGGAGGACATTGAGGAGGTGGACAGTTTCAAGTACCTGGGTGTTCACCTCAACAATAAACTGGACTGGTCCCACAACACCAACGCCCTGTACAAGAAGGGCCAAAGTCGCCTCCACCTTCTGAGGAGACTGAGGTCCTTCGGAGTGAGCAGGCCTCTGCTCAGGACTTTTTATGACTCTGTGGTGGCCTCTGCTCTCCACTATGCTGCCGTGTGCTGGGCCCCGGGCCGCACAGAGCGGGACAAGAACAGACTGAACAAGCTGGTCAGGAGGGCCAGCTCCGTCCTGGGCTGCCCCCTGGACTCTGTGGAGGAGGTGAGGGACAGGAGGGTGTTAGCCAAGCTCACCTCCATCATGGACAACACCTCCCACCCACTACACGGGACTGTAGAAGAGCTGTGCAGCTCTCTCAGTGGCAGACTGAGACACCCTCAGTGCAGGACGGAGCGCTACCGCAAAGCCTTCATCCCCACTGCTGTCAGACTGTACAATAAGACTGTGAAGTAACGCCGACTGTAACAAGTGAATTTCTCCTTTGTGAGATTAATAAAGGTTTATCTTATCTTATCTTATCTTACCTTCTACAAAACAATAGCTGTGCCAAGATCAACTAAGTCGTGTAGTTTTAGTATTTAGTATTTTAGTTTATTTTCACGGAGGAGGAGGGATTTATCCCGGATAGGCTATTATGTTTAATCAGGAAGGGGTTGGGGGGTCAAATGGGGGGTCAAGGCATTTTTTGGGAGGGTGTTGAGACCCCCCAAGACCCCCCCTGGCGCCGGTGGTCAATGGGCATTGCTCAAATTTTGTTCCACTGGGGCGCAGCACTAGGCAGGGTGAAGTTGTTTCACCCTCACTGTTTGCTTTGAGTATAGAGCCGTTAGATGAACTGATTAGATCCAATCCTCTCAAACAGGGAATAAGAGATGAATCAAATGTTCAGCATAAATTGTCACTTTTTGCAGATGATATTTTTTATTGTTTCTGGAACCACTTCTGTTCCAGCCTTGCTCCAAGTCTTAAATTTTAAGGTCTCCTAAAGAAAATGGGGCCTTGAATTTGCCTCATTTCAAATTGTACTATTGGGCTGCCCAAATAAAAACTGTGGTGGCATGGATCATTCGTGATCCGGAGTCACAGTGGGTCAATATGGAAGAATATTCGATGCCGGGAGTCTCTCTCTCCCAATTTCCATTTCTAAGCCATCGTTCTCAGAAAAAAATAAAAATTACAAATTCATGGGTCAATCACACATTCAAGATTTGGAATAAGGTCCAAAAGCAGTTGAAGGGAAAGATTGTTTTGTCTCGAGCGATGACTATTAATGGAAAGATTGTTTTGTCTCGAGTGATGACTATTAATGGAAATATAGAGTTCCTTCCCTCTTTATCAGACAGCAGCGGCTTTCCGGGATGGGCTGAGAGGGGTCTCCTCACAGTGAATCAATTGTTTGACGGAAATGTAATTAAAACTTTTGCCCAATTAAGAGCAAAATTCAAGTTACCCTCAAATGATTTATATAAGTATTTACAATTAAGGAGCTATGTAACAAAACATAATCATTGGTAACTGATCAGAAGAGAGTCAACAAATATAGAGAACCATTTTATTAATTTGATTGAAAATGGTGGTGTAATGAAAAAACAAGTGTCCTTGATGTACAAAAAATTGTTGATTGGCATGTCAGATAACACGCAACACATAAAACAGCAATGGGAAATGGAGCTGAATGTTACCTTGGAGGATGATGTGTTTGGGTTAACATTTGCTCTGGCTGTCATAAGGGTGTGGGCAGTCAGGTCTGGAAGGAGTTTGATTGGAAGATGAAAATCAGATTTTTCAGGACTCCGTTAAAATCTTTCCACGCCAAGAGTATCATGAGTGACAAATGCTGGAGGAATTGTGGATTTGTTGGTGATCAAACTCACATCTTTTGGGACTGTCCCACCATACAAAGCTTTTGGAAGGATATTAAGGACATTTTGGAAAATCTATTAAAAGTGGACGTCCCTTTAGACTGCCAAATATTTTTATTTGACATTTTTCCAGACAATCTTTCTCAAGACCCAGGGCTTAAAGTGAAAAAAAATCCTGAGCCTGAACATTCTGTGGCTCAACCAGGACTTTTATTGATATTCCTTATCGATCCGGGACTTTAATGGTAGTACTTTAAAAGAAAAAAGAAAAATGTTAGATAGAGGCTACTGTATATAGGCAATGTAGCCTAGGCCAATATTTTTTATTGAACATTTTTATGACACATTTACTCTGCATTTGGACCTAATTTATTTTCAATTTGTGCAAACACTTAATCTAGTAAGTAAAGGATTAAGTGTCATACATGTTTGTTAATCAGGCTGTTGGTTAGATTTGGCTGGAGCTCGTGGGACTGAGCCTAAAGGAAAACTGCTGTAAAATAATGACCTGGAGCCACTTTCAGCTCGTGTCCAGTGGGTCAATACCGGCTCGCACTGACACGTGTGCGCGTTCACGCCACTGTGTGCGGCGTTTGCAGAACAAATAGACTCTAATCGGGTATTTGTGACAGTGCGAGGCTCTGTTCAGTATGTAGGCGTTACGTTTCGCTTTTAACAGCGGGTCAGCGGCAGCAGCTCGGGGGGTTTTACGCAGCGGGTCGTTCCCGTGCACACCTGTCTCACCGCGCGCACCTGTCTCACCGCGCGCACGGCTGCAGAAGGAGGCGGAGCGGGGCATGTCCACACCGCGCTCTCGTGCGGGGCTTTTAGTGCTTATTTTAGCGCGGGTGATGCGACCCCGTTAGCCCGACTGTACTCACAGAATAAGTAAATAAACTCACTGTGGATCAGATGTAGAACCTGCTGCTCACCCGCCCACCCAACCACCCACTCTTCCAAACAGACAACACTGCTCTCCCCATAGCCACACACACACACACAGGCACACAGGCACACCCCCCCCCCCCCCCCACACCCCCCACCTCAGAATTTACTAAATCAAAACTTTTGTCCCACCAGTTCATAACCATCACTTTGGGGACAAATAATTTTAAAGTCACTTTTGAGGACATCTTATACACAGACTAATAATGTCTAATATTTATTCTAATAATTTGGGGACTTCATTTAGATAGTTGTCTAACATCAAATTGCAAAGGGAAAAAGTTATATTATTTATCGGATTCAAGTATGACAATTAGATTTAACCTTTGATCATTTTATTAAGAAATTAAGCAACTTATATAACATATATTTCAAATTCCAAAACAATTCCTGCAAGAAAACAGTTTCATTTTCATTTCATTCATTCATTCCATTTTTACCTGTAGTAATTTCATTTTAAATCAACACATCAATTAAACATTAAAGGGGCTAGATGCAAGTTGGTCATTTTATACTCACTACTGCCAACTCATGTCATACGTGTAACTGCACCTTCTATATTAAGCATGCATTACAGCAATACGAACCCGAAGTAACAACTTTTTGAGTGACAGTGCAGGATTTTAGAGGCAGTTGTGGTGAACAGGCTCATTCTACACATTAGAACATGGCTGGAAAATATAGGGGGAGGAAACTACTTAATTTTAACATTTTTGAACTCAGTATAGTCCTTCGTAACGTTCATTGTGTCTACTTGTGTTCTAGTATCACTTTTTAGGTTCGTTTTGTCGGACACTAAGGTTAGAGATGTTAAAGATCTTTTACCTTTACATTTTTCAGCCGCCATCTGCAGGCCGTCATCAGAAGTATCACCGGCGTGCGGTGACGTGTCACTTGTCAGCTGTTCTTACTTCCGAGGCGTGACCAGTCTGACGGTCCCAACAGGTCCGACAGACTGGCCACGCCCCCTGCCGCCCGGTGGATTCAGGGCGACAGGGGGCGTAATCATTGGAGGAGGGTGTCCCAGGTGTGGGACAGGAGAACCGCTCCTTCGTCACGGTTGATGGTGTTGGTGCTCCGTTTCCTGATTTCTATGGCTTCCTTTATCCAGCATTTGAATTTATTGGTTTCCGATCCAATGACCCTTGTTGGGGGAGTCACCCCCAACAAGATACCACACGAGGAATACATCCTAGCCACAGAATTAGCGTGTCAGACTATAAGAGACCAAGGGGAAAAGGCGGAGTTGCGCAACACAGTAGCGGGGATACTCAAGTCAGCTAGGCTCCCGAAGAGCAACATAACTAAAGAAGAAAGGAAAGCGATCAGCGCGATGAAAAAGGACAAAAACATCACCATACTACCGGCCGATAAGGGGAGAACAACGGTGATATTAGACAGAGTTACGTATAACAACAAAATATCAGCGTTACTGGAGGATAAGAGCACCTACGTAATCTAACCCTAACCTGACGGAAGAGAAGAAAAAAAGCGCTCAAGGCACTACTAAAACCACTAGTGGAGCAAAAGAAAATCACAAAAGAAGCCTACAACAGCATGGTACCTACGGCCAGCATCACACCACGCATTTATGGAACACCCAAAATTCAAAAGAAAGACTCACCGCTCCGCCCCATAGTGGACTCCATAGGTTCAGTCACGTACAATCTATCCAAATCACTCGTCGACATATTAAAACCACTCATCGTACAAACAGACCATCCCTGCACAAACGCAAAAGAGCTAGCACAGGATCTAAAGAACATCAGGATAGAACCAGATGAAGTTTATGTTTCACACGACGTGATATCGCTGTTCACCAAGACGCCAGTAGATGTCACACTACACATCGTACAAGAAAGGTTAAAGCAGTACTAAGCAACTCTTCCCCCTAGAGGCCATAATCGCAACTGCAGGTGTAGTAGCAAGTGACGATTTTTTAACTTATTGTCTTGGAGAGTAAATACTACGCAGACAGGAAAGGCGAAGGGAGAGAGGGTTACTGTGCATCCAATTATACAATAGAAATATTTTTTTTCACTCAAACTTGGCTGTAAATACTGTTTAAAGTGACGTTAGCCCGCAGTTAGCTTTGCCCGTTAGCATGTTAGCTTCTTCTTCATGATTTCATTAGTGTGTATTGCTTTCTCCGGACCGGTGGCAGTCAAGTTGCAAACATGGTTTTCTGGTCAGAGACACCAGGAGGAGATGAAAGACCCTCCAATCATCCCATAAACACTTGTATTACCCCCACAGGGTCTACGAAAAGGATTTATTAAGGTAAACACGTTACTTAGTACTGCTTTAAAACAGGACAGAACCCTCAAAAGGCGCACCAACCTAACAGTGGAGGACATCACAGAACTATTACGCTTCGTTGCAAAATCCACCTATTTCCAATACAATAACACAATCTATAAACAGAAGCAAGGGTTTGCCATGGGAGACCCATTATCCGCTATTATGAGCAGTTTTTTCATGGAGGACCTGGAAGACAAAGCCATCAACACAGCACCAAACACTGTAAAATAACCCTCTGGAAACATTACGTGGATGACATCCTGGAAATAATAAAAACTGGACACACCCAAGAGCTCAAGGATCACCTCAACACCATAGACAGCACAGGTAGCATTCAATTCACACACGAAGAGGAGAAGGACAAAACAATTGCATTTTTGGACGTAAAGATTCAACATCTTCAAGACGGTAGCATAAAAATAAAGGTCTACAGGAAACCCACACACACGGATCAGTACTTAGTTATCAGTAGTAAGAACACTTTTCGAACGGGCCACCCTCGTTACAGATGCAATAGACCGGGAGGAGGAGGAGAAACACATAGAACACGGACTCACACAATGCCAGTACCCAAAATGGGCTATAAACAAAGGAAAACAGCAAGTCCACAACAAAGAACACACAAAATCAGGAGCAACATCAAAACAAAAGAAAAAAGAAGCCGGGAATACAAAAGCATAGTCACTTTGCCATATGTCAGAGGAATAACAGAACCCATCCAGAGAGCAATGAAAAAACACAACATAAACACAGTTATAAAACCACACACCAAACTGAGGCAGCTTCTGGTACATCCTAAAGATAAAATAACACAGGGGGAAAAATGCAACGCCATTTACGAGATACCATGCAAATCATGCAACAAATCATACATAGGACGAAACAGGACGACCTTTCCACACAAGAAAAAAGGAACACCAAACAGAATGCAAAAAAGAAACAAGGGGACGACTCACACGAACAAAAAAAGAAAAGGCAGAACAGGAGAATTTAAAATCGGCTATTTCGGACCACTGCAAAAGAAACAACCACATCATGGACTGGGACGAGGTTCGGGTCATTGGATCGGAAACCAACAAATTCAAACGCTGAATAAAAGAAGCCATAGAAATCAGGAAACGGAGCACCGACACCATCAACCGTGAAGAAGGAGCGTTTCTCCTGTCCCACACCTGGGACACCCTCCTTCAATGATTATGCCCCCTGTCGCCCTGAATCCACCGGGCGGCAGGGGGCGTGGCCAGTCTGTCGGACCTGTTGGGACCGTCAGACTGGTCACGCCTCGGAAGTAAGAACAGCTGACAAGTGACACGTCACCGCACGCCGGTGATACTTCTGAAGACGGCCTGCAGATGGCGGCTGAAACATGTAAAGGTAAAAGATCTTTAACATCTCTAACCTTAGTGTCTGGCAAAACGAACCTAAAAAGTGATATCAGTATAGTCCCTTTAATAAACCAGAGAACTTGGGTTGTGTTTCAAAACTTGAATTCAGAGATGTTCTCTCAAACTTTTGTACTTTAAATTATTATGGTTGAGTCATTTCCAAGCACTAAGCTTTCTTTTGAGTGATGTAATTCTATTTCTCACATAGTCTTTAACACCCAACCAGGTTCGATCCTGCAGCGCATATGGTTCAGCATGTAAGCACCGCATACAATCTTCCTTTCCAGGAAGCTTGCCTTTATTGATGTATCGCATTAGATGTCTTTCAATTGCTTGTACTCAGCGTCATTCCATTTGCGCTTTATGGTGTCTTGAAGAAAAAAAAAATTAGTGAAACATGAAATACATAAGATAAGATAAGATGGTACTTTATTGATCTCACAGATGGAGAAATTGCATTCGATGAGAGAGCATCCGGCAGCAGCACCCATTCAGTGCGCACCACTCTTTTATTTTCTTTGGTGAAAGATGGTTGTGTCGCGACCGCCATCTTCACTGTTTTGGTCACAGGAGGAGCACTGGTTGATGGGAAATCCGTAGACGATGACCACGGCGGTGGAGCTCTTGCGCTTGGCCACGATGTTCTTGGCCACACAGGTGTAGTTGGCCGTGTGGGACAGACGCGCCTGCTTGATGATCAGGTTGTGGTCCACGGTGATGTAGAAGTTCCTGTCCTCGGCCGGGTCGATGATCTTGTTGTCCTTCAGCCACTCCACCCGCATGACCTTGGAGGATGGAGAAACTGTAGCTGCCCTCTGTCTCCTCTGATCATCTGAAGACATACATTATAAAAACAATAAAAACATACCAACCTTTTTTCTTAACATCCTGGTGACCTGTATTTTTGGTGATTTTGTTTCCAGGTAGTGGGTTAGTATTTGATTCGGATCGTAAAGTACATCATCAGTTTATTCGGTCAAATTTTTGACAAAAGATTTACATTCAGTTAAGTATACTTCTTCATAACATAACATACAAGTACTTGATGGTGTGGCGCTGGTTGATTTGGATCGTAAAGTACTTGATGGTGTGGCACAAGCGGTTTCTGACTGTGCTGTAGTTGGTGATGAATAACTGTTTTTTGGTGGTGGTAGGCTGTCAAGTTCCTTCTCGTCATCAGTAGAATCCCCAGATGCCTCATTGTCATCTTCCACTTCAAGCTTTTCTGAAAATTATAGCAAATTACAGCACGCAGGAACCAGTGACAATTGCTTCTTTTCTTTAAAAAAAAGTATACATACCATCAGGGTTAATTTCAACGTCCTCAAGAGATTTACCCTTGTAATGAGATAGTGTTCCATTCTCCATTGCCAGCAGGACTTTACTCATTTGAGCAAGTTGAAGAGTTCCTTGGGGCAGACGATAATATTGTCTGTGAACTTTGATATCGTGGCCAAGAAAATCCGCTAGTTGGTCAGCCTCGTTGTCTTTGAGATTTAGGACCATTGATGGTTTTAATAACAAAGGGACCCCTCGTCCCCGCTTTCCACAGATTTAAATTCTTGAGAAGTATTCACACATTCTTTTTTCCACATTAGTCAGGCATGCCAATACATCTTCATTTACCTCTGTTGTTCTTGATTTAAATGTATTTATCTGCATTCGTGAAACTTCCCCTTCTCTTCTCCTATTGAATAGAATCAACTGAGCCAGAATTACTTGAGCAAGCGCTGCATAATTTTTTGGAGAAGGGACCATTTTTAGCATTCTTTCTGAAACTTTTCTAACATTTTCTATGTGAAAGTGCAGTCTTTTGACATCTTGAGTGAGTGGCAAAAGCTTTGGGGCATTCCATTTGATCTCTTTCATAGTTGTTGTTGCTGCCCTTGTGATGAGTCCTTTCCATTTAAAGTTTTTGATGGTTTTAAACTCTCTTGCATATTGCACAAGAATTTGGTCTCCATCAGTTGAGGATAAGTTTTCAGTCTCCACAAGCTCACATAATATTCCCTGACTGTTACCGATTTTAAGGGCCAAGGTAGGCTTGGAAAATGTGTTTGTTTTTGGATCATAGCCTGCCACTTCTTTGACAGCATCTACCACTGCACTGAAGTTAGAAGGATAAACAAGTTCCACTGCCTTCTTAATAAGGGTGCGTTCTCGAGTTACAACTAACAGTCGCCCTATTTCTCGTAGTCTTTGTCTGATGTAATCATGTCTGTGCTTCTGTGACCCATTAAGTTCGAAAAGGTGCTGCCCAAATTGCAAAAGGAGAGAATCATTTTGGATCACTCTTGTGACATCATCATAGTTCATGCGTGAAAGTATGCTCTTCAAGCTGTCGCCAATTTCACGAGCCACAGCAGTTCCCAGTGCGGATTTTGACCTCACTCTCTGTCTTCCCTGGTTTGAATCCCTATCGACATTGTTTTTGGCAGAGCACAGTTTCATGTGCTTCCATAATGTCTTTTTGCCATAAAGCCCTTGACAATGAAAACAGTGGATACATTCTTGTCCAGCTCTTTCATGGCCTGTTCTATAGCAAGCCTCCAAGTTTCAGTGAAGATGGCGGCCGCGACACAACCATCTTTCACCAAAGAAAAAAAAGAGTGGAAAAAGAGTGGTGCGCACTGAATGGGTGCTGCTGCCGGATGCTCTCTCATCGAATGCAATTTCTCCATCTGTGAGATCAATAAAGTATCATCTTAGCTTATCTTCCATTTCCTTATCTTATAACTTGCGCATTGTGAGCAAAATTTCCACGTTTACGCAGGTTATCAAGCCGGTGGCGTCTTTCTTTAGAGTTCTTGGGATGTTGGAAAGCCATGGCAACTTCCTTTTCATTAGCATGGGCCCTTTCCAGATGCCTTGCAATTTTGGATTCAGGCTTCAAACAGAAAAGGCAATAGTTCCGTTTGTCATATATCCGACGCTTTTCTTTTTTGAAGAGGGCATTACTTTGATTGACGATAGGTCATCTTGTTTTGGAGATAAATTTGGGAATATTTGAGAAGGCAATGGCTTCTTTTCAACTGGATAGAGAGCTTCGTCATCTGTCTCTGAGCTTGTAGCATTCGAATTTGGAATATAGTCCACGTCGCTACAGTCCATGGTATCAGAATACTCGAAATCTTCACAATGAGCCTTAAAACACAAAAAGAAATGTTGGCATTGATCTTATATTTTGTTATGATGGCTTTGTGTGTTAAACTCACATCAACATGAACTCTTTTTGAACACACTTTTCATTGGTCTTGGAGAAACTGCTTCTGCAGAATTAATCTGGCAATCAGAAAAATAATTTTTAATGTATACATTTAAGTTGGTATGACCCAAGTGTAAAGCAAATGAAAAGCAATTGGTAATTACCACTGTACAGGATGATGGGATTGTTTGTAGAAAGGTGCTGTTTTTAACAGATTTCATGGAAGATGTCTCTGTTGAAGTCTGGTTCTGCAATATGAAAGAAGATGGTGAGCAAATAACCATAGTGGTAAAACTCAATAAAAAAAACAACTACAAAATACCAAAATGATTGAAATATCTTCGTGCTCCAAACATGAAATATAGCAAGCAATATGAAAATAGTAACACAAAACTAGGGCTGCAACGATTAATCGATAAAATCGATTAACTCGATTAGTAAAATGCTTCGAACATTATTTTCCCGCTTCGATTATTCGCTTTATTAATATTTCTCATTAAAACCGCATAAAAACGGGGCCGCCTACGCGCCCGGAACCTTAAGTGGCGCTTGTTTCCGCACGGCAGCTTCTCAAGAGCACAGCTCTATGGTTGTAAACAACAGAGCGGAGCTAGCGGAGCTAAACCTCGTAGCCGGGCAGAGCCAGGTAGCGGAGCGGAGAACCAGGCTGTTGTAATCATCAAAACACGGCTCAAACAAGAAGAAACTCCGCAACGAGAGGCGAAGACAGGACGGAGGCGAACGAGGCGAAAGGACACGGCTCCCCCCGCTCCGCTACCGCCACAACAATGCTGACAACTGCATCAGTGAGGATTTACCATCAGGACGATCTACACTTTCATCCACTGTTACTTCAAAGTGTGACATAAGGTAAGATATGATGGCGAACTCATCTCTCTCCCCCCCCCTCACCAAACACAGACTTTTACATCCTACTGTATCTACTTCTCCGTTGCTGCAAAGTTTTTTGCGCTAAATATCTTTACGCTGTAGCTACGATTTAAATTAAGATAAATCCACAGATCTACGTAGAGTGACCACCTGTCCCTCTTTTGACTGTCCTGCAGAGCCATGTCGTTCTCTGTTCCTCCTGCTTCACATGTTCCACTTTTTTATTGAAGCGACCGCATGATTTTTTTGATGATCATTATTTTTTACATCCAACTGCTTTGTAATATATCTGTTGCTCAGTGTTATATAAGTTGCAATAATAAAAAGGTGTTTTTTAGTGGGATTAAAATGCCTGATCTATAAAAAATAATACTACTAATTTCTCTGTTCTTCAAAGTTCTGCCAAATTGTCCCACTGGTCTGTTTAAACTATTTGAGGTGGTCACACTATTTTAAAAGCAGAATAAAACTCCAGCACAGTCACACTGTCTCATCTGTACTTTAAAGTTTTGCAAATTGACACATTGATCCCTGCTATGGCAATACTATGACAAAAATAATTAAAATGTTTCTCCTCTTTTAGGAAACCCCTCTGGTTGAGATCCCGGCAAAGAAATCAGTCACCTGAGCTTCAGCAGAACATTTCAAGATTCTGTCTCCAGTCAGGACCTACTTCACCTGAATAAGAATAAAAGTACTCATTAAAAAGACACTATGAAGCTGCTCTCTCTCCTCATCATGGACATAAGGACAGGTGTCTCTTTATGAGAGTGAAATGTTGCTGCTTTTGGGACAAACTGATAAGAAATTAAGAATAAATAAATGCTATTTCTAGCAGAAAAATCCTTTGTTTAAAACTGTTTTTTATTATCCGATTAATCGATGTAAATAATCGATAGATTAATCGATTACTAAAATAATCGATAGTTGCAGCCCTACACAAAACATGGATTTAGAATTATTAGTCTTGGAAGACTTAAACAGATGAATATTCTATTATAACAACATTTCCGACAATATCAAGAATACTGAATATTGTTCATTATTTTTACACATCTCCAGGGCAATGATGCACGATAAATTTATACTACTCAGTGATGAGAACTATTGGTGAAAACTTTTAGGGACGGTGTACACAGCTACACATTCGGATGGGACCAGATTGGGGGCCTTCAAATGCTGACCACCCATACGCCATACTTGAACAATAAACAGGATACCTTGGATAAAGGCCTTTATAAACAATCTTGGACCCTAAAATGTACCAGTAATGACGACACTTCACACCCAAAGGAACGCCTTTTTGAGTGACAGTGCAGGACTTTAGAGGCAGTTGTGAATAAATCTGAGCTCATTCTACACATTAGGACATGGCTGGAACATGTAGGGGGCGGAAAATACATAACATTTTTAAACTCTGTATAGTCCCTTTAAGTAAGCGGAACAAAGAAATACATCTGTTTTCACTTCAAAATGAAGGTTTTTCAATGAAAGATTTATTCAGTGTCCGAAGTTACTATTTCATAATACTCAAGTAAGATTAAAGATAGTTCATTTTAATATTACACAAGTAGAAGTAAAAAGTACTTTATTATTACTCAAGTAGAAGTACAGTTATTTTAAACATGCACTCAGATAAATGTGCTTGAGTAAATGTAACTGAGTACTACCTGCCTCTGATATTGATATAAAGCATAATGACCTTTGGGGACAGTGTACACAGTTACACATTCGGATGGGATCAAACTGGGGACCAACATTCAAATGCTGACCACCCACACGCCATACTTTGATTGTTTATAAAGGCCTTTATCTAAGGTATCCCGTTGATTATTCATAGACCCTAAAATGTACCAGTAACTAACAAACTGTAGTTTGCCTTACCTCAATTTGGTCACTGGACATGGTGGACACAATGGACTCCCTTCTGGGTGTAGTGCTTTGCTGGAAAAACAAAGATAGAAATGTTAAGATTTTTCTGGCGCTTTATCAAATACATTTATTAAATTGGCACATGTGATTGTTTAATACAATAAGTATACAAACTCCAAACAGACAGGCCCCACATGGGGGTTAAACCCGGGACCTTCTATACGTGAAGCCCCAGAGCTAACCACTGCTTTGCCATGCAACCCATCAAGCCTGACCTCATGACTGTAATTTGTAAATATCTCACTCACAGAAGGCGTTATAGTCTGTTGAAGAGAAGAATGATTGAAAACATGAATTGAAAAAAGTTCATTCTTAAGATTGAATATCATTCTAAAAAAATTCAAAGTGAGTACCTCTTTACGCCAAGGCCACTCAGCATCACCGTAATTGTACGTGATTTCGTCATCTGGGGCTATATCTTCCAGCGCAAAGAGACAAAGATGTGGTATTCCTTGAACTTCTATCGTCTTCATTTTACAGTTAGGCCTTCTGTGGTCATCATTTACGAGCCTGCCCAGGGACCCATCTTCAATTGATGCATCGACACTTTAGGTTAAAAAAAAAACAAAAGAAAAAAATACAGTTCACCATAATTTTTTATGATTCCAACTTTAGCAGCACAGATTTAATGTTTTGCAAACTTACCACCAATAATTCTCCTTCCATTGAAAATCAAATAAAAATACTCCCTCTGTGTCAGTGAACCGTGGTGTATCTTGTCTGACAAGACTGCCACGGTATTGAAGGAGAAAGTCGCCTTTTTTAAATGCATCTACAGCAAACACCCCTTGGCCTGTAAAACAGTCTCAAACATATTATTTTGGAGAACAACAGTGAGAAGAATTAAACCAAAACAAGTGTAAACAAACCTTTAAAAGAATTTATAAACTGTTGTTTGAGACCAGCCATGTCACTTTTTGATTTGATGTATCCCTCAGCCTCCTGTTGGGGACTTACTCGTTTTCTCCTCCTTTTTATTCCTGGCTCAGTGCAATCCATGTATTCTGTAAAAAATCATAAAAAACAAATATTGCTGCAATAGAAACTTGCTATGTTGTTGTTCACTTATATTTTATATTCACAATTTTAAATGTTGCTATCTGTAAAATACTTTGTGATACCTTTCGGCATGAAAAGCGCTTCATAACTGAAGTTTGATTGATTGATTGATTGACTTATATGCAGCACCAGGTTAGCAATATTGTCACATTTTCACAATCATGGTAATTTTTATTAATTTATTTAGATCATGCAGGTAGCATTCATTAAGAAAAAACGGGAATATTGTTCATTTTTGTAGTACTGCAGTAACAGTATGTTGCTTGTTTCAGGCATGCAAACACATATATAGTGAAAAAGGTGACAGTTCACGGGGGCCGCGGCGGAACACACGATTTGCAGACATTTTTTAACACGTAGATTCTATGATTAATTAACTCAAACAATCCACTTTTTTGTAGTGCATATGATGGACAACTATTAATTCAACACTAAACAGTCATTTTGTTTTAGAACTGTAGTTCTCCTACTGGCTTCAGTGAACAGAGAGAGTAAAGGATTTGTACATAATGTGGAATTCCAAATCAGGGTCTGTACATCAGAAGATAGTCTTTTTGAATTATATTTGAAAAGGTTTTTTTTTTTTAAATAAAGATTTTAAACTTGTATTGACTATTTATAGAAATATAACATACACTGCAGAATATGTCACCCACAAACTAAAATGGTATCAGCTTTTTCTGGCCACAGTGGGCTACTAAAAGCTTACAAATGGTTTGGCAGATTGAATAGTTGCAAGTCTCTTGGTTCAGTTTTAGTAAACTTGCCAACGTTCACATCTCTGATTAGCAGAAACCACGTCAGAACCACCCAATGACCACACCTGGAGAGGTCAGCCCTCTCCTCAATGACCACACGATCCACCTGGAGAGGTCAGCCCTCTCCTCGCTGATTGCAACCGCGCATCAAACGAGCGCAGAGCGCGCACAGAGCCACGGGCACCTGCCCGGTAAATTTAGCCATAGGATTTAGCTTCACAGTAAATGTAGCTATCCGTTAGCTTTATAAGTTAGCTTATAGATGCTCTCATGTTTCACGTGGCTCTTGTCAAATATGAAAGCTACAGGCATCACAAAACTTGCAGGCTGATGCATTAGCCGCTGCCGCTAGCTACGAAGTAAAAGCAATAAAAGTTCACTTGTCGTAACATAAATCGGTTCAGTATAACTTTCACCTCAGCGTCATCGCGATGTCTCATGCGGTTCATCGCCCTCAGTGGTATCTGTTGTAGCGGGGTTAGCGAGATGCGGGCGGCTGTTGCGCTGCCCAGGTGAAGTGAGCGAGCGAGAGAGCGAGCGCGGGGCCTGGAGCTGGAGCCTTATACGGCTGCAGCCATGGGGAAATGGCATAATTGGCGTACCAGTGAACATTTTACAAGCCTCAGCCAGTGCATAGTTTATTTACAAGCGACAGATTTGTATGTATGTTGTTGTAAGCACATGGTAAGAAGCTAATTGGCTATTGCTAATTAGCCAGATGCTGCAACTATAAATAATGGGGCTATAGCTAATATGTGGCTAGTTTTTAAGCACATGGTGACAAGCTAGCAATCTTATCAATTAGATAATATTTTCACAATCATGTCATTATTTTATTTTTATTTTTTTCAGATTCACTGTGCCAAATGTTGGAACTTTACAATGTAGCTGGGGGAAAAAACATGCATGTTTGCAGACCAGGGTTGTCGTAACAGTATGTTCCCAGTTTGCAAGCACATGTTGCACTGTTGTAAGAGCCAGAAGTGCAGAATCAAGTAAGTACTGGTACAAAACAAGATCTATAATTTTCATTAATATTTCAATATTCAACTAAAAAAGCATACATATAAAAACTTCATTATAGCCTTTACTCTACAGTGTCATCATTCAGTGGTAGTTTAGTGTATGTGTTACGTTGGTTAAACCTTTTAGTTCACTAAATTTAGTAATAGAAATTACAGGCTATTTACTTAGGGCTAACTGGCTCTTTGGGTTCACAATGTTACAGAAACATTTAGAGAAACATGACCTGGATGATTCTGTTTCACATCTTCCATGGCAAACCAAAAACAATTTAAAAAAGACAGTGTTCCTGCTCAATAATACAGGCCTACATATATTTATTTATGTGATATGTTTTGTGCACTTTGCTGTAAGAAAAATAATAAAAAATCTTTGTAATACAAATAGCCACGTCTCTATACCACACACTCTGCTGAGGACACTGAGATACATCTCCCATGTTCACGTAGACCACAGCAAAAGTCTACATCTAAAATAGATCGGTAAATCCTGAAAGCAGCCAGGACAGTTACGTCCCTTAGCTGCGATGCTAACGTCGATCGAGCTCAATGCTAAGCCGCTAGCTTTGTAAATGACAGAGGAATAAATGACCCAGCGCCTCAGGTACAAGGCCGCTGTCTGCCACGATGCCCCCCCTGTGTAGAGAGAGCTGTCGAGCTGTCCCAGTGGAACATGTTGCTAAATAAGTTAGCTCGCTGGAACTCCATACTCCCATGTTCGGACTTTGTTTACGAGGAGCGCTGCAGATGCAGCGTCGAAGTCAGAAGCCTCAAGCCTGTCAATCACAGACCCAAGCCCCTCCCCTCCCGCGTGCCCCTTAGTCCTCCAGGCAACGCCCCCTTTCTGTTGAGATTTTCAAATCTGAGGCTCTGAGGCTGAGGCTCTGAAAGGAGGGGTTAGTAGCTCTTTAAAAGCTCATTTCTAAAAGATCCATAAAATGTTTTAAAAAACGGCGTTGGGACCGGGTCTAAAAGACATGTGGTGGGCCTCACTGAGGAGAAAACTTTATCAAGAATCTCAGTATTAACCAGGACAAAACTGTCCAGTGTTTCCTCTGAAGGCAGACACTCAGATGCAATTAAAACAATATTATTTTGGGAGGATAAAATATTACATCTGATAGTGTCCACCTTCCCCACGAAGTGGTCTGCAAACGCGTCGCAAAGGGAGTCAGACACTTTAAAATGGGCTTTGTTAAATTCCGGGTTGAATAAATGGTTGATGGTGGAAAATAAAATTTTGGGGTTATTTTTATGGATACTGATTAGGTTTGAAAAGTAGTTATTGCGTGCGTTTCTTATTGCGTTGTTGTATATTTTTTGATGCTCAGAGAATATTAGATAATTTATAGTTATTTTGTCCTTCCTCCATCTCCTCTCCGCCACCCTGCATTTTCGTTTAAGTTTTTTAAGTTCTTCATTTCTCCATGGAGAAATGTGCTTTATGTTTATGTTTTTTGTTTTAAGTGGAGCAACTGTGTCCAGGGCGAACTGTAATTTGCTGTTAAAATTTTCGACAATAAAATCAGGGGGAGGAGGTAAAACAAGAGGAGGACATTTCTCTAAAACATCAATAAAATTTGCAGCCACTTCAGGGGTAAGATAACGTTTCCTGACAGTTCTCACCAAGGTCTCCTGTTGAATAAAACCGGTGACATTAAAAAACACACAGTAGTGGTCAGAGACAGCCAAGTCGACGACAGACGACACAGCCGTGGACAGGCCATACGTGATGACCAGGTCCAGACTGTGTCCTCTGTTGTGGAACAATCCACTTTATTGTAGTGCATATGATGGACAACTATTAATTCAACACTAAACTTTAATTCTGTTTTAGAACTGTAGTTCTACTATTGGTAGTTTCATCACAGAGTGAACAGAGAGAGTAAAAGATTTGTACATAATGTGGAATTCCAAATCAGGTTCTGTACATCAGAAGATACTGTTTTCTATTTGAATTATATTAAAAAAGGACAAAATGTTGTTACATTTTCGATTTTTAAATATTGATTTTAAACTTCTATTGACTATTTATGGCAATATGCCACCCTATACCATACAAAATAAAATGGTATCTGTTTTTTTCTGGCTTCAGTGGGCTACTAAAAGCTTACAAATGGTTTGGCATTATTGAATAGTTAAGTCTCTTTGGACACTTTCAGTTTTAGTAAACTTGTCATAACGTCTCTGATCAGCAGAAACCATGTCAGAAGCGCTCATATCTGTGAGCGCCCAATGACCACACGGTCCACCTGGAGAGGTCAGCCCTCTCCTCACTGACCACAACCGCACATCAAACGAACGCAGAGCGCGCACAGGACCACGGGCACTTGCCCGGTCAATTTAGCCATAGGATTTAGCCTCACAGTAAATGTGGCTATGTTAGCTATATAGGTTAGCTTATAGATGCTCTCATGTTTCACGCGGCTATTGTTACATATGAAATCTACAGTCATCACAAAACTTGGAGTAGTTTGGTGCGCAGTCTCGTGCACAGTTGGGTGCTGTGTCGGCGTAACTTTGTTGTGCAGGCTGATGCATTAGCGCGCTGCTGCTAGCTACGAAGTAAAAGCAATAAAAGTTCACCTGTTGTAATATAAAGCGGTATAACTTTCACCTCAGCGTCAGCGCGATGTCTCATGCGGTTCATCGACCTCAGTGGTGCGTCTGTTGGAGCGGGGTTAGCGAGTAAACGAGCTACAGTCAGCCGGTGGATGCGGGCGGCTGCTGCGCTGCTCAGGTGAAGTGAGCGAGAGAGAGAGCGAGCGTGGGGCAGCGGGGCAGCGGAGCTCACTCAGCCTGGAGCTGGAGGCTCCTCTGGCTGAAGCCACGGGGAAACGGCATATTTGGCATAACAGAGGCGACAGATTTGCATGTATGTGGTTTAATAAAGGTCAATAAAGAAAGAAATTGGCGTAGCAGGATTGGCAGGAAGCAGCTCGCTTCACGGACAATTTCATTTTTAAGCTCTTTTTGCACAAAAATATTACAAATTGGAGTAGAATCAAAAATTACAAGAAAAATATATACGCTCTGGAAATGTTGCAGGAGGTTTGAGGAGCTGGACCGCCACCGTGGCTTTTGACGGGCTGTACAGGTTTATAGAGGCAATCGCAGTAATTAGGTCAGGGATAATTCAACACATTAGGGTGTGGGTTGCATTCACGTTTTAGGATTCTAATTCAGTTCCAAAATGAAAATGTCGCAACGTTTTACCTGATCATCACTTAGTGATTTGATTCCCAAACCCGCCATATATTTGTTTATGGCTTAAAGTCCTTTCTACCAGCCAAAATCACAAATATGTTTTTGAATATTGTCTCCTCTTTTAGACGCCTTTATGAGGAAATAATTAGACCATAGTTCATATGAGCTGAAAGAGAGGGCTTTGAACTTTGTGACAGTTTTTCTTTCATGTGATTTGGCTCAAGACTTACACAATTTATAGAGCACAATTCATACACAAGGCAATTCAACATACTTTCCAGTTACATGAAATCACAAGAGGCAGGCTGTAAGGAAAAATATGTTACCTACCTCAAACTCCTTGACAAGATCACCAGTATCCTCCCCAAGAGCAATGACAAGGGCCTTCAGGAGACACTCTCTTCAGATCGATGTTTTCGGCCTGAAGCATAAATTTAAAAATTAATATCAAGCAGCAATTCGACAATAAGATGAACCTTGGAGAAGGGGTCAGTTAGTAGGGGGACACAGCCGTGGACAGGCCATACGTGATGACCAGGTCCAGACTGTGTCCTCTGTTGTGGAACAATCCACTTTATTGTAGTGCATATGATGGACAACTATTAATTCAACACTAAACTTTAATTCTGTTTTAGAACTGTAGTTCTACTATTGGTAGTTTCATCACAGAGTGAACAGAGAGAGTAAAAGATTTGTACATAATGTGGAATTCCAAATCAGGTTCTGTACATCAGAAGATACTGTTTTCTATTTGAATTATATTAAAAAAGGACAAAATGTTGTTACATTTTCGATTTTTAAATATTGATTTTAAACTTCTATTGACTATTTATGGAAATATGCCACCCTATACCATACAAAATAAAATGGTATCTGTTTTTTTCTGGCTTCAGTGGGCTACTAAAAGCTTACAAATGGTTTGGCATTATTGAATAGTTAAGTCTCTTTGGACACGTTCAGTTTTAGTAAACTTGTCATAACGTCTCTGATCAGCAGAAACCATGTCAGAAGCGCTCATATCTGTGAGCGCCCAATGACCACACGGTCCACCTGGAGAGGTCAGCCCTCTCCTCACTGACCACAACCGCACATCAAACGAACGCAGAGCGCGCACAGGACCACGGGCACTTGCCCGGTCAATTTAGCCATAGGATTTAGCCTCACAGTAAATGTGGCTATGTTAGCTATATAGGTTAGCTTATAGATGCTCTCATGTTTCACGCGGCTATTGTTACATATGAAATCTACAGTCATCACAAAACTTGGAGTAGTTTGGTGCGCAGTCTCGTGCACAGTTGGGTGCTGTGTCGGCGTAACTTTGTTGTGCAGGCTGATGCATTAGCGCGCTGCTGCTAGCTACGAAGTAAAAGCAATAAAAGTTCACCTGTCGTAATATAAAGCGGTATAACTTTCACCTCAGCGTCAGCGCGATGTCTCATGCGGTTCATCGACCTCAGTGGTGCGTCTGTTGGAGCGGGGTTAGCGAGTAAACGAGCTACAGTCAGCCGGTGGATGCGGGCGGCTGCTGCGCTGCTCAGGTGAAGTGAGCGAGAGAGAGAGCGAGCGTGGGGCAGCGGGGCAGCGGAGCTCACTCAGCCTGGAGCTGGAGGCTCCTCTGGCTGAAGCCACGGGGAAACGGCATATTTGGCGTAACAGAGGCGACAGATTTGCATGTATGTGGTTTAATAAAGGTCAATAAAGAAAGAAATTGGCGTAGCAGGATTGGCAGGAAGCAGCTCGCTTCACGGACAATTTCATTTTTAAGCTCTTTTTGCACAAAAATATTACAAATTGGAGTAGAATCAAAAATTACAAGAAAAATATATACGCTCTGGAAATGTTGCAGGAGGTTTGAGGAGCTGGACCGCCACCGTGGCTTTTGACGGGCTGTACAGGTTTATAGAGGCAATCGCAGTAATTAGGTCAGGGATAATTCAACACATTAGGGTATGGGTTGCATTCACGTTTTAGGATTCTAATTCAGTTCCAAAATGAAAATGTCGCAACGTTTTACCTGATCATCACTTAGTGATTTGATTCCCAAACCCGCCATATATTTGTCTATGGCTTAAAGTCCTTTCTACCAGCCAAAATCACAAATATGTTTTTGAATATTGACTCCTCTTTTAGACGCCTTTATGAGGAAATAATTAGACCATAGTTCATATGAGCTGAAAGAGAGGGCTTTGAACTTTGTGACAGTTTTTCTTCCATGTGATTTGGCTCAAGACTTACACAATTTATAGAGCACAATTCATACACAAGGCAATTCAACATACTTTCCAGTTACATGAAATCACAAGAGGCAGGCTGTAAGGAAAAATATGTTACCTACCTTAAACTCCTTGACAAGATCACCAGTATCCTCCCCAAGAGCAATGACAAGGGCCTTCAGGAGACACTCTCTTCAGATCGATGTTTTCGGCCTGAAGCATAAATTTAAAAATTTATATCAAGCACCAAAAGAGTCTACATGTTTTAGAAGTAGTGGTAATGCAATTTCTGGATCAGTAAGTGTAACAAGTACATCATCTGCATAAAGTGAGATGAGACTCTCTGATGAGCCCACTGGAAATCCTCTAATATTGGGGTTCATTCTTAAACCAATAGCCAGTGGTTCTAAGGCTAAATTAAAAAGTAAGGGAGAAAGGCAGTCGCCTTGTCTCACTCCACGATGCAGTTCAAAGCTATCCGATACCATATTGTTGGTTATGACATATGATTTTGGTGCAGAATAGATGATTTTCACCCATTTTATGAAGTTTTCTCCAAACCCAAATAGTTTGAGAGTATGAAATAGATAAGACCACTCAATTGAGTCAAAAGCTTTGTGAGCATCCAGAGTCAAAACGGCTGCCTTTTTGTTTTCTGTGCAGTCTGAGTACAACAAATTCAACAACCTCCGCACGTTACCGAATGAAGGCCTGTTTGGGATGAAACCAACCTGGTCCGGATGGATAATTTCTGTTATGTGGTTGTTTAATCTTGTTGCAAGTACCTTAGTTAGAACTTTATGGTCTAAATTGAGCAGGGAGATAGGCCTATAATTGGCTGGATCGAGTGGATTTTTCCCCTTTTTCGGTATTACACATATATGGGCTTCATACAAGGAACTTGGAAGCTTGTTGTTTGAGAAAGAGTCATTTAACATTCTAAGTAGTATAGGAGACAATATTTCACTAAAAGCTTGATAAAACTCCACTCCAAATCCATCGGGACCAGGACTCTTGTTCACGGGGAAGGATCTCAATGCTTTTACAAGTTCTTCAATGGAAATACTATCGTCTAAAGAAGTCTGCTGATTTGGACTCAATTGAGGTAGAGTTAATGTAGTAAAGAAATCACTGAGATCATTAGCCGATGTAGCTGAATTGGATTTATAAAGTTCTGAATAAAAGTCTTTGAAGACATTATTAATATCCTGTAAATCTGTACATATTTCCCCTGTTTTTGAGCATATTTTGTGAATAGCAGTTTTGGCTTGATCTCCTTTGAGCTGTCTAGATAAAAGTGTTTGTGGTTTATCGGATATTTCAAAGTGTTTTTGTTTATTTTTTAGTAAAAGTTTGGATATTTCCTCGTGAAGAAGAGAGTTATATTCGTTTTTTAGTTTCAGTAATTTATTGTAGTCAGACTGCAAGAGGGAATTTATATGAATTACTTCCATCTGTTTAATATCTTTTTCTAATTCTTTCTGCCTTTTCCTCGTTTCTTTTCATTTTTAAGCTCTTTTTGCACAAAAATATGACAAATTGGAGTAGAATCAAAAATTACAAGAAAAATATATACGCTCTGGAAATGTTGCAGGAGGTTTGAGGAGCTGGACCGCCACCGTGGCTTTTGACGGGCTGTACAGGTTTATAGAGGCAATCGCAGTAATTAGGTCAGGGATAATTCAACACATTAGGGTGTGGGTTGCATTCACGTTTTAGGATTCTAATTCAGTTCCAAAATGAAAATGTCGCAACGTTTTACCTGATCATCACTTAGTGATTTGATTCCCAAACCCGCCATATATTTGTTTATGGCTTAAAGTCCTTTCTACCAGCCAAAATCACAAATATGTTTTTGAATATTGTCTCCTCTTTTAGACGCCTTTATGAGGAAATAATTAGACCATAGTTCATATGAGCTGAAAGAGAGGGCTTTGAACTTTGTGACAGTTTTTCTTTCATGTGATTTGGCTCAAGACTTACACAATTTATAGAGCACAATTCATACACAAGGCAATTCAACATACTTTCCAGTTACATGAAATCACAAGAGGCAGGCTGTAAGGAAAAATATGTTACCTACCTCAAACTCCTTGACAAGATCACCAGTATCCTCCCCAAGAGCAATGACAAGGGCCTTCAGGAGACACTCTCTTCAGATCGATGTTTTCGGCCTGAAGCATAAATTTAAAAATTAATATCAAGCAGCAATTCGACAATAAGATGAACCTTGGAGAAGGGGTCAGTTAGTAGGGGGACACAGCCGTGGACAGGCCATACGTGATGACCAGGTCCAGACTGTGTCCTCTGTTGTGGAACAATCCACTTTATTGTAGTGCATATGATGGACAACTATTAATTCAACACTAAACTTTAATTCTGTTTTAGAACTGTAGTTCTACTATTGGTAGTTTCATCACAGAGTGAACAGAGATAGTAAAAGATTTGTACATAATGTGGAATTCCAAATCAGGTTCTGTACATCAGAAGATACTGTTTTCTATTTGAATTATATTAAAAAAGGACAAAATGTTGTTACATTTTCGATTTTTAAATATTGATTTTAAACTTCTATTGACTATTTATGGAAATATGCCACCCTATACCATACAAAATAAAATGGTATCTGTTTTTTTCTGGCTTCAGTGGGCTACTAAAAGCTTACAAATGGTTTGGCATTATTGAATAGTTAAGTCTCTTTGGACACGTTCAGTTTTAGTAAACTTGTCATAACGTCTCTGATCAGCAGAAACCATGTCAGAAGCGCTCATATCTGTGAGCGCCCAATGACCACACGGTCCACCTGGAGAGGTCAGCCCTCTCCTCACTGACCACAACCGCACATCAAACGAACGCAGAGCGCGCACAGGACCACGGGCACTTGCCCGGTCAATTTAGCCATAGGATTTAGCCTCACAGTAAATGTGGCTATGTTAGCTATATAGGTTAGCTTATAGATGCTCTCATGTTTCACGCGGCTATTGTTACATATGAAATCTACAGTCATCACAAAACTTGGAGTAGTTTGGTGCGCAGTCTCGTGCACAGTTGGGTGCTGTGTCGGCGTAACTTTGTTGTGCAGGCTGATGCATTAGCGCGCTGCTGCTAGCTACGAAGTAAAAGCAATAAAAGTTCACCTGTCGTAATATAAAGCGGTATAACTTTCACCTCAGCGTCAGCGCGATGTCTCATGCGGTTCATCGACCTCAGTGGTGCGTCTGTTGGAGCGGGGTTAGCGAGTAAACGAGCTACAGTCAGCCGGTGGATGCGGGCGGCTGCTGCGCTGCTCAGGTGAAGTGAGCGAGAGAGAGCGAGCGTGGGGCAGCGGAGCTCACTCAGCCTGGAGCTGGAGGCTCCTCTGGCTGAAGCCACGGGGAAACGGCATATTTGGCGTAACAGAGGCGACAGATTTGCATGTATGTGGTTTAATAAAGGTCAATAAAGAAAGAAATTGGCGTAGCAGGATTGGCAGGAAGCAGCTCGCTTCACGGACAATTTCATTTTTAAGCTCTTTTTGCACAAAAATATTACAAATTGGAGTAGAATCAAAAATTACAAGAAAAATATATACGCTCTGGAAATGTTGCAGGAGGTTTGAGGAGCTGGACCGCCACCGTGGCTTTTGACGGGCTGTACAGGTTTATAGAGGCAATCGCAGTAATTAGGTCAGGGATAATTCAACACATTAGGGTGTGGGTTGCATTCACGTTTTAGGATTCTAATTCAGTTCCAAAATGAAAATGTCGCAACGTTTTACCTGATCATCACTTAGTGATTTGATTCCCAAACCCGCCATATATTTGTTTATGGCTTAAAGTCCTTTCTACCAGCCAAAATCACAAATATGTTTTTGAATATTGTCTCCTCTTTTAGACGCCTTTATGAGGAAATAATTAGACCATAGTTCATATGAGCTGAAAGAGAGGGCTTTGAACTTTGTGACAGTTTTTCTTTCATGTGATTTGGCTCAAGACTTACACAATTTATAGAGCACAATTCATACACAAGGCAATTCAACATACTTTCCAGTTACATGAAATCACAAGAGGCAGGCTGTAAGGAAAAATATGTTACCTACCTCAAACTCCTTGACAAGATCACCAGTATCCTCCCCAAGAGCAATGACAAGGGCCTTCAGGAGACACTCTCTTCAGATCGATGTTTTCGGCCTGAAGCATAAATTTAAAAATTAATATCAAGCAGCAATTCGACAATAAGATGAACCTTGGAGAAGGGGTCAGTTAGTAGGGGGACACAGCCGTGGACAGGCCATACGTGATGACCAGGTCCAGACTGTGTCCTCTGTTGTGGAACAATCCACTTTATTGTAGAGCATATGATGGACAACTATTAATTCAACACTAAACTTTAATTCTGTTTTAGAACTGTAGTTCTACTATTGGTAGTTTCATCACAGAGTGAACAGAGATAGTAAAAGATTTGTACATAATGTGGAATTCCAAATCAGGTTCTGTACATCAGAAGATACTGTTTTCTATTTGAATTATATTAAAAAAGGACAAAATGTTGTTACATTTTCGATTTTTAAATATTGATTTTAAACTTCTATTGACTATTTATGGAAATATGCCACCCTATACCATACAAAATAAAATGGTATCTGTTTTTTTCTGGCTTCAGTGGGCTACTAAAAGCTTACAAATGGTTTGGCATTATTGAATAGTTAAGTCTCTTTGGACACGTTCAGTTTTAGTAAACTTGTCATAACGTCTCTGATCAGCAGAAACCATGTCAGAAGCGCTCATATCTGTGAGCGCCCAATGACCACACGGTCCACCTGGAGAGGTCAGCCCTCTCCTCACTGACCACAACCGCACATCAAACGAACGCAGAGCGCGCACAGGACCACGGGCACTTGCCCGGTCAATTTAGCCATAGGATTTAGCCTCACAGTAAATGTGGCTATGTTAGCTATATAGGTTAGCTTATAGATGCTCTCATGTTTCACGCGGCTATTGTTACATATGAAATCTACAGTCATCACAAAACTTGGAGTAGTTTGGTGCGCAGTCTCGTGCACAGTTGGGTGCTGTGTCGGCGTAACTTTGTTGTGCAGGCTGATGCATTAGCGCGCTGCTGCTAGCTACGAAGTAAAAGCAATAAAAGTTCACCTGTCGTAATATAAAGCGGTATAACTTTCACCTCAGCGTCAGCGCGATGTCTCATGCGGTTCATCGACCTCAGTGGTGCGTCTGTTGGAGCGGGGTTAGCGAGTAAACGAGCTACAGTCAGCCGGTGGATGCGGGCGGCTGCTGCGCTGCTCAGGTGAAGTGAGCGAGAGAGAGAGCGAGCGTGGGGCAGCGGGGCAGCGGAGCTCACTCAGCCTGGAGCTGGAGGCTCCTCTGGCTGAAGCCACGGGGAAACGGCATATTTGGCGTAACAGAGGCGACAGATTTGCATGTATGTGGTTTAATAAAGGTCAATAAATAAAGAAATTGGCGTAGCAGGATTGGCAGGAAGCAGCTCGCTTCACGGACAATTTCATTTTTAAGCTCTTTTTGCACAAAAATATTACAAATTGGAGTAGAATCAAAAATTACAAGAAAAATATATACGCTCTGGAAATGTTGCAGGAGGTTTGAGGAGCTGGACCGCCACCGTGGCTTTTGACGGGCTGTACAGGTTTATAGAGGCAATCGCAGTAATTAGGTCAGGGATAATTCAACACATTAGGGTATGGGTTGCATTCACGTTTTAGGATTCTAATTCAGTTCCAAAATGAAAATGTCGCAACGTTTTACCTGATCATCACTTAGTGATTTGATTCCCAAACCCGCCATATATTTGTCTATGGCTTAAAGTCCTTTCTACCAGCCAAAATCACAAATATGTTTTTGAATATTGACTCCTCTTTTAGACGCCTTTATGAGGAAATAATTAGACCATAGTTCATATGAGCTGAAAGAGAGGGCTTTGAACTTTGTGACAGTTTTTCTTCCATGTGATTTGGCTCAAGACTTACACAATTTATAGAGCACAATTCATACACAAGGCAATTCAACATACTTTCCAGTTACATGAAATCACAAGAGGCAGGCTGTAAGGAAAAATATGTTACCTACCTTAAACTCCTTGACAAGATCACCAGTATCCTCCCCAAGAGCAATGACAAGGGCCTTCAGGAGACACTCTCTTCAGATCGATGTTTTCGGCCTGAAGCATAAATTTAAAAATTAATATCAAGCACCAAAAGAGTCTACATGTTTTAGAAGTAGTGGTAATGCAATTTCTGGATCAGTAAGTGTAACAAGTACATCATCTGCATAAAGTGAGATGAGACTCTCTGATGAGCCCACTGGAAATCCTCTAATATTGGGGTTCATTCTTAAACCAATAGCCAGTGGTTCTAAGGCTAAATTAAAAAGTAAGGGAGAAAGGCAGTCGCCTTGTCTCACTCCACGATGCAGTTCAAAGCTATCCGATACCATATTGTTGGTTATGACATATGATTTTGGTGCAGAATAGATGATTTTCACCCATTTTATGAAGTTTTCTCCAAACCCAAATAGTTTGAGAGTATGAAATAGATAAGACCACTCAATTGAGTCAAAAGCTTTGTGAGCATCCAGAGTCAAAACGGCTGCCTTTTTGTTTTCTGTGCAGTCTGAGTACAACAAATTCAACAACCTCCGCACGTTACCGAATGAAGGCCTGTTTGGGATGAAACCAACCTGGTCCGGATGGATAATTTCTGTTATGTGGTTGTTTAATCTTGTTGCAAGTACCTTAGTTAGAACTTTATGGTCTAAATTGAGCAGGGAGATAGGCCTATAATTGGCTGGATCGAGTGGATTTTTCCCCTTTTTCGGTATTACACATATATGGGCTTCATACAAGGAACTTGGAAGCTTGTTGTTTGAGAAAGAGTCATTTAACATTCTAAGTAGTATAGGAGACAATATTTCACTAAAAGCTTGATAAAACTCCACTCCAAATCCATCGGGACCAGGACTCTTGTTCACGGGGAAGGATCTCAATGCTTTTACAAGTTCTTCAATGGAAATACTATCGTCTAAAGAAGTCTGCTGATTTGGACTCAATTGAGGTAGAGTTAATGTAGTAAAGAAATCACTGAGATCATTAGCCGATGTAGCTGAATTGGATTTATAAAGTTCTGAATAAAAGTCTTTGAAGACATTATTAATATCCTGTAAATCTGTACATATTTCCCCTGTTTTTGAGCATATTTTGTGAATAGCAGTTTTGGCTTGATCTCCTTTGAGCTGTCTAGATAAAAGTGTTTGTGGTTTATCGGATATTTCAAAGTGTTTTTGTTTATTTTTTAGTAAAAGTTTGGATATTTCCTCGTGAAGAAGAGAGTTATATTCGTTTTTTAGTTTCAGTAATTTATTGTAGTCAGACTGCAAGAGGGAATTTATATGAATTACTTCCATCTGTTTAATATCTTTTTCTAATTCTTTCTGCCTTTTCCTCGTTTCTTTTCATTTTTAAGCTCTTTTTGCACAAAAATATTACAAATTGGAGTAGAATCAAAAATTACAAGAAAAATATATACGCTCTGGAAATGTTGCAGGAGGTTTGAGGAGCTGGACCGCCACCGTGGCTTTTGACGGGCTGTACAGGTTTATAGAGGCAATCGCAGTAATTAGGTCAGGGATAATTCAACACATTAGGGTATGGGTTGCATTCACGTTTTAGGATTCTAATTCAGTTCCAAAATGAAAATGTCGCAACGTTTTACCTGATCATCACTTAGTGATTTGATTCCCAAACCCGCCATATATTTGTTTATGGCTTAAAGTCCTTTCTACCAGCCAAAATCACAAATATGTTTTTGAATATTGTCTCCTCTTTTAGACGCCTTTATGAGGAAATAATTAGACCATAGTTCATATGAGCTGAAAGAGAGGGCTTTGAACTTTGTGACAGTTTTTCTTTCATGTGATTTGGCTCAAGACTTACACAATTTATAGAGCACAATTCTTACACAAGGCAATTCAACATACTTTCCAGTTACATGAAATCACAAGAGGCAGGCTGTAAGGAAAAATATGTTACCTACCTCAAACTCCTTGACAAGATCACCAGTATCCTCCCCAAGAGCAATGACAAGGGCCTTCAGGAGACACTCTCTTCAGATCGATGTTTTCGGCCTGAAGCATAAATTTAAAAATTAATATCAAGCAGCAATTCGACAATAAGATGAACCTTGGAGAAGGGGTCAGTTAGTAGGGGGACACAGCCGTGGACAGGCCATACGTGATGACCAGGTCCAGACTGTGTCCTCTGTTGTGGAACAATCCACTTTATTGTAGTGCATATGATGGACAACTATTAATTCAACACTAAACTTTAATTCTGTTTTAGAACTGTAGTTCTACTATTGGTAGTTTCATCACAGAGTGAACAGAGATAGTAAAAGATTTGTACATAATGTGGAATTCCAAATCAGGTTCTGTACATCAGAAGATACTGTTTTCTATTTGAATTATATTAAAAAAGGACAAAATGTTGTTACATTTTCGATTTTTAAATATTGATTTTAAACTTCTATTGACTATTTATGGAAATATGCCACCCTATACCATACAAAATAAAATGGTATCTGTTTTTTTCTGGCTTCAGTGGGCTACTAAAAGCTTACAAATGGTTTGGCATTATTGAATAGTTAAGTCTCTTTGGACACTTTCAGTTTTAGTAAACTTGTCATAACGTCTCTGATCAGCAGAAACCATGTCAGAAGCGCTCATATCTGTGAGCGCCCAATGACCACACGGTCCACCTGGAGAGGTCAGCCCTCTCCTCACTGACCACAACCGCACATCAAACGAACGCAGAGCGCGCACAGGACCACGGGCACTTGCCCGGTCAATTTAGCCATAGGATTTAGCCTCACAGTAAATGTGGCTATGTTAGCTATATAGGTTAGCTTATAGATGCTCTCATGTTTCACGCGGCTATTGTTACATATGAAATCTACAGTCATCACAAAACTTGGAGTAGTTTGGTGCGCAGTCTCGTGCACAGTTGGGTGCTGTGTCGGCGTAACTTTGTTGTGCAGGCTGATGCATTAGCGCGCTGCTGCTAGCTACGAAGTAAAAGCAATAAAAGTTCACCTGTCGTAATATAAAGCGGTATAACTTTCACCTCAGCGTCAGCGCGATGTCTCATGCGGTTCATCGACCTCAGTGGTGCGTCTGTTGGAGCGGGGTTAGCGAGTAAACGAGCTACAGTCAGCCGGTGGATGCGGGCGGCTGCTGCGCTGCTCAGGTGAAGTGAGCGAGAGAGAGAGCGAGCGTGGGGCAGCGGGGCAGCGGAGCTCACTCAGCCTGGAGCTGGAGGCTCCTCTGGCTGAAGCCACGGGGAAACGGCATATTTGGCGTAACAGAGGCGACAGATTTGCATGTATGTGGTTTAATAAAGGTCAATAAAGAAAGAAATTGGCGTAGCAGGATTGGCAGGAAGCAGCTCGCTTCACGGACAATTTCATTTTTAAGCTCTTTTTGCACAAAAATATTACAAATTGGAGTAGAATCAAAAATTACAAGAAAAATATATACGCTCTGGAAATGTTGCAGGAGGTTTGAGGAGCTGGACCGCCACCGTGGCTTTTGACGGGCTGTACAGGTTTATAGAGGCAATCGCAGTAATTAGGTCAGGGATAATTCAACACATTAGGGTATGGGTTGCATTCACGTTTTAGGATTCTAATTCAGTTCCAAAATGAAAATGTCGCAACGTTTTACCTGATCATCACTTAGTGATTTGATTCCCAAACCCGCCATATATTTGTCTATGGCTTAAAGTCCTTTCTACCAGCCAAAATCACAAATATGTTTTTGAATATTGTCTCCTCTTTTAGACGCCTTTATGAGGAAATAATTAGACCATAGTTCATATGAGCTGAAAGAGAGGGCTTTGAACTTTGTGACAGTTTTTCTTCCATGTGATTTGGCTCAAGACTTACACAATTTATAGAGCACAATTCATACACAAGGCAATTCAACATACTTTCCAGTTACATGAAATCACAAGAGGCAGGCTGTAAGGAAAAATATGTTACCTACCTCAAACTCCTTGACAAGATCACCAGTATCCTCCCCAAGAGCAATGACAAGGGCCTTCAGGAGACACTCTCTTCAGATCGATGTTTTCGGCCTGAAGCATAAATTTAAAAATTAATATCAAGCACCAAAAGAGTCTACATGTTTTAGAAGTAGTGGTAATGCAATTTCTGGATCAGTAAGTGTAACAAGTACATCATCTGCATAAAGTGAGATGAGACTCTCTGATGAGCCCACTGGAAATCCTCTAATATTGGGGTTCATTCTTAAACCAATAGCCAGTGGTTCTAAGGCTAAATTAAAAAGTAAGGGAGAAAGGCAGTCGCCTTGTCTCACTCCACGATGCAGTTCAAAGCTATCCGATACCATATTGTTGGTTATGACATATGATTTTGGTGCAGAATAGATGATTTTCACCCATTTTATGAAGTTTTCTCCAAACCCAAATAGTTTGAGAGTATGAAATAGATAAGACCACTCAATTGAGTCAAAAGCTTTGTGAGCATCCAGAGTCAAAACGGCTGCCTTTTTGTTTTCTGTGCAGTCTGAGTACAACAAATTCAACAACCTCCGCACGTTACCGAATGAAGGCCTGTTTGGGATGAAACCAACCTGGTCCGGATGGATAATTTCTGTTATGTGGTTGTTTAATCTTGTTGCAAGTACCTTAGTTAGAACTTTATGGTCTAAATTGAGCAGGGAGATAGGCCTATAATTGGCTGGATCGAGTGGATTTTTCCCCTTTTTCGGTATTACACATATATGGGCTTCATACAAGGAACTTGGAAGCTTGTTGTTTGAGAAAGAGTCATTTAACATTCTAAGTAGTATAGGAGACAATATTTCACTAAAAGCTTGATAAAACTCCACTCCAAATCCATCGGGACCAGGACTCTTGTTCACGGGGAAGGATCTCAATGCTTTTACAAGTTCTTCAATGGAAATACTATCGTCTAAAGAAGTCTGCTGATTTGGACTCAATTGAGGTAGAGTTAATGTAGTAAAGAAATCACTGAGATCATTAGCCGATGTAGCTGAATTGGATTTATAAAGTTCTGAATAAAAGTCTTTGAAGACATTATTAATATCCTGTAAATCTGTACATATTTCCCCTGTTTTTGAGCATATTTTGTGAATAGCAGTTTTGGCTTGATCTCCTTTGAGCTGTCTAGATAAAAGTGTTTGTGGTTTATCGGATATTTCAAAGTGTTTTTGTTTATTTTTTAGTAAAAGTTTGGATATTTCCTCGTGAAGAAGAGAGTTATATTCGTTTTTTAGTTTCAGTAATTTATTGTAGTCAGACTGCAAGAGGGAATTTATATGAATTACTTCCATCTGTTTAATATCTTTTTCTAATTCTTTCTGCCTTTTCCTCGTTTCTTTTCATTTTTAAGCTCTTTTTGCACAAAAATATTACAAATTGGAGTAGAATCAAAAATTACAAGAAAAATATATACGCTCTGGAAATGTTGCAGGAGGTTTGAGGAGCTGGACCGCCACCGTGGCTTTTGACGGGCTGTACAGGTTTATAGAGGCAATCGCAGTAATTAGGTCAGGGATAATTCGACACATTAGGGTATGGGTTGCATTCACGTTTTAGGATTCTAATTCAGTTCCAAAATGAAAATGTCGCAACGTTTTACCTGATCATCACTTAGTGATTTGATTCCCAAACCCGCCATATATTTGTTTATGGCTTAAAGTCCTTTCTACCAGCCAAAATCACAAATATGTTTTTGAATATTGTCTCCTCTTTTAGACGCCTTTATGAGGAAATAATTAGACCATAGTTCATATGAGCTGAAAGAGAGGGCTTTGAACTTTGTGACAGTTTTTCTTTCATGTGATTTGGCTCAAGACTTACACAATTTATAGAGCACAATTCTTACACAAGGCAATTCAACATACTTTCCAGTTACATGAAATCACAAGAGGCAGGCTGTAAGGAAAAATATGTTACCTACCTCAAACTCCTTGACAAGATCACCAGTATCCTCCCCAAGAGCAATGACAA
Source organism: Gobius niger (assembly GCF_951799975.1). Lineage (NCBI taxonomy): Eukaryota > Metazoa > Chordata > Actinopteri > Gobiiformes > Gobiidae > Gobius > Gobius niger. The sequence goes on along the minus strand of NC_136873.1, from coordinate 2,195,837 downwards.
GGGCCTTCAGGAGACACTCTCTTCAGATCGATGTTTTCGGCCTGAAGCATAAATTTAAAAATTAATATCAAGCAGCAATTCGACAATAAGATGAACCTTGGAGAAGGGGTCAGTTAGTAGGGGGACACAGCCGTGGACAGGCCATACGTGATGACCAGGTCCAGACTGTGTCCTCTGTTGTGGAACAATCCACTTTATTGTAGTGCATATGATGGACAACTATTAATTCAACACTAAACTTTAATTCTGTTTTAGAACTGTAGTTCTACTATTGGTAGTTTCATCACAGAGTGAACAGAGATAGTAAAAGATTTGTACATAATGTGGAATTCCAAATCAGGTTCTGTACATCAGAAGATACTGTTTTCTATTTGAATTATATTAAAAAAGGACAAAATGTTGTTACATTTTCGATTTTTAAATATTGATTTTAAACTTCTATTGACTATTTATGGAAATATGCCACCCTATACCATACAAAATAAAATGGTATCTGTTTTTTTCTGGCTTCAGTGGGCTACTAAAAGCTTACAAATGGTTTGGCATTATTGAATAGTTAAGTCTCTTTGGACACTTTCAGTTTTAGTAAACTTGTCATAACGTCTCTGATCAGCAGAAACCATGTCAGAAGCGCTCATATCTGTGAGCGCCCAATGACCACACGGTCCACCTGGAGAGGTCAGCCCTCTCCTCACTGACCACAACCGCACATCAAACGAACGCAGAGCGCGCACAGGACCACGGGCACTTGCCCGGTCAATTTAGCCATAGGATTTAGCCTCACAGTAAATGTGGCTATGTTAGCTATATAGGTTAGCTTATAGATGCTCTCATGTTTCACGCGGCTATTGTTACATATGAAATCTACAGTCATCACAAAACTTGGAGTAGTTTGGTGCGCAGTCTCGTGCACAGTTGGGTGCTGTGTCGGCGTAACTTTGTTGTGCAGGCTGATGCATTAGCGCGCTGCTGCTAGCTACGAAGTAAAAGCAATAAAAGTTCACCTGTCGTAATATAAAGCGGTATAACTTTCACCTCAGCGTCAGCGCGATGTCTCATGCGGTTCATCGACCTCAGTGGTGCGTCTGTTGGAGCGGGGTTAGCGAGTAAACGAGCTACAGTCAGCCGGTGGATGCGGGCGGCTGCTGCGCTGCTCAGGTGAAGTGAGCGAGAGAGAGAGCGAGCGTGGGGCAGCGGGGCAGCGGAGCTCACTCAGCCTGGAGCTGGAGGCTCCTCTGGCTGAAGCCACGGGGAAACGGCATATTTGGCGTAACAGAGGCGACAGATTTGCATGTATGTGGTTTAATAAAGGTCAATAAATAAAGAAATTGGCGTAGCAGGATTGGCAGGAAGCAGCTCGCTTCACGGACAATTTCATTTTTAAGCTCTTTTTGCACAAAAATATTACAAATTGGAGTAGAATCAAAAATTACAAGAAAAATATATACGCTCTGGAAATGTTGCAGGAGGTTTGAGGAGCTGGACCGCCACCGTGGCTTTTGACGGGCTGTACAGGTTTATAGAGGCAATCGCAGTAATTAGGTCAGGGATAATTCAACACATTAGGGTATGGGTTGCATTCACGTTTTAGGATTCTAATTCAGTTCCAAAATGAAAATGTCGCAACGTTTTACCTGATCATCACTTAGTGATTTGATTCCCAAACCCGCCATATATTTGTCTATGGCTTAAAGTCCTTTCTACCAGCCAAAATCACAAATATGTTTTTGAATATTGTCTCCTCTTTTAGACGCCTTTATGAGGAAATAATTAGACCATAGTTCATATGAGCTGAAAGAGAGGGCTTTGAACTTTGTGACAGTTTTTCTTCCATGTGATTTGGCTCAAGACTTACACAATTTATAGAGCACAATTCATACACAAGGCAATTCAACATACTTTCCAGTTACATGAAATCACAAGAGGCAGGCTGTAAGGAAAAATATGTTACCTACCTTAAACTCCTTGACAAGATCACCAGTATCCTCCCCAAGAGCAATGACAAGGGCCTTCAGGAGACACTCTCTTCAGATCGATGTTTTCGGCCTGAAGCATAAATTTAAAAATTTATATCAAGCACCAAAAGAGTCTACATGTTTTAGAAGTAGTGGTAATGCAATTTCTGGATCAGTAAGTGTAACAAGTACATCATCTGCATAAAGTGAGATGAGACTCTCTGATGAGCCCACTGGAAATCCTCTAATATTGGGGTTCATTCTTAAACCAATAGCCAGTGGTTCTAAGGCTAAATTAAAAAGTAAGGGAGAAAGGCAGTCGCCTTGTCTCACTCCACGATGCAGTTCAAAGCTATCCGATACCATATTGTTGGTTATGACATATGATTTTGGTGCAGAATAGATGATTTTCACCCATTTTATGAAGTTTTCTCCAAACCCAAATAGTTTGAGAGTATGAAATAGATAAGACCACTCAATTGAGTCAAAAGCTTTGTGAGCATCCAGAGTCAAAACGGCTGCCTTTTTGTTTTCTGTGCAGTCTGAGTACAACAAATTCAACAACCTCCGCACGTTACCGAATGAAGGCCTGTTTGGGATGAAACCAACCTGGTCCGGATGGATAATTTCTGTTATGTGGTTGTTTAATCTTGTTGCAAGTACCTTAGTTAGAACTTTATGGTCTAAATTGAGCAGGGAGATAGGCCTATAATTGGCTGGATCGAGTGGATTTTTCCCCTTTTTCGGTATTACACATATATGGGCTTCATACAAGGAACTTGGAAGCTTGTTGTTTGAGAAAGAGTCATTTAACATTCTAAGTAGTATAGGAGACAATATTTCACTAAAAGCTTGATAAAACTCCACTCCAAATCCATCGGGACCAGGACTCTTGTTCACGGGGAAGGATCTCAATGCTTTTACAAGTTCTTCAATGGAAATACTATCGTCTAAAGAAGTCTGCTGATTTGGACTCAATTGAGGTAGAGTTAATGTAGTAAAGAAATCACTGAGATCATTAGCCGATGTAGCTGAATTGGATTTATAAAGTTCTGAATAAAAGTCTTTGAAGACATTATCAATATCCTGTAAATCTGTACATATTTCCCCTGTTTTTGAGCATATTTTGTGAATAGCAGTTTTGGCTTGATCTCCTTTGAGCTGTCTAGATAAAAGTGTTTGTGGTTTATCGGATATTTCAAAGTGTTTTTGTTTATTTTTTAGTAAAAGTTTGGATATTTCCTCGTGAAGAAGAGAGTTATATTCGTTTTTTAGTTTCAGTAATTTATTGTAGTCAGACTGCAAGAGGGAATTTATATGAATTACTTCCATCTGTTTAATATCTTTTTCTAATTCTTTCTGCCTTTTCCTCGTTTCTTTTCATTTTTAAGCTCTTTTTGCACAAAAATATTACAAATTGGAGTAGAATCAAAAATTACAAGAAAAATATATACGCTCTGGAAATGTTGCAGGAGGTTTGAGGAGCTGGACCGCCACCGTGGCTTTTGACGGGCTGTACAGGTTTATAGAGGCAATCGCAGTAATTAGGTCAGGGATAATTCAACACATTAGGGTATGGGTTGCATTCACGTTTTAGGATTCTAATTCAGTTCCAAAATGAAAATGTCGCAACGTTTTACCTGATCATCACTTAGTGATTTGATTCCCAAACCCGCCATATATTTGTTTATGGCTTAAAGTCCTTTCTACCAGCCAAAATCACAAATATGTTTTTGAATATTGTCTCCTCTTTTAGACGCCTTTATGAGGAAATAATTAGACCATAGTTCATATGAGCTGAAAGAGAGGGCTTTGAACTTTGTGACAGTTTTTCTTTCATGTGATTTGGCTCAAGACTTACACAATTTATAGAGCACAATTCTTACACAAGGCAATTCAACATACTTTCCAGTTACATGAAATCACAAGAGGCAGGCTGTAAGGAAAAATATGTTACCTACCTCAAACTCCTTGACAAGATCACCAGTATCCTCCCCAAGAGCAATGACAAGGGCCTTCAGGAGACACTCTCTTCAGATCGATGTTTTCGGCCTGAAGCATAAATTTAAAAATTAATATCAAGCAGCAATTCGACAATAAGATGAACCTTGGAGAAGGGGTCAGTTAGTAGGGGGACACAGCCGTGGACAGGCCATACGTGATGACCAGGTCCAGACTGTGTCCTCTGTTGTGGAACAATCCACTTTATTGTAGTGCATATGATGGACAACTATTAATTCAACACTAAACTTTAATTCTGTTTTAGAACTGTAGTTCTACTATTGGTAGTTTCATCACAGAGTGAACAGAGAGAGTAAAAGATTTGTACATAATGTGGAATTCCAAATCAGGTTCTGTACATCAGAAAATACTGTTTTCTATTTGAATTATATTAAAAAAGGACAAAATGTTGTTACATTTTCGATTTTTAAATATTGATTTTAAACTTCTATTGACTATTTATGGAAATATGCCACCCTATACCATACAAAATAAAATGGTATCTGTTTTTTTCTGGCTTCAGTGGGCTACTAAAAGCTTACAAATGGTTTGGCATTATTGAATAGTTAAGTCTCTTTGGACACGTTCAGTTTTAGTAAACTTGTCATAACGTCTCTGATCAGCAGAAACCATGTCAGAAGCGCTCATATCTGTGAGCGCCCAATGACCACACGGTCCACCTGGAGAGGTCAGCCCTCTCCTCACTGACCACAACCGCACATCAAACGAAAGCAGAGCGCGCACAGGACCACGGGCACTTGCCCGGTCAATTTAGCCATAGGATTTAGCCTCACAGTAAATGTGGCTATGTTAGCTATATAGGTTAGCTTATAGATTATGGAAGACTATAGGCACCTTAATTCAATTGTCTATTCATTTGTCAAATGGCTATGCATTATGTTATTTTAGTATACATTTTGTAATTGTATTTGGCAATATTCTATTCCAAAAGTTCTAATGGCAATTCAATATGTAAAGTGTCAGTGCAATGTCTTCATATATTTCAAAATACAAGATTTTGAAATGAATAGCATAATTGCCATGGGATTTTGGCCTCTTTATTCATTGTTCTATTCATTCTTAAAATGGCATTTAGTTTGGAGTTGTATTTGGCAAAGTGGAATGTTATATCCTATTTTGACATGTAATTTTCTATTCCAAAAGTTCTAATGGCAATTCACTATGTAAAGTGCCGATGCAATGTCTTTATATATTGCAAAATACAAGATTTTGAAATGAATAGCATATTGCCATGGGATTTTGGCCTCTTTATTCATTTTACAATGCAATTGAGAATTATGCATTTGACATTCTACAATGTGTAATGCAATTTACATTTGATAGTGTATTATGTATTTTTAGTTGACTTTTGACAATTATGCATTTTGTTATGCAATTTACATTTGATAATGTATTATGTATTTTTAGTTGACTTTTAAGAATTATGCATTTGACATAAAAGAATACGTGGTGAAACAGCACCATCTTGTGGTTACAGCATTGCGGATTACAAAACGTCTCACGCACAGAAAGTCTCTTTATTCAATTTCCAATGCAATCCGCTCCGGGCCAATCAGAGAAGAGCTCGCCTCAGCAGCGCACGCAGCTCAGGCAGCGCAGCAGCCGTGAACCAGAGCCAGGCAGGCTCAGGCTACGTGACTTCTTGCTGGTGGAAATAATTGCAGTCATGGCAGATTTGATGCAACTGATCAGACTTCATGAAGATTCAGAGCTAATCCAACGTTTTGGTAAGCATTTGTCTTGTGGGTGAAAAAAATAAAGCTAGTCAGACTGCTAACTGGGTGCTAATGCTAAGCTATCCTGTAGCCTCGATTCGAGTGTTTATGACTATGGTTCCCAGTGTATGCGCGTTGTGCCATCACAAGCACGGCGTCGGCCTGCGCTCACACCAATGGTCCTTATCAGTCCTGGGTCTGTCCTGTTTACACCCAGTTTTTACCTGATTCAGTGTGATAGATATTACTATGTCCTTTGGTTTTGTTTTGCACAACACCCAGGTGCACAAGTTCTCAAAAATAGTCAAGGAGCAACGAGTCTAGAGGTTTTAGAGCCTATGTTATTAAAAGTAATAAAGCCGTACAGGCATGAGACACTGATTCAATTAATATAGGGAGAACATTGCATGAATATCCATAGACACTTTGTTTGCTGCAGCATTCTGTCACGTTTTGATGGGTGTTATTATGTCAGGCAGTGCCAAAAAAATCACTAAAAATTCATGAAAATGGTGAAATGAGCTGTTTTGGATTTGACTGTTTATTTTTGCACAGATTGGTCCTTCACCCTACGTGGCAGACGAGTCTCAAAGGTATGATGGGTCCACATGATGAAGGTATTGATGTTATGGACTGGCCTGCCCGTTCCCCAGACTTAAATCCAATAGAGCACATCTGGGACATCATGTCTCGGTCCATCCATCAACGCCACGTCGCACCACAGACTGTCCAGGAGCTGACTGATGCTCTAATCCAGGTCTGGGAGGAGATCCCTCAGGAGGACATCCGTGGTCTCATCAGGAGCATGCCCAGGCGTTGTAGGGAGTGCATTCAGGCACGTGGAGACCACACACACGACTGAGGATGATACAGACTCGTTTGGAGGAATTTCTACAGAATTTGGATCAACCAGTGACCTGATTTGTCACTTTGATTTTGACTATAATTTTGGATCCAGACCTCCAGGGGCTGAGAATTTGATTTCCATTTATCATTCTTATGTTATTTTGTTCTCAACACATTGCCCTACACTATGAATAAAGATTTTCATCCGATAAATCGAATTGATTGACATCTAGGATGTGTTTTTTGAGTGTGCCCTAAGTTTTTGTGAGCAGTGTATATATATATTTTTATAGTAAAAAAAAAAATAGAATCTATTTTAACTAATTAACTGATTGCAAACATGCAAACAATTTGCGAGTCATATTTTTAATTTTTAGGTAACATCTACTACACTAAATAATGGCCAAGAAAGGCAAATATTTGTTTAAAAAAAAAATAGACATTCAAACAAATGTAGCCTACTCTTACATGGAATTTGTAACTAGATTCTGTAGTTTTCTACAATGATTGTAATAAAAAGACACCTTTTTTCACTATACAAGTAACAATTAGACAATACAAGTTTAATTACAATGTTTTTTTTGGCTTGCAATGGGCATCTGAAAATTAGTTACAAAATATATAAAGTAGGCGCAAGATGTAAAAATCACTTCCACAATGTCTTTCAGCTTTAGCGTGATCCCTCTGTCTATCATGTGAACAACAAAATGAACCGTCACAATGCCTTTGCCTAAAAGCGTTTAGACCCATGTTGCATTGTCTTTTTTAACACTGGAAACCGCCACACTGGAAGGAGGGCATCTGGTCCTGGAGTTTGGGCTGTGAAAGGATGGATGGCTGTGGACCCATCATACCTTTGAGACTCGTCTGCCACGTAGGGTGAAGGACCAATCTGTGCAAAAATAAACAGTCAAATCCAAAACAGCTCATTTCACCATTTTCATGAATTTTTAGTGATTTTTTGGCACTGCCTGACATAATAACACCCATCAAAACGTGACAGAATGCTGCAGCAAACAAAGTGTCTATGGATATTCATGCAATGTTCTCCCTATATTAATTGAATCAGTGTCTCATGCCTGTACGGCTTTATTACTTTTAATAACATAGGCTCTAAAACCTCTAGACTCGTTGCTCCTTGACTATTTTTGAGAACTTGTGCACCTGGGTGTTGTGCAAAACAAAACCAAAGGACATAGTTATATCTATCACACTGAATCAGGTAAAAACTGGGTGTAAACAGGACAGACCCAGGACTGATAAGGACCATTGGTGTGAGCGCAGGCCGACGCCGTGCTTGTGATGGCACAACGCGCATACACTGCGAACCATGGTCATAAACACTCGAATCGAGGCTACAGGATAGCTTAGCATTAGCACCCAGTTAGCAGTCTGACTAGCTTTATTTTTTTCACCCACAAGACAAATGCTTCCCAAAACGTTGGATTAGCTCTGAATCTTCATGAAGTCTGATCAGTTGCATCAAATCTGCCATGACTGCAATTATTTCCACCAGCAAGAAGTCACCGTAGCCTGAGCCTGCCTGGCTCTGGTTCACGGCTGCTGCGCTGCCTGAGCTGCGTGCGCTGCTGAGGCGAGCTCTTCTCTGATTGGCCCGGAGCGGATTGCATTGGAAATTGAATAAAGAGATATGCTGTAACCACAAGATGGTGCTGTTTCACCACGTATTCTTTTATGTCAAATGCATAATTCTCAAAAGTCAACTAAAAATACATAATACATTATCAAATGTAAATTGCATAACAAAATGCATAATTGTCAAAAGTCAACTAAAAATACATAATACACTATCAAATGTAAATTGCATTACACATTGTAGAATGTCAAATGCATAATTCTCAATTGCATTGTAAAATGAATAAAGAGGCCAAAATCCCATGGCAATATGCTATTCATTTCAAAATCTTGTATTTTGCAATATATAAAGACATTGCATCGGCACTTTACATAGTGAATTGCCATTAGAACTTTTGGAATAGAAAATTACATGTCAAAATAGGATATAACATTCCACTTTGCCAAATACAACTCCAAACTAAATGCCATTTTAAGAATGAATAGAACAATGAATAAAGAGGCCAAAATCCCATGGCAATTATGCTATTCATTTCAAAATCTTGTATTTTGAAATATATGAAGACATTGCACTGACACTTTACATATTGAATTGCCATTAGAACTTTTGGAATAGAATATTGCCAAATACAATTACAAAATGTATACTAAAATAACATAATGCATAGCCATTTGACAAATGAATAGACAATTGAATTAAGGTGCCTATAGTCTTCCATAATAGATGCTCTCATGTTTCACGCGGCTATTGTTACATATGAAATCTACAGTCATCACAAAACTTGGAGTAGTTTGGTGCGCAGTCTCGTGCACAGTTGGGTGCTGTGTCGGCGTAACTTTGTTGTGCAGGCTGATGCATTAGCGCGCTGCTGCTAGCTACGAAGTAAAAGAAATAAAAGTTCACCTGTCGTAATATAAAGCGGTATAACTTTCACCTCAGCGTCAGCGCGATGTCTCATGCGGTTCATCGACCTCAGTGGTGCGTCTGTTGGAGCGGGATTAGCGAGTAAACGAGCTACAGTCAGCCGGTGGATGCGGGCGGCTGCTGCGCTGCTCAGGTGAAGTGAGCGAGAGAGAGAGCGAGCGTGGGGCAGCGGGGCAGCGGAGCTCACTCAGCCTGGAGCTGGAGGCTCCTCTGGCTGAAGCCACGGGGAAACGGCATATTTGGCGTAACAGAGGCGACAGATTTGCATGTATGTGGTTTAATAAAGGTCAATAAAGAAAGAAATTGGCGTAGCAGGATTGGCAGGAAGCAGCTCGCTTCACGGACAATTTCATTTTTAAGCTCTTTTTGCACAAAAATATTACAAATTGGAGTAGAATCAAAAATTACAAGAAAAATATATACGCTCTGGAAATGTTGCAGGAGGTTTGAGGAGCTGGACCGCCACCGTGGCTTTTGACGGGCTGTACAGGTTTATAGAGGCAATCGCAGTAATTAGGTCAGGGATAATTCAACACATTAGGGTATGGGTTGCATTCACGTTTTAGGATTCTAATTCAGTTCCAAAATGAAAATGTCGCAACGTTTTACCTGATCATCACTTAGTGATTTGATTCCCAAACCCGCCATATATTTGTCTATGGCTTAAAGTCCTTTCTACCAGCCAAAATCACAAATATGTTTTTGAATATTGTCTCCTCTTTTAGACGCCTTTATGAGGAAATAATTAGACCATAGTTCATATGAGCTGAAAGAGAGGGCTTTGAACTTTGTGACAGTTTTTCTTCCATGTGATTTGGCTCAAGACTTACACAATTTATAGAGCACAATTCATACACAAGGCAATTCAACATACTTTCCAGTTACATGAAATCACAAGAGGCAGGCTGTAAGGAAAAATATGTTACCTACCTCAAACTCCTTGACAAGATCACCAGTATCCTCCCCAAGAGCAATGACAAGGGCCTTCAGGAGACACTCTCTTCAGATCGATGTTTTCGGCCTGAAGCATAAATTTAAAAATTAATATCAAGCACCAAAAGAGTCTACATGTTTTAGAAGTAGTGGTAATGCAATTTCTGGATCAGTAAGTGTAACAAGTACATCATCTGCATAAAGTGAGATGAGACTCTCTGATGAGCCCACTGGAAATCCTCTAATATTGGGGTTCATTCTTAAACCAATAGCCAGTGGTTCTAAGGCTAAATTAAAAAGTAAGGGAGAAAGGCAGTCGCCTTGTCTCACTCCACGATGCAGTTCAAAGCTATCCGATACCATATTGTTGGTTATGACATATGATTTTGGTGCAGAATAGATGATTTTCACCCATTTTATGAAGTTTTCTCCAAACCCAAATAGTTTGAGAGTATGAAATAGATAAGACCACTCAATTGAGTCAAAAGCTTTGTGAGCATCCAGAGTCAAAACGGCTGCCTTTTTGTTTTCTGTGCAGTCTGAGTACAACAAATTCAACAACCTCCGCACGTTACCGAATGAAGGCCTGTTTGGGATGAAACCAACCTGGTCCGGATGGATAATTTCTGTTATGTGGTTGTTTAATCTTGTTGCAAGTACCTTAGTTAGAACTTTATGGTCTAAATTGAGCAGGGAGATAGGCCTATAATTGGCTGGATCGAGTGGATTTTTCCCCTTTTTCGGTATTACACATATATGGGCTTCATACAAGGAACTTGGAAGCTTGTTGTTTGAGAAAGAGTCATTTAACATTCTAAGTAGTATAGGAGACAATATTTCACTAAAAGCTTGATAAAACTCCACTCCAAATCCATCGGGACCAGGACTCTTGTTCACGGGGAAGGATCTCAATGCTTTTACAAGTTCTTCAATGGAAATACTATCGTCTAAAGAAGTCTGCTGATTTGGACTCAATTGAGGTAGAGTTAATGTAGTAAAGAAATCACTGAGATCATTAGCCGATGTAGCTGAATTGGATTTATAAAGTTCTGAATAAAAGTCTTTGAAGACATTATTAATATCCTGTAAATCTGTACATATTTCCCCTGTTTTTGAGCATATTTTGTGAATAGCAGTTTTGGCTTGATCTCCTTTGAGCTGTCTAGATAAAAGTGTTTGTGGTTTATCGGATATTTCAAAGTGTTTTTGTTTATTTTTTAGTAAAAGTTTGGATATTTCCTCGTGAAGAAGAGAGTTATATTCGTTTTTTAGTTTCAGTAATTTATTGTAGTCAGACTGCAAGAGGGAATTTATATGAATTACTTCCATCTGTTTAATATCTTTTTCTAATTCTTTCTGCCTTTTCCTCATTTCTTTTCATTTTTAAGCTCTTTTTGCACAAAAATATTACAAATTGGAGTAGAATCAAAAATTACAAGAAAAATATATACGCTCTGGAAATGTTGCAGGAGGTTTGAGGAGCTGGACCGCCACCGTGGCTTTTGACGGGCTGTACAGGTTTATAGAGGCAATCGCAGTAATTAGGTCAGGGATAATTCAACACATTAGGGTATGGGTTGCATTCACGTTTTAGGATTCTAATTCAGTTCCAAAATGAAAATGTCGCAACGTTTTACCTGATCATCACTTAGTGATTTGATTCCCAAACCCGCCATATATTTGTCTATGGCTTAAAGTCCTTTCTACCAGCCAAAATCACAAATATGTTTTTGAATATTGTCTCCTCTTTTAGACGCCTTTATGAGGAAATAATTAGACCATAGTTCATATGAGCTGAAAGAGAGGGCTTTGAACTTTGTGACAGTTTTTCTTCCATGTGATTTGGCTCAAGACTTACACAATTTATAGAGCACAATTCATACACAAGGCAATTCAACATACTTTCCAGTTACATGAAATCACAAGAGGCAGGCTGTAAGGAAAAATATGTTACCTACCTCAAACTCCTTGACAAGATCACCAGTATCCTCCCCAAGAGCAATGACAAGGGCCTTCAGGAGACACTCTCTTCAGATCGATGTTTTCGGCCTGAAGCATAAATTTAAAAATTAATATCAAGCACCAAAAGAGTCTACATGTTTTAGAAGTAGTGGTAATGCAATTTCTGGATCAGTAAGTGTAACAAGTACATCATCTGCATAAAGTGAGATGAGACTCTCTGATGAGCCCACTGGAAATCCTCTAATATTGGGGTTCATTCTTAAACCAATAGCCAGTGGTTCTAAGGCTAAATTAAAAAGTAAGGGAGAAAGGCAGTCGCCTTGTCTCACTCCACGATGCAGTTCAAAGCTATCCGATACCATATTGTTGGTTATGACATATGATTTTGGTGCAGAATAGATGATTTTCACCCATTTTATGAAGTTTTCTCCAAACCCAAATAGTTTGAGAGTATGAAATAGATAAGACCACTCAATTGAGTCAAAAGCTTTGTGAGCATCCAGAGTCAAAACGGCTGCCTTTTTGTTTTCTGTGCAGTCTGAGTACAACAAATTCAACAACCTCCGCACGTTACCGAATGAAGGCCTGTTTGGGATGAAACCAACCTGGTCCGGATGGATAATTTCTGTTATGTGGTTGTTTAATCTTGTTGCAAGTACCTTAGTTAGAACTTTATGGTCTAAATTGGGCAGGGAGATAGGCCTATAATTGGCTGGATCGAGTGGATTTTTCCCCTTTTTCGGTATTACACATATATGGGCTTCATACAAGGAACTTGGAAGCTTGTTGTTTGAGAAAGAGTCATTTAACATTCTAAGTAGTATAGGAGACAATATTTCACTAAAAGCTTGATAAAACTCCACTCCAAATCCATCGGGACCAGGACTCTTGTTCACGGGGAAGGATCTCAATGCTTTTACAAGTTCTTCAATGGAAATACTATCGTCTAAAGAAGTCTGCTGATTTGGACTCAATTGAGGTAGAGTTAATGTAGTAAAGAAATCACTGAGATCATTAGCCGATGTAGCTGAATTGGATTTATAAAGTTCTGAATAAAAGTCTTTGAAGACATTATTAATATCCTGTAAATCTGTACATATTTCCCCTGTTTTTGAGCATATTTTGTGAATAGCAGTTTTGGCTTGATCTCCTTTGAGCTGTCTAGATAAAAGTGTTTGTGGTTTATCGGATATTTCAAAGTGTTTTTGTTTATTTTTTAGTAAAAGTTTGGATATTTCCTCGTGAAGAAGAGAGTTATATTCGTTTTTTAGTTTCAGTAATTTATTGTAGTCAGACTGCAAGAGGGAATTTATATGAATTACTTCCATCTGTTTAATATCTTTTTCTAATTCTTTCTGCCTTTTCCTCATTTCTTTTCATTTTTAAGCTCTTTTTGCACAAAAATATTACAAATTGGAGTAGAATCAAAAATTACAAGAAAAATATATACGCTCTGGAAATGTTGCAGGAGGTTTGAGGAGCTGGACCGCCACCGTGGCTTTTGACGGGCTGTACAGGTTTATAGAGGCAATTGCAGTAATTAGGTCAGGGATAATTCAACACATTAGGGTGTGGGTTGCATTCACGTTTTAGGATTCTAATTCAGTTCCAAAATGAAAATGTCGCAACGTTTTACCTGATCATCACTTAGTGATTTGATTCCCAAACCCGCCATATATTTGTTTATGGCTTAAAGTCCTTTCTACCAGCCAAAATCACAAATATGTTTTTGAATATTGTCTCCACTTTTAGACGCCTTTATGAGGAAATAATTAGACCATAGTTCATATGAGCTGAAAGAGAGGGCTTTGAACTTTGTGACAGTTTTTCTTTCATGTGATTTGGCTCAAGACTTACACAATTTATAGAGCACAATTCATACACAAGGCAATTCAACATACTTTCCAGTTACATGAAATCACAAGAGGCAGGCTGTAAGGAAAAATATGTTACCTACCTCAAACTCCTTGACAAGATCACCAGTATCCTCCCCAAGAGCAATGACAAGGGCCTTCAGGAGACACTCTCTTCAGATCGATGTTTTCGGCCTGAAGCATAAATTTAAAAATTAATATCAAGCAGCAATTCGACAATAAGATGAACCTTGGAGAAGGGGTCAGTTAGTAGGGGGAACTTTTTCTCACGTCATGCAATTTTGTTTAAAGGGGGGGGTTTTATGCAAAATCGACTTTTTCAAGCTTTACATCATGTTATTAGGTCATTCCCTCATTAAAACCATGCCTGAAGTGTTGCCTGGGCACATTCACGTATTTTCGAGTAATCTGTAAAAACTCTGATGGCGGCCATTTTAGGGATAAAACGCCTGATTCCTTCAGGGAACGCCCTCGACCTCCAGGATACGCCTCCGACCTTTCGTCAGCAGCCGAGTAACCAACCACTGCTCCTCAGCAGAACCCCCTCCCCGCAGTGTGTAGCCCTAAAATGTAAACAGCGTCATCATGGAGGATTAGCTTCATGTGTTGTGAACCGGAGCCACAGCAGACTTTTACAAAGACACACATCAGTGTTTCTGTTACCGAAACACCCAGGATTAAAACCGGTGTCAAGAACACTTATTTCAGCGGCTGGTTCTGCGCTGGGAATGTCTTAGGGCCTTGGTGATGCACAGAGCCTCCGGAGAAAGCTAATGCTAAGCTAAACCTCGAGTCATCACGTGAAAACGAGAAATATGCACAAATAAAGTCGATAAAACCAACACGCACATAAAGAACCGTTTAACAATGATCACACACGGAGCCTGGCTTGTTGATTTGGAAGTTTATTGCTCACATTTAATCTACAATGGGTCATAGCCGAGTGGCTTTCTCCCGGAGCTAACAAGCTAGCCGCGACAAGCTAACGGAAAATTCACTGAATACAAGCAGCATATTATGCATTGAAAACGTCACTAAAACAGGCAACTGCTTGAAGCAGCCTTTATGATGATCACACACTGAGCCGGGCTTGTAGATTTCGTAGTTTACTGCTCACATTTCATCTACAGTGAGTCGTAGCCGAGTGGTTTTCTCCCGGAGCTAAGGCACTATTAGCCGCGACAAGCTAACAACCTTCACCTTCACAACATTCATTGAAAACAGGCAGCATATTATGCACAAATAACGTCAATAAAGCAGGCAACTACTCGAAGCAGCCTTTACGGTGATCACACAATGAGCCTGGCTTTACACATTTGTGGTTTATTGCAGACTTTTCATCAACAATGAGCTGTAGTCTATTATAACAAGCTAACGGGTAACCTCGAAAAACCACTGTCCACCTGCACAGATAATGTCCGTCTTTTGAATCGTATGGGCTCCTGCAAATCCTGGTGTCGTCCATGGGGGTATAGTTAAAGATCCATAGGGCATGGCAGATGCAAAGAGATAGCCTCCAGTTATTTTTCAGGCAAGAGCACCTTCCAAGCGTCCGGTGTGGAAGGTTCGTCTCCAAATAATATCCTGTGTGGCCATTGTTCCCAAAGTGATAAACAGTAGTTCCTTTCCAACAATAAAAAATAAAATGCACCGATCGTAGTTTCAATACTGTTGAGACAACGAGCGTAGTGTTGTGATGCCACAGACAGCGTGTGGAGGGGGCGTGTCGGAAAGGGTCAGAGGTTCTTAAAGAGACAGGGGCCTATTTCAAGCCATTCGCTACCGCCATTTTGAAAGAGCAATTTTATACAAGGCAGTTATTCTAATTTACTGCATTTACAGACCAACAGAAGGTTTCGTCATCATTGTAGTGTGCAATAAACTGGTGCTATGTGGCTGAAAAAGCATAATACCCCCTCTTTAAGTGTCAAAGCTAAGAAAAAAAAAATCCCAGTGAAACTTGTGGATGGTATTGTGTTGAAGACTCTCGGGTCTGTGATATCCATCATAGACTCCTGTGAGGAATCAGTTTACCAGGTAAGTCCACTTAAAGGAAAAACTGCTGTTCCACATCATTTCGTGCACTATTTTCAAGCAATTAAGAAAAAAATCTCGAAAAGCATGAAATAGTTAGAAATTGCACTTTAATGCCACTCTAATGCCAAAATTCTATTCTATTTAAATGCCAATTTAAAATTTTATAACCAATTAGCATGCATATTAAATTGTGACAATTAGGAAAAGTAATGAAAAGCAAAATTTTAGGTTTATTTGCAGTTTGGCAATGTGATGTTGTGATTGTTTGGTGGTTTAGTAGCAAGGCTAAGCTACTTTCATCTTGTGGGCTCATATTTGGGTGAGAAAGATAGACTAAGGCAGACTCAGAACCGCAAAAAAATCTGACCAAAATTGGACCAAAAAAAGTCAATTAGTCTGCGCTCAGCTTAAAGCAGGACGGAATCAGGATAATGCAGCTAATTACCTGGTCAAACGTGTGCAGGATAGGAGCGATTTTGGCCCCTGCAGTTCCTTTCTTGGATCTTGCCAATGCCAACAGTCCACTGGAGTAGAGGTCAAGTTTTTCCAAAAACTTTGACTCGAGAGGGAGGGCCACCAGCCTGTGGAACTCTTCATTCACCTGAAGCAAAAGGAGTGTTAACGTACAAATTTGCCAAACTAGGTGGTCATCCACCTTATTCTGGACGTTCGCGTGGGCGCCGCCATTAATTGTGCCCGCCCCTTTTCTCCTATCAGTTAAAATGGGGCTGGAGAAGTCCAGATAAAATCAGTTCCTACACAAAAACAAAGATGTTTTTCGGCCACGCAGAGAAATGTTGCAGAGTTGACTTGTTGGTGCAAATGAACATTGGCCATTTTACACAAATCAATCGACTAAACATCAGATTTGAGCGGAGAATATTTTCCCTCGTTTTCCGCTAAATGAATGGGCTTCACGCTTGACCGGAAGTGTCTGGACAACGGAAGTGCCGAGACAAAGCAAAAAGAGACAA
Organism: Gobius niger; assembly: GCF_951799975.1. Lineage (NCBI taxonomy): Eukaryota > Metazoa > Chordata > Actinopteri > Gobiiformes > Gobiidae > Gobius > Gobius niger. Next base: position 2,178,998 of record NC_136873.1, on the reverse strand, counting down.
AAGTGGGCGGAGCGGAAAAGGTACATTACCTCTCGCTGACTGAGGAGGGCTGGCCATCTGTCCTTGAAGTCCCCAATCCTAGGCTGCTGGTCAACCACTTCTTGTCGTGAGGTACCTGGTGTAGCTCCATCGGCGACTGCGATAACAAGTGGCGTTATTTCCAGTTTTATAACCTTGATTGTTCCCATATCTGTCAGGTCATTAGTTGAACTCAGATTGCAAAAATCATTACCGAAGTCTTTATCCATGTATTGCAGATGAATGTAAGTCAGTCCAAAAGTGTTCTGTAATTCCATTTAGAAGAGTCAATTTCTCAATATTGTTGTCAACAAAGATGACTTTCAGTCGTGCAGGTTTGGAAGTCTCCATCACCATGGAAATCTGGAAAGAATGAATGCAAAAAGATATCGCATAAGTACGTAGTAAGTAATAAGCAGTATATATATTTGGCATCCGCACAGTAAAGTGAAGATTACTGCGCAGATTTCGAACTACTCCTGGTATTATTACTCCTTACAATATAGTCCCCCCTTTTATCCGCTTAGAAAATCCACATTGTTTAATTTTGTGTATTATACTTTGTAGTGTAACACTTCACGTAACCATATTTAAATAAGGAAAACGTGGAAGAGCTTGGTAGTTTCTATCTTGACCTGTTTTGGAGCTATAGAGGAGAGAGGGAGAGGCTAAATGCTAACGCCGTCTGCGCCATCTTTACGATATAGAAGGCACGGGGGAAGATCAGACAGGTCCTAAACAATTCATCAAAGCTAAGTTAAGAACATATCTCAGTATGTAAAAACGGTGGCCTATTCCTTTAAGTGGACACCTTTTTAGATCAAACAATCAAAAATGTTAAATATACCATCCATCCACCCTGTTGACAATGAAAAATACATTGTTTTGGAGTATGGCCATCTCAATGATCTCACAGAAGTTAGGGAGTCCTCCTATTGCGCCATGGACAAATAGCATTCCATGCACAAGTTTGTAGTGCTTTAGCAGCAGTGATCTTCTTTCACAAATTCAATCTCCACTTGAAAAAGAAAACAAAAAAGTGGAACCCATTGTACTAACAATGCACTTATTAATTTATTTCAACAAGAGTTAAAGTAGCAGATTAAATAACTCCCCTCAGATATTCCTGTCCAAAGTCCTCCAAGATAGGCTGCATAATTGTTTTGCATCAGACTTGCATGTGCAGAATTAAATTCTGTGCAATATAATTAAAGAAAAAGAAAAATTAAATGTTGTATAATATAAAAGCATTAGTATTACTATTTTTATACATCTGCACGATTCACTTGATTCCATGACTGTGGCTAAGCGGAGAACACTTTTTAAACGCGAAGTCGTCAACAATAAGTACGTTACTATTCTGTGGAATACAGCCAACGGGCCTCTGTGGTAAAGTTATCTGACATGGGTAGAGAAAAATTAACTCACTGGAAATATATTGCATTTCAAGCCTAAATTGGGTTGGTTTATCGTCTGGGGAAAGCGCCAGCATCGTTAACACAGCGACGTAAAATGCATAAAATAAACACATTTTCGAACGCGGTCACCAGACATCCATTTATCCACAGAAACTTTCACAGCGCAAAGCAACGATAACTGGCAAGTCGTCCAGAATAAAAGTTACACGATTTAACAAACTTACGGACGTTGTCGGGTTATTCTGACCGCTCGGCGACTTCAGCAATGGCGTCTCTCCAACTGCAGAGCGAAAACAGAGGAAAGAGCGACGAGGAAACACGGACGGTGCATTATGGGAGTTGGAGTTCTCAGACTCAGTGCATTGCCGTTTTGTACGGCAGAATTCTTGAGTTAACGCGTAACTTAAGACTATTTTGATCTAAAACATAAAGGATGTAGAATTTTGATATATTAAAGGAAAAACTTACCAAAATTAATCAGAAACCGATGATATTCACAAGTAGCGTTTCTGAGAGCGCGGAGATAATACGTCACACACTTGGCGCACATTTGAATGCGTCACACCATACGCAGGAGAAGAACTTAATTTTGAACTTTGGGTCAAAGTAATAAATGACTTTGACCCAAAGTCAAGCATTTTTAAGTTGTTTGAAACCACATATTTCCTTTGTAGTCAAAACATGAGAAATGTAGGCTACTTTGGCTTTATGTAAATTTGTACCTTGCTTCAACAGGGCCTAAATACACTTATTACAGTGTAGTCTGTCTTGTTTAAAAAATTCAGGTCTGTTAAAAAAGGTTAAAAAATTGTCCACATATGGGATGTTTTTGTCTCTGCAGTATTGCTTTAAAACAGGTGAAGCAGCCTCACTCTGCTGTACTTCCCATCCCCAAAACAGGGAGCAGAAAAGGGTCCAGAGATGATACAGGTTTTATTGTTGTCTTTGATAGTGTTGATGAGTGAGATGAAGTCCTGGTTGAGTTGCTCTGACTGCTGAAATTTGAGATCGTTTGTACCTGCGTGAATGACAACTGTAGAGCCTGACGGGTGATTGTGGAGGATGGTTGGGGCGGAGTTCTTGATGTCCTGCACGCGAGCACCTGGGTGACAGGTGTGGCTGTTAATCACCTTCACGTGGCGGACCATAGACGTGCCAAGGACCAGGACGGACGGGTCTGGCGTGGAAATGATGCCTGGCGGTGCCGCAGAGACGCGAGGCCAGCTCCGGGTCTGACCGACATTCAAGCGGAGAAGCGCCCACGCCCACGCCGAGCCCTGCAGCCCGACCTGCGCTTGGACGGAACAGCGGACTGACCCCCTACGCACACCACGAACGCTATGGCACGGTGTGTGCGAGGGTGAGGCGGAGGTACCCCCCTGCTCACCCCGGGCGCTCGGTCCCGGCATGCTCGGGGAGGAAGAGGCGGTGTGACCCCCTGGCTCACCACGAGTGCTCGGACTCGCGGTCCGAGTTCAGACTTATGCAAGACGGAACAGTAGTCCACTGGTTTGACTTCCGCGGGGTCGAGCTCATCGGTCCAGCACCAGGACCAGACAACACAGACTGCTCCGGACAGGTGACTGTAGCGTTGGACTGCTCCTCAGCGTTCCGGGAAAAGTGTGCCGTGTCCGCGAGCTGGGCACTGGTGGGACTGGATCGAGTTTTGCCCACAATAATTTCGGAGTCCCGTTCCTCTTGGATCTTAAACAAGATTGAAATCCGGTGTTCAAGATCCGCGACCTTTTGGCTGAGGCCGGAGCAGCTCTCGCAACTGGGCGTGGAGGTGAGTAGGGCTATGGCTCACCCCCAGCATACGTACTAGTCCAGTATGTGGTTATAAAAGTGTATAAAAATGTAAAATCCAAGTAAAATCCAAGTAAAACAATGTTAAAAACGGGCAAGCAATCGGGGATTTAAGCTATAGTGATGTTCAAAACAGTTAAAACTGGAGTTGTAAAAGAGCTCGTCACTGCTAGCCACCCGGACGCCAACGCATGCGCAGTCGACGCCAACGCTTGATTAACATAGAAATGGGCTTCAAAATAAAGCAAGACAAATTACACTGTAAAAACGTTGTGATTATACTGTAATTAACATAGAAATGTGCATTAATTTAAAGTAGAGGTGGGCATAGATACATTTTTTTTAATCTAGATTAATCTAGATTAATTCTGAAATTAATCTAGATTAATCTAGATTAAAATGGCTCGCTTGAATTCTGCCGAAACCATTCAGAATCTGTGTGCTACCCAAATGACTAAAAGTAAGTCTTTGAGAACGTTTCTCAAGTCAGGCGGTGCGTTAGACCAGGACTTTTATCGATAGTCCTTATCGATCCGGGACTTTAATGGTGCTCTTATCGGTGCTTTAAAAGAAAAAAGAAAAACGTTAGATAGAGGCTACTGTGTATAGGCAATGTAGCCTAGGCCAATATTTTATATTTAACTTTTTTATTACACATTTACTCTGCATTTGGACCTAATGTATTCCCAATTTGTGCAAACACTTAATATATGGGAGGTAAAATACAAGTATAGACCAAAATGTTTTTCAAAATAATCTAGTAAGTAAAGGATTAAGTGTCATACATGTTTGTTAATCAGGCTGTTGGTTAGATTTGGCTGGAGCTATTGGGACTGAGCCTAAAGGAAAACTGCTGTAAAATAATGACCTGGAGCCACTTTCAGCTTGTGTCCAGTGGGTCAACACCGGCCGCACTGACACGTGTGCGCGTTCACGCCACTGTGTGCGTCGTTTGCGGGAAAAATAGACTCGAATCGGGTATTTGTGACAGTGAGAGGCTCTGTTCAGTATGAAGGCGTTACGTTTCGCTTTTTACAGCGGGGCAGCGGCTAGCTCGGGTATGGGAGGCCGTTTAGGAAAAAACACATTGAAAATGAAAGAATACCCATTACACATGTGAAAAAACGCAACAAAAATCACAGGTTTATACATTAGATGGCGCACTTGTACATTGTTTGTGTTTAAAACACGTTCAAATACACTGCCTACACAATAATGAAGAGCAAAATGTATAGAAAATGTTTAGAATTAAAAATGCATTTTTTTTATTTTTTTTACATTGAAAATCTTGAAAATGCTGGTCAGGTTTTTTCACATCGAAAATGAACGTGTTTTTTTCTTTTCTTTCAAAGTTCACCTCAGATCTTTATTTATTTTTATTTATTTTTTACATAAAAAAAAAAAAAAAAGAGGTGGGTGCAACCGGAAGTTGATTGTTGTGACCGGAAGGTACCTGCTGTTGCCGGTGTTGAGGATCAACGTGGGCGGGGTTATTTTGGGTTTGTTTATCGGCGTGTCTCAGGACAGTCTTGTGGACATCCTTATATGTCCATTAGATGGCGCTATGAACCTCAATAGGCTCACCTCAAACAGATGCACCTTCACGTAGGCTATGATAAATGATGAAATATGGCCAAACTGTCAATAATAAATCCAATTGTGAGACATACAGGCAGAAGCATCAACCATTATTTCTGTTCCCAGAGATATATATCATCTTAATGTTGGTTAAATAGTGAAAATAAATTAAAGTTTAAAATTGGCTACGCCCGCGACAGGCAGCGACCGGTGGCTGGCTCTATGCCTGTCCACAATATTGTTTCAGTTCATGTTTCAAATTCATCAGGCATCAAAATAGGCCTATAGCCTATGTCTGCCATCATACAGTGCGATTATGCTCATATTAATACTACTTCACAACTATTGCAATCCCGATTAAGACGACGAAAAGACAGTGAGTTTGTTCTTTCTTGTTCTTTATTGTTCACTGGATGTGCATTGTTGTCAGGCATGGACACAGCCAACCTCACCTCCACCAAGCCCCATGGAAATACCAGGTTTAAAAGCAAGGTTTGTTGACAGCGGTGTAACTTTTCCTGAGGTGTAGCGTCGTGGCTGTTTCATTGATTGTGATGGCTAACCTGAGTTGAGACTTTACTTTGGCTACCTAATGTTCACCTTTACCTTTGAATGCAGTTTTTCGTGGGTATCAAGCTAAATCATTGGCCGCCTTGTCCAGATGTAGGTTATAGTGCGCCTCAAAATGTGACTGTTCTCTCTCGCTGTTCATGCACGTACCATTTACTGATGCTGAATGATGTACACATAATGAAGTTATGGAATGAAATCATGTCGTTGCATCATTATGTTACACTTGATGGGATTATTGTATTTGAATAACACAAGATAAGCCAATAATTGATAGAATGTGATGTATGACCAAAGAAGGCACAAGCATACACTATTTTAATGGCACAGGTTGAAACTCAGGCTCGGTAGATATTGTCACTGAATGGGCATTTTCCCCTGGTAGCTTCAATGAACAAAGGCGCGTGTTTAGTTTGAAGGAATTTTATGTGGGACGAGAGTGAATGTTTTTGACAAGTGGTGGCGCAGGTGGTAAAGTGGGTTACCTCATGTGCAGAAAGTTGGTGGTTCGAATCCCTGGTATGTTTTTGCTCACTTTGCTTTCTTGGCTTTATTAATTTGCAATTTATTATATTTTCCTGGATACTTAATTCATATGTTCCATAATTTTAAACTTTAATTTATTTTCACTATTTAACCAACATTAAGATGATCTATATGTTACCCCCGTGAAGACTGACACAAAGGCTGGGGTGTGACATTTGGTCTTTTATTCTGTGAACAGACAAATATAATTTTCAGACGGCTCTGCCTTTCGTGACTTCACCTGAACACCCCACGCAGAACTGAGCCAACTGCGCGAGACCGGTGACGTCAGTCTCCTACGCACGGGCCGCTACTGCCATCTTGTGGCGCAAATTAGCATGTACACAACCAAAACAAACACTAGTGGTAAATTAAAAGTTAAATAAAAATAAAAAATTGTTGGGGGTGTCTCCCTACACCCGAACAGTCCTGGGGGCCACATATATCTCTGGGAACAGAAATAATGGTTGATGCTTCTGCCTGTATGTCTCACAATTGGATTTATTATTGACAGTTTGCGCATGAGCCCCATATCCCCGGTTTATTGTAAAGCCCTCTAATATTCAAATGTCATTTATCATAGCCTACGTGAAGGTGCGTCTGTTTAAGGTGAGCCTATTGAGGTTCATAGCGCCATCTAATGGACATATAAGGATACGTCCTTGAGTCTTTACAAGACTGTCCTGAGACACGCCGATAAACAAACCCAAAATAACCCCGCCCACGTTGATCTGATCCTCAACACCGGCAACAGCAGGTACCTTCCGGTCACAACAATCAACTTCCGGTTGCACCCACCTCTTTTTTTTTTTTTTTTTATGTAAAAAATAAATAAAAATAAAAAATAAAGATCTGAGGTGAACTTTGAAAGAAAAAAAAACACGTTCATTTTCGATGTGAAAACACCTGACCAGCATTTTCAAGATTTTCAATGTACATTTTTTTTTAAATGCATTTTTAATTCTAAACATTTTCTATACATTTTGCTCTTCATTATTGTGTAGGCAGTGTATTTGAACGTGTTTCAAACACAAACAATGTACAAGTGCGCCATCTAATGTATAAACCTGTGATTTTTGTTGTGTTTTTTCACATGTGTAATGGGTATCTTTCATTTTCAATGTGTTTTTTCCTAAACGGCCTCACATACTCGGGGGGTGTCGCGGCGTGTCGTTCTCGTGCACACGTACTCGTCTCACCGCGCGCACCTGTCTCACCGCGCGCACGGCTGCAGAGAGAGGCGCATTTATTTTATTTTATTTATTTATTTATTTATTTTTATTATTTTTAGCGCGGGTGATGCGACCCCGTTAGCCCGACTGTTCTCACAGAATAAGTAAATAAACTCACTGTGGATCAGATGTAGAACCTGCTGCTCTTTTTATCCGATTCTCACTCGTCTGGTCATAGCGTCCATTTGGCAAAACTTAATCCATAACAAAAGTAGCTCCAGCATCCGCGTGGCAGTTGTTTTGGTTTCAGAGGAATGACGTAACAGCGAGGCTGCGCGTGAGATGCATTCATGGACCGTAAGAAGTGCGGGAAAGGCGAGTTTTTTACAAATGCGCGGAAAAAACGGACAAATAATTTGCACTCTGATACACTTTGCTTGCGCCAGAGGCCTCAGGCCGGAATACTTTAAGCCCTGCATAAAATATCACGGTGAAAGTCATCATAGCTTGCAGAGTATAGACCCAGCTCCCAACCCAGCTTTGAGAATAGATTAACGGAGATATTTTTTTTATCGCGCGATAAGAGTCTCGCGTTAACGCAGCACGTTAACACCGTTAAAGGCCCACCACTAATTTAAAGCAAGACATTTGTGGGTAAATATACTTCAAGAACGACTAATTACACAGTAATTAACATAGAAATGGGCTTTAAAATAAAGCCAGACAAATTACTCTAATTACAGTTAAATTAATATAGAAATGGGCTTTCATTTAAAGCAAGACATTTACACACACATTTCTATCTTAATTACACTGTAATTACAGTATTACAATGTAATTTGTCTTGCTTTATTTTAAAGCCCATTTCTATGTTAATTACAGTGTAATTACAGTCTTCTTACAGTGTCGTTCTTAAAGTATATTTACCCACAAATGTCTTGCTTTAAATTAACGCACATTTCTATGTTAATTAGTGTAATTACAGTCTTCTTACAGTGTAGTTAGTCGTTCTTAAAGTATATTTACCCACAAATGTCTTGCTTTAAATTAACGCACATTTCTATGTTAATTACAGTGTAATTACAGTGTTATTACAGTGTAGTTAGTCGTTCGTGAAGCATATTTACCCAAAACTGTCTTGCTTTAAATTAAAGCCCATTTCTATGTTAATTACAGTGTAATTACAGTGTTATTACAGTGTAATTTGTCTTGCTTTATTTTAAAGCCCATTTCTATGCTAATTAGTGTAATTACAGTCTTCTTTCAGTGTAGTTAGTCGTTCTTAAAGTATATTTACCCACAAATGTCTTTTTTTAAATGAAAGCCCATTTCTATATTAATTACACTGTAATTAGTGTTATTAAAGTGTAATTTGTCTTGCTTTATTTTAAAGCCCATTTCTATGTTAATTACAGTGTAATTACAGTCTTCTTACAGTGTAGTTAGTCGTTCTTAAAGCATATTTATTTGCTTTCATTTAAAGCAAGACATTTGTGGGTAAATATACTTTAAGAACGACTAATTACACTGTAATAACACTGTAATTACAGTGTAATTAATATAGAAATGGGCTTTCATTTAAAGCAAGACATTTGTGGGTAAATATACTTCAAGAACGACTAATTACACTGTAATAACACTGTAATTACAGTGTAATTAACATAGAAATGGGCTTTAAAATAAAGCAAGACAAATTACACTGTAATAACACTGTAATTACAGTGTAATTAATATAGAAATGGGCTTTCATTTAAAGCAAGACATTTACACACACATTTCTATCTTAATTACACGGTAATTACAGTATTATTACAATGTAATTTGTCTTGCTTTATTTTAAAGCCCATTTCTACGTGAATTAGTGTAATTAGTCTTCTTACAGTGTAGTTAGTCGTTCGTGAAGCATATTTACCCACAAATGTCTTGCTTTAAATGAAAGCCCATTTCTATATTAATTACAGTGTAATTACAGTGTAATTTGTCTTGCTTCATTTTAAAGCCCATTTCTATGTTAATTACAGTGTAATTAGTCTTCTTACAGTGTAGTTAGTCGTTCTTAAAGTACATTTACCCACAAATGTCTTGCTTTAAATGAAAGCCCATTTTTATGTTAATTACACTGTTATTACAGTGTAGTCAGTTGCTCTTAAAGTGTTTTTACCTACCAATATTTTGCTTTAAATGGAAGCCCATTTCTATATTAATTAGTGTTATTACAGTGTAATTTGTCTCTTTATTTTAAAGCCAATTTCTCTGTTAATTACACTGTAAATACAGTCTTCTTACAGTGTAGTTAGTCGTTCTTAAAGTATATTTACCCACAAATATACTTTAAGAACGACTAATAACAGTGTAGCGAGAGAATGCGTTTGCGGCCATAAAAACAGAGATTGCTGTTTCTCCAAATCCATGAACGCTAGATGGCTGATTCGTTAGTATGTTATACAGGGTCCCACCCCTTACAGGAAACGAATGTTTGGTCAAGTTTGATCATACCGTTTTTCCACAAAGTCAATTTCAAGTTTCGGTTATTCAACCGTCAGTTTTCTCAGATCCGACTGGTTTTCCGCTGTGATAATGCAAATAGCTGCGAGTTCCACAAAGTGAGTGTTCTCAGCGAGAGAACGCGTTTGCGGCCATAAAAACAGAGATTGCTGTTTCTCCAAAACCATGAATGCTAGATGGCTGATTCTTTAGTATCAGCCATCTGTATTTGACTGGGATGTCCATCCATGACACTGACTCTGCATATGAGATGGTATTCCGCTGTGACAATGCAAGAAGTCTCCTTCTAAAGCCCTCAAAATTCCATCCAGAAATCCATCTCATTCTCAAGCCCCCCATAGCCATGCAGAGGAGTTGTTTCACCAGCAGCCTTGTTCTTCTGCCCTTCACAGTCCACCAGAGTCCTTGTATCACCAGCAGTCTCATTCTAAAGCCCTCTGCAGCCTTAAAGAGGGCTTGCTTCAACAGCAGCCTCATTCTTAAGCCCTCCAGTCCTCCAGAGGCCTTGTTTCACCAGCAGCCTCGTTCTGAAGCCTTTCAGATGTCTTGTTGCACCAGCAACATTGTTCTCAAACGCTCCAGAGCCATGCAGAGGCCTTGTTTCACCAGCAGTCTTGTTCGAAAGCCCTCAAAATGCCATCCAGAGGCCTTGTTTCACCAGCAAGACATTTGTGGGTAAATATACTTTAAGAACGACTAACTACACTGTAAGTCTCCTTGCAGTGTAATTTGTCTTGCTTTATTTTAAAGCCCATTTCTACGTTAATTACAGTGTAATTACAGTCTTCTTACAGTGTAGTTAGTCGTTCTTAAAGTATATTTACCCACAGATGTCTTGCTGGTGAAACAAGGCCTCTGGATGGCATTTTGAGGGCTTTCGAACGAGGCTGCTTGTGAAACAAGGCCTCTGGAGGACTGGAGGGCTTAAGAATGAGGCTGCTGGTTAAACAAGGCATCTGCATGGCTCTGAAAGGATTGAGAACGAGACTGCTGTTGAAGCAAGCCCTCTTTAAGGCTGCAGAGGGCTTTAGAATGAGACTGCTGGTGATACAAGGACTCTGGTGGACTGTGAAGGGCAGAAGAACAAGGCTGCTGGTGAAACAAGGTCTCTGGATGGAATTTTGAGGGCTTTAGAAGGAGACTTCTTGCATTGTCACAGCGGAAAACCATCTCATATGCAGAGTCAGTGTCAGGGATGGACATCCCAGTCAAAAACAGATGGCTGATATTAAAGAATCAGCCATCTAGCATTCATGGTTTTGGAGAAACAGCAATCTCTGTTTTTATGGCCGCAAACGCGTTCTCTCGCTGAGAACACTCACTTTGTGGAACTCGCAGCTATTTGAATTATCACAGCGGAAAACCAGCTCATATGCAGCGTCAGTGTCAGGGATGAACAATCCCAGTCAAAAAAGTATGGGTTTGGGTTGTTTTCACAAGTGAGACCTGAAAAAACTGACGGTTATTCAGAAACTTTAAACTGACTTTGTGGAAAAAGTGTGTGATCAAACTTGCCCAAACTTTGGTTTATTGTACAGGAAGGGACCCTGTATAACATACTGACGAATCAGCCATCTAGCGTTCATTGTTTTGGAGAAACAGCAATCTCTGTTTTTATGGCCACAAACGCATTTTCTCGCTACACTGTAATTACAGTGTTATTACAGTGTAATTTGTCTTTTATTTTAAAGCCCATTTCTATGTTAATTACAGTGTAATTACAGTCTTCTTACAGTGTAGTTAGTCGTTCTTAAAATATATTTACCCATGAATGTCTTGCTTTAAATGAAAGCCCATTTCTATATTAATTACACTGTAATTACAGTGTTTTTACAGTGTAATTTGTCTTGCTTTATTTTAAAGCCCATTTCTATGTTAATTACACTGTAACTACAGTCTTCCTACAGTGTAGTTAGTCGTTCTTAAAGTATATTTACCCACAAATATACTTTAAGAACGACTAACTACACTGTAAGAAGACTGTAATTACAGTGTAATTAACATAGAAATGGGCTTTAAAATAAAGCAAGACAAATTGCACTGTAATAACAGTGTAGCGAGAGAATGTGTTTGCGGCCATAAAAACAGAGATTGCTGTTTCTCCAAAACCATGAATGCTAGATGGCTGATTCTTTAGTATCAGCCATCTGTTTTTGACTGGGATGTCCATCCCTGACACTGACTCTGCATATGAGATGGTTTTCCGCTGTGACAATGCAAGAAGTCTCCTTCTAAAGCCCTCAAAATTCCATCCAGAGGCCTTGTTTCAACAGCAGCCTCATTCTCAAGCCCCCCATAGCCATGCAGAGGAGTTGTTTCACCAGCAGCCTTGTTCTTCTGCCCTTCACAGTCCACCAGAGTCCTTGTATCACCAGCAGTCTCATTCTGCTTCAACAGCAGCCTCGTTCTGAAGCCTTTCAGATGTCTTGTTGCACCAGCAGCATTGTTCTCAAACGCTCCAGAGCCATGCAGAGGCCTTGTTTCACCAGCAAGACATTTGTGGGTAAATATACTTTAAGAACGACTAACTACACTGTAAGTCTCCTTGCAGTGTAATTTGTCTTGCTTTATTTTAAAGCCCATTTCTACGTTAATTACAGTGTAATTACAGTCTTCTTACAGTGTAGTTAGTCGTTCTTAAAGTATTTTTACCCACAAATGTCTTGCTGGTGAAACAAGGCCTCTGGATGGCATTTTGAGGGCTTTCGAACGAGGCTGCTTGTGAAACAAGGCATCTGCATGGCTCTGAAAGGATTGAGAACGAGACTGCTGTTGAAGAAAGCCCTCTTTAAGGCTGCAGAGGGCTTTAGAATGAGACTGCGAAGGGCAGAAGAACAAGGCTGCTGGTGAAACAACTCCTCTGCATGGCTATGGAGGGCTTGAGAATGAGATGGATTTCTGGATGGAATTTTGAGGGCTTTAGAAGGAGACTTCTTGCATTGTCACAGCGGAATACCATCTCATATGCAGAGTCAGTGTCATGGATGGACATCCCAGTCAAACACAGATGGCTGATACTAAAGAATCAGCCATCTAGCATTCATGGTTTTGGAGAAACAGCAATCTCTGTTTTTATGGCCGCAAACGCGTTCTCTCGCTGAGAACACTCACTTTGTGGAACTCGCAGCTTTTTGCATTATCACAGCGGAAAACCAGCTCATATGCAGCGTAGTGTCAGGGATGAATATCCCAGTCAAAAAAGTATGGGTTTGGGTTGTTTTCACAAGTGAGACCTGAAAAAACTGACGGTTATTCAGAAACTTTAAACTGACTTTGTGGAAAAAGTGTGTGATCAAACTTGCCCAAACTTTGGTTCATTGTACAGGAAGGGACCCTGTATAACATACTAACGAATCAGCCATCTAGCGTTCATGGTTTTGGAGAAACAGCAATCTCTGTTTTTATGGCCGCAAACGCATTCTCTCGCTACACTGTTATTACAGTGTAATTTGTCTTGCTTTATTTTAAAGCCCATTTCTATGTTAATTACACTTTAATTGCAGTCTTCTTACAGTGTAGTTAGTCGTTCTTAAAGTATATTTACCCACAAATATATTTTAAGAACGACTAACTACACTGTAAGAAGACTGTAATTACACTGTCATTATTATAGAAATGGGCTTTAAAATAAAAGACAAATTACACTGTAATAACACTGTAATTACAGTGTAGCGAGAAAATGCTACACTGTAATTACAGTAGCGAGAAAAACAGAGATTGCTGTTTCTCCAAAACAATGAACGCTAGATGGCTGATTCGTCAGTATGTTATACAGGGTCCCTTCCTGTACAATAAACCAAAGTTTGGGCAAGTTTGATCACACACTTTTTCCACAAAGTCAGTTTAAAGTTTCTGAATAACCGTCAGTTTTTTCAGGTCTCACTTGTGAAAACAACCCAAACCCATACTTTTTTGACTGGGATGTTCATCCCTGACACTACGCTGCATATGAGCTGGTTTTCCGCTGTGATAATACAAATAGCTGCGAGTTCCACAAAGTGAGTGTTCTCAGCGAGAGAACGCATTTGCGGCCATAAAAACACAGATTGCTGTTTCTCCAAAACCATGAATGCTAGATGGCTGATTCTTTAGTATCAGCCATCTGTTTTTGACTGGGATGTCCATCCCTGACACTGACTCTGCATATGAGATGGTTTTCCGCTGTGACAATGCAAGAAGTCTCCTTCTAAAGCCCTCAAAATTCCATCCACAGGCCTTGTTTCAACAGCAGCCTCATTCTCAAGCCCCCCATAGCCATGCAGAGGAGTTGTTTCACCAGCAGCCTTGTTCTTCTGCCCTTCACAGTCCACCAGAGTCCTTGTATCACCAGCAGTCTCATTCTAAAGCCCTCTGTAGCCTTAAAGAGGGCTTGCTTCAACAGCAGCCTCGTTCTGAAGCCTTTCAGATGTCTTGTTGCACCAGCAGCATTGTTCTCAAACGCTCCAGAGCCATGCAGAGGCCTTGTTTCACCAGCAAGACATTTGTGGGTAAATATACTTTAAGAACGACTAACTACACTGTAATTAACATAGAAATGGGCTTTCATTTAAAGCAAAACATTTGTGGGTAAATATGCTTCACGAACGACTAACTACACTGTAAGTCTTCTTGCAGTGTAATTTGTCTTGCTTTATTTTAAAGCCCATTTCTACGTTAATTACAGTGTAATTACAGTCTTCTTACAGTGTAGTTAGTCGTTCTTAAAGTATGTTTACCCACAAATGTCTTGCTGGTGAAACAAGGCCTCTGGATGGCATTTTGAGGGCTTTCGAACGAGGCTGCTTGTGAAAAAGGCATCTGCATGGCTCTGAAAGGATTGAGAACGAGACTGCTGTTGAAGCAAGCCCTCTTTAAGGCTGCAGAGGGCTTTAGAATGAGACTGCGAAGGGCAGAAGAACAAGGCTGCTGGTGAAACAACTCCTCTGCATGGCTATGAGGGGCTTGAGAATGAGATGGATTTCTGGATGGAATTTTGAGGGCTTTAGAAGGAGACTTCTTGCATTGTCACAGCGGAATACCATCTCATATGCAGTCAGTGTCATGGATGGACATCCCAGTCAAACACAGATGGCTGATACTAAAGAATCAGCCATCTAGCATTCATGGTTTTGGAGAAACAGCAATCTCTGTTTTTATGGCCGCAAACGCGTTCTCTCGCTGAGAACACTCACTTTGTGGAACTCGCAGCTTTTTGCATTATCACAGCGGAAAACCAGCTCATATGCAGCGTAGTGTCAGGGATGAATATCCCAGTCAAAAAAGTATGGGTTTGGGTTGTTTTCACAAGTGAGACCTGAAAAAACTGACGGTTATTCAGAAACTTTAAACTGACTTTGTGGAAAAAGTGTGTGATCAAACTTGCCCAAACTTTGGTTTATTGTACAGGAAGGGACCCTGTATAACATACTAACGAATCAGCCATCTAGCGTTCATGGTTTTGGAGAAACAGCAATCTCTGTTTTTATGGCCGCAAACGCATTCTCTCGCTACACTGTTATTACAGTGTAATTTGTCTTGCTTTATTTTAAAGCCCATTTCTATGTTAATTACAGTGTAATTACAGTCTTCTTACAGTGTAGTTAGTCGTTCTTAAAATATATTTACCCATAAATGTCTTGCTTTAAATGAAAGCCCATTTCTATATTAATTACACTGTAATTACAGTGTTTTTACAGTGTAATTTGTCTTGCTTTATTTTAAAGCCCATTTCTATGTTAATTACACTGTAACTACAGTCTTCCTACAGTGTAGTTAGTCGTTCTTAAAGTATATTTACCCACAAATATATTTTAAGAACGACTAACTACACTGTAAGAAGACTGTAATTACACTGTAATTATTATAGAAATGGGCTTTAAAATAAAAGACAAATTACACTGTAATTACAGTGTAGCGAGAAAATGCGTTTGTGGCCATAAAAACAGAGATTGCTGTTTCTCCAAAACAATGAACGCTAGATGGCTGATTCGTAAGTATGTTATACAGGGTCCCTTCCTGTACAATAAACCAAAGTTTGGGCAAGTTTGATCACACACTTTTTCCACAAAGTCAGTTTAAAGTTTCTGAATAACCGTCAGTTTTTTCAGGTCTCACTTGTGAAAACAACCCAAACCCATACTTTTTTGACTGGGATGTTCATCCCTGACACTACGCTGCATATGAGCTGGTTTTCCGCTGTGATAATGCAAGAAGTCTCCTTCTAAAGCCCTCAAAATTCCATCCAGAGGCCTTGTATCACCAGCAGTCTCATTCTAAAGCCCTCCAGTCCTCCAGAGGCCTTGTTTCACCAGCAGTCTTGTTCGAAAGCCTTCAAAATGCCATCCAGAGGCCTTGTTTTACCAGCAAGACATTTGTGGGTAAATATACTTTAAGAACGACTAACTACACTGTAAGTCTTCTTGTAATTAGTCTTGCTTTATTTTAAAGCCCATTTCTATGTTAATTACAGTGGGTTTACAGTGTAGTTAGTTGCTCTTAAAGTGTATTTACCTACCAATGTCTTGCTTTAAATGGAAGCCCATTTCTATATTAATTACAGTGTTATTACAGTGCAATTTGTCTTGCTTTATTTTAAAGCCCATTTCTATGTTAATTACAGTGGGTTTACAGTGTAGTTAGTTGTTCTTAAAGTACATTTACCCACAAATGTCTTGCTTTAAATGAAAGCCCATTTCTATGTTAATTACAGTGTAATTAGTCTTGCTTTAAATGAAAGCCCATTGTTGTGTTAATTACACTGTAATTACAGCGTTATTAGTTGCTCTTAAAGTGTATTTACCTACCAATGTCTTGCTTTAAATGGAAGCCCATTTCTATATTAATTAGTGTTATTACAGTGTAATTTGTCTCTTTATTTCAAAGCCCATTTCTATGTTAATTACAGTGTAGTTAGTCTTTCTTAAAGTATATTTACCCACAAATGTCTTGCTGGTAAAACAAGGCCTCTGGATGGCATTTTGTGGGCTTTCGAACGAGGCTGCTTGTGAAACAAGGCCTCTGGACGACTGGAGGGCTTAAGAATGAGGCTGCTGGTGAAACAAGGTCTGGAAGGAATTTTGAGGGCTTTAGGAGACTTCTTGCATTGTCACAGCGGAATACCATCTCATATGCAGAGTCAGTGTCAGGGATGGATATCCCAGTCAAAAATAGATGGCTGGTTTTGGAGAAAAAGCAATCTGTTTTATGGCCGCAATCGCGTTCTCTCATTGTGAACACTCACTTTGTGGAACTCGCAGCTTTTTGCATTATCACAGTGGAAAACCAGCTCATATGCAGCGTCAGTGTCAGGGATGAACATCCCAGTCAAAAACGTATGGGTTTGGGTTGTTTTCACAAGTGAGACCTGAAAAAACTGACGGTTATTCAGAAACTTTAAACTGACTTTGTGGAAAAACTGTGTGATCAAACTTGCCCAAACTTTGGTTTATTGTACAGGAAGGGGCCCTGTATAACATACTAACGAATCAGCCATCTAGCGTTCATGGTTTTGGAGAAACAGCAATCTCTGTTTTTATGGCCGCAAACGCATTTTCTCGCTACACTGTAATTACAGTGTAATTTGTCTTGCTTTATTTTAAAGCCCATTTCTATGTTAATTATAGTGTAATTACAGTCTTCTTACAGTGTAGTTAATCGTTCTTGAAGTATATTTACCCACAAAATGTCTTGCTTTATTTTAAAGCCCATTTTTATGTTAATTACAGTGTAGTTAAAATAAAGCAAGACAAATTACACTGTAATTAATATCGAAATGGGCTTCCATTTAAAGCAAGACATTGGTAGGTAAATACACCTTAAGAGCAACTAGCTACACTGTAATTACAGTGTAATTAATAAAGAAATGGGCTTTCATTTAAAGCAAGACATTTGTGGGTAAATATGCCTTAAGAACGACTAACTACACTGTAAGTAACATAGAAAGGGGCTTTAAAATAAAGCACGACTAACTACACTGTAATTAACATAGAAATGGGCTTTAAAATAAAGAGACAAATTACACTGTAATAACACTAATTAATTACACAATTACAAATCACACTGTAATTAATATAGAAATGTGCGTTAATTTAAAGCAAGACATTGGTAGGTAAATACACTTTAAGAGCAACTAACTACACTGTAATAACACTGTAATTAAACTATAATTAAAATAGAAATGGGCTTTCATTTAAAGCAAGACATTGGTAGGTAAATACACTTTAAGAGCAACTAACTACACTGTAATTACAGTGTAATTAACATAGAAATGGGCTTTAAAATAAAGCCAGACAAATTAGACTGTAATTACACTGTAATTAACATAGAAATGGGTTTTAAAATAAAGAGACAAATTACACTGTAATAACACTAATTAATATAGAAATGGGCTTCCATTTAAAGCAAAACATTGGTAGGTAAATACACTTTAAGAGCAACTAACTACACTGTAATAACACTTTAATTAACATAAAAATGGGCTTTCATTTAAAGCAAGACATTTGTGGGTAAATGTACTTTAAGAACGACTAACTACACTGTAATAACACTGTAATTACACTATAATTAACATAGAAATGGGCTTTAAAATGAAGCAAGACAAACTACACTGTAACAAGACTGTAATTACATTTTAATTAATATAGAAATGGGCTTCAATTTAAAGCAAGACATTGGTAGGTAAATACACTTTAAGAACGACTAACTACACTGTAAGAAGAAGGTAATTACACTGTAATTAACATAGAAATGGGCTTTAAAATAAAGCAAGACAAATTAAACAGTAACAGGACTGTAATTACAGTGTAATTAATAAAGAAATGGGCTTTCATTTAAAGCAAGACATTGGTGGGTAAATATGCCTTAAGAACGACTAACTACACTGTAATTACACTGTAAGTAACATAGAAATGGGCTTTAAAATAAAGCAAGACAAATTACACTGTAAAAACGCTGTAATTACACTGTAATTAACATAGAAATGGGTTTTAAAATAGACAAATTACAATGTAATAACAATAATTACACAATTACAAATTACACTGTAATAACACTGTAATTACATTGTAATTACACTGTAATTAATATAGAAATGTGCGTTAATTAAAAGCAAGACTTGGTAGGTAAATATACTTTAAGAGCAACTAACTACACTGTAACAACACTGTAATTACACTATAATTAACATAGAAATGGGCTTTAAAATGAAGCAAGACAAACTACACTGTAACAAGACTGTAATTACATTTTAATTAATATAGAAATGGGCTTTCATTTAAAGCAAGACATTTGTGGGTAAATATGCCTTAAGAACGACTAACTACACTGTAATTACACTAAGTAACATAAAAATGGGCTTTAAAATAAAGCAAGACAAATTACACTTAATAACACTGTAATTACACTGTAATTAATATAGAAATGGGCTTTCATTTAAAGCAAGACAAATTACACTGTAATAACAATGTAATTACACTGTAATTAACATAGAAATGGGCTTTAAAATAGAGACAAATTACACTGTAATAACAATAATTAATTACACTGTAATTAATATAGAAATGTGCGTTAATTTAAAGCAAGACATTGGTAGGTAAATACACTTTAAGAGCAACTAACTACACTGTAATAACACTGTAATTACACTGTAATTAACATAGAAATGGGCTTTAAAATAAAGCAAGACAAATTACACTGTAACAAGGCTGTAATTACATTGTAATTAATATAGAAATGTGCGTTAATTTAAAGCAAGACATTGGTAGGTAAATACACTTTAATAGCAACTAACTATACTGTAATAACACTGTAATTTACATAGAAATGGGCTTTAAAATAAAGCAAGACAAATTACACTGTAATAACACTGTAATTACACTGTAATTAATATAGAAATGGGCTTTCATTTAAAGCAAGACAAATTACACTGTAATAACACTGTAATTACACTGTAATTAACATAGAAATGGGCTTTGAAATAAAGAGACAAATTACACTGTAATAACACTGTAATTAATATAGAAATGTGCGTTAATTTAAAGCAAGACATTGGTAGGTAAATACACTTTAAGAGCAACTAACTACAATGTAATAACACTAATTACACTATAATTAACATAGAAATGGGCTTTAAAATGAAGCAAGACAAATTACACTGTAACAAGACTGTAATTACATTATAATTAATATAGAAATGGGCTTTCATTTAAAGCAAGACATTTGTGGGTAAATATGCTTCACGAACGACTAACTACACTGTAATTACACTGTAAGTAACACAGAAATGGGCTTTAAAAAAAAGCACGACAAATTACACTGTAAAAACGCTGTAATTACACTGTAATTGACATAGAAATGGGCTTTAAAATAAAGAGACAAATTACACTGTAACAAGCTGTAATTACATTATAATTAATATAGAAATGGGCTTCCATTTAAAGCAAGACATTGGTAGGTAAATACACTTTAAGAGCAACTAACTAACCTGTAATAACACTGTAATTACACTATAATTAACATAGAAATGGGCTTTAAAATGAAGCAAGACAAACTACACTGTAACAAGACTGTAATTACATTATAATTAATATAGAAATGGGCTTCCATTTAAAGCAAGACATTGGTAGGTAAATACACTTTAAGAGCAACTAACTAAACTGTAATAACACTGTAATTACACTATAATTAACATAGAAATGGGCTTTAAAATGAAGCAAGACAAACTACACTGTAACAAGACTGTAATTACATTTTAATTAATATAGAAATGGGCTTTCATTTAAAGAAAGACATTTGTGGGTAAATATGCCTTAAGAACGACTAACTCCACTGTAATTACACTGTAAGTAACATAGAAATGGGCTTTAAAATAAAGAGACAAATTACACTGTAATAACACTAATTAATATAGAAATGGGCTTCCATTTAAAGCAAGACATTGGTAGGTAAATACACTTTAAGAGCAACTAACTACACTGTAATAACACTGTAATTACAGTGTAATTAACATAAAAATGGGCTTTCATTTAAAGCAAGACATTTGTGGGTAAATACACCTTAAGAGCAACTAGCTACACTGTAATTACAGTGTAATTAATAAAGAAATGGGCTTTCATTTAAAGCAAGACATTTGTGGGTAAATATGCCTTAAGAACGACTAACTACACTGTAAGTAACATAGAAAGGGGCTTTAAAATAAAGCACGACTAACTACACTGTAATTAACATAGAAATGGGCTTTAAAATAAAGAGACAAATTACACTGTAATAACACTAATTAATTACACAATTACAAATCACACTGTAATTAATATAGAAATGTGCGTTAATTTAAAGCAAGACATTGGTAGGTAAATACACTTTAAGAGCAACTAACTACACTGTAATAACACTGTAATTAAACTATAATTAAAATAGAAATGGGCTTTCATTTAAAGCAAGACATTGGTAGGTAAATACACTTTAAGAGCAACTAACTACACTGTAATTACAGTGTAATTAACATAGAAATGGGCTTTAAAATAAAGCCAGACAAATTAGACTGTAATTACACTGTAATTAACATAGAAATGGGTTTTAAAATAAAGAGACAAATTACACTGTAATAACACTAATTAATATAGAAATGGGCTTCCATTTAAAGCAAAACATTGGTAGGTAAATACACTTTAAGAGCAACTAACTACACTGTAATAACACTTTAATTAACATAAAAATGGGCTTTCATTTAAAGCAAGACATTTGTGGGTAAATGTACTTTAAGAACGACTAACTACACTGTAATAACACTGTAATTACACTATAATTAACATAGAAATGGGCTTTAAAATGAAGCAAGACAAACTACACTTGTAACAAGACTGTAATTACATTTTAATTAATATAGAAATGGGCTTCAATTTAAAGCAAGACATTGGTAGGTAAATACACTTTAAGAACGACTAACTACACTGTAAGAAGAAGGTAATTACACTGTAATTAACATAGAAATGGGCTTTAAAATAAAGCAAGACAAATTAAACAGTAACAGGACTGTAATTACAGTGTAATTAATAAAGAAATGGGCTTTCATTTAAAGCAAGACATTGGTGGGTAAATATGCCTTAAGAACGACTAACTACACTGTAATTACACTGTAAGTAACATAGAAATGGGCTTTAAAATAAAGCAAGACAAATTACACTGTAAAAACGCTGTAATTACACTGTAATTAACATAGAAATGGGTTTTAAAATAGACAAATTACAATGTAATAACAATAATTACACAATTACAAATTACACTGTAATAACACTGTAATTACATTGTAATTACACTGTAATTAATATAGAAATGTGCGTTAATTAAAAGCAAGACTTGGTAGGTAAATATACTTTAAGAGCAACTAACTACACTGTAACAACACTGTAATTACACTATAATTAACATAGAAATGGGCTTTAAAATGAAGCAAGACAAACTACACTGTAACAAGACTGTAATTACATTTTAATTAATATAGAAATGGGCTTTCATTTAAAGCAAGACATTTGTGGGTAAATATGCCTTAAGAACGACTAACTACACTGTAATTACACTAAGTAACATAAAAATGGGCTTTAAAATAAAGCAAGACAAATTACACTTAATAACACTGTAATTACACTGTAATTAATATAGAAATGGGCTTTCATTTAAAGCAAGACAAATTACACTGTAATAACAATGTAATTACACTGTAATTAACATAGAAATGGGCTTTAAAATAGAGACAAATTACACTGTAATAACAATAATTAATTACACTGTAATTAATATAGAAATGTGCGTTAATTTAAAGCAAGACATTGGTAGGTAAATACACTTTAAGAGCAACTAACTACACTGTAATAACACTGTAATTACACTGTAATTAACATAGAAATGGGCTTTAAAATAAAGCAAGACAAATTACACTGTAACAAGGCTGTAATTACATTGTAATTAATATAGAAATGTGCGTTAATTTAAAGCAAGACATTGGTAGGTAAATACACTTTAATAGCAACTAACTATACTGTAATAACACTGTAATTTACATAGAAATGGGCTTTAAAATAAAGCAAGACAAATTACACTGTAATAACACTGTAATTACACTGTAATTAATATAGAAATGGGCTTTCATTTAAAGCAAGACAAATTACACTGTAATAACACTGTAATTACACTGTAATTAACATAGAAATGGGCTTTGAAATAAAGAGACAAATTACACTGTAATAACACTAATTAATTACACAATTACAAATTACAGTGTAATTACACTGTAATTACACTGTAATTAATATAGAAATGTGCGTTAATTTAAAGCAAGACATTGGTAGGTAAATACACTTTAAGAGCAACTAACTACAATGTAATAACACTAATTACACTATAATTAACATAGAAATGGGCTTTAAAATGAAGCAAGACAAATTACACTGTAACAAGACTGTAATTACATTATAATTAATATAGAAATGGGCTTTCATTTAAAGCAAGACATTTGTGGGTAAATATGCTTCACGAACGACTAACTACACTGTAATTACACTGTAAGTAACACAGAAATGGGCTTTAAAAAAAAGCACGACAAATTACACTGTAAAAACGCTGTAATTACACTGTAATTGACATAGAAATGGGCTTTAAAATAAAGAGACAAATTACACTGTAACAAGCTGTAATTACATTATAATTAATATAGAAATGGGCTTCCATTTAAAGCAAGACATTGGTAGGTAAATACACTTTAAGAGCAACTAACTAACCTGTAATAACACTGTAATTACACTATAATTAACATAGAAATGGGCTTTAAAATGAAGCAAGACAAACTACACTGTAACAAGACTGTAATTACATTATAATTAATATAGAAATGGGCTTCCATTTAAAGCAAGACATTGGTAGGTAAATACACTTTAAGAGCAACTAACTAAACTGTAATAACACTGTAATTACACTATAATTAACATAGAAATGGGCTTTAAAATGAAGCAAGACAAACTACACTGTAACAAGACTGTAATTACATTTTAATTAATATAGAAATGGGCTTTCATTTAAAGAAAGACATTTGTGGGTAAATATGCCTTAAGAACGACTAACTCCACTGTAATTACACTGTAAGTAACATAGAAATGGGCTTTAAAATAAAGAGACAAATTACACTGTAATAACACTAATTAATATAGAAATGGGCTTCCATTTAAAGCAAGACATTGGTAGGTAAATACACTTTAAGAGCAACTAACTACACTGTAATAACACTGTAATTACAGTGTAATTAACATAAAAATGGGCTTTCATTTAAAGCAAGACATTTGTGGGTAAATGTACTTTAAGAACAACAAACTACACTGTAAGGAGACTGTAATTACACTGTAATTAATATAGAAATGTGCGTTAATTTAAAGCAACACAAATTACACTATTATAACGCTGTAATTACACTGTAATTAACATAGAAATGGGCTTAAAAATAAAGAGACAAATTACAATGTAATAACAATGTAATTACACTGTAATTACACTGTATTTACACTGTAATTAATATAGAAATGTGCGTTAATTTAAAGCAAGACATTGGTAGGTAAATACACTTTAAGAGCAACTAACTACACTGTAATAACACTGTAATTACAGTGTAATTAACAAAAAATGGGCTTTCATTTAAAGCAAGACATTTGTGGGTAAATATACTTTAAGAACGACTAACTACACTGTAAGAAGACTGTAATTACACTGTAATTAACATAGAAATGGGCTTTAAAATGAAGCAAGACAAATTACACTGTAATAACACCGTAATTACACTGTAATTAATATAGAAATGTGCGTTAATTTAAAGCAAGACATTTGTGGGTAAATATACTTCAAGAACGACTAACTACACTGTAAGAAGAATGTAATTACACTGTAATTAACATAGAAATGGGCTTTCATTTAAAGCAAGACATTTGTGGGTAAATATACTTTAAGAATGACTAACTACACTGTAAGAAGACTGTAATTACACTATAATTAACATAGAAATGGGCTTTGAAATAAAGTAAGACAAATTACACTGTAATTACAGTGTAGCGAGAAAATGCGTTTGCGGCCATAAAAACAGAGATTGCTGTTTCTCCAAAACCATGAACGCTAGATGGTTGATTCGTTATTATGTTATACAGGGTCCTTCCCTGTACAATAACCCAAAGTTTGGGCAAGTTTGATAACACACTTTTTCCACAAAGTCAGTTTAAAGTTTCTGAATAACCGTCAGTTTTTTCAGGTCTCACTTGTGAAAACAACCCAAACCCATACTTTTTTGACTGGGATGTTCATCCCTGACACTGACGCTGCATATGAGCTGGTTTTCCGCTGTGATAATGCAAAAAGCTGCGAGTTCCACAAAGTGAGTGTTCTCAGCGAGAGAACGCATTTGCGGCCATAAAGCAGAGATTGCTGTTACTCCAAAACCATGAATGCTAGATGGCTGATTCGTTAGTATGTTATACAGGGTCCCACCCCTTACAGGTTTGTTTTTGACTGGGATGTCCATCCCTTACACTGACTCTGCATATGAGATGGTTTTCCGCTGTGACAATGCAAGAAGTCTCCTAAAGCCCTCAAAATTCCTTCCAGACCTTGTTTCACCAGCAGCCTCATTCTTAAGCCCTCCAGTCGTCCAGAGGTCTTGTTTCACAAGCAGCCTCGTTCGAAAGCCCTCAAAATGCCATCCAGAGGCCTTGTTTCACCAGCATTTGTGGGTAAAAATACTTTAAGAAAGACTAACTACACTGTAATTAACATAAAAATGGGCTTTAAAATAAAGAGACAAATTACACTGTAATAATAATTAGAGTGTAAGTAACATAGAAATGGGCTTTCATTTAAAGCAAGACATTTGTGGGTAAATATACTTTAAGAACGACTAACTACACGTAAGAAGACTGTAATTACACTGTAATTAACATAGAAATGGGCTTTCATTTAAAGCAAGACATTTGTGGGTAAATGTACTTTAAGAACAACTAACTATACTGTAAGAAGACTGTAATTACACTGTAATTAACATAGAAATTGGCTTTATAATAAAGCAAGACAAATTACACTGTAATAACGCTGTAATTACACTGTAATAAACATAGAAATGGGCTTTAAAATAAAGCAAGACAAATTACACTTAATAACACTGTAATTACACTGTAATTAATATAGAAATGGGCTTTCATTTAAAGCAAGACAAATTACATTGTAATAACAATGTAATTACACTGTAATTAACATAGCAATGGGCTTTAAATAAAGAGACAAATTACACTGTAATAACAATAATTAATTACACAATTACAAATTACACTGTAATAACACTGTAATTACACTGTAATTACACTTTAATTAATATAGAAATGTGCGTTAATTTAAAGCAAGACATTGGTAGGTAAACACACTTTAAGAGCAACTAACTACACTGTAATAACACTAATTACACTATAATTAACAAAGAAATGGGCTTTAAAATGAAGCAAGACAAATTACACTGTAACAAGACTGTAATTACATTTTAATTCATATAGAAATGGGCTTCCATTTAAAGCAAGACATTTGTGGGTAAATGTACTTTAAGAACGACTAACTACACTGTAATAACACTGTAATTACACTATAATTAACATAGAAATGGGCTTTAAAATGAAGCAAGACAAACTACACTGTAACAAGACTGTAATTACATTTTAATTAATATAGAAATGGGCTTCAATTTAAAGCAAGACATTGGTAGGTAAATACACTTTAAGAACGACTAACTACACTGTAATAACACTGTAATTACAGTGTAATTAACATAAAAATGGGCTTTAATTTAAAGCAAGACATTTGTGGGTAAATGTACTTTAAGAACAACTAACTACACTGTAAGAAGAAGGTAATTACACTGTAATTAACATAGAAATGGGCTTTAAAATAAAGCAAGACAAATTAAACAGTAACAGGACTGTAATTACAGTGTAATTAATAAAGAAATGGGCTTTCATTTAAAGCAAGACATTTGTGGGTAAATATGCCTTAAGAACGACTAACTACACTGTAATTACACTGTAAGTAACATAGAAATGGGCTTTAAAATAAAGCAAGACAAATTACACTGTAAAAACGCTGTAATTACACTGTAATTAACATAGAAATGGGTTTTAAAATAGACAAATTACAATGTAATAATACACAATTACAAATTACACTGTAATAACACTGTAATTACATTGTAATTACACTGTAATTACACTGTAATTAATATAGAAATGTGCGTTAATTTAAAGCAAGACTTGGTAGGTAAATATACTTTAAGAGCAACTAACTACACTGTAACAACACTGTAATTACACTATAATTAACATAGAAATGGGCTTTAAAATGAAGCAAGACAAACTACACTGTAACAAGACTGTAATTACATTTTAATTAATATAGAAATGGGCTTTCATTTAAAGCAAGACATTTGTGGGTAAATATGCCTTAAGAACGACTAACTACACTGTAATTACACTAAGTAACATAAAAATGGGCTTTAAAATAAAGCAAAACAAATTACACTGTAATAACGCTGTAATTACACTGTAATTAACATAGAAATGGGCTTTAAAATAAAGCAAGACAAATTACACTTAATAACACTGTAATTACACTGTAATTAATATAGAAATGGGCTTTCATTTAAAGCAAGACAAATTACACTGTAATAACAATGTAATTACACTGTAATTAACATAGAAATGGGCTTTAAAATAGAGACAAATTACACTGTAATAACAATAATTAATTACACTGTAATTAATATAGAAATGTGCGTTAATTTAAAGCAAGACTTGGTAGGTAAATATACTTTAAGAGCAACTAACTACACTGTAACAACACTGTAATTACACTATAATTAACATAGAAATGGGCTTTAAAATGAAGCAAGACAAACTACACTGTAACAAGACTGTAATTACATTTTAATTAATATAGAAATGGGCTTTCATTTAAAGCAAGACATTTGTGGGTAAATATGCCTTAAGAACGACTAACTACACTGTAATTACACTAAGTAACATAAAAATGGGCTTTAAAATAAAGCAAGACAAATTACACTGTAATAACGCTGTAATTACACTGTAATTAACATAGAAATGGGCTTTAAAATAAAGCAAGACAAATTACACTTAATAACACTGTAATTACACTGTAATTAATATAGAAATGGGCTTTCATTTAAAGCAAGACAAATTACACTGTAATAACAATGTAATTACACTGTAATTAACATAGAAATGGGCTTTAAAATAGAGACAAATTACACTGTAATAACAATAATTAATTACACTGTAATTAATATAGAAATGTGCGTTAATTTGAAGCAAGACATTGGTAGGTAAATACACTTTAAGAGCAACTAACTACACTGTAATAACACTGTAATTACACTGTAATTAACATAGAAAAAGGCTTTAAAATAAAGCAAGACAAATTACACTGTAACAAGGCTGTAATTACATTGTAATTAATATAGAAATGTGCGTTAATTTAAAGCAAGACATTGGTAGGTAAATACACTTTAATAGCAACTAACTATACTGTAATAACACTGTAATTACACTGTAATTAACATAGAAATGGGCTTTAAAATAAAGCAAGACAAATTACACTGTAACAAGGCTGTAATTACATTGTAATTAATATAGAAATGTGCGTTAATTTAAAGCAAGACATTTGTGGGTAAATATGCCTTAAGAACGACTAACTACACTGTAATTACACTGTAAGTAACATAGAAATGGGCTTTAAAATAAAGCAAGACAAATTACACTGTAAAAACGCTGTAATTACACTGTAATTAACATAGAAATGGGTTTTAAAATAGACAAATTACAATGTAATAATACACAATTACAAATTACACTGTAATAACACTGTAATTACATTGTAATTACACTGTAATTACACTGTAATTAATATAGAAATGTGCGTTAATTTAAAGCAAGACTTGGTAGGTAAATATACTTTAAGAGCAACTAACTACACTGTAACAACACTGTAATTACACTATAATTAACATAGAAATGGGCTTTAAAATGAAGCAAGACAAACTACACTGTAACAAGACTGTAATTACATTTTAATTAATATAGAAATGGGCTTTCATTTAAAGCAAGACATTTGTGGGTAAATATGCCTTAAGAACGACTAACTACACTGTAATTACACTAAGTAACATAAAAATGGGCTTTAAAATAAAGCAAGACAAATTACACTGTAATAACGCTGTAATTACACTGTAATTAACATAGAAATGGGCTTTAAAATAAAGCAAGACAAATTACACTTAATAACACTGTAATTACACTGTAATTAATATAGAAATGGGCTTTCATTTAAAGCAAGACAAATTACACTGTAATAACGCTGTAATTACACTGTAATTAACATAGAAATGGGCTTTGAAATAAAGAGACAAATTACACTGTAATAACACTAATTAATTACACAATTACAAATTACAGTGTAATTACACTGTAATTACACTGTAATTAATATAGAAATGTGCGTTAATTTAAAGCAAGACATTGGTAGGTAAACACACTTTAAGAGCAACTAACTACACTGTAATAACACTGTAATTACACTATAATTAAAATAGAACTGGGCTTTAAAATGAAGCAAGACAAACTACACTGTAATAACACTGTAATTACACTGTAATTAACTTAGAAATGGGCTTTAAAATAAAGAGACAAATTACACTGTAATAACACTAATTAATTACACAATTACAAATTACTCTGTAATAACACTGTAATTACACTGTAATTACACTGTAATTAATATAGAAATGTGCGTTAATTTAAAGCAAGACATTGGTAGGTAAATACACTTTAAGAGCAACTAACTACAATGTAATAACACTAATTACACTATAATTAACATAGAAATGGGCTTTAAAATGAAGCAAGACAAACTACACTGTAACAAGACTGTAATTACATTTTAATTAATATAGAAATGGGCTTCAATTTAAAGCAAGACATTGGTAGGTAAATACACTTTAAGAACGACTAACTACACTGTAATAACACTGTAATTACAGTGTAATTAACATAAAAATGGGCTTTAATTTAAAGCAAGACATTTGTGGGTAAATGTACTTTAAGAACAACTAACTACACTGTAAGAAGAAGGTAATTACACTGTAATTAACATAGAAATGGGCTTTAAAATAAAGCAAGACAAATTAAACAGTAACAGGACTGTAATTACAGTGTAATTAATAAAGAAATGGGCTTTCATTTAAAGCAAGACATTTGTGGGTAAATATGCCTTAAGAACGACTAACTACACTGTAATTTCACTGTAAGTAACATAGAAATGGGCTTTAAAATAAAGCAAGACAAATTACACTGTAAAAACGCTGTAATTACACTGTAATTAACATAGAAATGGGTTTTAAAATAAAGAGACAAATTACACTGTAACAAGACTGTAATTACATTATAATTAATATAGAAATGGGCTTCCATTTAAAGCAAGACATTGGTAGGTAAATACACTTTAAGAGCAACTAACTAAACTGTAATGACACTGTAATTTCACTATAATTAACATAGAAATGGGCTTTAAAATGAAGCAAGACAAACTACACTGTAACAAGACTGTAATTACATTTTAATTAATATAGAAATGGGCTTTCATTTAAAGAAAGACATTTGTGGGTAAATATGCCTTAAGAACGACTAACTCCACTGTAATTACACTGTAAGTAACATAGAAATGGGCTTTAAAATAAAGAGACAAATTACACTGTAATAACACTAATTAATATAGAAATGGGCTTCCATTTAAAGCAAGACATTGGTAGGTAAATACACTTTAAGAGCAACTAACTACACTGTAATAACACTGTAATTACAGTGTAATTAACATAAAAATGGGCTTTCATTTAAAGCAAGACATTTGTGGGTAAATGTACTTTAAGAACAACAAACTACACTGTAAGGAGACTGTAATTACACTGTAATTAATATAGAAATGTGCGTTAATTTAAAGCAACACAAATTACACTATTATAACGCTGTAATTACACTGTAATTAACATAGAAATGGGCTTAAAAATAAAGAGACAAATTACAATGTAATAACAATTAATTACACAATTACAAATTACACTGTAATAACAATGTAATTACACTGTAATTACACTGTATTTACACTGTAATTAATATAGAAATGTGCGTTAATTTAAAGCAAGACATTGGTAGGTAAATACACTTTAAGAGCAACTAACTACATTGTAATAACACTGTAATTACAGTGTAATTAACAAAAAATGGGCTTTCATTTAAAGCAAGACATTTGTGGGTAAATATACTTTAAGAACGACTAACTACACTGTAAGAAGACTGTAATTACACTGTAATTAACATAGAAATGGGCTTTAAAATGAAGCAAGACAAATTACACTGTAATAACACCGTAATTACACTGTAATTAATATAGAAATGTGCGTTAATTTAAAGCAAGACATTTGTGGGTAAATATACTTCAAGAACGACTAACTACACTGTAAGAAGAATGTAATTACACTGTAATTAACATAGAAATGGGCTTTCATTTAAAGCAAGACATTTGTGGGTAAATATACTTTAAGAATGACTAACTACACTGTAAGAAGACTGTAATTACACTATAATTAACATAGAAATGGGCTTTGAAATAAAGTAAGACAAATTACACTGTAATTACAGTGTAGCGAGAAAATGCGTTTGCGGCCATAAAAACAGAGATTGCTGTTTCTCCAAAACCATGAACGCTAGATGGTTGATTCGTTATTATGTTATACAGGGTCCTTCCCTGTACAATAACCCAAAGTTTGGGCAAGTTTGATAACACACTTTTTCCACAAAGTCAGTTTAAAGTTTCTGAATAACCGTCAGTTTTTTCAGGTCTCACTTGTGAAAACAACCCAAACCCATACTTTTTTGACTGGGATGTTCATACCTGACACTGACGCTGCATATGAGCTGGTTTTCCGCTGTGATAATGCAAAAAGCTGCGAGTTCCACAAAGTGAGTGTTCTCAGCGAGAGAACGCATTTGCGGCCATAAAGCAGAGATTGCTGTTACTCCAAAACCATGAATGCTAGATGGCTGATTCGTTAGTATGTTATACAGGGTCCCACCCCTTACAGGTTTGTTTTTGACTGGGATGTCCATCCCTTACACTGACTCTGCATATGAGATGGTTTTCCGCTGTGACAATGCAAGAAGTCTCCTAAAGCCCTCAAAATTCCTTCCAGACCTTGTTTCACCAGCAGCCTCATTCTTAAGCCCTCCAGTCGTCCAGAGGTCTTGTTTCACAAGCAGCCTCGTTCGAAAGCCCTCAAAATGCCATCCAGAGGCCTTGTTTCACCAGCATTTGTGGGTAAAAATACTTTAAGAAAGACTAACTACACTGTAATTAACATAAAAATGGGCTTTAAAATAAAGAGACAAATTACACTGTAATAATAATTAGAGTGTAAGTAACATAGAAATGGGCTTTCATTTAAAGCAAGACATTTGTGGGTAAATATACTTTAAGAACGACTAACTACACGTAAGAAGACTGTAATTACACTGTAATTAACATAGAAATGGGCTTTCATTTAAAGCAAGACATTTGTGGGTAAATGTACTTTAAGAACAACTAACTATACTGTAAGAAGACTGTAATTACACTGTAATTAACATAGAAATTGGCTTTATAATAAAGCAAGACAAATTACACTGTAATAACGCTGTAATTACACTGTAATAAACATAGAAATGGGCTTTAAAATAAAGCAAGACAAATTACACTTAATAACACTGTAATTACACTGTAATTAATATAGAAATGGGCTTTCATTTAAAGCAAGACAAATTACATTGTAAAAACAATGTAATTACACTGTAATTAACATAGAAATGGGCTTTAAATAAAGAGACAAATTACACTGTAATAACAATAATTAATTACACAATTACAAATTACACTGTAATAACACTGTAATAACACTTTAATTACACTGTAATTACACTGTAATTACACTGTAATTACACTGTAATTACACTGTAATTAATATAGAAATGTGCGTTAATTTAAAGCAAGACATTGGTAGGTAAACACACTTTAAGAGCAACTAACTACACTGTAATAACACTAATTACACTATAATTAACAAAGAAATGGGCTTTAAAATGAAGCAAGACAAATTACACTGTAACAAGACTGTAATTACATTTTAATTCATATAGAAATGGGCTTCCATTTAAAGCAAGACATTTGTGGGTAAATGTACTTTAAGAACGACTAACTACACTGTAATAACACTGTAATTACACTATAATTAACATAGAAATGGGCTTTAAAATGAAGCAAGACAAACTACACTGTAACAAGACTGTAATTACATTTTAATTAATATAGAAATGGGCTTCAATTTAAAGCAAGACATTGGTAGGTAAATACACTTTAAGAACGACTAACTACACTGTAATAACACTGTAATTACAGTGTAATTAACATAAAAATGGGCTTTAATTTAAAGCAAGACATTTGTGGGTAAATGTACTTTAAGAACAACTAACTACACTGTAAGAAGAAGGTAATTACACTGTAATTAACATAGAAATGGGCTTTAAAATAAAGCAAGACAAATTAAACAGTAACAGGACTGTAATTACAGTGTAATTAATAAAGAAATGGGCTTTCATTTAAAGCAAGACATTTGTGGGTAAATATGCCTTAAGAACGACTAACTACACTGTAATTACACTGTAAGTAACATAGAAATGGGCTTTAAAATAAAGCAAGACAAATTACACTGTAAAAACGCTGTAATTACACTGTAATTAACATAGAAATGGGTTTTAAAATAGACAAATTACAATGTAATAATACACAATTACAAATTACACTGTAATAACACTGTAATTACATTGTAATTACACTGTAATTACACTGTAATTAATATAGAAATGTGCGTTAATTTAAAGCAAGACTTGGTAGGTAAATATACTTTAAGAGCAACTAACTACACTGTAACAACACTGTAATTACACTATAATTAACATAGAAATGGGCTTTAAAATGAAGCAAGACAAACTACACTGTAACAAGACTGTAATTACATTTTAATTAATATAGAAATGGGCTTTCATTTAAAGCAAGACATTTGTGGGTAAATGTACTTTAAGAACGACTAACTACACTGTAATAACACTGTAATTACACTATAATTAACATAGAAATGGGCTTTAAAATGAAGCAAGACAAACTACACTGTAACAAGACTGTAATTACATTTTAATTAATATAGAAATGGGCTTCAATTTAAAGCAAGACATTGGTAGGTAAATACACTTTAAGAACGACTAACTACACTGTAATAACACTGTAATTACAGTGTAATTAACATAAAAATGGGCTTTAATTTAAAGCAAGACATTTGTGGGTAAATGTACTTTAAGAACAACTAACTACACTGTAAGAAGAAGGTAATTACACTGTAATTAACATAGAAATGGGCTTTAAAATAAAGCAAGACAAATTAAACAGTAACAGGACTGTAATTACAGTGTAATTAATAAAGAAATGGGCTTTCATTTAAAGCAAGACATTTGTGGGTAAATATGCCTTAAGAACGACTAACTACACTGTAATTACACTGTAAGTAACATAGAAATGGGCTTTAAAATAAAGCAAGACAAATTACACTGTAAAAACGCTGTAATTACACTGTAATTAACATAGAAATGGGTTTTAAAATAAAGAGACAAATTACACTGTAACAAGACTGTAATTACATTATAATTAATATAGAAATGGGCTTCCATTTAAAGCAAGACATTGGTAGGTAAATACACTTTAATAGCAACTAACTATACTGTAATAACACTGTAATTACACTGTAATTAACATAGAAATGGGCTTTAAAATAAAGCAAGACAAATTACACTGTAATAACACTGTAATTACACTGTAATTAATATAGAAATGGGCTTTAAAATAAAGCAAGACAAATTACACTGTAATAACGCTGTAATTACACTGTAATTAACATAGAAATGGGCTTTGAAATAAAGAGACAAATTACACTGTAACAAGACTGTAATTACATTATAATTAATATAGAAATGGGCTTCCATTTAAAGCAAGACATTGGTAGGTAAATACACTTTAAGAGCAACTAACTAAACTGTAATGACACTGTAATTTCACTATAATTAACATAGAAATGGGCTTTAAAATGAAGCAAGACAAACTACACTGTAACAAGACTGTAATTACATTTTAATTAATATAGAAATGGGCTTTCATTTAAAGAAAGACATTTGTGGGTAAATATGCCTTAAGAACGACTAACTCCACTGTAATTACACTGTAAGTAACATAGAAATGGGCTTTAAAATAAAGAGACAAATTACACTGTAATAACACTAATTAATATAGAAATGGGCTTCCATTTAAAGCAAGACATTGGTAGGTAAATACACTTTAAGAGCAACTAACTACACTGTAATAACACTGTAATTACAGTGTAATTAACATAAAAATGGGCTTTCATTTAAAGCAAGACATTTGTGGGTAAATGTACTTTAAGAACAACAAACTACACTGTAAGGAGACTGTAATTACACTGTAATTAATATAGAAATGTGCGTTAATTTAAAGCAACACAAATTACACTATTATAACGCTGTAATTACACTGTAATTAACATAGAAATGGGCTTAAAAATAAAGAGACAAATTACAATGTAATAACAATTAATTACACAATTACAAATTACACTGTAATAACAATGTAATTACACTGTAATTACACTGTATTTACACTGTAATTAATATAGAAATGTGCGTTAATTTAAAGCAAGACATTGGTAGGTAAATACACTTTAAGAGCAACTAACTACATTGTAATAACACTGTAATTACAGTGTAATTAACAAAAAATGGGCTTTCATTTAAAGCAAGACATTTGTGGGTAAATATACTTTAAGAACGACTAACTACACTGTAAGAAGACTGTAATTACACTGTAATTAACATAGAAATGGGCTTTAAAATGAAGCAAGACAAATTACACTGTAATAACACCGTAATTACACTGTAATTAATATAGAAATGTGCGTTAATTTAAAGCAAGACATTTGTGGGTAAATATACTTCAAGAACGACTAACTACACTGTAAGAAGAATGTAATTACACTGTAATTAACATAGAAATGGGCTTTCATTTAAAGCAAGACATTTGTGGGTAAATATACTTTAAGAATGACTAACTACACTGTAAGAAGACTGTAATTACACTATAATTAACATAGAAATGGGCTTTGAAATAAAGTAAGACAAATTACACTGTAATTACAGTGTAGCGAGAAAATGCGTTTGCGGCCATAAAAACAGAGATTGCTGTTTCTCCAAAACCATGAACGCTAGATGGTTGATTCGTTATTATGTTATACAGGGTCCTTCCCTGTACAATAACCCAAAGTTTGGGCAAGTTTGATAACACACTTTTTCCACAAAGTCAGTTTAAAGTTTCTGAATAACCGTCAGTTTTTTCAGGTCTCACTTGTGAAAACAACCCAAACCCATACTTTTTTGACTGGGATGTTCATACCTGACACTGACGCTGCATATGAGCTGGTTTTCCGCTGTGATAATGCAAAAAGCTGCGAGTTCCACAAAGTGAGTGTTCTCAGCGAGAGAACGCATTTGCGGCCATAAAGCAGAGATTGCTGTTACTCCAAAACCATGAATGCTAGATGGCTGATTCGTTAGTATGTTATACAGGGTCCCACCCCTTACAGGTTTGTTTTTGACTGGGATGTCCATCCCTTACACTGACTCTGCATATGAGATGGTTTTCCGCTGTGACAATGCAAGAAGTCTCCTAAAGCCCTCAAAATTCCTTCCAGACCTTGTTTCACCAGCAGCCTCATTCTTAAGCCCTCCAGTCGTCCAGAGGTCTTGTTTCACAAGCAGCCTCGTTCGAAAGCCCTCAAAATGCCATCCAGAGGCCTTGTTTCACCAGCATTTGTGGGTAAAAATACTTTAAGAAAGACTAACTACACTGTAATTAACATAAAAATGGGCTTTAAAATAAAGAGACAAATTACACTGTAATAATAATTAGAGTGTAAGTAACATAGAAATGGGCTTTCATTTAAAGCAAGACATTTGTGGGTAAATATACTTTAAGAACGACTAACTACACGTAAGAAGACTGTAATTACACTGTAATTAACATAGAAATGGGCTTTCATTTAAAGCAAGACATTTGTGGGTAAATGTACTTTAAGAACAACTAACTATACTGTAAGAAGACTGTAATTACACTGTAATTAACATAGAAATTGGCTTTATAATAAAGCAAGACAAATTACACTGTAAAAACGCTGTAATTACACTGTAATAAACATAGAAATGGGCTTTAAAATAAAGCAAGACAAATTACACTTAATAACACTGTAATTACACTGTAATTAATATAGAAATGGGCTTTCATTTAAAGCAAGACAAATTACATTGTAATAACAATGTAATTACACTGTAATTAACATAGAAATGGGCTTTAAATAAAGAGACAAATTACACTGTAATAACAATAATTAATTACACAATTACAAATTACACTGTAATAACACTGTAATAACACTTTAATTACACTGTAATTACACTGTAATTACACTGTAATTACACTGTAATTAATATAGAAATGTGCGTTAATTTAAAGCAAGACATTGGTAGGTAAACACACTTTAAGAGCAACTAACTACACTGTAATAACACTAATTACACTATAATTAACAAAGAAATGGGCTTTAAAATGAAGCAAGACAAATTACACTGTAACAAGACTGTAATTACATTTTAATTCATATAGAAATGGGCTTCCATTTAAAGCAAGACATTTGTGGGTAAATGTACTTTAAGAACGACTAACTACACTGTAATAACACTGTAATTACACTATAATTAACATAGAAATGGGCTTTAAAATGAAGCAAGACAAACTACACTGTAACAAGACTGTAATTACATTTTAATTAATATAGAAATGGGCTTCAATTTAAAGCAAGACATTGGCAGGTAAATACACTTTAAGAACGACTAACTACACTGTAATAACACTGTAATTACAGTGTAATTAACATAAAAATGGGCTTTAATTTAAAGCAAGACATTTGTGGGTAAATGTACTTTAAGAACAACTAACTACACTGTAAGAAGAAGGTAATTACACTGTAATTAACATAGAAATGGGCTTTAAAATAAAGCAAGACAAATTAAACAGTAACAGGACTGTAATTACAGTGTAATTAATAAAGAAATGGGCTTTCATTTAAAGCAAGACATTTGTGGGTAAATAAGCCTTAAGAACGACTAACTACACTGTAATTACACTGTAAGTAACATAGAAATGGGCTTTAAAATAAAGCAAGACAAATTACACTGTAAAAACGCTGTAATTACACTGTAATTAACATAGAAATGGGTTTTAAAATAGACAAATTACAATGTAATAATACACAATTACAAATTACACTGGAATAACACTGTAATTACATTGTAATTACACTGTAATTACACTGTAATTAATATAGAAATGTGCGTTAATTTAAAGCAAGACTTGGTAGGTAAATATACTTTAAGAGCAACTAACTACACTGTAACAACACTGTAATTACACTATAATTAACATAGAAATGGGCTTTAAAATGAAGCAAGACAAACTACACTGTAACAAGACTGTAATTACATTTTAATTAATATAGAAATGGGCTTTCATTTAAAGCAAGACATTTGTGGGTAAATATGCCTTAAGAACGACTAACTACACTGTAATTACACTAAGTAACATAAAAATGGGCTTTAAAATAAAGCAAGACAAATTACACTGTAATAACGCT
The DNA here is from genome assembly GCF_951799975.1 of Gobius niger. Classification (NCBI taxonomy): domain Eukaryota; kingdom Metazoa; phylum Chordata; class Actinopteri; order Gobiiformes; family Gobiidae; genus Gobius; species Gobius niger. Next base: position 2,140,467 of record NC_136873.1, on the reverse strand, counting down.
GTAATTACACTGTAATTAATATAGAAATGGGCTTTCATTTAAAGCAAGACAAATTACACTGTAATAACAATGTAATTACACTGTAATTAACATAGAAATGGACTTTAAAATAGAGACAAATTACACTGTAATAACAATAATTAATTACACTGTAATTAATATAGAAATGTGCGTTAATTTGAAGCAAGACATTGGTAGGTAAATACACTTTAAGAGCAACTAACTACACTGTAATAACACTGCAATTACACTGTAATTAACATAGAAATGGGCTTTAAAATAAAGCAAGACAAATTACACTGTAACAAGGCTGTAATTACATTGTAATTAATATAGAAATGTGCGTTAATTTAAAGCAAGACATTGGTAGGTAAATACACTTTAATAGCAACTAACTATACTGTAATAACACTGTAATTACACTGTAATTAACATAGAAATGGGCTTTAAAATAAAGCAAGACAAATTACACTGTAATAACACTGTAATTACACTGTAATTAATATAGAAATGGGCTTTCATTTAAAGCAAGACAAATTACACTGTAATAACGTTGTAATTACACTGTAATTAACATAGAAATGGGCTTTGAAATAAAGAGACAAATTACACTGTAATAACACTAATTAATTACACAATTACAAATTACAGTGTAATTACACTGTAATTAATATAGAAATGTGCGTTAATTTAAAGCAAGACATTGGTAGGTAAACACACTTTAAGAGCAACTAACTACACTGTAATAACACTGTAATTACACTATAATTAAAATAGAACTGGGCTTTAAAATGAAGCAAGACAAACTACACTGTAATAACACTGTAATTACACTGTAATTAACTTAGAAATGGGCTTTAAAATAAAGAGACAAATTACACTGTAATAACACTAATTAATTACACAATTACAAATTACACTGTAATTACACTGTAATTACACTGTAATTAATATAGAAATGTGCGTTAATTTAAAGCAAGACATTGGTAGGTAAATACACTTTAAGAGCAACCAACTACAATGTAATAACACTAATTACACTATAATTAACATAGAAATGGGCTTTAAAATGAAGCAAGACAAATTACACTGTAACAAGACTGTAATTACATTATAATTAATATAGAAATGGGTTTTAAAATAGACAAATTACAATGTAATAATACACAATTACAAATTACACTGTAATAACACTGTAATTACATTGTAATTACACTGTAATTACACTGTAAGTAACATAGAAATGGGCTTTAAAATAAAGCAAGACAAATTACACTGTAAAAACGCTGTAATTACACTGTAATTAACATAGAAATGGGTTTTAAAATAGACAAATTACAATGTAATAATACACAATTACAAATTACACTGTAATAACACTGTAATTACATTGTAATTACACTGTAATTACACTGTAATTAATATAGAAATGTGCGTTAATTTAAAGCAAGACTTGGTAGGTAAATATACTTTAAGAGCAACTAACTACACTGTAACAACACTGTAATTACACTATAATTAACATAGAAATGGGCTTTAAAATGAAGCAAGACAAACTACACTGTAACAAGACTGTAATTACATTTTAATTAATATAGAAATGGGCTTTCATTTAAAGCAAGACATTTGTGGGTAAATATGCCTTAAGAACGACTAACTACACTGTAATTACACTAAGTAACATAAAAATGGGCTTTAAAATAAAGCAAGACAAATTACACTGTAATAACGCTGTAATTACACTGTAATTAATATAGAAATGGGCTTTCATTTAAAGCAAGACAAATTACACTGTAATAACAATGTAATTACACTGTAATTAACATAGAAATGGACTTTAAAATAGAGACAAATTACACTGTAATAACAATAATTAATTACACTGTAATTAATATAGAAATGTGCGTTAATTTGAAGCAAGACATTGGTAGGTAAATACACTTTAAGAGCAACTAACTACACTGTAATAACACTGCAATTACACTGTAATTAACATAGAAATGGGCTTTAAAATAAAGCAAGACAAATTACACTGTAACAAGGCTGTAATTACATTGTAATTAATATAGAAATGTGCGTTAATTTAAAGCAAGACATTGGTAGGTAAATACACTTTAATAGCAACTAACTATACTGTAATAACACTGTAATTACACTGTAATTAACATAGAAATGGGCTTTAAAATAAAGCAAGACAAATTACACTGTAATAACACTGTAATTACACTGTAATTAATATAGAAATGGGCTTTCATTTAAAGCAAGACAAATTACACTGTAATAACGTTGTAATTACACTGTAATTAACATAGAAATGGGCTTTGAAATAAAGAGACAAATTACACTGTAATAACACTAATTAATTACACAATTACAAATTACAGTGTAATTACACTGTAATTACACTGTAATTAATATAGAAATGTGCGTTAATTTAAAGCAAGACATTGGTAGGTAAACACACTTTAAGAGCAACTAACTACACTGTAATAACACTGTAATTACACTATAATTAAAATAGAACTGGGCTTTAAAATGAAGCAAGACAAACTACACTGTAATAACACTGTAATTACACTGTAATTAACTTAGAAATGGGCTTTAAAATAAAGAGACAAATTACACTGTAATAACACTAATTAATTACACAATTACAAATTACACTGTAATTACACTGTAATTACACTGTAATTAATATAGAAATGTGCGTTAATTTAAAGCAAGACATTGGTAGGTAAATACACTTTAAGAGCAACCAACTACAATGTAATAACACTAATTACACTATAATTAACATAGAAATGGGCTTTAAAATGAAGCAAGACAAATTACACTGTAACAAGACTGTAATTACATTATAATTAATATAGAAATGGGCTTTCATTTAAAGCAAGACATTTGTGGGTAAATATGCTTCACGAACGACTAACTACACTGTAATTACACTGTAATTAACATAGAAATTGGCTTTATAATAAAGCAAGACAAATTACACTGTAATAACGCTGTAATTACACTGTAATAAACATAGAAATGGGCTTTAAAATAAAGCAAGACAAATTACACTTAATAACACTGTAATTACACTGTAATTAATATAGAAATGGGCTTTCATTTAAAGCAAGACAAATTACATTGTAATAACAATGTAATTACACTGTAATTAACATAGAAATGGGCTTTAAATAAAGAGACAAATTACACTGTAATAACAATAATTAATTACACAATTACAAATTACACTGCAATAACACTGTAATAACACTTTAATTACACTGTAATTACACTGTAATTACACTGTAATTACACTGTAATTACACTGTAATTAATATAGAAATGTGCGTTAATTTAAAGCAAGACATTGGTAGGTAAACACACTTTAAGAGCAACTAACTACACTGTAATAACACTAATTACACTATAATTAACAAAGAAATGGGCTTTAAAATGAAGCAAGACAAATTACACTGTAACAAGACTGTAATTACATTTTAATTCATATAGAAATGGGCTTCCATTTAAAGCAAGACATTTGTGGGTAAATGTACTTTAAGAACGACTAACTACACTGTAATAACACTGTAATTACACTATAATTAACATAGAAATGGGCTTTAAAATGAAGCAAGACAAACTACACTGTAACAAGACTGTAATTACATTTTAATTAATATAGAAATGGGCTTCAATTTAAAGCAAGACATTGGTAGGTAAATACACTTTAAGAACGACTAACTACACTGTAATAACACTGTAATTACAGTGTAATTAACATAAAAATGGGCTTTAATTTAAAGCAAGACATTTGTGGGTAAATATACTTTAAGAACAACTAACTACACTGTAAGAAGAAGGTAATTACACTGTAATTAACATAGAAATGGGCTTTAAAATGAAGCAAGACAAACTACACTGTAATAACACTGTAATTACACTGTAATTAACTTAGAAATGGGCTTTAAAATAAAGAGACAAATTACACTGTAATAACACTAATTAATTACACAATTACAAATTACACTGTAATTACACTGTAATTACACTGTAATTAATATAGAAATGTGCGTTAATTTAAAGCAAGACATTGGTAGGTAAACACACTTTAAGAGCAACTAACTACACTGTAATAACACTGTAATTACACTATAATTAAAATAGAACTGGGCTTTAAAATGAAGCAAGACAAACTACACTGTAATAACACTGTAATTACACTGTAATTAACTTAGAAATGGGCTTTAAAATAAAGAGACAAATTACACTGTAATAACACTAATTAATTACACAATTACAAATTACACTGTAATTACACTGTAATTACACTGTAATTAATATAGAAATGTGCGTTAATTTAAAGCAAGACATTGGTAGGTAAATACACTTTAAGAGCAACCAACTACAATGTAATAACACTAATTACACTATAATTAACATAGAAATGGGCTTTAAAATGAAGCAAGACAAATTACACTGTAACAAGACTGTAATTACATTATAATTAATATAGAAATGGGCTTTCATTTAAAGCAAGACATTTGTGGGTAAATATGCTTCACGAACGACTAACTACACTGTAATTACACTGTAATTAACATAGAAATTGGCTTTATAATAAAGCAAGACAAATTACACTGTAATAACGCTGTAATTACACTGTAATAAACATAGAAATGGGCTTTAAAATAAAGCAAGACAAATTACACTTAATAACACTGTAATTACACTGTAATTAATATAGAAATGGGCTTTCATTTAAAGCAAGACAAATTACATTGTAATAACAATGTAATTACACTGTAATTAACATAGAAATGGGCTTTAAATAAAGAGACAAATTACACTGTAATAACAATAATTAATTACACAATTACAAATTACACTGCAATAACACTGTAATAACACTTTAATTACACTGTAATTACACTGTAATTACACTGTAATTACACTGTAATTACACTGTAATTACACTGTAATTAATATAGAAATGTGCGTTAATTTAAAGCAAGACATTGGTAGGTAAACACACTTTAAGAGCAACTAACTACACTGTAATAACACTAATTACACTATAATTAACAAAGAAATGGGCTTTAAAATGAAGCAAGACAAATTACACTGTAACAAGACTGTAATTACATTTTAATTCATATAGAAATGGGCTTCCATTTAAAGCAAGACATTTGTGGGTAAATGTACTTTAAGAACGACTAACTACACTGTAATAACACTGTAATTACACTATAATTAACATAGAAATGGGCTTTAAAATGAAGCAAGACAAACTACACTGTAACAAGACTGTAATTACATTTTAATTAATATAGAAATGGGCTTCAATTTAAAGCAAGACATTGGTAGGTAAATACACTTTAAGAACGACTAACTACACTGTAATAACACTGTAATTACAGTGTAATTAACATAAAAATGGGCTTTAATTTAAAGCAAGACATTTGTGGGTAAATATACTTTAAGAACAACTAACTACACTGTAAGAAGAAGGTAATTACACTGTAATTAACATAGAAATGGGCTTTAAAATGAAGCAAGACAAACTACACTGTAATAACACTGTAATTACACTGTAATTAACTTAGAAATGGGCTTTAAAATAAAGAGACAAATTACACTGTAATAACACTAATTAATTACACAATTACAAATTACACTGTAATTACACTGTAATTACACTGTAATTAATATAGAAATGTGCGTTAATTTAAAGCAAGACATTGGTAGGTAAATACACTTTAAGAGCAACCAACTACAATGTAATAACACTAATTACACTATAATTAACATAGAAATGGGCTTTAAAATGAAGCAAGACAAATTACACTGTAACAAGACTGTAATTACATTATAATTAATATAGAAATGGGCTTTCATTTAAAGCAAGACATTTGTGGGTAAATATGCTTCACGAACGACTAACTACACTGTAATTACACTGTAAGTAACACAGAAATGGGCTTTAAAAAAAAGCACGACAAATTACACTGTAAAAACGCTGTAATTAAACTGTAATTAACATAGAAATGGGCTTTAAAATAAAGAGACAAATTACACTGTAACAAGACTGTAATTACATTATAATTAATATAGAAATGGGCTTCCATTTAAAGCAAGACATTGGTAGGTAAATACACTTTAAGAGCAACTAACTAAACTGTAATAACACTGTAATTACACTATAATTAACATAGAAATGGGCTTTAAAATGAAGCAAGACAAACTACACTGTAACAAGACTGTAATTACATTTTAATTAATATAGAAATGGGCTTTCATTTAAAGAAAGACATTTGTGGGTAAATATGCCTTAAGAACGACTAACTCCACGGTAATTACACTGTAAGTAACATAGAAATGGGCTTTAAAATAAAGAGACAAATTACACTGTAATAACACTAATTAATATAGAAATGGGCTTCCATTTAAAGCAAGACATTGGTAGGTAAATACACTTTAAGAGCAACTAACTACACTGTAATAACACTGTAATTACAGTGTAATTAACATAAAAATGGGCTTTCATTTAAAGCAAGACATTTGTGGGTAAATGTACTTTAAGAACAACAAACTACACTGTAAGGAGACTGTAATTACACTGTAATTAATATAGAAAAGTTTGGGCAAGTTTGATAACACACTTTTTCCACAAAGTCAGTTTAAAGTTTCTGAATAACCGTCAGTTTTTTCAGGTCTCACTTGTGAAAACAACCCAAACCCATACTTTTTTGACTGGGATGTTCATCCCTGACACTGACGCTGCATATGAGCTGGTTTTCCGCTGTGATAATGCAAAAAGCTGCGAGTTCCACAAAGTGAGTTTTCTCAGCGAGAGAACGCATTTGCGGCCATAAAGCAGAGATTGCTGTTACTCCAAAACCATGAATGCTAGATGGCTGATTCGTTAGTATGTTATACAGGGTCCCACCCCTTACAGGTTTGTTTTTGACTGGGATGTCCATCCCTTACACTGACTCTGCATATGAGATGGTTTTCCGCTGTGACAATGCAAGAAGTCTCCTAAAGCCCTCAAAATTCCTTCCAGACCTTGTTTCACCAGCAGCCTCATTCTTAAGCCCTCCAGTCGTCCAGAGGTCTTGTTTCACAAGCAGCCTCGTTCGAAAGCCCTCAAAATGCCATCCAGAGGCCTTGTTTCACCAGCATTTGTGGGTAAAAATACTTTAAGAAAGACTAACTACACTGTAATTAACATAAAAATGGGCTTTAAAATAAAGAGACAAATTACACTGTAATAACACTAATTAATATAGAAATGGGCTTCCATTTAAAGCAAGACATTGGTAGGTAAATACACTTTAAGAGCAACTAATAACGCTGTAATTACAGTGTAATTAACACAACAATGGGCTTTCATTTAAAGCAAGACTAATAACGCTGTAATTACACTGTAATTAACATAGAAATGGGCTTTAAAATAAAGAGACAAATTACACTGTAATAATAATTAGAGTGTAAGTAACATAGAAATGGGCTTTCATTTAAAGCAAGACATTTGTGGGTAAATGTACTTTAAGAACAACTAACTACACTGTAAGAAGACTGTAATTACACTGTAATTAACATAGAAATGGGCTTTAAAATAAAGCAAGACAAATTGCACTGTAATTACACTGTAATTAATATAGAAATGGGCTTTCATTTAAAGCAAGACAAATTACACTGTAATAACAATAATTAATTACACAATTACAAATTACACTTTAATTACAGTGTAATTACAGTGTAATTACACTGTAATTAATATAGAAATGTGCGTTAATTTAAAGCAAGACATTGGTAGGTAAACACACTTTAAGAGCAACTAACTACACTGTAATAACACTAATTACACTGTAATTAACAAAGAAATGGGCTTTAAAATGAAGCAAGACAAATTACACTGTAATTACAGTGTAGCGAGAAAATGCGTTTGCGGCCATAAAAACAAAGATTGCTGTTTCTCCAAAACCATGAACGCTAGATGGTTGATTCGTTATTATGTTATACAGGGTCCTTTCCTGTACAATAACCCAAAGTTTGGGCAAGTTTGATAACACACTTTTTCCACAAAGTCAGTTTAACGTTTCTGAATAACCGTCAGTTTTTTCAGGTCTCACTTGTGAAAACAACCCAAACCCATACTTTTTTGACTGGGATGTTCATCCCTGACACTGACGCTGCATATGAGCAGGTTTTCCGCTGTGATAATGCAAAAAGCTGCGAGTTCCACAAAGTGAGTGTTCTCAGCGAGAGAACGCATTTGCGGCCATAAAGCAGAGATTGCTGTTTCTCCAAAACAATGAATGCTAGATGGCTGATTCATTAGTATGTTATACAGGGTCCCACCCCTTACAGGTTTGTTTTTGACTGGGATGTCCATCCCTTACACTGACTCTGCATATGAGATGGTTTTCCGCTGTGACAATGCAAGAAGTCTCCTAAAGCCCTCAAAATTCCTTCCAGACCTTGTTTAACCAGCAGCCTCATTCTTAAGCCCTCCAGTCGTCCAGAGGTCTTGTTTCACAAGCAGCCTCGTTCGAAAGCCCTCAAAATGCCATCCAGAGGCCTTGTTTCACCAGCATTTGTGGGTAAAAATACTTTAAGAAAGACTAACTACACTGTAATTAACATAAAAATGGGCTTTAAAATAAAGAGACAAATTACACTGTAATAACACTAATTAATATAGAAATGGGCTTCCATTTAAAGCAAGACATTGGTAGGTAAATACACTTTAAGAGCAACTAACTACACTGTAAACCCACTGTAATTAACATAGAAATGGGCTTTAAAATAAAGCAAGACTAATTACAAGAAGACTTACAGTGTAGTTAGTCGTTCTTAAAGTATATTTACCCACAAATGTCTTGCTGGTAAAACAAGGCCTCTGGATGGCATTTTGAAGGCTTTCGAACAAGACTGCTGGTGAAACAAGGCCTCTGCATGGCTCTGGAGCGTTTGAGAACAATGCTGCTGGTGTAACAAGGCCTCTGGAGGACTGGAGGGCTTTAGAATGAGACTGCTGGTGATACAAGGCCTCTGGATGGAATTTTGAGGGCTTTAGAAGGAGACTTCTTGCATTATCACAGCGGAAAACCAGCTCATATGCAGCGTAGTGTCAGGGATGAACATCCCAGTCAAAAAAGTATGGGTTTGGGTTGTTTTCACAAGTGAGACCTGAAAAAACTGACGGTTATTCAGAAACTTTAAACTGACTTTGTGGAAAAAGTGTGTGATCAAACTTGCCCAAACTTTGGTTTATTGTACAGGAAGGGACCCTGTATAACATACTTACGAATCAGCCATCTAGCGTTCATTGTTTTGGAGAAACAGCAATCTCTGTTTTTATGGCCACAAACGCATTTTCTCGCTACACTGTAATTACAGTGTTATTACAGTGTAATTTGTCTTTTATTTTAAAGCCCATTTCTATAATAATTACAGTGTAATTACAGTCTTCTTACAGTGTAGTTAGTCGTTCTTAAAATATATTTGTGGGTAAATATACTTTAAGAACGACTAACTACACTGTAAGAAGACTGTAATTAAAGTGTAATTAACATAGAAATGGGCTTTAAAATAAAGTAAGACAAATTACACTGTAATTACAGTGTAGCGAGAAAATGCGTTTGCGGCCATAAAAACAGAGATTGCTGTTTCTCCAAAACCATGAACGCTAGATGGTTGATTCGTTATTATGTTATACAGGGTCCTTCCCTGTACAATAACCCAAAGTTTGGGCAAGTTTGATAACACACTTTTTCCACAAAGTCAGTTTAAAGTTTCTGAATAACCGTCAGTTTTTTCAGGTCTCACTTGTGAAAACAACCCAAACCCATACTTTTTTGACTGGGATATTCATCCCTGACACTACGCTGCATATGAGCTGGTTTTCCGCTGTGATAATGCAAAAAGCTGCGAGTTCCACAAAGTGAGTGTTCTCAGCGAGAGAACGCGTTTGCGGCCATAAAAACAGAGATTGCTGTTTCTCCAAAACCATGAATGCTAGATGGCTGATTCTTTAGTATCAGCCATCTGTGTTTGACTGGGATGTCCATCCATGACACTGACTCTGCATATGAGATGGTATTCCGCTGTGACAATGCAAGAAGTCTCCTTCTAAAGCCCTCAAAATTCCATCCAGAAATCCATCTCATTCTCAAGCCCTCCATAGCCATGCAGAGGAGTTGTTTCACCAGCAGCCTTGTTCTTCTGCCCTTCGCAGTCTCATTCTAAAGCCCTCTGCAGCCTTAAAGAGGGCTTTCTTCAACAGCAGTCTCGTTCTCAATCCTTTCAGAGCCATGCAGATGCCTTGTTTCACAAGCAGCCTCGTTCGAAAGCCCTCAAAATGCCATCCAGAGGCCTTGTTTCACCAGCAAGACATTTGTGGGTAAAAATACTTTAAGAACGACTAACTACACTGTAAGAAGACTGTAATTACACTGTAATTAACGTAGAAATGGGCTTTAAAATAAAGCAAGACAAATTACACTGCAAGGAGACTTACAGTGTAGTTAGTCGTTCTTAAAGTATATTTACCCACAAATGTCTTGCTGGTGAAACAAGGCCTCTGCATGGCTCTGGAGCGTTTGAGAACAATGCTGCTGGTGCAACAAGACATCTGAAAGGCTTCAGAACGAGGCTGCTGTTGAAGCAGAATGAGACTGCTGGTGATACAAGGACTCTGGTGGACTGTGAAGGGCAGAAGAACAAGGCTGCTGGTGAAACAACTCCTCTGCATGGCTATGGGGGGCTTGAGAATGAGGCTGCTGTTGAAACAAGGCCTCTGGATGGAATTTTGAGGGCTTTAGAAGGAGACTTCTTGCATTGTCACAGCGGAAAACCATCTCATATGCAGAGTCAGTGTCAGGGATGGACATCCCAGTCAAAAACAGATGGCTGATACTAAAGAATCAGCCATCTAGCATTCATGGTTTTGGAGAAACAGCAATCTCTGTTTTTATGGCCGCAAACACATTCTCTCGCTACACTGTTATTACAGTGCAATTTGTCTTGCTTTATTTTAAAGCCCATTTCTATGTTAATTACACTGTAATTACAGTCTTCTTACAGTGTAGTTAGTCGTTCTTAAAGTATATTTGTGGGTAAATATACTTTAAGAACGACTAACTACACTGTAGGAAGACTGTAGTTACAGTGTAATTAACATAGAAATGGGCTTTAAAATAAAGCAAGACAAATTACACTGTAAAAACACTGTAATTACAGTGTAATTAATATAGAAATGGGCTTTCATTTAAAGCAAGACATTTATGGGTAAATATATTTTAAGAACGACTAACTACACTGTAAGAAGACTGTAATTACACTGTAATTAACATAGAAATGGGCTTTAAAATAAAAGACAAATTACACTGTAATAACACTGTAATTACAGTGTAGCGAGAAAATGCGTTTGTGGCCATAAAAACAGAGATTGCTGTTTCTCCAAAACAATGAACGCTAGATGGCTGATTCGTCAGTATGTTATACAGGGTCCCTTCCTGTACAATAAACCAAAGTTTGGGCAAGTTTGATCACACACTTTTTCCACAAAGTCAGTTTAAAGTTTCTGAATAACCGTCAGTTTTTTCAGGTCTCACTTGTGAAAACAACCCAAACCCATACTTTTTTGACTGGGATTGTTCATCCCTGACACTGACGTTGCATATGAGCTGGTTTTCCGCTGTGATAATTCAAATAGCTGCGAGTTCCACAAAGTGAGTGTTCTCAGCGAGAGAACGCGTTTGCGGCCATAAAAACAGAGATTGCTGTTTCTCCAAAACCATGAATGCTAGATGGCTGATTCTTTAATATCAGCCATCTGTTTTTGACTGGGATGTCCATCCCTGACACTGACTCTGCATATGAGATGGTTTTCCGCTGTGACAATGCAAGAAGTCTCCTTCTAAAGCCCTCAAAATTCCATCCAGAGACCTTGTTTCACCAGCAGCCTTGTTCTTCTGCCCTTCACAGTCCACCAGAGTCCTTGTATCACCAGCAGTCTCATTCTAAAGCCCTCTGCAGCCTTAAAGAGGGCTTGCTTCAACAGCAGTCTCGTTCTCAATCCTTTCAGAGCCATGCAGATGCCTTGTTTAACCAGCAGCCTCATTCTTAAGCCCTCCAGTCCTCCAGAGGCCTTGTTTCACAAGCAGCCTCGTTCGAAAGCCCTCAAAATGCCATCCAGAGGCCTTGTTTCACCAGCAAGACATCTGTGGGTAAATATACTTTAAGAACGACTAACTACACTGTAAGAAGACTGTAATTACACTGTAATTAACGTAGAAATGGGCTTTAAAATAAAGCAAGACAAATTACACTGCAAGGAGACTTACAGTGTAGTTAGTCGTTCTTAAAGTATATTTACCCACAAATGTCTTGCTGGTGAAACAAGGCCTCTGGATGGCATTTTGAGGGCTTTCGAACAAGACTGCTGGTGAAACAAGGCCTCTGCATGGCTCTGGAGCGTTTGAGAACAATGTTGCTGGTGCAACAAGACATCTGAAAGGCTTCAGAACGAGGCTGCTGGTGAAACAAGGCCTCTGGAGGACTGGAGGGCTTAAGAATGAGGCTGCTGTTGAAGCAAGCCCTCTTTAAGGCTGCAGAGGGCTTTAGAATGAGACTGCTGGTGATACAAGGACTCTGGTGGACTGTGAAGGGCAGAAGAACAAGGCTGCTGGTGAAACAACTCCTCTGCATGGCTATGGGGGGCTTGAGAATGAGATGGATTTCTGGATGGAATTTTGAGGGCTTTAGAAGGAGACTTCTTGCATTGTCACAGCGGAATACCATCTCATATGCAGAGTCAGTGTCATGGATGGACATCCCAGTCAAATACAGATGGCTGATACTAAAGAATCAGCCATCTAGCATTCATGGTTTTGGAGAAACAGCAATCTCTGTTTTTATGGCCGCAAACGCGTTCTCTCGCTGAGAACACTCACTTTGTGGAACTCGCAGCTATTTGCATTATCACAGCGGAAAACCAGTCGGATCTGAGAAAACTGACGGTTGAATAACCGAAACTTGAAATTGACTTTGTGGAAAAACGGTATGATCAAACTTGACCAAACATTCGTTTCCTGTAAGGGGTGGGACCCTGTATAACATACTAACGAATCAGCCATCTAGCGTTCATGGATTTGGAGAAACAGCAATCTCTGTTTTTATGGCCGCAAACGCATTCTCTCGCTACACTGTTATTAGTCGTTCTTAAAGTATATTTGTGGGTAAATATACTTTAAGAACGACTAACTACACTGTAAGAAGACTGTATTTACAGTGTAATTAACAGAGAAATTGGCTTTAAAATAAAGAGACAAATTACACTGTAATAACACTAATTAATATAGAAATGGGCTTCCATTTAAAGCAAGATATTGGTAGGTAAAAACACTTTAAGAGCAACTGACTACACTGTAATAACAGTGTAATTAACATAAAAATGGGCTTTCATTTAAAGCAAGACATTTGTGGGTAAATGTACTTTAAGAACGACTAACTACACTGTAAGAAGACTAATTACACTGTAATTAACATAGAAATGGGCTTTAAAATGAAGCAAGACAAATTACACTGTAATTACACTGTAATTAATATAGAAATGGGCTTTCATTTAAAGCAAGACATTTGTGGGTAAATATGCTTCACGAACGACTAACTACACTGTAAGAAGACTAATTACACTAATTCACGTAGAAATGGGCTTTAAAATAAAGCAAGACAAATTACATTGTAATAATACTGTAATTACCGTGTAATTAAGATAGAAATGTGTGTGTAAATGTCTTGCTTTAAATGAAAGCCCATTTCTATATTAATTACACTGTAATTACAGTGTTATTACAGTGTAATTTGTCTTGCTTTATTTTAAAGCCCATTTCTATGTTAATTACACTGTAATTACAGTGTTATTACAGTGTAATTAGTCGTTCTTGAAGTATATTTACCCACAAATGTCTTGCTTTAAATGAAAGCCCATTTCTATATTAATTACACTGTAATTACAGTGTTATTACAGTGTAATTAGTCGTTCTTAAAGTATATTTACCCACAAATGTCTTGCTTTAAATGAAAGCAAATAAATATGCTTTAAGAACGACTAACTACACTGTAAGAAGACTGTAATTACACTGTAATTAACATAGAAATGGGCTTTAAAATAAAGCAAGACAAATTACACTTTAATAACACTAATTACAGTGTAATTAATATAGAAATGGGCTTTCATTTAAAAAAAGACATTTGTGGGTAAATATACTTTAAGAACGACTAACTACACTGAAAGAAGACTGTAATTACACTAATTAGCATAGAAATGGGCTTTAAAATAAAGCAAGACAAATTACACTGTAATAACACTGTAATTACACTGTAATTAACATAGAAATGGGCTTTAATTTAAAGCAAGACAGTTTTGGGTAAATATGCTTCACGAACGACTAACTACACTGTAATAACACTGTAATTACACTGTAATTAACATAGAAATGTGCGTTAATTTAAAGCAAGACATTTGTGGGTAAATATACTTTAAGAACGACTAACTACACTGTAAGAAGACTGTAATTACACTGTAATTAACATAGAAATGGGCTTTAAAATAAAGCAAGACAAATTACATTGTAATACTGTAATTACAGTGTAATTAAGATAGAAATGTGTGTGTAAATGTCTTGCTTTAAATGAAAGCCCATTTCTATATTAATTTAACTGTAATTAGAGTAATTTGTCTGGCTTTATTTTAAAGCCCATTTCTATGTTAATTACTGTGTAATTAGTCGTTCTTGAAGTATATTTACCCACAAATGTCTTGCTTTAAATTAGTGGTGGGCCTTTAACGGCGTTAACGTGCTGCGTTAACGCGAGACTCTTATCGCGCGATAAAAAAAATATCTCCGTTAATCTATTCTCAAAGCTGGGTTGGGAGCTGGGTCTATACTCTGCAAGCTATGATGACTTTCACCGTGATATTTTATGCAGGGCTTAAAGTATTCCGGCCTGAGGCCTCTGGCGCAAGCAAAGTGTATCAGAGTGCAAATTATTTGTCCGTTTTTTCCGCGCATTTGTAAAAAACTCGCCTTTCCCGCACTTCTTACGGTCCATGAATGCATCTCACGCGCAGCCTCGCTGTTACGTCATTCCTCTGAAACCAAAACAACTGCCACGCGGATGCTGGAGCTACTTTTGTTATGGATTAAGTTTTGCCAAATGGACGCTATGACCAGACGAGTGAGAATCGGATAAAAAGAGCAGCAGGTTCTACATCTGATCCACAGTGAGTTTATTTACTTATTCTGTGAGAACAGTCGGGCTAACGGGGTCGCATCACCCGCGCTAAAAATAATAAAAATAAATAAATAAATAAATAAAATAAAATAAATGCGCCTCTCTCTGCAGCCGTGCGCGCGGTGAGACAGGTGCGCGCGGTGAGACGAGTACGTGTGCACGAGAACGACACGCCGCGACACCCCCCGAGTATGTGAGGCCGTTTAGGAAAAAACACATTGAAAATGAAAGATACCCATTACACATGTGAAAAAACACAACAAAAATCACAGGTTTATACATTAGATGGCGCACTTGTACATTGTTTGTGTTTGAAACACGTTCAAATACACTGCCTACACAATAATGAAGAGCAAAATGTATAGAAAATGTTTAGAATTAAAAATGCATTTAAAAAAAAAATGTACATTGAAAATCTTGAAAATGCTGGTCAGGTGTTTTCACATCGAAAATGAACGTGTTTTTTTTTCTTTCAAAGTTCACCTCAGATCTTTATTTTTTATTTTTATTTATTTTTTACATTTAAAAAAAAAAAAAAAAGAGGTGGGTGCAACCGGAAGTTGATTGTTGTGACCGGAAGGTACCTGCTGTTGCCGGTGTTGAGGATCAGATCAACGTGGGCGGGGTTATTTTGGGTTTGTTTATCGGCGTGTCTCAGGACAGTCTTGTAAAGACTCAAGGACGTATCCTTATATGTCCATTAGATGGCGCTATGAACCTCAATAGGCTCACCTTAAACAGACGCACCTTCACGTAGGCTATGATAAATGACATTTGAATATTTAGAGGGCTTTACAATAAACCGGGGATATGGGGCTCATGCGCAAACTGTCAATAATAAATCCAATTGTGAGACATACAGGCAGAAGCATCAACCATTATTTCTGTTCCCAGAGATATATGTGGCCCCCAGGACTGTTCGGGTGTAGGAAGACACCCCCAACAATTTTTTATTTTTATTTAACTTTTAATTTACCACTAGTGTTTGTTTTGGTTGTGTACATGCTAATTTGCGCCACAAGATGGCAGTAGCGGCCCGTGCGTAGGAGACTGACGTCACCGGTCTCGCGCAGTTGGCTCAGTTCTGCGTGGGGTGTTCAGGTGAAGTCACGAAAGGCAGAGCCGTCTGAAAATTATATTTGTCTGTTCACAGAATAAAAGACCAAATGTCACACCCCAGCCTTTGTGTCAGTCTTCACGGGGGTAACATATAGATCATCTTAATGTTGGTTAAATAGTGAAAATAAATTAAAGTTTAAAATTATGGAACATATGAATTAAGTATCCAGGAAAATATAATAAATTGCAAATTAATAAAGCCAAGAAAGCAAAGTGAGCAAAAACATACCAGGGATTCGAACCACCAACTTTCTGCACATGAGGTAACCCACTTTACCACCTGCGCCACCACTTGTCAAAAACATTCACTCTCGTCCCACATAAAATTCCTTCAAACTAAACACGCGCCTTTGTTCATTGAAGCTACCAGGGGAAAATGCCCATTCAGTGACAATATCTACCGAGCCTGAGTTTCAACCTGTGCCATTAAAATAGTGTATGCTTGTGCCTTCTTTGGTCATACATCACATTCTATCAATTATTGGCTTATCTTGTGTTATTCAAATACAATAATCCCATCAAGTGTAACATAATGATGCAACGACATGATTTCATTCCATAACTTCATTATGTGTACATCATTCAGCATCAGTAAATGGTACGTGCATGAACAGCGAGAGAGAACAGTCACATTTTGAGGCGCACTATAACCTACATCTGGACAAGGCGGCCAATGATTTAGCTTGATACCCACGAAAAACTGCATTCAAAGGTAAAGGTGAACATTAGGTAGCCAAAGTAAAGTCTCAACTCAGGTTAGCCATCACAATCAATGAAACAGCCACGACGCTACACCTCAGGAAAAGTTACACCGCTGTCAACAAACCTTGCTTTTAAACCTGGTATTTCCATGGGGCTTGGTGGAGGTGAGGTTGGCTGTGTCCATGCCTGACAACAATGCACATCCAGTGAACAATAAAGAACAAGAAAGAACAAACTCACTGTCTTTTCGTCGTCTTAATCGGGATTGCAATAGTTGTGAAGTAGTATTAATATGAGCATAATCGCACTGTATGATGGCAGACATAGGCTATAGGCCTATTTTGATGCCTGATGAATTTGAAACATGAACTGAAACAATATTGTGGACAGGCATAGAGCCAGCCACCGGTCGCTGCCTGTCGCGGGCGTAGCCAATTTTAAACTTTAATTTATTTTCACTATTCAACCAACATTAAGATGATATATATCTCTGGGAACAGAAATAATGGTTGATGCTTCTGCCTGTATGTCTCACAATTGGATTTATTATTGACAGTTTGGCCATATTTCATCATTTATCATAGCCTACGTGAAGGTGCATCTGTTTGAGGTGAGCCTATTGAGGTTCATAGCGCCATCTAATGGACATATAAGGATGTCCACAAGACTGTCCTGAGACACGCCGATAAACAAACCCAAAATAACCCCGCCCACGTTGATCCTCAACACCGGCAACAGCAGGTACCTTCCGGTCACAACAATCAACTTCCGGTTGCACCCACCTCTTTTTTTTTTTTTTTATGTAAAAAATAAATAAAAATAAATAAAGATCTGAGGTGAACTTTGAAAGAAAAGAAAAAAACACGTTCATTTTCGATGTGAAAAAACCTGACCAGCATTTTCAAGATTTTCAATGTAAAAAAAATAAAAAAAATGCATTTTTAATTCTAAACATTTTCTATACATTTTGCTCTTCATTATTGTGTAGGCAGTGTATTTGAACGTGTTTTAAACACAAACAATGTACAAGTGCGCCATCTAATGTATAAACCTGTGATTTTTGTTGCGTTTTTTCACATGTGTAATGGGTATTCTTTCATTTTCAATGTGTTTTTTCCTAAACGGCCTCCCATACCCGAGCTAGCCGCTGCCCCGCTGTAAAAAGCGAAACGTAACGCCTTCATACTGAACAGAGCCTCTCACTGTCACAAATACCCGATTCGAGTCTATTTTTCCCGCAAACGACGCACACAGTGGCGTGAACGCGCACACGTGTCAGTGCGGCCGGTGTTGACCCACTGGACACAAGCTGAAAGTGGCTCCAGGTCATTATTTTACAGCAGTTTTCCTTTAGGCTCAGTCCCAATAGCTCCAGCCAAATCTAACCAACAGCCTGATTAACAAACATGTATGACACTTAATCCTTTACTTACTAGATTATTTTGAAAAACATTTTGGTCTATACTTGTATTTTACCTCCCATATATTAAGTGTTTGCACAAATTGGGAATACATTAGGTCCAAATGCAGAGTAAATGTGTAATAAAAAAGTTAAATATAAAATATTGGCCTAGGCTACATTGCCTATACACAGTAGCCTCTATCTAACGTTTTTCTTTTTTCTTTTAAAGCACCGATAAGAGCACCATTAAAGTCCCGGATCGATAAGGACTATCGATAAAAGTCCTGGTCTAACGCACCGCCTGACTTGAGAAACGTTCTCAAAGACTTACTTTTAGTCATTTGGGTAGCACACAGATTCTGAATGGTTTCGGCAGAATTCAAGCGAGCCATTTTAATCTAGATTAATCTAGATTAATTTCAGAATTAATCTAGATTAATCTAGATTTAAAAAAATGTATCTATGCCCACCTCTACTTTAAATTAATGCACATTTCTATGTTAATTACAGTATAATCACAACGTTTTTACAGTGTAATTTGTCTTGCTTTATTTTGAAGCCCATTTCTATGTTAATCAAGCGTTGGCGTCGACTGCGCATGCGTTGGCGTCCGGGTGGCTAGCAGTGACGAGCTCTTTTACAACTCCAGTTTTAACTGTTTTGAACATCACTATAGCTTAAATCCCCGATTGCTTGCCCGTTTTTAACATTGTTTTACTTGGATTTTACTTGGATTTTACATTTTTATACACTTTTATAACCACATACTGGACTAGTACGTATGCTGGGGGTGAGCCATAGCCCTACTCACCTCCACGCCCAGTTGCGAGAGCTGCTCCGGCCTCAGCCAAAAGGTCGCGGATCTTGAACACCGGATTTCAATCTTGTTTAAGATCCAAGAGGAACGGGACTCCGAAATTATTGTGGGCAAAACTCGATCCAGTCCCACCAGTGCCCAGCTCGCGGACACGGCGCACTTTTCCCGGAACGCTGAGGAGCAGTCCAACGCTACAGTCACCTGTCCGGAGCAGTCTGTGTTGTCTGGTCCTGGTGCTGGACCGATGAGCTCGACCCCGCGGAAGTCAAACCAGTGGACTACTGTTCCGTCTTGCATAAGTCTGAACTCGGACCGCGAGTCCGAGCACTCGTGGTGAGCCAGGGGGTCACACCGCCTCTTCCTCCCCGAGCATGCCGGGACCGAGCGCCCGGGGTGAGCAGGGGGGTACCTCCGCCTCACCCTCGCACACACCGTGCCATAGCGTTCGTGGTGTGCGTAGGGGGTCAGTCCGCTGTTCCGTCCAAGCGCAGGTCGGGCTGCAGGGCTCGGCGTGGGCGTGGGCGCTTCTCCGCTTGAATGTCGGTCAGACCCGGAGCTGGCCTCGCGTCTCTGCGGCACCGCCAGGCATCATTTCCACGCCAGACCCGTCCGTCCTGGTCCTTGGCACGTCTATGGTCCGCCACGTGAAGGTGATTAACAGCCACACCTGTCACCCAGGTGCTCGCGTGCAGGACATCAAGAACTCCGCCCCAACCATCCTCCACAATCACCCGTCAGGCTCTACAGTTGTCATTCACGCAGGTACAAACGATCTCAAATTTCAGCAGTCAGAGCAACTCAACCAGGACTTCATCTCACTCATCAACACTATCAAAGACAACAATAAAACCTGTATCATCTCTGGACCCTTTTCTGCTCCCTGTTTTGGGGATGGGAAGTACAGCAGAGTGAGGCTGCTTCACCTGTTTTAAAGCAATACTGCAGAGACAAAAACATCCCATATGTGGACAATTTTTTAACCTTTTTTAACAGACCTGAATTTTTTAAACAAGACAGACTACACTGTAATAAGTGTATTTAGGCCCTGTTGAAGCAAGGTACAAATTTACATAAAGCCAAAGTAGCCTACATTTCTCATGTTTTGACTACAAAGGAAATATGTGGTTTCAAACAACTTAAAAATGCTTGACTTTGGGTCAAAGTCATTTATTACTTTGACCCAAAGTTCAAAATTAAGTTCTTCTCCTGCGTATGGTGTGACGCATTCAAATGTGCGCCAAGTGTGTGACGTATTATCTCCGCGCTCTCAGAAACGCTACTTGTGAATATCATCGGTTTCTGATTAATTTTGGTAAGTTTTTCCTTTAATATATCAAAATTCTACATCCTTTATGTTTTAGATCAAAATAGTCTTAAGTTACGCGTTAACTCAAGAATTCTGCCGTACAAAACGGCAATGCACTGAGTCTGAGAACTCCAACTCCCATAATGCACCGTCCGTGTTTCCTCGTCGCTCTTTCCTCTGTTTTCGCTCTGCAGTTGGAGCGACGCCATTGCTGAAGTCGCCGAGCGGTCAGAATAACCCGATAACGTCCGTAAGTTTGTTAAATCGTGTAACTTTTATTCTGGACGACTTGCCAGTTATCGTTGCTTTGCGCTGTGAAAGTTTCTGTGGATAAATGGATGTCTGGTGACCGCGTTCGAAAATGTGTTTATTTTATGCATTTTACGTCGCTGTGTTAACGATGCTGGCGCTTTCCCCAGACGATAAACCAACCCAATTTAGGCTTGAAATGCAATATATTTCCAGTGAGTTAATTTTTCTCTACCCATGTCAGATAACTTTACCACAGAGGCCCGTTGGCTGTATTCCACAGAATAGTAACGTACTTATTGTTGACGACTTCGCGTTTAAAAAGTGTTCTCCGCTTAGCCACAGTCATGGAATCAAGTGAATCGTGCAGATGTATAAAAATAGTAATACTAATGCTTTTATATTATACAACATTTAATTTTTCTTTTTCTTTAATTATATTGCACAGAATTTAATTCTGCACATGCAAGTCTGATGCAAAACAATTATGCAGCCTATCTTGGAGGACTTTGGACAGGAATATCTGAGGGGAGTTATTTAATCTGCTACTTTAACTCTTGTTGAAATAAATTAATAAGTGCATTGTTAGTACAATGGGTTCCACTTTTTTGTTTTCTTTTTCAAGTGGAGATTGAATTTGTGAAAGAAGATCACTGCTGCTAAAGCACTACAAACTTGTGCATGGAATGCTATTTGTCCATGGCGCAATAGGAGGACTCCCTAACTTCTGTGAGATCATTGAGATGGCCATACTCCAAAACAATGTATTTTTCATTGTCAACAGGGTGGATGGATGGTATATTTAACATTTTTGATTGTTTGATCTAAAAAGGTGTCCACTTAAAGGAATAGGCCACCGTTTTTACATACTGAGATATGTTCTTAACTTAGCTTTGATGAATTGTTTAGGACCTGTCTGATCTTCCCCCGTGCCTTCTATAACGTAAAGATGGCGCAGACGGCGTTAGCATTTAGCCTCTCCCTCTCTCCTCTATAGCTCCAAAACAGGTCAAGATAGAAACTACCAAGCTCTTCCACGTTTTCCTTATTTAAATATGGTTACGTGAAGTGTTACACTACAAAGTATAATACACAAAATTAAACAATGTGGATTTTCTAAGCGGATAAAAGGGGGGACTATATTGTAAGGAGTAATAATACCAGGAGTAGTTCGAAATCTGCGCAGTAATCTTCACTTTACTGTGCGGATGCCAAATATATATACTGCTTATTACTTACTACGTACTTATGCGATATCTTTTTGCATTCATTCTTTCCAGATTTCCATGGTGATGGAGACTTCCAAACCTGCACGACTGAAAGTCATCTTTGTTGACAACAATATTGAGAAATTGACTCTTCTAAATGGAATTACAGAACACTTTTGGACTGACTTACATTCATCTGCAATACATGGATAAAGACTTCGGTAATGATTTTTGCAATCTGAGTTCAACTAATGACCTGACAGATATGGGAACAATCAAGGTTATAAAACTGGAAATAACGCCTTGTTATCGCAGTCGCCGATGGAGCTACACCAGGTACCTCACGACAAGAAGTGGTTGACCAGCAGCCTAGGATTGGGGACTTCAAGGACAGATGGCCAGCCCTCCTCAGTCAGCGAGAGGTAATGTACCTTTTCCGCTCCGCCCACTTTTGTCTCTTTTTGCTTTGTCTCGGCACTTCCGTTGTCCAGACACTTCCGGTCAAGCGTGAAGCCCATTCATTTAGCGGAAAACGAGGGAAAATATTCTCCGCTCAAATCTGATGTTTAGTCGATTGATTTGTGTAAAATGGCCAATGTTCATTTGCACCAACAAGTCAACTCTGCAACATTTCTCTGCGTGGCCGAAAAACATCTTTGTTTTTGTGTAGGAACTGATTTTATCTGGACTTCTCCAGCCCCATGTTAACTGATAGGAGAAAAGGGGCGGGCACAATTAATGGCGGCGCCCACGCGAACGTCCAGAATAAGGTGGATGACCACCTAGTTTGGCAAATTTGTACGTTAACACTCCTTTTGCTTCAGGTGAATGAAGAGTTCCACAGGCTTGTGGCCCTCCCTCTCGAGTCAAAGTTTTTGGAAAAACTTGACCTCTACTCCAGTGGACTGTTGGCATTGGCAAGATCCAAGAAAGGAACTGCAGGGGCCAAAATCGCTCCTATCCTGCACACGTTTGACCAGGTAATTAGCTGCATTATCCTGATTCCGTCCTGCTTTAAGCTGAGCGCAGACTAATTGACTTTTTTTGGTCCAATTTTGGTCAGATTTTTTTGCGGTTCTGAGTCTGCCTTAGTCTATCTTTCTCACCCAAATATGAGCCCACAAGATGAATGTAGCTTAGCCTTGCTACTAAACCACCAAACAATCACAACATCACATTGCCAAACTGCAAATAAACCAAAAATTTTGCTTTTCATTACTTTTCCTAATTGTCACAATTTAATATGCATGCTAATTGGTTATACAATTTTAAATTGGCATTTAAATAGAATAGAATTTTGGCATTAGAGTGGCATTAAAGTGCAATTTCTAACTATTTCATGCTTTTCGAGATTTTTTTCTTTATTGCTTGAAAATAGTGCACGAAATGATGTGGAACAGCAGTTTTTCCTTTAATTGGACTTACCTGGTAAACTGATTCCTCACAGGAGTCTATGATGGATATCACAGACCCGAGAGTCTTCAACACAATACCATCCACAAGTTTCACTGGGATTTTTTTTTTCTTAGCTTTGACACTTAAAGAGGGGGTATTATGCTTTTTCAGCCACATAGCACCAGTCTATTGCACACTACAATGATGACGAAACCTTCTGTTGGTCTGTAAATGCAGTAAATTAGAATAACTGCCTTGTATAAAATTGCTCTTTCAAAATGGCGGTAGCGAATGGCTTGAAATAGGCCCCTGTCTCTTTAAGAACCTCTGACCCTTTCCGACACGCCCCCTCCACACGCTGTCTGTGGCATCACAACACTGCGCTCGTTTTCTCAACAGTATTGAAACTACGATCGGTGCATTTTATTTTTTATTGTTGGAAAGGAACTACTGTTTATCACTTTGGGAACAATGGCCACACAGGATATTATTTGGAGACGAACCTTCCACACCGGACGCTTGGAAGGTGCTCTTGCCTGAAAAATAACTGGAGGCTATCTCTTTGCATCTGCCATGCCCTATGGATCTTTAACTATACCCCCATGGACGACACCAGGATTTGCAGGAGCCCATACGATTCAAAAGACGGACATTATCTGTGCAGGTGGACAGTGGTTTTTCGAGGTTACCCGTTAGCTTGTTATAATAGACTACAGCTCATTGTTGATGAAAAGTCTGCAATAAACCACAAATGTGTAAAGCCAGGCTCATTGTGTGATCACCGTAAAGGCTGCTTCGAGTAGTTGCCTGCTTTATTGACGTTATTTGTGCATAATATGCTGCCTGTTTTCAATGAATGTTGTGAAGGTGAAGGTTGTTAGCTTGTCGCGGCTAATAGTGCCTTAGCTCCGGGAGAAAACCACTCGGCTACGACTCACTGTAGATGAAATGTGAGCAGTAAACTACGAAATCAACAAGCCAGGCTCCGTGTGTGATCATCATAAAGGCTGCTTCAAGCAGTTGCCTGTTTTAGTGACGTTTTCAATGCATAATATGCTGCTTGTGTTCAGTGAATTTTCCGTTAGCTTGTCGCGGCTAGCTTGTTAGCTCCGGGAGAAAGCCACTCGGCTATGACCCATTGTAGATTAAATGTGAGCAATAAACTTCCAAATCAACAAGCCAGGCTCCGTGTGTGATCATTGTTAAACGGTTCTTTATGTGCGTGTTGGTTTTATCGACTTTATTTGTGCATATTTCTCGTTTTCACGTGATGACTCGAGGTTTAGCTTAGCATTAGCTTTCTCCGGAGGCTCTGTGCATCACCAAGGCCCTAAGACATTCCCAGCGCAGAACCAGCCGCTGAAATAAGTGTTCTTGTCACCGGTTTTAATCCTGGGTGTTTCGGTAACAGAAACACTGATGTGTGTCTTTGTAAAAGTCTGCTGTGGCTCCGGTTCACAACACATGAAGCTAATCCTCCATGATGACGCTGTTTACATTTTAGGGCTACACACTGCGGGGAGGGGGTTCTGCTGAGGAGCAGTGGTTGGTTACTCGGCTGCTGACGAAAGGTCGGAGGCGTATCCTGGAGGTCGAGGGCGTTCCCTGAAGGAATCAGGCGTTTTATCCCTAAAATGGCCGCCATCAGAGTTTTTACAGATTACTCGAAAATACGTGAATGTGCCCAGGCAACACTTCAGGCATGGTTTTAATGAGGGAATGACCTAATAACATGATGTAAAGCTTGAAAAAGTCGATTTTGCATAAAACCCCCCCTTTAAACAAAATTGCTTGATGTGAGAAAAAGTTCCCCCTACTAACTGACCCCTTCTCCAAGGTTCATCTTATTGTCGAATTGCTGCTTGATATTAATTTTTAAATTTATGCTTCAGGCCGAAAACATCGATCTGAAGAGAGTGTCTCCTGAAGGCCCTTGTCATTGCTCTTGGGGAGGATACTGGTGATCTTGTCAAGGAGTTTGAGGTAGGTAACATATTTTTCCTTACAGCTAAAACGTTGCGACATTTTCATTTTGGAACTGAATTAGAATCCTAAAACGTGAATGCAACCCATACCCTAATGTGTTGAATTATCCCTGACCTAATTACTGCGATTGCCTCTATAAACCTGTACAGCCCGTCAAAAGCCACGGTGGCCGTCCAGCTCCTCAAACCTCCTGCAACATTTCCAGAGCGTATATATTTTTCTTGTAATTTTTGATTCTACTCCAATTTGTAATATTTTTGTGCAAAAAGAGCTTAAAAATGAAATTGTCCGTGAAGCGAGCTGCTTCCTGCCAATCCTGCTACGCCAATTTCTTTCTTTATTGACCTTTATTAAACCACATACATGCAAATCTGTCGCCTCTGTTACGCCAAATATGCCGTTTCCCCGTGGCTTCAGCCAGAGGAGCCTCCAGCTCCAGGCTGAGTGAGCTCCGCTGCCCCGCTGCCCCACGCTCGCTCTCTCTCTCGCTCACTTCACCTGAGCAGCGCAGCAGCCGCCCGCATCCACCGGCTGACTGTAGCTCGTTTACTCGCTAACCCCGCTCCAACAGACGCACCACTGAGGTCGATGAACCGCATGAGACATCGCGCTGACGCTGAGGTGAAAGTTATACCGCTTTATATTACGACAGGTGAACTTTTATTGCTTTTACTTCGTAGCTAGCAGCAGCGCGCTAATGCATCAGCCTGCACAACAAAGTTACGCCGACACAGCACCCAACTGTGCACGAGACTGCGCACCAAACTACTCCAAGTTTTGTGATGACTGTAGATTTCATATGTAACAATAGCCGCGTGAAACATGAGAGCATCTATAAGCTAACCTATATAGCTAACATAGCCACATTTACTGTGAGGCTAAATCCTATGGCTAAATTGACCGGGCAAGTGCCCGTGGTCCTGTGCGCGCTCTGCGTTCGTTTGATGTGCGGTTGTGGTCAGTGAGGAGAGGGCTGACCTCTCCAGGTGGACCGTGTGGTCATTGGGCGCTCACAGATATGAGCGCTTCTGACATGGTTTCTGCTGATCAGAGACGTTATGACAAGTTTACTAAAACTGAACGTGTCCAAAGAGACTTAACTATTCAATAATGCCAAACCATTTGTAAGCTTTTAGTAGCCCACTGAAGCCAGAAAAAAACAGATACCATTTTATTTTGTATGGTATAGGGTGGCATATTTCCATAAATAGTCAATAGGAGTTTAAAATCAATATTTAAAAATCGAAAATGTAACAACATTTTGTCCTTTTTTAATATAATTCAAATAGGAAACAGTATCTTCTGATGTACAGAACCTGATTTGGAATTCCACATTATGTACAAATCTTTTACTCTCTCTGTTCACTCTGTGATGAAACTACCAATAGTAGAACTACAGTTCTAAAACAGAATTAAAGTTTAGTGTTGAATTAATAGTTGTCCATCATATGCACTACAATAAAGTGGATTGTTCCACAACAGAGGACACAGTCTGGACCTGGTCATCACGTATGGCCTGTCCACGGCTGTGTCCCCCTACTAACTGACCCCTTCTCCAAGGTTCATCTTATTGTCGAATTGCTGCTTGATATTATTTTTTAAATTTATGCTTCAGGCCGAAAACATCGATCTGAAGAGAGTGTCTCCTGAAGGCCCTTGTCATTGCTCTTGGGGAGGATACTGGTGATCTTGTCAAGGAGTTTGAGGTAGGTAACATATTTTTCCTTACAGCCTGCCTCTTGTGATTTCATGTAACTGGAAAGTATGTTGAATTGCTTTGTGTATGAATTGTGCTGTATAAATTGTGTAAGTCTTGAGCCAAATCACATGAAAGAAAAACTGTCACAAAGTTCAAAGCCCTCTCTTTCAGCTCATATGAACTATGGTCTAATTATTTCCTCATAAAGGCGTCTAAAAGTGGAGACAATATTCAAAAACATATTTGTGATTTTGGCTGGTAGAAAGGACTTTAAGCCATAAACAAATATATGGCGGGTTTGGGAATCAAATCACTAAGTGATGATCAGGTAAAACGTTGCGACATTTTCATTTTGGAACTGAATTAGAATCCTAAAACGTGAATGCAACCCACACCCTAATGTGTTGAATTATCCCTGACCTAATTACTGCGATTGCCTCTATAAACCTGTACAGCCCGTCAAAAGCCACGGTGGCCGTCCAGCTCCTCAAACCTCCTGCAACATTTCCAGAGCGTATATATTTTTCTTGTAATTTTTGATTCTACTCCAATTTGTAATATTTTTGTGCAAAAAGAGCTTAAAAATGAAATTGTCCGTGAAGCGAGCTGCTTCCTGCCAATCCTGCTACGCCAATTTCTTTCTTTATTGACCTTTATTAAACCACATACATGCAAATCTGTCGCCTCTGTTACGCCAAATATGCCGTTTCCCCGTGGCTTCAGCCAGAGGAGCCTCCAGCTCCAGGCTGAGTGAGCTCCGCTGCCCCGCTGCCCCGCTGCCCCACGCTCGCTCTCTCTCTCGCTCACTTCACCTGAGCAGCGCAGCAGCCGCCCGCATCCACCGGCTGACTGTAGCTCGTTTACTCGCTAACCCCGCTCCAACAGACGCACCACTGAGGTCGATGAACCGCATGAGACATCGCGCTGACGCTGAGGTGAAAGTTATACCGCTTTATATTACGACAGGTGAACTTTTATTGCTTTTACTTCGTAGCTAGCAGCAGCGCGCTAATGCATCAGCCTGCACAACAAAGTTACGCCGACACAGCACCCAACTGTGCACGAGACTGCGCACCAAACTACTCCAAGTTTTGTGATGGCTGTAGATTTCATATGTAACAATAGCCGCGTGAAACATGAGAGCATCTATAAGCTAACCTATATAGCTAACATAGCCACATTTACTGTGAGGCTAAATCCTATGGCTAAATTGACCGGGCAAGTGCCCGTGGTCCTGTGCGCGCTCTGCGTTCGTTTGATGTGCGGTTGTGGTCAGTGAGGAGAGGGCTGACCTCTCCAGGTGGACCGTGTGGTCATTGGGCGCTCACAGATATGAGCGCTTCTGACATGGTTTCTGCTGATCAGAGACGTTATGACAAGTTTACTAAAACTGAACGTGTCCAAAGAGACTTAACTATTCAATAATGCCAAACCATTTGTAAGCTTTTAGTAGCCCACTGAAGCCAGAAAAAAACAGATACCATTTTATTTTGTATGGTATAGGGTGGCATATTTCCATAAATAGTCAATAGGAGTTTAAAATCAATATTTAAAAATTGAAAATTTAACAATATTTTGTCCTTTTTTAATATAATTCAAATAGGAAACAGTATCTTCTGATGTACAGAACCTGATTTGGAATTCCACATTATGTACAAATCTTTTACTCTCTCTGTTCACTCTGTGATGAAA
This sequence comes from Gobius niger, assembly GCF_951799975.1. Lineage (NCBI taxonomy): Eukaryota > Metazoa > Chordata > Actinopteri > Gobiiformes > Gobiidae > Gobius > Gobius niger. The sequence goes on along the minus strand of NC_136873.1, from coordinate 2,111,592 downwards.
CTACCAATAGTAGAACTACAGTTCTAAAACAGAATTAAAGTTTAGTGTTGAATTAATAGTTGTCCATCATATGCACTACAATAAAGTGGATTGTTCCACAACAGAGGACACAGTCTGGACCTGGTCATCACGTATGGCCTGTCCACGGCTGTGTCCCCCTACTAACTGACCCCTTCTCCAAGGTTCATCTTATTGTCGAATTGCTGCTTGATATTATTTTTTAAATTTATGCTTCAGGCCGAAAACATCGATCTGAAGAGAGTGTCTCCTGAAGGCCCTTGTCATTGCTCTTGGGGAGGATACTGGTGATCTTGTCAAGGAGTTTGAGGTAGGTAACATATTTTTCCTTGCAGCCTGCCTTTTGTGATTTCATGTAACTGGAAAGTATGTTGAATTGCCTTGTGTATGAATTGTGCTCTATAAATTGTGTAAGTCTTGAGCCAAATCACATGAAAGAAAAACTGTCACAAAGTTCAAAGCCCTCTCTTTCAGCTCATATGAACTATGGTCTAATTATTTCCTCATAAAGGCGTCTAAAAGTGGAGACAATATTCAAAAACATATTTGTGATTTTGGCTGGTAGAAAGGACTTTAAGCCATAAACAAATATATGGCGGGTTTGGGAATCAAATCACTAAGTGATGATCAGGTAAAACGTTGCGACATTTTCATTTTGGAACTGAATTAGAATCCTAAAACGTGAATGCAACCCATACCCTAATGTGTTGAATTATCCCTGACCTAATTACTGCGATTGCCTCTATAAACCTGTACAGCCCGTCAAAAGCCACGGTGGCGGTCCAGCTCCTCAAACCTCCTGCAACATTTCCAGAGCGCATATATTTTTCTTGTAATTTTTGATTCTACTCCAATTTGTAATATTTTTGTGCAAAAAGAGCTTAAAAATGAAATTGTCCGTGAAGCGAGCTGCTTCCTGCCAATCCTGCTACGCCAATTTCTTTATTTATTGACCTTTATTAAACCACATGCATGCAAATCGTTAGCATTTAGCCTCTCCCTCTCTCCTCTATAGCTCCAAAACAGGTCAAGATAGAAACTACCAAGCTCTTCCACGTTTTCCTTATTTAAATATGGTTACGTGAAGTGTTACACTACAAAGTATAATACACAAAATTAAACAATGTGGATTTTCTAAGCGGATAAAAGGGGGGACTATATTGTAAGGAGTAATAATACCAGGAGTAGTTCGAAATCCGCGCAGTAATCTTCACTTTACTGTGCGGATGCCAAATATATATACTGCTTATTACTTACTCCGTACTTATGCGATATCTTTTTGCATTCATTCTTTCCAGATTTCCATGGTGATGGAGACTTCCAAACCTGCACGACTGAAAGTCATCTTTGTTGACAACAATATTGAGAAATTGACTCTTCTAAATGGAATTACAGAACACCTTTGGACTGACTTACATTCATCTGCAATACATGGATAAAGACTTCGGTAATGATTTTTGCAATCTGAGTTCAACTAATGACCTGACAGATATGGGAACAATCAAGGTTATAAAACTGGAAATAACGCCACTTGTTATCGCAGTCGCCGATGGAGCTACACCAGGTACCTCACGACAAGAAGTGGTTGACCAGCAGCCTAGGATTGGGGACTTCAAGGACAGATGGCCAGCCCTCCTCAGTCAGCGAGAGGTAATGTACCTTTTTCAGCTCCGCCCACTTTTGTCTCTTTTTGCTTTGTCTCGGCACTTCCGTTGTCCAGACACTTCCGGTCAAGCGTGAAGCCCATTCATTTAGCGGAAAACGAGGGAAAATATTCTCCGCTCAAATCTGATGTTTAGTCGATTGATTTGTGTAAAATGGCCAATGTTCATTTGCACCAACAAGTCAACTCTGCAACATTTCTCTGCGTGGCCGAAAAACATCTTTGTTTTTGTGTAGGAACTGATTTTATCTGGACTTCTCCAGCCCCATGTTAACTGATAGGAGAAAAGGGGCGGGCACAATTAATGGCGGCGCCCACGCGAACGTCCAGAATAAGGTGGATGACCACCTAGTTTGGCAAATTTGTACGTTAACACTCCTTTTGCTTCAGGTGAATGAAGAGTTCCACAGGCTTGTGGCCCTCCCTCTCGAGTCAAAGTTTTTGGAAAAACTTGACCTCTACTCCAGTGGACTGTTGGCATTGGCAAGATCCAAGAAAGGAACTGCAGGGGCCAAAATCGCTCCTATCCTGCACACGTTTGACCAGGTAATTAGCTGCATTATCCTGATTCCGTCCTGCTTTAAGCTGAGCGCAGACTAATTGACTTTTTTTGGTCCAATTTTGGTCAGATTTTTTTGCGGTTCTGAGTCTGCCTTAGTCTATCTTTCTCACCCAAATATGAGCCCACAAGATGAATGTAGCTTAGCCTTGCTACTAAACCACCAAACAATCACAACATCACATTGCCAAACTGCAAATAAACCTAAAATTTTGCTTTTCATTACTTTTCCTAATTGTCACAATTTAATATGCATGCTAATTGGTTATACAATTTTAAATTGGCATTTAAATAGAATAGAATTTTGGCATTAGAGTGGCATTAAAGTGCAATTTCTAACTATTTCATGCTTTTCGAGATTTTTTTCTTTATTGCTTGAAAATAGTGCACGAAATGATGTGGAACAGCAGTTTTTCCTTTAATTGGACTTACCTGGTAAACTAATTCCTCACAGGAGTCTATGATGGATATCACAGACCCGAGAGTCTTCAACACAATACCATCCACAAGTTTCACTGGGATTTTTTTTTTCTTAGCTTTGACACTTAAAGAAGGGGTATTATGCTTTTTCAGCCACATAGCACCAGTCTATTGCACACTACAATGATGACGAAACCTTCTGTTGGTCTGTAAATGCAGTAAATTAGAATAACTGCCTTGTATAAAATTGCTCTTTCAAAATGGCGGTAGCGAATGGCTTGAAATAGGCCCCTGTCTCTTTAAGAACCTCTGACCCTTTCCGACACGCCCCCTCCACACGCTGTCTGTGGCATCACAACACTGCGCTCGTTTTCTCAACAGTATTGAAACTACGATCGGTGCATTTTATTTTTTATTGTTGGAAAGGAACTACTGTTTATCACTTTGGGAACAATGGCCACACAGGATATTATTTGGAGACGAACCTTCCACACCGGACGCTTGGAAGGTGCTCTTGCCTGAAAAATAACTGGAGGCTATCTCTTTGCATCTGCCATGCCCTATGGATCTTTAACTATACCCCCATGGACGACACCAGGATTTGCAGGAGCCCATACGATTCAAAAGACGGACATTATCTGTGCAGGTGGACAGTGGTTTTTTGAGGTTACCCGTTAGCTTGTTATAATAGACTACAGCTCATTGTTGATGAAAAGTCTGCAATAAACCACAAATGTGTAAAGCCAGGCTCATTGTGTGATCACCGTAAAGGCTGCTTCGAGTAGTTGCCTGCTTTATTGACGTTATTTGTGCATAATATGCTGCCTGTTTTCAATGAATGTTGTGAAGGTGAAGGTTGTTAGCTTGTCGCGGCTAATAGTGCCTTAGCTCCGGGAGAAAACCACTCGGCTACGACTCACTGTAGATGAAATGTGAGCAGTAAACTACGAAATCAACAAGCCAGGCTCCGTGTGTGATCATCATAAAGGCTGCTTCAAGCAGTTGCCTGTTTTAGTGACGTTTTCAATGCATAATATGCTGCATGTGTTCAGTGAATTTTCCGTTAGCTTGTCGCGGCTAGCTTGTTAGCTCCGGGAGAAAGCCACTCGGCTATGACCCATTGTAGATTAAATGTGAGCAATAAACTTCCAAATCAACAAGCCAGGCTCCGTGTGTGATCATTGTTAAACGGTTCTTTATGTGCGTGTTGGTTTTATCGACTTTATTTGTACATATTTCTCGTTTTCACGTGATGACTCGAGGTTTAGCTTAGCATTAGCTTTCTCCGGAGGCTCTGTGCATCACCAAGGCCCTAAGACATTCCCAGCGCAGAACCAGCCGCTGAAATAAGTGTTCTTGTCACCGGTTTTAATCCTGGGTGTTTCGGTAACAGAAACACTGATGTGTGTCTTTGTAAAAGTCTGCTGTGGCTCCGGTTCACAACACATGAAGCTAATCCTCCATGATGACGCTGTTTACATTTTAGGGCTACACACTGCGGGGAGGGGGTTCTGCTGAGGAGCAGTGGTTGGTTACTCGGCTGCTGACGAAAGGTCGGAGGCGTATCCTGGAGGTCGAGGGCGTTCCCTGAAGGAATCAGGCGTTTTATCCCTAAAATGGCCGCCATCAGAGTTTTTACAGATTACTCGAAAATACGTGAATGTCCCCAGGCAACACTTCAGGCATGGTTTTAATGAGGGAATGACCTAATAACATGATGTAAAGCTTGAAAAAGTCGATTTTGCATAAAACCCCCCCTTTAAACAAAATTGCTTGATGTGAGAAAAAGTTCCCCCTACTAACTGACCCCTTCTCCAAGGTTCATCTTATTGTCGAATTGCTGCTTGATATTAATTTTTAAATTTATGCTTCAGGCCGAAAACATCGATCTGAAGAGAGTGTCTCCTGAAGGCCCTTGTCATTGCTCTTGGGGAGGATACTGGTGATCTTGTCAAGGAGTTTGAGGTAGGTAACATATTTTTCCTTACAGCTAAAACGTTGCGACATTTTCATTTTGGAACTGAATTAGAATCCTAAAACGTGAATGCAACCCATACCCTAATGTGTTGAATTATCCCTGACCTAATTACTGCGATTGCCTCTATAAACCTGTACAGCCCGTCAAAAGCCACGGTGGCCGTCCAGCTCCTCAAACCTCCTGCAACATTTCCAGAGCGTATATATTTTTCTTGTAATTTTTGATTCTACTCCAATTTGTAATATTTTTGTGCAAAAAGAGCTTAAAAATGAAATTGTCCGTGAAGCGAGCTGCTTCCTGCCAATCCTGCTACGCCAATTTCTTTCTTTATTGACCTTTATTAAACCACATACATGCAAATCTGTCGCCTCTGTTACGCCAAATATGCCGTTTCCCCGTGGCTTCAGCCAGAGGAGCCTCCAGCTCCAGGCTGAGTGAGCTCCGCTGCCCCGCTGCCCCACGCTCGCTCTCTCTCTCGCTCACTTCACCTGAGCAGCGCAGCAGCCGCCCGCATCCACCGGCTGACTGTAGCTCGTTTACTCGCTAACCCCGCTCCAACAGACGCACCACTGAGGTCGATGAACCGCATGAGACATCGCGCTGACGCTGAGGTGAAAGTTATACCGCTTTATATTACGACAGGTGAACTTTTATTGCTTTTACTTCGTAGCTAGCAGCAGCGCGCTAATGCATCAGCCTGCACAACAAAGTTACGCCGACACAGCACCCAACTGTGCACGAGACTGCGCACCAAACTACTCCAAGTTTTGTGATGACTGTAGATTTCATATGTAACAATAGCCGCGTGAAACATGAGAGCATCTATAAGCTAACCTATATAGCTAACATAGCCACATTTACTGTGAGGCTAAATCCTATGGCTAAATTGACCGGGCAAGTGCCCGTGGTCCTGTGTGCGCTCTGCGTTCGTTTGATGTGCGGTTGTGGTCAGTGAGGAGAGGGCTGACCTCTCCAGGTGGACCGTGTGGTCATTGGGCGCTCACAGATATGAGCGCTTCTGACATGGTTTCTGCTGATCAGAGACGTTATGACAAGTTTACTAAAACTGAACGTGTCCAAAGAGACTTAACTATTCAATAATGCCAAACCATTTGTAAGCTTTTAGTAGCCCACTGAAGCCAGAAAAAAACAGATACCATTTTATTTTGTATGGTATAGGGTGGCATATTTCCATAAATAGTCAATAGAAGTTTAAAATCAATATTTAAAAATCAAAAATGTACAATATTTTGTCCTTTTTTTAATATAATTCAAATAGAAAACAGTATCTTCTGATGTACAGAACCTGATTTGGAATTCCACATTATGTACAAATCTTTTACTCTCTCTGTTCACTCTGTGATGAAACTACCAATAGTAGAACTACAGTTCTAAAACAGAATTAAAGTTTAGTGTTGAATTAATAGTTGTCCATCATATGCACTACAATAAAGTGGATTGTTCCACAACAGAGGACACAGTCTGGACCTGGTCATCACGTATGGCCTGTCCACGGCTGTGTCCCCCTACTAACTGACCCCTTCTCCAAGGTTCATCTTATTGTCGAATTGCTGCTTGATATTAATTTTTAAATTTATGCTTCAGGCCGAAAACATCGATCTGAAGAGTGTCTCCTGAAGGCCCTTGTCATTGCTCTTGGGGAGGATACTGGTGATCTTGTCAAGGAGTTTGAGGTAGGTAACATATTTTTCCTTACAGCTAAAACGTTGCGACATTTTCATTTTGGAACTGAATTAGAATCCTAAAACGTGAATGCAACCCATACCCTAATGTGTTGAATTATCCCTGACCTAATTACTGCGATTGCCTCTATAAACCTGTACAGCCCGTCAAAAGCCACGGTGGCCGTCCAGCTCCTCAAACCTCCTGCAACATTTCCAGAGCGTATATATTTTTCTTGTAATTTTTGATTCTACTCCAATTTGTAATATTTTTGTGCAAAAAGAGCTTAAAAATGAAATTGTCCGTGAAGCGAGCTGCTTCCTGCCAATCCTGCTACGCCAATTTCTTTCTTTATTGACCTTTATTAAACCACATACATGCAAATCTGTCGCCTCTGTTACGTCAAATATGCCGTTTCCCCGTGGCTTCAGCTAGAGGAGCTTCCAGCTCCAGGCTGAGTGAGCTCCGCTGCCCCACGCTCGCTCTCTCTCTCGCTCACTTCACCTGAGCAGCGCAGCAGCCGCCCGCATCCACCGGCTGACTGTAGCTCGTTTACTCGCTAACCCCGCTCCAACAGACGCACCACTGAGGTCGATGAACCGCATGAGACATCGCGCTGACGCTGAGGTGAAAGTTATACCGCTTTATATTACGACAGGTGAACTTTTATTGCTTTTACTTCGTAGCTAGCAGCAGCGCGCTAATGCATCAGCCTGCACAACAAAGTTACGCCGACACAGCACCCAACTGTGCACGAGACTGCGCACCAAACTACTCCAAGTTTTGTGATGACTGTAGATTTCATATGTAACAATAGCCGCGTGAAACATGAGAGCATCTATAAGCTAACCTATATAGCTAACATAGCCACATTTACTGTGAGGCTAAATCCTATGGCTAAATTGACCGGGCAAGTGCCCGTGGTCCTGTGCGCGCTCTGCGTTCGTTTGCTGTGCGGTTGTGGTCAGTGAGGAGAGGGCTGACCTCTCCAGGTGGACCGTGTGGTCATTGGGCGCTCACAGATATGAGCGCTTCTGACATGGTTTCTGCTGATCAGAGACGTTATGACAAGTTTACTAAAACTGAACGTGTCCAAAGAGACTTAACTATTCAATAATGCCAAACCATTTGTAAGCTTTTAGTAGCCCACTGAAGCCAGAAAAAAACAGATACCATTTTATTTTGTATGGTATAGGGTGGCATATTTCCATAAATAGTCAATAGAAGTTTAAAATCAATATTTAAAAATCAAAAATGTAACAACATTTTGTCCTTTTTTAATATAATTCAAATAGGAAACAGTATCTTCTGATGTACAGAACCTGATTTGGAATTCCACATTATGTACAAATCTTTTACTCTCTCTGTTCACTCTGTGATGAAACTACCAATAGTAGAACTACAGTTCTAAAACAGAATTAAAGTTTAGTGTTGAATTAATAGTTGTCCATCATATGCACTACAATAAAGTGGATTGTTCCACAACAGAGGACACAGTCTGGACCTGGTCATCACGTATGGCCTGTCCACGGCTGTGTCCCCCTACTAACTGACCCCTTCTCCAAGGTTCATCTTATTGTCGAATTGCTGCTTGATATTAATTTTTAAATTTATGCTTCAGGCCGAAAACATCGATCTGAAGAGAGTGTCTCCTGAAGGCCCTTGTCATTGCTCTTGGGGAGGATACTGGTGATCTTGTCAAGGAGTTTGAGGTAGGTAACATATTTTTCCTTACAGCTAAAACGTTGCGACATTTTCATTTTGGAACTGAATTAGAATCCTAAAACGTGAATGCAACCCATACCCTAATGTGTTGAATTATCCCTGACCTAATTACTGCGATTGCCTCTATAAACCTGTACAGCCCGTCAAAAGCCACGGTGGCCGTCCAGCTCCTCAAACCTCCTGCAACATTTCCAGAGCGTATATATTTTTCTTGTAATTTTTGATTCTACTCCAATTTGTAATATTTTTGTGCAAAAAGAGCTTAAAAATGAAATTGTCAGTGAAGCGAGCTGCTTCCTGCCAATCCTGCTACGCCAATTTCTTTCTTTATTGACCTTTATTAAACCACATACATGCAAATCTGTCGCCTCTGTTATGCCAAATATGCCGTTTCCCCGTGGCTTCAGCCAGAGGAGCCTCCAGCTCCAGGCTGAGTGAGCTCCGCTGCCCCGCTGCCCCACGCTCGCTCTCTCTCTCGCTCACTTCACCTGAGCAGCGCAGCAGCCGCCCGCATCCACCGGCTGACTTTAGCTCGTTTACTCGCTAACCCCGCTCCAACAGACGCACCACTGAGGTCGATGAACCGCATGAGACATCGCGCTGACGCTGAGGTGAAAGTTATACCGCTTTATATTACGACAGGTGAACTTTTGTTGCTTTTACTTCGTAGCTAGCAGCAGCGCGCTAATGCATCAGCCTGCACAACAAAGTTACGCCGACACAGCACCCAACTGTGCACGAGACTGCGCACCAAACTACTCCAAGTTTTGTGATGGCTGTAGATTTCATATGTAACAATAGCCGCGTGAAACATGAGAGCATCTATAAGCTAACCTATATAGCTAACATAGCCACATTTACTGTGAGGCTAAATCCTATGGCTAAATTGACCGGGCAAGTGCCCGTGGTCCTGTGCGCGCTCTGCGTTCGTTTGATGTGCGATTGTGGTCAGTGAGGAGAGGGCTGACCTCTCCAGGTGGACCGTGTGGTCATTGGGCGCTCACAGATATGAGCGCTTCTGACATGGTTTCTGCTGATCAGAGACGTTATGACAAGTTTACTAAAACTGAACGTGTCCAAAGAGACTTAACTATTCAATAATGCCAAACCATTTGTAAGCTTTTAGTAGCCCACTGAAGCCAGAAAAAAACAGATACCATTTTATTTTTTATGGTATAGGGTGGCATATTTCCATAAATAGTCAATAGAAGTTTAAAATCAATATTTAAAAATCAAAAATGTACAATATTTTGTCCTTTTTTTAATATAATTCAAATAGAAAACAGTATCTTCTGATGTACAGAACCTGATTTGGAATTCCACATTATGTACAAATCTTTTACTCTCTCTGTTCACTCTGTGATGAAACTACCAATAGTAGAACTACAGTTCTAAAACAGAATTAAAGTTTAGTGTTGAATTAATAGTTGTCCATCATATGCACTACAATAAAGTGGATTGTTCCACAACAGAGGACACAGTCTGGACCTGGTCATCACGTATGGCCTGTCCACGGCTGTGTCCCCCTACTAACTGACCCCTTCTCCAAGGTTCATCTTATTGTCGAATTGCTGCTTGATATTAATTTTTAAATTTATGCTTCAGGCCGAAAACATCGATCTGAAGAGTGTCTCCTGAAGGCCCTTGTCATTGCTCTTGGGGAGGATACTGGTGATCTTGTCAAGGAGTTTGAGGTAGGTAACATATTTTTCCTTACAGCTAAAACGTTGCGACATTTTCATTTTGGAACTGAATTAGAATCCTAAAACGTGAATGCAACCCATACCCTAATGTGTTGAATTATCCCTGACCTAATTACTGCGATTGCCTCTATAAACCTGTACAGCCCGTCAAAAGCCACGGTGGCCGTCCAGCTCCTCAAACCTCCTGCAACATTTCCAGAGCGTATATATTTTTCTTGTAATTTTTGATTCTACTCCAATTTGTAATATTTTTGTGCAAAAAGAGCTTAAAAATGAAATTGTCCGTGAAGCGAGCTGCTTCCTGCCAATCCTGCTACGCCAATTTCTTTCTTTATTGACCTTTATTAAACCACATACATGCAAATCTGTCGCCTCTGTTACGTCAAATATGCCGTTTCCCCGTGGCTTCAGCTAGAGGAGCTTCCAGCTCCAGGCTGAGTGAGCTCCGCTGCCCCACGCTCGCTCTCTCTCTCGCTCACTTCACCTGAGCAGCGCAGCAGCCGCCCGCATCCACCGGCTGACTGTAGCTCGTTTACTCGCTAACCCCGCTCCAACAGACGCACCACTGAGGTCGATGAACCGCATGAGACATCGCGCTGACGCTGAGGTGAAAGTTATACCGCTTTATATTACGACAGGTGAACTTTTATTGCTTTTACTTCGTAGCTAGCAGCAGCGCGCTAATGCATCAGCCTGCACAACAAAGTTACGCCGACACAGCACCCAACTGTGCACGAGACTGCGCACCAAACTACTCCAAGTTTTGTGATGACTGTAGATTTCATATGTAACAATAGCCGCGTGAAACATGAGAGCATCTATAAGCTAACCTATATAGCTAACATAGCCACATTTACTGTGAGGCTAAATCCTATGGCTAAATTGACCGGGCAAGTGCCCGTGGTCCTGTGCGCGCTCTGCGTTCGTTTGCTGTGCGGTTGTGGTCAGTGAGGAGAGGGCTGACCTCTCCAGGTGGACCGTGTGGTCATTGGGCGCTCACAGATATGAGCGCTTCTGACATGGTTTCTGCTGATCAGAGACGTTATGACAAGTTTACTAAAACTGAACGTGTCCAAAGAGACTTAACTATTCAATAATGCCAAACCATTTGTAAGCTTTTAGTAGCCCACTGAAGCCAGAAAAAAACAGATACCATTTTATTTTGTATGGTATAGGGTGGCATATTTCCATAAATAGTCAATAGAAGTTTAAAATCAATATTTAAAAATCAAAAATGTAACAACATTTTGTCCTTTTTTAATATAATTCAAATAGGAAACAGTATCTTCTGATGTACAGAACCTGATTTGGAATTCCACATTATGTACAAATCTTTTACTCTCTCTGTTCACTCTGTGATGAAACTACCAATAGTAGAACTACAGTTCTAAAACAGAATTAAAGTTTAGTGTTGAATTAATAGTTGTCCATCATATGCACTACAATAAAGTGGATTGTTCCACAACAGAGGACACAGTCTGGACCTGGTCATCACGTATGGCCTGTCCACGGCTGTGTCCCCCTACTAACTGACCCCTTCTCCAAGGTTCATCTTATTGTCGAATTGCTGCTTGATATTAATTTTTAAATTTATGCTTCAGGCCGAAAACATCGATCTGAAGAGAGTGTCTCCTGAAGGCCCTTGTCATTGCTCTTGGGGAGGATACTGGTGATCTTGTCAAGGAGTTTGAGGTAGGTAACATATTTTTCCTTACAGCTAAAACGTTGCGACATTTTCATTTTGGAACTGAATTAGAATCCTAAAACGTGAATGCAACCCATACCCTAATGTGTTGAATTATCCCTGACCTAATTACTGCGATTGCCTCTATAAACCTGTACAGCCCGTCAAAAGCCACGGTGGCCGTCCAGCTCCTCAAACCTCCTGCAACATTTCCAGAGCGTATATATTTTTCTTGTAATTTTTGATTCTACTCCAATTTGTAATATTTTTGTGCAAAAAGAGCTTAAAAATGAAATTGTCAGTGAAGCGAGCTGCTTCCTGCCAATCCTGCTACGCCAATTTCTTTCTTTATTGACCTTTATTAAACCACATACATGCAAATCTGTCGCCTCTGTTATGCCAAATATGCCGTTTCCCCGTGGCTTCAGCCAGAGGAGCCTCCAGCTCCAGGCTGAGTGAGCTCCGCTGCCCCGCTGCCCCACGCTCGCTCTCTCTCTCGCTCACTTCACCTGAGCAGCGCAGCAGCCGCCCGCATCCACCGGCTGACTTTAGCTCGTTTACTCGCTAACCCCGCTCCAACAGACGCACCACTGAGGTCGATGAACCGCATGAGACATCGCGCTGACGCTGAGGTGAAAGTTATACCGCTTTATATTACGACAGGTGAACTTTTATTGCTTTTACTTCGTAGCTAGCAGCAGCGCGCTAATGCATCAGCCTGCACAACAAAGTTACGCCGACACAGCACCCAACTGTGCACGAGACTGCGCACCAAACTACTCCAAGTTTTGTGATGGCTGTAGATTTCATATGTAACAATAGCCGCGTGAAACATGAGAGCATCTATAAGCTAACCTATATAGCTAACATAGCCACATTTACTGTGAGGCTAAATCCTATGGCTAAATTGACCGGGCAAGTGCCCGTGGTCCTGTGCGCGCTCTGCGTTCGTTTGATGTGCGATTGTGGTCAGTGAGGAGAGGGCTGACCTCTCCAGGTGGACCGTGTGGTCATTGGGCGCTCACAGATATGAGCGCTTCTGACATGGTTTCTGCTGATCAGAGACGTTATGACAAGTTTACTAAAACTGAACGTGTCCAAAGAGACTTAACTATTCAATAATGCCAAACCATTTGTAAGCTTTTAGTAGCCCACTGAAGCCAGAAAAAAACAGATACCATTTTATTTTTTATGGTATAGGGTGGCATATTTCCATAAATAGTCAATAGGAGTTTAAAATCAATATTTAAAAATCGAAAATTTAACAATATTTTGTCCTTTTTTAATATAATTCAAATAGGAAACAGTATCTTCTGATGTACAGAACCTGATTTGGAATTCCACATTATGTACAAATCTTTTACTCTCTCTGTTCACTCTGTGATGAAACTACCAATAGTAGAACTACAGTTCTAAAACAGAATTAAAGTTTAGTGTTGAATTAATAGTTGTCCATCATATGCACTACAATAAAGTGGATTGTTCCACAACAGAGGACACAGTCTGGACCTGGTCATCACGTATGGCCTGTCCACGGCTGTGTCCCCCTACTAACTGACCCCTTCTCCAAGGTTCATCTTATTGTCGAATTGCTGCTTGATATTATTTTTTAAATTTATGCTTCAGGCCGAAAACATCGATCTGAAGAGAGTGTCTCCTGAAGGCCCTTGTCATTGCTCTTGGGGAGGATACTGGTGATCTTGTCAAGGAGTTTGAGGTAGGTAACATATTTTTCCTTACAGCTAAAACGTTGCGACATTTTCATTTTGGAACTGAATTAGAATCCTAAAACGTGAATGCAACCCATACCCTAATGTGTTGAATTATCCCTGACCTAATTACTGCGATTGCCTCTATAAACCTGTACAGCCCGTCAAAAGCCACGGTGGCCGTCCAGCTCCTCAAACCTCCTGCAACATTTCCAGAGCGTATATATTTTTCTTGTAATTTTTGATTCTACTCCAATTTGTAATATTTTTGTGCAAAAAGAGCTTAAAAATGAAATTGTCAGTGAAGCGAGCTGCTTCCTGCCAATCCTGCTACGCCAATTTCTTTCTTTATTGACCTTTATTAAACCACATACATGCAAATCTGTCGCCTCTGTTACGCCAAATATGCCGTTTCCCCGTGGCTTCAGCCAGAGGAGCCTCCAGCTCCAGGCTGAGTGAGCTCCGCTGCCCCGCTGCCCCACGCTCGCTCTCTCTCTCGCTCACTTCACCTGAGCAGCGCAGCAGCCGCCCGCATCCACCGGCTGACTTTAGCTCGTTTACTCGCTAACCCCGCTCCAACAGACGCACCACTGAGGTCGATGAACCGCATGAGACATCGCGCTGACGCTGAGGTGAAAGTTATACCGCTTTATATTACGACAGGTGAACTTTTATTGCTTTTACTTCGTAGCTAGCAGCAGCGCGCTAATGCATCAGCCTGCACAACAAAGTTACGCCGACACAGCACCCAACTGTGCACGAGACTGCGCACCAAACTACTCCAAGTTTTGTGATGGCTGTAGATTTCATATGTAACAATAGCCGCGTGAAACATGAGAGCATCTATAAGCTAACCTATATAGCTAACATAGCCACATTTACTGTGAGGCTAAATCCTATGGCTAAATTGACCGGGCAAGTGCCCGTGGTCCTGTGCGCGCTCTGCGTTCGTTTGATGTGCGATTGTGGTCAGTGAGGAGAGGGCTGACCTCTCCAGGTGGACCGTGTGGTCATTGGGCGCTCACAGATATGAGCGCTTCTGACATGGTTTCTGCTGATCAGAGACGTTATGACAAGTTTACTAAAACTGAACGTGTCCAAAGAGACTTAACTATTCAATAATGCCAAACCATTTGTAAGCTTTTAGTAGCCCACTGAAGCCAGAAAAAAACAGATACCATTTTATTTTTTATGGTATAGGGTGGCATATTTCCATAAATAGTCAATAGGAGTTTAAAATCAATATTTAAAAATCGAAAATTTAACAATATTTTGTCCTTTTTTAATATAATTCAAATAGGAAACAGTATCTTCTGATGTACAGAACCTGATTTGGAATTCCACATTATGTACAAATCTTTTACTCTCTCTGTTCACTCTGTGATGAAACTACCAATAGTAGAACTACAGTTCTAAAACAGAATTAAAGTTTAGTGTTGAATTAATAGTTGTCCATCATATGCACTACAATAAAGTGGATTGTTCCACAACAGAGGACACAGTCTGGACCTGGTCATCACGTATGGCCTGTCCACGGCTGTGTCCCCCTACTAACTGACCCCTTCTCCAAGGTTCATCTTATTGTCGAATTGCTGCTTGATATTATTTTTTAAATTTATGCTTCAGGCCGAAAACATCGATCTGAAGAGAGTGTCTCCTGAAGGCCCTTGTCATTGCTCTTGGGGAGGATACTGGTGATCTTGTCAAGGAGTTTGAGGTAGGTAACATATTTTTCCTTACAGCTAAAACGTTGCGACATTTTCATTTTGGAACTGAATTAGAATCCTAAAACGTGAATGCAACCCATACCCTAATGTGTTGAATTATCCCTGACCTAATTACTGCGATTGCCTCTATAAACCTGTACAGCCCGTCAAAAGCCACGGTGGCCGTCCAGCTCCTCAAACCTCCTGCAACATTTCCAGAGCGTATATATTTTTCTTGTAATTTTTGATTCTACTCCAATTTGTAATATTTTTGTGCAAAAAGAGCTTAAAAATGAAATTGTCCGTGAAGCGAGCTGCTTCCTGCCAATCCTGCTACGCCAATTTCTTTCTTTATTGACCTTTATTAAACCACATACATGCAAATCTGTCGCCTCTGTTACGCCAAATATGCCGTTTCCCCGTGGCTTCAGCTAGAGGAGCTTCCAGCTCCAGGCTGAGTGAGCTCCGCTGCCCCGCTGCCCCACGCTCGCTCTCTCTCTCGCTCACTTCACCTGAGCAGCGCAGCAGCCGCCCGCATCCACCGGCTGACTGTAGCTCGTTTACTCGCTAACCCCGCTCCAACAGACGCACCACTGAGGTCGATGAACCGCATGAGACATCGCGCTGACGCTGAGGTGAAAGTTATACCGCTTTATATTACGACAGGTGAACTTTTATTGCTTTTACTTCGTAGCTAGCAGCAGCGCGCTAATGCATCAGCCTGCACAACAAAGTTACGCCGACACAGCACCCAACTGTGCACGAGACTGCGCACCAAACTACTCCAAGTTTTGTGATGACTGTAGATTTCATATGTAACAATAGCCGCGTGAAACATGAGAGCATCTATAAGCTAACCTATATAGCTAACATAGCCACATTTACTGTGAGGCTAAATCCTATGGCTAAATTGACCGGGCAAGTGCCCGTGGTCCTGTGCGCGCTCTGCGTTCGTTTGATGTGCGGTTGTGGTCAGTGAGGAGAGGGCTGACCTCTCCAGGTGGACCGTGTGGTCATTGGGCGCTCACAGATATGAGCGCTTCTGACATGGTTTCTGCTGATCAGAGACGTTATGACAAGTTTACTAAAACTGAACGTGTCCAAAGAGACTTAACTATTCAATAATGCCAAACCATTTGTAAGCTTTTAGTAGCCCACTGAAGCCAGAAAAAAACAGATACCATTTTATTTTGTATGGTATAGGGTGGCATATTTCCATAAATAGTCAATAGAAGTTTAAAATCAATATTTAAAAATCAAAAATGTAACAATATTTTGTCCTTTTTTTAATATAATTCAAATAGAAAACAGTATCTTCTGATGTACAGAACCTGATTTGGAATTCCACATTATGTACAAATCTTTTACTCTCTCTGTTCACTCTGTGATGAAACTACCAATAGTAGAACTACAGTTCTAAAACAGAATTAAAGTTTAGTGTTGAATTAATAGTTGTCCATCATATGCACTACAATAAAGTGGATTGTTCCACAACAGAGGACACAGTCTGGACCTGGTGATCACGTATGGCCTGTCCACGGCTGTGTCCCCCTACTAACTGACCCCTTCTCCAAGGTTCATCTTATTGTCGAATTGCTGCTTGATATTAATTTTTAAATTTATGCTTCAGGCCGAAAACATCGATCTGAAGAGTGTCTCCTGAAGGCCCTTGTCATTGCTCTTGGGGAGGATACTGGTGATCTTGTCAAGGAGTTTGAGGTAGGTAACATATTTTTCCTTACAGCTAAAACGTTGCGACATTTTCATTTTGGAACTGAATTAGAATCCTAAAACGTGAATGCAACCCATACCCTAATGTGTTGAATTATCCCTGACCTAATTACTGCGATTGCCTCTATAAACCTGTACAGCCCGTCAAAAGCCACGGTGGCCGTCCAGCTCCTCAAACCTCCTGCAACATTTCCAGAGCGTATATATTTTTCTTGTAATTTTTGATTCTACTCCAATTTGTAATATTTTTGTGCAAAAAGAGCTTAAAAATGAAATTGTCCGTGAAGCGAGCTGCTTCCTGCCAATCCTGCTACGCCAATTTCTTTCTTTATTGACCTTTATTAAACCACATACATGCAAATCTGTCGCCTCTGTTACGCCAAATATGCCGTTTCCCCGTGGCTTCAGCTAGAGGAGCTTCCAGCTCCAGGCTGAGTGAGCTCCGCTGCCCCGCTGCCCCACGCTCGCTCTCTCTCTCGCTCACTTCACCTGAGCAGCGCAGCAGCCGCCCGCATCCACCGGCTGACTGTAGCTCGTTTACTCGCTAACCCCGCTCCAACAGACGCACCACTGAGGTCGATGAACCGCATGAGACATCGCGCTGACGCTGAGGTGAAAGTTATACCGCTTTATATTACGACAGGTGAACTTTTATTGCTTTTACTTCGTAGCTAGCAGCAGCGCGCTAATGCATCAGCCTGCACAACAAAGTTACGCCGACACAGCACCCAACTGTGCACGAGACTGCGCACCAAACTACTCCAAGTTTTGTGATGACTGTAGATTTCATATGTAACAATAGCCGCGTGAAACATGAGAGCATCTATAAGCTAACCTATATAGCTAACATAGCCACATTTACTGTGAGGCTAAATCCTATGGCTAAATTGACCGGGCAAGTGCCCGTGGTCCTGTGCGCGCTCTGCGTTCGTTTGATGTGCGGTTGTGGTCAGTGAGGAGAGGGCTGACCTCTCCAGGTGGACCGTGTGGTCATTGGGCGCTCACAGATATGAGCGCTTCTGACATGGTTTCTGCTGATCAGAGACGTTATGACAAGTTTACTAAAACTGAACGTGTCCAAAGAGACTTAACTATTCAATAATGCCAAACCATTTGTAAGCTTTTAGTAGCCCACTGAAGCCAGAAAAAAACAGATACCATTTTATTTTGTATGGTATAGGGTGGCATATTTCCATAAATAGTCAATAGAAGTTTAAAATCAATATTTAAAAATCAAAAATGTAACAATATTTTGTCCTTTTTTTAATATAATTCAAATAGAAAACAGTATCTTCTGATGTACAGAACCTGATTTGGAATTCCACATTATGTACAAATCTTTTACTCTCTCTGTTCACTCTGTGATGAAACTACCAATAGTAGAACTACAGTTCTAAAACAGAATTAAAGTTTAGTGTTGAATTAATAGTTGTCCATCATATGCACTACAATAAAGTGGATTGTTCCACAACAGAGGACACAGTCTGGACCTGGTGATCACGTATGGCCTGTCCACGGCTGTGTCCCCCTACTAACTGACCCCTTCTCCAAGGTTCATCTTATTGTCGAATTGCTGCTTGATATTAATTTTTAAATTTATGCTTCAGGCCGAAAACATCGATCTGAAGAGTGTCTCCTGAAGGCCCTTGTCATTGCTCTTGGGGAGGATACTGGTGATCTTGTCAAGGAGTTTGAGGTAGGTAACATATTTTTCCTTACAGCTAAAACGTTGCGACATTTTCATTTTGGAACTGAATTAGAATCCTAAAACGTGAATGCAACCCATACCCTAATGTGTTGAATTATCCCTGACCTAATTACTGCGATTGCCTCTATAAACCTGTACAGCCCGTCAAAAGCCACGGTGGCCGTCCAGCTCCTCAAACCTCCTGCAACATTTCCAGAGCGTATATATTTTTCTTGTAATTTTTGATTCTACTCCAATTTGTAATATTTTTGTGCAAAAAGAGCTTAAAAATGAAATTGTCCGTGAAGCGAGCTGCTTCCTGCCAATCCTGCTACGCCAATTTCTTTCTTTATTGACCTTTATTAAACCACATACATGCAAATCTGTCGCCCCTGTTACGCCAAATATGCCGTTTCCCCGTGGCTTCAGCCAGAGGAGCTTCCAGCTCCAGGCTGAGTGAGCTCCGCTGCCCCGCTGCCCCACGCTCGCTCTCTCTCTCGCTCACTTCACCTGAGCAGCGCAGCAGCCGCCCGCATCCACCGGCTGACTGTAGCTCGTTTACTCGCTAACCCCGCTCCAACAGACGCACCACTGAGGTCGATGAACCGCATGAGACATCGCGCTGACGCTGAGGTGAAAGTTATACCGCTTTATATTACGACAGGTGAACTTTTATTGCTTTTACTTCGTAGCTAGCAGCAGCGCGCTAATGCATCAGCCTGCACAACAAAGTTACCCCGACACAGCACCCAACTGTGCACGAGACTGCGCACCAAACTACTCCAAGTTTTGTGATGACTGTAGATTTCATATGTAACAATAGCCGCGTGAAACATGAGAGCATCTATAAGCTAACCTATATAGCTAACATAGCCACATTTACTGTGAGGCTAAATCCTATGGCTAAATTGACCGGGCAAGTGCCCGTGGTCCTGTGCGCGCTCTGCGTTCGTTTGATGTGCGGTTGTGGTCAGTGAGGAGAGGGCTGACCTCTCCAGGTGGACCGTGTGGTCATTGGGCGCTCACAGATATGAGCGCTTCTGACATGGTTTCTGCTGATCAGAGACGTTATGACAAGTTTACTAAAACTGAACGTGTCCAAAGAGACTTAACTATTCAATAATGCCAAACCATTTGTAAGCTTTTAGTAGCCCACTGAAGCCAGAAAAAAACAGATACCATTTTATTTTTTATGGTATAGGGTGGCATATTTCCATAAATAGTCAATAGGAGTTTAAAATCAATATTTAAAAATCGAAAATTTAACAATATTTTGTCCTTTTTTAATATAATTCAAATAGGAAACAGTATCTTCTGATGTACAGAACCTGATTTGGAATTCCACATTATGTACAAATCTTTTACTCTCTCTGTTCACTCTGTGATGAAACTACCAATAGTAGAACTACAGTTCTAAAACAGAATTAAAGTTTAGTGTTGAATTAATAGTTGGAACACCCTTTTTCAGTAGTTTTTCCCTTAACTGGGCTTAACCTGAAAACTTCTCATCCCAGGTCTCTGAGATTTATGTCAGTGATTCATAAAGCCCCAAGACACGATACCATCCATGAGTTTCATTATTATTGCTTTTTTTTTACCTTTTTGACACAAAAATCCAATTTGCATAATAATTTGGAACGCAGTGTATGTGCACGGGACGTGCACGACAAGAGGAGTGCATTAGTGAGGGTTTGAGAGGAGGGGAGCGCTTCGCACTCATTTCCTGAAGTGGCTGCAAATTTTATTGATGTTTTAGAGAAATGTCCTCCTCTTGTTTTACCTGCTCCCCCTGATTTTATTGTCGAAAATTTTGTGTGTGTGTGTGTGCGTGTGCGTGTGCGCGGGCGCGTGCGCGTTCGCGGGCGCGGGCGCGTTCGCGGGCGCGGGCGCGTGCGCAGACGCAGGCACACGCCTGCGTCTGCGTGTGCGTGTGTGTGCCTGCGGCTATGGGGAGGGGGGTGGGGTGAGCAGTGTTGTGTGTTTGGAAGAGTGGGTGGTTGGGTGGGCGGGAACTGCTTTTAATCTGTAAAGCACTTTGTGTTACAACCTTGTATGAAAAGCGCTTTATAAATAAAGTTTTGATTGATTGATAATTACAGTGTAATTACAGTTTTCTTACAGTGTAGTTAGTCGTTCTTAAAGTATATTTACCCAAATGAAATGAAAGCCCATTTTCATGTTAATTACACTGTAATTACAGTGTTATTACAGTGTAATTTGTCTTGCTTTATTTTAAAGCCCATTACACTGTGTATTTACAGTCTTCTTTCAGTGTAGTTAGTCGTTCTTAAAGTATATTTACCCACAAATGTCTTGCTTTAAATGAAAGCCCATTTCTATGTTAATTAGGCCCGAGCGCCATCAGGGCTGGCGAAGGGCCTCTTGTAATCGTATAGAGCACTTCCCCAAAGTGCGCGGAGCGCACAAAACGAGCGCAAAGCGCTCGCCTCCTATCAAACATGCACTAACACACTACTCTCGATGTGCACGTTCCGTGCACGTGCACATGTATCAGAAAACAAACATTGTAATTGGACCAAAGTGCGCGGAGCGCACAGAAAAAATGAGTGCGAAGCGCTCCCCTCCTCTCAAACCCTCACTAATGCACTCCTCTTGTCGTGCACGTCCCGTGCACATACACTGCGTTCCAAATTATTATGCAAATTGGATTTTTGTGTCAAAAAGGTAAAAAAAAAAGCAATAATAATGAAACTCATGGATGTTATCGTGTCTTGGGGCTTTATGAATCACTGACATAAATCTCAGAGACCTGGGATGAGTAGTTTTCAGGTTAAGCCCAGTTAAGGGAAAAACTACTGAAAAAGGGTGTTCCACTTTATTATGCAGATCATCATTTTCAAGCAATATGGGAAAGAAAAAGGGTCTTTCTGCTGATGAAAAGCATGAAATAGTTGAATGCCTTGGTCTAGGTATGAAAACCTTCGATATTTCATGAAAGATTAAGTGTAATCATCGTACTGATAAGAGATTTGTGGATGATTCAGAGCACACTCCGTTTTGTGCCGATAAAGGCACAATATGGACGGTTTCTGCCAGACAAACACATCAGATTAGGAGAACAGATGCTACAAAGCAGCAGACAGGTATTTGAAGCTGCTGGTGCCTCTGGAGTCTCCCGAACATCAAGGTGTCGGACCCTCCAGAGACTGCAGTTGTGCATAAACCTTCTATCCGGCCTCCCCTAAACTGTTCATTGACGCTGAAGCAGAAACGGCTGCAGTGGCTCAGAAATACATGAGGACTCATTTTCAAACAGTCTTGTTCACTGATGAGGCCGTGTGACCCTGGATGGTCAGATGGATGGCGTAGTGAATGGTTGGTGAATGGCCACAATGTCCCAACAAGGCTGTGATGTCAGTAAGGAGGGGGCGGAGTCAGAATCATTAGGAGAGAGCTGGTCGGCCCCTTTACAATCCCTGACGGTGTGAAAATGACCTCTTTCTGACTGACCACTTTCTTCTATGCTACATAAAGAAGAGCCGTGTTTTCCCGAACAAGATCCTCTTCGTGCATGACAACGCACCATGTCATACTGTAAAGAATACCTCTGCATCACTGGCTGCTATGGGCAGAAAAGGAGAGAGACTCATGATGTGGACCTCCTCCTCCCCTGACCTCAACCCTGTTGAGAACCTTTGGAGCCTCATCAAGAAAAACTTCTCGGAGGGTGGGAGGCAGTTTTCATCCAAACAGCAGCTCTGGGAGGTTATTCTAACATCCTGCAAAGAAATCCAAGCAGAAACTCTCCAAAAACTCACAAGTTTAATGGATTTAAGAATTTTGAAGCTGCTCAAAGAAGGTCCTATGGTAAAATATAACTTGACCGGTTAAGATGTTTTTGATTGAAATACAGTGCCTCTCGTAAGTATTCATACACCTTGAACTTTTGCACATTTTGTCATGTTTACAACCCTAAACATAAAGATTTTATTTTTATTTTTTTACTGAACGTTCACACACAAGTAACAGACAACTGTGACGTGAAAGCAAAATGATACATGATTCTGTTATTTTTCAAAAAATAGAAAAGTGAAAAGTGGGACTTGCATAAGTATTCATACAGCATGCATGAATACTTTGTGGAACCCCCTTTTGCTCTAATAACAGCACAAGTCTTCTGGGGTATGACTCTACAAGATTTGCACATGTAGAGACTGACATTTTAGCCCATTCCTCTTTACAAAACAACTCAAGCTTTGTCACATTAGAAGGAGAGCGTTTGTGAACAGCAGTTTTCAGACCTTTCCACAGATTTTCAATAGGATTTAGGTCAGGACTTTGACTGGGCCATTCTAACACATTAATATGTTTTTATTGAACCATTCCATTGTAGATTTAGCTTTGTGCTCCGGGTCATTGTCCTCCTGAAGGTGAATCTCCGCCCCAGCCTCATGCTCCGTCCACACCAAACTTAATTTGGGCGTCAAAAACGCGCGTCACGCCCGTTGTTGGACGCCTGTGCTTATTGAAGTCAGACGCTCGTCACCAAGCGTCAAGACGCTCTCGACGCGCGTCAAGAGAAGAGCGTCGTCGTGGAGCGCGTTGGGAGGAGCATCTCTGTTGCCGTTGTCAGTTATCAGTTATCAACATGGATGACATAGAGAGAGTGGCTTGGCTTTTATTGCTTCATAAAGCCAGACAACGTCGTCTACGGGCTCGTCGGCGCCGTGTCTGGATTCATGAGATCGTCCGAAGGCGTTCTCAGTTTGGCGAGTTTCACCATTTGCTCCAGGAGCTGCGCTCGGACGAGAGTCGCTTTCAACGGTACTTCCGCCGCTTTTAATCCTGGTGTTTAGATAAAGAAGCACTGATGTAGCTCCGGTTCACAAAGAAGCTACGTCCGTGACTTGTGACTTGTTTACATCTGTGGGGCTGGCGTAGAATCTGCCCCGGTGGCTCAGCTACAGCGTACGTCACTATGGGGAGAAAGCTCCTGATTGGTCGACGCTCGCGAATTTCGCCAAAAAGTTCAACATTTCCCAACTCGAGCGTCGGCCGCGCTCGACGCCCTGGAGGCGCGTCAAACGCTCACCAAGCGCGAAAAACCTCAAAACGCGCCGCAGAGGAGGCGCGTGACACGCTGCGGGACATCTTGACGCCCCCCGGAGGCGCGTCCTCCATGTATTTTAAATGTAAACCTGACGCTTTGGAGGCCCCAAATCGAGTTTGGTGTGGACGGAGCATCAGTTCTCTTGCTGACTCCAGCAGGTTTTCCTCCAAAATGTCTCTGTATTTGGCTCCATCCATCTTCCCAACTATTCTTACAGTCTCCCCAGTCCCCGCTGAGGAAAAGCAGCCCCACAGCATGATGCCTCCCCCCGTATATTTGACACTGGGGATGGTGCACTCAGGACGATGAGCAGTGTTAGGTTTGCTCCATACAAAACGTTTTGCCAAAAAGTTCAATTTTTCTCTCATCTGACCAAAGCTCTTTCTTCCACATGGAGCTGTGTCCTCCATATGACTTCTAGCAAACTTCAAACAGGATTTCTTATGGCCTCCTTTCAATAATGGCTTTCTTCTTCCACTCGTTCATGAAGGCCAGATTTGTGTAGATACGACTTATAGTTGTCCCATGTACAGTTTCCCCCAGCTCAGCGGCAGGACTTCACAGCTCCTCCAGAGTTATCTTGGGGCACTTGGTTGTATTTCTTACCAGTGTTCTCCTTGTTCAGTTTGTTAGTTTAGGTGAACAGCCGTGTCTTGGTAAGTTGGCAGTGGTGCTTTACTCTTTCCATTTCTGAATGATGGATTGAACAGTGCTCCAGGAGATGTTTAAATCTTGGGAAATCTTTGTATAACTTAATGCTGCTTTAAACTTCTCCACAGCTTTATCCCTGACCTCTCTGGTGCTCCTTGACCTTTATGATGTTGTTTGGTGACCAATACACTCCGACCACAGCTCTGAGGGCCTGAAAAAACAGCTGAAATTATACTGAGAGTAGATTACACACAGGTGGCCTCTATTTAACCGTTAGGCCAAGGTGTGAACATTCTGGAGTCATTAGAAATGTTTTAAAGGCAATTTAATGCACTCAGAAAATGCTGTATGAATACTTGTGCACGCCCCACTTTTCGGTTTTCTATTTTTTGAAAAATAACAATCATGTATCATTTTGCTTTCACTTCATAGTTGTCTGTTACTTGTGTGTGAACGTTCAGTAAAAAAATAAAAATAAAATCTTTATGTTTAGGGTTGTAAACATGACAAAATGTGCAAAAGTCCAAGGTGTATGAATACTTACGAGAGGCACTGTATCTTTGATTTCCGTAAATATGACCTCCTAATGCTACAAATACAACAAATGACCATTTTCAGTTAATTACAAGCTTTAAAATGTATTGAAACAATGAGTTGCATAATAATTTGGAACAGTGGATTGAGTTTTTTTACTATATTTATTTTTGAAATAAATACTGTTTTCACTGGGAGACTTTTTCAACCACATTTAAATGATCCTCTACCAGTTAAAGACTCTCATTTGAGTTGACAATTTAGGAAATCAGAGAAAAATGTCATTTGCATAATAATTTGGAACGCAGTGTACACATTTTTCTCTGTATGATGTATAAATTAAGAGCAGAGTTCTCAGTATTGTCAAAAAAGTTTTTTTTTTTTCTGACAAAAACACATAAGCACATTCCAAAAATCCTAAAACTAAGACCCTAGGGCTAAAACTTAAAAAACAAACAAAGGCAGTAGCAATACCTTAAATTTTGATTGAGGGAGACCAAAGGGGGCAGGGCGGTCGGCGAGGGCCGCTAATCGCCGCTTGCGGCTATATTTACACTGTAATTACAGTCTTCTTACAGTGTAATTAGTCGTTTCTTAAAGTATATTTACCCACAAATGTCTTGCTTTAAATGAAAGCCCATTTCTATGTTAATTACAGTGTAATTACAGTCTTCTTACAGTGTAGTTAGTCGTTCTTGAAGCATATTTACCCACAAATGTCTTGCTTTAAATGAAAGCCCATTTCTATGTTAATTACAGTGTAATTACAGTCTTCTTGCAGTGTAATTTGTCTTGCTTTATTTTAAAGCCCATTTCTATGTTAATTACAGTCTTCTTTCAGTATAGTTTGTCGTTCATGTCTTGCTTTAAATGAAAGCCCATTTCTATATTAATTACACTGTAATTAGTGTTATTACAGTGTAATTTGTCTTGCTTTATTTATTTTAAAGCCCATTTCTATGTTAATTACATTGTAATTGCAGTCTTCTTACAGTGTAGTTAGTCGTTCTTAAAGTATATTTACCCAAAAATGTCTTGCTTTAAATGGAAGCCCATTTCTATATTAATTACACTGTAATTACAGTGTTATTACAGTGTAATTTGTCTTGCTTTATTTTAAAGCCCATTTCTATGTTAATTACAGTGTAATTACAGTCTTCTTATAGTGTAGTTCAGGGGTGGCCAACCCGCGGCTCTCGAGCCGCATGCGGCTCTTGGCCAATCAGAGTGCGGCTCTTTGCATGATTGGATATGTTTAATACAATGAGGCTCTTTGCAAAATAATTGGTAAATATTTCCCATAAACTGTAAGTCTTTGACCAAAAATCCAACCATCGTCCTACAGACCCTGTTTCCATCTCTACACATGAATGAGAGTCTGTATCTCCCGGCGTTAAAAGGTGCCCGTGCGGCAGCTTCAGTCAAAGCGGGATGTAGGTTAAACAACAGGCAGGCAGATCGTGGCACTGGGATCAGCTTCTGTGCTTTTCAGGTTTCTGATCAGCCTACTCTTTATTTGATGTAATTTGGCCTCATATTCACAGAAAAAGATCAAAATTAGGAAATGGAAAAAAGCGGAGCTCTTATGTAGCATATGATGCGAAGCGCGACATCGTAATGCGGAAATACGCAAAGTCATGACTTTTCTTTCACATGTGCTATAACTGTAGCAGATGCAACTTAAAACAGACTCTCAGTCGTCCAGAGGCTCTTGGTTAAAGTTTATGAACTTTGTGTAGCCTAGAGTGCGTTCTCTGCACAGTCCAGTCAGGACGAAGCTACAGGCACTGAGCGCACAGGCCAGGGGCGAATCAGAGGAGGGGGCTCAGTGGGCAGGGCCCCACATACAAACACACCCCAGCATTAAAAAAAATAAAAATAATAATAATAATCTAATTCTGTCTCAGTCAGAGCAGGAAACACAAAATGTCATTTAATATACATGTATTTCAATCTTGTTGAGGAGTAAAACCATTCAATCTAACACAATTATATAAAAAAAAGAAAAAGGCATAAAGTTATAGTTTATTGTGATATAAATAAAACGGTCACATTCTATTTAATCACAATAAACTACCGCCCCGGAATCTCGCTAGTGGTCGGTGCCTTTGTGGCTCTTCACAGGATCAAGGTTGAAAATTTCGGCTCTTGGTCTCTGACTGGTTGGCCACCCCTGGTGTAGTTAGTCGTTCTTAAAGTATATTTACCCACAAATGTCTTGCTTTAAATGAAAGCCCATTTCTATGTTAATTACGCTGTAATTACAGTCTTTACAGTGTAGTTAGTCGTTCTTGAAGCATATTTACCCACAAATGTCTTGCTTTAAATGAAAGCCCATTTCTATGTTAATTACAGTGTAATTACAGTCTTCTTGCAGTGTAATTTGTCTTGCTTTATTTTAAAGCCCATTTCTATGTTAATTACAGTCTTCTTTCAGTATAGTTTGTCGTTCATGTCTTGCTTTAAATGAAAGCCCATTTCTATATTAATTACACTGTAATTAGTGTTATTACAGTGTAATTTGTCTTGCTTTATTTATTTTAAAGCCCATTTCTATGTTAATTACATTGTAATTGCAGTCTTCTTACAGTGTAGTTAGTCGTTCTTAAAGTATATTTACCCAAAAATGTCTTGCTTTAAATGGAAGCCCATTTCTATATTAATTACACTGTAATTACAGTGTTATTACAGTGTAATTTGTCTTGCTTTATTTTAAAGCCCATTTCTATGTTAATTACAGTGTAATTACAGTCTTCTTATAGTGTAGTTAGTCGTTCTTAAAGTATATTTACCCACAAATGTCTTGCTTTAAATGAAAGCCCATTTCTATGTTAATTACGCTGTAATTACAGTCTTTACAGTGTAGTTAGTCGTTCTTGAAGCATATTTACCCACAAATGTCTTGCTTTAAATGAAAGCCCATTTCTATGTTAATTACAGTGTAATTACAGTCTTCTTGCAGCGTAATTTGTCTTGCTTTATTTTAAAGCCCATTTCTATGTTAATTACATTGTAATTATAGTCTTCTTACAGTGTAGTTAGTTGTTCTTAATTACACTGTAATTACAATATAGTTACCCTGTAAGTACTGTGTAAATACTCTGTAATTACACTGTATTAAAATCGATTTGAGTGTTTATTACATGTAATTACATCGTAATTACATCTTTATACACTATATGTACACTGTATGTAGAGGTCTGTAATCTAAAGTGTTACCGAGTACTTTTATTGACTAAAATTGCTACACCTCTTTTACTGGATGAAAAGGATGAATAATACACTTGTCCCACCCACTCTCTTTTTAGTTTTTTGTGCTCTTCATCAGTTAAGTTACACTTCTCCTTCTTAAGCATAGTTAGGATTTTTTTTTACGCTTAACTGCATTATTTATTCCTTTAACATTAAATGAAATATACTTAGTTGCACTTATCACAGACCCAAAAATGTCTATATTGTGTTGGAGAGAAAAGGCACACATAAAACTGATAACATAAAAGATTATGCAAACACACTCTAGGATGCTCAGACTTGCTCAAACAATAACAATAAAAGAACAAAAATAATAATAACAAGGGCGACAAAAACATGTCAATCCAGTTGAACATGTTAAAACGCCCAAAGAACAGAGGTAGAACAGTCCTCCAAAAAAAAAAAAAACAGTTCAGGCTTCTCAGTCCTGGGAGGAAACAACACCTGTTGTGAGCCGACGTACAAGAGCGTGCTCCCATATACCGCCCTCATAACGGCACCCACACACTCCCGACAAAACCTTCAGTCCAAAAAAATAAAAATTACCGTACCTTTCAAATAAGAAATAAAAATAACAAAACGAGAGTTGCTGATGCGTTGTAGCTCTAGAAAAGTTGGTAAGGAGAAGAAAACGCCATGTGGACATCCCTTTTTAGCCACTGTTCAATTACTCGCATGGCTCATCCAGTGCCTCAACAAAACATGTTGCTTCTTCAGCAGAGTCAAAAGTGAAATTCTTGCCATTATGGGAGAAGCGAAGAGTTGCTGGGTACTGCATTCTGAATCTGATGCCTTTGGTGATCAATTTTTGGCAAACAGGGTTATATTTTCTTTGCTGCGGAAGATCTTGGCGGATGGAAATCGTAGCTCCTTCAAACTGAGGTTTCAACTTCTTGCTAAGCGTCACCATCATAGCTGTTGACTTGTTGTGTTCCATATAATTGACCTACTTTTGGGTGTGGGCGGGCTACACACCGGTGTGCAATCAGACAATAAATGGCGGCTGCTCATTCATAAAAACCTGTTAGCAGGTACGCCAAACGCAAGAGAAACTGTGTCTTGTATTTCCTCCGTGTTTTTCCCGGCATCTCAAAGCTCTTCACATGAGTATGGCCGCACCAACAATAGCATCTGTCGAATAATGAGGCTTCATGATGGTAGCCCTGGGTGCTCCTGAATTTGGCTTGCCCAAGCTTCGGTGGCAACAAATCGTTGGTTTTCCTCAAAATGAACGAGAAATATTGATAAAGACCTATCAGGACTTCACTCTTGCCACACATACTACACAGGACCATTAATTCAGCCCAAAGACCATTCGAGGGACCTAGAGACCATCTCAGGGACTACCAGGGACCACTCGGACCAGTGCCCAGCGCCCCTAGAGGTCATGGGCCGTACTGGTCCGGACCGGTCTTTAATATTCACAGACCAGACCACACTTTCGGCTACAACCCCCTCTCCTTCCCCCTTCACCCGCTTCACAAACCATTCACATGGTTTGACAAATAAAAATCTTGAATCTTGAATAATTGTATGACTAAAATGGGTGTAAAACATATGATGTGACCCTTGTCATTAAAACATTATCACGCAAATAAAATGAGACGTCCTTTTAAAAATGCATGTAGATCATCTGCGCCTGTAAGAGACTCTCCAATTGGATCCCTTTAATGAAGCGGCAGACAAAGCTAGGTAAAAACACATTTATTTCTTAATTTTGCAAAATGGCCGAAGAAGGCGTTGGAATAGTCTGTCACAAGCTTTAAAGGTGGCATGATTGTCTGAAGATTAAACAGCGACTCTGTGAAGAAGGAAATAAAAAAAAACAATCAAATCAAAGAAGAACAATCGTCGTATTTCGTATCATTATTACAGGATAACAGCATAAGCAAAGAAAGTTAGAAAGGTCAGACAAGTTATCTCTCATCTTGGATAAAAGCAGTGATTACTATTTAAAATAATTTAAAGGGGACATGTTTTGTTTGTAAAACTTAAAGATCCAGTATCTTTTATTCAGGGCTTTTTTAGGACACCTTAGCCTTGATTTTTTTATGATGCAATATTACAACAGAGCATGTGTCTAAAAATACCTCCTAGAATTCGGGCGTTCTGCTCTCCCAAAATTTCATCCACTGAGCGGCTCTGTGATAAAAAATTGACACTGTTGGTTGCGCAGCGCACTTCCTGTTAAGAGCATACTGCCTTCAGACTGAACGCAATGGAGACTGTTCTGTTCTGTTTTATCGCCTTAATGTTTGGTGCAGCCCTGTGGAGGCCCGGCTGTAGTCTCCACATTTAATGTTCTGAGATTATGAGTGATTACAAAGAAATGTCCACCCAAGTCCCTATAACCCATCACTCACTATAGCTATAGACACGCACTAAGGAGACCAGTTCACAACCTTTTTACTTGAAAGTCAAGTGCAATGTTGCCTACTCGCTAGAGTGTACAGAAAGGAGTGAGCCCCTTGTCCAGAGTACCAGCAGAATGAGCAACTACATCTACAATATGCTAAAATCAGGGAATAGAATTCAAAGCTGTCTTAAGCTGCGCATAACACATTCAGCTGCACGAGGCTGATTGTAATAAAACCAGATGAACTCAAGTCCAAAGGATTTGTAGGGAGACTTTCCATCAGGAGTTTCGTATATACAAGCTAATTGGCGTGTGGACAGGCCAAAGAGAAATAGGAGAAAATGCTTTTTTTCATTTCTCTGCGGCCCGGTAGCAAATACGTCACAGCCCGGTACCAGTCCCCGGCCCGGTGGTTGGGGACCACTGGTTTAATGTGCGTTCTTGGAAGCGTAGCCGGATTTTGGAAAAATAACTGCTGTTTCGGGGCTAACTAGTCCCCCTTTGCTACGGTCATGTCCTATGGATCTTTAATTATACCCCCATGGTCTCCCCAGGATCTCCCCAGTATTTAAGCCTTTATCCATCCCATACACTTGAATAGAGGGACATTATTTGTGCCGGTGGACAATGTTTTTTCCAGGTTACCCCATTAGGCTTGTTACAATCGCCTACAGCTCAAAGTCTGCAATAAACCACAAATACGTCAAATCCAGCTCAGTGTGTGATCATCTTAAAGGCTGCTTTATATAGTTGCCGGCTTTATTGACGTTATTAGTGCATAATATTAGTTGTTCGATGCAAGCTAGCTGCTAAGCAGCTCGTTAGCTCCGAGTGCTAACCGTTTGGCTACGGACTTCCTGACATGGCTGGATGTTCTCATGTTGAAAATACACACAGGATAAAGCTGTACCGGGCAGAGAGAGCTAATCCAAGGGCTGACAGCGCTTATGATATTGGCCTGAAAGCTACTCTTTACTGTAGTTTCCCAGGGAGAGCTCCCAGACAACGGGGGCAGCGGTTAGCCATCCCGGGCTGCCTTCGAGGCTCCGAGTTGGGCGGAGGACTCTAGTGCGGGGCATTGTGTGGCGGGGAGATACGAATGGCAAATGTCCGCCGCCTGCACTCTGCATGTAGGCAAGGCATGTTTATTTATGCTGCGCATTTCGTAACTCAATGTGCCTAACCACTACGAGAGGCTTCAGTGTCCGGGAAAATGTTGCTCTGCCTGGAGAAGTTAGGTTGCCTGCACAACACAGGCGCCAAATGAAGGGAGTTGGAACAGTCAAAGTCCGCATCATAAAATATCAGCTACAGAATTGTATTCCTTTTAGAAGATGACAGCGAGCAGAGCGAACGAAAACGCGCCGGCAGACAATTACGGAATTAAGGCAGTAACCAGGAAGTATTACCCATCATGCAACGCAAAAATGAATCGCTCCCCCACCCATTGGAAGAGATTCTAAGGAGATCAGAACGCCCAAATTAAAATGCTATAAAATGTAATTATACAAAACAGCCATAAATGGTTAAAAAAATGATAGTTTTTGTTCCAGCAGCTCTCTTCCCAGCACGTTTCCAATGGCTAAGAGACTACGGCCATGTGACGTATTACAGAGTATGGGTGGAAGAAGAGGGAGATGTGCTAAATATGCAGCGCTACTGAAACAAAACCCCACTCCAGGTCTGTTTCTGGGTTATATTATAATCGATATTAACCCGTATGAAAACTGCACTGTACTGGTCATACACAGGTTCAAACACATTCACCGAGCTTTCACTAAAAACTATTTGATGATTGGAATGTTCAGTTGTTTCCACAAAGAGACAAAAATCTTTGTGTCGAGGTTCAGCACAGTCTGTTACATTGGCAGTGTCCAGGTAAAGAAAGTGGCATTTGGTGGAAGCACAGTTTGAAAGGTTCATTGATGAGCAGAGGCACTTTGGTCCACAGTGGAATGTTGGGGTCCTAACCATTTTTGGCTGGGACCACAAAAAATGACACATAATCAACTCAGGACCCCCATTACACAAAACTAATTCCTCTGGCTACATTAGGGCATAAAAAAACATTTTAAAATCAAGTTAATATGTAATTAAATTGTTTATTTGGGATATTTGAAATGATTTCACAAATTATATGCTGTTTTACACTAAAGAATATACTAAAAACATTAGCATTTCTCTTTTTATTACATCATGAAATCATTGGGGGACCCCCACCCAAAGCCCTACCACCCCCACTGTTTTAGAACGAAGATCTCAATTTCAACTTTATTACTGTTCACGTGCATTTAGTAGCTTCAAATTGACTTCTGTTGCCATGATGAGGCTATGCTTTGACATAATCTGCTTACCCTCTAAAGGAGGACTGGAACCGAACTGGGAGATGGCAGCTTATTTTGTGGAATCCCCCAGCCATAGTTCTGGGTGACTTTGTTGCAGTGGTGAGTGCTACAGAGTTTCTCATAATGGTGTAGTGCTGAAGCTGGCAGGTCCCCAAAGTCTTGTGTTTGTCTACTTGGCCTTGTGCAGTATGCAGTATTTCCTCATAGCTCGGTGTCCTTGTACTTGGCTGTGTTGTAATAGCCCCTCTTGTTCTGCTCGGTCAGCTGGCGGCGGTACTCTGCTTCATCGTCCTCAGAGTATGACGGTCGGGAGGAGCTCTCTGGCTCTGAGCTGGAACTGGACACACACACGGACAGACACACACACACACTTAATGAAATATTAATAATTTTTCTTATTAAAAAAATGAAAACGCTCACCAGGAAGCTAACGTTAGCTTCATGCTACATATGCCAAGCTTAGTAACAAGTGCTATTTTCCCTTCAACTGAACAATTTGCTGCAAAAAACAAAAAATCCATATGGAACTGATCTTGGCTTGGCTTAAGTTGTGTGATAAATATGTTTATAGCCAGAAAGGTTTTCTTCCCATGAGAGGTTTTCTTCTCCTTCGGCTAGACCCCGGCTACGACGTATGGAGGACCGTGGCTGCCAAAACAATAAATATATACATAAATAAATAAATAAATAAATTTAAAAAGATAAAATTTGCAAAGAAATGCGTGCAATTATGAGAATAAGTGCATTTATTTCTGTATTTATTTCTGTATTTATTTCTGTATTTCTGTATTTATTTCTGTATTTCTCTTAATGATATGCAAATCATGGGGTGGGTCGGGATGCCTCTGCTGTAAGCTCATTGGTCAATCTTTTTCCTTGCTCCAGAGCTTGTCCAGCATAGACGGCCATGTTGAGATCACTGTGTTCTCGCTATAGCCATGTCAGAACGGAAAAAAAAAAGAGATAGATAGAGATAGAAATGGATTCGCTTTGGAGTTAAATTTCTAATGAGCTGAGAAGACTGTCGGACAGGCATACGAGAAACTGTAGTGTTGACTATATTATTTTCCGTTTGGATCAGTTACGTAAAGTCCCGTCGCCAGACGTCAGTCTTAAGGGGGGCATATGAAATCCACGCAGGGGCACATTTAGTATTACTATAAAGTACATATTTTTCGGTATTCGCGTAGCCCTGGCGCACACTGATCATTACATTAAACATAATCAACAGCAAATATGACCAGACCAACTACAGCTGTAACATCAGTCCTCGTGGCGGAAACGTCAGAAGCCCTACAGGCGTTTCTCCGAGCTGAGCCTCCTCATCAACATATCCTTCCACTCAGACTTGAACTTATGA
Organism: Gobius niger; assembly: GCF_951799975.1. Lineage (NCBI taxonomy): Eukaryota > Metazoa > Chordata > Actinopteri > Gobiiformes > Gobiidae > Gobius > Gobius niger. The sequence continues at coordinate 2,077,757 of NC_136873.1, read as the reverse complement.
GTAAGGTCAGTAATTGGGCAAAGATCACTCATTTGCACAGTGTTACTTTCGCGCTTTCTGCCCGATTAGAGACCAGCCCAAACTCCACAACAAGTAGCCTAACTATTTCCTCCTCTCGCACGGAGAGAGGGGACCGGCGGCATTTCATCCCTCTCTCTCTTTCTCTGTCTCTACAGGCACGGTTCCCTCCAAGCTGCGCTCGTGCGCAATTGCTCCTATGTTATCTGGGCACAAAATAAAATATAGCTGATATGATAGAGGGGTATCAACGATCATCCTCCGCCCTCAGAGTCCACGATGCTCGTGAGAGGCTTTTGGCAAAGGCAGTGACAGGTGCTCGTGTGTATTTTACTACAAAGCGCTGAAGTCCACCGAAAAGAGCCCGCGTTCCAAGTGTGCGTTTTACACTCAGACACTGGAGCTTTCAGTGAAGGCTGAGAGAGACTGAAAAGTGGACGCGGCCACAGCACTGACCGAGCCATATTCATGGTACAAACGGTGGCGCGAGTGTGGTGGTGCAGGCGCTCGTTCTAAAGCCCCAGAGTCCGGTCGTTTTCCACGCTCAGAAACGTGTTTTCGTTGCATCGGCGCAGTATCTGCACAGACGCAAGGCCCAGCTCATTCAGCTGCTTTTGAAAAGGACCTTACTCATAAGTTCAAGTCTGAGTGGAAGGATGTGTTGATGAGGAGGCTCAGCTCGGAGAAACGCCTGTAGGGCTTCTGACGTTTCCGCCACGAGGACTGATGTTACAGCTGTAGTTGGTCTGGTCATATTTGCTGTTGATTATGTTTAATGTAATGATCAGTGTGCGCCAGGGCTACGCGAATACCGAAAAATATGTACTTTATAGTAATACTAAATGTGCCCCTGCGTGGATTTCATATGCCCCCCTTAAGACTGACGTCTGGCGACGGGACTTTACGTAACTGATCCAAACGGAAAATAATATAGTCAACACTACAGTTTCTCGTATGCCTGTCCGACAGTCTTCTCAGCTCATTAGAAATTTAACTCCAAAGCGAATCCATTTCTATCTCTATCTATCTCTTTTTTTTTCCGTTCTGACATGGCTATAGCGAGAACACAGTGATCTCAACATGGCCGTCTATGCTGGACAAGCTCTGGAGCAAGGAAAAAGATTGACCAATGAGCTTACAGCAGAGGCATCCCGACCCACCCCATGATTTGCATATCATTAAGAGAAATACAGAAATAAATACAGAAATAAATAAATAAATACAGAAATAAATAAATAAATGCAAAAATAAATAAATAAGAGAAATACATAGAGAAATAAATAAATAAATACAAAAATAAATACAGAAATAGAGAAATAGAGAAATACAGAAATAAATGTATAAATAAATACAAAAATAAATACAGAAATAAATGCACTTATTCTCATAATTGCATGCATTTCTTTGCAAATTTTATCTTTTTTAAATGTATTTATTTCTGTATATATTTATTGTTTTGGCAGCCACGGTCCTCCATAACGACGCGTTGCCCTCAGTATCTTTAAGGTTGACTGTCAAGGATGGAAGAAAGACTATTTTTCTCATTGTCCCCACTCTTTATTATTATTATTATTATTATTGACCTTTATTTAACCAGGATAGATTAAGAATCTCTTTTTCTCTTTTTCAGGGGAGTCCTGGCCCCAGAGGGGAATCTATTGTACGTGTTTTTTGTGGTAGGGGAAACCAGAGTACCCGGAGGAAACCTACGCAGACACGGGGAGAACATGCACAGAAAGGCCCCATCCAGGTGGGAATCGCACCCGGGACCTTCTAGCTGTGAGGCGTGAGCGCTAACCGCTGCGCCACCGTGCCGCCCAATTAACCGTGCCGCTTTAATTACAGTCTACAATCTTTGATTCTCCAGATACTCATATACAGTGTATGCTCTCTCTCTCTCTCCCCTCCTCCTGTCGGCCACTTCAACTACTACCTGCTTAAAGTCTGTCTCTGCGCAGAAGGGAAAGAGAGGAGCCCAGTCCCGTTCATTTAGGAACGATTCAGACTAAGGATATTTTCTGCTTACCAAGCCTCAGTGCTGCCTCTCTCATATCTTGAATCTTGTTACTAGTTTATATTAGTAACTACAGTAAATCCATTCTCCCTGTGTTGAAAACTTACCTTGGCTTCGAACTGTCCATAATGTACATCATTCCAGGGCTGGGACCTTTCAACTTTTGGATATTATTTTCCACTTTTAATATATGAATTAATTGGGAGTATCACATTCACACAGACCCTCCCGCTCTTACAGAAATGTAATTCCGTTACTGGATGACACACCAATATAATAAGTCATTACACTACAATAAAATACATGAACTAACTGGATAAAAACGACTGAAGCTAGTGGCCCTCCATGTGCAAAGGTTTGGATATTTGGTTTGCAGTACCAGTATAAAACTATACTTTTTCAGTACCGATCACGTTATTAATTATATACAACAATAAAACAGAATGACAATGTTTGATCAAATTTAGTGTTGGGAAAATTCAGTAACTTTCATGTCCAATCAGCCGTTCCTGAATGGTATCTAAAGAAAAACGTCTAATATAGAATCTTACCCGATGGGCTGTGGCCGGTTGAGGTTGGGTTTGGGCTTCACTGGGATGGCGTAGATGTCAGGGTGCTTCTGAGCGATCTCCAGCTGAAAACAAACAGCACACAGCTTCAGAACACAGATCTGAGCAGAGAACTAAGAGCAAATGGTCAGCAGCACATGGTACAGGAGGTCAGTGCAGCGGAGCTCTTAATTTCCGCTGGGTACTGTTCAAATTGAGGTGACCAAATCGCTGCGTTTATTTTCTGTTTGTGGAGAACGTAGTTGTGGTGTTCAGATCGCCGCGCACACGCAGGCTGCTCGGACATGCGGCTGTCACTTAATTCGTACAGCAGACGCACTACCAACCTGCAATAAACGTACTGACCGTGGGTGCCATGTGGGCTTTGTGTAAAGTTTGGAAAAACTGCACACGGTCTGTGTGCACCAACACTGTGCGTTTGTCGTAGAAATTACTGGGCAAATTTGGAGGGGAATAGCCTATATATTTTGTCCTTGGATACAGAGAAGGCGCACGTTTGGGCAGTATGACACACTTTTCCAGGAGCTGGAGAGCAAAAGCCACGGTTACTACATGTCTTACATTCGCATACATAGATCCAAAAAAAACCTTTGGTGAATTGCTGCTACGTGTCACACCACGAATAACGCCTTTTTCTCTCCGCCATCTCTGACGCCTGTTTTCTCCTCGCCTTCCCTCTTCCCCTGGGCATGTTGGAAAAACTTTGTACTTTGTACTTGGTGACAGGCACCTCTGAAGCTTAAAGGTGCATACAGACCAAACACTTTTTGGGCGTCAAAAACGCGCCTAAAGCCTGTAGTTAGAAGCTTGTGCTTACCTGGAGTCAGACCCTTGTCACACCGACGCTCTGGCACGTCAGAGTGTGTTCGTAGCCCTATAATAGGCATCCTTGAGGCCTAAACACATTCCCAGCGTAGATTGAGCCACTGATATAAGTTTTCTCGTCGCCGCTTTTAATCCTGGGTGTTGGTAGAGAAACACTGATGTGTGTCTTTGTAAAAGTCCAAGAGCTGCAGTAGCTCCGGTTCACAATGAAGTGAATCCTCCGTACTTGTTGACATCTGTGGGCCGGCACAAAATCTTTTTTCTTCATTTTTTATTTGGATCTGCCCCGGTGCACGCAGTTGCACTGTTGGGGAAAGTTCCTGATTGGTTGACGCTCGCAAATTTCCCAACTCTAGCGTGGGCCGCGCTGGACGCCCCTGGAGGCGCGTCCAAAGCTTACCATGTGCTTCAAAACGTGCTGCATAGTAGGCGCGTGACTCGCTGCGGGATATTTTGACGCTGTCTGAGGCGCGTCCTCCGTATTTTCAATGTAAATCTGACGCTTGGCCGCGTTTGGTGTGTACCTTATACATCAGAGTTTTCGTGCGGTAGATGCACTCTCGCCAACAGGCAATTTACGAGCGACTTGCGCAAAATGTTTGAGGACGCACGAGATATCTGAACGTGCATTGGCCGCACTAATGGTGTGCGTGTGGCACACGCCACATATGTGACCTGTCACGAGACCCAGGGACACTTGGGCTGCCGATTTGGTTTAGAAAGAAACGTAATTATTATTATTATTTTTTTTTATTGTGATTTTCGCTTTTTTGCAGACTCTGAGTTGAGATCACGAAGAAGCCTCTCAGTGTTTTAGATAACAGGATTGGTATATTCAAAAGCATACATTTTGAGGGTGAAATCATCTTGTTTTATCAGTCTAGCGACGCAGTAGAGGTGTGTCATTGTCTATGCGCATTTCCATATTTTTTGTTATTGCCCCCGCTAGGGGTGTTGAAAAATATCGATCTGCCAATATATTGCGATATTACATCGCATGATTCTCGTATCGATCCAAAACATCTATTTTTGGGGCAGGGCTCTAGACTGCGACCAAAATGCTCGCATATGCGACTATTTTTAGAGAATATGCGAGTAAAAAAAATAAGTGGTAGCACCTGTGCGAGCAAAAAAAAAAGAAAGTCTAATAGGCTTTATGAGGAGTGCCACAAACAAGGTTATAAACAGCGTCTCCAGTAACCTGGCTAACGCCAGACTGCTGTGTGCGCTCGAATCATTTCGAACTGCACAGCAGCCTGAGGACCATGGCCGAAATTTTCGCATGGATTTGGGAACCAATCAATGAACGAGGAGGGACGGCAAGCTGATGACGAGCTATTCGATGTACGGAAGCTTGTAGTTTATTTACGGATAATAAAAAAAAAGCTTATTTACGGATCAAACATGACAGCAGCAGACGCGACGCTATTTTTCGATCAAGCTTTAGACCTTGTTCTAAATAGTTTAGCTCGAATGTTTACAGCGGGTACGTCATCGGATACGATGATACGATTGGCTGTGGCTGTGTGCAGACGCACGATAGACATTCGTAGCGCCCAATAAACGACTATGGACGATCGTAAACCACACCTCTCCTACGAGAAAATGAATTGGTGTGAACTGGCGTTAGCCAGGCTACGTCTCCAGAGCACTTCTCTGAGAACACACACACTAGGGATGCACCGATACCGATACCAGTATCGGGTATCGGGCCGATACCACAGGGTTGTACTCATACTCGTACTCATTCATGAGGTCCCGATACCAGAAACCGATACCATTTGACGTGCGGTGAGCGCAACTACGAGGCGCACCTCTCAGCTGAGGAGAGAAGAAGCAACAAACTGGAGAATTCTTTAGTGGAAATAAAATAATCCACATAGAGCTGACTTTATTACAGATGACACTCCCTAAATCAGAGTCTGAGCTGGATTTAACCAGAGCTTAATGTTGTTAGTGCTGCAGCGTCTGCAGTGTTTACAACATACAGGCTAACGTTGCTAACTCGCGGCTAGCGCAGTTTTGGCCATTCCGACGCCGTTTTATGCCCAGGGGTTTATTCATTTGAAACCCAGCGACTAAAAAGTCCTCAGAAAATCCAAATAAAAGAGATACAGCATGTCCATATTGAGCGAAAATGAGCTGCAGCAGAACAATAAAAACGCTGTAGCTACTCGCTAAGTTGCTACAAAACACACGAGATAATCTACACGGAGTTGAAGTAAAGACGAAAAGAGACCATTTAAGTAACATCTCAATACTATTGTTAAATAAAAAATATATGAATAAAGCACAGGAATTGGGGAGCTTTTGGACATAGGCTTTTCTGTCTATGATGGACAGTGCAATAAAAAAAAAAAATTATATTGAATGAAAATAAAAAATAAATAAATGGCATCAGCACAATTCTAATAACTGCTCTTAAATGTGTAGCCTACTTAAGGAAATGTAAATGAGTAAATATGCTAATTACAAAATAAATCTGCTGTGGAAAAAAGTAAGAATGTTGAAGAAAATGCCTTGTACTCATATCGGTATTCGGTATCGGCGAGTACTTAAATCCAAGTACTCGTACTCGTATCGGTTTTAGAAAAAGTGGTATCGGTGCATCCCTAACACACACTGCACAAACACGCACGCACACACACACCCAAGCCTCTACTATTATTGAAGAAGTGAGCTGGTAGTTTAGGCTAAACGTTTTGTCTGGGCAAGTGCCCCGCTCTCCCTGTTTGTCCGAGAGACAATGAAATACAGACAGCAACAGAGGTCACGTGTCCCGACATGAATTAAACTTCTATCATCTTCTGCCAATGCGCACTTTCCGACAGTTTATTCCCCAAACAAGTATCTATTTTCACTTTTATGTTCGCCTTTTGGGGCGGTACTTGCTGCAGCCGAGCGGCGAGCTCACGAGTGCAGCTCAGAGAGAAGCACGAGCTCGAGAGGAGACAGGAGCGACTGGAGAGGAGGAGACAGGAGCAGAAAGAGCTCAGCGGTTTATGTTCCTACCTGAACTCGCTCTGATCTCCTCGTGGTCAGAAAAAGCTTGTTTTAGAGCGCAAATGTAAAGGTAACGGAGAGCTAACGTAAAGCTAGTTAGCGAACGTAAAGCTAACAGAGAGCTAACATAAAGCTAACGGAGAGCTAACAGCTGCTGTTATGGCCCGCCCTCTCCCTCAGCCACAGCAGATTCAGCTCCTGTATTTTAGTTAGGCTTTAGGCTAAAACAGACTGTGATTTTTGACTGTGATTAATACGGTCTTAATTGGCAGTAATACATACTTTTCTACGTGAATATCCTGCAAGTGACAATGATATTGCAGATGTGGAAAGAAAGAGACAAACAATTGTCAAGGAAGATGAATAATAATGGATTGAAAACACAAAATTAAAGTAGAACAATGCAAAAGAATTATAATAAAATTATATAAAATCACTCTATTATTAATATGATTGTTTTTTTTTGTTTTTTTAAGTTTTAACATTATTTTAGTCATTAATAAGATCAATTATAAGTGATTTCGAACATGTTTATAATTGTCCTTGTTTTAATTTATTAAAATGGTGAATTTTGATATTGTGTCTCGAGTCTGCGCGACCAAAATATTGTCTGTGCGACCAACTGAAAAAGTTAGTAGCACCAGCGCTACTAACATAAAAGTTAGTCTGGAGCCCTGTTTTGGGGAAATATTTATTGCAGCGTCTTGCTTTGGTAAGTAAGTAAGTAAGCAATCTTTATTTATATAGCAAATTTCACAGACAAAGGCCACAAAGCGCTTCACAACACAGTTAAAAAGCAGAAATTACAAACAATATAAAAAGGGGTCAAAACAACACAGAAATCGTAGCAGCCCAAAAGTAGCTAATTAAAAGCTTGAACAAATAAATGTGTCTTAAGGTTGCTTTTGAAAGAATCAACAGAGTCAATAGAGCGCAAAGAGGGCGGAAGATCATTCCAGAGTCTGGGAGCAACAGCCTGGAAGGATCGGTCACCTCTAGTACGAAAACTCGTACGTGGAACCTTTAGCAGATTCTGATCCACAGACCTCAGAGCCCACGCAGGGGTGTAAGGCTGGATCAGAGCACGGATATAAGAAGGAGCCTGACCATGCATCTGAAAGCTAGAACCAGAATTTTTTACTTGATCTTATAGGACACTGGCAGCCAATGAAGCTGTTTTAAAATAGGAGATATGTGGGTCCTCCTGTTTGTGCGGGTCAGAATTCTCGCTGCAGAGTTTTGCACTAATTGCAGTCGAGAAGCTCCTTCTTGTTAAGACATGAAAACAAACCGTTACAGTCGTCTAAACGTGAAGACACAAATGCATGGATGATAAGCGCCAAATCATTACGTGAGGCCATATTCCTAAGTTTGGACATTTTCCTCAGTTGAAAGAAGCAGTTTCTCGTTAGCTGCTTACAGTGCTGCACTAATGACATGTCTTTGTCAAAAATAACTCCCAAGATACGAAGGCTTGGTTTCGCAGACTGGCCTAAGTCACCCAGGAACTGTTTAATCCCTGGAATTGAATCATGGTGTGATTACCAGGGTTTCCGTTTTGTCTGCATTGAGCTGCAGAGAGTTATCGCTGAGCCATTGTTTTGGATGATCGTTCCCAAAGGGATCAAATACAACAAAAATAAGACGTCTCCACACAACAAACCCATAGACTCAGACCTTATTTGGTTAGCTGTAACACTAAAGCCCGATAAATATGAGGAGAACCACTGTAGAACTGACCCCGACAGTCCTACTTGATCCCTCAGTCTTTTCAGCAGAACCTGATGGTCGACGGTGTCGAAGGCTGAGGACAGATCCAAGAGAACTAGAACAGTGTGTTTCCCAGAGTCAGCAGACATCATAATGTCGCTGGACACTTTCAGTGAGGCCGTTTCCGTAGGTGTAGTGAAGATGCTCTTTGTGATGGTAGGAGTTATGAGTAAAACTTGCCTGAAGCTGAATAAATGACAATGCAAACATGAGCGCGCCATCTTACAGGAGCTTTAATTTACTTTTATCATAAAGGATTATCATATAGGATTAAAATGTAATTGAGTGAGGGTTTAGTCTTGATTAGAGGGTAATAGTTGAATGTACAAATTCTATTTATGATTCAATTTTGTTTATTTTCTCTTACTAATAATTTGTATTTGTAAAAAAAAAAAAAATCTTTGAAAAGTCTTTGAAAATAAATAAATAAAAGCTTTTCATTGTAACGTGGTTAAAGCAGAGCTTTGAAAAACAGTTTATAAAGTGCAACCTTTTTGCAGCAGCCTTTGCAGCCCCAGGTGCGCTTTGCGCAGATTGCAGGCCGGTCTGAGCAGTGATGGCTCCAGACAATGTTGATTGGGGGGGGCAATGGGGGGTCCTGGTCATGTCAAGGGGGGTCTCATAAAAATCAACGAAAAATGCAGTGGACATGGCTAATAACCGCATATTACTGCAACTAAACAAAAACAATACAGCATATCAACTACTTTGTTTTTAATTAATTAATCAATTCCAGTTCGCAAACAATATGCTCAAACTTTAATTGGCACTACCCACGACAGAAAACATGTTTACAAAATAGTAACTATTCTCATACTCTCACCACCTTTTGATTGCCCTGTCCAGTTTCCCCCTGTCCTCTTGTCTGCTCCTTTTAAATCCCCGGTCTCCAGTCTGTTGAGCTGGGGTGTAGCACCAAATTCTGGTCCCCAGGTACAAACTTTAACCTTAATTGTGAAATGGGCTTCATTTGTTTAAATTGGTCCACTTTTAGTAAGCCTATTTAAAGGATTAGTTTTAGGTAGACCTGAAAGATATCACATGAAACTTTCTTTAGCTTTCTGTTCAAAAAGGCTCTAACCAACAAACAATTTAGCTCAGTAGTTATTTCAGCAACAAATTCTTATTTGGTTTTCCTCAAATAATTTCTTAAGCACATTTGGTCAGCTATATCATTCTAATACATTTCATCACATCGCCCTTCTTCATGGACCTCCTCCCTGACTAGTTGTTTTTTATTTAGCTTTGTCAGCAAACCACTGCTTTACTAAACGCAATGACTAGATAAAAAGGGCTTATTGCAGGTGGAGAAAGAGCAGTACTGACCCGAGCATTCTCTGCCTCCTGTAACTCCAGGATCCTCTGGGCTCGTGCCAAGTGGTCCATCTTCTCAAAGGCTTTGATCTGCAAGGGGACACACGCGTTACTGCTGGTCTGGCGCAGTCCATGTGATAATATGTTGTTTCGACAAAGGGCTGAATGAACACTATCTGTTTTATGTTGCAGCATTACAGTGAAACCTCAGTGACAATGGCAATTAAAAATGTTCTCATTCAGATTTGTATACAACTCCCCTCCCGACGCTTCATCCTCCCTCTATGGCTCCAGCTGCCTTGGTCTGGACTTAAATTACCTTCATGGTTAGTTTAGTTAAGGTTTTGTCAGATTTAAACACAGATCTGCTCCTTTGGCAGTGAGTTGACATGATATGAGGCTCTTCATTTCATTTTATGGAGTCGACCAAAATATCGGGCGTTTTAGTCATAGTTTTAAACTAATGTTAACACTGGTTTACAACAAATGTAGTGTCTAAGCTTTGTGAGTTGATTGATGACAGATTTGATTTGTTTTACTCAATCAGGTCATTGTTTTAGCCCTTGGCCAAATGTTGCTGAAGGGTATTGTTTTTCCAATGTCTTTGTCTTGGTGCCTCTGTCCACACGCTTTATGCACTGGTACCAGCTGGGACAGAACTACTGCTTTCAGCTCTGGACTAACATTTGAACCACTGAGCCACTGCTTATATTATTAATCTGTAATGAATAATGATGATGGGAATGAGCTTCATTCTGGAGAGTGAATGAAAACCACACATAGAAAATGGTTGGTGAACGTAAAAGCAGACTGGTCATTACCTGGCGACTTGAGCCCTATGTTGTAAGAAGCAAAGGGAATAAGAGTAAACACAGCCTGAGTATTAAAGCAAATCACACCCATCACAGAGGTCCTTCGAATTGGATACCAACCTTTCCCAGGAAGGACTTGGCCGCGGGGTCCTCTTCCTCCTCTTGTGGCCCAGGGCTGAGTTCTGGGGGCGGCTGAGACAGGCGGCTGCTGGGGGGCTTCAGAGCCACGGGAGGGGGCATAGGCCGCTGCGCCGCTGCATCGTTGCTGACGGTGCTGCTCGAGTGGGAGTCAAAGCTTCGTGACGAATCAGTACGTCCCTGAGAACGCACCTGCACACCCAATGGATTTAGAAGTAATGAGTAACTTACAAATATGTGACAGAGTAACTTTGAGGTCATTCTACTCTTGTTTTTCAGATTAAAAAAGACAATTTTGGAAGTAACAAAGGGGAGAAAGTTTGGACACCTTATTAAGTATTTTAAATTCCTCGTTTCTTGGCTTCTACACATAGGCTTTTTTTTTTGTATTTTTCCAAATTTCTATGTTGGTTTAGAAATTAAGTACTGTTACTCAGGTAAAAGTACTCGCAGCGTGCAGAACTGCGCACAGTACAAACGTATGTTGTAATGTTGTAAAAGGTCAAATTGAACGTCTAACTATGAGTGACAGAAGTGCCACATAAATAAACTGGGACTTGTGAGTGAATTTAGAGTTGCTAAACACAGTGCTCTGTACCGTGAGGAAGTCAAACTAGTGCCCACTCTGCTCCAGTGAAGCTGCTTCACTGCTCTCTAAGCCAATCAGAAGCTAGTTGGATGGGCGTCTTGGGTTCTCAAGCCTGGGCTAAAAACATGACCTTTGAAGTAGGGCTGAATAGGGCTTGGCGATATGGACTAAAAGTCATATCCCAATATATTTTGATTGAATATCGATATACAATGTATATCCCAATACTTTTTCCTCAAGGTGAGAGCTGTAAAATGAAATGTTGAGTTAAAGTCAAAGCCAAATATGAGTAGTTTTATTGAAGACTCACTATAAAATGTTATAATGAGTCTATAACATTTTATAGTTAAATGTTAAGGTGCGCGGTAGATCATGGATGTACAGTGAAAATTTTAGTGTTTCTAATGCAGCCACCGCGAAGGACTATTGCCTTCTCCTCCGTTAGCATTGTGTTAGCCGCAGTGCTAATTACTCCATTTCCTCACTGCTACACGCTCTGATGAACTGATCACAGAAACTCCCTCACCTCCGTCTCTGCCTCCACAGAGATGAAGGTGAGCCTGTGCTGCTTGTAAAGAGTAAAGAGTCATTTGCGGGTGACCTTTGGTGGCTTTTGTTTGGGAATGTTTTGGATAAAGATCAGAACTTATTTCACAGCCACTGACTAAAACACAAGAAAGAGCAAAAAGCAAGAAATTATTTAGGCTATTTACAAAAAATATAATTCAGTATAAGCCATGACAGTATAAATATACTGTCAATGATATAAGCTTATTGTAAATTATGTAAATGGCCATGTTGTGACTATTGAGAATTATATTTAATCTGATTATAAAGAACTTAATAGTAAGTAATACTTTTAATAAGTCAGTTGTAAATATTTCATTGTTTCAGTCTAGTTCTTTTTCATGTTGGGGCCACATATTAAAACGTACACGGGGCAAAGGGTTACAGATCGGTGGTCAGATTCGCAAAACCTTGAAACCTTCGACTAGCTGGGTCATTCCGTGTAGTTTCAGATTTGGATGAAACCTTTTTTTATTCCTCCACATGCTGCAGAGGGTGTTTTTTTCTGCTCCCAGGTGCTTTTTACTTTTGTGTGCACGTCTAAGAAGCTGTAGCTCAGCCATGGAAACATGTACAGGGCTAAACTGTGGTCTGTGCCATCATGTCTACGAAACATAGTTCCATGAACAATTATCAAAAAATGTTCTAGATTGTAAAGTTTGGGATTTATAGGCTGCAGTTTTTTAATTTGGTTTATCTTTTGTACGCTTGTCTATTGTGTTAAAATCTTTGTAATAATTATTCGAAATTAACGCGTTGAAGTCCCACCCCCACTAATAATAGTTTGTTATGTATCGACCTAATAAGCCCAATGCAGGGGAAGCACGCTGTCCACCTGCCGAGGACCGCAAAGAGTCCTACTCCTCCTTGATAATCTGTGAAAAAGTTCGAAAACACAACGCACGAGTGTCCTTGTGCTTTGGTCAAATTTGCCAGTCCGTCCAACGATCAGCCTCTTGTCTTCGCAGTTCAGCCGTTTTTCACCGGTTTACAGAGCCATGTTTACATTTCAGCCGCTCTGAGGTGATGTAGCGGAGCCGCATAAACAGCTACGCAAAGCGGAGCCAATGCGCCGCGGAGCGATGTGGCGCAGAAAATGCCAAAATATTTTTTTTATGGAAAAAAAAATAAGACGCGGGTCAGATTTAATTGTTTGCCCTTGCGTCGCCTATTGAATAGGCCCTGTATAAACTTTAAGCAAATGCGCCTCATGTGCATATGGAGCTGCATCTCGTCAACCACACACTCCGCGCTCACGTAGGCCTGATGTGTGACTGCTGCACCTCACCTGCTCAGGGCGGCTGGTTTTTCATTTTATTTTCACTTGTTCGGGTTTATTATTAGTTCCTTTACTGGTTAAACTTCGTATACTTAAAGGCATTTGTTTTTTAGACTTTTTTGAGTCTCAAAAAAAGAGACTTGCATGAAAGTTGCTGTGTAGAAAATAAATGTAAGCCTCAAAATGTTTACTTTGTTACATGTTTATTTATGCTTAAAAAGGTGTGTTTCACACGAGATTTCCGTAGCTCATTGAATACATTCAGAGCAGTGTGTGGCCTATGGTGTGGAGGGGAGTGAGAGGCGTGGGTGACGGGGGAAAGCCAGATGAGGAGAGGGGGGGCGGGGGGAGCAGAGCAGGGTTCTCTACTCCACCTTCTGACAAAAATATATGAAAAAAGACACAGCTTAGTGCAGCTTTAAAATGCACCAGAATTGAGAAAAGATTACCTGATTGTTTTCTTCACATTTACTTTAAAAACATATTGATCAAGCAGGACATTGACAATTTTTGCTAACAACAGCAAAAGGATCAGCCAAAAGTATTTGTTGCTATCTATAATGCACCAGAATTCCATCTGAATCCTCCCAGGGGAGGTTCTCCCGCACCACCCACAATGAGCAGTAGGTGGCAACAATTTATTATCACCTTCAGACCTTCAGTGTCTCTGAAGAAGAAATTTGTAGGTCTCAAATTAGTTTAGCTCATAAACTAGCTTTTTGGTAACTTTTGAAAAGCTACTTTCTTCAGGACCATTATGGACTCTTTGTAGTAAAAAAAAAAATCACCGAACCCCACAAAAACACGGTAAAGACGTACAAAAGCATCCAGAAAAACAATGTGGAGCACGGAAACCACAAATGCAGTTCACAGAAAAAAGCAAAAAAAAATGCAGCTGTACCAAGAGAGAGGGAGGTTGTATGAATTGCTTCTTTAAATTTCCCATCTTCACATATAAATTATGCGTATAAAACGCTTATTAGACCCCATTATTTGAACATAAGATTTTTTTTTAACCGAAACGTACCAGACGAGGGGCTCACCTTGGGGGGCTCAGGGACAAATGAAGGGGGAGGACTGGGCTCTCTGTGCAGCATCTCTCTGCTGCCTGACCTCCTCATCCGCACTCGGGGCTCAGGGCGCTGCGCACACAAGCACCAGACATAAATACAATGGAGTCACTTTCACCAGCACCACATCCAAGTACACAAGAGCACACGAGAACACCAGCCCGAGTCACAGAGGAGGGTCAGGAATAGAAGCGTCGCTTTACGGCATTGATATACCCCAATCTTGCATGTGCAATATACAGTATATCCTATATACAGTGGGGAAAAAAGTATTTGGTCAGTTTCCCATAGAATTTCTATTGGATTTTGGCCAAATACTTTTTTCCCCACTGTATATAAGGATTCTACCAGGACAGAGGGCAGCATTATACATTTATGCACCAATTGAAATATTTATAAAATGTTTTTCATGCTGTTATATGTTTCTCCATCAGTGCAGTGAAGGCCAGATTTGATGCTGATTGGGCTCAACCAGGGCGGTCCAGCTCATGTGGAGCAGTGGCCCCAGTCGGCCCAATAGTAAGAATATGAAGTTCAGACTCTTAAATGTTTTGGAAGAGTGTGGTGACCGCTTCCATCTATTGGTGCAATGAACTCCCATCGCTTAGTTCATAAATGCACCAATAAAATCTAGAATTGATTGGCCACAAGCAGCTTGCACAGAAATGAGAAGTGTCTGGCTGGCCAGGCAAACTGAAATGGGCTCTTGGACTGAGAGCGGCGCTTATTTTTAATGAATACACGCTGTATGACAGGCAGTGTTGGAAAAGTTCATTTCCTACATGAACTAGTTCAAAGTTCAGTTCACAAATTTCAAAATGAACTACTTCGTTCATAGTTCATAATTGTTTATAGTTAATAGTTTGTTCATAATTCCAAAAATGAACTAGTTCATAGTTTTTTGTTTGTTTGTTTTTTTGCTGCAAGCTATTCAGGCATGAAAACGGATCAGGGGTGAAATAGGTGAGAAGTATGTTTCCCCTTCCATATCATAAAGCAACAATCTGATGTATTTTGAGATGCATTTTTGCCAACCTTGGGAGAGCTAGAGAAAGTTGACTTCAGCCATGAGTCAAAAATATTATGGCCTCCTCACTTAGTGTTATGCAAGCTATTTCCTGTCAGCCTGTCACTGTTTAATGAGTGGATTTTGGATATCTTTGCTAATCATATATTTATTTATTTATTTTTAAGTTGAATTGGTAAATTCTTAGTGGAAAATGAAGCTACAAATATTCAATTGCATTTGTGTTAATTTGGTCAATGAATCATGTGAATAAGATTGTTTTAGGAGCTAATTTGCACATTGTGGCTTTATGCAAATGAGTGCGCACCGCGGAGCAGAGAGGAGTTTGGAGCGACACACCGGCCTGTTTCACACCGCACGCGGATTCGTCAACGAATTCACAAGCAAACCAGCCAGCGCCAGCATTTGCAAGCCGCGCTTCAAGTTGCGCCCTGTTGTTCAGATGGGAAAGCTCTTGTGTGTACAGACAGCACGCCGAGGCGGCCCAGAGAGAAGTGGCCCGGGCCGCTGCCGCCTCCGCTCCCAAAACTAAAAATGGAACTTGAGCGCATTTCTTTCGCGTGTGGGCTGCGCAGCGAAGTGGCTTTCAACACCAAAATGTACAAAAATACACTTTTATAAAGCAATTTCACGTCTATCCAATTGTGTACTTGGAATACATAAGGAAATATACTTAAATATAACTTTAGGCATAACATAATTTTTAATGATGCACGATAATGCCAATTTGAACCGATAACCGATAACCGATAATTCCGCATGTCCCGATACCGATAACCGATAATGACACTGATAATTATGTATATATATTTGCACTTTATTTTGTGACAAGAACTCGCTGTAACAGTTCACAGTTCTCCCCAAAATGTATTAACTCTACCAAGCAATATACAAGTGTATAAATAAAAATCAAATAATGAGTTTTACTTTGGGTTTGAGTCTCCACCTTTTTCTAAAGCTCTGTTTTTTTTACAGTTCCATCATGAGCAGGTCTGACTCTGCTCATCTGTGTCACATCTTATTTAAAAAATAAATAATAATAATAATAATATTACTACTACTGCTTAATTCCTAGTATTTTTCTTTTTGTTGACATCATACTAATGAATTCTTATTTACAATGCTGGAATATAATCCTGCATTGGGCTCATTTATGCATTTGTGCCTCGTGTGGTAAAAAAAAAACAACAACCCATAGCTGCGTGGCTCATTTCATCAATGTAAAACTCCTCTCGTTCATAGCGCTTTAATCGCGGGGCTATCGTGTTTATTTGATCAGAAATGCTAAGATAATACATGTGTGTTCAGGCCCCGCTGTGTTCCAGTAATGCTCACTTACGTGAGCGGGTCCGCGGTTCGCATTTCCTCGTCTTTTTCTCATTTTGTTGCGGTGCTAATGTTGAAGTTACTTCGATGTAAAAAGTCGAAAAACTCTTCCTTCACGGAGAGCGCCTGACAGCGCTGTTTTGCTGGAATACTCGTCGTATTTTTCTGCTAAAACCGTGCACAAGTCGGCCGTGGAGAGCGTGTATCTGCTGCTGTAAACGTGCTGTCCTGAGTCTGCAGCAGCTCCGGGCTGCAGGACGTGCGGGGCGGCGCTGCCGAGAGAAAGGCAGCGAGCTGGAGCCGCAGATTTAATGTAATTTGAGCTTATAATTATCGGGCCTAATTATCGGCCGAATTTTTTTTTATCGGCTTTATCGGGGATGGCGCCAAAATGCCGATAAATGCCGATAATTATCGGCGGCCGATATTATCGTGCATCCCTAATAATTTTCCATGCCTACTTTTTTTTATTGTGCTTAAAACACATTTGGCACGTTAAGGAGACATATCAGTTGTATTCCTATCTTATAATTATTATAGCGTTGCTTTAGAATTAACCACGAGACGTTGTTTTGAGTCCAATACTACTCTGGCGCTTTGCCCCCGCTCCGTGGCAGTATGAATACATGCCGCTTGCTGCGAGGTAGTTCTGCCGCAAAGGGCGCTCGGCTCTGAGCTCGGCGTGCGTTGTGAAACAGGCCTTACACAAGGGAAACTAGCTTCGTAACCTCACAATGTGGCTGCTTGTGGGCACCGTGCGGACCCTCTGGTTACCGGTGTGCCAGGGCATGTGCCAGGGCCACAAACAGGAGAGTTCACCGCCACAGAACTGGACTACAGTCGTGCTGTTGGCGCAGGGGCGGAGCGGAGCTAGTGCGGAGCGGAGCTAGTGCGGAGCGGAGCTAGCGCGGAGCGGAGCTAGCGCGGAGCGGAGCTAGCGCGGAGCGGAGGTAGCGCGGAGCTAGCGCGAGCTACACCGTGGACCCACCAGAGTTTAGAGCCGCTGGTAAACTAACGGCACGGCGAGGTTTCAGAATTTTATTCATTAATCTGGCATCATATTGAACAAACGCAAATAGAACAGGAATGCCGTTCACAGACACCAGAATGAACGCGTTCATGGTTTCATTCATCAAGCAGTAATCCAGTGCATTCCGTTAACGTTCGCCCAAAATATGAACGCGTTCATGAACCTTCGTTCAATGAACACGTTGGGTGCTTGGATTACCACTCTGATGAGGCATAATTGATCAACTTTATATTGACAGGTATGTATCTAATCTTCCTCTCTTCCTTTCCTGCTGTGCAATAAAGCTTTCCTCACCATGAGCCAATTAAAGTGCATATTTCATCACATATCAGTCTCACTGTATTTAATCACGAGAGAGAGGAGTGACCATAGCGTAACATCAGGGGAAAGCACACTTGTGTGCATGTCAGCGCTTGTGGCTGATGGTGCGACGTTTGAACTAACTTTGAATACAATTGAAACTACAGCGGTCTAGTGTCGACACACAAGGCGCTCTAACACGTGTGAAAACAACCTTAGTTTGACTGATAGAGCTTGTAAAAGCCTGCAATGCTAGAGGATGAACACGAAGCAGTGCAATATACATAAAGAAAGGAAATGTGAAGGCTGCCATAGGAGAGCAGCTTGTAATAAACCAAGCCTCAGTCAACCACTTTTTTTTTTTTTTATAAGTGACTCTCTCTTGCGAGTGACGCAGTCAAATAGCGCAAGAGCAAGATGTCGCCTCTCTAATGTTGTGTTTGGAGCAGCGCTGTCCTTTTGCCAGGCGGAGGATCTGGCCCAGTATGTCTTATTATTAACACAGTGAACAGCCGATTAGACTGAAGCATCCTGACTGTGCAGCTGACTTATCTTTTACCCCAACTGACACACTAGAAACCTATTCTATCATCTATTGGCTTCTCAGGGTATAAGTCTGTGTTGGTATATTCGGTATCTAAGTATCACGAGAGCATGTTAAAGAAAACAAAGTTGAGCAAAAAAAAAACTTGTTTTGAAATCAGTGTAAGTGTAATAGTCTAATGTGGCAACAGACACTCACGTCGTCGGGCATCACGGGCTCAGAGGAGCGTCCGATGGCGGACACGGGCTGCGGTTCGTCTAGCGTCTCATCCAGCTCGTTATCCGTGTAGGCCCCACCCTCATCAGCAGTGTCCTCGTAGTCACTGGTCAGGCGGCTGTCCATGCTCAGGTAGTCTGCGCTCATGGCCGACAGGTAGGACATGCGGTCATCATGGAGATCCAGGTCCTCCTCTGAGCCATCCAGCTGGAGACGGGAGGTAACGGTAAACCCACTTCTCAATCCTTTTATGCTCTTTACTTTTCTCTCTAAGTTCTACAATGCTTCTATCATGATACAGGGGCCATGACACAACATCTTGGATAGAGCCCAGCATGCTTCTAAAAGGATTTATTGTTTTATTAGTTTGTCTTCAATTTGTCATATTGACAACAGATTCAACAAATATTCAGGCAGTTCTGCCATCAGACGCAGAAACATGCGCGATGATTAGAGATGCAACAATCCAGGTTGGTGACATGATCCAATCATAGTTCGTTTTTGCACCCGTCTGGATTAGTTGCCGTCAATTTAAGCATGCTGTTGTAAGATGCAGCATTTGAAATTAAAAGTATGTTATCAGAAGTGCAGAAAGAGAAACAGCATGTCTATATTCACTTAGATTTAGTAGTTTTTTTTAAAACAGTGAGAGACAAAACAAGCTTCAGTAAGGCATTATTAGAATCGTTATCACTATGATGTTCCTTAGGGGCCTGTCACAATTGGCGCATTGACCTGCGCCAAAATTTGAAAGTTGCCATCAGCCGCAACGATCGCAAAGTAGACTTTTAAGAAATCGCAGTCACAGTCACAATAGAGTACGGACTGCGACTGGATGCGGTTGATTTGGATAGTGTCCAAATGCGAGCGGTGCAAGGAAGAAAGCGAATGGTGAGCGGCTGGTGAGCGAGTGTATAAGCG
The DNA here is from genome assembly GCF_951799975.1 of Gobius niger. NCBI lineage: Eukaryota > Metazoa > Chordata > Actinopteri > Gobiiformes > Gobiidae > Gobius > Gobius niger. The sequence continues at coordinate 2,058,425 of NC_136873.1, read as the reverse complement.
CGTTTACAAATGAACTGGTGTAAAATTAAACTGGCCTGTTTAGTTGAGCGACTTAGCGTTCGTTTTTGTGGAAAAAAAATCAATAAATAAACTGGGCCTGCGGTGCACGGTGTTGGCCGTCCCACACATGGCTGGAGGCATTAGCGCATCACTGCTTTTATGCACCAAGCTCAGGCCCTGTTCCGGGGAAGTGACCAGCTTCTGTCTGGCTTATTCCTGACAGAGCGCCTTCGAGGGAACATTTACAAGTGATGACGAATAAAGGACAGACGTCCACAATCAATAATTATCACTTCTTAATAAAAAAAACAAATTATCATTATCGCAAATAAACACTCTTGGCTTTCAAGAAATAGCCTATAGATACTGCCTGTGATTTGATTGAAAAAAACTAATTAACAACTCGGTGCCCTCCACGCGCTCATCCAGCAGTCTCCACGGGCTGTTCCAAGGAGCGCGTCACCTGCTGCAGTACGCAGCACACAGGCCACAGTCAAATGGAAACTAGCAGGAAACAGCTCAGCTGCTGTTTGTCAGAGGACTATGAGGTTTTTATCATGGACTCTTCAAAAGCAGAGGATTTTGATCCAGTAGGAAAACACGTACGCACTTTGGAGACGTGCAGGGACGAGCGGCAGGTGAACAGCGGACATACAGCTCGTGTCTCCTCATGTGACCATCATCAACACGCCGTCCCTGCGGATTTCGTAAGGATTATGGACTTTAAAAGGACGTGGCACAGACTCGTGGAGCCTTTTTAATTTGTGGAGCCTTTTGTTTGGACAGTGGTTGTGAACTGCAGGTCGAGCCAAGGGAAACAAGGTCGCAGGTAACGTGCACTTTCTTTATAAAAGCGTACACCATTAAAACAACACAATTATTATTTTACCTTTGTAAATGAGCCAGATACAAACTTTTGTAAACGTTTAGAACACCACATTGGTTCACAAACTGCATTATATTGTTCTGCATGAAGGTTTGCACCCGCTTTTCCCACGTATTCATTTCTTACGCAGTTTTACTTCACACAATCGATATAAATACGACATTTCCCTGCCTCAAATTTTGCGCACTGCCTTCGTTTGCATATACACGAGGACCCGTGTGCGAAGTTTGCTCTGTGCACTAGACCAAACTGGGGAAGAGGAAACGGTGTCTAGCCATATATCTACAGCAGAAACCGCACGAGACTGAAAATGGCGCTCACCAGTGTCTCACCAGTGTCTCACCAGTGTCTCACCAGTGTCTCACCATCTGCGCGACTGAGACGATTTATCTCTCACCATTCTCGCGACCGTAGCGGCCTTTTTCAGTCGCACTCGACCGCCACTGAATTTTGTGCATGCATGACATTCAGCTGCGCCACATAATCCAACTGCGATTCACACCTTTTCATGCGGTCAATAGCGGTCGCTCATGCAGATGACCGTGCGCCAAAAGAGAGTGTTCGCACGACCTTCATTTTGAGAGAGTGTTCGCACGACCTTCATTTTGAGGCCGCAAATGATCGCATAGTGCCCGTACGCCAATTGTGACAGGCCCCTTAAGTGGATGATCCCATTCTACACCAGGGCAGCTCATACCTTGCCCTCACAGACCCACACGGCGCGTTCCTGCTGCTCGCGAAGAGAGTCCTTCACACTGCCGTACCAGGCGTCGTTAGCACTGTTCAGGTCAATGGAGGCTGCAAGACAAAGCCCCAGATGAAAGGTTCTTTGTGCCATGATTCTGACGCGCTAAATTACATTGAATGACCCTAACCGTGCTGAAAAGATCAATGTTCCTAATTGGTTTCAGAAATGATCTAGACATGGACAAAAGAAATCAATCGTATACACGTCACACATGTTTGATCAAGGGATGGAACGGTATGAGATTTCCACGGTATGATAACCTTGACAAAAAATACTGTGATATCACGGTACACCATGAAATTGCGTGTTTTATATTTAAAAAGTAAAATCAGGGTCCGCATTCAACAAACAGGGGTTGTTTATGGTACATTTGTAATTGGTTATGTTTTTACATGCTGCTAAGAATCAATAAAGTCTACTATTATGATACAACACAATGTCATGCAATTCAGTTATGTACATTTTATTGACAAAGATAACCTAAAACACAAAACAGTGGTTTCCATCATTATGAATATATAATGAATATAAAAGTTGATTTTTTACTAATTCTAGTTATGTTTTTTTAATCGTTTTAAGAACAGTAAGCGTTGTAAGCGTTTTTTAATCAGCCCCCATACAAAAACATAGGCCTATATTATTTTTTATGTTAGAGCTTTGTAATTTGTCTTTTAAGCTCACTTCAAAAATGTCAAGCAGCCTACTCTCTAAACCAAAAACAATATCCACCCTTTAGAATACAATTGAATTCCTTGTTTTTTTTGAACATCTAATCAAAATCTATTCATTTTGTGTGAGATCTGTGTGTTTAGTTCTGCTGTATTATATGTGCTAATCATTATTTTAAGTTACTTAATTGGTAAATTCTTAGTGGAAAATGAAGCCAAAAATATTCAATCGCATTTGTGATAATTTGGTAAATTAATCATGTGAATTAGATTGTTTTAAGAGCTCATTTGTAGTTCAAAAACTCAGCAATATGGCTTTATGCAAATGAATGCGCACCGCAAAGCAGAAAGGAGCTTGGAGCGACACTCGTTATACAAGGGAAACTAGCTTCACAAACCTCACACTGTGGCTGCTTGCGAGCACCCTGCGGACCTGCCAGTTCACCGCCACAGAACTGGGCTGCGCTAGCACGAGCTACACCGTGAACTCGCCAGAGTTTAGAGCTGGTAAACTCTGACGGCGCAGCAGGGTTTTATAAATACATTCACTGATCCGCGGTCCAAAATCATAGATCCTGTGGCTCCACTAAGAGACAATGAAATCGTGTATGACAGCGCCTCAGCACACACGCACAATTTCTTTGTCTAGCTTTATTTCAAACTGCAAATGTGGCAGAGTTTGGTCTTTAGTTGCTCTTTAAATACTGGCTTAAAGTAGTATAATGTGCAAATAAATGTACATTTCCTTTATTTTATTTTTTATTTGTTTTTCCTTTGGTAGTTGTTTTGTAGACAATCTAACACTTTGGCATATTTCTGATGGTTTGCAAAAATATCGCTCCATTATCGTTATCAAGAAAGTCCCCAAAAATATTGATATATTAATTTAATTATCAATATCACCCAGCGCTCTAGTGGAGTCTCAACGTCTCATATACAGACCTGTGAAGAGGTGTGAGCAGGTCTTCCTCAGCCTTACGGACTGTTCATAGAGTTTACGGGCGCTGCGGTTGGACCCTGGCATTAACCTGTTCCTCATGGCCTTCACGCCCTGTTTGCTGTCAGGATTGAGGAAGATGACAATGGGATACCACTGGGTGTAGTTCAAAGTGTCCACAGCTTTGGGAGTCACATCCAGCAGAGCATGTCGGTCCTGAAGGGCGTAAAGACGGCATTTACATTTATACTAAAAATATACTCTTCTTTACTTGAAATTGAAATAACTGATGACTGATGGACAGTCACCAATTTATACATCAGCACCTTCAGTAGATCTTGCAATAACACAACTGCAAATTGGTTTTAATCAATTACAGGATGCTTTTGATCATTTTAAATTAGTTTTAAATGCAGATAAGACAAAATACATGGTGTTCTCACACAGAAAATCATCTTCTCAGAGCGTGCCTCCCATCATTTCAAATGAGGGGCATCAAATCCAACTAGTAACTGAATATAAATATCTTGGAATTTTAATTGATGATTGTTTATCTTTTAAGCTTCATATTTAAAAACTGATACACCGATTAAAATTAAAACTCGGGTTCTACTTTCGTATTAAGTCTTGCTTATCATTTGAAGCCCGAAAGAAACTTGTGAATGCTACTTTTATGCCTGTTTTGGACTATTGTGACTCCACAGATTCTTTGCGTGCTTTGGACACTGTGTATCACGGAGCTTTGCGCTTTATTACAAACATGAGGTCATTGACTCATCACTGCATCCTGTACACCCGGGTGGGCTGGTCATCTTTGTTGTTTCGTAGATTGAAACATTGGTATCTTTTGGTTTATAAAGGTATTGCTGGACTTGTCCCTCCGTATCTGCAGCAGCTCACTGAGCTGAGGAGCATCAGCAGCTCCAGCCTGCGCTCTCAGGACCTTCTCCTGCTCTCTGTGCCCAGGGTGCAAACAGAACTGGGTAAAAAGGCCTTTAGATTTGCTGCTCCACACTCTTGGAATGAGCTACAGAAGGAGTTTCAGTTAAAAGAACTTGTATCACTTCATACTTTTAAATCACTATTGAAAAATCTAGAAACAAAGTCTTTTACATGTAGCTGTTTTATCTGAGTGTATTATCTTGATTTAAAATTAAAATTTAAAATTATGCAATGTTTATTTGTGATTATGTGTGTAAAATTGTAACTTGTATGTAAACCTGTTCCCCTGCATCTTGGCCAGGACACTCTTGAAAAAGAGATTTTTAATCTCAATGAGTTTTATCCTGGATAAATAAAGGACAAATAAAATTAAAATAACATTTAGTGACAGTTGCATGAAATTGTCCCTCTTCCTTTTCATTCTTTCCTCATAAAATTGTCACTACACTGGTATATCCATCAATCCATTTTCTTTCCAGGTCATGGGGGCAACTGTTGGAGCTGTGGATCCACAGAAGGACGGCCTCATGATTCTAACCGGGCCTGTTGGTCTCTCATAAGACCCGTCAACTAGGACCTATTTGCCATGGGAGACCCTACCAGGGGGAGGAGGCCCCCGGCAACAGAGCTCACAGGATTACTGGTATAAACTATAATTAATACTCATCAATCTCATCAAGTTGAAGAGAACTTAAAAAACATAAAAACCTGTTCAATGATTTGTCGAATGGTGTTTAGCCTCACAACACCAGAAGATTTCTCACTTCCTGCATCTTTGGGCTCGGTTTCTTGAAAAGTGAAAAATATAAACAGAATGAATTCATGGATTAAAAGGGCAAAATAAACATTGAGAATTTAGCAAGTCAGACTTGTGTTATGTTCATTGTCACAAACAAAAAATAGGTGAATTCCATGCAGTGACGTACTTGCAATGACAAAGTCGTGGGGTAAATCTGTGGCTAGTTTGTCGTTAACAGCGTCAGAAATGGGACCGAAGATGACCACAGGCCTCTTAAATCCAGCTGAAATGAAAGGAAAGCAAAGAATGAATAACATCACAATGATACAAAACTGATCATAGTGGTGGAAGTAGAAAGAAAAGCAGTGCATAGTAGAAGTAGTAACAGTAGAAGAACACACGGCGAAGAGGTCATTAGAAGAACATATAAATGCATCAAGGCAACCACAACTGCTTGAAAGCTGGCAATTCACCAACATTCCTCCAAAGTGGACACACACACAGAAATATTACAGGTTCAGCTCTCTCACAGCTTTTGTACTCCTTGCAGACAAAATAATTGGACCTTAGTTTATATGAGCAGTTCGACAGTTAACATAGACACCACAATGCAATGTATGCCTATACCTCCAGCAGACAAGCAGCTGGTAGTGTGGTGAAATGGATATCTTCACAATATAAAAAAGAAACAAAAGTGGGGATGAATAAGTCCCTAGTGCAGGGTTGTCCAAACTACGGCCCGCTGGCCAATTTGCCCACTGCAAAATCTAAAAATATAGTAGATTATTATATTTTTTTATTTAAAGGTCTTATATCATGAAAAATCAACTTTTTTGAGCTTTTAACCATGTTGTTCTGCTATTTCCTTGTCACAAACACCCCAGAGTGGTTTTTGGCTTCATTCACGCAGTTCTAAGCAATCCTCCTGAATCCTGCTCTCTGTAATGTAATGCCTTAAATAAGAAAGAAAGGAAGGATGGAAGAAAAAAAGAAAGGAAAGGATGAAAGAAGGAGAAAGAAAGAAAGAAAGAGAAAGAGAAAGAGAGAGAGAAAGAGAGAGAAAGAAAGGATGAAAGAGAGAAAGAAAGAAAGAGAGAGAGAAAGGATGAAAGAAAGGAAAGGATGAAAGAGAGAGAGAGAGAGAGAGAGAGAGAGAGAGAGAGAGAGAGAGAGAGAGAGAGAGAGAGAGAGAAAGAGAGAAAGAGAGAAAGAGAGAAAGAGAGAAAGAAAGAAAGAAAGAAAGAAAGAAAGAAAGAGCAACTATCAGCCAAAATAGTGTTTGTTGGTGGCTGTCACTGATGGATGTTTGGTGACCCTTGGCCGGAACAATAAAAACATGCAAAGGACCAGAGTGGTGAGTCAATCAAAGCGCATATTAGCTTGTGTGTTAGCCATTTATGAAGCTGTGTTGCACATGTCAACTCCTTATAACTGCATCATGAAGTAACTTCACTTTTTGCTGTTTTATTTATATTTCTACTACTGCTAAGGTTGTATGAGTGGAGAGAGGGAGTGGCGTTAACTGAATCCAAGCTTCTTGTTTTCCGGGTAGGAAAAATACCTCCAGAAAATACTTTTATTTATCACAAAAAATAGTGCTCCATAGTGGTAGTGGTACAATATGTCATCTAAATGTCTATACTTTACTTTGGAATGGCTAAAATAACATTATACAGATCCTTTAATTGAATATATATATATATATAAAATAAATGAAAATCCATCCATCCAAAGCTGTGATGAAGGCTTTTTTTACTTTAAGTATATTCAATTAAAAAGCATCGCTAACATTTCACTGAATTTGCTAATTGCTCATACAATAGAGGTGAAGTTATATATCTGACCTCTACTGCGGCCCAGTTGTTTGTATATTTTTCTGTATGTGGCCCTCAGTGAAAAATGTTTCGACACCTCTGCCCTAGTGCTTTGTTTATCCCCACAGTTTGGAAATATCAAGACAGACAGCAAGGTGAAGCTAGAACCATTCCAAAACCGTCTGCTCAAAAGCTTAACAGAGTCCTAGTAAAGGCTCATGAGACATATGAACTAAGGCAGAAATGCAAGTGTCATCGCAAAGAGAAGAGAAAGTATTGTATTTGTAGGATTGGTCACATGGAGGATTCGATTACATTGGAAAGAGCTCAGTCAGAGCTTAAAAATGAGCCCTCCCAGAATTTCCTAGGCCACAGGGGAGCAGACAAACATTGAAGTGAAAATTGGTCCCAAGTTTGTACACCATTTTATACATTTTATGTTGTCGACTTTTGTTTATAATTTCAGAACGATACAAGATAGACTCATCATTTTTTGTCTCGGAGTCTACCGATATTTGTCTTTCAAACAAGCTTCCTCTAAAGTACATACTAAAGATGAATATATAGTGCCCCCTATGGTTGGTCCATATCATACCGTGCACGGTAATACCGGTATAGACTTTGGACACCGGTGTAAACTTTCATACCGCGGTAGATGAGATCATTTGCATGCGCAGCTCACGTCAGAACCACAAGGAGATTGTGAGTCACTCAAGGCAGCAGCAAAAACATGACTGTGGAGGGTTCAGGGGCAGCGCTTAAAGAATCTAATGATATGAATGAAGTTTGTTGCTTTTGTCGCTCATATTTGCGAGGAAAGGGCTCAGGATTTGCGCGTCTGGGAACGGGGGAGAGACGCGAACAGGAGAGATAGATTTAGTAGTGAATCCTTTCAAAGTTACAATTAATTTAACTCATGATTCTGGCAAACACATGTCCTAAACACGTTATTGCCTGACAGTAAAAACACAAGTAAACTGCACAGAGGAGAGTGAACTTACAGGAGCATTTACTGTTATGGAGATGAAGGTGCAAATAATTGTAGCAATATTATTTGATCTTATCTTCTGTGTTTTTCGAGATGGAATTAGAGATTTAGAGAATAAAGAGAATAAAATAGCTGTAAATGAATTTTCCACATCGGCTAAAGGCTTTGATTTTTATGTATTTTGCCAGGTGTAAATTATATCGCCAAATATCCCGTTATCGATATATTTCATTTTCATACCGTGATATAAATTTTGGGCCATATCGCCCTGCCCTAGCGCCCCCTGCTGTCAGAGTTCAATACTGACACAATAAGAAGCATCATACACCGGATTATTAAGAAGAGTTTCCAAAAATATCAGCGGTGCATATCAGTATCGGATCTCAAAAATCCATATCGCTTGGGCCCTACAGTGGATCAAGCAAATTGAGGAAGGCACCAAAGGACAAAATGTTTCGCTGAACATTCAGCAAAACATGAAATAGAACGACTGGATCATGTTTCTTGAAGTCCAGTAGGTATATCTCTAAAGCCCCATTCCAAAGAGCCCCAGGGGAGGCCACTCTAACACGGAGGTAAGATTTTAGGCCCAAGCCTGAGCCCGACCCGAAATTCGGCAAAAGGCAAAAGCATGGCCAGGCACCTTTTATACCGGTGCTACACTGAGAACATGCTATTTACTCTTTCTCTCAGGAGAGCGTTAAACTTACACTGGATAAATCAGCAGTTTGGTTCCTGTACGAGGAGGAGGAGGAGGAGAGAGACGCACACACTTCTCCGCCTGCCCAGGTATGTGCGCAACGCTACTGCGTGCATGTATCTTACACATGGCACGCTTCTCTCAATGGTGCTGAAATGAATGCACGCAGAGGACCTAATAATTTATTTCGGATTTTTTTTTCGGGTTAGGGCCGTCAATTCACGTTAATTGCTCGGGTTGGGTCGGGTCAGGCTTTATGCCTGCAGGCTTGGGTCGGATCGGGCTTGATTTTTTGGGCCCGTGGCACAGCTTTTTCTTTCTTATAGTGTGGGCTAAACTCCAAACATAGTGAATAGTTTTCAGCGTGTGACAATGCGAGCATCAGCAGGAGCCAGTGGTGGTGTTCTGAATCTAGGCCGTAGCTACCTTCTCGCAGCACCACTCTCTCGTAGGCGGGGAAGCGTGTGGTGATGGGTGCGGCGCTCAGGTCCTCGCGGCTCTTGCGCAGGTCCTTCTTCTTGGCTGCCCTTTGACCTCGGAGTCTCCAGAAGTCCCCGCGGTCATTGCCTGAGGCCACTCGAGCTGCGTTCTGGACGTTAGCCATCTGCTCAGCTCTGCAAAACAAGTCAAACAACTTTTCACATTGACTTGACTTTGGCAGCTGGTGTCCTCCACAAAGGTTTTTACTGTAATTGAAATGCAGAGTCTTGTTGGGTAGATTCACTGAGTCACGTGGATACTAAATATGTCAACATAGTACCGTGATATTATAGTAATCTCCTGACTAAATCCCAAACTCAAGTCTACAAACATCATAAAATTATAGTATTGATTGCCCGCGGAATAAATGTTCTTCATGTTCTTTATTATTGATTGACTGCAGAATCCTTCCGCATGTTGAGGAGAACCCGGCTATTACTTTTAGGACTTCTGCAAATTTACGGTCTTTCCGCAACTGGCTGAAATATCGGCAATTTTTCCCATTGACTTATAATGGGGTTCCGCATTTTTTGGGGTATTTTCTGTAATTTCTGCACTTTGTGCATGTTCAACTTGTGGGTTTTGAGAAAAAATCGGCCTTCTGCAGTTTTTCCAGTTTTTTTCTACGGGATTCTGAAATTTTTGCATTAGTGTGTATGTGGGATCTGGCCCATTAGTGTGTACGGGAGAATCCAGCCTAAGCATTTTAATAGTATTTCAGAGACTCCAGGCCTTTCAGCCATTGGTGCAGCTTCTGCCATTTAACTTAAGCACTGAGGCCATTTCAACAGTTTGACCACTTTGTGGAATTTAAAACGTTAATGCAATGTAAATAATGTATACAAATTAACCACTCTATGGAATTTAACCAGTTTATGCATGTTAAACCGTTTATGCAAGTTAAGAGTTTATGCCATTTAGGATGTATGAATTTTAAAACGTGTATGCAATTTACATACTTTATGCAAATTAACCATTTCATGCATTTTACCAGTTTAGGCAATTTACATACTTTATGCAAATTAACCATTTGATGCATTTTACCAGTTTATGCAGTTTATACAGTTTATGCAATTTCCGCATTCGCTTCCCGCAATTCCGTAGTCAATCGCAATGGCACAGCCATTGCATGCATTTCTAGTTATTATTTTATTATGGAGAAATATTACAGTTAGTGCTATGTCCTTGAGTATAAAGATAGGAACTTTCCAATATGTAAAAAAGTTCTCCTCTATTCCTTTTGGAGCAGTGCTATCCTGACTGTGCAGACCTGCTCTTGTTGGGGATGATACCCTTCTCCAGTAGCTGGTTGTCCCGGTCTGTGCGGATGGCGAGCCAGTGTCCCAGTTTGCCATCGTACAGTGTGTCGGTCACTTTAAAGATCTCCCCTCTGGAGAAGGGCAGACTTTGAGGAGCCTCCTTTTCATACTCAAAGTGAGTTCTGATGAAGAACGAGTCGCCGCGGCCGGACTCCAAAATGTCCTGGTACACTGAAAATGACCAGGAACAGTTCAGCTGCAGAGAAATTCAACACTCAGGTGTTCACTTTGTGTTCATTGCTCACCTTCAGGTTTGCTCTGAGCTAAAATAGTCACATCTTCGCTTTTGGGGATCTCCAATAGATACAGCACAGCATCTTCTCTCACCATCCCTCTGAAGTCCATTTTGTTCACCTGCAAAATAACCCATCATCAGCCAACATATTTCAGACAATCCATGTTTCCAGGATGGAGACAAACCTTCATGATCTGGTCCCCAGTCCTCAGCCCCTCTTGCTCGGCCGCACTGTTCTCCTGAACTCCAGCGATGAAGATACCCACGTCATTACCTCCAGCCAGTCTCAGCCCCACACTGTCTCCTTTGACAAACTGCACCATCACCGTGTTGGGCCTGTCAACACACACAGAACATGCCCCGGTGGTTTGTGTTGGAACATTTACTTATCATGGCTCCCATAACCAAAATCAAAGGACTGACCCATAGATCTCCTGGTCCTCCATGCTGGCCGTCAGTGGCATTTTGGCAGCTGTGTGGACCTTTGGGGCCATGACTGTTTCACATTCAAATGTAGAATAGTTAGGACCTAACCAGTGAAATGACTGGACATGAGGGAGGGGTTACCTGGAGGGGGGGTCTCAACACGAGGCTCCTCTCTCTCTGCAGGCACAGGGGCTTTGTCCTCATCAGGGGCTCGGAATGGTGTGGCCATGGCTCCCATCCTGGCTAGTCGGCTGGGTGGTTCTTCTCTGTGCAAATACAAAAGCTATTACAACACAGGCAGGAGAATTATTCAATTAATCAATGAAGGACATAAGTGGTCGTAAAAATAAAAAGCGATACAGAGCTATGGATTGAGCAGGTATTGAAACTTTGTAGAGCCGTGAATATTGCAGTTTGGTGCAAACTGATCTTTATTCATTTATTTATTTTAAGAAATTCATTTAATTTTGTAATGAAAATCCCAATATGTTGCACAATTAAACATAATAAATGCCAAAAATGCTAAAAGATAGACACCGCGGGAAGACTACAACATCAATGTGTCCAATATTCATTTAGAACGTTTTTGTTTCTGCATTGCGGTAATAAAATTGGGATTGAGTATTAAAGGTCTTCAAATTGGGTTTATAATTTTAGTATTGTGACAACACTTTCAACAGAATCCAAGAGTGGATTAAATTGCAGAAATGGTCACACTCACACACTCCATTCTCCGCATTATTTAAGGAACCCGATGTTTACATACACTCCATTAAAAATACCTGAAACCAGAATTAAGTTTTATTTTTTTAGATCAAGATCTTTGTATTTGCTAAAATGCCAGAAGATAGGTTTAAAAAAAAAGAAAAATGTTTTTGTTTCTTTTTACAAAACCAAAAGTTTATATACATTTCATTATTTTCTTGGTAGCATTGTCTTTAAACTGTATAACTTGGGTCAAACGTTTTGAATATCCTTCCACAAGCTTCTCACAATAGTTGGTAGGAATTTCGGTCCATTCCTTCATACAGAACTGGTGTAATTGAGCCAAATTTGAAGGCCGCCTTGTGTGCACATGCCTTTTCAGCTCTGCCCATTCATTTTCATCTGGCTTGACAGGCATGAACACGGGTCAGGGGTGAAAAAGGTGAATGCATCAATCTGATGCATTTTTAGATGCATTTTTTGCCAACCTTGGGAGATCTGGAGAAACTTAACTTCAGCCATGAGTCAAAAATATTATGGCCTCCTTACTTAGTATTATGTAAGCCATTTCATGCCAGCCTGTGGCACTGGGTCTAACATTTACAGTATATGAGGCACAAAGTGGTAAGGGCACCACAAATGGTTTAATGCATCCCACAAGATATGGTGGACATGCTGAAACTTAACTCGTCTACTATTCCATTATTATTGACAGACAATACAATGTTATGTAATTCAGATTTGAATACATTTTAATGGCAAAGATAACCTAAAACACAATACAGTGGTTTCCAGCATTATGAATATATTTTTAATATAAAAGTTGATCTCTCTCTTTTACTAATTCTAGTTATGTTATTTTAATCATTTGAGAACACTAAGCGTTGTAAAAAATAATAATATTAATAATAATTTATACAAAAATATAGGCCTATATTTTTAATGTTAGAGCTTTGTAATTTGTCTTCTAAGCTCACTTCAAAATAAACATGTTGAACATCTAATCAGAATCTATTCACTTTGTGTGAGATCTGTGTGTGGGTTTAGTTTTGCTGTCGCTATTATATTTGCTAATCTTTTTTTTATGCTACTTAATTGGTAAATTCTTAGTGGAAAATGAAGCTAATAATTTAATTGCATTTTGAATAAGATTGTTTTAAAAGCTAATTTGTAGTTCAAAAACTCTGCATTGTGGCTTTATGCAAATGAGTGCGCACCGCGTAGCAGAAAGGCGTTTGGAGCGACACTCCCCAAACAACCCCACAGTATGAGGCTGCCACCCCTGTATTTCACAGTTGGGATGGTGTTCTCAGGCTTGCAAGATTTCCCCTTTTTTTCTTCTGCCATTTAGCAAATAGAAATAGTCTATTAAATTCTAATTGACCAAAAAAAATAAAAGCTAATTCTGGTTTTATGTCAGACAGTGAGAAAAAAAATGCAAATGTGTCTTTTTATAAAGTGTATGTAAACATCTGGTTCACACTGTATTAACTTAAAGCTCCCAAATCAAACTTTTGTCTTGTAGTACAGTAAAATCCTTTTCTTTGGAAAGGATTTTGAAGTTTGAAAAGTTGTAAAATTTACTTATTTCATATGAGTTCATATATAGATGCGCATGAAGAATGGGTATGCGCAAAAGAGTTAGAGAGTTAAGAAGGAAATGGAGCCACAGACAGGTTCAATTGGACTGTGGATGAAGCTACTGACTAACGGCAACACAGACCTTGTTCAGACTGCTATGACATCGTAATAAAAAATCGTAGTAAATGATGTAGCAAGAATTACACACATATTCCAAATGATGTACATTTTGGACAATTATACTTTAATAAAAACATTGGTGAGAAATGTGTGTGTGGCAGCAAAAATAAAACCCAGATTTTGTCACAAAAAACATTGCCAAACTCACAGTAGCAATACTGATATACTTTCAATATTCTGCCAATATTCTTGCGCCCTGCTTGTTTCCTTGCTCTATGTCTGGGACCGGTGGACATACCTGGGTTTGTCCCGCAACCTCTCGTTTGAGGAGTGAGAGGACAGGTCCGAATGGTGTCCTCGCCTGTCGTCCTGTGGTGAGTAGGAGCGGTATGACTCGATCTCGGAGATATCTGCAAACACAGCAGGACAAACATCCTCACTGCACAGCCCTTAGCATTATATCCATGTTCAAGTCTATGCTGTCCAATGAGTGAAGAAAGCGCCTTTGTTTGGTCCTCATGGCGGGGAGCTGACATTGTTGTAATACCACCTCCACAGTATTCCTATGTAGCTTTGGACCTCATTTGCCGGCCATTAACCGGCTTGTTTTGGGAGATTTTGGAGCGTGCAGTAGGGGCGTGACTTTGTCTGTATTTATATTCCGTCCCTCTGTCATTCTATTCTATTTCTATTCTGTTTTTATTTGCTGCCGCATTTCTTCGTTTTCCCACTAGGGGTCAGTGTTATCCCATAGTTTTTGGGGGTCTTACTTGTTTATTGTGTGTGCACTACACTGCCCCCCTGTGGTTATTTATTGTACGCAGCAAGCAAAAAGTAGTGTGAGAAAATGTCCGGAGGTGTTGACATGCTACACACCTATGCTCAGACCCCTTACATCTTTCGGAGCAATGACATGCCATAATCTGTAAGTAACAAGTGTATAACTTTTTGGTTACTTATGAGGTTATTTTAACTCTAATGAGAAAAACGTTTTTTTTTGTATGAGAGAAGCTTTGTTGCTAGCTTTCTTTTAAGATAAGATAAGATAAGATAAGATAATACTTTATTGATCTCACAATGGAGAAATTCACTTGTTACAAGTGGCGTTCAAGAAGATCACTCAGAGTTGTGAAAAACAGACAGGAAAATGTGCAACCAGTAAAATAGAATAAAAACGAGGTATCCAATGTACAACAAGCAGCAGAAATACAACAATAGGTGAACAGCAACAATAAAAATAGGATAAAAACTAGAACAGGTCATATAAGTAAAATGTTGGGGTGTAAAGCTACAGTTCTAGTGCAGGATGCCAATAAGTGGTGCTGGTACAGGGAATAAAGTGCAGCTGATACAGAGATTATTGCACATGTTACTTTACAGTCTTATTGTACAGTCTGACAGCAGTGGGGATGAAGGCTTTGCGGTAGCGCTCCGTCCTGCACTGAGGGTGTCTCAGTCTGCCACTGAGAGAGCTGCTCAGCTCTTCTACAATCCCGTGCAGTGGGTGGGAGGTGTTGTCCATGATGGAGGTGAGCTTGGCTAACACCCTCCCGTCTCTCACCTCCTCCACAGAGTCCAGGGGGCAGCCCAGGACGGAGCTGGCCCTCCTGACCAGCTTGTTCAGTCTGTTCTTGTCCCGCTCTGTGCTGCCCGGGGCCCAGCACACGGCAGCGTAGTGGAGAGCAGAGGCGACCACCGAGTCATAAAAAGTCCTGAGCAGAGGCCTGCTCACTCCAAAGGACCTCAGTCTCCTCAGAAGGTGGAGGCGACTTTGGCCCTTCTTGTACAGGGAGTTGGTGTTGTGGGACCAGTCCAGTTTGAACACCCAGGTACTTGAAACTGTCCACCTCCTCAATGTCCTCCCCCTGGATGTTCAGCGGTGTGTGCGGTAGTGGCTTCCTCCTTCATCTTACTGGTGTTCAAGCACAGGTGGTTGCGCTCACACCAGTCCACAAAGTCTATGATGACTGACCGGTACTCCAGGTCGTTCCCCTTAGACACACAGCCCACGATGGCGGAGTCGTCGGAGAACTTCTGGAGATGACAACTGTCCGTGTTGTATGTGAAGTCCGATGTGTAGATGGTGAAGAGAAACGGTGAGAGGACGGTGCCCTGAGGGGCCCCGGTGCTGCAGACGACCACCTCAGACTCACAGCTGCGCAGCCGCACATACTGTGGTCGGTCCGTGAGGTAGTCGATGGTCCATGCGGTGAGATGTTCATCCACTCCCGCGTCCTCCAGCTTCCCCCGCAGCAGCGCCGGCCTGATGGTGTTGAAGGCACTGGAGAAGTCAAAGAACATGACCCTCACAGCGTTCCCGGCGTGCTCCAGGTGCGTGAGCGCCCGCTCCGACAGGTAGATGACAGCGTCCTCTACGATGTTGGGTCTGTAGGCAAACTGCAGTGGGTCGAGGGTGGGGCTCACCACAGAGCGGAGGTGGGTGAGGATGAGCCGCTCCATCGTCTTCATCAGGTGGGAGGTCAGGGCGACTGGTCTGTAGTGGGCCGGTTCCCTGGCGTGCGCTGTTTTTGGAACCGGGATCAGACAGGAGGTCTTCCACAGGACGGGGACCTTCTCCAGGCTGAGGCTCAGGTTGTAGATGTGGCAGAGGACCTCGGAGAGCTGGTCTGCACAGGTCCTCTGCAGCCTGGGACTGATGCCATCTGGTCCTGCAGCTTTCCCCCGCTTCAGTCGCCTCAGCTCTCTCCTCACCTGGTCCGGTGTGATGGAGAGGGGGGAGTGAGGGGGGGACTGGTGTGGGGGTGGACTGCCGGGGGTGGGGCAGGTGCTAGAGGAAGTCCGTATGGTGGGGGCTGGAGACGTGGGTGCAGGGGGGCTGGGGGCAGGTGAATTTGGTCGGGGGAAGGGGGCAGTGTCCACTGTGCTGGAGACGTGTGAAGAGGAGGGAGTGCGGGGAGAATCAAACCGGTTGAAATGTTCGTTGAATTCATCCGCCCCGCGCTGGTCTCCATCAGCTGTCCCTCTGGCACTCTGTCCAAAACCAGAGATGTTCTTCAGTCCCCTCCACAAGTCCCGTGCGTTGCCCTGCGCCAGCTTCTGCTCCAGCTTCTCGCCATAGTCCTTCTTGGCCTTCCTGATCCTCCACTGGAGTTCGTGCTGGACTCTCCTCTGCTCCTCTCTGTCCCCTGAGTTGAAAGCCCTTTTCTTTTGGTTCAGGAGGGCTTTAAGTTCAGGGGTCACCCAGGGGTGGTTGTTGGAGAAACACCGTACCTTCCGGGTTGGTACAGTGTTTTCCACACAGAAGTTGATGTAGTCTGTGATGCAGTGGGTCAGGCCGTCGATGTCATCTCCATGAGAGCTGCAGATCATGTTCCAGTCTGTGGTCTGGAAACAGTCCCTAAGTCTCTCTTCAGCCTCTTCACTCCACACTTTCACCTCTTCTGTGCTAACTCTCTTCGCACTTTGGGTGTGTATTCCGGCCGCAGTAGGACGAGATTGTGGTCTGAGTGTTTCCCGATAAGCCCTCTGATGTCGGGTTAGTGCGGCCAGCTCCTCGGTCTTGTTCGAGATGGAGCGTACATTACCCATGATGACGGAGGGCAGCCACCTCCTTCTTCCGCTTCCTCCCCTACACCCCCTGCGTTTCCTGCGTATCTCGGTGGGGATCACCGGCCTCTCCACATGCATGAAAGCTGAGTCCTTGAGTTCAAGGAGCCGCTCCCGTGTGTAAACAAAAGGACCGCGTGTGTCACCGAGGGGGTTTCCCGACGCGGATCCCAAAAGTGCCGAATCCATCATAAATAAAAGGGAAAGGTGCAACAAAAACAGCTTCCCATGTGCACAAATGCACAATGTATAGTCTACTTGAAAGAAAATTAGAAAAAAACACGTCTATAAGTAAGATAGGAGCAAAAAGTAGGAAAGAGGTAACGGAGCCGAAGTAACTAGCAGCTCAGCAGGGGCACAATAATTGTAACTGTATTTTTGTTGCTGTATTTGCAGTTTTACAAAGTCAAACTGAGAAGAAAACTGGTTTTCAGTAAAGAGGAACCACACGCTCAACTGAGGGTAGAAGAATTTACATACTGGGTAAACACCGGGTTGTGATGAATGGACGCGCCGCGAAGATTGTAGCAGACGAGCTGAACCGTGAACGTTACACTGAACATGTTTGGAAGTATTTCTGGGAGGTGGATTTATTAATCACGGATTATGTGGCGCCGCTTCCTCATGAAGAGCCTTGATAGCAAAGCAGCGACTGCGGGACAGAGACGCTGCTTTGGTTCCCAGACAGGACAACACTTTCCCTGCGCCAGCTTCAGCATTAAAAAACACTTCCCACAAAAGCACAAAACAGTAAGTTTTGTATCTTTATATTACGGTGGGTTTTGCGTTAGAGTTGATCTCTGATGTCTCGCTCTGTGAAGAAAACATCCGAATACGCTCGTCTCCTGTTTCCTTTTGTTGTTTGGGGAGGAGGCACCGATGCTTTGGTTTGCGTTGTTGACACATCCTTTAGTGACAAATGCCACGCAAAAAAGGCAGTTTTATACATATGCCATTACGCCTATTGTCGATCTGTTTATGTGCGTTTAAGGTGAGACACTGCAGGTGAATAGGGAAAAAAAATAAATGTAGAGATATCAATTTGAAACTTTTCTGAACATCACAGATATAAATATGAGGAAAAAATGTATTACATTTTTTCTGTTATTTTATGTTTATAAGGCATTTTGAGCATTAAAATGGCCAAAATTGCCTATATTTTGGGGAACGAAATCAAAATAATGAATTGAGCCAGATCAAAATCTATGGTTTCATTTTATTGGCGTATTAGTAACTAAGATTTTGTCAGAGGGGATTTTGGATATTTTGTTTAGTTTTTCAATAAAGTTGTGGCCACACCGCCTTTGCTCTGCCCAATCCCGTCAGACCTTGGAAGCTAAGCAGGGAAGGGCCTGGTCGGTACTTGGATGGGAGACCGTTTGGGAACACCAGGAAGCCTAGCGAATGTTGTGAGTGAGTGGTTGGTGGTGGTCAGAAGGGCCGATGGCGCAGACTGGTTGCCTCGCTTCTGTCAGTCTACCCCAGGGCAGCTGTGGCTACAATAGTAGTTTACCACCACCAAGTATGGAATGAATGAATAATGCAATGTAAAGCGTCTTTGAGTGTCCAGAAAAGCGCTTTATAAAACCGATGCCTCTCGTAGGAGGAACAATACCATATTTGGGTGAAAGCGTCATCACGGGGACCCTTCGCAGCACACGTCAATATTTATGAATGAATACTCGCAGGAAAGACGGCCTTTCTACGCGGCGCAGCAGCTACTTCCGGGTTGCCCCCGCCTCGCAGAGAAAACATCATAAAATAAACATCATGCGGGGTGAGTTTTGTCATTTTTAAACTCTGACATGAAAACTAAGATGTAAAAAATCTCCAATTCGACCACTACGTGAAAAATCAATACTTTCACCTGCCGTGTCTGGCCTTAAGTGAGTGAACCCAAGGCCTGAGGACTGAAACTCCATACAAGGGGGAGCTTTACGGCGGTATGGCTTTTCTAAATGAGATGTTATTGAGCTCTGTTGTCCCTCTGAGAGAGGTGAGAACAGCCATAGCCAACAGACATATTTCCACTTCCTAAATTCAACCTGCCACATCTTCTCCAAATAATATCAGATTTCCATGTGTTACACATTTTTGGAAACTTTGGAGACTAAACTTTCACAAGCTATGTCCCGCTGAAAATGTCCCAAAATCGAGTTGTGTCCCCCGTTCTCGCGATGAGTCACAAATGTTATATAACAGCAAACCTGCAACTAAACCTTAGCACAAAGTCCACGGCACCAGGCCTGAGTTAATGAAATTGTGTCTGCTCCAGTGGAAGGATTATGGGGCGGATTAGGTCACGGTGCCCGAGGTGGGTGTGAACACAAAAACACAAGTGGGTCACCTCCACCCCTCCCTCCTGACAATACAGTCACACCACTCCATCTGAGCAGAACCAATCACAGCACTCCCTCAGGTCATGTGACTTCAAAAACAAGTATATAAAACAGGGTGCACAGGTTCTGGCTCGTCATTCTATCTGGAACTGAATTATATGAATGTGGAATGTTTTTTTTTTTTTGTTTGATCCAATAAAAACAAGACTATACCCAGATCATTATATTTTTTTAAGCATTTTTTTTTTTTATTACAAATGATTTAAGTTCAGAAAACAATGGAGATAGTGGGCAAGTAGAAGTGGCAACATTTAAACATTTCAGATTTGGGAATGGGAAAATGTCCCTGTACGAACAGGACTTTCCAAAATGATTTAACATGTGTTCTCTCTCTCTCTAGTTCTTGTTCTCTCCCTGTCCCACAGTGGTTGAAATCTCAGTGATGTTGTAATGTTGTCCCGCATGGCAGAAGGAAATCAAACCACCATCACACCTTAAATTTTATTGGCCTCTTTTTTCAATGATTTAGTGTGCAGTTCATCTAAACTATCGGATGAAATAAGAGATCCCAGGTCCGAGTGAGAACTGAACTGAACTGAACTGAGATGACAGAATAGAACTGGGTCTGCTTTGGACAATCCAGAGTAAGCCAGTTCTAAACAAGCTCGAAATCAGACCAAAACTAAACAGAAGACTACCACCAAAAGAGCAATTACCATTTCAGCATCACAGCAATAAGTCACGCCGCCATAAGGGCAGACACAGGGTCCAGTCCCTCCAAGTGGACACATTTAGACCAAATGTGGTCTTTACACCAGGTAGGCTCTGCTCCCTCTCTCACCGTCCAGCTCCGAGTCGCTGTCCATCATGGGGGGCACTCTGATGAGGACCTGGCTGAGGTCTCGCTGCACCACCAGCTGCAGCTTGCCCCGGGACTTCTCGATCAGCTTGCCCGCATCGCTCAGGGAGAGGTTCTCTGTCACGGTGCCGTTAATCTGAGGGGAAATCACATGGCTCAAGTTTAACCTTTATCTCTGAGGGTTATACATATCAATATATATTAAAGTTGTACTCAAAAGTTTACATATACCCTGGCAGATTTTTTGTTAGTGGTTGTGTGAAGCCATTTATGGTAGGGTTGTTCCAATGGATAACATCATCATAATATTCATGCCACGCCCACTCCTGTCAGAAACACTGATCTTCTGTAGGCGTAGTAAACCTCACAACTTTGCAGCAATTGCACTGTAAATTTAATAACTAACACAACTAATATGCATGCTAATTTAAGTAGCCTGCCAGAGAGAGTCTGTCTGTCTGTCTGTCTGTCCTGTCTCCCCCTGGCCCAGCGCCTCTGTCACTCACTCCACCTGCTGCGTCAAACCACTCGCACCATCGCTCAGTCCGTGTCCCCCCCTTCGCCTGAGAAATCCCCAAATCCACACACGTGCCAGCGCAGGAGAACAATAACAACATCTCCGATAACCCGTGCAGAGTTTACTGTAGGCTAAGAGGAGAGAGGAGTGAGAACGGACGGGAAGACAGGGCAGGGAGAGAGTGGTAAAAAGTAGCAAACAGCTGTTTTTTATCGCTATTACCCCGATACATGTGATTAAACCAGGCCTACTCAGACCCGCACTGAGCAGACAAACCCTCCTCGCATTTCTGCGGAGATGTTTAAAAGTCCGCGATGGCCAGCTGCGCTCATACGTGCGCAAACGCTGAAAGACGAGGGGAAACTTCGTCTCTATAACCTGATAACCACTGCCTCCTCTCTTCGCTTATCCCCGCGCTACGTTCAGGAGGTGAATTGAAGCACTTGTTGTCACTCCTGGTTGTCTTAAACCTTTAGTAAAACACAAGCACCCTGTACACGCCCACAGTCAGTAGATGACCCGCGCTCAAGCCACGGTGAACGGCGCGCATGCACAACTCTGTGGACGGTGCACTGCGCGCGCGGACCTCGACCCCGTCCCGGTTTTCAGGCTAGGAAATGTGGTCACCTTATATCTACTTATTAAAGAGACTGTAATCAGGTTAACATGGCACATTTAGCTTTTGGCCAATATATTGTGTTATTTAACTGTTTGGCCACACTGCTGTGTTTTTTTCTGTGCTGCCACACAGTTTTTTACATTGCAGTGCATAAAATATGTATTGCCCAAGTTTTGTTTTCATTGCCAATCAACAAACACATTTAATAAAGAATGGGATTTTAGATCACCCTCTCTGTGTAAAACTATATTACACTGTAAAGACTAATAGTCTTGCTTACTTGAGAAAAAAACAGACAAAGTAGAGTTACTCTCTATGTCCAAAACCATGAATGAAAACAAGTTGAATAAATTTTTTTTTTTTCCTTAATTTTTAAAATAATGTACTAGGTATCGGATCGGGACTCGGTATCGGGCAATTCTCAAAATCAAATGACTCGGACTTGGGGGCAAAAAAACCTGATCGGGACATCCCTACTCACTAAGAGCCGGGAGAGGGAAGACAGAGCAGAGAAAGAGAAGAGGCGTTGTGCAGGAGGGAAAAGTCTACGAGCACACGAATTGGGTGGCGCGTGAATGAATCAGCTTCAAAAATGTAGGCTACGATGCACACTGCTTAATATTGTCCCGTTCACCCACTGTTTCTTAAACATTAAGTTAAAATTGAGAAAATGCAAATAATAATCCCTGATTTACATTTGTATGTAACATGAGCCTTGATATTGAGGAGCAGATGACACTCTGAATAGGTCATCCTCCTCTCATTTAAAAATGCTTAAAATGAGAGAATGACCGTATCATCATCCATCACGATGATTCACTCTAAACATCGTCACCTGCCATTTAAGGAGACATTAAATCATACTGATAATTGAAACTGCCAAAATGACCCTGATCAAAAGTTTACATACCCTGGTGATCTTGGCCTGAAACGGCACACAAGTTGACACAAACGGGTTCAAATGACTACTACAGGTAAGCATCCTTGTCTGTGACCTGTGTTTGTAATTATTATGTGTGTATAAAGGTTAGTGAGCTTTGGGGCTCCTGACAGACCCCTGCATCTTTCATTTTTTATTTATTCATTTTATTTATTGGTTTACTTGGTCGGGACAGTGCATGTTAATGAACATAAATGGGTCTCATGCAGGTAAACAAGCCACACCACATTATAGCCTTAGGCTAATTTCCATCCATCGTCCCCCATGCGCACTCTAAAACCCACTCTCACTCATCCTGGCCTATTGTACATGTTTTTAGTGGTACGGGAAACTGGACCAACTAGAACATGTTAACTCCACACAGAGAGGCACGAGCTCTAACCACTGTACTACCTTGCCGCCAGTGCTGCACTGACAATTCTACTTTCTGAGTCATGAAGAAAGCAAAAGAATTGCGAAAGGATCTGCAAGAAAAGGTACTTGAACTGTATAAAACGGGAAAGAGAGATGCACCGAAAAGCCCACAAATAACTGAAGCGCTGAGGCACTTGATGAAAAATTGTATGCATGGCCAACTGGCCCAAAGAAAGCCCTTACTTCACAAATGTCACAAAGTATCCACTTGCAATATGCCAAACAGCACAGAGACAAGCCTCAACATTTCTGAAACAATGTCATTTGGAATGATGAAACCAAAATGGGACTTTTTGACCACAACCATAAACGTTACATTTGTAAGAGTCAACAAGGCGGTGGATCTAGGCCTGTCACGATAATTACTATATTGACTTATCGCTCGGTAAGTAAGGACAATAACATTTTAAGGGCGCACTCACACTTGTCCATCCGAACCGCGCCCAAGCGCTGAAAGCCCCTTCTGCGCGGTTCGTTTGTGCAGTGTGAGTGCAATCAATCCGTGCCCGAGTCGGACTCGGTTCCGGACTTTGGCCCGCTTGGAGGAGGTGGGCCAGAGCGCGGCTCGGTTTCTCGTGTTTGCGCACACGCACGGATACAAGCGGCTGCTGTAAGGGCGGTTGCATTTGTCACGTAAAACAGTGAGAAAAGGCTGTATTTATCAAACAGAGCAGCGGCTGCCTCGCTCTCGTCTCCCCGGCCCCCGACCGCTTCGCTCCCGGGCGGCTCCCCGGACCCCCGGCCACAAACCGCTCGTCTCCCCGACCGCTCACTCCCTCACCCTGGCCGCTTCACGCACGTCTCGGGCTGACTTTACGGGAGCGGCTGCGCTTCTCCCGCCCTGTGTCCGAGCTTCTCTGCTGCTGCACCTGGTTTGGCCGCAGGCTTTAGTGGGACAGATAAAACCTGCGGGTGCTTTTAGCGCTTGTGACTTCGGTGCGTGTTCGTGTTAAGTGCTTTTATCGCAATGTAGCGTATACGAAGTATAGTCTATACTTCCAGGAGTTCACCAACATAAAGCTGTTTAACCAGTGGCCGAAGCAGAAATGAATGACATAAACTGAGCGTCATATCTTCTGTTCTCGTAGCCTTTTTTTGAAGGCTGTATATGACTCCAAAGGCTCAGAGCTGCAGGTGCTGCTCCACCCCCCGCCTCAGCTGAGCGGGACAGAGGGACGCGCACTTCTCTATTTCTCTGCTTTATTAAAATCGACTATTATATTCACCATAGCCCTTTTTGTTAAACTGTAGTCAAATGTAAAGAAAAGTGGAGAGTGAAGAGATTTGACAGGGCTCAAAGTAGACATTATTTCACGCAGCTGTTTCAGGTTTTTTTCCTTCCGCATTATGTTGCGCTGCTGCTCACGTGCACTTGTAAACAACTCCTCGTGTTCGGCCACGGCTCGGTTCGTTTGTGTAAGTGTGAGCGCGGGCCGTTCGGGGCATCCAGGCCTTTCCTCAAACGAGCTGGAGAGTGGCACGGTTCGGATGTCAAGTGTGAGTGCGCCCTTAGTCTCTGTAAATAAGCGATAAATGCACGTGCGTATGCTTAAACATAGAAGACTGATGCTATCACAGCGCTGAGTAAGCGGAGAATCCATCTGCCAGTCTGTCTCCCTGTGCGTAAAGGCAGCATTGAACACATCGGCCACATCCTGCATGTATCCAGATAATCTATAGATCAACGCAACCCAGTCGCATCCATATGCATACTTATTACACGATAATACAAAAAAAGATTTTTTTTCCCCGTGACATACAACAAAGGATCCACCTTAAAAACAATGTAATTCGAAGCCAGGGCCCTTCGGGCAAACTCGGAAACCCTGAGATCTCACGAAGGTTCACTATTTTCCCACAAAAAAGATGTGTCCTGTCCGGTATAGATCAGCTCCATTGCGCTGATGCCTCCTGACACTATAGGCCTGCGTCCCGCTATACTCCATATAAAGTGATCCAAAATGTGTCCGTGATTAAATAAATGTCCTTAATTTTGCCACTTTCAGCGATTTGACGATAGAAAAGTAGCGTGCTAAATATTTAAATATAAATATTTCCCATTTATTTCATTAATTTTGTATTACATGAAGTGTGAGAGCTTTCAAAAGTCAACTCACAGAGAAAAAAATACATTAAATATTGATTTATCAAAATTGTTTATTGAACATTTTTATTTATAATGTAAACAAATTCTAAGTATGGATAAATTACTAAAATAAGAATACAGAATGGATGAAAACAGGACATATTTCAACCTCCACCATGCCTTGATGGCATGATGAGAACAGACTGAAGAGGCTGTAATGAATTTGGGTGTTGGAGTAAATGTCCTGAATGGAATTTTTATTTTCTTTACTTTTTTGACTAGTAGTATGGATTTTCATGACACAACAATCTCATGTTATATCCTAAAGATCCATTTGTGTAAGTTTGAACAAGGAGGATAAGTCCATATGTTGAAATGTTGTAGACAGTTAGCTGAAGTTTATCTATAGATCAGGCACAACATTTGTGGTTAATGAAGAAACACATTTATTGTTCCACCCTCTCCACATCTGCTGCTGAAACTCTGATCCATGCATTTATTACATCCAGACTCGACTACTGCAATAGCCTCCTGTACGGTCTCCCCTCCTCTGATTTACAAAAACTGCAATATGTTCAAAACTCTGCTGCCCGCCTCCTCACCCACACCCGCAGAGACCACAACAGCTTCACTGGCTCCCCGTACAACAGCGCATCCACTACAAAGTTCTGCTCATCACCTACAAAGCCCTCAACAACCTGGCCCCCCCATACCTCACAGCCCTCCTACAACGCCACCGCCCATCCCGTCGCCTCCGCTCTGCCGACTTAAACCTCCTCAAACCAATCACCAAATCACAGCACCGAACCCTGGGGGACCGAGCCTTCGCCATCGCCGCCCCAACCCTCTGGAACTCACTCCCCATCCACATCAGAAACTCAGACTCACTGGCCACCTACAAAAAACTGCTCAAAACACTCCTGTTTCAGCTCACCTACAACCAACAATAGCTCTGCCATCTTTGTTTGTCTGTCTCACTTGTAAAGCGTCTTTGTGTTTCCTGAAAAGCGCTATATAAGACCTATGTATTATTATTATTATTATTATTATTATTGTTCTTCATTAACCATAAATGTGGTTAATGAAGAACTGGAAAAATTATCTTTGTGGTTTAAGGCCAATACATTATCCCTTTACATTAACAAAATTGATGGCATTCCCATTAGGAATGTTAGTTCAGCTCGCTTCCTCGGTGTCCTGGTGGATGAATCCCTGACCCGGAAACCACACCTTAATTTCATAAGTACAAAAATAGCCAAAGCAGTGGGTATATTAGGAAAATCCCGGCATCTGATTAACACAAATGTTGCAAAGATCTTGTATTAAACCATGATATATCCATATATTAATTAATTCATTATTGCTTGAGGCAGCACTCATAACACCAAAATTGAGCCAATACTTCGTCTCCAGAAACAAGCCTTAAGAATAATCTCTCGTGTAGATCGTAGACACTCCTAAAGCGGGTGTTCTTAGTGTTTACCAGGTTAACCACTTCCAAGTTGGTTGATTTGTTTATGGTTTAGTTAAAGGGCTACTGCCACAGCATCTCAATAAAATGCTTTCCTTCAATAATGAATTTCAGAGATTTCCCACTCGCAGCAGCAATCTAATTAGAGCACCTTTTGCTCGCTCCAGACACTCCCAGTTCAGTGTTATACAGTGTTAGAGGATAACATTAAATTGCTATTTATCATACTGGGTCAGGCTGTACAGTCGTACTGTCTGTGTCGCACGGTAGCGCAGCGGTTAGCGCCTCCACTTCACAGCTAGAAGGTCCCGGGTTCAATTCCCACCAGGTCGGGGCCTTTGTGGAGTTTGCATGTTCTCCCCCGTGTCTGCGTAGGTTTCCTCCGGGTACTCCGGTTTCCCCTACCACTAAAAACATGTGCAATAGGTAAATCCTCCAGCCAGGTGATTCTGACCATTAGCCTGGCTCCACATGGCAAATGGTCTCAACAAAGACTTGTTCTTCTCCTCTGCTCCGTTTCATTCATACTGTGTTGGCTTGGCGGTTTTATTGTGATTGTGAACATCACTTTTGAATGAAATAAATAAATGAAATGAAATGAAATGAAATGAAATGAACTTATATAGCGCTTTACAGCAAGGATCCACTCACCCATTCATACTCTCATTCATACACCAATGTACGCAGACACTGGGGGCAATGTGGGTGAAGTGTCTTGCCCAAGGACACAACGACAATGTGCACTTTCAGGAGGTGGGATTCGAACCCCCGACCTTCCGATCCTGAGACGACCCGCTCTACCATCTGCGCCACTGTCGCCCGTGATCATGGAGATGGGTCCCTGGGCGCGGCACTGCCGTCGACCACTGCTCCTTACGGGTCGCCCCAGCGGCATCGAAGGATGGGTTAAATGCAGAGGACAAATGTCCCTACGAGGACAATAAAGTAGCCTTGACTGTGGTGCTCAGGCGCTCTCAGCTACTGAATGTTTGCTTGCGTATCAGTATGACGCTCTGAGAGGGTATTTATCCCTTCTCTGTGGAAGCACAGGCAGACTTGAATAGTAGGACTAGCGCAATGTCTCGAGTTCATGTCTCCGGGTCCCGCACTGATGGTAAATAAACTTCTCCTGTATAAGACATCCAGACTGCTGCCTATTTTTTATCTATCAAACACATCTCGAACACTATTGTTTATACTCTAACATACAGAGGACCCAAAATATGGAATATTCTGCCGACTCCTCTCACAGAGCTTTCCCCAATTCATAGGGCTGGACAATTAATTGAATTTTAATCTAATCGAGATTTTAATAAAGGTCGATCACGATAATCGCGTGGTGCGTTTTAATTGAGGAGAAGAACCTGTCTGGAAAAAAATATGGACGGCGCAATGCTGCAGCACCTGTCAGGTCAATCCCAGGGAAACAAGCGTCACGCGGCCCAACAAACAGGAAGCAGGGGTGATAGTACATGCTGCACAAAGAGAGATTTTAAGTGTAAAATCAGCTACAAAATTGTGCTAACTCGTCTAAAGGGCAAAACAGAAACACGTGGGGAGTTGACAGCGGACCACGATATGCACAGAGATAAAGAGTTTAAACCATCGAAGATGGAAACTATCGATCGCTATTTGGACCATGTGGATTTGTTTTGAGGCAGCAGAGGTGGATTAGCTGGACTTCTAACTGTGAATTGCAAGTTTGATCGTCTTTTTTACTAATAAATGCGCGGTTTACTCATGTCTTTATTTACATAAAAAGTTGTTGGCGCTCACTCTGTGACGTCGTGGCTTTTAGAGCTCCGCGCACACGAACATGCACTCGTTGTCTGCCTATGACAGTCTTCAAACATTCACATTTCTTGCGTCTCCTTTGCAGATGTTTGTGTGTTGCTTGGCCAGGGATGCTGTACTGTGACGCTAGAAGTGTGGAGTTGTGCTGTTGACCTAGCTCAGCAGCATCTGTTTACATGCTCGTCCAGGAAAGACCACATTTAATGTTTTTTTTTTAAACAAAAAAATCTAATCGAAAATCGAGATCGAACAACATGGGGAAAATAATCGTGATTATTTTTTTCCATAATCGCTCAGCCCTACCAATTCAGTTTAGAAAATCTTTTAAATCTATGCTCCTGAGTGATTGCTACTTTCCTCTTGTGATCCATTTATAAACCCAGTATTGAACTACTTTGGATTGTGTTTGCTGACAATGTATTTAATTTTTTTTTTTTTTTTTTTGGCAATTGCATGCCTCACCATTTGCTTTTAATCTTAACTTATGGAGGCTTGCCTCTTGTTAAGCCCCTTGAGGATTTTCGGCAACCTTCCATCACATTTGTGAAACCAGATGTAATCATGCTATTGTTTGTACTATGTGAAAAAAAAAAATGAAAAAAAAGTGCACTGCAGGTATGCCCAACGTGAGTGAGAACTGTCAGAACAAAGCCGCCAGGTCAGTGTATCAGACCTAATCAGAGCTACTGTTGGCGAGAGGAGCCCGACCGCTTTAGTCACTAGCAAAATACTAGTGAGAATAATAAGTAAGAATAATAAGTGCGATAGTTCTGTGAACATTACTCAGTACAGACATGTTTCTGCTCCGCACTGTTCAAACGCCAGAGAAATACTGCAGTGGTTTGACAAACAGGCCATCTGAAAATAAATAAATAAACTAAAAAACATAGGCTACTGAAATGTTTTTGCATTAAAGGTCATGCAGTCGACCATGTTGTTTTGCTATTTCCTTATCAAAGACACCTCCAGAGTGGTTTTTGGCTTCATTCACGCATGGCTAAGCAATCCTCCTGAAACTTGCTCTCTGAGCAGCTGCTTTTTTGGAGAATTGTTCAGTTGAAGCCACGAAGAAGCCTCTACATGTTTAAGCTAGCAGTATTGCGTAAACTTTTAGGCTCAACCCGGCTTGTTTTCGGAGATCTCGGAGCGTGCAGTGGGGGTGTGACTTTGCCTGTGTGTATTTACATACTGGGTAAAAACCGGGTTGTGTTGGATGGACGCGCCACAAAGATTGTAGCAGGCGAGCTGAACCGTGTACGTTACAACGAACATGTTTGGAAGTACATCTGCGAAGTGGATTTATTAATCACGGATTATGCGGCGCCACTTCCTCATGAAGAGCCTTGATAGCAAAGCAGCGACAGCGGGACAGAACAGCCTCAGCCTTAAAAAAAACTTCCCAGCAGTAAGTTTTGTATCTTTTTATTACGGTGGATTATGCGTTTCAGTTGATCTCTGATGTCTCGCTCTGTGAACAAAACATCTGTTTCCACGTTAGAATACGCTCGTCTCCTGTTTCCTTTTGTTGCTTGGGGAGGAGGCACCGCTGCTTTGGTTTGCATTGTTGACACATCCTTTAGCGAACAAATGCCACGCAAAAAAGACTGTTTTATACATACGCCTATACGAGCGATCGCTGTTATTGTTTACTTCCGCAATTTTCGCCGGATGTTTTGGTGAATGGTAGGCAACAGCTGATGCATACAGGCCTCTAACTCGGTTTTATAAAATGATAGATCTGCTACAGCGCAAGAGAAGCAATGTACTGTTTATGGACATTGTTTTTGCTGATTATAGGATTTTAATAAAATGTTTATCAAATATGAAAATGTAAAATGCCTACCACGGCCAACAGATGTGACGACATCGCGATCGCTCATATTGTCGATCAGTTTATGTGCGTTTGAATGAGTGAACTCATGGCCTGAGGACTGAAACTCCATACACGTGAACCGACAGGGAGCTTTACAGCGGTATGGCTTTTCTAAATGAGATGTAAATGAGCCCTATTGTCACGCCGAGGGAGGTGAGAACAGCCCAAATGTTTAGAGGTCGATTCCTCTCTTTGACATATTTCCAGTTCCTAAATTTTCCTTTGAGAATTTTTTTTGGGAAAGAAGCTCTAGAACAGTAATTCCCCGACCCCGACACAGCGCACGTTGCACAGGGAGTTGGGCCGAGTCTGCCCTCAAAGTGCTCATGCCCTTCCTAATACTGTGAAGTTGGGTTTTCCACACTGGTTGGTTTGAGACTGAAATTCTTTTTGGTTAATGTGTAAAATCCCAGTAGTTTCAGTGATGTTGGACATTAAGGGAAAAACATTTTTTCCCAGCATTATTTTTAGCATTTTATTGTTATCATGGTTACAACCATAGACTTCCTATACCCACCACCTCAGTTTGAAACTATTGGCCCTTTAGAATGACACTAAGTGGGACCTATAGGTTGTTCTAGCAGCTTTTTACACATGTTTTGTTGTTCATATTAAGCTGCAGCTCATTTCACATTTACTTTTTCAAATAAAATGAAATTCATATAAGAATTCCTGATCATATCAATGCATTTGTGTTTGAATAATTTGTTTTTGACTTGAAACAGTTACTGTACATATTAAACATCAATTTAGCTTTTCCTTCATATTTTGTTGTTTTTTGGGGGGGTGTTGGAGTGGGATTCTGATAGGTGGTCCTCAGAAAAAAATTGGAAGTTAAAGTGGTCCTTGGACTGAAAAAATTTGAGAAACACTGCTCTAGAACCACACAGTCGACAGTCAGAGGAGAGTGCAGCGATCCAAAACGCAAAACCGCATATGGTCAACAATCATTCTTTCAAATTATTTCATACATACATTTACACGCCTGACCAAGCAGAAGTTATTATCAAAGCAAATCTGTATGCACTGAATGACTGTGATATAAATGCTATAAACTGTGCGTGAGTGACTGATTTCCTTTAGTAGAAAGTGCTTTTATGATGTGAGCTTCTATGTATTACTAGCTGAGACCCGGCCTTCGGCCGGGCCTCGCTAGTCTCCACATTTGATATTCAGAGATTATGAGTGATGACAAAGAAATGTCCAACTCGTCACACAGTTCAGCTGTAGACCAGTGGTTCCCAACCCATTCCAAAAACTATGGCCACTACAAATGTGTAAAATAATGAATGCAAAAAAAAATGTCAAACAAACTGCAATTGGAGTGTTTGATGCACCCGTGCTCCTTTCTTATAAACTACAACGACAATATGTTCGCTAAACTCAGGGAATAGAATTCAAGAGACAGTGTGATAATTATGGATAAATATTAGGGGTTCAGCTCTAACGGTTTGGTTCACAGTGCAGGACCCGTTGTTTGGTGCATCACGATAGTGTACAATCCAAAAAATAATGAGTAGGTTTTGAAATGAAATAGCCTAATGATCGTTGTTAGACAGTATTTATAACCTTACAATAAAATTGGCAATGCTTTCCAAGCTGCTTTAGAATAAAATGTACCTCTGGGCTCACAATACGTGAAAGCAAAATAGAAAACAAATGGTCCAGCAGCAAAGTAAAAAAAAAGATAAAAAGAAAAAAAACTACGCAGTGCAGGCCATGCGCTCGTTAAGTTGTAGTGTCATTTTCGCTTTGACTCACACGGAGGATAAATCAGTCGGAGCAGCGCGTGTGATTAGAGGCTCGTGTTTGAGGAGGTTTTGGGCATGCACGCACACGCACACACATACGCACACGCACACACACGCACACATGGCCCTGTTTGGATGCGCGCGCACACATACATACAGACACACACGCACACACACATCGCCCTGTTTGTACGCGCGCACACGCACGGCAGTCAGATCTCGTGCACTCGCGTTTGTGTGACAGCGGGTTGTCCTGGGACAGCAGCACCGCGGTCCATATGGACCCGTGGCCAATGCCCGCGGCCGGTGGGACTCGTCACGTGGGGGCGGCCGCGGATGTCCACGCACACACTCAGTACTGTCGCCAGGCTTCCTGGTGTTCCCAAACGGTCTCCCATCCCAGTCCTAACCAGGCCTTTCCTGCTTAGCTTCAAAGTAGGTATGGGAAATAAACATGGCGGCGCCCAGGCGGCGGCCATTGAGATAGCGTTTTCTATAATAGATTCTGTATATATTTAATGACAAGTATAACATCAGCCTGTCCAGGGACTGCGGGTGGAAATGAGCATTTTTGCTATAACCTGGCACACGACATCTCTTCTCTCTTACACTAATGTTGTTTGTGCATTGTCCCTGATCAAATAAAGAAAGTTTGAGTTAAATTCAACTTGCCACATCAAGCTATGTCCCTCTCAAAATGTCCCAAACCCGAGTTGTGTCCCCCGTTCTCGTGATGAGTCACAAATGTTTTATCACAGCAAACCTGCAACTAAACCTTAGCACAAAGTCCACGTCACCAGGCCTGAGTTAATGAAATTGTGTCTGCTCCAGTGGCAGGATTATGGGGGGGGATTAGGTCACGGTGGCCGAGGTGGGTGTGAACACAAAAACACAAGTGGGTCACCTCCACCCCTCCTGACAATAGACTACACTTTCTCAAGCTATGTCCCGCTCAAAACAGAGTTGGGTCCCCGTTCTCATGATGGGTCACATATCATTTAAATGCCCATACTTTACTTTTGAATAGCTAAAATAGCATGATATAGATATAGATCCTTTAAAGTAGTCTACAGTATTATCAAAATCCATACAATAATTAATGAATTTAATCACTGATGTTTTGGACATGTGTGAGCTACAAAGTCAAAATTGATGAATGCAGCATGTTTTTAAAGAATACTGGAGGAAAAGTTGCACTCATCAGCTTGGAAGCTAGCCTGGCTTCGCCAGACAAAATATCACAAGTTATATTTAGTCTGGGGACCACCAATTCACATTCTCACAGGAGGTGTGGTTCACGATTGTCCATAGCCGTTTAATGGGCGCTATGAATCTCTATCATATGCGTCTGCACATAGCCATAGCAAATCGCATCAATTGTATCTGATGACATATGACGTACCCGCTGTAAACTTTCGAGCTAACCTATTTAGAGCCCAGTCTAAAGCTTGATCGAAAGATGGTGTCGTATCTGCTGCCTTCACTTTGGATCCGTAAATAAAATAAATAAAATATTATCCGTAAACAAACTATGAAATTGTGTCTGCTCCGGTGGCAGGATTATGGGGTGGACTTCCGACATACGGAAGTATGTCTTGCCGTCCCTCCTCGTTCTGTGATTGGTCCCCAAATCACAGAACGAGATGGGGTGGACTTCCGACATACGGAAGTATGTCTTGCCGTCCCTCCTCGTTCTGTGATTGGTCCCCAAATCCAGGCGAAGATTTTGGTCATGGACCCAGGGCTCAAGACTAACGTAGTCCTGTCACCCCTTGGGACGAGACGCATGGGTCTCGGGACGAAAGGTCGTTAACCCATTTTTTTACATATATATTTATTAGGGCTGCAATGATTCATTGATTAAATCAATGAACTCCATTAGTAAAATGCTTTGAATATTATTTTCCCGCTTCGATGATTCGCTTAATTAAAATTTCTCATTAAAACCATATGAAACAGGGCCGGAACTTTAAGCGGTGCTTGTTTCCGCACGGCCGCTTCTGAAGAGTGGAGCTCTGTGGTTGTAAACATCAGAGCGGAGCTAGCTGTGCTAAACCTTGTAGCCGGGCAGAGCCAGGTAGAACCAGGCTGTTGTAATCATCAAAACACGGCTCAAACAAGAAGAAACTCTGCAACGAGAGGCAAAGATAGGACAGAGGTTAACGAGGCGAAGGTACACGGCTCTCCCCGCTAGCGTGCACCACAACAATGCTAACAACTGCATCAATGATGATGGCTAACCTTTATAAATGCAGAAGTACCCTCCAGTATTTAACCTGTTACCTGCTGCCTAATTTTGGCCGTGCACAAAAGTTGACATACCCAAATGCCATCAGCTTTTAAAAGATGATCTTACAGCCTAGATCCATGTATGATACTGCATTTGAAAGATGAGGCCTTCTGACAACTTATTATATGCAGGGGAACTCACAAACTTAAGATTTTAGCACTTGAAATATGTAAAAAATGTGGGTTATGTTCACTCGGAAATCATATACCCAACAACATCTGTGTAAAGTGGTTCGTCTTTGCACCAAAGGGTTTTAGTGCTATGGGTCTTTTGGTGTAAAATAGTCTTTTAGGCACAAACTGTGCCATATGGCACAATGTGCCAAACTATATTATTTTCATTTTATGACTATTTTGACCATAAAAAACATTTTCATATTTTGATTGAAGCAAATTACCCTTCTAGACCTTTTTTTTGTTTGCTTCAATTTTCCAAACATTCAATATACATTGTAATATAAATTGTCAAATCAAATGAGAGTCAGCATAATTTTCAAGTCTTTAACTGGTAGAGGATCATTTAAATGTGGTTGAAAATATCTCCCAGTGATAACAGTAGTTCAAAAATAAAATTTCAAAATCAAAAATCTACTGTTCCAAATTATTATGCAACTCATCGTTTCAATACATTTTAAAGCTTGTGATTATAATTTATTATTATTGTTATAATAATTTGTAGCATTAGGAGGTCATATTTACTGAAATCAAAAGCTATTTCAATCAAAAACATCTTAACAGGTCAAGTTATATTTTACCATAGGAGCCCTTGTGTGATAGCAACTTCAAAATAATCCATTAAACTTGTGAGTTTATGGACAGTTTCTGCTTGGAATTCTTTGAAGGATGTTAGAATAGCCTCCCAGAGCTGCCGTTTGGATGAAAACTGCCTCCCACCTCATAGATGTTTTTTTTTGTTGAGGCTCCAAAGGTCCTCAATAGGGTTGAGGTCAGTGGAGGAGGGGGTCCACATCATGAGTTTCTCTCCTTTTCTGCCCATAGCAGCCAGTGATGCAGAGCTTTACAGTATGACATGGTGCGTTGTCATGCATGAAGATGATTTTGTTCGGGAAAGCACGGCTCTTCTTTTTGTAGCGTAGAAGACAGTGGTCAGTCAGAAACTCCACATATTTTTCAAAGGTCATTTTCACACCTTCAGGGATCCTAAAAGGGCCGACCAGCTCTCTCCCCATGATTCTGGCCCAAAACATGACTCCGCCCCCTCCTTACTGACGTCACAGCCTTGATGGGACATTGTGGCCATTCACCAACTATCCACTACTCCATTGATTTGACCATCCAGGGTTACACGGCCTCATCAGTGAACAAGACTGTTTGAAAATGAGTCTTCATGTATTTCTGAGCCACTGCAGCCGTTTCTGTTCATCAGCTTCAATGAACAGTTTAGGGGAGGCCTGGATAGAAGGTTTATGCACAACTCGGGCGGCACGGTAGCGCAGCGGTTAGTGCTCTCGCTTCACAGCTAGAAGGTCCGGGTTCGATTCCCACCAGGGACGGGGCCTTTCTGTGTGGAGTTTGCATGTTCTCCCCGTGTCTGCGTAGGTTTCCTCCGGGCACTCCGGTTTCCCCTACCACTAAAAACATGCACAATAGGCCAGGATGAATGATGTGTGTGAGTGAATGGTGGTGGTCAGAGGGTCTGTTGGCGCAGACGTGTGCAGTCGCGAAAGCGCCTCTGACAGTCTCCCCCTGGGGAAACTGAAGCTACAAACGTAGCTTTCCACCACCGAGTGTGGAGTGAATGTACAACTGTCTCATGTAAAGCGCTTTGTGACTATATGTCTGTGAAAGGCGCTATATAAATAAAGATCTTCTTCTTCTTCTTCTTCTTCTTCTTCTTCTTCACAACTGCAGCCTCTGGAGGGTCCTACACCTTGATGTTCGGGGGACTCCAGAGGCACCAGCAGCTTCAAATACCTGCATGCTGCTTTGTAGCATCTGTTCTCTTAATCTGATGTGTTTGTCTGGCAGAACCGTCCTTGTTGTGCCTTTATCTGCACAAACTAGAGTGTGTCTGACTCATCCACAAATCTCTTATCAGTATGATGATTACACTTAATCTTTCATGAAATATCGAAGGTTTTCATACCTAGACCAAGGCACTCACCTATTTCACGCTTTTCATCAGCAGAGAGATCCTTTTTTTTCCTATATTGCTTGAAAACGATGATCTGCTTAATAAAGTGGAACATCCGTTTTCAGTAGTTTTTCCCTTAACTGGGCTTAACCTGAAAACTAATCATCCCAGGTCTCTGAGATTTATGTCAGCGATTCAAAGAGCCCCGAGACACAATACTATCCATGAGTTTCATTAAAAAAAAACATTTTTAACCTTTTTGACACAAAAATACAATTTGCATAATAATTTCGAACGCAGTGTATAGCTGAATTATTATAAATAGTATGTAACTAATAACACATATGAAGTCCATTTGTGCGATAGATAAGCCATATTGTACATACCCATTGAGTTGTGGACCTTTTCCCTGAACAAACTTGTGATTCATGGCTTGTTTATCCTCCATTTTGAGGCCTGCTACTCTTACTACACTCAACCATCATAGCCACAGCCTCACTCTGTGTGTAGAACATCTTCTGCTTTGGGCATGATTTATGGTCAAAAAAGTTTTGAAAAGTCGAAGCCGAATGTAAACGTAGCTCCCGTCTCTCCATGGCGCATGCTTAGCGCATCACCGGGGCACGCATGGCGCACGCTTCGGAGAGCCTGATTCTGAAGAAAGAATACAAATCCCAGACATTGTTGGAAAGCTGAGCTCATTGGCTACCGAAATATATCAGTCATGTTTTGCTATGTAGCAGACTTCGCCTTCAGTCATTGAATAAAGAGGATCAGCACTCGCCTCCTTAGGGAGCGCATGTTCTGCTCACCGGGCTGTCCCAGCCAACCCCGTGTACGGAGAAATCTCCATAAGATGTCATTTTGAAGCCAAGAGGAAGAGGAAACCAAGCATACCCTATCGGTTCACAGCGAAGAGAAATAGTGAGAGATATAGAGCGTTTATGCCCTTTTTCTTGCTTTTCATGGATATTTTCATTATCATATGTCATGGCACTACGCTACAGGACTTTACTTTATGGAAAATACAACTTGATATTCTGCTTTGGATGATTGTGGAGGTACAAAATAAGCCCACACATAACTGGATTGGGACTTTTTTCGGACGTGGAGACCCGGCAAACCCGACAAAGGTAAGAAATACTAACATATAACTTTACATCTGCGTACATGTAAATCAATGTTTAACCTCTGGTGGATATTTGAGGTGACACTGGCTTTATATTAGTTTTCTTTGAAAAGTTCTGCAAATTTTGATGTACAGCTTGCTGGGATTTTTATGAATATTAAATGAGTGTCGTCCGGGTGAAAACAAAATATGCGAATTAGCGCAAGCTCGCGCAGTGGACGTTAAGAGGTTAAATTCAAAGTCATAATTTTCTAGCAATAACTCAATGTCCACCACATAAACCTTTACCGAGCTTCTACACCTAATATAATATTTACTAGGGTATAAATAAATGGTATATTTGTAAAATAGACCGAAATTGTGTCTAAACTGGCTGTAAAGCATGTCTAAACCCCAAAAACCCCAAATAGCTTTACACATCCATAAATGAAATGATCTCGAATTAAGATTAGTAAAGTCATGAGCTGCATATGAAGAGAAACAGGCAGAAAACCGTGCCGTTGGAAAGGATGGAGCGTCACCTTGAGGATGATGTCTCCCTCCTGCAGTTTTCCATCTCTGCAGGCCAGTCCCGTACTGCTCATCTCTTTGATGAACAGCTGGCTGCCCAGACGAAGACCGTACTCTGGAAGGGTCAGGGACACAAAAGTATCAGTTGCATCTACGTTGTACATTTATATTTAAAAACATTGAGTAATTTTTCGAACGATGAAGAGTGATTTTCGGACCTTCGTTGGGCCGGTTCTTGAGCAGTAACACGTTGAGTGGTTTCTCGAGGGGCTCCTGGTCACGCGGCGGCGGCCTGGGCAGTGGGATGGGCATGGGAGGTGGGGAGGTTGAGCGGTCCAGCCTCTCTCTGCTGGGGGCACGAGCTTTTATGGGGCTGTGGCGCCCTCTATCGGGGCTCTCTCTGTCCAATGCCCGGTCACTGCGGTAGCGCCTGTCAGGGCTATGGTCACGTTCATCACGGGAACGTCTGTCCGGACTGTGGCCACGGTCCAGGGTACGGTCGCTCCGGTATCGGCGGTCTGGGCTGTAGTCTCGGTATCTCCTGTTAGGCAAAGGAGCATGAAGGAAAAGGGACATCAATATAGCCAAAAAGCATTTACTTCAAACAAATATACCCTCACATCTGCAGCTCTCAGCCTGCCCCTACGCCAGGGGTGGCCAACCAGTCAGAGACCAAGAGCCGAAATTTTCAACCTTGATCCTGTGAAGAGCCACAAAGGCACCGACCATTAGCGAGATTCCGGGGCGGTCGTTTATTGTTATTAAATAGAATATGACCGTTTTATTTAATCACAATAAACTTTATGCCTTTTTCTTTCTTTTTTTTAATAATTGTGTTAGATTGAATGGTTTTACTCCTCAACAAGATTGAAATACATGTATATTAAATGACATTTTGTGCTTTCAGCTCTGACTGAGACAGAATTAGATTATTATTGTTATTTTATTTTTTTTAATGCTGGGGTGTGTTTGTATGTGGGGCCCTGCCCACTGAGCCCCCTTCTCTGATTCGCCCCTGGCCTGTGCGCTCAGTGCCTGCAGCTTCGTCCTGACTGGACTGTGCAGAGAACGCACTCTAGGCTGCATAAAGTTCATGAACTTTAACCAGGAGCCTGTGGAGGATCTGAGAGTCTGTTTTAAGTTGCATCTGTTACAGTCTCTGTCACATGTGAAAGAAAAGTCAATGACTTTGCGTATTTCCGCGTTACGATGTCGCGCTTCGCATCATATGCTTCGAAAGAGCTCCGCTTTTTTCCATTTCCTAATTTTGATCTTTTTCTGTGAATATGTGGCCAAATTACATCAAATAAAGAGTAGCTGATCAGAAATCTGAAAAGCACAGAAGCTATTCCTAGTGCCACGATCTGCCTGCCTGTTGTTTAACCTACATCCCGCTTTGAGTGAGGCTGCACGGGCACCTTTTACGCGCCGCCTCGAAAAGGAGAGAGATACAGACTCTCATTCATGTGTAGAGATGGAAACAGGGTCTGTAGGACTATAGTTGGATTTTTGGTCAAAGACTGTTACAGTTTATGGGAAATATTTACCAATTATTTTGCAAAGAGCCGCATTGTATTAAACATCTCCAATCATGCAAAGAGCCGCACTCTGATTGGCCAAGAGCCGCATGCGGCTCGAGAGCCGCGGGTTGGCCACCCCTGCCCTACGCAGTGAAAAAAATCCTGGTGAGAACCCTGCTGTATGGTGCTCCAAGTAAGGCTGTTCCTCAGCCGGGGCATTCAGACTACTCAGCCGGGGCATTCAGACTACTCAGCCAGGGCATTCAGACAACTCAGCCGGGGCATTCAGACCAATGAGTGTGGGGCATTCGGACTGGGGCATTCGGACTGGGGCATTCAGGCATTGGGGCATTCAGACTAGCACCCGCCGGGCATGAGCGACTCTGCATTTACTTTCACTGAACTTTTCTGCGAAAATACACCCTGCTAGCATGTGGCGCTCGTCTCAGCTAAACACACGCCTTCTGAAACCTGAAACTGCTACGATAAAGCTTTGGTCGTAGCTATGATTGTCTTAGTTTGAAACAGAGCTCAGTGGAGACAAGAGCAGCTGACGATGTTTCCATCCCCACGTCTGTATGTCACTTCTAAACATCTTATAAGACAAAAAAAACACACAGTGTTCACGAGGCATAAGGGAGAATCCGTGTGAACGAGTGAGAAAAGTGTAT
This sequence comes from Gobius niger, assembly GCF_951799975.1. Classification (NCBI taxonomy): domain Eukaryota; kingdom Metazoa; phylum Chordata; class Actinopteri; order Gobiiformes; family Gobiidae; genus Gobius; species Gobius niger. The sequence continues at coordinate 2,018,693 of NC_136873.1, read as the reverse complement.
AAAGTGTGTGGTGAGGGGTTTTACAGCCTTAAAACAGATATAATAATTGTAAAAAGTAAAGTAAAATAAAGCAGATTTCATTTTTTGCCCGTTATTTGTAGAACGTAACCCCCACTGATGCACAAGGCCGAAATGCATTCCCAGCACAGATCCAGCCACAGATATAAGTTTTCTTGTCACCAGTTTTAATCCTGGGTGTTTAGGTCAAATAAACACTGATGTGTGTCTTTGTAAAAGTCCCAGAGCTGCTGTAGCTCCAGTTCACAACAAATTAAGCAAATCCTCCATGATGACTGACTGTTTACATCTGTGGGCTCGACATGTGTAACAGAGTTATATTATTGATTTCATCAAAAATGCTTAGTAGTAGTTGCCTTTCCTTTGGAGCCACCTGCTGGTTGCTTGGGGAAACTGCATGCAATGGGTCTTACATGTGCTGTGCTTGCGCCCTAGCAGAGCAACGGTGGAAGCTGGTGGAGGTAGGTGCGGGAGAGATCGCTCCAAACGTCAATTTGCTTTTTAAAATATTTTTATGCCGTATTAATCATATCTGTTTGTTCTAACATGTAAATTAGTGTCACTGGACCATATTTTATAAACTTCCCCAAGTAAATATAAAAATTTACAATTAGTTAAGTTTATTGAATAAGCCCCAGTTATAACGTTAGTCTAACGGCCGCTTTCTGCACGCTCAGTCACGGAGCTTTTAGTAATTTTAATTTATTCTTTGTCCTGTACAGACCCTTGCTTGCAGTTGTCCCCTCCCTGATGGACCCTTGTATATGTTTTGTGTTTAAAGGTAGGCTCCAAAATGTATTTTATAATGTTAACAATGTAAATATGTAAATATGTTTCACTGTTGACTGTTGCGGTTGGCAACGATGTAATCTATTTTAACTGTCATTGGCAGAAGGCGAAATTTTCTGTTACTTATTTTAGAATTTTACAAATGTTTATTGCCAAATGTTAATACTGTACATATTTGTGCAAATTTATACTATACGATCAAATGTAAAAAGAAAAAGAAATCATATATAAATATCTGTAGAGAGCAACGGTGGAAGCTGGTGGAGACCCTTGCTTGCAGTTGCCCCTCCCTGATGGACCCTTGTATACGCATTGTGTTGAAAGATCCCAGTAAAAAACATTGTAACTGCAGTCCTGAGTCCGTGGCCTCTCTCTACGCATATACTGGTCACACATGCGGGGAGGGGGCTCTGCTGAGGAGCAGTGGTTGGTAACTTGGCTAGTGACAAAAGGTCTGGGGTGTCTCCAGGATGTGGTAAAATGGCTATCGTCAGAGTTTTTAAAGATTACTCAAACATACGTGACTGAGCCATGGCAACACTCCAGGCATGTTTTAAATGAGGGAATGACATGATATAAAGCTTGAAAATTGTATTTTTACATAATACCCCCCTTTGAATAGTGTCTTTTTTGCCAGAAGCAATTTTGCTGGGACCGGAACCAGTTAAAGATTGATTCTCGTGTGTTTGTAAACTCAAAAATACCGTGAGAATTCAGCTTGCTGACAAGGCAACATTTCTCCTCCACTACTTCAACAAATGCTGAATTATTGATATATTTTTCTACTAAATGAAGATATAGAGACATGGAGAGGAGCGAAACAATCGTACAATATGTGGCTGCTTTACGTGATCTCGCTTCAAGATGCAACTTTGAGGACAAGATGGATGAAATGATACGCGACCAGCTGATTGAATGCGTTACTGCATTCCGCTGCTCTAGTTCTGACGTGCGGGGCTCTCTCTCTCTCCCTCTCTCTGCAGCTCAAAGTTTAACAGCGCGTGGTTTTGCTTTGCTTTGCTGCGTACGGAAACTGAAACTGTTTTAAAATGACGAGATGGCTCTCACATAGGAGCTAGCTGAGCGCGCATGGGTTTGGATTATTCTCACGAAGGACAGAGAGAGGAAAGAGAGAGGAGAGAAAGAGACGCGGTGCAGGAGTTACGAGATTAAAATTAGATAAAAATTTGATCAACTGCCCAGCCCGAGTACAAACAACAGACACCCACCTGCGCTCTGGGCTGTAGTCCCTGTCCAAGGTGTGCTCGCTGCGGTACCTCCGATCAGGGCTGCGCTCCGGCTCCAGAGTGCGGCCCCTGCTGCCGTCTCTCCTGTAGGCTCTGTCATCCCTGTCGTCTCTGTTGGCGCTGCGCCCACGATCGCCCCTCTCGTACTCCCTGTCGTGGGTCTGGTAGCCTGAGTCGCGGTCCCGGTGGTCCCTCTCAGCCGTGTGGTCATGTCCGCTGTAGACGCTGCGGCGGTCTCCATCATAGTCGTAGTCCTCGGCATAGTCGGTGTTGAAGACGCGGTCGTCTGGGGACGGAGCGCGGTTCAACATGTTCATTGGAACCTTCCGCGGACGCTTCACCGTCTGAAAGTCACAGAGGCACAGTTACCATAGTCCACACTGTTTGGCGAAAGATGAAAGACTCTAAACTCTACGGCCAAACATCACTTGATTAGACTTATGGTGGATCAACATCTTAAGAACTAAGACATAAAACCAACTATCTATCTATCTATAGTACTATGCCACTTCACATTGACGCTCACTTCAATTCAATGATGCTTTATTTGTCCTTATTTAGATCATTGAACAGTCACGACATTTAAAAAAACAGCAGATTGAATTATATTACTCCCCACTGACTATTAGCCCAGAAGAGTAATACATTGCAATATACTGGAAATAATAAGTTGGTGGGGGGTTGTTCACATGTGCAAATGTGATAAACTCCTCTCTCCAACTCCCTCCTCCTCTATCCTCTCTGGACGGACACTAACGTTATGGGAAGAAGTAAACACCTAAATATATTCGTTTCATTGTTGACACGTTTTGAAACACCGCGTGTTGCGTGATCATGGTCATTTAAACAGCCTGGTTCTCGGATTGAAGGCTTAACCAGGGTGTTTCTCAGCCGTCCTTGGACAGATTTTGACCATTTAAAAAGTCAGAGAAACGTGAAGTCCCTGAAAATCCCCTCAACTGTTTTGATATGTACATGGGAAGCCGCTTTGCTTTGTCAAACGCGCTCCAGAGAGCGCGAGAGAAGTGTCGGGTTTATAGCTGTTCGCTGCGCAACACCACGCCCCTGCAGACTAAAGTCTAAAGGTAAGTTGTTATTGAAGTCACAGCCGTCCTGGGGCAGACTGTCCTTTTACCACATGACTATATAATGTGCTGTTCATATCCTGAGCTCTTATTATGTCAGTTCCCTCTGCTGGACACGTGTGGAACTCTTTCCTTTTTCTAAATGTAATGCCCCCTAGTGGCTATGAGCAGTATGGTTATTCTTAAAAAAAAAAAAATCAGAACTCCGCACAGGAATGGGCTAGACACTTTTTTTTTTACATACTCTACAGGGCAGGGGCCGGATTAAATCATCAGGCCGGATGAGTGCAGGCTCCAGATTTTACAATCCCCACATTTGCAAAGTGACATCTAAAAATCTTACAAGACAAAAAAACATTGTGTCATGTACACCGTGTTTTAGGCAAAATGTATTGATCCACAAGGGAGTATGCGTTGTCACAGTAGCTCAATAATAATCGTATTATTGAACATTATTACACCAATTTAACAGCAACAAGATACTATAATGACAGAATGGGGGAAAAAATGGTTTACTCACTATTTTGGCCACTTTGCCACATTTTCGGAGCGTCTGTACAGCAAAGGAGTGGACCACTCCGTCCATGGGGATGGCATTCACCTGAATCACTCGATCATTCTCACTACATCAAATGAAGAAATGGATAACACAAGGATTATTTGGATAGCTTCACAATGGATGAGGGGAGGATGGCTCAAATACAGTTCAACAGTACACCCCACCCATCGCCTGGATAGGAACATCAGGAAGCTCTACTTTACACTTATAATATACTATTTCAAATCTAAAAAGAACGTGAAACTGATTTTAATAACTTTACTTTTAAAAGAAAACTTCTTTTCAATGATAATATGCAGTAAAAGGTTTGTATTTAATAGTGTTTTTGCTTTGTTTTGACACAGTACACAACTAAACACCAATATATCCGAGTTTTGTGGATCATTTTCTAAACAATTGGCTGTACCTTCGAAGTCAAGGGGTTCTTTGAGCAGAAAGGAAAGACGCACTATTCAATATGGAAAGTTAAAGTTCCAACTAAAAGCACTTGCACTCAGTACAGCAATTAGATGTTTAGCATGACAAGAAATGCACTTTATACAATATGAAAGAGCAAAAGATTGTCCTTACAGGATGAGTACAAATGGAAAAGCCAAAGTAAATGCGTACGCTGAATTTAAACATCATTTTCAAAGTTATTTCATTTAAACAGAAGCTAAAAAGGTAAGAGACCAAAGTGAACTCACAAGAGCAGTCCGTCAGCTGGCCCCCCCTGGAGGACATCAGACACTACGATGGACGTCTCTCCCGTGTTCTCGTTGGGGTTGTCCCGGCCCCCGGACACAGCCATGCCAAAGCCCATCTTGGAATCCTACAAAAAGCAGCACACTGAATCATTCATTCATCTCATTTTCATTTCAATGAAAAATGTTCAGAGCATGGCGAGAGCAAGATTGATGACATGAGCAGAGAAATATTAATCTGGAACAACTCCCAATCATTTAGAAAAAGGTTGGACTTCAATTTGTTGCTGACTGGTTCGTGTCTCGTTATTTTGTTTCACCTTTATTTAACCAGGAAAGTCCCACCGGCACAAACAACACGTAAAGCCAACAATTTGACTGTTAAACTTGTTTATTCACACATTAAGTTCCGACATAAACCTATTTAAAAAGATCATTCTCCAAAAAGTGTTTGAAATGTTCACACAGGCCTCACATCTCCAATTCAGATGAGTTCAAATGCAGGAAAATATAAAGAAGCATCTAAAATATACCTCTAAAAAATAAATACAACTCATAAATAAATTATGCATAAATGTGATTAATTGCAATTAATTAATTACAAAAAAATTTGAATCCTTTTATCATCATTTTATTTTTTAGTGGTAGGGGAAACTGTAAAAAATGAGCATCTATATACTGTAGTTTGTTTGTTTTTATACATGAACTGTACAATGAAATTTGTCCTGGCATTTATGGTAAATGGTCTCAACATATAGCGCTTTTCCACCTACATTAGGCACTCAAAGCGCTTTACAGCAAGGATCCGCTCACCCATTCATACTCTCATTCATACACCAATGTACGCAGACACTGGGGGCAATGTGGGTGAAGTGTCTTGCCCAAGGACACGACGACAGTGTGCACTTTCAGGAGGTGGGATTTAACCCATCCCTCGACGCCACTGGACGACCTGTAGGGAGCAGTGGGCAGCGGCTGTGCCCTCTGACCCATCTCCATGATGTGAAGCCAGGCTGGTGGTCTGAAACACCTGGCTAGGGGATTGAAACTTACGCAGATACAGGGGGAACATGCACCCACCCAGGTAGGAATCGACCCCGGGACGTTTTAGCTGTGAAGCACAAGTGATAACAGCTGCGCTTCCGTGCCACCCTAGTTGTCCAATTGACCTTTCACACAATCCTCCAGATTGAGGCTAAATGAGTTGCAATTTGCAATATCTAAAATATGCAATTAATAGGAAACTTAAACTATTGCAGCTAAAGCGCCCGTGTGCTTCAGGAAATCGGAAAATATCCCTAAATGCAACGACACCATCGTAGGGACTACCGTAATTTCTGGACGATAAGCCACAACTTTTTCACACATTTTGAATCCTGCGGCTTATAACGATGCAGGTAATTTATACATTTTTACCCTCACACTGAATATTTTGTCATGTAATCAATAACAATGCACCTAGTCCAAAAACACACATATATATATATATATACACATATACACATACATATACACATATACATACATACACATATACACACGCACACATATACACGTACACACACATATATACATATACACACATATGTACATATACACATATATATACATATACACATATATATATATACATATAACACTACACCTACCTGGTGTAGTATTGCTCCACCAGGTAGGCCTGTGCAATTAATTAAAATTCAATTACGATTTTGATTATTACACTAAACGATCACAAAATAGCGTAATCGGAAACGGGTTTTTTTATTATTCAAAAAGACAAAGACAAACAAACAATTCGTAAGAATTTCAACAATTACAAGACATTTGCCAAACTAACACTAAGACAAGATTACAAAACAATTAGTGATGCACGATAATGCCAATTTGAACCGATAACCGATAATTCCGCATGTCCCGATACCGATAACCGATAATGACACCGATAATTATGTATATATATTTGTACTTTATTTTGTGACAAGAACTCAATGTAACAGTTCTGCCCAAAATGTAGTAACTCTACCAAGCAATATACAAGTGTATAAATATAAATCAAATAATGAGTTTTACTTTGGGTTTGGGTCTCCACCTTTTTCTAAAGCTCGGTTTTTTTACAGTTCCATCATCTGAGCAGGTCTGTCTCTGTTCATCTGTGTCACATCTTATTATAAAAAAAAAAAAGAAGAAATTACAACTACTACTTCCTTCCTAGTATTTTTCTTTTTGTTGACATCAATCTAATTAATTCTTATTTACAATTCTGGAATATAGACAGCAATATAGTTTTTCACTGAGTCTAGAGGCATCTCTGACATGAGAGAGAAGTGATGCCAAATCTGTGTCAGATTCAACTTTGACTAATATGATACTACAGCACAAAAACAAGACTCTCCCCTGCATAGGGCTAATTTAATCGCGGGGGTATCGTGTTTATTTTATCAGAAATACGAAGATAATACATGGGTTCAGGCCTCGCTCTGTTCCAGTAATGCTCACTCACGTGAGCGGGTCAGAGGTTCACATTTCCTCGTCTTTTTCTCATTTTGTTGCGGTGCTAATGTTGAAGTGACTTCGATGTTAAAAGTAAAAAAACTCTTCCTTCACGGAGAGCGCCTGCACAGCTGTTTCGCTGGAATACTCGTCGTATTTTTCAGCTAAAACCATGCAGAAGTCGGTATATATCTGCTTCTGTAAAAGTGCTGTCCTGAGTCTGCAGCAGCTCCGAGGGGCAGCGCCGCCGAGAGAAGGCAGCGAGCTGGAGCCGCAGATTTAATTGAGCTTAAAATTATCGTCCAAATTTTTTTTATCAGCTTTATCGGGGATGGCGCCAACATGCCGATAAATGCCGATAATTATCGGCGGCCGATATTATCGTGCATCCCTAAAAACAACACAAAACAACACAAAATTCAATAGACAACAATCTTGACTAAACAAACACAGCAGCACTTCAGCACAATGCATTCCAAAAAGAAAAAGAAAAAAATAGTAGTAGCTTTAGAAAATGTTTGGTTGATGATGAGGACGTTCATCCTTTTAACTTATTAAAGAAAAAAAATATTAAGGATGCCCTCCCGCTTGTCCATCCGTAGAGCGGAACGTCCCTACTGCGTGGTTCGTTTGTGTGAGCGCATCTGATCCACTGAGCTACCAGCGCTACATGAAGGAACTTCTGTATTTGTTGCAGTAAAAAAAAAAAGCAAATCATCTTTACAAATAGCTCTTGCGAGAATGCCACTGATAAGTGCTCACCTTTTGCTGAAAGGTGAAGAGCCCAACAAGAGCAACATAACTTTTGAAGCCTCTCATATCCTTTGCCCAGGCGCTGGCTGTGCAGAAGATCTCACGAACCAAAGCAAAGTTGCATTATTTCATGCCACTGGGATTATTTTCCCTTCACATTTCACGTGCCATGGCTCTTGATTTTGCCTGACATAAAAACAAACAGCGCTGTGTGATGATGTCATCAGGCACCTGCTCAGTTTACTTGCGCAGGTGCGAGGGCTGGCCAACAGGGGCAGGTATGAAACAGGTCTCTCCTCAATCAAGGCATACTTGAAATCATTTGTACCTTTATGACTGTTCAGAACACAGCGTGGTTCTGGCAAAGCGAGGTAACATAAAAGTAATCATTCTGCAGCATAGACATGAGATTTAAGCCACGATGACCCGTGTGCTATCAGTGCAGTGGCACTAGCAAATCCACTTGTGGCTGAAATCTTAAGGCTCTGCTCGGAGCAACTAAACACGTCCTGTAGCACTTAGCACGTAAATGTGACAAATTCCAACTGCAGCATTTCTGTGACAGTGTCCAGCAACACTGTCACACTATGTGCGCGTGTCCAGTTCCTCTGGCCGCTCCCCACGTGTTTCCGTTTTGCCCATCAGACGAGTCAACACAAATTTGTAACTGATTTTACACGTACAATCACCAGGTCCTCTCCTCATGCTGCCGCATGTACCATCTTGTGCTTCCTGTTTGTTTGGAAGGACTGGCCAAATCTCCTCGATTAAAACGCACCACACAATTATCGTGATAGACCTTTATTAAAATCACAATTAGATTAAAATTCTATTAATTGCCCAGCCCTATTCTTGCATAGGCAAGGCAAGTTTATTTGTAGAGCACAATTCATACACAAGGCAATTCAAAGTGCTTCACAGTTGAAAACAAATAGAATCAATAAAAACATCAACATAGAATTAATCAATTACAGTAAAAGGCGAGAGTGCAGATAAAATACTTTCAGTCATATGCATTGGTAAAAAGAACTGTTTTCAGCCTGGATTTGAACATTGTCAGAGTTGAGGCCTGTCTCACATCCTCGTGAAGACTGTTCCAGATTTTAGCTGCATGAATCCACTTCCGATAGAGCCTACCTCTACAGCAACTAGCAACACAACGACAACTAACAACATTATCCCAACACACACACATTTGACCAGAGGGAAAGAAGAACGCACACACAATCATTAGTGCCATGAACAATGACTACGTTATATTATCCGTAACCTGCACACACAGCGTACGACCAAAAACAAAACGCAAACAAATGCAATCAACTGAACACACTACGTTAGCTTACAGTAGCCAGGGCATCATCAGTCGCACTGAAAAAGATAGCCTGGACAGCCACACACGGGGAAGCGTTGCATAATAATGAAGCCCCCCCACACACACACACAATAACACGCTGTAGCAGATTCACGGCTGAAAATTTACAGCAGCAGATATACACTCTCCCCGGTCGACTTTGGCACTGACAACACATGTGCATGCTTTCTACAGACAGAACTACTCAGATGATGGAACCCTGAGCTTTTGGAAAGGTGGAGAGACCCAAAACCCAAAGTAAAACCTCATTATCTGATCTCATTATTTATTATTTGGTAAAGTTTATACATTTTGGGCAGAACTTTGAACTGTTACACATTGAATTCTTGTCACAAAATAAAGTGCAAATATACATAATTATCGGTGGCATTATCAGTTATCGGTTGTCTAGAAATTTTCGTGTTATCGATATCGGTTCGAATTTCCATTATCGTGCATCAGAATAAACACATTGCTCTGTTTGTAGCTAGGAGTTTTGGCCTTAGGATGCACTCATTTCGGATTCACATCGGCGGTCACCATGGCAGCCATCAGGCCCCTCACCAAGCCCAAGATAGTCAAAAAGAGGACAAAGAAGTTCCGTCATCAGTCTGACCAATATGTCAAGATTGCGAAAAACTGGCATAAGCCCAGAGGTATCGACAACAGGTGGTAGCAATAAGAAGACAAAGTACATGCTGCCAATTGGCTTTAAGAAGTTCTTGGTCCACAACATCAAAGAGCTCGAGGTCCTCATGATGAGCAACAAGACTCACTGCGCTATGATCGCCCACAACGTGTCCTTCAAAAACAGGAAGCTAATTGCTGAAAGAGCTGCTCAGCTGGCCATCAAGATCACCAACCCCAATGCCAGACTCAGAAGTGAGGAGAACGAACAAGCTGGTTATTTACAATAAATACTAGGGATGGCCGATATATCGGCGCCGCCGATATTATCGGCCGATATTTGTCCTTTTTTCACATATCGGTATCGGTCCGATATGGGAAAATATCGGCCGATATTTTTTTTTCCTTTTAATCATTTACTACACCGTAATGTCATAGCGCACCTGAATGCAGCAGCAGTGTAGACGGGGCAACAATTTATTCAAATTATCTCAAATAAACAGTGGCTCTTAAAAATAAAGAACCTCCAGCATAAATTCACACGTCTCCAAAAGAAAGTATGTTTTTACTAAGTTTAAACAAAGTGGAGCGGACACTTGGACACCACAGAGATACAGAGTCACAGGTTACTGCTGCAACAAAGTGGACTAAAACTGCCTCCATGGACATGATTCTGAGTCAGGATTAACAGGAATCATTTTCTGATGGATTATTTGTCGCTACATCTGAGGTGAGTGATGCGAAAGTTTCTCCGTCTTGACGCCAGATTTATAACTTTGTTTGTTAGCGCTAGCATAGCTTCTAACAGGCTAAAGGCTACGACACGTAAACATGACCTTTCTGTCATCATATAGGTCTAACTACAGTGATGATCATGTCTGTATTGACGTTTACTCTGCCCACCTTTGTCATGTTAATGTCCTGTGAAAACGAGGCGTTATGTCATATCGCATTTTCGCGCATATTTAATTAGACGCTTTTGCGATCGTTAGCGCATTTATCATTGAAAACGGTGCAGTTCAAAGCTCATGCTAATCTTGTAAATCTACTGTTTGCTTTTTGCCAGCTCTAAACCAACTCTAAATCTTCAGTCTGGCCTCATAAGTTCATATAAGGTGCTGTTAAAGTGACATTATGATATTTCCAATTCCAAAGCTTCATACAGAGCTGTGTGTCCTTTATCAGATTTGTTTAAAGTTAAAACATGTAGCTTAAACAACATTTTAGGCTACATATTTTAATAAAAAATACAATAAATAGTAGCCTAGCATATTCCCAGTGTCAGTGTTTACCATTAATAGAGGACATGGGTGAAAGTATAATAATAAGTAGGTCTGAGTAAATATTTAGCCAAAAACAAAATTACATTTCACTCCAACATTGCATTTGGTCTTTTTAATATTTTTCTAATAAAAAGGATTGTTTCATCCTGGTGTGAGATGTGTCCCAGGCATAAGACATTCCAATAATGGAACAATTTACAAACTTTACCACATTTGAGTAAGCCTTTCTATTGATTTTTAACGTTGAAATAAATATCGGCAAATATCGGATATCGGCCACACCAGTGAGGCAAATATCGGATATCGGTATCGGCAGAAAATTTTCATATCGGACCATCCCTAATAAATACTAAAAAGAAAAAAAAAAGGAAAAAAAAGGATGCACTCATTTTTGCCTCATTGTGTTTACTGGGATTCTGTGTTGTCTAAAGATTCTCTGTAGTTTCTCAGGGACACCAGTTGCATAGGGCAAAGACAAAGTTATATTTGCACCTGTATCCACTTCACTTAAGTTAAAGAGGGGGTATTATGCTTTTTTCAGCCACATAGCACCAGTCTATGGCACACTACAATGATGACGAAACCTTCTGTTGGTCTGTAAATGCAGTAAATTAGAATAACTGCCTTGTATAAAATTGCTCTTTCAAAATGGCGGTAGCGAAAGACTTGAAATAGGCCTCTGTCTCTTTAAGAACCTCTGACCCTTTCCGACACGCCCCCTCCACACGCTGTCTGTGGCATCGCAACAACACTGCGCTCGTTGTCTCAACTGTATTGAAACTACGATCGGTGCATTTTAATTTTTATTGTTGGAAAGGAGCTACTGTTTGTCACTTTGTGAACAATGGCCACACAGGATATTATTTGGAGACGAACCTTCCACACCGGACGCTTGGAAGGGGCTCTTGCCTGAAAAATAACTGCTGTTTGGAGGCTCTCTCTTTGCATCTGCCATGCCCTATGGATCTCTAACTATACCCCCATGGACGACACCAGGATCTGCAGGAGCCCATACCATTCAAAGACGGACATTATCTGTGCAGGTGGACAGTGGTTTTTCGAGGTTACCCGTTAGCTTGTTATAATCGACTACAGCTCATTTTTGATGAAAAGTCTGCAATAAACCACAAATGTGTAAAGCCAGGCTCATTGTGTGATCACCGTAAAGGCTGCTTCGAGTAGTTGCTGCTTTATTGACGTTATTTGTGCATAATATGCTGCCTGTTTTCAATGAATGTTGTGAAGGTGAAGGTTGTTAGCTTGTCGTGGCTAATAGTGCCTTAGCTCCGGGAGAAAACACTCGGCTATGACTCACTGTAGATGAAATGTGAGCAATAAACTACAAAATCAACAAGCCAGGCTCCGTGTGTGATCATCATAAAGGCTGCTTCAAGCAGTTGCCTGTTTTAGTGACGTTTTTAATGCATAATATGCTGCTTGTATTCAGTGAATTTTCCCGTTAGCTTGTCAGCTCCGGGAGAAAGCCACTCGGCTATGACCCATTGTAGATGAAATGTGAGCAATAAACTTCCAAATCAACAAGCCTGGCTCCGTGTGTGATCATTGTTAAACGGTTCTGTATGTGTGTGGTGGTTTTATTGACTTTATGTGTGCATATTTCTCGTTTTCACGCGATGACTCGAGGTTTAGCTTAGCATTAGCTTTTTCCGGAGGCTCTGTGCATCATCAAGGCCCAGCGCAGAACCAGACACTGAAATAAGCGTTCTTGTCACCGGTTTGAATCCTGGGTGTTTCGGTAACAGAAACACTGATGTGTCTTTGTAAAAGTCTGCTGTGGCTCCGGTTCACAACACATGAAGCTAATCCTCCATGATGACTCTGTTTACATCTTAGGGCTACACAGTGCGGGGAGGGGGTTCTGCTGAGGAGCAGTGGTTGGTTACTCGGCTGGTGACGAAAGGTTGGAGGCGTATCCTGGAGGTCGGAGGCGTTTCCTGAAGGAATCAGGCGTTTTATCCCTAAAATGGCTGCCATCGGAGTTTTTACAGATTACTCGAAAATACGTGAATGTGCAAAGGCAACACTTCAGGCATGTTTTTAATGAGGGAATGACTTAATAACATGATGTAAAGCTTGAAAAAGTCGATATTGCATAATACCCCCCCTTTAAGGAAATGTTGGGAACATCATCAGTGAATCCAGGCAGCGCGCAGTTTACCGATGTGAAATGCCCCGTGCTGCACCTGCTCTGCCGGTCCTGATGAGATTAGAGCTGCTCCTATCCCCTCCACTCCATCTGTACAGCCCGCAGCCACGGCCACGCCAGATGTCACAGCGCTGCTTTAAATACTCAGCACAAGATGCTAAACACAATAAGCCGGAACCAGGATAGAAAAATATCGCAGACTATTCCTGCTGCACTATGACAACAACTGCATGTATTTAAGGACATCTTTATAGAAGCTCATTCATACACCAGTGTCTGCGTACACTGGTGTATGAATGAGAGTATGAATGGGTGAGTGGATCCTTGCTGTAAAGCGCATTGAGTGCCTAATGTAGGTGGAAAAGCGCTGTATGAGTTGAGACCATTTACCATTTACCAAGCTGTAAAGGACCAGGATAGAGCTTTTATATGGACAGGGCGACATCATTACCAAATAACTGCAGCCTCTCAGTGATAGAATTGTGTGGCGGTGTTTCCTTTTGCAGACTCACACGGAGACAGCATAAAAGAAAAGAAAAATTGCAATATTTCACATTATTTCAGCACAAAACTAACCCTAACCCAGAACCAAAAGAAACTTATTTGGCATTTTTTAATCAGAACCAATGGCACAGACTGGTTGCCTCGGGTCCATCAGTCTACCCTTGGGCAGCTGTGGCTACAGTAGCTTGGAAACAACAGAGTATGGCATGAAGGAATAATGACTACAGTGTAGCCCTTAAGAAACGCGCAAACCCAGTGTAAACCATCATTATTACACCCGCTCGTCCGTGTCACTCCTTTATCAGTCCTTTGCGGATTTCCATGCTCTCAGCTCCGATGTGAGTGAGCATTATGTGGCGTTCCACAATGATGTAGCTGTGCTTTAGGGAGAGGCCAGAGGCGCTCAGAGATAGAGTAGTGCTGAGTTTGGACTTTTAGTATGGCACCATTTTAAAATTACGGACGGCCTTCAAAATTTTCAGTAAATGATAGAAGTGTAACGGTTCAGCTATCTCACGGTTGGGTGGATCGTGCATCATGTAAGTACAATATAAAAAAAGGTTGGTTTTGAAAGCTGCTTTATAATAAAAGCTCACAATACAAAACAAAATAGAAAACAAAACTGTAGTGTGCTAAAGTAAAAAAAGTGATCAGTAGTGTCGGAACTTATCTTTAACCCGTCTTTCTCCTCTCTCTCTCTCCCTCAGCGCCCTTCCTCTTCCTCTCTCCGCCCTTCGGTCCAGAGACACTGCAGGCCACTAACCTTCTGTTAGGGCATGTAAACTTATATTTGCTGATGATGTTTTCCATATTGCCTGATGAATGAATGGAGAGACTTCAGGCCTGTGCGTAGAGTCTGCCCTGATGCTGCGTTGGCACATGTTTCTTTTACTCCTGCTCCTCCACATTCTCTTTGAATAAGGCCGTATTGCTACATTAATAAAACAGCGGCGCAAATACTGGTCAATACCGTTCAGTCACAGGGGCCTCCCCCACTCTACCCCCCATTCAGTTCATTCAGTTACTATGAACATCTTTTAACACCTGTCTGTTCTACTCATTTCAAGTGACTTGTGAAAACCACAACAACAACATAAATCCAAATTCTTTGACATAATGCTACTTTTTTTTTGACAGTAATGCAATTAGTTACTTTACCTAATTCAGTTACTACCTCTACTAACAAGTAGTGAGTAGCTATAACTAATTACTTTTTTTAAAGTAACACTCCCAACACTGATGATGACACACATGCACTCTGTGTTTAGCAGCTCGGGGGGTTCTGAGTAGAATAAGCTAGTTTTGTATGCTTAACACCACGCGTCTTTCACATGCGCTTACATAAGGCATGTTTTAGCGCATGGGAAGCAGTGGCACAGTGCGAGGGATGAGCCGACACTGTGCACTGCCGGGCAGTGTAGCGGGAATGAACAGGTATGATGCAGGGAATGCATTCATGAGAGCTGAGTGCCTTTCTAGTGTGATTGTTTGAGATCATTTTTTTGTGATTAGTGCAATAGTGGAGCAGTCAATTAAGGAGACCGTTAAGGCCGGAGCTGATCAGTCCAGGTGGACCTACAAAACGTGGCCCCATGGCCGTTACGATATCGTGTTTCGATACCAATCCCTTTTTATAACTGAAAATAATAAAGGGAAAACAGGTTGCTGCATGAGTTACGTCATGAATACTGTAAAAACAATATTACAATATTTGACTATGCCATTTTAACACAGTACATTATATAAAATCTAATAGTGTCACAATCAAAATACAGGACTAACAGCACACCAATCTATTATAGAAAACGCTATCTCAATGGCCGCCGCCTGGGCGCCGCCATGTTTATTTCCCATACCGACTTTGAAGCTAAGCAGGGAAGTGCCTGGTTAGAACTGGGATGGGAGACCGTTCCTCGGATGCTAAGCAGGGAAGTGCCTGGTTAGGACTGGGATGGGAGACCGTTCCTCGGATGCTAAGCAGGGAAGTGCCTGGTTAGGACTGGGATGGGAGACCGTTTGGGAACACCAGGAAGCCTGGCGAGTACTGAGTGTGTGCGTGGTTGGTGGTGCTGCTGTCCGAGGACAACCCGCTGTCACAACAACGCGAGTGCACGAGATCTGACTGCCGTGCGTGTGCACGCATCCAAACAGGGCGATGTATGTGTGCGCGCGTGTGTGTGTGTTCGTGCGTGTGTGTATGTATGTGTGCGCGCGCATCCAAACAGGGCGATGTGTGCGTGTGTGTGCGTGTGTGTGCGTGTGTGTATGTGTGTGCGTGTGCGTGCGTGCCCAAAACCTGCTCAAACACGAGCCTCTAATCAAACGCGCTGCTCCGACTGATTTATCCTCCGTGTGAGTAAAAGCAAAATGAAACTACCACTTAACGAGCGCATGGCCTGCACTGCGTAGTTTTTTTTCTTTCTTTTTTTTTCTTTGCTGCTGTACCATTTGTTTTCTATTTTGCTTTCACGTATTGTGAGCCCAGAGGTACATTTTATTCTAAAGCAGCTTTGAACGCATTGCCAATTTTATTGTAAGGTTATAAATACTGTCTAATAACGATCATTAGGCTATTTCAGTTCAAAACCTACTCATTATTTGTTTGATTGTACACTGCCGTGATGGACCAAACCACGGGTCCTTCACCGTCAACCAAACCGTTACAGCTGAACCCCTAATATTTCTCCATAATTATTCCACTGTCTCTTGAATCCTGTTCCCTGAGTTTAGCGAAAATATTGTCGTAGTTTATAAGAAAGGAGTACGGGTGCATCAAACACTCCAATTGCAGTTTGTTTGAAATTGTTTTTGCCTTCATTCTTTTACTCATTTGTAGTGGCCATAGTTTTTGGAATGGGTTGGGAACCACTGGTCTACAGCTGAACTGTGTGACGGGTTGGACATTTCTTTGTAATCACTCATAATCTCAGAATATCACATGTGGAGACTAGCGAGGCCCGGCCGAAGGCCGGGTCTCAGCTAGTTAAAGAAATACAAAAAAATGTGTAAAACTGGACATTTTCAATCACTTAAATGAATAACAAGCATTTTGTTTTAGACTGTGTAAGGAAAGTAGAGTGTAAATCTCAAAACATCTAGTGCATCTAGTAATGTGGATTTATTAGCATTCCAGTTCCTGGGCTAGCTCTTTACTGGGACACCTACAGTACAAAGACAAACTATAGTACAAGCAAAAACAGATTTTTTTTTCCAGAAGGGGTCATTTGACTGCGGAAATGAACAGAACAAGCCTGGTGAGCTTTTTCAGGTGGCGAGGTGTTATATGCCTGTTAGCGCTAGTGTCTGTGGTGTGGGGTTACTGTGTGAGGGAAGAGGCGGTCGGACTCACCCTCTGCAGAGTCACTGTGTACTGCTCCCACACCGTCTCCTCCATCACTGGGTTCTGTGGACACAACACACTGCATTGTAACAACAGAAGTCCCAAAAATGCTAGGACGGCATGCCTGTGCAGAGTGAGGAGTCATGACTGAGCGATGATGATGGACAATCTTTAATTACTATTTAAATGCATTATAGTTCTGGGCACCTTTCAAAATTCTCAAGGTCACCTTACTGTGGAAGGCCATGTATTAACAATTTTAAAAACACACTAAAAATACAAGACATTAACAGAAAAATAACAGATAACCAGAGTAACAGTGGAAAAGGTCGGCAAAATATACAGGGAAAATAAAAAGTAAAAAAAGTAATAATAAAATACAAGGGACTGTGTGGGCTTTACAAGGCTTTTGTCCATAAAATGAGATAACATAATATTTCACAAAATCTTTCAAATCCACTTTTGTCATTTTTAACCAGATAGGCTCAAAAGCCAAACTACATTTCCACCTTAAATTACCAAGTCCTGCAAGCATTAGAGCATCTGGCCCAACTGGTTTGTTGTGGCGACCGGAACTGACAATAGGAAAATAGAAAAGTAATACAATGAAAAAAAAAAAGGGCAAATTCAGAACAACAAAAAGCGACCCCACAGAGAGTAAACATGATCCTCGGCTGGAAGCATGTATCAGAAATCTCTGCGGACAGTGGGACACTCACGAGCCCTTGCAGGATGCGGATGGTCTTGACGGCATGGGCCCATTTCCGGTGCAGGCTGAGGACCGTCTTCATGTCTCCTCTGCAGCTCCTCTCTCCAGCCTCTGTGGGAAATCCGGGGGGCGCGCGGCTTTGGCCCATGGTGCACAGCTGGACCACACCAGCCTCGATGACGCAAGCGCGCTGGCCTACATTCACAAATCCCACCGGCCAGCCACGCTGTCAACATTCTGCCTTTAACGCCAGCATGTCCACAGCGGCAACGGACGTGGAGCACGGGCTGGTCGCTCGGGCTCAGTTATCGGGCTCAGCGCTCGGCAGGTGGACGACACGTTCTCACTGTGACAGTGGAGTCTCAGTGCAGGGTTGAAAGTTGCATGCTCACTATTTTGAAATGGTGCCAGGTTTGTCTTTGTTTGTCCTTAACTCTGGCAAAGGGTCATGTTTCTGAAGCATGGAGAGCGGTACTCCGATACCAGCGCTCTACAGTGGAAAGATCCATACATCTCCTTAAGACTGTTTAATTCAAAGTGGTGTCCTGTGAGAGCGTAATAGGCTGTAAGAAGGTTCCAGGTTCGATCCCCGGCCTGTGTGGAGTTTGGGTACTCTGGTCTCCCCCATCACTTAAACATGGAATAAGTTCACAAGCAAGTATGGTCAAATAAAAGGCTGTAGAGTGATGAGCGCGAGCAGGGCGAGAATGCGGATTTGAGGGCTCATGGCGGTGCTGGTCCAGTGAAAGCCAGAGTTAGGGATGACAAATAATGACGTCGGACAAAACTCAGCGCCTCAGACGCGAAAACCACGACAAGCAAACCACGGTCTGTGTTCCAGCACAGACAGCAAGTTTTTAATGCAGAGCTAAATTGTTGAGCTATGAAATTCACATTTCACATGGTGACAAGATGAATTAAACGATGATGTCACTGACAGCCAACCTCACACACTGTCCACTACTGTGCTTTTTAACCGGTTTTATTCAGCGGAAGAGCGAGAAACGTCATCATACCCCAGAGGTGGCTGCTGGCTTTATTTATATTTTAGAGAAATGTCCTCCCCTTACCTGCTCTCTTTAACAGCAAGTTACAGTCAGCTGTTGTGTCACTCCTCTAAAATCCAGTCCTCACAAATCATATTACCCTGAGGACAAATGAGGAGTTGAAACAACTTAAGAGACAGTTCCCTACTGTTTTACCGTCACAAGTACTTGATAATGCTGAATGCTTAGGGCCAGGAGTTGGGAATGGCTTTTAATTCATTGTACATGAATTGAAACATGTATTTAATACTAGCTATTTGCACATTGACCTAATTCTTCTTTGTTGACACATTATATATACATATATACAGTATATAACTATTTGCCCCTCTGCATGTACTTAAGAGCAGCATTAACAAGTCAATTTCCATTGTGAGACCAATTAAGTCTTCTCCTAAATGGACCAATGCAAAAAACATGTTCCTACCAAAGAACCCTTGGTTACTGGACGTCTTTATATGCACTATCATACACTACAGACACAGGCACTGCCTTTAGGGATGGGCAAAAAAAAAGTCCACAGTGATTGCCATTTAAAATTATATTTACAGTCAGCAGTTATTTCAGTTTCATCTTCAATCATTTTTTTATTATTATTATTATTATTAAAATCCCAGTTATAGCATAAGCTAAATAAGGCATAGGCATAAATGTAGTATCACTGTGCACTCTACTGGACATAAGCAGAAGCACAAGCTGTGCCTATACCAAAACAGTACTAAGGCATTAGTTAGCCCTAGTCTGGTTTGTTTGGCCATGTTATTCATATGGTTGTACTGTTGAGACTCCACAATAGTCACTGAGGCAAATCTCTAAGACGGAGATTTACAACTTTTAACTCTAGCACAAAAACACATGGGAACTTCAAGAGGTTGGAGATGGGGGTCTGCTTTCGTTATAATTTTCTCACTTCTTACTTCCTTTCATTTACTTAACTCACTTCCATGTTAGTCCTCATTTATAGTTTATATTTTTTTACATTTTGTTTGGTTAGTGCAGGGGTCCTCAAACTATGGCCGGTGGGCCGGATTTGGCCCGGGAGATGATTTAACCCTTGTAGAGCACAAATCCCTGAGTATGTAAAAAGTATGTCTCTAGCCCATTCCTGTGAGGAGTTAGGATTTTCTTTAACTAAATGACCAGTACACTCATTCCAGCCACTAGGAGGCTACAATGTTACTTTGAGAATCTTGAGACACAGGCTTGTAAAGCACAATACAAGTGTAAGCAGTTATTACTTTGGACACATTATGCAATGATGTTTCATTTTGAAATAAAAATAAATGGAATACCTGTGGTATTTCAAATTAAAACAAAGTGTGAAGACTTGATTACTATTTTTGCAAACCACTACAGCTAAACAAATATGTGCCTGGAATCAAGTGTTGATCTTGTGGATATAGTTGTGGGGACGACTGTGCCAGGCTAGTAAAGTGTACTTCACAATGAGGATGATGAATGCATTTTGGTCTGGGTCATACAATTCTATGTTGTAGCCAACCTGCCCGGAGAAAAAAGGTTTAAGGACCCCTGGGTTAGTGGGACTGCACAACAACAACAACAACTGTGTGTTGTAAAATTGTACTTTTCAACATTTCAACACAGGACGCTGAAATGTAAATAATTGCAAGTAGTTTGGGTTCTAAAAATAGAATCACTTGCATGTTTGCGACCAGCGTAAATGCTCCGGTGCACCCGGTGCTCCTAAATTTTTCTTGGAAGTAAATTTCGAGCCCTGCCCCTCCCGCCCGCATCTGCGATGTTTTGTCCCGCTCCCGCCTGCAAAAATCCCTCAATATGGGGCTGTTTGCACTGCAGGAGTCATGACCAGTGCAGGAAGACGTGTGGACAAGACCGCCTGCCGCATACACTGGGTTGGAGGCAGAGACGTCCAGCTCCGCCGTGCTCTCCCCTGACTCATTGGGCTCTTGCCAAATCGGGATACACAAAAAGCAAGTAGACCACCTCAGCGTCAGGCCTGTCCATATAGCCTACTGTAGAGTAAAATAGGGTTTTCACGGTCTATGGGACAGTCACACCAGTTCAACCCCAAACTAAGTTATGCTCCTGTCACTGTGTAAAACCAAACGCAGACTGACTCTATCAAGACAAACACAATAGCAACAAATGCACGCGCTTCATGTCAAATAAGTCAGTGCAATATAGCTGCACATTAAGGGAAAAAAGACTTGACTCAACTTGGGACTTGCTGTTTGTGACTTGAGACTTAACTTGGCCAATGACTCTCAATGACTTGCTGTGACTTTATAGTTATTATTTATTTGAGTGAAGCTGTTGAAAGATCAGGATTCATTGTGTAAAATCAGCGCATCTATGTTTACATATGGTAATTAGCCACATGCTTTTTCAGCTTCCCGACGGAGTGTCTAATCAATACAGTGCAAAAAGGCAGGAAGAAATACGATGTGTTTCTTTGGATGCATTAAAAGTTTTCTACAGTGAGTGAGGAGGTGAAGAGTCATGGACATTTATTAAGGACAGGAAAACGTTCGAAACAATGGACTACCTACAGCGCAGACAGAAGCCTCCAGAACGTATGCGTAATGCGTAAAAGCTGGATTAATGACAGAAATCTTGGGGGCTTTTCGGTGTTTTGAGGCGGTCTCTCGAAAGTTACAGCATTTAGACGTTATTTTTCGCTAGGGATGGCCAATATATCTGCGCCACTGATATTATCGGCCGATATTTGTCATTTTTTCAAATATCAGCATATGGGAAAATATTGGCCGATATTTGTTTTTTTACTTTGAATTATTTACTATGCTGGCTGCACTGATCTGACTGGGGCAACAGTTTATTCAGATCATCTGAAATAAACAATGGCTCCTAAAACTGAAGAAACTCCAGCATTAATTCACACGTCTCCAAAAGAAAGTAGGTTGTTGCTAAGTTGAAACAAACTGGAGCTGACAGCATGGACACCACAGAGATACAGAGACACAAGTTGCTGCTGTAACAAACTGGACTAAAACTGCCTTGCTACATCTGAGGTGACTGTTGCAAAAGTTTCTCCGACCTGACGCCAGATTTATAACTTTGTTTGTTAGCGCTAGCATTGCTTCTCGCAGGCTAAAGGCACGTAAACATTCCCTTTCTGTCATCATGTAGGTCTAACTACAGTGATGATAATGGTTGTATTCACGTTTACACTGCCCACTTTGTCATGTTAATGACCCGTGAAAACGAGGTGTTATGTCCGCATTTCCACGCATATTTAATTAGATGCATTTGCGATCATTAGCGTAACGTATGCAGTCCAAAGCTCATGCTAATCTTGTAAATCTACTGTTTGCCTTTTGCCAGTTCTAAACCAACTCTAAATATTCAGTCTGGCCTCATAACTTCAGTATAAGGTGCTGTTAAAGTGACATGATGCTATTTTTTGCAATTCCAAAGCTTCAAACAGAGCAGTGTGTCCTCAGAGAAGAATCAGATTTGCTAAAGTTAAAACATGCAACTTAAACAACATAAAAACAATAAAAAATACAACAAATAGTAGCATACTCCCAGTGTCAGTGATTCCCATTAATAGAGGACATGGGTGAAAGCATAATAATAAGCAGGTCTCAGTAAATATTTAGCCAAAAACAAAATGACATTTCACTCCAACATTGCATTTGGTCTTGTTTAATATTTTTCCCCAATATGGATTGTTTGTTCCATCAAAGTGTTGGAGACAGTGTGTTCCAAACATAAGCATTGTAGCGTTCAGAGGTTACATTTACGGAATATTTTTTACTTTGACGGAAAATTTCAAAGGCCGTCCGTCATTTTGAAGGATTGAAAATCAAGCCGTAACGAAAATAAAGACGCAACTCTGCTCTAAAGTTTCACACCGTGTTTTATCTTGGATGAGCTCTTACAAGTTGTATCACTGCCTTGCTAGCTAACTTTTCTAACAACAACACGGGGAAGAAAACCACGATGCAAACACGGTTAAAGGCTAATAATATCCTTCCCATCTCAGCCCCGGGAACAGAGAGGAGCATCAGATCACGCAGCGTCTCGCGTTTGTTAGAAAGAGTTTGGGAATAAAACTATTGTTAAAGTTTGTGAACACATTTCTGCTTCTCCCACACACCAGACAGACGCCCCATCACTACAGCTAAATAACAGACTCTCCTCTTACAGTTTAGGATTAGAACAATAAATTTAAATGTAGGCCATATGTTGAACACACGGTCACTTTCTGTCAAATATGAAGCATTTCTGCAGATTTAAGTAGATCTTGGTGATGAGAAAAAAGGAGGCAGGGGCTGCGGAACGTCAGGGCAACACGTTTCTGTCTAAACACAACTCAGATCCAATCATCTGTCAGTCCTCTGTCAGCGCACATGTTTACAGCACTTCATTTCCCACAATCCCTTTGGCCTTTGTAGTTCAGGCAGCCAAGCGAGGCGGAGAAAAGCAACTTTGCTCGCCGACCCAAAGCGCTCCAGCCGCCTCGGTCTTACGAGAATACGGACACCGTCGCACAGGTGGCGTCAGAGCGAGGCGGGGCCATCTTGGACACGAATCTGACCGGCATGCACTGCTCGCCTGCAGCGCCTCGCTCATCTTAAACACACCTATTGTCCCCTTCACCCTTCTTACATTCCGTTAAAATTGAAAAAATGCAAATAATAAGCTCCACTGTACATTTGTATTAGTCTAATCTGAGCCTTGATATTGATGAGCAGGTGACACTCTGAAAGTCGTCCTCATCTGAGACTTTTACGCACGAGTTATATACACATTTCTGTTGCAAAAAGTACCATGACTGTTCAGATCAGGTTTAGTTTAGCTCCATTTATCCTGTAATCTCACATTTTTACTAACATAAATAATGCAGCCTATATATATATACACATTTATTAAAATAAAAAATAAAAAAACGCTTATGAGAGATTAATTCATGAAGGATAAAAATTGCTCATGACATTTTCAACCCTGTCCTTCAAAATGATGGAGAGAAATGATCCCAAGCGAAACCACTGGTAGCGATAATTTGCACACTTAACAACATTTGAGTGAGCATTTCTATAGAATTTTAACGTCAAAATAAATATCGGCAAATATCGGATATTGGCCGCAGCAGCAAGGCAAATATCGGATATCAGATATTTTGTGCATCTACACAGAGCCCAGTGACAGTGGGACTGAAGGCTGCGTGGAAACTACTGTGAGCAGGGGCGAATCCGAGTATACAGGGGCTGGGGCATTACAGGGGAACCACTGACAGAAAAACGGCCAGAAACAAACTAAAATACAAATATTATTTTATTTTTATATTTTTTATAATTTATAATTTATATTTTATATTTTATATTTTATATTATATTAATTAGACTTTAAATCCTAATCCATTCGATTTTAAAAAGTTTGATTTTAGCCTAAATTTCAAAATCAAGTATATTAAATAGATTTTGAAAAGAAGAATTAGGCTTAAAGGGATATTTCAGGATTTTTGACTTAGGGCCTCATTTCCTAGTTTTCGAGAGTGTTATTCATTTCTGGAGATATCTTTTTCTTAAATTCATGCAGTTCTCATACTTGAAGAGCTTAGTGGTGCTAGGCTAGTGCATTTCTATGGTATCAGCTAGCCTGCATTAAAAACGGTGTGACCCGCTCCACAGAGCACCTGAAGCAAATCACTTATAACACCAGACTAACCATATAAATGTCTGTGTTTAAGCAGTACTAAGTAACTCTTCCCCCTAAAGGCCATAAGCGCAACTGCAGGTGTAGTAGCAAGTTACGATTTTTTAACTTATTAATTGTCTTGGGGAGTAAATACGACGCTGACAGGAAAGGCGAAGGGAGAGAGGGTTACTGTGCATCCAATTATACAATGGAAATATTTTTTTTCACTCAAACTTGGCTGTAAATACTGTTTAAAGTGACGTTAGCCGCAGTTAGCTTTGCCCGTTAGCATGCTAGCTTCTTCTTCGTGATTCCATTAGTGTGTATTGCTTTCTCCGGACCGGTGGCAGTCAAGTTGCAAACATGATTTTCTGTCCAGAGACACCAGGGGGAGATGAAAGACCCTCCAACCATCCCATAAACACTTGTATTACCCCCACAGGGACTACGAAACGGATTTATTAAGGTAAACACGTTACTTAGTACTGCTTTAATAGAATCATACTATTTTGCATTTAAAATAACTTATATTAACTTAGCTTTGTGGGTGTATAAGCTTCGCAGCGTCGGAGTGATCTACGAGAAAATAGTCCCTCAACATGCGGTAATTCATGTGATACAAGGTCGTTGTATTTCAAACATGATTCTATGGACACAGACATTTATAAGGTTAGTCTGGTGTAATAAATGATTTGCCTCAAATGCACTGCGGAGTGGGGTAGACTGTTTTTAATGCAGGCTAGCTGATACCATAGAAATGCACTAGCCTAGCGCCGCTAAGCTCTTCAAATATAAGAACTGCATGAATTTAGGGGGAAAAAAATCTCCAGAAATCAACAACTTTGGATAACTAGGAAATGAGGCCCTATGTCAAAAATCCTGAAATATCCCTTTAACGCTTGCCGTGCCGTGTTGCAATAACTCATTTGACATGAAGCGCGTGCGTTATGCGTTTGTCTTGATAGACTCTGCGTTTGTCGATGTTACGCAGTGACAGGAGCCTGTAACTGTTTCTATCAATTTTGAGCGTGAACACGGTGATTACGGAGAACTAAAACAGCCAAACTAATAAATAAATAAATGATTGTCCATTTTATGAAATAAAACGTTATAAAACAGCTCTTGTTTGGTGAAAACTGAACAAAATAAAGCCCTACATGATTCTTCGCGTGCTTCAGAATCCCATTAAAATGAGATGTGATTAATATTATTGTGCTTTTAGCTAAATATCATATTCATTGCTGCAAATGGAGGGGTAATAAGCCATCTTTTCCCTGCTTTATCAATGAATTTAAAATGTTTTACAGCTCCCTAAAAACACTAAAAGGCTGGAAAACTGCACGGACAATCAGCCACCAATTTTCAAAACTGCTTTTATTTGAAAAGATTTTGCGCCATTATTGTAAATATTTTACTTTGCTGAATGCTTTGTGTTTTGAGAGCCTTGTTCCCCCCACTTTGTTCAAGTCTCAGCGAGAGTTTGTATTCTTTCTGTTAAAGCAGTACTAAGTAACTCTTCCCCCTAGAGGCCATAAGCGCAACTGCAGGTGTAGTAGCAAGTTACGATTTTTTTAACTTATTAATTGTCTTGGAGAGTAAATACTACGCTGACAGGAAAGGCGAAGGGAGAGAGGGTTACTGTGCATCCAATTATACAATGGAAATATTTTTTTTTAAAGTGACGCTAGCCCGCAGTTAGCTTTGCTCGTTAGCATGTTAGCTTCTTCTTCGTGATTCCATTAGTGTGTATTGCTTTCTCCGGACCGGTGGCAGTCAAGTTGCAAACATGGTTTTCTGGCCAGAGACACCAGGGGGCGATGAAAGACCCTCCTATCATCCCATAAACACTTGTATTACCCCCACAGGGACTACGGAGAGGATTTATTAAGGTAAACACGTTACTTCGTACTGCTTTAATACAATAAATAAGAAAAAAAAAAATCCCATTAAAACTGACTAAACTGTGAAAATGCTATTGTTTGTTTACATTTAGCCTGTTGCATCTAGCCCTCGCATCAAAATAGCTCCATTATATATCAATACAATCGATATAGTAGGTTCTTTATGCCGCATACATTTAGCCTACTTCTATATTTTGACTTACTTCTTTCTCTTTTTATGAAAGAAAAGCCGTACGCTCTCACATGTCTCGAGCCTGACCAGTTGTTATGCGCGAGCGGGTGCAAATCTCGACAAGGGTGCACATTTCGCCATAACACCGGTCTGGCGGCAGGTGCAACAGGCGTCAGCTCAAAACAACACCAACTTCTACGAATGCATTTACGCTAAACAAGCTAAAACAACCCAGACGTCACCAGAAAACTCGTACCTTCAAACGGTTAACATCAAGCAATGCACAATAGCGTACTTTTGTGTACTTACAGCGAATAACCGAGTAGCATACCGGAGGGACAGGAGCCCCCCGCCGTTCACGGGCATCACGCACTTTCAACCAGAGTAAAGTTTAAAAATGCAGAACTGAAACAAAACTACGCCCACGGTGCTGGGTGAGTGTTTAAGAGGTCAAAACTGTGATTGAAAGCGTAAAAAAGCCACAAAGGTTGGTTTAAAAATGTGGCAGACAGACGAGAATAAAACGAGCAGCGTCCCTCCTCGACTCGCAGTTCGACTCGGATTGTGCCAAAGCTCAGTGAGGGGGTGACAGCGCCTCTTCAAATGAATTCTCTTCAAACACACGCTACGGTTTGATCGATTTACAGTCAGTGAATTACGTGTTCTAAAAGGCCATTGCATTCCTTCAACAAGGTGTGTAAATTGGGAACAGTAGGTTGTGTAAAATATCAATAAATAAATCCGTTTCCCCTTTTGCTTCTGAAATGGTCCAGTCGAGAATTCCTATTGTTTTTGGAGGAGCCCGCTGACCCGGGGGTGCTCCCCCTGTTTCCCACAGGGTTCCGCTCCCAAGTGGGACAATTTAATCATGAGTTTAGTGCGACTTTAATCTATCAAAAAACTCCCAAAGCAATTTGCTGACGTAAGCACTGAAAGGTACACGTCATTTTCTGGCACAAAAAAGATTATGTGTTTTATATTTACAT
Organism: Gobius niger; assembly: GCF_951799975.1. Lineage (NCBI taxonomy): Eukaryota > Metazoa > Chordata > Actinopteri > Gobiiformes > Gobiidae > Gobius > Gobius niger. The sequence continues at coordinate 1,991,340 of NC_136873.1, read as the reverse complement.
TGGGTTAATATTAATAAAAAATAGTCCCTGTAGTTTGGCACATTTAGCCAGTTCAGTAAATTCAAAAAAAACATTTGTCATAAAATGTTGCGTTTGTGGGACGTGGTATAAGCGGATTAAACAACTCGGAGCCGTGCATCAGACTGTTATAATGCAATTAGAACCCCGCTGTGGGTGCATGGTGCCCGCATGGTATTCTTGACTCCGGGAATTTAAGTATCCATGCAAACATTAAGTGTCACCAGCAGGTGGTGAAAAGCACCAGTGCTGTCCTTGTTCGGTCAGTAAGTTGAGGAGGACGGCCGGGTCTTGGTAGGTTTGCAGTGATGCCAGACTCTTTCCATTCCTGGATGGTGTATTTAACTGTACTCTGAGAGATGTTCAAAGCGTCTGGTGTATTCTTGGACTTCATGATGCTTCTGCTCCACAATAGTCTCTTAACAGACCTGAGACCATCACAGAGCAGCTGTATTTGAACTGACACTAGATCACACACAGGTAGACTCTATTTAGTCATTGGGTCAACATGTGATCATTCAAAAATCCTCATTCAACTTCTGATGGCAATTGGTTGCACTAAAAGTAATGGGGGACCTACACGTTTGCACATTATATTTCTCAGTCTCCCATTTATAAAAAAAAAAATTCATTTCACTTCGAGATTGTGTGTCACTTAGTGTGTGTAGTATGTATTGACATATCCTTTATAACACACTAGTTGCATTAACATGAAACTCAATGAAACACATATTTACTTCAGTAAAAGTGTATTGTAAAGTGTTACAAAAATATGATTTAAAAAAAAAAATACAAAATTTTAAGAAAACACAATAATTATTGAGCCTAAAAATACTTTGCTTTTCTGTAATATATAGGACAGTCGATAAAGTAATTATCGTGACAGGCCTGACTTTCGTCACTGAGGAAGTGTTTTTTTCCTTGCTGCCCTGGTGCTGAATAAAAGAGTGGTCTTGCCTATGAAGCGCCGAAAGAATGAACCGCCAACTATTCAGTTGACCCCGCTACTATTCCTGCATACTTTACTAGTTTTGGAATACCATGCCAAGTCAAAAGGAGTCGCAGCTAGTTCCACACCCAGTGAGCTCCACACCGTTTGAAGTTGTATCTGACCCCGACAGTGTCAACATTTCCAAACAGGAAGAACACAGGATGCTACATTCAGGTCATATGACTAACAGCGGAAAAATAGAACAATGCTGGCATTAAAAAACAATACGAGCTGAAACTCAAAAAGAGAAAGGGTCTCATTAATAATTGTGTTTCAGGTTACAGCAAAGCATTATAGGCCATGGAAAGGCAAAAGTATAATTGTAAATAATAAGTCAAGTTAAGGTATATCGGTTCACATTGAAATTCACGAAACGTTGATAGACCTTAGTTTTAGAACTGGTGGCCCATGTAGGAGCAGCCACATGACGCCACTTGAAGGTGACCTCTGTGAGTCCTTGGAAGTAGAAAAGCACTGTATGTCACCATTTAAGAAAGAAATATGAGCGTTTTTCGACTTGTACTGGCCGTTTGTCATCTCATACTCCTTATTTAGCCTAGATACTTATACTTATCTCATTACAAGAATGTGGTATCGAGCAAATACCCGATGCTGACACAGAGCGCAGAGGCTCATCATGGCTGCACAGGAGCAGGCCTTGAGCACCAGAGCAATAGAGGCCCAGATCTATCACACCAGACCAGACCCCAGGTGTAGACTGTGCAAAGAATGAGACAATCCAGCATATAACTGCAGGGAAAGCTTACATGGAGCGCCATAACCAAGTGGCTGGCCTAGTGTACAGGAACATCTGTGCAGAGTATGGGCTGGAAACCCCAAGGTCAAAGTGGGAAACACCTCCAAAGGTGGTAGAGAATGACCGACCCAAGATCCTGTGGGACTTCCAGATACAGACGGACAAAATGGTAATGAACCAACCGGACATTGTGGTGGTGGACAAAGAGCAGAGGAGCCGTGTGGTCGACATAGCAATACCAAGACTTCCACATCAGGAAAAAGGAACACGAGAAACTAGAGAAATACCAGGGGCTCAGAGAAGAGCTGGAGAAAACCTGGAGGGTGAAGCATCAGTGGTCATTGGGGCACTCGGGGCAGTGACCCCCAAACTGGAGGAGTGGCTCCAGCAGATCCCAGGAAATACATCAGACATCTCGGTCCAGAAAAGTGCAGTTCTAGGAACAGCAAAGATACTGCGCAGAACACTCAAGCTCCCAGGCCGACGGTAGAAGACCCGAGCTCGGAGGAAAAAGAGACCGCCCGCGGAGGGTGAGGAAGAGGTTTTCTGTTTTTTATATACAATACTATACTCATTGTGCCATCTAGAACCAGAGACCAGAAAACAGAACGATAATGTCAAAAACAACAATAATGTTAAAAATATAATGGGGAATGATTTGGGGAAACATTTAAGGAAATTAGGAGAACTTTTGGCAAAGAAGGGGGTAAAAACTGGGCAAAGATAGGTAAAAAATGGGAAGATGTTGGGTAAACAATGTGGGGAAATACAGAAAATATTAGTAATAAAAAATGAGAAAAAATGAGGGGAGAAATTGACTAAATGAGAAAAGATTGGGGCAAAAATAAGAAAGAAATTGTGAGAAAAATTGGGAAAAATGGGGCAAGCATTGGGCAACAATTTTTGAAAAATATATAAGATATAAATATATACCTTCATTACTCCACTGGAGTATGCACAAGAAGCTGTGCTAGCTCCAATGCAATGACTGAGGGCACGGAAGAGTTTAAAAGGAGGTGCGAAGAGAGACCCTCGTCATTAAAGTATGTAATGGGATAACCTTTTGCAGCCCTTAGACCTGGATCTGAAAGGAACTTAAGCCGTCTGACTCCGAACGCACCACAGACAGGCACAGTCTATGACACAAAGTGGATTCATTGAGGACACACAATGACATGTCTGGGTCACAATCAGGTCAGTGGCTCTTCACACACAACAAATATGCCAGAAATGTGGGGGAAATAGGTTTTTCCCATGCATCCCTTACTTAGTTATTAACTTAGTGCAATATTTTGAAGACATCTCTGATTTGAGACATTGATTTCAAATTGGTGGGTAGTAACTAGGCCTGTTACAATAATAAATGTGATATATTGAGGAGATAAACGACTATTGAAGACCTTCTAATGTCACAGCAACTAACTCTAAAGCTTAAAAATGACTGTATAGCTTTCCCACAATGAACATGAAATAAAATACTTTCTTAATTGATTACTTTAGGAAAATGGGGGGATATGCAAATAAATGAACATTGTGCCTAAAAATGTATTGTTTGTCTGTAATTTCTTGAATGATAAGTCGATATAGTAATTATCTTCACGGCCCGAGTAGTTACATTTACTCAAGTTTGAGTAATATTTGAAAGAAAGGACTACCTCTAAGATAACACAGAGTAAATTTTACTTGTATATGTGTAACATTTGAAGCATCAATACTCTTTTATGGAAATGACCCATTAAAAGTTTGGAAACGCATTTAATGTATCGACTTTCCTCTATTTTCAACACTATTTCCATTGTGTGATTCCCATAGAATGCGTTAAACTATGAATGAACACATGGGATTATGGCAGAAACTAAAAAGGGTGAAATAACTGTAATAACATGTTTAATATTTTTTATTCTTGGCTTTTTATCAAAAAGCTTCATAGGGTCGTCCCTGAAATGGGTCTGTCAAAACCAGTTTTGTGACATCACGAAGCTCACTGAGAAAATGTAAAAAATGCAAAACAGTAATGAAAGCAAAAGGTGGCAAACCTTTTAGTTCAAAACATAATTCCATGTGTTCATTCATAAATGTGAATTGACAACGTAAATAGTGTTGAAATAAAAGAAAAACAACATTAAAATGTGTTACTACACTTTTGACGGGTACTGTACATTATCTGAAGAATTAATTAATCTATTTCATAGTCCATTAAGTTGGAATTCACAATTCTCCACATTATGTTACTGTAGTTCAAAATTCTCACTAATTTACTCATCCGACTTAAGACTCAAGGGAAGGGAATGTTTATTGAAAGTGTCTTCTTAACTTTTTCCTTTATTTGTTGGTTTGATGGTATGTCTGTGAGAAATAAGAACAGTCTGAACCACATTGTTAAAGTGTGCAGCAAGATTGCTGGTGTGCGTTTGGAAGACCTTGCTTCACTGTGCAAGAAAAGTAGATCTATTGGAGGACCCTAAGTAAAGAAACCTCCCTCTTGCTTGGCTACTCTACCTCAGTGGGTATCAGTTTGTGTGTTGCTCCTGAAATACAGTGATGTTGCACAAAACAATACATTTTTTGCGATATCATTCAGATCAAAAAGCCCACTGGAGCAACATGGAAGAGTAACGTAATCAAACAGCACCCCCTGGTGGAGTAGTCTGCACACAGCTGTTGTTCGGCTCTGGCTGGTGACTCTATTTTTGGTGCAAGACATGTTTATTTTTAGCTCAGGGCATCCACCACATCTATTATCAATGGGGATTCTAAAACAGGAGTCAAAACATGGCTCTTTCTGACAGCAGAGGACTCAGGCTCACTTACACTGGGCATGAGGTGAAGCGCTGTATCCCATATTGGATTAGTCTAGGTTTAGTCCAAATAAAGCCCCCACAGTCGTGCACACAAATGCACTGTCATTCATCCTGGCCGATTGTACATGTTTTTGAGGTTGAAGACCGGAGAGCCTTGTCAGAGGTGGCTTAGTCCTGTTAAGCCCCAAATAGTTCACAACTAGTTTGTGAACAATGCAATGTTTAAAATTCTGTGTATAAAAGAAGGTTTGATAATAAAAACACAAATGTACTACGAGCATGAGCACTAGCCGTTAGGACTTTACTTCTACGTGGTTTTCCTCATGAAACCCGCAGTCCAGTGAGTTGTTTTAAGATATTGATTCATTTGCAAAAGATATGCCGAGGTGATTAGTGTCCTAACAAGTTGTATTACTGTGTGGTCTGGTAATCTCACTCTGAAAGAAAAGAAGACTTTGAAGTGTTTCACGCAGACAGCATGACCATTGGCTCCACAAAAGTATTGCTCTGTCAAATGTTCTACTGATCGGCAACACTCAATCCCTTTAAACAAGGCACTTTACTCTTTGTATGGACTTTTTATTAAATGGTATTTTACCATAAGATTTTTATGTGCATTTGTTTTTGTTTGTGTCCTTTTATGTGTTGACATTGCACTATACTGCAAATGGCTAGTAAATTAATCTTGAATAGGCCAGGGTGAGTGAGAGTGTGTGAGCGCGAGTGGGGGACAACCTGTGGGTTTACATGCAGGCGTCCCATGTGTGTTCAATAACATGCACTGTCCCGGCCAAATAAAAGTGCCAAGACAAAACCTACAGGAAAAAAGGACAGCCAAGAGGGTTAGCTGTACAGCTAACATGTTATGCTAACGGTGGCAAAATCTCATCTTTTACAACCGCAGCACAATGATGTGCTCAGTCTGCTCACGTTATGTTAGCATCAGGGCATCACGCATCGGGACAGTGCTAAAATGTGCCCTGCTTGACCAAAGTCTGACTCACATGGGAGAAGGTTTTTTGTTCATTTTTTTCTTGCTTATCAAGTCGAAGCTGCCCCGAAAATGGTCCTAGTCCCAGATCAGCAGTAGTACAGGTGCTCGTCATATAAATAGAATCAGGAAAAAGTGCATTTACTTCTGTTATTCAACTTAAACTGTGAAACTAATATATGATAGACTCATTAAATGAAAAGTGAAATATGTAGCCTTTATTTGTTGTCATTTTGACTATTATGGCTCACGGCTTGAAAAAACCCCAAATTAAAAATCTCAGAAAATTGGAATATTTTAAAAATGACTTGACATATGTCACTTTGCGTGTAATGAGTCTATATCATATATTAGTTTCACATTTTAAAGGGACTATACGGATGTTAAAAATGTAAAAAAAAAAAAAAAAAGTATATATAATATATTTTCCTCCCCCTACATGTTCCAGCCATGTCCTAAGGTGTAGAATGAGCCCAGACCTGTTCACCACAACTGCCTCTAAAATCCTGCACTGTCACTCAAAAACGTGTTACTTCGGGTCCAAAGTGCCGTCATGCACGAGCTTAATATAGAAGGAGCAGTTACACGTATGACCTGAGGTGGCAGTAGTGAGTATAAAATGGCCAACTTGTATCTAGCCCCTTTAAGTTGAACAACAGAAATAAACGCACTTTTTCATGATAATCTAATTATGACGAGGACCTGTAACTGCCTGATTAAAGGCCAACACACACCAAAACCCTCTGTTAGTGCTATATTACATAGTCAATGAGGGCACGAAAGACACAGCGATGCTCCATCTCCGCACCTCATCTGCAAACCTGCTCTTTACGGATGCGGCACAAGGTATTTCTGGAGAAAATACAGACAGTTCTCTGGTCTGGGTCTGACACAGGGATCGCTGTAAACATTGAAGACAAGGACAAGCAGTAGATGTGTGAAAGCAACTCAGGACCCGCCGCAGAGTGCGCAGAGTTTGGAGAGGTACCGGGATCATCAGCTGGACTCCGCCTCGGGCTGTCGTTTTGGACAATGAGCTGACAGCTGTAGCTCAGAATTAGAGCACTCCAGGAGTGAAATGTGCTTTAGAAAAGAGTTAAATTTCAGTGCGAGATTAAACGGTTAACAGATTATTAACAGTTAAGAGCGGCAACTATTGGTTAAGGAAAAAATAGAAAACATGCATCCCTAGCACAAACGTTTTCTTACTGACTCTCACTCGCATTAAACCCTCTGCACATATACAGCACATGGTCCATGTCTACTGATTGATTGATTGATGCCCCTTTGGGTTAAAAACGCCTCCTTTGTTGCGGCCAGACGAGCCGGGCCGTAACAACACCAAGAAGAGTTAAAAATCCCATCACGAGTTGGACACGGTTGCGCCCTGTCGAAAAGTACTTAAAAAAGGATAAATGTTTTGCCAGTGGAAATGGGGTTAAACAGCCAAACAGGGCCAGATACACCATGAAGGCAGTTCATTTTAACAGATCCATGTCCTGAACTCATGACAAATATTTCATAGAGACTGAATGAGTGTCATGCCTGTGCTGTGAAGCACCCATGCATATCATTATGTTAAAGCCACAGAAGCAGAACATTTGAACCAATAAATTGAAATAATATAAGAATAAACAGCTTTCGCATTAGAATAAAAACCCAGCAAAACATCGTAAAGTGGACACCGGGGTTAGTTGTCACACGGACTGAGGAGCTGATTGTCACATGGACTGAGGGGTTAGTTGTCACATGTATTATAACTGGTGGGAAATGTTTTCTTTTGAATACTGTCTTATCAGTAATCGATCAGTTTAGATTTACCAGATCACTGCAATATTTTCTTTCTTTCTCGCTCCCAAAAACAAAACCTCTGGCTGAGCCTTATACCAATGAAGTTGGATTAGTATTTTTTCCCAATATGTTTCCAATATGTTTTATTGAATTTTACAGCTAAAATCCCACTTCTCACTCACACTTTGCTCATCCTTCCTGCATTCAGACATGCACAGATGCACACTTGCGGAGAGAGGCGTGATAAAAATTACACAACTCAACAGCCATTATTGCTCGGCATCAAGGGCTCAAAGGAAGCGATCACTGGATCACTTCCTGAGGACCCCTCCACCGTTCGCACAGAAAAACAAAATACAAAAATATAATCATCTTCATAACAATCATCAGGAAGTATAATAGTACCAATGATTATTTGAAACCATAGTAATAGTAATAGTAATAGTAATAGTAATAATAAAGAAATAATGCCTTTAAGTTATGGCTCAGTATATTTCAGTAGAAACTCTATTTTGTAGAGTTTATAAAATAGCTTTTACATTCACAAGTTCATTTAGCAAGTTCCTGAAGTTCATATGATACATAATACACCCCTGAGCAGTTGTGGAAAGTAATAAATTACTTTGCTCACATTACTGTAATTGAGGACACTTTTTGGGTAATTGTACTTTGAGTAAATGTTTTGGCCTATACTTTTACTTGTAATGGAGTACAATTTTAGTCATGTATTTGCAAATCGCCATATCTGGAATCATGTTCGTTACTGAGTACAGCGCAGTCCTGCATGTGCTTTATTGTCGAGGGAGTTTCGACTCCTTTCCTCCAGCCACTCTCTCTCCTTCGCTGATCGCCACACACACACACCACAGCAGCAGCAACAGGGGTGCTCACTCCCTGGCTCCCCTGGCACATGTCATGCCTCCTCTGCTCGCTGTCTTTGGCTCAATGGCTCAGCGTAGCTGCTTGTTTTTACTGCGGGGAGGACTGTACTCTCGACAGGAGTAGACCGTCTTATAATATGTGTCAGTAATCAGGCACAAAAAATACATTTTGTGCGGAATAGATAGCTAAATTAGAGAATGGAGGAGTTTTCACGAGCTAGCTCTCTCTCCCCACATGAGAAACATTAGCATCTCAATAAAGCTAATAACAAAGCATTTTCACTTCATTCATACAGATGAATGATTTTGTCAGGACAGCCCAACCTCGTGAACTGCTACCTTTACGTGGTGGGGTTGCCCGAATGATCCAAGGCATTATGCCCCTGGTAGGATCTCCCATGGCAGGTGACGGGTCAGACGAAGAGCAGTTTAGAAGACTTCTGCGGACAATACACAATCAAGGACCGTGACGTCGCCCGGTATGGCGCAACTGGGCCCCCACCCTGGAGCCAGGCCTGAGGTTGGGGCTCCAATGCAACGTCTGGTGGTCGGGTCTCTACCCACGGGGCCCGGCCGCACCGCGCCGGTGCAGAGAGGACTGGGTGGCAGTCAAAGGCAAGTGCCACGACGACCTGGTCCGTGTGCGAAGCTTCGGGTGTTCGGGACATGGAACGTCACTTCGCTGGGGGGGAAGGAGCCTGAGCTTATGTGGGAGGTTGAGAGATACCAGCTAGATATTCTCAGGCTCATCTCCACACACAGCTTGGGTTCCGCATCCCAACTCTTGGAGAGAGGCTGGACCCTCCATTATTCTGGAGTTGCCCGCAGGGAGAGACGGTGGGCCGGGGTGGGCTTGCTCATAGCCCCCCAGCTCAGCCACCACGTGTTGGAGTTCACCCCGGTGAAAGAGAGGGTCACGTCCCTACGCCTTCGGGTCGGGGACAGGTCTCTCACCGTTGTTTCGGCCTACGGGCCCAACATCGGTGCAGAGTACCCGGCCTTCTTGGAGTCCCTGGAAGGGGTACTAGATGGTTCTCTGACTGGGGACTCTAGTGTTCAACGGGGGGACTTCAACGCCCACGTGGGTAACGACAGTGAGACCGGCCTCTCCGTTCTGAACCCGAGTGGTGTTCTGTTATTGGACTTAACTGTGCTAGTCACGTTTTGTCCATAACGAACACCATGTTTAGGGTTAGGGTTGTTTAGGGAAGCAGTGCTTTACCAACACTGTTTACAGTGCGGGTGAGGAGCTGCTGAACTTGACTGGGGGTGTGGTCGGGCAGTGGAAGGAGTACTTCGAGGATTTGCTCAATCCCACCAAGCTAAAGTCACCAAGGTGGTTAGAAAGCTCCTTGGTGGCAGGGCTCCGGGGGTGGATGAGATTCGTCCTGAGTACCTTAAGTCTCTGGATGTTTTGGACTGTCTTGGCTGACACGTCTCTGCAAATATGGTCGGGGACAGTGCCCCTGGATTGACAGACCGGGGTGGTGGTCCCTCTCTTTAAGAAGGGGGATCGGAGGGTGTGCTCCAATTACAGAGGGATCACACTGCTCAGCATCCCCGGTAAGATTTACTCAAGGGTGCTGGAGAGGAGGATCCGGCCGATAGTCGAACCTTGGGTCCAGGAGGAACAATGCCGCTTCCATCCTGGTCGTGGCACACTGGACCAGCTCTATACCCTTCATCGGACGCTCGAGGGTTCGACTGGGGTTCGCCCAGCGTTCGACCGTTTCCCTTGCGGTGCCCTGTGGGGGGTGCTCCGGGAGAATGGGGCCCGGGGCCCTCTGTTTAGGGCTGTCTGTTCCCTGTATGACCGCAGCAGGAGCTTGGTTCACATAGCCGGCAGTAAGTCAGACCCTGCTTTATTTTTAAATTAATGTCATTATTGTTTCTAACAAAACTATTGGATACACAACATGATTTCACTTAGTCCTGCGGGCTGGGAGGGAGGTGGTGCAGGGGGGGCGGGCGCACGTGCTGATCGTTGTCACGTTTAAGCAGCGTGGCCAGGCACCTTTGCTTCTGGCGCCACACAGAGAACATCGCTATTCACTCTTTATCTCAGGACAGCGTTTAACTTACAGAAGATAAATCAGCAGTTTGGTTCCTGTTTGTGTTTTGTGTTTGTTCCGGGGGATTGTGCCGGACAGTAAGCCGCGGACTCAGACCCTCGCTCCTCACAGTGTGCTGTTTGTTTATGCATGTGTTATTACATACATTGTTCGTTTTTTGTTGTTGTTCATATTGTGGAGTCTTCATCCTCTGTTTCGGAGAAATTAGGACATTTCTTGAGTGAGGGGGAAGGTGTGAGCTTCATGTTGTTTTAAGAGAACAAAGAGCTGAAATATTCTGACAAAAATAGGATGCGGTGGTGACCCGCGGTAAACTGCACGTGGTTTATTTTTAGATCATACAAAACTGTCGGCTTGTACCGCGCTGCTGCAGGGACAATGGGTGGGGCATTGAAAACACACAATGAACTTACAAGGGGCATGTTCATTTCTGCCGCGTTGTGATTAAATGCCAAGATAAAATATCCAGATTGTGACTTTTGACAAGTTGTTGATGTTCATTTATTTCAGTTCTGTTCATCACAGAGCTCCCAAAATCACACACAAGGTGTATTAGAGTGTCTAGTTTTGTAATTAAAAACACGGAACATGTTAAGATATGTTCCGTCTGTTACAGGTGGAATAAGTGCATGATTGTGGCACGTTGGTGAATACATACCGTAAATTCTCTAATATAGGCCCAGGCCTTTTTTTACTCAAGCGCATCGAGGACCAGGCCTTTATTGGAACCAGGCCAAAATTAGAAACAGGCCTTTATTTCTATTTGAGCAAAGCAGACTACCAGGAAATTGAAGAAAAACGAGATTTGTGTCCATTTGAATAATAGTAATAATAATATATCAGACTTGTATAGCGCTTTTTTGGACACTCAAAGACGCTTATAGAGCTGAACATTATATATATATATAATATAATATATAATATGTATATAATATGTATATAATATATATATTATATATATATATATATATATATATATATATATTCTAGCGGCTGGCTAGCTCAAGTGGTAAGTCACCCGACTTGCACACAGTAGACCCCGGTTCGAATCCCCGTTGGGGAAATGGGCTGCCAGTGTGGGTCCTTAGGCAAGACCCTTCACGCTACTGCCTACCTCATACAATGATGAGAGACAATAAAATGAATGACATGCCGGCTCAGACGTCGCCCGGCCAAACAAGGTCTGCGTCAGGTGCTGGGGAACCAGAGCACCTCGATGTAAAATGGGCTACTGGAACAAGGCGGAAATGGGAGAGATGCGAGAACAGGGCTCTGATGGAATGCTACTACTCCAGTAACCCTAGCCAGAGGGGCTACATGCAGAGGATGTGGGAGAAATGGTTACTTCGAAACCCACAGTCCAAACTCACGGCGAAACAACTAGTGGCTCAGTGTTCCAACATCCACAAACGGCAACTGCTATCACAACTTGAGATTGACGAGGTACAACACCAATGCTCCGGCAACGGGGAGCCAGGACACCAGGTCAGAGGGGAGTTAACACCAGCCCCCCCAATGGAGATTGGGTACGAAGCCCCAACAACCACAATCACGCTGAACGAGGCAGCGACTGACCTGAAAAATAAGATCATGGCAAAAATGTCAAGCAGGCAACCCCGAAGCCAATTACAGAGGCTAAGAGAAGTACTGTCAGAAAGTCTCCTAGAAGATGTGAATGCAGCTCTGAGAGCAATTCCTACATCAACCATCACTGAAACCAATGAGCTGATATACTCCACAGCAGCAGTGATCCTAGAGACGCTTGGCTATCGGAAGAGCAACCATGAGATGAAATACCCACCATGGAAAAGAAGGCTGGAGGATAACATCAAGGCAGCACGGAGGGAAGTGAGTCAATTGACAGAGGCCTTGAAAGGTGCAATGAAAAAGCAAGTACCCAAAAGGTACAGCCAGATGCCCATACCTGAAGCATTGGAAACTGCCAAACAAAGGCTCCAAGCCTTGGCCAGCCGCCTAAAGAGGTACACGAGAGACAACGAAGCCAGACGAGTAAATCGTCTGTTCGCAACTCAACCAGCGAAAGTGTACGCTCAGTGGCAGGGTAACAATAACAGAGCAGACCCACCAAGGCTGGAAACTGAACAGTACTGGAAAGGCATATGGGAGAAGGAGGCAGCACACAACAGTGATGCACAGTGGCTGGTGGCTCTGAGAGAGGACCACAGCAACCTCCCTGAACAGAATCCAGTTACCATCACAGTGGCAGACGTCCAAGAAAGAGCCTCAGGTATGAAAAATTGGACAGCACCAGGCGCTGACATGATACACGCCTACTGGCTTAAGAAACTCACGGCTCTCCATGAGCGCTTGGCAGCGCAAATGAACCAGCTGCTGAGGGATGGGAATCACCCTGAATGGTTAACCGAAGGGCGCACAATCCTGATCCTGAAGGATCCCTCAAAGGGTACAGTCCCATCCAACTATCGGCCAATAACCTGCCTCTCCACAACGTGGAAGCTCATGTCCGGCACCATAGCGGCTAAGATAAGTAAGCACATGGATCAATACATGAGCACAGCTCAGAAGGGAATCGGTAAAGATACCAGAGGTGCCAAACACCAGCTCCTGGTAGACAGAACAGTCGCTCGAGACTGCAGAACCCGACACACTAACCTGAGCACTGCCTGGATTGATTACAAGAAAGCCTACGACTCAATGCCACATACTTGGATCATTGAATGCCTGGAGCTATACAACATCAACAGGACTCTAAGAGCCTTCATTGCAAACTCGATGAGGTTGTGGAAAACCACCCTTGAAGCCAATGGCAAGCCACTTGCACAAGTCTCCATCAAATGTGGCATATTCCAAGGAGACGCCCTGTCCCCACTGCTGTTCTGCATAGGTCTGAACCCCCTCAGCCAAATAATCAACAAGACTGGCTATGGATACCGACTCAGGAACGGGGCCACCATCAGTCACCTCCTCTACATGGATGACATCAAGCTGTATGCTAAGAATGAGCGAGACATCGACTCACTGATCCATACCACCCGGATATACAGTGCAGACATTGGGATGTCATTCGGACTAGAGAAGTGTGGTCGGATGGTGACTAAGAGAGGGAAGGTAGTCCACACAGAAGGGGTCTCACTCCCAGAAGGAACAATAGCAGACATTGAGGACAGTTACAAGTACCTCGGAATCCCACAAGCAAATGGCAACCTCGAAGAGGTGACAAGGAAAGCGGCTACGGCCAAATACCTCCAACGAGTAAGGCAGGTCCTAAGAAGCCAGCTCAATGGCAAGAACAAGTCCCGGGCAATAAACAGCTACGCCCTACCAGTAATCAGATACCCTGCAGGAATAATAAGCTGGCCAAAGGATGAGATACAGACCACAGATGTTAAGACGCGAAAGCTCCTAACCATGCACGGAGGGTTCCACCCCAAATCCAGCACCCTGAGACTGTACGCTAGCCGTAAGGAAGGAGGCCGAGGACTAGTGAGTGTGAGAGCCACTGTCCAGGATGAAACATCCAAGATCCATAAGTACATCAAGGACAAGGCTCCGACAGATGACGTGCTCAGTGAATGTCTCAGACAATGGGGAACAGAAGATGAGGTGCTGGAGGTCCCGTCATGGGTGGACAAGCCCCTACACGGCATGTACCACCGAAACATAACTGAAGTGGCGGATATACAGAAATCCTACCAATGGCTAGACAGAGCCGGACTAAAGGACAGCACAGAGGCACTCATCATGGCTGCACAGGAGCAGGCCTTGAGCACCAGAGCAATAGAGGCCCAGATCTACCACACCAGACAAGACCCCAGGTGTAGACTGTGCAAAGAGGCCAATGAGACAATCCAGCACATAACTGCAGGGTGTAAGATGCTGGCAGGGAAAGCTTACATGGAGCGCCATAACCAAGTGGCTGGTATAGTGTACAGGAACATCTGTGCAGAATATGGGCTGGAAACCCCAAGGTCAAAGTGGGAAACACCTCCAAAGGTGATCGAGAATGACCGAGCCAAGATCCTGTGGGACTTCCAGATACAGACGGACAAAATGCTAATGGCGAACCAACCGGACATTGTGGTGGTGGACAAAGAGCAGAGGAAAGCCGTTGTGATCGACATAGCAATACCAAGCGACTTCAACATCAGGAAAAAGGAACATGAGAAACTAGAGAAATACCAGGGGCTCAGAGAAGAGCTGGAGAAAACCTGGAGGGTGAAGGCATCAGTGGTGCCCGTGGTCGTTGGGGCACTCGGGGCAGTGACCCCCAAACTGGAGGAGTGGCTCCAGCAGATCCCAGGAAATACATCAGACATCTCGGTCCAGAAAAGTGCAGTTCTAGGAACAACAAAGATACTGCGCAGAACCCTCAAGCTCCCAGGCCTCTGGTAGAGGACCCGAGCAGGAGGAAAAAGAGAGACCGCCCGCGGAGGGTGAGGAAGAGTTTTTTTTTTTTTTTTTTTTTTTATTCTGACAAATTTGAAACTTAAATATTAGGTTAATTTTTTACATTTAAACACTCTCCCAGCAGCGGTTTTGAAAAAGATAAATACAATACATCACACTAAATTCAGTAACCTCCGTGAGTTGCCGAAAGAAGGCCTGTCCTGTTGAAACTGCCCTGGTCCGTATGAATAATTTCTGTTATGTGCTTGCTTAATCCTGTTGCAAGTACCTTAGTGAGAATGTTTTGGTCTAGATTGAGCAGGGAGATAGGCCTATAATTGGCATTACACATACTGTATATGGGCTTCATACAAGACGCCTGCGCTGCAGCTGTTGGGGGCTCTTGGTGCCTCTTCAGAGTTTCAGAAGAAGAAATTTGTAGATCTCAAATGTATTAAACTCGTAAGATAGCCGTTTGTTTACTTTTAAGCTGCTTTCTTCAGGACCATTAGGGACCCTTTAAGGTAATATAATCCACCAAACCCCACAAAAACATGGCAGAGAAGTACAAAAGTATCACATGTGTAAAAGTGAAAGTAGCCGTGTGGACTGAAGCAGATCAGTGTATTTCGGGACGGTGGGAGCAGGGCTTTCAGCTCATGCGCTGATGGGATTATTTATGAGAGGCTCACGAGAAGCGATTTATGAATATTTCAGCAGCAGCAAGGGCACAGCAACAACACCGAACATTTAAAATAGGAATTATGAATCTGACAATGATGACACACAAAGCCCATTTCAAATTCACTCAATCACCCATAATAGGCCATTTCTCAAAAAAATAAATTTACCTGACTTGATTTTTGATTAAACCTATTTCACATTCAAAACAAAAACAAATATATTTTACTAATATGGATAATCGTGATTTTTCAAATAAACATTAAGCGTTAGAGGAGACACTAAAGGCAAAAGCACATTTTTTTAATTTTCAGATTTTGCGCCAATTTGGTTTCGTAATATAAACGTTCACCTGGAAACTAAAAAAGAAAAAAACACCTAATATTCACAATAACATGTTTAATTGTTCACTGATTCAATGTTTCTCCATATATTTATTTCGGAAATTGTAATTTCAAGGACCATTTTCTCAAAATGCACTTTTCTCGGATTATTTACATATCTAATTCCTAATTTATTGAGTTTCGTTTTTCAAAAAAGAAACTGAAATTTAAATGTTGGATTTTTTTTCCACTACAAAACTGCTAATTTTAAAACTAAACCAAATATCCTAAATAATAATAAAACCCATATGTCACAAAATAAAATCACACATTTTAACCTGGGTCAATACATTATTCAGATTCAGATTTAAAAATATTGTAAATTTAGGGCATTTTTAGGCATAAAACGAATAAAAACACTTTTTTTCTCTGATAATCATGACAGTAATCTACAGCAAAAGTTTCAAATTGACATCCCTACATTGAAAAAGTTCACCTGGAGTGTCTCACCTTAACACTTAATGAACTGTCCGTCCGGTCCATCGATCCGGGACGATGCAATGAACATAGTTACAATTCATGTTTACAGCAGAGGCGATGTGAAGAGCTTTTAGCTGGTGCTATTACACAGCTCATCACCCTCACAATTTACAATAATGCATTAATGTACATTAATACAACATTTGTATTAAACCTTTTCAATCACACACATAAGCTCACACCGACAATCACACAGACTCAGTGCTATTTACAAATGGGTGACACGGGTGCTGGTCATATAATTAGTATATCGTGAAAAAGTGCATTTACTTCTGTTATTCAACTTAAACTGTGAAACTATGATGATAGACTCATTAAATGCAAAGTGAGATATGTAGCCTTTATTTGCTATAATTTTGATTATTATGGTTCAGCTTGTCCAGTTGTTTTGTCTCTGTATAAATGAACTAAGTGGCTGAGGTGCTAGATTATTGACACATTTGAATATTTGTTTGAGAAGGCATAACATGCGTAAGTTTTTTTTATGCTTCTCAAGGATATTGCAGTGATGGGTTTCTTGTCCATGATTTTTATTGCTTAATGATTCAATACGTTTAGTGGCTAAGGGAGCGGCATTGTCCCCATGCTGTAATGCAGTATGATACAGTGAGAACCAGATTTTTACATGCACTTCATAATAATACACATTTGCATTTTTTTCTCACTGACTTGAAACCAGAATTATTTTTTACTTTTTTAGGTCAATTAGAATGAAAAAAAAAAAATTATCTCTATTTCTCAAATGCCAAAAAAATGAGATAAAATTTTCTACATCGTTTTTATTGCTATTTACAAAACCAAAGGTTTACATACATGTCATTAATATTTGGTTGCATTGTTTTTAAACTGTTTATTCATCTGTGGGACACAGAACCCGCCTTCTTCCTGATATGTATGATAGCTGCTCATTCCCATCATTGTTTGAACCAATGAATGTGGGACTTTCAAGTGTCTTGAAATTGCACCCAAGGATGAACCAGACTTGTGCTTCCAAGGACATGACATCGTCCTCTGGGCTTTCCCAAAATGTTTAAAGGTATAGTAATGTTAGTGCATGTAAACTTCCGACTTAGTAAAAAATAATAAATTGTGTAGTTGAAAATTGTTCTATCTCCTATTCTTCTGGGATATGACAAAAAGATTTTTTTCTTTTTTTTTTAATCCTAATTGACCAAAGAAAAATAAAAGTTAATTCTGGTTTCATGTCATGAATAAAATGCAAATGTGTCTTTTTATGAAGAGTATGTAAACATGTGGTTCTCACTGTATACGTGAGAATATCATAGCGTGCATGTACAGGAGGGCAGCCTGGTTTGGACTATAATGCCTAATTATCTCAATTTAGATTTCTTTGTATTGTTTGTGAATTGGAAAGCGTTGAAAACACACAACAT
This sequence comes from Gobius niger, assembly GCF_951799975.1. Classification (NCBI taxonomy): domain Eukaryota; kingdom Metazoa; phylum Chordata; class Actinopteri; order Gobiiformes; family Gobiidae; genus Gobius; species Gobius niger. The sequence goes on along the minus strand of NC_136873.1, from coordinate 1,973,732 downwards.
GAATTGAAATGCTATTTGGTGGAAAAAATAAAGCATACAGTACATTGTAAATCTAACCAGCATGTAAAAAGAAAGACGCTTAGGTATATAACATGTGGTGTGCTCACCATCATGATGGCGGAGAAGCTCCTGGACGACAGTCGTCTTAAGTACAGGCACCGGGTCTCTCTGCTCCAGCACAACCTGCCCCCGGACCTCCACGGCTCACAAGGCTGCTCCCTGCAACAGCACACACCTGCTGAGTGGACTCGCGTAAACCTCGGAGAACATGCATCACCCTTAGGTATTAGCACTGACAACATTCATGTTGTACAAGTGTGGCCACGAAACACAAGTGCAAATAGAAAATAGTACTAACTCATTTCCTGTTTGAGATAACAGGATCAAGGCCTCAAATCGCACTTAATGACACAATGCTGCATGAGTAAAAACCACAACAATGTCCCTCTCGGTATCTGACTGAGACGAAATGTGTTTTCGCACACTCCTGTCCAATCACGCTGTTTGTTTTCCAATACATGCGTGTTAGGGTATGTTTGAGAGAAGGTGAGCGCTTACACAAAACACAGTACGTATCGCTAGCCCTGATGGCGCTCGAGCCTAACAAACATTAAATGCCCCTTAGTGTGCAGAAATACTCTGTTGCTACAGACATAATGCGTGATTTGTGTTTGTGGGGCTCCCAAACTATTTTAACCTTCAGGGCCATGAAAAATGTCTATTTGCCGATGTATTTAGCTAAAGTTGCTTATATTGGAGGCTGTAGTTTCCTACTCGAAAAGTGCCTTAAACACCCCAAGCAAGCGTAATACATTTTGTCCAGTTTCAAAATGTAATAAGCCAGTAAGAACACAGTTGAGCCAATAGTTTACCGACCGTAGTGGTGGGCCGTTATCGGCGTTAACGTGCTTCGTTAACGCGAGACTCTTATCGGGCGATAAAAAAAATATCGCCGTTAATCTATTCTCAAAGCTGGGTTGGGAGCTGGGTCTATACTCTGCAAGCTATGATGACTTTCACCGTGATATTTTATGCAGGGCTTAAAGTATTCCGGCCTGATGCCTCTGGCGCAAGCAAAGTGTATCAGACTGCAAATTATTTGTCCCGTTTTTCCGCGCATTTGTGAAAAACTCGCGTACCGCACTTCTTACGGTCCATGAATGCATTTCACACGCAGCCTCACTGTTACGTGATTTGTCTGAAACCAAAACAACTGCCACGCGGATGCTGGAGCTACTTTTGTTATGGATTAAGTTTTGCCAAATGGACGCTATGACCAGACGAGTGAGAATCGGATAAAGAGGCGAAGAGCAGCAAGTTCTACGACTGATCCAGTGAGTTTATTTACTTATTCTGTGAGTACAGTCGGGCTAACGGGGTCGCATCACCCGCGCTAAATAAAGCACTAAAAGCCCCACACGAGAGCGCGGTGTCGGACCTGCCCCACTCCGTGCCTCCTTCTGCAGCCGTGCGCGCGTCGAGACAGGTGTCTCTAGATTAATTTCAGAATTAATCTAGATTAATCTAGATTTAAAAAATTAATCTATGCCCACCTCTAGTTTTTAGCTATATTAGGTATTATATCAGGTGCACGTTATCGCTGTGTCCTTAGGCGAGGCACTTCACCACCTCGCCCATGAGTGTAACGCATGAGTGACCTTCCACTGGATTCTAGAGGAGTCTGTTGTAAGCAGGTGACAACATGCACTGACTGTGTGCCATTCCTTTCCTCCAGGGAATAAACCTTTGATGAGGGTCAGAGATACTGCACGGGGGCTCTTTTATAACAACACGCTTTTGAAGGTCAAACTTTAGGTTACAATTACTATGAGAAGAAAGAAGAACAATGGTTTACATTCGACGAGCTCCTGGGGCAGACTGACAGAAACAAGGCTACCAATCAGCGCCATTGGCTCCTCCACCACCCACTACACACTACATTCACATACAGACACAATGCAAAAAGTTATCTTGAAATACCCACTGGGTTTTTGAGTGTTTGCGGCTCTTCACCACCTGTTGCCGATGCTATATTTGAACATTATGTTTGCCTGATCTCTACAATGTCTTGTTTATTGCTTTAATGTTTGTATAGTCCTGTGTGACAACTCCTGCTGTGATGTTGGGCTATACAAAACAATTCATTGATTGGTTGAAGCTCAATTTTCTTGAAGTTATTTTTGACTTTTGAGAGTTTAAAAAGTCAGGTTTCATCTGTCCATGGGGAAAGACTCAAATTAAGATAAAAGAAATCACTGCACTCAAAACTAAAAAATAATCTTAATTTACTTGAAATAAATCTGTAGTTGTTTTATCTTAAAAGGTACACTGCGCAACATTTTGGACTATATTGTTGCCATCAGTACAATACATGCTCCTAATGACCAGCTCCACACAGAAAATGCAACGACTGCAGTGAGAAATCAAAGAATGGATTTGGATGGGAACCTAACCTACATTCGAAAAAATTCTACTGACTTTAGTCGACATCTCCATGGAAACGAGCTGGAGACGTACCCACTCCCGGTAAAGTTATGTCATCTCTTAGGAGAGCTGAGCCGCTCACAGCAAAATCACATGTTAGCTTGAGGTATTTTTCAATGCTGAAAATATCTGTCATAAAATAAAAGCTTGTATTTCAAATTAATTTTTTGGGTAAAAATCTACGCGGTGTGGCTTTAATTTAAGCTTGAATATGTTGCCCCATGGACAGATTTTGTGAAATGAGTCTTTTGAGAAATGAGTCAGGTGGGTCAGTGGGTGAAGTGTCTAGTCCAAAGGTATGAACCAATCAGTCAGACAACACAATTACTCCATGAAAAAGAATCCTTCTGCTTAATCCACACTCATCCACTGTCTCACCGTTTCAGATGCCCTCCCATCCGGGGCAGATGAAGTGTCCATTGTAATGTAAAACTTACTTATAGTAGACATCATTTTCTGAAAAATACATGTCATTCTTTGCATTCATTGACCATTTTCCACCTTCTCTCGTCAATCACATGCGTCATCCACAGTGTGTATATTGGTTGGGCTCTTGCACGTTTCTTGTGTTGCAGTAATGCCACAGGTCTGAACAGGAGGCCCAGTATAGGACTCTGGGCCTGAACAGACCTGTTTTATCTCTGAGTCAAACTTCTTTCATACAACAGAAGTCTGCACATTAGACAGAGCAATATCCACATCGAATGGAAAACAATGTTGCTCATTTGTGTCCTCCGTTCAAAGACCTACCGCTTTGTTGTTTACGAATTAATATACAAATACAAATGAATTTCAAATCAGTTCTTTTCATTCCAAACATTGTAAAAACAGTGTAGTCTCATGTTGCTCTGAGATGCACCTTAGGGAGGGTCTATTACACAAACACGCCAAGAGCAAGACCCAATAAAGCGACCAATGAATCCATGATAGAGATTGAGAATGTTGTATATCCCTAATTTCAGCACATCCCTAGTATGCAGCCCTGGAGTGCCCTGCTTTGTCTGAGTTTGCTTCATTCATTGGGACTGTCGTGTGCTTTCGCTGGCCCGTGTGTTGTCAAGTAGGCGTCCAGGTGGAAGGTGCACCGTGGGAGAAACCCAACAGCCCGAGAGGAACAGAGTTGACCCCGACAGATCAGAGGATAAAACACAGCGCGCTGAACACGCAGCGGCAGGTATTATTCCAAATTGAAGAGATGTTGGAGATTGTAACAAGTCTCTGGCCTGAAGTTGTGCTCATTGTTTGGAGCTATTTTCCTGGTTGCTTTGGTGTGTGCCCTATAGGAGGACTATGGCAGTGGGACAGGGAGACGCTCCCGTGTGTGCCCTATAGGAGGACCACGGGAGCGGGACAGGGAGACGCTCGATCAGCGACCCACCATACCTACTCTGCTCGTGGTGCTCAGTAGTGTGCGCTTGGATTTGGCCCTGCCCTTTGGGATGCGCTACCTCACCTTCTGCAACTATAACAAATTATCTATTTTTAACTATTTTTCTAATCCTATTTTAATTTCCTTGGAACGTTTTAAATTATGTAATGAATGGCTAGTCTTTTAATGGTTTGCCTCTTATTTCGTTACACCATTGTTCTCCTAGCCTGCTAATAGGCAAGGCAAGGCAAGGCAACTTTATTTATACCGCGCATTTCGTACACAAGGCAACTCAATGCGCCTAATACTTAAAGCTACCACTTTGGCCTTTTCCAAACCACATTCTTTCAACCCTAAAACTATCCTCCCTGACAATAGAACTGCACTTTTATGGACTGAGATGTCTACAAACAGAATACCGACTTAAACCTCTGATAACAGGCTCAGAGATATGTTTACATTTAGTGCTGCCGACGAGCATGCAGCCACAACCTCAAATTATGTCCTGCCCATGTTCAATAAGTAAGTGAAATAAATACATCCCAAAAATGTCAAACCCAGGAAGTATAGTTGTGCTATCTATATTTCTAAGCATGTTTAACTAGGCTGAATAGTTTTATATCATATTATATTATATTATAGTATAATTATAGTATAGTATAGCATAGTATAATTATAGTATGGTATTAGTATAGTATAATTATAGCATAGTATAGCATAGTATAATTATAGTATAGTATAGCATAGTATAATTATAGTATAGTATAGTATAGCATAGTATAATTATAGTATAGTATAGCATAGTATAATTATAGCATAGTATAATTATAGTATAGTATAGCATAGTATAATTATAGCATAGTATAATTATAGTATAGTATAGCATAGTATAATTATAGTATAGTAAAGCATCGTATAATTATAGTATAGTATAGCATAGTATAATTATAGTATAGTATAATTATAGTATAGTATAGTATAATTATAGTATAGTATAATTATGGTATAGTATTAGTATAGTATAACTATAGTATAGTATAATTATAGTATAGTATTAGTATAGTATAATTATAGTATAGTATAATTATAGTATAGTATAGTATAATTATAGTATAGTATAGTATAATTATAGTATAGTATAGTATAATTATAGTATAGTATAGTATAGTATAATAATAGTATAGTATAGTATAGTATAGTATAATTATAGTATAGTATAATTATAGTATAGTATAGTATAATTATAGTATAGTATAATTATAGTATAGTATTAGTATAGTATAATTATAGTATAGTATAATTATAGTATAGTATAATTATAGTATAGTATTAGTATAGTATAATTATAGTATAGTATAATTATAGTATAGTATAATTATAGTATAGTATAATTATAGTATAGTATTAGTATAGTCTAATTATAGTATAGTATAATTATAGTATAGTATTAGTATAGTATAATTATAGTATAGTATAATTATAGTATAGTATAATTATAGTATAGTATTAGTATAGTATAATTATAGTATAGTATAATTATAGTATAGTATAATTATAGTATAGTATAATTATAGTACAGTGTAATTATAGTATAGTACTAGCTGAGACCCGGCCTTTAGCCGGGCCTCGCTAGTCTCCAAATTTGATATTCTGAGATTATGAGTGATTACAAAGAAATGTCCAGTATAGTCCCTATAACCCGTCACTCAGTATAGCTGTAGACCCGCACTAAGTAGACCAGTGGTTCCCAACCCATTCCAAAAACTATGGCCACTACAAATGTGTAAAATAATGAATGCTAAAAATAATTTCAAAGAAACTGCAATTGGAGTGTTTGATGCACCCGTACTCCTTTCTTATAAACTACATCGACAATATGTTCGCTAAACTCGGGGAATAGAATTCAAGAGACAGTGGAATATTTATGGATAAATATTAGGGGTTCAGCTCTAACGGTTCGGTTCACGGTGCAAGTGTAATATAATAAGTTGTTTTTTATTAGACAGTATTTATATCCTTACAATACAATTGGCAATGCTTTCAAAGCTGCTTTATAAAATGTAAAGAAAAAATAGAAAAGAAATGGTACAGCAGCAAAGTTAAAAACCAAACAAAAAATCTACAGTGCAGGCCATGCGCTCGTTAAGTGGTAGTTTCATTTTCGCTTTTACTCACACGGAGGCTGAAGCGCTCGGAGCAGCGCGTTTCATTTGAAGCTCGTGTTTCTGCGTGTACTTTTTTTTGGAGACAAAGCCTTGGAGACGGAATACGGCCAGGATTGGATCGTACGCATTTGTCTGCGCCTCTGACATTACGCAGCACTGGATCTATAATGAACCACAGCCTCGGTCACTGCAGGAGAGACTTAAACAAAGACGCGCAGATGTGTTTTGTTTTGGAGGATGTAACTGTACCTGTGCGGAGCGTCTACAGCTGCAGTTTAGCGGTGAGTGACGATGACACACATCGCCCTGTTTGGATGCGCGCTCACACGCACGGCAGTCAGATCTCGTGCACTCGCGTTGTTGTGACGGCGGGTTGTCCTCGGGCAGCAGCACCGCAGTCCATATGGACCCGTGGCCAATGCCCGCAGCCGGTGGGACCGTCACGTGGGGGCTGCCCGCGGAGTTTTGGCATGGCAAGTCTTATATAAAGCTTTTCCAGACGCTCAAAGTTGGTGTACAATTTGATGCAGTATTCATGCACTCCATGATAAGCGAGGCAACCAGTCTGCGCACATCAGCCCCCACCACCAACCACGCACACACTCACTACTGTCGCCAGGCTTCCTGGTGTTCCCAAACGGTCTCCCATCCCAGTCCTAACCAGGCCCTTCCCTGCTTAGCTTCAAAGTCGGTATGGGAAATAAACATGGCGGCGGCCATTGAGATTGCGGTTTCTATTATAGATAATTATAGTATAGTATAATTATAGTATAGTATAGTATTAGTATAGTATAATTATAGTATAGTATTAGTATAGTATAATTATAGTATAGTATAATTATAGTATAGTATAGTATAGTATAATTATAGTATAGCATAGTATAACTATAGTATAGTATAGTATAATTATAGTATAGTATAGTATAGTATAATTATAGTATAGTATAATTATAGTATAGTATAATTATAGTATAGTATAATTATAGTATAGTATAGTATAATTATAGTATAGTATAATTATAGTATAGTATAATTATAGTATAGTATAATTATAGTACAGTATAATTATAGTACAGTATAATTATAGTATAGTATAGTATAACTATAGTATAGTATAGTATAATTATAGTATAATATAGTATAGTATAGTATCTATAGTATACTAATAATATATAATACTATAATATAATCGGTATTAGTATAGTATTAGTATAGCATTAGTATAGTATTAGTATAGCATTAGTATAGTATTAGTATAGTATTAGTATAGTATTAGTATAGTATTAGTATTAGTAGAATAATACTAATACTATTATACTAATTCTAATTTTTACAATAGTATTAGTATTAGTATAGTATTAGTATAATATTAGTATAGTATTAGTATTAGTAGAATAATACTAATACTATTATACTAATTCTAATTTTTTACAATAGTATTAGTATTAGTATAGTATTAGTATAATATTAGTATAGTATAGTATTACTATAGTATTAGTATAGTATTAGTATTAGTATAGTATTAGTATATACAGCCCCATCATCCATTGGCAGTGAACTGATGTTTAGAGCAGGATTGCCCATTTCTTGCCCTGTGGTTCAGACTCTGGCTTGGATTGTTTTATGCCCAGAATGAGCAACAATCAGACATCTCTCTACCACCACCAAGTCTCCCAACAAGTGTCACGTGGAGGTCAAGTCTACAAAGGACAGGCAAAGCGAGGACTCACCCCGGGGGCCTCCAGAGCTTCCTGCTGGGGGGAAGCATCTCTCTCTTGTTTAGGGGCACAACGCCCATGGCCGCCTGCATGATGGTGATGAACTTCTTAAACTTCATCTTTGGAATGCCAGTGTCAGAGGCTGATCCATGGCGGCCGCCCTCAGCCTGCGCCTGCTGCCCTGTCTTTGGTGTTGGGTAGAGTGAAGCAGTGAGCGGGGGGGACACAGAGCCCCACGTCACTGTCTTACATAACCCCACACACGGGGAGTAGATGAGAGCGTGTGCCTGGCTTTTTCTGAGCTACACCGAACACTCTCCGCCCCTCGATAATCCCCCCGCACCACCCCCGCCACGCACACATCCTCACATCAGCTCTGTTCATCCGCTGATCTACTCATCCATCTATCATGCCTATCTGCTCACTCGGAATCAACCATTTAGGGAGAGAATCAGAGTGACTTTATTCAGTCCCACGGGGGTCTCATATAGTGACAAAAAACTTCTCCAAGAAAGAAGAAAACTGTGTGGCTTGCTTCAGAATGAAAAAATATGATAAAGATCAGGGCAATAACATAAAACTCCACATAAATTCAAATCTATGATGAAGAAAACGTGTTACTCTGTGAAATGTGTAAATTAGTTACAGTAGTCGTTTTTACTGATATGCTGCCCCAGGACACAACAGTGTGCACGATGGCACAGCCCACCAAGGTCGCTAGGTCGCCAAACCCACCCAGAAAAATCTGAAGCTGTTGAAGAATCTCATGAATTTTAGAGCACATTTGTGAAGCTGGAGGAATCAATTTATTTCCTTGTCCTAGAGTACATTCCTATTAAGTAAGGCCATACTGCCATTGCACTGTCCGATCCTGTCAGACCTCAGAGGCTATGCAGGGAAGAGCCTGGTTGGTGCTTGGATGGGAGACCGTTTGGTAACACCAGGAAGCCCGGGTTAATGTAGAGTGTGCGTGAATGAGTGAGTGCTTGGTGGTGGTCGGAGGGGCCGATGGCGCAGACTGTCAGTCTACCCCAGGGCAGCTGTGGCTACAATAGTAACTTACCAACACCAAGTATGGAGTGAATGAATAATGCACGAAATTGTATAATTATTAGAATTATTATTATTATAACCTCCATATAGGCCTACTGTACAAGTGAAAGAGAAATATAGCACATTTGGATAGATTACTGACATAGAAGTGAAGACCCAAAGCAGTACAGGAGCTCAGAACATGCATTTAGTTAAAGAGGGGGTATTATGCTTTTTTCAATCACATAGCACCAGTCTATATCACACTACAGTGATGACAAACCTTCTCTTGGTCTGTAAATGCAGTAAATTAGAATAACTGCCTTGTATAAAATGTCTCTCTCAAAATGGCTGTAGTGAATGTCTTGAAATAGACCTCTGTCTCTTTAAGAACCTCTGAGCCTTTCCGACACGCCCCCTCCACACGCTGTCTGTGGCATCAGTGGGGAGGGGGTTCTGCTGAGGAGCAGTGGTTGGTTACTCGGCTGGTGACGAAAGCTCGGAGGCGTCTCCAGGAGGTGGGGGCGTTCCTAGGAGGACTCGGGCAAACCTATCCCTAAAATGGCCGCCATCAGAGCTTTTACAGATTACTCAAAAATACGTGAATGTGCCAAGGCAACACTTCAGGCATGTTTTTAATGAGGGAGTGACAGAATAACATGATGTAAAGCTTGAAAAAGTCAATTTTGCAGAATACCCCCCTTTAACTGATTTGAACAACAGGGATGTGCAGGAGGAATTGTGAGACTTAGAAAGGCTTTGGGGCAGCAGGGACGAGTTCATACTCAAATCTCAATTCATTGCCAGTTTATTCTGAACTTCCTCAGACTTCAGCAGTTTAAAAATGTGATCATTTGGGAAGTGCAGCTTTAATCTAGCCAAAGGGAAAAGTGTCCAGCGCATATGAGCCATATTTAAATGTCACTGAGGCATCGGGAGTAATGGGCAACCACAGCACAGCAGCGGGCAGAGCATGGCCACATTTTGAGGCAGATTTAGTCAGTACCAAGGCCATACCGTCTCTGAAATTCCCAGATTACGCAGTCGCACGTACTGTGGTCAGTCCGTGAAGTAGTTGATGGTCCATGCTGAAAGATGTCCATCCACTTGAGAAGTCAAAGAACATGACCCTCACAGCGCTCCCACCAGGCTCCAGGTGGGTGAGCGCCTGCTGCAGCAGGTAGACCGCGTCTTCAATTCCAATGTTAGGCCTCTAGGCAAACTGCAGAGCGGAGGTGGGTGAGGATGAGCCGCTCCATGGTTTTCATCAGGTTTACATCAGGAGTGTCTGCTGGGCTGGAGACGTGTGAAGAGGAGGGAGGGAGGCAGAGGGAGTGGGGGAGAAAACAGTTTAAATGTTCGTTGAATTCTGGCGCTCGTCTCCATCAGCTGTCCCTCTGGCACTCTGTCCAAATCTGGAGATGTCCTTTAGTCCTCTCCACAGGTCCCGCGGGTTGCCCTGCTCCAGCTTCTGCTCCAGCTTCTCCCCATATTCCTCCAGCCACAGACCATGCTGTATCTGCGTGGCTGGTCACCTGTTCTAGCAAGTCGCTCCTTGTGCCTGTCATTGGTTATGGTCACACGGCCATTGGCATTTACTCCCTTAGCAGAAGAAAGGAACCAGTGTCAGCGTCGCATTCAGCTCAGGCTTGTGCCCCACTTGTCCTCGGGGACGCAATAAGAAAAAACAAAGAGGTAAATCTGGATCTCACTAAACTTCTGTGCCCTGAGATGAGGCGAACTGCAGACAGAATGGAGCCTGAAAAGCAGCAATGACGGCATAAGCTCCAGAACATGTAAGTGTTTGCTACACTATGGAAAGTGCTATATAAATAAACTTTGATTGATTTATTGATTCAAACAGGCGAGATACAAAGGCCCATCGGCCCATTTATCACTGCTGCTGCCTTATGTCTTATAAAATTAAGACTGCGTTAGAGCTGGGCTTTTTAAACAAAATAACTGCAAACTGTAAATATATTTCAAACATATATATTAATTGTATTTAATTAAAGTGCATCAACATACACAAAATTGCAAAGGCAAACCCTTTCTCTAACTGAAAAGTCACTGTTCAACAAAAATTGTTTAACATCCAAATTATGTATACAGTGTTTGGATTGAGCTAATGAAACAACAAAAAATCTTGAGGCAACTGAGGCACATTTGTAGAGCAAATGGCAGAGAGCTAAAAAAAAATAAAAAAAATAAAATAAAATAAAATAATCTTTAAAAAAAAAAACGTTTTTTTTCCTTTAAAAGGTACAATCAAAATGTTATAAATGAATAAACATTATATAAAACTAATATTTTTTTGTGCATCTTGCCACTTATCCTGGTAAATAGTTAGTACAGCACTCTTGTAAATTCACTACACATTGTGATTGTCTGTAACATAAGGGTATTATTGGATAATAAAAAAGCAATAGTGATGCTGCATAAGACACAGATATTGAACAGCAGCCTGTCTTCTAGCCTGACTCCACACTCCTGTAGTTTGTGTATTTCACGGTTCTAACTGTTCTCATAGAGGCCATGCAATCATATGCCATATAGTATCACTGGAGACAGCATGGTCAGATTAAAGCCTGACCCTAGTCACACACATTACCAGGGATAAGCTCTGACCCAATCAGAGCGCGGCACAGACATAACCCCGACTGCACCATGGAAATACAGCTATACCATAGAACAGTATTAGTGCAGCAGTATTAACTGAGCAAAAGGCTTTGTAGACTGGGGAGGGTTTTGAAGACCAACAGCCTCTGGTTGTTGCTTGAAATTGTGTATTTATTAGCTGCTCATTTTTCTCCTGCAAAGATACAGTCACTCATGGAGCTCACGGCCCCGCCTACCTCATGGTAAAATCTCATTCAAAATCTACACCAAATCAAATGTGGTGTTTAAAAATGCGATGGAGCTAAAAACTGACCACAGATCAGCAAAGATAGGCTTCTGTTTGTGATTGGTCAATAGTGTCAGTGTGAATGCAGCAGGTTCCAGTCTTTCTGAACTTGTTTATAATGCTCTCAAATGGAAATAAAAGTCAGTGACACATATTTCCAGAGGATTTAATAAGTAAAGAATAGGGACATCCGCTCCGAGACGAGGAGAGAAGTAGCTGCATCATCCAAACACAGTAAGTGCCGCTAATCTCGGCTGTTGAAATGTAGAAGGAATATGTGAACTTTTGGTGATATAATGTGGTGCTGTTTGCTGCTGTCTGTGTCGAAACAAAGGACTCCTACGTTAGAATGCTGTTTTTAGTCTTAAGCTCAGCATTAAACACTATAATCCCACAGCAGCTAATACACAAACTGCTCCAGCTGGGGATCAACACATCACTGTGCAACTGGCTGCTGGACTTTCTGACGGGGAGACCACAGGCTGTACGTGTCACCAGCAAGTCCTCTATAACCGACAACCTCCCAGGCCTCTGGTAGAGGACCCGAGCTTGGACAAAAAAGAGAGACTGCCCGCGGAGGGTGAGGAATTGGTTGTTGTTTTTTGTATACTGTATACAAAATTCAGACAATCTGAAAAATGTCGAATTGGCAGTGCAACCTTTACAGCTGCTGCAACAAGTGAATTTCTCCGTTGTGAGAATAATAGTAAAAAACAATTGCCTTATTTCTTGTTGTTAATCGCAATGATTTTGTCCCAAGTAATCAACAGGTCATCTGAAGAGAGGTGGTGTTCACATTGGTAAAGCTGGTGAAAAAGACTTTGAAAAGTGCGTGGATACTAGGGCTGTGCAATTAATCGAAATTCGATTACGATTTCGATTACAACAGTAAACGATTACAAAATTAGCATAATCGCAAAAAATCGATTATAATTTTTTTCTCTCAATTTTTTTCATTTTTTTTTCAATTTTTTTTTTTTTTGCAAAGCAGACTTGTGTTCTTTCACGGCGCTGGGATTATTTTCCCTTCGCTTTTCCGTGCCACGGCTCGTGCTTTTGTCTGACATAAAAACAAACAGCGCTGTGTGATGATGTCATCAGCTCAGTTTGCTTGCGCAGGTGTGAGGGCTGGCCAGCAGGGGGCAGGTGTGAAACAGGGACCTCTCCTTAATCAAGGCGTACTTTATCATTTTTTGGCTGGATTTTTGTAATTTTTTTTGATGGATTTTTGTCACTTTTTTGCTGAATTTTTGTCATGTTTTTGCTGGATTTTTGTCATTTTTTTTGCTGGATTTTTGTCTTTTTTTGCTGGATTTTTGTCATGTTTTTGCTGGCTTTTTGTCATTTTTTTTGATGGATTTTTGTCTTATCTTATATCCCGACCTATTGTATGTTTTAGTGGTAGAGGAAACCGGAGGAAACCTACGCAGACACGGGGAGAACATGTAAACTCCACACAGAAAGGCCACATCCCTGGTGGGAATCGGACCTTTTAGCTCTGAAGCACGAGCGCTAACCGCTGTGCTACCGTGCCGCTTTTCGACACAATTGCTCAAGACCACGAGTGAAGCGTTGAACATTTGTTCCACATATGTATGATTTCAATTCAGCTGTGCTGCTGTTGATTTGTCACGATTGATCCTTCTTAACACACCTTTCCTGTGATACATATTTCTCCCCATGACTAAAGGAACAACCCAGGCCTGGACGCTTCTAATGCCTTTACATAAGCAGCTCTTCACCCTAAGGAGGGGTGGCCACTGGGCAGCCTCTCATCTGCTCAGTCCAGGAAACATATCTTCAAGTAATGTGTCTTTAGATCGATTATGGCTCCAGGTTATTCTCATGCTGCTGACTTATTTCATTTGTATGTATTATTTACTATGTATTGTATTTATGAGATGGAGGAATGAATTGCTGGGAAGCAAATGAATTGCCTGCCTTGAGGCAGGACTGCAAGGGGACCCACATTTTTTTATGTAGATATATTTTTAGTACAATAGCCTTATTTTAGTAAATATAGCCTAGTAGTTCTAGCCGTAGAAGTTGTGTAGTGGTCGTGGTCCTCTCCGTTCTCACTTGTCCCTCGCTGTTACATAAGCCCAGATGGAGCAACACATGCCATCCCGTCACTGATCTGATCAAAGTGACCAGAGTCTGCACGTGCCTTCCTGACCTCATCCTCTCTCCACACACGACAGCAGAGGAAGGGGACGAACCACTCCACTACCCTTCTGACTTTCAAATAAAGCTGATGGGCAAAACATCTGCACAATATATCACAGAATGACTCAACTCCGCCCAAAACAAAACTACATCGATCTTATAACACTGTTTTTGACCCAATTAGATAAAAACAAATGACAAACAATGTGTGTTGAAATTTAAAGGAACATACCGCATTAAAATGGTTCAGTAAAATATATGATATCACTGCACGCCAACATCACCCAGCCTCAGGACTCTGGTAAAGGACCCGAGCTCGGAAGGATGAGAAGGTGAGGAGGGATATCTTTGCTTTGACTTTTTCTAATTGGTTACGCTTAAGGCAAGAGTTAAAGTTCTCCGTCGCTGCGACGGATTTGCGTCGTTCTGACCAATTTGGGAAAAATGTCCATCACCTAGAATCTGTCAGAAATCAATAAATCAAAGTAATGTCGAGATAGTGCATTCAGAGACACTTCTGCAGTGAAGATGTTGGGCCACGGATATCGGCCAATCAGAAGCGAGTTGGTGGGAGGCGGGCATTGGCTCTCGCCTAAAAACATTAGCTACTTTCGAAGCTAACGCACCTATGTCAGCGACTCAGCGTGGACTGAACTCACTGTTTATTGATGGAAGGGAAGGTGTCTGCAACAGACGCTCCATTAGTAATATTCATTTTAACAAGAGCACAGGTAGTGTGTCTCTTTAGGCGTGTTTGAGTACGTTTCACATGACAAGCATGTCCATGTTTCTGTCTCCTGAGGTTTAGCCCACCTAAAGTACAGTGATAATGCAGCTTCTAAAGTTTGGAAATCTCTTCATAATTTCTGTTTAATTACAGCATCCTGATACTAAAATAATATACATTTATTTTCTGTTGGTACAAAGTACAGTAATTTATAAACCTGGGAATGTGGTAAACAGAACATTAGATAAACCTGAGTGTAGACTATTAATGATTGAAAACATTTGGATGATACATGAGGCACAAAGAGGGACCTGGTGATTTTACGTGTAAAATCAGCCACAAAGTTGCGCTAATTAGTCTGAAGGGCAAAACAGAAACACGTGGGGAGTTGACAGCGGACCAGGACACGAGCACGGGGATGAAGAGTTAAAACCTTCGAAGATGGAAAACTATCGATCGCTATTTGGACCATGTGGGTTTGTTTTGAGGCTGCAGCGGTGGATTAGCTGGAATTCTAACAGTGAACTGTAAGTTTGGTCTTCTTTTTTACTAATAAAAGTGCGGTTTACTCATTTCTTTATGTACATACGCTGCGTTCCAAATTATTATGCAAATTGTATTTCAGTGTCAAAAAGGTAGGAAAAAAAGGTTTTTCAATGAAACTCATGGATAGTAGGGGTGTAACGGTTCACGGGGATGTATTGAACCGTTCGGTTCGGCCTGTTCGGTTCGGTCCACTTGCGTACCGTTTCGGTGTATTATTTTCATTAAATAATGTTAATTTATTATTAGCGTCATATTAAGTGCCGCGGAACAAAGTTCCTACGCGAGTTTCCGCACGGACGCTATTGAGTGACGTACATTGAAGCTGCATGAGTAGCCGAGAGAAACTACAGGCGCTGGCTTTAAGTATTTGATTAAAAGTCTTGAGCCTCGCTACAATATCCCGTCACGTCCGCACTTCAGCCAAAAAGTTACACCAGCGCTCAGAGCCGGTTCTTCCTATACGCAAACTACGTAGTGTTGTTTCACTGATTAATCAACGCGTTGTTGTTACGGGGACAGGCTCTTCCAGCGCGCACTCACTTTCCGCCTACTTCGCCACATATAACACCAAAACGGAGTAGTCTGGTGAAGTGAATGAGCAGGAGAGACCGACCGCCTTCCCCCTGTCTCTTCCAAAGCGCGAGTGCTTCTCCGCTCATGTCCCGCTCGGCCTCTGTCTCCCGGTGCTCGCTTCGCCTCATGCGCGGCTCCTCCGCGGCTGCATCATGTCACCTGTGTCCCGGGCGCAGCTCTCATGTTTTCTCTGCGCGGACTCTGGGCCTCACTCTCATTTAAACCCTCTTCTTACTGTGTCTGGTGAGTCGAGAGTATCAGGACAGTAGTTTGGCGAGTAGACGAGAGTAAAGCCGTTCACTGTGGCCTTTTTGTTGAGTTGAATCCACATGGTTCTCATGAGTTACAGTAACT
The DNA here is from genome assembly GCF_951799975.1 of Gobius niger. Taxonomy (NCBI): domain Eukaryota; kingdom Metazoa; phylum Chordata; class Actinopteri; order Gobiiformes; family Gobiidae; genus Gobius; species Gobius niger. The sequence goes on along the minus strand of NC_136873.1, from coordinate 1,957,693 downwards.
CTCATTATAAGAGTGCAATTTATTTAAAATATCACCCAAATGGGTCACTTTTTTATTTTATGCAAGAATTCTATTGTGTATTGGCAGCTTTTCAAAAGAAAAAATGTTGTTAGTTCTTATTTATTTGTACCGAAAATTAACCGAACCGAGCCCTCCAAAACCGTGAACCGAACCGAATACAATTTTAGCGTACCGTTACACCCCTAATGGATAGTATTGTGGCTCAGGGCTCTTTGACTCATTAATATCAATCTCAGAGACCTGGGATGATTAGTTTTCAGGTTAAGCCCAGTTAAGGGAAAAACTACTGAAAAAGGATGTTCCACATTATTAAGCAGAACATAATTTTCAAGCAATATAGGAAAGAAAAAGGATCTCTCTGCTAATGAAAGCGTGAAATAGTTGAATGCCTTGGTCTTGGTATGAAAACCTTTGATATTTCATGAAAGATAAAGCGCAATTACTGATAACAGATTTGTGGATGAGTCAGACACACTCGGGTTTGTGCAGATAAAGGCACAATAAGGACGGTTTCTGCCAGACAAATACATTAGATTAAGAGAACAGATGCTACAAAGCAGCATACGGGTATTTGAAGCTGCTGGGGCCTCTGGAGTCTCCCGAACATCAAGGTGTCGGACCCTCCAGAGGCTACAGTTGTGCATAAACCTTCTATCCGGCCTCCCCTAAACTGTTCATTGAAGCTGATGAACAGAAACGGCTGCAGTGGCTCAGAAATACATGAAGACTCATTTTCAAAGAATCTTGTTTACTGATGAGTGTATTTTCAGTCAATTACAAGCTTTGAAATGTATTGAAATGATGAGCATAATAATTTGGATCAGGAGATTGAGTTTTTTCTACTATCCTGTTAATCCTGTTATCACTGTTGTTGTTTTTGCAATCACACTCAAATGATCCTCTAACAGTTACAGACTTGAAAAATGATGCTGACTCTCATTTGGGTTGATCATTTAGAAAATCTTTGAAAAATGTCATTTGCATAATCATTTGGAACGCTGTGTAATAAGTTGTTAGCGCTTCACTCCGTGACATCGTGGCCTTTTGAGCTCTGCACACGAACATGCGCTCGTTGTCTGCTTCTGACATTCTTCAAACATTCCAATTCCAATGTTTGTGTGTTGCTTGGCCAGGTGAGGGGGTGACATGGGGATGCTGTACTGTGACGCTAGAAGTGTGGTGTTTGTTTTTGCTGACGAGTTAGCTGCAGTTTTCAGTTTGGCCGCAGCAGGGTCAGTCCATCTCAGATCACCCCAAAAAATAGCATTTTTAAACCCCACCCTCTCCAAATTTTGTGAAATTTGGTATACATGTAATTCATGGCCAGAAAAGCCAGAATTTAAAATTTTAAACTAATCGGACCAATGGTTTTCGAGATATTGCATTCTAAATTGTTCACTTTTTCGCGAAAAAAGGCTGTGGCCGCCTACTTTCAAATTGCTGTAACTCAGCAACCACTGGTCCGATTTTCAAAAAACAGGTATGTCTGTAAAGGGGAGACCACGAGGAATAAAAATGTGACATTGGTTCGTGCATTTTGGTATTTTTTAGGTGAATTACCTTTGTACTTACGGGTTTTCTTTTTCATTTTCATGTAATACCAGGTAGAAGTTGACATACCCACTCCTCCAGACATCCATTCACAGTCCGTTCTGTACAATTCCATTAATTTATATACACAGTGCCTCAGATTGATTTATTCCAAGATATAATGACAATCACAAACAAAAAGTCAATGAAAATTTCACAGCTGTCTCCGCCTCCTGGTCACTTTTTCTGATTTCTAATCCTTTTCAACAGGCCAGTTCAAACAGTGGTTAGACATTCTGGGCAGCTCATTATGAGAAACACTGTAATTTCAAGTGGAAGAAGATTTCAAGATCTTATCATACAAGTAGAAGGTTTTAGCAGGTCTCCTAGGACACATAAACTTTATGTTGTAGTCACCAAAACCGTCTGGTTCAGCTTCCCGATGGCCCTGTGTACGAAACTGTTCCTCAAGGAACAGAAAGTAGAGTAGAAATCAGAAAAAGTGACCAGGAGGCTGAGACAGCTGTGAAATTTTCATTGACTTTTTTTTTTGTGATTGACATTATATTTTGGAATAAATCAATCTGAGGCACTGTGTATATAAATTAATGGAATTGTACAGAACGGACTGTGAATGGATGTCTGGAGGAGTGGGTATGTCAACTTCTACCTGGCATTGCATGAAAATGAAAAAGAAAACTCCTCCAGTTTTTTTATATAATGTAGTTGACACACAGCGCTACATTTTTCCTATTGCGTCGGAGAGGTTGGGCGTGTCCCACAGGGTCAAGTAGGCGGCCATGCCCTTTTTCGCGAAAAAGTGAAAAAATGAAAATGCCATTGAAATGTTGGCTTTTCTGGCCATGAATTACATGTATACCAAATTTCACAAAAATTGGAGAGGGTGGGGTTTAACTCATCGGGTGAACTGAGATGGACTGACCCAGCAACTGTTTACATGCTCGTCCAGGAAAGACCACATTTATTTATTTTTTTCTTTTAAACAAAAAAATCCAATAAAAAAATCGAGATCGCACCATGTGGGGAAAATAATCAGGATTATTTTTTTTTAAATAATTGTCCAGCCCTAGGGTGAGGCGTGTGTTGGGGGTAGGACTGGGCGATATGGCCAAAAAATAAAATCAAACTTTTTTTACTCAGTTTGGACGATTACAATTTTAAATCGATTGAAATAAACTTTTAAAAGTCTCCTGATCTTAGATAAACACTGCTCAGAGAATTAAGTTTTCAAAAGTGTTTTAATTTTATCGTCTTCATGCCTCTGCTGTAATAGACAACAGTCTCCATGGAGACACAAGGAAAAGGGCGGAGTTAAATGGTCCTCTCAGAGCAGGGTGAGAGACAGGCACAGGAGCAGACTGGAGGAAAGTGGGAAGAAAACTCCACCGTGGCCTTTGTGAAGCAGCAGAGATCGTCACAAAGTCGGTCATTTTGCTACGGAGTTCCTGTGGTGACATAACCTTTGACCTTTCAACACTAAAGAGAGCAGCGGTTTGGTGGCGCAACAAGTTTGCATGTTCTCCTTGTGTCAGTGTAGGTTTCCTCCTGGTACTCCAGTTTCCCCTACCACTAAAACTAGGGATGGACCGATATGAAAACTTTCTGCCAATATCGATAGCCGATATTTGCCTTGCTGCTGTGGCCGATATTTGCCAATATTTATTTCGACGTAAAAAATCAATAGAAAGGCTTACTCAAATGTGGTAAAGTTGCAAATTGTTCCATTATTGGAATGTCTTATGCTTATGCCTGTGACACATCTCACACACCAGGATGAAACAATCCTTTTTATTAGAAAAATATCAAAAAGACCAAATGCAATGTTGGAGGGAAATGTCATTTTGTTTTTGGCAAAATATTTACTCCAACCTACTTATTATTATGCTTTCACCCATGTCCTCTATTAATGGGAAACACTGACACTGGGAATATGCGAGGCTACTATTGATTGTATTTTTTATTTAAACATGTAGCCTACCATGTTGTTTAAGCTACATGTTTTAACTTTAAACAAATCTGATAAACGTCTCTGAGGACATACAGCTCTGTTTGAAGCTTTGGAATTGCCAAAAATAGCATCATGTCACTTTAACAGCACCTTATACTGAACTTATGAGGCCAGACTGAAGATTTAGAGTTGGTTTAGAGCTGGCAAAAAGCAAACGCTAACAAACAAAGTTATAAATCTGGCGTCAGGACGGAGAAACTTTTGCAACACTCACCTCACATGTAGCGACAAATAATCCATCAAAAAATGATTCACGTTAATCCTGACTCAGAATAATGTCCATGAGGCCGTTTTATTCCAGTTTGCTACAGCAGCAACTTGTGTCTCTGTATCTCTGTGGTGTCCATGCTGTCAGCTCCGCTTTGTTTAAACTTACTGAAAACATATTCTCTTTTGGAGACGTGTGAATTAATACTGGAGGTTCTTTATTTTTAGGAGCTACTGTTTATTTTAGATAATTTGAATAAACTGTTGCCCCAGTCAGGTCAGTACAGCCCGTCTACACTGCTGCTGCATTCAGGTGCGCTACATTACAATGCAGTAAATAATTCAAAAAAATTAATAAATATCGGCTGATATTTTCCCTTTCCCGATATGTGAAAAAATGACAAATATCGCTAACTAAAACCATGTACAATAGCCTTCGCTGGCTGCTCACTGCTCCGTCAGGTCGCCCCTGCGGCATTGAGGATGGGCCAAATGCAGAGAAGGAATTTCAACGAGAGTTCATAAAGTGTAACTTAACTTGAATACATTTTTTGAGCCTTAGGCTTGTTATGAAGCCTACACTATGCAATTAGCCATTCAGCTTCTATCATCACGTAAAGAAAGTCTGATTACTGATCAAAGCAGCAGTAGGTCAGCAGTTTGTAGACGACTTTCTCACGTGAATGTATTTGTTTAGTGTATTGTTGTGTTTAGTATATATTTCACTTTGCTATGACACAAAGCACTTGTAATTAGGGCTGAAACGACTAATCGATTAATCGACGACTAATCGATTATTGAAATAGTCGACAACTATTTTAGTAATCGATTAATCGTCTTCTGGTTCACACAGACTCAAACAGAGCAAAAATGACATGAAAATGTAGCATTTTTGATGAAAACCTACTTTGTTTTTCATAGTGAGGGTCTGTAGTGTTTTGTACATTGTAAATTTCATAAATATCCGTCTGTGTCTCATCCAATCAGAAGTAGAATTAGCGCCAAGAGCCTCCAACAAACATTCACTTTAAGTTTCCTCCATCAACATGTCCTCAAGCGGCGCCACTTTAGCGTTATGTGATCATTTTTACCCCAAAAAAAATCCAAATCCAATTTTCCTACACCATTCACAGCCAAGCGATTAATCGATTAATCGTAATAATATTCGATAGATTAATCGATGACAAAATAATCGTTAGTTGCAGCCCTACTTGTAATATCCACTTTACAACTGGAAAGGATCATCTTCACCAGAGCACATGAAGGCAGCTTGAGTAGTCCACTGAAATAGGCTATACTTTTTTCTACTAATATTTTGGCAACATATCCAGCTCTGATAAAAATCAAACAACTAAATAGAAAAGTAACCAATCCTAACATGACATTACTACAAACAAAATTTGATCAGATACAAGCACACAGAAGAGCTTTGTTCCCCTCATGCTTTCCTGAACAATGTAGTCAATAATCAAACCTGTTCCAGCCAGGCGCTCAGTGGCGCAGGCACGGCTCAGGTTTCACCACGCTCTCCGCACTGCGTAAAAGGCGCACACTTTCCCCACCCAAAGCGTGGGAACACACCGCATTTCAACACAAACGCTTTTCGGACGCCACTTCACAAATACAGAGTCATAAATATCACAGTGAAGAGTCAAACTGAAGCAAACGCGAAGAAGCGCGACGGAAGGCGGGTCAGGAAAAAAAGCTACTCACCAGGTGCAACGCCGTCTGTCTGTCTGAGTCCGTGTGTGCGCGGAGTTTGGAGCTCTTTCCACCGAAGATGGAGGGTCTTCCGTGAAGTGGGGGCCCCCGTCGCGAGGAAGAGTAGCAGGTAAACAGCCGGAGGACCGCGCCGAAAGGTGCGAGGGTGACTACGCTCGAGAAGGATACGCGTAGTGCGGATTGGTGTTCGAACAGGTGTGGGCACTTCCGGGAGCAGGTATGTGGGCGTGGCCGGGGAAGTTTCGGGGACGAGCGGAGGTCACGTGACACTCTTCCTCATTCTCTAGTGCAGTGTTTTTCGACCTTTTTTGAGCCATGGCACATTTTTTTCATTGAAAAAATCACGAGGCACGCCACCAGCAGAAAATGTTGATAAATTTAACTCTGTAGCCTATATTCAGTCGTTCTCATCAAAGTGTCTTTATTAGGAACACCGTATAGTCTCGCTAGCCACAATGCCCCAATGCATCACTAATTCTCTTGTCTCAAAGAAATTACCTACCTGATATGGAAGAGTATTATGGTTACTCTGCCGATCACTAGACAGCACAGACACTCAAAAACGGTGCATTATTTGTGGATAATAATGCATTTGTTTTCAAAAAAACAACTAGGTGAAATTGAATAATTTCCCAAGGCACAGCAGACAATATCTCACGGCACAGTGGTTGAAAAACACTGCTCTAGTGGCAGATGTTCAACCCAAATGTTGTTTCTGTACTAAATAAACCGAATCTGCAAAATATAGGCTGTACAATATCCACTTTTTAATGATTGCATAGTTTCACATGAAATATGTTCCGTCTTGGAATTACTTACTGACTTACTGATCACAATTTATGGAAACTGCAATAGGGGAGAGTGGGGTAAGTGTAAGTTGAACCACCCATTATATTTTGAAAATAAAAGATTTTTGTTTTCATCAAAGATTATAAATTTGATCTTTACTTGATTTGAACTCGGCAGACTAAAAGTTAGAAAAATAGAGACAAAATGACACAATCTGCTGATGGCGTATGAAAAGAAAAATAACTGAGTCGTTAAAACATAGAAGGTACAAACAATTATAAGACATCCCAAAATATATGTAAGTAGTAAAATGTTGTATACTAGTTTTGCGCAATAACTGCCAAAGCAAAACTCACCCCAGTATATTGTATTATATACATGTTGTTTGGTCTGCACCATATTCATGAAGCCAAATTTAATGGTGCAAAACCCCTGTTTAAATGATTATTCGTGGAAATCAGCACCTATCGTCACACTTAAAAACAAATCAAACAAAAAAACTTGATTTGTTAAATGTGTAAAGCAATATCCTATTATGAAGGAAGAAAGTAAGCAATGTTTTTAGTTTGATTTCATCGTCAGCCTGTGATATTGATGTCTTTGTAGGCCACACATTGACAAGAATCTTTTTATTTTTTTAAGGTGGTTTAGTTCTCGTTTGATCTTGATAGAGTTTATGGGTCCTAACTACACATGACCTGAAGACAAAGCACTTATATTAATTCCATAGCACAAACCAGGGGTCTCCAACATGATGAGGTACTCTTATGTAATAAAAGCAACAGAGAGCTTCTTATGCATCAAAGAGCCTTGTGTAAGTATGCTATTTCAACCAAAAATTACTTTAATTTTGTCCGTAAACTCTATTTTATGTACCTAACAGTTTGCAGATTCTCTTCAAAATGTAAAAAATGTCTCTTAAATTTGATTATACCATGGTCTGGGTGAATACTAGATTCTGATTGGCTGGTGCATTATTTTGGTATAACCGCACACGTAGTCCGGTAGTTAAATCACTGGGATATCACTCCGCTGTGGCGTCGCCATAGCAACGCATGACACAGCTGAATCAGATAAAGGCGTAATTAGTGACTGACAGGAACGTATGAGATGGATTTTGTTTAATTTCAACGTTTTTGGCCAAAACAAAATGTTTGCTAAATGTTTGTAGAGGAGAGTGAGCAGCTATGTTAGCTACTGTTAATAACATATGAGCTTTACATTTCTATTGAAAACGCTTAAGGCACTATGTATAATTTTCAGGCGTACATAAAATGATCCTGCATTGAAGCATATTTGTCTGGATTAGTAAAGTCAAACATAAAAGTTTCAGTTGGGGGGGCCCAGGTGTGAGCGACTCCACCGCAGCTGTTTCCATAAACAGTTGAGCTGGTTGAGCTAGCTAGCTTTAGCTTCAGGTTAAACCTTGTAAAAGGTAAATAACTCCTGCCCACGAGTGCTGCATATCGGTGTTTCCTTCCAGGGAAAAGTGTTTCCGGGTTAGTCCTGTTGTGTTGTGATTCTGTGCTGATGTTGTGTCGTTGAGCCTGACTGAGATCCTCGTAATAGCTGCGGAGAATGACTCGCTCTGAGACCAGCCTTCAGTGACCGGCTAATAACCCACACAAAATAGTCCCGTAGTCTGGCAGATTTAGTGAGTTTAGTCAATGAAAAAAACATTTATTATAAATGTTGCATTTGTGGGACCCTGGTTTAAGCGGATTAAACAACTCGGAGCCGTGTATTAGACGGTTATGATGCACTTCCGGTTATAAACTGTTGGGCTTTTCCCATAAAATATGAAACTATGAACATTTGGTTTATAAAATGTGAGAAAATGTGTTTTTTGTATTGATAATGAATTTAATTATCAGAGAAAAATTAACCGCGATTAATTGAATTTCAGAAGCAAAGATTTGATTCCAAAAAAATGACTCGATTGACAGCAATAGTTCATAAATATGTTCTTTTTAATGCTCTTTCATAAAGAACTTGAGTAACTTTTTGAAGAAACTGCACTTACTTCAAGTAAAGATACTGTACGTACACTCCTAACCGGACGAATCGCCTTACCGCTTCTATTTGTTCGCTTGAAAAGCTTGAGTGGGCCACTCTTTATTATTTTTTCATTTATTTAATAGGGACTATGCACATTAATGAACATTTGCACTGAAGCAACAAAACAGACGTAAACATGCCTGTTTATAGCCACAGGGCTAATATACACAGTCCCTAGGCAGATACAGAAATACAAAAATTATATCAAGCAATGTGACAGAAATGAATAAGTACAAGAAAAGTAAAAGAAGAGTCACTTAATGGTCACAAGAGTTTGGTTTTAAATATAGGAAATGTGGGACATTCCCTGACAGTGAGGGAATGTGTATATATATATATATATATATATATATATATATATATATATATATATATATATATATATATATATATATATATATATATATTATATAGCAATTCAGTATCCCAGCATAGATAACAGATGCTGTGATACACCGTTATCTATCCTGTGATCACAGCTTAGATAACACATCACAGCATATATACATATACATGTACATATACATATACTTTTACATATACATATATATATATTGAAAGATTTCACCTGTAATAGCACCAGAAGTACCTGGGAACAAATCAAATCAAATCAAATCAAAACAACTTTATTCATCCCAATGGGCAATTCTGTTCACTGCTCTCTGGTCATAAAAAACAGTAAATGGAGACACATACAACCATGTACAGACATCAGGGAACTGTAAGTGCATCAGGACACAGGGGGACCAGTAAAAATGAGGGGGAAAAAAGAACAAGATAAACACCGCCTTCCTAGCTATTGTCATTTAAATTTCTGACAGCAGTCGGAATGCTCAAGCAATGCCATCTTCTGGTCGATTATGATTATGACCAAAATATGCCCGCTAAAGGAATAGGCCACCGTTTTTACATACTGAGATATGTTGTTACCTTAGCTTAGCCGAGTTCTTTAGTACCTGTTTGGTCTTCATCCGTGCCTTCAGTCACATAAACACAGCACAGGCAGCGGTAGCATTTAGCCTCTCCCCCTCTCCAAGCTCCAAACAATAGAATAGAGTAGAATAGAATGGAAAAAACTTTATTGTCTACCATGCACAATGATGGCAGAAATTTGCCTTTGGCTTGCTCATACATTCGAATGCTTTTGCCCAGCAATGAACATAATAAAATCAGTTCATTATAAAATCAGTTCACTGCAGACACAGCAGAGAAAAGGAAAAGGAACAAACTGACAACATTAGTGGTTACACCTTGTTCAGCTCCTTGATGGCAAAGGGAACAAAAGAATTCCTGTACACATTTTCCTTGGCACAAGGAAGTCTGTATCTCTGCCCTGATGGAAGGAGCTCAAAGTGATCGGACAATGGATGGCTATCGTCATCTGTGATCTTAATGCCAACACGATGCACGGCTTTACTGTAATGCTGAGGTAAACTGGTTTGTTGTTGGCCTGTTATTTTACTGCCCTGTTTAGCAACTCTGCCAAGTTTAGCTTTGTTTTTGACAGTTAAATGACCAAACCAAAATACTATGTTAAATATCAGTACACTCTCAATTAAACACTGATAAAAAACTTGTTAAGATGTGGTCACTGACCTCATACCCTCTCAGCTGACGAAGTCTTTGCTGTGCTTTCTTGTAAACACAGTCAACATGTTCGTTAAATGTGAAAGAATTGTCCAAAATTGTTCCTAAATACTTGAATGAGTCACTTGCTCTACATCATGTCCGTTTAACTGAAGTGGTTCGAACAGTGGATTTGACGGCTCCAGTTTCCTTTGGCTGGTGAAGCACATTTCTTTTGTCTTATTTACGTTAAGTTGGAGGTTACTGTCCTGGAACCATTTCATGAGCTCGACTGTCGAGTTTACATAGTGAGCCACCGAGTCAATGTTAGTGAGACGTGCGACCAATGTTAGTGAGACGTGCGACCAATGTTAGTGAGACGTGGCTGGTCATCAGCATATTTGATTCATGTTAAAATGTTTGTGTCATTTCATTTGTGTATATTAGAAATAACAATAGCGATAATATGCACCCTTTTGAGGCAGACCAGTGTTTAGCGTTAAACTGTCAGACATCACACTGTTCACTTTGACTCTTTGGGGTCTGCTGTAAAGAAACTCCTTCAGCCACTGAGTAACGGTGGGGTTTACCCTGAGATGAGTCAAGCGTGTGAGCAGTGTGTTTATGTTCACTGTGTTAAAGTCCATGAGCAGAATGCGCACCCAAGACTTAGGTTTGTTGAGGTGTTCAGTCACTGTCTGGATGAGAGTCAAGCTGGCGTCTTCAACCCCCCTTTTGGCCCTATGTGCAAATTGTAAAGGGTCCAAGTGTCAAGTGTTTAGATGGTTGCATATGACTCTCTCCATACACTTACTAAGTATTGGGGTCAGGGCAATGGGCCTGAAGTCTTTCATGTCATCGGCCCTTGCAGTCTTGGGAAGAGGGATTATGGTGGAGGTTTTCCACACAGTTGGAACAGACCTTGTGTCCATAAAAAGCGGGAAAGTTTGGTAAATTCCCCCAGCTGCTGGGCACAGTCTCTTAAAATCCTTCCTCCCAGTCCATCAGGTTTGTTTAAGTTCTTTTGTTAACCATGGTTTTGTTATTTGCGAACGTTCAAACAGTCTTAGTTGGGATCACAGAATCTGTGCAAAAGCTTAAATATGATGTCATTGAGTCTGTGAGTAGGTCTATATCACCATTACAGCTGTCAAAAAACACTTCCCAATCTGTTGCCTCCATGCATCCCTGTAGTTGTTCTATTGCGTCGTTAGTCCACATGGCAACTGTTTCTGTTTCCACTGGGTGTGTTTTAAGCTTTTGTCTGTAGCGAGGTAGCAAATGACATTTACAATTACATTGTGATCGGAATTACCCAAGGGCGGGCTAGGTATGTTCCCCAGACATTTATCAAGAGTTCTGCTTTGTCTAGTTGCACATGACACGTATTGTTCTAAATCTGGAAGCAGAGTTACTAAATTCCCCCAATATGAATATTGGTTGGTCCGCCGATCTAGTGAGAGCATTGTTGTAACTCTCAGCGATGATGTCAGCTGCCATGGTAAAGTCCGGTCCGGGTACATACACGAGTTGTTCATTGTCCAAATTCCCGGGGGAGACAATGCGGTCTAAAAGATACTGTGATCAGTTCAATACTTTTATGGCTAAATGACTCACACACAGTAAAGTTGGTTGTTGTTGTTGTTGACGAGCATGCACAATCCTCCACCAAGCTTTTTCTGTGTTGTGTCCTTATCCCTATCCGCACGGATGATCGTGTAGCCATCGAGGATGATGTTTATATTCTGTCGCAGCCACGTCTCTGTGAAGCAGAAGAGGCTGGAGCGCTTGTAGTCACCGTCTTTCTGTATGAGCGTGGACAGTTCATTCATTTTGTTGTGCAGCGTCCGCACATTGGAGAGCGTCATTGCGGGCAGCGGAAATATTCCTCTTCTCGAACCTCGTTTCTTTTTCCTCCTGCCCATGCTGGTAGCAAAAGGCCTCGTTACTGCTGTTTCGTAGTATGAGACAACCCAAAAAAGGGGCACGCAAGTTCGTCGCCATGCAAGGTCAAGATAGAAGCTACCAAGCTCTTCCACGTTTTCCCTATTTAAATATGGTTACGTGGAGTGTTATTTACTTAGTTACCATAAAAGTATAATTACACAAAATTAAACAATGTGGATTTTCTAAGCGGATAAAAGGGGGAACTATATTGTAAGGCGCAATAATATCGGGAGTAGCTCGGCGTCCACACAGTAAAGTGAAGATATTATTGCGCGGATTTCGAACTACTCCTGGTGTTATTGCGCCTTACAATATAGTTCCCATTTTATCCGCTTAGAAAATCCATATTGTTTAATTTTGTGTAATATGTAGTGTAACACCTCACATAACCATATTTAAATAGGGAAAACGTGGAAGAGCTTGGTAGCTTCTATCTTGACCTTGTTTGGAGCTATAGAGGAGAGGAGGCTAAATGCTAAAGCCGTCTGTGCTGTGTTTACGTGACTGAAGGCACGGGTGAAGACCAGACAGGTACGAAGAACTCGTCTAAGCTCAGGTAAGAACATATCTCAGTATGTAAAAACGGTGGCCTATTCCTTTAATAATAATGGTCAAACTTCATAGTTCCAGCTATTCTTCAGGAAACCAAAACTACTGTTGTAATTTCCTCTAAGCACATTTTTCTCTCTCTCTTTGTGAGAACAGCAGCTCTTGTTAGTTCAACTTACTGTCTACTCTATATGACAATATTTAGAAGTTTGTCTCCATCATACTTCTTGATATCTCAAAAAATGACATTTCTGTAATAACAAAGTTATTCAAAAACTAAACAAGACATCCAAACTTCACTCCTGAATAAGTATTTGTATCTAATATAACAAAATGCACTTTTATCAAAATGCCCCACTTCTACACGGAAAGATAATAGATAACCCCTCACATTTATTAGGCTATTTACATTCACGTGTACTTTTCCCCTTTCACATTTATGTGTTGATTCTAAAGTTGAGACACAAAAACATTTTAGTTTTGTAAAGAGCCTTTAACAGTGCCAAAAGATTTGGTGATGCTGCCATCTTGTGGCATGTTTCTGTAACTGCCATCAGGGCAACGCTCAAACTCCTTCAAGTCTGTCAGTCAGTGTTGGCTTCATGTAATAGTCTACTGGTCACAAAAGCCTTAAGGCCTATTGGTATAAACTTTCACCTGGAAACAAACCCCAGTCTTCACAATAATGTGTTTAATTATTCACTGATTCAATATTTCGCCAACATTTTCTCCAAATGCGTTTTTATCACATTGGTGCTACAAAATCTCCTCTTTAGTAGTTCTTAGAGACTTCAAACTTTTGACCTTGGACTGAACAATATTTTGAAGTTTGTTACAGACTGATTTTTAATATCTAATTCCTTTATTTATTTATTTATTTTTTTACAGATTTGTCCACTAATTAATAGTGTTTATCGATCCATTATTCGGATTTCAAAATTCTCATCAGATGACAGAAAACTTGCAATACACACATATTTACCATACGCCAGTAATCCTCAGCAATAGTTCCAAATGGAATCATCTCCAAATGTCCCTCCTTAAGGGGAGACCGGTTCGAAACTCAGATCATGCCATGAGAAACATTGACATTGCACCCCTGCTATTGGTTTATATTACTTTGGAATCGTACTCAGTTACATTTACTCCAGTACAAGTTATTGTTACAAGTTTTGTTTCTCATCATTGGGGCCACAACTGAACATAAATCAGACTCACACCTTAACTGGTAACGCTACTTGGAGAAAACGCTACTTGAATACTGACTAACTGTTTAAAGTCTAACTATTATTCACTATTCAAGTAGCATTTTCTCCAAGTAGCTATACCATACCACCTTTGCTCTGCCGGATCCCATCAGACCTCGCGAGCTAAACAGGAAGGGCCTGGTTGGTGCATGGATGGGAGACCGTTTGGGAACAGCAGTCTTGCGGATGTAGTGAGTGGTTGGTGGTGGTCAGAGGGGCCTTGCTTCTGTCAGTCTACCCCAGGCCAGCTGTGGCTTCAACAGTAGCTGACCACCACCGAGTATGGAGTGAATGAATAATACAAATGCAAATTGTAAAGCGATTTTGAGCGTCTGGAAAAATGCTATATAAGACTAATGCATTACTATTATTATTTTCTTTATTTTTTTTTACTTGTATTTGGGTCACTACCCTTTACTGGTACTTGAGTAAAAGTGTATCAAAGCAACATTTTTCTTTTCTTTTTTTTCATTCTATTTATTGCCATTTTAGATTTAGTAAGACAAAACAAGACAGTGCCTATACCAGGCAACAAACAAAACAAAACAACAGCTCTGAATATATATATATATATATATACAAATTATAGGAGGTGGTGGATGAAATTTACAGTGTATATAATACAACTCAATTGTACAAGAATCCTTTTAAAAGGATAGATGAAAGGTCAGGTCCAATATAGTCCAAGTACGGGCGCCACACTCTGTAGAACCGGTCTATGCTGGTGTGTATGATACTTGTCAGGTATTCTAAGGGGATCAGTTCCGAAATAATTTTGCGCCAACCGCCGACAGATGGGACTTTGTCAGTAATCCAGTGTAAAAGGATATTTTTCCTGGCAGCAAATGTTAAAATATTAAACAGTCTTTTTCCAACTGCTGTTTTCACTTGTTTAGCTGAAAGTCCAAGGATCAGGGACAAAGGGTCCATCTCGATATTAATATGAAAAATATTCTGAATTTCAAGCAAAATTTTAGTCCAGTATACCTGAAGTTTATGACAAGACCAGAAACAATGAGTCAATGTCCCCACATCAGTTTTACACTTAAGGCACAGAGGGGAGAGAGAGCGGTAAAAGAAATGCCGTCTGTGAGGAGATATATGTATTCTATGTATAATTTTTAGTTGCATTTCTCTTGTCCGAGTGCAAATTGAAATCTTGTAACATTATTCTTAAGTTAATATTTTGGTTACTCTCCACACCTATGGTATTTGGCCTATTGGTTTTCAGTGGAAACCTACACGGTGAGCAAGACTCTGTCCAGCCTGGGGATCATAGAGCCCTGTTGCCTTGAAGAATCCATTGATTATTGTTAGATTTTTTTTTAAAATATCTAGCAACAATAAAAGCCTAAACTGCAACTCTTGCCTTTGGTCTGGATCCAGACATGTATTCGCAGTAAAAAAAAAAAACAGGAGACACATCGTAACTTCAGTTCACTGGGATTTAATGCACACAGTCCTGCATCTTTTGGCACACTCATAGGACAATTTCACATTTCACTTTTTTTTTACAGACAAAAAAACTGTTTACTCAGCAGTAGTAGTAGTAATAGTAGTAGAAATTTATTGTCCCCGTGGGGAAATTCATTTGCAGTGAGTGGAAATACACAAATACAACAATGACCACAGCAGACAGATCCAAACATTGACAACATACAAAGAACAAACCACGGCCCGTCAACCTCAGTTTAAATTATGTTAAAAATCATTATCTACATTCCTTAAAAACCTTCTCTGACAGACCAGCTGTGCAGAAAAAAGAAAAAAAAAATCACTGTTGTTTACTTCGTATTGTTGGTTTGTTTAATTGTAAAATAGCTTGTGGCACAAATGACTGCCTGGTCCTGTTTGTAGTCAGGGCGGGGCTCCTGTACCTTCGACCTGAGGGGAGCAGCTCAAACTCTCTAAACAGAGGATGTTTTGAGTCCGATAATATTATGTCTGCTTTATTCAGAGCTCGAGCAAAATAAATGTCCTGCAGACCCTTCATAGGAACACCTAGGATTTTGTTTGCAACTTTACCAAGTGCCTGCCAGGGTGGGAGCTGGTGCAGCCATTGGTGTAAAGAATGTAAAGCAATGGCGACAATACGCACCCTTGAGGAGAGCCGATGTTAGTGACAATCCTGTCTGAAAACACAGACCCTGTTGGCTGAGGAAGTCCAGAACCCATAAAATGAGTCCTCCTTCTAGAGAAAAGTCCATGTCTAGTCTCTGAGCCTAGATATTTGGCAGAATAGTGTTGAATGCTGATGAAATATAAAAAAAAATGAAAAAATTATAATAGCGTGATTTTAGTGGTTCTTAACTGATGTAACTTTGGGGCCCACCGCAACCCAAAATCGAAATATATATGAGTAATAGGTCTTGACACGACTTGATACAGCCCTAGTGTGTGTTTCCTCAAATAAATCTGTTACTTCAAGCATCGATTTTAGGACTGTCAATCCAAATGATCTCGTCATCTGATCAATTTACTGGAACAAATTCAACAACCCACCGAAAGTGGTTTTGTGAGCCACTTTTGTGTTCCGACCTCAGACTGTAAAATGAAGAATGCTAGCTGAAGCTTGTTCATGCTGCAATTTGACTTGGTTTGGAATCATCAATATATTTTTCTGTGTGATAAATGTGATTTCTTCCCCCTCGGATAGGCCACGCCCCCTTGTGTGACACCATCTGTATCTATACAAGACAAGGCAAGTTTATTTGTAGAGCACTATTCATACACAAGGCAACTCAAAGTGCTTTACAGTTGCATAACATGACAAGAAAACAGATCAAATCAATAAAAACATCAACATAAAAATTAATCACTTACAGTAAAAGGCAAGATAAAATACTTTCAGTTATATACATGGGCAAAAAGAACTGTTTTCAGCCTGGATTTGAACATTGTCAGAGTTGAGGCCTGTCTCACATCCTCGTGAAGACTGTTCCAGATTTTCCTTGAAGATATATTATGTAAGTTTTCTGTCACTTAAAGGTCAAATGTGCACTTGTTGCCCCCTCGAAATCACCAGGGAGAATCAGTTGGCTTTTCAAAGTTTATTTCGAGCTCAAATAGTACAGAAAAGAAAAGGGTAAACATAGGTCCCCTGTGAACAAAGAATAAAATAGTTTTTAGCGTACTATGGATTAAGTTAACATGGATACACAGATAAAACGACACTTACACGTCCCAGATGTAACAAGGCTTAGGCCACGGCCCGACTACTGCGCCACAGCTTCTGCCCTGAGGCTGTGGGCCTAGTTCTTTTAAACTAGCATCAACAGGTCACATGATGGACGCGCTTCCGGTTTCAATTAATAAAAGACAGTGTTTAATTTAGCGAAAAGATTAATAAATACTGTTATTTACAGTGAACCATTTACCAACAATAATAAAAAGTGCTTAAATACTTTGTTGAAAATGGGCGGACAACACCCTCCCCCACTAAAAATAATGTTAAACCAACATTCCCTTAATCCTACTGGGGGGTCTTACTTGACTTAAACCATAAATTGTAGTAAATAAACAATTTGAACCACAACAATACTTCACAAAAGAGTCCAGGCTAAATGAATAGTGTCCGTTATCCAAGAGTCCTTTGGCACGGCGGTACGCGCAGGTTTAAAGGTCCATTTCCGTATTTGGGTAGATAGTCCGTTGAAGCATTGGTGGGCCCCAGAATCTTCAGAATTGACTCAAGGAAAATACCTTCTACCCAAGATTTTGTAGCAGCATAGCAAACCAACTTAACAAATAGCATGTACTACTTAAACAATAATTAAAGTACATTTACTACTATTGCACATATCTCTATTGCACACAAGCCACATACTTTAAAGTGCAAAGTGCAAAGTGCAACTCAATTAGCAGGTACATAAAGTGCATGTTACTACTGCATTACGACTGGGAATTAAAAAGGATATAGGTTGGCCGAGGTGCTGAAGAAGCCGTCTCGGACCTTCGCTGGTTTGGACACACCGACAGGACAGGTCTGCACTTCCAGGACCGTGGGCTCACCAAGCTGGTCGTAGGTGTACAAGCGCCTGGGCCGTCTGGTTCTGACAGGTCTTACAGGTCGCTCCGAGGAGTCAGAGGAGGATGCCTCTCGCTCAGATGAATCCGCTTCCTGTACTGGCTCTGGCTCCGGCTCAGGGTCAACCTCTGGGATCAGGATCACCACTTCATCTCTCTCCTCAGCAGGTGCAGCTCCCTGTTCCGGCTGTCTTGGAGTGGGGACTCTCGGTTGGAACTCTCTGGCAGTTGGATTGAGCGGCTGAAGAGCGGGTTGGGGTGGCAGGACGAGATGGTAGTCTTCCTCACTAGAGCTCTCTGTACCTGCAGGCTGGATGTTGCACTTAACACTTGTCCCTCTTCCTGGCGCCGTTCTGGTTCTCCTGCTTCTCCTTTTAGGGTTGGGGACGACAGGCGCTGGTTCAACCAGGTAAGGACAAGGTAGGAGTAAGTTTCTGTGCAGCACACGTCTTCTCCCTACAGCATTCAGAGGCTCAACCACATAGACAGGGCTTCCAGGGCCTTTGCTCTCCCTCACCACATGGACAGTGTCCTCCCAGTGACTGCGGAGCTTCCCCGGACCACCTCGAGGCGTGAGATTTCTCACCAATACATGGTCACCCGGGTTCAGCGTGGAGCTCCAGGCGCGCTGATTGTAATAATCTTGGCCCTTTTTTGCAGACTTCCTCATGTTCGTCAGGGCAATGGAATAGGCTTCCTGCATTGCCTCTCTCCACTTCTCCGCATAGCCAGCAGGGGTCTGTTTCTCTGCGTCACCAAGCTTCTTGGGAAACAAGAGGTCAACTGGGAGGGTTGGTTCACGTCCAAAAAGCAAGAAGAAAGGGGAGTACCCTGTCGCCTCGTGGATGGTGGAGTTGTAGGCATGAACTACTTTGTTGAGGTGCTCCTTCCATCTGGCCTTTTGTGTCTCCTCCAGTGTCCGCAGCATACTCAACAGAGTCCTGTTAAAACGTTCGGCAGGGTTAGCTTGGGGGTGGTAAGGTGTAGTGCGAGAGTGTTTAATACCACCATATTCCTGGAGCTTCCGAAACAGCTGGTTCTCAAACTCTCTTCCTTGGTCGTGGTGGATCCTGGATGGAAACCCAAAGCGTGGGATGAATTCGTCAAACAGCTTTCTGGCAGCAGTTTTCCCGGCCTTGTCTTTGGTTGCGTAGGCCTGAGCGTATTTAGTGAAATGGTCCACTAAAACCAGGATATACTCTTCCCCTCCGTTGCTTTTCTCCAGATGTAAAAAGTCTATTGAGACCATCTCGAATGGTGCAGAAGTTTCAATGCTTTGAAGTGGTGTCCTTGTGACTCTGTTGGGCCTTTTGTTTTTGATGCAGCTGCAGACACGTGTAACGTAGTGCTCCATCTCCTGCCTCATTTTTGGCCAAAAGAAGCGCTCTCGGGCCAGGGCCACCATCCGGTCAGCACCCAAGTGTCCCATCTCCTCATGGAGGTACTTGTACACCAGGGGCTTCAAGGGCTCTGGCACCACCAGTTGCAGCCTGTTGTTGGTCTTCCTCCACAGGAGTCCATCTTCACCCAGCTGCAGCTTTGGCCATTCTCTCAGGAGAACCCGGACTTGCTCACTCTCTGCAGCTTTGTCTCTGTACTTCAGGTAAGTGTTTTCTCTTTTCAGGTTGGAGACCCTCTGGATGGCTGGATCTGCATTCTGCTGGGCCTGGATGTCTTGGATGGAGAAGGGCTGAAGGGGTGGTACAGCACTGCCATCTGGTGGTAAGACATCCACATTACAGGTGACAGCAGAAATCCAGTTGATCTCACCTGTTTGGCTGCTTTTGACTGCTTTACAGATGCTGTCCATGACCTCCGGCTCACACTCTTCCGTGCACTCCTGCATGATGGTTTTGATGGGCTTAGGTCTGCGAGAGAGAAAGTCAGCATCTGTGTTAGCTGTTCCAGGTCTGTACTTGAGTGTGAATCTATAGTCTGCCAGCTCTGCAACCCAGCGGTGACCCGTGGCGTTAAGTTTTGCCGACTTGGTAACGTAAGTGAGTGGGTTATTGTCACTGTAGACTGTGAAGTGTGGCGCGTGGAACAGGTAGTCACGGAAACGCTCTGTGATGGCCCATTTCAGTGCGAGGAATTCCAGTTTTCCTGAGTGCAGCTTGTAGTTCTTCTCTGCAGGCGTCAGGGTTCTGGATCCGTAGCCAATGACTCTCAGTGCGCCATCTTGTCGCTGGTACAGCACAGCACCGAGCCCTTGCTCTGAGGCGTCAACATGAAGAATGAAAGGCTGCTCGAGGTCTGGATATGCCATAACAGGTGGATTTGTAAGTTGGTTCACAAGCTTTTCTAAAACTGCTCTGTGTATTTCTGTCCACTGAACCGGAGAGGAGGGTGGGAGCTGAGCACCTGAATGTTTTGTCCCCTTTTTGTGGCAGTGTTTTGGCTCACCTTTGGGCTTTGCCAGCAGCTCATACAGTGGCTTTGCAGTCCTGGAGAAGTCCTGGATGTAAGCTCTGTAGTAGCTCAAGAATCCCAGGAGCTTCCTCACCTCTCTCACTGTAGCTGGGGTCTGGTACGTGAGCGCCTTTACTGCCTCCACCTCTCTTGGGTTCATCCTGTATCCTTCTGCAGAGATCACACGACCAACATACGTTACTTGTGGCTTAAACAACTCACATTTTTCGGCTCTCAGCTTCATCCCACAGGCTCTCTGTCGCCGCAGGACTTGTCTGACGTTTTCCACATGTTGGTCAAATGTGCGGCTGAAAACAAGGACATCATCCAGATAGGGCACACAGACTTCATCCCTCAGATCTCCCAGGCATCCCTCCATGTGGCGTTGAAAAGCAGCCGGGGCATTTGAGAGGCCAAATGGGATCCTGGTCCACTCATAGAGTCCCCATGGTGTAATAAAGGCTGTGTATGGTCTGCTCTTCTCGCTCATGAAGCCTTGGTGGTATGCTTTGCCCTGGTCCAGGACGGTGAACCAGGAGTTTCCACCCAGGTTTTCCAGGATTTCTTGGATCCTGGGGATGGGATGACGGTCTGGCCAGGTCTTCTCATTCAGCAGCCTGTAATCAATGCATAACCGGAGAGTGCCGTCCTTTTTCCTGACGCAGACTACCGGTGAAGAGTAAGAGGAATAGGACTTTTGAACCCAACCTCTACTCAACAAATCCTGAATGTGAGCCTTGACTTCCTGATACAGGTGTCGGGGTATGGCATTGTATGTTCTCTGGACAGGAACAGAGTCTTTCAAATTAATGTCCATTTGCAAACCAGTGACACAACCAGCATCCCACTCATCTCTGGCAAACACGTCACCCTCCTCCACCAGCATCTGACGAACTCTGTGCTGCTGCTCTGCCGAGAGGTGACTCAGATCTACAGGCGGGACCCAGGGCTCCCTCTGTGGTGCTTGACTGGGCTGCTCCGGTGAGGATGTGGCACTGCCCTCTGGTGACTTGGGCTCTAGTGGATAAACTGCATCAACACTGTGTAACCAGCCAAGCGTTGTGCGGCCACAAAGAGTAATATCACAGTCTGTTGTGTTTTCAACAGTTACCTTAATCCTCGTATTCTCTTGATGTTGAATGAGCTGCTCTCTTACTTTGAGTCCTGTGGGCCACGGTGTCTCCGGGTTAGGCTCCAACACGACGTGAGTTCCACAGAGCAAACCTTGCTGTAGATAGTTGCATTGCACTTGGATGGCGTTCCTCTTTGGGACAGTAACTGGCATTCTTCCCAGACGAGCAATGTGGGGGTTGTTTTCAGGTGACGGCTTCTGTAAAACAGTTAGAACAGCCCTCGCAGTTTCCTGACCCACATCAAGTGCTGAACAAAATCTCCTTACCATGTGACCAGAAGGAAAACAGCTTCCAAGACCCTCATTTGCCAAAGCCAGCTCCTCAATTACATTAAATCCAATAATAGGACGTTCCAGATCTGTAGAGGCGACTAAGATGGGAACAACTACTGGTTCATCACTCATCCCAGCAACAGCATCTTGTGACAGTGCAAACTTCACTTCAATCCAGCCCTGGTATGGAATCTTTGTCCCATTTGCTGCGGACAGATCCAGCCCTCCTTCTTCCAGTAACTCTTCCACAGGCCTCACAGCAACATGGGGTAAGTGTCTCTGCTTCCACTCATCTCCAATAATGGACACTTGTGAGCCAGTGTCCCACAGCACTTTGGTGTCAACATTGTTCATTGTGGCTCGAACAAGGCACCTCCTCCCCACCAGCTTAGCAGTTTGGTGTTGTTTACCAGTGAGGGGCGCTGTGGTGCAGAATATGTCTGTGTTCTTACCAAGATGTACGCTGGTTTCGATCTTGTTGGTGGAGGCTGTGGTGTTCCTAGGCGCTCTGCGGCAACCAACGGCCCAGTGGTCTATGCTCCCACACTTGTAGCAGTGGTCGCATTTCCCCCCTGGATTGGTCCGTTGGCACTGGTGACACTGCCGGTTGGGGCGTGTCCTTGGTGGTGGTCTGTTGTAGCTGTGGCTGGCTTGTCCCCATGGTGGTGGTTGTCCGGGTGGCTGGTGCAGGCTTGACAGCTGAGTGGTGAGATTCTGAATGGCTTCACAGATTGCTTTGTTCCCCTGGTCTACTTTCTCCATCAATGTGTCACGTTTTTCAAACTTTTGCTTTTTATAACTGGTAGAGTTACTGTCATAACTGCTGCTCTCTGAATCAGTGAAATGTGGATCATTACTCACCGCTAACACCTTGGCTCTGGATTTGCTTGACAGCTTGCCCTTCCTCTCCATCTCCAGGTTGTAGGCGGCGGTCATTTTCTCCAGCAGAACTTCATCAGTTATTCTTGGATTTTGCAAATATGGCTTTAAGTCAATACGGATGGTGTTATCTTGGAGTCCGGTAAGTATGGTTTGCAAAAACTGATTTTGGATGAGCTCTGGGCTGTACTTCAAGCCAGTGTCTGCTCTCTCTGAAGCAAAGAGTATCTGTTGCCTCAAGTCCATAGCTCGAACTAAAAACTGGACTGGAGTCTCTCCGTGATCTTGTGCAGCACGAGTTAAGGAGTGGTATAGCTCATTAGCATCTTTTTCAACAAAATGAGTCCGCAATATTTGTTTCAGAGCTTTCAATGACAAATCATCTCTACTTTCCAGATAACTTCGCAGTTTTGTTCCTGGAATCATAGCTTGAAGGACTGCATCAATAATTTCGCATTCATCATATCCCTTCTTTAATGCTTTTGTAATTTGTCTTTCTAAACTTGCATATCCCAGCTTATCCGTTTGATTATGTTCACCAATTTGTCCATTAATTTTCAAGTCTTTTCTATACATTGGGTGAACAACAGTTTGAGTTCTTTCAGACAAATTATTAGCGGCAGTAAGCGTGGTGGCAGAGGTGCGTGGTCTTACCACAGGTTCCGTGTTGCTGGGCGCAGTACCGGCTGTGTCCGCCAGAGGGCGGCGTGGCGACGTGGGACCAGACGTAGACAGCGTTTTTCTCAGTTCATCAATTCTGTCATTTATTTTCAATAACAATGACATTCCTCCATCTTCAAGCGACGTGACATCCTCACACTCCAAATGCTGCAGAATTAGCCTTCTCAATTTGCGAGGTGAGTTTTTTTCTTCATCTTCAACATTGATTTCAAGTGTAGTGCATATTTTAAGAAGTTCCGAAGCAGGTAAGGCAATTAGCTTTTCCTCGATTTCTTCCAGAATATTTTCCCATTCAGACACTTGTTCGTTAAAGTCTGGCATGATTGGAAAGTCTTTTACCTTGGCTTTGATCGTGACTTGCGGTGGGTTGTGTCGTCTTCCTTGACCTCGCTTCCGTTAGCATTAGCTCCGTGATAGCTTCGTGTTGGCGTCTCTCGTAGCGTATTCCACTCACGAATATAGTCCACACACGCGCTCCGGTAGCCACAATCCACAGTAGCGATCCAGGTCATCCACAAACTTAATCCGACCGGGCAGAAACACCAAGATTTTGTTGCCCCCTCGAAATCACCAGGGAGAATCAGTTGGCTTTTCAAAGTTTATTTCGAGCTCAAATAGTACAGAAAAGAAAAGGGTAAACATAGGTCCCCTGTGAACAAAGAATAAAATAGTTTTTAGCGTACTATGGATTAAGTTAACATGGATACACAGATAAAACGACACTTACACGTCCCAGATGTAACAAGGCTTAGGCCACGGCCCGACTACTGCGCCACAGCTTCTGCCCTGAGGCTGTGGGCCTAGTTCTTTTAAACTAGCATCAACAGGTCACATGATGGACGCGCTTCCGGTTTCAATTAATAAAAGACAGTGTTTAATTTAGCGAAAAGATTAATAAATACTGTTATTTACAGTGAACCATTTACCAACAATAATAAAAAGTGCTTAAATACTTTGTTGAAAATGGGCGGACAACACACTCATATCCGGTTGGTTTGTTTTTCCCCGCATAAAGCGTGACACAACGCACCTTTAATGTTCATAACAATAACAGTGATTGAATTGCACTTTAGACACAAGAAAAGTGACTAACAATTGAGATTATTGATATATTCATTTCAAAGACTGCTGCACAAAAAAATAATCCGCTGTCTCCAGTGAGCAACACTTCAGAAAAGAGGGGCCCCAACCAGGGACCAGGGGCCAGCATGTGTTCAGCAGCATCCCAGTCAGAGCTCTTCACTGGAAAACACAGACAGAGCACTTTCTACGTGTTCGCGTTCTGCTGGACAGTCGTCAGAGTTTTGGAGGTCGAACATGAAAATATAGAGGGTATGCAGATGAAATCACAGCATGGGAGCAGACGCCACATGAGCGGAGACAGATTTAGATTTATTTAGAATTACAGTTTTGGAACAGCATACCCTCTATATCTGACCAAAAGCTAACATTGTAAAAACGTCGACTAAATACTCAGCATCTAATTGAATGCTCTCACCAGGTAGACGTCCAGCTCCTCATCTGATTGGTCGGCGCTCGGAGAGGTCAGGGGCTCGTCCAGAGCGATGGTGGAGCTGGAGACGCGGCGCTCCTCGCTGCACATGGGCAGGAAGCATAGCTATGATTACATACAGGTATACAGGATGTAGGTTTTTATTGCTTATATAACCCAATGTGTTTTATACGGTCTTTCTTAAAGGGGAGGTATTATGCAAAATCGACTTTTTCAAGCTTTCCATCATGTTATTCTGTCACTCCCTCATTAAAAACATGCCTGAAGTGTTGCCTTGGTACATGTATTTTTGAGTAATCTGTAAAAACTCTGATGGCGGCCATTTTAGGGATAGGTTTGCCTGAGGTTCTTAAAGAGACAGAGGCCGATTTCAAGACATTCACTACAGCCATTTTGAGAGAGACATTTTATACAAGGCAGTTATTCTAATTTACTGCATTTACAGACCAACAGAAGGTTTGTCATCATTGTAGTGAGATATAGACTGGTGCTATGTGATTGAAAAAAGCAGAATACCCCCTCTTTAAAGTTCATAGTGGTATTATTTAGACTGATAACATGGTCAACTGTGCTTTTCCACCTACGTTAGGCACTCACAGGAACCACTCCCCCATTCACACTCTCATTCATACACAGACACAATGACAGCTACACTTTCTACCATCCGCGCCACTGTCATCATCAGTTGTAAGTAATAATTCTCATTTTATTTCAGTGAAGCAGCCATTTTAATGAAGAAATGTTTTTTTTTTAATTGAATTTTTAAGCTACTGACAGGAAGTGACATAAATAGAGGTAGGTCCTGGTTGGCAAGGCAACAGTTTAATATTCTTTGAGTCTATAGATACAGACGGCATCTCGTCATAGAAGGGGGCGTGGCCTCGCCGAGGGGGAAAATAGAATCTTTTGGGAAACACAATTTTTCACTCTTTTTAGACATTTTCTGGTGGAATATGAACTTATTTATCACACATGAATAAAGTCAAGTGTAAATCGGGCCCATATGGATATTTTCTCACAGCAGATTGTTTTGTAGAAGTAAAAAAACGGCAGTTCTAGCCAGCGCTAGCATTAGCCCGATGCTAACATGTAGCATTAGGTTAGCATTCTCTGTTATTTATGTATTTATGGGCTGTTGAGCCACTTTGCTCCTCTCCATGTCTTTGTATCTTTACTTAGTAGAAAACTATATCTATAATTCAGTGTTTGTTAAAGTAGTTTTTGAATAATTAGAGAAAGTTTACGTTTTTTCAAAATTGTTTTCCCCCTTAACTGTTTTCAAACATGACCATATATGGGCGATTCCAGAGATGCCGTCTGTATCTATCTATGTCACTTCCTGTCAGCGTGGAAGAGAAACTATAAACATCACAAAACAATTGTCAAACTAAAGAAAGCCGAGCACAAGTTAAGTTCTTAAATTTATTGTGTGAACCATGTTTTAGCAAAAAATTTGTCTAGTGTGTCCTATTCAATTTCACACAATTCGAACACTTTTTTAGGTGTGTTCTTGTTGGAGACACTCCCTGAATGTTGTATCGTGAATAGCAGATAAAGTACAACAGGTGGGTCATTTTCTTTGGGAACCAATGGCAGAGGTGGGAGTAAGTCACTAAATGCAAGTCTCGAGTCAAGTCCAAGTCGTGAAGGTCCAAGTCCCAAGTAAGTCCAAGTCAATCGGTCATGGGGTCAAGTCAAGAAAAGTCATAGCTTTTGTCAAGTCAAGTTTTGCTTTAGCCGGCAAGTCACCTCAAGTCACAAACGCCAGCGTGTCTACTTTTCAAAATGTGTTTAATCGTGAAAACAACAAGTGGTTTCTCAAGATGTAACGATTTTGAAAATTTAGGCTAAAATCAAACTTTTTAAAATCTCATGGATTTGGATTTAAAGTCTAATTAATATTTAATCGCCACAAAATGCAAAATATATATATTTTAAATGCTCCAGTGTATGTACAAAATTACTGGTCTTTCAAACATGAGCTGCTTTTCCCTGCAGTCTGAAACGTAAATATAAAATAATATTTTTTACTTTTGTTAGTCTTTGGCAGTTTTTCTGTCAGTGGTTCCCCTGTACTGCCCCAGCCCCTGTATACTCGGATTCGCCCCTGCTCAAAGTAGATTCCGCGTAGCCTTCAGTCCCGCTGTCACTGGGCTGTGTGCGGATGCGTAAACTAGCCTCTAAATGCTGTAAACTTTGTGTGAACGCCTTAAAACATCGAAAAGCCCCAAGATTCCTGTTGATTAATCAGCTCTTACATGGTGGTTCTGGAGGCTCCGTCTGCGCTGTAGGTCCAGCCCATTGTTTCAAACGTTTTCCTGTCCATAAATCTCCTCCTCTTCACTGTCTTTAGAAAACTTTTAATGCATCCAAAGAAACACGTGGTATTTCGCGCTGTATTAATTTGACGCTCTCCGTCTGGAAGCTGAAAAAGCATGTGGCTAATTATCATAATGTAAACATAGATCCGGCACGTTAACGCAAGGAATCCTGATATTTCGACAGTTTCACACAAATAAATTATTAACTATAAAGTCACAGCGAGTCTTTGAGAGTCATCGGCCTCAAGTCCAAGTTAAGTCTCGAGTCACAAACAGCAAGTCCCAAGTCAAGTCTTTTTGGAGCTTTGGTCAAGTAAGTCTCAAGTCCCGAAAATTGCGACTGTAGTCTGACTCGAGTCAAGTCATGTGACTCGAGTCTCCCACCTCTGACCAATGGTCTACTTTGTTTAATGAGAATAAAGCTATTTTTGGGTGAATTCTGAAGTGGACCGCGTTTGTACTAAATGGAACGGGATGTTGTCATCAAAAGACAAAGTTTACTCCAGGTTTGTGCCAAAACGAACATCCTGCTGCACTGGGTGAAGTTGGTCGACCATGTCTCTCGGTGCAGTTTACCCCCTTTAAATATATCAATGACCACTGGACTCATTTTGCAAACATGAGGATAAAAGTGATTAAAAGCTGTATAAGGTTAGATTATGTTTATCTATTACTCTCTGTTTTTCACTTTTCTATTATTATTATTATTAATTGTTTTATATATTATTGGTTTGGTTTATTTGGTAGGGAAAATGCATGTTAAAGAGCACATGGGCTAATTTGCATCTGTTGTCAACATTCAAACACACTCTCTTTCATCCTGGCCTATTGTACATGTTTTTAGTGGTAGGGGAAACCCGGAGGAAACCTACACATTCACGGGGAGAACATGCAAAATTCTTACTAAATGCTAACTACATGTTCGGTCTTTTTGCGTGACTGAGCGCACGTGTAAAGACCTCATCTCAGTATGCAAAAATGGTGGCCTATCCCTTTAAATTTTGAGAGCTTCTGCTTAAAGGAAACTACAGCCCGTGAATCACACAGAGACCATTTTACGATCGCTCACTTGTCCTCTGGCTCGTCGCTGCCCTGGAGAGACTCTGTGGACCCGGGCAGTAGGTCGGGCCGGCTACAGGAGCTGGAGACTGGAGCACAGGAGGAGAGCAACATGAGATACTTTTACTACAGCAGGTATTATCCTCAAAGATGACTGTTAAAATAAAGGCACTTGTCTCAGGTCATATTTGTATATTTCAGCAGCCTCCTCTGTTCCTGCATCATGCATGACTCAAGCCCAGGCACTGGCGTAACTCACAGGGCGAGTTCTGTCATGGTCTATGTCTAAACTTTCTGAGCCAGTGCAGATGTAGCTAAAGTCTGTGGGGTTTATAAAGTGCTCTTTATTAAACACAGCAGCAGTTTGACTTTAATTAAGTCACAGATTGTGATTATATATGTTTGAAATATAATTAAAGTCAGTGGTCAGCAGTAGGAGTGTTTTTTGTGGTCCAATTTAATATGGGTGATGTAGTTTTTATGAAAGAGCTGTTGGTAATGTCACGTCCCCTGATGTTTCTGATGCTGAGTGAGGACGGTCGGATTGTCCAAACACAGCTGAAGCTCCTGTTCCTAACTGCATAGAGACCTAACGTTTGACCTTATAATTATAGAGTTAAAGATTTAAAGACTTCCTCCGGAGGTATGAGACGAGCTGAACTCACAGTTGGAATCCAGGTCTTCCATGCTCTGTGCCTTCTTCTCAATCATCCTCTTCTCTCGCAGAGTGGACAGCACCTCCTGAGAGGCCGACTTCGCGGCATACAGAGACCCGCGTTTTCTCTTGGTGGAGGCGCCTCTCAGAGCTGGAGAAAACAGACATGTTGTGAGACCAAGATGTTGCACTTTTCGCACATATCTGTCTGCACAGGCTTTAAGCCGACCTTACACTTGCTGTTGTACAGTCCTACAGTGTTTTGTTGTGACGCATTTTGTCACTTTTTTCTGCAGGATTTTTGTCACTTTTTTCTGCTGGATTTTTGTCTTTTTTCTGCTGGATTTTTGTCTTTTTTCTGCTGGATTTTTGTCTTTCTTTTTGCTTGTTTTTATGTATTTTTTGCTGGATTTTTGTCACTTTTTTCTGGATTTTTGTCTTTTTTTTGCTGGATTTTTGTCTTTTTTTTGCTGGATTTTGTCTTTTTTTTGCTGGATTTTGTCTTTTTTTTGCTGGATTTTTTTTTTTTTTGGCTGGATTTTTGTCTTTATTTTGCTGGATTTTTGTCTTTTTTTTGCTGGATTTTTGTCTTTTTTTTGCTGGATTTTTGTCTTTTTTTTGCTGGATTTTTGTCTTTTTTTGCTGGATTTTTGTCTTTTTTTTGCTGGATTTTTGTCTTTCTTTTTGCTGTTTTTATGTCTTTTTTGCTGGATTTTTGTCCTTTTTTTTGCTGGATTTTTTACTTTTTTGCTGGATTTTTGTCTTTTTTCTGCTAAATTTTTGTCTTTCTTTTTGCTGTTTTTATGTCTTTTTTGCTGGATTTTTGTCATTTTTTTCTGGATTTTTGTCTTTTTTTTTGCTGGATTTTTGTCTTTTTTGCTGGATTTTTGTCATTTTTTCTGGATTTTTGTCTTTTTTTGTGCTGGATTTTTGTCTTTTTTGCTGTTTTTATGTCTTTTTTGCTGGATTTTTGTCATTTTTTTCTGGATTTTTGTCTTTTTTTTTGCTGGATTTTTGTCTTTTTTGCTGGATTTTTGTCATTTTTTCTGGATTTTTGTCTTTTTTTGTGCTGGATTTTTGTCTTTTTTGCTGTTTTTATGTCTTTTTTTCTGGATTTGTGTCTTTTTTTGCTGGATTTTTGTCTTTTTTGCTGGATTTTTGTCTTTTTTTTGCTGGATTTTTGTCTTTTTTGCTGGATTTTTGTCTGTCTTTTTGCTGTTTTTATGTTTTTTTTGCTGGATTTTTGTCTTTTTTTGCTGGATTTTTGTCTCTTTTTTTGCTGGATTTTTGCCTTTTTTTTGCTGGATTTTTGTCCTTTTTTGCTGGATTTTTGACTTTTTTGCTGGATTTTTGTCCTTTTTTGCTGGATTTTTGACTTTTTTGCTAGATTTTTGTCTCTTTTTTTTGCTGGATTTTTGTCATTTTTTGCTGGATTTTTGTCACTTTTTTGTTGCTCTTTTGTCACTTTTTTTTTGAGTTTTTGTCATTTTTTTGGGGTCACTTTTTAGCGTTTTCTGTTGTGTTTACATCCTCATTTTCTTCTCGTTATTTGCCTCTGTTTTGAAGAAGCTTTTAGATTTGGAGAATTTGGAGAAAACAGGTGGGAGTTAAGAGGTTAAAGTGTGTTGATACCATAAATTCTCTAATATTGGCCTGTGTTCCATTAGCGGCCGGGCAAATAAAAGCCGGTCTCTAAAACAGGCCAGTTAAAAAAAAAAAAGAGGTAAACAAATAAAGTTGTACTATTATTATTATTATTGTTATTTTTATTATTATTATTATTATTATTATTATTATTATTATTATTATTATTATTATTGTTATTATTATTATTATTATTATTATTATTATTATTATTATTATTATTATTATTATTATTATTATTATTATTATCCAAGGACGTCCTAGTGGTCTTAGTCGTCCATCTTTGACCAAGAACCCTGGTCTAAGTTGGACCACTTGTGCACGACTGAGAGCTTCCACAGAATAATAACAAAAGAATACTTTGTGTGGTCCTAAATGTGCTGGGAACATGAAAAGAGAGGCCTCACGTTGAAGTTTCCTGAAGACCGTGGAGCCCATGAACTTGAGGAAGCGGTCTGCGTAGAAGCCGGGCCTGTGCACTGACACACTGTCCTGAATCACAACATATGAGAGAGAGTGAACAAATAACAAGCCACATAGAACTCACAGCCAAAGTCCAATCTACACTGTGTTATATTTTTCTTCTCTTTTCCAAACTCAAAACTGTGTCAAACTGAAGGGCTGTTGGATGGAAGTGTCCCAGGCGCTGGGGAGGTTTGTAATGAGAGGAACTGGCCAAAGCACGGCCACACTTCGAATTAGGTGTGAATCAAGTGAGTGATGGTCAAAGACTTAAGGCGAGACACTGCAGGTGAATAGGGAAAAAAATGTATATTTACAGATATCAATTTGAAACGTTTGCTGTCGATCACTGGCATAAATGTAAGAAAAACATACATTGCAAGTTTTCTGTTATCTTTTCATATAAGAACAAGGCGTTTTATGCCTAAAAATGCCCCAAAATGTCCCATCTTTTCGGCGACCAAATCTGAATAATGGATAGAGCTACATTCAAATTTATGGTTTCATTTTATTAATGAATGAGTTGACAAGACTTTTTCAGAGGGGATTCAGGATTTCTTGTTTAGTTTTAAAATAAGCTGTTTTTTAGTGGAAAAATGTGTAAAAAAAAAAAAATTCGCCTTATTTTTCGAAATTCAAAACTCAATAAATGGGGCTTAAGGGATTAAATAATAAAAAATCCTTCTGAAAAAATCTTCCAAATATCGTTCAGTCCAAGGCTGGAAAATGTGAAGTCTTTAGGTCCGACTGACGTGGACATAGTGTCGCCACAATGACAGAAAAATGTGTTTTGGGAAAAAGGCCCTTGAAATTGCATTCTCCCATTTAAGTCTATGGGCAAACATTGAATCAGCGCAATATTTAAACATGTTATTGTGAAGATTAGGCATATTTTCTGTTTCCGGGTGAAAGCTTGTATGTTCAGAGACCAATTTGGCCCAAAACCTGAAAACTGAAAAAATTGAGTTTTGCCTCTAATGTCTCCCCTTAAGAAAAATCAAGCATAAAGCTATCAGGATTCCATCATCTACCAGGGCTGCCATTTTCAGCAGCTGTAAACAGGCCTGAAGTGTCCAGAAGTACAAGGTGTTCAGTGTCAGGGCAGGGCTGCAAACATGGTGAAAAAGGTGACAAGACCCCGCTGTGTATGTGCCATTGAGAACCACTGAGGAAAAAGAGATTCTGACGCCACTGGGAATTCAAAACAGTGCAACATTGCTGTCTGGGATAAATCCGTTTCTATAATGTGTTTCTCTAGGATTGTGATTCAGATGGACACATTTAAGTGGGGGGCTAGGACAAGGTTCGGAGCCCCCCAAGAAATTTAGAGCTAATCATTCTCATTTTTCTGCATTCTAGTGTTATTTAGAAGGAGAAAATGGTCCTAATATGAAACCATTTTGGTGGAAATTGTATAGTTTTACTTCTGAAACAAAACATGTGAAAATAACTTTAGCTTACACAATGTCACTCACTAAACAATACACTGTTTTCTCTAATGATGTTTCTGAGCTTCACAGGCTCCATATCACTGTCGAGCATAGGTGGGGAGCAATGATGACATTTAAGCTCATTCACTGCTTTTGGATATGTGAATTGTACAATAAATGGTACTTCTGTGAGCTGTTCTGTCATTGCACTTGTACTTGAGTGATGAATATTTATAAAGAAAGCAGGCTATAACATGTTTTGCTCTTTGATGCTCATTTGGATGTTTCCTGTTTGTATTTGCCTGGTTATTAAAGGCACACTGCGTAACAATTTGGACAATACTGTTGCTATCTTTACAAAACAGAAAATACTATTACTGCAGTGAGTGATCAAAGAATAGATTTGAATGAGAATCTCACCTATCTAATTCTCAAATTCTGCTGAGGTCAATGCTGAGGACTAGTCTCCATGAATGTCTTAGGAGAGGCGAGCTGCTCACAGCAAAAGCTGTTTGTTTACAAAGCCCTGGGGCTGGAGCAGGGTTGTTGTGGCGCTGAAATCTTTAGTGCTTATATGGCTTACATGGAGGGCCATAACCAAGTGGCTACCAGAAGCGAACCAACCAGACATTGTGGTGCTGACAAAGAGCAGAGGAAAGCCGTTGGTCGACATAGCAATACCAAGCGACTTCAACATCAGGAAAAAGGAACAGGAGAAACTAGAGAAATACCAGGGGCTCAGAGAAGAGCTGGAGAAAACCTGGAGGGTGAAGGCATCAGTGGTGCCCGTGGTCATTGGGGCACTCGGGGCAGTGACCCCCAAACTATATGCTAAGTATCTTTGCCCAGGATGTTGGGTAATGGCTTGTAGTTTTTTGGGTGTCCATTTTCACATTGTAGCTATGCTTGATGGTTTATAAGTTGAATTTCCTGATTGTGTGTGCGAAAATGTGAAATAAACTAAACTAAACTGAACTGAACTAAACATCCAGAGTCACTTTGATCTCATTAGTCCATAAAACCTTTGAAAGATCATTCCTGACCCAGTCTTTTCTCACATTGGCGATGTCTCTGAGCACTGAACACCTTGTACTTCTTGACACTTCAGTTCGGTTACAGCTGCTGAAAATAGCACTAGTATATAATGGGTTCCTGGCTCCACATCTCTGACAGCTACAAGTTTTTTCTTTTCTTTTTTTTTTTTTTTCTTCACTTCCTATGACCCTGTTGGCTAATGGCAACAAAACATTTGATGGCTCGTAGCCCGTCCCAATATTTTTTCAAGAGGCTTGCATTCCTCTAATCAGCTTTTAATAATTTTTAACCTTTCATAGTTTTTCAGACGTTTTTTTCACTCATAATAATTCTGCACACTTTATATATTTATCAATCATATAACAGACAGAATAATTCAACATCCTCTCAGTTTTACAGTTTGAAGTTTGAAAAAGTGAAGAAAAAAATAACAAAAAGCTATAATCCAAAAACAAATTTGCATAATAATTGTGTGCGCAGTGTAGCGTTTCGGATCAAACACTATCATTTCAATATTTCTATAGAACTTGCACCACACACTGGTGTCCAAATGCTTTTACGTGAACGCTCTCTCTAGTATTTTAGTTTACAATATACATCTGATGGAAGGCACCAGGAATCCAAGAAACTTTACTGAGGCTATTCTTAGAAGAAATAGCTAAGAGATGAACGTTTCTGTGTGATCAGAGTCCACTGAAGGTTAAGTATCTCCTGGTTTCAGTGGCTTATGTAGAAAGATCTGATTGTTTACGTACCCCATCATGTACGAGAGCCTTCCAGGAGTGTTCCACCTTCTTCATCAATCTAAGAAACAACACATTAGGCTACATATTTCAAACACTTTCATTCCCATTTTACAGCACCCCGGATCTAAATATCTAAAAATGTAAATAATGAAGCGCATGGAAGATGAAATGATCTCCAAAAGGTTTAGATGAGACTTTCCCAAAAGGTTCTATATCTATCTGCTAGCATGCTTTCTTGAGTTCTGATTCCCGGATAATCTTGTGTATAATGAACAATGACCCTCTCGGTTGTAACATTACTCACGCCCTTCACATCATATTTGCCTATAGATACAGACGGCATCTCGTCATAGAAGGGGGCGTGGCTTCGCCGAGGGGGGGAATAGAATCTTTAGAGAAACACAATTTTCCCTCTTTTTAGCCATTTTCTGGTGGAATATCAACTTAAATCGGGCCCATATGGATATTTTCTCACAGCAGATTGTTCAGCAGAAGTGAAAAAACGGCAGTTGTAGCAAGCGCTAGCTAAACATTAGCATTAGCCCGATGCTAACATGTAGCATGAAGTTAGCATTCTCCATTATTCATGTATCTATGAGCTGTTGAACCACTTTGCTCCTCCCCATGTCTTTGTTTCTTTATTTAGTAGAAACTATGTTCATAATTCAGCATTTGTTACAGTAGTTTTTGAATAATTAGACAAAGTTTAGATTTTTTCAAAATTGTTTTCCCCCTTAACTGTTTTAAAAAATGACCATATATGGACAATTCTAGAGATGCCGTCTGTATCTATACATGTGAAAATTGTTTATTGCAACACCCTCCAAATTTTATACATTTTAGACAAATGTATGCAAAGAAATGCATGTTTGGAGTGGTCAGGTGACTCAGCCTCCTGCCCCTCCTCTCAATGCGCGCAGTTTAGAAATCACTTCTGGTTTCTATTGAATGGAAACCAGAAGTTGCCTTTTTGGGACTTTTATTTTCACTCCACACCTCCCTAACTCTGTGGTGAGTTTTAACATTTCATTACCAAAATCTACAGTGTGATCATTTGTTTGGTTTTGTGAAGTGTATGTGTGAGAGGAACCTCCTTAACGCAACGAGCATTTCAAGATTGTTTAGTAATTTTACAATTGTGGCACCAAGTTGTAAACATCAATATTAAAATTGTGGGTGCCACTGTATATGCAACGCAAATATGCTCCTTGGTATCGTAGCTTATATTGTTTTTGCACAAGGCCTTATCGTTTTTCTAATGGTCTCGACTATTGCATTGACTATGACTGATTTTTTTTTCTTTTTTTTACATTCATATTATTTTGAAGAGCCCCTCAAACTGCCACTTTAACGTGAGGGAGGGGTTTGTTGCCTGGAAACCAGACTCACTGCTGTACCAGCGTTGATGCGGAGTTATAAGCGGTTTTGCGTTAATATTCGCACAGGATTACGAATGCCTCTATGCCTCTCATGAGAGACTAAGCCTGGTTAGAATCGAGAGGCCATCATTCCGTGGATCCACCGCCTGCAGGAAGAGCCACTGGGGGCTGGTGCAATGTGATCTGGGCAGCTTGGACGGCTGCCCCCACGACCCAGCAACGGACAAGTGGAAGAAAATGGATGGATGGATGGATTATTTTAGAGATACTATGGCAATGTCTCATTTACAATCTCATGCCTTTTGGTGATCATTTCATTATTCACATTTTTAGACATTTTGATCACAGTATGACCTGAAATGACCTCCTATAGGTGTGTCCTAAAGGGGACACTACCCCTACATGTTCTCTGCATCACAAAAGTTCCTGCTACTTGGAGCCTTTATATCTATTGGAGTGTAAAGTATTGTATTTATCTCTCACTTGTAGTAGAGTAAAAGTAATGAGTTCTCGACTAAAACAATACTTAAAGAACAAATCCTCAAAAATGATGCTTGAAATGAATAGATTGAGTTGTTCTCCTCACCTGTACGACTGCAGGACATCAATAATTCCTAAGAAGATGAGCAGATTTTCATCTTTATGTTTGGCAGGGATTCCTCCCAAACTGAAATACAAGAATGGAGAGCCCTGGTTAGGGTTCTCGTCACAGAAAGTGCTTCATGAATAGTGAAAAATAAATTAAGGGGAGACACTACAGGCAAAACTCAATTTTTTCAGTTTTCAGGTTTTGGGCCAAATTGGTCTCTGAACATACAAGCTTTCACCCGGAAACAGAAAATATGCCTGATCTTCACAAAAACATGTTTAAATATTGCGCTGATTCAATGTTCCCCCATAGACTTATATGGGAGAACACAATTTCAAGGGCCTTTTTCTCAAAACACATTTTTCTGTCATTGTGGCGACACTATGTCCACGTCAGTCGGACCCAAAGACTTCAAATTTTCCAGCCTTGGACTGAACAATATTTGGAAGATTTTTTCAGAGGGATTTTTTATTATTTAATCCCTTAAGCCCCATTTATTGAGTTTTGAATGTCAAAAAATAAGGCGAAAACTACATTTTTACAAAATTTTCCACTAAAAAACAGCTTATTTTAAAACTAAAATCCAAAATCCCCTCTGAGAAAGTCTCGGTAACTCATTCATTAATAAAATGAAACCATAAATTTGAATGTAGCTCTGTCCATTATTCAGATTTCGTCGCCGAAAAGATGGGAAATTTGGGGCATTTTTAGGCATAAAACACCTTGTTCTTATATGAAAAGATAAAATGACAGAAAACTTGCAATGCATTTTTTTCTTACATTTATGCCAGTGATCGACAGCAAAAGTTTCAAATTGATATCTGTAAATATACATTTTTTCCCTATTGACCTGCAGTGTCTCGCCTTAATAATCAATAAGTTGTTGAATATTTGAACAGCTGACTAATCGGGATCAGACCGAAGTGTTGTTGGAGCCTCTCTAATGAGCAGACATTACTTTAACAGAAAAGTCACTATAAAGGTGTAGACAACAGCAGCTGAATTCATTACGTGTCGTCGTCGGCGGCCACCGTGTCGGGGTCCTTGACGGTTCCCTGGATGGACTCCAGAGCCGTGGAGTAGAGCACCTTCTGCTTTCGGCTGTCGGGGCGCGTGCCTCTGTGCAGCGGCGGCTTCTCCAGCACGTGGATGCCCAGGAGGAGACTGTAGTCCATGATCTTGAAGCTCTCCAACACCTGAGCACAACGCAACACGGTCAAGGCACGAGCTATGTGGGGCAAAACTGTGGAAACCTGAGCCCTGGACTCTGACCAGCCCGGCCCAAATTAGCCTAAATGTGCCACTTACCACCCGCCTTAACAGCGCATTTTCTCCAGTTCAGCTTTACCCAAATCTAAAAGCTTCTAGACTGGAGAGTAACAGTGTAACACCTCATTTGAAAGCTGAGACCTACAAAAGTGATAGTAGCTTTTTGTCAAGTCGCCGCATTTTTTGTCATATTTTTGTTGTTTCTTCATTACTTTTTTGTGACTTTTTGTTGTGTCTTTGTCACACTTTTTCTATAATTTTTTGTTGTTGTGTATTTGTCATGCTTTTGTGGCCTTTTTGTTGCTTTTTTTCGTTGCTTTGTTGTTGTGTTTTTGTTGACTTTTCATCACATTTTTTTTAACTCTTTGTGTTGCTTTTCCGGCACATTTTTGTTTTCTTTTCATCCTCTTTTTTTGTCACTATTTTGATGCTTTTCTTTTTAGCTTTTAGATTTGGGTAAAGCTCGGTTAAGGCGGGACCGGTGGCCCTAGAGCCAGTGGCCCTTCTGTGCTCTTCCAGAATGGACATATGGCCAGTCCGCCCCTGTTCATGGACAAGAAAAATTCAGTTTTAGAGAAAGATAGTTGACCAGTTCATTCAAATATATGTAGATGTAATTTCTTGGTACAACTTTTTTATAATTTGAGGAAAATACCGTCTTTTTGGGTGCTAATTGAGTTATGAATAGGTTTGCAAAATTCTGGGTAATTTTCAAGGGAATTAACTGGAATATATGAGAATCAATGGGAATACAGGGATGACATCACATCTGCCGCTGCAGGACCCGAGTAGCTACCCGTCGTGTTGGAGCGTCAAGCCTGTGGTGTGAGGGCGTAAAGCCAGCAACGGTGTAGACTAGGGCTGTGCAATTAATCGAAATTCGATTTCGATTACAACAGTAAACGATTACAAAATTAGCATAATCGCAAAAAATCGATTATATATATATATTTTTTATTTATTTATTTTTTTCACATTTTTTTTTTTCACATTTTTTGGTTTTGTTTCTAATTTTGGATTTTTGTCATTTTTTGATGGATTTTTGTCATTTTTTTGCTGGATTTTTGTCACTTTTTTGCTGGATTTGTGTCATTTTTTTGATGGATTTTCGTCACTTTTTTTGCTGTATTTTTGTCATTTTTTTGATGGATTTTTGTCACTTTTTTTGCTGTATTTTTGTCATTTTTTTGCTGGATTTTTGTCATTTTTTTGCTGGATTTTTGTCATTTTTTTGCTGGATTTTTGTCACTTTTTTGCTGGATTTTTGTCATTTTTTTGATGGATTTTCGTCACTTTTTTTGCTGTATTTTTGTCTTTTTTTTGATGGATTTTTGTCACTTTTTTTGCTGTATTTTTGTCATTTTTTTGATGGATTTTTGTCACTTTTTTTGATGGATTTTTGTCATTTTTTTGCTGTATTTTTGTCATTTTTTTGCTGTATTTTTGTCACTTTTTTGCTGGATTTTTTTTAAAGGCAACAAATAATTTAAATTATGACAAAAATAATCGTGATTATTATTTTTTCAATAATCGAGCAGCCCTAGTGTAGACGCTCTTTAAAACTGTATAATATGAATATGAGTTTGCTTCTAAGCCACGCTATCTTCTATCGCGCTGATGCTGGTCCAAGGGCGTACAGCTGGATTGTGTCGAGGATCCGGGGTCTGTGGCTGCCTCGTAGAGTGTCTCGCGTCGCTACTTGGTAGGTGTGCTGCAATGTAAACACCGGTAACCTGCATCCCTGTTCATTGTGTTATTTATTGTCTAATGTCTGGGGTCCAGGAAGCGGAGTCAACCAAACAGCAAAGGGTAGGCGGTAGTGCCGTTGATACAGAGTTATAAGCATCAACAAAAAGTCACCTATACTGTTCCAGAAGACAAATATTTTTGCACAGGTATCAGTATTGAAAACCAAGTATTGTTTAAGCACTAGTATACCAAGCCCTAAACAACATCAGTCGAGAGGGAATCCGTGATGACAGGTCAGTCTCCGACAGAGCATGTTCCTACAAAGGCTGCCATACTTCTCTAAGGCCCGTTAATTTTTTTTATTTTTTTATTTTTTTTTTATTACAACTTTAACGTAAAAACGTCGTGCCCAAGGGCATTGACGGCTGGTTCATGAATATTAAAACATAACATCAAAGATGAGCCTCTTATCGGTGTCCCATAATTTGTTTTTAAAACAGTCCAAAGTAGGACAGTCCCACAGTTCTGGAATTTTGTTTAGTAGCTTTGTTGCGAATAGAAATGGAGATCGATCCAGTGCTCGACTCGTGGGGAACTCGATGCCCAGATGGACAAGTGTTTTATTCCGTGTTTCAACAGGAGTTCTTTTAACAGTTGGACATAGGGACTGGAGAGCCTTTGGAAGTGATCCTCGTAACAGCTTGTAGCCATAGCACATAACTGCAAAGTTTCTCCTGTGTTTTAAAGGAGCCAGTTTGAGTTCTTCATAGTCCCCATCTGTAACTGGTTGCGTGTAGGAGTAGTGTAGTATAATCCTAATGGCTCGGCGTTGGAGTTTTTCCAAGCGGTTAGTTTGTGTGACATTCAAAGCGGCCCAGACAGGTGATGCATATTCAAAATGAGGCAGAATATAACATTTATGATGCTGATAATATGATGCTCCCTCATAGCCCTTTTCCACCAAGCTGGTGCCGGTGCTGGTTCTGGGCCAATTCCAGCTTCAGAACCGGTTCTTTCGTTTTCCGCTGAAAAAACGCTGGCTCTTGGTTCCAAAATCTGGTGCCGGCTGGGAACCAATTAAAAGCTGGACCAAGAAACGAGCACCGGTGATGTCAGCGGCTGGGGGCGTGGCTCACTCCTCAAACAAACAATCAATATTAGTTAGTTTGTGCTTAGAACTTCCTGGAGAAACAGTCTCTGTGGAGGAAACTGTTGTTTTGCTTTATGCTCTTTAGCTAAAACAAGAGTTAGAAAGAAGAAATCAAAATGTTAACGGCTGCTGTGACTGAAACATAAACTTATTTTTCTGTATTTTATAACCAGAAGTTGCTGTAGTAAGATGTTACTATCCATTTTTTATGTTGACTTCCCAAAGCGTTGCTATGACAATAGGCACAGCTCTCATTTTGGTGGAAAACCAAGTCAGTATGGAACCAACCCGGCACCAGAACCAGCTCTGAACCAGCCCAGAACCAACACCTTGGTGGAAAAGCCCTATCAGTGGTGTCATGGGAGAGAACTCTTTTTGTGGAAACAATAAAATGTTTGGAGCCAGCCTTTTAAGTTGTTTTTGAAGAGTGCAAAGTCCCCAGGATCTCGTATTACAGTCTTCTGGAGACGACCCTGGCCACTAGGGCTCGGTATCACAACAATGTCTGCATCCACCGCGAGGACCAAAGAGAAGAGCTTTCTTCATAATTCATGTAAAGGTGGAAACTACGACCAGACAGGTACGCATCAACTCGTCTAGCTCAGGTAGGAACATATCCTTTAACTCGTCTAGCCTGATCTACTGTAAAATGTTAATGCTCCTGGATGAAGAAACCTGAATCTTGATTTGAAGCGACAAATCACATCCCTAATGGTTATTGCTATAGAAAAATAATGGTTCTGACCCGACAGTCCCTCTGTAGGGTCTTCATCAAGGCCTGGTAGTTGTCTGCTTGGAGGGAGATTCCTTCATGCAGGTCACTGAAGTCCAGGTCCTTGAAGGTGGGCGAGGCCTTGGCGCGCTCCTTCTTGTTGGCGCGGCGCTTGTAGGACGAGCCCTTCAGGTCGTACTTGTAGTGCATGTGCATGGCGCGGGGGAGGACATTGTTCATGACCACGAGCCGCAGGGTCACGCCCCCACACTGGATACAGTAGAGGCCGTAGAACTTGGGCAACAGGGTGCGGGGATTCTGGTTCAGGTTCTGGAAACGGAAAAAGGACAGGTAAAATTCAGCGGGACAAGGAGAGAACAGCTCTGCTTATTGAAGGTGTAGACAGAAAAGGTACAGTTTCACAAGCAAGGCAAGGCAAGGCAAGTTTATTTGTAGAGCACAATTCATACACAAGGCAATTCAAAGTGCTTCACAGTTGCATAAATATAAGAAAACAAATACAATCAATAAAGACATCAACATAGAATTAATCAATTACAGTAAGAGGCAAGAGTGTAGAAAATACTTTCAGTTATATGCATCTTTAAGTCTTGTTTAGATTCGCTCTGTCTTGAGAAATATTTTAAGTCTTGTTTTGACTTGCTCTGTCTTGAGCACTATTTTTAAGTCTTGTTTTGACTTGCTCTGTCTTGAGCACTATTTCGCTCTGTCTTGAGCACTATTTTTAAGTCTTGTTTTGACTCGCTCTGTCTTGAGCACTATTTCGCTCTGTATTGACACTATTTTTAAGTCTTGTTGTGACTCACTCTCTGTCTTGAGCACTATTTCGCTCTGTCTTGAGCTCTATTTTTAAGTCTTGTTTTGACTCACTCTGTCTTGAGCTCTATTTTTAAGTCTTGTTTTGACTCGCTCTGTATTGACACTATTTTTAAGTCTTGTTTTGTCTCGCTCTATCTTGAGCACTATTTTGCTCTGTCTTGAGCACTATTTTTAAGTCTTGTTTTGTCTCGCTCTATCTTGAGCACTATTTCGCTCTGTCTTGAGCTCAATTTTTAAGTCTTGTTTTGACTCACTCTGTCTGGAGCACTATTTTTAAGTCTTGTTTGGACTCGCTCTGTCTTGAGCTCTTTTTTTAAGTCTTGTTTTGACTTGCTCTGTCTTGAGCACTATTTTTAAGTCTTGTTTGGACTCGCTCTGTCTTGAGCACTATTTCGCTCTGTCTTGAGCTCTATTTTTAAGTCTTGTTTTGACTCGCTCTGTATTGACACTATTTTTAAGTCTTGTTTTGACTTGTTCTGTCTTGAGCACTATTTTGCTCTGTCTTGAGCTCTATTTTTAAGTCTTGTTTGGACTCGCTCTGTCTTGAGCACTTGAGCAGAGAGGCTACAGAACTTTCCACAGTTGTCTCACCAGGGTTAAAATCAGAAATAAGTACCTTGCCATTTATATTCAAAATCAAGATCAACTTTACTGTCTCAGAAGGGAACAATGTATCTTGGGTTTATGCAACACATTGTTCACCAACAAGCAAAAATAACAAAAGCAAATGAATAAAAATACATTTTATTCCACTAACTATTTTTAAGTCTTGTTTTGACTTGCTCTGTCTTGAGCACTATTTCGCTCTGTCTTGAGCACTATTTTTAAGTCTTGTTTTGACTCGCTCTGTCTTGAGCACTATTTCGCTCTGTATTGACACTATTTTTAAGTCTTGTTGTGACTCGCTCTGTCTTGAGCACTATTTTTAAGTCTTGTTTTGACTCATTCTGTCTTGAGCACTATTTTTAAGTCTTGTTTTGACTCATTCTCTGTCTTGAGCACTATTTCGCTCTGTCTTGAGCACTATTTTTAAGTCTTGTTTTGACTCACTCTCTGTCTTGAGCACTATTTCGCTCTGTCTTGAGCTCTATTTTTAAGTCTTGTTTTGACTCACTCTCTGTCTTGAGCACTATTTCGCTCTGTCTTGAGCTCTATTTTTAAGTCTTGTTTTGACTCACTCTGTCTTGAGCTCTATTTTTAAGTCTTGTTTTGACTCGCTCTGTATTGACACTATTTTTAAGTCTTGTTTTGTCTCGCTCTATCTTGAGCACTATTTTGCTCTGTCTTGAGCACTATTTTTAAGTCTTGTTTTGTCTCGCTCTATCTTGAGCACTATTTCGCTCTGTCTTGAGCTCAATTTTTAAGTCTTGTTTTGACTCACTCTGTCTGGAGCACTATTTTTAAGTCTTGTTTGGACTCGCTCTGTCTTGAGCTCTATTTTTAAGTCTTGTTTTGACTTGCTCTGTCTTGAGCACTATTTTTAAGTCTTGTTTGGACTCGCTCTGTCTTGAGCACTATTTCGCTCTGTCTTGAGCTCTATTTTTAAGTCTTGTTTGGACTCGCTCTGTCTTGAGCACTATTTCGCTCTGTCTTGAGCTCTATTTTTAAGTCTTGTTTTGACTCGCTCTGTATTGACACTATTTTTAAGTCTTGTTTTGACTTGTTCTGTCTTGAGCACTATTTTGCTCTGTCTTGAGCTCTATTTTTAAGTCTTGTTTGGACTCGCTCTGTCTTGAGCACTTGAGCAGAGAGGCTACAGAACTTTCCACAGTTGTCTCACCAGGGTTAAAATCAGAAATAAGTACCTTGCCATTTATATTCAAAATCAAGATCAACTTTACTGTCTCAGAAGGGAACAATGTATCTTGGGTTTATGCAACACATTGTTCACCAACAAGCAAAAATAACAAAAGCAAATGAATAAAAATACATTTTATTCCACTAACAGTTTTAAAAGCCTAACCATAGGGGCAGAGCAGAGGGATTTAAGGTTGAAACAGGTTCTTGTCAAGTCATCCACGCGGAATAAAAAGAATTCACTACAACTTTGCTTCCTGCAGGTAAACAAATGGGACAATACAAAACGTTCTTCTCCTTCTTCTTTAGAGAGCAGAGGAAAGTAGTTGTGGTTGACATAGCAATATCAAGTGATTGCCACATCAGGAAAAAGGAAACTAGAGAAATATGAGGCGACCCGAGCTTGAGGAAAAAGAGACCGTCCACGGAGGGTGAGGAGAAAGTACAAATACTGCACTAGATGAAATGAATCACTTTTATGACTAGGTTGTTTCTTTACAAAGGGTATACTGTAGCTTGCTATCCACACACGCAAACGGACTAATTACACAGACTGATCCGTTAGCATTACATCAATAGAACCCTTCCCACCCACATTCCTGAAAAACAATCCCTCCTCCATAACTTTGCCACTATTACCACCAGGCCAGTACTAGTATAATCCCCTGATATCCAAAACAGTAAAGGAAGAGGGGAAGTGCTTTATGTCATTTTACATTTGGACGAGGTTAATCCTTGTACCCTGTTGTTGCAGTAAATGCCCCCTCTGTGGTTAGCTGTGAATAACCACATTTTGGGAAAAGCTGAGTTCAGTTTCTTTGGCCGCTATACCTCCAAGTTTGTTAAAGCAAGAAAATATCACATTTATACTGGTCAGACAAATAAAGAAGGCTACAAAATCTCATAAGAAAACCTATAACGCCGCGAAGTGACTCCAAGAGTGCAACAATGACTCATCCAGGAGGTCACCAAAGAACCCAGAACGACGTCTGAAGATCTGCAGCTTCACTCTGCTCAGTCAAAGTCTATAACTATAATCCTATATCCTTCGGCCCTGGGTCTCTATAGCCTGTCCATCCATGGGAGTGGATCTCTCCTTCTGTGGTTCTCCCCAAGGTTTCTCTTTTCTCCTGCCGGGTTTTTGAGTTTTTCCTTGCCGTGCTGGAGAGTCTAAGGATGGGGGACGCCCACGCCGCTCGTCGCTACCTCCTATTGGACATTATATTTGGCTGGATTCACCTGAACTTTAAATTGCCTTAATGTTTGGTGCCGCTGTGAGGCGACTTCTGTTGTGATATTGGGCTATACAAAACCATTAAACTTGAAACTATAAGATAAACACTGAGAAAAAATGGCCTCCACGGAGAGTTTTTTTTTTAAAGGCGCTAGATGCAAGTTAGCCATTTTATACTCACTACTGCCACCTCAGGTCATACATGTAACTGCACCTTCTATATTAAGCTCGTGCATGACGGCAATCCGGGCCCGAAGTGACACCTTATTGAGTGACAGTGCAGGATTTTAGAGGCAGTTGTGGTGAACAG
Source organism: Gobius niger (assembly GCF_951799975.1). Taxonomy (NCBI): domain Eukaryota; kingdom Metazoa; phylum Chordata; class Actinopteri; order Gobiiformes; family Gobiidae; genus Gobius; species Gobius niger. The sequence continues at coordinate 1,912,794 of NC_136873.1, read as the reverse complement.
GCACATGTAGGGGGAGGAAAATACTTATTGTTTACATTTTTAAACTCTGTATAGTCCCTTTAAGGCCAAAACCACTGCTGACAAATAAGAACACAACAGCGTTTGCCAAAAAATATCTGGATGATTCCCAAGACTTTTAGAGAAATGGTCTGTCGACTGACAAGACCAAAGTTAAACTTAAAGTTAAACTTGTTTTGTCTGCGACTCATTACATAAAACAACGCAGAATTTGATTAAAAGGAAGACCACCAAGCCACAAACATGTAGGTGTCAGTGCGACAGTCTGGGGCTGCTTTGCTGCTTCAGGACCTGGACAATGTGCTGTCAGTGATGGAACAATGAATTCTACCAGGAACTCCTGGAGGAGAACGTCCGGGCATCAGCTCAAGCCCTCAAGCTCAAGCTCTCTTTGGCCATGCAGGACAAGGATCCCAAACATACCAACAAATCCACTTCTGAACGGTTCAGACTTAAATCCATTATCCATTTGAGATGCTGTGGTGTGACCTCAAAATGGCTGCAAAGGGCGGCCCAACCAGTTATTAGGTTCAGGACAGGAGGCATTTATTTTTTCTACACAGGACCGGAGAGGTTTGGATTTTTTTTTTGCCATAACAAATGTGATAATTATTGGCAAATTGCTTTTTGTATTCAAAATAAGTGTGGTAAATATAAACAAATATAAGAAATCAGGAAGGGGGCAAATACTTTCACGGCACTGTAGTGTATACCCTCCGATACCCAGCTTTCCCTTAACAAGGCACAAGGGTTAAAGAGAGGGTCAGACCCGCTCTTTAATCTAGAGGGAGTAGAGGAGAGGGTTAAAGCGAGCAGAGGAAAAGGTCAAGGGGAGTGGTCAGAAGGAGCAGAGAGGCAGAGGGAGCAGAGAAGAGGGTCAGAGGGAGAAAAGCTGAGGGTCAGAGGGAGCAGACTGAGAGCTGTGGATGTTCTTACCATGTAGTACCCTGGCAGGAGCTTCTGAAGAAACTCTGCCTCCTTGTGCTGAACAGTCTTGATGATGAACTCATCGTCACTGGTCAGGTAGAACCAGGAGCTGCTGGCTCCTGGGTTGGACAGCTCGATCAGGGGCTCCTTACACAGAGAGTACTGCACACAATATGATAAACACATGTCATTATCAGGGACCAGAACAGAGGTTCCATTAGCCCAGACTTCTACATCATTTTAGGCCATCCATTATTTTGATGAATTGAAAATCAAGCCTTAATTACAGTTGGGACATCGACTCATTTCTAATGTTTTTGGCTGTATAAACCACCACAAGGGATTTGAAATAAAACAAAAATATGTAGTTAAACTGCAGACGTCCAGCTTTCATTTGAGGCTGTCTGTAATGTATTGAGTAAAGGCCTGATTCTAATCTATAAAACAGCACAGAGCGGTGAGTCAATCAAAACGCACGTTAGTTTGTGTGTTAGCGTGTGTGCTAGCGTGTGTGTTAGCGTGTGTGTTAGCGTGTGTGTAAGCGTGTGTGCTAGCGTGTGTGTTAGCGTGTGTGTTAGTGTGTGTTAGCGTGTGTGTTAGCGTGTGTGTTAGCATGTGTGTTAGCATGTGTGTTAGTGTGTGTTGGCGTGTGTGTTAGCGTGTGTGTTAGCGTGTGTGTTAGCGTGTGTGTTAGCATGTGTGTTAGTGTGTGTTGGCGTGTGTGTTGGCGTGTGTGTTAGCGTGTGTGTTAGCGTGTGTGCTAGCGTGTGTGTTAGCGTGTGTGTAAGCGTGTGTGCTAGCGTGTGTGTTAGCGTGTGTGTTAGCGTGTGTGTTAGCATGTGTGTTAGTGTGTGTTGGCATGTGTGTTAGCGTGTGTGTTAGCATGTGTGTTAGTGTGTGTTAGCGTGTGTGTTAGTGTGTGTTAGCGTGTGTGTTAGCGTGTGTGTTAGCATGTGTGTTAGTGTGTGTTGGCGTGTGTGTTGGCGTGTGTGTTAGCGTGTGTGTTAGCGTGTGTGCTAGCGTGTGTGTTAGCGTGTGTGTAAGCGTGTGTGCTAGCGTGTGTGTTAGCGTGTGTGTTAGCGTGTGTGTTAGCTTGTGTGCTAGCGTGTGTGTTAGCTTGTGTGCTAGCGTGTGTGTTAGCGTGTGTGTTAGCGTGTGTGTTAGCGTATGTGTTAGCATGTGTGTTAGCGTGTGTGTTAGCGTGTGTGTTAGCGTGTGTGTTAGCTTGTGTGTTAGCTTGTGTGTTAGCGCGTGTGTGTGTTAGCGTGTGTGTTAGCGTGTGTGCTAGCGTGTGTGTTAGCTTGTGTGTTAGCGTGTGTGTTAGCATGTGTGTTAGCGCGTGTGTGTTAGCGCGTGTGTGTGTTAGCGTGTGTGTTAGCGTGTGTGTGTGTGTTAGCGTGTGTGTTAGCGTGTGTGTTAGCTTGTGTGTTAGCGTGTGTGTAAGCGTGTGTGCTAGCGTGTGTGTTAGCGTGTGTGTTAGCGTGTGTGTTAGCTTGTGTGCTAGCGTGTGTGTTAGCGTGTGTGTTAGCTTCTCCTTTTGAATACCTTACATTTACACAGTCAGTTTATAATGGTCTGAGAGGGCCATACCAGGTAGTCATCCGGTTTGATGCCGAATAGTTCTCGGAAGTACCGGAAGGCCAGAGGAGCATAGGTCTTCAGCCTGAAGTCCGGATAGTGGTGTGCAGGCGTGAGACTGCTGCCGTCACTGGAACACAAGGACATGCAGGTCTTTTTCATACATACGTATTAAAATCCTGGAGAGTCACACAACATTTGTTGCTTATCCCGTTTCCAAAAATAGTCAAGGTTTGAAAAGTTGACAAGGTTTGAATCAGCTTTTATGAGTTATCATTTATTAGACCAAATCCTATCATGGGGAATATTTTTACCGATATACCGGTACAGTTAAAATTCTGCCCAGCCCTAATGCTCAGAATCACCTGGCTGAAGGATTCACCTATTGTACATGTTTTTGTGGTTAGGGAAACTGACCACCGACCACTCCTCCAGTACTTGAAAGAAACCTCTGCAGACATGGGGAGAACATGCAAACCCCACCAAACCCGGGACCTCTGCCGCCACCACGCCAAGAAAAGTCTTCTGGGGTGATTCTGTGGACTGTTGAGGATTGAATATTGGAGTGTGTCCTTATCTGGAAGTGCCTTCAGCGTCTGCCTCACCCTTCCCTGTCCTCTGTCCTCTATCCTGTCGCTGTAGTTGCCTAGTTTAGTTTATTGGTTTATTTGGCAGGGACAGTGCACACCGCCTTTGCTATGCCCAATCCCGTCAGACCTTGGAAGCTAAGCAGGGAAGGGCCTGGTCGGTACTTGGATGGGAGACCGTTTAGTAACACCAGGAAGCCTAGCGAATATAGTGAGTGAGTGAGTGGTTGGTGATGGTCGGAGGGGCCGATGGCGCAGACTGGTTGCCTCGCTTCCGTCAGTCTACCCCAGGGCAGCTATGGCTACAATAGTAGCTTACCACCACCAAGTATGGAGTGTATGAATAATGCAATGTAAAGCGTCTTTGAGTGTCCAGAAAAGCGCTATATAAAACCAATGCATTATTATTATTATTATATTAATGAACAAGCCACACTGGATTGTAGACTTGGGCTAATTTCTATCTGTCGTCCCCATGCACACTCTCATTCATCCTGGCCTATTGTACATGTTTTTAGTGGTAGGGGAAACCAGAGTAGCCAGAGGAAACCTACGCAGACACAAGGAAAACATGCAAACTCCACACAGAAAGGCCCCGTCCTTGGTGGGAATCGAACCCGCACCTTCTAGCTGTGAAGCACAAGAACTAACCGCTGTGCTACAGTACCGCCTAAAATCCCTAATGTTCCTTGTACAGAATATGTGAATAATAATAATAATAATACATAAGTCTTATATAGCGCTTTTCAGAAGACACAAAGACGCTTTACAAGTGAGACAAACAAACAAAGATGGCAGAGCTGTTGTTGGGTGAGCTGAAACAGGTGGGTTTTGAGTAGTTTTTTCTAGGTGGTCAGTGAGTCTGAGTTTCTGATGTGGATGGGGAGTGAGTTCCAGAGGGTGGGGGCGGCGATGGCGATGGCGAAGGCTCGGTCCCCCAAGGTTCGGTGCTTTGATTTGGTGACGGGTTTGAGAAGGTTTAAGTCGGCAGAGCGGAGGCGACGGGATGGGCGATGGCGTTGTAGGAGGTCTGTGAAGTATGAAGGGGCCAGATTGTTTAGGGCTTTATAGGTGATGAGCAGAACTTTGTAATACGGGGAGCCAGTGAAGCGAGGACGGGGGTGATATGGTCTCTGGAGCGGGTGTATGTCAGTGTATCTCGTGGTCCCATTGTTTCTTGTCCTGTATCCGTCCTGTTGCCTGTATTGTTTTGTGACTTTGATGTGTCTTACTGTTAAATAGCTAAAATCTGACATATTTTCTATGTTCATTAATATGTACTGTTCCCACTTAAATAAATGAATACATACATAAATACATAAATAAACTACCTGGGCAGGAAGACGCTCTCCACCACAGAGAAATCCTGCATGAGGACGTCCCGGTCTGGCTTGGAGCTCAGGTTCCCCACGGCGTACCCAATTCCAAGCTGGATGGCCCCTTTCAGAGCGGCCGCTGTGGGCTGGAGCAAAACAAATAAAGCAATAAATCAACACAAAAGTGCAGTCATAATCCATGCACCCTTCGATCTTTGGTCATTCGGGGTTTTTTTGTTGTTGCCACAAATGGTTAGGCCAAATCAAAGTGTTTATTTGTAATTCCTTTTAGTATGTAAGTATGAAAGGTGCTCCAAAACTAAACGAGGCCTAGGTAAATGATCATTTACTCTTTAAAATGGATGATGAACAATAAAATTACTTGTTAGTCTTAATGAAATCTTTGGCAATAGATCAAATCCAGAAAGTTGTTTGTATTTTTTCCTTCTTGCTGTTTTGTTAATAATGCTAGCTTAAGTTTGGGGAAAATGTCCTGGAATGTGAGAGTGTTTAAAGAGCGCGGTCAGTTTCAAACGTGCGTCTAAAGATGATGTAAGTGTAACCGATTAGCGACAGAGTACAGGGTGTTGATCATGTTTCATAACCAAACCACAATGGCACAGTGTCGGAGGCCGCTAATCCAAGCAGGTTTATACAAATGCTACAGCTAATCGCTTGTGTAATTTCCTTGTTTTTCTCCCCAGATAAAGCTCCAGAAGATGGTTGGATAATTTTTTACCAACCACTCGAGGAGAAAGCCGTTAAACTTTAAGCCGTGTCACCAACCCACCAGCCAGGTACATCAGCTTTAAGACTTACCGTTCGATAAATGACAGATAAACAATACAAGCTTGGCCTCCATATTTATCGTCAATACATTTATTTGCTCATATAATACTTATTTCTTACCCAAAATCAGTTGTGTCTCATTGTATTTCATGTCAAGTATGGGATATTTTAATATTAAGCTTCTTTTTTCTCATTTTTAAGCTTTAGAGGTAGTTTCTAGTTCACAAGGTCTTCAGTATTATCATATATTTCCTGCCTCAATATATATCGAACTTCAATTTGAAACAAAGAATAAGAGCTTTTAGATATTGAATGACAGAGCAGGCGCTTTTCACGTTCACCAACATCAGATTTGTGAATAGAAACTAAGTTTGGTGTCAATATTGGTTGGGACAGTTTGTTTTTGTTGAAATAAGAAGATAATAATGCCGACGGATTACTCTTCTCCCCCTCATTGCTTTGGGACCAAGGAACATGTCGCTCCTCACTCGCATTTGACTTGTCAAAAAAAACTAATGAAGTAATGGACAGAACTTAACTATTTTCGGATCATTTTCTGGGTAAAACATCTGATCAAATTAAACTACAAATATCTCATGCTTCTGCCAAACAATAGGGTTTACACAGGCCGAAGCAAGTCATATTTAATGCTCTTTAAAGCCATTTTAATGCCCAGTTTGTGTCCGTGTTTTGGGAGTATTTTAGCTTTACTCTTATGAATTGACAGAATTCTTGAGGTAGGAGGTACTTGGAGTAAAAGACAAGACAAAAAAGTTTGGGACACACTGCTTTAGACGATAATTTAGTATTTTCGATGCTACTTATTGACTAAAAATGGTTGAGCAATGTCGTGATTTTCCAAGAGATATACATTTAATGCCAATTTCAATCCAATGCTTTTTAATGACATTTAAAGGGATTATATGGAAAACCACAGACCGCTAAAATCCTGCTCTGTCACTCAAAAAGTTGCTACTTTGGGTCCGAAGTGCCGTCATGCACGAGCTTAATATAAAGACTGCAGTTACGCCTAAGACCTGCGGTGGCAGTAGTGAGCATAAAATGACCAACTTGCATCTAGTCTCTTTAAGGCGTGTGATTTTGGCAATTTAATGACTTTTTATGCTTTTTAATTCCCCGAGAAAACCCTGAAGCTCCAGACTGACTGTAGCCCACTTGAAACCTGAAAATGTAAAGATCTGCGTCAATATTTGCCCAATCAACACAAACAAGTTTATGTTCCTTTCATCCAACTAATGTTGCGTCCCACTTGAACTCAGAGATCGGAATTTCCGAGCTCCGACCTGGACATTTCCATTGGACTATAGTGCTGAAATAGCACTGCATTTATGACAATTATGATTAATACATTATACTATTAGTCTGTCTAGTCATAGTCCCTTTTTGAATAAACTCATGATAAAGTGTGTGCCATAATATGCGGTAAACATCCCTATACTGTTGCTGCGCCGCTATACTGTACACAAGGGCCACAAACAAGACCTCCCTTCTATTGTTTTTTTTTTTTACCTTTCTTCAGAAAATTGTCAGGCGATATGCCATCAAATAACATGGATGTACTAAACGTAGAATAAAATGCACTTTAAATGTATAAACTAAAAAAACACATTGATGCTATACCAGTTTTCATTAGACTTGTGTGGTATAGAATTTGAAACATATGCTGTGTTCATGTGGACTGGGTGCTTGTTTTCCCAAGATGTGATTGTCCCCAATTGGTTTGTGTTCATGTGGTTTTTATGTGGGAAAGTGGGTCTTTTGTCATTGATTAGCGCTTAGCTCAGCTAATCATTTAAACGTGCATCTCAAAAGCTAAACGGTAGTTTGTGATTTTGAAAAAATATCACATAAATGTACTTTTTCCTTGCATTGATGGGCATTTCCCTCGCAATTTTGTTGCTCCGAGGATGACAAAAGCTCACACAAACTCAAAAAAGTAGCAGTGTTTAAAGGGGCTAGATGAGAGTTGTCATTTTTATACTCATTACTGCCACCTTTGGTCATACATGTAACTGCACCTTCTATATTAAAGGTCCTATATCATGCAAAATCGACTTTTGGAGCTTTTAGCCATGTTGTTGTGCTATTTCCTTATCAAAAACACCCCCAGAGTGGTTTTGGGCTTCATTCACACAGTTCTCAGCAATCCTCCTGAATCCTCCTGAATCTTCCTGAATCCTGTTCTCCGAGCAGCTGCTCCGCCTCTGCTGGAAAACCACTGAGTTGTGACACTCTGACGTTTTTAACGTCATAGTGTCAAACAGGAAGAGCACAACTTCTGTAATGTAATGCCTTACAGCCTGATTTTAATTTATAAAACAGCTTTAAAAAAACAAAAACAAGCGCTTCCAGGTCAGGGCTGAAAACAAACACAAAACAAACGCACCCCTGAGCGTCTGAACAGATGTCATGTTTGCACTGAGGGATGTGAAGATGGAGCTCTTTCTAAACTATTCTGGACACGCCTGTTCTTTATTCTTACCTAACGATAATGTCGCGGAGAAAAGAGCGTTTGGCTACGAGAGGTGCAGGATTTTACAGGCAGTTGTGGTGAACAGGTCTGGGCTCATTTTGCGTCTTAGGACATGGCTGGAACATGTAGGGGGAGGAAAATACATAATTTTAACATTTTAAAACGCCTTATAGTCCCTTTAACTAAAAAAGCTTTAACATAGATGATAAAAGAAAAAATCTACTGATTTCCGCAGTAAATCGGGATTTCTACATAAGTTGGGAAGCTCGTCCTGACCCAGTTGTTTTCCCTTGTTGAGCGAGTTCACATTCAGTTCCAGAGATGCCGTCTGTATCTATCAATGAGAAGTAAGTGAGTCAGAATTGACGGTGGCTCCACAGAGCACACAGTGGTTTCTGATCGAGCACGCAAGAATAAAAGTACACAGCTCGTCTCATTGTTTAGTTCAGCAGGTACTTGTTACATTGCAAGAATATAATTAAATAAGCACATTTTAAGTGCCACGGTCATGTTTATCCTTTAAAATCCACTGTTTAATTCTCAAAGAAGCGGTGTGGTTAAACAGTGGACTTTAAAGGATAAATCACCCGATGAGAAATTCAATAATTAGAAAGATGCACAAATAAATGAGAAGGCTTAAATAGCTTAAATAGCTTAAAGTTTGGACACTTACACTAGCAGCAGAGCTAAAGCTAGTTCACCTGTTCACCAACATACCTTAGTTCCATGTTAGCACCGATCCATGGGGCAAAGGGACAAAAATGCCCATGAACAACACCTAGTACTTGTATCATGGCAGCGATTTAACCCAGGGCCGGGCTATGAGACGTGGAGCGTCTCAGAAGGACAACAGTGGGCGAGCGAGGTAGAAGAGTGAGGGGCCTCAGGGGAGGAGAGCAAATGCAGCATCTCCCAACAATCATTTTCTTTTAATTGAAAGATTGAATGTGTTTTGTCTGTTAATAGTTAGCCATAAAGAAATAGCAATTGCTCATCATCATCTATTACCAAAAAAGCTGGTGAGCAAACAGTTGGGCGGATCTTTTGTAATTTCTTTATTATTTTGGCTTTTTGATCCAGCACACTGGCTCAGGACCTGTGGATGTGTGTGTCTTTACCCACAAACTGTCGATCATTTCAATGTAAATAAAAACAGCTTGATTAAATCACTGCTTCGCTGAAATAAAACTATGATTATTACTTACAGCAGATGTTGTCCATCTAACTAACATAATTACAAAGGCATTAAACCCTCTCATATGCTATTCAATGCCAAACATTCTGTCCTCAGTGTTTGATCCCTCTTCCAAGAGCTCGAAACTCTTACCTTTCTGTGGTCTGTGGTCATCTTGGTGCTCCTGCGCTGGTCACAGGTAGAGGACATGCTGGAACAAGAGGGGAAGTGTGTGGTTCCTCTTCCCGTCAGTACAGTCGTCAAAGTTGTCAGTGGAGGCTTTCACAAAGAGGACGTGTCCCTCTCAGCAGTGAGCGAGGAGGAGTGTGCAGCACCCTGAGGACCAGAGGGGAGCTTTAAGGACCAGCTCAGGGGGATCAGTGAACACAAAACAGTAGGATCAGCCTGCAGCTTTGAGGAACATACCCACAGGGACAAACTGCTATAGGTTCATGAATGAATGGTGGTGGACTGCAGCGGCTTATTGCATAATCATTCATTAGGAGCACATGCAGTATCATGCAGCCCAATGAATCAACAAATTCCCAGCACATTTATTCACAAACACGCAAATAACTGTGAAAAATAAGCATGAAGTGAGCGGAATTTTGCTGGAGTCCTGTTCATTTTGTAATTAAAGTCCAAAGTATGTATTATAGTATGTATGTATTCAAATTGTCCCTTTATTTTAGCCTGGCTATCTCCAGACAAAATATCACAAGTTAAATTTAGTCTGGGGACCACCAATTCATTTTCTCATAGGAGAGGCGTGGTTCACGGTCTACACCCAGCTAGCAAATTTCTCTTGGGCCAATCATTTGCCACCTGATCAGCGTTGCCATTGACACTATAAAACTATATCAAACACACATTGTAGCATATAGCAAATCATAACAAAATGAAAGCATAGCTAACAGCCTGAACACAAGGTCATATTTGATACATTTCTTTTTGGATTACCGTAAATGCTCTAATACTGGCCTGTATTCCATCAGCGGCCGGGTCTCTGACAGAGGCCGGGTTCGCGTCTGGCGGAGGCAAATTAAAGTCGGTCTCTAAAACAGGCCGGGGCTTTTATTAGAAACTATAGCAGTAGAAATATTCCCCATGTTAGGAATTTGTCTCATACTGGTGTAAATGAAAACTCACGTGCAGGAAGTAACAAACTGAACCCGGGCCGAGGGGGACGCTGCGGAGGAGCTGATCCGAGCGTAACTTTGACGCAGATTTAGCCACTTTTCAAACCTCCTGTGACGATATTTGGAAACAGGGAAACAAATGTGTGACCCTCCAGGGTTTTAATAAAGTCACCATTGCGTCTTCAAAGCACGTCCAGCTGCTCCGTGTGCAGGTCAGTCCCACGCCTCAAAATAACTCCTCCCATCAGCGCGAGCGTCTCGTCTTCTCTCGGGTCAGTCTCATGATCGATCACAAACACAAACGCTTCGTCTAAACTCGCCTTTTACACAAGAGAACAACAAATAATCCGGTCCGTGGTAAAAACGAAACAGAAACCTGCAGTGACACTGATGTCAAAGCTCCGCTAACAGCAACGAAACACTTCCTGTTGTCCCGACAAAATAAAAGGCGTCAATGTTCCAGCCGCTGGGAGAGGGTTTGAAATGTTCATTAATAAATGAACCTAATATTTTAGGTGCAAATGGACACAAATCTCGTTTTTCTTCATTTTCCTGGTCGTCCATTTTGCTCAAATAGAAATAAAGGCCTGTCTCTAACTGTGGCCTGGTTCCAATAAAGGCCTGGTCCTGATGCCCTTGAGTAAATAAAGGCCCCGCCTATATTAGAGCATTTACGGTATTTTGAGGTGTTTTATTTAATCAAATCTTTTTGTCTGTTTTTTGGACCCTCTCATTCCAAAATATTGCTTTTTTTGCAAATTAGAAATGCTGTGTGCTTGCGGGCAAAAAAGAGAAAAGAAAGAAATATAATCAATTTAAATTTTAATTAACATCAACAATAAGAACAAAACAATGTTGTTCGGTCTGTTGGCCCTGACGCTCTAATCGTTCCTCTGTCCACAATGGTCTGTGCTGCCTACAGAAACCGGGCCTTGGGGGCCTCAGGGGGGCCTCAAAAGTTGACCACACATTTTTCACCAAAAGTGAACTTGATGTGTATTTATTCAATTCTAAAAAGTGTATTCATTCCATAATCACTCTTAGAGTGGGGACCATATGTTTAAATAATTAATACAATAATAATGATTTAAATAGTTTTTAAAATTCTTCTTGACCTAAAAAAAAAAACAAAGTTCATTCTGGTTTCATGTGAGACAGCAAGAAAAAAATGCAAATGTGTTTTATGAAGTGTATGTAAACGTAAGGTTCCCTCTGTACCTTTGAAATGTTGTACATAATTCGAGCAGTGGTGGATCGTCAGGTCCTGGGGGGTCAGCTTGAGTCCAGGGAGATTTCACATAAATAAGAATACGGCTTCATGGCTTTTGGTCCTATACGTTCCAGGAATTTATGCACATTTAAAACATTAAAAAATAAAAAGTGTGTGTGTGGGAATTTAGCAAGACATAGAATGACAGAGTTGTACTTTTTTGTTGTTTGTTAGCACACCAAATGTTATAATGTCTCTTGAATGTCTTTTTACCCAATTTTGTAAATCTTTCCAAAATAACTGAACAGAGTCACAATAAAAAAAAAAAAATCAGATGGTCAGTTGTCTCAACATTAATATTGCAGAATGTACATAGATTTTCTTGTATGTTGAAACGTAAGTAATTATTTGGATGGGTAAATATTGTTCATCATTTTGAAGTGTGTTTCTTTAGCCTAGGAAAAGATAAGTTTATAGTTCTTAGTTTTATTTTGTAAACCAGGGAATCATTTTTTTGTGTAAGATTGATATCCCATGTATGAGAGATGTTTTGGATAGACACTTTCAATGGCAGAGCTCTTCTGAACATACAGAGACATTATGAAAAGCAATGGCACTAGGGGCCTCACTGATCGGAGGACAGGGAGCCTCGGGGTTGTGCTTCATACAGCATGACGCAACAGTGACAAGATTTTTGGAAAACCTATTAATAGCGGATATAAAATTGGAACCAAAATCCAAACATTCCAGCGCTTTAAAAAGAAATTGATGTTCTACTGTATCAAAGGCTTTGTAAAAATCAATAAAAAACAACAAGAGAATCTGTGTACATGTATTCAGAGTAGTCAGTAAGCTCTAGGATCAGTCTTACATTGGAACTTGTACTTCAAACAAACATGTCTTTGTGTTTCGTTAATAATTTCACTTAATCCTTTTTTCCCCAGTTCCAATAATTTATAGTCTATATTTAATAAAGTTATCGGTCTCCAATTTTCAATATACATCGGATCTTTGCCTGGTTTTGGCAGATCGTGCACTTTTTCATGTTTCAAGCAATTAAATACTTCAAAGTATTGAAAACTAGCTTTCGAGCTGAAACTGTTCAAACAAATTAATAATAAAATAAATAAACAAAGAGGGGGTTTTATACCAAGTTCCAAATGTGTAAATAAAATTCCAGTGCAAGACCATTGCATTCTGGGGGTTTCCCTTTTTTCATTGATTTTGCTGCTTTCTGTTCTCGTTATTTGTGTTTCACAATTTTGTTTAAATTGGTCTGAGATTTTTAGTGCTCGAGGGTTCGTGGGAGTTCGCCCAACCAGTCCACATGTGTTTTGTGGATCTGGAGAAAGCGTTCGACCGCGTCCCTCGTGGTGCCCTGTGGGGGGTGCTCCAGGAGTATGGGGTCCGGGGCCCTCGTGGTGCCCTGTGCAGGGTGCTCCGGGAGTATGGGGTCCGGGGCCCTCGTGGTGCCCTGTGCGGGGTGCTCCGGGAGTATGGGGTCCGGGGCCCTCTTCTAAGGGCTGTCCGTTCCCTGTATGACCGCAGCAGGAGCTTGGTTCGCATTGCCGGCAGTAAGTCAGACCTGTTCCCGGTGCGTGTTCTCCTCAGGGCTGCCCTTTGTCACCGGTTCTGTTCATTACCTTTATGGACAGAATTTCTAGGCGCAGCCAGGGGCCGGAGGGTGTCCGGTTTGGGAGCCTCAGGATCTCATCTCTGCCGTTTGCAGGTGATGTTGTTCTTTTGGCTTCAACAAATCAGGACCTTCAGCTGCTCTGATGTGTGGTGCCGCACGCTCCACACATCATGAGCCAAGTCCCAGAGCCAAGTTTGTGAGTGCATGTGCTCACCAAAAAACAAATAAACAGAGAAGAAGAGCGTATGGAGATAATAATATCAGTCCCCTTGTGCACGGGTTTAATGCGTCTCAGTCTAACAGCATTCACCAGGAAATCATCAACTTTATGGACATAAACTAATCCATAAACAAAGTCTTCTCTTCCCAAGCGCTCTTTTTGTTTCACAATTATCGGCCTCATATTCTCGTTTTTTTTCTCGGAGAAGGCGATAAAACAGTGCAATGTTCCATCTGATTTTTATCACTGTATAAGGCTGATTTACACAGCATATTTCTGCCTAAAATACACCAGTTTGCACAAAATCTGATTGATCAAAAATGGTCCTGGGGAAGACTGGCTGTAAACTTCTGACTTTGTTGAAAGTCACAAAAAATGTTTCAAAAATTCTCACATTCTTCTGGCATTTAGCAAATAGAAATAAATTGACCGAATAAAGTAAAAGCCAATTCTGGTTTCATGCACGACGCTGAGGAAAAAAAATATGTGTATTTTTATATAATGTATGTAAAGATCTGGTTCCCACTGTAACTCTAAAACGTGACTATTCCAGGTCACCAGAACTCCTTGTCCTTGTCATGTCAACATGTCTGTGCTGTAGCTTTCACATTAGAGGCTCTCTTGAAGCCAGTTTTAAAACATTGGATAATAATGGCAACACAATTACCAAAAACCTCCTTACATCCATTATTTTGACAAGGGGACCATGTAAACAATGTCCCTCCAGCCTGTGCATAGTGGCTTTAGCTGTGTGCACATCACAGAAATGGATGTCGCTGAATGTATCTGAGATAGGTTTACAGTCAGTTTAGTACAGAGACAATGAATCTGTGCCACATGGAGTAACGTGTGAAAAGGGGACAGACTTGATGAGGGTGCGGTAGCAGCGGTGTCAGCATCATGCCCAAAAACACACACTTTACTATTGGTTGTCAACAGCTGTTCTGCTTTCTATTCTCCTTTCTTAAGCCAGTGGTTCCCAACCTTTTTGGTCTTGCATTTGGCCAACTACACCAAAGATTATTCAGTGTTGTGTTTAAAGCAGTACTAAGTAACTCTTCCCCCTAGAGGCCATAAGCGCAACTGCAGGTGTAGTAGCAAGTTACGATTTTTTAACTTATTAATTGTCTTGGAGAGTAAATACTACGCTGACAGGAAAGGCGAAGGGAGAGAGGGTTACTGTGCATCCAATTATACAATGGAAATATTTTTTTTCACTCAAACCTGGCTGTAAATACAGTTTAAAGTGACGTTAGCCCGCAGTTAGCTTTGCCCGTTAGCATGTTAGCTTCTTCTTCGTGATTACATTAGTGTGTATTGCTTTCTCCGCACCGGTGGCAGTCAAGTTGCAAACATGGTTTTCTGGTCAGAGACACCAGGGGGAGATGAAAGACCCTCCAATCATCCCATAAACACTTGTATTACCCCCACAGGGACTACGAAACGGATTTATTAAGGTAAACACGTTACTTAGTACTGCTTTAAAATGAAGCTAAAATACTCTCAAATTCAAGCTTTTTTTTTATTTTTATTTTTTTACCAAAAACATAATTAAAACTAACTTTCCTTGGAGAGTATTGTTAAAATTCTACTCAGTTTCACCTTTTTAGGCTGAAATAATTCCCAGTACCCTCTGCTAAGTGCTATCATACCCCAAGGGGTCCTCGTACCCCCGATTTGAACCCCCGACCTTCCGATCATGAGACGACCTGCTCTAAAAATTGTGCCAATCTCGCCCAATTATCGCGCCATTATAATTATTATTCATTTTTTTATTTCTTTATTATTTTTATCATCATCGTCATAGTTATTATGATTATTATTATTGATAATAATAATCATAATGTATTATTAATATGATAATAACATAATAATATATATATATATATGCTATGCGTGTGATAACATAGCAAAAAGGAGTGACTAAAATAGTTTTCTTTTGTTATTCTTTACACTGAAATACCCGGAAGTCGTCAGCTTTTGAGCGTCCTGCTGAGCTGACGTCATAGCCGCCTACGTCCTCCTCTGCCGCGGAGCTCCGCTGGGCACGTTGCTATCATGGTTGCTAGTTAGTTACAATGTTGTAGCTATTAGCACGTTAGCCCTTCACATAGTTATCCTGAAAGAATCCTTATTTTTCAGTAGCGTTCACTATACAGTCCCTCTATAAGCCTCCTTCTAAATATCAGTCGCCTTATCCTCCTCACAGCCGACAGTCAGCTAGCGTTAGCTAGCCGTTAGCCTGTAACCGGTGCTTCTCCGTGAGTGAGCTCAGCTGTCAGAGGCGGTTAGGATTCTGTTTGAGCTATGGCGATGAGACAGACCCCGCTGACCTGTTCCGGGCACACTCGGCCTGTGGTGGACCTGGCCTTCAGCGGGATCACTGCGTACGGATACTTCCTCATCAGCGCCTGCAAAGGTAACGTAGACCGAGAGTGTTTACCACCGGGGGACTCGGCCTCGTTAGGGCCCGTCTGAACCTGATATGGATCATAAACACATTTATACTTTTAAGGCTCTAACATTGTAGCTCTAGCGTGAATAAAGCTAACAGTTCTTAAGGCTTAATCTAAAGGAAGTATGAATGAGCCTAGAGTTCAGGATTGTGATGTCCTATCCTAAACTTCATGGGATTTGCAGGGTGTTTTTCCCATAATGAACTAACGGAGATTTTCAAAGGTAAAACAGGAGTTAATGTTTACATTAAAGCATAGGACATTACAGTGTGTTACCAACAGTGATTGGGCAGCAAACAGAACTGTATTACTGTTTGTTTTTCTTACTCCAATTTTTATCCAATGTTGGGCGGTGAAAAACGTTTGCATGGCGGATTTCCATGGTAACAGTGACTGTATAACACTCCATGTTAGTGACAGCATGTATGTTCTCTGTGAATAAACCCAATGCCTGATCGCCCTCAGATGGAAAGCCCATGCTGCGCCAGGGAGACACAGGGGACTGGATTGGCACGTTCTTGGGTCACAAAGGCGCGGTCTGGGGGGCCACGCTCAACACGGACGCCACCAAGGCTGCGACAGCTGCTGCAGACTTCACAGCGTGAGTCTACTCCGTCCCTCTGGTCATAACGTGTTAGGCGTCTCCGTGTAGGAACTGTGCCAAAGTTGGGACCTGAGGAGATGAAACCAAGACATTCTCATAACAACGTCATTATTGTGCCTTTTTCAGCCGTCAATGTCTGTCATTCACCCTCTGCATTTGGAGGGTGAAAAGTTGGCGCAGTGGTTGGCGCTCTAGCCTCACAGCAAAAACGTCCCAGTTTGATCCGAGTGGGGCCTTTCTCTGTGGAGTTTGCACGTTTGTTCCTTGTCTGCTTAGATTTCTTCTGGGTTCTCCGGTTTCCCCATCACTAAAAACACGCACAATAGGTTAACCCTCCTGCCAACAGAATCAATATCTGGGGATTCGAGATTTATTTTATTTGTCCCAATGTTATTGTTTGACTTTCTATATGATTTAATTCTGTTTAAGTAACTATACGTTTGTTAAGTGGTGACGTCACAGCTCTACTTCCGGGGCCCCGGCAGATGTGCGAGAAACTACAAAAAAAACTCTTCAATCACAGAATTACTGAACATACTTATTTATCAGGCCCATTAGCCAAAGTAATATTTACTTAAGTCGCTAACTTCGGATTTAGCGGAGCTGCTGCGCCGCCTCAAACTTTAGCATTTTTCTCTTCTTCTAAACCCGAATGTAGCGATTTTGGTAAATATTACTTTTATAGCAGTACGTACAGCATTTTTGGGCTAATAAACTCTGCTTGTGCTTTCAGGAAAGTGTGGGATGCAGTGAGCGGAGACGAGGTTCTGACTCTGGCTCACAAACACATTGTAAAGACCGTCAGCTTCACTCAGGTTAGCACCACACCTCACCACTTTACACCCTGTCGTCACACATACTCTGGGAAAGACACAGACTGTGCTCTGAGGAGACTGCATGACCTGCAGCACTAAAAGAGTGAAAGCCATGACACACACGTGTGGAAAGTTATTCAATGTTATTCCCCAGTGGATTTTGTGATGTACACTCCTGCAGGGATTGGCTTTTGATGGGGTTGTGATGCTGCTAGCATTTAATGGTCCCTTTGCTTGCTCCATCTTGAAAGCCATTGTTGTTTGTTTGTAATGAATTCCATGACGACTTGGCATTTTTGTGAATTTGCAATTGAATGTTTTGCAGGACAGCACGTGCCTGCTGACCGGAGGGAACGACAAGCTGCTTCGCATGTATGACCTCAACAGTCCTGAGGCCGGTAAGAGCTCTCACTGTCACTGTACCTGACACAATGTGGACAGTCCTTGTGTTGATCACGCTGCCCCCTCTGTGCAGCCCCTCAGGAGATGGCAGGACACTCGTCGGCCATAAAGAAGGCCCTGTGGTGTAACAGCGACCGGCAGATCCTGTCTGCATCTGAGGACAAAACTGTGCGGTCAGTGCACTCCATACGAAGTATTTAAATCATGATAAGTTGTTTTGCCCAATGTCACAACAGGTGTTGCCTCACCGGGCTGCACCAAACAAAAGCAGTGAAACAAACAACCAATGTCATTTACGCTGGTAAAATGGTTTAAAAAAGTACTTGTTGAAACTAGTATTGAAGCCCTGAGTAACTTTTTAAGAACATAGTTAGTATTCTGGTCTCAGCCAGTGTTAATTTTGACAACATATTTTAATTTAGTTTTAGTCTTAGTCTTTTGACTAAAATGTAATTTAATTTTAGTCGAGATTTAGTCAAAAAAATCTTTGCAATCTTAGTCTAGTTTTAGTCGGCTAAAATTGCATGTCAATTTAGTCGACTAAATTTAAGACTAATTTAGTCAGCTTTGTTTTTATAATATGTGTTATAGTCATATTTAATCTTGTTCCTCTGCTTCATGGAGCTGCTCCACATGAACAAAGCTCAGAGCTGCTCCTTTGGCAGAGAATTTACATGATCTGAGGCTCTTTCAGACGGACAATAGAAGTTTGGATGATTTTAGTCTCTCCTTTTCATTTTTATTTAGTCTTATTTTAGTCGACTAAAATATCAGGACATTTTAGTCATAGTTTTAGGCTCATGAAAAACTTTTAATTTAGTTTTAGTCCAATTTTAGTCACAAAAATAACACTTTGACTAAAATTAAGACTAAATATTTTAGTCGACGATATGAACACAGGTCTTAGCTACAATAGGCCTACTCCTAAAAACTCCAAACTGAAAATGTAGTGCTGATGAATACGTTAGCTTAATAATAAATGTTGCTAATAAAATGGATGCATTGGGGTCATGGAAATTTTGTTATGGGTCATGAAAAACATGATCGGCACAAGTTCATGTGTGCTTTATATTGAGGGCATAAACTGAGTGACACACATTTATACATCCCAGTCAAAAGTGTAAGACCAGTTGAAAAATTGTAATAAAAAAATCACATATTGCATGGTTGGATCTTATCAAGGTTCTTAGTAGAGCGTCTATGTGCAACAAGAAGAAATGGGAGTGAGAAAGAATAATAATTTGAGTAAAGTTTTTATTGAAAAAAGAAAAAAGCTTTTCTCAAATTATATTATACCGATAGAGGCTGTTTTGTAGCTGATCAAAAGTTTAGGACTAAAGGCCTTTAAAGTGCATATAACGCATTAGACGACCCATTGTTGACACAATTGCAAGATTCATGTTAAAATTTTCACCAACATTTGGCAAAAAATACCTTTTTATTTCGGAAAAGATATACAGTAGATATACTGTATACCGTATTTTCCGGTATACTCTGGAGTGACATCAATTTTTTTTTTCTTCATTACGCATATTGGGGCTGGAGCAACTTAAATATACTGTATTTTTGATTACTTTACACATAAAGCCTTGTTAATGTATAAATTAGGGATGGGATGAAATTTAGAGACACAATTATCTATGCAAAAATAATTGCAATTAAGGATATTATGATATTTGCCTATGGTTTAAAAAAAATCACTGAAGCTCCAGATTTTACAAAAATTCTGAGAATTGGGGAACGAAATACTCCTCTTCTTTGTCTCCTTTAAATATCCTCAAAAATCATATTGGGTGAGACCTAGTAAAGTATTTTTTAACAAGTTCAACTCAAAACACATAAGCAAAATTGCAGTAAATCATAAACATAGAACGATTGTTTCTTGTTTTATAATGAAGCACTGTATGGTGGATTTAGTGATTATCTTCTAGCGTGATAATCACTATTATTAAAAAATGTGGCGATCGATAAATTGCCACATTTTTTTTGCGTGATAAACGATATTATTGTTTATTATTCCATCCCTAGTATAAATAATGTGAAATTGACTAAAATGTACAAATTGGACGGCACAATTACACAAAGTAACTGTACTGAGTGTTCATTCATGTGCACTGTCCTCTCCAAATAACAAATAAAGTAAAGTCATTTTATTTTTGTTTACTGCAAAAGTTTGTAATTGATGTCTTTTAAAAAACATCTTTCCACTTGGCCTGCAGTGTCTCACCCTTTTAATTTCATATCAGGTTATTTAATTTTATAAAAGCTCATGAGCTGCTGTGATGTCATCGAGTTCACTCGTTCCAAACGCTTAAAGCAGTACTAAGTAACTCTTCCCCCTAGAGGCCATAAGCGCAACTGCAGGTGTAGTAGCAAGTTACGATTTTTTAATTTATTAATTGTCTTGGAGAGTAAATACTACGCTGACAGGAAAGGTGAAGGGAGAGAGGGTTACCGTGCAACCAATTATACAATGGAAATATTTTTTTTCACTCAAACTTGGCTGTAAATACTGTTTAAAGTGACGTTAGCCCACAGTTAGCTTTGCCCGTTAGCATGTTAGCTTCTTCTTCGTGATTACATTAGTGTGTATTGCTTTCTCCGCACCGGGGGCAGTCAAGTTGCAAACATGGTTTTCTGGTCAGAGACACCAGGGGGAGATGAAAGACCCTCCAATCATCCCATAAACACTTGTATTACCCCCACAGGGACTACGAAAAGGATTTATTAAGGTAAATTAGTTACTTAATACTGCTTTAAAAAGCCGAGTCCACACTCGTGAACTCCTCAAGTCTGTGCTCCCAGTCTGCGCCCACAAGTCCGCACCCAGGAGTTCACAAGTACAGAGTCTGCACTCTGAGAATTAAGAAACGGCCAAACGAAACCACCCCCCTCTCCCGTACCCCCTCGCCACCCATACCGCTCCAGAGCCTGTCAATCATAGACCACTTTTTATTTGTAATATACATAAAAACAGCGTGGTTAAAAATATGACCCCTCCCCCCGCGTTGTCACATGGGTCATAGCGAATTTTAGAAAAAATGACTACATTAGACTCCTGTTTCCAAAGTGTCTTTAGGAGTCGCCCCTGGCCCCAAGGGGATGGTATTACAGCAATGTCAAGACACTGGACCATCCTCGACCCAAATGGAGGGTTACTGTAGCCGTTTTTCAACTGGTCTGAATCTTTTTGTCGGGATATCACCATGACAATGAAGTATCACAGGGGTTCTGAAACTGGTCAGAATTTCTTATTTTTGCAAATGACTTCACAGATGCCAAAGGTTCGAAAAATGTATTGTCATTGCACGCTGTAAACATATAAATAGTAAAAAATGTAAAATGCATTTATAAATATAATAATTTATCATCTGAGTGCATTGTAGCATGAGCAAACATTGGGGAATTGATTAAATATCTCTATCAGGAGCCCATGTGGAGGTTCTGCTGTGGTGCTTTATGAGCTCTTGTCTCTTGCAGGCTGTGGGACCGCAGCTCCATGGAGGAGGTGAAGACGCTGACCTTTGACACGTCAGTCAGCAGTATGGAGTATGTGGCTGATGGGGAGATTGTAGTCATCACTTACGGGAAAACAATCGGCTTCTACAACGCACTCAGGTTCACTTCTGTTTTTAATGTTGTCACAATTTACATGACATTATTTACTCTTTTATTGTTTGTATATTAAAATATCAGGTATAGCATCTTATAATACGAGTTTGAGTCCAAAGACTGGAACAAAGAAAAGTATTTCACCAGGTTACCTTTGGGCACATTTACTAATCTCTAAGAATGAACTGTAGAGGACCCTACAGTACAAGACTTGCAAAAATCTGGACTAAAACGAAACTTTTGCATGCCATTACAAAGTTTTTTTGTTGTGTTACCAAAAAATGTATGTCAGAGAGTGAGATGGAGGACATGAGTGATTGTGCGATGGGGATATTGCGTCGCCTGTTAGACGAGTCTTCCACTGTCATTGAGTGTGGTTAAAGCTCTCCTCTTTCTCACAGCCTGGAGCTCATCAAAACAGTCGAGGCGCCGGCGCCCATTAACTCCGCCTCGCTCCATCCAGATAAGGACTTCATTGTTGCCGGCGGAGAAGACTTCAAGCTCTACAAGTTTGACTACAGCACTAAAGAAGAGCTGGGTGAGCCCTAGACTAGAGCACACAGCTGAGGACCACGCTTTCAGTCCATCTTTTAGAACTTGCAACCAAATTTTGACAGCTAGCCAGTTTGATTGATGCTTGGGTTCATAGTAGATATCATCTTTTGTTCTTCTTCACAAAACTCCGCCCCAAAACAGCCACTGTCCAATCGTACCTCAGTGCAATCGTTGCTACCAGACATTCTCCGAATCTCCTACCATAGAAAATAATGGGCCGCTGGTGCATGTTTTTCAAAGCCCCCTCCAAAATGAAGCACCTGCTAACTTTAGAGCCAAGCTAAAACTCATTTAACATCTATCCAGTGTTATATCTATGACTAAAATGTCATAATTTCGTTTTCTAAAATATGAAGAAATAAAAATGAAAAGAACTCAAAACTTATAATGCGCAGTGGTTAGCGCTCGTGCTTCACAGCTAGAAGGTCCCAGGTCTGATACCCACTTGGACGGGCCTTTCTGTGTGGAGATGCATGATCTCCCGTGTCTGCGTAGGTTTCCTCAGGGTTCTCCGGTTTCCCCTACCACTAAAAACATGTACAATAGGCCAGGATGAATGAGTGTGTCTGTGAATAAATGGTGAGTAGCTCCAAAATTGCAGAGATTAATTAGGATTATAATAAATATTATTAATGCAAAGTTGACTAAATTCATCTTAAATTTACATGCAATTTTCGACAAAAAATTAAGAGAATTATTTGACTAAATCACTACTAAAATTAAATTACATTTTCGTCAAAAGGTTTCATGAACCATCATTCCCATGAAATCTCAACATTTCATGAGGGATACATGTTTTCTTATTTTTCTTTAACTGATAGTCTGTGCCCGTAACTGTTAATAATTGGTTAGCCTTTTTCTTTAAAAGAAATGGCACAAAGATGAATCCACCGCTGTGTTGAAATGGATCTGCCTGTAGCGTGGGAGGGCAGGAGAATAAAAGTGTCACTAACCATCATGAAATAATGCAGAATAATGGATGTTGTTGCATGTTTTTAATATATTTATCTATTGCACTTTTATCCCCGGTAGGCCATGTGTTACACTCCACTTCTTGACCGACCTACTGTAGCTAACATTTGGCTGGCTTTTTACTAAATTTGACCAAAATGGAGCACGTATGTGCGAGATCCCAGATAAAATGCAGGGATATTTTGGGGCTCATGACCAGTGTGCACCGCCAGAAGCTGAGAGCTTTGTGTAGACCAAGGGTCACAAATTACATTTAGCAAAGGTACAAACAAAGGTCTGGAACACACAGGGTTAATTCACGTTTATATGGGGATGTTTAAGCTTTTGTTAAATCTATTACTGTGATTTGAAAATATTGCAATCAATTGAATCCTGTTATTGTTTTTTTGCTTTTAAAATAAGTTTTGACTCCTAAGTAGAAGAATGCATATCGCCTCTACTATCGCAATGTGCACGGAATATCTGACAGTCATGTGTTTCTTTGCTCAGTTCAACACAGAGCCCTGCTTAGTCCAGGCTTAGTCCAGGCTCAGTCCTGGTTTAGTCCTGGTTCAGACCAGATTTAGTCCAGGCTTAGTCCTGGTTTAGTCCTGGTTCAGACCAGATTTAGTCCTGGCTTAGTGCTGGCTTAGTCCAGGTTTAGTCCTTTTTTTTTTTTTTTTTTAGCAAGCCGTATTTCTGTCATTCCGCAGCTGTGTCTAAAAATATAAGAAGTATCATGAAGCTAAGATGTAGGACTTTCTCTTTCTGTTCATCGGGGCTGTAGTTTACCGCTCTGGTGCAGTTGGGGAGAGGGAGAGAGAGTTCACACGCAGCCGCTTGTCTGAGGGGATTCTGGGTCGGGTCCAATTTTCGAATCCGAGGTTCGGGTCCGGATGGGCTGGCGCATGGGTCCGCCGTTTAGTGACCTCTCATGTAGACATTGCCAAGTGCAGTTTGAAAAGTGCTTGTTCTGTCTAAAAGGCTTTCAAATGACCTGTTGATGTTGGATAATGTATGCCATAGCGAGCCATCTGAGCCTGACAGTTGTTCTTGTGTTGCAGAGTCGTACAAGGGTCACTTTGGCCCGGTGCACTGTGTTCGCTTCAGCCCAGACGGTGAGCTGTACGCCAGTGGCTCAGAGGACGGCACGCTGCGGCTGTGGCAGACCGCCGTGGGCAAAACCTACGGCCTGTGGAAGTGTGTGCTGCCCGGTGAGACTGCGCTCGCTCGCTGCCTTGGACTATTCAGTTTTCAATGAATAGGCCAATAGGACATTTGAATCAGGTCCAGGAGCACTCACTATTGAGACAAGACGGAAATGTGAACTGCTAACCTACAGTCAGGTCCATAAATAGTGGGACATCGACTCAATTCTTATTTTTTTGGCTCTATAAACCACCATACTCAATTTCAAATGAAACACCAAAGATGTACATAAACTGCAGGCTTTCAGCTTTCATTTGAGAGTAAATCTGATGGTGTAGGAATTACAAGTGGGAGGCGTTTTTTAGGGATGCACCGATACCACTTTTTCTAAAACCGATACGAGTACGAGTACTTGGATTTAAGTACTCGCCGATACCGAGTACCGATACGAGTACAAGGCTTTTTGTTCAACATTCTTACTTTTTTCACCACAGATTGGTTTGTAATTAGTAAATTTACTCATTTACATTTCCTTAAGTAAAGTAGGCGACACATTTAAGAGCAGTTATACTAGAATGGTGCTGATGCCATTTATTTATTTATTTTCATTCAATATAATTTTTAATTTTTAATTTTTATTGCACTGTCCATCATAGACAGAAAAGCCCATGTCCAAAGGCTCCCAATGCTTGTGCTTTAATCATTTATGTATTTTTATTTAACAATAGTATTGAGATGTTACTTAAATGGTCTCTTTTCGTCTTTACTTCAGCTCCTGTAGATTTTCTCGTGTGTTTTGTAGCAACTTAGCGAGAAGCTACAGCGTTTTCATTGTTCTGCTGCAGCTCATTTTCGCTCTATATGGACATGCTGTATGTCTTTAATTTGGATTTTCTGAGGACTTTTTAGTCGCTGGGTTAGTTTTTCAGAAGAATAAACCCCTGGGCATAAAACGGCGTCAGAATGGCAAAAAGTGCGCTAGCCGCGAGTTAGCAACGTTAGCCTGTATGTTGTAAACACTGCAGACGCTGCAGCACGAACAACATTAAGTTCTGGTTAAATCCAGCACAGACTCTGATTTAGAGAGCGCAGTCTGTAATAAAGTCAGCGCTATGTGGAATATTGTATTTCCACTAAAGAATTCTCCAGTTTGTTGCTATTTTCTCTCTTCAGCTGAGAGGTGCGCCTCGTAGGTGCGCTGGCCGCATGTCAAATGGTATCGGTTTCTGGTATCGGGACCTCATGAATGAGTATGAGTATGAGTACAAGCCTGTGGTATCGGCCCGATACCCGATACTGGTATCGGTATCGGTGCATCCCTAGCGTTTTTATGCCTCCCACTTTTCAAGGCACCATAAGTAATGGGACAAGTGGCTGCTCAGCTGTTCCATGGCCAGGTATTTGCGTTTCCCTCATTATCACATTTATAAAGGAACAGGTGAGACGTCCAGAGTTCATTTTAAGTGTGATATTTGCATTTTGGATATTGTTGCTAGTGTTTTCAATATGAGATCCAAAGAGCTATCAGTGAAGCCATTATTAGGCAAAAACAAAACAAACCCATCAGAGAGATAGCAAACATATTAGGTGTAGCTACAGTAAATCAACAGTTTGGAACATTATATGATGACCGAAGAATTATTTCCCTGGTGAAGAAAAACCCTTCACCACAACAGGTCAGATCAAAAACATACAGAAGGTGAGTGTATCTGTGTCAAAGTCAACAATCAAGAGAAGACTTGACCAGAGAGAATACAGACCATTAACCACAAGGTGTAAACCAGTGGTGGGCCTCAAAAACAGGAGGCTGATTAGAGCCAAAAAACATCTCTTTACAGTTCTGAAACAAAATCCGAGGACAGATGAGACAAAGATCAACTTGTACCAGAGTGATGGGAATAGAAAAATATGGAGAAATAAAGGATCTGCTCAAAACATCCCACCTCATCAGTGAAACATGGTGGTGCAGCATCATGGCATGGGCTTGTTTGGGCCAATGGACCCGGTTCCCTTGTATTTATTGATGATGTGACTCTTGACAAAAGCAGCAGGATGAATTCTGAACTGTTTCGGGCAATATTATGAGCTCATATTCAGCCAAATGTTTGTACGCCACTTCACAGTGCAGATGGACAATGACCCGAAGCTACTGCCGAAGCCACCAAAGAGCTTTTTAAGGCAAAGAAGTGGAAAGTTATTCAGTGGCCAAGTCAATCATTTGACATGAATCCAATAGAGCAGCATTTTGTTTGTTGAAAACCAAACTGAAGGGAAATGTCCCAAGAACAAGCAGGAACTGAAGACATTACAGTAGAGGCCTGGCAGAGCATCAGCAGGGATGAAACCCAGAGTCTGGTGACTTCAGGCTGTAATTGACTGCAAGGGATTTGCAACCAAATATTAAAATTTGATTCATAATTGTTGCTTTGTCCCATTACTTTTGGTCCCTTGGAAAGTGGGAGGCTCACCTACAAACGGTTGTAATTCCTACACCGTTCATCTGATTTTGATGTAAAATAGCTTCAAATTAAAGAAAAAACGTTTAATGACATATTTATATATATATTTATTTATATATATATTTGTTTTGGTGGTTTATAGAGCCAAAACACAAAAAATGAGTCGATGTCCGTAGCCGTTGTTAATTCATCGTCCACATTTAGGCAGAATTTTTTGATGATTAAAATGAATCGTTGTTAAAACACTAAATGGATAGAAAGACTAACTGCAAACCAAAAAATACAAACAAACAAACACATGCTGAGTTCACAGGCAGCATTAGCCACAGTAGCTGCTTGTTTCGGGCACTTGTCTTGGAAAAAGACAGAGCTTCCTCGGCCACAGGGGAGCTGAGAAACATTGCAGTAGATTCGTTATCAAGTTTGTTCACCTTGTTGGCTCGTATTGTGTTTTCTATATTTTATGTTTCGCGCTGGTCGGCCTTAATACCTTAGATATAATTATTATTTACGTCACGTTTCTTTAGGGCTCGGCTTGGTGTGGGCTCTAATGCCGATCTAAGCTCTAATCGGCATCAACATTGGGTTTAGTAAAACCCACAGTGCCCAATTTCCTATTTAAAAGGTCAATTGTTATCGTGCATAACCCATGGCAGTGTGTTGGATGTACCAGTGCAGCTTTTTGAATTGTTCTGAGGCTCTTTTCTCTTCTTTTGAATATTATTTGAATGCTCGTCCATGGACAGCCTTGGCTTGTTCCCTTTAAAATAATGAAGTTCTACTGCAAGCTGTAATTTAGCCCAAACTCTACTAGGTGACACATTGTGATGTAGTCTGCTAAGTCTCTGTGTTTGCCTGCAGAGGACCTGGGAGCTGACAACTCTGAGCAGATGTACCCCGCTCCGGCTGAGGTCAAAGCCTGAAGACTTGTGCTGAAGACGGGATTGGGCAGCAGGAGGACTGAAGATGACGCCTCCAGGGGCGAGGGGCCGTGGGGGACATGTGGAGCTCACAGTGGAGCTCACAGTGGAACTCCCAGTGGAGCGGTAGAGCAGTGGCCACACTGCTGCCTGCTCTTTGATAAGCCACAGCAGTCTTCAGACTGAACATGCGCTGTAGGTTTTAGTTTATTTATGAGCCGGACCAATCTCTTTGACTTCAGAGTTACCAGACGACGTTGTGCTGCGTTTAAGTTCTTTACCGTTTCCTTGTTTGAATGTGTTGGGTCAAAACAATTGTTTTACTGTAAAGCAATTACTTTTACTCAAGAATTGTTATATTGGTTGGCTTTGAGTTTTGTTCATGAACAATAAACGTAAGTGATGCATTGAAATTTTACTCAGCAATGACTGATACTTTTCTTTTGCATTTGAAAAGTTCAATTGCAAAAGCAGTTGAAATGAATTGCTTGTGATTTTCTCTTTGGGCAGCAGTGTTTTTAATTACCACATCTTTGAGTGCAATAAAAAAAATGAAGCCCGTGATCAAATCTACTCTACTTGAGTTTCACTGGTGTCAACTGTAAACCATAAGTAAAAAGTTAAAACAAGAAAAGGGTATATCTGTTATAGCAAATAAGCTCCTCTGAACATGGCGGCACATTAGCCGAGCGGTTGACCGGGCTGTTTGTCGCCTGGGCATCTCAGTCCACTCACTGCACCGGACAGTTGACCCAATACCATGGTGTTTATCAGGGGCGGACTGGCCATGTGTCCGTTCTGGAAGAGCACAGAAGGGCCACTGGCTCTAGGGCCACCGGTCTGGCCTCTCACTTTACCTTACCCGTACCCCCCCGGGCGTAACCGAGCTTTACCCAAATCTAAAAGCTTCACCTCTTAACTCCCGTCTGAACCGAGAGGATCTTTTTCCTCACGTCATTAGATTTTTTTTCCATCATTTTTTTGTTGGGCATTCAACTCATTTTTGTAACTCATTTTTTCGTCTAATTTTTGTCAATTTTTGTCACTTTTTTGTCACTTTTGTAATTTTTTGTCACTTTTTTGTAATTTTTTTTGTCACTTTTTTTGTAATTTTTTTGTAATTTTTTGGTCATTTTTTGTCATTTTTTGGTCATTTTTTTGTCACTTTTTTGTCACTTTTTTGTCATTTTTTGTCACTTTTTTTGTCACTTTTTTGTCACCTTTTTGTCACTTGTCATTTTTTTTGTCATTTTTTGTCTTTTTTTTTGTCACTTATGTCATTTTTTGTCACTTTTGTAATTTCTTTTGTCATTTTTGTGACATTTTTGCCACTTATTCATCAATTTTTCGTCACTTTTTTGTCAAACTTTGACGTGACGACAAAGCAATGAAAAAAGCGATGAACAAAAAAATGAGGCGTTACAGTGTTGCTCTCCAGGCAAGAAGCTTTTAGATTTGGACAAAGCCGAACTGGAGAAAATGCTCTCGGTTAAGGCGGGGGGTAAGAGGTTCACATATGTATTTGTGGAAGTGTTGTCACATTTACGCTAATTTGGGCCAGGCTGACCAGAGTCCAGGGCTGTTTTTCAGTCCCAGTCCAGCCCTGGTGTTTATAACATTTGGATTAAAAATGTAAAGTCGATTAATTTAGAAAAAAAACAAAAAGTATACTTTAATTTGCCACGTGTGACCAGAGGGTGGCGCTGTTGGTTACGGCTGCCACGCCCACTCCCCTGTGTCAGGCTGAGCCAGCAGCAGCACGGCCACAGCCTCAGCCTCAGTGCCCGCTCCTCGCCGCGCAGACATGCCTGTGTACCGGGACGACCCGTCGGTGCTGACCAAAGAGCGGCTGAAGAGTGAGCTACGGGCGCACAACGTGGAGCTCCCCGGAGGAAACCCCAACAAGGACGTGTACGTGCAGTTGTACGTGAAGGCGGTGAGCGCGCAGAGCCATGGCACCGATCATCCTGACGCCTTCTCCAGTGACGAGGAGCTTTCGGCGCCCGTGGGGCCTCAGACCCTCAGGAGCCGCTCTGGACCGGTGGGTAGTGAAGTTTAAAGTGTAGACAGATGCGTAAAGGAGCTGAAATGTTTTCTAAAGTCAGAGGAACAGGCTGTTTACACTAGTATGGGTTTGTACTGGAACTCTTTGAGAATAAAAATCTGTTTTATGTTCAAGTAGTGACCTAAAAACACCCTAAATAATGTTTCCAGCGTTAAGGAACTTTTCTCACAGTTAGGCTAGTTATTATGGCAAAGGAAAAATCATATTTAGATGTGGGAAAAACAAAGTGTCAAACATATAGTTAGGACATTATACAGTACAACTATAGTAGGCAGCATTAAAGGGTATGTGTATTGAGCTATTTAAACATGTAGGCCAAGAAGGCTACTATTTTGTCATAATTTTAGTCTATGTATTATTATTTTTTGCTGACTAAAATTAGACTAAATCTAAATTAAAAGTTTTTTAATAGACTAAAACTAATGAAAAGAGACAAAAATCATTAAAACATCCAATGCCTCACATCATTTCATTTCATTTCACTGCTCAAGTAACAGTTCTCAACTAAAATCAAATGACATTTTAGTAAATGACTTAAATGAAATTGAATTTGTTAACATGGCATGGTTGTCTTTCATCCACAATCCCAGCTCTTTCCCCAATCACATCCTAATCCCAAACTAGAGCTGCCTCTCGTTCACTCACTGAATTCAGAGTCTGAGCCATGGCAAGTCGTTATCCGTGACATTATTATTGGGTCGCTCTGAAGTGTGGGCTCAACATCCTGGACAAGCTTGTGAAGCAGAAAAGATGCAAACGATCCTATTTGTTGAAGTGAGTGGCAGGTGCGTGTGAATTTTCCCACTATGCTGTTTTGGTTTTGGGCTGCAGTCAGGCAGGCGGCCCGGTTGGGAGATCCTTCCTGAGGCCAGCCCACTGGGCCAAACGGCTAAGCAGGTGTGCAGGTGTGCGAGGGCGTGCTGGGGCTCGTCCACCTTTGACAGTTGCCGTGTTGCGTGTTTTGCAGCTTGTGTTTGCTTCAGGCGACGACTCCAAATAGTGGAAACATAGTTGGCAT
This sequence comes from Gobius niger, assembly GCF_951799975.1. Taxonomy (NCBI): domain Eukaryota; kingdom Metazoa; phylum Chordata; class Actinopteri; order Gobiiformes; family Gobiidae; genus Gobius; species Gobius niger. The sequence continues at coordinate 1,882,700 of NC_136873.1, read as the reverse complement.
TGTTCTCCGTTCCTTCAAACGCTGCCTCCAGGAACTGACTGCCGTTGTAGATTTTCACGTTCCGTAGGTGACGTGAAATATGTCTGTCATTCTGTATGTCTGTATGGCTAAAATGAATTTCACAAACAAGTCTGATTTATTACAAAAATAATAAGAAAGCATGAGTTTTAAATGGCACTTTTCTACACACTTTAAAAATGGTTTGCATTATGTTCTTCAACAGGGACGTTCCTGTTGTAGCCACAATTGCCCTGGGTCAGACAGATTATTTACTTTCATCATTAACAATAATCCAAGTAAATTCAAAACCGCTCTTTAAAATAATAAATCTTCTTCTCAGTCCACCAGCCCTGAGGCAATAAATTCCTTGGTTCATTCACCACAAAAATAACTGGTATTCGCTCTAACCTGACACCTGGCAATGTCAGGCCATCCACTCCCCCAACATTCTCTCACTTCATTCTCCCCACATTGAGATCCTCATACACAATATGAGACCCTCACCATGCTCACTGGACCCCCTTCCCACTGTCCTGATCAAATGAAATACTTTCTAAAGCCCTCTCATCATCACCATCATTAACTTTTCCCTGCAATCTGGCCACGTTCTCTGAAAACTGCATTCACCAACCCTTGGCTTAAGAAACCCTCCCTCCCTTGATATTTTGTCAAACTACCGGCCCATTTCTAATCTCCTATTTCTCTCCAAAGTCATTGAAAAAGTTATTATCACCCAAATCCATAACCACCTACGCTCACACAGCCTTTATGTTTTCCGTTCCTCTCACAGCACAGAGGCAGCCCTGGTCAGGATCACAAACGATGCATTTTACCGGTTTATGCAAATGAGATTATGCAATCAATTTTGACAGTTTATGCAATTTCTGCAGTTTCTAGTTTTGTATTGCATTTTCTTAAAGAGTGGGTATTCTGCTTTTTTCAGTCCCATAGCACCAGTCTATATCACACTACAATGATGACAAACCTTCTGTTGGTCTGTAAATGCAGTAAATTAGAATAACTGCCTTGTATATAATGCCTCTCTCAAAATGGCTGTAGTGAATGTCTTGAAATAGGCCTCTGTCTCTTTAAGAACCTCTGAGCCTTTCCGACACGCCCCCTCCACACGCTGTCTGTGGCATCAGTGGGGAGGGGGTTCTGCTGAGGAGCAGTGGTTGGTCACTCGGCTCGGGGGCGTCTCCAGGAGGTGGGGGCGTTCCTAGGAGGACTCAGGCAAACCTATCCCTAAAATGGCCGCCATCAGAGTTTTTACAGATTACTCAAAAATACGTGAATGTGCCAAGGCAACACTTCAGGCATGTTTTTAATGAGGGAATGACATAAGAACATGATGGAAAGCTTGAAAAAGTCGATTTTGCATAATACCCCCCCTTTAACATGTTATGTTTCTTGCTGTTTTTCACAGTTATTTTGATCCGATAATGAGAAGTTGGACTTATTATGTGACGTACAGCATGTACACCTTCAACCTTATGCAAGCGCACACACAATGTTATGAACTAATGACTTCACTGTTTTGGGATTGCTTAGAGGAGCTGTTTGTTGATTGAATTTGCCACTAAGGCAATTCCACAGCCTGGGATTGCTGCATAGATCTCATGGTTAAAGCCTAAATATACATTTGATAATGGTATTGGCGTGAGCAGGCAGCAAACCAGCTTAAAGTTGAACACAAATATCTCAATATTTTGTTGATTATGGACATTCCTAAGTGGTTAGCTCATCTTTAGTAGACTTGATATGTTTTCATGGCCAGGAAAATCAGATACCTGGAGTAATCAACCCAACAATCATTAGTAAGAACCCGAGAGAGGTTATTTAGGTTTGTCCCTTGAGACTACTATATGTAGCTATTTGCTTTCAAGATGTGGCAGTATTTTGTGCAACAGTAAAAAGCGAGAAAGGGATAGTAGAACGAAACTTTTGTTGTTCAATAGTACAATGACAGATGATGCATGTACTTACTTGATAACATCACTATCCAGTAAGGCAAGGCAACTTTATTTATACCGCGCATTTCGTACACAAGGAATCTCAATGTGCCAGATGGCATCATGTTGGTCAAACATTAGTCCACAATCAGAAAGCCCTCGGGATCCTACTCCAGTGTTATTGGTCAGTAAACCTGAATATGTGTAGCAGTGTGAGGCTCCCCAACCTGGCTTTACTTTTGTAACACCATTTTCAAACACTAAGCGGCACTGGCCACAAACCCGATATAACAGAGAGCTTTTATACTGGTTTAGTTCTCAGCCGAATCAGACCTGCATTCCACACATTTCTCCTCCCGTCTGCCTGCACTTGAATGCCCCGCGGTGCTGCTGCTGCTGCTTCCTCATGCCTGGGCTGTGTTGTGTGAATACCTGAGATACCTCCATAATGAGCATGTGTCTACAGTGTACAGCCTCTGTAGTTTAGTTATGTGTGCTGGCGAGCAGAAAACATCTCCATCCTTTGGCGCCATTCTTTGTACTTTCTACAAACTGCGGGTTTTGTAATAATATCTGTATGTTCTCAAAATCTTATATGTCATTAATGATGAAAACATCTATGACATGAACAATAATATAATCACTTAGGCTTTACACATGCTTTTGAAGGCTTAGCTCACCGCACTGTCACATTGATCATTTTTGTATTCAGTCCACGGTCTCAGAAAGTTGCAGTCTCTTGAAAAACAATCCATTGCAGCCGTCATTTAAAATGTTTAAATTGTACTGATGCTCGATAGTGCAGCACCACGCTCCAGAACGCTGGGATCAGTACGGCCAGATTTGTCTAGGAAATCCTAGACAAATCTAACAGGCTAGTTCAGGGGTCCCCAAACTCTTCAGATCCCCAATCCCCCCCAAAAATGTAACAAACAACTCGGGGACCCCCTTCTGTAAAATGTAATGAGCATTTATAATAATGCCAGACATTGAAACATCTAGTTTAATGATGTTAGATTGGATACTGGATTTTGATTTCACTAAAATATGCCGTTTTCAATTAAAAATACATCAAATTTAATGTCAGAAATGTAAAAAATATTGTCTTGAAATCTTGTGACCCCCACTTCCGTGTCCCGTGACTGCCCAGGGGGTCACAACCCCCACTTTTGGAACCACTGGAGTAGAAACCACTGGAGTAGAAAGCAAAAGATGTAGCTGCTGCTTTGCCTGGCCTGCCAAACGACATTCTTTTTTCAAAGATTTTCCAAAAGATTTTCATCAAAGCTGTGTATTCTGGGGGCGAGCAGGACCTCAGCGATTTCCCAGTGGGTGTGTTTCAACCAATAAGAGAAACGCTGGATATGCCGCAAGGGCAGGAGCCTTTTCAGAAACGTCCATTCTCACGAGGAACGCTACCAATGCTGTTTCTTGCTTCGGTTTTAGGGATTTTACATTGAATTGATGATTTTAAACAAAAGAGCAGAAGAAAACAGTGTATCAGTCGCCGTGCTGCCACCTTTCATGTCTTGGAAGAGTGTGTGACGGCTTCTGTCTGTAGAAGCGATGAACTCCCGCCCCTCGGTGTGTGATTGGACCGATATTTACTTTCTATTCTTTTGAACAGAAAGGAGGAGCATCTAGCTGGCCAGGCAAGCTGCTGTTGTTTTCGGAGTCACCTCAGAGGGCTGCACCAAACAGTCAGACAGAGAAACAAAAAGCAATATAATGTCCAACAGATGCAATGTCTAAATAAACGTCAGCAGCAGATGCAAACGTGTCCTTACTCTCCCACTAGGGAGGAAAAACTCCCAGGGCTGACGGGACTCCCTCAGCAGACGGGGCCATGACCTCGGGAGAGCGTCCAGTCCTTGTTGGAGCTTCAGTTATAGTTGTCCTCTCCCCGTACGCAGGGGTTCCTTCGCGGATAGGGCTGAAGGCCTCGATACTAAGTTATCACGAGGCCTGTCACGATAATTGCTTTATCAACTTACTGTTCAATAAATGAAAGATAAACAATGTATTTTTGATTTCAATATTTATCGTTAATTATTAAATTAAATTGTGTAAAAAAAAAAAGTTTTAGCTTGCTATTTAAAATGGGGTTAGGAACTTTTAGAACCAAAGTTTATCATCATTGGTTTACTTTAGTTAGTTTTGGTATAGTATTGGTTCTCAATATTATCATTAATCAGCATTTTTACGTGCCTCAATATATCGATATTTAAATGTTGATTTCGTGACAGGCTTAGTTTTCACTGGAGTTTGTTTTGTATTCCCGTTCCCTGTAACTTAAAGTGCACACTGAGCACTTTCAGGCCAACATTGTAAAGAAGAGATTGTTCTTAAAGCTGCACTAAACTGTGTCTTTTTCAATATTTTTGTCAGTAGGTGTCAGTAGTGAATCGGCTCGTCCCCCTCCTCCCCTCACCTGGCTCCCCCCCCTCACCCCCGCCCCTCCTCACCATATACCACACGCTGCTCTGATTGCATTCAATATTTTTCATGTAGAACATAATACTTCCATTTAGAACTAAGTTTACAGTGCAGAGCTTTATTTCCCGCAGCCCCTGAAAGCCTCCGCCTCTACACGTGTTTGTGTTTGCATGGTGAGGAGGTGAGGGGTGTCCTGTGAAGGGGGAGGTGTCTTCTTTTGCGGTACAAAGCGAAGGTGGCGCATATAATGATGCAATGTGGGAATGCAACCATGCCGGTCCGGCAAAATGGATTGGCTTAGAGTAGCTTTAATGTTTTGCCTGATGATATTGAGGAAATAATAAAAAAAAGAGCAGCCAGCAGCAGGGCATCTGAAACAGAGGGACACCATGTGAAGAGTGATTAGGCTGTGGGTCGGAGCGCCACCTATCTGACCTGACCATAAGCTAGTTCTCAGAGGTGCGTTTTGTGCCTAGTCTTAAATGTGTTCCTTTAAAATGGGCTGGGAGTCGGTTCCATAAAACCGGTGCTTGAAGCTACAGGCTCTACCTCCTTCAGTGATTTTGGAGACTCGAGGAATCACCAGTCCCTGCCTTTTGAGAGCAAAGTGCTCTGGTTGGTTGGTTTGAAACTACAGTGTCTTGGAGCCATACCCTTTACACTCAGCAGGAAGCCAGTGGAGAGACTAAAGCACTTTCCTCTTAGTCTGCGTTAACATGCAGATATTATTAACCTCAATAACCAAATTAAAAGTAGAAATTCCACAGACTGGAAGCAGGAATCTCTTTCTAAAATAGAAATGATCCGCTCCTCTGTTAAGTGGGGTGAATAGAAACCCCTGCTGCACATTGTCGGAGTTTGTTGGTATGGCTCCGAGTCTTCTCCCTTCAACTTCGTATTACATACTTTGTGTTGAGGCTTCTCTTTAGTTCTGTGTTTCTGCTTGGTTCTCCCTTGTTTGGAGTGACTGGCACAGAGACTGCTGCACGTGTGTGACCACTTCATCCGTCGTAGTATAATGAGCATGTTCATCAATCAACACGGCCTTCTTCATGAGCTATGTCAAAACAATAGCGCCCTCTTTAGCAGAATTGCAGACGTTCTTTTCTTTGTAAATAGTAATAGTAAAGTTGTTGGTGGTCCTGTTCCAAAATGAGCTCTGAAGTATCCCTGTGTTGGTGTGGTGTTGGCAGAAGTCTGCTGCGGCGCTGGAGCGACTGGACATGGCTCTGATGACTGACGAGGACCTGAGGGAGCGACTGGACGTGGCTCTGATGAGCGACGAGGACCTGAGGGAGCAGCTGCTCACACATGGAGTGCACGCCGGGCCCATCGTCGGTGAGAGATCTTCCCATCGTTCATTTTACCTTAAAAAAAAAATCTCTTGACGACAGAGGTGGAAAGTATCAAAGAAGTACAATTTTTAGATTCTTTATTTGCACTCAACAACACAACAATAAGGTAAGACTTTATTCATCTCACAGTTATCCACAGACTCTGCTCTTAATGTTTCGAGGGTTCCTTCAGAAGGATCTTTTATATGATTTACTGGGCTTTGTACAGGACTCGACACACGACCAAAATGCATTACAATATTATTGTAATGGTATTGTCTACCGGACAGAAGTAGTACAGAGTAGGTACTACTGGTATAAAAAAAAAAAAATACATTTATCAAAAGCAGGTACTAAAAATAAGGGCTTTCCTTATTTTTTACCCAATTTTTTTTTCTCATTTTTTCCCCAATTTCCTTTCCCTATTGTTACATTTTCAGATCTTCCACACATTACTGTTGGGCCCGACCAATATCTCGGGCCAATATTAAGGTGTTTTCAATATCCGCTATCGGCAGATATTGCAGACTTTTGTGTATTGTGTTAAGCGATAGAGACTTATCCTTTTTTTGTTTTGGAATCTACTAATTTTTGTCTTTCAAAAGAGCAAACATGAATATACATAAACAGATCTCTTGCAAACGTCAAGCCTGTATAAATGAAGGATAAATATACAGCATCCCCTGCTGTCACAGTTCAACACTGGCACGTTTGGAAGAATAATACTCAGGATATTAGATGACAAATGTTTAAAAGATCAGCAGTGCATATCGGCATCGGCCAATCAAAATCCCCCCTCCAAAAAGCGACATTGGCCTTAGAAACATCCACTTCGGTCGATCTCTATTTGTTATATATTTCCATTATTGAATGAATGAATAATGAATGTTTAACTATAGGCTATTTGAGAGATAACAAACAAACAAACATCAAGTTAAATTACTTAAAATATCAGCCAACCCCCTTCATATCGGTATCGGACCCCAAAAATCCATATTGGCCACAGGTCCTACTCTATCGGAAAAAGTATTGTTCAGGTATTGGTATCGTAAACCAAGTATCATTGAAGTGCTGGTATCAAACAAAATGTAGCGGTACCCAGCCCTACCCATGATGCACGCTGCCTCGTACAGAGCCGGCGTCTAATCCCATGTGATCAAACGCTGTCTGTGCTCCGACAGACACGGTCGTAAAGTCCAAAGGATTCCACTGTTTACAAGTGTCGGAGATGAGGGAGGGGCCTTTCATCCCGTCTCTCCTTTCAGATCTGGTGTTTGCCTGCCACTGTTTGCTCTCTTTGTGCTGTATTTGAGCACTTTGTTTCCCTCGAACGAAAGGAGGACCACAGGTTAGACAGATTCACTGACCATACATACATATAAGGTGCATTATGCAACTTTTTCAGCCAAAAACAAGTTGATATTGGTGCATATTTGACCTTTCAGTGGCTATATGGGTGGTTAGCATGGTGCCTTTACTTTCTATCATTATGGCCTCTATTACACTCCAGGATCAATAGGGGTTATACACGCTAATGACTTCCTCTCTCTCAAGGCAAAACGGGGGGTTGAGGATGCAAGCTTCACACTTTTGAATACAGTCACCCGGCAACAGGACTCAACTAAACCATGCACCTGGATTTTTCCCCCTCTATTTTTAACACTGTACAAATTCAAGTTCACCTCACATTGATTTTATGGATAGTTTCTATTGAACAGACCAATTGCCGCTGGCTGCTCTGCTTTATGCCCACGACACTAGAGGCCGCCATTGCTCCGCCATTGCTGTAGTACCTCCATATCACCGCTAGTGCTCCATTGAAAAGCCTTGGAGTTTAGACACCTTAAAAACAACTTTAACGTCTGGTTAGGGCTGCTCGATTATTGAAAAAATAATAATCACGATTATTTTTGTCATAATTGAAATCACGATTATTCAAACGATTATTTGTTGCCTTTAAAAAATCCATTAAAAAAGGGACAAAAATCCAGCAAAAGTGAAAAAAATCCAGCAAAAAAATGAAAAAAATCCAGCAAAAAAATGAAGCAAATCCAGCAAAAAAATGACAAAAATCCATCAGAAGAAAGACGAAAATCCAGCAAAAAAATTAAAAAAAATCTGCAAAAAAAGACAAAAATCCAGCAAAAAAAGACAAAAATCCAGCAAAAAAATGACAAAAATTCAGCAAAAAATGACAAAAATCTAGCAGAAAAAAGACAAAAATCCATCAAAAAAGTGACAAAAATCCATTAAAAAAATGACAAAAATCCATTAAAAAAAAGACAAAAATCCATCAACAAAAAGTGACAAAAATCCATCAAAAAAAGACAAAAATCCAGCAGAAAAAAGACGAAAATCCATCAAAAAAGTGACAAAATTCCATCAAAAAAAGACAAAAATCCAGCAGAAAAAGACAAAAATCCAGCAAAAAAATTACAAAAATCCAGCAGAAAAAGACAAAAATCCAGCAAAAAAATTACAAAAATCCAACAGAAAAAGACAAAAATCCAGCAAAAAAGTGACAAAAATCCCAAAATTAAAAATTTGAAAAAAAAAAATTGATTTTTTTTTTTTTTTTTTTAAATGTTGAAAATAAAAATAAAAAATTTGAACAAAAAAATTATAATCGATTTTTTGCGATTATGCTAATTTTGTAATCGTTTACTGTTGTAATCGAAATCGTAATCGAATTTCGATTAATTGCACAGCCCTACGCCTGGTTTAAATTTTTTCACTAGACTAGGCTAGATATTCCTCCTGAGACAACGCTGGGTTAGTCACAATTTAAAGTAATAGGCCACTGTTTTTACATACTGAGATATGTTCTTACCTGAGCTTTGACGAGTTCTTTAGGACCTGTCTGATCTTCCCCCGTGCCTTCAGTCACGTAAACACAGCGCAGACGGCGTTAGCATTTAGCCTCTCCCTCTCTCCTCTATAGCTCCAAAACTGGTCAAGATAGAAGCTACCAAGCTCTTCCACGTTTTCCCTATTTAAATATGGTTACGTGAAGTGTTCCACTACAAAGTATAATTACACAAAATTAAACAATGTGGATTTTCTAAGCGGATAAAAGGGGGGACTATATTGTAAGGCGTAATAATACCAGGAGAAATTTGGCATCCGCGCAGTAAAGTGAAGATCACTGCGTAGTAAAGTGAAGATTACTGGATTACTCAGACAGGTCCTAAAGAACTCGTCAAAGCTAAGGTAAGAACATATCTCAGTATGTAAAAACGGTGGCCTATTCCTTTAAGAAACCAGGTTTTCGTAAGAAGAATTTTTGAAATCTCGTACTTCATGAGGGTCGGACTGTTAGCATTGGAGCAGCGCGAGCTACACGTCACGCAAGGGCGGAGTCTACAGTGAAGATCCCGCCCTTATGCCCTTTTTAGGAACATGCTTCGTCAGAGCTGGGGAGGGGGGTCTGCCACAATCCGTCATGAATTCCCCCACGACCGTAGTCATTATGGTAAACGGGGAGGAGTGAGGAGAAGCTGTCCATTTATATATACAGTCTATGACCGCAACATGTGTTTTTTAATAGCTTTAAATCAAGCACACTGGTTTTAAAAGCAGGACTCCCGCAGGGCTGTGTCCTGTCTCCCATCCTGTTCTCCATCTACACCAGTGGCATCAGCTGTAGCAGGAGTGGGATGACACTGCCGAAGTACGCGGATGACAGGGCCCTGGTCGCGCATGTGGTGGATGCTGAAGCTCTGTCCCAGTATCAGCAGGAGGTTAGCACCGTAGTCCAGGTGTTTGCTGAAGGCTCACTGGTGCTGAACATCACAAAGACTAAAGAGCTGTGGTGTGGGCCTAGAGGAAAGCTCCCACCTGCCCTCAACCAACCACTCTGCATCCAAGGTCAGCCGGTGGATCAGGTGGGAACTGGAATAGATGTTGGCCTGTCTTTTAAACATCACGCGGACTCTGTGTTCAAAAAGGCATAGCAGCGCCTCCATCATTTTATGTAGAAGGAAAGAAAAAAACTTTCTGACAGTTAAATCCAAATTCAAACTCTCCTGCATCATCACTCAGGCCTCAAAAATCACCGGTACAGCTCAAACCCCTCTGTCTGGACTTCAAAGTCGCTCAGTACTGAGAAAGGCAACCCAGATCACTGAAGACTTCTCACATCCACTCCACAGCTCCTTGAAGCTGCTGACATATATATGAAGTCATTTGTTCCAAAGGCAATCTCCACTTTGAATGGTCACAAATAATTGTCCTGTTGTTCATTATTGTCATTTTAAATGTGCCTTGTGGTTTTATGGAAGAGTATTTGCATGTTTTGAGCCTGTCAAAGATGAAATGTCGCCTTCGGGGACAGACAATAACATTTTCTTATCTTATCTTTCCACTAACCAGACTAACTAACTTCCGGTCACTGTGTTAAATATTCGGAGCAAGGAAGTTTTGGCAGTATAAAGTGTACTGGACCTCCTGATGAAACTGAACTTGTGTCCTTACCTGCAGCCTCCACGCGAAAGCTGTACGAGAAGAAACTTCTGAAGCTTCTGGAAAATGGATCCGTTCTCCCAGAGTCACAGAGTCACGGCGGCGGAGGAAAGGCTGAGGCTGAGGTCTACAGCGACCAGGAGGAGGGTGAGGCCTCCATCGGCTGACTCGCACACAATCACACGGTTAGCACGGTGGTGCAGTGGTTAACACTTGTGCCTCACAGCTAGGGCTGGGTGATATATCACTATTTAAGATATACTTTTAAATGAGATATGGAATTAGACCATATCGCATATATCAATATAGTTAAAATTTGAGCTGTAATACTTTTTTTTTTAGGAAATTTTTATTTAAGATTTTATTTTTATTTAAAGGGACTATACAGAGTTTAAAATGTTAAAACTAAGTATTTTGCTCCCCCTACATGTTCCAGCCATGTCCTAATGTGTAGAATGAGCTCAGACCTGTTCACCACAACTGCCTCTAAAATCCTGCACTGTCACTCTAAAAGGTGTTACTTCGGGTCCGAAGTATGTTCTCCCCATGTCTGCTTAGGTTTCTTCCGGGCACTCCGTTTTCCCCTACCACTAAAAACATATACAATAGGCCAGGATGAATGAGAGTGTGTTTGAGTGTGCGACTGTGGGATAATGGATGCAAATTAGCCCGAGGCTTCAATTAATGTTTACATGCATGTATACATGTATGTTCATAAACATGCACTGTCCCGACCTAATCAAAAGATTTAAGGGGGGATTATGTTTTTTTTCAGGCACATAGTACCATTCTGTAGCACACTCAAATAACTATGCTACCCAAAATTGTTTGGAAACTGCAGCAAACATCAAAAAAGCTTAAATAAAATTTCCCTCATAGCAACACTGTTCCTGACGCTGCGATTTGGCCTCTGTCTCTTTAATAAACTCCATGCCTGTCTGACACACCCATGAGCACTCCCTGCAGTACGTCATCCCAACACACCTGGATACTGTTTACTTCATTTTGAATAATGCCAACGCAGGATATTGTGGAAGCATACGGACATGCTCCTACTTCCAAACCAGAGAGTGATTTCTTGGAAGAACCAAAGAGTGCTGAGATGCATCTGATTTGGTGCACATGTTTCAGGCGTACAGATTTTAGAGCAGTGGCTGTGTCGCGTGGTGAGGCGACCAGGCCACTGCTGCATGGTGCGCCCTGGACACGCAGTTTTGGATACGATCAGAACTCCAGGTGGACTGGGATACGAGGGACATCAGTGTTACTTCTGGACTGCACTGGGAAACACATGGGAAACACAGGACTTTTCTTCAGGACTTTGCGAAAGTATCTCGGGGTCTTGTTCACGAGTGAGGGACGGATGGAGCGTGAGATGGACAGACGGATCGGTGCGGCGTCAGCAGTGATGCGGTCGCTGTATCGGTCTGTCGTGGTGAAGAGGGAGCTGAGTCGGGGCAAAGCTCTCGATTTACCGATCGATCTACGTTCCCACCCTCACCTATGGTCATGAGATTTGGGTCATGACCGAAAGGACAAGATCGCGAATACAGGCGGCTGAAATGAGTTTCCTTCGCAGGGTGGCTGGGCGCACCCTCCGAGATCGGGTGAGGAGCTCAGTTACCCGGGAGGAGCTCGGAGTAGAGTCGCTGCTCCTCCACGTCGAAAGGAGCCAGCTGAGGTGGCTCGGGCATCTGTTCCGGATGCCTCCTGGTCGCCTCCCGCGGGAGGTGTTCCAGGCATGTCCTAGTGGGACAAGGCCTCGTGGAAGGCCCAGGACACGGTGGTGGGACTATGTCTCCGAGCTGGCCTGGTGTCGCCTCGGGGTCCCCCCAGAACAGCTGGAGGAGGTGTGTGTGGATCGGGAAGTTTGGGCATCTCTGCTGAGACTGCTGCCCCCGCGACCCGGCCCCGGATAAAGCGGAAGAAAATGGATGGATGGATGGACTTTGCGAAAGTGGAATCACATCCTTGGTGCATGTCACCTTAAAACGCAGATTGCAGTATTTTCCGGACTATAAATCACACTTTTTTCATAGTTTGGCTGGGGCTGCGGATAATGCGTCTTATATAGGCTCTCAAAATATAATTTATAATTTCATATGTTTGTTATTTTCACACTGACAGCCGCTAGAGGGAACTCTCGGCTTGTGTGCCAGTGTCTGCTACTCCTGTACCAGTGAAGATTTAAAAATGGTAATTGAGAAGCAAAAAGAAAGTTTGGAGTGAGCGAGAAATGTGAGGTACTGGCGAAAAGCTATATGGCCACAACTAGAGGAACGATTTCGCAAATGAGAGCTTGAAGATAAGATAAGATAAGATGATACTTTATTGATCTCACAGATGGAGAAATTGCATTCGATGAGAGAGCATCCGGCAGCAGCACCCATTCAGTGCGCACCACTGAAACAACATGATGCCGGGAGAGGCTTGTAAAACGGTGCAGTTACGCCTCCATGCCCAGGTAGTTGCCAAGGCTGGTGCTCCAGAGGGACTTATATATGTGTTTTTCTTCTTCATTATGCATTTTTTTTGCTGATGCGGCTTATTCTTATAGTTTGGAAAATACAGTAGGAGTGGTGGTGTTGTGGCATGTGTGGTTTGTTGATAGAAAACTGTTTTGGAGTCAGTTGTTTTTGAAAATATATTGAACGAATGATACACGGATTAAGGAATTTATAAGAATGGTGCAGTGTAAGCAAGCTTCAACGCATTAGAATGGTTATCAAAGTGAGGAATGCTAACACAAAAACGTAGAGTTACAGTACAGCTTGCCCGTGCTGCTGGCTCTTGGGGAAGTAGTTCTCTTTTGAGTAGGGATCGTATGTTTTTTTAGTGTCAGTGTATTTAGTAATCCACTTTCAAGTAAGCTCTTGTTGGAAAGCAGTCATCTTGTTTTGTCTTTTTTCCCCCATTTTTTATGCGTACATAAATTAGTACAGACGGCATAAGCCCTGCGAAGGAAACTCATTTGGGCAGCTTGTATCTGCGATCCTGTCCTTTACCCAGAACTCATGACCTCGTGATAGGTGAGGGTGGGAACGTAGATTGATCGGTAAATCGAGAGCTTTGCCCCCTGACTCGGCTCCCTCTTCACCGCCACAGTCCGATACAGCGACTGCATCACTGCCGACGCCGCACCGTTCAGGACACGATGGAGGGACTCTGGCCTGGTGAACAGCTGGAGCAGGTGTGTGTGGATCGGGAAGTCTGGGCATCTCTGCTGAGACTGCTGCCTCCGCGACCCGGCCCCGGATAAAGCGGAAGAAAATGGATGGATGGACATAAGCCAGGGGTTTCTTACAAAAGTATTTAAAATAGGTAAATTAAAAGCTAGATCTACATCGGCGGATGCTGCCTCATCACTGCCCTGAAGTGCTGGGCAGGTTCAAAGAGTACACTGCACTAAAAACTGACATACATGACCAGGATCAATACAGTCAGAAACAAATCTCTGCTCATCTTGTGTTAAAAACCAGTGCATAAAGTCTTTACATTTTTAGTAAAAGCAGTAGCTTCAAAACTCTGTTAAAGGGGGGGTATTATGCGAAATCGACTTTTTCAAGCTTTACATCATGTTATTCTGTCACTCCCTCATTAAAAACATGGCTGAAGTGTTGCCTTGGCACATTCACGTATTTCTGAGTAATCTGTAAAAACTCTGATGGCGGCCATTTTAGGGATAGGTTTGCCTGAGTCCTCCTAGGAACGCCCCCACCTCCTGGAGACGCCTCCGAGCTTTCGTCACCAGCCGAGTAACCAACCACTGCTCCTCAGCAGAACCCCCTCCCCACTGACGCCACAGACAGCGTGTGGAGGGGGCGTGTCTGAAAGGGTCAGAGGTTCTTAAAGAGACAGAGGCCTATTTCAAGACATTCACTACAGCCATTTTGAGAGAGACATTTTATACAAGGCAGTTATTCTAATTTACTGCATTTACAGACCAGCAGAAGGTTTGGTCATCATTGTAGTGTGATATAGACTGGTGCTATGTGATAGAAAAAAGCAGAATACCCCCTCTTTAAAGAAATCAGCCTTGTCTTGGTTTAGTGCCTATGTTAAGTTCTGAAGGAAACAACAGCGATGCCAGTTTTATTTTTGATTTAATTGAAATATGGCATCAAAAAGTGTAACTGATTAAATATTATTGACCCGGTGTGAAGACTCCGACCTGTGCTGTTTTCCAGAGGCCCCTACTGCCCCAGAGCCAGATCGTGGAGCAGCTCCAGAGCTGGAGACTGTGCCCGTGAAGAGCAGCTCCTCGTGGCCTCCTTCAGCTCAGAGACGCAGTGGCAGCCAGCGCAGTGTCATTACGGTGCGTGATCACATGGCTAATCCGCTCTCCTGCACACTGCACTACCGCTACCTCTTTTACAAATCAGTGGTTGTCTGAAGAAATTTCAGTTAAATATATCATATAGGAGACTAACACAGTGATATTTGAGAAGGGAAATAAAGTTTATATGATTTATGGAAAGTATGCAAGAATTATTTAAACAAAATAGGCATGTGCATAAATCTAGGCACCCTTGTCATTTTATTGATTTCAATACCTTTAGCACTAATTACTAGAACTCAAAATTGGTTTGGTAACCTCAGTGACCCTTGACCTACATACACGGCTGAATCCAGTCTTGAGAAAGGATATTTAAGGAGGCCGATTGTCAGCACATTTGGACAAGCCAGCTTCATTTTGGAACAAGGTGCTGTGGACTGATGAAACTAAAATAGTTATTTGGGCAAAACCAGGGGCGTTCTGCATGGCGCAATTGGAACACTGCATTCTACAGTAAAATGTGGTGGCGGTTCCACCATGCTGTGGGGCTGTGTGGCCAGTGCAGGGACTTTGAATCTTGTTTAAGTTGAGGGTCGCATGGATTCCACTCAATGGCCCTCATTCATCAAAGTTGCGTACGCTGAAATCAGAGCGTATATGGGGTGTACAAAAAATGACTCCCTGTTTTGGCATTTATCAATCTGAGCGCACCGTACGCTGCGCTCATATCCTACACCAAGTCAGGAGGTGGTGCACATGATACACAAATTTGAACTAAACAGCGCTGGAAAACAGTTTTTAACAGCATGAATTGCATTCCCACACCGCATATAAGCCACATAAATGATTTAAACATGAAACAAGGCTACAGCGTTAATGTTTATGGACAGACTTGATTCAATGTTGCGTTTCCAGCACATGCTCCTCTACACCGCGGCCCGGGCGCAGAGGCTCAACCCAAACCGGGTTTGAGCAGCGTGCAGGGTCTGCTGAGCTCTCCTCTCCTCAGGGGGATGATTGAAGCACGTCCCATTGTAGGGCTGTCTTTGGTCCAGACGGGTTCGTAGTTGCCACAGTCAACTTTCCTGTTCCTCATAAGAGTCAACAGAAGTCCTTTGATCTTGTTTTTAATTCTTATTGATCCACATGGACTTTTGGGACAAAATCTGTGACTTTTCATCAATGTTCACTGGGTGAAAATTGCGACGGAAGGAAGGAAGGAAGGAAGGAGGGAAGGAGGGAAAGAGGGAAAGAGGGACAGATGGGCACAAAGGGCCAGTTGCCCTTTGACTTTTATGGGCTCTGTACAATTACAATGTTGATTTTTGCATTAAATATGTATGTGGACGGGACATGCACGACAAGGAGATCGCGTTAGTGAGTGTTTGAGAGGAGGGGAGCGCTTCTCGCTTGTTTAATCTGCGCTCCGTGCACTTTGGGTGAGTGCGCTGCGCGCACTGTCCAATTACAATGTTTGTTTTCTGATACATGTGCACATGACATGGAAAGTGGTGGTTGACAGCAGTGTGGACCCGCCCCCACAGGCAGAAATACAAATGTACATGTACCTTGATGATTGCAGTCCTTTGCGGTTTGATAATTACACATACTTTTATTGTTGATGTTGATTAATTGTGCTGCCCTGAAGATGATAAAGCCCTTCCAGTGTGATGGGACCATGTCAGATGTGATGTGAGTTTGATGATGTGCCTCTGGTTTACAGGTGGAGCAGGTCGAGAAGAAGACGGCTGAGCCACCACCATCACAGGAGGACACTGATGTCCCAGAGCTCCCAGAAGTCCACAGTCCCTTCACAGGACTGACGTGAGTCTACTCCATAGACTGTTCAAAAATAATAGACAGTGTCTGCTCACTCCTCCCCGTTTACGTTAAGAACTATGTTCAACAGGGAATCCATGCTGGATTTACAGACTCCTCCTACCCAGATTCGATTGCCATTTTCCTAAAAGGGCAAAAGGGCGGAATCTTCTCTGTAGACTCGGCCCTTGCAGAGCGTGTAGTTCGGTCGTAACCGCGCCTTTAGCTCTGATGCGAGCGGCCTGGCAGTCAAAGTGTATATGTCAGGGCAATATTTTTTGGGGAAATTCATATTTATTTTATTTATTTATTTAAAATGGGACAGTGCATATTAATTACCATGTAAATATGCCAGAGTTTGCCACAATGGATAATTTTCATCTGTAGTCCCAGGGCAGGTTGCTGTTGCTGGAGAGGCCACGGAACAACAAGCACAACAGACATGAACAAAAGACAACAGACATGAACAAAGACAACACACATGAACAAAGACAACAGACATGAACAAAAGACAACAGACATGAACAAAGACAACAGACATGAACAAAGACAACAGACATGAACAAAGACAACAGACATGAACAAAGACAACAGACATGAACAAAAGACAACAGACATGAACAAAAGACAACAGACATGAACAAAGACAACACACATGAACAAAGACAACAGACATGAACAAAGACAACAGACATGAACAAAGACAACACACATGAACAAAGACAACAGACATGAACAAAGACAACAGACATGAACAAAGACAACAGACATGAACAAAGACAACACACATGAACAAAGACAACAGACATGAACAAAGACAACACACATGAACAAAGACAACACACATGAACAAAAGACAACACACATGAACAAAGACAACAGACATGAACAAAGACAACAGACATGAACAAAAGACAACAGACATGAACAAAGACAACAGACATGAACAAAGACAACAGACATGAACAAAGACAACAGACATGAACAAAGACAACAGACATGAACAAAGACAACACACATGAACAAAGACAACAGACATGAACAAAGACAACAGACATGAACAAAGACAACACACATGAACAAAGACAACAGACATGAACAAAAGACAACAGACATGAACAACAGGCATGAACAAAAGACAACAGACATGAACAAAAGACAACACACATGAACAAAAGACAACAGACATGAAATGGTTAGTAAAAATAAGACAGGAAATGAACACACAATAACAGTAAGCAGACACTATAAACAAGACGACACAGACTTCGTGCCCGTCAGTGACCCAGTCGCCCATTGACTTTTATGAGCTCTGTACAATTACAATGTTGATTTGTGCATCATATATGTATGTGCACGGGACGTGCACGACAAGAAGAGTGCGTTAGTGAGTGTTTGAGAGGAGGGGAGCGCTGCGCGCTCGTTTGATGTGCGTTTCGCGCACTTTGGGTGAGTGCGCTCCACGCACTGTCCAATTACATTACTTTGTTTTCTGATACATGTGCACGTGCACGTTCCGTGCAAGACGAGAGGAGTGCGTTAGTGAATGTATAAAGAAATAAGAGATATAATGGATCACCCTGAGCTGCTGTGCTGAGTGCACTTCCGGGTTTGACATGACATGCATCCGAGTGACCAGTGGTTTGTTTAGATCGTGTTTTCATTTTTTAGATATATTCTTTTTGTAAGTTTGCCTCATAATGATGATTATCGTGTATTTGGAGGGATGATACTTCATGCATTTATTTTGTGTCTGAACTAAGTAATGGGAGAGGAAAGGCGATTGGCCTGGCTCAGTCAGCTGCTCCTTCTGCTAACGCTAACGCCGCTACACACAGTTGTCGATGACTCTGTAAGCTAACCTCATCTCAAACTTATTAAACACTAAAACAATTTGTCTCTAATGATAAAAGACATGTTAATGTTCCCGTATCAATATTGATAAGAGATTTAAAAAAAACACTGATATCAAAGTAATCATCATTAAAAAAAAAAAAAAAAACATTTCAGAAGTATCTTTACTATCATAGCTCCAACAGTCAGACACCACTGCTCAACAAATTCATTTGTAAAAATAACATAACACACTCTGGAGCTTTTCAAATAAATCAGTTATATGAAATCCATGATTACTTCTCTCAAAGTTACCTTTTTAATATGGGGTGAGATTTGTGTCATATTGATTCATTGATGCAAGAATATAAATTAATTCAAAATCCCAGATTTATTAACAGTGTGTAATTTGCGTGCTTAGATTTATTCAAAGGTATGTTTTCATTTGTGAATCTCTGCTTCTGTTTGTGAATCTGTGCTTTTGCTTGTGCCAATTTGCATCTTCATTTGTGAATCACCTTAAGGGTGAATTCTTCTTCTTTGTGAATGTGGATATTTTTGAGACGAATCTCACAAGTTTTCATGAAAAATCTATGCACAGTTTTAACATGCAATCTTTTTAAAGATATAGATAAATATAGTTTAAATGTATTAGAAATAATTCACATTTTATTTGTAAATCTTGCATGTGAGAGTTTGAATCTGCGCTTCTGAATCACTCACCACGTGCATTCAGCCTTTGATCCGCCGAGGATCATTTTGACACAATCTTTCCGCCGCGTGTTTTCCCAGATTTATCCTCCGCAAACAGCGCAGTTTAAAAACGGATCTTTCTGATTTTTGGAAACATAGCTACTTGTACAAATTCAAGGGCGCTGATTTCAAAAATCAATGTTGCCAAGCCCAATTCTTCTGTTAAAATAAGGTAAAAATGGGGGACGAGAGGGCCGCGACCAGCCCGCCGTCTCTGCCCGCAAGCAACTCCAGAAAAATGGAGCATCCAGCCTCTCTTCAGGGGTTGGGATCTGGAACCCAAACTGTGCGTGGAGGTGAGCCCAACTATATCTACCTGGTATCTCTCAACCTCCCGCACAAGCTCAGACTCCTTCCCCACAGCGAGGTCCCATGTCCCGAACGGCATGTCGAGCATGTCCCGAAAGGCAGAAGCTGCGCACGCAGACCAGGTCGTCGAGGCACGCGCCTTCGACTGCCACCCAGTCCTCTCTGCACTCGACCCTTACGGATCCCTCTGGTGGTGGGTCCACAGGAGGGCGGGCCCACGTCGTCCTTTCGGGCTGTGCCCGGCCGGGCCCTGTGGGCAGAGGCCCGGCCACCAGGTGCTTGCATTCAAGCCCCAACCCACACCTAACCTAGCTGTCAACTGATCACCACCTGGTGGTGAGCTGGATTCACTGGCAGGGGAAGAAGCCGGTCAGACCTGGCAGGCCCAAGCGTGTTGTGAGGGTCTGTTGGGAACGCCTGTCGGATCCCTCTGTCAGTAGGGTCTGTCAGTAGGGTCTTGAAACTCTGCTCGCTGCTTGTTGTTGTGGCCGTAAGGTCTCTGGTGCCTGTCGCGGCGGCAATCCCCGAACCCGGTGGTGGCGCCCGGAAGTAAGGGATGCCGTCAAGCTGAAGGAGTCCTACCTGGCCTTGTTGGCTTGTGGGACTCCGGAGGCAGCTGAGAGGTACCGGCAGGCTAAGTATGCTGCAGCTCGTGCCTCACAGAGGCAAAAACTCGGGTCTGGGAGGAGTTTGGGGAGGCCATGGAGGAGGACTATCGGTCGGCCTCGAAGAGATTCTGGCAAACCATCCAGTGCCTCAGGAGGGGGAAGCAGTGCTTCACCAACACTGTTTACAGTGCGGGTGGGGGGCTGCTGACCTTGACTGGGGATGTCGTCGGGCGGTGGAAGGAGTACTTCGAGGACCTCCTCAATCCCGCCGTCACGTCTTCCAATGAGGAAGCAGAGGCTGGGGACTCGGAGGGGGGCTCGCCTATTACCCAAGCTGAAGTCACTGAGGTGCTGAGAAAGCTCCTCGGTGGTTCCGGGGGTGGATGAGATTCGTCCTGAGTACCTTACGTCTCTGGATGTTATAAGACTGTTTTGGCTGACACGTCTCTGCAGCATCGCGTGTTGGTCGGGGACAGTGCCCCTGCAGTGGCAGACCGGGATGGTGGTCCCTCTCTTCAAGAAGGGGGATCGGAGGGTGCTCCAATTACAGAGGGATCACCCTCTGTTTGTGTCAAAAAGATCCTCGGCGGATCAAAGGCTGAATGCACGGATTCAAACTCCCACATGCAAAGCTAGAGATTTACAAATATAATGTGATTGTTTCTAATAAATTGAAACTTATTTTTTATATAAAAAAGAATGTATGTTATAATGTTTTAATGCAAAACAAACTTTTTGAATAAATCCAGATTTTGCGAGGATTCAAAACTGTGCATAGATTTTTCATGAAAACGGTTGAGATTTGTCTCAAAAATATCCACATTCACAAAGAAGAATTCACCCTTAAGGTGATTCACAAATGAAGATGCAAATTGGCACAAGCAAAAGCACAGATTCACAAACAAATATGTTTTATGCCTTTTATTCACAAATATATACGTGCAAATATTTTACATGAATAAATCTAAGCACGCAAATTACATAGTTAATAAATCTGGGATTTTGAATTAATTCATATTTTTGCATCAATGAATCAATATGACACAAATCTCAGCCCATATTTTACAGACAGTAAGGCAAGGCAAGGCACGTTTATTTATACCGCACATTTCGTACACAAGGCAACACACAGTCAGGTTTTAAATGCAAAGTTGGATATCTAATTGATCTAATTCAATTCCCACCTGGACGGGGCTTTTCTGTGTGGAGTTTGCATGTTCCCCCCGTGTCTGTGTAGGTTTCCTCCGGGCACTCCGGTTTCCCCTACCACTAAAAACATGTACAATAGGCCAGGATGAATGATGTGTGTGAGTGAATGTATGGTGGTGGTCAGAGGGACTGTTGGCGCAGACGTGTGTAGTCGCGAAAGCGCTTCTATCAGTCTCCCCCAGGGGAAACTGAAGCTACAAATGTAGTTTACCACCACCGAGTATGGAGTGCATGTACAATTCTCTCATGAAAAGCGCTTTGTGACCATGTCTGTGAAAGGCACTATATAAATAAAGATCTTCTTCTTCTTCTTATCTTCAAGCCTGAGGTGGCTTTTCTTTTCTCTTTCTCTGTCTGCAGACTGAGCTGACTCCCGATGTAAAGGTCAGCACACACTACACGACTTTTTTGCCCGATTTTTCTCTAATTCTCAGATGCACTGAGTCTTCTGGAGTCGTGGCAGTTGCACAGAGTGGTGTCGCGTAGTGTGGGGGGGTCACGACTGGACTGGCGTTCGAATCGTGTAATGTGGGCAGCAGAAAGACGCGACGAGACGACAGTCGTAGGAAATCAAACATGTTTGATTTTTATGCCCTAAAAACAACACATCAGCATGATTAGTTTGGTTTGAGTTTCAATGCATAAATAATTCTAATGAGTTCTTGAAAGAGCAGACATTCCCCTCTTCCACAGAGGTCAGTTCCAAGTCCTGTTTTAGTCGATTATTACGGCTGACGGTATGTTTCTTCTGTCAGAGACACCAATGGTTCTGAAATAGTGGCACAGTCCTTCACAAAAAACGACCTCTTTATTGTCTGTAACTGTCTGTATTTTTAGGGCCTCATGTCGACGTCCGATCAAAGGATCGGCCAGGCGCCAGGTGATGAGGGATCACAGCTTTGAGAGCAAGAGCGGCGTCTGCAACTCAGCCCCCACCACTACCTCCTCCACAAACTCCGGCCCCTCAGCTGCCAGCTCCGCCCCCTCCTCTACCTGTCAGGCTAAAGTGCGCAGCATGTGGGGGTGGAAGAAGCTGCTGCTCCTGTTTGTCCTGGTCGCGCTCGTCTTCCTCGTCTACCAGGCCATGGAGCCAAACACTGTTGTTCCATTTGGACAGGTCGAGGAGCTGTGAAGGTCTCCTAGCTTTCTCCGGACCTTTCAACAAGATCTGAGAGGGGTCCTTCTTCCTTCACGTTTTTTTCCCACATTATTAGCGCTCAACACCACTGAGTCATGTATTTTGCATGAAATTCTAAAAGCGACTTTGAACTTCTGGGGAAAGCACTATTTAATATGCATTATTAGCATTACCATCACTTATTAGTCAAACATGTATGAAGAAACAAAATCATAAATATCCATGAACACGTATATATTAAGTGAAATAACCCCAGTTTACCTTGTGAAACTATCTGTCCCATTCTTTACCATTGAACCTCTAAACAACAGACTTTATTTATTTTGGTTATCACCTGTCCGGACTCTTCTCTCACAGCTTGATGCTACTCATTCGTGCATGCTAGTTTTTCCAAGGTTATTTCACATTATTAGAAAATCATTTCTGGACATCTATCTTGTGATTTCCCTGTATGTGAGGACTACTCTGGTATGTCTTGTCAGTAGCATCTTTCAAATTATTTTACCTCAACTATATACAGATCCTTTGACTCATTGATTATATTGTACTGACCTTAATGTAAGTAAATATAAGAATTATCTTTTGTATTTTGGTCTGTGTGCCTGTTTTTTTATATAATAAAGGTGAATTTCTCTTTATTCTGGTTATGACCTGCTTTGTCAACTACTTATACATGACTGCCCCCTAGGGGTAAACCTTTGGTATCAAAGCCATTCAAATCTAGAATATGCTGCTCTAGGGTGTTGGATTAGGCTCAAAGGCTTAACGCAGCCAGTCATCATTTGTTATACTTGTTTATACTGAGTAGTTAGATGTAGGACTGGGCACAGTTACATTTGTTCCCGATACCAGTAGTTAAAGATTGTTTTTACGACACCAACACCTCAACGATACTTTTTTTGATACCCATACTCAAATATATTGCTTTATTTATGTGTAAATAATTATTTAATATTTTTTTATTAAATTGTGTTTACTGCAAAAGTTTGTAATTGATGTCTCTAAACATATCTTTCTACTTCGCTACTTCGCTTGCAGTATCTCACCCTTTGAATTTCATATTAGGATGTTTAGTTTTACAAAAGCTCACAGCCCCGTGTTCATGAGCCACTGTGATCCGTACCCAGGAGTTCACAAATACGGAGTCTGCACTGCCTGTTACCCGGCCCCGGGTAAAGCGGAGGAAAATGGATTGGATGGAATATTAATACTTTTTATCAGCGCCACAAGGCAGTCACAGCCCAGATGAACGGCACCTTTATCAAGACCAGTGTACTCAGTCAGAGCCACACTGCGTTCCACATTATTATCCAAATGACATTTTTCTTTGATTTTCTAAACTGTCAACTCAAATAAGAGTCAGCATCATTTTCAAGTTCATTAAATTTTTTTTCAAAAATAAATATACTAAAAAAAACTCAAAATCTGCTGTTCCAAATTGTTATGCAACTCATCGTTTCAATACATTCTAAAGCTTGTAATTAACTGAAAATGTAGCATTAGGAGGTCATATTTACTGAAATCAAAAGCTATTTCAATCAAAGAAATCAGGTCAAGTTATATTTTAACATGGAGCCCTTCTTTGAGCAGCTTCAAAATTCTTAAATCCATTAAACTTGTGAGTTTTTGGACAGTTTCTGCTTGGATTTCTTTGCAGGATGTTAGAATAGCCTCCCAGAGCTGCTGTTTGGATGAAAACTGCCTCCCACCCTCATAGATGTTTTGCTTGTTGAGGCTCCAAAGGTTCTCAATAGGGCTGAGGTCAGGGGAGGAGGGGGTCCACATCATGAGTTTCTCTCCTTTTCTGCCCATAGCAGCCAGTGATGCAGAGGTATTCTTTACAGCAGGACATGGTGCGTTGTCATGATGAAGATGATCTTGTTCGGGAAAGCACGGCTCTTCTTTTTTTAGAAGACAGTGGTCAGTCAGAAACTCCACATATTTTTCAGAGGTCATTTTCACACCTAAAGGGGCAGACCAGCTCTCTCCCCATGATTCTGGCCCAAACGTAACTCCGATACTACCAGCGTACAGCGCCCTCTAGTGTGGCTATAAAAAGCTATTTAACAAATTACCCTGCGAGTCAAATAGCCCTGGTCTCCCCTAATACTGTAGATTTCATATCCAGCTTTGGTCTCAGAGGCCTCTCAGTAATGTTTAGGCTGCGTCTGAAACCATCAAATTATAGCCTCTAAGTACTAACACTAGCAAACTAAACCTTAGCCTTTCATGGGGTCGACTGTTCGATCTCTGTGCAGTTAGTGAACTAGAGCTTCAGCAACATTTGTCCAATTCGACAGTCCTTACCCGGGGGAAGGAGAAGTGACATCACCAACAGCTGTTCTTCTTCTTTAAGGTAATTGGTGGAGTGTATAGTGTGTATATAGTGTGTATAGCAGGGGTGTCCAAACTTTTTTCATGGAGGGCCGCATATTGAAGCGTACACGGGGTGAAGGGCCGTAGATCGGTAGTTAGTGCCGCAAAACCTTGGACTAGCAGAGGTTTAAATTGTGCCCCACACCTTTATTTCAGCTAAAAACCTTCATGCAGCTCAGTCTCACAACAAAATCGGTTAGAATTGTCTAGAATTATTACATTTCAGATAACAAAGGTCCATCTCTGGTGATGTGTACCGATACAGCAAGAGCCCGAGGGCCACCATGAATTGATCTGAGGGCCGCATTTGGCCCCCGGGCCGCACTTTGGACACCCCTGCTGTATAGTGTCCAAACAAAAACATTTAAGATGAAAAAACAAAAACAAAGTAATAATCCAGATGAGCCGTCACATTTCCCTTTAGTGTTATTTTATCTCAACGGCTGTTTGATAAAGCTACAGCAGCAAATTATCCATAAGTTTCTAAAATGAAAGCACAAAAGCACAAACTGGACCACCGGACACCCAGCGGAGGTGCAGCAGAAACACCACACCTCCACCCAGAGGACAGTGCCAACACAGCCAAGGTTAGTGCTAGATCGTATGCTCCGGAGGGACGGTCTGCTGTGAGTTTGTTTAGATCTATGAGCTTGTTTGTCTAAAAATACAAATAATCCTAATCCTTAAAGTTAGCCCCTTAACTCCCACCTGAACCGAGCACATTTTCTTCAGTTTGGCTTTACCCCAGTCCAAAAGCTTCTGGAAAAAAGCTGTGAAAATAGCAATAAAACAATGATGGAAATGTGACAAAAAAGTGACGAAAAATGTATGAAAAAGTGGCAAAAATGTCACAAGAAATTGACAAAAAATTCACGAAAAAATGACAAAAATGTGACAAAAAAATTACAAAAAATTGATGAAAAATTGATAAAAAATTGTCAAAAATGTGACAAAAAATGGATTAAAAATTGACAAAAAAATGACAAAAAAAATGACAAAAATGTGATAAAAAATTACAAAAAAATTACAAAAAAATTACAAAAATGCGACAAAAAAGTGACAAAAAAATTATTAAAAATTGACAAAAAATGACAAAAATGTGATAAAAAATGACAAAAAGTTACAAAAATTAGTTGAATACCCAACAAAAAAATGTTGGAAAAAAAATCTGATGACGTGAGGATAAAGATCCTCTCGGTTCAGGCGGGAGTTAAGAGATTAACCATTTCCCTGGCCATAACCTTAATTTGTGTCATGATATCTCACGTTTTCACAGATCTAGCACTAACCCACAGCCAACCACCGCTCAGAGGAAACACTGATACGCCCACTTCCCTGTGCTCCTCCTCCGACCATCTGATTGGACGCACCGCGACAGGTGTTCTTTGATTGGCCAAAACCGCGGAAGTGGCTGCAGCAGTGACGTAAACAAAAGATACTTTACGCTCCGCGAGGTCATCTGCCTCTCTGCAACCGGCTGAGCCTGAGCGAGGCGCCATCTTACACTGTCCCAGAGTAAGTGCGTTTTTCTCCGCCAATCCAAACAAAAAACAATACGAAGGAGCTTAGATGCGCATTATAAGGTTTTCACATTTGGCGTTCTTTTATTACGAGCACGTTTAAGTGTTCGCCGATCTCAAACAAGTCATTCCACCTTGACGCGGTCAAATTAGCCTGTTAGCACTAGCTCTGCTGCAGTAGCTTCAGAGCACTTCATCTTTCAGGGCAATGCACGCACGTGGGGTTGGCATTAAACGTGAGCTGAACATATCCCAGCCTCTCGGTAATGCGAGCCCAGTGCAGTCCTTGGCACGGTAGGGCAGACCTTCAGCTAACGCACTTTACTAACCAGTATCTCTGTCGCAGCTCTACAGGCCAGCGCCATGTACCCGAGCACTCTGACGCAGCTGGCCCGGGGCAACCCGTTCAGCGCCCCGCTCTTCTCCCTCCAGAAGGTGGAAGAGCCCCAGCAGGTCCACCACACACAGCGGCCCAGGAGGCTAGCAGCCGCAGCCACCGGTAAGCCAGCAGCCGACAGTCAGGGCAAGATGGGCGCTAACATTAGCCGCTGTTAGCATAGCCTTCCGGAGGGTGACTGCGTTTGCTCTGTTTGATCTAGTGTATCTCCACATCATGCACTCCACATCATGACTATCTACTATCTGCAGCTGGTAGACACCATTTAACCCCATGACCTGCTGCAGTGGTGTCATATACTTGGACAGGGCCTGGCTGCCCCTTAGGCCTGTGGAGGGCATGGAAGGGCAAACTACCTTTTCAAATGACCATGTAGTTTTAGTGAGTCAGAGCTTGTCCTCTGCAGTGTCTGTCTTTCAAAATAAAGTCATTTCCCACTTGAACTATGCAGAGTTTGTTCAAGCCATAACTGACTTTGTGCCAGCTGCAGCTGAAGACCACTCAGAACATTATGTCCTCGTGCAAAACCCCATTCAAAACCATTACTATAATACTGCAGTATTGCATGTAACCGGATTAAAATTGCACGTTGAGTGGTTGCAGTTATCAAATTGCAAAGACTACAAATTAATTTGGAAGTATAAATCAGGGCTTCTACTAATGGTTATTTTGGTTATAGAGTAAGCTACCGATTATTTTTCCGATTATTCGTTTGGCTATGAAAGGAAATGGTATTTTTTCAAATTTTTCTACCACATAAAGCTAAAATTCGATTTATTGCTCAGCCCTACTCTCAAATATTAAAGCTCCTGGACATGTTTCAAATGTGGCTTCAATCTGGATTTTGAAACAAGCAAAGCAAACCTAATCTAATGTTGACCTAAAACGTACGTATGAGATTGAAAATGCATGACTCAAGTGCCAACGCTTAATATCATTTCAAATTTTCAATAATTTGTAAGCGTCGTAAAGCGTGCCTGACGGGTTATGTTGCTGTTAAGTTTGGGATAATCTAATTAAATGACTTCATTAAATTAATACATTCAAAACAAGTAAGTGCAAAAACAAAAGGACAGAGTACAGTCTGCACTGAATCATCTAGACGTTAAAGTCCAGAGTTAAGTCTGTTTTCCCTTTGTCTTGGGTACAACAAGCAGAACCTGATCCACCTGATGGTGGAAAGTCTTAAAGGAATAGGCCACCGTTTTTATATACTAAGATATGTTCTTACCTCACTTTAGTCGAGTTAATATATCCCCGTCTGGTCATTGTCCGCGCGCTCTGTCACGCAAACGGAGCACATACGCAGCCTCTCCCATATGTGACATAGCTCCGAAAAAGCTCACGATAGAAGCTACCAAGCTCTTCCACGTGTTCCCTATTTAAATAAAGTTACGTGAAGTGTTTTCATGCGAAGTATATTTACACAGAAATGTAACGTGTCGATTTTATAAGCAAATAAAAAGGGGGACTATATTGTGAGGCGTAATGATACGAGGAGTAAAGCGTCCGCGTAGTAACTCCTAAAGACTTCCCCTGCTCACTTCCGTCAATAACCTTTAGGAGTTACTGCGCGGACGTTTTACTCCTCGTATCATTACGCCTCACAATATAGTCCCCCTTTTTATTTGCTTATAAAATCGACACGTTACATTTCTGTGTAAATATACTTCGCATGAAAACACTTCACGTAACTTTATTTAAATAGGGAACACGTGGAAGAGCTTGGTAGCTTCTATCGTGAGCTTTTTCGGAGCTATGTCACATATGGGAGAGGCTGCGTATGTGCTCCGTTTGCGTGACAGAGCGCGCGGACAATGACCAGACGGGGATATATTAACTCGACTAAAGTGAGGTAAGAACATATCTTAGTATATAAAAACGGTGGCCTATTCCTTTAACTGTGCTACACAAGACAAGTGGAAATGTTCTGATTTTAGAAAAATAGAAATCTTGATATTTTCTGCTGCAGTATGTCACTTCTAATGTGCTCAAGCATACGTATTTGTGAAATTATTAGATGTTTACTGTAATCTTTTGAAGCAGCATAGTGGTTTTAATGACTTGTTTTGACCCAAACGTGCTAAGAGCCGCTGAGGAAACCTGTGGCTGTCCCTATGTCTCTTCAGAGGGCGACAGTTGTGAGTTCGGCTCTCAGAAGTATTTCATCCTGTGTGGGTTCGGTGGTATCCTGAGCTGTGGCACCACACACACAGCCGTAGTGCCGCTCGATCTGGTCAAATGCCGATTGCAGGTCTGTGCCCGCCCTGTGCCTGAGCCGTATTTGTCCCGACGTGCCTCATCAACCCTCAATAACTCCATTATTATTATTTTTTTTAATGCACCAATTTGCATGGTCTTTTAAGTTGTGTTGTGGTGAACTTATTTATACACGGTATGAATTTGTAACAGCCGTTTGGACTTTCCGGACCTTGATTGAGCCAATCATGATTCTTAAACCTGTACAAAGATGCAAGAATATAATGTTGAACAATAATCTGAGACCTGTTTTCTCTCCGCCTGTGTGGCGGACAGAAAAATACCCCTGCTGCTGTAGTTCTGAGTTGATGAGAAGCATGATTCAAATCTAAAAAGTAAAGTTGAGTGATTCACACCAGTCGTACAGCAGCTGTGGGTCCTGGTCTTTAACTCTAATCATGGTGTTGTTCTGATCTGTTCCAATGAAGGTGGATGTAACGGTGCCACTGTCTCCAGGGAGAGCGCCCCCTGCCTCTTCCTGGGGACAGTGGCCTAATGATTGTCCTGTGTCGCATGTTTCCTGCATGTTGCATGCTGTCCCTCCAGAGGATGTGAGCTGTGAGTTTGGTTCGTCAAAGTACTATGCCCTGTGCGGCTTCGGGGGCATCCTGAGCTGCGGCATCACTCACACAGCAGTGGTGCCCCTGGACCTGGTCAAGTGCCGCCTGCAGGTTTGTACGGAGCTGCCTCCAGCCTGGATTCACCCTTTGATGCTAACATTAGTACCTAGTAGTAAAGTGTGAGCTCAGATTACGTACAGGAAGCTTAGGTTCAATGCACTGTAGATGTCCCATGTGCATGCAGTATTGTTGTTCCTAAGGCTGGGCAATTTAAAAAGTGAATAGAATTGGCAACCTCAACTTGGTTCAATCAGAATAGGTCTTAGGCCTATAGCTAATTCTGTGGTAGTGCTAGCATCTGGGTTTTGGAGTTGGGAAATGGACAGTTTTTGTGTGATAAAGGGGCTTGAGAAAGAGCGTTCATTTTATGTTAGTTCACAGGTGTGTGTTCATGAATCACAATAGAAAATGCTGTATCCATAGTAATGAAAAACATACTGCCCAGCCCTAGTTGTTCCATACACAGGGGGCAAATGTCTTTTAAAAACGCACGTCCTCTGCTGCTTTGTGTTTGACTGTTCTTCTTCATGTCAGGTCGACCCAGACAAGTACAAGAGCATTGGAAATGGCTTTAGAGTGACCATTAGAGAAGATGGCGTCAGAGGTCTCGCTAAGGGCTGGGCTCCCACCTTCATCGGCTACTCCATGCAAGGCCTGTGCAAGTTTGGCTTCTACGAAGTGTTCAAAGTCTTCTACAGCGACTTGCTGGGAGAGGTGAGTGCAACTCTTAAACCCCGATACTCGTGTGAGTGTGAGAGACACGCTCCTTAGATCCACCTCTGGAGGCCCTGACATGGGCCTCAGCAGCCTGTGCTGTACAGTCGGAGGTGCTTGAGTCATTGGCGTGTGAGAACAGTCCACCTGTCCCCCAGCCCGCGCCCCACAGGCCCCTGTCCCAGAGACAGGACACACCTGTGGGACAAGTCTGGGAGACGGATAACACTTCACTCTGTTTAGGTGCGTGTGTGTGTCAGTGTCAGTAGTGGATGGTAAATTTGGCTACTCAATCTCAGGCTTTAGTCGATGTCATATTACATTTGGTATTTCACAACACAATACCTAAGCTTAAAAAAATGTCCATGGAGTTGTCAGGTGTCTCGACAGTCTGAGCTTTCAATAAGTGCACTTATAATGGAAATCAATGGGCTGTTTAAGGAGACATAAGTTGAAATATAAAATGCTGGCAGCATTTTACATAAACCAAAAAAATAAATAAATAAATCTCATTTTTGCACTTATGCACAAAAAGTTTTAATTAAAAAATCATTAACTAACAGACATTACATCAGGAAGTTTTTTTTTTTTTAATAGTACACAACGGTTAGACTCACCATCTATACTTTTTTTTTTTTTTTAATTGGTGCTTAAACGGTTCCCGTTTGATACCTATATGATACTTTGATTCCTATCCTACATTTGTTATCTAGGACCATGAAACCAAAAGTTAATGCTAATTTATTCAAGTTTGGTATCTGATTATTTCTTTGAATACCAGTGGTACTCGTGTAGTAATTGGTATAATTTAGCGGTACGCAGCCTTAGGCCTCATACATCCATATATTCCGAATAAAGCGTTTTTCCTCATCCATGATCTCAAATATCTGAGATATTGAGGTTTAAACAACTCCTAACCTGTGATGTGTATCCTAATAGATTACAATAGTGTAAACTCTGCTACATATGGAGCCCCAAAGCCCCACCCCCCAATGTTGACTGCACTCTCTGAACACCTTTCCTGTAATTTCAGGAGAATACCTACCTCTGGAGGACCTCCCTGTACCTGGCTGCATCAGCCAGCGCAGAGTTCTTTGCAGACATTGCTCTGGCTCCAATGGAGGCTGTCAAAGTGCGTGTGCAGACCCAGCCTGGTTACGCCAACACCCTGAGACAGGCCGCCCCCAAGATGTTCGCCGAGGAGGGGCTGTGGGCGTAAGTCAGCTTCATGTTTGTGAGACACGCTCCTTAGATCCACCTCTGGAGGCCCTGACATGGGCCTCAGCAGCCTGTGCTGTACAGTCGGAGGTGCTTGAGTCATTGGCGTGTGAGAACAGTCCACCTGTCCCCCAGCCCGTGCCCCACAGGCCCCTGTCCCAGAGACAGGACACACCTGTGGGGCTAGTCTGGGAGACGGACACTATGTAGCCCCGTAGTGCTCTTGATTCTAACACAGACGGTGTTCTATGTTCTAACCTGTGTTTTGTCAGTTTCTACAAAGGCGTGGTGCCCTTGTGGATGCGGCAGATCCCCTACACCATGATGAAGTTCGCCTGTTTTGAGCGCACAGTAGAGCTCCTCTACAAGTACGCAGTGCCCAAGCCTCGCAGCGAATGCTCCAAGGGTGAGCAGTTGGTGGTCACCTTCGTTGCTGGCTACATCGGTATGTGCATTCTTCATAATGGTATTATTGGACTCCTTTCCACATGCATTTATTTCACCTCACACTCTTCTGTGTTTGCAGCTGGTGTGTTCTGTGCCATCGTGTCACACCCTGCTGACTCTGTGGTGTCTGTGCTGAACAAGGAGAGCGGCAGCACGGCCGTCCAGGTCCTCAAGAAACTGGGCCCCAGAGGTCTGTACCTCACTCTTATTAACCACTCAACAGTCTCAAGGCACACTTTACTGAGGGCCACTGAATTGGATCACTCTCAGCCCTGCCTTGTTTTTGTTCATTTTTAAATACATTTCCATGTTGGGAAGCTATCTCATTGCACTTGTCAATCTTGTTTAAAAACAATATTATAGAGGGAATTTCAAACCATGCTATCATCTCTTCTACATGTTGGCGCAGAAATGTCTCCAGTATCGCTCTTTCTTGTCCCTGTCTTGGCCTGTACCTTTACCTGCAGTGCACACAGAGCACTGGATGTACTTTGAAATGACACAACTTGAGCAGAGCACTTTGAAGTTGTGTATTAGAAAAGTGCTTTATTGAAAAGTGTTTAAATCTAGAATCAAAGGTGACAGCACTGAGACTGGCTCCACATCCACTGCTTTAGCGCTCGGCTTGTTCACTACTGTGACTCATTGTTCTTGTCCTGAGAAAGATTGTTGACTTGTCTGTTTTGTGCCCAGGTGTGTGGAAGGGTCTGGTGGCCCGTATCATCATGATCGGTACCCTGACCGCACTGCAGTGGTTCATCTACGACTCGGTGAAGGTGTATTTCCGCCTGCCCCGCCCCCCTCCCCCGGAGATGCCAGAGTCCCTCAAGAAGAAGCTGGGCCTCACAGAGTAACACCCCCCACCGGAGCCCTGCAGTTTGATATTTATGTCCCTGTGTATATTTGAGAAGAGCAGAGGTGATGGGACTGCCTCGATTCCTGTACAACACGTCTGGTTTTATGATTCCTGTTGATAGAATGTGACAATTCTAAATAAAGAGTTCCCACATACTACGGTCGGTCCACCTGCTTTTATTTATTTAGTCGATATAAAAACTCCAACTGAATCAGTGTTTATCCTCTGGAAACATGTCCTGAAATGCGTGGGGCTTGTCTCAAATGTTACTGTTCCTGCAATGCTCCGTTAAACGCCCAATAGCCAGTCTTATGGCATTTGCGAAATCTGTTGGAAAAACCACAAAGCCAGATTCCAAAAACGGTTGTACAACAATCCATTCATAACTGAGCTCTGGTTTTGATGTCATTAATGAGAAGATCCCCCTTGGTGGCAGCTCAGTCTATTTAGGAAATTCAATAAAGCTATGATACCAGTGAGAGGAAAAATGAGAATTTGACAAGATTTTTAAACCACAGAACAAAATTACACACATTCAATGGAGAAGCTCTTTATTTATATAGCGCCTTTCACAGACAGTCACAAAGCGCTTTACATGAGACCATTACAGAGTCACTCCATACTCAGTGGTGGTTTGTAGCTTCAGTTTCCCCTGAGGGAGACTGAATGCACACATCTGCGCCAATACTGTTGTGATGATGACACTTTGCCACTAGATGTCACTAGTGGACATAATGACGTTTTTCTGTTGCCTAAGTGGAACCGCTCAAGAGTTTGGGGTCACCCAATCCACATAATAGCTTTTCTCACCAGCAGGAGCGGCGCTGGCATCATTGTACAAGGGTTTTCTAATCAAAGACCCTCCAACACAACGTGCCATTAGAGCACTGGAGCCATGGCTGCTGGAAATGCAACTCTACACACCTGTTTAGGTATTCCATTAAAAATCACCCATTTACAGTTAGGATTCACAACATTAACAATGCCTAGACTGTATTTCTGATTAATTAAATATTAAGATAAGCCTTAATTGATCTCACAATGGAGAAAGCTCTCAGAAACACTCAGGGTGTGCAAAATAGACAGGAAATGTGCAATGAAATAGTCCTTGTATATGATACCTCTATTTACCATCAAAAGGGGGCAAAAAGTATAAACAATAAAAAAGTAAAAATAAACACACTAATAAAAAATTGTCTGTTTAAAAAATGTCAGTATTAAAAAATGTTCTCTTGACTTCTCCAGTCCTATGTGAACTAATAGTGAAGGGCGGCACTGGTTTATTAAGAATTCAAGTTTAAATAAAAAACAGAAACGTCTATGAGCATTTTTCGTTGTATAACATGAAACAAAGTCACTCTAAATGGCTTAAATTGAGAGTTTTCATTCTGATGCAGGTTCAGAGCGTGAGTAGGCCTATGTCATCAATTATCACACTCTTCAAGGACATCTCTATAATCATATCCGATGGAGATATGATGACAGATAAGCAGCATTTTTATTTCTTCAAGCTTCTCCGAGTCACATGACCCGGCATCAGCTGTAGCATGAACAGGGTATAGCCTACGGGACGGTGTTAACACTGAGTTTATATGATTAATAAAGCACGCCCTGTGTTACGTGACTGTGCCAATCCCCGGTGACGCACGTTCAGCACACCTGCTCTTGACGCGGCAAGAGGACAAAAAGGCCAAGGCTGCGGGAACCCAGGGTGCTGAAGGTGCTGCAGCATCCCCTGGTGGATAGTTTGTGTATTGTACGTAATGCCTGGTTTACACATAGGCACGATGCGTTATGAATGGCATTTTTTCGTCATTCGTAACGTTCGTAACATGACATAACACGTGTTAATGGGATTCTTAACAGAACGCATCAGTGACAATCGTGGAGAAAGTTTTTGTCTGTCAAAAAAATCTTCCACGAATGTCACGATTCACCCTCTGTTCGTACAGTTCGCAACGGAGCGCGTCCTTTCGTGATGAGGAGTGGCGTGAGAGCATTCGTGCAGCATTCGTACAGCAGAATCCCTGTTTTCACGCACAAAATTGATGGAAACACAAGCTACGCCGAAAAGTACATTTTCGTACCTGCAGCAGCAAAAGAAAAGTCCCACAAACTCGGCCAGTCCGCGCTCCAGGCCCGGTAGCGATTTCAAACTACCCCCATTCACCTTACCCCCCGGTACTTTGAAATTGATTTCAGACTACCGGGGGTAACTTGAAATCGATTTCAAATTACCCCCGGGGTAACCTGAAACTGATTTCAAGTTACCCCCCCTGAATTCAGATTACCCCCGCCGCAATATGTATTGTTTGTTTGGCACGGCTGTGTTAAATAAAAAATGCCCGGATGTTAATTGCTAATAATAGCTACAACTCTCGTAACTTTTCATCTGGTAAGGTTAGCTTTAGTTCGTAAACTCCACTATCCTTAAGTTTAGGGCTAAGGTAAGGTTAGCTTTAGTTCGTAAACTCCACTATCCTTAAGTTTAGGGCTAAAGTAAGGTTAGCTTTAGTTCGTAAACTCCACTATCCTTAAGGTTAGGGCTAAGGTAAGGTTAGCTTTAGTTCGTAAACTCCACTATCCTTAAGGTTAGAGCTAAAGTAAGGTTAGCTTTAGTTCGTAAACTCCACTATCCTTAAGGTTAGGGCTAAGGTAAGGTTAGCTTTAGTTCGTAAACTCCACTATCCTTAAGTTTAGGGCTAAGGTAAGGTTAGCTTTAGTTCGTAAACTCCACTATCCTTAAGTTTAGGGCTAAGGTAAGGTTAGCTTTAGTTCGTAAACTCCACTATCCTTAAGTTTAGGGCTAAGGTAAGGTTAGCTTTAGTTCGTAAACTCCACTATCCTTAAGTTTAGGGCTAAGGTAAGGTTAGCTTTAGTTCGTAAACTCCACTATCCTTAAGTTTAGGGCTAAGGTAAGGTTAGCTTTAGTTCGTAAACTCCACTATCCTTAAGGTTACGGCTCCAACCGCGGTTCCTGTAAGGTATCTTATGGATGAAGAAAGCAGTTGAGAGGGGGGTAATCTGAAATCAGGGGGGGGTATCTTGAAATCGCGTTCATTTTACCCCCGGGGGTAACTTGAAACTGATTTCAAATTACCGGGGGTAGCCTGAAATGGGGGGTAGTTTAAAACCTTTACACCGGGACAGCACCTGCCGCCGCCGCTCCTCAGGTGCTGAAGTTGTTCCGCCGGCTTTTCCTCCTCCTGCGGTCGTTCCTCCTGATGTTTGGGAGCCAGTCCCTGCCACCCCTATTGCCCCCCCGCTGGAGAACCCCACTGTTATATATTTGTCCCGATTTTCCCCGCGTTTGTGGGGAAAAAAAGGGACAGTAAGAAGTGCGGCTTTCCCGCTGTCCCTGAATGCATCTCCCACGCTGCCTCGCACCAAAACAACAGCGCGTGGCTCCAGCACCACAGAAAAGTTAAGGCTTTTTAACAACCTTAGACACGTAAAGCAAGCGGTGATGGGCGCGGGGCAGGTGAAGAGGCGCCTGTGTTTCTGGATTAGAAAGTTTTGCCAACTGGAGCTGAGGACTGACCAGACGAGTGAGAATCATGGATAAAGAGGTTTAAGAGCAGCGAGTTCTACTACGGATCCCCAGAAGATCAGTGCACAGTGAGTGTAGTGTTTTTATGCTTATTCTGTGGAGTAAAGTCGGGTTTCATCAGGAGCATGATTGTGTCTCCTGACTGTTCTTACTGTACAGAGGAACGGTTTGTGATTCCTTTCACTATCTCTCAATCCAGTCACAGTTTGAACTCATTTATGTAATAATATAAATGTCCTCTATTACAACAAAAGAGTAAAATCATGTAGGGGAGACCGGGGCTGGGTGTATTTGTATAGCTCCTTTTGTTGCCAGCCCATTTTATTCACAATGCTTTCTGATCATGGAAATGTATAAAACGCTGCGTGAACTGTATGTGGCTTGTATAACTCTGCATTTTCATGAAATATATATTTCACTTACACTTTGATGGATTGACAGGAGGTGCAGCACCAGGGGCCGGACTGGGACTGAAAAACAGCCCTGGACTCTGACCAGCCTGGCCCAAATGAGCGTAATTGTGACACTTCCACAAATACATATTTTAACCTCTTACCACCCGCCTAAACCAAATGCATTCTGTCCTCTTTTGGCTGTGTAACACCTCATTTGAAAGCTAAGACCCACAAAACTGACCTTTTTCCTTGCGCTGTTGCTGTGTTGTGTCAGCTTTTGTATGTTTTTTTTTTTTCTTTTTCATTTTTGTGACATTTTTGTTGAATTTTTGTAATTTTTCTGTTGAGTTTTTGTTGAATTTTTGTTGAATTTTTGTTGAAGTTTTGTCACCTTTTTGGTTGAGTTTTTGTCACTCTTTGGTTGAGTTTTTGTCACTCTTTGGTTGAGTTTTTGTCACATTTTTGTTGTATTTTTGTACTTTTTCTGTTGAGTTTTTGTTACATTTTTGTTGAATTTTTGTAATTTTTTTGTTGAGTTTTTGTTGAATTTTTGTTGAATTTTTGTAATTTTTTTGTTGAGTTTTTGTTACATTTTTGTTGAATTTTTGTAATTTTTTTGTTGAAGTTTTGTCATATTTTTGTTGAATTTTTGTCACATTTTTGTTGAATTTTTGTCACTCTTTGGTTGAGTTTTTGTCACATTTTTGTCACATTTTTGTCACATTTTTGTACTTTTTCTGTTGAGTTTTTGTTACATTTTTGTTTAATTTTTGTAATTTTTTTGTTCAGTTTTTGTTGAATTTTTGTTGAATTTTTGTAATTTTTTTGTTGAGTTTTTGTTACATTTTTGTTGAATTTTTGTTGAATTTTTGTAATTTTTTTGTTGAGTTTTTGTTACATTTTTGTTGAAGTTTTGTCACATTTTTGTTGAATTTTTGTCACTTTTTGGTTGAGTTTTTGTCACATTTTTGTCACATCTTTGTTGAATTTTGAATTATTTTTTCTATCATTTTTTGTTGTGTTTTTTGGTCCGTGTTTTTCTCATGCTTTCATCCTCTTTTTCTCGCTATTTTGATGCTTTTCTTTTTAGCTTTTAGATTTGGGTAAAGCTCGGGTGAGGCGGGACCGGTGGCCCTCGAGCCAGTGGCCCCTCTGTGCTCTTCCAGAATGGACATATGGCCAGTCCGCCCCTGTAGCAGCACCAGACGGCCCATAATGGACCACTCCTTATTTGGGTCATTACCATATTCTTCCCCTTGAGTGAAGTGATTTTG
The DNA here is from genome assembly GCF_951799975.1 of Gobius niger. NCBI lineage: Eukaryota > Metazoa > Chordata > Actinopteri > Gobiiformes > Gobiidae > Gobius > Gobius niger. The sequence continues at coordinate 1,844,947 of NC_136873.1, read as the reverse complement.
CAGTTATACACCCACCTGTGCTTGGATGCATGAATACAGTCAGAGGAGTAACAGACACATGCTCGAGTAGATGTTTGAATTATTGTAACTTGGCCCACGCTTCTCACACTGAGCTATTTCTGTCCCAAACAGGAAGCCGGCGGCCTCCGTCTCTCGCTCGCTCTAACTCTGACGCACATGTAATTATCAGGTAGTGGCACGCAATGTGAAAACTGCTCTTCCAAATGAAATGAAACATCGCTCCTGTTCACTCGGGGTCTGAAGGTTAGAACAAACATGTTCTGAAAAGCAAGGGAACCTTAGTTTGAGTTTGACATTTGGTTTTTCAGTTTGGGCTCTCAAAAGTGTGTTTTTTTTTTAAGTAGCTCTCATGTAATCAGGGAATGTTCTGTCATTTTTCCAATCATTTGTTTCTATCCCCACTGAAGGTTAGATCAAACTTAATGAAAGTCTTTAGACACGATTCTGGCCTCTCTGCACTCGGTACGGAACAGCCCTTTCACTTTGTCTGTCTCCGTCTCTGCTGTGTTTGAAGAGTTGTGTATGAAAGTCACAAGTATCAGTTTGACTCATCGGGCGACCGAGTGTAAGGCTGCATGAATCACTCTCTCTCAATCCAGTCACAGTTTGAACCTTTTATTTATGTAATATAAAGGAAATGAAAGCTTTTCCATCAGGGGTGATTGATCATGTAGGGGAGACCGGGGCTGGTTGTCACACTTTATTCTTGTGGTCAACGCTCATCATCCGAACATCCCACAGAGTTTTTTTTTTAGTATCTTACTGCAATGAATAGTTCTTAACCGTCTGAAGCAGGAAAATGGAGTGTGACAGTGTGCCACATTTGCGTCCTTGTTGCATTCCCATTACCCCTTTTCCTTTAAACTTATGAATGAATAATTATTGTGTATTTTATTTGTATAGCACCTTATGTTGCCAGCCCGTTTTCTGCAACGGAAGCTTCTGCTTGAAGTGCATGCGACACATTACACATTTTTTTTTGCGGAAACAGAGCTAGCACAATTATATTTAAGATTTACCCCAGCTTTCTTTAGTTTGATGTTTATAGTTTCACTTCCTCATTGGACACTAACAGGAAGTGACTTACATAGAGGCAACCAATTTTACTGTTGCCGTGCCGACCATGTTATAGATACAGACGGCATCTCGTCATAGAAGGGGGCGTGGCTTCGCCGAGGGGGAAAATAGAATCTTTAGCGAAACACAATGTTCCCTCTTTTTAGCCATTTTCTGGTGGAATATCAACTCATTTATCACACATAAATAAAGTCAAATGTAAAATGGGCCCATATGGATATTTTCTCACAGCAGATTGTTCAGTAGAAGTGAAAAAACGGCAGTTGTAGCAAGCGCTAGCTAACCGTTAGCATTAGCACGATGTTAACATGTAGCATGAAGCTAGCATTCTCCGTTATTCATGTATTTATGGGCTGTTGAACCACTTTGCTCCCCCCCATGTCTTTGTTTCTTTATTTAGTAGAAACTATGTTCATAATTCAGCATTTGTTACAGTAGTTTTTGAATAATTAGACAAAGTTTAGATTTTTTCAAAATTGTTTTCCCCCTTAACTGTTTTCAAAAATGACCATATATGGGCGATTCCAGAGATGCCGTCTGTATCTATGTCAGTGGGATATGAGTGAGTCAAACTGCTGTGGAACTCTACCTCCGTCTATGTCACTTCCTGTCAGTAGCTTAAAAATTCAAATCAAAATCACATTTCTGCTTCACTGAAATAAAATGATAATTTCAACAGATGTTTTCCATCTAAATAAATCATGTTTTCAAAAGCATTCAAACCTGTCACATGCACTTTAAGCACTTTATTTTTGACATTGGTCATGGTTCATTGTTTGTAATATTGAACTCATTTTTGCTCGTGTTAAACACACTGCCTTTTTATCGTAGTATTTTATTATTAAAACCAGAAGTGCACTAGTCACATGACCTCCCGATGCTGCGGTGTTTTAAGGTAGGCCCATGTTCTCTCACAGTAGAAGTTAAGGTGAAGTCGTCAGGCTGTGGCCTTTTACACCTGATTTTACAATTATTCACAATATCAAAATTAAGAAAGAAAATAGAATTTCTTTACAATATTGTCTAAATGTCAAAATGTTTTAATTGAAAACTAGTGAATTTATGTTGTCGCTTATTTTTATGCTTTTACCCTGGAAAAAAAGATGTACTATTATCATTTTAAAATAATTAAGAGGTAAAATAATATTACTTGGTGTGAATGTTTTCAAAAGATATTCCTTTGATTTGTGTTTGCAAATTGTCCCTAATCAAAGCCTGACGTTCCTCCACTCATTTGAAGAAAGCAGAGACCGTTCTGCTGTGTCTTTTGTGTAAGTGCCGCTGTGGTGACTTTACTGGAGCAGACTGGGCCTGGTGCAGTAAAGCCGGCCTGCGGTGGAGCTTTTACTGCGGAGCCTCAGTCTGAGCTGTTCTACAGAGGCCTGGGGTGGCGCCGTGGCTTTACTACTGCACGTGCGCACAGACACGCCAGTCAGACAGTCAGCAAGTCAGACACGCTTCCAAACACGCTAGTTTGGACGCGCAGCAGGCCGGACCCCACACAGACGTCTGGACTCAGGGATTGGCAGTGTTTGGAAATTACGTTGGCAAATTTTCTGGTAAATTTCCTTTATCTTTCAAATATAACATGCAGTGATGGAAAACCTCTTCCTCCAAGGATCCACAGGGCGGAAGACTGCGGAGCAAACATGCAGTCCTCACTGTGGCTTTAGGCCAGGAAGGAGAGGGTCTGTGGGTCAGCTGAGGTCCAGTGCCTCTCGTTGTTGGTTCGTACCACAGCTGACAGTCCGTCTCCTCTGTCGCTCGCCGGCTGCTGCAACTTCAACTGTCCATCCCCTTTAAGGCCAATACACTGGGTACTTTAGACCAGGGGGATCCCCAAAATCACTCAACCAACAACTTGGAACCCCCTTCTGTAAAATGTAAGTATTTATAATTATTTGAATTGAATGAATTCAGCCCTGTGAGGTAATACAAAACCATTGATTGATTGATTCATAATCTGGTTTAATGATGCTAGTTTGGATACTTTATTTTGATATTTTAGTCTCTCCAGGACTTTTATATCCAAATGTTAAAACAATATATTTTTACACTAAAATGCATTTGCGTAAGTTTTAACCAAAGAGACTATGGGGAATAAGAAAAGACCTAAAAGATATGTTTTTTTAAATAGTTGAATCATAAAACAGAACCATGTGCGTCCCCCCTCCCCACCCTTGTACAAAGGCATCTGTAATTTCTTATATATTTACATTTGCATTCTGGAATTAATTAATAGGGGAGAGTGGGGTAAGATGAGCCACTTTTTGCTTTGGTGGTTGTGGTGTAAAAACAGTATAAAATAGAAACATTTGTTTTATATTTACATACATTTGGTTTTCTAGGTGTTTGTGTCTTAAAAAGTCATCTGGGAAATTTGGTTTTAAAGATGTTGGTCTCACTTTACCCCAGGAGCGGGGTCAGTTGAACCAGGTCTTGGTGTAAATTGAACCACCAGATTTAAAGGTGAAAATGACACATAGCATCATAAAGTCTTTTTGTTTACATTTTAGTGTTTCCCATTAGCAATTTTATTTTAAAAAAATATAATATATTATTATAAATATTGATCTTTTCATCTGTACATTATACAATTTTGACTCTAAAAAGCCCAAAACAATTTACTGTAGTATTTTATTTGAACTTGCTTGTCTCTACAAGACCCAGACCCACCAATAAACAACGCAAAAAACAAAGAATTGTACAATTTTCTGTATGTACAAAGGCAGACAGGTAAGCAATATTGACAGAGGCTGGTTCCATGCTTTAAATACAAAGTTTTATGTGTTCCATTGAAGTTGGGTCCTCTCTTTTTTTCTACGTTTAAAATATAAGTCCATAGTACACAAACAGTGTTCAGTCCACAGACCCACGCTCCCCAACAGTGGGCTGACAGGACGGTATCAAACAAAACATATGAAAACAAGACGGCAGACTCCTGCACTGGCAGTGCTTGGAGTCGGACCTAAAATAAAAGATCATTCTTAACCCGCTGCACTTTAGCTACGGCCAAAACCACAACACACTGCTCTCCGAGGCGCAGTGTCGCCCGGCATTGGCACTATAAAGCAGTGCTTTGGTTTTGGCCAAACCCAAATTCAATTTGAAAAGAGTTAAAACTTCGCTCTACCTTTTAGCCTGTTGCTCCAAACACAGGAGGACTCAGGCATGACCACCCGGACGAACAAAGACCAGAGGCAGAGTGAAGATAGGTGTTGTTTCTATGGATCAGAGGCGGCTGAATTTGCCCCAACGCAGAATGTTGGGTCCCATCAGGAACATGATTGTGAACAGTACTGGAGATTTTGCGTAAGAGTCCTCCTGAGTGTTCCAAGGATTTGTTCTTCCAGAGAAACGTTTTCAGCTAAGAACAAGTTTTGTGAATGCCAAAAACCTTACGAACAGTTTTGTGCGTAAGTACGTGTTCATGAATTTCCTCCAGTTAACCTGTTGCCCAGGCTCCGGGGTAAAGCACTGTGGTCGCCCACTGCTCCTGACAGTGGCCCCAGCAGCAGAGGCAGGTCTGCCTTTTTAAATGAAGAATTCAAATATGCACGCAGAAGTTTGTGCTTATTTTGCCATTTAGCCTCATCTATGTTATAGTTTGATGCGAATTACAGGTCAGTTCGATTGGAAATGCTGCCTTCAGAACCGTTCGCCTTTGGACCTTTAACCCTGTATGTTCCGTCTAGTCTCACGGTTTGCTTGGACTGTACTCTGTAATGAGAAAGTGAAAATGCTTTTGCGTGGAAGAGGAAGTACAGTGGAGGTGTCAGCAGCACTATTGTTCTGGTCCAGCGGAAAGTCCCACAGCCCTGTTAAAAAAAAACATGTGTGGGCCTCAAAGAACCAATCACCCGCCGACCCCGAGGAAACAGGAAGTCTGACGTCCACCAATCAGACGGCGGCCTGAAGAAGCAGGAGGAAGTGCATCAAAGGCGGCACACTTCCTCTGCGCTCCGACATTTCTCTGGGCCAACCTCAGGACCTGACCCCGGCCTGGCTCAGCTCTGGGTCTTCGTGTGGACCGGGTCCTCATGTGTCTACGCTATGAAGTCGGGTGTCGGTGAGGAGCCAGAATGGCAGCAGTGTCGGTGAGGAAGAAGAAATCGTTTGCACGGAGCTCCAAACCCGTCGTCAGGATGTGTGTGCTGGACCATAAGGAGCACATGTGAGTCAGGACATTTGTATCGTGTCGAAACCAAAGAAGTGTGACATTTACCTCTGCACTGTTAATGCTGAGTCTAGTACTAGGCCACAAGTGGTTTTAATTATGGGGAGCAATAATTCACTTCAATCTATGGGATCGGGGCGAAAAACCTTTCCAGGGGAGACTGTCTACATTTGTACTGAAGCCTCATTTTGTTTAGTGTTTTTAACAAAACATTTTGGGTTCTTCCACATTGACATTTCATTTCTCAAATTTGAGGTAAATGTCTATGCTTGGGAAAGACTGGGCTACTCGGGGCCTGGAGCTCCTTCTGTTGGCAGCAGTGGGAATGACATGCCATGACCAGATCGACATGCAAATGTAAAATGTACATTGCAAAGAAATCATTTTGTAGTTGTTTCAAATTATTATAGCAGGGGGGAAAGGCTTTGGACCAAATACATGCGTTCTGGTGCATTTTAGTTGTCCATGGTTACTACTCAGCTTTCAGCAGGGAAATATGTCCCAAGCAAGCATGTCGGGCCCTTGCTGTACTGCGCCCTGGGAGAGAGGACATCATTTGGGCAGTAGCAGGTCACCTGACAACTCCCATAATGCAATTCTCTGCATAAGTTTCCATCAGAACAGAAGCTGAGGTTCTTTAGGTCATGAAGAGCGTTACAATGAACTGGTTTCAATATTTGAAATATGACCTGGTGGAACCATGAGTAAAACAGTCTGTCCACTGGTCATTGAATGTCATTGATGATGAAACTGCATCACTAAAATCATTAGGAAGACTGTGTATATCAAGCGTTTACTGCAGGCTTCTGAGTAACGGGTTGGTTCAAGGGGGCCCTTGACTGTTGGGGGGCCCCAGGCAGCTGCCTGCCTTGCCTTATGGCAAGCTACGCCTCTGGCTGTGAGGAGACGCAATTGGAGGAATTGGAATTGTTGCCAAACCTGCCAAAAGTTTGGATATTTTTGGGTTAGTTTAGAAATTCCTCTGAGAGGTTTTTTCTTCTTCTTCTTTTTAGTCTTGAAATATCCAGGAAAATGCCAGTAAATCCTCATCAATCATCTGGTGGAGAACAGTTTTGTGTCCGCCCCATGACACAACAACGTTCAAGAAATATGCAGAATCAGACTCAGGAGTGGAAGAATAAACCAAAGTAAACAGGATTAGTCATGCGTGACGTGAAACACTACTGGTATTTTTTAAAGGTTTTTTTGATGGACACTAAATTCATCATTTCTTTCCTTCTATTGGAAATATCCGCTTCGCTCAAACTGAGTCCCAGAGTCACTCAAGTTAAAGCAGAAACAGCTCTCTGCCTGTTTTCTTCTGTAATAATCGCTGAGAGTGACGGACGCCTCGGATTTACATTCTTGCGTTTCCTGGTGTAGCGACTCGGCGCTTCGAAATGCAGCTGTGCTTATTTCTTGTGGTTCCTGTAGTTTAGCCAGTGGCTTTCAGCGCGTCTCTGTCTTGTCTTTGTTTAGTTCTGTCGGTTTGGTCGGCTCAGGTGGGGACGTTTTCTCTTTCCATCACGGGGCCACTGCACATAAACCTGGGCCGACACATCAAGATAGGCACCAGTTTCTGCATAGCTGAGTAATTACTTGGGAGACATTTCTGACATTATTCTGTAAATGGTCGCCCAGTCTCCTACTGCAGCCTATATAAAAATTCTGGTGACCAAAAACTGACGCCGCCCCCTTAGAAACGTCCTGACTCTCCTGATGACCACGTGTGCCACTGCTCTGTTGTGTTCATTCGACTTGTATCGGTGTATCGGGGCTTGTATCAGTGTCGAGAGCCCCCCTGAGCCCAAACTCAGTATCTCAAATAAACACGTCAGCAAATATTGACCCACACCTGGCTTTACCCACATGGTTGTGTGTCTTGCTCTTTTTGTACATGAAAATAGCAGTAAACTTGCAATTACATTTGACTTCTTATATTGTATATTTATATTTTAAATAATCAGTGATATATCTGTGCTTTGAAGCTTGTTCTCTGGGTGCAGAGTATCTTTGTGAATATTTGAATATTGAATCATTTTCAGCTTGAATGGCTCAGGAAGTAACAATCTAGCACCATTTGGTCAAAAAATGATGATTATGTTGAAAGGTACGACGGAAGTTAACCAGCTTTGTACTTATCATCCACCACAAAACTATTTCAATTACAAGACTAATCTGAAACCTCATATATGTTTCTTAATAGATGACTTGCCTTTGTCATACTTTTAAACTCGGAATATTAGTTTTTGCTTCAAAATCCCAACGGGGACTAGACGGTTTTGGAAAATGACTTCCGGATGGGTTGGGTGGGATATTGTCAGTGACAGATACTAATCACAGTTTTACACCAATCAAGTGTTGAGAAGGATCCATTTTTATGTTCAGAAAACATGAGGGACATGGAAAGGGTAAAGTACACATTCAAAATATACAACTGGGACTTATGGCCCTTATGCTTAAATTAATAGACACCACACAAACATCAAACCAGGGAAAACAAGGTACTTTTATTCCCAATTTAGATATATTTGAGTTAAAATGGTAAAAATGGGTAAACCAGTCGTGTGCTTCCATGTATGAGCCCATTCAGATGTGTGTGTTGGACACACACGGCTGGAGTGGCTGTGGCAGTGCTGGAGAATGTGGACATGGTGAGGACAGAGTTCCAGCGTTTCTGTGAGCCGTGTTTGCACAAGAGCCTTATCTGTGCGCTGATGTTTATGTCCGAGGGAGGGGCCCCGATCTCAATCGGCAAAACCTCCGGCAACAAGGAAGAGAGCTCACATCACAGACACCGCCGAGCAGACCAAAGTGTGAAGACTACACCGCCGACAGGACTACTGTGTGAAGACTACACCGCCAACAGGACTACTGTGTGAAGACTACACCGCCAACAGGACTACTGTGTGAAGACTACACCGGACCGGGACTACTGTGTGAAGACTGTCACCAGGACTACTGTGTGAAGACTACACCGCCAACAGGACTACTGTGTGAAGACTGTCACCAGGACTACTGTGTGAAGACTACACCGCCAACAGGACTACTGTGTGAAGACTACACCGCCAACAGGACTACTGTGTGAAGACTACACCGCTAACAGGACTACTGTGTGAAGACTACACCGCCAACAGGACTACTGTGTGAAGACTACACCGCCTACAGGACTACTGTGTGAAGACTACACCGCCAACAGGACTACAGTGTGAAGACTACACCGCCAACAGGACTACTGTGTGAAGACTACACCGCCAACAGGACTACTGTGTGAAGACTACACCGCCAACAGGACTACTGTGTGAAGACTACACCGCTAACAGGACTACTGTGTGAAGACTACACCGCCAACAGGACTACTGTGTGAAGACTACACCGCCTACAGGACTACTGTGTGAAGACTACACCGCCAACAGGACTACTGTGTGAAGACTACACCGTCAACAGGACTGCTGTGTGAAGACTACACCGCCAACAGGACTACTGTGTGAAGACTACACCGCCAACAGGACTACTGTGTGAAGACTACACCGCCAACAGGACTACTGTGTGAAGACTACACCGCCAACAGGACTACTGTGTGAAGACTACACCGGACCGGGACTACTGTGTGAAGACTGTCACCAGGACTACTGTGTGAAGACTACACCGCCAACAGGACTACTGTGTGAAGACTGTCACCAGGACTACTGTGTGAAGACTACACCGCCAACAGGACTACTGTGTGAAGACTACACCGCCAACAGGACTACTGTGTGAAGACTACACCGCTAACAGGACTACTGTGTGAAGACTACACCGCCAACAGGACTACTGTGTGAAGACTACACCGCCTACAGGACTACTGTGTGAAGACTACACCGCCAACAGGACTACAGTGTGAAGACTACACCGCCAACAGGACTACTGTGTGAAGACTACACCGCCAACAGGACTACTGTGTGAAGACTACACCGCCAACAGGACTACTGTGTGAAGACTACACCGCTAACAGGACTACTGTGTGAAGACTACACCGCCAACAGGACTACTGTGTGAAGACTACACCGCCTACAGGACTACTGTGTGAAGACTACACCGCCAACAGGACTACTGTGTGAAGACTACACCGTCAACAGGACTGCTGTGTGAAGACTACACCGCCAACAGGACTACTGTGTGAAGACTACACCGCCAACAGGACTACTGTGTGAAGACTACACCGCCTACAGGACTACTGTGTGAAGACTACACCGCCAACAGGACTACTGTGTGAAGACTACACCGTCAACAGGACTGCTGTGTGAAGACTACACCGCCAACAGGACTACTGTGTGAAGACTACACCGCCAACAGGACTACTGTGTGAAGACTACACCGCCAACAGGACTACTGTGTGAAGACTACACCGCCAACAGGACTTCTGTGTGAAGACTACACCGCCAACAGGACTACTGTGTGAAGACTACACCGCCAACAGGACTTCTGTGTGAAGACTACACCGCCAACAGGGCTAATGTGTGAAGACTACACTGCTAACAGGACTACTGTGTGAAGACTACACCGCCAACAGGACTACTGTGTGAAGACTACACCGCCAACAGGACTACTGTGTGAAGACTACACCGCCAACAGGACTTCTGTGTGAAGACTACACCGCCAACAGGACTACAGTGTGAAGACTACACCGCCAACAGGACTACTGTGTGAAGACTACACCGCCAACAGGACTACTGTGTGAAGACTACACCGCCAACAGGACTACTGTGTGAAGACTACACCGCTAACAGGACTGCTGTGTGAAGACTACACCGGACTGGGACTACTGTGGGAAGACTGTCACCAGGACTACTGTGTGCCTCTGAAGTATCCTCTTCAGAGTTTCCCGTCTGCCATGTGTGCCATATGAAGTCCTGTCTTCAGTGTCTCTTGGCGGTTCGGTGACTCATGGATCTGCCCTCTTTACTCCAGTCGGGTGTCAGTTTCCTGAGACAGTCTGCTGTGGGAGACAGCGTGGACAAGTTTCTCCACAGGACGTCCCGAGTGGTTGAGTGCGTCTCATTTCTTCTAATGTCTGAGTGTTTTTTATTTTTTGTGTGGATATGACTTATTTGGTCCACATTCGTCCCCCTCCTCCTGAACTCTCATGGTCAAAGTACACTTACCTCAAATATGCTAATTTTGTACTTTTTACTTTGGAATCTTCACAGAAATGTGGTACCTCAGGCAGTCTGGGAAGGTGGTTCCCATTACAGGCTGAATCACATATCCTTTAAGTCATCCCCTGCGCGTGCTGTAGTAGGGCCGTGCACCCTTTCACAACTGTGGCCACACAAATGTATCAAAACATTCAAATAATTGCTAATACAGATAAAGTGAAATGTGAAACTAATATATGATATAGACTCAGTACATGCAAAGTGACATATGTCAAGCCTTTATTTGTTTAAATTTGGATGATTATGGCTTACAGCTTGTAAAAACCCCCAAATCAAAATCTCAGAAAATTTGAATATTACGTGAAATCAATAAAAACAATTTTTTTACTGTTTATACACTGGTTTGGGCCCCCTTTGCTTGAATGCGGCGTGGCATGGATGCTCTCAGCCTGTGGCACTGCTGAGGTTATGGAAGACCAGGATGCTTCAATAACGACCTTCAGTTCTTCTGCATTGTTCGGTCTCATGTCTCTCATCTTTCTTTTGGTTCAGGTTAGGCGAGTTTTCTGGCCAATCAAGCACAGTAATCGGATGGTCATTTAACCAGGTTTTGGTACTTAAGGCCAAGTCCTGCTGGAAAATGAAGTCAGCATCTTCATAAAGCTTGTCTGTTGAAGGAAGCATGACGTACTCTAAAATCTCCTGGTAGACGGATACGCTGACTCTGGACTTAATAAAGCACAGTGGACCAGCACCAGCAGAAGACATGACCCCAAATCATCACAGACTGTGGAAACCTCACACTGGACTTCAAGCATCTTGGATTGTTCTTCCTATAGACTCTGGGACCATGGTTTCCAAGTGAGATGCAAAATCCAAGTAAGATGCTTCTGACATTGTTTGTAGTTCAGGAGTGGCTTCACAAGAGGAATACAATATCTGAAGCTCATGTCCAGAATCCGTGTGTGATGGCTCTTGGTGCACTGACTCCAGCCTCAGTCCACTCATTGTGAAGGTCCCCCACACTTTTGAATGGCCTTTTCCTGACAGTCCTCTCCAGACTGCGGTCATCCCTGCAGCTTGCTCACCTTTTTCTTCCACACTTTTCCCTTACACTCAACTTTCTATTAATGTGCTTTGATACAGCACTTTGAAAACACCCAACTTCTTTTGCTATTACCTTATGGAGGGTGTGAATGATTGGGTTTCTGCACAGCTGTCAGGTCACCAGTCTCCACAACATGATGGTGATTTCTACTGAACCAGACAGACCATTTATGACAGGATGACACTTTGAGCTTAAAATATATTCCATTTCACAATATGTTAATCTTCTGAGAATTTGAATTTGGGTTTTTTACAAGCTGTAAGCCACAATAATCAAACAAACAAGGCTCGACATGTGTCACTTCGCATGCCACGAGTCTATATCATTATTAGTTTCACATTTTAAGTTGTATTAAAGAAATAAATGAACTTTTTTCACGATTTTCAAATTTTCCAAGTTTCACCTGTTTATGGAGTCTAAATACACAAATGTATTTTGATAGAACTAAGAAGGCAGCAGGCGAGCATATGGAGGAGAAGCAGCGGTTAGGTCAGAGCTGGAGGTTTGGTGCAATATCTGTTATTGAATTCATGAATATTATGACGACATTGTGATATTTTGTGTAAAAGCCCTATACCTGACTTTATGTTTATACTAAAGGAGAACAAAAACCGTCTCAACAAAGCACATTCCAAAAAAAGAAGGCTCAAATAGTAAACTCATGACTGAAACTGAACTTTAGCACATTTTCAAACTACCATGCATTCTTGTTTCAGGCTGTGTTAATAACTGACCTTAGTGACTTTGCATTTACCTGATATTGCCAATAATTTGGTGACATATTATGTAGCATTACCCGTAAGCTGTGGATAGGTGTGTCTGTGCTCAGACTCTCAGAGCTGAGGTCTTGTGTGCCTGGTACTGCCTGTCTCTCAGTCCAGCAGATGTCTTCACTCACACGCCACTCCTCTTCTGAGAGGAAATGGTTTCAAACTCTTCGCATAACCTATCCGATATGATACTATACAGATATAACTTCTGACATGAGAAGTGAAAGCTCTTTATGATTTGCAGGTCTAATATCACTACAGTTTGATTACCATCTAATAGGGCTGCGCAATTAATCAAAATTCGATTACGATTTCGATTACAACAGTAAACGATTACAAAATTAGCATAATCGCAAAAAATCGATTATAATTTTTTTTTTCAATTTTTTTTAATATATTTTTTTCCCAAAAAAAATTTCACATTTCTTTTTTTGTTTTCTAATTTTTGGATTTTTGTCATTTTTTGATGGATTTTTGTCATTTTTTTTTGCTGGATTTTGGTCATTTTTTTGCTGGATTTTTGTCTTTTTTTTTGCTGGATTTTTGTCATTTTTTTGCTGGATTTTTGTCATTTTTTTGCTGGATTTTTTTAAAGGCAATAAATAATCGTTTGAATAATCGTGATTATTATTTTTTCAATAATCGAGCAGCCCTACCATCTAACATTGCTCTACATGTGAGGGAGATGAATTGTGGATGCGAGTGAGTTCAATGCAGTTTTTTCAATCTGCACAAACTGTAGATTTGCACAGATTATATTTCACACACAAAGCACCTTGCTCTAGGGAACAAATAATCATGTGCAGGGTGCTGTAGCTTCACACAAATGAGACTTTCTAACTACACCGTCAACAGGTGTAGTTAGGAAGGTGTAGATCGACATGTGCCTGTTGCCAGACCAGGATAATCATATATAAGTACGATAAAAGCTCTCATTGTTATGATCGTTTTGAAGATAACTGTGGTTACGTCTTCTGTTTCTAGGAGCATGACATCTCCTGAGCCTGTTTGGCCCATCCCCATGAGGGCCATCGGGGCCCAGAACCTGCTTACCATGCCTGGGGGAGTCTCCACCTCTGGTTACCTGCACAAGAAGGGGGGCAGCCAGTTCAGCCTCATGAAGTGTGAGCACACCAGGACCTTGCACCAGGACTGAATCAGGCCCTCACGTCATCATTTAAGCCAGGACCTAACCACCGACAGCACAAGGACTAAACCAGAGCCTCACACCAGGACAATTAAACCTGGACATTAAAACTAGGAGCTTACACTGGGACCAAACCAGGTCCAGGGCAATACTGAGCCGCTAACACCAGGACTAAACCAGGACCTTACATCGGGACTAAACTTGGACCTCACGCCAGTACATTTAAACCAGGACCAGAGCATTACTGGTCACCAACTAAATCAGGACCTCACACCAGGACATTTAAACCAGGAGATTATATCAGGGCATTTAAACCAGGACCTTATATCAGGGCATTTAAACCAGGACCTCACACCACGACATTTAAACCAGGACAGTTAAACCAGGACCTCACACCAGGACATTTAAACCAGGACCTCACACCAGGACAGTTAAACCAGGACCTCACACCAGGACATTTAAACCAGGACCTCACACCACGACATTTAAACCAGGACCTCACACCAGGACAGTTAAACCAGGACCTCACACCAGGACATTTAAACCAGGACCTTACACCAGGACAGTTAAACCAGGACCTCACACCAGGACATTTAAACCAGGACCTCACACCAGGACAGTTAAACCAGGACCTCACACCAGGACATTTAAACCAGGACCTCACACCAGGACATTTAAACCAGGACCTTATATCAGGACATTTAAACCAGGACCTCACACCAGGACATTTAAACCAGGACCTCACACCAGGACAGTTAAACCAGGACCTCACACCAGGACATTTAAACCAGGACCTCACACCAGGACATTTAAACCAGGACCTCACACCAGGACATTTAAACCAGGACCTTATATCAGGACATTTAAACCAGGACCTCACACCAGGACAGTTAAACCAGGACCTCACACCAGGACATTTAATCCAGGACCTCACACCAGGACATTTAAACCAGGACCTCACACCAGGACATTTAAACCAGGACCTCACACCAGGACATTTAAACCAGGACCTCACACCAGGACATTTAAACCAGGACCTCACACCAGGACAGTTAAACCAGGACAGTTAAACCAGGACCTCACACCAGGACATTTAAACCAGGACCTCACACCAGGACATTTAAACCAGGACCTTATATCAGGACATTTAAACCAGGACCTCACACCAGGACAGTTAAACCAGGACCTCACACCAGGACATTTAAACCAGGACCTCACACCAGGACATTTAAACCAGGACCTTATATCAGGACATTTGAACCAGGACCTTATATCAGGACATTTAAACCAGGACCTTATATCAGGACATTTAAACCAGGACCTCACACCAGGACAGTTAAACCAGGACCTCACACCAGGACATTTAAACCAGGACCTCACACCAGGACATTTGAACCAGGACCTTATATCAGGACATTTAAACCAGGACCTTATATCAGGACATTTAAACCAGGACCTCACACCAGGACAGTTAAACCAGGACCTCACACCAGGACATTTAAACCAGGACCTCACACCAGGACAGTTAAACCAGGACCTCACACCAGGACATTTAAACCAGGACCTCACACCAGGACATTTAAACCAGGACCTTATATCAGGACATTTAAACCAGGACCTCACACCAGGACAGTTAAACCAGGACCTCACACCAGGACATTTAAACCAGGACCTCACACCAGGACAGTTAAACCAGGACCTCACACCAGGACATTTAAACCAGGACCTTATATCAGGACATTTAAACCAGGACCTCACACCAGGACAGTTAAACCAGGACCTCACACCAGGACATTTAAACCAGGACCTCACACCAGGACAGTTAAACCAGGACCTCACACCAGGACATTTAAACCAGGACCTTATATCAGGACATTTAAACCAGGACCTCACACCAGGACAGTTAAACCAGGACCTCACACCAGGACATTTAAACCAGGACCTCACACCAGGACAGTTAAACCAGGACCTCACACCAGGACATTTAAACCAGGACCTTACACCAGGACAGTTAAACCAGGACCTCACACCAGGACATTTAAACCAGGACATTTAAACCAGGACCTCACACCAGGACATTTAAACCAGGACCTCACACCAGGACATTTAAACCAGGACCTCACACCAGGACATTTGAACCAGGACCTTATATCAGGACATTTGAACCAGGACCTTATATCAGGACATTTAAACCAGGACCTTATATCAGGACATTTGAACCAGGACCTTATATCAGGACATTTAAACCAGGACCTTACACCAGGACAGTTAAACCAGGACCTCACACCAGGACATTTAAACCAGGACCTCACACCAGGACAGTTAAACCAGGACCTCACACCAGGACATTTAAACCAGGACCTCACACCAGGACATTTAAACCAGGACCTCACACCAGGACATTTAAACCAGGACCTTATATCAGGACATTTAAACCAGGACCTCACACCAGGACATTTAAACCAGGACCTCACACCAGGACAGTTAAACCAGGACCTCACACCAGGACATTTAAACCAGGACCTCACACCAGGACATTTAAACCAGGACCTCACACCAGGACATTTAAACCAGGACCTTATATCAGGACATTTAAACCAGGACCTCACACCAGGACATTTAAACCAGGACCTCACACCAGGACATTTAAACCAGGACCTCACACCAGGACATTTAAACCAGGACCTCACACCAGGACAGTTAAACCAGGACCTCACACCAGGACATTTAAATCAGGACCTCACACCAGGACATTTAAACCAGGACCTTATATCAGGACATTTAAACCAGGACCTCACACCAGGACAGTTAAACCAGGACCTCACACCAGGACATTTAAACCAGGACCTCACACCAGGACATTTAAACCAGGACCTCACACCAGGACATTTAAACCAGGACCTTATATCAGGACATTTAAACCAGGACCTCACACCAGGACATTTAAACCAGGACCTCACACCAGGACAGTTAAACCAGGACCTCACACCAGGACATTTAAACCAGGACCTCACACCAGGACATTTAAACCAGGACCTCACACCAGGACATTTAAACCAGGACCTCACACCAGGACATTTAAACCAGGACCTTATATCAGGACATTTAAACCAGGACCTCACACCAGGACAGTTAAACCAGGACCTCACACCAGGACATTTAAACCAGGACCTCACACCAGGACATTTAAACCAGGACCTCACACCAGGACAGTTAAACCAGGACCTCACACCAGGACATTTAAATCAGGACCTTACACCAGGACATTTAAACCAGGACCTTACACCACGACATTTAAACCAGGATCTTATATCAGGACATTTAAACCAGGACCTCACACCAGGACATTTAAACCATGACCTCACACCGGGACATTTAAACCATGATTAAAAAGAGTTGGGAGCTTACTGAGTTTTCTTTGTGTGTCCAGGGCCTCTTCGGTTCACTATTATTCATAAAGGCTGTGTATACTACTTCAGGAGCAGTACCTCCGCCTCTCCCCAGGGGGCCTTCTCACTCAATGGCTATAACAGGTCAGTGCTTCATATCCACATACTGTACATGTTTGACCTTTGCATTAACAGAATGGTGTGAGTTGGTAGTTGGATGAGAGTGTCAGTTGGAGGGGGGGGGGGGCACATCCACTCGTTTGTGTTTTCATGTTTTTATGAAGCCGCACTCACTCCAAATTGACTTTAGTTGCTCAGCTCGCGCTCGTCCCATCGTAGGTAGAGGTTTGTTTGAGACACTGCTCAAGTGTAAGAACCTATTGTGCACATCTATCTGTCGGAACCTATTCTGGGTTTGGAGGACAAATTGATTTAATTTCGGATAGTCGCCTTTCTGTCGCCAGCCTGCAGAGAGAAAGAACCGGTCGCTAAAGTCACTCTGTCGTTTAGACCAGTGATTCCCAACTGGTGTGTCGTGGAACCATATTCACTGAGTCCCGAGCCTTTCCCTGGGAACATTTCTTTCAATATTAATCTTCTGAGTCTGTCATGACTACTATCACATTGTATTATGATTTCAGCTTTTTAGGCTGAAATCATATTGAAAACAATGCGATAAGAATTTGTGGAGAAAATACAATATTTTGCATTATATAAGGCGAATGAAATTCTTATTTGGGTCGCGGCTTGTCATCCTAGTCATCCTGTCATCCAACACTAAATCAGTTAACAACCCCTGGTCTAGACCAGTGTGAGAGTGTCTGGACGACCGTGGGAGTGACTGACGGGTCCATCATGCTGTGGTGCTAAGATCCAGCTACAGGTGGATTTTTACAGCCACCATTTTTATATAATTTCACCCCCGTTATCTCTCAGTACAGAATGCTGACTCATGTACAGGACATTTTTGTGAAATACATAGTCAGCCTCAAGGTGGTCAATTCTGCCCCTCCGTTTATAATCAATGCAAAACTGAAGTAACTGCACAAAAGCTCAATCAACACCATCGCTGTTGAAATCAAGTTCCCTTTGAGTTGGGGATGTTTCCAAACTTTCCAAATGTTTCCAAAACTAGACGAGTGCTTCCCAAATGGGGCGCCACAGGACACAGAAGTGGGGATCACAAGATGATCTTGAGATATTTTTTTCATTTCTGACATTGAATGCATTTTTGATAGAAAGCAGCACTAGTGAAATTAAGCCAAATATCAAAATACAGTATCCAAGCTAACATCAGAAAATCTGACTTTAAATGTTTTGCACCTTAGATTTTAATTAATGCTATTTACATTTACAAAAGGGGTCCCCGAGTTGTTGGTTGATTTTGGGGGTTGCGGCCTGAGAAGTGTGTGAACCCCTGGACTGGACTATAGTACAGTGGCTCAAAGGTCTGCAACCTCCTCATAGGAGTAAAGTGAACATCATCACAGCAGTTCATAAAGGAGAGGAATCCCTGTGAATATGATAGTTCCATGCACTACATAGCTTCAAAAGCTTGAATTTCCAAGTTTGTCTTCAAGTATGTGGACACTCACACGCCTCCAGCGTGTCCGGCCAGTTGTGCAATAGCCCTTTTCTGCTGCTCTAAATGTCATCAACAGAGAGGTCTTTGTGATCTGACACGACAATGCTGTGATTACAGAGTAATGCGAGCGGCTGAGGAGACCACGTCCAGTAATGTGTTTCCCTTTAAGATCGTCCACTTCAGCAAGAAGCACCGCACTTGGCTGTTCTCAGCCGCCAGCGAGGAGGAGCGGCGGGTGAGCAGCCCACCCCTCTTTGTTCTGTTTGGAGACACTTTTCAAAGAAATGAAATCGAATAGTTTAAGAAACACAAAGCACAGATAAAGTCCAGAGCTCAGTGAAGAGACGGGAAATGTTCAAAGTGTTAGAAATGTTAGAAGCACTGGGTTCTGTGGTCCCATCGGTAACGTGTATTACTATAATACATGTTGGAAAAAAACGGAGGCCATATTTACTCAAGAGTAATGTCACTTTAAAATAATTTTACTCAAGTACAAGTAAAAAGTAATAGGTTAAAGTGAAAGTAAAAAAGAACTTGAAGAAAATGTTACTTGAGTACTGTGAGTACTGAGTACAGGGTGTCCGCGGGGCATTAAATGTCATTAAATTAATTGTGGCCTTAAAATTCATTAAAAAGCATTATATTTGATTCCAACAGGCATTACATCAAACTTTGATTTCCTCTGATTGATGGAATAGTTGCAAATATTAATTTATGGGATTTGTGGCATTAAAATGGCATTGAATTTGATTTGCTGCTGCCTGTATAACCCCTGTAACTGCTTTAGTTGTGACATAAATTATGTGAAACAACAGATTAGATGTGTGAAAATTGTCATATTTTTAAAGAACACATCATAAAAAGATATATGTAAAAATATGTATATAAAAAATCTAATCATTATGAATAAATAAATAAACAAGACACAAAATACAATATATTTTACGCATCCAAATTAATATTTGCCATTTAAAAATTTACTCACAGCGTCACAAGTTACTGTTTATTTTTTAATTAAGAGTACAAAGTAAAAAGTATTGCATGAAAAAACGACTTGCAAAAGTACAATTACTTAAAAAAGTTAAAAACTACCCAAACTACTTGGGAACTACCCACCTCTGTGTGTATAGGTCCCTCTGCTTGTGGCTATGTGGGAAAGTAGTGAGTGACTGTACAGTCTGTACTTGTCCTGGGTGACCCTTGGTTCACACCTCAAATACAGTGGCACTTACAGAACCAAACTAAGCAGCTGAATTATCAACAGTTTGGGTTTGGTCAGGACAGAGTTTACACTCGTCAAAAGCTCATTCTACACATTAGGACATGTTCCTCCATGTCCTAATGTGTGGAATGAGCTCAGACCTGTTTTCACCATAACTGCCTCTAAAATTCTGCACTCAAAGCTCAAAAAGTTGTTACTTCGGGTCCGAAGTGCCGTCATGCACAAGCTTAATATAGAAGCTGCAGTTACGTGTAAGACCTGAGGTGGCAGTAGTGAGCATAAAATGACTAACTTTAATTCCACGTTTTCATTCATAGTTTGATTTCTTTGATGAGAGTCACACAATGGGAATAGCATTGGAAATAAAAAGACAAAACGATAAATAAAAAGTGTTTGACCGGTGCTATGGTCTGCGTGTTACTGTGTTGCAGAGCTGGATGAAGCACCTGCGCAGAGAGATTGACCACTACAATGACCGCCGGGAGTCCCACACGCCCAGGTAGCATCTCTGAACCGCCACGCAGCAGAGGCTTTGTTGTCCCGCCTAACGCTGTGTCCCATTGCAGCAGTGACACGGACTCAGACGCAGACAGTTTCTACGGGAGCATCGAGAGGCCCATGGAAATCAGGCACACGCTCAATGACCAGGACGAAGGTACAAACACTGCCCCCACTGTTGGAAGTCATGTTTTTGCCTCTTCCAAAACGGCAATCCTTTAACAACACAGCTGCCCCGCCCCCGTGTCACTCAAGTCATTTCATAGCTCAGATTGTCTTCCCCTTGAAGCATCTCACTTTGCCTGCAGTCCTCAGCCTGACCAGACTAGTCTTTTCCTCTTCTTTTCAGATCAGTGTGGGATCACATCTTATCTACTCGAGTGCAGATAAGTGTGATGGACAGGTAGAATAACCAGTCAGAGAAACACATGGATCAAATCAAACATGAAAACTCTTCATTAGAGGGGAGAGGAAAGGTCTTCTATCACATTTTAATGACGCACTACAAATAGATGGTCCAAAAATTGTACAGGCTATGAGTGTGATTCCAGACCTTCCTGTGCTTGGAGAGAAAGTTGGAGCACGGTCTAACCCAGAAATAAGTCCTAATCTTTATCTGTGCAGATTACATGGAGGAGGATGACGACGAGGATGAGGAGGACTATCTGATGCCGGACACTTCGCCCCCACACACAGGTGCAGTGCACAGAGTGAAGTCTAGAAGTGGAGTCTACTTAAAGGCCCTGTACTTGTGTTTTGTTTATGAATGAGGAAAGAGGAAGCTCATCATTTGAAGTTTGGGTCAAAACTCATTGATGGGCTTTTCCTGGCAAAACAGTGTTGTAAAGATTCGGAGCTTCTAGAGCTGCTTCGCTCTTTGTAGACAAACTTTATTATTGCAATGTCTCATAGACACGAGTGAAGCACCAACACAATCAATCATGTGAGCAATGGAAGGTTCAAACAGGCAAGTAGCGTTTGATCATCTGCACAAGAAATCGGATGTTTGATTGTCGAATAATCAGACCAATCACAGGCCAAGAGTACAAGAGTGGTCCCTTCTCCACGGAGCACCAGTGTCCCGGGCCGACTCACTCACCTGCCGCTCTGCTCCTCTGAAGGAGCTCTTCAGGAAGTGCCGGCTCTCTTGCCTGTCACTCTCAAAACTCATTCTTAACTTTGCAAACACATTTCTTCTAACATCCCAATTCTTCTCAAGGATGGGTCATGAGCACATTTCAAAACAACACATTTAAACATAAAATACATTCTCACGATATTGCAAATAAAAATGAAAAGACAGCATAGTCAACGTGGCCGGGTCTTGTACCCCACCCGTCCAAATGATAAATTAATAACATTCCTGAAGCGCCACTCGGGCGGTTCATCCATAACATGTCCTTTGCGTTTAAATTGCCTCTCCTAAACCGTGCCGAATAATAAAACAGAATGGTTTTCACGTGTAGTCCACAGCGCCCCCCTCGGGTCGTCAGGGCAGTGCATTGGAGGCAAGAGTCACTTGGGGCCTATCAAAGCACGGTGTAAAGTCAAATGAACAGGTTAAACAAGTCGTTCTTATTCCTGATCCAGGTGATAGAAAACCAACACGGCCAACAAAAACACACATACAAATGAATTTGAGTGAATGAGCCGAGCACAAGTGTGTGCGGGACGCTGGAGGCTTGCCGCAGCTCCGCCCTCTTTACACAATATCGACAACTGAACATTTGGGCATTTTTTAGCCACGAGATTGATTAAAATCATAGGAATCCCTCTCATCTTAAGAGAAGTGACTTGTTTTTATAAAGTTTATAGTCCTGACCGCACGTCACTGCTGAGGCGGCTCTTTGACACTGACATGTGACTGAGCTGTGGTGACGACAACGTGTATTTTGTCACTTTTATAAAGTCTGGCTTGTGCAGAATCTTGTTTTTATTTTATTATTATCATTATCAAATGCGCTCCTGTCAATCAACAGTGGTTGCACATGAATCACTCGATGGTGGGGGCGAGGGGGGTGGGGGGGATTAGCGCAGTGGCTTATGGGATGGCACATAGCTCCTAATCACTGGTTAGTTAGCATCAGAGGTCCCTATGCTAAAGTGGCTATGATAGTTAGCATCGAGGCTCCTTTTCCTAACTCCTTTCTAACTGACAGACCAATTCGGAAGCTTCTTGTCATGACGGACGCTGACGCACATCCAGTTTGGCGTAAGACCTCTTACCAATTTACTGGTTTCGGAACAGATTTGGGTTTTGACATTGACAGACATTGATCAACACGCTGAAACTGTAGAAAAAAACAGCCAAATTAGAGTGGTATAACCTGAGGATTAACACAAAACGTAATGAATGTAATAAAGTACTGCTGTTATAACATGGTGTGAAGCTCAAAAAAGTCAATTTAGTGTGATTTGCCTCCTGTAGAACACAGCTGACTCCTAAACTGTATGTGTATAAAAACATGTATATTGTCTGATCATTTTGGGGCACTTCTGTTTGGACCTGAGGGTGAATGTCCCATCTGCTATAATGGCCCTGTGTGTTTGTGCAGGTCGACCAGCCGGACCCCCGCCTTCGTACCCCCCTCCCCCTGTCCCTGCTCTGTCCAGTAAGCTCCTCCAACACGCCAAAGCCCATCCCCTTCCCCCGCCCATCCACCGAAACCCTACCAGCCCCCTCCCTAAAAAATTGCCCCCTCCGGCCATTCCACCACTGCCCGCCCACAAAGGCTTGGCACCTCCACCTGCCCCTGCCTACAAAGGCCTGCCCCCTTCACCTGTCTCTGCCCACAAAGGCCTGCCCCCTTCACCTGTCTCTGCCCACAAAGGCCTGCCCCTTTCACCCGGCCCTGCCCACAAAGGCCTGCCCCCTTCACCTGTCTCTGCCCACAAAGGCCTGCCCCTTTCACCCGGCCCCGCCCACAAAGGCCCTCCCCCTGACATACCCTTTGCGCCACACCAACAAAGACACGGCTCCTTCTCTCCAGTGACGCCTCCTCTCCCACCCCCCAATCCTCGACGGATGCATTCCAAACCGGTGCCGCCAGGAAAGAGCCAAGAGCGCCCCCTGCCTGCAGCGCTGCAGACCCCTGTCTCACGGACCCTCTGTGAGCAGCTGGAGTCACGACTCCGCCTGAACCATGCTGCTCAGGGCTCCGCGCACAGCCCCACCCACACCCTCTCTCCCAGCCCCACCCACACCCTCTCTCACAGCCCCGCCCACAGCCCCACCCACACCCTGTCTCACAGCCCCACCCACACCCTCTCTCACAGCTCGTCTCCAGGAAACCACTGTAAAGTCCAGCCAGCAGCTAAACCAGAACTGGTCCCAACCGGCCTCAGACCCAAGCCCCCTCCGCCCTCCTGCAAACCGCCCGTGCCCACGTCCAGGAAGCCCACCCCCACCATCCCACTGGGGTAAGTACCACTGACCTCCGAGGCAAGGCCGGTCTCCCTCTTCTGCACTCAAAATGCTACACCACACGAGAGAAGGCCATGACCAACCCATAGATTTCTTGTAGTTCAGGAACTATCGAGATGTGGGGGCGTGTTTGAGTTTATCCTCGATATAGTGATATAGTATATTTTTTAAATATATTTTTCCCGCTTGCTTTTTGCGCATTTCTCCGATCACAAGTTCAGGGTTAAAGGGATATTTCAGGATTTTTGACATAGGGCCTCATTTCCTAGTTATCCAGTGTTACTGATTTCTGGATTTTTGTAATTCATGCAGTTCTTATATTTGAAGGCTAGTGCATGTCTATGGTATCAGCTAGCCTGCATTAAAAACAGTGTGACCCGCTCCACAGAGCACCTGAGGCAAATCACTTATAACACCAGACTAACCATGTAAACGTCTGTGTCCATGGAATAATTTTAACCATCTTGCATTTAAAATAATATATATATTTGAGCATCAGCTTCGTGGTTGTATAAGCTACACAGCGGCGGAATGATCTGCTAGAAAATAGTCCCTCAAAATGCGATCATTCATGTGATGCAGGTCAGTTATATTCCAAACATGACTCTATGGACACAGACACTTATATGGTTAGTCTGGCGTTTTAAATGATTTGCCTCAGGTGCTCTGTGGAGCGGGTCACACTGTTTTTAATGCAGGCTAGCTGATACCATAGGAATGCACTAGTCTTGCACTAGCCTAGCACCACGAAACTCTTCAAATATAAGAACTGCATGAACTACAAAAAAAATATCTCCAGAAATCAGCTCTGGAACACTCTGGATAACTAGGACATGAGTCCCTATGTCCAAAATCCTGAAATATCCCTTTAAGGTGCTTTAGTTGTCATTATACAACTACCATTTTTGTTCTCTGCATTTGAACCATCCTTTTCTGCCACTGGGGCAACCCGTGAGGAGCAGTGGCATGCAGCATCCGGGGACCCATCTCCGAATGTACCTATTGTGCATGTTTTGGGGTGAGGCAGAGCCCATCCAGACACATAATAAAGTTGAATTGAATGAATGCTCTGGTTTACAGTTAGTTTAGACAGTGACATGTGTGTGTGCCCTGTCAGAAGAGCCTCCCCTGAGGGACAAAGCTTCCGGTCTTCGGCGGACGAGCTTCCAGGAGACTTCAGGTCCAGGTGGGACTCGGCCAAACGCAACGGGGACCAGTCGGATGACGACGACTACGAGAACGTAGGTCCACATATCAATCAATCAATCAATAAAAGTTTATTTCTATAGCACTTTACAACAACACCAGGAAGACCAACGTGCTTCACAGAAAGATAAAAACTATTCACAAACACAAAATGATTGCATCCTAGACAAATTCAGTGCGTTCTAAGTATTAAAAGCCAGTTTGAAAAGATGAGTCTTGAATCTGACTTCCAAAGGGACAGGTCCGTGAGAACATGCAGACTGAGGGGCAGCTGTTCCACGGTTTAGGCATGGCTACCACACATGAACGATCACAGTTTGTACCGGGACCTGAGCACGTCCACAACCATTTGCCCTGAGGACTGCTCCGAGTTCTGCTGGGGCGATGCATGGTGAATATCTCCCATGAAGAGCTTTGAAAACAAACATGATCGCTGACATCATTCAATAAGTTATAAATGATCAATCATAGTACAGAATTTTAAATATGCTTGAAAATTCAGGTGTGAGTTAGGTCGTTAGGACTTAGACCCACACCCTCTCTCACAGCCCCGCCCACACCCTCTCTCACAGCTCCGCCCACACCCTCTCTCACAGCCCCGCCCATACCCTCTCTCACAGCCCCGCCCATACCCTCTCTCACAGCCCTGCATGTGTTGTATCATCAGTCACAGTGACACAAGATAAGAGCATTTTCCCATTGTCCAAAAGGTCTTGTTTCTTCTTAATGCCAGCTTTGTTGGAATGCATAAGATTGAGAGCAGCGCCCTCTGCTGTCAAGTCTGTGTTATCAACCAATGTTGTTAAAGTATTCTTATTATAAACCCCAGATTTCTTGGATATTTTTTCCAAATATAGTTTAGTAATAATTGTGGCATACACATTTATCTTTCTTCATTACACATATTCACATATTTTTAAGAAATTTGAATGAAACGACAAAAATATATCCCATGTTGACATCATTCTTTTCTAATATTTACCCGGGGTGCCAACCTCTCTTACTTCTCAAGGAACTTTAAGAGCTATTCTCCAGCTGATGTCATGACGTGGTGGCCTCTTCTGTGCTTTTTTAAAATCTGCTTTTCCAAACAGGCTTGCGTTCTTCATTCTCCTGTTGCAGCATGTTTGAGGTCTTCTCCTTAGACTGATGTTAACTATGTGCTCTGTTCCCCTCAGGTGCAGCTCCCAGACTCCGTGTTCATGGACTCCACAGAGACCAGCTTCGTAGAAAAGTATGACATGAAACATGGGAAAAATTCACATTTTGCATGGTTGGATCTTAACACGGTTCCAAGTAGAACTTCAACATGCAACAAGGAGAAATGAGAGCGAGACAAAAACAACAGTTAAACTGAAATAAACTGCTTTTGCAGCTGATCAAATGTTTTGGACCACATGCCTTTAAAAGGCCAAATCTGTGCAAAAATGTGGATTCAGTGTCATTTTCTTACTGGTGTTCACACTGTCATGATGTAACATAAGCCGGGCCTCTCGCAGTTCATCGCTGCTGAGGTGGGATACAGTAAGAGAGTCATTTGAATTTCCTAAAAGATCGTGAGGGCTATGGAACAAAAAGACAAGACCCCCATAAAATGTCACCAGCAAGACACTGGATGATCCATTACTGCAACCCAATAACCACCAGAGGCATCTGAAGGGCTTCAAAAACAAATACGTCTTCAAAGGTCCATTTGGGCTTTGGAGAGAGACCAAACATGGGACACTGAAAAGAGGAAGAAAGTTTTATTCTGTAACATTTCACTCTATAAACAGAACAGAACCGCTGATTTTGGCCCCTCTCCTCTGACCTGCCGCCATGTCGTTTTTCTGTTCCAATATAAAACCCCATTGTCACCTGTGGCTTGTTGTATGCAGGTTGTTCAGAGAGACCGGGGACTGTCTTGACGGGCTCTACGCCATCAGAAACTCGGGGACCAAAACCTCCAAGGTCTTACCCACACTCTCCACTTTACTGTGTTCAAAAATGTCCTGCAATCAACCTCTTTTCCCGTGTCCTGGCCCTGTGCAGGTGCTGGTGGTGTGGGACATTAGCATCAGCAGAGCGAGGAACTACCGGCTCTTTGTAGAGGTGAGGACATTCATCATCATAAGCAGATCATGGAATAGGACAAAATGAGATGGTAGACTTTAGTGCTTCAATTTGTTTAAGAGTTTGGAGCAAGATGGTTGTGGCAGTAAAGGGAGAGATCAAGCCCAGCATCCATGACTGCTTTGTTGTTTGTTTGCAGAATGGCTGCGTCTTCCTGGACCGTGAGCAGACCTTCCCGAGTCTGGCCATCCTCGTTGAACACTACTACAGCCATCCCCTGCCCCAACATGGCTCTCTCTGTCTGCAGAGGCCCTACACCAACGCCTCCTGACCGCAGCCAGAACCACCTGACCACACCCTCTGATGCACCTGACCACAGGCCACCCCCCTTCCCTTCGGTTCAGCTGGTCCTTTGTCCTCCAAGTTGTGTGGAAGTGTCTTTATTGAGTTCAAATAGTAACCACTATCATGTACAGTTTAAAACAAGTGTATGTAGGAACACTGGGACTCGTTCATCTCAAAGGGTTTTTTTGTACTTATTAAACTTTCAGGAGAAGACTTAGTTTTATTTTTGAAACATTTGGACTATGAAGCCAGTCTGACGGTTATAAACCCACTTTATTTATACTGAGCTGTAAATGTGTACCTACTGTAAGTACTATGACTGCCTATGTACATTCACTGTATATTTTATATAATATATATTTTCCACCCTGGTTTGACCCTTTTCATTTCTCAGTGTCTGAGACCGGTTCCTCTTTCAGAGCCGGTCGGACAGCTCGGGGGGGGGGGCGTGCCTGGAGTCAATGAATCATCAAACTACAACACTCTACAATTTGACTTGATGGTTCCAGGTAGAGGGCAGGGGCCTCATCCTGCGATTGAAAGACATTCCCCAAACAAAAAGTGTGCAAATGAACTTCATGTCAGTAAATAGGCCCAGTATTGAGGGAGACTTTGACTGGGTATATTTTGTATAAATACAACAAATGAAAAGTAGCTGGTAAAGCTGATCGTGTTTGTTTTCTTGAGCAACATCAGTTTTTTTTTTCTATTTTAAATTGTATTGGCAAGGCAGGTTTAAGGTTAAGGTTAAGTGTAACTAATGTAATTAATAGATCTTTTCAAATTGTGCCAAGGGTGAATAAACTAATCACTATTTTGAATGACAAAATCTCAAAGCCAAAGTTTTAAGAGCTGCTTTTTATTTATAATTTATTTGTGTTTTATCAATAAGTAGGTGGACAGTAAACAAAATTGTAGTTTTAATTGTGATAGCCAACTAAATTTACTTTTTCATTTGTTTTATCAAGTGATCTGATGGTGTACAACATAGTGAACTATCGCTAATTTGACAGACGCAAATTTACCCACAATACTTTTCATCACCGTTTTTTAAACTTTCCCGTGACTCCAAGACGAATTAAAATGATATAAAAAGTGGCGGTGTCTATCGGGCTGATCCCAGGTGCTGTCGGTCCCCTGTCCGCTATGGTCCACTACGGTCCGCTATGGTCCGCTATGGTCCGCTATGGTCCACTATGGTCCACTACGGTCCGCTATGGTCCGCTATGGTCCACTATGGTCCACTACGGTCCGCTACGGTCCGCTATGGTCCGCTATGGTCCGCTATGGTCCACTATGGTCCGCTCCTGCCTACAGAGCCGCCGTCCTGACTTCTCCCTCGCTTTCAAGATATTGGCAACATAAATATTTGCAAGAAAAGTCACTTGAGACAGACAGTCTTTAAACCAATGCCTGTAAACCTTCTGGTTCATGGTCACTTCAGTGTTCACGCTCCGGTTCACACATTTCAATGGTGGTGTGGTTTGTTTGGTATCTGAAATGTAGGAGCCTGATTGACCCAAGCATGCACAGTCGAGATGGGCATTCGGCTTATAGAGGGAGAAAGGGCCTGATCAACAACTACTAAGATACGATAGTTATGATAAAGAGAACTATACTGATCACCTGTGAGCCGCCCGCAGCTAACGCTCCGGGACTACCCGGAAGAGGGACGGTGAGGCGGCTACACATGTGACCCCCCCTCCTCTTCAGGGCAACACTTTAGATCTGAACAAATAGACTGAAACTATTAAAGTTGTGTATTTCCCCCAAAAATAAACTTCATGTTTGATTTGCTTTTCAGAACAAACTCAGATGATGTCTCTGGAGTAAAGGAAACAGTTGTATATAGGCTAGGATCAACTTGAAATGATGCGATATCTGAACGAGACGTGATCTGAGGCTCGTTGCTCTGCCTGTGGAGGCCCGTCTCTCATGAAGACAGTTCCAGATTTTAGCTTTAGCCTACATGTGTTTAGTCCTTACTCTGGGAAACACCAGGAGACCCCTCCCTGAAGTTCAGGTCCAACATGGTTCATATGGCTTTTACATGTCAGAAGTGACAAACGTGCATGCATCGTGAACACATTAAAAAAACACAATCTATGTGAGATTCTGTGCTCTTTCTGGGTTTTACAACATAATAATATCTGTCACGGTCCTTTCCCGAAAAGAATGTCCCAACAAGTGAATTTTGTCTTGTTGTTTTGTCCCTACGCTCACTGTTGCACTTTGAGATTTGATATCACACATAAAGTGCAGTAGATATAAAATATTTAATTAATATAATTAAATCATTATTATTTGGCTAACTCAGCCCTATCAGCCCTCAAGTTACTATCTTGTGTCCCCGACTGCTTCCCTTTTACCAGGCAAATAGACATTCACACCAAAGAGCCTGTATCCTGATTGATTTGTGAAAATGTAGCCAGGGTGAGTTAACAATGTGAAAACTGTGACAGGCTAATATAATCGACATATATAACATATCGACATGTGAAAGGTTCCAGAAGCATTTTGTGGACAAAGTGGCATCAGTGAGGATGGGCATTGGCTGTAATGCTCACTCTGTTGTTATTTATACTCCTCCACTGCCCCCTGCATTTCTCAAAGAGTTCGAGCCTGTGACACTGTCTCTCCTCTCTGAGGTGGTTCAGGGGACGAGACCCACAAACTGTCCTCTAGATATTATTCCATTCAAAGTTCTCAGAGATGTTTTTGACACAGTCGGCCCCTACCTTCTCGCTCTGTTTAATAGCAGCCTCAGCACTGGATCTGTTCCTGCAGCTTTTAAGCATGCTGTGGTTAGGCCACTATTAAAAAAAACCTAATCTAGGTCCTGCTGCTCCTGCTGTCTCTCACCTGCCATTTTTGTCAAAGGTTTTAGAGAAACTTGTTTTTATTCAAATGCAGACCTTTTTAGAAAATAATTCAATCCTGGAAAAATTTCAATCGGGCTTCAGATCCCGTCACAGTACGGAGTCAGCCCTGCTTAAAGTCCACAATGACATTTTGCTGTGTTTGGATTTGTAGCAGCCAGTGCTTTTAATGATGCTGGACCTGACTGCGGCGTTTGACACCGTGGACCACGCAGTTCTTCTCTCCCGGCTGGCGGAGCATGTTGGTGTTCAGGGCACGGCCCTGCAGTGGTTCAGGTCCTACCTGACTGACCGGAGCTTTGCTGTGATGGTCGACGATTATTCCTCCTCTTCTGCCCCGCTGTCATCTGGGGTGCCACAGGGTTCCATCCTTGGCCCGGTCCTATTCTCACTGTACATGCTTCCGCTCGGGTCCATCATTTCTAAACATAACTTGTCCTTCCACCTTTATGCTGATGATGTCCAGATCTATTTACCGGTACTCCCCAACACTGCCTCTGCTCTCGAATCACTCCATAGCTGCCTTTTGGACATTAAACTATGGCTTGCTCAGAACTTTCTCCACCTGAACGAAGCAAAATCTGAATTTGTTCTTTTTGGTTCCGGGGATGTCCTTCAATTTCATTCCAGGGTCATGGGTCCAGTTCGCGATGCAGTTCGGAACCTGGGAGTCATCTTTGACCGAGAGCTGAATTTTAAACAACAAATAAATGCTGTTGTCAAAGCCAGTTTTTTCCAGCTGCGCCTTTTGAGGAAAGTTAAACCCTTTCTCTCGCGCCAAGACCTGGAGAAGGCGACGCACGCGTTTATCAGTTCTCGGTTGGACCATTGCCACGCTCTCTACTCTGGCCTCCCACAGTCGTCACTCCACCGGTTACAGTTAGTGCAGAAGCAGCAGCTCGTCTCCTCACCGGTTCATCCAGACACAGCCACATCACTCCCGTCCTCTCCTCCCTGCACTGGCTCCCGCTCTGTTTTCGGATTGATTTCAAAATTTTAATGTTTGTTTTTAAAGCCCTTCATGGTCTCGCTCCGTTATATCTGACTGAGTTGGTGACCGTACATCGCCCCAGCAGAGTCTCCGGTCTGCCGATCAAATGGTTCTGGACGTGCCCAGGTCCCAGTACAAACAGTGGGGCGATCGTTCTTTCAGGGTTGTAGCGCCAAAACTGTGGAACAGCTGCCCCTCAGTCTGCGTGTTCTCACAGAGCTGCCCCTCTTTAAGTCTACATTGAAGACACATCTCTTCAAACTAGCTTTTAAGACTTAGATCGCACTTATTTGATTGATTGTTTTTTTAAATATTGTTTTATCTGTCTGTGAAGCTCTTTGGTCTTCCTTGTGTTGTTGTAAGGTGCTATATAAGTAAACTTTGATTGATTGATTGATTAATAATCGGTGTGGGCCACAGTGCGGAGTCATGTGGACAACCATAGAGACAAACGTCAAATCAATGCAAAAATATTGCTTGTTAAATTGAGAATCGTGCAGCCACTCGTTTCTGAGGCCCCCGGGAAGATGTGAGTGATGAAATGGCGCCATCTGGTGGAGAATAGTATTTGACACACCGCGTTCTGAGGGAAAATATAATATAGATAGCCTAATATAAATAACAAATAAAAGAACAAATTAATGAATTATAAGTTTAACGTAAAAAAAAAAAAAAGTTAAGGATAAACCTCAGCCTAAAGGAAATTTCTACATTTTGATATTCAAACTAAAGCTCGCCAGAAGGATAACTTTCAAATGAGCCTGTGTAGAATGCTTCATAGAAATAAAACTGCTCTCCTCTGTTGTTGTTGTTGTTGTTGTTTTGAATCGTTGTTGTTGTTTTGTATAAACGCTCCTCTGGCACGCGGACAGTGAAGGGTTAACAGCAGTAGGCACGCGGAGGAAAACCCTGCTCCTTGTGCCACCGACTGCGCTCGCGTCTGGAGCCGCCATTCAACCACAAACCGATCAGATCCGAGCGCCTGGAACACCCCCCCCTAAACCGCGTGCCGAGCCGTGCCGAGCATAACCGAACCACCGCCACCCCCACGCCACCCCCCCCCCCCGCAGCCGCATCCATGGAATAACAGGCAGGCCCCACGCAGGGAGCCAGCCAACCGCAGCGGAGGAGGAGAAGGAAGCCGAGAGAGGGCAGCAGGCACCCAGGCTTCAGCCACAGCGACCCCCGCGAGCAGAGATGGTGACCGCGGCACGGCTGCTGCTCCTGTGCCCGCTCATGTGCCTCCTCCACGGCCTGCACGTTGACGGTGAGTGGCCCTGCTTTTTTTTGTTGTATATATATTTTTTTTTAGCCGCGTCGCTCGGTTGAGAGCTAGCCGCGCCGCGTGCACCTGTCCTCGCGCACCTCTTTAAGCTAGCGCCGCCGCCGCCTCTGCCGCTGCTCGTGTGTCCCCTCTGTCCCCCCTCCGCGTGTCCTCCTCCCTGTGTCCCCCCCCCCCTGTCAGCTGTTTAATGGCGGTCTGCACCCGCATCAGCACCCCCCCGCGTGTGTGTGTCCGCTGCTCGGCCTGGCCTGAGTGTGACACTGCGGTGACGGTGTTTGGATCGACGTGCGGGCCCGAGCGTGCCCTCAATCCAAGCCCCGCGGCTGGAAATCAAGTGCCCCCGGGGGGAGGCTGGGGGAGGCTGGGGGTGTGTGTGTGAGGGTGACACTAACCACCTGTCCCATAGACACAATACACTAAACACTATACAAGATTAAGGCCCTAAATGTGACTGAAAAGCATTCGTGTTGTTTCGAGTAGGCATTAAATCTACACTTGTGGGTCTTTTATGCCAGGGGGGGGGGCAAGTTTACATCGTGGAGGCCGATTTTCATCATTGCCAAAACACCCAAGGGCCGAACCTCTACATTGTACCCTGAAGTAAATGCAAATGCCAATGTTTTACATCAGGGTTAGTGCTAGATCGTATGCTCCGGAGGGACGGTCTGCTGTGAGTTTGATTTATGAGTTGGTTTGTCTAAAAATGCATATAATCCTAATCCTAACCCTAATCCTTAATGTTAACCCCTTAACTCCCACTTGAACCGAGCACATTTTCTCCAGTTTGGCTTTACCCCCAGTCCAAAAGCTTCTGGAAAAAAAGCTGTGAAAATAGCAACAAAACAATGATGGAAATGTGACAAAAATGTCACAAAACATTGACAAAAAGTGATGAAAAATGTATGGAAAAGTGGCAAAAATGTCACAAGAAATTGACAAAAATGTGACAAAAAAAAATCAAAAAAATTGACAGAAAAATGTCAAAAATGTGACAAAAATGTGACAAAAAAATTGATTAAAAATGGACGAAAAAATGGACGAAAAAAAAATCAAAAAAATGATTAAAAAAAATTGACTCAAAAATGTGACAAAAAAATTGATTAAAAATTGACGGAAAAATTGACGGAAAAAAAAATGACAAAAATGTGACAAATAACAAAAAAGTTACAAAAATGAGTTGAATACCCAACAAAAAAATGTTGGAAAAAAAATGTGATGACGTGAGGAAAAAGATCCTCTGGGTTCAGGCGGGAGTTAAGAGGTTAACCATTTCCCTGGCCCTAACCTTAATTTGTGTCATGATATCTCACGTTTTCACAGCAGACTGGCCCTCCGGAGCAGAACATCTCGCACTAACCTACTTGGTTTCCGGTACCGATACCTGAACGATACTTTCTTTCGGTACCGATACTTCATTAATTTTCATTTAGAACCATAAAACTGATGAATAATGTTAATTTATCCTTTTCCTTCCGTTGAATTTCTTTTACATTTGTATTAGTTGTTCGAGATCAAACTTCCTTTAACAGGCGGAAAAAAACTTTCCACGTTTCTTTTTTTTTTCTTCCCATTTTTAACAATTTAAAAGAAAAATGTCCCCGTCTTAAATTTTTCTTCAAAATTTTGGTTTTTTTTTTGTCTCCCAATTTCCCCCTTTTTCCTAGTTTTCCCCAAATTTACCCCGCCATTTTTTTTCTTCCATTTTTTTCCACGTTATTTCCCTTTTTGATATTTTTGATTCCGCAAATTTTTCCTAAATTTAACCCAATTTTTCCCACTATATGCATTTATTTATTTTTTTTGCCTAGTCTCTCGCTTTTTTTTTCTTTTTAAATTTGTATATCCAACAGCATAAAAACTTGAATATAAAGATTTTATATTTCGTTTCGGTACCTGCTTTCGATACTTTTATTTTTCCGATACCGGTAGTACCTAAATCTTCATTTTTGATACCGTACGGGTATCGTTTAACGGTACCCAGCCCTAGCTGCAACTAACGATTATTTTGGTAATCGATTAATCGACCGATTATTTTTACGATTAATCGATTAATCGCTTGGCTGTGAAAGGTGCGTGGAAATTGTATTTTTTTTCAATTTTTTTATCACATAGAGCTAAAGTGGCGCCGCTTGAGGACACGTGGATGGAGTAAACTTAAAGTAAACGTTTGTAGGAGGCTCTTTGTGCTAATTCTGCTTTGATTGGACGAGACAAAGACAGATATTTATGAAATTTACGATGTACAAAACACTGCAGACGCTCACTTTAAAAAACAAAGTAGGTTTTCATCCAAAATACATAATTGTCATGTCTTTTTGTGCTCAGTTTTAGCCTGTGTTTACTAGAAAATGATTAATCGATTACTGGAATAGTTGACAACTATTTCAGTAATCGATTAGTTGTCGATTAATCGATTAGTTGTTTCAGCCCTAGACCAACCATTACCCTCGGATAACAAGTAAAACAAAATATTGTCATATATCGTATAAAATATTGTATTTTCCACACACGTGCAGTAGATATCCCAGTAAGACTGAAATTAAGATCAAAACAACAAAATAACATTCATTTTAACAGACACAGTTCCCTATAGACTCACGACCCACTGAAAATGGTTCCGTGACCAGGGGCGGACTGGGACTGAAAAACAGCCCTGGACTCTGACCAGCCTGGCCCAAATTAGCGTAGTTGTGACTTCCACAAATTTTCCCCAGGTCGACTTTTTATTTTTATTTATTTTTATCATCAGCAAAAAGAACGGGAAAGGTGGTCGTAGAAACAGAAGCAAAATCATTCATATAAATTGTAAATAATATCGGTCCCAAAATTGAACCTTGTGGTGCACCATACTCCACGGAATTCCTTTTAGATTCATATTTTTTTTAATACTGGGCTTTACCCAAATCTAAAAGCTTCTCGACTGGAGAGCAACAATGTAACGCCTCATTTGAAAGCTAAGATCTACAAAAATGATGGAAGCTTTTTGTCACGTCATTATTGTTTCTATCATTTTTTGTCCGTGTTTTTCTCATGTTTTTGTTGCCTTTTCATCACATTTTTTGTTGCTTTTCCAGCACATTTTTGTTTTGTTTTCATCCTCTTTTTCTCGCTATTTTGATGCTTTTCTTTTTAGCTTTTAGATTTGGGTAAAGCTCAGTTGAGGCGGGACCGGTGGCCCTAGAGCCAGTGGCCCCTCTGTGCTCTTCCAGAATGGACATATGGCCAGTCCGCCCCTGTCCGTGACCCACCTTTGGGCCTCGACCCACCAGTTGAGAACCACTGTTCAACATTATATTTGACCAAGCGGTATGTTCTGACGGGAAATTTTTAAAACACTGACACTATTTCTCGCATTTTTACACTAACAACAGGTGTTTGATCTCTTATTTGCATTGTAATATTTCACATAATCATCTTGGGGGCCAATATCACAAGTATATTCCAAAGCACGTCCAGCTGCATGTTTGGATGACGTATTGTGTATTTATTTTGTCCGTTTTCCCCAATAGGTCGAATATCCACTGACTCCATTCCTCATCTTAATCTAATGTTTACACATTTTTAGAAATTATAAATACATAGATTTATCGCAAACATTACTTTTATATACAATGTACAACATCCTAACTTTACGGATTACGATATTTTGTAACCTACTTCTATCTATGTGTGTAATTTTGGGCCTAAATAGAGTTCGGGAAAGTCCACAGTTACCATGGAGATCCGCCATCTTTGCAGCTGTTAGCATACATTTCCATAGACTAACATTAGCTAAAAAACAGTTTAAAAAGTGGAGAAAAAAGCCGTGGAACAGCTCCGTTAGCTGCAGAGTTACTGCTGGTAAATACATCTAACACACTGTGGTCTCTAAGTGTTTTAATGTGAACAATCACTCCAGTATTTTAACTTCTAAAATCTTCATTAATTTACAATTGCTGCTAATCCCATAATGCATAGCGATATGACGTCACATTCCCGAACTCTATAGCAAAGGAAGCGCTTCAGTGCGGAACCAGTGGCGGCTCCAGACCATTTTGATTGGGGGGTCCTGGTCATTTCAAATGAAAATCAACCACTATTAAACAAACAAAATATAAACAACAAAAACAGCACAGAGCATATCAACTACTTTGTTTTTGATTAATGAATCGATTGCCGTTTGCAAACAACTTAGATTGCCATAGCCACCCCCAAAATATGATCTATTCTCATACTCGCACCACCTTTTGATTGCCCTCCTTCTGTCCTCCATAGTCTCCAGTCTTCGTGGAGAAGGACTTGCTTTTGGATGAGGTTTTGAATGAAGGGCAGCGCATGGCTCGGTCAGCGCTGTGGCCGGAGCTCATCCACTTTATTATTATCCTTCAGTGGCTCCAGTGTCCGAAATGTGCGTTCTACACTCAAACAGTCTATGCAGCGTCTTTCCCACGGACTTCAGCTCTTTGTTTTAAAATCCAGACTGGCTCGCACCTGTCACTGCCTTTGCCCAAAGCCTCTGCAGAGGGACAGAGAAATGTGCATCGATGGGCCAACATGGAGGACTTGTAGAGCACGGTGAACAGGGTGGGTGGCGCTGAGCTGACTCCTCCAGCGCCATGAGGTTCGTTAATAAGCCTCTGTCATTATCAGCTACTCTCAGGTAGGGCTGCAACTAACGATTATTTTGGTAATCGATTAATCTACCGAATATTTTTACGATTAACCGCTTAGCTGTGAATGGCATGACTTGAGGACATGTTGATGGAGTAAACTTAAAGTGTGTTTTTAGAGGCTCTTCGTGCCAATTCTGCTTTATGACTGGATGAGACACAGACAGATATTTATGAAATTTTCAATGTACAAAACACTAAAGACCTTAACTTGTAAAACAAAGTAGGTTTCCATTAAAAATAGAAAAAAATTAATGTCATTTTTGCTCTTTTTAAGTCTGTGTTTACTAGAAAACAATTAATCGATTAGTAAAATAGTTGACAACTATTTCAATAATCGATTAGTTGTCGAAAGAGTGACTTGTTGTGAAGTTTGGGCTGGTCTCTAATCTCTAATCTCTCCCGGTTAGAAAGAAAAGAGTGATATGTATCTTTGCCCTATTCTGTAGGCTTTCTAGTGGTTAGATTACACCACTGGGTGGGGGGGTCAAATGGGGGGTCATGGCGTTTTTTGGAGGCGCCGCCGGTGTGCTGACCTGATCTTTTGTAATCTAAGCTTTGATTTGTCATGACTGACCCTCCATGTGACATGACCTGTCCCACTTTCCGTACTATTTGAAGTGGTCACCCTACTTATAACTCTTCGTTCGCAGTTTGTCTTGAGGTTGGCTCGGTGGGGGTGGGGGCCGCACCTCCACACAGGCTCTCCAGCACCACCTCGACCTGATGTTCGTAGCCTTTCTTTACTTCTTCTTCTTCACCAGGTGACACTGATGCAGTACTACGAGACGGCAATCTAGGACTGCGGAGTGCCCCAGTTTTGACCAATGCCAAGTCCTGTCTCCCTTCTAACTTTCTGATCAATGGAAACCTGGTATAGACCTGGGCCCTCATTTCAAAAGCTTTTCTTTCCATGA
Organism: Gobius niger; assembly: GCF_951799975.1. Classification (NCBI taxonomy): domain Eukaryota; kingdom Metazoa; phylum Chordata; class Actinopteri; order Gobiiformes; family Gobiidae; genus Gobius; species Gobius niger. The sequence continues at coordinate 1,807,067 of NC_136873.1, read as the reverse complement.
TACTTGGTTTCCGATAGTACCAATACCAGAACTACATCTTTGCTCACAAGCTTAATGTAAAATGTACATTGTGCTGATAGATGAATAAATAAATAAAATGACATGAGAACGATGGGTGGGTAAAATGGTGGATAATTCTGGGCGAAATTGAGGCAAAAACAAGGATTTTTTTTTCAAATTAGTTTAAAAAAATGAGCAAAAATGAGTGGAAAAATGTAAGAAGTGTCAGGGAGAGATGAGGAGAGGAAAGGAAGGCGGCGAGGGGAAGCCAGTTTGAGGAAGTTGTGTTTGGTCAGTTTCGAAATAGTTCGTTTTAACTTAGGATTATTATGAAATGAGCAATTTGTGCTGAACATACGACTTGTCATACTTAACGAACAAACACAACAAAGCGTTGGTGCTCATGCCCATGCACGTATTCGCACTGGCTCCGACTGAAGCCTTTTAAACGGCATTCTGGAGCAAATGAAAGTCGAGATGAATATATTATTTCTATCTATCTTTTGATCTGTGAGGCCTGTCCCTTGCTGACTCCTGTAGTCCTCACCCTTCACTACGGCTTCAAAAAGGACGCCCAGACAGGAATCACTGCTTTAAAGAGTTTGCAGGATTTGATCTGTGTGGGGTAGAAAAAAAATCAACGTCTCTACAACTGAACTGGGCCTGTGGGAACATCTTGACATGAAAGCTAAGAACCTCCAGAGTTCAGTTTGAGTTTTCACTGGAGGCTGCTGGGATTGTGGAAGTAGGAGAGAGGGTGGAGAAAGAAATGACCGCAATAATTTATCTCATATTGATTTACGAAGGTGCAGCTGTTGCTCCAGGTTCTGTTCTGTGAGAGGTTCCTCAAGGTCGAGCTCATGGCGTCGGCCCCAAAGGTGAAGGAACTGGAGAAGAGGAAGGAGCTGTTGGAGATGCAGCTTTTAGATCAAATCTTTTCCTCCTTTGACTCACCAGTTCCGAACATTTAGGTCACAGCTTCACAGTGGGTCTCCAGAGCTTTTGAAAATCCAAATCAAACTTTGCTGATGGGGTAATATAAAGGGCATAGACTGCTTCATTCACACCTAATGCACGTTCTCCTCTCTGATTGGTCAGAGACGGCCTCTCCCCAGCACCTGTCGCTCTCTGGACCAGGTTTTCTAGCATGTGTTTCACAGTGGGCCATTGTGAAGATCTGGGTCAGGTTCTCTAAATGTGTGGCCGTGCAGATTTTAGACTATGACTATGATCCCCCATACGCCGTGGGGCAGGATTTGTCATGGGAATAAAGTCGGCCACAGTCACTGCATGGATGGGTCAATGTAGGTGACCCTGAACTCACTATGCTATTTGAGTTTGTAGTGATCGTGTGGTAGCTAAGTCCTCCTTGTTCTGCAGATGCTCCTGAGTGACAGTCTCATATCTGTTTCTAGACCCTTTCATGCCCTTGTACTAGGACTGGGACGATACACTTTTGTCATGATCCAATCAGTGTTCATCCCCATTTCCAATACCTACTAGTGCTTCATTACTTTTTATAATGGAACTGACTAAAACTTGACTAAAACCTTTTGAGTTTTCGTCTGGCTAAAACGATACTGGCATTATACATTTCTTTTACATCATTTTTTATTGCACACGTTTGTCAAAAATACAAACAAACTAAAAGATGGATGTAAACACACTCGACCTGACAGAATGTGTCCACATTTCTTTGTGGATTACTTTTGATGATTAAAATTTCACCTTGTTCCTGTTTCATGGAATGTTTGCAAATCTTTATCCATCCGTCCATCCGGGTCCACGGAAGGACGGCCTCATGGTTCTAACATCTAACCGGGCCTGTTGGTCTCTCATAAGGGGCGTCTGAACTGCTCTTTGTCTGACCCGTCACCTAGGACCTGTTTGTCACGGGAGACCCTACCAGGCGCACGAAGCCCCCGACAACAGAGCTCCAGGGTCATTCAGGTGCTCAAACCCCTCCACCACGTTAAGGGGAGACACTGCAGGCAAAACTCAATTTTTTCAGTTTTCAGGTTTTGGGCCAAATTGGTCTCTGAACATATAAGCTTTCACCCGGAAACAGAAAATATGCCTAATCTTCACAATAACATGTTTAAATATTGCGCTGATTCAATGTTCCCCCATAGACTTATATGGGAGAACACAATTTCAAGGGCCTTTTTCCCAAAACACATTTTTCTGTCATTGTGGCGACACTATGTCCACGTCAGTCGGACCTAAAGACTTCACATTTTCCAGCCTTGGACTGAACAATATTTGGAAGATTTTTTCAGTGGGATTTTTTATTGTTTAATCCCTTAAGCCCCATTTATTGAGTTTTGAATGTCAAAAAATTAGGCAAAAATTAAATTTTAACAAAATTTTCCACTAAAAAACAGCTTATTTTAAAACTAAACAAGAAATCCTAAATCCCCTCTGAAAAAGTCTTGGTAACTCATTTATCAATAAAATGAAACCATAAGTTTGAATGTAGCTCTATCCATTATTCAGATTTCGTCGCCGAAAGGTGAAATTTTGGGCATTTTTAGGCATAAAACACCTTGTTCTTATTTGAAAAGATAAAATGACAGAAAACTTGCAATGTATTTTTTTCAAATTGATATCTGTAAATATACATTTTTTCCCTATTCACCTCTCGCCTTAAGGTGGCGGTTCCAGGAGAGGGTTTGCAAATCTTTACATATTTAAATTACGATGTGGCATTGTGTTTGTGGCATTAAAATATAGTCTTAAAATATAGCATTAAATTTGATTTGAGCACATGAATGTTTTGAATAGACTTCATGGTCATTTGATAAAATGTCGTTCCTATGGGTATAATGGTTAATGGATCAACCATTGATATTATATATGTATTCATGTGTGCCAGACTCCTCCTGCTCACTGGTGGACGAGCTGACCAGTCAGTGGGCAGACGTTACAAATGGGAGTGGCTTGCTCAGCAAAAGTATGACCTGAGGACGAGCCACCCAGGTCGAAATGTTGTCCCAATAGAAATGTAGTGCAGGCTTTGAACCAAATGAATTCAGATCATACGGAGAATCACCCTCAATATCCAGGCAACATTAGAACTGGCCTAATGTAAAGTTTGTAAATGGAAAAGAAAACTAGGGTTGCACAGTATTCCTAACTCGATGTTATCAATGTATTGGTGAACACGATGTATTAAAAGTACAATTAAACATGATCCTTTTCTGTAAAGTACAGCAGATACTGTAAGCAAATGGCTGGTCTGTGTCAAATATAATATTCGTCATTAACTTTATAGTGAAAATAGGTCACTCCTTTTACCATTGAGTTCTAAAGTAAAGGCTGTATGTTCTGTGCTCGTTCAGGTACAACGACCGAATGCGAGCCCAGTCAGTTCCAGTGTGGGAACGGCCGCTGCATCCCGTCAGTGTGGCAGTGTGACGGGGACGAGGACTGCAGCGACAGCAGTGACGAGAACACCTGTGGTAACTATGTACACGCATGCAGACACTTCCACACACACTACTCTCTCAGGCCGGCGCCCTAACCTTTCTGCGCCTCTGCGCTCGCAGTCCAGAAGACGTGTGCAGAGTCCGAGTTTGTGTGTCAGAGCGGCGGCTGCGTGCCCAAGCGCTGGCACTGCGACGGGGAGCCGGACTGCGAGGACGGCTCGGACGAAGCCCCAGACATCTGCCGTAAGTGCTCTGCTCCAGTCATGGACAAACTCCTTCCAAATGTTAAAGTGCATATGGCAGGTTTTAATGCTTTGAAAATGTGACTTGGTTAGGTGAATAATGTCAGTTTATAATATAATATAAGTCATAGTTATCATTTTATTTCAGTGAAGCAGAAATGTTAATGTATAAATATTGGGCAAAAAAGTTTTATTTTTATTTGAAATGGTAAGCTACTGACAGGGAGTGACATAGAGGTGTAAAGTTCCATAGATATACGTTTGTTAAGTGTGACGTCACGACTTGTGCTTCCGGGTCCTAGCAGACCGGCAAATATGCGAGAAAAAAAACATTACAAATTCTTAAAAGTAACCATCAATATTTGTGAAACTCAACAGAAAGTTACTGAACCTACTTATTTCTCAGGCCTATTAGCCAAAAATGCCGCACCTACTGCTAAAAAAGTCGTATTTACTAAAGTTAGCATAGCTGCTGCGCTGTTAGCATTTTTCTCTGCTAAACCGGAAGTACCGATTTTGGTAAATATGACTTTTATAGCAGTAGGTACAGCAGTTTTGGCTAATGGCCCTGAGAAATAAGTCTGTTCAGTAACTCTCTGTGGAGTTTCACAAATATTGATTGTGGTATTAAAGAGTTTTTTGTATTTTCTCGCACATCTGCGAACCCGGAGGTAGAGCTGTGACGTCAACACATAACAAATGTAGAGACGGCATCTTTGCAAATGCCCATATACGGTCATGTTTGAAGCAGCTAGAGGGGGAAAACAAAGTAACCAAAACTATAACAAAGGCTGATTTCTGAATATATTTTTCTACTAAATAGTGATACAGATATGAAGAAGAGTAAAGTGGTTCAACAGCCCTGTTTGACTGCTAGCGAAGCGATGCTAACAAGTGCCGTATTTCACCTCTTCTGAACAATTTGCCGTGAAAAAACATATCGACCCGGTTTTGTCTTGACTTTATTGGTGTGTGATGAATAAGTATATAGTCCACCAGAAAACCAGGGAAAAATTGTGATTCTCATGAGGGGTTTTCTTCGCCCATGACTAGGCTCTCTTCGCTCCAGAGTACACCACAGGCTGCTAACTTTCTGTTAGGGCATGGCCGATTAGAGAAACACAAGGATTTGTTTAATGCTGAAGGGAAGAAAAAATAAACCCAGCATGAAATAATGCAAGTCTACTATGAGCCCCGTTGTCAAATCTGTTTACTCCACTTTTCTTTGTATTTTATTGCAGATGACAAAAAGGGGCTATGGTGAATAAAATAGTTGCTTAAAGCTGATAGAAAGAGAGCTGTGCCGTGGGCAGTGGGCAGTGGGCAGGGCAACTGTCGCTCTGAGCCTTTTCTCCATGGATTCATGGACAAAATACAGCCTTGAGAAAAGCTACGAGAACAGAAGATATGACGCCTGGTTTATGTCATTCATGCTTCTGCCACCAGTTCAACAGCGTTGTTAACTCCTGGAAGTAGGCTACGTTGCAAGAAAGCACTTAACATGAATGCGCACTAAAATCACAAGCAATTTAAAAAACCCACAGCTTTTAGCTTATCCGTCAGACAAAAGCCAAACCAGGGTACAGTAGCAGAGAAATGAGACTCGGACACCGCGTGGAAGAAGCATAGGTCGCTCCCCGTAAAGTCAACCAGAGAGGAACGTGAGGCGGCCGCTGCTTCTCGGTTTGTTCCTCAGGAGGTAAACCACAGCACATACCGCTATACCGTGACGAATGCAACCACTCATGCAACGCATACACGAGCAACCGAGAGGCGCTCTGGCCCAACTCCTTTAAGCGGGTAGGGTTTGATTGGGGGCACGGTTTGATTGTGCTGTCACTGCACAAATGAACCTGAAGGGACTGTCAGTGCTTGGGCGCGGTTCGGATGGACAAGTGTGGAGATGGTGTGGCTGTTAACTCCAAATGAGGTTTTCATTCCACTCTTACGTTTTGTAACATGAAAACTAAGATGTTAAGGACAAAACTAGACACAAAATCTTGAAATTGCAGTCTCTCGCCTTAAAGTCATAGTCTCTAAAATTGCAAAGGAGTGAGGAGGGAGTACAATTTGAAAGTGAACAGTAAAGTTCATCCCGCAAACTTCCAATAAGGCCTTCATGTTTTTTTTTCTTTTTGTTTTGTTTCCCCCGATTAAGGTATGTTTGGCTGAAATGCGTTGGGGCTATGTTTGTCCATTTAGACCTGCCATGAAAAGGCATTTTAACTTTACCAGAGAGTGCCTTGGTTTTTCTGTTTTTGAATGACTTTCCCTGCCTCCTTGCACCTTGGTTTTAAATTGTACTCCTTGGAGGTCCAGAAAGTGCTCCTCTTTTCCTCTTTTTGATTGTGTAAACCTGCAGCCTGAGCTCTGGCCTGTGCGTTGGGTCGTCATCTCTTTGGGCAAACACCGGACTCTCCTGTTGTTGTGTGCAGACATGAGGACATGCCGCATGAATGAGTTCAGCTGCGGTGCGGGCTCCACTCAGTGCATCCCTCTGTTCTGGAAGTGTGACGGAGAGAAGGACTGCGACAACGGCGAGGATGAGCTGAACTGTGGTACGTCTGTACACTAGCCTGGATCCCAATCCCCATATTCCATACTGAACACATGGTGGGCTGGGCGATATGAACAAAAATGAAGAATTAAATATTTTTGGGAACTTTCTCGATAACGACGACGAAGCAATATTTTTGCAAACCATCAAAAATATGCTGCAAATATCTTAATTTGACTTTGCTTTGTCGCTCTAAAAGATAGTTGTCCTGCGTAGACTACAAAAGTGCTGGAAAAATACTTTCCACATTTTTCCCCCCTTTTTTCCTGCCTATTTAGTCCCATTTTTAGGCACTTTTTTTTTGCACCCACATTTTTTGCCATTGGAGATAAATTCTATATTGTCAATTTGCATATTGTCCTAAGCGTAATTTCGATATGCTACATTGCCATGAGTTGCCATCAGGCGACTGTCTAATTGTGCTTTTCATGTCACATGACACTGTCCCCTTTCCAATATACTAATCTAATCTCCAAAGATAGTAAATAACTCATACTGATATTCAAAGTACCATAAGTGTCCAGCTGTCCGGACCCCAAAGCCTTTTTATCCTCTCAATGTACTTCATTTGAAAATGATAATTTAAACAATATCTAAACAATTTGAATAACATTGAAATAAAATGGCAAAATTATTGACTAATTGTTCAGCTCTGCTTTGTAAATACAACCTATGCTCATGTTTTAACATTTTCAAGAGGAACGACTGCAAATGTCCGGACCCTGGACACACAAATTATGAAAGAAAGGTTTGCGGACCTCGAGCTGATTTAGTTGGGGACCCCTGGTGTTGAACATCAATATTAAGCTTTTGAAAGAAATTTCCCAAAACATTCGCAAATGTTGGACTGATGGATAAATCTGAAACAAACTTGGGTCCAGATTGGGAGGAGCTGAAAGTTTATGATTCTTGGTTCCAACTCGGGCCCCGTTTGGTCCAACAAATTCAACCAAACCTCTTTTTGGCATGCTCACACTTTGACAAAAGTAAAGAAAAAGTCCATCATGTCTGAATATTTTGTACCAATGATTAAAGAATTCTGAAGCAACATGAGGTCAAACAGACCCTTCTGTGAAGAGCACATATAGACCACATATTGTTGAAATGTTGTCTCTGTTTTGACTCATATTGCTGTTAATGTGTAAATAGAGAAGCTTTCCAGTTTATTAGCTTGGCGTTAAACCCATGATGAGCTCTTTCCCAAACGGATATTGTGCCTTTATTCTGAGTCTGTAGACACTGAACTGTCAGGGTGATGGTCGTTGTGACTCTTGTCTTCTTCGCTGCAGGGAACATCACGTGTGCTGTGAATGAGTTCACGTGTGTGAGCGGCCGCTGCGTGTCCCAGAACTTCGTGTGCAACGGCGAGGACGACTGCGGCGACGGCTCTGATGAGGTGGAGTGCGCGCCCTCGTCCTGCGGGCCGTCGGAGTTCCAGTGTGGAAACTCCTCCTGTATCCCCGCCAGCTGGGTCTGCGATGACGACGTGGACTGCCAGGTACACCGGCAGGCCAGAACTAAACCACAGAGCACACTTAAAGCGACACTGTAGAACATGCACGTGGCTACAAGGCGACTAAACTGTCAGTCAAGCATGCTCCTCAACTAATAATGAAGCCTTTCTCAGAGGGCCTGGTGTGTAAATGATTGGTTTCCTGTTGAGCTGCCGCGGTCAAGAACTTTTCCTGCGGTTGATACCACAGTTTGTGCGGTGTAGCTCATTAGCTTATATTAATGCATGGAAATTGGGGGATTATTTATGAAAAATAGCAGCAAGGGGGACATCGTGGGAACCTAGGCTAATTACATAATTTATTCTTGCTCAGTATGATACAGAAATACCTGTGCACTAATGTGGCGGGTATAATGTGGCCATAATAAGGTTAACAGCTCCTATACTAAAACTGCGGGCACTCTTTGCCCACAGTTTGGATTGTAAGGTGTTAAAGCAGTACTAAGTAACTTATTTACCTTAATAAATCCTTTTCGTAGTCCCTGTGGGGGTAATACAAGTGTTTATGGGATGATTGGAGGGTCTTTCATCGCTCCCTGGTGTCTCTGGCTAGAAAACCGGTCCGGAGAAAGCAATACACACTAATGGAATCACGAAGAAGAAGCTAACATGCTAACGGGCAAAGCTAACTGCGGGCTAACGTCACTTTAAACAGTATTTACAGCCAAGTTAGAGTGAAAAAAAAATATTTCTATTGTATAATTGGATGCACAGTAACCCTCTCTGCCTTCGCCTTTCCTGTCAGCGTAGTATTTACTCTCCAAGACGATTAATAAATAAAAAAATCGTAACTTGGCCTTTAGGGGGAAGAGTTACTTAGTACTGCTTTAAGTGTAAAGCAGAAAAGAAAAAGGCCCACCTTAGTCAAGATTGTAAAATGCTCGCTATTAGACTTTATATAAAAAAATAAATAAGAAAAAACCTCCTCCTCACCCACCGTGGGCGCTCTTTTTCCTCCAAGCTCGGGTCCTCTACCAGAGGCCTGGGAGCTTGAGGGTGTCTTTGCTGTACCTAGAACTGCACTTTTCTTGGTGTTAATTTATTATAGAAAAGGTAGTGGTGGTTGATTTTACAGCCCCTTTGTGTTGAACATGGCTGTATTTGCCTAATGGATTCTTTTTTTCTGTCCCTGCTCTCTCTCCAGGACCAGTCGGATGAGTCCCCAGAGCTCTGCGGTCGCCACCCCACGCCTCCCTCGCGCTGCTCGGCCAGTGAGATGCAGTGCGGCTCCGGAGAGTGCATCCACCGCAAGTGGAGGTGCGACGGGGACTCGGACTGCAAGGACGGGAGCGACGAGGCCAACTGTCGTAAGCAACACACCCCGTTACCATTTGTGCCCTACGCAAGACTGGGCTTAAGAATAAAACCCTCAATAATTAAAGGATGTGCTCTCTCTCTGTTCCCTCAGCTGTGCGCACCTGTACCCCAGAGCAGTTCAAGTGCTTGGACGGCGGCTGCATCATGGGCACTCGGCTGTGCAACGGACTGCGGGACTGTGCGGACGGATCGGACGAACTCAACTGCAGGAACTGTGAGTGCAGCTGTCCCCTACCCCCTCACGCACCCCACCCGCACAGATACTTAAACCCATGCTTTTTACCCCCCCCTCAGCCTCGCACTGCAACGGCCCCGACAAGTTCAAGTGCCGCAGCGGCGAGTGCATCGACATGAGCAAAGTGTGCAACAAGGCGCGCGACTGTCCCGACTGGAGCGACGAGCCCATCAAGGAGTGCAGTCAGTCTCCTCACACATCCACTCACGCACCGGTCACAGCATCTTCTCAAACCACAAGCAATGCCATCATGCAACTGAGCTGCATACATTTGTAAAACTTTTTTTTTAAAGTTTATTAACTGATCCAACATGACAGCAGCAGCAGCAGACGCAACACCGTCTTTCAATCAAGCTTCAGATCGTGTTCTAAATAGTTAAGCTCGAAAGTTTACAGCAGATACATGATACGTCACCCAGGGTAGCTCCAGCTTTGGCCTAGTGAAATTTAAGACTTTTTTAATTTAATGCCATTATCACGGGTCAAAAAATACAATTTGTTCTCATTGTATTAAATAAAGTACGCTTTAAATAAAAACACTATATAAATGATAGGCTAGTAAATAGGGATGACATTAGCTGCTTGTTCGTACACGCAGAAGGCTACAGTTGGACAGTTTGACTAATTTATTTCCAGCATTTTTAGACCAAATTGGTTGGATAAGTAAATTAATTAAGTAATTTAATCAAGAGTGGGCCATATTTCAGTCTGTCTCAGAACTAAACCCTGGTAAATCAGCCCTGTAGAGGACTTCAGGTCTAACCGTGTCCTGGACAGAAGCAGGTCTGAACCAGGACTAAACGGGCTATAAAGGATTATGGTCACCAGGAGCAGCCGTGTGCAGACTGGAGGAGCGTGTCAGTCACATGACACAGATCTGCGGTTAAAGTTGTGCTGCTGAGCGATCCCCGCAGTTGAAGCGTCGGAACTCGGGACATGTTTCTAGCGCAGTTCTCGCCTCCCACACTCCCGCATCAATGAGGCGGGTCCATGGCAGGTGAACACTGTTTAAATAAACTGTCTTTGCTTTAATCCCAAAACAAGCAAACAAAGAAACATACCTAAAACATGTTCCTCCCATCTCTCATTTAGTGTTAGCATCCCGCGCTGCTAGTCCAACTCAGTGGAGAGTATTTTTGGCTCCATTTCCAATGCAATCTTGATTTACAGACTCTTTTCTATGCTCTTATCAAGGAGTTTTTCCTTTGCTGACCTTTAGGCTCGGGTGCTGATGTCGCAGCGTTAGCACAGCAGCACAGCCTGTTGCTACTGACACAACTGTACCATACTGTTATAATGACTGTAGCACGAGGACATCGATTCTCAAATTAACATTATTTTGAAGCTTACCTTGACAAAATATATTATGCAATTAATTTTAACACACAACGATTAAAGAATTCTAGTTGAGCGCCATAGAGGAGTTGAAGCCATTAGTTTGAGCAGATGTCTGTGTTTGAACATATAATCATTTGATTAAAGAGGATTCTGTGTGCTCGGTCGATAGTGAGAGGGGCACCGAAATGTTCTCTCCCCAGTATCTGCGTCAGAAGATCTGTCACAAAGCAAGTAGGGTTGCCCGTTTCAGCATCTTCTTCGACCCCTACAATCCTAATGTTTGATCTGTAACTCCTGCTTTCCAAATCCATGCATTTGTCCCATACCTTTTTGGTTTGGGTCTATCCATTATTTAGGTTTTGTCATTTTGTTTTTGGTCATTCTTAGGCACAAAATGCCTTATTTTATATGAACACATAAAATGACTTGCTATACTTTTCTTTCTCTTATTTATATCAGTAATGTTCAGTAAAAGTTTCAGTCTGATATCTCTAAATGAAAATGTCTCGTCATTCTTTAATGCAAAGGATGCGAGGATCGATCATGCTGATTGGCCAACATGTTTGTCACTCAGCCCCTTGAGGTTAGTTTACTGCAGCAGCTCAAGCCTCAATTTCAATTCAATGAAGGTTAATCGTGCAGTCCTAGACGTGAAGTCTTTCTACAAGTCCTTTTTAAATTAACATAATAGATGGTAAAAAAGGTCCCTTACTTTATCAAACAGTAGTGTAACTGTTCAGCAGTTCCAACACATCAGAAACCAACACCCTTTTCCAGCAGTATTCCAACAGTGTTATATAATTACATAAAGTACAATGAAATGCCATTCCTTCATTCTAATTCTTAATTAATGAGTGTCTTTTTTCAGCAGCTAGTCCATAGTCCATAATTGATCAAAACTGTGGATCCTGCTTGTTATCGTGTTGATTAGCTGTTACTGGGTCTTTTCCAAAGGCATGCTGGGTAATCGGGAGAGCCGGGACGTTTCCCCAGTGGGCTGCCCGGTCGCGGGGCTTGTTTTGGGCCGGCCCGTCAACAGACTCACAGTTGTTTAACTGGGCTAAAGCAGGAGCCTGGGCCGCTGTTCCACATTATAATGATGTAACACAAGCGTGGTTGTCAGGTAAATCTGTCAAAACAACGACTGATGGATCAAAATCAGAAAGAATTTTCACATCGAACATTGTATCGGGCGTTAAAGTGGAACACCCCTCCGCTTTAGTTCAAGTTGGTGCAGTCGATTCCAGCAGAGACAAGTTTTCCCACATATAAAAAGGGAAAAAGCCAGTGAAAGGTAACCTGGCTAACACCAGGCTGCTGTGTGCGCTCGAATTATTTCGAACTGCACAACAGCCTGGGGACCATGGCCAAATCTCCGGTGGATTTGGGAACCAATCACAGAGCGAGGAGGGACGGCAAGACGATGACGCACTATTCGATATACGGAAGCTTGTAGTTTATTTACGGATAATTTAAAAAAAAGTTTATTTACGGATCCAACATGACAGCAGCAGACACGATGGTATTTTTTGATCAAGCTTTAGACCTTGTTCTAAATAATTTAGCTCAAAAGTTTACAGCGGGTACGTCATACGTCATCTCATACGATGATATGATTGGCTGGGGCTACGTGCAGACGCATGAGACTTTTTTTTTTTTTTTTCGTATCGCCCAATAAACAGCTATGGACGATCGTAAACCACACCTCTCCTACGAGAAAATGAATTGGTGGTCCCCAGACTAAATATCACTTGTGATTTTAGTCTGGTGTTAGCCAGGCTAAGTGAAAGGTATAAAAGTGGACAAATAATATATTTGTATCTACATAAGTGGAGTTGTATCAGGTTCATACTGTGTGCAGCGGCCCATGTTAAAAGAGATATGTTTAGAATATTGTCAAAGTGGTGTTTGAACCAGCTACCTCTTGTACTTGAGACCGGCACACTACATTTCAGCTATAATTCCGTATCGAAATGGGCCGGTCTGCATCTCTAAATTCCCGGTCCCAGCATGCACCTGGTCTTTTACCACACTGCCAAAGCTCAAAGCCTTGTGTTGTGACTGTGCAGATCTGAACGAGTGTCTGCTGAACAACGGCGGCTGCTCCCACCTCTGCAGAGACCTGGTCATCGGCTTCGAGTGTGACTGTACCCCAGGCCTGCAGCTCATCGACCACAAGACCTGCGGAGGTTAGCACCGCTCCTCACCACCTCACACCAGTCCCCCACACTGGAGGAATTAATGGTGCTGCCAGAGAACAGTGTGTATGACTGTGAGAGAGTGTGATTTCAAACCTAAATGTTTTTTATGCATTTGTTAGTTTTCTCTCTCGCATATCCATTCACAAATATTGAAATCCCGAAATACCCCCGACAATGCTCTAACCAATCCGGGCTAGGCGGGGTTGTTTCTTGTCTGCTCTCTCACCTGCTCAGAGCAACATGCACTGAAGCAACCTGAACTCCAGACTGAGCCCGCATGCACATGTAAGTTGTAAACAAATTGCCTTGGTCCCTGTTCAAATGCCATGTGGCTTAGTCTCCGGAGGGAGTGGTGGACTATCAGAGACTCCTGTCGTACATGTAGCATTTAGTGCTCACAGCAAGAAGGTCCTGGGTTTGATTCCCACCTGGACGGAGCCTTTCTGTGGAGTTTGAATGTTCTCCCTGTATCAGCATAGGTTTCCCCAACGAGTAATTCCCCTAGGAGTTTCCCCTACGGAGCCAGATTTAGTGAGTTCAATAACTCAAACACAGTAGAAAAGCTGATTCGCTGCTCGGCCAATCACAAGGCTCCTAGTGCAGGTGACAGGGAAACGCTGACTCAATAAATCGCCCAAAACTGGCTTCACAGACGGCCATCTACAATCGCCGGTGCTGCCCACACCAAACACACATTCTGCTCAACCAGGAACCAGTAATAAAATAAAATCATTCTCCTGGTTTTATCCAAAAAATGGAAGTGAAGGTCCAGAACATGACTATTATAGAAGTGTGAATTGAGTCAGTTATTGATTCAAATATTCCTAACCATGCCCTGTTTGGTCTGCGTTTAGTCGTTGCAACATTGGTGCAGTTGGTAGAGCGGGTCATCTCATTATCAGAAGGTTGGGGGTTCTCCAGTCACCCTGCCTCCAGTGTCTGCATACGTTGGTGTATGAATGAGAGTATGAATGCATGAGTGGTTCCTTGCTGTAAAGCTTTGGGCCGACCTGGGCCTTTTTACTGCACCATCACTAATTACCCATGCACATGTTTAATGAGGTGTTCATTCTGTTAAACTATGAATTAGTCTCACCTTAAACCAAATGCCTCTGTGTGCAGACATCAACGAGTGTCTAAACCCAGGCATCTGCAGCCAGATCTGCATCAACCTAAAGGGAGGCTACAAGTGTGAGTGCCACAACGGCTACCAGATGGACCCGACCAGCGGCGTGTGCAAGGCTGTGGGTGAGTCACGTTACTCAAGGAAGGAATACAGTACAAGATGAGATGGAGGAAATGTTTTATCTTTATTAGGACCCCACTAGCTCCCACTTGTGATTCCTGGGGTCCTGAAGTAATATAAAATAATATTTTCTATGTCCAGGGAAGGAGCCCAGTCTGATCTTCACCAACCGCAGGGATATCCGGCGCCTGGGCCTGGAGCGGCGGGAGTACACCCAGATTGTGGAGCAGCAGAGGAACACGGTGGCTCTGGACGCTGCGTTCAGCCAAAACACCATCTTCTGGGCCGACCTCGGGCATAAGGCCATCTACAGGTGGGTGGGTCCAAAACAAACCACTTTTCTCACTAGTTTTTATAGCAACAACATTTAGTGCAAACTTCACAGCTTGAATATCTCCTGTATAGAGTAATCGTGAGCACAGTGGGAGCAAAATGACTCTAATGTGCAGACAAATACCAGTTATTTTAGAGTAAAAGTACATTTAGTAAATATAAAAGTGAAGTTGCATAAACATGAACCGTTCGGCAGCACATGAACAGAAACAGGTGGATGGTTGTCTTGACTGTGTGGTTCCTCTGTAGCACGGTGCTGGACAGGCGTGGGGATCCCGGCGTTCACACCAAAGTGATCGATAACGTGCAGACTCCAGTGGGCATCGCTGTGGATTGGGTCTACAGGCACCTGTACTGGTCCGACCTGGCCACCAAGACTATCTCCGTGTCCACCTTCAACGGCACCAGGCACAAAGTGCTGTTGGACCGCGGCCTGAAGGAGCCGGCTTCCATCGCTGTGGACCCCCTGTCTGGGTCAGTACCACACCAGCTGATCCACCGCAGAGGCGCCAACCACAGCTTTCATTCTTTATATTGAACACGCTGAAATAGTCCAGCGAAAATGGGGTCACTTAAACATGTTGTGTTGAAGAAGAAAATCGAAACAGCAGAAAAATGAATTGTCCTAAGAGGTGGAAAGCCAGAAGGGTCTGAATGCAGCTGATGGAGGGGCACGTGATCAGTGGAGCTCCACCTTTCCACAGGAAATGATGTCAACTCTGCAGAAACCAAACCTTACTGACAGTGGGGTGTACGAAAGGCATTTTATTGAGATCAACTTAAATGTTGCGGGGGAAAAACATGGAAATGATGTCATTTCCTGTGGCGGTTTGGAGGTGCACTGATCACGTGACTCCATCGGCTGCGTTTAGACCCTCTTGTACATTTTGGTTTCCAGTCTTTGTTATCTGTTAAACAACTTTTGTACATTGAACCTAGGCCTGTCATGGTAACAAAATCTAAAGTGCGATTTACTGAGGCAGGAAACTATCGTGATAAAGGTACTACTGAAGACCTATAATGCCAAATAAATGAAGCTCTTAATCTTGGGCGGCACGGTAGCACAGCGGTTAGTGCTCTCGCTTCACAGCTAGAAGGTCCGGGTTCGATTCCCACCAGGGACGGGGCCTTTCTGTGTGGAGTTTGCATGTTCTCCCCGTGTCTGCGTAGGTTTCCTCCGGGCACTCCGGTTTCCCCTACCACTAAAAACATGCACAATAGGCCAGAATGAATGATGTGTGTGAGTGAATGGTGGTGGTCAGAGGGTCCGTTGGCGCAGACGTGTGTAGTCGCGAAAGCGCCTCTGACAGTCTCCCCCAGGGGAAACTGAAGCTACAAAACGTAGCTTTCCACCACCGAGTATGGAGTGAATGTACAACTGTCTCATGTAAAGCGCTTTGTGACCATGTCTGTGAAAGGCGCTATATAAATAAAGATCTTCTTCTTCTTCTTCTTCTTAAAATATCCCACAATGTACATGAAATACGATGAGACACAACTTACTTTGGGTAAAAAATAAAGCGTTACATTAGAAAAATGAGGAAAAATTGCAAATGAATGTATTGACGATAATTATTGAGCCCAAAAATGTATTGTTTATCTGTCATTTATTGAAGTCGATATAGTAATTATCGTGACAGCCTTATTTGAACCACTTTGTTCCTCTTCGTTTCTCTGTCTTTATTTTGTGGGATATATTCTTAAATCCAGCATTTGCTAAAGTGTTAACGCAAAGTTTTGTTTAGTTTTTATATCTGAAGAATGTCAGAAGCAGACCAATGAGTTGGCTAATGGTTTGTGTTCAGGGCGGAGCCTCACAAGTCCACGACTTCAGGGAGTTTAGCGCTGACAACTTCATATGCACATAAAGAAATACTAGTAAACGGCGCATTTCGAAATATTAAAGATGGCGACAGGATTGGCCAATTATCCGGTCAGTTAAAAGGCTGATGCCACTGGCTCCAGCAAAATTCACCTTATTCCGGAAGTTCGCCTGGGCACCGCCATGAATTGTGCCCGCCCCTTTTCTCCTATGTGTTAACATGGTACTGGAGAAGTCCACATAAAATCAGTCACTACACAAGAACAAAGCCGTTTTCAGGCCGTGCAGAGAAACGCTGCAGTGTTGACATGTTGGTGCAAGTGAACATTGGCCATTTTACACAAATCAATCAACTAAACATCAGATTTGAGCGGCGACCGGAAGTGTCTGTACAACGAAAGTGCCGAGACAAAGCAAAAAGTGGGCGGGGCGGAATAAGGTGAATACAGTGAAGGTTCTGATTATGATTTGGGAGAAATAATTTCAGTTTTTCAATGTTCTATCACATGACTTACGTCCATCTCTCTCTCTTTTCCTGACATTGTGTAACCCAAACAAGGCGGTCTTTTTTCCTTGATATCTTGATGTTGCAGATTTCTGTACTGGTCTGACTGGGGCGAACCGGCCAAGATCGAGAAGTCTGGAATGAATGGAATGGACCGACAGGTGCTGGTGGCTACGGACATCCAGTGGCCCAACGGAATCACCCTGGGTAAGGCTCAAGCACATGACCAGATAGGCAAGCTCTGACCTGACTGGGGACAGGTTCTGGGATTTTGGTCCTAGAATGATTTAATATTGTACATAATATTTCTCTACACTCCCCTCTCTCTCGCCCGTCAGACCTGATCAAAGGGCGCCTGTACTGGGTGGACTCAAAGCTGCACATGCTCAGTAGCGTGGACTTGAATGGGGACAACAGGAAGAGGGTGCTGCAGTCGGCGGAGTTCTTGGGACACCCCTTTGCCTTGACTGTGTTCGAGGTGATCTCTCCTCACACATATTGCTGCTTCTGTGTGATTAAGAATCTGGTGATGACTGTTTGTGGTTTCACTGATGCCTGTGCTGTGTAGGACCGAGTCTTCTGGACCGACGGAGAGAACAAGGCCATCTACGGGGCCAACAAGTTTAGCGGATCCGAGGTGGTGACTCTGGCCAGTAACCTGAACGACCCGCAGGACATCATTGTGTACCACGAGCTCATCCAGCTTTCTGGTGCGGGCGATTATTCAATTGTTACTCAGCGCAGTGCTGCCATCTAGCAGGTGGGAGTAAAAGTGCAGGACCAAAGAGACGATGAATATTTCCCCCCAAAATAGATGTTTAAATAGCGATTCAGACGCTTTTTGTATCGATGCGACAATCGCGTGACATAATATCGATATATCTGCAAATCAGTATTTTTCAACACCCCTACCATTTACCAGAATCCTAATTGGCACAAATGGGGACACGCCCTCTCTGCTCTAACATATGCAAGAGGAGAGATGATATGTGATGGATGACAGGTCACTAATGATCATTTTATCATTAGTGACCTAAACTTTCACTCAGGTTAGTCACCTAAACTAAAGTGATTGATTGGATGAGTAGTAACCTAAACTAAAGGGATTGATTGGATGAGTAGTAACCTAAACTAAAGGGATTGATGTGATGAGTAGTAACCTAAACTAAAGTGATTGATTGATTGGATGATTATGTCACCTAAACTAAAGTGATTGATCGGAGGATTAGTCTCCTAAACTAAAGTGATTGATGTGATGATTAGTCTCCTAAACTAAAGTGATTGATGTGATGATTAGTAACCTGAACTAAAGGGAATGATGAAAGTTTTTTTGTGCTTGACGCAGGTACAAACTGGTGTCTGGAGAAAGGTGAAAATGGCGGCTGCAGCTACATGTGCCTCCCTGCCCCCCAGATCAACAAGCACTCGCCCAAGTACACATGTGTGTGTCCAGAGGGGCAGCAGCTGGCAGAGGACGGGCTCCGCTGCCGGACAGGTCAGAGCCACTCCATTCTTCCATGTTTACTGTCATTTTGTTTACCAATCTACTTTTTTGTCATAATCGGACACTGACCAAAACCAAAACATGCATAAATGCTCATTTTGTGTGCACAAACAATGCCCTAAGAACACTTCAATCAATAATCAATCATCAACACACATTGGAAATGGCATTCTGCTGGTGATAAATGGAAGATTCTAATTAGGACAGTTCAGGACCACTGTCCCCGATCAGGGACTGACTCCACTTCCATTTACTTGCATACAGTATTTAGGCAAATTATATTTCGACCAATATAGACATGTGGCACAGATTTTTAAACAGGCCTTTCTCCCCAAAACATCTATTCCAGTCATGGAACAGCGTCACAGGAATTAAAACATTAATTAAGGACAAAATAGTTTAGTTACAAAAAAAATAGTTACAAAATAGAGCATTAAAATGAAGCATTTCTTATCCATATTACATTGTTTGTGGTCCAATCATAGGCTGACTGGATTATTTTGGTCCAAAATAATCTAGAAGCACTTTTTTGTTCTGATTCCAATGATGGTTCACATAAGCAATTTGGACAAAGTATGTTGTTTTAATAGTCATATTAATATGGAGAGGTTGCTGTTTAATTTAGGCGGTCCTTAACAGGTTAATTAGTTTGACTAGATCAAGCAAGAGAGGCCATATCTACATTATTCAGAAGAGTCATTGTGTGCCAAGATCAGCTTTAAAAATGTAGATTGTCCCTAAGCCAATGGATAAAGGAGGGAGATATTTTAGTAAAATCTTTTATAGAAAGAAGATTCACAAAAGCAGGAGTGTCTTTACAGGTGGAAAGGGAAGGTGTGGATATAGCCAAATGTTGTAAATAAGACTAGATTCAGACTAGGGCTGAACAATACATCATTATCGTATCTATATCTAGCTATTAACATTCAAGATATTAATATCGAAAAGCAATGATATACTACGCAATGATGTATATACAACGATAACTAGATTTCCCCTGAAAGGGCGAAAGCTGCGGAGTGAAGCTGGTCCAAGCTGGTCTAAGCGTTCTCAACTTTGACACCGATTTAGTCACTTGGGCCATATCGTATCGTATCGTATATCGTTATCACGATATTTTTTACATCGTTGTGATTTTATATCATTGTGGACATTATATAATTTTTGTTTCGTTTAGCTCCTTCAGAACAGCATAAACCCTGACTGTGTAGGACACAGGGGCAGGTGCTTATCAAGTAAAATGAAATGAAAGATGCTTTGTGAGTAGATATTTACGAGGAAATTACACCCTCCAGGATTTGAATAGCTTCCAGGACGCGATGCAGACTTTATCTTAAAGGAACAGGCCACTGTTTTTCCACACTGAGATATGTTCTTACCTGAACAAACTTGGCTTTTTCACGAGATAACAACAAATAATCCTAGACCGTGGCAAAGCAAAAGAACAGAAACCTGCTCTGACATCGACGTCAGGGTTCTGCTAATGGTAGCGAAGCGCTTCCTGTTGTCTTCACAAAATAAAAGCCGTCAGTGTTCCAGCCACTGGGAGAGCGTTATTGTGAAAGAGTCAGAATATCACTACGACAGGAGCAGCAGATTTAGGCCTTTTACAAAGGATTGACCACGACTAGCACAACCACCTGAAACAACACCATTGCCTGCTGTCTGAGACATGGTTAGACATGTTCCTGGCAAAGAATCTCTAGAGCTTGTGCTGGAGCTGCCTCTGTTCTGCATTTTCTGGATACTCTTATGTTGCATTAAAATGTATGATTTATTATTCATTGATTGGTGACTTTCTGTTAATGTTGATGACAGGCTCTAAGCGCTCGTCAATAAAACCGCACTCTTTTGTATTATGAAAAAGTTATATCGTGATGTAATGTATCGAGATATCTGGCACTCGATATAAAATGTTGTACATATCGTTAAGCCGTAGTTCAGACTGTTGGCTAATGTGACCCAAATCCAATTTATTTATTTTCTGACCATACGCGATCGGAATTTTTTGTGACCAGAGGTTTGATTTTCTTCACTTTGGCTTCTGTCCCTCAGCCTCATTTAGCAACAACCTGTCAAATACAGGTACAATCCTATATGCCTATTGCTGAAATATCACTCTTTAGGCTTATAAGCTATTTAATTGTCTGTGATACATTTAATATTATTAATAGTAGTTTTTTTTATGAATGGTCATTGGTCCATGTTTAAAGGAAGGAGATAATATGCCTTTTGCTGATCCGAAAAATGATCCGATCTGTGACTCTGATCCGAGGAACGATCCAAACCGCGAGTTTTTTGATCCGTTGCGCCCCTAGTTTATTTGTTAAGTTTTTGTTTCATGTGGATTCTTCCAGTAATGACTGAGATAATGGCCAAAAAAGGCAAACAAATCTGTTAGTTACTGCCATACCAGAGTTACTGCCAGAGAATTTTCAGTTGCCCTCCACCTCAATTTGAAACTATGGGCTGTTTAGAATGTTGTGATGTCACTATGCCTGATGGTAGCCAGGTCGGATTCATTCTGTTCTTTTTTTTTCCACTGTATGAGCCAAAACCTCCGCCATCTATGGAGGACTTGTGGACCTGCGACTCTAATGTGGAGCAGCAGTAGTTTCTTTTCAGACGGATGCTCTTGACTGTTAGCTGAGTGTGTTAGCTCTATATTATTTATCGCAGAGATCCCCTGAGAGCTGGTCCATTTCTCTAAGACCCACTTCACTTGAACTGGCTTTAAAAATAGATTCCATGTTGAGATGTTCGTTAGTGTTTATATGTATTTTAAAGGTCCTTGTGCAGCTCGTTTGATCATTTAAAATCATGGAGATGTTTGACACACAAAACACCTTGACTGGATATGGGAAAACTAAGGGGCACCACATCATGACATCATCAGGTGAGGGGTAAGTGCTGATGGGATTCTGTGTGTGGTGAATCGGTCTGAGCTCATTACACATTAGGACATGGCTGGAACATGTAGGGGGAGGAACATTTGTATAGTCCCTTTGAATCTAATTTAATGCTTTAAAAGGACATTTAAACTGACTATACATCTAAATTGATTGTAATGACATTGCTCAACAATTTTTTTTACTGTATTCAGTTACAGTTTTGGCTGAAATTAACCATACTTTTTGCTAAAAAGTTTCAGGTTTTGTCCAATTCTCTTTGTCTGTTTGATGAAATGTTTGCAAATCATAAGACATTACATATGCACAGCTTTTCTGCATTTGCGGCATTAAAACATAGTATTTGAGCATTAAAATGGCATTGAAAAGCTTTTGACTTCTGTCGGTATCTGGTGTAATATCCAATCCAGTACAATGGGTGCAACCATGTCAAGTTAATACAAAGTTTTTCCTGGATAGGCTTGACTAGTGTACTTATGTACTAACTTCTGAATAATCAAGGCTGGGACACAAGTTATGATTGAGTCACTTCATTTACCAGCATTTTAGTCTGGATCTTTAAACTAATCTAAAAAGAATTTCAATCGCTTTACGTTTGAAGTTGCCCGAGTTTAGGTCTGGCCCGAGCCCATTCAGGTTTTAGCCAAATCCGCTTAATGGGCCCAAAGACCACACACCTTTTCTCACAGTATTGAGTGTAACTTGCTTGTCCTACCTGTAGGTCTCACCAGACGCCTGCCCCTCTATGTGTGGCTGGTGTTCAGCCTCGGACAAGGAGCCTAAACTCTTAAAATCAAATGCACACATCGGCTGTCAGGAAGGCCTTGGCTCTTTAGCATGGAGTCCTGTTCTCTTTAATGGGATGTCATGGAAGCCATCTCCTCCTATTTTTATGATTGTAAGGGCCTTATAGAATTTCAGACCTTATACTGTGCTACATAATGTACAGTGGGGAAAAAAAGTATTTGGCCAAAATCCAATAGAATGTCTATGTGAAACTGACCAAATACTTTTTTTCCCCACTGTATGTACAGTGCCTCTTGAAAGTATTAATACACCTAGAACTTATGCTCATTTTGTCATGTTTCCAACCATAAACATAAAGATTTTATTTGGATTTTTTTACTGAAAGTTCACACACAAGTAACAGACAACTGTGAAGTAAAAGCAAAATGATACATGATTCTGTTATTTTTCAAAAAATAGAAAACCGAAAAGTGGGGCGTGCATAAATATTCATACAGCATGAATGAATACTTTGTGGAACCCCCTTTTGCTTCAATAACAGCAGCAAGTCTTTTGGGGTCTGACTTTACAAGATTTGCACATGTAGAGACTGACATTTTAGCCCATTCCTCTTTACAAAAAAACGCTCTCCTTCTAATTTGACAGAGCTTGAGTTGAACAGCAGTTTTCAGATCTTTCCACAGATTTTCAATAGGATTTAGGTCAGGACTTTGACTGGGCCTTTCTAACACATTAATATGTTATTTTTAAACCATTCCATTGTAGATTTATCTTTGTGTTTAGGGTCATTGTCCTGCTGAAGGTGAATCTCCGCCTCAGTTCTCTTTCTGACTCCAGCAGGTTTTCCTCCAAAATGTCCCTGTATTTGGCTCCATCCATCCTCACAACTATTCTTACAATCTCCCCAGTCCCCGCTGAGGAAAAGCGGGGACTGGGGAGATTGTTTTGCATTTAGGCTAAAAAGTTCAATTTTTGTCTCATCTGACCAAAGCTCCTTCTTCCACATGGAGCTGTGTCCTCCATATGACTTCTAGCAAACTTCAAACGGGATTTCTTATGGCCTCCTTTCAATAATGGCTTTCTTCTTCCACTCGTCCATGAAGGCCAGATTTGTGTAGATACGACTTATAGTTGTCCCATGTACAGATTCCCCCAGCTCAGCGGCAGGACTTCACAGCTCCTCCAGAGTTATCTTGGGGCACTTGGTTGCATTTCTCACCAGTGCTCTCCTTGTTCGGTCTGTTAATTTAGGTGAACAGCCGTGTCTTGGTAAGTTGGCAGTGATGCTTTACTCTTTCCATTTCTGAATGATGGATTGAACAGTTGCTCCGTGAGATGTTCAAATCTTGGGAAATCTTTGTATAACTTGACGCTGCTTTAAACTTCTCCACAGCTTTATCCCTGACCTCTCTGGTGCTCCTTGACCTTCATGATGTTGTTTAGTGACCAATACACTCCGACCACAGCTCTGAGGCCCTCACAGAACAGCTGTAATTATACTGAGAGTAGATTACACACAGGTGGCCTCTATTTAATGGTTAGGGCAAGGTGTGAACATTCTGCAGTCATTATGAATGTTATAAAGGCAATTTAATGCACTCAGAAAATGCTGTATGAATACTTATGCACGGCCCACTTTTCTATTTTTTGAAAAATAACAGAATCATGTATCATTTTGGTCTAACTTCACAGTTCTCTGTTCAAAATAAAATCTTTATATACAGCACTTTCGAGAGGCACGGTATATGTAAGCACATAAACATTTATGAGCAAATGTGGCCGAAACAAATAAATACTCACATCGGTGCAACACTAGATCTGAACAGATCTCAGACAGGCCTGTTTGGTTGGGTGTGCATCTTCTACGCTGGCGTGAGAAGGCTGCTTCTGGTCATGTGACTTCACATGTCTTTAAACATAATCACATTTCCCTGATGAGGTGTGACTCCTCAGATTAGTTTAAGCTAATTCAGAACGCGTGCTGAATACCTGAGCAGTGGACAGGGAGGAGAATGGGACAGGGTCAGAGGCGGGCTGGTGAGGAAAGTATCATTACTCATCTAAGAGTAGCTTTACGTTAAAATTCTTTAAAGGCACACTGCGTAACATTTTGGACTATATTGTTGTGGCAAAACAAAACATGCTCCTAATGACCAGCTCGAACACAGAAAGTGCTGTTGCTGCTGTGTGTAATAAAAGAATGGATTTGTATGTGAAACTAACCTGTCTAAATCTCAAATTCTACTGACTTTAGTCACATCTCCATGGAGACGAGCTGGAGACGTCCCCACTCCCATTAAAGTTTACAACCATATCTTAGGCGGGGTTAGCCTCATAGATGTTTGTTTGTACAATTCTGAGGTATTTTTCAATGATGAAAATAATGGTCATTAAATAAACGTGCTAAAATGACAAACCTTTTCATGTGTACTTGAACTGGAAGAGTCTTTTTTTTAGGAGTACTGCGAGAAACAGTGTGTCACCCGCTCATAGACTTTGTCATAAATTGTCCCGATTAAAGAAAATCCTAACCCTGTATTGAATGTATAGTGCTATTATATGGTGATTATCAAACTCGTTTTTACTACTGATGCCCTGGGACAGACTTTTTTTAAATAAGATTTGAAAGAATGTAGGCCTAGACGTGTTTCAGATGGTACTCGGCCTCCTCTGCAGGTCTGGTCTTTAGTTCATTTACTGACAATTCCATTCTCATTTGGAGCTTTTGTCTGTTTTCTGCTGATGAAGGTAGTAATAGTTCCATTTCATTTCTATTTCTGACTCCCTTGCCTTCCCACAGGGATCTCTCTGTAAATGAGGTCATGTGACTCAGGTCTGTAAGCCAAGTCACCAGCTCCATCTAGTGGTGGTGGGCACAAAATAAACTGATATCACCAGAAATGTCCCCTTGAAGGCTCTATATCTGATATTTTTCCTGGTATTGGAATTAAATTGGTTTTGTCATTATCCAGTACAAGAATTTTGTGATCGTGACCCTGAAAAAGTGACCCTAAAAGTTGTGAAACGGGCTTACAAACAATGCATCCGTGCAATTTTGTGGACAGTCCGAGATGACACTTCGCATTATTCATCCACTCCATACTCTGTGGTGTTGGGCTAACATATATATTTGGTGTTGATTCTGTTTCTGTCTTTCAGATGCCAATGTCAGCACGTCCATCCAGGTGGATTCCACTCCGCGGGGCTCTGTCGCTGCCTGGGCAATACTCCCCGTCTGTGAGTACCACACTTCCCACTGTTACCAGCGGTAGGGCTGCTCGATTATTGAAAAAATAATAATCACGATTATTTTTGTCATAATTGAAATCACGATTATTCAAACGATTATTTGTCCAGCAAATCCAGCAAAAAAAAGACAAAAATCCATTAAAAAAGTGACAAAAATCCATCAAAAAAATGACAAAAATCCAGCAGAAAAAAGACAAAAATACAGCAAAAAAGTGACAAAAATACAGCAAAAAAGTGACAAAAATCCATTAAAAAAAGACAAAAATCCATCAATAAAATGACAAAAATACAGCAGAAAAAAGACAAAAATACAGCAAAAAAGTGACAAAAATACAGCAAAAAAGTGACAAAAATCCAGCAGAAAAAGACAAAAATCCATCAAAAAAATGACAAAAATCCAGCAGAAAAAAGACAAAAATACAGCAAAAAAGTGACAAAAATACAGCAAAAAAGTGACAAAAATCCATTAAAAAAAGACAAAAATCCATCAATAAAATGACAAAAATCCATTAAAAAAAGACAAAAATCCAGCAAAAAAAGTGACAAAAATCCAGCAAAAAAAAGACAAAAATCCATTAAAAAAGTGACAAAATCCATCAAAAAAAGACAAAAATCCAGCAGAAAAAAGACAAAAATCCATCAAAAAAGTGACAAAAATCCAGCAAAAAAGTGACAAAAATCCATCCAAAAAAATGACAAAAATCCAGCAGAAAAAGACAAAAATCCATCAATAAAATGACAAAAATCCATTAAAAAAAGACAAAAATCCAGCAAAAAAGTGACAAAAATCCAGCAAAAAAAAGACAAAAATCCATTAAAAAAGTGACAAAAATCCATTAAAAAAGTGACAAAAATCCATCAAAAAAAGACAAAAATCCAGCAGAAAAAGACAAAAATCCATCAATAAAATTACAAAAATCCAGCAGAAAAAAGACAAAAATCCAGCAAAAAAGTGACAAAAATCCAGCCAAAAAATTAAAATTAAACAGGCTGATATTTCATGAGGATTTCAGCTGCATCAGAAATAATAATAGAATAAAGAAATTGCTTTTAAACACAAACATTTTGGACATGTTTGGTGGGTTTATGTTTACGTGTTTACTTTAAAGAAATCCCAGACTGTATTTATCTGTTAACATTACGCAGCCCTGATTATAGAATGGCTCTCATGGCCATGCTGTCCTGCTTCCCATGGTCACCTATGGTTTTAAGATGTGGCCCTGTGTGCCTGTGCAGTTCTCCTGGCCATGGCGGCTGTGGGGGCCTACCTCATGTGGAGGAACTGGACTCTGAAGAACCAGAAGAGCATGAACTTTGACAACCCGGTGTATCTGAAGACCACAGAGGAAGACCTGAACATCGACATCTCCAGGCACAGCGCCAACGTGGGCCATACCTATCCTCCTGTGAGTCCGCACACACTCGCCCCGCGGTGTCACATTTAAGTCTGGATTACACGTAACTTATTGTGCACAGTCATCCGCCCCGACCTCTGACCTTTGCTAATCCTCGGAGTCACAGAACAGATTAGCATATCCGCACACTGATGCTTTCAGCCCATCTCCAGGATCGGTGACACAATAGTGACTCCCATCCTGCATTACACAACACCTTCTTACCATGTTTGTTTTCTGTATTTCTCCACAGTAAATCAGACCCAAACCACTGTCAACTCTCAAGGTTGTGAACTGAAGTGTAATTATTGGAGTCTACACAGTACATGAAAAATGTCATGACTTGGATTGGGGTCTTTTATCAAGCTTGACTTGATAAAAACCTGTGACTCGACCGGGACTTGAATACAAACTTCTATTTTGGCTAGGGATGTCGAGATAAACTGGTTTTACAATCTCTGCGGTTCGAAAAGCTTCCGGTGGGTTGAAGTGCATACTACAGGTTTTAATGCTAATTATTATTTATGACTTAGTTAAGAATAATCGTTTTTATTTCAGTGAAGCAGCAATTTAATGAAGAAAAGTTGGGGAGAAAAGTTATTTTATTTACATTTGTATGTTATTAGATGTAAAGTATCGTAGAATTCTCATGCCAACAGTTTGTTTGAACCTGCTGCAGAGCCGACTACATGACTCTTTTTAAACATCTGATCACACAGAAATATCACATTTACTCTTTTGCTTTTCTGACATTAATTATCTTTTTTTTTTTTTTTACATATTCAATGAAGGCTTATTATACTAGGCTATTAGGCTCATTTTTCCTGGAAAATGGGGAAATGTATTTTTCCAATTCGGTGTAAAACAGGCCTTTTATCTGTTATTTCCACAGGAAGAAGAAGAAGAAGAGTTTTATTTATATATAGCGCCTTTCACAGACATGGTCACAAAGTGCTTTACTCACTCCTTACTCGATGGTGGTCAGCTTCCTTTGACAGAAGCACTGTCGCTACTGCACACACACGCATCATTCATCCTGGCCTATTGTACATCTTTTTAGTTGTAGGGGAAACCGGAGTGCCCAGGGGAAACATACACATACACGCGGAGAACATGCAAACTCCACACGCTCTGGCCCCGTCCAGGTGGGAATCGAACCTGTGTTTATCTGTGGAACTGTTTGGAACCAGAAGTAGCTTATTTGCCTGGCCTGCCAGACACTCAAAAGAAGAACCGTCTGGGCGGCGGCTCGCAGCCTATTATTTCACCATTTTAGCCACATCGGACCAATCACGCATCACCTGTCACCACCACGCACTCTTCCAAAACATTAAAGATGGCGGCGCGGCGACCGATGCACTGTTTTCTTCTGCTCTTTCGACTGCTTTAAATCATTTGGAAAGTATAAAATCCCTAAAACTGGAGCAAGAAACAGCGTTGGAAGCGTTCCTCGTTTTTCGAAAGGCTTCCTGCCGCTTGTTACTGCGACGTATCCAGCGTTGCTCTAATTGGCTGATGCCGTCTGTCAATCACGCCCACCGGGAAATCGTTGAGATCACGCTTGCGCCCAGACTATATGTCTTTGAAATATCTATGAATAAGCATGTAGTTTGGCAGGCCAAGCAAGTAGGTTATTATTGTGTGTGATGTCACAGTTAACAAACGTAAAATGGAGGTGAAACAATAAACACACTTTAAAAAAAACTGGGGAAAATCTTTATCAAAATCTTAAGAGTAATTGTGTTCAATGTGAGGAGTTTGCATGTTCTCCCCGTGTCTGCGTAGGTTTCCTCCAGGTGCTCCGGTTTCCCCTACCTCCAAAAACATGCTGGTCGGGTTGGCCCACACTGGCGGTGCGCAGAATCACTGCGGCTCAGGACTAACCCAACATCTGCGGGCGCAATTTCAATGCACAACTGTATAATGACAGTAACAAAGTTGTTCTCTTCTCTTTTTTAGCAAAACATATGTCTAATGTGTCATACGCACTTTAAACATAAGCATTTCTCTATTATCTTCCTTAATTTTGAACCTTTTATGGTTAAAATGTGACATAATCCCTTAAGCAGATATATTAATAATATATTAAGTAATATATTGTGTGGAGGTCCGTAAAGTGGGCTCACTGTCCTTCTCCCGTCTGCCTCCTCAGATCTCCATCGTGAGCACAGATGACGACTTGTCCTGATCGTGGATGTGGCGCTCGGTTTTGTACCCCATTCGGGCCGGTCAGCACAGCCCTGGACTGTTTTGGACTGCCCCACTCTGACCACATGCCTTTGACCCTCACCTGGACGGGGGGAACGCTTATTTATTATGTCAATGTGCCAACTCATCGTGTCAAAAGTGTTAGTAATTTTCATTATTTATATTTTGTACATTTTCTGTTCCCTCGGTTTTTATTTTTATGATTTTTCTTCCTTCACAATCGTCATGACAAATCAAGTCTCTGCTGGCCAGATTCAGATTAAGACCCAACTGTAAACCCTTCTGTTGGATACAAGTATTTTGTCTCAATTAGTGAATGAAATGTACACTGCACATATTTATTTTCTTTCTTTGCTTTGCTTTTCTTCTATTTCTGCTTGAATTCTAAATAATTCTAAATTTGTTGCCAGATCAGCATTGGCGACCTTTGTACATATCTGGCTCCATCCTGGGACGTCCCATCAGGACTTTTGATGCACTTTGAGCAGTGGGTTCTCATGTAAAGACTGTACACAATGACACAGTGGGTTTCAGGTCAGGGGTATTTGGAGTTTTCTAATTGTGTGTGTGTGCTGTGGATTTTCTAGCCTTGTACAGCGCGTGCGACTGAGAGCTCTGTCACATGGAAATAAATGCTACTGTTGTTGAAATGTGTGACTCGTCTGTGAGTGCGACCGCAGGCTTATTATTATATTGAAATTAATTTGGGTAAAATATCAGATTGTTTAGAATGCAATACTTAATGCATTAGAATATATTGTATTGCTATATAGTATTGGGTCGTGACAAAACTATGTAAAAAAAAAAAAAAACCTAAATCCAAATTTCAAAATCCTTTACCGTCATTGGTTTTCCCCACGAGCCTCAAGTTCAAGACCGAGATTGTGCCGGTAAATGAATGCAGTGTGGAGACTCAACAACTGCCCACTTTAAACCTGCTCTGGGTCCCTCAGTTAAAATATCATTCCTTTTTCCCACTTTTTCCCATATGTATGTAGTAATAGTATGTGGAGGGTGTGAATAGTCAGGAAAATGTATAATTAAGACACAGGATAATGCGTAAACTATCACTAAACTAACACATTTCTTAATATTAAGAATAATGTTTTTGTATTCAGTCATTTCTTTCAAAAAAGGCTTTTCATTCATGAATGTGCTGATATTTACGGTGCTCTGGAGATCAAGGCTTCGTAGTACAGACTAATCTAAGTGATCAGGCTCAACATTTATTTCCATCCATCCATTTTCTTCAGCTGTTCTGGGCTCAGCCCGAAGGGACAACATGGACCCGCCCTCCTGTGGACTCCCTACCTGTAGAGCAGACCGTGGCAAAATACGGCCCGCGGGCCACATCTGGGCCACGAGATGATTCAGTCCGGCCCACGACTTGTAGGGCATAAATGCATAAGTATGTCAATAAAAAAAAAAGTAAGTCTCTAGCCCATTCCTTTGTGGAGTTATGATTATTATTATTTTTAAGACATTACCAGAATGCTCACTCCAGCCACTAGGGGGCTGCTTAAATAAAAATAAAAGGAAAGAATTCCACAGGTGTCCGGCTGAGGGCACTGACATAATGAATGATCAGGATATAAACAACACATTGTAGTCAAGTGGGAACTGGACAGTCTGCCCCTGGGCAGCTGTGGCTACAATAGTAGCTTACTACCACGGAGTGTGGAGTCAATATTGACTACAATGTAGCAGAGACTTGTGTCCTTCGCTTGATACAGCTAAATATTTACAGAAAATAATGGTCCTACTAAATAATGGTTATTCAGAATACACAAAGTTGAGCAGAATAAGTTTGAGTCATTGTTGGTGCGGCTCCGACTCAATTCAGGCTTCTCTGTGGCCCCTTATGAATATTAACCCCCCCCCCCCCTGCTGTAGAGGGAGCCATAGGGGGCAGGGGTCAGGTGCAGAGAGGACTGGGCGGCCTTCGACTGTCATTTTAACAGACTCAAGTGGTGATTCTATATTGACTCTGTCAATAAATATTAAAACAAACATTTTCCCACCAGTTGAGCTCACAGCTCCACCATATCCTTGTGCCTCATCTGGGAATGTGACATAATCACAAATAATGATTTCCTTTTTCTTTTAATTCTATGGAGCAGGATGCTGTGTCTGAAATAAAGCTCGAATGAAAAATCACACATTTTATGAGGGCCAACATTTCACCAAATAAATAAAAGTATTTATTTTGTTACGGGAGATATTTTGTGGCGAAACCTGCCTTTAAAAATGTGTCTTTACAGTGAGCGGCTTTGAGCCAAATGGAAGACATTGGCTCCACTAAGTGCTGCATAAAGAGGATCGCTGGTGTCTGGCTGAGCATTAAAATTATTATTATTAAAATTATTATTATTATTGACATTTTGTTACAGTTCAGCTGTTCTACCTGGAAACACCTGAAAACAGTGGCAGTGGGGAAATGTCTTGTAGAACTTGCCTGCAAGCACAGTTTCTGACCTGGCTATGACAGCTGCCTCTGTAAGCACCCACATCAAACAAGCATCATGTGTAAGGACTTAAAGGTGCATTCTGGAACTTTTTATGCACAAAAAATACTTAATATTAGTGTGGAGTTGCGTTGACTATAGTGCAGATGCCATTTACAGAGAAAACCTAGGAGAAACCCTAAAAACAGTTGATCCTGTAGAGCTGTAGAGGCCTGGTCTCGCCAACCAGACCCAACTTCTTTCCAGAAGAGCAGAACAGGGTCTGGCAACACTCCGCTGAGTGCTTTCAAAGGAAGTGATATTGTGTTCTGGAGCCTACTGACCTATTAGAGCAGCTCCCTGACCAAGCGTTACATTTTTAGACCACCAACCGTTTCATGTAATGCTCCGATAAACCTGTGGCTCTGAGTCTCATAATGGAACCACAGCAGGTCAGGGTCTAATACTGTACAAGAAATCAAAGAGAAACACCTCCTGCCTTTGTTCTGGTTCTGTTGGTACAAAACACATATATGTATAGTGACTATCTTTACACTTTTATTTCATTTAGTCAGAAAAATGATTTTCCAAAAGCATCAATTCATTCCATGCTTCTTTATTTTTTAGTTGACTAAACTAAACTAAACAATAAGTTTAGTTTGATTATATTCTGCATATAATAATACTATTAAATGCCCCAAAGATTGTCATTTGTTGATTTTGCAACAACTTAAGTCACTCCATGCATGGCACTGGTATTCAGCAGGTCACTGAGGCCATATTGTTCGGAGTCACTGTTGACTCTTTATCTTGGTCTCCACATATTAAAAACACAGTAATGAGTCAAGTCATCTCTAATATAAGAAGCTGTGCATATTTATTAAGTATTACAGTTACCAAGTTGTTTTTTCAGTCACCTGTACTTTTACATCTTGACTACTGCTCCATTATCTGGCCAGGTCCTTCAAAAAAGGATCTTGTAGAACAGAGCAGCTCGTCTAGCACTGCCATGCCCATTTGGCACAGCGTTCGTGCCGTGAATGATATGCTGTCCTGGTTTAAAGTAGAGGACAGAGTGGCCTGCAGTCTGAAATTGTTCTGGACAAATGTTTACACTCCTCTGTCTGGTCTTTGGTCTTTTTGCGTGAGTGAGGGCGCGCACAAACATGCTGTCAGCATTTGGCCTCTCCCAGCATTTTCCAAAAGCTCCAAACCGGGGCTAATGGTACAAATCAACTTGTCTAAGCTCAGGTAAGAACATATCACAGTATGG
Organism: Gobius niger; assembly: GCF_951799975.1. Lineage (NCBI taxonomy): Eukaryota > Metazoa > Chordata > Actinopteri > Gobiiformes > Gobiidae > Gobius > Gobius niger. Next base: position 1,774,602 of record NC_136873.1, on the reverse strand, counting down.
AAAATCGGTGGCCTGTCCCTTTAAAAGAAAGGTAAAAAAAAAAAAAAGGTTAGGCATATTGGAACATTGTATTAGCATGTTCTTGTGTTCAGGAATGGGATTTTAATTGATGTAAATGTAATGATGATGTTTTGTAATAGTAAAGACTATTCTTCCTGGGGTCTAACACTAAACAATAAGTTGGCTCTGGTCATTTCCCACGGAACGTTGCCACCCTCTTGTGGGTGTGGTGTATATTACATGCAAAGATCAAAATGATGGTCAATGTGGGTTTGTGGTACATTTTATGTCTGGAGTAATATCTCTGGTTCTGGTCTAAATGTTTGTGATCTGCAGGATATTGAGGCTAATCCCACCCCTTTCCTCCCAGATATTTCAGTCTGTGTGAAACAGTCTGTGTAAAACTTGTTTGTAATCTAGTGGATGGTTAAATAGGGCAGTGTTCGTGGTTTCATAAGGTCATTGAGGCGTATAATTCCTCTGATCTGAATGCCTTTTACTGAAACCAGGGATGCACCGTATCCCTGTTGTGGGTAATGTGTAAAAGTTCAGCATTTTGATAAACAGTGACCAGGGTTACAATGTCCTCTTTTGGTCCTTAAGTGCCACTTAATACTCCAATGGATTCTATCAGCAGACTCTTCTGTGAGGGACCAAGGCCTTTTAGGAACAACGTGTCATAATTGTGCAGATGTTCTAAGTGGAGATCAAGAGGGATGTTATGTCCTACACCTCGCTCCGCTCCACCTCTGACCCCTGACGTCACGGGCCTTCAGAGCCGGTGTTACGGCGGCGAGACAGCTGTCCACTCTACTATGTCATCGTGTCCTCGGCGTGAGGAATTGTGTTTGTGTGCGGGGGTGATTATAAATAATATTACACAATGATTTATACAGTGCGTTTACATAAGGAAAAAGCTGATTTATCAGGCCAGACCCTCCTTGTAAAGTCACTGAATTCATAGACTATTTATTTTACAATGACTTCAAGCAGGTTTCCAACTTTAGTCCATCACTGCAGACAAGCACAGTGACACACCAGCTGGGCACATATCTGAAGACAAAACATGTTTTGGTGAATAAGATCAAACCCTAACAGAACTGTAGGAATATCTGCTTTTATTTTAATTTTTGAAAATCAATCCAAGGGGATACTGAAACAAAAGTATAAAATGATTTCTGTTGAAATTATTAAAATAATACACGCTCTTTTCTTACATCAGTTGATCGCTCGGACATCTCCTCACAACACTGATGTGGGATGTGATTGATCAGAACTGTTGTGAACCGTGTAACTGTAAACTCTCTCCTCAAGTGACTCTGGGTCTCTGGATCTGGGAAGGATTGTCCAAGAGTGTACACTGCGTTCCAAATTATTATGCAAATTGTATTTTTGTGTCAAAAAGGTAAAAAAAATAATAATAATAATGAAACTCATGGATGGTGTCGTGTCTTGGGGCTCTATGAATCACTGACATTAATCTCAGAGACCTGGGATGAGTAGTTGTCGGGTTAAGCCCAGTTAAGGGAAAAACTACTGAAAAAGGGTGTTCCACTTTATTATGCAGATCATCATTTTCAAGCAATTTGGTTAAGAAAAAGGGTCTCTCTGCTGATGAAAAGCATGAAATAGTTGAATGCCTTGGTCTAGGTATGAAAACCTTCGATATTTCATGAAAGATTAAGCGTAATCATCATACTGATAAGAGATTTGTGGATGATTCAGACACACTCGGGTTTATGCAGATAAAGGCACAATATGGACGATTTCTGCCAGACAAACACATCAGATTATTAGAACAGATGCTACAAAGCAGCAGACAGGTATTTGAAGCTGCTGGTGCCTCTGGAGTCTCCCGAACATCAAGGTGTAGGATCCTCCAGAGGCTGCAGTTGTGCATAAACCTTCTATCCGGCCTCCCCTAAACTGTTCATTGACGCTGAAGCAGAAACGGCTGCAGTGGCTCAGAAATACATGAGGACTCATTTTCAAACAGTCTTGTTCACTGATGAGGCCGTGTAACCCTGGATGCTCAGATCAATGGAGTAGTGGATAGTTGGTGAATGACCACAATGTCCCAACAAGGCTGTGACGTCAGTAAAGAGGGGGCGGAGTCATGTTTTGGGCCAGAATCATGGTGAGAGAGCTGGTCGGCTCCTTTAGGCCCTTTTGGGCGTGAAAATGACCTTTGAAAAATATGTGGAGTTTCTGACTGACCACTGTCTTCTATGCTACAAAAAGAAGAGCCGTGCTTTCCCGAACAAGATCCTCTTCGTGCATGACAACGCACCATGTCCTGCTGTAAAGAATACCTCTGCATCACTGGCTGATATGGGCATAAAAGGAGAGAAACTCATGATGTGGACCCCATCCTTTCCTGACCTCAACCCTGTTGAGAACATTTGGAGCCTCAACAAAAAAAAACTTGAGGGTGGGAGGCAGTTTTCATCCAAATGGCAGCTCTGGGAGGCAATTCTAACATCCTGCAAAGAAATCCAAGCAGAAACTGTCCAAAAACTCACAAGTTTAATGGATTTAAGAATTTTGAAGCTGCAATCACACAAGGGCTCCTATGTTAAAATATATCTTGACCTGTTAATATTTCTTTGATTGAAATAGCTTTTGATTTCAGTAAATATGACCTCCTAATGCTACAAATACAACAAATGACCATTTTCAGTCAATTACAAGCTTTAAAATGTATTGAAACGATGAGTTGCGTAATAATTTGGAACAGTGGATTTTGAGGTTTTTACTATGTTTATTTTTGAAAAAAATACCGTTATCACTAGGAAATTTTTTCCACCACATTTAATTGATCCTCTACCAGCGAAAGACTTGAAAATTATGCTGACTCTCATTTGAGTTGACAATTTAGAAAATCTTAGAAAAATGTAATTTGCATAATAATTTGGAACGCAGTGTAATGGAAGATGCTGGATGACGGCCTGCAATTTGAAAGGTTAATTATTTGGATTCAATCTTGAACAGCTGTGTGATTAATGATTGGATTTATTGGTTTGGAGGGAAGACAATGACAATGGAAAGCAAAAATGGAGACCCCGTTGTAAGTCTGAAAGCACACTTGTAATGGAGAAGGGCTTCAGGAGATGTTTTCCAAAGAATAATGGGGTCAGTTGTAACATGGGAGAGACCACCAGGTCCACCACTCAGGGGCAAGACGGGAGTCAAATGAACATATCAGTGTTTACCCACTTCCTCCCTGATCCTACATGGTGATTGTCAAGGTTGTAAACAGGTTCATGCAGATTCTATAGAGGAAAAAAACGATTTGGAGGTCAGAAAGTCATTTTCACATGGATCATTTGCATAATGTAGCTTTATGAAACACCTGTTGAAATAAAATAAGACTAAAGGGAAATGTTTGGATCATTTGGATTTTTTTTTCTCCTTAAATGTCTTTGTTTGGACACTATGTTGTTGTTGGACACTAGGGGGCGACATGCACTTTTGTTTGGCCTGCACTCCACCAATAACTTTAAAGAAGAAGAAAAGCAGCTGTTGGTGATGTCACTTCCTTTTCCCCTGTTTAATGATGGACGGATTGTTCAAATGCTTCTGAAGGTCTAGTTCACTAACTGCACAGATCTAACAGTCGACCCATGAAAGGTTAAGGAGTTAGTTGCTAGTGTTAGTGCTTAGAGGCTATAATTTGATGGTTTCGGATTGAGCCTCTGTCTCCCTTGGTGTTCAGGTCAGTCTCCTCCAGCAGCAGCACTCACATTCACATTAAAGGCCCAAATAATAGTAAAAATGGGATTGTGAAGCTATTTGTTGGCTATCTCTCACACTCTGTCTCCCTTGGTGTTCAGGGTCGTCCAGGCTGTCCGCAACGAGTCTGCTCCTCTGCGAGGACCAACTGGGGCGCGCTGGGGACAAAGCACCACACCAGCTGTGCCAGCCGTTACGCTGCAGAGCCCCATCTTGCCGACCAAAGCCTGGACCCCCAAACCAACTGGCCCGCCATTCGCTAAGCTCCTCCTCGCCTCAAAAACAGCTGGCCCACCCTTCCATCAAGCTCCTCCTACTCCTAAGGGCATCAGCTGAACCCCATCTGCCTAACCTGCTCCTCAATCAATTTTAGTAGTAAAACTTTCTCTGTCTTGGTCTCCTTGTACCCTGGTGATCGACCCATAGGGGGCGTTACAACAGTGTCCACTCTCTTTCCTCATTCATGTAAAATCCATTTGAAATACGCATCTGACTCGTATTCATCCATAAATATTCCACTGTCTCTTAATTAATTTACCTTTATTGAACCAGGTAAGTCCCACTGAGATTAAGAATCTCTTTCAGGGGAGTCCTGGCCCCAGAGGGTAACCTATTGTACATGTTTTTAGTGGTAGGTGATAGTTTTAATTTTAAATGTAAAATCAAACATCCGTAAAAGTGCCTCAACTGAGGTTCTGTTTCATAAAATACACGTTTATAACAATAAATTAATTCTGATTAAAAAATTGAAAAAAAACCTTTCAACACACCACAGCGCACATGACGGCACGCAGCGAGGAGAAAGTACTGGGCTTCTGTCCAAAACATAAACAGAATCAGTGCACTATTTAGTCCACTACAGTGCGGGCCTGTGTAGTGAATGAGGGGTCAGGGACGAGAATGGACATTCGGACAAAACCCTTGTGGCAGGAAGTGCCCTTGTTTATGTCGGAATGACTACAACTTTCTTCTTCACATCTGTATGTTCTCATTAACTGCTATGCGCGTCTTAAAGGACAAAGTCAGGACAAAGACGCGCATTGAATCAGCTCAATATTTAAACATGTTTTTGTGAAGATTAGGTATATTTTCTGTTAAAGTGGTGATATGTTTTCACAGATTTCCTCTTAAGGGGAGACACTACAGGCAAAACTAAATTTTTTCAGTTTTCAGGTTTTGGGCCAAATTGGTCTCTGAACATATAAGCTTTCACCTGGAAACAGAAAATATCCCTAATCTTCACAATAACATGTTTAAATATTGCTCTGATTCAATGTTCCCCCATAGACTTATATGGGAGAATGCAATTTCAAGGGCCTTTTTCTCAAAACACATTTTTCTGTCATTGTGGCGACACTATGTCCACGTCAGTCGGACCTAAAGACTTCACATTTTCCAGCCTTGGACTGAACGATATTTGGAAGATTTTTTCAGAGGGATTTTTTATTATTTAATCCCTTAAGCCCCATTTATTGAGTTTTGAATGTCAAAAAATAAGGCGAAAATTAAATTTTTACAAATTTTTCCACAAAAAACAGCTTATTTTAAAACTAAACAAGAAATCCTAAATCCCCTCTGAAAACGTCTTGGTAACTCATTCATCAATGAAATGAAACCATAAATTTGAATGTAGCTCTATCCATTATTCAGATTTCGTTGCCGAAAAGATGGGAAATTTGAGGCATTTTTAGGCATAAAAAGTTCTTATATGAAAAGATAAAATGACAGAAAACTTGCAATGTATTTTTTTCTCACATTTATGCCAGTGATCGACAGCAAAAGTTTCAAATTGATATCTGTAAATATACATTTTTTCCCTATTCACCTGCAGTGTCTTGCCTTAAAGGGACTATGCGGAGTTTCAGCATGTTCCAGCAGTGTCCAATGGTATAAAATGAGGTCCGATCTATTCGCCACAACTGCCTCTAAAATCCTGCACTGTCACTTAAAAAGTTGTTTGGGACTGAACTGCCGTCATGCACGAGTTTAATATAGAGGCTGCAGTTATGCGTAAGACCTGAGGTGGCACTAGTGCATATAAAAGCACCAACTTGCATCTGGCCCCTTTAAGGCGCCTTGCTGATCACGCTTACAGCCGGTGTGTTACAAAAGTAAAAATCTATTCTCAATATGGAAAACATGGAAAATGTGGAGACCCTCAACAACAATGAATTGCCCATAGAATGACTCAGGCCTTCACACTTAAAGAAACGTAAAGAAGAAGAAATCTGCCCCCGCGGTGAGAGTCCAGATGCCCGGCTGACTGGGGTGACGGTGGCTGTTGCAGGATTAGCGCTGGTTTGCTCACACGGGTCACTCTGGATTACCGCAGACGTTATGGTGGAGCTTATGGGCCGACCTGGGCCAGCACAACACAGTAATGAAGTCACTTGTGAGGCCGACCCAGCTGCTGCCTGAACATCCCTCCACTGCACACCGGGCCATAATCCATTAATCTGAGGCTGATTTAACCACGGAGAGAGAAAGGGTCAGTGCGATTTTTACCCTTGACATAAAATCACAACTCAGTGCTGGAATGTAATGGGGTAAAAAGTACAAATTACTACATTTTAGAACAGGTGTCTGTTTTTTCTGCTCGACGGAAGTGTTTTGATGAGTAGTTTGAACCAGTTTTTCTCAAGCGCTGCAGCTTCGGGACTAGGGCCGATACCAGCACTTTAACGATACTTGGTTTTCGATACCGATACCTGAACGAAACAAATGTGTGGAAGATCTGCAAATTTACAATATCGGGTTCATCTCCAATGTCAAGAAATGTGTGAAAAATGGCAAATAATTGGGGAGAATTGGGAGAAATTATCTCAAAAATAAGAAAACAAAAATAATAATTTTGAATAAATGAGGTGAAAATTGGGTAATTTTTTATAAATAATATATATATAATGATATATATCAACCCCGTGAACTGCTACCTTAATGTGGTGGGGTTGTTTGAGTGCCCGAGTGATCCTAGGAGCCATATTGTCCGGACAATATTCAATGAAGGACCGTGATGTCGCCCAGCCAGGCCTGGGGCTCAAATGTGAGTGTCTGGTGGTTGGGCCTCTGCCCACGGGGCCCAGCCGGGCACAGCCCGAAAGGATGACGTGGGCCCGCCCTCCTGTGGACCCACCACCCACAGAGGGATCTGTAGAGAGTACCCTGGGAGGGGTACTATAGGGTGCAGAGAGGACTGGGTGGCAGTCAAAGGAAGGTGCCTCGATGACCTGGTCCGCGTGTGCAGCTTCTGGTGTTCAGGACATGGAACGTCACTTCGCTGGGGGGGGGGTGCTTGGGTTCCAGATCCCAGTCCTGGAGCGAGGCAGGCAGGACTCTCCATTTTTCTAGAGTTGTCCGCGGAGAGACAACTGGGCCAGGGTGGGTTTGCTCATAGCCCCCCAGTTCAGCCGCCACGTGTTAGAGTTCACCCCGAGGGGGTCGGGGACAGGTCTCTCACCGTTGTCTCGGCCTACGGGCCCAACATCGGTGCAGAGTACCCGGCCTTCTTGGAGTCCCTGGGAGGGGTACTATATGATGGTCCGACTGGGAACTCCATTGTTCTACTGGGGGACTTCAACGGCCACGTGGGTAACGACAGTGAGACCTTGACGGGAGTGATGTGGGGGGGTTCGCATTGCCAGTAAGTCAGACCTGTTCCCAGTGCGTCTTGGTGTCCACCAGGGCTGCCCTTTGTCACCAGTTCTGTTCATTACCTTTATGGACAGAATTCCTTCTAGCACAGCCAGAGGCTGGAGGGCGTCCGGTTTGGGAACTTCAGGATCTCATCTCTGCTGTTTGCAGATGATGTTGTTCTGTTGGCTTCATCAAATCAGGACCTTCAGCTGCTCTGGGGCCTCCAAATCCAAGGCCATGGTTCTCCACCGGTAAAAGGTGGCATTCCCTCATCAGGTTGGTGGGGAGTCCTTGCCTCAAGTGGAGGAGTTCAAGTTCAAGTATGTCACGACGGCGCTTCTGTCAGTCTCCCCCAGGGGAAACTGAAGCTACAAAAGTAGTTTACCACCACCGAGTATGGAGTGAATGTAAAATTCTCATGTAAAGCGATTTGTGACTATGTCTGCGAAAGGCGCTGTATAAATAAGGATCTTCTTCTTCGGGGTCGTGTTCACGTGTGAGGGACGGATGGAGCAGGAGGTCGACAGACGGATCGGTGCGGCGTCAGCAGTGATGCGGTCGCTGTATCGGACTGTTGTGGTGAAGAGAGAGCGGAGTCTGGGGGCAAAGCTCTCGATTTACCGATCGGTCTATGTTCCCACCCTCACCTATGGTCATGAGATTTGGGTCATGACCGAAAGGACACAAGCGGCCGAAATGAGTTTCCTTCGCAGGGTGGCTGGGGAGCTCAGTTCCCGGAAAGAGCTCAGAGTAGAGTCGCTGCTCCTTCACGCCTCGTGGAAGGCCCAGGACATGTTGGTGGAACTATGTCTCCAAGTTGGCCTGGTGTTGCCTCGGGGTCCCCCAGAACAGCTAGAGGAGGTGAGTGTGAGCTGGAGCTCTCTGCAGTTCATCCAGGGTCATCATAGGCTTCTTGGTAACAGCTCTGGTCAGTGCTGGTTCGGTCAGTAAGTTAAGGAGGACGGCCGTGTCTTGGTAGATTTGCAATGATGCCATACTCTGTCCATTTCTGGATGGTGTATTTAACAGTACATTGGGAGATTTTCAAAGCTTTGGAAATCTTTTTATAACCTAACTAATTCATTCAAATAACAAACCCTGGTTGACCAAACAGCTAAAGGAGGTGCTGAATCGGAAAAAGACGCTTTTCTACACTGACTGAGAAGAGGAAAAGAAAGAAGTGAACAAAGAGGTGAGACAGGCCATGAGAGTTGCCAAAATGCAATACATAATTAATAATAATGGCCCAAATTAAATGATTGAATTATTTTCGATAACAAATGAAAATAATACAATAAAAACAACATGGAGTTTAATGGAGTAAAGCATTTACCTGGTCCTCTTTGTGACCTCTGTCGGTTAATTTAAAGCTGCAGGAAAGTTGAAAAGCACCAGCGACAGTCAGTTTAGTCCTGGTTTACTTTGGTTTAGACATTCCTCTCACACCTGAACGTGGATGCTTCTGGACAAGTCATGTTCTAATCTGACTATATAATTTTGACTTGCATATACTCCTGAGGTGGTGCCTTATGCTCTGATGAGACTGGAGCCGGTGACTGGAGGGTGTGTGCACTCCATCGGTGGCCGCCCGCCCCGATGAGCGTGTGCAGAGATTGCGAGGATAAAGGTATTTAAGTGTGTGCAGTGGAGGGATCAGCAGTGATTAGTCCACAGCTGCACTGGTGAAGACCCGTCCTCCTGTCTCTCCTCTGGAACACTTTGGTCCGCGCCTCTCTCCAGTCGAAGCATGTTAACCACACTCCGCGCTCGGAGCCGCAGTCTGTTCCACAACTACAAACTGGGCCACACCGCCGAGAGTGACTCGGACCAGGACCAGCTGCTCCGCATCAGCACCTGCCTCAAGCCGTGGACCTCCCTCCAGGTGAGTGCCTCCCACAGTCATGTAGAATAAGTCATCATTGCAATTGTATTCGGTGTGAAAAATATTAGCTTTGAACACATTTGCTTTAACCAGATGGAACAAGCCAGAGGCACACACAGAAATCCTGTATGAGTGCGTGAATTGATGTGTGTTTGATAAGGGTTTCTGGTAGGTTTTCACTGCTCATGGTCCATCCAGAAAAGTTACATAATGCACCTTTAAAGCAGCCAGTTTGTAGACTTGGCTTAGTTATTTTACAGAATTAAAAGGATGTCGTCTATTTCTGATGCCACAAACACAGTTCAGCCTCCATGGGCTAGAACATGGTCCGATCTTTGCCCTCCGTCCGTTTTGTGTGTTTATAAGAGACAAAGGGGAGTCTGTTTAGCGGCGAGGCAGAGGAGATGGGTTTCTGATGCACTTTTACAACATTTATACAGTTGTAGGACTCTTCGGTCGTGACATATGAAGCGACAAAAGTTTTGTGTTTCATTTCATTTCAACATTTTGACAACATTTTGACAACATTCGCTGTTGTCATGACTCGTGGGGTCCAGTGTATGGGGTGAAATTTGTGTCATATTGATTCATTGATACAAAAATGTAAATTAATTCCAGATTTATTCACAATGTCTAATCTGCTTGCTCAGATTTATTCACGTAAAATATGATTATATTTAACATATATATTTGTGAATGAAACGTATGTTTTGGTTTGTGGTGCAGTGTGATGACAGGACTGCACATTACCAATGGAAAACCCTACAGTCAGGGAGAGACTGTAGGGTTTTCCATTAATTAACACTGTAAAAAACATGCTTCAAAACTGACCTTTCTGATTTTTTAGAGACATAGCGAATTCGAGGGCACTGATTTAAAAAATCTATATTGCCAAACCAAATTCTTGTGTTAACATGGTCAAATTGGTCATCAAAGATGACCTCATCATTCATATATGGTCAAATATTTAGTTTTGTGTTTTGAAACGGAAGCTTATCTTTTCTACCAATATGAGGGCGCTGATTTAAAAAATCAACATTATCAAGGCAAATTCTTGCGTTAATATGGTCTAATCAGTCATCAAAGATGATGTCATTGCCCATATATGGTAAACGAGTTTCATAAAAGGCCAATGTTACACTCGCATTTCCTTTTTTGTGTTCATACAATTTTTGTAGATGTGGATGATAAAGTCAGTGTCAGTGTCAAGCTACACAACTAAAGGTTCAATCTGATGATTTTTAATACAATTTTACCTGCAATTCTGCTTCCACTGTTTAGTTATTACCATTAATGTCTAAACATTATTCATATTTCACAAGTGGATTTTTCCCAAACCAGAGGGTGTCCGGTTTGGGAACCTCAGGATCTCATCTCTGCTGCAGACGATGTTGTTCTGTTGGCTTCATCAAATCAGGACCTTCAGCTGCTCTGGGCGGTTACATCAACAGAAACAGTTTTTTTTTTAAACAATTTTTAAAATATGTCTAAAAATGTTAAATGTTTGTCTCTTATGGTTCCAAAATCCATCCATCCATTTTCTTCCACTTGTCCGTTGCCGGGTCGTGGGGGCAGCTGTTGGAACTGCCCAAATCACATGGCACCAGCCCCTTATCAGACCCCCCTGCAGGTGGTGGGTCCACGGAAGGACGGCCTCATGGTTCTAACCGGGCCTGTTGGTCTCTCATCAGGGGCTTCTGAACCGCTCTTTGTCTGACCCGTCACCTAGGACCTGTTTGCCCTGGGAGACCCTACAGGGGCACGAAGCCCCCGACAACAGAGCTCCCAGGATCATTCGAGTGCTCAAACCCCCCCACCACGTTAAGGTGGCGGTTCCAGGAGGGGATGGTTCCAAAATGATACATAAAAGTCTACAACATCAAAGATGTACCCATTTTCACCGCAACATTTCTCCAGTCCTGAGGCCCAGGAAGGCTCATGTTAAAGCTCTTTCCAATGCAAAAAAGAGGAAGGCTCTATCGGCCAATATTGTAAATACCCAAATATTGTCCGTCAACCTCATTACAACTGGTTTTCCAAAGCATAAAAGTGCATCACTTTAGTAAAGGGGACGCAATCATCATCAACTTATGAATGAACTAATAATAATAATAATGCATCGGTTTTATATAGCGCTTTTCTGGACACTCAAAGACGCTTTACATTGCATTATTCATTCACTCCATACCTGGTGGTGGTAAGCTACTATTGTAGCCACAGCTGCCCTGGGGTAGACTGACGGAAGCGAGGCAACCAGTCTGCGCCATCGACCCCTCCGACCACCACCAACCACTCACTCACACACTACATTCGCTAGACTTCCTGGTGTTACTAAACAACTAAGATCAGCTCATGATGAGTTCATTACAGCAGTAAATGTTGTGTAAATTTATATCTTGCAAACTCATTTTCTTAAAAAAGATGAATCATGATATTCGTGCATAAACTTCATAACTATGATTAGCTAATGTTTTTGTTAAAAAATCCACACATTTTAGTGAATTCATCATGATATATTAACACGATTTTCTCATGAATTCATTACAGTCGTTACTTAACATGAAGTCATGTTAACTCATGATGAGTCATGGTATCATCATACATGACTACATCATGAAATCATGCATTCATTCATGTATAATTTCATGTTATTCATGCATGACTTCATGTAACCTCATTATAAAGTGTTACCGTGTACTTTTATGAGTTTCAATCAGTGGTACAGTACAATCTTTGTCAAAAACCTGAAACTCTAGCTGGTCCAGTTTTTGGTTTCAAGGGTTTCTTAATTTCACTTTACATTTACCCTGTGGCTTCACTTTTCTTCCATTGTACATCACTAACACAGACTTTGTATCCTCAAGCTTAGCATCTGTGTTCAGCATGTTGAGAGGCAAAACATTACATGTAGCTCCACAATCGATCTGAAATGTTACAATATCTTTCCCTAGGAGCAGGCCTGCAAACAACTGGGTGTCATTACCTTTGTTAGAGTCAACAGCATTTACATGTTCACTGTCTGCTACGTCTCTAACACACAGTATGTCATATTGACTTTCACATTCAGTAATATTGTGCACAGATTTCTTCTTCTTTGGGTTTTCTTTGCGGCTGTACACTTAGCCGCACGGTGGTTTTCCTTACCACATTTTTGGCATTTCTTTCCAAATGCTGGACATTTCTGTATGCTTCTCTCATGCGTCTTGCCGCAAAACTTGCAATCCACGGTGCTTTCCTTCTGCTGGAAGCTGTGAAGCTCCATGCACTGCGTGAACGTCTTCCACTGCGTGCCCCACTATGGCCCTGCAGTTTTCAAAGTAACAGTCACATGTTACTGCTGTTAATCCCACATGCGATCCTGTCACGAATGAGTCTCTCAATGTCCAAAAGTTACATGTTTTTGCGAGCAACTCCTCTCACCGACCAGATCACTGAAAAGCCTGACCTTTTTCTTAAATGTTCATATCTTAACAACAGGCCTCGCTGAGTGTGCTCCATACTGTTTGTTCTCTGTTGTTCTGTCTGTCCTTTGTCAAACATGCACTCTGTACGTGAAAGAGAATTTCCCCCTGGGGACAATAAAGTCTAAAAACTCTAAAGCGAGAATTTTGAGGGGACTCAGGAGAGAGAAAGTGCAGGCTGCAGAGCGAGGACGGGCCAAATCTCCCAAAAATTATTTTCTTTCAATTGAGTGATTGAATGAGTTTTGTCTGCTAATATTTAGGCAAAGAAAGTTGAACTAATGAACTGCTGGACTAATGAGTGAGACGGTGCTTTTATTTGGGCGTGCTGGACCAAAACCGTAAATCACTGTATGGGCTGTGGCGCTACCGTTAGCTTGAGCCACACCGCGCTCACACCTACAGCGGCGGAAGTGAATGGAGCGGCGAGCTTCCATTCATTCCCTATGCCGGCTGGCGACCGGAGAGAAGCCACCGGGAATACACAGGTGAGCTGCATGGTACAGGCAGACCACCAACCACAGAGCAATGTTAACAGACACCTGTGCGTAAATGACTCACGCACTTCAGCTGTGTTGAAAACCCCACCCCCACTGCTCCTGCACAAGGGGGGCCGGCCAAGGAAGTAGAACAAGCTGAGCTCATAGACATAATAATGAATAAGCTCGTCTCCTCACTCCTCGAGGCTGCTCTGACAGAGTACGTTCCTAAAAACGGCATAAGGGCGGGATCTTCACTGTAGTGTAGTTTGGTCCATTAGCGCTAATTCTAACTGCCTGTCAATCAAAGCCCGGCCCTCATTAGTATGTGATTTCTAAAATGTACCTTACAAAAAACAGCCTGGTTTCTTTCAGAGCCGTTTTTTCCTAACTTACAACGCAAGGTGCGTAGGGCCCCCACAGCCGTAAGGGCCCCGCATCTCAGTCAAACTACGGTGTTGTTTCACTGATTAATCAACGCGTTGTTACGGGACAGGCTCTGACAGCCTCTGACAGCCTCACTCACTCTCCGCCTACTTTGCCACATATAACACCAAAGTGGAGCAGTCTGCTGAAGTGGATGAGCAGGAGACTTCCAAAGCGCGAGTGCTTCTCCGCTCGTGTCCCGCTCGGCCGTCTGTCTCCGGGGCTCACTGCACCTCATGCTCCCGTAATGATTATGTGGATTGTCACAATATTGTGTCACAATATTGTGTCTGGTGAGTCTAGTGTATCAGGACAGTAGTTTGACGAATAGACGAGAGTAAAGCCGTTCTCCGTGGCCTTTTTGTTTAAAAGTGGAGTTTAATCCACACGGTTCACATGAGCACAGTTACTTACAGTAACTCTGGTTCTCTGAATGTGCACATCTAAAACGAATTGGGCGACTCCCTCAAATTATAGTGAAATGATTACAATAAGAAAGTGATTACTAATCTCTTATTTATTTTTGAAGAAATACTGTAGTCACGTCACAAGTACACGTGACTACCATGCACGTCTACTTGTGAACCATGCCAAGTGGAAAATTGTGACAATCCACATACCGTAAATTCTCTAATACTGGCCTGTATTCCATTTTCCATATAAACCATTCCATAGAAACTATAGCGGTAGAAATATTCCCCATGTTAGGAATTTGTCTCATACTAGATAAATGATAAATGAAAACTCACGCGCAGGACGTAACAAACGGGAACCCGGGCCGATGGGGATGCTGAGCTGATCCGAGCGCAACTTTGACACAGATTTAGCCACTTTTCAAACCTCCACAGACTATATTTGGAAACAGGGGGAGAGTTGTGTGACCCTCCAGGGTTTTAATAAAGTCTCCATCGCGTCTTCAAAGCACGTCCAGCTGCTCCGTGTGCAGGTCAATCCCACGCCTCAAAATAACTCCTCCCATCAGCGCGAGCGTCTCGTCTTCTCTCGGGTCAGTCTCATGATCGATCACAAACACAAACGCTCCGTCTAAACTCGCCTTTTACACGAGATAACAACAAATAATCCGGTCCAGTAAAAACGAAACAGAAACCTGCAGTGACATTGATGTCAAAGCTCCGCTAACAGCAACGAAACACTTCCTGTTGTCCCGACAAAATAAAAGGCGTCAATGTTCCAGCCGCTGGGAGAGGGTTTGAAATGTTCATTAATAAATGAACCTAATATTTTAGGTACAAATGGACACAAATCTCGTTTTTCTTCATTTTCCTGGTCGTCCATTTTGCTCAAATAGAAATAAAGGCCTGTCTCTAATTGTGGCCTGGTTCCAATCAAGGCCTGGTCCTAGATGCCCTTGAGTAAATAAAGGCCACGGCCTATATTAGAGCATTTATGGTAATCATTACGGGAGGAAGGGTGTGACAATGACTATTTGTAAATCTGGTGCAAATCAAAGGTATTTCTTCAAAAATAAATAAGAGATTTGTAATCACTTTCTAATTGTAATCATTTCACTATACTTTAAATATGCTAATGGCTAAAATGCTAAGATAACAGGTCTACCATGTCAGGGCCGACGTGGTCTCACAGACTTAGGAATATCTCTGCGAGTAAATGTCGTAGAGACTTACCTTTTATTGCGTTGGGAAGAACAGGGTTGGGGCTTTAAATCCATGCCCCTCTAAGCCTCTGGGAAGCGATGTAAGGTTGCGTTGAAAATGTGTGTCTTTGCCGTGACAAACTCGCTAATGTTAATATATAGAGTCTTTGTCCACCATTTCTATTTCACAATTGTATAATCATGTCACTACAATTTGAACATGGGATTCCTAGATCCCCAAAACATGGGGTTAGACACCAAAATGACTTGTTTAAGATGAATAATAAAGGAGTAATGGGCATTTTAAGGATCTCGCCACCCTCTTGGACGCCATCTTGAAAATTAGACCTTTCCAGTGGTCAGATTTTGGTAGACTTTTAGTATGTTAATAAGCACACCTGAGTCCTCTCTGTGCTTTATCCTATAGTTTATGTGTGTTTTGCTCATTGACAGGACGTGAGCCGAGACATCTATGACATTTATGCCGAATATGAACATGAAGAGGACCAGGAGCAGTTCCCCGTGTCTCCCACAAAAAGGTTCACCCTAAATATCAACGTCGGGGGTACGGTGAGTGTCCCGTCTTTCATCCCTGTCCTCCAGTCTCCCTCCCCCCCTAAACCAGGGTTTATTTTCGAGACCACACACATTAATCTGAAACTTAATTTGCATTTTGAGACTAATTTTGTCTTAGTTTTGCCCGAATTATTTCTTGGTTGGTAACTTTGTGTTAGAGAAATAACAATGGCGTCCGAGAGGATAGATTAAGAATAGGCAACAGTCCGAATGTCTTATGCAAGAGAAATGTATTTACCATTGGTGTGTGACCCGGAGACATGAACTCGAGACGTTGCACTAGTCTTATCATTCAAGATCGTCTATGCATCCGCAGAAGAGGGATAAATACCCTCTGTCGAGCATCATACTGATAAGCAAGCAAACATTCAGTGGCTGAGGGAAGGTGCTGGAGGACCGCGGTAAAGGACATAGATCGTACCACTGTACAGCTTGGCCCACGGAGAGTACAACGTATGAGAAATAGCTATTTCATTTTATCCTCTAACACTTTGGATAACACAGCCTGGCCATTAGGAACGTGTGGAAGCATAAATGTAGCGGCAGTAACAATGGTTGGAACATACGGATCTATTTGTGTACAAAAAGGGAGCATATATGAGCCAGAGCCCTCAAAATATTGTTCAGAATGAAAAGCTCTAGCTAAATCTCCTGGGGAGGGTGTCCTCACTAATGTCCTCTACCCTCAGGCGTATCAGTTGTCTTACCAGCTGGCTGCACGCTACCCCAAGAGCCGGATCGGGCGCCTGGCCACGTGTTCTGAGCACAGCCGCAGACTGGACCTGTGTGACGACTATATCGTCCAAAGCCAAGAATTCTTCTTCGACAGAGATCCCTCAGTATTCCATCACATCTTCACCTTCTACAGGTGAGTCTGTCACACCTTCTGCAAGTGAAAACAATCAGTTTCTCTCCCACTAGCGATTATGTGAATGCTTTTGTCTTTGTGTCCAGGACGGGTGTGCTGTGGATCAAAGACGAGCTGTGTCCGCGGAGCTTCCTGGAGGAGATGAACTACTGGGGTGTGCGGATCCGCAACACCCAGCGCTGCTGCCGCATCTCGTTCGAGGAGCGCCAGGACGAGCTTAACGAACAGCTCAAGATCCAGAAACTGCTGCTGGACGAGGTTAGAACCATCCTGCACCGGGGGGGGGCAGGAGTAAACACAGGTCAGGGTGTTCTCTAGTCTTTAGTCACTATGTTCACTCATGTGAGTCTTTACACGACTGAAAAGATTTCCCATAGTCTGTCCCCCGCCTGAGCTGATCCTGCCTGTGTGCTCATGCCCTCCCATAAACCACGCCTGGACAGATGTGCGCAAGATAAGCTGTTTCTTGGCCCAGTTTGGGACAGATGTTTGGCTCAAAGGTCTCTGCTCAGTTTGCTCTCAGGTGTCCTGAAACGCCACACAGAGATTATAATAGGGTTAGGAACCAGTGACAGGAGCCTGTACCAGCAGCTTGGTTAAGACGGGGTACGCCGGTGCCCAAGTGCCGTGGGCCCCGGTGCGTCAGCACTTGAAGGGCCCATCGCGGGCAGGGAGTGGGCGCATTGTGCAGACTCGCATGCATAAATGGCATGTAGGCCTACTACACAACCACAATTTAAGTACAGTAATTTGCTGACAGCCCCTAAGTCTGACCAAATATTAGTGTACGATCGTTATCTGCTCTCCCGTGGGTGTCTGGTGGCTTCACAGGCGCTGCAGCTCCCGCTTTGAATATCTGCCGAATATCCAATATCTACCCAACTTCACCGGTGCCAGACCGGGCATTATCATCAACAAGCCTACTGCAGAGGGTGGTTTTTCTTTGTGAAACCAGTGAACTATTCCAGGCTAACTTGTAACTTGCATGCACAGCGCCCGCTGACCATTACAACAGGGACTTACAGGGCCAAGAAAAAGTAAGTACATCGTCTGGAATTTCTCACATTTCTGCCTAAATTGGTCACTAAATGTGGTCAATCTTCATCAAAATCACAGGAATGATTAAACAGTGTCTGCCTGAATTAATAGCGCCAAACTTGCACCAGGGCCTTGCGCAACAACCCCTAGGCCCATTGCCCGGAACCGGGCCACAATGGGAGAAAAGACAGATTCAGACCCGAGCTATTTTAAAAATTTGATCTGACAGCATCAGCGCCTACAGCTGAATGTGTAACATGAATGTCCTACCTGTGGAACCTGCAGACCCCGGACCTTCAATCATGTCCAGCTATACGGCACTACACGGACATCAGCACTGTCTGAACAGCAGGACCTAAGGTCGTTTTTACACAGGCTCTACTTATGTCGCTGTAAAGGGGCTCCAGGGTCAGTGTGAATCCACCGCAAACCGACTGAAACAAGAGGTCTATTCTCACTTTCATTTCTCATTTTGCAAAATGAAAGAACTATTTTTTTTGTATGCTACACACTGCCGGACGTTTAGTCTTACAGCTCTCACGAGGCAAAGGCGAGGCAAGGCAACTTTATTTATACCGCACATTTTGTACACAAGGCAACTCAATGTGCCTTACAAAAGAAGATATGTGAAATTACAATCAGGCTAAGTTAATGCAAAGCACATGTATAAAAACATCAAGACATAGGAAACACACAGTACACCAGGGCAGGCGCTTTTTTCTTGAGTAGGGAGGGGCGCCCACATGTCGACTGGAGGGCGGGGGTGGGAGAGTAGAAAAAAGTTCCGATAAACCAGGGGAGAGCCTAGTCCATACCCAGTTATCAAGAGTCCAAATCAGTAAATATCTTTGCAAGATGGATCAACTTCATATCATCAGTATGTCTTTCTTCTGCCCCTCTTTTCTTTCTGCTGCTCAGTAAAGCTTTGCTGTGTGTATCAGTGTCACTGTTTAACCATGAGAGGGAGAGGAGACCATATTGTGACATCAGGAAAATGCACATGCGTGTTGTCAGAAAGGTTGATTCCCATTGTCATGGGAATAAGATCAGCAAATAGTCAATCGTTTTTCATGTGACTGTTTGGAGGGTCGACCCACAAGGCGCTATAACAAAAAATCCCTTCCAAATGCACCCACACTGACACTACCCCTACACAGACTATAGAGCTAAACCATTAAACTATCAGAGAGAATATTTTCCAGAAATCAACAACATTAGAAACTTAAGACCGATGTCAAAAATCCTAAAATGTCCCTTTAAATTGTGTGTGCCAGTTCTTCCTGTTCCTGTTTATTTCCTATTCCGTTCTGTGACTGACAGTGAGTTCCTGGTAGATGATATATACTACTGTGTCCTGCAGGTGGCGGTGGAGGAGCGAGAGGATCTGTTCTGTCATATGCGTTACGGGCCTGCTCGGCGTGCTCTGTGGAACCTGATGGAGAAGCCATTTTCCTCGGTGCTGGCCAAAGTCGTGGCTGTGGCCTCTTCCATGTTCGTTCTCATCTCACTGGTCGCCATGACTCTCAACACCGTGGAGGATATGCACTTCCAGGTGTGGCCACACGGGGCACTACTGTTACTACCCTCCAGTTCGATCGAGACTCGAGATCGTCATTATTTTCACACGCCAGTCTTAGCATGCATCTTGTTTGCCTAGTTTCCCTAAAAACACCGTCAAAATGAATAAACAATACATATTCAAACTTAACCCACAAGAACGGTGGATGACTGTTTAACCCCTTAACCCCCGGGCAAGCCAATACCTGTTTAACCCCTAAACATGAAATAAACACGAAATGCACATGGAACTATTAGATAAAACTTGGTAATTGACTTAATAACAAAAGATAAACTGTTTTCAGTCACATGGTGGTCAGTGACACGGAAACGCACAAAAACTGTAATTGTTTGGTTCATCGGCTCACTTTACGACACACCCTGATCAACATGCTTCTTCTCAAAAGAAAAGTTCAGTTATACTTTATTAATCTCTGTAGAGAAATGTGTTCTCTGCATTTGACCCGTCCTCAGTGTCACATGGGGCGTCCTGTAGGAGCAGTGAGCTGCCGGCACTCGGAGACCCATCCTCATGATGTGGAGCCAGGCTGGTGGTCAGAAACACCTGGCTGGAGGATTCACCTATTTACATGTTTTTATAACCTACCACTAACCTACGCAGACACTGGAGAACATGCAAACTCCACACAGAAAGGCCCCGTCCAGGTGGGAATCGAACCCGGGACCTTCGAGCTGTGAGGCACGAGCACTAACTGCTGCGCCACCGTGGGTAAAGACACTTCTCTTCTGGGCAAACTTCTGACAGCACCTCGGAGTCGTAAAGTGAGCCAATGGACCTTATTTTCAACAAATGTTTCTTCCTTTTTTTGTTTTTAATAGTAGAATTTTAATATTCCTTAATCATTCTTGAACATTTGAAGAACAAGTGTGAACTAGACCTAGACCAAAACATCAGGGCTAAAGATCAACAGATGATTAAGAGGGCAATGGATATTAAAATGATAAAAAAAAAACATGAATGAGCAACTACACACATCGGCAACACAACACTGTTACTTGGTGTATTTTTTTCTGATGAAAATGTAGTTTTTACAGAAATACACATAAATTCAGGGTAAAAAAAAAAATACATTCATTAACACTTTTAAAAGGAGGTTCAGGCCACGGATGCACTCCACATTCACACATTTGCCTGTTTTAATTTTTTTGAAGTCCTCCAGAAACGGATCCCATATCCCATAATCCCTTTTAGTTCAAATTAGATTTTTTCCAAATGAACAGGCTTCATTACATCATGTAAAAAATTCATATACAGCATGAACCATGTTTACATACACGTTATAAAAATAAAAACAATAAACATTTTATTTGTAACGCGCTTTTCATTCAGTGAATCTCAGAGTGCTACAAGAAAACACACACATGTTTGAAAGCATCAACAGTTATAAGCTTTCTTAAAAAGGAAGGTTTTCATTTTAGCTTTAAAAGAGTCCAGGTTTGGTTTTTCTCTCAGCTCCTCGGGGAGGCTGTTCCAAAGCCCATGGTTCGGCGCTTGGTGGAGCATGAAGGTGGAGCATGAAGGTGGAGCATGAAGGTGGAGCATGAAGGTGGAGGCTCCTGGATGACCTGAGGGTGCGGGTGGAGGGTTTCTGTGATGTGAGTTCCTGCAGGTTCAATGAAACATTTGCATTTTTTTCTTACTGTCTGACACGATTGTTCAAATTATTTCTATTTGTCAAATTCCAGAAGGATGAGAGGTAGATTTTTTTTATGACTTTATACAAAACCAAAAGTTTACATACATTTAATTTATATTTAGTCAAAATGCCTTTAAAGTGTATATTTTGGGTCAAAGGTTTTGAATATCCTTCCACAAGTCCATTCCTCCTTTTCAGCTCTGCCCAGACATTTTTAACTGGACTGTGTGATGACCACTTCCAAACACTGACTTTGTTTTCCTTCAGCCCCTTTGTAACCAGTTTAGCAGTTTGCTTTGGGTCAGTGTCCATTCAGAAGACCCTGGGCTTTAACTTCCTGGCTGATGTTGCTCCAATATTTCCACATAGTGTTCTTTCTTCATGATGTCTGATCTATTTTGTGAAGTGCACCAGTCCCTCCCGCCGCCAAACTGCCCCACAGCATGATGCTGCCCCCCCCCGTATATCAAAGTTGGAATGGTGTTCTCAGGCTTACAAGATTCCCCCTTTTTCCTCCAAGCATAACAATGGTCATTACGGCCAAACAATATTTTTTTCTTTATCCTTTTTTTATTTACATACTCCAAACTGGCTTTTTTCAGTTTCTTTTGGAGTAAGGGCTTGTTCCTGGCAGAGTTCCCTCTCAGCCCGTGTCGGTGCAGGACTTGTTTCACTCTGGATAATGACAAACTCTTACCAGGTTCAGCGTCTTCGCCAGGTCTTTTACATTTGTTCTTGGGTTGATCTTCACATTTCAGACACAGCACGTTCATCTCTGGGACACAGAACCCGCCTTCTTCCTGATCTGTATGACGGCTGGACATTTCCATCATTGTTTGGACCTATATTAAACCTGAACCTTCAAGTGTCTTGAAATTGCACCCAAGGATGAACCAGACTCGTGCTTCCTAGGTCATGACATCTTCATCTGGGCTTTCCCAAACTGTTTAAAGGTATAGTCATCTTAGTGTATGTAAGCTTTTCTAAACAATTCTATCTCTCATTCTTCTGGCATTTCATCAAATTCAAATTCTGTTAAAAGTTATTTCTAATTTCATGTCAGACAGTGAGAAAAAATGCACAGTATATGTAAACATGGCTCCCCCTCTAGGCTGGAGTTTAGTAGGATCAGTCTTCTAATTAGCACAGAGACAAGTTTGATTACTGTTTTCTGCTTGTTAACAAGATTAGCCGTTACTGGGGTACTCCAAAAAGTGCAAGTACAGGGTGAGGGTGTAACTGTATTCCACAAACATCAGACTAAAGACTTAAAAAATGTGTCCTACTTGGTGTGGTTTCAACAGAAAACTCCATATTTGGAACAGCAGTGATCTTGTATGATCTTGTACGATCTTGTACGATCTTGTATGATCTTGTGTGATCTTGTATGATCTTGTATGATCTTGTACGATATTGTGTGATCTTGTACGATCTTGTATGATCTTGTGTGATCTTGTGTGTGGTCTCCTGGCCCTGGCCCCTCTCTCCTGCAGACTGCTTCGGGAATGCTGGACGGCAGGATATACGGCGAGGGCGTGGAGACGTTGTGCATTGCCTTCTTTACCCTGGAGTACCTGCTCCGCTTGGTGTCCACTCCGAACCTGAAGCAGTTTGGACGAAGCATGCTCAACACGGTGGACCTCATTGCCATCCTGCCACACTATCTGCAGATGGCGCTGGAGGGCTTCGAGTACGAAGACATCCACCTGGACTCGGAGGACATTGAGACGGTGGGGCGTGTCGGGAAGGTGAGAGGTCTGGTTTATTCACACTGTTACGACTGTGACCCTGCGCTTTGACCACACCCCTATGTTTCAGCCACACCCCCGTCTACTGTTAGGCTCATTCCAGATGTCAAGACGTCCACTGCGTGAACTGCGCACTGGACCAGGCGTTTCGTTCAGATATCGGGTTCATTTCAAGTCGCTCAAGAATAAGAGTGATGGAAACACTTTATTTTACACCACGCTTCATACATTGTACCTGCTGTGTAAGAACGTGTGCCTTGGGCTACAAACACCATGGGATAATATGTGTCTCCAGCACGGCGAGAAAAACCTCAAAAACCCAGTGGGAGAAAAGAGAAACCTCAGGGAGAACCACAGAAGGAGAGATCCACTCCCATGGACGGACACTAGGCTGGGAGTCCCTCAGTAGACAGACCGAGATCGCAGAACATCCAGTCCTTGCTGGAGCTTCAGTTCTTCTTGTCCAATCCCTGTAGGTGGGGTTCCTCCGTTCGATCTGAGACAGGCACTCCGCCAAAGGGGAGCGGGACAGGAGACACCACGTGAATAGCGATTAACAAGTCTCCAGTAAGAAGAACTAGAGAAGCAGTGTTCCTCCAACGGCAGCTTTACTTCAGGCTGTGGGTTAGAGCTTTACCTGACCTGATCATAAGCTAATTCGAAGAGCTTTGAGCCCTTAAATGTAGGGACTGTGTCTGCTTCTTCAACGTGGGCTGGGAGTTTATTCCATAAAACCGGAGCTTGGAGCTAAAGCCTCTTCCTTCAACAGGGATTTTGGAGACACGAGGTATCACTAGTAGCCCTGAGTTTTGAGAGCGGAGAGCTCTGGTTGGCTGATATGGAACGATAGCGTCTTGGAGATAGATCGGAGCCAAACCCTTTATGACTTTAAATGTGAGGAGCAGGATTTTAAATTTGATTCTAAACTCAACAGGAAGCCAGTGGAGAG
The DNA here is from genome assembly GCF_951799975.1 of Gobius niger. Lineage (NCBI taxonomy): Eukaryota > Metazoa > Chordata > Actinopteri > Gobiiformes > Gobiidae > Gobius > Gobius niger. The sequence continues at coordinate 1,750,980 of NC_136873.1, read as the reverse complement.
ACTTTAGCACAGGTGTGATGTGTTCTCTTCTCTTAGTCCGCGTTAACAATCTTGCAGCTGCATTTTGAACTGATTGAAAACTTCTCAGGGAACTTTTAGGACACGTTGCCAGCAGGCAGTTACAGTCCAGCCTTGATGAAACAAAAGCATTAATAAGTTTTTCTGCATCACTCTTAGGTAGGATGTTGTGCAGGTGACAGAACGCTGTTTTACTACAGACCTGGTTCATCTGTGCTTTGAAAGAGAGGTCTTGGTCAAACAGAACTCCAAGATTTTTTACTATAGAGCTCGTCAATATGCCAACATTATCCAGGGAGACGATCTGCTCAGATAAAGACTCTCTCAGTTTTTGAGGACCTAGTATAATTGGATAATTTAATTAGACCCTAACTTTAAGCCCTAAAATCAGCCCCACGATGTAGTTTTGTAGCTTGCTCTTATTCAAAAGTTCTCTGATGTTGCTTTTGACTCCCCCCCCTCATGTTTAACCACGCCCTCTGTCTGAAAACCACTCCCCCACTTTTGTTTTGATTTTTACGATGCATTATGTGAGAAGTGACCCAGTGGCTGTATGTTATGGGGAGCATGCTGCTTCAGCCTCTAGGATGCTCGACGACACATTCTATTTCAGGTTTTTAACTGTCTCCATGGTTATACATTCCGTCTAGAAACCTACCAGAAACCTGAGAAATACAAAGCGCTGTTCGATCCTAACTTATGCAGTTAACAGTTAACATGTACTTTTCAGATATGTTAGCCTTCTCAATGTTTTTTTCCTATATCCGTTAACATTAGCCATCAAACATCGCAGATTACGAACGATCCAGATGTTTTCAGCTGTTGTCGACCATCGACCACAGAACATGCAAATTCCGCACAGGAAGGCTCCCTCTGGGAATCCAACTGGGACCTTCTTGCTGTGAAGCACAAGCGCTTACCGCTGTGCCACTATGTTAACCACCCATACAGCCAATGGGTCACTGAAAGGTCAAAAACACACTAATATCAACTTTTTTACCCATTAAAAGTTGCAAAATGCAGCTTTAATTGGAGCCCATTGGTCTCACGTTTGGTTTGATTTGATTTGTACCTCGTGAGCACGTCCGTGTGCCCAGTTGTGCTGTTTTGTTTCTGTGCGAGCTGTGCAGGTGGGCCAGGTGCTGCGGATCATGCGCCTCATGAGGATCTTCAGGATCCTGAAGCTGGCTCGACACTCCACTGGGCTGAGGGCGTTCGGCTTCACTCTGCGACAGTGCTACCAGCAGGTCTCTCCCCTGTCTTCAAATACATTTGCCCTAAATGCAAAATGTTTTCACATACACAGGTGACACAGGTGATACGCCTATTTCTACTCATCATAGACATAATACAATATTACAGTAATTGATCAAAAAATAATAATAATACAACCAACTTTGCAGTATGTTTAATGTGTGTTCTTCCGTCTGAAAGTGTGTATGCACATCCCTGAACATGGTACTGTACACAGACCAGACCAGACCAGACCAGACCAGGGATCTCCAAGCAGCGCTCGGCAGAGGCCCAGTCCCAAAGTCCCATTTCTGAGGCATTTTCTGTTTGAAAATGTTCAACATAAACTGCAAACATTTGGGTTCATAAAGTAAAGTTTGAAGACAAAATGGAACTTGTTATTGAACTTATGTTAAAAAAAAAACATCTTGGCTACTACCCCTCCAGGCTGAACTCCTCGTTTACAACTACAAGTGTTATCTACAATACAGAGTGCAAGTCACAAGGTGCAATATCGGCAAGTTACAAGTCATGTGGAGAATTATAGAGTGCAACAGTTTCTTGAAAGTCTATACACAGCAGACAAACAAGATAACATGATTACAGTAGTGATCTGGTAGCCATCAGACTGATGGGCTGGGGGTCTAGAAGCCCGTCTTTGACTGCACACTTTGGGCCAGTCGTAAGTCGCAAAGTTACACTAGTATCTTTGAATTTTTTGTTGCATAAAAGTACCTCACTGGCTAAAAAAGGTTGGAAACTCTTGTACTGGACATAGTTAGCACTTTTGTAACCATCCAAAGAACAGACTTTTTTTTTTAAGTTGACTAACAACCATGTGACTGATTATCATTTGAACTAATTATTATTGTCCAAAGACCAAGACCACTGAAAAAGAAAAAAAAACATAGAGGTAGGAGCAATAATACCATCATCTAAGACTGAGGGAGACAAAAGCTTTGGGCTGGGTGGACGGCGATCGCTTTGTGGCTATGTTTTCTCTTGTAGCTACATAATGGTTTTTCACATGCCCTTAAAATGGAGGGCTGTGGTTCCATCTGGAATAACACATAAACCCATGCTTTGTGTGCAGGTGGGCTGTCTGCTGCTGTTCATTGCCATGGCCATCTTCATGTTTTCAGCGATGGTCTTCACTGTGGAACACGACGTGTCCAACACCAACTTCACCTCCATGCCCCACGCCTGGTGGTGGGCCGCGGTGAGTCTCCCCCCTCAGTCTGCCCCACAGACGGACACTTAGATCTGGATACTGTTACAACTTGTTCGTTACCAGGAAAATACAGAAAAACTAAAGGATTCTAAAGAACAAGCAACATGAGAACATGAGAAACTCTATCGATCAAAATGAAGCAATATCCACTTTTATGACAAGTATGAGTACAGATACTTCATTATAATTTTGCTCCATAAAGATAAAGGTACACTTTCTTACTCTTCTTAAGGGGAGACACTACAGGCAAAACTTATTTTTTTCAGTTTTCAGGTTTTGGGCCAAATTGGTCTCTGAACATATAAACTTTCACCCGGAAACCGAAAATATGCCTAATCTTCACAATAACATGTTTAAATATTGCACTGATTCAATGTTCCCCCATAGACTTATATGGGAGAACACAATTTCAAGGGCCTTTTTCTCAAAACACAATTTTCTGTCATTGTGGCGACACTATGTCCACGTCAGTCGGACCTAAAGACTTCACATTTTCCAGCCTTGGACTGAACAATATTTGGAAGATTTTTTCAGAGGGATTTTTTATTAGTTAATCCCTTAAGCCCCATTTATTGAGTTTTGAATGTCAAAAAATAAGGCGAAAATTACATTTTTACACATTTTTCCACTAAAAAACAGCTTGTTTTAAAGAAATCCAAAATCCCCTCAGAGAAAGTCTTGGCAACTCATTTATCAATAAAATTAAACCATAAATTTGAATGTAGCTCTATCCATTACTCAGATTTCGTCGCTGAAAAGATGGGAAATTTGGGGCATTTTTAGGCATAAAACACCTTGTTCTTATATGAAAAGATAAAATGACAGAAAACTTGCCATGTATTTTTTTCTCACATTTATGCCAGTGATCTACAGCAACAGTTTCAAATTGATATCTGTTAATATACATTTTTTCCCTATTCACCTGCAGTGTCTCGCCTTAAGTTACTGAAGTACTTGTACTGTACTTGAGTAAATGTAACTGAGTACTAGCCGGCGCCTCTGGTAAAAAAAAACATACATTTATCTCTATTTATGCACAGTGTTTCCTAAAGGCTGACCGATGGGGGAGTGATAAACCCCCATGTTTGGTGTGGGCCCCTGACCCTGTGCTCTGTTCCAGGCCAGCATCTCCACTGTGGGCTATGGGGACATGTTCCCAGAGACCAACCTGGGCCGGATCTTCGCGTTCGGCTGCATCTCTTTCGGCATCATTCTGAACGGCATGCCCATCTCCATCCTCTACAACAAGTTCTCCGACTACTACACCAAACTCAAGGCCAACGAGTACACCGCCATCTACAAGGCCCGCGGCAAGGTGCACTTCAGCCGGAGAGCCCTGCGGAGGCTCGCCCAGAACCGCAAAAACTGATCCGTGTGACGCCGAACGGGCAGAGGCCACGTTATGGATCGTTACACTAAACTCTTTGTATTTTATTCACAAGTTCATTATCACGGACAACAGTTTGCTGCATTTATACATCAAACAAAAATATATGATGTGTGTCATCATCAGAGTTTACACAGGCAGAAATCGAATTTAATGCTTTTTAATGCCCAAATCCTACATTTTAAAGCCATGACACAGACTTTTTTTTTTTTTAAATTTGCAAACATTTAATCAAACAGAGGAAAGAGAATTGGACGAAACGGGAAACTTCTGAGCAAGAAAATGTGGTCAATTTCAGCCAAAGCAGTAACTGAATGTTTATTTGGTATGATTGCTCACCCATTTTTAATGTATAAGTTCTTCAATGTCATAATCTTCCACCAAATGTAGATGTAATGCCAGTTTGAATCCAATTTGATGCATTTTAATGACATTTAAGGCCTTGATTTTGGCATAAATTATATAATTCTTTATAATGCATACATATTGTTGTATACATAATGTTGTATACATAATGTTGTATACGTATTGTTGTATACATATTGTTGTATACATATTGTTGTATACATATTGTTGCATACATATTGTTGTATACATATTGTTGTATACATATTGTTGTATACATATTGTTGTATACATATTGTTGCATACATATTGTTGTATACATAATGTTGTATACATAATGTTGTATACGTATTGTTGTATACATATTGTTGTATACATATTGTTATACATATTGTTGCATACATCTTGTTGTATACTGTACATATTGTTGCATACATATTGTATACATATTGTTGTATACATATTGTTGTATACATATTGTTGCATACATATCGTTGTATACATAGTTGTATACATATTGTTGCATACATATTGTTGTATACATAATGTTGTATACATAATGTTGTATACGTATTGTTGTATACATATTGTTGCATACATATTGTTGCATACATATCGTTGTATACATATTGTTGTATACATATTGTTGCATACATATTGTTGTATACATAATGTTGTATACATAGTGTTGTATACGTATTGTTGTATACATATTGTTGTATACATAATGTTGTATACATATTGTTGCATACATATCGTTGTATACATATTGTTGTATACATAATGTTGTATACGTATTGTTGCATACATATCGTTGTATACATATTGTTGTATACATATTGTTGCATACATATTGTTGTATACATAATGTTGTATACATATTGTTGCATACATATCGTTGTATACATATTGTTGTATACATATTGTTGCATACATATTGTTGTATACATAATGTTGTATACATAATGTTGTATACGTATTGTTGCATACATATTGTTGTATACATAATGTTGTATACATATTGTTGCATACATATCGTTGTATACATATTGTTGTATACATATTGTTGCATACATATTGTTGTATACATAATGTTGTATACATAATGTTGTATACATATTGTTGTATACATATTGTTGCATACATATTGTTGCATACATATCGTTGTATACATATTGTTGTATACATATTGTTGCATACATATTGTTGTATACATAATGTTGTATACATAATGTTGTATACGTATTGTTGTATACATATTGTTGTATACATATTGTTGTATACATAATGTTGTATACATAATGTTGTATACGTATTGTTGTATACATATTGTTGTATACATATTGTTGTATACATATTGTTGCATACATATTGTTGCATACATATCGTTGTATACATATTGTTGTATACATATTGTTGCATACATATTGTTGTATACATAATGTTGTATACATAATGTTGTATACGTATTGTTGTATACATATTGTTGTATACATATTGTTGTATACATAATGTTGTATACATAATGTTGTATACGTATTGTTGTATACATATTGTTGTATACATATTGTTGTATACATATTGTTGCATACATATTGTTGTATACATATTGTTGTATACATATTGTTGCATACATATTGTTGCATACATATTGTTGTATACATATTGTTGCATACATATTGTTGTATACATATTGTTGTATACATATTGTTGTATACATATTGTTGCATACATCTTGTTGTATACTGTACATATTGTTGCATACATATTGTTGTATACATATTGTTGTACACATATTGTTGTATACATATTGCTGTATACATATTGTTGCACACATATTGTTGTATACATATTGCTGTATACATATTGTTGCATACATCTTGTTGTATACTGTACATATTGTTGTATACATATTGTATAGCTTTGTTAGCGGTTGTCTTTTTGCATGCTGTGGATTGAGAAAAAATACATTCTCTGCAATTACATGTGGAATGGACAATGTAACTAATTTATTTAGGCCCATCTTGAGTCTAGAACAGAAAGCTGCGGCAACCCGAACACTACCCAATATCTCAAATACTTAAACTATACAAACACTGCAGTTTGAATCATCGATCATAGAATATCTTTAAGCTTGTTTATTTGATGAACATTTTTTTGACTGTCAATCTCGGAAATCGTAGGAATAACCTACGATTTCCGAGAACACTGTTCATACTTTATCAGTTTGTTTCATTTGGAATATATTGTACCTCAGGAAATGTAAGTTATCACTATTATTGTTTATTTCTGAGATTTTCACCGGATGTTTTGGTGAACAGTGGGCCAACAGCTCAGCCGTTTATTTAAATCACAGATCTTTGACAGTAGTAATGCTCTGAGAGTCCCCTAGCACTACAGATGGAAATGACCTTGAAAAAGCTTCAGTCTGGTACAAGTATCTTTGCTCACGAGCATGATGTAACTGTACAGTGTCCTGATAAATAAATACATGAACAGGAAATGAATGTTTTGACCAACCGTAGAACTATATCATTATCTATTCAATACATTGGCATTGCCCACCAGAGCCTCGGACATCATGACACAGTGACCCCCCCAGCTCAAATCAAAGTGGTGTGAGTAGAGCAGAAGCTGACAAAGATCGAAACTATGTGGATTTCTTGACCGTTGAGACTTTTCATGCTCGGTTAAAAGTGATGGATCCAGAAATATCTGAAAGCATTTATTGAACACATATTATGGCTGTGGGGGAGTTACATGCACACAGCCTTGCATTGATATAAGTTTCATATTTCACAAAGTAAAACTGAAAACTAGCCCTGGAATCAGACGCTTCTGAGGCACAGACATAGGTTAAAAGGTCAAAAATTGATCAGGAAGATGAACACTTTCGTTGCAGTTTCAGTTCAGGCAGAAGCTCCTTGTGCCATGTCTCAGACGTTACTTTAGTTCTTAGTTTTAGATGCTCGCTGGCTCCTTGTCCACAGTGGGGCCGAGACAGATTTCACGTCTTAGTTGTCAACACTTTGCAGGAGAGTCTCTTCTGTCGGTGAATCGGAGGGAATGCTCAGTTCTGATGGGGGTCCTAGGAGAGCTTCTGCAGCAGGATGCGGGCTCCCTGGTTGGTGCTGCTGCTCTTCTCCAGCTCTGGGACCAGGGGCTTCAGCGCGGCCCTCACCTCCTCCACCACCGATGGGTCACAGCTGTTTAAGAGGCTGAAACAACAAACAACCACTCAGTCATTCTTTTTGGCACGTCTAAAGCGTTTTGATGCCCGGGCACAGAAGCATACACGCCGAGGTCTGTTCTGCTGGTGAATGGGACACACAGTGGGAACCAGATGTTTACATGCACTATATAAAAAGACACATATGCATTTTTGTCTCACTGTCTGAAATTATTTCTATTTGCTATATGCCAGAAGAATGAGAGATAGAATTTTCTACATTCATTTCTTTCATTAATATTTGGTATCATCGTCTTTAAACTGTATAACTTGGTTGAAACGTTTTGGATATCCTTCCACAAGCAAACAGAACTGGTGTAACTCAGCCACATTTGTAGGCCACCTTGCTTGCACATGCCTTTCAGCTCTGCCCACATTTTCTACTGGACTGAGATCAGGACTTTTTGATGACCACTTCAAAACATTAACTTTGTTTTCCATAAGCCACTTTGTAACCAGTATTGGCCATAAGCTTTGAGTCATTGTCCATTTGGAAAACCCATCTGCGCCCAAGCTCTAACTTCCTGGCTGATGTCTTGAGATGTTGCTCCAATATTTCCACCTAGTGCTCAGTCTTCATGATGTCAGCCATTTTGTAAACCCGGAGCAAAACAACCCACCATACAGTTCAGTCTGACTGAGTTTGTCTTCCACAAACCCTGTGAATGGAATAGTGTGGTGTGTGTGCAGTGTCTCACCAGCAGAGGACCATTGCCCCACGGTTCACTCGGGCCCATGTCTGCAGTTTGTCTGTCCCCACGGTGTCCACCAGGATTCGACCAAACCGTTCTGAGCACAGAGAGAGACAATTACGCTGTGACCAAATCCTCTACACCATATCGTAATCTGATTTAAGCAATTTATTTTATGTAGTAACATTTCACCATAGAGGTTGTGCAGCTTTAATTTCCTTCACACCACAGACCCACATTCTCATCATCAGAGCAGAAATTAGACCGCTCCTCAGATCAAGTTCACTTCACTTTATTTCATGTCCCCGATAGGGCAATTAGTTTTGCAGCACAAGATACATAAAAAATAGATACATAAAAACAGACAAGAACAGTAAAAATGCATTCATTCACCAGTTCAAACAAGACGCCAAAGTGCAAAACCTTACAACAGAACAAGAGAAGACAAACAACTTTTTTTTCCCTCACACTGAATTTGGTGCCTGTAAACTCCTTTTCTACTCAGCGTTTAGAGTGGAGATGGCTACAGGTTTCCCCACCAATGGAGCCCTAAGCCTCGAACCAGAGGGCAAGTAACGCTTTGATGTTAAGGTTACCAAACCAACACATCATAGAAAATGTTAGCACTGACTCGACACAAGATTTATAAAACAGTCTCATTATGGCCCTGTCCACATGAAAGTAAGCCAGTTTCCGGAGTTGGCAGGCATATAGTGCAGTCTGAGCTATAGACATAATGACTAGTGGTGCAACGGATCATCATTGATCCTTTCGGATCAATATCTTCAGGGGGGTACGCACATGATCCTCGGATCATGAAAAAAAACGTGTGCACGTTCAGTCCACACACAGTGTGGTCAAGGCGAGTGGAGAAAAGGAGGAGCTTGAACACCCACTCCACCCACCCCACATTTAAATCCCCTATGTGCATGTCCCCAACTTTATTTCACAACTCTTCCCTTCTGGGCATTTCCATCTGTGTTCAGTAGCTCGAGCATCAGCGGCTGGGCGGACTTCAGAGCGTCTTTGAGTCGAGCCCCGCTGTTCCCACTGTGATGTGAGGGGCGTGGGGGACTCGTCTTCTCATTGTGCCATCTTTCACTAAAGCTTTACACTGATATTGACATGTTATGCCGGAGAGAGGACGGTCAGCATCACCATGCTTTTTGTTTCGTGTTAATTGGTGAAACATTTGCGGAGATATGCCCATTTTCGACTTTTTTGCCTACAGCTCGTTTATGGAGCTCGTTATTTATGTTCGCCGCATTTACGCGGAAACACGTGACGTCTGTAGTTTCATTTGATCAAAAGGTTTTTCTCAAAAACAATCAGAAAATAGTTGTTATACTGTTTCCATTACTTTGTTTTATTGAGAAGTCAAGTGCAGAGAGGAGGAGAGCGGTGAGCTCCTTCCAGACTGTCCGGGCACGGGCAACAGCGAGGGGAGGGGCCACAGGGGAGAAGAGACAGACTTACTTATAGTAACCAAAAATATATATAATATTTTTAAAGTACTTTCTAAGACATTTGACAGGTTTGTTGGCTTTATTTACTTTTATTTCAACATAAAACTCTCCGTTTTATACCTTTATGTTGCACTTTTTAAAAAGAAGATATACCTTCTGCACTTTATGTTGATTTTAGATATTGATAATTTAAAAGTGTTAATAAACAAAAAGACAAAACTTATGTTTATGCTGATCCGAAAAATGATCTGATCTGTGACTCTGATCCGAGGAACGATCCAAACCGTGAGTTTTTAGATCCGGCAACGTGTTCATCAAATTTCACAACCAAGGTTGTCTAACGTTACAGAGAGTGTTGCATTAAAAGTATCTTGGACACAAAAGTAACCACCATGATCAAAATCCCCTCCAACAGCGCCCCCTCTGGTCCTGATGTGAAGCAGTAGTTTACCTGGTTTCCCGGCCTCGGACAGCGTCAGGTCCTGCTCAATAAGCCACTTGAGCAGTAGGTGTCCAGCTGGGTGCTCAGCCAAGTGCAGCTGCAAACCAGAGCAAGACATGTGACCACAGCACCCACAGAAAAGCCCTTCCACATGTCCAAAGATGTCTAAGAGTTAAGATCTGGTTAGTACTGGAAAGGTCACACAGTTTACTCCTTTCTTCACCTGGTTGTTCGCTCCGCCCGGCAGCAGCTCCTGGTTGGCGAGCTGGGCCACAGCGCTCATGGCGGGGGTGAGGTCTCCCTGGGCTGAGGCCAGGATGTCGCTGACCGTCACACAGCTGGCCTTGTCCGTGGCCATGGGAGCAGCGTTCTCACACAGGTGCTGCAACAGGTCAGGAGACACGGTGTCCAACAGCTCCCGTCTCCGGATACACGCGTCCTTTTTACTGGAACAGTCGAAAACAAAAAACATTAGTTTAGCTACGATTAAAGTGCCTAAAACGGAAAAACTTTTATTACGAAACTAGACACGCTAATAACCTTATGTATGTTTTTGGTAGCTCTGTGATGAACAGAATATAGAAATAGATCACGACAGTCACATCTGGACCTTTTATTTATATTATTGCATTTCTTTTCTTTTTCTTAGTTCGAGGGGGCATGGTGTTGCGCAGCGAAGCTGTAAAGCCGACACTTCTCTCTCGATCTTTCCCATAGAAAGATAGAAAGATTGAAACAGTTGAGATTTTAACATTTCTCTGAGTTTATAAATTGTTAAAATCGGTCCAAGAACGACTGAGAAACATCTTGTTTAAGTCTTCAATCCGAGAACCAGGCTTTTCAAATGCACGCACGATAAAAAGCGATCGAAACACAGTGTTTCAAAACGTGTCTACAATATTGTCGTTGAAAGTGAGATATTTAGGCATTTGCCTTTCAAACGAGCCATAACATGTCTCCATAGCTATAACATAGAATATGCTGTGGTGGTACAAATATCATGAAAAATGGTCTGGATTGTTGCCACTCTACAGCTACATCCCCAAAACAGCGCGGCACTAAAGATGACCATGCAAAAACTATAGACAGGCCATTGCCAACGTGGTGCTAATGCCGAGGCTACGCTGCGCAGTCGGGCTGTGACGTCGGCTCACACACAACACACACATTTTAGATCAAATAGTGCAAAACAATCAAGTGTAGGGCGCAGCGATTTATCGATTGAATATAGTTTTCTGCTTCGATGATGCCAAATGCCCCCCCCCCCGACCCCCGTGGGAATTTACACTTGTACGTACATGAAGTAAAAGTGCTCCTTGCCGGACGCAGGGCGGGTACAGGAGAGTAAAAGTGCTCCTGACGGCACACGGGGCGGGTACAGGTGAATTTTACCTGTGCTGGTTGCCGTCGCCGCGCTGCAGCAGTTGGAGGATCTCGGGCACCAGGTGGGCGGGGTCACGGGGGGTCAGCAGGTAGGCCATCACCTTCTTCCCGTATTTGTTCCCCAGGACCTCGCTGAGAGAGGACAGCAGCTCCTGCAAACAGCACAGGTGGTACTTTTGAACACACAGAAACCAGGAGCACCGAGAGATTTCGGAAAACTACCAAAACCCTGTGTAGGAGCCATTTGTCAGTTCACTTTTTGCTTATTAGTTACACATTTTGAGTTGTGTATTTTGTAGTATTTTTACATTATTTTCTTAAGTATGCTATGTGCTTATTGTGAATGATGATGAGTGAATGTGATGATGATGAAGTGTTAGTGAAAACAGATATGTGAACAGTGTGCAGCCCCAGGCTCACCGACAGCACGGCCTGTTTGACCAGCTTGGTGTCATCCACACAGTCGAACATGGCCAGCAGCACCAGGTGTGCGAACTCTCCCTGCAGCACACAGCACAAAGGGGGGGGGTCAAAGACAAAAGAAGAGCACAGGCGTTTGGAAGAACGACGGGGAGAGCGCTCACCATGGCAAACTTCACCACGTACGTCTTCATGGTTTTGATGATAACCTTCCTGTCCTGGGGGTGAAAAGAGCTGCTATTAGAAAGGCAAGACAGACATTCACGCCATCAACCTGGCCCTCCACTTCATCCTGGAGCACCTGGGACTTCTTAGGAACCTACGCCAGGATCCTGTTTGTGGACTTCAGCTCTATCCTCCCTGGACTGCTACGAGACCAGCTCTACCAGCTCAGAGTGCCTGACTCCCTCTGCAGGTGGATCACTGACTTCCTGAAGGACCGGAGACAGTGCCGGCGGCTGAGGAAGATCTACTCGGGCCCCTTCCGACACGAGCAGATAGTAAGAGGTCTTACGCCAAACCAGATGTGCGTCAGCGTTCGCCATGATAAGAGGCGTCCGAATTGGGCTGTCAGTTAGGAAGGAGCTAGGAAAAGAAGCCTCAACGCTAACTACCATAGCTACTTTAGCATAGCATGGCAATTTGCCCTTTGTTGCCATTATTACCACCAATATGTGCTTCTATAAACATAAACTGTTATAAATCAGATCTACTATGAACCACCTGCATTTGTGCTAAACAAATTCTGGGGCCAAAACATGAACATTTTAACACCCGACCAATATATCGGATATGAGGTATTTTACAATATCAGCAATTGGCCGATAGCGCAGATATCTCCGGAACCGAAAGTGATACAAACTGCATGCATTGAAAGAGCTTTAAAATGAGCGCTCCCACAACTTCCTAGGCCTCAGGGGGGCGGGAAAACAAGTCACAAGTTTGTACCCATTTGTTTTGTATTTTATGTTGTAGACTTTTGCATTTCATTTCGGAAGCGGAAGTGATAAACTCGTTTTGGAATTTGGAAACGCATCGGCTAAACATAAATATACAGCGCCTTCTGCTGTCACAGTTCAACACTGACATGTTTAGAAGTATCATACACAGGATTATAGACCAGACTTTTTTTTTTTTTTTTTAAATATCTGCAGTACACATCAGTATCGGCCAATCAAAATCCCCTTAGAACAAAACATTATCAGTTGACCTCTATTAGATACATTTCTATATATTTCTATGATTGAAACCTTTACTATATTAATACATGTTTAAAGGGACTATACAGAGTTGAAAAAATTAAAAACTAAGTATTTTCCTCCCCCTACATGTTCCAGCCATGTCCTGATGTGTAGAATGAGCTCAGACCTGTTCACCACAACTGCCTCTAAAATCCTGCACTGTCTGAAGTGCCGTCATGCACAAGCTTAATATAGAAGGTGCAGTTACACGTATGACCTGAGGTGGCAGTAGTGAGTGTAAAATGACCAACTTGCATCTAGCCCCTTTAACTATAGGCCAGAGATAAAATAAATCAAAAGAAGTTACTGTCTGTAACAGAATCAATTTTAAGATTCTTTTAATTGTTTTTAAATGTTTAAATGGCTTGGCACCTCTGTATCTGTCTGAGCTACTCTCTGTCCATGCCCCGTCCAGAGCACTTCGCTCAGCTGACCTGCTCCTTCTGGATGTGCCCAAAACGCACATGAAAACCAGAGGAGACAGAGCTTTTTCCGCTGCTGCCCCCCGACTGTGGAACGGTCTGCCCCTCAGCATCCGTTTGGCCCCGACTTTAAGCAGTTTTAAGTCCTCCCTTAAAACCCACCTCTTTACACAGGCCTTTTAATATGTTACACTGTTTCTCCATTGTATTTTTTGTTTAATTGATGCAATGTTTACCATGCCTTGTTTGTATTTGTATTCCTAGTTTTTATCATTTGTTTGTGTTGTGAAGCACTTTGGGCAGCCGTGGTTGTTGTAAATGTGCTATAGAAATAAACTTGACCTTGACCTTGACCTAAACATCATCCTATACAAAACAAAATAAATAAAATATTTTCCTGCAGTGCTTAGCCTTAACAAATAATGAACTAATCTGATGACCACTCAAACAAATCCACATTAGCGTGAAAGAAATGGATAAATGGGTCAGTTTTTTGAAGGACAGTCTAGTCATACCTTGGCTGTGCCGTGCCACACGCAGTTCATGGCGACCCTGGCTCCATCATGAGTGTGGGCCATGTAGACCACAGCCTCCCGGATGGACTCGATCATCTCCTGCACACAGCAGCACCGGTCAGCCCCATCACCACCTCTAAGACCACCATGAGGGTCCAGGTACTCACCGCTCTCTGCTTCTCAGGGGCAAACTGGAAAAAGTCCAGGAAGACCTTGTGGACCAACGAGTGTTTGATGACCTGCTCTCTGAAGAAAAAACAATGAATGCTTATTTTACTGCCCTCACAACACAAACAAAAACCCGAGGCCCCAGTGAACATGTAGGGCCTGGCTGGATTTTATATCTCAATGTGTTACTAGTGGATATGTACATCTATTCACTGGGCTACAAATGTCTCCAGACAACAGACAGGGAGAAGTTGAAGACTTACTTTTGAGCCATGGGAGTGAGGCCCTGCTTCATCTCCTCCAGGATGTTGTTCACTTTGTCGGGGTTGGCTTCCAGAACCTTCTCAATGGTGTTGCACACTGAAGACTGCAGAACAGAGGGGAGAGGAGGCTGAGAATTAGCTTCAAGCCAAGGGACAATTTATCCCTCTGTATTTGACCCATCCTACGATGCCGCTGGGGTAACCCGCAAGGAGCAGTGGGCGACCGCAGTGCCCAAGGACCCTTCTCCAGATGTGAAGCCAGTGAAGGTCAGTATCACCTCGCTGGAGGATTGACCGATTGTACACGTTTTTTACAGACAGGCTGAGGAGAGCGGCTCTAAACATGGTAGGGCTGTGCAATTAATCGAAATTCGATTACGATTTCGATTTGGCTGGATTTTTGTCACTTTTTTGCTGGATTTTTGTCTTTTTTCTGCTGGGGTTTTGTCTTTTTTTTTTTGCTGGATTTTTGTCACTTTTTTGCTGGATTTTTGTCACTTTTTTAATGGATTTTTTTAAAGGCAACAAATAATTGTTTGAATAATCGTGATTTCAATTATGACAAAAATAATCGTGATTATTATTTTTTCAATAATCGAGCAGCCCTAAAACATGGCCCCCCTCCCTGGGAGAAGTCACTGTACGGGCAGCACTTTGTTTGACTTAACACCCGGGTTTAAAACACAATATAATCAAATGTATAAACTACAATGTTCTTAACACACTTTTATACAAGTAAATGTACCTATAGGCCACCGCTTTCTTGAATATTTGATGGTGCATGAAGAGAACTGTCCAGCATATCCAGTGCGTTGATGGCTTTTCAAATGCGCTTCTAACAACGTGAGCAGCTGCGGCCTATAGACCAGAGCAGCCTGTATATGTAGAACTTGTTATACTTTATATATTTTGTTGGTGCGGTTTATATTCAGGTGAGCTCAGTAGTCCAGAAATTACAGTAGCTATTAGCCTCAAAGGCTGACGAATAATACTGATTTGATTTAACAGAATAACAGTGTGAAAATCAACAATGACACAGTTATGATCTGGTCAACGATAACCACAGAATATTCAGATTTTCTTTCATTGACTCATTTTCTCATTGGTTAATAGATAGTTTCCATGTTTGTATCTGTCATTGCCCAAAGTCTGTAGATTATTCTGTATTTGTGTGTACTTTGTTCCTGAGATGGCAAGTCTCTTAAAACCTGTGCTAGCAGTGAGCAGTTAGCTATGCAAACATAATAGCAGAATACCCCTAATTCAGTTCAAACACAGCTGGCCAAAGTGGCTCGTGAGAAGAAAGTAGTGAGTAATTAATACACCACCTGGCCTCCAAAAAAGTGGCCACAAAAAATAGGTGATGATGGGAGAGTGTGACCACTACGCAAAGCTTTCTCCTGCACAAGCCCAAAGATTCTTACGTTTTCTGGATTCTTTGACAACTGGTACATCTCACAATCTCACAATCCTGGCATTGTCATCTTGCCATCAGGGAAAAATAATAACCTGGTCTTTCAGGATGTTCAAGTCGTCGGCTGATTCTTTGGGCACATATATATAATAGTGTTTAATAATAGTGCAGTGTGTAATAGAGTAAATATAGCGTATAATAATGTTACTGAACCTAGACCAGATCAGAACAGTCAGGTAAATCCAGGTAAAGGACACCTTTGTGGGGGTCCGACAGTGAAGTCACAGACTAAAAAAGATCAGCCTCACCCTGCACACAGTGAAGGTGTTCCCGTATAGCTCCTCGCTCAGCATCAGTCTCTGGGACAGTATGGCCTTGTCATTGTATGCGTACTCGATGATGGTGGAGGCGGCAGCATGGCGCAGCATGGTCTTCACGTGACCTTTGAACGTTTGCATTACTGACGCCACCATCTCCTTGTTCCTGGAAAAGTCAGAGCGACATTAGAGCAGACATCCTCCTGTTCTGTCCCAGCTTCAAGGAGGGTCAATGCGTTTAAATACGTATTTCTAGAGTTTACGCCCCCCTTCCATGGGAGCAATTCAGCTCACTTAAGACCAGTTAACTTGGGGAGGGGCAGCCCCCACAAGTTTCAAGTGCCTATTGGGTAAAGTGGTCTGGGAGCATGTATTTTTCTTTGGCTTTGCTTACTGTGCTGAACTCTGTTCCTATGTAGAACTTTGTGGAACTCAGCTGCTCAAACTAGCTGGCAAACCAACCCACCAACCCCAGACCACTTCAGCCCTGGGGTCTCTTTGTTGTTCTCAAAACGATCCAGTCTGTCCCAGTTCACACCTATGGAAATGCCCCTTTAGACATTACATTTTGCCATATGTTGAAAATAAACAGATGGCAGTGATTGTGTATCACCTTGGGAATCCCCGATCCCGTCAGATCTCGAAGCTAAGCAGGAAAGACCTGATCAGTACCTGGACGGGAGACGCCGGTCGGTCGGTTTGTAAGTTTATCAGTCTGCCTCAGGGAAACTGTGGCTTCATTACGTGACAATCCCCTTCCCTGGTTTGGGTGACATGTGTCATGTGACAAGCACAAATACAAATAAGATTCCTTCCACTTTCCTCTTGGAATCGCCACCCAATGTGGGGTAGTTTGAGCGCCCAAATGTTCCAAGGACTTATGTTGTAGTGGCCGTTGTGGTCGGGTTCCCCAGGGCAAATGGGTCAGACGCAGAGCGGTTTAGACCCTTACGATGACCAACTGTTTATTTCATTTGAGTGAGATAACACGGTTTTCTCATATACAGTGGTACGGAAATGTTTGGGCACCCCTGTCATTTTTCAGGACTTTTCTTTATAAATCATTGGTTGTCTGGATAAGAAATTCCAGTTAAATATATCATATAGGAGACTAACACGGAGACAGTGATATTTGAGAAGTGAAATAAGGTTTATATGATTTATGTAAAGTGCGCAAGAATCATTTAAACAAAATTAGGCATGTGCATAAATTTCGGCACCCTTTAGGCACTTCTCTTTTTTTTTTTTTTCATATTTTAGATCCCCCGCACTACAAAAAGTAAATATCAAGCATTGGCTTAAATGACTTGAATTGAGGAAATGTATCTTGTTTTGAGCGGTTTTCACTCATTTAGACACTTTTCCTGATCGGACCAAGTTTCCTTTGCTTGTTTGAGGACATTTCAGACCAGCTCAAGGGTAAATCTCGCTTGAAATAAGAAAGTAAACTTGCCAATGAGATAAGACCAACTTTCTTACCCCATTGGCAAAGAAAATGACCTGAAATAAGGACGAAATGTATCGAAACGAGTCAGAAACATCTCAGAATAAGTGAAATAATCTCGGACAAATGCCCAAGAACTTCTTAACTAGTCAAAACAGCTAAAATTTGGATTGTTAAGCTCAAATTGAGATGTTTATACTGATCTAGTTAAATACTTTTTGCAGTGCGGTATAGTTTGGCCTATGCCAAACTATACCTGGGTTTAATATGGGCGGGGGTTAATTTGGCCTGTTACACCGGGAGTAGTTTGAAATCTGCACAGTAATATCTTCACTTTATCTTCCAACAAAAATGACCTCACGAGCCCAGATTTGGTCCCCGGGCCGCATGTCTGAGACGCCTGATCTAATCTAACACAACTGGCTGTGCTATATAAATAAAGTTTGACTGACTGATTGATAGAGGCTTATTACTATCTGACCATAACAGCAGAGCTCCTCCTAACACCACATTGATTGGGAGTGAGCACGTTGGGGGGTGCTTAAGATTTTTTCCGATTTATTCAGGCCTCCCGCTGTGGGAAAGTGTAGAGCTCCCGCACTAGGCCAGGCGCCAGCATTCCTACTGACATTTCATTTTCATCGTGTTAATAAAACCCCACCAAGACATGAGTCTGCGAGCCAATTCATAAGTGTGCTAACTTTTCAAATGAACCTGATGCTTGAGTGAGCGCATACTGACCCGTACATGAGCAGCTTCTTCACCACGTGTCGGCCGTACTGGGATTTGCACAGAGCCACCATGTCCTCTGCGGACACAACAGACAGATGCAGAAGGGACGATATAACACGCTGGAGATACAGGTGTTGCAGTTTGGCGATATTTTGAGCTGACCTTTGAGCTCCCCAAACACCTCCTGCCGCTGTTCGTGACTGCCAAACTGTACGAAGCACTGCAGCACACGCACCGAGTCGTGAGCAAACGCCATCTGCAGACACGGAGGCAAAGGCAGATTAGAACGGAAGGAGATTCTTTTGTTTGTCCTTTTGTTTTTGTCATTTCACCTGTTTGCCTTTGCCGCGGATCAGGTCATGAAGCTCTTTCATTAGTTTCTTCTTATCTTTCTCGTCACACGTTTTCCTGAACACAAATGTTACAGCTCAATGTAATTTGAACCTGGTCATATGTGATATACTGCACAGGTGTTTGAATAAGCCTGTGTAAAGCCTACCTGAGTGCAGATGAGTGTGAGCGACAGGCAGATTACCCACTAAAAGCGCCTACTCAGACCCAGTGAGGCAAGTTCTCCAGTCAGCTCAGTTTGGTACCAGGGACCATAAAGGTGCCAGCAAGTCAAATTTAAATCTTTTTAATGCCATTCTAATGCCAAGGTACTATATTTGTACTATATTTTTAATGCCACAAATGCAAAAAAACTTGTCAGGCAAAGATTGTGTAAAATCAGTCAGAACAGCAGCAGAATTAATCCTAGTGTAATTAAGGCTGGTGACATGATGATAAAAATCCAATCAGGATCTGATCTGCATGATGATTAATTCGTGATTCAGTGCTTTTTAGGTTCAACGCAGCTTTGAGCTCAAATACTTTTCTCCACTCACTGCTTCTACTGTCAGGATTAAACCAAAACTAAACCAGGTCTAAAATTGGACTACATCGTGGACTGAATCTGGATTAAACCAGGACTAAACCAAGAAGTGTACCAGATCACAGCAGAGACTGAAATCAAGGTCTAAACCCCGTCTAGAGTTCCACTGTCATTAACGTGGTGCATGTCCTCGCCGGCAGCCTCGGCAGTGACTGAATGGGTACATGTGAGTACATGCGGGTACATGTGAGTACATGTGAGTACATGCGGGTACATGCGAGTACAAGCGAGGGCTGGGTGCAGGCTTTACCTGCGCAGCTGACCCCAGATGTGCTTGCTCTGACAGACGATGTCAAACATGTCCTTCCTCTCAGTCTGCTGCCTGATCTTCTTCACGTCCTTCTTCCTCTGCTTTTGCTCCTCTTTGGACAGTTTCTGTTTGGGCTTCCCACTTTTAAACTTTTTAGATGCTGGACCTAACAACACACAAGAAATACTTGAATTACAGGGAAAATGCTAGGGCTGTTGTGCAAAATAACATTTTCTAAACACATGCATTCATTTAAGTAAAATCATAAAATATTGCAAGTTTAACACAAAATTGACAGTTAACTTCAGGTTGTATGTTTCTGTAAGTATGTTATACTTTCGAATCACCTGTATTTAATTCTGTTGAAATGAAAAATGACCTTCCTAATCTCAATAGAATTCATGTTACATGAAAATTCCTGTGTTCTTAAAGGGGCTAGATGTAAGTTGGCCATTTTATACTCCCTACTGCCACCTCAGGTTTTATGTGTAACTGCACCTTTTCGATTAAGCTTGTGCATGACGGCAAAAACGACCCGAAGTAACAACTTTTTCAGTGACCGTGCAGGATTTTAGTTGCCTGGCTAACGCCTGGGGACCAATCACAGAACGAGGAGGGCCTGTAAGATGATGACTCACTATTCGATATATACGGAAGCTTGCAGTGAAAATACCTATACATATAGTTCCTTTAAAGATAACAAAAATTATAGCAAATTACATATTTTTTAAATTGTTGAATGCATTTCCTGAAATGTGCAAAATTGAGGAAACAGAAGAGGTCAGTTTCCTTGTCCTGTTCGATCAGGGAATTGTGGAAAATCTAAAAAAAATCCAACTGTCCAGGATATGTTAATCATGTTCATCATGTTTTGTCTGACTTCAACCGACGTATTTCCTTAAATATTTTTTATTTCTTGCACCACAGTCTGTAAACTTTCTGATCTGACATTACCAGAACTTGTAAAAAACATCTTTCGATCAGAGAACTGATCTCTGAGGGGAAATGAAGGGCAACACTAACAAATAAAAACCTCTTTAAAGGCGATAGAGTAGACAGAGCCAGGAAAATCAGTAACTATCCACGCAGGCTCTGAACCGCTGTAGTCAGTTACCTCCTTGGACCTCTCCTTCCACCTGCGTGCCCTTCCCGTGAGGCAGCTTCCTCTTCCTCGCACCTTGGTCGTTCTTGGAAAACTTGTGTGTGGTTTGTTTGTCTCCACTTTTCCCGGGGCGGCTCTTGTCTTTGTTGTACGGCTTGAAAGGCTTCTTTGCACCAGGCTTCCCTCCCATCTTTGTGCTGATGGATTCTAATACAAAAACGCACTCCGTTAGAAGAACACTCTCTAGTGTTTCTAATGACTAACCTCAGAATACTTCTACTGTTATGTCCACTGTCTAAGACTATGCATTCAAGACATATAAATGTGACATGACCCACATATATCACAATAAACCTAAAGTCTGTAAAATGACAATTGTTTCTTGTAAAGAAATTCTGGGTTAACAAGTAGTCATAATTTAGCCCCGTTATATCCTGTTTTACCTGGTAGTGAAATCTAGGGCTGTGCAATTAATCGAAATTCGATTACGATTTCGATTACAACAGTAAACGATTACAAAATTAGCATAATCGCAAAAAATGAATTATAGTTTTTTTTGCAAAGCAGACTTGTGTTATTTCACGGCGCTGGGATTATTTTCCCTTCGCTTTTCCCGTGCCACGGCTCATGCTTTTGTCTGACATAAAAACAAACGGCGCTGTGTGATGATGTCAGCAGGCCGCGCAGCTCAGTTTGCTTGCTGGATTTTTGTCATTTTATTGATGGATTTTTGTCTTTTTTCTGCTGGATTTTTGTCACTTTTTTGCTGGATTTTTGTCTTTTTTTTAATGGATTTTTGTCACTTTTTTGCTGGATTTTTGTCTTTTTCCTGCTGGATTTTTGTCACTTTTTTGGTTGGATTTTTGTCACTTTTTTGCTGGATTTTTGTCTTTTTTCAGTTGGATTTTTGTCATTTTTTTGATGGATTTTTGTCTTTTTCAGCTGGATTTTTGTCACTTTTTTAATGGATTTTTGTCTTTTTTTTTGCTGGATTTGCTGGACAAATAATCGTTTGAATAATCGTGATTTCAATTATGTCAAAAATAATCGTGATTATTATTTTTTCAATAATCGAGCAGCCCTAGTGAAGTCCTTATACATTTTATGCCTAAACACACAGTAACATTACCTTTTCCTTTGAGAGGGGAGGTCTTCCCCCCTTTGGGTGAAAACTTCTTTTTAGGCTTGTCTTCCATTCCTTCCACACAGAAATAGAGCAAAGCAAAAATCAACAAAACAGACACATTTTATTGGCTTCCTTTGAAGCTTCAGAACAAACTGACTCAGGGTCCATTAGTTTCAAAGGGGGAGCAAAATTATCTTCATCACGAAATAACACTGTGATGCAAATATTTTAAAATAAGGTCGTTGTAATGCGTTATTTTGCACCAATAAAGATCCAAATCCGGGCGGGTTTCTTTGATAGACAGATTTAAAGTGTTTACGATTACATGAACGAGGAACAAGTTATTTAGAACCCGTCAAATGTGGATCATCAAGACGTCGTTAGCAAACATTATATTATAATTCTTACGAAAACTAGGCTCACCTTAGACCGTATCTGAAGCTTTGACGAGTTCTTGTGTAAATAAATAATCTTACAAAAAAGTAAATCCAAATGAAGAAAATCCAACCACGCAGCTCCGGGTCCTTCCACATGTGTTATGAACGACACACTTTACGTGTCGCAAAACAGCGCTGGTTACGACAGTTTTCTTCCACCTACGGTCATGAATTCGTAAACGTTTTTAAACGTTACTTCGACAGGACACAGTGGTTTGAGAGGTAGGCTCGGCACTCTTGGTTGGTCACTCATAATGTCATGTAAAGAATGTGTTATAAATCATTTTGGTTACAGGTGAAAAGAGCATTAGACTAGCATTAGCCTCACCGTCAGCGTAACAGAACGACATTACCC
Organism: Gobius niger; assembly: GCF_951799975.1. Lineage (NCBI taxonomy): Eukaryota > Metazoa > Chordata > Actinopteri > Gobiiformes > Gobiidae > Gobius > Gobius niger. The sequence goes on along the minus strand of NC_136873.1, from coordinate 1,728,414 downwards.
AGGAGGCTTCGCGGCTGGAAAGACTCGGGTCGCCTAGCAACGCCAAACCGCGAGGAGTAACGAGAAGTTCAGCTTTTTCTTTTGGCAAAATACTACCATCTGTGCCAATTAAAATAGTAATAGCGAGAGTTATTTTATCAATATAAGTCCGACAGGCGGCTCATAAATATTTAACGATAATTTTATAGGAAACATGTCGGACGGAAACGAAGGGTTTAGTGAAGACGGAGAGACTCTCACTGAGGAGGATGAAGAAGGACCTCAACAAAGTAAGCTCTTCATCATCACCAATATCAGACGTAATTATTTATAACCTGACTTAATTGTACCTGCGGATACGAGATAAACATGTAGACTTTAGTAGACAAGATAGATTTATTTTTTTCTTCATGCGGGTCCAGGTTAACCTCTTAACTCCCGCCTGAACCGAGAGGATCTTTTTCCTCACGTCATCAGATTTTTTTCCATCATTTTTTTGTTGGGTATTTAACTTTTTTGTCATTTTATTTATCACATTTTTGTCATTTTGTGTCAATTTTTTGTTATTTTTTTTGTCAAATTTTTATCACATTTTTGTAATTTTTTTGTAGCATTTTGTCACATTTTTGTCATTTTTTTTGTCATTTTTTTAATCAATTTTTTGTCCTTTTCTGTCACATTTAGTCACATTTTTGTCATTTATTGTCAGATTTTTTTATTATTTTTTTTGTCACATTTTTGTCATTTTTTTGGTCATTTTTTATCACATTTTTGTCATTTTTTGTCATTTTTTTGGTCATTTTTTAATCAATTTTTTGTTATTTTTTGTCACATTTAGTCACATTTTTGTCATTTATTGTCAGATTTTTTATCATTTTTTTGTCACATTTTTGTAATTTTTTCATCAATTTTTTGTCCATTTCTTGTGACATTTTTGTGACATTTTTGCCACTTTTTCATACATTTTTCGTCACTTTTTTGTCAATGTTTTCTCAATGTTTTTGTCACATTTCCATCATTGTTTTCGTCTCAGTTTTGTTGCTATTTTCACAGCTCTTTTCCAGAAGCTTTTGGACTGGGGTCAAGCCAAACTGGAGAAAATGTGCTCAGTTCAGGTGGGAGTTAAGGGGTTAAAAAATGCTACATACGAGTGAAAGTGTCACACTCGGGCCCCCTCTAGCGCCGCCCCTGAAGTGAGTGCTTTACTTATGGTGCGTTCCGGGCAACTGGTAACTGGTAAAACTCAGAAACCTCAAGACTTCTACGAGTTCGTATACAAGATGAAGACAGTAATGGCGGCCCCCAGTGGAGGAGCGCAGCTATTGTTAAAACTGTAACAAAACCACTGCATCAGTATGTGAATGTTACTTTTAGTCACAGCAACATAACGTTATTTCACATTTTTTAATCCCCGAGTTGGACGCTTGTGCTTCCTGAAGTCAGACGCTTATCACAATGTCACCGAGCGTCAAGATATTCTGGCTCAGTGTGTTCATAGCCATCTCGGAAGGAGCTCTTGTCTGAAAAATACCTGCTGTTTTGGGGCTAACAAGTCTCATTCTTTGCTACTGCCATGTCCTATGGATCTTAAACTATTATACCCCATGGTCTACGCGAGGATCTCCCCAGTATTTAAGCCTATATCCAGACCATACGCTTGAATAGAGGGACATATTTTGTGCCGGTGGCAAGTGGCAAGTTGCTTAACCTCTTAACTCCCGCCTGAACCGAGAGGATCTTTTTCCTCACGTCACAATTTTTTTTCCATCATTTTTTTGTTGGGTATTCAAGTCATTTTTGTAACTTTTTTGTCAATTTTTTCATCATTTTTTGTCACATTTTTGTCATTTTTTAAATCAATTTTTTGTCATTTTTTGTCACATTTTGTCATATTTTTGTCATTTTTTGTCATATTTTTTATCATTTTTTTGTCATATTTTGTCATATTTTTTCGACATTTTTTGTCACATTTTTGTCATTTTTTTGTCAATTTTTTATCAATTTTTTGAGGATCTTTTTCCTCACGTTTCATCATTTTTTTGTTGGGTATTCAACTCATTTTTGTAACTTTTTTGTAATTATTTTGTCACATTTTTGTCATTTTTTTGTCATTTTTTGTCACATTTTTTTTGGTCACATTTAGCCATATTTTGGACATTTTTTGAGTAATTTTTTGTCACATTTTTGTCATTTTTTGTCAATTTTTCATCAATTTTTTGTCATTTTTGGGTCACATTTTTTTACATTTTTCTGTCAAATGTTTATCAGATTTTTGTTACATTTTTGTCATTTTTTTTTGTCACATGTTTGTCATTTTTTGTCAAATTTTTTATCACATTTTTTTTTGTCACATTTTGCCATATTTTGGACATTTTTTGAGTAATTTTTTGTCACATTTTTGTCATTTTTTTGTCCATTTTTGATCATTTTTTTTGTCATTTTTGGGTCACATTTTTGTCATTTTTCTGTCAAATGTTTGTCACATTCTTGTTACATTTTTGTAATTTTTTTTTGCTACATTTTGTCATTTTTTCCTACATTTTTTGTCAATTTCTTGAGACATTTTTGTGACATTTTTGCCACTTTTCCATCAATTTTTCGTCACTTTTTTGTCAATGTTTTCTCACTTTTTTGTCACATTTCTCAGTTTTGTTGCTATTTTCCCACCTTTTTCCCAGAAGCTTTTGGACTGGGGTAAAACCAAACTGGAGAAAATGTGCTCGGTTCAGGTGGGAGTTAAGGGGTTAAACCACTTTTCTATAAAAACAGCAGGACTCCACTCTCTCTCACTACCAAACTCCCCAGTCCAGCCGACATCTCAACAGTGGGGACTCTGCTCCGTGCCAGGAGTAAAAATCCCATTCAAATCCCATAGAAAAGCACTCACTATGCTCTATAATCATTGAACTCTTATTAAGGTTGTTACATACACTGCCTCTAAATGACTTCTTTTGGTCAGTTTCTGAACAGGAGGCGCAGCCAGACGTGGTGGAGGACGACGGGCAGCTTCCAGTGGACATGTTCTACGACCACGAGCAGCTGGTGTCCAAAGCCTCGGTCAGCCCAGAGTCGGACATCCCGCTCCACCTGCTGCACCTGTCGTATCCTTGTGGATCACACTCACTCCTCTTATCCCAGTACACAGCCGGGATGTCTTGTAAAATAAGGATAGGAGGAGATATTTGAAAAGTTTTGATATTTCCACATGAGGAGAATTAAATAGCCTTGATCGTACGTTATATTGATAAAGAGCCATTGAATAACTCTGGTCACTACTGGTATCTCCATCCAACACAGATTGATGCTGCAGTGCATAGTGCTATCTGCGCTGCATGGCCGTAACTATGGTAACAAATTAATGCTGCTATTTTTGAGACAATCCACATGCAACAGAAACGATCACGAGGTTCAGAGTCTTCTCTGTCAGCACGTTTATGCTAAAGTCCAATTATTTGTCATAGATGTGTCAGGTTCGCACAACCGTAAAAACAGGTTATTAAAAGTACAGTAGCATATTTATTGTCTTTACTCAGTGTTTCAGGTGGCACAACTAATTTTTTGTAATTTTTTGTCATATTTTTATCATTTTTTTGTCACATTTTTGTCATTTTTTTGTAGAATTTTGTCACATTTTTGTCATTTTTTGTCAGTTTTTTTTAATCAATTTTTTGTCATTTTTTTGTCACATTTTGTCACATTTTTGTCATTATTTATCACATTTTTGTCATTTTTTGTCAGTTTTTTAAATACATTTTTTGTCATTTTTTGTCACATTTTTGTCATTTTTTGTCAGGTTTTTTTTAATCAATTTTTTGTCAGTTTTTGTCACATTTTGTCACATTTTTGTCATTTTTGGTCGTTTTTTTTAATCAATTTTTTGTCATTTTTTATCACATTTTTGTCATTTTTTGTCAGTTTTTTTAATACATTTTTTGTCATTTTTTTGTCACATTTTGTCACATTTTTGTCATTTTTTGTCATTTTTTTGTCACATTTTGTCACATTTTTGTCATTTTTTGTCATTTTTTGTCATTTTTTTTTGGTCATTTTTTGTCATTTTTTTTTTTAATCCATTTTTTGTCATTTTTTGTCACATTTTGTCACATTTTTGTCATTATTTATCACATTTTTGTCATTTTTTGTCAGTTTTTTTAAATACATTTTTTGTCATTTTTTGTCACATTTTTGTCATTTTTTGTCAGGTTTTTTTTAATCCATTTTTTGTCAGTTTTTGTCACATTTTGTCACATTTTTGTCATTTTTGGTCGTTTTTTTTAATCAATTTTTTGTCATTTTTTATCACATTTTTGTCATTTTTTGTCAGTTTTTTTAATACATTTTTTGTCATTTTTTTGTCACATTTTGTCACATTTTTGTCATTTTTTGTCATTTTTTTGTCACATTTTGTCACATTTTTGTCATTTTTTGTCATTTTTTTTTTTTATCAATTTTTTGTCATTTTTTGTCACATTTTCTCACATTTTTGTCATTTTTTGTCAGTTTTTTTTTAATCCATTTTTTGTCATTTTTTGTCACATTTTCTCACATTTTTGTCATTTTTTATCACATTTTTGTCATTTTTTGTCAGTTTTTTAATACATTTTTTGTCATTTTTTGGTCACATTTTGTCACATTTTTGTCATTTTTTGTCATTTTTTTGTCACATTTTGTCACATTTTTGTCATTTTTTGTCATTTTTTTGTCACATTTTGTCACATTTTTGTCATTTTTTGTCATTTTTTGTCATTTTTTTTTTTTGTCATTTTTTGTCTTTTTTTTTTTTAATCCATTTTTTGTCATTTTTTGTCACATTTTGTCACATTTTTGTCATTATTTATCACATTTTTGTCATTTTTTGTCAGTTTTTTAAATACATTTTTTGTCATTTTTTGTCACATTTTTGTCATTTTTTGTCAGGTTTTTTTTAATCCATTTTTTGTCAGTTTTTGTCACATTTTGTCACATTTTTGTCATTTTTGGTCGTTTTTTTTAATCAATTTTTTGTCATTTTTTATCACATTTTTGTCATTTTTTGTCAGTTTTTTTAATACATTTTTTGTCATTTTTTTGTCACATTTTGTCACATTTTTGTCATTTTTTGTCATTTTTTTGTCACATTTTGTCACATTTTTGTCATTTTTTGTCATTTTTTGTCATTTTTTTTTTTTGTCATTTTTTGTCTTTTTTTTTTTAATCCATTTTTTGTCATTTTTTGTCACATTTTGTCACATTTTTGTCATTATTTATCACATTTTTGTCATTTTTTGTCAGTTTTTTAAATACATTTTTTGTCATTTTTTGTCACATTTTTGTCATTTTTTGTCAGGTTTTTTTTAATCCATTTTTTGTCAGTTTTTGTCACATTTTGTCACATTTTTGTCATTTTTGGTCGTTTTTTTTAATCAATTTTTTGTCATTTTTTATCACATTTTTGTCATTTTTTGTCAGTTTTTTTAATACATTTTTTGTCATTTTTTTGTCACATTTTGTCACATTTTTGTCATTTTTTGTCATTTTTTTGTCACATTTTGTCACATTTTTGTCATTTTTTGTCATTTTTTTTTTTAATCAATTTTTTGTCATTTTTTGTCACATTTTCTCACATTTTTGTCATTTTTTGTCAGTTTTTTTTTAATCCATTTTTTGTCATTTTTTGTCACATTTTGTCACATTTTTGTCATTTTTTATCACATTTTTGTCATTTTTTGTCAGTTTTTTAATACATTTTTTGTCATTTTTTGGTCACATTTTGTCACATTTTTGTCATTTTTTCGTCCATTTTTTGTCAATTTCTTGTGACATTTTTGTGACATTTTTGCCACTTTTCCATCAATTTTTCGTCACTTTTTTGTCAATGTTTTCTTACTTTTTTGTCACATTTCCATCATTGTTTTCGTCTCAGTTTTGTTGCTATTTTCACACTGTAGCTATTGTTACAGTTTTAACAATAGCTGCGCTCCTCCACTGGGGGCCGCCATTACTGTCTTCATCTTGTATACGAACTCGTAGAAGTCTTGATGTTTCCGAGTTTTACCAGTTACCAGTTGCCTGGAACGCACCATAAGTAACCCTTAACTCCCACCTGAACCGAGCACATTTTCTCCAGTTTGGCTTGACCCCAGTACAAAAGCTTCTGGGAAAAAGCTGTGAAAATAGCAACAAAACTGAGACGAAAACAATGATGAAAATGTGACAAAAAAGTAAGAAAACATTGACAAAAAAGTGACAAAAAATTGATGGAAAAGTGGCAAAAATGTCACAAAAATGTCACAAAAAATTGACGAAAAAATGACAAAAATGTGACAAAATGTGACCAAAAAATGACAAAAAATGTATTAAAAAAACTGACAAAAAATGACAAAAATGTGACAAAATGTGACCAAAAAATGACAAAAAATGTATTGAAAAAACTGACAAAAAATGTATTGAAAAAACTGACAAAAAATGTATTAAAAATGTGACAAAATGTGACAAAAAATGACAAAAAATTTATAAAAAAAACTGACCAAAAATGACAAAAATGTGACAAAATGTGACAAAAAATTGATTAAAAAAAACTGACAAAAAATGACAAAAATGTGACAAAATGCTACAAAAAAATGACAAAAATGTGACAAAAAAAAGACAAAAAATTGATTTAAAAAAAATGACAAAAATGTGATTCCACAATATCTTCACCTGACAAGAGCCAGATTGATGCTGCTGTATATTACAAAAAAACACCCCAAAAATACTGTGTGCTGTTGACTGCAGACGCTCTAAGATATACTTGGCAGAAGATTTGATTTTGTGCAAAGTATCGGAAACTATTTTAGAAAAAAAAAAAAGCGACCCCTGACATTTTTAAAGCAGAGAAGCTACAAATACATCAAAAAATAAATGTAAGCACGTTTAAATGTTATTTAGCACTTGTTTAAGATCAGTTTTGAAAAAAACCCTGTATCCATCATTGACCCAGCTCCGCTCCTGCTCTCCTCTGCTTTACTGCTGACTCCTTGACTTGTTTTTGCAGCCACTCTTTCGGCTACGACTGTAAGCGTCGGGCTAACCTGCAGCTGCTGGATGAGCAGACTTTGCTCTACATAGCGGGGAACATGCTGGTGCTGCAGGACATGAGCTCCATGGAGCAGAAGCACCTGCGCTCTAGCAGTGGAGGAGGCATCGGAGCCATCACTGTAAGGCCTTTGGAAACAACACACTTTTAGACCTGTTGTTAGTTTACTCTCAAGAGTAGATAGATGGAAGTTCTTGGGTAGGTACAGGTTGCAAGAAAGCAATTACACATTTAAGTACAGGTACATAAAAGTGTTATAAAGGTGTACAAAGATGAATATAGGTGTACAACATAGAGGTGTACGTGTAACAAAAGCATAACGAGTGTAATAAAGGTGTACATAGCATCTCACTTTAGATCAGATTACAGCCCACACTGACATGTACAGTACTTACACTTTAGTTTTCCAGTCATTTTATTTTCACTCCCCTTTCCCCTCCCGTTCCCCTGTGTTTCTTGTAGTTACAGACCACTGCGTCTCACTTGTAGAGCCCACACTGACCTGTAGTTAGTTACCCATTAGGTAAGGTGTATTTGTGTATTAGTTATGCGGATTTTCCCAAATGTAAGTTTTTAACTAAGGTGTTAGTCCTGAGCCGCTGCGACTGAACCACACTGCCATTGTGGGCCAACCTGACCCGCATGTTTTTAGAGGTAGTAGCACCCGGAGAAAACCTGGCTGGTTCCTCTGATCCTCTGAAACGGTGCAATGCCTCCTGGGTTTGTCCCTGTTTTAGAGCGTGGTGTCCTGCACTGGTCAGCTTCTTCCTCTTCCTCCAGTGCCGGTCCCTCCGCTCCACTACAGTCTTTCACCAGCTTAACAGTTAACTCATTGACAGCCATTTTCAACTCAGAGCTGCCAGAGGTTTTTTCAAGATTTTGACTCACAGAAAGTCCTAGGTCTATAGACCTCGATGTTGACATAGATGTCAACACCAAACCCATCAAAAGAAATATCAGACTCTCTTCTTTCATCTAAAAAAAAGTGTGTGCACTCTCTCGTGTGCACTGTGATAAAAGGTGCCACTTTTTTCAGGTCTGCTTCCTTGATCCCCATTTTCCACCATTACTACAAAAAACACCCCTAACCAAAACCTGTTCAAGTGTAACTTGCCTGTATTTTTCTTATGTTTTGCTATTCTCTCTGGATCTTCTCCTGCTCTTGTTGTCATAGTCCTTCCCTCGTCTGAGACCACGGGCCTTTCTGAAACCTTTCCCCCCTCTCTTCCCCTACACCCTTCCACTCAGGCCTCAGTGAGAGTTCGACTGATCATACATTTAAATGAAAAAAAATCACTTATGAGTTACCAAAGTAATTCAGATTCAGATATGTCGTATTTACATTATATAATTTAGCTTCTTCAAACTCACAAGTGAGAACTTTCCCTCCCCTAATAAAATCATATGAAGTCTCACTGACACTTTCTTTTTCATTAATAAGTGTCTATATGACGATAAAGTTGTTCAAATGAACACATAGGTGCTCCTAAATAAACGCTGAACTGAGGTTGTTTGGTGAGTGTTGCACGTGGGACTGCTCTCAGTGTAACACACACCTGTTAAGCCAGCGTCGATGCTGACTCGCTAAGAAGGAGCTCTTCACGGCAAAGATGCAAAAGCATCCAAAAAGCAACCTCCTGCCGAGAGAGGGAGGCTGCTGCTTGTTTACACATGGCCATGGTGTTATGTACATTTATGAAACTTTATAAAGCAGGCACAATCTGGCCAAAACATCAGTAACTACACTTTGTACACATTTGTACACCGTTTTTCTGAGAGCAGATATAACAAGTGAATTTCTCCATTGTGAGATCAATGAAGGATTATCTTATCTTATCTTTGTTACACTTTGTACACCTTTACTAAACCTTGCACTTTAATGTGTAATTGTACTTGCATGTGTAATTCCTATCTTGTTCTATGTACCTACACATGCAACATACAGGCTGTCTTCTGAAATAATCCCGATAACGTTTATCTTCCTCACTTGTGTTCTTAAACCGAGCTGTGCCCTCAGACTCATCCAAACAGACAGTACTTTGCCGTGGGAGAGAAGGGCAGCCATCCCAACATCCTGGTTTATGAGTACCCCTCTCTACGACCGTATCGCATCCTCAGAGGTAAGACACACACACAACTGGAATCTATGCTTTTCAAATGAACCTTCAGTTCACTGAGCACCTTTGAAACCAGGAGCATCAACATGTGAGAGCAGACTGAATATAAGCTGCTTTGTTTAGCAATAATCTTCCACTAAACTGTGCTCTGTCAGGTGGCACTGTGCGCGCCTACAGTCACCTGAGCTTCAGCAGTGACGGGGCGCTCCTGGCCAGTGTGGGGGCCGCTCCTGACTACATGCTGACCCTGTGGGACTGGAGGCAAGAGCAGGTGATGCTCAGCTGTAAGGCCGTGTCCCAGGATGTGTACCGAGTGAGCTTCTCCCCCCATAACCCCGACCTGCTCACCTCCGCTGGATCAGGACACATCAAGTCAGTCTCGTTCGAGCGTGTCCTTCTGCTCTTTTTAAAAATAATATCACATTTAAACAACTAAATAAACTTCAAGGATCTGTTTTGTATCAAACTTCCAGTCTCACCCATCTGTAACTCTCTGTTTGCCTGGTGGAAAATGTATTTATTTGAGTGAGACCTGCTAATCCCTCATGTTCACAGCCCATCAGTGCTAGTGTAGCCTCAGTGCTTGAGGTATATTCTACTACATGAGGAATGTCATGTGCACGTGTGCTTGATCATCATGCTGTAAGAAGAGTGTACATGTTAAATCATTTGCCACCTCCACTTGTGTCTGTCAGATTCTGGAAAATGGCCAGCACCGTCACCGGCCTTAAACTGCAAGGCCTCATGGGACACTTTGGAAAGACCGCCTTCACTGACATCGAGAGCTACATGGCGTTACCTGACGGAAAGGTACGACTGCTGAAGAAAAGCAGTGAGGCTTTACTCTGCATGTGACAGCTACACAGCACAGTAGCTAGTGTAGATACAGACGGCATCTCGTCATAGAAGGGGGCGTGGCTTCAGCTAGGGGGAAACACCATTTTTTACTCTTTTTAGCCATTTTCTGGCGTATTAATATTCATCACACATAGGGCTGCTCGATTATTGAAAAAAAAATAATCACGATTATTTTTGTCATAATTGAAATCACGATTATTCAAACGATTATTTGTTGCCTTTAAAAAAATCCAGCAAAAAAGTGACAAAAATCCATCAAAAAAAAGAGAAAAATCCATTAAAAAAGTGACAAAAACCCATTAAAAAAGTGACAAAAATCCATCAAAAAAATGACAAAAATCCAGCAGAAAAAGACAAAAATCCATCAAAAAAAAGACAAAAATCCAGCAAAAAAGTGACAAAAATCCAGCAAAAAAGTGACAAGAATCCAGCAAAAAAGTGACAAAAATCCAGCAAAAAAGTGACAAAAATCCAGCAAAAAAGTGACAAAAATCCAGCAAAAAAGTGACAAAAATCCAGCAAAAAATGACAAAAACCCAGCAGAAAAAAGACAAAAATCCAGCAAAAAAGTGACAAAAATCCATTAAAAAAAGACAAAAATCCAGCAAAAAAGTGACAAAAATCCAGCAGAAAAAAAGACAAAAATCCACCAATAAAATGACAAAAATCCAGCAAAAAAATTACAAAAATCCAGCAGAAAAAAGACAAAAATCCAGCCAAAAAATGACAAAGTACGCCTTGATTAAGAAGAGGTCCCTGTTTCACACCTGCCCCCTGCTGGCCAGCCCTCACACCTGCGCGGCCTGATGACATCATCACACAGCGCTGTTTGTTTTTATGTCAGACAAAAGCCTGAGCCGTGGCACGGGAAACGCGAAGGGAAAATAATCCCAGCGCCGTGAAATAACAAGTCTGCTTTGCAAAAGAAATAAAAAAAATTTTTAAAAAAAAAGTGAATTTTTTTTGTTGTTGAAAAAAATAAATAAAAATAAATAAAAATTATAATCGATTTTTTGCGATTATGCTAATTTTGTAATCGTTTACTGTTGTAATCGAAATCGTAATCGAATTTCGATTAATTGCACAGCCCTAATCACACATGAATAAAGTCAAGTCTAAATCGGGTCAATATGGATATATGTTCAGCAGAAGCGAATAAACGGCAGTCGTAGCGAGTGCAAGCTAGCGTTAAAGGGGGGGGGGGGTATTCTGCAAAATCGACTTTTTCAAGCTTTCCATCATGTTATTCTGTCACTCCCTCATTAAAAACATGCCTGAAGTGTTGCCTTGGCACATTCACGTATTTCTGAGTAACCTGTAAAAACTCTGATGGCGGCCATTTTAGGGATAGGTTTGCCTGAGTCCTCCTAGGAACGCCCCCAACTCCTGGAGACGCCTCCGAGCTTTCGTCACCAGCCGAGTAACCAACCACCCCCCACAGATGCCACAGACAGCGTGTGGAGGGGGCGTGTCGGAAAGGCTCAGAGGTTCTTAAAGAGACAGAGGCCTATTTCACGACATTCACTACAGCCATTTTGAGAGAGACATTTTATACAAGGCAGTTATTCTAATTTACTGCATTTACAGCACACTACCATCATTGTAGTGTGATATAGACTGGTGCTATGTGATTGAAAAAAGCAGAATACCCCCTCTTTAAGAGAAAGTTAGGATTTTTCTCGCCCATATATGGTCATGTTTAAAACAGTTAAGGGAAAACAAAGAAGAGAAACATTTGAACTTTCTCCAATTATTCAAGCAATACTTTAACAAATGCAGAATTATTGATATAGTTTTCTGCCCAATAAAGATACAGACATAGAGAGGAGCAAAGTGGTTCAACCGCCACCATGACATAAATAACAGAGAACGCTAACATGATGCTGTTACTGATGCTGTGAATAAAGAATTTAATGTTATGATCAAAACTTGATCATGATTCTATAAAACCATGATTAAAGCTGTGCTTCTTAAATATATAATTATAGAGCTATGATAAAACTCAATTAAATACATAAATAACTACACATAAATAACTACACATACATAACCAAGCCACCAAGCTTGTTTCCCCTGTATAACTCGTGTCTGTTCAACAAGGAAAACACTTCCACAGTCCTAAGCTATCCTCCAAAATGAACAAACTAGGGTCGGAAAACCCTTTCTGCTCTTGCGCGGTGCACACTCATTTGCATAAACAAATACATTTCTCCATTGTGAGATCAATTAAGGCAATCTTATAAAGCCACAATGCTTTTTTTTGTTGTTTTTTTTTTACTTCAAATTAGCTCTTAAAACAAACTTATTCACAGAAGTAGTTTGCTAAATTAACAAATGCAATAAAATATTTTTTGCAAATTTTCCACTACTTTCTAAAGAAAATGATGACCCAATATAATTCTGCATATATGAACTACATTGAACTCGTGCCCACACACAGATTTCACACTAAATTTGAATGAATATACTTTCTGTGACATTTTTGTTTGTTGTTTTGTTTGGGCCTGGATACAGTGAGAAAATCATGCATCCTAAGTAGAGGTGTAAATGTGGAGATAGGATCTGAGTTGTTTGCAAAGGTCAAAGTTAATGCTCTGTCCCAGGTGGTGTCGGGCTCAAACTGGGGGAACCTGCTGCTGTGGGATGGGAACTCTATAAAGGTGGAGATCTGCCGTAAAGAGGGCCGGCCCTGCCACAGTGGGACTGTCCTGCCCTTCGCCCTGGAAGAGGGTCAGCTGCTCACCACGGGCGCCGACGGAGCTGTGCGGGTAAACTCTCCATCAGATCCATAGATTAGATAGATAGATAGATAGATAGATAGATAGATAGATAGATAGATAGATAGATAGATAGATAGATAGATAGATAGATAGATAGATAGATAGATAGATAGATAGATAGATAGATAGATAGATAGATAGATAGACATTATTTGAAAAGGTGGAATGTTAAGTGTGTGATGAAATGTTAAGTGCGTGCTGTGCGATGCTGCTCAGGGCTGGGACTTCGAGAGCATCAACGGCGCCGACAGTCACGGGGAGGGCAGCCGCTTCGAGCTGGAGCCCATGAACGAGCTGGTGATCGGGCACAACGTCAGCCTGAGCTCCATGGTGCGCAGCGGGCAGACGGACTCCTTCGTCTGGTACGCTCAGGTGTGTAAAAGGACAGTGTATCAGGATTGATGACAAATAGGCAGAGTCTGGATGTCTTATGCGGGACATATGCAGACCTTTTATTGCCCCGCTGACTGTGTGGTTTGTGCAGGACACCATGGGAGCCATCTGGAAACTGGACCTCTCTTTCACCCACACGGTACGTGGTAGCATGGACAGCTCGGTGACAGTAAGTAAGAATATAAGAATACAAAGGAACTCCCATAACATGAAGGATGTTTATGCAGGTACATTATTTCATAAGGCAGTCGCACGCACACCCTTTAGTTCAGGGGTCGGCAACGTCAAGCCCGGGGGCCAAATCCGGCCCTCCTGCACAGAACCTCTGGCCCCCAAGATGAATTTGCTCACATACCTGCCAAAGTTGGGGGAAGATGAGCCACTTTTTGCTTTGGTGGTTATTGGGTAAAAACAGGATAATATAAATACCAAATGTTGCTGTTTGCGTGTGTTTTTTAACCTCTTAACTCCCACCTGAACTAAGCACATTTTCCCCTGTTTGGCTTTACCCAAACCCACAAGCCTCTTGAAAAGAAAGCATCGAAACACAACAAGGTGAAGGAAAAGCGACATAAACACAACAAAAGAAAGACTAAAACATGCCAGAAAAGCAACAATAATACAACAAAAAAGCGACTAAAGAGCGAGAAAAAAGTGACGAGAAAAAAAGGACAAAAACACTTACTTAAACTTACTTAAAAACACACAATCAAAACTTCAAAAACGCTTCAAAAATTTTACAAAAGAGCGGCAACAACAATCCCCCTCCAGAGGAAACTGGGAGTGCATAAACATAGTTAAAATAAATAAAAAGTAAAAATAGAATAATAGGATCACTAAAATAAGACTGAGAGGTAAAATACATAAATACAAAATAAATATTAATAGCAGTTAAATATCAATTAAATTAATTATAAGGTGCTGAGATAAATAAATAGGCCTAGCAAAAATAAATATCAGTTAAAAGCTAAGCTAAAAAGGTGGGTCTTGAGCCTGCTCTTAAAAACATTTCCGTTCTCTGCAGCCCTGAGCTCCTCCTCAGGTGGTTCCAGAGCCGAGGGCGTAATATTGGAACGACGCCTCACCATGAGTCTTTTTGTTGACTTTAGGAATAACTAGGAGCGAAGGGGCCGTGAAGGTTCATAAGGTAAAAGCAGTTCTGGAAGATAAGACGGACCAAGACCATTAAGACATTTAAAAAACAGTAAAAGAACTTTAAAATCAGCCCTGAAACACACGGGGAGCCAATGCAGCGATTCTAAAACAGGTGTAATGTGGTCCCGCCTCCAGGTCTTCGTCAGGACCATGTGCTATGACAAACGACAGCCGTGTTAGACATCTGGGATTTTGTTCTTCTCACAAACTGGTTTCCCGGCATGAATGGACAGCACTTGGTCTTTTCAATATTTTTGTAAATGGGCACATTCTGAATCCATGGCCCTCATTAGAATGCATTACACAGGGCAAAAACTTTCAAAACTCCCGATTCAGCAGGACTAGAGTCACCTGAGGATTTTGGAGTCTGTTAATTGACACTAGATAAAAATCAGAATCTTTATTAATTACCGATGGATCTGTAAAATCTGAACATTTTCTGTGTGGATCTGCTGTGTATTGCAGACCCCTGACCCCGAGTGCCTGTTCCAGTTCCATTCTGGGGCCATCCAGGGCATGGACGTGTCGAGGAGCAGCCACCTGCTGGCGACCACCGCCCTGGGCCGTGAGTGTGGCTCTCATATGCAAGAGCAGAGGTTTTTGGGGGGTGCTAGACTAGCTCCCAGGTTGGTAGCACACCCGGACTATGCCAGTGGTGCTGCAATATTGACAGTTGCTCTGCAGAGATTCTATCCTCTGTGTTGTGTTGTAAATATATTTATCTGGAGTCGAGACGTGTTTAATTAAGTTTCACAAACACGTTCTATGTTTTAGTATCTCCTAACCCAACACGTTTTGCTCCTTTTATCCAGATTGTGTTGATTTAAGGGTTTTTAATAGCTTTGAAAAGTAAGTAAGTGCTTTATTGTCATTGTACAAGTGTTCAACGAAATAGTGTTCAGGCTTCAGTCCTGAGCTGCTGACTCTGTGGGTCAACCTGACCCGCAGGACCTTGGAGGTCAGAGAAACTGTAGCTGCCCTCTGTCTGCTCTTTGATCCAACAAACCTCCACAAAAACACAGCAAAGACGTACTAAAGTATCCCGAAAACAGTGTGGAACACAGAGACCACAAATGCAAAAAAAGCAAAAAAAATTAAGAGGGAGGTCACTTCCTGCTTTCACCTCACCATGACACTACAGCTATGCCTAAAAAAATACAGGTAAAAATGTAATGTTTATTGAATTAGACGCGTCCCTTCATGTACCCAATAACCCTCTGTGGGGGTGCTCGTGGGGGCTCTGGGAAACGTGTGGGAATCTCATTCGTCAAAAATATGCATTCAGGGACAATGTTTGGGGTGGGAAAAAATATGTTCCATCCATCCATCCATTTTCTTCCGCTTTATCCGGGGCCGGGTCGCGGGGGCAGCAGTCTCAGCAGAGATGCCCAAACTTCCCGATCCACACACACCTCCTCCAGCTGTTCTGGGGGGACCCCGAGGCGCCACCAGGCCAGCTCGGAGACATAGTCCCACCACCGTGTCCTGGGTCTTCCACGAGGCCTTGTCCCACTAGGACATGCCTGGAACAGGCGACCAGGAGGCATCCGAAACAGATGCCCGAGCCACCTCAGCTGCTCCTTTCGACGTGAAGGAGCAGCGACTCTACTCCGAGCTCCTCCCGGGTAACTGAGCTCCTCACCCGATCTCGGAGGGTGCGCCCAGCCACCCTGCGAAGGAAACTCATTTCGGCCGTTTGTATTCGCGATCTTGTCTTGGTAGGGTCTCCCATGGCAAACAGGTCCGAAAAAATATGTTCATTTTGAAAAAAAAATTGCAAAGCACTGTAATCCTATTTATTAGAAGGGTACTGCTGCCAGAAAATGGGCAGGAGAAGAAACTTTATGTTGCAGGTGGTGGGACAATACATATTAACATTTACCTATAAAATAGGTAAATGTGTCAGATTTTAGCCATAGATACAGACGGCATCTCGTCATAGAAGAGGGCGTGGCTTCGCCGAGGGGGAAAATAGAATCTTTAGAGAAACACAATTTTCCCTCTTTTTTGCCATTTTCTGGTGGAATATGAACTTATTTATCACATACAAATAAAGTCGAGTGTAAATCGGGTCCATATGGATATTTTCTCACAGCAGATTGTTTAGTGGAAGTGAAAAAAAGACAGTTGTAGCTTGTGCTAGCTAGCCGTTTGCATTAGCCTGATGTTAACATGTAGCAATATGTTAGCATTCTCCGTTATTTATGTATTCATGGGCTGGCCCTTAACTGTTTTCAAAAATGACCATATATGGACGATTCCAGAGATACCGTCTGTATCTGTAGGCTAATTTCCATTTGTTGTCCCAGACAAGATAGTGTGAAACTTCACATTGAACATTTAACAGCAAGACACATCAAAGTCACAAAACAATACAGGTAGTTTAGAGGTCGAAATACACATAATATACGAAACACTCCCAAAGGAGACTTTTTTTTTCAAATTGACTTTACACAAAAACTAAAATGCACCAAATTCAATCTTCCTACAGATTATCCACACTGACCGGCCGGTCACACTGACAATAGCCATGAGTAAAACAAATATGTTATTTTAGAATTATTACATGTTATTTAGAATTGTTGTAGTTTGCTGATGGCGAACACTGGCATCTAAAGGGTTAATGATTTATGGTAATGTATGAAAGTGTCGTGTTATTTTCATGGGTACGTCAATATTTGAGGATTTTATGGTGGTGCAAAGCATCAAAATAAACAATGTATGAAACACTCCCAGTGGTGGCACAAAGTTAACAAGGCACACGGGTTCATTTCTTTTGGTCAAATGTGAAACATGGTCCAAATGAGACAGAGGTCATCCAGGTCATTTTACAATCATTTAGACCAATCAGTCACAACAGCTGTAGATTCCTCTACTTTATAAAAGCCAATGTTTTGCATCTTAACAGTTTCCTCACAGCTGTGCGGAGGACGGAGCTCCACCTTCCTCTGTTCCCTTGGTACTATGTCAGTGTTACTGGACTGGTCTTGTTCCCACAGGTTCGGTGAAAGTATATGACTTCCTGTCCAACAAGCAGCTGACGTCCGGCCGCTTTAACCAGGGAGGGACTGCTCTGTGCTGGGCCCCTGCACTTGTGAGTCTCTCCCCCCGAGCTGCTATTACATTATGTGTGCTTTGGTCTTCTCTAGGGCTCTGTTATTTGTGGAATAATGTCACGTTTTAAGATTGCAATAGATTTCAAAAATATTCCCCACCATCTTGAAATCTTGAAATATATATTTTAGTGAAGCGGCTAAATTCCCATAGGATCGAATAGGACAGGATGTGTTGTGAAGAGATCAAAGAACAAGCCTCTGAACTTTATTCTGCCGTTACTCGTGTAGCTTCACAGATAGCTGACAGTCTCCAATAAAGGACCAGGAAGCTGTTTTGGTGTGTTTTACTGGGTTGACTGTAACACTGTAACATACAGAAACAGAAATCCACATTACAATCTTGTTTGGAATACATATGTAAATATAAAAGTTAGTTTAAAACCTCAAGGAAACGATTGCATTAGCGAGCGGTTAGCACGCTGCTTATTTACATGGAAAATGCCAAAAACGATGCTAACGTTTTTAGCGCTCACTGTTTTCTTAAAAATTACAAATAATTAGGGCTGCACGATCTTGACAAACAACCTATTTGCAATTTTTTTTTCTCGACAAATATTGCGATTTGATTCGATTTATACATTTGAATGCATAAACTGCTACAATGATGAGTGAAGGAAGTCATACTCTTGCTCAAATTGCCCCACATTAGAACAATACACAAAAATCTACCAAACATATTAGACCATGGGCCACCCCAAAACCTGGCATATCGGTGCTACCAAAGGTGGCAAAGGCTATCATTGATTTTGAAGTAGGTCCATGTCTGAGTTTTTCTTTTTTTTTTGTACAATAGCCTTCTCAGAGTTACAGCTTTATCATAGTTTTCAGCTCTTGGAGTGTATCAGCCCCAGGTCAAAAAGTTGCTTTTGACAGTGGTCCATATTTTGGTTTAGGCCATTTCCGGCCCATCAGATAATGATTTACACCATTGTATTTGGTATAATTGTAAAGAAGACATTGCCATGTTTCATTTGAGCCCAAATGTACTACATGGTGACCACAGCTCTTCAAACTCAAACCTGGGGACATATTCTTAGCATTTTCGCAAAAACAGTTTTACTGCGTTTGAAGCTGTTTCTTCCAGGAACATCACAGATACAAATGTCTGATATTGGGTAACTCTTTAGACCAGGGGTGGCCAACGAGCCCAAACTTTCAACCTTGATCCTGTGAAGAGCCACAAAGGCACCGACCATTCGCGAGATCCGGGGGCGGTCGTTTATTGTGATTAAATATAATGTGACCGTTATATTTAATCACAATAAACTATAACTGTATGCCTGGCCTTTTTCTTTTTTTTTTTTTTTTTCAATCATTGTATTAGATTTAATGGTTTTACTCCTCACCAAGATTGAAATAAATGTATATTAAATAAACTGACATTTTGTGCTGTTCTGTTCTGACTGAGACAGAATTAGATTTTTTAATTCTTAATGCTGGAGTGTTTATGTGGGGCCCTGCCCACTGAGCCCCCTCCTCTGATTGGCCCCTGGCCCGTGCGCTCAGTGCCTGCAGCTCGGTCCTGACTGGACTCTGCAGAGAACGCACTCTCGGCTGCACTAAGTTCATAAAGTTTAACCAGGAGCCTCTGGAGGACGTCTGAGGTTCTGTTTTATGTTGCATTTGTTACAGTTTCAGTCACATGTGAAAGAAAAGTCAAGTCATGCTTCGCATCATAAGAGCTCTGCTTTTTTCCATTTTCTGATTTTGATCTTTTTCTGTGAATATGAGGCTGACTCTCATCAAAAAGAGTAGCTAATCAGAAACTTGTAAAGCACTGTTGTTTAACCTACATCCCGCTTTGAGTGAGGCTGCCTGGGCACCTTTTACACGCCGCCTCGAAAAGGAGAGAGATACAGACTCTCATTCATGTGTAGAGATGGAAACAGGGTCTTAGGACTATGGTTGGATTTTTGGTCAACATTCTTAAAGACTGTTACAGTTTATGTACCAATTCTTTTGCAAAGAGCCGCATTGTGTTAAACATATCCTCACTAGTTTGCCACCCCTGCCCTGGGTGGTTTGTCTTAGTGCTCTTAGTGCGTTCTCTTGCATGAAGATCAATGTCTTTTTGTGTGGAGTCTACATGCTCTGTCTGTGTCTGGACATATTTTCTTCTTTGGTTTCCTCCATCAATGTAAAAATGCACTCTAGGATAATTCTATAGCTTGGTGATTCTGAACCTGAGCAGGGATGTCACTCTTTCTGACATGTTCCTGTGGCATGCAGCTTAGAGCCATGGTTCCAACTGAAATGCATTATCTGAATTACAATAAAGTTCACACACAGTTGGAAAAGAGTATATTCTTCTGGACCTCGATCCCTCCTCGGTGTATGTCCAAACCTTCTCAACTATGTTCATGCCCCATAAGCTCCCAGCAAGGTGTTGCATTTTTTCAAAACTTACTTTAAGACCCCTCAGGTCTGTTCACGCTGACTACTTGAAATGAACTATTTTGCCCTTCCTGGGAAAATCTGCTTTGTTTCTGCAACACCCTTTGACCCAGGTTTTCACCCATCCTTCCATTTTCTCTCAATGTACCCACGGTCTGGTCATGGAGGCAGCAGCAAAGCAGAGATTTCCAGACATCCCTCTCCACGCACACTTCCTCTAGCTCTTCTGAAGGGATCCTGAGGCGTTCCCAGGCCACAGACATAGTCCCTCCAGTGTGTCCCCGAGCTCTTCTCAGGTGACTGAGGAAACTCATTTCGGCCCCCTGTATCTGCGATCTTGTCCTTTCAGTCATTACTCAGTTGTAGCAGTTGTAACTCTGTAAAGGCTATCATCCAAATATATAAACCTCAGGACCTAAAAACCTCAGGACCTACTTAAAAATCAATGATAGCCTTTGCCACCTTTGCGGTACCGATGTCTTGTCTGGCCAATGACTATATTTGGTTTTATGTGGGCACCCGAGTACCTCTGGGGGACAGTCACGTGACTAAACTAAGTCTGGGATGGAATCACAAAGCGTCTATGGAAACACTTTAGAATATCCATTATGGAAACTCAGACCTTTCATCTGTTGTTGCCTCGATTGCGATTTAATATTGATAAACCCTAGCACGTTCTTAATGATGTCATAATCTCAGATGGAGGGCAGGTACTTAATATATGAGAGAAACTGTTTAGAATTGTCAAAAAAGCAGCGTTGCACACTCAAGCCTTTGCTCTGCCCGATCCTGTCAGATCTCGGAAGCTAAGCAGGGAGGGGCCTGGTTGGTACTTTGATGGGAGACCATTAGGGAACACCAGGAAGCCTGGGTGAATGTAGTGTATGAGTGAGTGGTTTGTGGTGGTCCGAAGGGCCGATGGCACATATTCGTTGCTACCCCAGGGCAGCTGTGGCTACAACAACCACCACCAATTATGGAGTGAATGAATATTGACGGCTGTATATGGTTTTGAGAAACTAATACAGGCTTGTAAAGAGCAATACCTGGTGTGTTCCAGGTGGAGCAAGGCGGCGGGGGGCTGCTGGTGGTGGGCTTTGAGGACGGAGTGGTGCGTCTCCTGGATGTGTTTGATCCCCAGCGGCTGCAGACCGTCCCAGAACGGAGCCGGAGGGGCGGGGCCGAGCTACGCTTACGACAGGCCTTCAAACCCCACAGCATAAGCGTCAGCGCGGTGGCATACGACCGTAACGCACGCATCCTCGCCACCGCTGTGAGTACAGAGCCTGCCATTGTGTCGTCCCCACAACATTTAATAAGAAGCACTTAATGACTAAATCTCCACAGTTTTTTGTTGACTAATGAAAACAGCCATACGGACAAATGAAAATCACGACTGGAAACCTCCATGTCTCATTCATAGCAACAGTTGTTAGGGCCTTGGGGGACGTTTTTAAAGTATGAAATGTTAAAACCCAAACATCTCCGAGACATCTTCTCAGTTGTGGAGATATCTCCGTGACCTCTTTGAGGTCTCCGACAGGTCTTGGAAACAGGGATGTCACAGGTTGAGGACAACAAATAGTATTCACAACACAACTGCTTGAGACCTCTTGGAGACCTCTCAGAGACCACACGGAGACCGTATGGAGACCTGAAAAAGTCTCCATACGGTCTCCATTGAAATTAAAATGTTCGTTTTCCCCGAGACTACCTGGAGACTTGCCTTATCTCCAGGGGACGTCTCGGAGACCTCTCCAGGTCTCCATGCCCTGGAGCCTTTTAGCCAACAAGCCATGTCCTTTTAATGCCAAAATGATGACAGAAATAGCTAAATGAAATAAAGGAAAATCCTAACTGTTTACAAGACATTCACTGAGAGAAAGAGGGAGCCCCAGCTGATGTTTGTCCACCCAATGAAGTGTTAGGGGACATGTTTGGAATGGAACTACAGTGGTTTGCAAAAGTATGGGCACCACTTTAACTTTTCTACATTTTGCCATACTATGGACCATAAATATAAATATACCTAATAAAACAATTATGCAAAAGACACACACTAAGTGACACACAATTGTGAAGTGAAATAAAATTTATACTTGATTTAGATTTTTTTTTTTATAAATACAAAACTGAAAAGTGTGAAAAGTGTAACTATTTGCCTTCAGAAGTTCCCTGATGATTTGTGAATGATCACATGTTGACCCAATGACTAAATAGAGTCTACCTGTGTGTAATGTACGGCAGTTCAAATACAGCTGCTCTGTGATGGTCTCGGGTTCTGTTAAGAGACTATTGTGGAGCAGAAGCATCATGAAGTCCAAGAACACACCAGACAGGTCTGGGATAAAGTTATTGAGAAGTATAAAGCTGGGTTAGGTTATAAAAAGATTTCCAAAGCTTTGAACATCTCTCAAAGTACAGTTAAATACACCATCCAGGAATGGAAAGAGTCTGACATCACTGCAAACCTACTAAGACCCGGCCGTCCTCCTAAACTTACTGACCAAACAAGGACAGCACTGACCACAGCTGTTACCAAGAAGCCCCATTTTCTGTTTGCCAGATGTGGCCTCTGGCAAACAGAAAACGTGACTTCTTATGGTTTTCTTTTAAAAATGCCACTCTGCCATAAAGGCCAGATTAGTGCAGTGTACGACTAATAGTTGTTCTGTGGACAGTTTCCCTCACCTGAGCTGTAGCTCTCTGCAGTTCATCACAAGTGAATTTCTCCTTTGTGAGATTAATAAAGGTTTATCTTATCTTATCTTATCTTATCCAGGGTCGTCATAGGCTTCCTGGTAACAGCTGTGGTCAGTCAGTAAATTGAGGAGGACAGCCGGGTCTAGGATGGTGTATGTTTCTTTGAGAGATGTTCAAAGCTTTGGATATCTTCTTATAACCTAACCCAGCTTTATACTTGTCAATAACTTGATCCCGGACCTGTCTGGTCTTGGACTTCATGATGCTTCTGCTCCCCAATAGTATCTTAACAGACCTGAGACCATCACAGAGCAGCTACGGTAGACTCTATTTAGTCATTGGGTCAACATGTGATCATTCAGAAATCAGCAGGAAACTTCTGAAGGCAATTGGTTGCACTAAACGGAAAGGCCCAAACTTTTGCATACCAGTGTATAAAAGTGCAAATCCTTCCTTTTACTAAAACTTTAAAGAGTCCTGTGGCTAAATGGTGGCTAAAAGGACATGTAGCTGAATGTTCCTGTCCGAACCTCTCCCTCCTTAGAGCGCAGACTGCAGCGTGTTCTTCTTCAGTGCGGGGGAGAAGTACCGTCCCATTGGCTGTGTGTCTGTGCCTGGACCGGTGCGAGCTCTGGAGTGGTCCCCTCACTTTCACGTAAGTCCCTCTTCCCTTTTTCACTCGCCGCCGTGAGCACCGGCCTCAGAGAAACACCACGTGAACTCCTAACCTCTTCCAAAGACAGATTAGAGAAGACTAAAAACAAACATGATCAACATTTCTGTAAATGTGCCGGTCCTTGACGTCCCTGCTGTGTGCTGTTTCAGAGTGCGAGCTGTCTGCTGGTGCTCTGTCAGACCGGTCATGTCCTGGAGGTCCAGAGTCCAGACCCAGAGCAGCCCCCCCAGACCCAGACCTTCGAACTGTCCACGCTCCAAACCAGGGCCTTCTTTTTCAAGAGCATCAAGTCACGCATTAAGGTACAGCAGGCAGCTCATAGTTACAGAAATGCACATTAATCATACACTGCCCGACCAAAACAAAGGTCCCACACTCTAATGCAGGGGTAGGCAAGTTCGCTTGGTGGAGGGCCAATTTTCTTCATCGTCAAAGACCAAGGGCCGAAACCCCCCAATTGTCGCCTGAATTAAAGCATCACTTTTAACAATTGCCAGTTGTACATCATATATGACTTAAGTAGTTGTTCTGCTCAGAAATGTTACCCAAATCTAAAAGCTTCTGGACTGGAGTTCACAGCCTATAGGCCATGCCAGCCTCATTTAAAAGCTAAGAACTGATAATGACATTTTTTGTTGTGTTGCCGCCGCGTTTTTTTCCAAACTGGAGCCAAACTGGAGAAAATGAGCTTGGTTCAGGTGGGAGTTAAGAGATCAACAGCTCTTCGATCTCTGATTTGAGTAAAGTTATTTCTCAAGATCGTCTTAAAGGGGGGGTATTATGCAAAATCGACTTTTTCAAGCTTTCCATCCTGTTATTCTGTCACTCCCTCATTAAAAACATGCCTGAAGTGTTGCCTTGGCACATTCACGTATTTCTGAGTAATCTGTAAAAACTCTGATGGCGGCCATTTTAGGGATAGGTTTGCCTGAGTCCTCCTAGGAACGCCCCCACCTCCTGGAGACGCCTCCGAGCTTTCGTCACCAGCCGAGTAACCAACCACTGCTCCTCAGCAGAACCCCCTCCCCACTGATGCCACAGACAGCGTGTGGAGGGGGCGTGTCTAAAGGCTCAGAGGTTCTTAAAGAGACAGAGGCCGATTTCAAGACATTCACTACAGCCATTTTGAGAGAGACATTTTATACAAGGCAGTTATTCTAATTTAGTGCATTTACAGACCAACAGAAGGTTTGGTCATCATTGTAGTGTGATATAGACTGGTGCTATGTGATTGAAAAAAGCAGAATACCCCCTCTTTAAGGGCCAGAGCTTCTATGCTGGAGGGCCGGATTTGGCCCCCGTGCCTGACGTTGCCTACCCCTGCTCTAATGTTTGGTTGTTAAGCCTTAAGCTTTGACTACGCTGTGGCATTGTTTCAATATAAGCTTCTGCAATGACACAGAGATCCAGCACATCCCAAACATCCTTAGTAACGGTGTTTCCATCACTGAACTTTAAGGCGCATTTTGAAGCTTCACATAAGTAGCGAGTGATGAAAAGAAAACATTGCATTTAAAGGTGCAATGTGCAGCTTTTTATGTAAAAAAAAAAACGTTCATGTTAGTGTTTATTTTACCTTTCAGTGACCCATCGGCTGTACGGGTGGTTAGCTTGGGGCCTTCGCTTTCCATCCCGCTGGCTACTACGATGCTTCAGGATCAATTTTATTTCAATTTTTTTTTTTTATGTGGATAAGCCCTGTAAATCCAAAGCTAGTAATTCAAAATACACAGACCACACCAGTGTTCTCCAGCTGTGAAGCCATATGACCGAGGTCTTGTTGTTTTTGTCAGCGCGAGGAGGAGATCGCCCGACGGCAGGTTCTGAAGGAGAAGAAGCGGCGAGAGAGAGAGGAGCGGCGCAAACAGGCCAAAGACCCGGCGCTGGAGCCTGAGGAGCAGCCTGAGGAGGAGGAAGAGGAGCTGCCCTCCATATACCACCCCAGCCCCCCCAGCCCGCTCTGCTGTGGATTCTACTCACAGCCAGGGCGCTTCTGGCTGGCCATGGTAAAGCCCACTCCAGAAGAAGTCTCATGTTCGAAGCTCCATGTCGTCGCACAAGGGGCTCTGTGATTGGCCGCTTGCTCCATTCACAAACCATCACATAAATTAAAGATGTTACTTCAGGTCCGAATTGCCGTCATACACGAGCTTAGTATAGACGGTGCAGTTACATGTATGACCTGAGGTGGCAGTAGTGAGTATAAAATAGCTAACTTGCATCTAGCCCCTTTAAAGTTGATCGATAAATACAAGTAGTTATTTCACAAAAGTCATCACCAGAAAATAATTGCACCTCACACATTCATTCAGCCATCACTCATCAACGTATTTATAAAGGCTTTGTGGTGCAGAAGAGAAGATTCTGTATTCACACGACTGAGACTCGGCCACACTGGACCATGTTCATGTAGTGTCTGAGAAAGGTAGAGTAAAGAGGTCGGTGATCAAAGCAGGACGAGACTGGAGTCTTACGGGGCTGTTGGGGGAGGGAGGGAATCCAAAAACTGTTCGGGGGGATTTGTTTTCTTTTTTAGGTGAATCTGGGAGGAGAAAAAGAAGGAGAAGAAGAAGAAGAAGGAGAAGAAGAAGAATGAGAAGAAGGAGAAGAAGAAGGAGAAGAAGAAGGAGAAGAAGAAGAAGAAGGAGAATGAGGAGAAGGAGGAGGAGGAGAAGGAGAAGAAGGGGAAGAAGAAGAAGGAGGAGGAGGAGGAGAAGAAGGTGAAGAAGGAGAAGAAGGAGGAGGAGAAGAAGAAGATGAAGAAGAAGAAGGAGGAGAAGGAGAAGAAGAAGAAGAAGGAGAAGAAGGAGAAGAAGAAGAAGAAGGAGAAGAAGGAGAAGGAGAAGAAGGAGAAGAAGAAGAAGGAGGAGAAGGAGGAGGAGTAGGAGAAGGAGAAGAAGGAGGAGAAGAAGATCCATCCATCCATTTTCTTCCGCTTTATCCGGGGCCGGGTCGTGGGGGCAGCAGTCTCAGCAGAGATGCCCAAACTTCCCGGTCCACACACACCTCCTCCAGCTGTTCTGGGGGGACCCCGAGGCGACACCAGGCCAGCTCGGAGACATAGTCCCACCACCGTGTCCTGGGCCTTCCACGAGGCCTTGTCCCACTAGGACATGCCTGGAACACCTCCCGCGGGAGGCGACCAGGAGGCATCCGGAACAGATGCCCGAGCCACCTCAGCTGGCTCCTTTCGACGTGAAGGAGCAGCGACTCTACTCCGAGCTCCTCCCGGGTAACTGAGCTCCTCACCCGATCTCGGAGGGTGCGCCCAGCCACCCTGCGAAGGAAACTCATTTCAGCCGCTTGTATTCGCGATCTTGTCCTTTCGGTCATTACCCAGATCTCATGACCATAGGTGAGGGTGGGAACGTAGATCGATCGGTAAATCGAGAGCTTTGCCCCGACTCAGCTCCCTCTTCACCACGACAGACCGATACAGCGACCGCATCACTGCTGACGCCGCACCGATCCGTCTATCGATCTCACGCTCCATCCGTCCCTCACTCGTGAACAAGACCCCGAGATACTTGAACTCCTCCACTTGAGGTAAGGACTCCCCACCGACCTGAAGAGGGGAAACCACCTTTTTCCGGTGGAGAACCATGGCCTCGGATTTGGAGGTGCTGATCCTCATCCCGGCCGCTACACACTCGGCTGCAAACCGCCCCAGTGCGTGCTGAAGGTCCTGGTTCGTTGAAGCCATCAGAACAACATCGTCCGCAAACAGCAGAGATGAGACTCTGAGGCTCCCAAACCGGACACCCTCCGGCCCCTGGCTGCGCCTAGAAACTCTGTCCATAAAAGTAATGAACAGAACCGGTGACAAAGGGCAGCCCTGGCGGAGACCAACATGCACCGGGAACAGGTCTGACTTACTGCCGGCAATGCGAACCAAGCTCCTGCTGCGGTCATACAGGGAACGGACAGCCCTTAGCAGAGGGCCCCGGACCCCATACTCCCGGAGCACCCCCCACAGGGCACCACGAGGGACACGGTCGAACGCCTTCTCCAGATCCACAAAACACATGTGGACTGGTTGGGCGAACTCCCACGAACCCTCAAGCACCCGATGAAGGGTATAGAGTTGGTCCAGTGTGCCACGACCAGGACGAAAACCGCATTGTTCCTCCTGGATCCGAGGTTCAACTATCGGCCGGATCCTCCTCTCCAGCACCCTGGAGTAGACCTTACCGGGGAGGCTAAGGAGGGTGATTCCTCTGTAATTGGAACACACCCTCCGATCCCCCTTTTTAAAGAGAGGGACCACCACCCCGGTCTGCCAATCCAGAGGCACTGTCCCCGACCGCCACGCGATGTTGCAGAGACGTGTCAGCCAAGACAGTCCTACAACATCCAGAGACTTAAGGTACTCAGGGCGAATCTCATCCACCCCCGGAGCCTTGCCACCGAGGAGCTTTCTCACCACCTCGGTGACTTCAGCCCCGGTGATGGGCGAGCCCACCTCCGAGTCCCCAGCCTCTGCTTCCTCATTGGAAGACGTGACGACGGGATTGAGGAGGTCCTCGAAGTACTCCTTCCACCGCCCGACGACATCCCCAGTTGAGGTCAGCAGCTCCCCACCCGCACTGTAAACAGTGTTGGTGAAGCACTGCTTCCCCCTCCTGAGGCGGCGGATGGTTTGCCAGAATCTCTTCGAGGCCGACCGATAGTCTTCCTCCATGGCCTCCCCTAACTCCTCCCAGACCCGAGGTTTAGCCTCCGCGACCGCACGAGCCGCAGCACGCTTGGCCTGCCGGTACCTCTCAGCTGCCTCAGGAGTCCCACAAGCCAACAAGGCCAGGTAGGACTCCTTCTTCAGCTTGACGGCATCCCTTACTTCCGGGCGCCACCACCGGGTTCGGGGATTGCCGCCGCGACAGACACCAGAGACCTTACGGCCACAACTACGAGCAGCCGCATCGACATTGGAGGAGGAGAACAGAGTCCACTCGGACTCCATGTCCCCCGCCTCCCCCGGAATCTGGGTGAAGCTCTTCCGGAGGTGGGAGTTGAAGACCCCACTGACAGAGGAATCCACCAGACGTTCCCAGCAGACCCTCACAACACGCTTGGGCCTGCCAGGTCTGACCGGCTTCCTCCCCTGCCAGCGGATCCAGCTCACCACCAGGTGGTGATCAGTTGACAGCTCAGCCCCTCTCTTCACCCGAGTGTCCGAGACACGCGGCCGGAGGTCAGACGACACAACTACAAAGTCGATCATCGACCTCCTGCCTAGGGCGTCCTGGTGCCACGTGCACTTATGGACACCCTTGTGCTCGAACATGGTGTTCATTATGGACAAACCGTGACTAGCACAGAAGTCCAATAACAGAATACCACTCGGGTTCAGATCGGGGAGGCCGTTCTTCCCAATCACTCCCTCCCAGGTCTCACTGTCGTTACCCACGTGGGCGTTGAAGTCCCCCAGCAGAACAATGGAGTCCCCAGTCGGAGCACTATCTAGTACCCCTCCCAGGGACTCCAAGAAGGCCGGGTACTCTGCACCGATGTTGGGCCCGTAGGCCGAAACAACGGTGAGAGACCTGTCCGCGACCCTCTCGTCCGCCGGGGTGAACTCCAACACGTGACGGCTGAGCTGGGGGGATATGAGCAAACCCACCCCAGCCCGCCGCCTCTCCCCGCGGGCAACTCCAGAAAAATGGAGAGTCCAGCCTCTCTCCAGGAGTTGGGATCCGGAACCCAAGCTGTGCGTGGAGGTGAGCCCGACTATATCTAGTCGGTATCTCTCAACCTCCCGCACAAGCTCAGGCCCCTTCCCCCCCAGCGAGGTGACGTTCCATGTCCCGAACGCCAGAAGCTGTGCATGCGGACCAGGTCGTCGAGGCACCCGGCCTCGACTGCCACCCAGTCCTCTTTGCACCCGACCCCCACGGATCCCTCTGCAGGTGGTGGGTCCACAGGAGGGCGGGCCCACGTCGTCCCTTCGGGCTGTGCCCGGCCGGGCCCCGTGGGCAGAGACCCGGCCACCAGACGCTCGCGTTCGGGCCCCAACCCCAGGTCTGGCTCCAGGGTGGGGCCCCGGCTGCGCCATGCCGGGCGACGTCACGGTCCTTGAATGTCGTACGTCCATGAAGGTCTTCTGAACTGCTCTTCGTCTGACCCGTCACCTCGGACCTGTTTGCCATGGGAGACCCTACCAGGGGCATAAAGCCCCAGATAACATAGCTCCTCGGATCATTCGGGCACTCAAACAACCCCACCACGTTAAGGTAGCAGTTCACGGGGTGGACTCCCAAACTGTACAGTTGTAATACAAGTTTAAAACATGTGGGCGTGTGGATATAATAAACCGTCCTCTACAATGCATTTCTAACATCTGCTGAAGGAGGGTCGGGTGGGTGTGATGTGTGTGTAAACTGATGATGTAATGCGAGTCCTTGTCCCTCTGTCCCGTGTAGGGTGGGTGTGATGTGTGAGTGTAAACTGATGATGTAATGCGAGTCCTTGTCCCTCTGTCCCGTGTAGGGTGGGTATGACGCGGGCTTCCTGTACCACTGTGAGTTCTCTGAGAACCAGGATGGAGACCCCGCCGAGCGCCAGGACGAGCCCTTCGCCGCTCTGCCCATTCAGAACGCTGACCAGGACCCCATCGTGTCCGTCACATTCAGGTGCTGTGAGTGGCCCCCCCTCTGCTCAGACCTGACTTCTAACTTTGCTGAGAGAAGTACAAATCCTCTCTTGTCCTGTGTGTTTGCAGCTCTGAGCGACGCCTCCTGCTGTGTGGGATGACCTCTGGCTCTGTGAGGGTGTACCCGCTGCACCCTTCGGACTACAGCCTGCAGTCCCTCCAGCACTACTGGACCCTGGGTATCCATGACAACAGCTACGGCGCTGTGCAGCATGTGCGCCTCAGCTATGACAACCAGTTTGTCCTGACTGCGGGAGGTGACGGCAACATCTTCAGCTTCAGCATGCTGCCCCCCGATGGGCCGCCCCAGCGCACACCCCACGCCAAAGTGCCCTCCCCCTGGGTCAGAGCTCACACACCTGTCTGAGTGGACTGTACACACACAGATGGAAGTTTGTTTCACAATTGTCTCTCAAACATGGAATGCAGGCTGGACTGGAGAAGGAGGAGGTGGCCCAGGACATTGAGGACCCATCGGCTTACAGGTGAACCCTGCTCCCCTATGACCCTATGACCTTATGTCCGGTTTGTTCTCAAGAGACAAGATGAGACACGAGATTGAGTCCACGAGAATGAGACGAGATTTAGACATCATTTGCAATAATATAGAATATTTGGCAATTATGTTTCCTTTGTATGCAACTAATAAGAATGGGAATTCATATTTTACCAATATCATGGACAAAATCATGCAGGCTCCATTTGTGTGCATACTGTTTAAACTTAGAAGAAGGCTAATAAATTTGGCTCTTATAACAGGTGTATTCTGACAAAATGTCCTAATTGTAAAAAATAATTAAATAGAATTCAAAGCTTAAAAGTAAATTTCACTTGGAGGAGGAAGAGACACAGACTTTGTTTTAGTATTTAAGCAGTCTGTGCCAGACACTGACGCACAGGAGACTTTAAACATTAAACAGACAGTGATTCTTAGTTAGACTTATGTCTTTCTTCATCAAATGGCCAACTGTAATCATCCCTTCATATTCTGCGTGCTGCCTTTCCCTCCCTGTCAGCAGGGGTGAGACGGACATAATTATTGTTTTGCTTCCTCTGTGCGCGGTTCATGTGCGTATATAATCGCAAAATAAAAGACAGATCCAACCGGACTCGCCGCAGCGTGCAGGGGTAAATCCTAGCTTCCAACAGCGGAGCCTTTAGTAGGCTACGTAATGAAAGTACTGAGGCACGGGCATGAATCTGCAGGCGTGAATCTGCAGCGGCTCCAGTCTGCTGGTTTAAAGAGACTAGATGACAAGATCACTTTCATTGTGATGAGAAATCTTAAGGCAATTTGATCTCGTGCCACGAGATCTCGGCCCATCCCTAACTGGTGACATTTCAATTTACAAACAATAGTCCAAAGATTTTAAACTTTTCAATGGAAACCCCAGTAAGAAGTTTGAAATCTTTTCTACAGTATTCTTGGCTATACGACACAGATCTGAGATCCCATGAACAAAGAGGGCCACACGGTGGTACAGCGGTTAGTGCTGTTCACAGGCAGGTCCACGGTTCAATCTCCGGCCAGAGGGGACCTTTCTGTGTGGAGTTTGTTCTCTCCTCCTACCACTAAAAACATGTACAACATGCCAGAATGAATGTAGTGTGTGAGTGAGTGGTTTGTGGTGGTCGGTGTGGCACAGACTGGTACTCTAGTGCAGTGGTTCTCAACCTTTTGGAGCCGCGACCCCCATTATAACAGTTAAAGGGGTTCGGGACCCCCCGCCCGGGTCACACCGTGAGAAATTGGAACATTAGCCTACATAATTCTGAAAAAACAAAGAAAAAAACAAATGGCTAAAATAAAATTCATCAAATTACGAACACATAATGGCACTCTGGTATAATAGCACACACTTGCGACAATAAAATATTATAATATTTGCTATTAAAAATATGTATATGTTATCTACATGATCTGGCGACCCCCCAAATTTGTCTCGCGACCCCCTTGGAGCTTTTGTTGACACCAGCCTGGGATGAGAAATTTCATTACAGTAGTCCAGCATGGAGGAGACACAAGCCTGGATGAGCTTCTCTGCAGCCGGGAGGGAGAGGGAAGAGGGGTGGAGGTCAGACTTACAGTGGGAGGAAAAACTATGTGATAAGTATGTTTTTCTGCAAAATATCTTGATAAACATGTGAATTAATTCCTCTATTGATGATAGCGAGTTATCCAGCCCCACGTCATATTTTTCCCTGCACCTCAATTCAAAGTGAGCAAAGGGTTTTGATGTTATGATCAAATGTAAATGTTTGGGTGGTATTCGTTTAAGCAGACACTGTTTAGTCATTCTTATGATTTTGATGAAGATCAGACCACAATTTATGACCGAATTAGGCAGAAATGTGAACATTTCCATTCTTTGTCCTCCCACTGTAGGTTAGTGACAGAGAGATAGAAGGGAATGGTGTGACACAGAGGTGACAGGGGAGGAGCTGAGATGGTTAGGGGTTCCAGTTTGAATGGCTTCTGTTTTTGAGCCGAGGCTTAGGCGGGTGACAGTGGCAGATTTTCATGCTTGCTGACGACACGACCCTGGAAAAGCATGTAAATGGTGAAAAGGGTTGGACCGAGTACACAGCCCCCGGGGGAACCTGACAGGTGACAGTGTGAGGCCTGGATCTTAGTGTACAGCCACAGTGTGTAATTGTGATATTGATCTTGCAGCATTGCAACGGCCAAACACAGGCTGGAGAGTGAGCGTCTACAGCGTGAGGCTGAGCTGAAGATCCTGAACAAACGAAAGAAACTAGAGGATCTGAGGGAGAGTTACAGACAGCTACTGGAGGAGAACCAGGCCCTGCCCACACAAGTGCAACTGCAGCCTCAGGTCTGTACTGCACACTTAAACCATGTTCTCCACAGTACTAAAAGAGGACGTTCACATTTCTGCAGGAGCTGTGTTTGGATGTGCGTTTCATGGAGCAGGCGGGGCGTCTAAAGGAGCAGAGGCTCAGAGAGGTGCAGAGGATGTACGGCTGGGAGGAGGAGCGCAGCCGTCTGGCTCTACACAATCTGCAGCACTGGTAAGGCTTGTGCTCAGGTGACAGCACTGCTCACGCAAATACTTTGGTACTCAGTAGCACATGTTTAAATATTGTATACAGTGGTGCGAAAAAGTAAGTACACCGTTCTCACATTTCTGCCTGGTCACTAAATGTGGTCTGATCTTCATCAAAATCATTAGAATGAAAAACAGCGTCTGCTTGAACTAATACCACCCAAACATTTACATTTTATCATATTTTTATTGTCCATAACATGTAAACATTCACAGAAGAGGGTGGAATAAGTAAGTACATCGACAGAATCTCACTGAACAGTAACAGCTTTGTAAAGAGGAATGGTCCAAGATTCATCCTGATCGTTGTGAACATCTAATCTGTAACTACAGAAAAGCAGTTATTGCTGCAACTTCGGGTCCAACAGTCCACTGTATGTTTTTCCAATAGTGCTGTGGAGCATCCAAGAACTCTTTTGCAAAGTAAAGTTGAATAGAAAAAACCTGAGACATTCACAACATGCATGGAATAAGTAAGTGAACCCCTTCTTTTGCAGCAGTAACTGCACTCAGAATGATCAGGATGAATCTTGGACCATTCCTCTTTACAAAACTGCTGATGTTCAGTGAGATTCAGGCGGTGTACTTACTTATTCCACGCTCTCCTGTGAATGCAGCGGAGGCACTGCTGCTTTGGTTTGCATTTTTGATACATCGTTTTGGCGAACAAATGCCACGTAAAAAGCAGTTTTATCTTATCCTTTCTATTGTCGATCCATTTAGGCTACAGTATATGCGTTTGAATGGGTGAACCCAGGTTGCTACTGAGGGCCCTGACTGAAACCCTCAAGGCACACCTCTGATAAAACATGAACAAAACCTCCTAGTTGTCCGTTTACAAATGGTAAAAAAGTGTCCATGAGTGACTGCCCTCACTGTGTTGACTTCATGACCTCCCCATGCTTCTCTGCTGTGAGCAGGTTTAAAGACTCTTTGAGCTCCGGTGTGGTGACAGTGGTGGCCATAGCCTCTAACCACCGAGTGTCCACGTACCGGCTCCCCTTGTTGCCCGAGAGAGCCCCAGACGTCCGGAGACCCAGCCAGAGCAGCAGCAGCTGCTCTACCGGCGCCGATGCTCGAAAAGTGAGAGCAGAGCTGGGCAAAGGCAGCGCCAGCGTCACAGGTCAGCTCCGTCTCATTCCCCTTTGAGCTGCTTTCACTAGATGAAAACAGCACAGAGCCACTTCTATATTCAGGAATTAGGCTGAGTACATCTGGCCTGGACCGTTTGTAGTTCAAGATATTTCAACTCAACTTTTGTTTCCTCATAGGGCGAGATGCTGCAGGTGAAAACATCGATTTTTCATGTATCATCAATTTGGAGATTTTAGTCTTTAGTCTTTTCCTATTCTTTACAAAGACGTGTATCTGGGATCAGGGGTTATTTCTTCAAATCCCCAATGGGTGTGATTGACAAGTGTATTAACCAATCAGAAAAGACAGATGTGACGCAAACAGCATGCGGTGTATTTTGTAAACGAGGAGGTTAATACTTTTATGATGGCATCAGCCAAAGAGCACAGACAAATGTGAACAATCGATGTTGTTTTTGGACAATTCAACACGAATGAATGAATGAATAATGCAGGAAATTGTAAAGCGACTTTGAGCGTCTGGAACAGCTCTATAGAAAACTGGAGAAATTATGACATTATTCACAGTCATGTTGAGTTTGTAGAGTTTGTTGTAAATGTCATTTATTTGACCCATTTCAATAGTGCCCCCCATTTGAGTATTCCTTGAAGTGCATTTGTTTCTGCTCTGCATCATTTCAGAGGAAGAGGTGCTGAAGGCTCCGCTCGTGACTCGGCCTCCCGCGGTCAAACTGGCCGATCGGCAGGTGGAGAGGCTGAAGAAAGCTGCAGAGAAGGCAGAGCAGGCCCGTGCCAAGATCGAGAACAGGAAGAAGGAGTGGGCACAGCTGTAAGTTCACCTCAACTACTAGACTGTGTGATGGGTGCGTAGGGTCCCTAGTGATTTCGACAGCTTTGACGGCAGGTGAGAGGGGTGGAGTACATGTCCTTAAGAGGGGAGAGGAGCTCCGCAGATCTATTCCGCTGCTCTCACAATGCGTTGGAGGCTCCTTCAGCAGGAGGCAGTGCCGGCACTGTGCTACACAGTGATGGAGCTGGTCAGGATGCTCTATATCGTCCCTCTGTAGAAGTTGCACATACCGGACGCTGGGACTCTGGCTCTTCTTAACTTGCGGAGAAAGTAGAGACGCTGATTACTTTTCTTGACCAGTGATGTAGTGTGCATGGTCCAGGAGAGCCTCTCTGTGATGTGCACACCCAGGAACTTAGTGCTGGTCACCCTCTCCACTGCAGCACCGTTGATTGTTAGAGTCTCGTTTGTCTTCTCCACATCATCACAGGCGTTTGAGATTGATGTCAGTGATTCAAAGAGCCCTGAGACACAATACCATCCATGAGTTTTTTTTTTACCTTTTTGACACTGAAATACAATTTGCTTAATCATTTGGAACGCGGTGTATTAGACCGAATAGCCATAATCAAAATGAATGTTCTCCCTCGACTGTTGTATGTTATCCAAATGCTACCTACTTACACTCTATCCAAATTGTTTACAAAAAAACACAAAAACACAATATTTCGAGTTTAAATCTCGAAATTACGACTTTTAAACTCCTACTACGAATTTAAATCTCGAAATTACGAGTTTAAATCTCGAAATTTTGTGTTTTAAACACAGAATTATGACTTTAAATCTTGTAATTTTGACTTCCCGTTGGGCTTTTATTTTATAACATGGCGGAAACTGGCTTCCATAATATCCTGATCAGGGTTCCCGTTAGCCAGCTTTTGGCCGGTTTGAAAAGCAAATGGCCGGAAAAAATCATTTCCATTAGCCACATTGTCACTTTAGTCAGTGACTGCCTGCCTTAATATTAAAAAAAGCGCAGTTAGTATCATCATAGCTCTGGAAATGAAAGGCTTTTTCTTTGTGCTTTGTCACATTTTCCAAGAAAACAGCAAACTACAGGTACATTTACTATTATTAAAGTGTGTTAAGAACTCAAGAACTAATAAACTCGATTAGGTTATTCTTTAAACCCGCGTGTGCTCCGTCAGACTGACGCTCTCTCACAGCAGCTCATCCCGGGGCAGTGGCCGGGTTTAGAGGCGCGCTCCTTGGTCAGTCTGCGCAGACCGTCTCGGCTTAGTGACCGCTTTTCAGAGCCGCTCTTGAGTCCAGCAGAGCTGAGTCTGTGGTGAAACTCTCAAGTCTGACTTTTGATGACTTTAGCACCATCGATTTGTCCCTCCATAATATTAAAGCGGGACTTACACCTGAAGTTACGTTAAAGCGCAGAAGGGCATCCTACAGCCCAACCCTCGCTGTGCAGAGCTGGATAAGGACAGCGGTACAGTTCTGTCTCAGATAAAGTGTTTAGTGGGGTACGTCCACGTGACACCTGCCGCTCTCCATCATCTCCACATGCACAACTTTGTTTGGATTTGAGTTGTTGTTGCATTTTTCCCTTCTTTCATTAGAAACAGCTGTGTTTTTGGACCCACTAAAGCACTCTGTTTAGCGCTCTGTCTAAAATGCAGATTGCTATTGATAATAAGCCACATTCATTATGTATTTTAATGGCCCGTAAGTGAAGGCACAGTGTACAGTGAAACCTTACGTTCTGTTGTTCCCCTAAATGTGCCAGAGCATCCTTTAGTAGTTCTTAATGTAATAGCCAATGGCTCGATTGCCAAGGAAAATAACACCGGCGATAACGGACAGCCCTGCCTGGTTGAGCGTCCCAGAGGGAAGTCAGATGAGTTTCAATAATCCCTCACAGTGACGTCTGTGTGTCAGTTACGCAGAGAAGCCCGATGAGAACACGGAGGACCCAGCAGACGTCCAGGCCATCCAGGCAGCACGAGAGACAGTGGGACACCTCAACCTCAAGTCAGCCCCCGACTTCACAGTGCCCAAGCATCTGCGCATGAACACGGAGAGGAAGAGAGGCGAGCTCACTGCGCTGGAGGACACGGTACGCAGCTGCTTCACACGTCACATGCATGCAGTTCGTGATGAACTTTTTACTTTTTTACTTTTACTTTACTATATTTGTCTCCCTTGGGAGGAATTTGGTTCGGACAAGGTCTATGCTACACATTAAGACACCACAAATACAATACACAAAGATACATGTACAGTTAACAAAAGACTCACATGAGTAGTACATTTACTTTGTATACTCCCCCCTTCCCTCTTCACACCCCCACACACACTGAAAAGAAGGAATTGACTAATCGAAGGACCAAATAGTTGAGGTGGGGTGAAATTAGGTCTAGCAAGGTTACAAGAACAATCACAAAAGTAAAAAATAAAATAAATAAAGGTGATGATATACTGTAAAATGCTAATACCCTGAAAGGATAATAATCAGCTAAATTCTGCCCAAACAACGCAATTCTCAAAGGGAAAAAAGCACTTACGAGAATAATATTTGGAGTAATGACGCCATCTAGTGGCGAATTTAAATAAAGTGCCAACAGGAACTGAAGCTACATAAATACTGGCTAGTTTACCTGTAGCAGCCCGTATAAAGTTAGCAGTGGATTATATTGGCAAAGTCCACAGTACACAAATAGTAACATAGAATGAGACATTAGAAATGCCGATGGCAACAGTTAAAGGGCCGCTGAGGGCAGCAGTGAAAGCGTTAAACAAAGGTAACTGCTGCTAGTATATTGGGATCTGAACTATGGTAAAATTGTACTCAACAAAATCATGAGACTTAGCTGAACAAAACGATAACTCGCTTCTCTCGTTGCTATAGTAATCGCAGCAGCACCTAGCTACTGAAGGGGAGAGCCTTCTTAACAGTCACCTTTTCCTGAAGAGGAAAAGTAAAGGCAAAAGCTAAATCAAGTGCCCGGTCTAATGTAAACATGTGTCCATCTCTACAATAGTCTGTGACCACTGTGACTCTGAATCCCTTTCCCTGGATGAATGGCATGGGCAGTGGTTTCAATGGCCGCCCCATCAGGAAGCCCTCAAGTGTCACAGGTTCTGTGTCAGCAACGTCACCAGAGACGAAGCTCAGGTAGAGTAGAAACGGTACGCTGCTGATGAAGAGAGGGAAGTGTATCGGCAAAGTCCTCTTGAAGCTCACGCCCCCCTCCCTTGAAGTTGGTCCACTGGTCACTCACTCTGATGTGGTCCATGGACTGGGTGAGTAGGTGGCTGGTGGAGGCTTCATTTCTACTATCTGCTGGATGTCCTCAGGAAATGTCGGTTGCAGTGCTTGCAGCAGCTCCACAGTCTCTGCTTGTAGGTTGTTTGAGGGGTCCTGTCCACGGAGCTCACTGTTGTTCCTTAGCCGGGGACTGAAGGTGGTGTCGCTTTGGTCTTCAGGACAGGTGACTGATGGTGTGCAGGAGATGGTCTTCCAAAACTATGCGATATCCTCCAACAGCATCGGGCAGGATGGCTCTGGCCTGAACTTCCCTTCGTCTGATGAGTGGCACTCTCCAGATCTGCACCTGCAAAGACTGAGGGATAGAGAAGAGAGAGAGAAACTGAAGCTCTTCTTCCCTACTGGACCAGACTTTCGAAGGGCATGTTGTCCCAACCTCGCTGCTTGTCTGACCGTGAATGGATGATGAGCTTGGTATTGGTGTTGTGGCCAAGGGCAAACTGGGGTACCCGGACTTTGTGTGTGTTTATCAAGTTAGGGAGATCTGACTTGTCCTCACTAACTGCAACAGGTTCAGCGGGCTCTTGTGTCCTTTGCTTACAGATCTCAGCTTGTCCAAGGTTCTTCAGGAGGCTCCTCTCTGCACTGTGCAGTAAGGGCTTGTCTGCTTGGCACAGGAGAGGGGTGGCATGTGAGAGGAGCACTTACTTTAGTACATGCATGTATCGGTAGCTGGGGTGGGGCTGAGGTTAACAGGCACTGCACGGAGTTGGCGGGCCGCGCCGTAAGCTGGACAGGGCCTTGGAGAGTCCACCCCAGCCTTGTGTGGACTGCTGCTGGGCTTCCAGGCGGGCCGGGCTTAACAGATTCAACAGGTGTGACGAGGTGAGGATGGTCTGAGCGGATGAGGAGAAATGGTTCTGCATTTCTAAGGGCAGGAATTGGAAGGTCACGTAGGTGTCTGTACTTCTTCTGTAACTGCTCAACAGGATAAGTGTGAGGGCCGAGGCTGAGGCGACTAGATGTGAAGGCCCTCTCAATCTTGTAGCTGACGTGAGGCTTTGACACTGGTGAGATGTGGAAGGACACAGAATAGCCTTTAAGGACTTGGCTATCCTGCCTGACTGTGCAGAGAGGAAGGTCTTCAGGGGTGCCCTTTACACCGAGAACTCTAGTTGCGGCAGGTAGCAACATGGACCTTTCAGACCCATCGTCCAGGATAGCAAAGGCATTTATGGTCTGGCCACCATAATGAATGAGGATGGGGACGACCTTCAGCAGCACTCGGTTTCCTGTACCTGACTTGCTAGATACATGGTTTCTTCAGAGTGCACAGAGCGGCGAAGTGACCTCGTGCACACCGCCAACAGCGCTTGTTCACCTGGATCCACTCCTTGAGCTGTTCTTATGAGAGTTTTACTACTATCGCTCTCACAGAAGGCCCAGTATGTTCTCTTCTTGGTGTTCCCTGAACTGGCATTGTGAGATAGGACTGACTCACCGTAGTGTGGAAGACGGAGACTGTCTGTTTGGTAGCTCGACTATCACTCTTGGGATGCAGCCTATCATTACTGGTCTTTACTGTGACCTGACTGTCAAACCCTTGACACCACGACTCATAGCGGAGCCACTCTGACAGGTCAAGGAGGGTGTGGCTGGTATCTGGCTGTTTGAACTGGTGTCTTCAGAAATCAGCTTGCTGTTCGGCTGGGAGTTTACTAACGTGTGAGCCACACTTCAGTTCAACCTCCCCCTTAGGGCCCAAGGTCTGCAGGAGGCCTACCAGGGACTGTATCTGCAGGGAGAACCTTTGGAATGCGGCAATGTCTCCTCGTCTCACTTCGGGGGCCTCAAGGACAGTGGCTATCTTTCCGAGGGCAAGTTGATGGGGTTGGCCAAACGTATCGTGGAGGGCTGCCATGGTGTCAGTATATGGGGTTCTAGAGTTCAGGTACGCGTCAGCTATAAGCCTAGCTTCTTCTAAGTACAGGTGGTCTACTAGAATTTGATATCTGAACAGTTCAGTGGTGTTGGTGGGGAGCAGGTTCTCTAAAGCTATGTGAAGCCAGCAAACTCACTTGGATATTTATGATACTTTTTCGTTTTTGATTTTAGAGTTACATTTACAGTTTTTCTCTTTAAGTTTGACCTGACCAAATAAACAAATCAAATAACTCAAACTGTAAAAGCATGTTTTGTGATGCTTTATTTGTTAATGCTCAGTTCCAAAGTGCTGTCAGAAGGTCTTATTTTCTTAAAGGTGTGGAGAGACAGCTCAAGCCGTTTACAGATGTTTACTAAGGCCTGTGTTGATTCTTGTCCACCGTCAGATGCGGCGCAGACAGGAGGAGATGAATGCTCAGATCCTGGCCTTACGAGATGCCAAGGTCCAGCTGGTGGCTCATCTCCAGGGTAACAGCAGGCATCTGCTCAAGGTCCAGGAGCGGCTGCCGGCTGAGCTCCACAGGCCCTGCCCCACTCTGCCCCGCATGCTCCGCTACAAGGAGCTCCGTCAGACATACAGGCAACTCCTCACGCATTTCTGCACATGACTAGTGTCACATTGAATTACTCTCACGTAGGGCGGGGTCATTTGGGGGAAAAAAACAAAAATCAAGATTATTTTCCCCATATTGATCGACCTCAATTTTGATTTGTTTTTTTTTTGGTTTTGGCAATAACAAGAACTAATGTGGTCTTTTGTGGACAAGTAAGTAAACAGTCAGACTCGACACTGTCCTGCTGCATCGGAAAAGACATGCAAAAAACAACAAAACAAGTGGATATGTTTGTAGAATGTCAGAAGCAGACAGACCCCTCACAAGACTTTATGGACTTTAGCGCCAACAACTTATTTTATACATAAAGAAATACTAGTAAACAGTGCATTTATAAGTATAAAAGGACTTCACGGTCCTTGTTGACATACTATTCACATGAGTTTTCTGAACCGCTCCCTTCACCTAAAACCTGTTTGCCATGGGAGACCCTACCCTACCTGACGACATAGCTCCTAGGATCATTCGGGCACTAAAACAACCCCAACACGTTAAAGTGGCAGTTCCCGGGGTCGGGCCCAATACACACCAATGTAATTTAACTCATGTTTCATCCAAAGGGAGGTGTGGCTCAGCAATTGCCCAGCCCTCAAGTAAGTATGGTATTGGGAAAAAATGTAGTATCGTAAGCAAATACCAGAAAAATAAATCTTATATCGTTAGATCCAAGTTTTGATGCTGTTGGTCCAGTGACATAATTAAAGGGACTCGATGCAAGTTGGCCATTTTATACTCACGACTGCCACCTCAGGTCATACGTGTAGTTGCACCTCCTATATTAAGCTTGTGCATGACGGCAACTTTTTAAATGACAGTGCAGGATTTTAGAGGCAGTTGTGGTGAACAGGTCTGGGCTCATTACCTTAGGACACGGCTGGAACATGTAAGGGGAGGAAAATACTTTTAACATTTTTAAACTCTGTATAGTCCCTTTAAAGAATGGGACTTGGTTGTTTCAGCTCAAATAAATATTTTTTTCTCAATTCCCCCCATCTTTAAAATTATTTACCTTATTTACCTTATTTTTGCCAATAGTTCTCCTATTATTCCCCCAAATTATTCAAAGTTTTTCACATATTTCTTGGCATTGGAGATGAAAATTCCAAACATTTTTGTTCTGTTTTCTGGTTCTAGACGGCAAATATTTGAGTATCGGAATTGGAAAAAGTATCATTCAGGAAAACCAAGTATCGTTAAAGTACTGTATCCAAAAAAAAGGAACAGTACCCATCCCTTCTCTCAAGTCACTGTGATGCATCTTTCTTCGACACTAAATGATTTTGTTATGAACATGCAGTGAAAATGTCTAAATCTATCCATGGAATGATACAAACACACCCGCTCGTCTC
Organism: Gobius niger; assembly: GCF_951799975.1. Taxonomy (NCBI): domain Eukaryota; kingdom Metazoa; phylum Chordata; class Actinopteri; order Gobiiformes; family Gobiidae; genus Gobius; species Gobius niger. The sequence goes on along the minus strand of NC_136873.1, from coordinate 1,686,401 downwards.
TCCACTCCAAACGACCGGTGTTGGTGATGGAGCACCTTGATGTGATGCAGGGCCGCGGCGGACGAGCAGGAGGACCAGGACCTTCTACTGCAGCTGGAGGAGGAGGACGACGACCAATCAGAGACTACAGGGCCGACCACCAGCCAATCACACACCCCCATAGAGTCAGTGGGGGAGGAGCAAGTGGAGAACACTGATCTGGAGGATGAGGTTCAGATGGAGGAGCAGGTGCGGCTACTGCACCAGCAGAACGTTATCATTGAGCAGGTGCGTATAGCCCCGAAAACCGCAGATGCTGTAGCCCTCAACAAGGAAAAAGTAATAGGATAATAATAATAGGATCACTAAAATAAGATCGAGAGGTAAAATACATAAATACAAAATAAATATTAATAACAGTTAAATATCAATGAAATAAATTATAAGGTGCTGATATATAAATAATAATAAATAGGCCTAGCAAAAATAAATATGAGCTAAAAGCTAAGCTAAAAAGGCGGGTCTTGAGCCTACTCTTAAAAACATTTCCGTTCTCTGCAGCCCTGAGCTCCTCCTCAGCCCTGAGCTCCTCCTCAGCCCTGAGCTCCTCCTCAGGTGGTTCCAGAGGCGAGGGCCGTAATACTGGAAAGACACACCATGAGTCTTTTTGTTGACTTTAGGAATAACTAGGAGACCCCTGAGGAGGAGCGAAGGGGCCGTGAAGGTTCGTAAGGTAAAAGCAGTTCTGAAAGATAAGAAGGACCAAGACATTAAGACATTTAAAAAACATTAAAAGAACTTTAAAATCGATCCTGAAACACACGGGAGCCAATGCAGCGATTCTAAAACCGGTGTAATGTGGTCCCGCCTCCTGGTCTTCGTCAGGACACGAGCTGCTGAAGTTTGTAAAAGTTGTAAACCTGAGATCCTCTTTTTGGGAAGACCAGGGAGCAGGGCGTTACAGTAGTGGATACGACTGGTGATAAAAGCATGCATGAGCGTCTCCGTGTTGGCCCGAGAGAGAATGGGGACGACTCTGGCTTTGTTCTTTAGATGGTAAAAACCTGTCTTTGTGATATTCTTCATGTGTGGAATAAAAGTCAGCTCAGAGTCAAAAATCACACCCAGGTTCTTCACCTGTGAGGGAGGATTCATAGACAGTGACTGTAGTTTGGGTAAAAGTCTCTCTCTCTGGGCCTCAGGACCGATGATTAACATTTCAGTTTTGTTCTGGTTAAGCTGGAGAAAGTTTTCTGCCATCCAGGATTTGATCTAAAATGCAGTTAAAAAGTGCATCTATTGGCCTGGTGTCATCAGGAGACATGGAGATGTATAACTGTGTATCATCAGCAAAACTGTGGAAGTTGACCCTGTGTCTCCAAGACACATCACCAAGAGGGAGCATATACAGATTAAAAAGCACTGGGCCTAAAATCGAACCCTGGGGCACACCACAGGGCAGCAACAGGCTGCTGCTGAGATAATGCTAAGTTCTTGCAGTGCTTCAACCGTTTTTCTGCAAAAAAAATCCTTGATAAGAGTCTTTATATCAGGATCGTGTTGCTAATGGAGCCAAAAAAACACTTGCGTGACTTGTGCTAGTAGCGCAGGATGCTATATTTCACTAAGCCAAAGCTGGAGCTATCCCAATGCACTTCTTTGCATACATTTGTCTAAAATGTATAAAAATAAAGTGGTTCTTATATCTATTGGTAAATATGATGAGCAATTTTATATCCAAGAAATTGGTCCCATTGATCATTATACGAGATTATCTGCAAATCATAAATGTACGTAACGTGTGTATTTGCAGATGGAGGCAGCAGTGCGTGAGTGGGACGCCTCTCTCCGGATGCTCCTCCACCAGAAGCTTCGTTTGGACCAGAAGCTGAAGCTGGCGGACCTCCGACAGCTCACTGTGCTCCAGGAGCTGCTGCTGCTCAAGCACTTCGAGAGGAGAGAGGACAGCCTGCAGGAGAGGCTGAGTGTCAAGGCCAATGAAGAGGACGCCATCACGGTACGACTCAGAGGATGTGTCCAAGCATTTAGTTTGTTCAAAGATAAGGGCTGAACTACTTTGACCTGTAATAATCCATACTATTGTTTTCAGAAGCTTATGTGGCAGGGAGCGATATTGTTTTCCTCCGCTAAAGAAGCACAGTCTCTAGAGCTATGATGTCATCACTTAATAAACGTGTACTTGATGACGTCATCGCTCTACTTCGGGTCCAACTTGAGCCCTATTCACTATAATGGGATTTAGCTCTTTTTAAACATCTGATCACAAAGAAACTCTGGATTTTCTTTAGTAATGCTTTTCTGGCTTATTTTTCCATACACAATGAAGGCTTATTTTAAAAAGGAAAATAAAAGTTTTAAGGTAAAAAGGCTATCTACTGTATATGTATTTAGTGAATGTGCTCTATACAACCTCCTGTTCTGTTGTCCATTGCAGTTGAGGGTGGAGGAGCTGACGGAGCAGCTGGAGACCAAGCGGAGGGACATCTCCAAAGTGCAGGAGCGTCTGAAGGCCCTGAGCGCCGCCTTCATGGCCTCTCTGGGAGAAAACAACAAGTTTGAGGAGTTCCTCACCCGAGTGTTCAAGAAGAAGATCGAGAGGCTGAAGGAGAAGGCAGCAAATGAAGGTGCGGTGTGTTTACCCAGAGCAGACGTTTACACAGACGCATATGCAGTGAGAGAAGAAAATCCTTTTTAACACTACACTCAAAAGAGTCACTTAAAAAAATAATTAGTTTCAAACAAATTATTGAAAACCCCCCGATTTTCCTTTGAATAGCCCGGAATTGATTAAGGTTTGACTGTATGAACTATGTTTATTTCAATTGACAATAACTTTGGACCTCAATGAAATAGAAACACAGTCTTTTAGCATCTTTTAGCATAGTTCTGCTCTTCATTTGAGTGCTAGCTCGTCCCTCGAGTCCTCCGGGGAGCAAAGTTACAGCATGGCACAGAACTAGTCAAAAAATTGCTCCCCCTGGATATAAAACGGCTTTTGCACATGTTTCCTTGTCCCTCATGCCTTCCAAACAAAGAGTTAGTGGTTTATCTCTGACTGTTTGGGCTAATGTGTCGCCATGAGTCACAACTAGGGCTGGGTACCGTTAAACGATACCAGTTTGGAATCGGTATTTTATAATCCCCAAATGAAAGTATTGAAAGCAGGTACATCTTATATCTTTAGATCCAAGTTTTGATGCTGTTGGTCCAGGGACAGCATTAAAGCAAGTGCCTTGGTTGTTTCCGCATTTTTGCCCTATTTGTATGAATTTTTTCCCCCAATTTTATTTTGCTTGCCCAATTTTTTCTTGTTTTCCCAACTTTTCTCCCCAATTTTACCTAATTTACGTAAACCGTTAAAGTACAGATACCCAGCCAAGTGTTTTGTGTGTCCTAGTACTAGTTACTCTTTTCAAAATAGTCACTCTCCCTGTCTTATCATTTCCTTACTCCTTCAGCTCAGAACGTAACCATAGCAACTGCTGAGCAACACAGGCTGTAATGAGCATGTATGTTTGACTATATGTACGAGTATGTGAGTGTGAGGCTTTGAGTGCCGGGATTTTGCTGTCATTTGTGTTTCGGTGTTGAACATGTGTGTTTGTGTGTGTTTGTGTAACAGAGCAGGACGAGGACAGTGGTGGAGACACCGATGATGACTCATACTGGGATGAGGATGAAGATGAAGACGATGCAGACGATGCAGACGATGCAGACTTGGTTGAGTGGAAAGCTCCTCTAGACGACAGCGTGTGTCCGCCAAGTGGGTACAAGCTGTGGAAAAACGACCATTTCCTTTTCCGCAGTAGAGTCGATCTCTCTGGCTGTAATGCAAGTGCAAAGGCAGCCATTTTTACAAAAACGAAAAAGATTTTTTTTCTCAAACGTGAAACTAAGATGACATTAGCTCAGTTTATTTCTTTACTGTTTACTTTACTTCTGCCAAAGCTGTGCATGAAACCTGAAGAACGGTGTGTGTTCTTCAAGTTTTTCATGCACGTCGCTGCAACCTCGCACTCGACCGCACACCACGATTCAGATCTGCTGAAGCCACCGCGGAGGAAAACACAGGCTTTAAACCATCCTGCAGAGGCACACAGGCGGGTCTGGCCTATGACAGCCCCAGGGAGAACACCGTCAGGGCTCATGCATCAGGGGAAACATGTTAAACTCGTGTCTGTCGCCAACTCACTCATCAATCAATCAAAGTTTATTTATACAGCACTTTACAGCAACACCAGGAGGACCTAAGTGCTTCACAGAAAGACTAATAACCTACCAACCTACTTTTTTTTATGATAAATGTATACATCACGTGTTTAAATCGCTGCACGGTTTAGGAAAAGCCTCTGAAGGGCCGTGGCGGTAATATGGCTGTAATATTGTTTTATCTTGTAAGATTTTTATATGTCATATTGACGACGTGGGGATTATAAAATGGTGAGATGCACTGGTCTCCACGACAGTTTAAAGAGACGGTCGCAGCTACAATCAAAGTTTTGTCGTGACAGTTTCAGGCCTCAGGCAAGTGCTGAGGCAAGTGACACCCGCTCTGCATGCTAGCAGAGCTTATTTTCATGGAAAAGTGCAGTGAAAGTCCGGTTTATGCCTGGCCTCAGTAGTAGTGTTCCAAAATATCAGACTCTGCCTGATAGATACAGACGGCATCTCTGAAATCGCCCATATATGGTCATTTTTGAAAACAGTTAAGGGGGAAAACTAATAATTCAAAAACTACTGTAACAAACGCTGAATTATGAATATAGTTTTCTACTAAATAAAGATACAAAGACATGGGGAGGAGCAAAGTGGTCCAACAGCCCATAAATACATGAATAACGGAGAATGCTAACTTGATGCTACATGTTAGCATCGGGCTAATGCTAACGGTTAGCTAGCGCTTGCTACAACTGCCGTTTTTTCACTTCTACTGAAAAATCTGCTGTGAGAAAATATCCATATGGGCCCGATTTAGACTTGACTTTATTTGTATGTGATAAATAAGTTCATATTCCACCAGAAAATGGCTAAAAAGAGTGGAAGATTGTGTTTCTGTAAAGATTCTATTTTCCCCCTCGGCGAAGCCACGCCCCCTTCTATGACGAGATGCCGTCTGTATCTATGTCAGTCGCAGCTCGTCTTTAGTCGTATGCCGGTTCTATTTTAAATGGTTGTCCTTGTCTCACTGTACAATCTAAGACCTGCAGTTTTCAGCTACAATCGAAGTTTTGCTCCACGACGAGTGATCGCTCATCGCAGACAGCCAATGCACACCCTGCTTTGTGCCAGTGTGATATCTCATTTGAATGCCAAGACCTTCTAGTATCTAAAAATACAGTGGGAACCAGATGTTCACATACACTAAATAAAAAGACACATGTGCATTTTTTTCTCAGTGTCTGACATGAAACCAGAATTAATTGGAAGACCCAGCTGTGGCTAAGCTTTAAAGGTGGGGTATTAAGTTTTTTTCAGGCACATAGTACCATTCTATAGCCTACTCAAATAACTATGCTGCCCAAAATTGTTTGGAAAATGCAGCAAATATCAAAAACAACTTAAAAGAAATTTCCCTCATAGCAAAACTGACGCTGCGATTTGGCCTCTGTCCCTAATGAAACTCTGTGCCTGTCCATGCGCTCTCCCCTTTCAATACATTGTTGTTGTTGTTTAAATTTCTCCTTTTTTTATATGTGTATGTAAATGAATACAGACAACATAATCCAGGGGTTTCTTACAAAAGTGTTTAAAATAGATACATTGAAAGCTAAGTCTGCAGGGGCGGGTGCTGTGGGCTGAACTGAGGAAGAGAACATGGGAGGGGAGTTCGCCCCCAGGCGGAGCCTCGTCCCCTCCAGCAAAACAGCAGGAAAATGGCTACTGGCAGAAAGTTGGGATGGTGTTCTCAGGCTTGCACGATTCCCCCTTTTTCCTGCAAACGTGACGATCTCCAAAAATGAAAGTCTTTATCCTTTAGGCATTTGCAAACTCCAATCTGGCTTTTTTGTGTGTTTCTTTTGGAGTAAGGGCTTTTTCCTGGCAGAGAACCTTCTCAGCCCGTGTCGGTGCAGTAATTGTTTCACTGTGGATGATGACAAACTCTGATCAGGTTCAGCATCTTCACCAGGTCTTTCGCATTTGTTTTTGGGTTGATATTCACATTTCAGACCACAGCACCCGCCTTCTTTCTGATCTATATGATGGCTGGACATTTCCATCATTGTTTGAACCAATCAATGTGGCCCACAAGGACGAAAAAAGGGCTAGTTATGATTAGTCCTGAGAACACACACAAATAAGACACTGATCGATAGATGACAGTGCCATACGGTCCCGCCTCCAGAACATATACACACACTCCAGGACTGAGTTGCAGGCCTAACACAGAGCATGCTCACCACACTGAAGACTCTTCATTGGTTACTTTCACTCGCACAATACAGATAATGCATTTGTTAGGTAATAGTCTGCTGTTTAAACGACGTTATCTAGCTAGCTGTTGGACTTGTGAATGTATCAGGTATTTCTGTAAAGTATCATGGAAAAAAAAATCTATTGATATCACGTTTTCCAGCCGCTGAGGCACCAAAACAGCCCCCAGTTCAGTGAGATTCAGGCGGTGTACTTACTTATTCCTCCCTCTTAGTGAATTTTTACATGTTATGCCCATTAAAAATATGCTAACACGTAATTGTTTGGATGGTATTAGATTAAGCAGACACTGCATACTCATTCTTATGATTTTGATGAAGGCAGAAATGTGAGAAATTCCAAACTGTGTACTTACTTTTTCTTCCAACTCTATGTGTAACATCTGTGTCAGCGAAATACAACTTACACCGCACTTGCCGTCCCTAACCATAACCCTAATCCCGACAAGCAACAGGTTAAACATGACAATGAAGGTAGGGCGGCAATGTGAGAGCCAGCAGCAGCCTATCTGACTTCACCAATCACACCCACATGCATTGACATGAACTATAACCATTAATACTTGCACTGAAGATTGAAGAACAGCGCCATCATCTGCCAAATGAGCAGGCAAACAGCTGAACTCTTCTGATTACTGGTGATAGGAGCTTGTTTGGATCTGTGGTCAAACAAAACGCGCCACATTCACACAGGAGTGGTGTGTGAGGTGTCATGCTCAGGGACACGATGATGACAAAGTGTTTTTGTTGTGCCAGAGTGCGAGCCGGCTCTGTTTGAGAACACACTGCAGCTAAGGGAGCGCAGGCTGGACCTGGAGGAGCAGCTGCAGGAGGAGAAGAAGAGCTCTGAGGCTCTGAAGAAGGACTGGGACACGCTCGCCAAAAAGGTATTTCTTCACATCAGACGATTTACTGTCTATGAATTGGACCAAGTTCACAACATTTAATCGGTGTTAGATACATATCCACGATCTACCTTAACTAGGCTGAAAAGTAACAAAAGCCTGCAGTGGACCGGACGTCGCTGCCGTCTTTCGTCGATACTTTCACTCATATGTGCCGCGGGCCTCAGCGACACGGGCCAAAATCACCCTGAGTCATATAACGATCAAATTGCAAATGCGATTAATTGTTCAGTCCTACTTGAAAGAACTTGAAACCTGAAATGTCATGTTGTCCTTGTGGTAGAAAAAGACGGTGAGCAGCAGTCGTAAAGCCTTGGAGGAGGATCTGGAGATGATGCAGCGAGAGAAGCAGCAGAAGATGAACGAACTGGACGTGGTGGTCCCCCTGCGCTTACATCAGGTAACTTCACAACAGCACCGCAGGGATCTGACCGTTGATGCGCTGCTGACTTTGCTTTAGACAAGGGGTGTTGAAACGTTTTCCATCATGGTGATCAGAATCACCCTAATGAAGATTGATGACCTCTCACCTTTATTTAGCCCTGGAACCTCAAAGGCCCCTTTTTTAACTCATGCAGTATGAATTTACTGTTATGTAAAGCATTGAATCCGTTCACTGAGGCGGCTCTTTAACACACTGATGTGTGACTGAGCTGTGGTGACAACAATATGCATTTTGTCACTTTTATAAAGTTTTGTTTGTATTATTATTTTTATTACTAAATGTGCTCCTGTCAATCAACAGTGGTTGCGCATGAATCACTCGAGGGTGGGGGCGAGGGGGGTGGGGGGATTGGTGCAGTGGCTTATGGGATGGCACATAGCTCCTAATCACCGGTTAGCATCAGAGGTCCCTATGCTAAAGGGGCTATGATAGTTAGCATCGAGGCTCCTTTTCCTAACTCCTTCCTAACTGACAGACCAATTCGGAAGCTTCTTGTCATGACGGACGCTGACGCACATCCTGTTGGCGTTAGACCTCTTACCAATCTGATCATTTCAGGAGGAGCCGAGATCCTCTTCCCGTGCCTCCCTGCTTGTTTTCCAGTCGAGTAATTCGCTGGGCTTGATCTGACAGGCGCTGCAGCATCGCGGCATCCGAAATGTTTTTCCTGAATGTGATAGGATTGGCTCTTAATGAAGCAATACCTGCGCGATATCCTCCAAATCATTGCAATATGCAACAGATAATATCTGTCTTCACAGAAGTACTTCCAAACATGTTCGTTGTAATGTCCACGGTTCAGCTCGTCTGCTATATTCTTTGCAGCGCGTCCATCCAACACGACCAGTGTTTACCCAGTATGTAAATACACACAAAGTCACGCCCGTACTGCACACTCCCAAATCTCCCTAAACAAGCTGGTTTGAACCTAAAGTTTGCACTTTTAAATATACTGCTAGCCTAAACATGTAGAGACTTCCTCTTGACTTCAACTGAATGATTCTGCAAAAAAGCGGAAATCACAAATACAATTTTTTTTTTTAAATGTGCGTTTCTCTCGGAACTTGGGCTGCCTCTGGTGCCTCTGGTGTCTCTGGTTCTCGTGACGGGGCACATATATTCAAGATAAAGTACAACTACAGTATTGAGACTTAACTATGTTAAGCAGGCCTGGTCTCATGCGAAATCACAGAAACCTCATGATCTTTTCCTTAAATGCAGCCAGTGCAGGTTTAGGGACCAGTCGTGCTCTTGCACTGCCGTTTAAGTTGTTGTTAAAAATATGAGCTTTGCTTCGCAAGCTAAACCTGTAGGTGCCCCATGATAATAAGCTGCAGCAAGCCAGTTATCATTGGAACCGTGATGCACAGTTTTCTTATCATTAAAGAAGACAAACGTGCGTACGACTTAAGTTACACATTGTGGGACTGTAGACTGAGACTTCACTGGCACAGTTAAAGTTACGCCAAACAGCTCCAGTTTGTGTAACATTATGTGACTGTCAGTAGCTAGACGTTAGCTAGACGTTAGCTAGACGTTAGCTAAAGTGTTCTTACCTTAGAGCAGACGTATGCTTGTTTATTTTTGAGACATTGGGAGTTGGGCCACATTGTCTGATCAATTTTTAGTATGTTATGTAGGAGACGCTCCAGTTGTGTTTTCGGCTTTGGGAAGGGAAAGAACTCAACTGCCACCCTGTGGTACCTAGTGATTAGATTAAAATTCAATTAAAGGGATATTTCAGGATTTTTGACATAGGGCCTCATTTCCTAGTTATCCAGAGTGTTGCTGATTTCTGGAGATATTTTTTTTTGTAATTCATGCAGTTCTTATATTTGAAGAGTTACGTGGCGCTAGGCTTGTGCTAGGCTAGCGCATTTTTATGGCATCAGCTACACTGCATTAAAACAGTGTGACCCGCTCCACAGTGCACCTGAGGCAAATCACTTATAACACCAGACTAACCATATAAGTGTCTGTGTCTAATTTTTGGAATATAACTGACCTGCATCACATGAATGATCGCATTTTGAGGGACTATTTTGCAGCAGATCACTCCGCCGCCGCGTACTTTATACAACCACGAAGCTGATGCTGCTCAAATATAAGTTATTTTAAATGCAAAATGGTTAAAATTATTCTATCGACACAGACATTTATATGGTTAGTCTGGTGTTATAAGTGATTTGCCTCAGGTGCTGTGTGGAGCGGGTCAGACTGTTTTTAATGCAGGCTAGCTGTTATCATAGAAATGCACTAGCCTTGCATTAGCCTAGTGCCATGAAACTCTCCAAACAAAAATCTATATCTCCAGAAATTAGCAACACTCTGGATAACTAGGAAATGAGGCCCTAAATCCTAAAATATCCCTTTAATTGCCCAGCCCTGCTCTGTAAATACTCATATATGGTCATGTTCTAAGCAGCCAGAGGGGCAAACAAAGAGGAGAATAAAATGAACTTTCTCTTACTTTAACAAATGCTGAATTGTGAACATATTTTTTTTACTAAATAACGATACAGAGACATGGAGAGGAGTAAAGTGGTAAACAGCCCATAAATACTTTAAATGGACAATACTAACCGTGACTCTAACGTTAGCTTCAGGCTATGCTAACATTGGCAACGAGTGTGCACACTGTTGTTGTGTTCTTGGGCAAGACACTTCACTTCTTTTTAGTTTGTTGAGATCTGGCTGGTTCTGAGCCAGTTTGCGCTTGTTGTTTTGTTTGCGTCTCAGATGGAGTTCCTGTCGGACGCGGAGCTCCTCACTGACCTGGGCCTGGCATTGGTGCTGGATTGCCGTGAGTTGAGGCGTCTCCAGAGCAGGATCTCCGAGCTGCAGCGCGAGAAGAGCCACCAGAGAGAGCTGTTCCACCAAGCACGTCAGCAGCATGTGCGGCTGCAGCAGGAGTGTGCAGACATGGACTCGTGCATTCATGGTACCACACTCAAATAGTTGCCCTCGGTGGGTTAGACTTATTTTGAAATAGCTGTACTTTTACTTGAGTGACTCTTTCCACTGTGAGTAAATCTATAAGCGATAAGCTTCACATTCCCTTAAGAAAATGAATTAACTTTTCATTGTTTTGGACTTTCATTTGTTTTGTTTTTTTTGCATTTATCTTGAAACACATTCTTGGTCCCTACTCCTACTTTCTGGTTTGTTTTCCTCGCTCATTTTCACATCGGTCAAATGTTGTTTCTGATGTTTTCTCTCTTCCACAAATCGTTCCCTATTGTACCGATGAAGAGGTGTAAACAATATCATATCAGACAAGCCTTTTATGTGAATTTCATCTGATGCGTTTATTTTACACTTTAAGAATGATGAACGGGACAGGACAAGCCCCATTAAAGGGAAGACAGTGTTGGCATAGATACAGACGGCATCTCGTCATAAAAGGGGGCGTGGCTTCGCCGAGGGGGAAAATAGAATCTTTAGAGAAACACAATTTTCCCTCTTTTTAGCCATTTTCTGGTGGAATATCAACTTATTTATCACATAAATAAAGTCAAGTGTAAATCGGGCCCATATGGATATTCTCTCACAGCAGATTGTTCAGTAGAAGTGAAAAAACGGCAGTTGTAGCAAGCGCTGGCTAACCGTTAGCATTAGCCCGATGCTAACATGTAGCATTATGTTAGCATTCTCCGTTATTCATGTATTTATGGGCTGTTGAACCACTTTGCTCCTCCCCATGTCTTTGCATCATTATTTAGTAGAAACTATGTTCATATTTCAGCATTTGTTACAGTAGTTTTTGAATAATTAGAGAAAATATACATTTTTTCAAAATTGTTTTCCCCCTTAACTGTTTTCAAAAATGACCATATATGGGCGATTCCAGAGATGCCGTCTGTATCTATAGGGGAAGAAACAAAGTACTGTCATCCTCGAGACCTGTCTTACACAGTCATGCTCTAATCCAAGGTTAAGGTGAGCTCCATACGGGTGATCGCTGCTGTTGTTTAAGTAAGTAAGTGCTTTATTTGTCAGTCCTGAGCCCAGGCCTCAAACTCTGTTATAAAATGACCCACCTGTTACAACGAAAGGGAAGCAATGCCCTGTTTGTGATTGTGAACATAGTTTTTGTCTATCATAGAACTATTTTTATTGGGGTCCCTGGGAGATTTTGGATCAATAAGGGGTCTGCGAATCCTCAGACTTCGGAAATGGCTGATTTAAAACATAATTAAATTGCCAACCACAGCCTCCGGACGTGACCACATTGCAGTCGCTTGTTTCGTCCCCGTAGGAAAGTTGGCCCTTTGCATTAACCCTTCCTTCAATGCCAGGCAACCCGTCAGAATCGCCTGGCTGAAGGATTAACCTATTGTCTTATAACAAGTGTAGTTGTAGTTGTCTGTGGCGGCTGATGCTGCAGTGACTGTGTGCTTTCAGTGCTGAAGGAACGGTGCGAGGAGCTGATGAGGATGAAGTTCGGCCGGCTCGTGGACCTTCAGGCGCTGCAGACCCTCTCTGGGAACAGGGTCCTGGAGGAGCTGAAGCAGGAGAAGTGTCAGCGCGAAGCCAAGTACGCCAGAGACATCAAAGAGTGGGATGTAAGTCCAAAGAGCTGATAGTTCAGTCAGGTGACGAGCAGCAGGGGGCGTGCACGTGTTATTATGGGGAATGGAAAGCCCAAGTCTAATCGGTGAGAATGTCAGCGGTGCGTGTCGAGACCGTCCGGACATTGTCAGACAATGGATGGCTATCGTCATCTGTGATCTTATTGCAGACACGATGCACTGCTTTACTATATTACTGAGGTAAACTGGTTTGTTGTTGGCCTATTATTTTACTGCCCTGTTTAGCAACTCTGCCAAGTTTAGCTTTGTTTTTGACAGTTAAATGACCAAACCAAGAGACTATGTTAAATATCAGTACGCTCTCAATTAAACACTGATAAACCCTTGTTAAGATGTGGTCACTGACCTCATACCCTCTCAGCTGACGAAGTCTTTGCTGTGCTTTCTTGTAAACACAGTCAACATGTTCGTTTAATCTGAAAGAATTGTCCAAAATTGTTCCTAAATACTTGAATGAGTCCACTTGCTCTACATCATGTCCGTTTAACTGAAGTGGTTGGAACAGTGGATTTGACGGCTCCAGTTTCCTTTGGCTGCTGAAGCACATTTCTTTTGTCTTATTTACGTTAATTTGGAGGTTACTGTCCTGGAACCATTTCATAAGCTCGACGGTCGAGTTTACATAGTGAGTCAATGTTAGTGAGACGTGCGACCAATGCCAGGTCATCAGCATATTTGATTCATGTTAAAATGTTTGTGTCATTTTGTGTACGATTATGATTTTAATAGATTTTATTGGAACTAAACCCTTGTGTTGCCTTCGCGGGTCATTTTGACCCGCTAAATACAGTGAGCTCTTTGTTTCCAGTAAAAAGGCTGAGGCCTCATTGCTCTTCAGTCATAAACTGAGAAGTGAGGAAGGAAGTTGAGGAGCTTCTGCTTTAGACAGAACTTCAGACTTCTGCTGCATTTAAGAGTCATATCATATTCTGAAACTCAAATCTGTAGTAAAAACATAATATATGGAAAATTATTATTACAATTACAAAAAGAAAAATATTTGAAAATACCTAGACCAAGGCATTCAACTATTTCAAACTTTTCATCAGCAGAGAGATTCTTTTTCTTTCCTTTGTTGCTTGATAATGGTGGTCTGCTTCCCGCACGTCAATTCCGCGTGGAGTTTAGACGCACAGACGGGCGCTAGTGGCCTTTCATACTGTTTGGTAGCTGCAGACTGTCCACACGATATTCTCGTTGAATTTGAATCTCGCCATTGATTTCTGCGTGGACCGTCCACGTAGTTAGAAATATTTTCAGGACGCTAACGCGGAAAACTGAGCAGACAGACAACTGTGCGTAATTGGCTCATGCACTTCAGCGTCTCAAACCCCACCTCCACGTGCTCCTGCTCCTGAAGTAGAGCAAGCTGAGCGATGGAAAGCACATAAAACACAAAGTTTAAGTTTTCTCCCTCGAAGATCCAGTTATTTTGTTATAAAGGTGTCTGCAAGTGGTGACAATATTCAAAAATGTGCTTGATGTTGGTCAGTGTACGCTTATGTCTGGATACTACAACTCCCTGTTGTCCTCAGCTGAAGGTTCTGGACGCCCGTGAGGCTCTGATGAAGGCTACGAGGAGCAACACAAAGCGCCTGGTCAACTTGAACAAACTCTTCAACCAGAAGAAAGAGCTGGAGCACAAGCTCCACTTGCGCCAGAAGAGAATGGTAAGAAGTTCAAGTTCACAGTTGAAACTAGGGCTTGTTCAAATCTAAATCACAATCTGAATGGTTATGAGGAGTAGCATTTTTTAGGTTTTCATGTCCTCTACAGAGAACCTAATATGACTCAAACTGTGGTTATAGTATCGAACTGGTCAGTGTTACTCCCGTCTGACACAGCCAGCGTGCCAGGTCTATGTGAAACAAAACAAAAGAAACTTAAGTAGCAATAGTACAGATACAGACAGCAACGCGTCAGTTTAGGGGCATGCCCAGGGCTGAGGAAGTATGTTTTATGCAATCACAATTTTTCCACTCTTTTTAGCTTCTTTTTTTCTTCTAACTTCTTTTTATTAGTCGATTTGTTTGTCAATGAATTGAAATCATTCTCTCGTCCTTGATTGTGGAGCGGGGGGTGGGGAGTGAGGGTTGGGAGCACAGGGAAGGGCGGTAGTTCAGCTTTGTGACAGCCTGGTGGATAAAACTGTTCTTCAGTCGACTGGAGCTGGTTCCAGGATTCCGCAGTCTCCTGTGTGATGGGTGTGTTGGGTCTCTGGTGATTTTGACAGCTTTGCGGGTGAGACGGGTGGAGTATCTCCTTAATAGAGGGGAGAGGGGCTCCGCAGATCTTCTCCGCTGATCTCACGATGCACGGGAGGCACCTTCAGCCGTGCCACACAGTGATGGAGCTGGTCAGGATGCTCTCTATAGTCCCTCTGTAGAAGTTGCACATAACGGAGGCTGGGACTCTGGCTCTTCTCAATGAGAAAGTAGAGACGCTGATTGCTTTTCTTGACCAGTGATGTAGTGTGCATGGTCCAGGAGAGCCTCTCTGTGATGTGCACACCCAGGAACTTAGTGCTGGTCACCCTCTCCACTGCAGCACCGTTGATTGTTAGAGGAGCATGCTGGACCCACGCTCCTCAAAAGTCCACAACAATCTCTTTTGTCTTCTCCACATTTAGAGACAGATTGTTCTGTGAGCACCACATGGCCAGACTGCTCACTCACTCCTGTAGTTTGACTCGTCTCTGTTGCTGATGAAGCCCACCACTGTTGTGTCGTCTGCAAACTTGATGCAGAGGTTCGAGTCGTATTTTGGAGTGCAGACATGGGTCAGCAGAGTGAACAGGAGGGGGCTCAGCACACAGCCTTGGGGAGACCCTGTGTTCAGTGTGATGGTTCCGACACGTACAGCCTGTGATCTCCCCGTCAGAAAGTCCAGCAGCCAGTTGCACAGTGATGTGTTGATCCCCAGCTGGAGCAGTTTGTGTATTAGCTGCTGTGGGATTATAGTGTTTAATGCTGAGCTAAAGTCTAAAAACAGCATTCTAACGTAGGAGCCCTTTGTTTCGAGGTGAGTGAGGGCTGTATGAAGATCAGTGGAGATGGCATCTTCAGATGAGCGATTGGACCAATAAGCAAACTGGTTTGGGTCAAGGGTGGGAGGGAGAACAGAGTTGATGTGGTGCATGACGAGCCGCTCAAAGCACTTCATAAGAATTGGAATGAGTGCTACTGTCCGGTAGTTCCTGGTTAGCATTGTCCATTTTTCAAGTATTTATGGGCTGTTGATCCACTTTGCTCCCCTCCATGTCTCTGTATCTTGATTTAGTATGAAAATATCTTTGTTTTCCCCCTCTGGCAGCTTCGAACATGGCAATTGTGGTGATTCCAGCCTGTATGCTTGGTTCTATTTTCTACCTATTTATCAAGAGAAAACCTCTCATGGGAATTCACTGTTTATAGTCCTTTCCCGGTGGACTATAAATATATTCATCACACACAAATAAAGTCAAAATCAGGTCCAAATGAATGTTTTTTCACAGCAGATTGTTCAGTAGAAGCTAAAAAACAGCACTCGTAGCTTCATGGTAAGCATTGTCCAAGTATTTATGGGCTGTTGAACCACTTTGCTCCTCTCTCTGTCTCTGAATCTTTATTTAGTTGTCATGTTCTGCCTGTGATTTTAGTCGTATCGTTCATCTCGTCTCCTCCTGCGCCGGGACAGTAACGCCAGTGTGGACTGTTTCAGGGGAGAGAGTTCGAGAACAGCCAGAGCCGCGGGGACCAGCGGGACATCGCAGATCTGCAGGAGCTGGTGAGGGCCCAGGCCGAGCAGGCTGATGCCCTCCGCGCTGAGTTCCACCTGCTGTCCCGAAAAGGAGGACACATCCTTCCCCCGGGCTCATCAGACCCAGCCCCACAGCCACCAGGCCCCGCCCACCAGCAGCATGTGATCCCGGGAGAGTGATTACGTTAGCACTGGATGAAGGTTTCTACGCTAGAGTCCAACACTCGTACACTGCGAGGACCATTTCTTTATAAATCATTTTTCATATGTAACACGCTCTCATTGGCTTATTCCCAAACACAAAAGCTTTTTCGCTCACAGACTTACCGTTCATTTGAGTTCTGAGTTTGTGAGTCTGACTGTGGACCTCACAATAATATGTACTGCATGTATTGAATATACTTGTGAAATAAGGATGTCAAACCTTTGTACTTTTGCAGTGATTAAAACCAGGATGCCCAGAGAATCCGTGTATCATTCGTTCAATCAATATTCAAATTGAAATCAAGGAGTTCCGGTGATGACGTCAAGCTGAGAGGTGCGGGCTCGATAGCTCCCGACCAAGCTACCGCTAAAGTTATATTTTAAGGCTACATACGCAAGTTTACATAAGTACAGCTGAAGCTTAAGGGGTCGCAACAATGTCTGGTAAGGATATGGCATCGGATAGCACCGATAAACAGAAGCCTCAACGATTCACCCGCAGCCAAGCTAACAACGAGCTCAACGCTAAAGATGGCGACGCTGCTGAGGCTAACGCTAATGACCTTAAACCATGCATCGGATAATATTGTAATTTGTAGCAGTAATTGACAAGAGGATGTCACAGATTTCCGACAAGCTGGATACAATCACAGCCAAGATCGAAAGCGAGGCTCAGCGACTAGACCAGGCCGAGCAGCGCATCTCTAACACAGAGGACTGTGTGATGGAGTTGGAGGCTAAAATAGCTAGCGCTGAAGAAAAGCTGGCTAGCATTACTAACCGACTGGACGAGCAAGAAGCAAGGAGCTGGAGGGGCAACATCAAAATTCTTAATGTGAAAGAAGGCGTGGAGGGGCCTTAACCCTTCTTCGAAACCTGGATACCGACGTCTTTGAACCTGGAGACAGCTAATGGCCGTATTACACTTGATAGATGTCACCGCCTCGGCTGCCGCCTCAAATCAAGCGCTCCCAGGCCGGTTATAATGAAGCTTAATTACTCTGCGGATAAAGTGAAGATTCTGGCCAGGAGCGCAGGTCGTAAGTTGGAATTCCAGGGAAACGCTATCTTTTTTCGTCAAGATTTCCCCCAAAATGTCACCCAGCAACGAAGAGCTTTCAATGATGTGTGCCAAAAGCTCATTGCCAAAAACATCAGATTCAAGATGAGATTCCCTGCGACGCTGGAGTTTACGTTCAACAGGAAGGAGTACTCTTTTGACAGTGCGCCAGCGGCTTCGGCCATTGTAGACGTGCTCGAGGAGGACATCTGTGAGTGACTGTACTTATTTGAGTTACCGTAATGCTTGCCTTACAATACTTTTTGGGAGTGAGTGAGTGCAGACATAGGAGACTATGATCGATACCCGGGAGTTCTTCATCTGCGCTTACAATTTGCGTTGCTTCCTCTCGGTATCCTGGAACCAAGTTTTGCTGATTTTTGTTAGGGTTTTTCCCCCCTTTGTTTGTGTGCTACGTTTGTTGTATGTCAATGAGTGCACGTTTTTTGCGCTCAAAACTGTGTGTTTACTAGTTGTGACATTGAGCTGACGTTTACTGTACTTTACAGTTGTGTTTCTGTGTATGGGGCTTGGCAAATTGAAATAAAAAACAAAATGACTTGAAAACGTCTGCTATTATGAGCGTTTTTCGCTTTATGTGAAGAAACAAATCAATCAAACTTTATTTATAAAGTGCTTTTTTTCGTGGAGGTTCATTAGGTAGAAAATGACTCTAAATGGCCTAAATTTAGAGTTTTCATTCTGATGCCAAACTTGAAAGACAATATTTGAAAGTACAGGCTCAGAGGATCATCAATTATCATTTATTTGTCAGATGATCTATGGCTATTCACATACACTCTTTCCATAAACGCTCTAATATCATCGGATGTATGGACAGATGAGCAGCATTTCTATTTCTCCGAGCTGCGAGTAGCTTCTCCACGGCAGCGCGCCGGGGTCACGTGACCCGACATCAGCTGGAGCCGCAATGAACAGAGTGAATGGTGTTTTGACTTCAGTTTGTTTGCATGTGTTTGGTTTATTATGACTTTAGGCACATCCCTGTTTCCACTTAACTGTCACGGTTTAAAGTAAAATGAAGAAAGAAATGGCCCAAAATGCAGACTGCAACAGAACGAGATTTAATATGTGCAAAAATCAAGAAACTGGCAAGAAACAAAAATAAAGCAGGAGCAACTGAAAACAGACATGAAGACAATGAACTGACCAAGAACAAGGGAAACACGGGGGTAAAAAATACATGAGGAAACGGGGCACAGGTGAAACACATTAGGGCGGGGCAGGCAATAACGAGAGGGAAGTCAAACAATACATCACAACAGACCAAAAAGACATGTCAAAATAAAACACCAAGGACATAAACACAAGAAAACAAACTAAAACAGGGCAACAGAAAGCAGACCATGACATTAACCTGTTATGTGACTCACCAGGAAACACATGGGGAAGATCAGACTTTTCATCAGAAGTGGACGAACGCGATTTGATTCTGGCACAAGTGGTGAGCTCCTGCTGCATTTCATCTTCAAACTGATTTGGAAACAAAAGGCTGTGGGAACAGTAAGAAGTCTATACATCACCAAGGCCGGATTTAAGTCAAATGGGCCCCGGGGCTAAAGTTTTTTCAGGGCCCCCCAGATACTCACTCAATCAATCAATATTTATTTATTTATATAGCACCTCAACAACATCTGTACTTATACTGTATGTCTGTTTGTTGGATTTCTCTCTCTCTCTACAATGAAAGGATAAATGAATGTTTTTTATTAAACATGCAGAAGTAACCTCTTAAACATACTAGTACTAAACATACATAGTAGGCTACTATTTAAAAAAAAAAAAAGAAGACAAATTTGTGAAAAACAAAACAGTTTAACATAATGACCCCATGTTCCTTATGGAAGAACCTTTGCTACTGCCATACCTGTGGGGGGACATATTTAAAAGGGGGGTCTGGAGGTCCTCCCACTGAGATTTTTATTTTATTTTAATGGTGCAATGGTCCAAAAGGTACAGATTTTTTTTTCCCAGTGTCAGCTCAATGAAAATGGCTCATACCTTGTTTAGAACTGGTTTAGACCCAGATTAGTCCTGGTTTAGTCTTGGTTTAGTCCTGGTTTAGACCTGGTTTAGTCTCAGGTAAAAAGTCATCTGATAAAGCCTTACATGTGAGTGAGTCTGACAGCCCGCACTGAGCACACATTTTTCTCCTTATGCCCAGGGGCCCTTCAACCTGCTGGGCCCCTGGGCTTAGCCTTTGTGAGCCCCTGCATAAATCCGGCCCTGCACATCCCGCACTTTCAGTCCGTTTTTACCGCGTAACAATATGCCTCATATTCACGGACATCGGACAGAAACAGTTGATTAATCAATCGTCAGCGTGAACATGCGAAAGGCTTTTCTCTCAGTGATTAACTGCAGTATCGCTCGTAAGCAGATCGAACAAGCCCCCACTGCACAGCCCCGAGCCCCCCCGAGAGGCTCAGCCTGTTCAGCATCAGTGCAGGGGCGGGGCTAACACAGGCAGCAGAGGGCGGGGCTCCACAGGGAGGACCAAAGGCACCGATAATAAATACTCTGAAGCACAAAAGTTGCCAACCTTGTTTAACTAAAGCTTAAACCCACTAACTCCACAGCACAATAAGCTCCAAATAGCCTATTACTTTTATTCAGAATATTCTCTTACATAACCCAAGTACAATGCAAGGTCATTTAGCTACTCTGTGTTTATTAAAAAAATCCTTGCACTGTTGATAGTACGGTCTCTCTCGGCGGTCAAAACAGATACACAATGGAATAACTTGTATTAGTACTTTGTAGGTACATAATGTAATACGACACTTAAGGTTAGGGTTAGAGTTATGTCTTATTACATTATGTACCTACAAATACATATTATTCCATTGTGTATCTAACCCATAGGTACAAGTTATTACACATTTTTACAGAGCACTTTACATTCTACTAAATTTAGTTATGTACAATATACGGTGATATTTTACACTATCAAGGGTCGTGTAAAATAAAGTGTTACCAACAATTTTAAACTGTTGTCGTGCAACCATGTTAAGTGGAATGTGATCTTCTTCTGTCACTTCCTGTCAGTGGCTTAAAATTCAAATTAAAATAACTTTTCTGCTCAACATTTCTTCATTAAAATTGCTGCTTCACTGAAAAAAATATAGAATTATGCAACTGGTGAACTTGCAACAGATGTTATCCTTCTAAGTAAGTCATATTTTCAAAAGTATTAAAACCTGTCATATGCACTTTAATGTAAAATGCCCATTTTAGCCCTTATTACCTTCTCATTTCAGTCTGTCTTCAGGGACATTTTTCTAATTTAAAGGTGTGGCTGTAGATTACCAATAATATACTGCCAGTTTTCTTTCACTTAAAGTTAGAGGCAACTTTGAATTTTTTTACACTAATCACAGCCTATTCTATTTGTGGCAAGAAAATGTGAATAATGAACAGAGTCAGTTTTATATTTATGGATTTATTTTGTTCACACGTTATATACAAAGATTTGCTCATTTTATTTTGCCAGTGGATTTACTTTTCCAAAATACATCTATGGAGAAACACTGAATCGACGCAAGAATATCAACGTATTGGGAAGATTTGGGAAGCATTTGTTACAGGTTAATTTTAGCCCAGAACCTGGAAATTGAAAAATTAGAGTCTCCCCTAAAACATCTGTCTGAACGAGGACAGACTCCAAAGCAGATGGAGACTGGAGAGGACCTCAGCTTCTATCACTGAGGACTGGACGAGTTCTTCATCACACACAGGAAGTCTGCTAGCCTCTCCCTCTACAGCTCCTCCCTCAGCACCTGTACAGCGCCTCCAGCTCCCCCCTCAGCCCCTCCCTCTCCCTCTGCAGCGCCTCCAGCTCCTCCCTCAGCCCCTCCCTCTCCCTCTGCAGCGCCTCCAGCTCCTCCCTCAGCCCCTCCCTCTCCCTCTACAGCGCCTCCAGCTCCTCCCTCAGCCCCTCCCTCTCCCTCTGAAGCTCTACAGCGCCTCCAGCTCCTCCCTCAGCCCCTCCCTCTCCCTCTGAAGCTCTACAGCGCCTCCAGCTCCTCCCTCAGCCCCTCCCTCTCCCTCTGAAGCTCTACAGCGTCTCCAGCTCCTCCCTCAGCCTCTCCTTCTCCCTCTACAGCGTCTCCAGCTCCTCCCTCAGCCCCTCCCTCTACCTCTGAAACTCTCCAGCGTCTCCAGCTCCTCCCTCAGCCCCTCCCTCAGCCCCTCCCTCTACCTCTGCAGCTCTACAGCGTCTCCAGCTCCTCCCTCAGCCCCTCCCTCTCCCTCTGCAGCTCTACAGCGTCTCCAGCTCCTCCCTCAGCCTCTCCTTCTCCCTCTGCAGCTCCGTGATGCAGCGCTGGTTGAGGCTGAGCCGGTGCTCCAGCCACTGCAGCAGTGGCCCGCTGACCGCTGCCATCTGACTGCACAGGTTCTTGGTGAAGACCGAGCCGTTGTGGATGCGTGTGACCGGGTCCAGGTGGGACAGGGCGTGGATCTTCCTGTAGGTGTCCTGCTCCTCCTGACACAGGATCCGGGGCAGCTCTACTGCCGAGTCCAGACAGGCCTGAGGGGCACACCACACACTTAATGCACTTCATCCAGTTTTACTGGGCCCTGAAGCAAAGGAAGAATCATGCAGAGCTTTGTTTTGTTACGTTTTAACCAAACAAGAGCAAGGAAAAAACACATGCTTTATTTTTCTTTCTTACAAATGACACAACCACTGTTACATTTATGAATAGCGTAAAGAAAACAAATAGTCCATATATATACAGTATTATATATACAGTGCCTAACAATAAGCATTCGTTAGGGATGTAACGATATTGCTGTTATCGCGGTAGTAAAAGTGCCTCGATATCGTCATGGCCGTGCTACGATATTAAAAAGGGCAGGTATCCATCAAAAAACAACAAGAATAAGCCGGCTCCCACGCGACAGCACACTGTGAACTACAGAGAACATGATCCTTTGTGCTGCGTCGCCACTAGAACCGCCATTGTTGAGCCAATAGTAGTGCACGCTGATGTGCGGATACTGATGAAAACACCCCCAATGTGGAGACTGTGCCAGCCCCCGCAGCTTTCGGTCAGATGTCTGGAAGCATTTAGGCTTCGCTGTGTCACCACACCTTAAAGAAGAGGATGGTGGACAGACAACGGACCAGGTGCAAGCACCGCCCTACGACAGCGCGATGTATCCCGGGAAACACGGGCAATGATGCTGAGCCTTAAACAGTCAGTCACACACTGGCATAAACATAGCCGGAGGCTGCAGTCAGAGTCTGCAGTCAGAGTCTGCAGTCAGAGTCGGCAGTCAGAGGCTGCAGTCAGAGGCTGCAGTCAGAGTCTGCAGTCAGAGTCTGCAGTCAGAGTCTGCAGTCAGAGTCGGCAGTCAGAGTCGGCAGTCAGAGTCGGCAGTCAGAGTCGGCAGTCAGAGTCGAGTCTGCAGTCAGAGTCTGCAGTCAGAGTCTGCAGTCAGAGTCTGCAGTCAGAGTCTGCAGTCAGAGTCGGCAGTCAGAGTCGGCAGTCAGAGTCTGCAGTCAGAGTCTGCAGTCAGAGTCTGCAGTCAGAGGGGGGGCTGGACAACACTGTCACAAGCATGGCTGTTGCTACTGACAACACAAGCAACACGCGTGTAACAGTAAATGAAGCCGAACTGTCTCCTCACATAAGGTGCTGAACCTGGCAGGTAAACGCAGTGAGCTGCCCCCTCCTCGGTGCAGTCACACGTGTTTTTCATCACAGTTCTACAGCCGAGGCCGGGCTGACCACCAAACAAAAACTACTCAGTCACCCTGTGCACACATGGAGTATTGCCACAGCCCTTGTGAGTTATGAACTGAGACAAAAGTCACTTTGGACACATTTGACAACCAACAATATCTCTCACTTCACCACTACAACAAATGATTGAAGATGAAGGCCACCATACTGAAGAATCCCTCTGGCAGATGCCAAGGAGAGGATGAAAAGTTTTTGCAGAGCAGTGCTTTGGATCCACACTTTCGGACCTTGCAACATCTTGGCAGCAGAGAGAGGGAAGACGTCTTTGAAAGAATAAAGTTGAAAACATCACAGATGCAACAGGTAAATATTTTTAACACTGTGCCTAAGGGAAATGTAATACAATGAAACAAAATTCTGAAATATGTCTTTTTATCATTTAAGAACCAGGACCATGATGTGCTGCCACAGAGCTCACATCCAGCACATCTGGACCACAGCAGTGAGAGCGTCATGCCTCCTCCTCCAGCAGGCCCTTGAGGACCTTACTACTTACTGTACAGGATCACTTGTTTCTCTGTCTGCCTGTCCTGTGGTGGAGAGACAATGCAGAGCAGTATCCCATTCTGTCCTCATTAGCAAAGACCTACCTGTGTGGAATTCTTTCCTTTTTTAAATCTAAGCTGCCCTCTAGTGGCTGCAGTGAGCATTCTGGTTATTTATTTAAAAATCCATAACTTCACAGAGGGACGGGCAAGAGACTGACATACTCAGAAACCCAGGTTCTACCCGGATTAAATCATCCGGCCCGCGGGACTTGTGTTTGAAACATGTGCAGTTGCAAGATGGCCGCCACGTCAACAAGTGTCATGTCTAGCGTTTTATTAAAAAGCTTTGTTTGTCAGCTTTAAAATGTTAATATACATTTTTTTCTTCAGTAATTTGCTGCTTCACTGATTATTACACACCACAGATGTTATCCACCTGACTGAGGATTAAAACCATACGCACCTTGCTGATGGCCTCCCGCGGCAGCACGTGGATGGGGATCTCCAGCCGCTCGTACTCCTGGCCCTTGGGCGTGGACTGGAAGCAGGTGTAGAGCACTCGGCCCGTGCGCGTGTTCTTGTCCTCGATGAAGCAGGAGAAGATGAGGCCCACGAAGCTCTGGTCCAACATCTGATACATGGCCTACAGCGCGGGGAGAGACACATTTTAACACTGAGATGCACAGAAGCTTCTCAACAAATAAACCTTGCCCGTTTCAGCCAGAACTACAGCTGAATGAGCTTTGAGCCAAAATCTTTATATTTATTTAAAGTCGAGACAGTTGAGCAATGCCATTTAGAGGACATTTAGATTTAATGCCAGTAGAAATGACATTTAGGCCTTAATTAAGACGCTTTTTATTGCCACGGAAAACCCTGACAAGTGAGGACACGCTGAGGAGTGCATAAGGTTTTACTGAAAGCACATTCCAAAACCATAGTGGGAATTATCAGTATTTTAAAATATACTTTTTAGTGAATACCATGTCCTTCAATGGTGCCGTGATAAAGCGTTGGAGCAGACAACGGTCCTGGGTATGTCTGTCTTCCTCCAATTGGGTAGAACACCGGGAGGCATCTGAAATAGATGCTCCTCTCAATGTGAAAGAGCAGCGGCTCTACTCCGAGCCCCGAGTGTTTTCACAGTCACTGCAGATTACAGACTACTCTTAACAGAGCAAAATGCTTTTCCGCGGTTACGCAATCTTTATCGGTGAATCGTTTAACCGTGGACACCCCTAGAATCAAGTTAAGAGCTGAAGAAAAAAGGTACGTTTTCGGTTGGACTTAAAAATTCTGAGTGACTCAGCCTGTCTAAGGTACAAGCGGGTGCAGCGACAGAGAAAGAGCGGTCACCTTGCTAGTAGGGATGTACCGATCCGATATTCAGTATCGGTAGCCGATCAGGCTTTTTTAGAGTATCGGATTGGATCGGATTTGATGACTGGACGGGTCCGATACAAGACGGCCGTGAATCTGCGGTCCTGAATCTGCAGCAGCTCCAGTCTGCAGGTTTACCGCACCGCCGCGCTCCGAGGGTTTATCACAGCACAGCGGTAAACCTGCAGATGGAGCCGCTGCAGATCCAGGACCGCAGATTCACGGCCTTCATGCTATCGCTAAGCTAGGACAATGAATTGATTTATTTGATTTGATTTATTCTTATTATTGTGTCTTTCACAGAAGTGCTCAGCTCTCGTGGGCTTACAAGACACATTTCAAAACAGAATTAAAACACATGCTTCTGAAAACCTTTCTAATTCAACCCCTTAACTCCCGCCTGAACTGAGAGCATTTTCTCCAGTTCAGCTTTACCCAAATGCTGTAGGCCAGTGTAACGCCTCATTTGAAAGCTAAGACCTACAAAACTCATCAAAATGGATCTTTTTCCTCATGTCATCAAATTTTTTCCATCTTTTTTGGGGGGGGTATTCAACTCATTGTGTAACTTTTTTGTAATGTTTTTTAATCAATTTTTTGTCATTTTTTTGTCATTTTTTTGTCAAAGTTTTCTCACTTTTTTGTCACATCTTCATCATTGTTTTCGTCTCAGTTTTGTTGCTATTTTCACAGCTTTTTTCTAGTTTAGTCTTTAGTGTTGTCTGCAGTGTCTTCCCCGCTGGGAAACTAACACAGGATTTTGGCAGTACATGAAAAACAATAAATAGAATATATAATAAAAGTAGTCTAATTGCAGCCATAAAAAGCTGTGTTTTGCTTCTTTTTTTGAAAGGAAATAATCATAATGTAGACAGTTCTGATTTTCATCACTGTAAATGTATAAGGCTGATTTAAACAGCATATTATCGCCTAAAAATACACCAGACTGCACTAAACTGATTCATTAAAATGTCCTGGGGAGGACTAGCTGTTGCTCTAACTTTCTAAGAGCATTTCCAACAAGAGAAGAAGTGTTATTAAGGAAGTATTATTCTGCAAAACGGTCTAAAACTTATTTTTAAAATAAAGCAATTCAAAGTAATATAAAACAGCTTCTGTTATGCAATCTGTACACAGCCTTTCATATGTCGACCTAGTGTGGCGTTCTCAGTGTTCTATAGGCTACCTATTATTTATGTGATGTTGCAGGATAAATGGAGCTTAACTAAACATGATTTCTGGAACACAAATTTTGCAACAACAAATTTGTTCAAACTCTTGCATAAAGGTGCGTCAAAGGAAGACGACTTCTTCAGAGTATCGTCTGCTCCTCAATATTAAAGCAGTACTAAGTAACTCTTCCCCCTAGAGGCCATAAGCACAACTGCAGGTGTAGTAGCAAGTAACGATTTTTTAACTTGTTAATTGTCTTGGAGAGTAAATACTACGTTGACAGAAAAGGCGAAGGGAGAGAGGGTTACTGTGCATCCAATTATACAACGGAAATATTTTTTTTCACTCAAACTTGGCTGTAAATACTGTTTAAAGTGACGTTAGCCCGCAGTTAGCTTACCCCGTTAGCATGCTAGCTTCTTCTTCGTGATTACATTAGTGTGTATTGCTTTCCGCACCGGGGGCAGTCAAGTTGCAAACATGGTTTTCTGTCCAGAGACACCAGGGGGCGATGAAAGACCCTCCAATCATCCCATAAACACTTGTATCACCCCCACAGGGACTACGGGGAGGATTTATTAAGGTAAATAAGTTACTTAGTACTGCTTTAAGGCTCATATTTAGGGCTGAAACAACTAATCGATTAATCGATAACTAATCGATTACTAATATAGTTGTCAACTATTCCAGTAATCGATTAATCGTTTTCTAGTAAACACAGACTAAAATTGAGCAAAAAAGACATGACAATTATGTATTTTGGATGAAAACCTACTTTGTTTTTTAAAGTGAGCGTCTGCAGTGTTTTGTACATCGTAAATTTCAGAAATATCTGTCTCTGTCTCGTCCAATCAAAGCAGAATTAGCACAAAGAGCCTCCCACAAACGTTTACTTTAAGTTTACTCCATCCACGCGTCCTCAAGCGGCGCCACTTTAGCTCTATGTGATAAAAAAATTGAAAAAAATACAATTTCCACGCACCTTTCACAGCCAAGCGATTAATCGATTAATCGTGAAAATAATCGGTCGATTAATCGATGATAAAATAATTGTTAGTTGCAGCCCTACTCATATTTCCTTATTACTAAAGCAAGT
Source organism: Gobius niger (assembly GCF_951799975.1). NCBI lineage: Eukaryota > Metazoa > Chordata > Actinopteri > Gobiiformes > Gobiidae > Gobius > Gobius niger. The sequence goes on along the minus strand of NC_136873.1, from coordinate 1,659,115 downwards.
TGGAGTTTATTATTTGCATTTTCTCAATTCTCAACACTGTTAGTATTGATTTAGTATCGAGGACTCAGTTTGGCCGAGTACCTGAGTGCGCACGTCGACATGGGAGGGCCACACCGTGATGTGGGGGTGGGAGTGGTACCAGCCCACCACTCGCATGGGCCGGCCCGTGGAGTCGGCCAGCCGCTCCGCCTCAGTGCTGGCTGCAGACAGCTGCTCCGGGGAGATCTCTACACGGTCCTTCCGTTTGTCTGAACGTCTCAAGATGATGACCGAGTGCACGTGGACCACCCGGCTGGGCTCCAGCTCCCCGATACAGAGCCCCATCACCTGCACAGAGGGAGGGGGTGCAGTCACAGCGGGGCACAGGCCAGCGCCAGTCCATAAACCCTGGAGTCCAGTTCTTTAATGTCATTCTTCTAACCAACTGAGGTACAAATAGATCATCATCAAGCAGTGAGTCTAGGGCTGAAAAAAACTTTCAAAGTTGGACATTTTCTATGGGAATTTATTGGAATAAACAGAACGAACAAAACTAACAAAAGATTATTCTTAATTCTAATACTTTTGGCAATACACTGAAATGCTGTCTACTTTCCCAATCAATGCCGACATCACCACATCTGGCCACCAAGGCTTGAAGAGGAAGAGGCAATGTTTCGGATATGCAGCCAAGTTAACAAGAGCATTTCAGCGCTCAAATTGCCTCCTATACGTAACATGCCTTGCTCCGAGCTTGCAGCTGTTGTTATTGCCTTTATCTATTTATTTTCTTGAACTACGCACCCATTTGCACAACATAATGACATTTGACTATGAAAAGCTGAAATGCTACATAGTAAACGGCTGAAGGAGCAGCAGACCTCCTCTTTCTCCGTGCTGAGCGCGTGACTAATGCACACGAGGAAGGCGTCAGACTCCAGGTGACACGCGCTCACCGCCATCCCTCTGTCCAGGTCATCAAACAGTCCAACACAAGCTGTGGACAGAGACACGAGCCAAACGCGCTGCTAACGAGGCTAACAACAACAACAACTCCAAACAAACCGGTACTTCCGGGTTCTTCTTCTTCTTCTTCTTTCTGGCGGGCACATAGCGAGCAGCGGCGACACACGCCGCATGCTGCCCTCTACTGTATCGGAGTAATCAAAACATTTAATTCAAAACTGTTTGCAGTTGCAGGTATTCGTCAATATCACATTAGGGACCATTTCTGGCCAGCAAGATTGAAAGAAAAATGCAATATTCGAAAATTACAAGAACTGTGTCCGGGCTAAGGCCCAGCCAATCAGAGTCAGCCTTTCAGTCATAGAGCGCTACAGTCCCGCCCTAACCTTAACCCTGTGGAGAAGCTCCTTGAAGCAGAGGACCCTGATTAAATATGATTATAATATATAGTATAAATGTAAAGTCGACTAAATTTGTCTAAATTTACATGCAATTCTAATCGAAGAGTTGACGAGAATCTTTCTCGACTAAAATCAAATAACATTTTCGTCAAAAGACTAAGACTAAAACTAAATTAAAGCATGTTGTTAACATTAACTTAACACAGACCGCCCCTGTCCGGTGGCGCCGAGGGCTGGTTAAATACAGAGGACACACTTACAGTTCTCACTTACACACGTACAGTTCATGAATAATGACAAATAAAGCAACAAACAAACATAGGAACAACTTGATCAACTCTATGTGCTGCACTGTGTGAGGCAAATGCTCAAGCCATATACTGTTTTCTGACGGCCAATAAAGCAAAGCAATTTAGACACATTTGGGAAAAATATTTGGGGAAAACAAAAGTGTAGGGTTACAGGTCTATTTTTGTTTATTAAGTGTTAATATTAATACAATAATATCGTGGTGGAGGGTTTGAGCACCTAAATGATCCTGGAGCTATGTTGTCTGGGGCTTTATGCCCCTGGTAGGGTCTCCCATGGCAAACAGGTCCGAGGTGACGGGTCAGACGAAGAGCAGTTCAGAAGACACTTATGGATGTACAACATACAAGGACTGAGACGCCGTCCGGCATGGCGCAGCCGGGGCCCCACCCTGGAGCCAGGCCTGGGGTTGGGGCCCGAACGCAAGCGTCTGGTGGCCGGGCCTCTGCCCATGGGACCCGGCCGGGCACAGCCCGAAGGGACGACGTGGGCCCACCCTCCTGTGGACCCACCACCCACAGAGGGATCCGTAGGGGTCGGGTGCGGAGAGGACTGGGTGGCAGTCAGAGGCAGATGCCTCGACGACCTGGTCCGCATGCACAGCTTCTGGTGTTCGGGACATGGAACGTCACCTCGCTGGGGGGGAGGAGCCTGAGCTTGTGCGGGAGGTTGAGAGATACCGGCTAGATATAGTTGGGCTCACCTCCACGCAGAGCTTGGGTTCCGGATCCCAACTCCTGGAGAGAGGCTGGACTCTCCATTTTTCTGGAGTTGCCCGCGGGGAGAGGCGGCGGGCTGGGGTGGGTTTGCTCATATCCCCCCAGCTCAGCCGCCACGTGTTGGAGTTCACCCGGTGGACGAGAGGGTCGCGTCCCTACGCCTCCGGGTCGGGGACAGGTCTCTCACCGTTGTCTCGGCCTACGGGCCCAACATCGGTGCAGAGTACCCGGCCTTCTTGGAGTCCCTGGGAGGGGTACTAGATAGTGCTCCGACTGGGGACTCCATTGTTCTGCTGGGGGACTTCAACGCCCACGTGGGTAACAACAGTGAGACCTGGGTGGGAGTGATTGGGAAGAACGGCCTCCCCGATCTGAACCCGAGTGGTGTTCTGTTATTGGACTTCTGTGCTAGTCGCAGTTTGTCCATAACGAACACCATGTTCGAGCACAAGGGTGTCCATAAGTGCACGTGGCACCAGGACACCCTAGGCAGGAGGTCGATGATCGACTTTGTAGTTGTGTCGTCTGACCTCCGGCCGCGTGTCTCGGACACTCGGGTGAAGAGAGGGGCTGAGCTGTCAACCGATCACCACCTGGTGGTGAGCTGGATCCGCTGGCAGGGGAGGAAGCCGGTCAGACCTGGCAGACCCAAGCATGTGGTGAGGGTCTGCTGGGAACGTCTGGCAGATCCCTCTGTCAGTGGGGTCTTCAACTCCCACCTCCGGAAGAACTTCACCCAGATTCCGGGGGAGGCGGGGGACATGGAGTCCGAGTGGACTCTGTTCTCCTCCTCCATTGTCGATGCGGCAGCTCGTAGTTGTGGCCGTAAGGTCTCTGGTGCCTGTCGCGGCGGCAATCCCCGAACCCGGTGGTGGCGCCCGGAAGTAAGGGATGCCGTCCAGCTGAAGAAGGAGTCCTACCTGGCCTTGTTGGCTTGTGGGACTCCGGAGGCAGCTGAGAGGTACCGGCAGGCCAAGCTGCTGCAGCTCGTGCGGTCACAGAGGCTAAAACTCGGGTCTGGGAGGAGTTCGGAGAAGCCATGGAGGAGGACTATCGGTCGGCCTCGAAGAGATTCTGGCAAACCATCCGCCGCCTCAGGAGGGGGAAGCAGTGCTTCACCAACACTGTTTACAGTGCGGGTGGGGGGCTGCTGACCTCGACTGGGGATGTCGTCGAACGGTGGAAGGAGTACTTCGAGGACCTCCTCAATCCCGTCGTCACGTCTTCCGATGGGGAAGCAGAGGCTGGGGACTCGGGGGTGGGCTCGTCCATCACCGGGGACAGTGCCCCTGGATTGGCAGACCGGGGTGGTGGTCCCTCTCTCTAAGAAGGGGGACCGGAGGGTGTGCTCCAATCCCTCCAAAGAGGGATCACACTCCTCAGCCTCCCCGGTAAGGTCTACTCCAGGGTGCTGGAGAGGAGGATCCGGCCGATAGTCGAACCTTGGATCCAGGAGGAACAATGCGGTTTTCGTCCTGGTCGTGGCACACTGGACCAGCTCTATACCCTCCAACGGGTGCTCGAGGGTTCGTGGGAGTTCGCCCAACCAGTCCACACGTGTTTTGTGGATCTGGAGAAAGCGTTCGACCGCGTCCCTCGTGGTGCCCTGTGGGGGGTGTTCCGGGAGTATGGGGTCCGGGGCCCTCTGTTAAGGGCTGTCCGTTCCCTGTATGACCGCAGCAGGAGATTGGTTCGCATTGCCGGCAGTAAGTCAGACCTGTTCCCGGTGCGTGTTGGTCTCCTCAGGGCTGCCCTTTGTCACCGGTTCTGTTCATTACTTTTATGGACAGAATTTCTAGGTGCAGCCAGGGGCCGGAGGGTGTCCGGTTTGGGAGCCTCAGAGTCTCATCTCTGCTGTTTGCAGATGCTGTAGTTCTGTTGGCTTCAACGAACCAGGACCTTCAGCTGCTCTGGGGCGGTTTGCAGCCGAGTGTGTAGCGGCCGGGATGAGGATCAGCACCTACAAATCTGAGGCCATGGTTCTCCACCGGAAAAAGGTGGTTTCCCCTCTTCAGGTCGGTGGGGAGTCCTTACCTCAAGTGGAGGAGTTCAAGTATCTCGGGGTCTTGTTCTCAGTGAGAGACAGATGGAGCGTGAGATCGACAGACAGATCGATAGACGTCAGCAGTGATGCGGTCGCTGTATCGGTCTGTCGTGGTGAAGAGGGAGCTGAGTCGGGGCAAAGCTCTCGATTTACCGATCGATCTACGTTCCCACTCTCACCTATGGTCATGAGATTTGGGTCATGACCGAAAGGACAAGATCGCGAATACAAGCGGCCGAAATGAGTTTCCTTCGCAGGGTGGCTGGGCGCACCCTCCGAGATCGGGTGAGGAGCTCAGTTACCCAGGAGGAGCTCGGAGTAGAGTCGCTGCTCCTTCAAAAGGAGCCAGCTGAGGTGGCTCGGGCATCTGTTCCGGATGCCTCCTGGTCGCCTCCCGGGTGAGGTGTTCCAGGCATGTCCTAGTGCTGGGGTCACCAACCTTATTTCAGCTGAGGGCTACTTCAAGAGCATTAAGTTGTTCGAGGTCTACCAGTTAAAAACAAATCCTAAAGACTTAAACGTACACTGTTCACTTATAGGATATTGACCCCATATTATATTAAAATAGCTTTATTCTAAACTCATACTGAGTCACAAGAACCGAAATAACTGTCATTTTAAGAATTAGATTCCAAAAAATGAAGTGTTTTACACTTTAGAAAAAGTCCCAAGGGCTACTGGACATGCCCCAAAGGGCCCCTGGGTGCCCGCGGGCACCATGTTGGTGGGACTATGTCTCCAAGCTGGCCTGGTGTCGCCTCGGGGTCCCCCCAGAACAGCTGGAGGAGGTGTCGGGAAGTTTGGGCATCTCTGCTGAGACTGCTGCCCCCGCGACCCGGCCCCGGATAAAGCGGAAGAAAATGGATGGATGGCAGATTTAATGTACATTTGCTCTCCATTATTGTGTTGTGTATTTGAATGTGTTTCAACCAAGACCAATGTACAAGTGCGCGTCTAATGTGTAAACCTATGGTTGTGTTATTTTCACATTTGTGAATATATGTCTCTCATATACTTTTCTCTAATGCTTCACTAACGATTGATGTAACATGTGTCATTTATTCATATATTAGGCTACTATAAGCTTATATCATAAAGCGACACTGCTGCACTGACCTAATGATTCCACTGAGGGGCGCAACAGCCCTGAAGAACAAACAATCACAGCTCCAAGGATGAGAAGAGGAGAAACTTGTCCTGCTCGGCCCGAAAAGGAAGCGTTTAAGTGAGTTTACACCCAGTTCTCACACATTTCTACCGTCCACGAACTTCCAAAATCTTTGACATTTTTCTGTTTGAAACATGTCCTTTAACCCCCGCCTGAACCGAGCACATTCTCTCCAGTTTGGCTCGTGGGTAAAAAAGCAACAAAAACGTGTCGGGAAAGAAAAAGTGACAAAAGCGGGACAAGAGGGTGAAGCACTCATGTAAAGTTATATCATCGTTTATGTCATATAAGAATAATAATACATGAAAGCAGCGTGAATTCCGAGCGTCTTAGAACGCGTCAGCGGCGTCACTCTCCTCCCCCCTCCCTCCGTAGGAAGCCCCTGCGCATCCCTCCGCTCCCCCTCCGCTGCGCGCACTTCACTGGGAGGTTTCCCTTCGGTTCCCCCCCGGCTCCGTGCTCCGTCAGCGGGCCTCAGCGCACAGCCCTGTCCGCCTCCAGGCTCCCGTGGGCCGCCTGCTTTGCGCTCTGCACCGGCGGGCGCGTGGGAGAGATGCGACGCTTCGGCACAACTCTCGGACACGCAGCAGCAGCAGCAGCAGCAGCAGCAGAGAGCCCTCTCCCGCAGCAGCAGACACCTGGAAGCATCTGAGTTCGTGTCGTCAGAGAAGGTGAGTCGTGCTGGCGGATGAAGCAGGGGGGGCGGCGGTGTGAGAGTGTCTCCCCCCGGCGTCAGCGCCAGATCCGAGGCGGTGGATGTGAGTCATGCGCCGCCGGAGATCATGGCTTCCGATCCAGTCCCGTCTTAAAGAGGACCGGACTCGGACTGAACCGGGGGGGGTGCTCCGTATGAAGGAATCCACACAGGCCTGTTTTGGCTGTGGGGATCCTCCATGGGGGGGTTCAGGAGTTTGCTGTGTGGAGAAGTCCTTCAGAAGTACTTTGAGTAACGCTGGACGTCATTCTGGACAGTGCCAGCTGTTAGAAAAGGATGTCATTCGAGGCAATTTGAGCGCTGTATAGTGAAAGTGTCTGGCCTGGAGTTTGGACGAACAAACACAGAGGAGCTCCACCCCCATCAGCAGGTGGGTGGTGGTGGTGGTGGTGGGGGGAGGACTGGAGATGCAGGGTGGCTGAAACTCCAGAGTGTCATGAATAGGGCTGGTACCGTTTACTTTCCGGATTTCTTCTTAGTTATTTATTTTTTCTCACTTATGACTTGTTCTCATTGTTTTAACTATAGTCATTTTCCAGGTTCACCCATCGTGTCTAAATAATAATAATAAAACAAAACAATCAGGGACATAGAGTACATTAATACTGCAATAGCCTATAAAAAGTTCCCTAATAGGGCTGTGCAATTAATCGAAATTCGATTACGATTTCGATTACAACAGTAAACGATTACAAGATTAGCATAATCGCAAAAAATCGATTATAATTTTATTTATTTTTTTTCAATTTTTTAATTTTTTTTTTCAAATTTTTTTTTTTTGCAAAGCAGACTTGCGTTATTTCAGGCCGCTGGGATTATTTTCCCTTCGCTTTTCTCGTGCCGTGGCTCATGCTTTTGTCTGACGGCGCTGTGTGATGATGTCATCAGGCCGCGCCGCTCAGTTTGCTTGCGCAGGTGTGAGGGCTGGCCAGCAGGGGGCAGGTGTGAGGGCTGGCCAGCAGGGGGCAGGTGTGAGGGCTGGCCAGCAGGGGGCAGGTGTGAAACAGGGACCTCTCTTTAATCAAGGCGTGCTTGAAATCATTTGTACTTTTATGACTGCCCAGAAAACATAAAGTGTAGTGTTTTGATTAATAAATACATAAAATAAAGATAGACTTTTTTTTAAAAAGGCAACAAATAATCGTTTGAATAATTGTGATTTCAATTATGACAACAATAATCGTGATTATTATTTTTTCAATAATCGAGCAGCCCTATTCCCTAATCTACTGTATAATAGTTGTTTATTGTTTATTAATGGAGCCCCATTAGTAAAAGACTATTCTTCATGGGGTCCGTGAAAATGCTGCATTTAAAATATGACATCAGTTCATCACTACATATACAAATACATCAAATTAAAACTCCGATCCTCATGTTAATACTATGCTTCAATACACCTGAACTCAATGGTTTCTCCATTATACCCCATGATTTAGGACACAGAACCATCGCTCTGGACAGGACAGTTCTCTCCTCTGCAGTGGAGGTTCAAATGACACGGTTAATCAGGTCTTACAAGTGATCACAAGATTGATTAGCTTGAATCATCTTTAATCAATATTGGCATTAAGTCTACGTTTCTAATGAAATGGTGGCAGTACTTCACTTATTTTATGCCAAAAATTGATCCAAAATACTAAAAAAGAAAAATCTGTTTGGTCCAGTCCAGCTTGTCTTAAAATATAATTATAGTAAATCTGTAGAAACGCATAGACTTTGTTTCCTGTTTGTGGCATTGAGAATATTGTGTTGATCCATTAAAACAGACAGACATCTGAAGTGCTGATGGGAGCGGTCTGCAAACGCTCAGGTTCATCTCTCTCCTAGAAAGAGCTTGTTTCTCATTCTGATCTGATCTTGTCAGGTTTCAGAAGCTAAGCAGGAATGAATGAGATACATTTGTGTTGCACCGAACAAGCTTGAGCTGCTCTGACGGGGCAGACTGACTGAAGTCTGGCTTCCAATCTGTGCCATCAGCCCCTTCGAACACCAGCTGTCATGTCTGTGTTGGTTAAGTTATTATTTTCAATGTATTTTCCATGTCGGTCATTCTGTTTTCATTTTAAATCTTACTTTGTCAATAGGATTGCAAAAGTCACGGAATATTCAATATTGGAAATTTTCCAGGGGCATTAATGGGAATTAGCGGGAATATATGGGAATTAATGGGGATAAACAGGGAATTAAAACAACTGAAGGCCGCTTCTACAGATGAAACATACACATTTCATGTGATAGTTACACTGAAATATCTCTCACAGCAGAGATAAAAAGTGTCAAAGAAATCCTGACACCAGGGTTTGAAGAGCCAAGACAAGAAGAGCCTTTGGAAGTCTGTGTAGTATTACAAATGATTATATTTTTAGAAGTCTGTGTAGTATTACAAATGATTATATTTTTAAAAGTCTGTGAGTAATGATCAGTGTCTGTCATGATCTGAGTTGGAGACAGTTGAATTGAACCAATCACTGTGCGATAAGACAAAATCCTGATCTAAAAGGATAGAAAGAGTGTAAAGCAGAATGTGGGTGTAAGTTTGGACCTGATGATCTTGTCCTCACACTGTGGAGGGACTTCACTCAAATGCAGAAAACAGAATTCAGCAGCTCGTATATCATTCATTGTTTATTTAACAAAAAAAATCCAAAAATATCACGTTTATTTAAGCATTTTAACAGTTTAGATTTTTTTTAAATTCCTAAAGAATTATAGCTAAAATTCACTTTGAAAGTTTCTGGAAAATCTGGAAATTTATTGGGAATTTCCCGCCCCTTTGCAACACTACTTAAAATATTGAACCTTTCAGTTCTTAGTGCAACACCAACCACTCGCACACACACGGGACAAAGAGTCATGTCAAAGGTCACGATGGAGTGCACCTGCGGGACCTGGAGTTCAGGGCAGCTGACTACATATACATACATATATACATATACATATACATACACATATATACATAATAATTATGTACGTTAGCCACATAGCATAACTGCCTAAGTCATTTTGTATTGTTAAAATGTCAATAAGAGAAAAACAATGTGTTTCCTAAAAAAGGTTTTTTTTACATGTTTTCAAAAATCAAAACAAAAATGAGTTAGGCAATTATGCTATGTGGCTAACAATATACATATATACATATACATATACATATACATATACATATACATATACATATACATATACATATACATATACATATACACAGCTTACCAGCACCAGGAGGGAGGGAGTGAATGTTATTTTGAACGAGCTATGGTCAGCTCGGCTACATCACGTACGACACTGACTAGTATTGACTGAAGTCAGCACAGCCGTAGGAAACCAGATCTTTAAAGCTGTGGAACCAGAGCATTGAAATGTGGATCTTTAAAGCACACTGAGGAACCAGAGCATTGAAATGTGGATCTTTAAAGCACACTGTGGAACCAGAGCATTGAAATGTGGATCTTTAAAGCACACTGTGGAACCAGAGCATTGAAATGTGGATCTTTAAAGCACACTGTGGAACCAGAGTATTGAAATGTGGATCTTTAAAGCACACTGTGGAACCAGAGCATTGAAATGTGGATCTTTAAAGCACACTGTGGAACCAGAGTATTGAAATGTGGATCTTTGAAGCACACTGTGGAACCAGAGCATTGAAATGTGGATCTTTAAAGCACACTGAGGAACCAGAGCATTGAAATGTGGATCTTTAAAGCACACTGAGGAACCAGAGCATTGAAATGTGGATCTTTAAAGCACACTGTGGAACCAGCGCATTGAAATGTGGATCTTTAAAGCACACTGTGGAACCAGCGCATTGAAATGTGGATCTTTGAAGCACACTGTGGAACCAGGGCATTGAAATGTGGATCTTTAAAGCACACTTGAAATGTGGATCTTTAAAGCACACTGTGGAACCAGAGCATTGAGATGTGGATCTTTAAAGCACACTGTGGAACCAGAGCATTGAAATGTGGATCTTTAAAGCACACTGTGGAACCAGAGCATTGAAATGTGGATCTTTAAAGCACACTGTGGAACCAGAGCATTGAAATGTGGATCTTTAAAGCACACTGTGGAACCAGAGCATTGAAATGTGGATCTTTAAAGCACACTGTGGAACCAGAGCATTGAAATGTGGATCTTTAAAGCACACTGTGGAACCAGAGCATTGAAATGTGGATCTTTAAAGCACACTGTGGAACCAGAGCATTGAAATGTGGATCTTTAAAGCACACTGTGGAACCAGAGCACGGCTTCTTCTCTGTGATTTTGCCAGTGCCATTGCCTGGTCCAACAGGCTGCCTGCATGTTCTCCACTCCTACAGTCAAGGGTGGGCGAGAGTGACAAACATGAGGAATAACCTAATTATAACATCTTCCTTACTGCTTTATTTTCCAACACAAATGACAGCATGTTTTTTTCTCACTGGCCCCGCCCTTACCAGTGTGTTATCTCAACTTTTCTTCTTGCAGTCACTGAACATGGCTATATTTCAAAGATGTTTCATTGAATTTGCATGCTTACTCAACATGTATCCAGTTTAAATGTTCACTGAACTAATATCTTTATATTCTGACAACATTTAGCAAGTTAGGGTTGCCAGATCCTACTGTAAAAAGCCCAAGGGCTCGTTCTTCTATCTGAAAATAAACAACTTTTACATTGTGAATAAACCAATTTACTGTATTAGTTTTAGTAACATACAATCAAAGTGTCATGATTGGGTTCATGCTGGGTTCAAGATTTTGCTCCATATATATCCATTTAGATGATTCTTACACCTATACCTACCTATGTTAATATTTGCAAAAAACGTATTGGTGTCACTTAACCTCTAACAAATTAGCATTGCAGAAAAATCTATATACAGTCCAAATCAAAAGTTTAAGACTAGGTTCCAAGTAAACCTTCAATATGCAACAAGAATAAATGGGAGTGCTTCCAGCTGAAGGACATCAAAAGATTATTACAGGCCTGATGCCATTTAAAGTTTTACAATTTTTCTCCCCAAAAATGATGCAAACGTTCTGGTTTTGTGTGTCTTTGCTGTTTGAGATGTCAGATCGTGGTAGTTCAGTGTAATGTGTGAGCAGTGAAACCTAAGTCTCTTCTGTAAACCGCACATTCTAAACATCACGGAAACAACAATCCAATCCAAAGTGAATAAGGGTTTTCATTTTTCATTGACATGCACATTTTGATTGTAGCTGACCCGTTAGTATTTGGTTTGAACTGGCTGACCTCATGCAGCTGTCTTTGCAAACAAAAGGCGTGGGGTCAGCGGTGGTCGGGACCTGGTTATTAGTGGTCATGTAAGGTCAGTGGAGGTTGTATGTTGCCTCATCTCCGCACATTACCAGCATTTGAGTCTGGTCACTGTTGCATCGACACAATTTCAGACCAATCCACAAAGGGCGGACAGGTCATTATTGCGACGTCAATATTCGAACACTATTCGGTTATGACTCGCCTACTGTCGATGTGTTTTATTTTTTATTTAAAGCCACAGATTGGAACAAACCCTGAGCATGTGCCATCCGTGGATTGTTACTGAGGGGACTTCCACGAGTCCGATTGCACAGGTCCTTCTGAAGGAAGGCGCGGCCAGACTGATATCCCTGTGTGGATAAAGGGGCATCATTCTGGACGTGCCAGGCTCGGTGTGGGGTCAGAAGTAGGCAGGACCTGGCCATTAGTGTATATGTGGGATCAGCAGCAGAACACATTGGGCCTGTGCACCGCTGTATCTGTGTACATTGGCAGTTTCCATGGAGACGTGTGGTTTTGTGGTCGCTGAGGAACACTGGTGGAGGGACATTATCTAAAGGTTAATCTGCCTGTTCAGAAGGGAGTGAAGAAGACAGTATCCATCAATATAAAATCAACGTAACTTTACTACTGCGGCGAAACAATGAGTGCACAGTAGTGCTTTGAGAAACTTGTCAAAACACGCTTGTAAAGCAAAGTGTAATGCTTCTCTCTAATGGGGTGTCGTTAACATACTGCATAGTACCCAAAGTGTTTTGTTCAAAAGCAGCGTAATCTAAATAGTATTATGTTTGGAAATGACTGACTTTTCGGGAATGTTACTAGTCAACTGTCTGCAAAGCTTCAGTGCTGTGATTCTCCATGGTCCGATCAGTGGCTCTGTCACTCTCAGGTTGGGATTGCGCTCCTGCTCGGCCCCTGCTCGTCCTCAGGGCCTCCAGGCACTGCTCACTTTTCTAGAGCAGTGGTTTTCAACTCGTGGCTTTGCAGCCAAACCTCAACTTCAACTTATCACAACACGCCATGACCCAGATAACAGGATTATTTTCAACTTGCACATCATATATATTACAATACAGCAGGATGGGCTATGCCTCCTCATTCCTCATAGGCTGTAGGGCTAACTACCAAACACTATTGGAACATTTCATCAACAGTACTGTAATTATTGACCAGTCGAAAACCACTGAACTAGAAGAGGAGTTGTCCAGTTTTGACTTGATTTTACTGCACCCAGAGGTGCCGATCCCGTGGGTGCTGTGGGGCTGGATCATCCACTTAAATCTTTGGGCACCCAGGCAAATTAGCTCCATAGGTAGAGCGCCGGGCTCATGACCACGAGTTTTGAGATCGAGCCTGACCGCGTATTTTGTTTTTATTGGGCACCCACTGGGAAGAGCCTATGCATGGCCCACAATAACAGTAATCTCACGATATGCCGATACTGCAATAATGATATATAGCAAAAAATTGCAATTTTAACATTATTTTTTAAGCATTGTTACTTTATAGACACCATTTTACACATGTTTAATGATTACATTAGTTTCATGTATTGTTCCTCTTAGCTTAAATGAATAAATAAATGATCCCTGACTTTCACAGTGAAAGTGAGCCTCGGATCGTCCATTGAAATACAGTAAAAACCACAGTCTTTTTTTCCAAAAGAAAACAAGTTAATCTTTATTATTAACTGCTATCATTAAAAGTGATTTATTTGTGTGACAGTGTTTGGTCCAAATGCTGCCCTCTACTGTCCTGACTATTCTTGACCAATGACCATTAAAGCTATGGAACTTTCTACACAGCTCAATACTCATGGAAGCCGGAAGCAGAAATTCTCTAAGCTTTTAGAAAAATTCAATTATGAAGAGTTTATGTGTGACATAACCATCATCAAAAGTATCATTACCTCAGTAGCATATCATAATAATGTGGTGTGCAGTATTGTCTCGCCCCAGCAGACACACCTATGATATCAGTCACATTGTAAAGTTGACATTATTTTTTGGGTTGTGTAGAGTCCTTCATGTGAAACCCGATAGTGGAGTGCAGGACGGTGTGCACAGAGTTAATGTGTATCAGGACGGGTCTTACTGCTGGGAGTGTCAACAAGAGGTTAATTATCCAAGTCTGAACAAACAGAACAGAACTGCCTGTGTCACAGCCCCAGGCAGACTCCTCCCACTCAGCTCTGCCTCACCTGCACCACCTCACTCTACTACCTCCTCACTCTACTACCACCACCTCACTCTACTACCACCTCACTCTACTACCACCACCTCACTCTACTACCACCACCTCACTCTACCACCACCACCTCACTCTACTACCACCACCTCACTCTACTACCACCACCTCACTCTACTACCACCACCTCACGCTACTACCACCACCTCACTCTACTACTACCACCACCTCACTCTACTACCACCACCTCACTCTACTACTACCACCTCACTCTACTACCACCACCTCACTCTACTACTACCACCTCACTCTACTACCACCACCTCACTCTACTACTACCACCACCTCACTCTACTACCACCACCTCACGCTACTACCACCACCACCTCACTCTACTACTACCACCTCACTCTACTACCACCACCTCACTCTACTACTACCACCACCTCACGCTACTACCACCACCACCTCACGCTACTACCACCACCACCTCACTCTACTACCACCACCTCACTCTACTACCACCACCTCACTCTACTACCACCACCTCACTCTACTACCACCACCTCACTCTACTACCACCACCTCACTCTACTACTACCACCTCACTCTACTACTACCACCTCACTCTACTACCACCACCTCACTCTACCACCACCTCACTCTACTACCACCACCTCACTCTACTACCACCACCTCACTCTACTACTACCACCTCACTCTACTACCACCACCTCACTCTACTACTACCACCTCACTCTACTACCACCACCTCACTCTACTACCACCACCTCACTCTACTACCACCACCTCACTCTACTACTACCACCTCACTCTACTACCACCACCTCACTCTACTACCACCACCTCACTCTACTACCACCACCTCACTCTACTACCACCTCACTCTACTACCACCACCTCACTCTACTACTACCACCTCACTCTACTACCACCACCTCACTCTACTACTACCACCTCACTCTACTACCACCACCTCACTCTACTACTACCACCACCTCACTCTACTACCACCACCTCACGCTACTACCACCACCACCTCACTCTACTACTACCACCTCACTCTACTACCACCACCTCACTCTACTACTACCACCACCTCACGCTACTACCACCACCACCTCACGCTACTACCACCACCACCTCACTCTACTACCACCACCTCACTCTACTACCACCACCTCACTCTACTACCACCACCTCACTCTACTACCACCACCTCACTCTACTACCACCACCTCACTCTACTACTACCACCTCACTCTACTACTACCACCTCACTCTACTACCACCACCTCACTCTACCACCACCTCACTCTACTACCACCACCTCACTCTACTACCACCACCTCACTCTACTACTACCACCTCACTCTACTACCACCACCTCACTCTACTACTACCACCTCACTCTACTACCACCACCTCACTCTACTACCACCACCTCACTCTACTACCACCACCTCACTCTACTACTACCACCTCACTCTACTACCACCACCTCACGCTACTACCACCACCACCTCACTCTACTACTACCACCTCACTCTACTACCACCACCTCACTCTACTACTACCACCACCTCACGCTACTACCACCACCACCTCACGCTACTACCACCACCACCTCACTCTACTACCACCACCTCACTCTACTACCACCACCTCACTCTACTACCACCACCTCACGCTACTACCACCACCTCACTCTACTACTACCACCACCTCACTCTACTACCACCACCTCACTCTACTACTACCACCTCACTCTACTACCACCACCTCACTCTACTACCACCACCTCACTCTACTACCACCACCTCACTCTACTACTACCACCTCACTCTACTGCCACCACCTCACTCTACTACTACCACCTCACTCTACTACCACCACCTCACTCTACTACCACCACCTCACTCTACTACTACCACCTCACTCTACTACCACCACCTCACTCTACTACCACCACCTCACTCTACTACCACCACCTCACTCTACTACCACCACCTCACTCTACTACCACCACCTCACTCTACTACTACCACCTCACTCTACTACTACCACCTCACTCTACTACCACCACCTCACTCTACTACCACCACCTCACTCTACTACCACCACCTCACTCTACTACCACCACCTCACTCTACTACCACCTCACTCTACTACCACCACCTCACTCTACTACTACCACCTCACTCTACTACCACCACCTCACTCTACTACCACCACAACACTCTACTACTACCACCTCACTCTACTACCACCACCTCACTCTACTACCACCACCTCACTCTACTACCACCACCTCACTCTACTACCACCACCTCACTCTACTACCACCACCTCACTCTACTACTACCACCTCACTCTACTACCACCACCTCACTCTACTACCACCACCTCACTCTACTACCACCACCTCACTCTACTACCACCACCTCACTCTACCACCACCACCTCACTCTACTACCACCACCACCTCACTCTACTACCACCACCTCACTCTACTACCACCACCTCACTCTACTACCACCACCACCTCACTCTACTACTACCACCTCACACTACTACTACCACCTCACTCTACTACCACCACCTCACTCTACTACCACCACCTCACTCTACTACTACCACCACCTCACTCTACTACCACCACCACCTCACTCTACTACCACCACCACCTCACTCTACTGCTACCACCTCACACTACTACTACCACCTCACTCTTCTACCACCACCTCACTCTACTACCACCACCTCACTCTACTACCACCACCACCTCACTCTACTACCACCACCACCTCACTCTACTACCACCACCACCTCACTCTACTGCTACCACCTCACACTACTACTACCACCTCACTCTTCTACCACCACCTCACTCTACTACCACCACCTCACTCTACTACCACCACCACCTCACTCTACTACCACCACCACCTCACTCTACTACCACCACCACCTCACTCTACTGCTACCACCTCACACTACTACTACCACCTCACTCTTCTACCACCACCTCACTCTACTACCACCACCTCACTCTACTACTACCACCTCACACTACTACTACCACCTCACTCTTCTACCACCACCTCACTCTACTACCACCACCACCTCACTCTACTACCACCACCACCTCACTCTACTACCACCACCACCTCACTCTACTACCACCACCACCTCACTCTACTGCTACCACCTCACACTACTACTACCACCTCACTCTTCTACCACCACCTCACTCTACTACCACCACCTCACTCTACTACTACCACCTCACACTACTACCACCACCTCACTCTACTACCACCACCTCATTCTACTACCACCACCTCACTCTACTACCACCACCACCTCACTCTACTACCACCACCTCACTCTACTACCACCACAACACTCTACTACCACCACCTCACTCTACTACCACCACCTCACTCTACTACCACCACCTCACTCTACTACCACCACCTCACTCTACTACCACCACCTCACTCTACTACCATCACCTCATTCTACTACCACCACAACACTCTACTACCACCACCTCACTCTACTACCACCACCACCTCACTCTACTACCACCACCACCTCACTCTACTGCTACCACCTCACACTACTACTACCACCTCACTCTTCTACCACCACCTCACTCTACTACCACCACCTCACTCTACTACTACCACCTCACACTACTACCACCACCTCACTCTACTACCACCACCTCATTCTACTACCACCACCTCACTCTACTACTACCACCTCACTCTTCTACCACCACCTCACTCTACTACCACCACCTCACTCTACTACTACCACCTCACACTACTACCACCACCTCACTCTTCTACCACCACCTCACTCTACTACCACCACCTCACTCTACTACTACCACCTCACACTACTACCACCACCTCACTCTACTACCACCACCTCACTCTACTACTACCACCTCACACTACTACCACCACCTCACTCTACTACCACCACAACACTCTACTACCACCACCTCACTCTACTACCACCACCTCACTCTACTACCACCACCTCACTCTACTACCACCACCACAACACTCTACTACCACCACCTCACTCTACTACCACCACCTCACTCTACTACCACCACCTCACTCTACTACCACCACAACACTCTACTACCACCACCTCACTCTACTACCACCACCTCACTCTACTACCACCACCTCACTCTACTACCATCACCTCATTCTACTACCACCACAACACTCTACTACCACCACCTCACTCTACTACCACCACCTCATTCTACTACCACCACAACACTCTACTACCACCACCTCACACTACTACCACCACCTAACTATACTACCACCACCTCACTCTACTACCACCACAACACTCTACTACCACCACCTCATTCTACTACCACCACAACACTCTACTACCACCACCTCACACTACTACCACCACCTAACTATACTACCACCACCTCACTCTACTACCACCACAACACTCTACTACCACCACCTCATTCTACTACCACCACAACACTCTACTACCACCACCTCACTCTACTACCACCACCTCACTCTACTACCACCACCTCATTCTACTACCACCACAACACTCTACTACCACCACCTCACACTACTACCACCACCTAACTATACTACCACCACCTCACTCTACTACCACCACCTCACTCTACTACAATCACCTCACTCTACTACCACCACCACCACCTCACTCTACTACCACCACCTCACTCTACTACCACCACCTCACTCTACTACCACCACCACCACCACCTCACTCTACTACCACCACCTCACTCTACTACCACCACCTCACTCTACTACAATCACCTCACTCTACTACCACCACCACCACCTCACTCTACTACCACCACCTCACTCTACTACCACCACCTCACTCTACTACCACCACCACCACCTCACTCTACTACCACCACCTCACTCTACTACCACCACCTCACTCTACTACCACCTCACTCTACTACCACCACCTCACTCTACTACCACCACCTCACTCTACTACTACCACCTCACTCTACTACCACCACCACCACCTCACTCTACTACCACCACCTCACTCTACTACCACCACCTCACTCTACTACCACCACCTCACTCTACTACCACCACCACCTCACTCTACTACCACCACCTCACTCTACTACTACCACCTCACTCTACTACCACCACCACCACCTCACTCTACTACCACCTCACTCTACTACCACCACCTCACTCTACTACCACCACCTCACTCTACTACCACCACCTCACTCTACTACCACCACCTCACTCTACTACCACCACCCTCACTCTACTACCACCACCTCACTCTACCACCACCACCTCACTCTACTACCACCTCACTCTACTACAACCACCTCACTCTACTACCACCACCTCACTCTACTACTACCACCACCTCACTCTACTACCACCACCTCACTCTACTACCACCACCTCACTCTACTATCACCACCTCACTCTACTACCACCACCTCACTCTACTACTATCACCACCTCACTCTACTACCACCACCTCACTCTACCACCACCACCTCACTCTACTACCACCTCACTCTACTACAACCACCTCACTCTACTACCACCACCTCACTCTACTACTACCACCACCTCACTCTACTACCACCACCTCACTCTACCACCACCACCTCACTCTACTACCACCACCTCACTCTACTACTACCACCACCTCACTCTACTACTACCACCACCTCACTCTACTACTACCACCACCTCACTCTACTACCACCACCTCACTCTACTACTACCACCTCACTCTACTACCACCACCTCACTCTACTACCACCACCTCACTCTACTACTACCACCTCACTCTACTGCCACCACCTCACTCTACTACCACCACCTCACTCTACTACCACCACCTCACTCTACTACTACCACCTCACTCTACTGCCACCACCTCACTCTACTACCACCACCTCACTCTACTACCACCACCTCACTCTACTACTACCACCTCACTCTACTGCCACCACCTCACTCTACTACCACCACCTCACTCTACTACCACCACCTCACTCTACTACTACCACCTCACTCTACTGTCACCACCTCACTCTACTACCACCACCTCACTCTACTGCCACCACCTCACTCTACTACCACCACCTCACTCTACTACTACCACCTCACTCTACTACCACCACCTCACTCTACTACTACCACCTCACTCTACTACTACCACCACCTCACTCTACTACTACCACCACCTCACTCTACTACTACCACCTCACTCTACTACCACCACCTCACTCTACTATCACCACCTCACTCTACTACTACCACCTCACTCTACTACTACCACCTCACTCTACTACTACCACCTCACTCTACTACCACCACCTCACTCTACTACTACCACCTCACTCTACTACTACCACCTCACTCTACTACCACCACCTCACTCTACTACTACCACCTCACTCTACTGCCACCACCTCACTCTACTACCACCACCTCACTCTACTACTACCACCTCACTCTACTACTACCACCTCACTCTACTGCCACCACCTCACTCTACTGCCACCACCTCACTCTACTACTACCACCTCACTCTACTACTACCACCTCACTCTACTACCACCACCTCACTCTACTACTACCACCTCACTCTACTACCACACACAACACTCTACTACCACCACCTCACTCTACTACTACCACCTCACTCTACTACTACCACCTCACTCTACTACCACCACCACCTCACTCTACTACCTACCACCTCACTCTACTACCTACCACCTCACTCTACTACCACCACCTCACTCTACTACACCACCACCTCACTCTACTACTACCACCTCACTCTACTACTACCACCTCACTCTACTACCACCACCTCACTCTACTACCACCACCTCACTCTACTACTACCACCTCACTCTACTACCACCACCTCACTCTACTACCACCACCTCACTCTACTACTACCACCTCACTCTACTACCACCACCTCACTCTACTGCCACCACCTCACTCTACTACCACCACCTCACTCTACTACCACCACCTCACTCTACTACCACCACCTCACTCTACTACCACCACCTCACTCTACTACCACCACCTCACTCTACTACCACCACCTCACTCTACTACACCACCTCACTCTACTACTACCACCTCACTCTACTACTACCACCTCACTCTACTACCACCACCTCACTCTACTACTACCACCTCACTCTACTACCACCACCTCACTCTACTACTACCACCTCACTCTACTACTACCACCTCACTCTACTACCACCACCTCACTCTACTACTACCACCTCACTCTACTACCACCACCTCACTCTACTACCACCACCTCACTCTACTACTACCACCTCACTCTACTACCACCACCTCACTCTACTACCACCACCTCACTCTACTACCTACTACCACCACCTCACTCTACTACCACCACCTCACTCTACTACCACCACCTCACTCTACTACTACCACCTCACTCTACTACCACCACCTCACTCTACTACACCACCTCACTCTACTACTACCACCTCACTCTACTACCACCACCTCACTCTACTACCACCACCTCACTCTACTACCACCACCTCACTCTACTACTACCACTCACTCTACTACCACACCTCACTCTACTACCACCACCTCACTCTACTACCACCACCTCACTCTACTACCACCACCTCACTCTACTACCTACCACCTCACTCTACTACCCACCACCTCACTCTACTACCACCACCTCACTCTACTACCACCACCTCACTCTACTACCACCACCTCACTCTACTACTACACCTCACTCTACTAGCCACCACCTCACTCTACTACCACCACCTCACTCTACTACCACCACCTCACTCTACTACCACCACCTCACTCTACTACTACCACCTCACTCTACTGCCGTCACCTCACTCTACTACCACCACCCTCACTCTACTACCACCACCTCACTCTACTACTACCACCTCACTCTACTGCCACCACCTCACTCTACTACCACCACCTCACTCTACTACCACCACCTCACTCTACTACTACCACCTCACTCTACTGTCACCACCTCACTCTACTACCACCACCTCACTCTACTGCCACCACCTCACTCTACTACCACCACCTCACTCTACTACTACCACCTCACTCTACTACCACCACCTCACTCTACTGCCACCACCTCACTCTACTACTACCACCTCACTCTACTGCCACCACCTCACTCTACTACTACCACCTCACTCTACTACCACCACCACCTCACTCTACTACCACCACCTCACTCTACTACCACCACCTCACTCTACTACTACCACCTCACTCTACTACTACCACCTCACTCTACTACCACCACCTCACTCTACTACCACCACCTCACTCTACTACTACCACCTCACTCTACTACCACCACCTCACTCTACTGCCACCACCTCACTCTACTACCACCACCTCACTCTACTACCACCACCTCACTCTACTACCACCACCTCACTCTACTACCACCACCTCACTCTACTACCACCACCTCACTCTACTACCACCACCTCACTCTACTACCACCACCTCACTCTACTACCACCACCTCACTCTACTACCACCACCTCACTCTACTACCACCACCTCACTCTACTACCACCACCTCACTCTACTACCACCACCTCACTCTACTACCACCACCTCACTCTACTACTACCACCTCACTCTACTACCACCACCTCACTCTACTACTACCACCTCACTCTACTACCACCACCTCACTCTACTACTACCACCTCACTCTACTACCACCACCTCACTCTACTACCACCACCTCACTCTACTGCCACCACCTCACTCTACTACCACCACCTCACTCTACTACCACCACCTCACTCTACTACCACCACCTCACTCTACTACCACCACCTCACTCTACTACCACCACCTCACTCTACTACCACCACCTCACTCTACTACCACCACCTCACTCTACTACTACCACCTCACTCTACTACTACCACCTCACTCTACTACCACCACCTCACTCTACTACTACCACCTCACTCTACTACCACCACCTCACTCTACTACTACCACCTCACTCTACTACTACCACCTCACTCTACTACCACCACCTCACTCTACTACTACCACCTCACTCTACTACCACCACCTCACTCTACTACCACCACCTCACTCTACTACTACCACCTCACTCTACTACCACCACCTCACTCTACTACCACCACCTCACTCTACTACCACCACCTCACTCTACTACCACCACCTCACTCTACTACTACCACCTCACTCTACTACCACCACCTCACTCTACTACCACCACCTCACTCTACTACTACCACCTCACTCTACTACTACCACCTCACTCTACTACCACCACCTCACTCTACTACTACCACCTCACTCTACTACCACCACCTCACTCTACTACCACCACCTCACTCTACTACTACCACCTCACTCTACCTACCACCACCTCACTCTACTACCACCACCTCACTCTACTACTACCACCACCTCACTCTACTACCACCACCTCACTCTACTACTACCACCTCACTCTACTACTACCACCACCTCACTCTACTATCACCACCTCACTCTACTACTACCACCTCACTCTACTACTACCACCTCACTCTACTACTACCACCTCACTCTACTACCACCACCTCACTCTACTACTACCACCTCACTCTACTACTACCACCTCACTCTACTACCACCACCTCACTCTACTACTACCACCTCACTCTACTGCCACCACCTCACTCTACTGCCACCACCTCACTCTACTACTACCACCTCACTCTACTACTACCACCTCACTCTACTACCACCACCTCACTCTACTACTACCACCTCACTCTACTACCACCACCTCACTCTACTACCACCACCTCACTCTACTACTACCACCTCACTCTACTACTACCACCTCACTCTACTACCACCACCTCACTCTACTACCACCACCTCACTCTACTACCACCTCCTCACTCTACTACCACCACCTCACTCTACTACTACCACCTCACTCTACTACTACCACCACCTCACTCTACTACTACCACCTCCTCACTCTACTACCACCACCTCACTCTACTACCACCACCTCACTCTACTACCACCACCTCACTCTACTACCACCACCTCACTCTACTACCACCACCTCACTCTACTACTACCACCTCACTCTACTACCACCACCTCACTCTACTACTACCACCTCACTCTACTACCACCACCTCACTCTACTACTACCACCTCACTCTACTACCACCACCTCACTCTACTACCACCACCTCACTCTACTGCCACCACCTCACTCTACTACCACCACCTCACTCTACTACCACCACCTCACTCTACTACCACCACCTCACTCTACTACCACCACCTCACTCTACTACTACCACCTCACTCTACTACCACCACCTCACTCTACTACCACCACCTCACTCTACTACCACCACAACACTCTACTACCACCACCACCTCACTCTACTACCACCACCTCACTCTACTACCACCACCTCACTCTACTACCACCACCACCTCACTCTACTACTACCACCTCACACTACTACTACCACCTCACTCTACTACCACCACCTCACTCTACTACCACCACCTCACTCTACTACCACCACCTCACTCTACTACCACCACCTCACTCTACTACTACCACCTCACTCTACTACCACCACCTCACTCTACTACCACCACCTCACTCTACTACTACCACCTCACTCTACTACCACCACCACCTCACTCTACTACCACCACCACCTCACTCTACTACTACCACCTCACTCTACTACTACCACCTCACTCTACTACCACCACCACCTCACTCTACTACCACCACCTCACTCTACTACTACCACCTCACTCTACTACCGCCACCTCACTCTACTACCACCACCTCACTCTACTACCACCTCACTCTACTACCACCACCACCTCACTCTACTACCACCTGACTCTACTACCACCACCACCTCACTCTACTACTACCACCTCACTCTACTACCACCACCACCTCACTCTACTACTACCACCACCTCACTCTACTACCGCCACCTCACTCTACTACCACCACCTCACTCTACTACCACCTCACTCTACTACTACCACCACCTCACTCTACTACCACCACCACCTCACTCTACTACCACTACCTCACTCTACTACCACCTCACTCTACTACCACCACCACCTCACTCTACTACCACCACCACCTCACTCTACTACCACTACCTCACTCTACTACCACCACCACAAACATCCTTACAAAGGACAAAAATGTGATGTCAAAACAAAAGAAACATCTGTTGGTTTGAATGAGTCATATTCATTTTCTAAAAAAAAAAAAGGTTAAAAAATATGAAAACAGGAACTTAAAATCGAAATCAAAAATCGAATCGTTGTCGGGGCAGTGCAGTAGAGACAGGCCTCACCTTTCAAAGCGCCCTCTAAAGTCTAATAACGAGGTTTTGTGTATGTGCCAGATTGTTTATCCAGATGATACAAAACCAAGTGGTGAAAAATGAATAGAATCGGAGAGAGAGCGCTGAGGGAATGAGCCGAGGTCACTGTGTGTGGGTCAGGTCAGAGGTCAGTGTGTGCGGGACACCGGAGGTTTGCCGAAGCTCCGCCTCTTTACACCATATCGACAACTGTTGAAACATTTGGCTGTTTTTAACCATGAAACTGCTAAAAAAAAAAAACTGGAAATCCCCATCATCATCAGAAAAGGAAATTGTTTTTATAAAGCTGGACGTCCCGTTTCGAAATGTATGTTGCACATTTGTGTTGAGTTCTCCAACATTTAAAACCAGAATAGTTGCGAATGATTCCTTGTTCCTTAAGTTTTTGTGACAAAAACGAATCGTCCCATTAGTCTCTGTACCACTAACTTCTTTGTTTACAAAAGACGCTGCAGGCCGTTTGTGTCATATCCGACTTCTGATTGGTTCATGTGCTTGTCAATAACGGCCATCAGGAATTTGAAGAAATCACCCCCAACATCCCAGATACTCGTCTTTGTAAAGAAGAGGAAAAGAGTGTATTCTGGCTGGACGGGCCTACCACCACACCTCACCCCTACCTCCATCAGACCTCAGCCCTACCTCAGCCCTACCTCCATCAGACCCCACCCCTACCTCAGCCCTACTTCCATCAGACCCACCCCTACCTCAGCCCTACCTCCATCAGACCCCACCCCTACCTCAGCCCTACCTCCATCAGACCTCAGCCCTACCTCCATCAGACCCCACCCCTACCTCAGCCCTACCTCCATCAGACCCCACCCCTACCTCCATCAGACCTCACCCCTACCTCCATCAGACCTCAGCCCTACCTCCATCAGACCCCACCCCTACCTCCATCAGACCTCAGCCCTACCTCAGCCCTACCTCCATCAGACCTCAGCCCTACCTCCATCAGACCCCACCCCTACCTCCATCAGACCTCAGCCCTACCTCAGCCCTACCTCCATCAGACCCCACCCCTACCTCCATCAGACCCCACCCCTACCTCCATCAGACCTCACCACTACCTCAGCCCTACCTCCACCACACCTCACCCCTACCTCCATCAGACCTCAGCCCTACCTCCATCAGACCCCACCCCTACCTCACCCCTATCTCCATCAGACCTCACCCCACCTCCATCAGACCTCTTGGACCATAGTGGTCAAAAGATAAGTGTCAGCCTCAATCTCGCAGTCTGTTTGTTTAAGTTGCCCCCACACTCCTGTTAATGTGATGAAGGGTCCGTTGGCGCAGATGTGTGTTGGTTTTCTGTCAGACCACCCCACGTGCAGCCGTGGCCACATACGCAAAGGACTTTGTGACCATCTGTAAAATGCACTATCCCCTTACCCCAACTAGCGAAAAAATTGCAATTATTTTGGTAATAAACTGTAATATCCTCTAAAACCAATCAATAATCTCTGTCCTTTGGGATTCTACAAGCTGCTGTGGTTCAGGGCTCTACAAACATCTCCTGTAATGCATGAAACAGTTTGTACACTGCGTTCCAAAATATTATGCAAATGACATTTTTTCTAAATTGTCAACTCAAATGAGAGTCAGCATAATTTTCAAGTCTTTACCTGGTAGAGGATCATTTAAATGTGGTTGAAAACATTTCCTAGTGAAAACAGTATTTTTTTCCAAAATAAATATAGTAAAAACCTCAAAATCTACTGTTCCAAATTACTATGCAACTCATCGTTTCAATATATTTTAAAGCTTGTAATTAACTGAAAATGGTCATTTGTTGAATTTGCAGCATTAGGAGGTCAGATTTACTGAAATCAAAAGCTATTTCAGTTCAAGTTATGTATTTGAACATAGGAGCCCTTGTGTGATAGCAGCTTCAAAATTCTTAAATCCATTAAACTTGTGAGTTTTTGGACAGTTTCTGTTTGGATTTCTTTGCAGGATGTTAGAATAGCCTCCCAGAGCTGCCATTTGGATGAAAACTGCCTCCCACCCTCATAGATGTTTTGCTTGTTGAGGCTCCAAAGGTTCTCCATAGGGTTGAGGTCAGGGGAGGAGGGGGTCCACATCATGAGTTTCTCTCCTTTTTTGCCCATAGCAGCCAGTGATGCAGAGGTATTCTTTGCAGTATGACATGGTGCGTTTGTAGCATAGAGACAGTGGTCAGTCAGAAACTCCACATATTTTTCAAAGGTCATTTTCACACCTTCAGGGAGCCTAAAAGGGCCTAAAGGGGCCGACCAGCTCTCTCACCATGATTCTGGCCCAAAACATGACTCCGCCCCCTCTTTACTGACGTCACCGCCTTGTTGGGACATTGTGGTCATTCACCAACCATCCACTACTCCATTGATTTGACCATCCAGGGCTACACGGCCTCATCAGTGAACAAGACTGTTTGAAAATGAGTCCTCAGGTATTTCTGAGCCACTGCAGCCGTTTCTGTTCATCAGCTTCAATGAACAGGGAGACTCCAGAGGCACCAGCAGCTTCAAATACCTGTATGCTGCTTTGTAGCATCTGTTCTCTTAATCTGATGTGTTTGTCTGGCAGAAACCGTCCTTATTGTGCCGTTATCTGCACAAACCGAAGTGTGCTCTGAATCATCCACAAATCTCTTATCTGTATGATGATTACACTTAATCTTTCATGAAATATCGAAGGTTTTCATACCTAGACCAAGGCATTCAACTATTTCACGCTTTTCATCAGCAGAAAGTCCCTTTTTCTATCCCATATTGCTTGAAAATGATGATCTGCATAATAAAGTGGAACACCCTTTTTCAGTAGTTTTTCCTTAACTGGGCTTAACCCGACAACTACTCATCCCAGGTCTCTGAGACTAATGTCAGTGATTCATAGAGCCCCAAGACACGACACCATCCATGAGTTTCATTATTATTGTTTTTTTTTTACCTTTTTGACACAAAAATCCAATTTGCATAATAATTTGGAACGCAGTGTAGGTTCACATTTCAGACTGACTGTTAATGCTCCTGAACGTTTTGAAGATCTACTGTGAACAGAATTTTGGTTTTAAACAAATCGCAGAAATAATCACGATGGCTTTACTTGTCAGAAATGCACAACTAGGTATTTTTTACCACAAGTGGCAACACAAACTGAATCTATGTAGGTTTTAAATGATTACCTAATGACCAGGAAAGTGTATGTGGTAAAGTTTTTGCCAAATGGGATTCCTATCTTCCATAATGTATATCAAGTTTAAAGGGGCTAGATGCAAGTTGGCCATTTTATGCTCACTACTGCCACCTCAGGTCATACGTGTAACCGAATCTTCTATATTAAGCTCGTGCATGACGGAAATTCAGAAGTTTCTGAGTGACAGTGCGGGATTTTAGAGGCAGTTGTGGTGAACAGGTCTGGGCTCATTCTACACATCAGGACATGGCTGGAACATGTAATTTTAACATTTTAAAACTCCGTATAGTCCCTTTAGCTACTACTCAACCCGTGTTCATTAGTTTTTTCGGACTAAATGAGACTAAAACTAAATTAAAAGCTGTTTCTGAGACCAAAACGATTACTAAAATGTCCAGGTAAGAAAGTAAAGTAATGAAAAGAGACTGAAATCTTCCAAACTTCCAACACATATTTACATATCGATCTAACTCTGCAGTCAGACTGAGGCCTGGCTGGGCTCGGCCGTGGTCAGTGGCCGCCGCCCCGCGAGTGAGGGCTGTGGTATGTGCTGCTGCTGTTGTTGAGAAGCTTGTGACTGCCACTTGTGACTTGTTTGTCTGTTGTGAAGATGTTTGCTGAAGCAGCCGGGCTCTCATCCCTCGGAGCTAAACTCCACGAGCGCACAGCTGATTGGCCCGTCCCGTGAGCCAGACTCTCTGAACGGAGGCGGGCGGGGATTGGCCGGGAGGCGTGGCTAAGCACAGACTTCTCCTTTCACTCGCACTCGCTCCCTGAGCACCAAGGGCAGCTTCATCTTGGCTTACTCTTTTCGAGGTAATTGAACTACTTGCTTTTATTGGTATTTTATTAGTATGTGGCACATGGACTTATGCAGTGTTGTACTTGATCTGTGGTTTCACGGCTGTTTCGTCGAGGATATTCTCTATATTTGTGTGTGTGAACTTCACAAGACACTTATCAGACACCGCCGGTCTTCTATTTTTTCCTAATTGAATTGAGATCTGTTGAGTTGGAAGTCACCCGGGGCCTTTTTGAAAGTACAGTCTGCCTAGTGTCTGAGCTCTGAGGTGGATCCGTCTGGGCGTGGATGCGGAGGTGGTCAGCTGCTCTGGACGTCTCACTCACTTCTGCAACTTTTCAGCTGAGGACACACTAGGGCTGCTCGATTATTGAAAAAATAATAATCACGATTATTTTTGTAATAATTGAAATCACGATTATTCAAACGATTATTTGTTGCCTTTAAAAAAATCCAGCAAAAAAGTGAAAAAATCCAGCAAAAAAATGACAAAAATCCAGCAAAAAAATGACAAAAATCCAGCAAAAAAATGACTAAAAACCAGCAAATAAGTGACAAAAATCCAGCAAAAAAGTGACAGAAATCCAGCAAAAAAAGACAAAAATCCAGAAAAAAAATGACAAAAATCCAGCAAAAAAAATGACAAAAATCCAGCAAAAAAGTGACAAAAATCCAGCAAAAAAATGACAAAAATCCAGCAAAAAAAGACAAAAATCCAGCAAAAAAGTGACAAAAATCCAGAAAAAAAATGACAAAAATCCAGCAAAAAAAATGACAAAAATCCAGCAAAAAAAGACAAAAATCCAGCAAAAAAGTGACAAAAATCCAGCAAAAAAAAGACAAAAATCCAGCAAAAAAAAGACAAAAATCCAGCAAAAAAGTGACAAAAATCCAGCAAAAAAATGACAAAAATCCATCAAAAAAGTGACAAAAATCCAGCAAAAAAATGACAAAAATCCAGCAAAAAAATGACAAAAATCCAGCAAAAAAGTGACAAAAATCCAGCAAAAAAGTGACAAAAATCCAGCAAAAAAATGACAAAAATCCATCAAAAAAGTGACAAAAATCCAGCAAAAAAGTGACAAAAATCCATCAAAAAAATGACAAAAATCCATCAAAAAAAGACAAAAATCCAGCAAAAAAATGACAAAAATCCAGCAAAAAAATGACAAAAATCCAGCAAAAAAATGACAAAAATCCAGCAAAAAAATGACAAAAATCCAGCAAAAAAATGGCAAAAATCCAGCAAAAAAATGACAAAAATCCATCAAAAAATGACAAAAATCCAGCAAAAAAATGACAAAAATCCAGCAAAAAAAAAGACAAAAATCCAGCAAAAAAGTGACAAAAATCCAGCAAAATAATGACAAAAATCCATCAAAAAAATGACAAAAATCCAGAAAAAAAATGACAAAAATCCAGCAAAAAAAATGACTAAAATCCAGCAAATAAGTGACAAAAATCCAGCAAAAAAGTGACAAAAATCCAGCAAAAAAATGACAAAAATCCATCAAAAAAGTGACAAAAATCCAGCAAAAAAGTGACAAAAATCCAGCAAAAAAAAGACAAAAATCCAGCAAAAAAAAGACAAAAATCCAGCAAAAAAGTGACAAAAATCCAGCAAAAAAATGACAAAAATCCAGCAAAAAAGTGACAAAAATCCAGCAAAAAAGTGACAAAAATCCATCAAAAAAATGACAAAAATCCATCAAAAAAAGACAAAAATCCAGCAAAAAAATGACAAAAATCCAGCAAAAAAATGACAAAAATCCAGCAAAAAAATGACAAAAATCCAGCAAAAAAATGGCAAAAATCCAGCAAAAAAATGACAAAAATCCAAAAATAAAAAATTTGAAACAAAAAAAAAATTGGAAAAAAAAAATGAAAAAAAAAGAAAAAAAAAAAATATATAATCGATTTTTTGCGATTATGCTAATTTTGTAATCGTTTACTGTTGTAATCGAAATCGTAATCGAATTTCGATTAATTGCACAGCCCTAGGACACACGTACTCCCTGCCAGTGGTGTAGGAAGTACTTTTTTTCATAACAATTTGTCCAGTTGAAGCGGCACTCGTAGTCAGCGTGAGCAAACAGCATGAGCCACTCTTTTTTTTCTTCTTCTTTGTTTTCCCTCTTCGAACATGGACAATCCAGAGATGGTTAGTGCTAGATCGTGTGCTCGGGAGGGACGGTCGGCTGTGATTTCGTATAGATCTATGAGTTGGTTTGTCTAAAAATACAAATAATCCTAATCCTAACCCTAAAGTTAACCATTTCCCTGGCCCTAACCGTAACCTCTTAACTCCCACCTGAACATGTTTTCTCCAAATTCTCCAAATCTTAAAGCTTCTTCAAAACAGAGGCAAAAAACGAGAAGAAAATGAGGATGTAAACGCAACAAAAAAAGCTAGAAAGTGACCAAAAGACGCGTCAAAAGTGATAAAAACTCAACAAAAAAGTGACAAAAATCCAGCAAAAAAGTGACAAAAATCCAGCAAAAAAGTGACAAAAATCCAGCAAAAAAAAGACAAAAATCCAGCAAAAAAAGTGACAAAAACTCAACAAAAAAGTGACAAAAATCCAGAAAAAAAAGACAAAAATCCAGCAAAAAAGACAAAAACTCAACAAAAAAGTGATAAAAATTCAGCAAAAAAAAGACAAAAATCCAGCAAAAAAGTGACAAAAATCCAGCAAAAAAGTGACAAAAATCCAGCAAAAAAAGACACAAATCCAGCAAAAAAAGACAAAAATCCAGCAAAAAAGTAATAAAAATGTGACAAAAACACATAAGGGAAATAAAAAGTGATGACAATGGCAAAGAGGAGAGAATGCATTTGGTCTTGGCGGGTGGTAAGAGGTTAATTTGTGTCATGATATCTCATGTTTTCACAGCAGACTGTCCCTCCGGAGCATACGATCTAGCACTAACCTCCAGAGATTCCGTCTGTATCTATCGAACCATCTCCATGGTTACGCTACGCTCCCCCCTGAAAACCTACCAGAAACCAAATAGCGTTACAGAGGCCACCGTAATGGAAAGCAAAGGCCAAAGCCCACCCATACAGCCTTTCCAACTGGCATTAAAGAGACATTTCCCGGAAAATAATGATGAAAAAAAATTGCTCAACTACTTTTGTTTGTCAAAAGTACAAACACTTTGGTCCAAAACACATTCAGCTGTAGTTTTGGCTGATCTTGTACACATTTTGATGGCGCTCAAAAGTCCAATTTGCGTTTGAATGTTAAAAATTTCACATCTTTTCTTCTGTTTGTTGCAACGTTTGCTAATCTTAAGAAACAAAATATGCACAGATGTGTTGTGTTTGTGGGCCATGGTATTAAAATATAGTATTCAGCATTAACATGGCATTAAAAATACAGTATTTGGCATTAACGTGGAATTAAAAAGCATTACATTTGACTTGCTGCTACCTGTCTAAACTCTGTAAAAGTATCAGCTTAAATGTATACGTTACTTACCAAAGGATGTCTTTAAATCACTATTCAAAATATAGTTCAGTTTTAGCTGCTCTAAAATGTTTTAAGAAAACTCTTAAAAACATTCATCATGAAATGGACTAAAGTAAACTCTGTGACTTGAGGTTTTAAAGTGGAGAAGCTGGTGGCTGTGTGATGCCAGAGGGAAAGGTGTTGAAATGTGTGTCAGCTGGTCCTGGAGGCGAGCCTTTCAAAACAGATCCCACAGGATTACAGTGTTTTTGAAACTAGTTTTAGGATTCATGGATTGAATTGTTTTATTCAGCTTCCCTTTGACTACCAGAGAGGCTGAACTTCCCCCAAAGTTTAACATCAAATTTAATTGCCAAATAAAACATATTTTTATTTTATTTGAAAATGTAGGTTTTAAATGACATAACAAATCCACTAGAGTGTGTTAAATGTTGTGAGAATGTCACTTGTTGTGTTCTTCCCTGTTCCTCAGTCGAACAGATTGGCGGCGCTGTAATAAACTGAATGCTGATTATCTGCCTGAAAAAAACTCTTTGGTTGCTTCTGAATTCCTCAGATACGTAGCTCCTATGTCCTGATCCTGGCTCCTAACCCTTGTCGTGTGATAATATCAACTGTTAGATCCTATGCAGTTAGGAACTAGAGCTTCAGAGCTGTTTGCCCAACACGACCGTCCTATACCCAACAACAGGGGCAATGACACCGACAGCTGGATCATAAAACTACATCACCCATATAGTATTGGATTACACAAAACGCTCCTGCTGCACTTTATTAACTCAAACATGAACCACAATAACCATATGAATAAAAAATGCTCTGGTCAAATATTCCACCAGATCCTGTCCTGTGGTTCATGGTCAGAGAACAATGCCTCTTTATCAGACAGGGAGGTCTTCTCCTCCGCTGCACAATGTTTGCAAATGATCCATGTGGCTCAAGTTTCTACGAAATGAAAGCAAAAGCACAAACTGCCTTCATTTAGGCTGTTTATTGAGGCAGCTCTTGTAAACAGTGTCATGTGACTGTGCTGACTTTTAACATGTGTTTTTTCACTTTTAAGTTTGGCTTGTGCAGAACATATATATATATATATATATTATTTTTTATTTTTTTTATTTTTTTTTATTTTTTTTTATTAAATGTGCGCTTGTCAATCAACAGTGGTTGTGCTTGAAGAATGACTCTTGGGTGGGGTGGTGGGTGGTGGGTGGTGGGTGGAGGGTGGAGGGTGGAGGGTGGATTGGCGGTGGTTTATGGAATGGCACAGCCCCTAATCGCTGTTATTGTTTACTTCCGTCATTTTCGTCAGATGTTTTGGTGAATGGTCGGCAACAGCTGATGCATCCAGGCCTCTAATACGGCTTTATAAAATGATCAATCTGTTACAGCACAGTTTATGAACATTGTTTTTGCCGATCATAGGATTGTTTGAAATGTAAAATGCAAACCACGGCCCCCGGATGTGACGACATCCGGTTTGGCCTTAGACCGCTCACCAATGCGCTCATGTCTGATGTACCCTGTGACTGACCGCTCCTGATGCTCCTGCAGCATTAGCTGCTAAGAAACTGAAGCTGTTGAGACCAACATGACCGTGATGGACTTAACCTCAGTCATGAACAAAATGTTTCTTTCAAAAGAATGTCCTTTTGTGGATAAGAGACTTCTGTGAAAAGTAAAAAGTGTTTTTTGGCAGTAGCTCCTCCCAGTTTTGTGCACAGCTCAGATTTAGCCCAAATGTGGACCTGGCTTCTTTGTTTAGTCTGTTTGGACCTGGTTTAGTTCTAGTTTAGTCCCAGGTTCTACTTGTTCCTACTTTTGTTTTGTTCTAGATTACACCTGTATGGTTGCAGCTACTGTTTGGACTTGCTTTAGTTTCTGATGTAAGAATACTGTATTTTCCCTAATTATTAGGCAAAATTAAATTGATTCATTTAGACGCTATCATTATAACTATGAGTCAAAAGTCTAAATAAATCCTGTCTGTAAAAATGTAGTGTACAAGGCTGGTACAGGTTTATGGAGGTCCGCGATAAAGAATAGAAAATATTATGAGCTTCTCCTGTTTAAAGACCACCAGCAGCCACTGATTCAAAAATGAGGCTGTTGTATTTTTGTGGTAAACAATTCTGAAGGTTCTAAAATCACACATTGTGCACATTTTAAAAACTCTGATGCTTTTCAGAATCATCAAATTGCGGATGTCCTTCGGTTGTGACTAAGACGATACAAGACTAACATTTCTTTTTCTTTTTTTTTTAAACCTCAATTCAAACACAACAAATCCTTGACATAGTTGCGCACATAATTGTTTGGCATACTTGATAATGACTGAATCATCGATTATATGTGGAGCTCTGCTGTAGTTCCCATTTATTCATGACATGAATGTATTTTCACCTTTTTCGATTGCAAATCATTTTGTGAAGAAAATAAATGATCTTTTTTCAAAGCCTTTTGCCCTCCACCACTTCTATTCGATATAGTTCAAACATATTCTGGCTGTTCTCGAATTCTTTCTGCTTCTCTCACCGATGTCTTATCTGAAAGAACCGGAATAAATCACTGCCTGGTACTTTAATTTATACTTGAATCTGAGAGAAAGATTTAAGGTTTGCTCTAAAAACACTTGGCTTATTGTTATTAGGCCATTGCTGATGTTTTGCTCTAAAGGGACTAGAAGTCATTTTTTTTCCCTCACTACTGCCACCTCAGGATGCATGTGTAACTGCAGTCTCTGTTAAGTTTGTGCATGCTGATGGAGATAGTTTGACTTCACTTTTCGAGCTTTCAGTGGCCGTTGTGGTGAATAGTGAAGTGCGGAGCCCCCACAGCCCGCACACGTAAACAGTCGTGGAGGATTCGTTTCATCGGGTTATGAACCGGAGCTACAGCAGCTCTGGGATTTTAACAAAGACACACATCAATGTTCCTTTTACCTAAACACTCAGGATTAAAAGTGGCGGCAAGAAAACAAATTTGAGTGGCTGGGTCTGCGGTGGGAATGTGTTTGGGCTCGATTATGCACGAAGCAAAAACTAATGGTACGAGTTAAAGCTCCGATCGATCATGTGAAAACATCCTTCCATTTTCTTCCGCTTTATCCGGGGCCGGGTCGCGGGGGCAGCAGTCTCAGCAGAGATGCCTAGACCCACACACACCTCCTCCAGCTGTTCTGGGGGGACCCCGAGGCCACACCAGGCCAGCTCGGAGACATAGTCCCACCAGCGTGTCCTGGGCCTTCCACGAGGCCTTGTCCCACCAGGACATGCCTGGATCACCTGCCGCGGGAGTCGACCAGGAGGCATCCGGAACAGATGCCCGAGCCACCTCAGCTGCTCCTTTGGATGTGAAGGAGCAGCGACGCTACTCCGAGCTCCTCCTGGGTATCTGATCTCATCTGATCTCGAAGGATCAGATCTCATCCACCCCCGGAGCCACCGAGGAGCTTTCTAACCATCTCAGTGACTTCAGCTTGGATGATGGGCGAGCCCCCCTCCGAGTCCCCAGCCTCTGCTTCCTCATCGGAAGACGTGACGGTGGGATTGAGGAGGTTCTCAAAGTGCTTGTTCCACCGCCCGACAACATCGAGGTCAGCAGGTCAGCAGCTCCCCACCCACACTGTAAACAGTGTTGGTGAAGCACTGCTTCCCCCTCCTGAGGTGCTGGACGGTTTGCTGACCCGCAGCACGCTTGGCCTGCCGGTACCTCTCAGCTGCCTCCGGAGTCCCACAAGCCAACAAGGCCAGGTAGGACTCCTTCTTCAGCTTGACGGCATCCCTTACGGGTTCGGGGGTTGCCACCACGACAGGCACCAGAGACCTTACGGCCACAACTGCGAAGCCGCATCGACAATGGAGGAGGAGAACATGGTCCACTCTGGCTCCATGTCAACCTCCCTCGGAATTTCGATGAAGCTCTTCCGGAGCTTCCAACACGCGGCGGCTGAGCAAACCCACCCTGGCCCGCCATCTCTCGCAAAAATGGAGCGTAAGGCCTCAAATTAGATGAAATTTCATCTGATTTGGCTTCAGTTACAGAAATGTAATAACCTTTAATCCCGGTAGAGATATAAATATTTAAATTGGTGGTGGAATATTCTACTTTCATTGGGCCAATTGACATTGCTAGTTAGAGATAGAGCATAATGATTATTAGCATATCACATTAAACAGGAGGACTGCACCAGGGACATGGGATAGTTGTGCTGGGAAAAACACATTTGTGACTTTAAAATAGGCATTAAAATGCTATTTTACAAAATGCCCACAGGCATGAACAAAAAACTCAAGGGCTTCAGCCTCATTTAGTCTCTCACCATATCTGAAGCCTACATTTTAAAGGAATGGGCCACCGTTTTTACATACTGAGATATGTTCTTACCTGACCTTTGACGAGTTCTTTAGGACCTGTCTGATCTTCCCCCGTGCCTTCAGTCACGTAAACACAGCGCAGACGGCGTTAGCATTTAGCCTCTCCCTCTCTCCTCTATAGCTCCAAAACAGGTCAAGATAGAAGCTACCAAGCTCTTCCACGTGTTCCCTATTTAAATATGGTTACGTGAAGTTGAAGTTACACTACAAAGTATAATTACACACAATTAAACAATGTGGATTTTCTAAGCGGATAGAAGGGGGAACTATATTGTAAGGCGTAATAATACCAGGAGTAGTTTGAAATCCGCGCAGTAATCTTCACTTTACTGCGCGGATGCCAAATTACTCCTGGTATTATTACGCCTTACAAAGTGCTTTTTGCAGCACTTTTGAGGGCCCCTACCCTGCTCTGGGCCCTGGGTACACTCTGAGCTGGCGTGCGTTCAGAGCGCCTTGGCGTCTGACTATTGTGACTACAATAACCACACGTCTTTCGACCTCCTAAACCTCAGTTGGCTCTGCCAGCGTCCTGTAAACATCATTGCCTCAGATTTTCCTTCAACTTCCTTGAAGCCAGAGATATCAGTGGTTCCTAACCTTGTTTGCGTCCCGGACCCATTGAGTCACTTTTTTTTACTCTGAGTACCCCTTACTTTCTGCCAATCAACTTAACTTTATAGAAGAGTGTTGTTTTCTAAATGAAGCTGAAATACTTCGACTCAAAGATTTGACTGAAAAAGATCATTAAAAGAATGTTCCCTTTGAATTAATTTTGAAATAATTCCTAGTATCCCCTGCTAATAAGTGCTCAAGTATCCCCAAGGGGCCCCGTACCCCTAGTTGGGAAACACTGACTTAAACTCTTGAATATGAAACATTTAATGTGATTTCTTTTTTAACTTTGATATTGTGTTCCTTCTCTTTGGTCATTTGTTCTGATCTATTCCTGCAGAGAGAGTTGGAGCCGCTGGGCAGCCTAGTCCTTTCTTGTTGAGGGTGTTTTATTGTTGGCACTATATACGTCTAGCCTGTATTTTCAAAGGTTACCCACCTCCTAATGTTTTTGCCTTGTGAAACACATAGATCCTTTGGTCTTATGTATGAGTAAGGGTTTGATACTCGTATATAAGTTTGATGGTGAGGGTATTTCTTTGATCCTTGAGTTGCGATAACACATTTTTGTCCCTTCTATTTCATATTTTGTTCTACAGTTGTCTTCTGATTCCATTCTCTATCTCTGCCAATGTCCAAACGCAATAGTTTTGTGATAAAACGTAATAATCATTGCGAAATAACGCTATAGTTTTGTGAAATAAATAACGCAATCATATTTGGGTAGAGAAGAAGGCCGTCTACGGGGTATGGACTCTTCACTATTATCCTCCACATACAATGGAGCATGAATGGGGGAAGTTTATTGACCTTTTCAAACTGGGTTTAAAATACAAAGAATGTAAATGAATGCTGGCCAACAGACCTGGTATTAATGTAAATGAAAGACATCTTTCACTTGTCACTTGGACATCCTCCAAGCTGTACGAGGTCTTGGAGGATGTCCTAGAGTCATGAGAGACGATCTTGGGAGACAATTGTTATGTTATAGGATTTCAGAATAGCACAGCCAGGCCCCGAGATCAGGAGAGAGGCTCACTACCCTGCCCATGTCGAGCTGACAAAACTGGCCTGAATTTATGATCATATCTGCTTGTCGGCGGTGCGTCAGAGGCACCAGCACAGGGACAAGCACCCATCTACCCCGTCAAGAGCATGAATGGGGGAGTTTAATTGATCTTTATGTCGAATTGGGTTTAAAAGACAAAGAATTAAGAGTAGTGCTGGCCAACAGACATGGTATGCATAGGCTAAATGGCAAAGGGGGCACTGAAGGTGTAAGGAATACTCTGACCTGCGGTTCTGGTTGGATTCATAACCAGAATGATTTAGTTGTTGCTCACTACAACTGCGCTTGTGCCATGTAGTGGAAGCAAAAGCGTATTCTGGGTGAAGCCGATACATGCACGTCGATCGTGGCGTGCGCGTTTGAGCTGCGCTGGACTAAAGCAGGTCTCAACCGGGGCTCAGCTAGGACCAAACCAAGTCCAACTAGGGCTAACACTGGACTAAAGCAGGGCTCAACCAGGGCTCAGCTAGAACCAAACCAAGTCCGACTAGGGCTAACACTGGACTAAAGCAGGTCTCAACCAGGGCTCAGCTAGGACCAAACCAAGTCCAACTAGGGCTAACACTGGACTAAAGCAGGGCTCAACCAGGGCTCAGCTAGGACCAAACCAAGTCCAACTAGGGCTAACACTGGACTAAAGCAGGGCTCAACCAGGGCTCAGCTAGAACCAAACCAAGTCCAACTAGGGCTAACACTGGACTAAAGCAGGTCTCAACCAGGGCTCAGCTAGGACCAAACCAAGTCCAACTAGGGCTAACACTGGACTAAAGCAGGTCTCAACCGGGGCTCAGCTAGGACCAAACCAAGTCCAACTAGGGCTAACACTGGACTAAAGCAGGGCTCAACCAGGGCTCAGCTAGAACCAAACCAAGTCCAACTAGGGCTAACACTGGACTAAAGCAGGTCTCAACCAGGGCTCAGCTAGGACCAAACCAAGTCCAACTAGGGCTAACACTGGACTAAAGCAGGTCTCAACCAGGGCTCAGCTAGGACCAAACCAAGTCCGACTAGGGATAACACGGGACTGAAGCAGGAGCAGAGCTAAAGCATGAAAGCAAACTGGTCTGTTGGGTTCAGCCGAGAGTCAGCTGTTTTCAGGGACACTCCTCCCGCTCGTTCATCTCCACTTTTATAATGGAGGCCATTGTTGAAAGAGTGCATGGTCATGCGGAGAACAGATGCTTTACATATCAAGGATGAGTATGGAGCAATGGCTGCATGTCCTGATTGTGACAATATCTGGGAGGTGTTCAGTCACTGATGCCTTTGAGGAGCATCTTGCCTCTCTGAGCTTCGTTCTCCAGCCTCATGGGTAAAATGTGCAAACTGCCCATGACTGACAGCACCGGGGAAAGGAAAGATATGAGCCAGTTCATAATGGTACCATAGTTTACAGTTGGAACGCACAAGAGATTGTGACGTCATGATCTGATTTCGTGGCTGTTGAGAAAGTACTGCTAAAGTAACTCCTGCTGTGTTACACTTACAGTGCTACAGGATGGAAAAACGAACCCTAAAGTCACAGTGAGGTTTTGTGTGTGAGCCAAATACACAGTATAGGAATAAGAGTGTTTCTGCCTGGAGCTGTGAATGGATCACATGAAGCGTCTCCACATCTCAGCTTATGGAGGCTTTTTTATCATGATGTACATGCAGAGACTTAACATACTAGGGCAGGGGTCCTCAAACTACGGCCTGCGGGCAAAAACCGGCCCGCGAGATGATTTAATCCAGCCCCCAATTTGTAGAGCACAAATCTCTGAGTATGTAAAAAAAAAAGTAAGTCTCTAGCCCATTCCTGTGCAGAGTTAGGATATTACTCATTCCAGCCACTAGGGGGCAATTTGAATAAATAAAAAATAATTCCACAGGTGTCCAGCAGAGGGCACTGACATAAGAGATCAGAATATAAGCACATTATGGCCACGTGGTAAATGAAGCTTACACCACAGAGTGTGGAGAGAATGAATAATGACGACAGTACTTTGAGAAACTTGTGACACAGGCTTGTAAAGCGCAATACAAGTGTAAGAAGTTATTACTTTGGTCACATAACATAATGATGTTTTATTTGAAAATAAAAATAAATGGAAATTAAAACAAAGTGTGAAGACTTGATTACTATTTTTGAAAACCACTACAGTGAAACAAATATGAGCCTGAATCAAGTGTTGATCTTGTGGATAAAGTCGTGGGGACGACTGTGCAGGCGAGTCATCTCTACTTCACAATGAGGCATTTTGGTCTGGGTCATACAATTCTATGTTATAGCCGACCCAGTCCGGCCCCCCATCACAGTCAGGAACAATAATGTGGCCCCCAGAGAAAAAAGTCTGAGGACCCCTGTACTAGGGTGTGTGCTGTTTGATTTACACCATGAGTCCACATAAGAAATGGACATATGAGCAGTTCAATATAACTGACACGCTGTAAGCTACTGTCCACGCCCACTTTGAATGTCCCACGCGTGTACTCAGTACTTTAAGCACCAATATAACACACACATGCGTGTGCGTGCTCGTGACTTGGCTTCCACACATCCGTGGCCTACATGCTACTATCGTAAGAACACATTTCTGTGTGTGGGTGGTTCCTATGGAGGAACGTGGCTGTCGAAATGAATGAAATGATTTGCCATTTGTGCGCCTCTCTGGGTTAAAAAGGCAAGGCAACATTATTTATACCGCGCATTTCGTACACAAGGCAACTCAATGCAAAGGCAAAAAAAACAACCATGGAGCTAGAGCTAACCCGCTACAGCATAATGAAGGTCCATGACCATAAAGTATCTGCGTGTGGGACACTGCGTATGGGAACAGGAGGCGGAGAAGGACACGGGCCACGGACATGTACAGTCTGGAACGCTCCTCTGCTCTCCTGTCCAGTGAACCATCCATGGTGTCCATGACAAACGCGACCTCTTCGCTGTGTGTTTCCAAATTTTTTTCTATATTTTTTGTGCGAGCAAAAATAAATATTGTGCTTTGGTAGCAAAGGCCTATTAAGTTAAGTTACTGTATTAATTTCTGTAGAGAAATGAGTTCTCTGCATTTGACCCATCCTCAGTGGGGCGTCCTGTAGGAGCAGTGAGCTGCCAGCATGGGCCGGCGCTCAGGGACCCGTCTCCATGATGTGGAGCCAGGCTGGTGGTCAGAAACACCTTATAACCTACCACTAACCTAAGAAAGGCCCCGTCCAGGTGGGAATCGAACTCGGGACCTTCGAGCTGTGAGGCACGGGCGCTAACCGCTGAGCCACCGTGTCCTATATCACTGGATACATAGACCTCGATGCTGTGAGTCACTCTGTTAGTGTTTTGGGGGCTGGGGAGTGGCCATGTTGCACTCCTCATCAACCATGGCCTTCCTTGTCATGCCAGGCCTGTGGTTTTCACTCCACAGAACATGCCTATATCACTAGACGGGCCGCGGTGCCACGAGTCCCACTGTTGGTGTTTGGTGCATGGGGATCGCTCTGTGCTCCGCGCTCTACATGGGACGTGCACTGTATATTTCCAATAAGGCCCTTGCGCCGCTGGCCGCTCGGGTCTAATAAAAGAGTTGGAAGTAAAGCAGGACAATGTACAGATTTGTAGCCAGTATATTATATTAAAATAGAAGTATGGATTTCAAATTAATTCTCCGGCCGATCAAAATTTTAGGTCCCCAAAATCCGATGGTTTTAACACTACAGGACAAAAGATTCTGAAACTCATACTGGAGTTGTGCATCAGCAAAGACTCTGATCTCTGGCTCTGCTGCCCAGGGGGACTTATTTGTCCTCCATAGAACTTCTTTTGTTCTATTTTCAGGCAGGTTAATGAGTTGATTCCACAGCCTCACCAAGACAAAGGTGTCTTTTGCTTCTGACATCCATTTGCTTGAAGAACGTCTCTTCTTTTCTCTTCTTCACGCTACTCTCGTGCACCTCCCCTTTGGCCTTATCAAAATTAGCACCGAATTATGCATGACGAACCATTAAATACCAAGACCAAGGTGTCAAAGTGTTTGCACAAGCCTGTGTGGGTGACCCTGTGTGGGTGACCCTGAGCGTTTGACCCTGAGCAGGTGACCCTGTGCGGGTGACCCTGCGCGGGTGACTCTGCGCGGGTGACCCTGAGCGGGTGACCCTGTGCGGGTGACCCTGTGCGGGTGACCTTGTGCG
Organism: Gobius niger; assembly: GCF_951799975.1. Classification (NCBI taxonomy): domain Eukaryota; kingdom Metazoa; phylum Chordata; class Actinopteri; order Gobiiformes; family Gobiidae; genus Gobius; species Gobius niger. The sequence continues at coordinate 1,616,119 of NC_136873.1, read as the reverse complement.
GGTGACCCTGTGCGGGTGACCCTGTGCGGGTGACCTTGTGCGGGTGACCCTGTGCGGGTGACCCTGTGCGGGTGACCCTGTGCGGGTGACCCTGTGCGGGTGACCCTGAGCGGGTGACCCTGTGCGGGTGACCCTGTGCGGGTGACCTTGTGCGGGTGACCCTGTGCGGGTGACCCTGTGTGGGTGACCCTGTGTGGGTGACCCTGTGTGGGTGACCCTGTGCGGGTGACCCTGCGCGGGTGACCCTGTGCGGGTGACCCTGTGCGGGTGACCCTGTGCGGGTGACCTTGTGCGGGTGACCCTGTGCGGGTGACCTTGTACGGGTAACCCTGTGCGGGTGACCCTGTGTGGGTGACCCTGTGTGGGTGACCCTGTGCGGGTGACCCTGCGCGGGTGACCCTGTGCGGGTGACCTTGTGCGGGTGACCCTGTGCGGGTGACCCTGTGCGGGTGACCTTGTGCGGGTGACCCTGTGCGGGTGACCCTGTGCGGGTGACTCTGCGCGGGTGACTCTGCGCGGGTGACTCTGCGCGGGTGACTCTGCGCGGGTGACCCTGCGCGGGTGACACTGTGCGGGTGACCCTGTGCGGGTGACCCTGAGCGGGTGTCCCTGTGCGGGTGACTCTGTGCGGGTGACCCTGTGCGGGTGACCCTGTGCGGGTGACTCTGCGCGGGTGACTCTGCGCGGGTGACCCTGTGCGGGTGACCCTGTGCGGGTGACCCTGTGTGGGTGACCCTGTGCCGGTGACCCTGTGCGGGTAACCCTGTGTGGGTGACCCTGTGCCGGTGACCCGGTGCGGGTGACCCTGTGTGGAGGCTTGTGCACTGGTGGAAACCCCAAAGTTACCCCAGTTATCATTTGAACTTCGCTTTTAGTCCGTGTGTTTTGCTCTTCAGTTCACCCTAGCATTCAAGCCATAACATTTACTCAGTAAATTGAATGAAATTCACACATATTAAAGCTCCGGTTTATCAAATACTTTAAATTGAAATCCAGGAGTAACAATAACAGAACTACTAATAACACAGTATGTCTGATCAGGCCATGTTTGTCTGCATCCTCTGCCTTCTCTCCTCCCCTCCTCTCCTCCTCTTCCCCTCTCCTCCTGTATCCTCTCCTCCTCTCCCCTCTCCTCCTCTCCCCTCTCCTCCTCTTCCCCTCTTCCTCTATCCTTTCCTCCTCTATCCTCTCCTCCTCTATCCTCTCCTCCTCTTCCCCTCCCCTCCTCTCCCCTCTCCCCTCTCCTCCTCTTCCCCTCTCCTTCTCTCCCCTCTCCTCCTCTATCCTCTCCTCCTCTCCCCTCTCCTCCTCTTCCCCTCTCCTTCTCTCCCCTCTCCTCCTCTATCCTCTCCTCCTCTTCCCCTCTCCTTCTCTCCTCTCCTCCTCTCCTCCTCTTCCCCTCTCCTCCTCTCCCCTCACCTCCTCTCCCCTCTCCCCTGTCCTCCTCTCCCCTCTCCTCCTCTTCCCCTCTCCCCTCTCCTCCTCTTCCCCTCTCCTCCTCACCCCTCTCCTCCTCACCCCTCTCCTCCTCTGCACCTGTGGGCTGTTGCCGGTCAGACATGTCCAGGCGCACGTGCAGTGACACTCTGCAATGGGAGTCACAGGACTGCTTTGATGGGTTTTCATGTGGCCGTGTAATTGCATTTGTGTATGCACTGCTCAAAGGCCCCATTGTTAAGCACTGCTTCAACAGTCTCTCCGCTCAATGACAAGACGTGTCGTTTTCTGCACCCATGTGGACACAGTGTGGACACAGTGCTCCCAGCTGCAAGGGCTTCTTTCAATGCGCTTATGGAGAGGTCACGAGTGCATACAGTAACGCTTTTGTCAATAAAGTCACATAACCCAGCTTTTCTCAATGTTTAACCATGATTTTGCCTGTGAGAATTGAACTCCTCCGTTTTAAATTGAATGTTCTATCTCATGCAAATGAATACAGAAGCCTAGAGCAAAAGCATGGCGATATATGTTTTGTCCTTTCCATGGCATTTAGATCGTTTCTGTGGCTTCTTTATTATTAACATCTAATCAGATGATGTCAGTGGCCATGGGATGAGTATCCGAACCACAAAAAACAGAAACTGAAGGGAAATTGAGTTAGCATGTAGCGCAGAGGACACCGTTATACACTAATTTGTATCTAAAGTCAAATCTCAAAAGGTCTGCACATTCATGAATGATTTCTTACTAGGCTTTGACCTGTCTGCATGTGTTAGGATCGAATGCCGCTTCTCCTTTTGATTTCTTTGGTCATCACGTCAGCTGGCATGCTTGGCTCCAGAATCTCTGCAGTTCACCATTTACAATGATTGTTTTAGAAATATATACAGTCGCATCATTTACGATTGTCACGTTTTAGCTTTGCCTGTGACTGGACTGAGCTCACGGCGAATCGTCCACTCAAAGTCATGTTACTTCACTTCCCTCTTCCTGAGGAGGATCTCATTTTCTTTGATTCATATAGTTGTTTTTTGGTGAATTTAAGAATTTTTTACTTGTACTTATATTTCAACAAGAAGTTTATCCATGAAAATACCCCCGTCCAGTCATCCGCAAAAAAGTATTTAGTCAGCCACCAATTGTGCAAGTTCTCCCACTTAAAATAATGACAGAGGTCTGTAATTTTCATCATAGGTTCACTTCAACTGTGAGAGACAGAATGTGAGAAAAAAAAAAATCCAGGAATTCACATTGTAGGATTTTTAAATAATTTATTTGTAAATTATGGTGGAAAATAAGTATTTGGTCAATAACAAAAATTCAACAATACTTTGTAATATAACCTTTGTTGGCAATAACAGAGGTCAAACGATTACTATCGGTCTGTACCAGGTTTGCACACACAGTAGCTGGTATTTTGGCCCATTCCTCCATGCAGATCTTCTCCAGAGCAGTGATGTTTTGGGGCTGTCGCCGAGCAACACGGACTTTCACCTCCCTCCACAGATTTTCTATGGGGTTGAGGTCTGGAGACTGGCTAGGCCACTCCAGGACCTTCAAATGCTTCTTACGGAGCCAGTCCTTCGATGCCCGGGCTGTGTGTTTGGGATCATTGTCATGCTGGAAGACCCAGCCACGTTTCATCTTCAAAGCTCTCACTGATGGAAGGAGGTTTTGGCTCAAAATCTCACGATACATGGCCCCATTCATTCTTTCCTTAACACGGATCAGTCGTCCTGTCCCCTTAGCAGGAAAACAGCCCCAAAGCATGATGTTTCCACCCCCATGCTTCACAGTAGGTATGGAGTTCTTGGGATGCAACTCAGTATTCTTCTTCCTCCAAACACGACGAGTTGAGATTATACCAAAAAGTTCTACTTTGGTTTCATCTGACCACATGACATTCTCCCAGTCCTCTGCTGTATCATCCATGTGCTCTCTGGCAAACTTCAGACGGGCCTGGACATGCACTGGCTTAAGCAGGGGGACACGTCTGGCACTTCCCTGTCGTTGTCGTGTGTTACTGATGGTAACCTTTGTTACTTTTGTCCCAGCTCTCTGCAGGTCATTCACCAGGTCCCCCCGTGTGGTTCTGGGATTGTTGCTCACCGTTCTCATGATCATTGTGACCCCATGGGATGAGATCTTGCGTGGAGCCCCAGATCGAGGGAGATTATCAGTGGTCTGGTATATCTTCCATTTTCTGATCATTGCTCCCACAGTTGATTTTTTCACACTGAGCTGCTTGCCTATTGTAGATTGACTCTTCCCAGTCTGGTGCAGGTCTACAGTTCTTTTCCTGGTGTCCTTCGACAGCTCTTTGGTCTTGGCCATAGTGGAGTTTGGAGTCTGACTGTTTGAGGCTGTGGACAGGTGTCTTTTATACAGATAACCAGTTCAAACAGGTGCCATTAATACAGGTAACGAGTGGAGGACAGAAGAGCTTCTTAAAGAAGAAGTTACAGGTCTGTGAGAGCCAGACATCTTCCTTGTTTCAAGTGACCGAATACTTATTTTCCACCATAATTTACAAATAAATTCTTTAAAAATCCTACAATGTGAATTCCTGGATTTTTCTGTCTCTCACAGTTGAACTGTACCTATGATGAAAAGTACAGACCTCTGTCATTATTTTAAGTGGGAGAACTTGCACAATTGGTGGCTGACTAAATACTTTTTTGCCCCACTGTACCTTCCTAATGTCTTGGTGAAGACCTCCTGTAGCCTTTGTCTTTGAAGAGTCGGGATAAGATGAGTGTTTCTCGTGAATTGCACCGAGTAAACACACCCTTGCAGAGAACAGTTGCCCTCAGGACGGAGATACAGGACGCTTAGATGCGGGAAGGCTCGTTTTAAAAGAAGCCTGATCCCGTCAGCCATCACATATCTTAACAACAGAGTCTATCCCATAATATTGGTTTGTTCTCTAGTCTAGTTTGGTGCACACTGCCCAGTAATAGTATTTCACCCCCGGAATTTGTAACAATCCCTGATGTTGATCAACGTTAATTGTAGAAGCAAATGTGGGAATAGAACGCTGTATTTGTAGAGATTTGACAGATTTGAACATATTGGCTTTTGATTTCCGTATCTAGATAATTGAAGAGCCTTTATTTGACTTTGACTGAGAAGCTGAATGCTTTCAAATGCACTCGCACAACTAGACCCGTGTCCCCCTTTGACTTTACACAACCTCTTTTTTGTTTTTTTTTACTCCATCAGCTGCTTACGTGACAAACATTTCCGTCTTGGGAGGCACGAAATGCTGGTTAGAGATATCTGCCACATGGAGCAAAGTAGAGGGTACCGGGGCTACTAGAGGGCGCTATGCTGGTACTGATATATAACATGTGTAATGGTATTCTTCTTCTCTTCTTCTCTTCTTCTCTTCCAAGAATTATTTTCTCATTTGGGTTGAAGGAGGAGATTGTTATTATGCCTTTTCCCACACGGTAATGTCGGGGCTATTTTTGTAGTGAGAGCTTTCCTTTTTTTAATGCGATGAACAAAAGACACAGAGATGTTAGCTAACATGCTAAAGCCGTTTGTTAGCTAGTCTAGTCTAGTTTGTTTTCATGATCACTTTATTTTAACATTAGCATTTTGCAAACGGTTCAAATGAGTGTCATGAACACTTCTGACATTGCACTTCGACTATTTTAAAACTAGTTTTGTCCTTTTATCTCAATAAACACAAAAGTTACACAATTTCATGCAATTTCATGTTGACATCAACAACTCCATTAAAACAATAGAGTTCGGGAATGTGACGTCATATCGCTAAGCATTATGGGATTAGCAGCAATTGTAAACTAATGGAGATTTTAGAAGTTAAAATACTGGAGTTATTGTTCACATTAAAACACTTGGACACCACACTGAGTTAGATGTATTTACTAGCAGTAACTCTGCAGCTAACGGAGCTGTTCCACGGCTATTTTCTCCACTTTTTATACTGTTTTTAGCTAATGTTAGTCAATGGAAATGTATGCTAACAGCTGCAAAGATGGCCGATCTCCATGGTAACTGTGGACTTTCCCGAACTCTATAGTGACAACCAACCCTAAGCCCGGCACATGGGGCACACTGTCAGTCGATTTGCTTGCGTTTGACGGTTAATAACTACTTATCGCTATATGATAGAAGGAAACGAGGTCTGCTTCAAGTCAAGGTTGAAAGCTTTCATTTAAGCTGGTCTGACTCTTGCGGGATTGTGGGAATAGTGAAAATACTGTATTGGCCTAATGTTTTTTGGGCACGGAAAACAAACTGTTGGCTTGGGGTGAGTGGTGGGAGAGGATTCAATGGGTGAAGAACGTGCTTCTCTATAGTCCTCATGGCGGGCAGCTGTAATACCACCCCCTTGTGGCCAGGGGCGACTCCAAAACACACTTGGTAGACAGGATTCTAACGGGAATTCAGACCTCCCTAGAACGGCTTAAAGCAGCACTAAGTAACGTGTTTACCTTAATAAATCCTCCCCGTAGTCCCTGTGGGGGTAATACAAGTGTTTATGGGATGATTGGAGGGTCTTTCATCGCCCCCTGGTGTCTCTGGCCAGAAAACCATGTTTGCAACTTGACTGCCACCGGACCGGAGCCACCAATACACACTAATGGAATCACGAAGAAGAAGCTAACATGCTAACGGGCAAAGCTATCTGTGGGCGTCACTTTAAACGGCATTTACTGCCAAGTTTGAGTGAAAAAAATGATTTCCGTTGTATAATTGGATGCACAGTAACCCTCTGTCCCTTCACCTTTCCTGTCGGCGTAGGATTTACAATAAATAAGTTAAAAAATGGTGGGAGATGGTTGGAGTGAAGAGGCTGAAGCTGAATAAAATGTAATTCATTTAGTGATCACTCATCAAGAGCCCCAGATTCACTGAGTTTTTCATAAAGAGCCAGGCCTGGCAGGAGAACAGCGGCTCAGGTGCTTGGGTAGCGGCGCGTTTTGATGCTTTCCGCACGTGGTAAGCTTTTGACACGCCTCCAGGGCATCCAGCGCGGCCGACGCTAGAGTTGGGAAATGTTTAACTTTTTGGAGAAATTAGCGAGCGTCGACCAATCAGGAGCTTTCCCCAACAGTGACGTACGCTGTAGCTGAGCCACCGGGGCAGATCCTACGCCGGCCCTCAGATGTAAACAAGTCACGGAGGTTTAGCTTCATTGTGAACCGGAGCTACAGCAGCTCTGGGACTTTTACAAAGACACACATCAGTGTTTCTTTACCTAAACACCCAGGATTAAAGGCGGCGACAAGAATCAGTGGCTGAATCTGCGCTGGGAATGTGTTTGGGCCTCGAGGATGCCTTTTGTAGCGCTACGAACACATGTTTTTGACGCCCGGAAAGCGTTTATATGAAGCTTTAAACGTGGTGGTGGCGGCTATCTAAACATTTATCCATGAGATGTGTGAGCTAACAATGGCTACTGTACGGGCCATGCTGTATGCAAGCAAACCAGAAGCAGAGGAAGCCAATCAGCAAAGGGTGGGCGTGTGTTGTCGGAATATAAGAATCTGTCTACTGTGTGAATCTACTGTCGATGTGTTTTCGGTCATTTACTGCCGACGTCCCCGTCCCATGAGTGATGCTACAGCTATAATGTGGATCTTAATGTGGATTAAGATTCAACAGTGGTGTTTGTAGCAGGGCTATTGTTTTAATGGCACTGGCCTTTTCCCCTAAACCTACTGTATATCCAGCTGCATTCCCAGTCCGGGCTCTGAGGCGTTCCCCGGAAAAATCACACTGGGATAAGGGGTGTCTGGCAAACACAGTGAGTGCCAGTTCAAGTCCCGGCTCATCTCCCCTTTCCACAGTCATCAGAAAGAAGGCGGTGATTAACAGATTACTAAATCATCTGATCATTATTCCAATAACCGTCTTCATTACAAAGCAGTGTCTTGAATAATGGAGGACATTGATTGGGACTTGTCAGCGGTTTGTTTACAGCCGCACCTCTGTCCCGACACACACACAGCCTTTAATATTTCATACGGCACAGTCGACTCTCGGCTCAGCGCACACCAGCGCCACCGCCTCATCTACACTCCACCACTGGAACAAAAGTACAAAAAAGATCTTTACTGTGGTTTCCTTGATGTTTAGCATCTGGTGTTTCCTGAAGTATGGAGCGTGATAAAAAAGGTCACGTGCATAGAACGTTCCAGACACGATGCGTCTCAAGACAAAAGGCGTTTGTTCATCGTTTGTTTTTAATGTGCACAATGTTTTTCCCAGCGTCAACATTGTGAAATGATAGTAAAGACATGGAGTATGTGTGTTATGCCAGTGCTATGGCCCAGAAACCTTCTGTTAACGGTGTCCATACTTCATCATTGCAAAAACACCTCTCAAATGTCATATTTGCAACCCATTTTGATATCGCTCCTGTTCATATATTACACTGAACTACCCAGGTCTGACCTTTCAAACACAGAAAAACATACACTGCGTTCCAAATTATTCTGCAAATTACATTTTTCTAAGATTTTCTAAATTGTCAACTCAAATGAGAGTCAGAATAATTTTCAAGTCTTTAACTGGTAGAGGATCATTTAAATGTGGTTGAAAAAATGTCCTACTGATACTGATATAATATTGTAAAAACCTCAAAATCCACTGTTCCAAGTTATTATGCAACTCATCATTTCAATACATTTTAAAGCTTGTAATTAACTGAAAATGGTCATTTGTTGTATTTGTAGCATTAGGAGGTCATATTTACTGAAATCAAAAGCCATTTCAATCAAAAAAATATTAACAGGTCAAGTTATATTTTAACATAGGAGCCCTTGTGTGATAGCAGCTTCAAAATTCTTAAATCCATTAAACTTGTGAGTTTTTGGACAGTTTCTGCTTGGATTTCTTTGCAGGATGTTAGAATAGCCTCCCAGAGCTGCCGTTTGGATGAAAACTGCCTCCCACCTTCATAGAAGTTTTTTTGTTGAGGCTCCAAAGGTTCTCAATAGGGTTGAGGTCAGGGGAGGAGGGGGTCCACATCATGAGTTTCTCTCCTTTTCTGTCCATAGCAGCCAGTGATGCAGAGGTATTCTTTACAGCAGGACATGGTGCGTTGTCATGCATGAAGAGGATTTTGTTCGGGAAAACACGGCTCTTCTTTTTGTAGCATAGAAGAAAGTGGTCAGTCAGAAACTTCACATATTTTTCAGAGGTCATTTTCACACCTCATCCCAGGTCTCTGAGATTAATGTCAGTGATTCATAGAGCCCCGAGACACGATACCATCCACAAGTTTCATTTTTTATTTATTTTTTTACCTTTTTGACCCAAAAATACAATTTGCATAATAATTTGGAACACAGTGTAAAATACAATTGTGTGGAGAAAATGGTAAATGTTTTTAAATGAGCCTCACTCCTGTAATAATCTTTAGATCTGCTTCAGTCGACCTGGAGCTACCGCAAAAGAAGTGACGTGATAAATAGGAGCTCACATATGGAGATGAAATGGTTTATCTTTTCTCCCCTATATAAGGGTTATTGTGAGATTTGTTACATACAAAATTAGAACAATTTGACAACGCTGTGACAGGTTAAAGCACATTCGGCTCCAGTGACGCCAATAAAAGTGAACATAAGCATCATCATCATCAAACGAAGACTAAACCGCTCCACACCAGCGCCATACCGGGTCTAAACCAGGGCTAAACTGGTGCCCCGCAGAGCCACACCTGCTCCCCACTTTCCCCATCCACCCCGACCTTTACCACTGATGAATCTCCCCAGGGGTTGTGTATTGAACCGGGCTCAAGAGCACAGCGGCAGACGGGCTTCAGTGCTTCATTTACATCCTCCGCGCTCTGCTAATGTTTGACATGCCTCCTGAATGTGGAGTGTAGCAGGTAAAGTGCAGCAGGGTTCTCCCCCAGGAACTCTTCAATTAAACAGATATAGTGCAATAATAAATTAGGGCTGCTCGATTATTGAAAAAATAATCACGATTATTTTTGTCATAATTGAAATCACGATTATTCAAACGATTATTTGTCCAGCAAATCCATCAATAAAATGACAAAAATCCAGCAAAAAGGTGACAAAAATCCAGCCAAAAAATGACAAACATCCAGCAGAAAAAGACAAAAATCCATCAAAAAAGTGACAAAAATCCAGCAAAAAAATTACAAAAATCCAGCAGAAAAAAGACAAAAATCCATCAAAAAAGTGACAATAATCCAGCCAAAAAATGACAAAGTATGCCTTGATTAAAGAGAGGTCCCTGTTTCACACCTGCCCCCTGCTGGCCAGCCCTCACACCTGCGCAAGCAAACTGAGCAGTGCGGCCTGATGACATCATCACACAGCGCCGTTTGTTTTTATGTCAGACAAAAGCATGAGCCGTGGCACGAGAAAAGCGAAGGGAAAATAATCCCAGCGCCGTGAAATAACACAAGTCTGCTTAGAAAAAAAAAAAAAAAATTGAAAAAAAAAATTTTGGAAAAAAAAAAAATTAAAAAAAAAAAAAAAAACTATAATTGATTTTTTGCGATTATGCTAATTTTGTAATCGTTTACTGTTGTAATCGAAATCGTAATCGAATTTCGATTAATTGCACAGCCCTATAATAAATAAACAAATGCTAGATACAAATCAGAACATGCGTACATACATTAGGATTTGTTTTCTCTGAACTTAAAAAATCAGTAATAACACTCACGTTTAAGTATTTTTCCCCTTTATTATATCGGTTTATTTCTTTAGTTTTAGTTTAGTTTGATTTATGGTCATTGTAAAAAAAAAACTACAAGAAAAAATGACAAGTACATCACAAAAAAACAAAAAAACGCTACTGCACTAAAAACAAACACATTGATTCAATCAGAGGGAGGTCTTATCTTGCATTCAGCAGCTGGATAACTGTAGACTAAAAACTGTTGACCAGAGTCATTCAGAATATTCTTTACTGTCTGGAGTCTGTTCTTTTAACCAATCTCTGCGGGATAAAGAGTTTATTTTCCAGATGGGCTGATTAAGGGCAAAACTCAATTTTTTCAGTTTTCAGTTTTTGGGCCAAATTGGTCTCTGAACATATAAGCTTTCACCTGGAAACAGAAAATATACCTAATCTTCACAATAACATGTTTAAATATTGCGCTGATTCAATGTTCCCCCATAGACTTATATGGGAGAACATAATTTCAAGGGCCTTTTTCTCAAAACACATTTTTCTGTCATTGTGGCGACACTATGTCCACGTCAGTCGGACCTAAAGACTTCACATTTTCCAGCCTTGGACTGAACAAGATTTGGAAGATTTTCTCAGAGGGATTTTTTATTATCTAATCCCTTAAGCCCCATTTATTGAGGTTTGAATGTCAAAAAATAAGGCGAAAAGTACATTTTTACAAATTTTTCCACTAAAAAACTGCTTATTTTAAAACTTAACAAGAAATCCAAAATCAGCTCTGAAAACGTCTTGGCAACTCATTCATCAATGAAATGAAACCATAAATTTGAATGTTTCTTATTCAGATTTCGTCGCCGAAAAGATGGGAAATTTGGGGCATTTTTAGGCATAAAACACCTTGTTCTTATATGAAAAGATAAAATGACAGAAAACTTGCAATATATTTTTTTGAATAGGGGAAAAAATGTATATTTACAGATATCAATTTGAAACTGTTGCTGTCGATCACTGGCATAAATGTGAGGAAAAAAATATATTGCAAGTTTTCTGTCATTTTGTCTGAGACACCCTCAGTGCAGGACGGAGCGCTACCGCAAAGCCTTCATCCCCACTGCTGTCAGACTGTACAACAAGACTGTGAAGTTACGCCGACTGTAACAAGTGAATTTCTCCTTTGTGAGATGAATAAAGGTTTATCTTATCTTATCTTATCTCTTATTTTATCTTTTCATATAAGAACAAGGTGTTTTATGCCTAAAAATGCCCGAAATCTGAATAATGGATAGAGCTACATTCAAATTCATGGTTTCATTTTATTGATGAATGAGTTGCCAAGACTTTTTCAGAGGGGATTTTGGATTTCTTTTTTAGTTTTAAAATAAGCTGTTTTTTGTGGAAAAATTTGTAAAAATTTAATTTTCCCCTTATTTTTTGACATTCAAAACTCAATAAATGGGGCTTAAGGGATTAAATAATAAAAAATCCCTCTGAAAAAATCTTCCAAATCTTGTTCAGTCCAAGGCTGGAAAAGTCTTTAGGTCCGACTGACGTGGACATAGTGTCGCCGCAATGTCAGAAAAATGTGTTTTGAGAAAAAAGCCCTTGAAATTGTGTTCTCCCATATAAGTCTATGGGGGAACATTGAATCAGCGCAATATTTAAACATGTTATTGTGAAGATTAGGCATATTTTCTGTTTCCGGGTGAAAGCTTGTATGTTCAGAGACCAATTTGGCCCAAAACCTGAAAACTGAAAAAATTTAGTTTTGCCTTTAGTGTCTCGCCTTAAGAGGAAATCTGTGAAACATATCACCACAACATGTGTGTGGTCGCTATGTTACTTAAAAAATGCAGCCTTGATCTAACACCATGTATATTATTGTATATTATTGTATATTATTCCACCATGTCTATCTCTGTACAAGGTGGAAGTCTGGCTCTGTTTGTTTGGTGATGGTGATTTTCTGTCTTTTTAATTATTCGTCATTACCCGAGGCGGTGGAATGTTAAAGTGGGACCCCTGTATACCTGTACCAAACAGTAACCGTGATCGCATATTCATGACACCCTACACCTTATATGAATATAAAAACAAAGTCCAAGAGCACAGGGGGATGGTGAAAGTGGGAGCCACGGATTTCAGGATTTTGAACGACATTTGTTTGAGTGTATCTCCGGCCCGCCCTCCTCCTGCGGGACATGGGATGTGGTTAGAGTCTGTGCTGTGAGGGTTTAATGATCGCGGTAAATGGATTTGTGTCCGAGTCTGTCCACTTCTTTAAGAGGAGACAATAAGAAGGGACAGTGGTCTGCTGACCTTATCCCGCTGGCTGCACACAGGAAAGGTCAGGGCTTCTCCGGCCTGATGGAGTTTCTAATGAGCGACGGCAGATGGCTGTGGACAGTCTCTGAGTGACCGTCTCCGTGCTGAGTTTTCCTATTGTGTGTCCGTAACACTTTAGCGTCCCCTTAGGAAATCAGTTTTCTGGAATTGACCCATTCTTCAACCACGTGCCCACTGGCCTTCTGTGAGACGCTGTGGGACCTCCTCTCGTCTCCGGGACGTCTGTGTCAAGTGTCTGTTGAAGATGTGGACATTATGTTGTTCCACTGTTGGAAATCTGTCTCATTGTTGATTTACAAACACTTTGTCTGTTTGATCAAATCAGCCGCTAACCACTCTGCCACTCGACTGCCCTCCGGAAAAACAAGGCTTCAATGGAACTCAATGAGGAGAAGAATGAGACTCAAACGGAAACTTAAACATTTATTCAGACAGGTGCAAGCTGGAAACGAGCATATTTGAGTATGTTGCTCCTAAAACACTGTCCTGTTATTGTCTCAGTTTATAATTATCAATTCCAATTCCTATGCTGCAGTTCATACTATCTGTCTGTGAAGAAGCAAACTTCAGTTGTGTTAATTCCATGTTTATTCCCATCTATTCCCATCAATTCCAAAAAACATCGAAAGTTCACGGAGTTTTGCAGCTCTAATAGTTCGTGTGACGCCACAACATTCCTATAGTTTAAAATTGAGGCAGTATCTCAAAGTTCAATAATGTTCAATGTTAAAAATGATACTGCAGATTTGTGAATCCAATCACAACCAAATACTGATGAAGTACAATATTTGTACTTTTGGAGACACAGCTGTTATTGGTCCTTGCTCCATTAGAGATTATGTCATCATTGTATTCTAGAACGTGAACACAACCTGTGAGATACACATTTATTTGCCTTGTTGTTTCAATGTTTTTGTCAAAATCACTATTTCCAATGACAAAATCTCAAATTCAAGGCTCTGAGGTGCTTTTATCAATAAGACAGGGAGAAAGAGGCAGTTTCTCATCATCGCAGGGGCACATGGGCTCTGCTAACTGGTAAAAAATATTTAAAATTCCAGCCGCACCGGATGTCCGTGGGTTTTGGGCGTTTTTTCAGATATTTTTGGGCGGGTTTGGCTGGCCAGACTTGGCAACCCTGCCTCTCATGAGAGTCACCATTTTTCACCATTTTTAGACATTTTCTGGCAGACTATTAACACATTCATCACACACCAATAAAGTCAAGCCAAAATCAGGTCCATATCTGTGAAGTTTTAACACGTCTGCAGAGAGAAAATATTGCACTTGTTATGGGGACGTAGCGTGAGACATTGGCTTTGCTAGCTTCTTGGTTAGCGTTGTCCGGTTTTTTTTAACGTATTTATGGACCGTTGAATCACTTTGCTCTTCTCCATGTCTTTGTTTCTTCGTTTAGTAGAAAAATATATTCATAAGTCAGCGTTTGTTAAAGTAATGGTGGAGAAATAGGAGAAAGGTTTTTTTGACTGCTTCAAACATGACCATATATGGGCTTTTTTTTTTCTATGTCAACCATGTTGTCTGTATCTATTGTTCATTGATGATGTCATCGCTCTACTTCCGGGTCCAATGGGACTTTAGCCCTGTTCACTATACACCGCGGTCCAAATTATGCAAATAACATTTTTCTCTGATTTTCTAAATTGTCAACTCAAATAAGTCAGCATAGTTTTCAAGTCTTTAACTGGTAGATTTAAATGTGGCTGAAAAAATCTCTCAGTGATAACAGTATTTTTTTCAAAAATAAATATAGTAAAAAAAACTCAATCCACTGTTCCAAATTATTATGCAACTCATCATTTTAATACATTTTAAAGCTTGTAATTAACTGAAAATGGTCATTTGTTGAATTTGTAGCATTAGGAGGTCATACTTACTGAAATAAAAAGCTATTTCAATCTAACATGTCAAGTTATATTTTACCATTGGACCTTCTTTGAGCAGTTTAAATTCTTAAATCCATTAAACTTGTGAGTTTTTGGGAAGTTTCTGCTTGGATTTGTTTGCAGGATGTCAGAATAGCCTCCCAGAGCTGCTGTTTGGATGAAAACTGCCTCCCACCCTCATAGATGTTTTGCTTTTTGAAAAGGTTCTCAATAGGGCTGAAACAACTAATCGATTAATCGACGACTAATCGATTATTGAAATAGTCGACAACTATTTTAGTAATCGATTAATCATTTTCTGGTTCACACAGACTCAAATAGAGCAAAAATTACATGAAAATGTAGTATTTTTGATGAAAACCTACTTTGTTTTTATAGCAAGTGTATGTAGTGCACTTTGTACATTGTAAATTTCATGAATATCTGTTTGTGTCTCGTCAAATCAGAAGCAGAATTAGCACCAAGAGCCTCCAACAAACATTTACTTGAGGTTTACTCCATCAACGCGTCCTCAAGCGGATCCACTTTAGCTTTATGTGATAAAAAAATAGAAAAAGTTAAATTTTCCTACACCATTCATAGCCAAGCGACTAATCGATTAATCGTAAAAAGAGTCGATAGATTAATCAATTACAGAATAATCGTTAGTTGCAGCCCTAGTTCTCAATAGGGTTGAGGTCAGGGGAGGAGGGGGTCCACATCATGAGTTTCTCTCCTTTTATGCCCATAGCAGCCAGTGATGCAGAGGTATTCTTTACAGCAGGACATGGTGCGTTGTGGATGAATATGATTTTGTTCAGGAAAACACGGCTCTTCTTTTTGTACCACAGAAGACAGTGGTCAGTCAGAAACTCCACATATTTTTCAGAAGTCATTTTCACACTTTTTAGAAGGAGGATACTGAGTTACTTTATCATGCAACAATGATCATGTGGTGATATGTTACCAGGGGAAAAACAAATGTCACTGTCATTTCTAATTTCTTGGAAAATGACAATGTTCAACTTTACTCACTGATGATTGTACGACAAATCTTTCAGAAAATGCCAATGGCTTTGTCCTTTGGTGAGGCCAGTGTGCAAACCTCCATCTTGCGGTGCCGCCGAGCTCAGGGTGGGAGCGCTGCACACACTTCCTGTTTGCATCCTGAATGTTATGTGCACGCCTCATTCATTTTTAATCAACACTGCTGTGCTTTGTCTTTGCACCGACCACAACTGCGGCTCCCCAAAGTCATGTGATTACAACAGGATTGTCTCGGACTAAACTTAGCTGGCATAAAGCGGACGATACAGTAGCAAGCTTCAACCGCTGCATTATCTCCCGCTAATGTGGGACCAGACACATCAGTGGAGAGGTGAAGCCGTGTGGCACAGAGAGCGTCTTCTTGTCTTGGTGGTGGCGTTGCCGTGGAATGCTGTCAGCTGGCTGGTTGCCATGGAAACACTGTCAGCTGATGTGTGTAGTCTGTGTCTCCATGGCGTTTGCGTGTGTGGAGGTGAAAATCCGTGAGAGCAGCAGAGATCAAGAGGTGTTCAAAGAAAATGTACGTCTGTCTAAAATGTGCAGAATAAATGCACAAAAGCCGCCTTTGCCCAGCAGAGGGCGCACTGAGCCTGTGGGATTTGTCCACATTCATTTATCTAGTCTGAAAATGTTAGCTAGTTTCTACCTGCATTGTTGCGAATAACTGTTGATTTGATTAATAGGTGAAGAGGCGCACATCCACCGGTCCTAAGCCAGTGTGCTGGATAAAAAGATCTGCACAACTGTATGCGTTACGGAAACGTCACTGGTCACTGTCGGAACATCACTGGCGTGAGCTATTAAAGAAGCTGAGCCTATAGTTGTGCAGATTAACTGTTGATTTGGCCCAGAGTTTTCCAACCCTTCAGAGCTGTGGCGCTTATTTGACATGAGAAAAATCACAAGGCACACCACCATTGTTACAAAAAGTACATTTAATGAAACACAATGAATATCTCGTCTCAATTTTTTAATTCAAGCTGGGGCCCGTTTTATTAGCACTTATTATACGGCTCTTCACAACGTAAGTAGAACGCTCTATTGATTTGAATGGGATTTTCCAACGTTCTACCGGTCATTATTTTTTGCTAGAGGACCTCTGAGAAAAATAATGACCGCTGCCAATGGCAACGGAGTTCATGCTTGTAATACAGGTCTTTCATATCAGTCCGCACGTAAGTAGTAGCGGACACTCCCTCTGTCCCCGTCACTGCGAGAGAAGTTAACGTGAGTCCGACTTTCAACTTACCCAGAGATTCAGCACCATTCCTCCAACTGCGCCTTCAACTAAGTAGCTAGGCTAGCTACTAGCCTTGCTGCTACTAACCTAGCCAAACGTTGCCAAGCAATGCACAAACCTTTGGGAACTATTGCAGCGGAAGTCATTAAATAAACCTTTTGGCTTCATAAAAGCGTACAAAGTTTCTGTTGTGTGTGTTCAGTTGGCAAATGGCCGAATAATAAGCGAGATAATGTATAGAACGCTGGTCATTATGGAGTCATCAGAGATCCTCTGAAGGATCTCTGGCTACTACCTTATTTTCGATCATAATGCAAACTCTAAATTGACACAACTTGCTTAACAACTGGATGAGCATCTGAGGCTCCAATTGTTGCCCAATTTATCCTGAACAGCCGCAGAGGAGCCCATCCAGGGTCACACGGCCTCATCAGTGAACAAGACTGTCTGAAAATGAGTCTTCATGTATTTCTGAGCCACTGCAGCCGTTTCAGTTCATCAGCTTCAATGAACAGTTTAGGGGAGGCCGGATAGAAGGTTTATGCACAACTGCAGCCTCTGGAGGGTCCGACACCTTGATGTTCGGGAGACTCCAGAGGCACCAGCAGCTTCAAATACCTGCCTGCTGCTTTGTAGCTGCTGTTCTATTCATCTGATGTATTTGTCTGGACAAAACCCGTGAGTGCTCTGAATCAGCCACAGATCTTTTATCAGTACGATGATTGCGCTTAGGCTTTCATGAAATATTGAAGGTTTTCATACCTTCAACTATTTCACGCTTTTCATCAGCAGAGAGATCCTTTTTCTTTCCCATATTGCTTGAAAATGATGATCTGCTTAATAATGTGGAACGTCCTTTTTCAGTAGTTTTTCCCTTAACTGGGCTTAACCTGAAAACTACATATCCCAGGTCTCTGAGATTAATGTCAGTGATTCAAAGAGCCCCGAGACACAAAACCATCCATGAGTTTCATTGAAAACCTTTCTTGTCTTCACCTTTTTGACACTGAAATACAATTTGCATAATAATTTGGAACGCGGTGTACAGACCGCCCTCTGCTCCCCCTGGCTCAATGAAGAATATATTGTCAACCCTAACAGAAAAGAATAATGAATGTATAATCCTTGGTTATTTTAAAGGCAATTGGCTTGACCGATCTTCAGCAGGAGACAAAGATCTAATCAGCAGTGTTCATTTATCACAATTCATTGATAAACCCACCACAGTAAATTTACAATCAACTTGTAACCAACCCGGAAAGGATCTTATCCTCCAGAGTCATGTCAGATTGTGATCACTCTGTAATATATATATGTATAAAGTACCCCCTAAAGATCTAACATTTTGATATGAATCTCTTTAATGATGACTAACTGGCAACGCCTTTCACTTACACCTCAGTCAGTGAGGCCTGGGACTTCTTTTACACTGAGGTCATGAATGTGATTAATAAACACGCTCCAGAGTTAAAGGAACTCGTCGTCCCTGGATTAACTAAGAACTGATTTTGATGTTTAAGCAAAGAGATGCTGCTTGGGCTAAATTCCGCCTCATTAGAAACCAAAGTGATTGGGAAATATTCAGACAATTACGTACTAGTAGTAAAACAAAAACAAGGAATGCAAAGTCAGAATATGATAAAAAATAGCTTAAATAGGGACGTTAGGGCTGCTTGATTATTGAAAATATAATAATCACGATTATTTTTGTCATAATTGAAATCACGATTATTCAAACGATTATTTGTTGCCTTTAAAAAAATCCATTAAAAAAGTGACAAAAATCCATTAAAAAAGTGACAAAAATCCAGCAAAAAAGTGACAAAAATCCATTAAAAAAGTGACAAAAATCCAGCAAAATAAATGACAAAAACCCAACAGAAAAGTGACAAAAATCCAGCAAAAAAGTGACAAAAATCCATTAAAAAAGTGACAAAAATCCAGCAAAAAAGTGACAAAAATCCAGCAAAATAAATGACAAAAATCCAGCAGAAAAAAGACAAAAATCCATCAAAAAAGTGACAAAAATCCAGCAAAAAAGTGACAAAAATCCAGCAAAAAAGTGACAAAAATCCAGCAAAATAAATGACAAAAATCCAGCAGAAAAAAGACAAAAATCCATCAAAAAAGTGACAAAAATCCATTAAAAAATGACAAAAATCCAGCAGAAAAAAAGACAAAAATCCAGCAAAAAAGTGACAAAAATCCAGCAAAAAAGTGACAAAAATCCATCAAAAAAAAGACAAAAATCCATCAAAAAAGTTACAAAAATCCATTAAAAAAAGACAAAAATCCAGCAAAAAAGTAACAAAAATCCAGCAGAAAAAAGACAAAAATCCATCAAAAAAGTGACAAAAATCCAGCAGAAAAAAAGACAAAAATCCATTAAAAAAATTACAAAAATCCAGCAGAAAAAAGACAAAAATCCAGCAAAAAAGTGACACAAATCCAGCAAAAAAATGACAAAGTACGCCTTGATTAAAGAGAGGTCCCTGTTTCACACCTGCCCCCTGCTGGCCAGCCCTCACACCTGCGCAAGCAAACTGAGCTGCGCGGCCTGATGACATCATCACACAGCGCCGTTTGTTTTTATGTCAGACAAAAGCATGAGCCACGGCACGGGAAAAGCGAAGGGAAAATAATCCCAGCGCCGTGAAATAACACAAGTCTGCTTTGCAAAAAAAAAAAAAAAGATTAGCACTTTACTTAACCATAACAAAATATTAACTAACAATCAATAATGAAACTAAACTATACAGGACTCAATAATACAATAATATCACAAGCTCTTAATGAACACTTTGCTGCAGTCTCTCAAGCTAATGTGACCCCATACTCACATGCAACTTTCAGAAAAACCCTGCCCCAAAATCTTTTTTTCATTTAAATCGATTTCTCCAAGAGATGTTTATCAAACCACAGCAAAATAAAAGTTGAGTCGGCTACTGGACCTGATGGAATGGAATCCAAGTTTCTAAAATATTCATCATATATCCTGATGTTCCCCCGGCAGAATTTTATCATTTTTCTATAAATACAAACTCTCTTCCACCTATTTGGAAGCTGGCTAGGGTGACGCCTGTTTTCAAGGGGGGAGAACCAGATGACTTGAATAACTACAGACCTATTTCTATTACACGTACAATCCCAAAAATATTTAAACTATTCATTTTCATGCAATTATGTGGATTCCAACCTAATCATCCTACTACCACAGCTCTGCTCTTCACAACTCATGTATATAATAGCGTTTGATGAAGGAAAATATACTGGAGCCAACTTTATTGATTTTCTTTTGAAAGCGTTTGATATATTTGATCATTATTTACTGCGAGATCCCACAAGGACCAAATGCATTGCAATCGGATTTCACCATTTCAGAGAGCACTACCTTATTCTTAATGAGAAAATAACATGTTGTTTAAGCTGAGACCATCTAAAGTTACCACACATTAAATACACATGTGCATGAATGGTGGATGATCTCTTGTAAATGTAGTGTAAGTACCTGGGTCTGTGGTTTGATACTGAGCTAATATTCGGGTTCGATTCCCACTTGGACGGGGCCTTTCTGTGTGGAGTTTGCATGTTCTCCCGTACCTGCGTAGGTTTCCTCCAGGTGCTCAGGTTTCCCCTTCCACTAAAACATGTACAATAGGCTGAATGAGAGTGAGTTTGAGAGAGTGAGTGTGGGACAACGGATGCAAATTGGCGGATTGTGGCCTTGTCCGTGCATGAATCTCATGTATGTTCATAACACACACTGTTCCAACCAAATAAACAAATGCAAATAAAAGTAAATGCCAAATAACTGAAAGTACTGCGAAATGCTGTCATAACTTTTCACGTTTTTAAAGTAATAATCTGCAAGTTTCCTTTTTTTTTAATAAATGTAATCT
The DNA here is from genome assembly GCF_951799975.1 of Gobius niger. Taxonomy (NCBI): domain Eukaryota; kingdom Metazoa; phylum Chordata; class Actinopteri; order Gobiiformes; family Gobiidae; genus Gobius; species Gobius niger. The sequence continues at coordinate 1,595,612 of NC_136873.1, read as the reverse complement.
AAATGTTGATGTATTGTAATGTTTGATGATCTGTGGGTCGCAGGTCCTGCTCACTCCTCACTATGACGGATGGGGATTATGACTACCTGATCAAGCTCCTGGCGCTGGGCGACTCGGGCGTGGGGAAGACCACCTTCCTGTACCGCTACACTGACAACAAGTTCAACCCCAAGTTCATCACCACAGTGGGCATCGACTTCAGGGAAAAGAGAGTGGTCAGTGCACTTCCCTCAAAACACACACGTGCACGCACACGCACGCACGTGCGCACGTGCGCGGTAGTACAGTGGTTAGCGCTTGTGCTTCACAGCTAGAAGTTCCAGGGACGGGGCCTTTCTGTGTGGAGTTTGCATGTTCTCCCCGTGTTTGCGTAGGTTTCCTCCGGGTACTCCAGTTTCCCCTACCACTAAAAACATGTACAATAGGCCAGGATAAATAAGAGTGTGTTTGAGAGTGTGCATGGGGGACAACGGATGGAAATTAGCCCAAGGCTACAATCCAGTGTGGCTTGTTCATTAACATGAACTGTCCCTCCAAATAAGACAATGTTTTCAGACTAAAAAAAAAAGAGTTACAAATGTTTGTAACTCTTTTTTTCACCCAGAAATGCACATATAGGGTCGCAAAATTCCGTTCACACATTTCATTGAGTTCTCACTGACCATGAGTTTCATTCACATTCTTTGAGAAATGGCCAGAACTTTACATGCTTGACTATCAGATAAGTCATTCCCATAAATCATGAGATTGGTTGATATATGTATGATGCTTCACTCTCATGACTTGTGACTGGTTGATCTACCAACTATATTTGCATCCCCCACACCGGGGCGAGCATTTCACAATGACAATACACAGTAATCAACCGAGCCTGGTTTTACCAGACCCTCGTACTCATTGTGTTTCGTACAAGGGTCTGGACTTTAACAATTGAGCTCCGTTATCAGGTGGGAGGGGTGAACTCCTTTGAAACAAATGGATCTGATTCTCGCTAGCGTTTGGTTGTGATGTATGTAATGTGTGAGTGAAGCAGATCAGCTATGCTCTTTGAGGCATTCCTTGCACATTCCAAGGCATCAGTTAACCTGGCTAACGCCGTGCTGCTGTGTGCGCTCGAATCATTTGGAATGAGGACCATGGCCGAAATTTTCACATGATTCGGGAACCAATCACAGAACGAGGAGGGACGGCAAGACGATGACGAGCTATTTGAAAATTCAGAAGCTTGTATTTTATTTACGGATAAAAAAAAAAAAGTTTATTTACGGATCAAACATGACAGCAGCAGACGCAACGCTATTTTTCGATCAAGCTTTAGGCCGTGTTCTAAATAGTTTAGCTCGAAAGTTTACAGCAGGTACGTCATACGTCATCGGATACGATGATGCGATTGGCTGTGGCCACGTGCAGACGCACTATGGACGATCGTAAACCACGCCTCTCCTACGAGAAAATGAATTGGTCCCCAGACAAAATATCACTTGTGATTTTAGTCTGGCATCAGTTTTAATTTCTGGATATTTGGGAGCCAAGCCAGAACAGTTTGAAGAGCTTCCATTTCTTTCGCATCCGCCTCCATTGCCAAATTACAACCAGCAAATGCGGCTCAAATGCTTGACGTCACCGACAAACCCCGCCTCCCCCGCTCGCTGAATGGCAGGTTGAAATTCAACCGATGTAACGCGGCCTCTGAGATCAAGCCCAGACGCACATGTAGTACATGTAGGGACATGTAATTGATCAGAGTTTACGGACGGCTAAGGCCAGGTTATAATCAAACGCACCTTTACTATGCATTTACCCTCAACACATGATATGAGAGCATAAACGACTAAAGTTAACAACCAGCACAGCACATGGACAGTCTGTCATGGCGTGTCAATGTTTGCACGTTAACAGTATCGCAGTAGCATTGTAGTAGCTCGTCTGTTTAGCCCCCCTGAAACTCCTCGGCAGCTTTCACACCTGATCTTCTGTCTCCAGCAAAAAGTCCAGTTGCAAACAGCAATAAAAACAAAGAACATCCGTGTTGTTTAGTGTCTCCAGTGTTTAGAGCAGCTGCGTGCGAGTGAACCAACCAGTTTTCACATCACATTTGTTGACCCCCTTTTGTATCTTTGTGTCTTACGCTGCCTCCAGATCTACACAGCCTCCAACCCCAATGGGACGACCACAGGCAAAACCTTCAAAGTCCACCTCCAGCTTTGGGACACGGCGGGACAGGAGAGGTGAGGAGACACGGCGTAACCTGGGAGGGCAGGATCAGCGCCCCTGACTCACAGCTCCATGACTCATTTCGGCTAAACTTCTAAAAGTGATGTAAACCGTTTGTAAACATAACCACCACAGTGTTACCTCATGTTCTTACTATACTTCAGTAAGTGTGGTCTAAAAAACATTGCTTTTTTACCCCAGCTCCTCATCTCCGTGTGGTTCCATTTTCCAGCGCCCTCTGGTGGTATCTTGCTGGACATTATAAACGTGTGGAAGCATAAATATATTAGTAACTACACTTGGAACTCATGGATCTATTTATGAACGAAACGGGAGCATAAATGAGCCTTTAATCGTGTGGAATAATGAAACACGCAGTAAAAAGTGCTCTCTCTGTAGATTCAGTTTAGTTGAGTTTATTACTTTAGTATTACTTAGCAGTTAAAATTCTGCTCTAAAGGAGTGGGCTGAAGCAAAAGCTTATGAAAAATTATATCACAATAGTACAGGGAGCATATTACAAAGTACCTGGGAACACAACATGCACACGTACACACAACGCACCCGTTTGTGAAAGAACTTTACCTTTTTATAATTACATTATCAATCATGCGTAAAGAAGCCAGGGTGTAGATCAGGCCAGTTGAAGAGGCATCAACAAACCCCCACCCAGCTGCCCTGACCAGCTGAATGTGTAGATGAGGTTCCTCTGCTTAGTGGTGCAGTAAAAGACGGTTTCTGAGCCCGTTGGGAGGTCCCTCTCCACAGATCCACAACTCGCCAGCCCTAATTCTCAATTTGTCATTTTGAATAAAAGAATGGCAACCGTTCAGGGCAACAACTCTCTTTCTTAATTAATAGAATTAAAGTTGATCCTACTACTCCCCCTAGTGGCAACGCCATTCATCTTCTCTATTAATGATGTGGGGTCGGTCGGGTCGGGTAACTCAACATTACGGCAAAGTGTGCGGGTGGGTCGGGTCACAAAGCACACATTACATTGTGGGCTTACAACATACAGGTCATTCTTATCCATCAATGCCACAAAGTCAGCTGTGTTTACATGAATGTTTAGTTTTAGGGGTAAACGTGTCAGAGCATGTTATGTTTAGATGTCAGCTGGACAATCGCTTCTGTATGACTTTAATCACCGCTGCAAATGCCTCACAATAGCCGTGTCCAAGCACATATGACACGCACATGTGATGAAAGTAATGCATCAACAAGAGGCAAGGGGAAACTAAAATCAACTGACCTGAGGAGGTCTGAGTAACTTAGCTTCAGGTGAAGCTGCTCCACTTCAACTCTGTTTAGTTTGACAGAAAGACTCGTCCATGACGTGATAGAAGTAAAGCCTCGTGATAGTTTCTGCTCCTCGTCTCCTGATAAGTCCATAAGCGATTTCAAAGGTACCTCATCGGTGTTAATTCTCCTGTAAACTCGTGATCACGTGACGCGCTCCTGTTTGAGTGACAGCAAAACTAAATTACAGCGAGTCGGGTTGGTGCGGGTCAGAAAAAGAGCCGACCCGCGCATCTCTGTTCTCTATACTTTTCAATAATATATTTGAACAGGTTGATGTTTGGACATCGTTTCAACTCCATCTCCATTTTATTCCTCATTTGTACCCCACTGACTGTCAGGCTGAAACTTTTCAAAGTAATGCTATGTTTCTGAATCCTAAACTTTAATTCATCACGAAATTCATAACGACCAGTACAAAAAGAGGGCCACCAAAAATGAGTCTGAGGGCCGCAGTTTGGGCACCCCTGCAGTTTAAATCCTTGAGCTGCCCCAGAGTGCACGAAGAGTGTGTGGAAAGATCTCTGAGTTGACAAATGAAGTGTGCTCCTGTGCAGGTTTCGCAGCCTGACCACGGCCTTCTTCAGAGACGCCATGGGCTTCCTGCTGATGTTCGACCTCACCAGCCAGCAGAGCTTCCTCAACGTCAGGAACTGGATGAGTATGCACCACACAAACTTTACATACTCACTATTGTCAACAACAATCAGGTGTACATTTGTATTTACAGATGTGTAGTGGATAAAGTGATATAAAGGAGCAGCAGATACAGCATCATGTGACACATGTGCAGTGTTTTTAACTGCGGCATAAGGCGTTTTAAATCTTTTTTTTTTTTAAACAGAAAAACAAATCAACATTAAAGCCGCAAGCGGCATCGAAAGGCCCTCGCGGGCCGTGCCTCCTTTATAGCCTCTATTGCTGTTCCTATGTGACCCTACCGAGAGCTAGTGCGACCACTGAATTGTATTGCCCTGATGTGCCATCAGTCTTTGTCAATAAACATCAAAACGAACATTTTTGCTTCTCCGTGTGAATAATGGCTCCAACCTGCAGAAGGCGCTAATCTTTTTAATTTCACAAGCAGCATCAGTGCTTCAATCAACACTGTCCATAAGCACATTACAGGGGGCGCTAACACGCTGTCATTTTGTATCAAGTGAGATTAATGTGAGTCCCATTAAAATAACATGGGGGGCCCTGGGCGTCACCATGGCAACACCGTACAAAATACAATATGGGTCTCACATTTTTTTTCTTCTGCACCTAACGAGGGCGCTATGGCACGCAATGTAACTTTTTCACCTTTGTTGTGTCCAGGGGTGAAAGGTAATAAAATGTATATTTCCGATTTTTTATCGGAATTTGTTTGTGCGAATGGGAGCAATTTTTAGTTTACGATGAATCGCAAAATTCTTCGTAAAGAATTAGTAAAAACATAGCATAAAATGTGGATAACTTTGATGCCCCACATCTGGAGATGAGCTGGAGCCATTTGGAGCTCAGTTGGTGAAACGCCCTAGGAGGAGTTTGTCAAAATGCGACGTCAGCGAAAACGCTAACTCAGCACTTTCCAGACTTCCTGTCAAAATGGCGGACTTCCGGTTTGTCAGGGGGCGTGGCCACAATAATATTTTTTGTTTGTTGTCACATGACGAATGGCTGTACCGAATCCCGTCGCTCTACGACAAAGTTTAAGTTGGCATCTCCCCCATTGGCTCAATGTATTTTCACTTTTGTAGGTGGCGCTATATTATATATTATATATATATTATATATTTTTAGCAGTTTTTCAAATGTTGTTTCAGTTGCATAGAGTTAAGCTGCATTTGTTCATGGAATTTTCCTGTCAACAAAACAAATGATTCCTTTCTATTTATATCAAATATAGCATTTGTTTCCTACTTGAAAACAGTATTAATGTGCAGTACCAGTATTTGCTGAACATGAGACAGTGATACAATGAATGCTAACAATGCTAACACAGACCCTGGGAATGACTGGAGAAAACAAAGCTAACACGGCTAAACAATATGACTGAAAACGAGACATTTCAAAGAAATGACCTGATCCTGAGAAACCTCGACTTAGAAGAAATACAACCAATCCCAGTTTCACTTTCTGCTGTTGAATCAAAGACATGCTGCTCCTGGTCACATGTGGGGCGAGGCAATAACATTTTTACTGGGTCATTGGGTCATTGGGTCATTGGGTCATTGGCCACTGGACCGGTGCCTTAGTGAACCTGCCACCGCCATATTTTTGGGATAAATAATGTTTATTTAGTATTATTTCTGTAAAAAAGCAAAATGACATTATCAAAAGATCATTATTCAGTATAACAAGAAACAAAAAGGAGGCCAGAGGTTTTCAACAGAGACACATTCTTTTTGAAAGGACTTGGCCTTGGGATCAGACAGACTGTGGTACTAGTACATATTTAAAGTACACACAACAACACCCATACTACTGGCTTTTGCTATACTCGGAACTAAACCAGGACTAAGCCAGGGCAAAAACAGGACTATACTCGGAACTAAACCAGGACTAAGCCAGGGCAAAAACAGGACTATACTCGGAACTAAACCAGGACTAAGCCAGGGCAAAAACAGGACTATACTCGGAACTAAACCAGGACTAAGCCAGGGCAAAAACAGGACTATACTCGGAACTAAACCAGGACCAAGCCAGGGCAAAAACAGGGCTATACTCGGAACTAAACCAGGACTAAGCCAGGGCAAAAACAGGACTATACTCGGAACTAAACCAGGACTAAGCCAGGGCAAAAACAGGGCTATACTCGGAACTAAACCAGGACTAAGCCAGGGCAAAAACAGGGCTATACTCAGAACTAAACCAGGACTAAGCCAGGGCAAAAACAGGACTATACTCAGAACTAAACCAGGACTAAGCCAGGGCAAAAACAGGGCTATACTCGGAACTAAACCAGGAATAAGCCAGGGCAAAAACAGGACTATACTCAGAACTAAACCAGGACTAAGCCAGGGCAAAAACAGGACTATACTCGGAACTAAACCAGGACTAAGCCAGGGCAAAAACAGGACTATACTCGAAACTAAGCCAGGACTAAGCCAGGGCAAAAACAGGACTATACTCGGAACTAAACCAGGACTAAGCCAGGGCAAAAACAGAATGTCTAGACCCACTGAGCCAAGACCAGTGATTCTCAAACATGTCCGGTTGTTGTGAAGCCTGACTGGACAGTGACCGTTTTGGGGCAGGGTTTTGCGAAAGGTCAATTATTTGGGTTGTTCAATACATTGATGAACATAACTGAATGTGCACCATGAACTGAATGGAGATGTGTTATATGTGAAAACGTTTTATTTAAATGCCATTGTGAGGAACAGGTGTGAGAGTGAATCCTTCTGTTTTGCTGTTCCCAGGTCAGCTGCAGGCCAACGCCTACTGTGAAAACCCTGACATCGTGTTGATAGGGAACAAGGCGGACCTGGCAGATCAGCGGGAGGTGCAGGAGAAGCAGGCCAAGGAGCTGGCCGACAAGTACGGGTATGGGTACACTGCCCTTCACAACACTGACTGCACCCCAGGGGTTCTCAAAGGGAGGTACACTGTAGGACCCACTGGTGCGGATTTATGAGGCCGAGTTGTGAGTGCTCATGTTAAAGCTCTGACTGAGTTCTTTCCGATGCAGAAAACAGGACGTTTCTGTCACTTTACGGTGCCGGCGATATTGGCCGATAAATAGGCTGATATTGTAAAATACCTTAGATTAACCCAGATATATCGGGCCCAAGTACGGAGACCGTACTACCCAGAGACTCGCCTTATCTCCAGGGGAGACATTAGGATTAGGATGAACTTTATTGTCCCATAGGGAATTATGTGGTGGACTTGCCGTGCTGTGGTTCATACAATAACAATATACAACATGTATGACATGCATTAAAATACATACAAAACAAAAGGACAGTCAGCTCATTCGGCATCATTTCAACAGTGGAATATATCTGTGCCATAACAATCACAGTACAACAGAATGTGTTACACATTAAAGCCACAATGTTGCCCAGAGTTTCATCAAGGCAATAAGAGAACATACAAGACCCCAACACAAAGTGTTAAGAAGAGCAACAGGAATAAAAGAGTGTTTGTATGTGTTGCTTGTGGCTCTCACAGCCCGATGGTAGAAGCTCATATTCATTAAACAGCACATGAGAAGGTTCTTTGAGAATGTTTTTTGGCTGTGCCAAGGCCGTGGATTTGTAAAGGAGGAGACTCTTTCCTGCCAATAATCTTCATGGCATTTTGGACCAATTTCTCAATTTTGGTTTTACACAGGACAGTTAGAGCCAAACCAGGCAAACATGCTGTATTTGATTAGGCTTTTCAGAACAGCAAGACATTATTTTGTGCTCAGGCCAAACAATCTCAGTCTCCTTTAAAAAGGAACCACCTGAGACAATTTGCGACACAGAAAATCTACGTGCACATTCCACTTGACATAGTGGAATGTGCACATCAAGATATTTGAAGGACTCAACTTGTTCTATTTCGCTGCCACCAATAAAGATTTGGTCATGTGACTTTAGTCTTTTGGGGTCAAAGACCATCTCTGTAGTTTTACCTACGTACAAAAAGCCAAACAACAAAATGTAAACTTTCTCAGATGACATGAAGTAAAAAGGATAGCAGAAGTTACAGCTCCTTGGGGCACTCCAGTGTTGCCTGTTTTTGCTTCAGACAAAGTGTTATTTACCCTCACTCACTGTGACCTGTTTGTTAAAAGGGAGTAGAACCACTTCACCAGAAAAGGGCTAATCTGTAGGGCTAACAGTTTTTGTACAAGTGAGGGCAGTGTCAAAGGATGATGTGAAATCAGCAAATGGGACCCGTGCAAAACAACCTGACTTTTCCAGATGTTTACAAATCAAATGAGACATTCCAGCTGTGGCATCAGAGGTGCCAAGGCCTTGCTTGTAAGTGAAGTGCAATGGATCTAAAAAATCTGCAACTTCTGATATTAACAAGTTCACCACCTTTTCTCAAAACATTTAATAACAATGTTCTTCAAGGCCGATAGTCTTTATTTGTAGCTGGACAAGAAGTTTTGGGTAAGGGTATAATCGTTGACTTTTTTCAGAACTGTGGGACCACACAGCTCTTGGCAGACAGAGATGGGGCACCAGGCCTCAGCTCGCTCCTGTGCTCCCCCTGCTGGTCAATGAAAGCACAAAAATCACCAACAATGAAGTCAGCTACAGCAGAAAGGTTCGGTTCTTGAGGCATTCGCTGTCGGCCCCATGCCTCAAGAGGAAGTCAGTTTACATATTCCTCGTCATTCAAGGTTACCAAATGCTGTTTATTTTTGTTCATGCACGTGATCCTCTTCATTGAAGAGGATTTTATATTATCCATTGAGCTCCTTTCCAAACGTTCTCGTTCCTTTTCCATCGCTTTCCTGAGAACAACATTGAGTTCCTTCCTCTATCCTTCTTCTTAAAAGCTCGTCGCTTTTTGTTTATACTGGCCGTAACTTCCTTGGTTATATGAGGCTTGTTATTAACAAATGTAGAACTTGTTTCTTTGGAAATACAGAGTCCACATAGACATGAATGTAATCTGTAATAATTCCAGTTTATGAAAGATGCTCCAGTCCGTGCATGAAAAACACCCCCTCAGTGTTTTCTGTCCGCACAGATTTAGATTTGATGAGTTTAGCACAGTTTCAGTTGATAAGTGGGCATCAGATGGACAGTGGCATCCATTCCAAAGCGTTTGTCTAAAGTTTTGTCCTTCCGAGTGCCGCATTTAATGTGCTGAAAAAATCCATGGAGCACCTGCTCCTCCAGGCGACAGTGGTTTAAATCCCACAGGAGGAAGACAGTGGCTCCAGGGGTGCACTGAATGTGGTTGTAAACACACTCAGACAAGCGATTTGCAGCTTTATTAGCATTTCCGCTGGCATTCCCACCTCATGTGCCTCTCTTCCTGCGTTTCACCCGCAGCAGCAGTGGGTATAGACAGCCAGGGCAGGACAGTCCTTGCCCAACCCTATTTGTGACTTAAGCTTTTTCACAGAGGGCGTTTTGTTTTCCTTCAGAATTTGTTGGAAATGAATTCTTTGTCCCTGTGCCACTGGCTGCAATACAGCCCCCAAAGGACGATGAACAGAAATGAAATTCTGTGCCCTTTCTTCTCCAGACGGACTCTTGCTTGTTCCGGCTGAAAGCTCCCTGTTGGCCTTACACAACAAAAGCCTCGCCCTTTAACCCTGACGCATGTATGAGAGTGTGGGGGGTCAGTGGTTCCTTATTGTAAAAGCACTTTGAGTGTCTAATCTAGGTTGAAAAGCATTATAGATGAATCCTGTTTGTTATAAATTACACAGAAATACACATTCTCTGGTCTCTGGTTCCTCCCGCGGTCAAACGTCTGAGGACCACAGATTCACATTGGCGTTGACACATTGTATGTCCCCCGCAGGATCCCGTACTTCGAGACGAGCGCCGCGACGGGCGCCGAGGTGGACAAGGCGGTCATCACGCTGCTGGACCTGGTGATGAAGAGGATGGAGCAGTGCGTGGACAAGCCCCCGGCCGAACCCGCCAACGGGACGGGCACGGCCAAGCTGGGCGCCCCACAGACCAATGAGAAGAAGTGTGCATGTTAAGACGCCCGTCTTTCAGGAAAGCGACCAATCAGCTGCCCCCCCTCGCGAGATCCGCCTTCACCCGGCCTTGCTGCATGTTTGTTTGTCTTTTGTCACAAAGCGGTCTCCACGAATGACTTCTCTCAAAGCCTCAGAGAGATTCTTAACACAGTAGGCTTAAATCAGGCTTTGGACCATTCTTTTGTACACGTTAGCATTGTTTTGATAAATAACGACACACGACAAAGCATTTCTAAGGCATCGGTAAATACTCATCATTTATAAAACCGTTAAAAAGCCCTTCTGTTCATTTATGAGCCTCAAAACAGAGATTGTTGTTGCTCGCTGTTATGTTTAGACCTTATGAGAACACTGACCCTTTCCCAAGTGGTACGGGATGAAGTGGTGTTACCATAGCGACGCGTACAGCAGCTATAGCGGGTGTGCGCATACATAGAAATGGCAGAAATACCAATGGCTTTCAGAGCCGATAAAGGCGCACGGCGGATCCGTTCTATCCCCATTCAAATTAAAGGGGAAGCCGGTCCTTATATTAAAGTATGACAAAGTCCGTTAATGATTGAGAAACCACAGAACTGATGTAAACGTCATTAACGAAGTATAGTTTGATGCTTAGTGGACGAACACTTTACTGTTTATGATGAGACACTTTTATACCGACATTTATGATCTAAAGTAAACTAGCTCAGTACATTCAGTCATGATTTCTAACGAGGCTTTGACCTGAATGTGGCGGATGGGTTGACGACAGCGGAAAACATCTGGATTGTGCAGAATTTGCGCTATTTGAGGCTAATGCTAACTGCTATTGGAAACGTACGTTATAGATACAGACGGCGTGTCTGGAATCGCCCATATATGGTCATTTTTGAAAACAGTTAAGGGGGAAAACAATTTTGAAAAAATTTATATTTTCTCTAATTATTCAAAAACTACTGTAGCAAATGCTGAAATATGAATATAGTTTCTAGTAAATAATGATACAAAGACATGGGGAGGAGCAAAGTGGTTCAACAGCCCATAAATACATGAATAACGGAGAATGCTAACTTGATGCTACATGTTAGCATCGGGCTAATGCTAACGGTTAGCTCACGCTAGCTACAACTGCTGTTTTTTCACTTCTACTGAACAATCTGCTGTGAGAAAATATCCAAATGGGCCCGATTTACACTTGACTTTATTTGTATGTGATAAATAAGTTGATATTCCACCAGAAAATGGCTAAAAAGAGGGAAAATTGTGTTTCTCTAAAGATTCTATTTTCCCCCTCGGCGAAGCCACGCCCCCTTCTATGACGAGATGCCATCTGTGTCTATAGATACAAACGGCATCTCTGGAATCGCCCATATATGGTCATTTTTGAAAACAGTTAAGGGGGAAAACAATTTTGAAAAAAATTAAATTTTCTCTAATTATTCAAAAACTACTGTAACAAACGCTGAATTATGAATATAGTTTCTACTAAATAATGATACAAAGACATGGGGAGGAGCACAGTGGTTCAACAGCCCATAAATACATGAATAACGGAGAATGCTAACTTGATGCTACATGTTAGCATCGGGCTAACGGTTAGCTCGCGCTTGCTACAACTGCTGTTTTTTCACCTCTACTGAACAATCTGCTGTGAGAAAATATCCATATGGGCCCGATTTACACTGGACTTTATTTATGTGATAAATAAAAGAGTGGAAAATTGTGTTTCTGTAAAGATTCTATTTTCCCCCCCTCGGCGAAGCCACGCCCCCTTCTATGACGAGATGCCGTCTGTATCTATACCGGCTTGCTAACTGTCCGATACATTAGCATCTATTCAAGTACATCATATTATTTCTAAATGGAAAAATGTTGATTCAGTAAAATAATAAAACCGCCAAATTTGTTGATCAGACGATGTCTTTATGGCAAATTAAGTCTGTAAACGATTAGAGAAGATGAGTACGTGTCATATTAAAGATGTATGAAGTATTTACAAGTGCTTTATAAATGCCTAGTTGTGAAAAAGTGTTCCCTTTTTAACTGCAAACCTAACAGAACAAGTAAAAGCGCACAGAGTGGGTTAGATGTTGTCGGTTAGTCGGGGTGTTCCAGGCAATTTGAGTGCTGAAGTGATGAGACAGCGGTATCTTTATAGACTTTGCGAACACAACATACTACATCCCGTTGTTCCCTCGTCAGAAACAGACCTGGAGTTCATTCATTCCTTTTCCCACTGCTGAAGCGTGACGTTAGCTGAAAGTGAAGGCTTGTTTTCGCCGTTTTAAACCACGTCATTCCCCGCACTGCCAGCAGAGGGCGCTCCAGGCCAATGGGGAAGCCCGACCAGGCCAGCCTCGCACTCCCGACTGTCTGTAAAACCGTAAAGATCATCACCATCACGTTAAATATGTACGATTACAGTTACAGATGTTTTTGAAGAGGGAACAACAGGAACACGCTTAAAGCTCCAAAAGTACTAACAGTATTTTGAAGTATCAACACAAATGTACGTGACTCAGAAAGCAGTTGATATTTCCTGTATCTTTCGTGTGCCATTACTTGTTCTTGAGCAGTAATCAGGGGCTGGACTGGGACTGAAGAACCAGCCCTGGACTCTGACCAGCCTGGCCCAAATTAGCCTAAATGTGCCACTTGCCACCCGCCTTAACGGAGCGCATTTCCTCCAGTTCGGGCTTTACCCAAATCTAAAAGCTTCTCGGGCTGGAGAGCAACAATGTAGCGCCTCATTTGAAAGCTGAGACCTACCAAGTGATTGACAAAAAAATGCGGCGACTTGACAAAAAGTTACATAGTTTTGTTGTTTCTTCATTACTTTTTGTGGCTTTTTTGTTGTGTTTTTGTCACTTTTTTGTCACATTTTTTCCATCATTTTTTTGTTATGGTTTTGTCACATTTGTGCGGCCTTTTCGTTGCTTTGTTGTCGTGTTTTTCTTGACTTTTCATCACATTTTTTGCTGCTTTTCCGGCACATTTTTGTTCTGTTTTCATCCTCTTTTTTTGTCATAGTTTTGTTGTTTCTTCATTACTTTTCGTGGCTTTTTGTTGTGTTTATGTCACTTTTTTTCCATCATTTTTTTGTTTAGATTTTGTCACATTTTTGTGGCTTTTTGTTGTGTTTTTGTCACTTTTATGTCACATTTTTTTTGTTTTGGTTTTGTCACATTTTTCTGGCCTTTTTGTTGTTTGTTGTCGTGTTTTTGTTGACTTTTCATCACATTTTCTGCTGCTTTTCCGGCACATTTTTGTTTTGTTTTCATCCTCTTTTTTTGTCATAGTTTTGTTGTTTCTTCATTACTTTTCGTGGCTTTTTGTTGTGTTTTTGTCACTTTTTTGTCACATTTTTTCTGTCATTTTTTTGTCATGGTTTTGTCACATTTTTCTGGCCTTTTCGTTGCTTTGTTGTCGTGTTTTTGTTGACTTTTCATCACATTTTCTGTTGCTTTTCCGGCACATTTTTGTTTTCTTTTCATCCTCTTTTTTGTCATAGTTTTGTTGTTTCTTCATTACTTTTTGTGGCTTTTTGTTGTGTTTTTGTCACTTTTTTTCTATCATTTTTTTGTCATGGTTTTGTCACATTTTTGTGGCCTTTTTGTGACTTTTTATTGTGTTTTTGTCACTTTTTTGTCACATTTTTTCTGTCATTTTTTTGTCATGGTTTTGTCACATTTTTCTGGCCTTTTCGTGGCTTTGTTGTCGTGTTTTTGTTGACTTTTCATCACATTTTCTGCTGCTTTTCCGGCACATTTTTGCTTTGTTTTCATCCTCTTTTTTGTCAGTTTTGCTGTTTCTTCATTACTTTTTGTGGCTTTTTGTTGTGTTTTTGTCACTTTTTTTCCATCATTTTTTTGTCATGGTTTTGTCACATTTGTCTGGCCTTTTCGTTGCTTTGTTGTCGTGTTTTTGTCGACTTTTCATCACATTTCCTGCTGCTTTTCCGGCACATTTTGCTTTCTTTTCATCCTCTTTTATTTGTCGCTATTTTGATGCTTTTCTTTTTTGCTTTTCGATTTGGGTAAAGCTCGGTTAAGGCGGGATCGGTGGCCCTTGTGTGCTCTTCCAGAATGGACACACGGCCAGTCCGCCCCTGGCTGTAATTGAATTTGAACATTCAGTCAGATTCCGTCAGCACTGAAACACAAATCAGATTACCGAGTACTTTTCTACTCTCTCTGGAGGGATTCTTTGAGTGTCGAAGTAAGATCGCTGTAGCTTGAGGTAGAATTTTGTCTGACTCTAACATTGGATCAAGCTCAGACCACTCCATGACGCTTTTCTACGTTAACTACAGTGTTGCATCAGTGTGTGTTTTTGTTAAACCACTTGGCGCCCTCTACTGGACACTGATCCCAGCGCAAGGTCTCACGCTGTACTCCTTAAATAACCCTTTAAAGTGTCTGATTCCTTTTTGTGGTGTTGCCAAAACCCAGCTTTCCTGCCAGATGTGTATTTTATTACAAGGACAAAATGGAGGTCCTTTCGTAAGAAGACGCGGCAAACTCGGAGAAGCTTTTCATTTGTCCATGTTGGTGTTCGTTGTCCTCCAAAACTGGTTTCTACATCTGTGGGACTTCCTGGAGCGTTTTGCAGTTTTCAGTGACATCATGGAAGGTGGAGTCTCTGCACTGTCCGAAGCACTGTTTCACTTGTTTTTACAAAATAACAGAAAACACAATTAATAAAGGCCTTTTAACAGACATTTCTTTTTGTTGTGTAACAATAATTGGTAATAAAGCTAAGTCTGGGGCCCCCTGGGGGGCTTTCGAGGCACTGCAGAGGGGTCTCCAAATGTCCACACGTCATGAAATAAACATATTACATCAAGGAACCACTCACCATGAACACACACACTGTTAACTCTGTCGCTCCACATCCAGGTGATGAACCTGTCGGTCGTGTGCGCTCGTGATTATACTGTCGGTATATTGGAGGTGTGTCTCGTCATGGTTCCAGTGATGTCACTGAAAACTGAATTGAGGGATCAGATTTATTTTTCATAAAGCAGACGATCACTCATTTGCGAATCCTCTCCATGTGCTGTGTGGTGCTTTCCCTTTGGACCACAGCCTCATCCAGTTTACAAAAAACACATTCCAGGCCAACATGGTCCAGCTTTTTCATTTGGTCCTTGTGTGGTGGCTGTGCTGGAGGGTCAAAGGGCACAAATGACCCCACCCATGTGTTTCTTATTGTGTCCCAGAGTATAGGGGGGTCAGGGGGCACAAATGACCCCACATATGTGTTCCTTGTCCCCTGTCCCGGAGTAGAGGAGAGTCATGGGGCGCAAATGACCTCACATGATCCCTGTCCTGGAGTAAAGGGGTGTCAGGGGCACAAATGACCCCACATGTTCCCTATCCCTGTCCCGGAGTAAAGGAGGGTCAAGGGCACAAATGACCCCACATGTTCCCTATCCCTGTCCTGGAGTAAAGGAGGGTCAGGGGCACAAATGACCCCACATGTTCCCTATCCCTGTCCCGGAGAAGAGGAGAGTCATGGGGCACAAATCACCCCACATGTTCCCTATCCCTGTCCCGGAGAAGAGGAGAGTCATGGGGCACAAATCACCCCACATGTTCCCTATCCCTGTCCCGGAGTAAAGGGGTGTCAGGGGCATAAATGACCCCACATGTTCCCTATCCCTGTCACGGAATAAAGGAGGGTCAAGGGCACAAATGACCCCACATGTGTTCCTTACTCCTGTCCCAGAGTAAAGGGGGGTCAGGGGGCACAAATGACCCCACATATGTGTTCTTTGTCCCTGTCCCGGAGTAGAGGAGAGTCATGGGGCACAAATGACCTCACATATGTGTTCCTTACTCCTGTCCCGGAGTAAAGGAGGGTCAAGGGCACAAATGACCCCACATGTTCCCTATCCCTGTCCCGGAGTAAAGGGGTGTCAGGGGCACATATGACCTCACATGTTCCCTATCCCTGTCCCGGAGTAAAGGACGGTCAAGGGCACAAATCACCTCACATATGTGTTCCTTACTCCTGTCCTGGAGTAAAGGAGGGTCAGGGGCACAAATGACCCCACATATGTGTTCCTTACTCCTGTCCTGGAGTAAAGGAGGGTCAGGGGCACAAATGACCCCACATGTTCCCTATCCCTGTCCCGGAGTAAAGGAGAGTCATGGGGCACAAATCACCTCACATGTTCCCTATCCCTGTCCCGGAGTAAAGGGGTGTCAGGGGCACATATGACCCCACATGTTCCCTATCCCTGTCCCGGAGTAAAGGGGTGTCAGGGGCACATATGACCCCACATGTTCCCTATCCCTGTCCCGGAGTAAAGGAGGGTCAGGGGCACAAATCACCTCATATGTTCCCTATCCCTGTCCTGGAGTAAAGGGGTGTCAGGGGCACAAATTACCCCACATGTTCCCTATCCCTGTCCCGGAGTAAAGGAGGGTCAGGGGCACAAATGACCCCACATGTTCCCTATCCCTGTCCCGGAGTAAAGGAGGGTCAGGGGCACAAATGACCCCACATGTTCCCTATCCCTGTCCCGGAGTAAAGGAGGGTCAGGGGCACAAATGACCCCACATGTTCCCTATCCCTGTCCAGGAGTAGAGTGGTGTCAGGGTGCACAAATGACCCCACATGTGTTCCTTACTCCTGTCCCGGAGTAGAGGGGAGTCAGGGGCACAAATCACCCCACATGTTCCTTATTCTTGTCCTGGAGCTAGTGATGGGAGAACAAAGCAGTTGGGCACATTGCACTGCCCCGTAGTGGACCAGCTGACGCCTCCTTCAACACTGCCCTCTGCTCCTGACTGGACATCCTGCACGTACTCGCTTGTGCAGAAGACGACACATACCTCACACAAACCCGTAAACTCTTCATTTGGAACGCCCTCTTTCACTGGTGACATGCGCCGGAGCACTGCATCCTTTGTCCCATCACTAAGCGGGGGCAGACTGGGCTCAGAGGGGGGTACAAGCGACCTCATATATGTGTTTGTTATGGAGCGCGACAGTCCACTTCATAATCCGCTCTGGGTCCAGACTCAGTCATTTCTTTCTTTGAGAAATACAAATTTAAGAGGCAGATGGAAGCTCAAATTAGCTCTGTGGGAAAAATGATCTCTTTTTGCTTCATAAACACTGTTTTCAAGGGTGTGTTCTTTTATTTTGAGTATTGTCCATGGATGCTCAGCAGTTCTCTTATTATTACACAAAATGATGGATTATTCCTGTGGGAAAGATGTATTATAAAATGTTACTCTGACTATACAAAGTCATCTTCTCTGGTGCAAAACTGTCCTGTGCGTTCATGCTCATTTTAAAGAGCCTATACTTTCAAACTGAGGCGGAGGGCAGCCGAAAATAACTCTCAAAATGTAGATTTCTAGTCTTAGTTTGTTGCTAATTTCTCTGTGGCAGTTTTTGTTTCATTTCATTGGCCCAGAAGTTACAAAGTTGAAAGTCGTCTCTTCCAGAGCATATGAACTATGGTCTAATTATTTCCTCACAAAGGTGTCCAAAAGTGAAGACAATATTCAAAAACATGGTCAGGAGAAACAGCTTTTAGTCATGAGAATAAATAATCACTATCAAATAATGATCAGGGAAAACATTTGGACATGTTATTTTCTCTCCCATAGAGTTGTAATCACCTTTTTCCGACCCGGCCACTTTTGCCTCTTTTTTGCCACAGAACGGCACTTCCAAGGCCGGATTTGTGAAGGAGCTTACAGGGTCTAAGCCCGGGGGCCCAGCAGGTTGAAGGGCCCCTGGGCATAAGGAGAAAAATGCGTGGTCAGTACAGGCTGTAAACTCGCTCCCTCTCCCTCACATTCAGCAGATTGTTTTTTACCTGAGAATAAACCTGGTCTATGCACCATTGAAATAAAAAGAAGATCTATGTGGGAGGACCCCCAGACCCCCCTTTAAATGTTTCCCCCCACCAGTCTGGCAGTAGAAAAGGTTCCTCCGCGAGGGCCACGGGAATTGAGCTCATTATGTTAAACTGTTTTTTTTTTTTTTTTTTCACAAATGTGTCCTTTTTTTTAACTAGTGCTATGTTTAAGAAGCTACTTCTGCTTGTTTATTACAGAGAGAGAGAAATCCAGCAGACAGACATACAGTATATGTACAGATGATGTGAAAGCGCTATATATATATAAATAAATATCGGTTGATTATGGGGGCCCCTGAAAAAACTTTAGCCCCGGGTCCCATTTTGCTTAAATCCGCCCCTGGGCACTTCCCATGGATTGACACTCCTGGTAGAGCGCGAAGCACTGATTTTCTGTTGACTTCTCCAGTCCTATGTAAACTAACATGAGTGAAACTGGGTGCCACCATATATGGTCATGCAGTCAGCCTGGTCAGCAGTCAGAGGGAAAACAAAGTCAGGTAAAAAACAGAAAGTTTTTACTCATAATTCAGCATTTGTTAAAGTTATACATGTTTGCTCAGAGGTTTTACGTACCAGAGTAGGTAAGAAAGGAGTCCCTTCTTCACAGCTTCGGGGCAAAAGAAAACTTCTGTTGGGACGCTCGGGGGTGTGTGCTTGTTTTCTTTCTTTCTTTATGAAACTGCTTCTTCATTCTTTCTTTCTGTTGTAAGAAAGAAAGAATGAAAAAGCAGTTTTATAAATGAAAATCAGGCCGTAAGGTATTACATTACAGATTCCTGGAAAATACGTCACATGATCACAAGTCATTGACCAGGAGAGGACGGAGCGATTCAGGGGGAAGTGCTTAGACATGCGTGAATGAGGCGAAAAACATTTGATAAGGAAAGAGCATAATGTGTTTTAAAGCTCCAAAAAGTCTGTTTTTTTTTCATGATATAGAACGTTTACATACCCCTCTTCTTATGTATTGCCATCTTAAAGCAGTACTAAGTAACTCTTCCCCCTAGAGGCCATAAGCGCAACTGCAGGTGTCGTAGAAAGTTGCGGTTTTTTTTTACTTATTAATTGTCTTGGAGAGTAAATACTACGCTGACAGAAAAGGCGAAGGGACAGAGGGATATTGTCTATCAATTATACAACGGAAATAATTTTTTCAATCCAACTTGACTGTAAATACCGTTTAAAGTGACGTTAGCCCGCAGTTAGCTTTGCCTGTTAGCATCTTCTTCGTGATTCCATTAGTGTGTATTGGTGGTTCCGGTCCGGTGGCAGTCAAGTTGCAAACATGGTTTTCTGGTCAGAGACACCAGGGGGCGATGAAAGACCCTCCAATCATCCCATAAACACTTGTATTACCCCCACAGGGACTACGGGGAGGGTTTATTAAGGTAAACACGTTAGTTAGCCTGGGCCTCGGATGGTAAAGTGGGCCTTTCTTTTTGGCAAAAAGCACTCAGTTCCTGTAAATTCCGGGGCTGTCTTACATGAACTTCATATTTGAGATCTCCCCAGAGTGGCTCAATGTTATTGAGGTCAAGAGACTGAGATGACCACAACCTTCTCTTTATTCTGCTGTAGCCAGTGAGAGCTCGACTTGGCCTTTGGTGCTTTGGATCGTTGTCGTGTTGGAACATCCAAATGTGTCCCATTGTGCAGCTTCCAGGCTGATGAGTGACCCTTGTCCTTCAGTCTTCTTTAAAAACAAGCTCAAGTTATTCTGTATCCTTTTCTTTGAACAAATTTCAGCGACAACTGGCAGGAAAATTGTTAATGCAGAGACTTTGAGGGGAGCAAAGTGGTTCAACAGCCCATAAATACCAAAAAAAACAAACAGACAATGCTAATCAGGAGGCTAACGTTAGCTTCACGTTATATATGCTAACTTTAGCCGCTTCTACTGAAAAATTTGTAGAGAAAAAACATCCATATAGAGCTCGACTTTGATAAATATGTAGCATGTGAAGCTAACATCATCTTCCTTTTAGTATTTATGGTCTGTTAAACCATTTGGCTTCTCACCTTTGTGTCTTTCTGCTTTTTTTTTGTCTCCTAATGAAAGATAAATATGCACGTTTTCCCTTTGGCTGCTTCAAATCTCTGGTATTTGGTTGGCACGGCAACACTTGTGGAACGTCTACCTCTTCAGAGTTCACTGTCTCTGTCTCAAAGGATCAGTTATAAGAATAAACATCACCAAAAAGAAATGTCAAAACCAGGAAAATCTATCTAAAAAAAAAGGGGAAACTAATGTGTCATACGAACCTTTGTATCTTGATATTTTTACATTCGTTTCAGAACTAAAATGAATGGGAATTTGTCTCTGGAACCTGAGCCGATTAAGACGGGCGGACTGTTGCGCTTCCTGTATTCTGGCTGTCCCGGAGCAGCGCGGGTCAGAAGGGGCACACATGACCTCATATACGTGTTCCTTATTCCTGTGTTCTGGTTTAAATATGAGTGGTTAATGCCTGGCCTTAAAAGTGCTTCGATGTTTACACTGTGGCTGCAGCATGGTATGTGCCATGGAGGAAGTGACTAAATAAATGTTCTTGAACTGCCTGAAGTCTGGGCTCTTCATTCCACCGCGACCGGAGACACCTGGAGAAGTGTGCGGGGGTCAGAGAATCAAAGTACTGGCTGTAAAATGAAGTAAAGTAAAAATGTTCAGTGTAATATGGACCTAAAGTATCCATAATGATGGGTTAGGCTAGGGCTGCTCGATCATTGAAAAAATAATAATCACGATTATTTTTGTCATAATTGAAATCACGATTATTCAAACGATTATTTGTCCAGCAAATCCAGCAAAAAAAAGACAAAAATCCATTAAAAAAGTGACAAAAATCCAGCAGAAAAAAGACAAAAATCCATCAAAAAAAAGGACAAAAATCCAGCAGAAAAAAGACAAAAATCCAGCAAAAAGGTGACAAAAATCCATTAAAAAAAAGACAAAAATCCATTAAAAAAGTGACAAAAATCCAGCAGAAAAAAGACAAAAATCCAGCAAAAAGGTGACAAAAATCCATTAAAAAAGACAAAAATCCATTAAAAAAGTGACAAAAATCCAGCAGAAAAAAGACAAAAATCCATCAAAAAAAAGGACAAAAATCCAGCAGAAAAAAGACAAAAATCCATCAAAAAAGTGACAAAAATCCAGCAAAAAAGTGACAAAAATCCAGCAAAAAAGTGACAAAAATCCAGCAAAAAGGTGACAAAAATCCATCAAAAAAAATGACAAAAATCCAGCAAAAAAATGACAAAAAAACAGCAAAAAAGTGACAAAAATCCAGCAAAAAATGACAAAAATCCAGCAAAAAAATGAAAAAAATCCAGCAAAAAAGTGACAAAAATCCAGCAAAAAATGACAAAAATCCAGCAAAAAAATGACAAAAATCCATTAAAAAAAAAGACAAAAATCCAGCAGAAAAAAGACAAAAATCCAGCAAAAAAGTGACAAAAATCCATTAAAAAACAAAACAAAAATCCAGCAGAAAAAAGACAAAAATCCAGCAAAAAAAGTGAAAAAAATCCAGCAAAAAAGTGACAAAAATCCAGCAAATTTTTTTTACAAAAATCCAGCAGAAAAAAGACAAAAATCCATCAAAAAAGTGACAAAAATCCAGCCAAAAAATGACAAAGTATGCCTTGATTAAAGAGAGGTCCCTGTTTCACACCTGCCCCCTGCTGGCCAGCCCTCACACCTGCGCAAGCAAACTGAGCAGCGCGGCCTGATGACATCATCACACAGCGCCGTTTGTTTTTATGTCAGACAAAAGCATGAGCCGTGGCACGGGAAAAACGAAGGGAAAATAATCCCAGCGCCATGAAATAACACAAGTCTGCTTTGCAAAAAACAAAATAATTGAAAAAAAAAGAATTGAAAAAAACTATAATTGATTTTGTGCGATTATGCTAATTTTGTTATCGTTTACTGTTGTAATCGAAATCGTTAGGCCGCGACGCCATCTGGAACAATGAAGTTATATCTTACCCACAGTGTCATCAGTCTTAAAGGAATAGGCCACCGTTTTTACATACTAAGATATGTTCTTAGCTCACTTTAGTCGAGTTAATATATCCCCGTCTGGTCTTTGTCCGTGCGCTCACACATACGCAGCCTCTCCCACATGTCACATAGCTCCGAAAAAGCTCACGATAGAAGCTACCAAGCTCTTCCACGTGTTGCCTATTTAAATAAAGTTACGTGAAGTGTTTTCATGCGAAGTATATTTACCCAGAAATGTAGCATGTCGATTTTATAAGCAAATAAAAAGGGGGACTATATTGTGAGGCGTAATGATACGAGGAGTAAAACGTCCGCGTAGTAACTCCTAAAGACTTCCCCGCTCACTTCCGTCAATAACCTTTAGGAGTTACTGCGCGGACGTTTTACTCCTCGTATCATTACGCCTCACAATATAGTCCCCCTTTTTATTTGCTTATAAAATCGACATGCTACATTTCTGTGTAAATATACTTCGCATGAAAACACTTCACGTAACTTTATCTAAATAGGGAACACGTGGAAGAGCTTGGTAGCTTCTATCGTGAGCTTTTTTGGAGCTATGTGACATGTGGGAGAGGCTGCGTATGTGTGAGCGCACGGACAAAGACCAGACGGGGATATATTAACACGTCTAAAGTGAGGTAAGAACATATCTTAGTATGTAAAAACGGTGGCCTATTCCTTTAAGGGGGGCATTTACTATTAAATACATGTTTTTCATATTGTATTCACGCAGCCCTGGCGCACACTAATCATTACATTAAACATAATCAACAGCAAATATGACCAGACCAACTACAGCTGCAACATGAGCCCTCGTGGAGGAAACGTCAGTGTGTTGCAGGTGGCGTTTCTCAGAGTTGAACCTCCTCATCAACACATCCTTCTACTCAAACTTGAACTTATGAGGCAGAATACACACGTTTCTGAGAGTGGAAAACGACCGGACTCTGGGGCTGTAGAACGAGCGCCTGCACCCCCACATTCGATCAAACCCCTGCATTTGGGAGGAGTTGGACTCAAAAGACAAATACTTAACGCTGCAGTGGGTGAGCTCAACGGTTTGTGATTTCGAAGCACGTCTTTCTCTGTGACTTAAGAACCACACCAACTTTACAACGGTACTTTTATTATCCAGATATCAAAATATGACAGGAACTTTCCCATTCATAAAAACATGCAGTAACAATCTCCAGAGGGTACATCTGTAAAACACAAGTCTAAAGCCCGCGTGCCTTGGAGAGGCACAGATCCGATTTATGGAAGACAATATTTAAATGCAGATTAAATACATGTTTAAAACCGCGGTCTACACAGATAGAAACCTGCCTCACAGTAACACGCAGAGCTGGTGTGTGGTCAGACGGTGCGAGAGAGCAGAACTCCTCATGCTTTGTAACATTTATTAGAGTAGAACCATCTCTCTTCCAGCTGCAGCACAGGCCATAAAAATACATCCTGAGGAAAAACTGCTGTGTGCAGGAGTGCCACACTTTTGGGAGAACAGGAGGAGCTTCAGGCACTTAAGGAGAGCTGCTTGGCATTATGGGAAATCCACTTCGGGAGCGCTTGGTGTGTGTCAGTCTGTCCCAAGTGTCATGTTTGACCTGATGTGACAAAACGAGTGCTCCCACAGGAGTCGGACACGTATCTGCTCACCCCAAAGCGAGGACACGCTGATGTCCTGATGATGCACTTGGGTTACGCTTTTATTGAATGTATGTTTTAGCCATGAAGAACATTTCAAATAAATAATTTGACTCTTTCCTATGTGATCCAGCCCAGTGTCGGTGCTTTGTGCACACGTTGACAAGTTACCAGTCACACTCGCCCCCTCCCCGCCCTCGCCGCTGTCAGATGTTTTCGGCGTGGGGCACCTCTCGGATGCTCTGCTGGAGGCCCGCCCTCCCGGTGGGTTTCCTCCTGATGCTGCGTCCAGATGAGATAAGGTCAGCGTAGCCTTGGGAGTGAGAGAAAGCATAGGCAGACCTCCGGGAGCGCCTGCCTCTCTGGAACGCCGGCGCCTTCTCCCTCTCCTCACGTTCCAAATCTGCCTCGTACTTCTTCCTGTTCCTCTGGACCTGCGGACACCAAACAGCAAGATGCTCTATGAATGAATCTCCTTAAGCACCTTGATCTGCAGAGGGTAATGTAGGATTCACACCCAAAATGGGAAACCCCCAATCATCCCATTAACACTTGTAGGGACCACGAAAAGGATTTATTAAGGTAAAGTTAATTAGTTCCTCTTTAATCCGTGTATGACTGCGGCTAATGATAAAAGCGCTGCTAACATTTTACACTTAAAGGGGCTAGATGCAAGTTCGCCATTTTATACTCGGACATGGTGCGTTGTCATGCATGAAGAGGATTTTGTTCGGGAAAACAGTGGTCAGTCAGAAACTCCACATATTTTTCAGAGGTCATTTTCACACCTTCAGGGAGCCTAAAGGGGCCGACCAGCTCTCTCAGCTTGTGGCCATTCACCAACTATCCACTACTCCATCCATCTGACCATCCAGGGCTACACGGCCTCATCAGTGAACAAGACTGTTTGAAAATGAGTCCTCATGTATTTCTGAGCCACTGCAGCCGTTTCTGTTCATCAGCTTCAATTAACCGTTTAGGGGAGGCCGGAGAGAAGGTTTATGCACAACTGCAGCCTCTGGAGGGTCCTACACCTTGATGTTCGGGAGACTCCAGAGGCACCAGCAGCTTCAAATACCTGTCTGCTGCTTTGTAGCTGCTGTTCTATTCATCTGATGTGTTTGTCTGGCAGAAACCGTCCTTATTGTGCCTTTAT
This sequence comes from Gobius niger, assembly GCF_951799975.1. Lineage (NCBI taxonomy): Eukaryota > Metazoa > Chordata > Actinopteri > Gobiiformes > Gobiidae > Gobius > Gobius niger. Next base: position 1,570,768 of record NC_136873.1, on the reverse strand, counting down.
CTGCACAAACCCGAGTGTGTCTGAATCATCCACAAATCTCTTATCAGTATGATGATTTAGCTTAATCTTTCATAAAAATATCAAAGGTTTTCATACCTAGACCAAGGCATTCAACTATTTGACGCTTTTCATCAGCAGAAAGACCCTTTTTCTTTCCCATATTGCTTGAAAATGATGATCTGCTTAATAAAGTCGAACGTCCTTTTTCAGTAGTTTTTTCCTTAACTGGGCTTAACCTGAAAACTAATCATCCCAGGTCTCTGAGATTAATGTCAGTGATTCAAAGTCCCCGAGATACAAAACTATCCATGAGTTTCACAGATTTGTTTTTGGGTTTTTTTACCTTTTTGACACAAAAATACAATTTGCATATTAATTTGGAACGCACTGTATTAGGACATTGTTGGAACATGTAGGGGGAGAAAAATACTTCATTTTAACATTTCTAAACTCTGTATAGTCCCTTTAAGTGCAGACAGATAGTTCTGAAAAGAACCTGAGGAGGACTCAAACTATCTTAAAGTGCCCATCTGAGTAAGAGAACACTAATAACAGATTAATAACTTATCATTTGTGACAGTCATTACATAATGCAGTGTTATCATTTAATGCAGTGTTATTACATAATGTGGTGTTATTACATAGTGCGGTGTTACTACATAATGTGGTGTTACTACATAATGTGGTATTATTACATAATGTGGTGTTATTACAAAATGTGTGCTCCTCACCTTGTCTCCGACTGAGGGCCAGATGGTCTTGGAGAGGAACTGGATGCAGATGACGGGCAGCAGGCTGATGCCCACGGTCAGCACGATGGTCAGCCACAGGTAGGGCTGGCGGAGCGCGTTGGAGGCGGCCCCTGCACACACAGGCATGTGGGTTCAGTGTGGAAGAGTATTTGCAGCGTCACGCAGGCGTCTGAGCGATACTGACCTGTGAAGGTGAACTGGGAGGGGAAGATGACGTGGATGCCCGCACTGTGGATGTCAAACATGATCCCGAAGTAGATCGCTATGCTCCCCAGCACGGCGAAGCAGTTCACAAATGTCCAGTACGAGGTGTCCAGGGAGATCTGAAACACAGACGCTGGTATATGAAATATTTGCGGGCTTTTGGAAAAGTTGAAATGCTGCAATGATTTCGCAGAGTTTGCTTGATTTTGCGTTGATAGTTGTGATCGCAACATTGCGAAAGCCTGGGGAACTAAGTGGCAGTAATAGTAGTAGTAGTAGTAGTAGTTGTTGTAGTAGTAGTAGTAGTAGTAGTAGTATTTACGATCCAAGAAATATAAGATACAATAAACCAAACATCAACATCTTTACAATTCAGGTAAAGCTTCTGCAATCAGAGACAAAAGCCATTCCAAAATCGCAATTGTCAATACAGAAAACACTTGCATTGTCTTTGCCATTTCTTGTCAAAACTTACGCTGAAAATGTATTATTCGAAGGGACAGCTGATCATTCCTGTGCTTGATTTTTTTTTAATTGTACAATTTACATGTTTTTTTATCGTCCAGGTCATTCCATACAATAACTTATCCTTTTACTAAAGCTAAATTAAATGAATTTAGATTTTCATCCAAAGATTATCAGATTAAAACATGTCGTCAAAATGAGGGGCGTTCAAACTAAAGTGCTGTGAAAAAGCATTTGCCCCTTCCACATTTCTTACTTTTGTTTAAATATTTATCGCACTTAAATGTTTCTGATCATCAAGTGAATTTCTCCATTGTGAGATCAATAAAGGATTATATATATATATATATATATATATATATATATATATATATATATATATATATATATATATATATATATATGTATTTTTTTTTTATTACACAAAGACATTCCTAGTGAATACAAAATGCAGTTTTGAAATGATTATTACATTTATTAAGGGAAAGAGTTCAGTTCCATTGGCCACTCCCAATCTTGATTACCAGGATTTGTTGAATCAAGAAAATATCACATTTAAATTGGTCAGACAAATAAAGTAGGCTACAAAAAAACCTACAATGCCACAATATGACTCCAAGAGTGCAACAATGACTCATCCAAAGGTCACCAAAGAACCCAGAACGACATCTGAAGATGTCTGAAGAAGTCAGTGTTCATAACACATTTGATAGTAAGATAAACACTGAGCAAAAATGGCCTTCACATTGTGTTCCAAGGCAAAAACCACTGCTGACAAATGAGAACGCAACAGCTCGTCTCTTATTTGTCAAAAAACATCTGGATGATTCCCAAGACTTTCAGAGAAATTGTCTGTGGACTGAGACCAAAGTGGATTTAAAAAAAAAAAGAGTCAAACATGGAGGTGGCAGTGTGACAGTCTGGGCCTGCTTTGCTGCTTCAGGACCTGGACATTTTGCTGTCACTGATGGAATAATAAATTCTACTGTGTACCAGGAACTCCTCCTGGAAGTCCATCAGTTCAAGCCCTCAAGTTCAAGTACCCTTGGGCTACGTAGCAGGACAAGGATCCCAAACATACAAACAAATCCACTTCTGACTGGCTCAAAAAGAAAAAAAATAAGTTTTGGAGTGGCAAGGTCAAAGTCCGGACTTAAATCCAATTGAGATGCCAGTTATCGCAAACACTTCATTGACACATTTGCACAGTTATTAAATTCAGGGGCATTTACTTTTTCACACAGGGTCAGAGAGGTTTGGATTTTTCATTCCTTTAATAAATAAAACCATTTGCAAACTGCATTTTGTGTTCACTGGGAATGTCCTTGTGTGATCTAAAAATTGTCTTGATCAGAAACATTGTGTAGTAAATAAGTGTAGTAAATATGAACAAATACTTTTTCACGGCACTGTATAATGACACCAAACAACAACAAAACCTTGGAGACTGAGTCCATAAGATGCGGCTGATGATACGAAGACTGACCTGTAAGTTGACAATGAAGATGAGCGAAGAGGCAGTGACCACGGCAAAGGACTGGTAGTCGGAGGGGGCCTCCCCGTCCTGGCCCATGGTCTGCAGGAAGGCCCCGTACGGAATGAAGAAGATGATGAGGGACACAAAGATACCGTGGAACAGACTGACGAAGAAGTTCTTGTAGTTGAAGAGCGCCCCCTGCTGGCCGGGCAAGTACAACTTGGGGAAGCGCAGACTTAGCTTATCGTTGACGTCCTGCAGAAAAGACAGAATTGGAAAAATGAAAATATCCTTGTTTGTAACTCCTTTAGTTTAGCTGATGTTTGCTGTACATGTTGCATATGTTTCTCATTGGCAAAAACTATGGCAAAGTGTTAGTTTAGCAGAAATGTAGCGTGGACAGGAGCAGAGCGGGTCTGTGTGGACTGTAGAAGGACTCACCTGGTCCAGGAGGCCCACCAACAGAACAGGCAGACTGCTGTAGCACAGGTTATACAGGGTGATGAACCAGTCTTCATAGGCCACCTGCAAAACACAAGCATCACAGGCATCAAAGTGAGGAGGTACACACGGCTAAAACATCACAGGAGCCTAAAATGAGGAGCTACACACGGCTAAAACATCACAGGAGCCTAAAGTGAGGAGCTACACACGGCTAAAACATCACAGGAGCCTAAAGTGAGGAGCTACACACGGTTAAAACATCACAGGAGCCTAAAGTGAGGAGCTACACACGGCTAAAACATCACAGGAGCCTAAAGTGAGGAGCTACACATGGCTAAAACATCACAGGAGCCTAAAGTGAGGAGCTACACATGGCTAAAACATCACAGGAGACTAAAGTGAGGAGCTACACACGACTAAAACATCACAGGAGCCTAAAGTGAGGAGCTACACATGGATAAAACACCACAGGAGACTAAAGTGAGGAGCTACACACGGCTAAAACATCACAGGAGCCTAAAGTGAGGAGCTACACATGGATAAAACACCACAGGAGACTAAAGTGAGGAGCTACACACGGCTAAAACATCACAGGAGCCTAAAGTGAGGAGCTACACATGGATAAAACACCACAGGAGACTAAAGTGAGGAGCTACACACGGCTAAAACATCACAGGAGCCTAAAGTGAGGAGCTCCACACGGCTAAAACATCACAGGAGCCTAAAGTGAGGAGCTACACACGGCTAAAACATCACAGGAGCCTAAAGTGAGGAGCTACACACGGCTAAAACATCACAGGAGCCTAAAGTGAGGAGCTACACACGGCTAAAACATCACAGGAGACTAAAGTGAGGAGCTACACACGCCTAAAACATCACAGGAGACTAAAGTGAGGAGCTACACACGGCTAAAACATCACAGGAGCCTAAAGTGAGGAGCTACACACGGCTAAAACATCACAGGAGACTAAAGTGAGGAGCTACACACGGCTAAAACATCACACGAGCCTAAAGTGAGGATCTACACACGGCTAAAACATCACAGGAGACTAAAGGAGCCTTAAGTGAGGAGCTACACACGGCTAAAACATCACAGGAGCCTAAAGTGAGGAGCTACACACGGCTAAAACATCACAGGAGACTAAAGTGAGGAGCTACACATGGCTAAAACATCACAGGAGCCTAAAGTGAGGAGCTACACACGGCTAAAACATCACAGGAGACTAAAGTGAGGAGCTACACACGGCTAAAACATCACAGGAGCCTAAAGTGAGGATCTACACATGGCTAAAACATCACAGGAGCCTAAAGTGAGGATCTACACATGGCTAAAACATCACAGGAGCCTAAAGTGAGGAGCTACACACGGCTAAAACATCACAGGAGCCTAAAGTGAGGAGCTACACACGGCTAAAACATCACAGGAGCCTAAAGTGAGGAGCTACACACGGCTAAAACATCACAGGAGACTAAAGTGAGGAGCTACACACGCCTAAAACATCACAGGAGACTAAAGTGAGGAGCTACACACGGCTAAAACATCACAGGAGCCTAAAGTGAGGAGCTACACACGGCTAAAACATCACAGGAGCCTAAAGTGAGGAGCTACACACGGCTAAAACATCACAGGAGACTAAAGTGAGGAGCTACACACGGCTAAAACATCACAGGAGCCTAAAGTGAGGAGCTACACATGGTTAAAACATCACAGGAGCCTAAAGTGAGGAGCTACACATGGTTAAAACATCACAGGAGACTAAAGTGAGGAGCTACACATGGTTAAAACATCACAGGAGCCTAAAGTGAGGAGCTACACATGGTTAAAACATCACAGGAGACTAAAGTGAGGAGCTACACATGGCTAAAACATCACAGGAGCCTAAAGTGAGGAGCTACACACGGCTAAAACATCACAGGAGCCTAAAGTGAGGAGCTACACATGGCTAAAACATCACAGGAGACAGACAGGAGATCGGGTAGATGACACTGACCTGGGAGGAGTAGCCACTGAAGAAGGAGTACCAAAAGTGGACCAGGGTAAAGGCGAAGTTCTTGAAAAAGAAGAAGCGCAGGAACTTGCACATGCGGATGTAGGACCAGCGGCCGTGCACCAGCAGGAGGCGCTCCAGGTAGCGGAACTGTGCGAAGGCGTAGTCGCTAGACATGACAGCCTGCATGCCCTCCTGCCCGCTGATGCCCACCCCGATGTCTGCAGCTGGGGGCACACAAGAGATTACTGCTCCATTCCTCTCATTCACGGCTTTATTTAATCCAACTTTCCCATTCATGCTTGGCCACGTCATTAACATGCTCTTTAACATGACCTCAGTTTAGTTCAAAGCAACAGCGAGCCCTGTACACCCTCTACACATGCATGATCTAAAGTGCAGTTCTCTTTGAATCCCTGTTGGGCCTGATGTGAGTGCAGCGTACTCTTGATCATGTTGACGTCGTTGGCTCCGTCTCCAATGGACAGAGTCACAGCCTTCTTGTACTTCTTCACTAGGCTGACCACGTTGCCCTTCTGCTTAGGGGTCACTCTGCAGCAGATCACAGCCTCGCACTCGCACGCCATGTCCACAAAGTCGATCTGCACACAGGGGGACGCAGTTAGACACAATCTGCAGGTATTTCAGTGAATATAGTATGATTTAGAGGAGACATTCACTTTGTTTCTTTGAGTTGAAATAACATCTTGTCTCACCGCTCGGGGAGTGCTCCACCTACACAGTTACTCAACTAACCTCTAGACCTCCTGGGTCAGATGATTTAATCTTAAAGTAGAATATCAAAGTCCGCAGTGGCAGAGCCAATTTAGCAGGTTCTCAATAAAGTGACGCTGATACAGTAGTTTTGCATAGTTCTTATTGCACATGCGTGACTTCACAGTAGTGTTGTACAGTCTGACAGCAGTGGGGATGAAGGACTTGCGGTAGAGCTCCTTCTTACACTGAGGGTGTCTCAGTCTGCCACTGAAAGAGCTCAGCGCTCAGCATCTACAGTCCTGGGAGGTGTTGTCCATGATGGAGGTGAGCTTGGCTAACACCCTCCCGTCTCTCACCTCCTCAACAGAGTCCAGGGGGCAGCCCAGGACGGAGCTGGCCCTCCTGACTAGCTTGTTCAGTCTGTTCTTGTCCCGCTCTGTGCTGCTCGGGGCCCAGCACACGGCAGCGTAGTGGAGAGCAGAGGCGACCACCGAGTCATAAAAAGTCCTGAGCAGAGGCCTGCTCACTCCAAAGGACCTCAGTCTCCTCAGATGGTGGAGGTGACTTTGGCCCTTCTTGTGTTGTAGGACCAGTTTGTTCCCTTCCGACACACAGCCCACGATGGCGCAGTCATCAGAGAACTTCTGCTGTGTGTGTTGTATGTGAAGTCCAACGTGTAGATGGTGAAAACAAACAGGAGGATCCCCCGGGGTGAACTGCCGGGGGTGAGGCAGGTGCTGGAGGGAGTCGTGTAAAGAGGAGGGAGCTGGAAGGGGGGCAGAGGGAGTGGGGGGAGAATCAAACCAGTTGAAATGTTCCTTTTAATTCATCTGGTCTCCATGAGCTGTCCCTCTGGCACTTTGTCCAAATCCGGAGATGTCCTTTTGTCCTCTCCACATGTCCCGCACGTTGCCCTGCTCCACCTTCTCCCATCGTCCTTCTTGGTTTTCCTGAAGCTCACGCTGGACTCTCCTCTGCTCCTCTCTGTCCCTTGAGTTGAAAGCCCTTTTCTTCTGGTTCAGGAGGGCTTGAAGATCAGGAGGCACTCATGGGTGCACCTTCCGGGTCTGTACAGTGTTTTCCACCCAGAAGTGGATGTAGTCTGTGATGCGGTGGGTCAGGCCGTCTACATCATCCCCATGAGAACTGCAGATCATGTTCCAGACTGTACCATCTCCAAGTCCCGGGTGCAGAGCTCTTCTTTCACAAGTAGGATAAGAGGACTGAGCCAAGTAACAAGCAGCTGTACGCACAGCGCCATCTTGGGAAATAATAAATACATATATCTGTACAAGTCTGTTTTAGAACATTTTTAAGATCCGGTTTTGTCCTGATTTGATCTCGATGGTGGTATTTGATGCTTAACTTGAGAAACACTGTAGTAAAAGAATAAAGAGATGAGGTGGGTATGTACCTGTCTCTGCTCCTTCTCCGAGTCATTCAGGGGCTGTCCGTCCTGAGGGTTGGAGGGCGGGGGCCTCCTGCCCAGACGACGCAGACGCAGTCGCCTGCGCTTCTTCTTTTTCTCATACAAAATTTCATTCTAAAAAGATTCCATATTAGCTGGGTAAAGCATACACATGTGCAAATAATACAACGTTTTCAGTGAAGGGAGTAGCCATGGTGACGCACAGTGAACTAACTCTGTGGTTTTGTTTTGTTTTTTAACTTGAGCATGTCCCGCACATGTCCTGTAACTTCCTCAGAGCGATTCCTTAACTCCACAACTTCCTCGCAACTGAAGACACAGTTTTTGATCTATGAAATACGCGAGCAGCCCTTGCTGAGATCCTGCTTCAGTTTCCCCATCCGCCTCATGCGCTCGCAATTCCAAGAAAAATACTACATACATAAGAACATTAAAACTGCTAAATGAATTGCAATTTTTTTTTATGTTCCACCCCATTTTACACCACCGGTGTATAGCCTGCTAATACGTGTGAGAAAACACAGCTGTGCAGATGATTTAAGAATTTGGGAAAGCGCTTGATGTAAAGTGCTTGATGTAAAGCGCTTGATGTAAAGTGCTTGACGTAAAGCGCTTGACGTAAAGCGCTTGATGTAAAGCGCTTGATGTAAAGCGCTTGATGTAAAGTGCTTGATGTAAAGTGCTTTACAAGTTGAGACCCTCCATGATGTCAATGACACTCTGACTAAAGGCCCTCTCCTCCCGTTGTACGTGCGTGTGCAGCACACTCACCAGCCAGCCTCCAGTGATGATGAGCGCGTTCTTGCCCATCTGAGTGAAGAAGGGGTCCGCCGGCTTCCGTTTCCCAGGGCGGTTGCTCTGGGGCTGGGCCCTCCTGGTGGTCTGCCGCGTGGACAGCTTCTCACTGCACACACACAGAGGACATGTTTACCACGGGTTACCGGCGCGCTCTGAATGTGGACGAGGAGCACTGACTTGACGTCTTCTCCGTAGTGGATCTGCATGTCGTCTGTCAGGAGGGAGCAGGCGTAGCCGATGTTCTCAGCCGTTTCTGGAAGCACATAGGTTTTGAGCTCTGGTGACCTGCTGAAGCGCAGCGTTCAGTCGTGTGTGCCGGTACCTTTCTTATCTCCAGTGAGCACCCAGATCTTGATGTCTGCTTTGGCCAGTTTGGCGATGGTTTCAGGGACTCCGTCCTGAAGTTTGTCCTCGATGGCTGTGGCTCCGATCAACTGCACACATTTAAGATAAGATAAGATAAGATAAGATAAACCTTTATTAATCTCACAAAGGAGAAATTCACTTGTTACAGTCGGCGTTACTTCACAGTCTTATTGTACAGTATTTCAATAACTCAGTTAAGTTACACAACACAGAAACACAATATGACAGTTCGAACACCTCAGGAAGTGACCATGCAGGCCGGCGGATCACGCACATGTTCAATCATCTTTTAGAATTTAAGTGCAGATGCAACTGGCATCTTACCTAGGCCTTTGTTAAAAATGATTTCGAAAAATGATTAGAACCGCTGAAGGAAGATTGATGGGGAAACTGGACCGCCTGGAGGAGAATAAGTGAAATTTCATTTCAGAGTAATTTCAAGAAATCTGTCCATGGGCCAAGATATTTACACTTGAAATAAAACTGTTGTAGTAGTTTTATCTTAATTTAAGTCAATTAAGATTTTTCATCTAGTTTTGAGTGCGACAATCTTAATTTAAGTGTAAATATTTTGCCCCATGGACAGATTTCTTGAAATTACAAATTTACTTAGTTCAAGAAAGTTTAATTTATTTCAACTTTTATCTCTACTTTTTGCAGAGTATAGGAATTGCAATCTTCTTGCTGCGAAGCAAGAGTGCTAACCACTCAGCCACAGTGGTATCAAGATAACACTGACAAGAAGGGAGCAGTCAGATCTTTTTCCTCTTTATGATTACAAAGCAAAGCAGGCACCGGGAGGCTGTCACGTGTTCAAGGATTGCGGGGGGGGGGAAGCTGTGCACCGTAAACTTAGTTCTAAATGTAAGTATTATGTATATGCTATATATCTTATTTATGCTGAGAAGATTGATGAGATGAGATGAGAGCAGCGTGTGGTCTGTGGTGGAGGGAGTGAGGGACGTGGGTGAGGGGGGGGAAGCAGGTGAGGAGGGGGGAAGGGGCAGAGCAGCCTCAGTCATGCACTACATCTGTGATCCTTTTATTCCCACGCACCCCATGGGTGTTGTCCCAGCTGGGGGGCATTCAAAATATTCAAAATAATTACTAGGGATGGGTTCCGTTAAGGATTTATCGATACTACTACTCTTATCGATACTCCTTATCGATCCGGTACTTTAACAGTACTCTTATTGGTAGCTATCTAACTAACCTCGGCCTGTATTTCTTTTTCGTTACACTTTTTAATCATACATTTTCTCTACATTTGGGCCCAATTTAGTTTCAATTAGCACATGCCCTTAACCCCCGCCCTTAAACAGAGTGCATTTTCTCCTGTTTGGCATTACCCAAATCTAAAAGCGAAAAAGTGGCAAAAGAGCGAAGAAAAAAAAAACACACACGACTAAAGTGTGATGAAATAGAAACAAAAAATCAACAGAAAGCCATGGGAGTCATAATGCACTGAAAAAGTGACCAAAAGAAAAAACGGCGACAGCGCAGCAAAAGAAATAACGATTAGTTTTGTAGGTCTTAGCTTTCAAATGAGGCGTTACACACTGGCCTATAGGTTGTCGGCTTATTTCGGTAAAACTGAACTGGAGAAAATGTGGTCGGTTTAGGTGGGGGTTAAGAAGCGAATAATGGGAGGTAATATACAAATATAGACTAAAATATATTACATGTTCATCATCATCATCATCATGTTCATCATCATCATCATCATGGTGTAAATGAAGGATTATATTATTATTATTATTATTATTATTATTATTATTAAGTCTCTTAAGTGTTATGTTGATTAGATTTGACTCTAGCTCTGGGTTAGGGTTGAGGCTAAATGAAAACTTAAAACTTAACAGCTCAACACATCTAATTAAAGGCCTTGTAAGCACTTCCTCGTGCTGTGCATGTTTGTTTAGAGTGCCTGGGCTCGCTGCTTTTTTCGAGACTGATGACAAAGCGTTTGTGGCTGAAGTACCATGAGGTTCTTCTCAATCTCCTCGTAGACACGGTCCAGAGCGGCGTCCCGGTCTGCCATGGTGACCTGGGCCTCCTTGTGTTTGCGCGCCCACGCCTCGTACTCGCCTGCACTGATGTCTTTGTAGCACAGACACAGCGTGCGCAGCGTCTCGTTGGCAAAGATCTGAAACGCACAGAGCAGTGGCCATGTTGTTACTACACGTCACACATGGACAAACTGCGGAGGACCGGAGATTTTAAACGTTTAGACTCAACGTGCATGAAAACAGGTCATTAGTTTCATTTACTCGTCTTCCAAGAAATTTTGGAACAGAAGTTACACAATCACCATGCAACACCACAGTGCTGCTGTTCTGACATTTAGAGAAACTAAATGTATTTGATACAAATCTTGTGATGATGTACTAGTTTACTGATTAGTTGTTTCTCAAGTTATTTCAAAAACTGCAATCATCGTCTAATAGTTGCGTATATATTGGGATTGTATCGTGACCTATAAACCAAAATAATGTGTTACTATTTTACAGCTAAAATTACATAAAAAGCAACATTGAGCAATGACTGAACTTAAAGGGGCTAGACGCAAGTTAGCCATTTTATACTCACTACTGCCACCTCAGGTCATATGTGTAACTGCACCTTCTATATTAAGCTCGTGCATGACGGCACTTTGGTCCGAAGCAACACCGTTTTCAGTGACAGTGCAGGATTTTAGAGGCAGTTGTGGTGAACAGGTCTGGGCTCATTCTACACAATAGGACATTGTTGGAACATGTAGGGGGAGGAAAATACTTAATTTAAACATTTTTAAACTCCGTATAGTCCCTTTAAAGGAGCTGTACCTGATTGAAATTTGAGTGACCCTGTGTCTTTGTACAAATTGCTATTTTCTGGTCCAAACTCATCTCAAACTTTCCTAATGCATTTACAACATCACAATTCGTCACAGCGACTGAGTTTAAACCAGGTTTCACAACTTTCAGGAAAACTGTCACTTCACTGTAAAAAATGCCCTCTAGCCTGACATTTTATGACTGTTTAAAAAAAACAGTGTTTTTTGGATAAATGTCTGCTTTTACCATATACTAAAGTGCAAAACAAATTTGATTCCAATACAGAAAATTTAAAAAATCAAGGATAGCTCCTTTAATTCTGATTAGTGTCAGAGACAGTGTTAATTTTGACAACATATATTATTTTAGTTTTAGTTTTAGTCTTTTGACTAAAATGTAATTTAATTTTAGTCGAGATTTAGTCTAAAAAATCTTTTCAATTTTAGTCTAGATTTAGTCGACAAAAATTGCATGTAAATTTAGTCAACTAAATTTAAGACAAATTTAGTCGACTTTGCATTGATAATATTCATTACAATCATATTTAATCTTGTTCCTCAGCTTCATGGAGCTGCTCCTCATGAACAAAGCTCAGAGCTGATCCTTTGGCAGAGAATTTACAAGATCTGAGGCTCTTTCAGACGGTCAATAGAAGTTTGGATGATTTTAGTCTCTCCCTTTCATTTTTATTTAGTCTTATCTTACCTATTTAGTCTTCTCTTAGTTTTAGTCTCATGAGAAACTTTTAATTTAGTTTTAGTCCAATTTTAGTCATCAAAAATATCACTGACTAAAATTAAGACTAAATATTTTAGTCGACGAAATTAACACTGGTCAAAGATCAGCAAAGAGAGGGACTTTAGAAAACATTACTCACATTACGTCAAATTTCAGATCCAGATCAATTATACGCAAGCTATTAAATTGGTTGAACATAAAAAGTTACAGACCATCACTTTAACGCAAGTACTGTAAACCAGATTCACCTGCACAGAAGCACAGTTACAACTTTCTGAAGTAACTCATTCTTAGAGTAGTTTTGTTACACAGAACGTTTTACATCTACTTGAGTTATATTGTTTTAAAGTTACAATAACCAGGATTTACGATCGCATATCCGCAAGAGACGTTTTGGGGTAAATTTAAAAGAGTAGATTTAGTTTTGAGTCTAGAAAGGAGGACCTGTCCAGGGAAATGGGGACGTGCGGCCGGTCACCCTAATTCACAACAGAGCAAAGCCTGAAACATGAACTGCTAAAGTAACACAAGAATGCGCTGTACTGACGTCCAGGGCGGTTTGCGTGCTCTCCTTGTGCCTGGACTCTGCAGACAGCCGCTCGTAGATCACCGTGTCGGCTCCTTTGCAGTACAGGCGGATGCGGCCGTCAGGAAAGCGCACTGGAACACACAGACAACAGGTCAGTAGGTAAAGTGAGTACGGTTAGGGAAGGGTTACTAACTTTAGATCTGCTGCTAGCGCAAATGTCTAAAGCTATTGCTGTTTAGCTTTACTGGTTTACTCGTGCATCTTTCCAATTATTAAAGTGATTATTGGGCGATTTATCTTGTAAAATCCCCTGTTTATCTGCTCACGTGTGGAAACCTGGCTCTGAAAAGACTGGTCCTGATGTAGAAATGCTGCTTAGCTTCCCCTCTTTTTTGTTGTTGTTGTTACCAATAAAGTCACAGCGGACATTCAAAATTCAAGAGTTTTTATTTGTCAAACCATGTGAATGGTTTGAAATGATGTTTCTCTCATCCTTGATTGTGGAGCGGGGGGAGGGGGAGGAGGCGGGGGAGGGAGGGCAGAGACATGTGCCTCCTTAGCGTTGCAGTGGCACTTTAAAATGTGTGTATTTAACTACATTCTTGTAATGTAGCAAGTACGTGCTGAACTAAAGAACGACACGAGCTGTGTGCTTTTATTTTGGCGTGCTGACTTCTGTCGTTTATGTCAGAAACACTTACGTGAAGTGGTCGCTTGTGTTGAAAAACTACAAAACAAAGGCGCAACAACATGACGCCCGTTCAGGGAGCTGCTCTGATTGGTTGGTAGGCTCCATATCGCTGCGTCACTTCCTTTGAAAGCGCGCAATGGAGTGTTGCCAGACCCTCTTCTGTAAAGAAGTGGAGTCTGGAACCGGCCAAAACATTTGCCGGAACACTCTCATTGAACACCATTGTATCTGATAAATCTTTTTCCGGATCCTCCTAAATATTTCACAGATCCTTTAACCTGAAAAACTGAGAATCGGGGTAATACCCAAACGGGGGATCAAATTAAGCACTGCCGTTGCCCTAATATGCTCCTACTATAGTCACAGAACATAAGTCTTGGATGTCAAGAGGCAAATCCAAAATGCAATGAACATGAGGGGCTTTCTCTGGGTGCATTTTTAGAGCTCACAATGGTCTGAGCAACATTACAAAAACTAGCGGTTCAGGAAGTAAAACATACATGTATTCTAATGTTGAAATCTACTGATGAAAATGTTCCGAATGTTATTGTTAACCTTGAATAATCTACACTGAGAACCGAAACCCGTGTTCTATGGTCTTTAAGCAAGAACAACAACTAAACTTATCTGGTGTAATCATGAATACCATTTCTGAGGGGCAAGGGTAGTATCTCAGAGTGCATTTACAGTATCTATCAGTGCATGCAAGGGGCCACAGGAACCACTAGGGGGCCCCAAAGGCTCAACGTTCTGCCTCTCTGGTGAGACAATGTAGGTAAATATGGAAATGAGGTATATGAACTTTCCTTGTAGATGATTGGACCTCTTTGCACTTCTTCTATGCTTATATTTCTCAGCTCCGCAGACACTTACAGATGATGGACATGCGCTTGCGGTCCGAGTTGAAGTCCAGCAGGGCTAACATCTCGTAGCTGTTCTCCTGGTCGCCCTCTCGGATGGTGATGGTGTCCTGGGTTCGACGCAGGAACACGTAGCCAAAGTTCCGGGCAGCAGTGACGAGAGCGCCCTCATCTGGAGAGGCGGCCTGGTACACCATCTCCTCTGTGGGGAGCAGGGCACACAAATACACACAATTTCAGAACTAACAAAACTGCAGCTGAATATGTTTTAGATCAGAATTTGTCATTTTTGCTACGCAGAAACCATTTTTTTCTGTGTCAGGTTTTTGGATTTTGGAAGTGGATTTTGTTTTAAAATGTTATTATTATGTTTTTATATTGGGGTTTTATTAAGACATTGAGTGCTGCGCTGTTTTGGGGATTTTTGGGGATTTGGGGATTCGCAAAAAAACGCTTATGATTTATTTTATTTTTTTAAAAATTAAAAAAACAAAAAAAATTCCAATTTATTTTTTGTTGCAAAACTGGGATTATTTTCCCTTCGCTTTTCCTGTGCCACGGCTCATGCTTTTGTCTGACATAAAAACAAACGGCGCTGTGTGATGATGTCATCAGGCCGCGCTGCTCAGTTTGCTTGCGCAGGTGTGAGGGCTGGCCAGCAGGGGGCAGGTGTGAAACAGGGACCTCTCTTTAATCAAGGCATACTTTGTCATTTTTTGGCTGGATTTTTGTCACTTTTTTGCTGGATTTTTGTCACTTTTTTGCTGGATTTTTGTCATTTTTTTGCTGGATTTTTGTCATTTTATTGATGGATTTTTGTCTTTTTCTGCTGGATTTTTGTCTTTTTTCTGCTGGATTTTTGTCACTTTTTTGCTGGATTTTTGTCTTTTTTTTTAAATGGATTTGTGTCAGTTTTTTGCTGGATTTTTGTCAGTTTTTTGCTGGATTTTTGTCTTTTTTCTGCTGGATTTTTGTCAGTTTTTTGATGGATTTTTGTCAGTTTTTTAATGGATTTTTTTAAAGGCAACAAATAATCGTTTGAATAATCGTGATTTCAATTATGACAAAAATAATCGTGATTATTATTTTTTCAATAATCGAGCAGCCCTAGTTTTATGCAACTCCTCTCTCCAACTCCCTCCTCCACTATCCTCTCTGGACAGACACTGACGTTATGGGAAGAGGCAAATGCCTAAATTTCTAGTCAATTTTCAACAACATTGTTGACACGTTTTGAAACACTGTGTGTCATCGATCGCGTCCTTCAATAAATTTTGACCATTTAAAAGCTCAGAGAAATGTTGAAATCTCAACTGTTTCGATCTGTCCATGTGAAGCCTCTCTGCTTTGTCAAACGCGCTCCAGAGATCGAGAGAGAAGGGTCAACCCAGTTATGCCATGATTCCTCCCCCAACCTTGTTCTACCTCTAACCAAATCCCTTTTCTTCACAATAACCTTAATCCTAACCTTAAACATTTGTAAAACGACAATATTAACTTAATAAGGCCAACTGAAAAAGATGCATTTGGAATGACATCCAATGAGAATTCGCGGGGGAAATCGGAATGAGGCGGCGTAAACTCACCGTCCACCATGACCGTGTGGCAGAGGGACAGCAGCTTGAAGAACTCCATGGCGTCCTTGTCTTTCCCCGATCGAACTGTGGCTACCAGTGAATGGTCCATGAACTGAAACATTTTGTCTGCATAACGGTTCCAGCTCCAGTCCACAGGCTGAAAAACACGTGCAGTCAAATCAGCTTTCTCTGTTTTATGACACAGATCTGACCGGGTGGATCAAGTGGCTTGTCAATCAAGCTTTTATGGAAAAAACCAAGGACCAGGCAACCATAGGCACGGCTTTAAAAATGATTTTGGAAAACAAAAAGCAACATCAGTTTCTCCGCGTCTCCGCTGTATTGGCCTAAAATACTGTATATATGGTCATTTCGAGGTCAGTGAAGTGAAGTTTTTTTTCAGTGACAGTTGGTTCTAGCGTTCATCCACCGCTGAACCAAGAAAAAGAAGAAAACCAAGTATGCTTTGCTTTTTTTATAATCAAATGTTTTATACATTTTTGCATTATTCCTATTACACCATGGGTTTCAAAAACACTGCCAATTCCCTGAACCCATACGGTCTATCAGTCGACTGTGAACCATGCCACACACTAGCCAAAAAAACCCAGTACCACAGTAACACAATAACGCAAGAAACACATTTTAATGAACGACATGGGATAAAAATAAATAAAATACCACTCCAACCCTTCTTAGCCAACCCCCACCCCCTACTATACATACTTGGTTTTCCACACCGATACTAGGGTGGCTCAAAATAATGTTTTTTTGGGGGGGAAATTCAACCTTCCCATGGGGACCCGTGTTCCTTTTGGGGTAGAAAGTCATGTGATTTTTTTATTTTTATTTTTTGAAGGACGTTTAGGGGGGGGGGAGTTTAACCATATTAAAATATAGGTGTAAATATGGTCATTTTTACATATATGAAGCTTTTATTGGCAAAAATTTAAGAAACCATTGTATATTACAAATTCTTAAGTATGGTCTTCAATTTACCTCAAACACAATTTACTCAGTTTATAGAATCTATATGGAGGAACTAGACCTCTGTTTAAAAAAATAAAACAAAAAAACCTTCAGCAATAGGCTAGACCTTATTGGTTTTCATATGTTTCAGGGACTGGATGGTTTCAGCAATTGTTCAGATCAGTTGAAATATGACCTGGACACACATGACTTCAAAAACAGGTGCTGTTTTTTATGTTGGTCAATGGCAGTGTTAAAATATTTAGTCTTAATTTTAGTCAAAGTGATATTTTTGACGACTAAAATTGGAATAAAACTAAATTAAAACTTTCTCATGAGACTAAAACTGTGACTAAAATGTCCAGATATTTTAGTCGACTAAAATAAGACTAAATAAAAATGAAAAGGAGAGACTAAAATCATCCAAACTTGTATTGAGCGTCTGAAAGAGCCTCAGATCATGTAAATTCTCTGTTAAAGGATCAGCTCTGAGCTTTGCTCATGTAGAGCAGCTCCATGAAGCAGAACAATTTAGTCACTAAATTGCCAAGCAATTTTAGTCGACTAAAACTAGACTAAAATTGAACAGATTTTTTTGACTAAATCTCGACTAAAATTAAATTACATTTTAGTCAAAAGACTAAAACTAAAACTAAATTAAAATATGTTGTCAAAATTAACACTGGTCAATGGTCTTCAAAAACAGCAAGTTTTGATGCCGTTTTTGACGACCAACATCATCAAAACTTGGATCTAAAGTTAATATATATTTTCATTTCATTTGATACCAGTAGTACCTGAACTTTCTATCCGATACCATACCGGTATCATTTAACGATCCCCAGCTCTAGCTCTGACTTGTGCCAATTGAAGAAAGAAGCCACTCACCCTCCCGCGGTCCAGGGACACTCCCTCGGCTGTGGTCGCGTCACCTGTGAGCACAGAGTCCATAAGCAAATCCATTTGAATACACTTAGCATTATGTTCACGCACGCTCCAATGTCCTGAAGATGGAGGCTTACTCAAACGTGGATGGAAACTAAACTTTTGATATGATTAGGCAACATTTTAACATGCTTAAGTGAAACAAGAAGACACGTTTGCAGGGGCTAGATGCAAGTTAACCATTTTATACTCACTACTGCCACCTCAGGTCATACGTGTAACTGCAGCTTCTATATTAAGCTCTTGCATGACAGCCACCACCATTTTGAGTGACAGTGCAGGTTTTTAGAGGCAGTTGTGGTGAACAGGTCTGGGCTCATTCTACACTTTAGGACATTGTTGGAACATGTAGGGGGAGGAAAACACTTGTGCAGTTACACATATGACCTGAGGTGGCAGTAGTGAGTATAAAATGGAACATGCATCAAGCCCCTTTAATATTTTATATACAGTACAGCCTATATTTCATTTCTCATTGTAACTGTGCTGTATATACACTTCTAAAACAGCTGTAAACATCATAGTTCTCATTACATTTCAGCTAAATCAGCAGCAAAATACAAATCTGCAAGGCATTTTAGGAGATGTCAGAAAACCATACTCTCTTTCTCCCTGTTCAGCTCTATAAATGCCTTCTCCGAATCACACACTGTGAAACGCTGCCGTTTTAAGAAAATCTGCCTCTCCTTATGTCAAAAACCTGCTGTAAAGATGAAGATAAAGTACAATGATCCGCACGTACAGTAATGAGCGGAGGCGACCCCGACCCGCGACCCCGACCCGCTCTGTGGCTGCAGATCAGATAAACATGATTCCCCTGCAGATGATTTTCACTTGTGAACATCTATAATCCAGGGTAAATGGAATATTTAGTTGGAAGCCTATGTTTGAGAACAGCACTGTCCTGGAGCAGGTTAGAATCCACAAAATCCCACTATTTATGTTCCCTTGGAGCCGGAAGTGCGGCGATGACATAATCACTAAACAATTCATGAGCAGTAACTCCCGCACAGAGCTGGACATGTCACATCTTGATTCAAAGATTCCAGTCTTCACAATGCAGTGGTTTAAGATGAGACGCTGCAGGCGAACAGTGAAACAATACATCATTCTGGGATATCACTTGGAAACTTTTTTTTAAATACGACATATGACAAAAATAAAAACTTATGTAAGGCATTTTATGTGTGAAAATGGTCAAAACTGCCTATATTTAATGATCTATTAGCTACAAATATTTTCTTAGAGGGATTGTGGATTGTGTTTACTTTTTGAATAAAGTTATTAGAAAAAATCCCATTTTGCCTTCATGTTTTAATGCTCCACGTTAAAACAGACTTCAGGAAAGAAAAGGACTTTAGTTGAAGCACTATATATGGGAATTTACATTCACTACATACACAGGGATGTCAGCGTGGCTGCACATATGTGGCAATAATCATGCGGTCTTATCAGCCACAGCTGCCAGGGGAGAAGTGCTCATTAAAGGGACTATATAGAGTTTAAAAATGTTAAAATTAAGTATTTTACTCCCCGCACATGTTTCAACAATGTCCTAAAGTGTAGAATGAGCCCAGACATATTCACCACAACTGCTTCTAAAATCCTGCACTGTCACTCAAAAAGGAGTTAATTCGGGTCCGAAGTGCCGTCATGCACGAGCTTAATATAGAAGGTGCAGTTACACGTATGACCTGAAGTGGCAGTAGTGAGTATAAAATGGCTAACTTGCATCTAGCCCCGTTAACAAAGATTTAGACAGATATACAGACTCGGCCTGGGCAATTTGGCCACAAGACAAGATGTATTTCAAAATGAATGTGCATTTTTACTATCAATTTGAAGCCCTATTTCCAAGTCAAATCCCTCATCCCGTGCTCGGTTACCGTAGCTGCGCCCGGCGATGGTGCACTTCTTGAACTGCATGATGTTCTGGGTCAGAGTGCCCGTTTTGTCCGAGAAGATGTACTCGATCTGGCCCAGCTGTTCGTTCAGAGTGGTGGTCCGAGCCTAGAGACACACACGAGACAAGTGAGACACTTGGTCCCACATTTACCGCCTCTCTACATGTAAAAATATGCTGCAAACATCTTAATGAGCATTGCTTTGTTGTTCAGAAAGATAATAGTCCTAAACAGAGGAGGGCAGAAAAAGAGCAGAAAGAAACACTTTAACATGACTCAAGAAGGCTCTTTTATCTTAACCCTAAGATCGATCTAACCCTACACATGGAGCTCACGGGCTAAAGTGTTTCTGCCATGTGAATAAAAGCTTTTTCTGAATGATCCCTGCACTGAAGAGGAGATTGTTTAAAACATACATTAAACAAAAGGCTGATTATCCAAGCAGTGCTCCTGCAAAACAAAGTGGGAAAGTCTAAAATTATCCACACACAGATTTGAAACAATCCGTTCTGCGAGACTGTAAGCACTGTTTTGATTTTGTGCTTGCAGTGCCTCCTTTTGTCCAGAGGGAGCAGCAGTACCTTTGCCGGGGTGTCCTTTTCAGCGTAGTACATCTGTAGGTCCCAGTTGATAAACTTGCTTTGTCCCAAACGAATCACCTCCACACTGAAGGGACGACAATAAAAAAATAAAATAAAAAAAAACAGTCCTCAAATTGAACATCTGACCATTCATGACACATTATACACGATTAAGGAGGTATTAGGGTTCTTTCTACCAGGTTACAAATAAATGACTGGTTTTCACAATTTAGTTTTTATGAAAGTAATAAACAAGACAAATGTACATTTTGATGCATTTAGTGGTTGTTTTAAATAACACCAATAATATTATGTTATCTTATATCTTTATGCTTTTACCCTACCTTAAGCTTACAAGTTTAATAGATTGAGTATAATTGATGGCCTTAGCCTGAAATTTGACGTCACATAATATTAAAAATAACATTTTTTCTAAAGTCCCTCCCTTTGCTGATCCGGGTCACAGAGGCAGCAGTCTGAGCACAGATGCCCAGACTTCCCTGTCCATGCACACCTCCTCCAGCTGTTCTGGGGCGACACCAGACCAGCTCGGAGACATAGTCCTTCCAGCGTGTCCTGGGTCTTCCCCGAGGCCTCCTCCCAGTGGGACATGTCTGGGACAGCACTTGACAGAGGCGACCTGGGGGCATCTGAAAATGATGCTCTATCTCTCCTCACTTTGCAATCTTACAGACCATCACTTTAAGTAAAATAAAATCTTTAACATAATATTAAACTACTAGGCCTATAAACTGGAAATTTCAGGATTTATACAGACCAGTCCAATTTAATGCTTCTTAATGCAATGTTACTGCCCAAATATTGAACTTTTGATGACACAATTGAAAAGTATATTAAATAGTAAATATGTGGATAAAAAAACAGGACAATGGATGGACATTTGTATAGAAAGTTTCACAAAACATGTCAAATTCAAGGGATTTTCATGATATCTAAGGCCTAAATTTAATGACTTATAATGTCAATTTGTTGGGATGGACAGCGTTCCTGGAAATTAAGCTTTTATATTATCTGAATAAAGGCTAGAAAAATATATACATCTAGAAAAAGCATTAAACCCCTATATAAAGGTCCCAGTGGAGAGCGACCTCTTGGCGGGCCTCACCTGACGTAGAGGGAGATGGGCACCATGGTGTTGAGCACGATGATGTAGCCCCAGAAGCTGAGGAAGCCTCGGTGAGACGCGCTGTAGCCCTTATTGTCGAACAGATACCAGGCCTTTGCGCCGATCTGCTCGTACCAGAAGGTGTGACCGATGGCCAGTCCGGCGGCCACCAGCACCAGCAGTGCAAAGATCTGCCCAGGGAGAGAGCAGCGTGAGAGGGAGCATTTACAGGCCGCTGAAGGTCAGACATGTCAGTCCACTCACCGTGTAGACCATATAGTTCATCAGCTCGTCGATCTTGGTCCGCTTGAACCTCGTCTTCCCTCCGTTCCTCATGATTTTGGTGTCCGCTCCTACAAGACAGGAAGACAGAAGGATAAGGATATAAGGAGATACTTCCATACGACTCTTTGTCAAACTGGACAGTAGCTTTGTACTAAAATTGGTCATGGAGAAAATGACACGACCTGAAGATGCTTTTTCAGATTAGAAATAATCTTTTACATATTTGATCTGTGCCCAGCTGCCTCCAGTACGGTGTGGGTTGGTTACGGTGCAGGGATTACAGCCAGCCTTAAGGGGAGACACTACAGGCAAAACTCAATTTTTGCAGTTTTCAGGTTTTGGGCCAAATTGGTCTCTGAACATATAAGCTTTCACCTGGAAACAGAAAATATACCTAATCTTCACAATAACATGTTTAAATATTGCGCTGATTCAATGTTCCCCCATAGACTTATATGGGAGAATGCAATTTCAAGGGCCTTTTTCTCAAAACACATGTTTCTGTCATTGTGGCGACACTATGTCCACGTCAGTCGGACCTAAAGACTTCACATTTTCCAGCCTTGGACTGAACAATATTTGGAAGATTTTTTCAGAGGGATTTTTTATCATTTAATCCCTTAAGCCCCATTTATTGAGGTTTGAATGTCAAAAAATAAGACGAAAATTACATTTTTACAAATCTTTCCACTAAAAAACAGCTTATTTTAAAACTAAACAAGAAATCCTAAATCCCCTCTGAAAAAGTCTTGGTAACTCATTCATCAATAAAATGAAACCATAAATTTGAATGTAGCTCACCTTGTTCTTATATGAAAAGATAAAATGACAGAAAACTTGGCATGTATTTTTTTCTTACATTTATGCCAGTGATCGACAGCAACAGCTTCAAATTGATATCTGTAAATATACATTTTTTCCCTATTCACCTGCAGTGTCTCGCCTCAATAATACATAAATAACAAATAATCTGACCCACCCGTGCCCTGTGTAAATATCTGACCCTACAGGAAGTTGTTGTGAAGTGCAAACGGACCTGCGAAGATGACCAGCCCGTGGCAGACGTCCGTGTTGCGGATCTTGCAGCCTCGAAGCAGCATGTTGTCCAGGTCCAGGGGGTAGCGCTCTCGGTTCCACAGCATGGTCCCGATGAACTTGTCCAGGCGATTGTTGGGCTCCTCACACTCGATCAGTGCTGTCAGACCGACACAGGTTAGGGTCAAAAGGTCAAAGCAACTCCACTTTTGTCCATCACCCAAACACTGGACAATGGTCACCAATTAGAAAAAAGAAAACATTTCTGGATTTTCTATTTGACAATTCTTAACATAATTGATACAGAAAACAAAATACTGTATGCATGCCCTTATAGTTGGATATGGATGGATGGATATGGATGGATGGATGGATGGATGGAACCAGATTTAATGCTCAGCAAATTCGAAAGTATGGAAAATAAAAATTACGCAAAAAGGAAAAGATCAATTGGAATAAAAATCATAAAAATCTATAAGCAGAGGTGCGGAGCCTGTGAGAGTTACCGTCGAAGCCCGCCAGCTGTTGCTCCCCCTGCAGCTGCTCGTCAGTCACTCTCAGGCCCATCCTAAACTTCAGGTTGGTCTCTCTGAAAACAGGACACGTCGTCAGTTTATATTGAGAGTTGGAAATGCCACTGATATATGAGGCTTTATTTATTTTTTTAGCTACTTTAACATGTCATAAAATTAGCTTTGTCTAAAAGGGAAATATATTGAAAGCAAATTGTAAGATTTTCTCAGACAATAAGTTGCATTCACGTCCTTGAATTCGATGATGTAATGGGAGAGAAAATGTTTTCAAAGAAATCTCCAAAAAGAAAATGTATTTGGTAGAGATTGAATTCACAATGGCAGAAAGGCCTTTCGACTAGCCAAGTGGAAAACAGTTTTCCTCATTCAGTCTCTGCATGAGCCTACAATAGCTTTGTGCAGATTACAGGTTAGCCCATTTGTATCAGATGTTCCACACACTTGTTACACTTCAGATGTGTCAGGTGTGTTTGCTTTGTGGGCCTGATCACATTTACACAGCGAGTTTACCCAGAGATCAGAGCTCAGCGGCAGCCGCAGCCCAGATAAGCCTCAGAGTCACAGTACGAGCAGCATCTTACCCGTCCAGTTCAGCCGTCTCCACATAACACAGGCTGTTAGGGTTGGACGAGGACAGCAGCAGGATGTCCGCCTAGGGGACACACGCAGAGAGAGGCTTGTTACCAAAACCAAAAGGGCTGTTCGGGGGCAGCTTTTGTTAGACACATTTGAGAGAGAGGATTTGGGGCTGGATCAGTATCAACAGGACGAAAGCCATGGGAAGAGGCCCTGAGGAACATCTATGCCTATTGGTGATTGCTGATAAACCTGGGGCCTGAGCAGAACACAGGAGAGCTTACTGGTATGAAGTCGTTCTTCTTCATTCGGACCACGTCTCCCACTTGGACTTCCCTCCACTTGGCTGACTCGAACCTGGACATGTGGTATTGAGAAGCAGAGTATTGGTCGACAGAGAACATATGGAATGACACTGATGTTTTGAGTGTGTTCAGACCTGCCGTCCAGCAGAACCTCCGTTTTTCTGTTGTTGATCTCCTTGTCCATGCGGTGCCTCGCCTGTCATTAAAAATCCATGTATGTTTACAGGCAAAAAACTGAGCACATCTTCCACCAATGTAAGACTTTTTAAGACCCTAAAGGAACTGTACTGTGTATTTAGATGTGTGATGGAGGATGTAATCTGCATGATTTGAATAGGGCTGGCTACCGTGAAATGATACCAGTGTGGCATCGGAAATGTTGTGTAGGTACTACCGGTATCGAATTCAGGGGAAGTGGGGAAATTTGAGAAAAAAAGTAGGAACATTCAGGAAAAAAAGTGGAAAATTATGGGAAGAAATTGGGGAAAAATAGAGGGAAAAAAAGGTAGAAATAAGGGGTCGTGGATGGTGGAAAAAAGTGGAAGTTTCTTGTTGATTCATCACAAATACTAAATGATACAAATGTACAAGAAATGAAATGGAAGGAAAAGGAATAAATGAATATTATTAATCTGTTTATGGTTCTAAATGAGAAATGTCATAATGCTAATCTCGGGATCGGCGCCTATGACTCTCATGAGCCCAGAGGTAAAGTCCCGTATTCGGTGGCGCTCATGTACGTGCTCTCACCAGGTCGTCCACCAGGTCTTTGATGGCAGTGATGCTCAGCACCACCACCAGGGGGATGAGCGTGGTGTACCAGGGCAACGTGGTGATGTCTGGGATGATCTGGAAAACACACACCACACGGTCTGAGATCGGACGTGAAAAGCGCTGCTCGATAACTTTTCCACCCATGTACATGAACTACAGTTCCAAAAGTGCCCTCAAGCATGTGAAAGAGATACCTGGAGGATGAGCAGGGCCAGGAAGTACAGGTTGGCTACTCTCTTGAACTGCTCGTACAGGTTCAGGGGGATGAAGGTCAGCACGTTGTACTTGTACGTCTTAATGGCATTTCCCTGAAAAACAGAAGCACATTGTTACTCAGTACAGGTATAAATACATACAAATGCTACAACAAATTATTTTCTTGTAGTAGAGTAAACTTCATTTGGCACCATTGATCTACATTGCAAACGTTACTGGGGAAAGAAAACTAGACCGTGGGCACAAAATATAGTGCCTCCAATCGTACATAAGTTATGACCAGTCTGGCAATACACACCCTTATATCGAACTGCATTTCTTTCTGGTCACTGTGGCTGCAAAGTTTAGGAGTGATGGGTCAGTCGCAAATGAGTCAGTACAAAGAGCCGGCTCTTTTAAGTGAACGACGAGAGCCGAGTCTCACCCGCGGGCCGTTTTTTTGTTTGTTTTTTGTTTACATGCTTATCAAGTTCCACATGCACCGCTCTGTGCTATACTCGCCTCAGAGAGAAAAATTGTGAAAGACAAAAGGCTAAAAGAGGCTAAAATCAAGATCTCTACATTTTTAGATGCACCGATCCAGCTTTTTTTGCTTCCGATACGGATACTGGGGGTTTGAGTATCTGCAGTATCACTGGCTTATTAACAAATAGCCTCTTGGAAGATATTGCTATTTTACAGTACATTAATATAAACAGCTCACATAAAGTGATCTGATCATTACAACCCAGTTATTCTTTATTAGCATTTCATAAAGTAAAACACAAACACTTGGCCACTCCAGCAGTTTTATTTTATTTTATTAGGCTACTTTAGGTACTTCTATCATCGTTTCTGACCCAGCTTTGATTATTTGTGGAGGTTAAAACTAACTTAGCGATTGAATTCTCCGGGTTCAGTCCTTACACAGCAGGTACAGCATGTCCATATTCACTTAGATTTAGTTGATTAAAGTTGTGATATTGTATTTCTTTCCCAGTATCAGCTCCAAAATCAGACACCGCCATCCATCCATCCATCCATCCATCCATCCATCCATCCATCCATCCAGTGTATTTATCTAGTGCTTCACAGAAAGATAAAACAATTTAAAACCACAAAGCCAGTTGGAAGAGATGAGTCTTTAATCTGGACTTAAAAAGAGACGCGTCCAGAACCATTTGATTGGAGGACTGGGGAGCTCTGCTGGGGCGATGTATGGTCAACAACTCAGTTAAATATAGCGGAGCAAGACCATGAAGGGCTTTAAAAACAAACGTTACAATTTTAAAAATCAATCTGTAAACGAAGCGGGAGCCAGTGCAGGAGGAGAGGACGGGAGTGATGTGGCTGTGTCTGGATGAACTGGTGAGAAGACGAGCTGCTGGATTCTGCACTAACTGTAGCCGGTGAATGATGACTGTGGGAGGCCAGCAGGGATGCACCGACACCACTTTTTCTAAAAACGATACGACTACAAGTACTTTGATTTGAGTACTTGCCGATACGGAATACCGATACGAGTACAAGGCATTTTCTTCAACATGCTTTTTGCAGTGAATAGGCGGTTTATAGACATTTTCACAGCAGATTCATTAGTAATGAGTTAATTTACACTTCCTTGAGTAAAGTAGGCTACACTTTTAAGAGAAGTTATATCAGAATTGAACAGATGCCATTTTATTTATTTTTCTTCAATATATTTTGTTTTGTTTTAATTGCTCTGTCCATCATAGACAGAACAGCTCACGTTCAAAAGCTCCCTAATGCTTGTGCTTTATTCATTTATCTATTTTTATCTAACAATAGTATTGAGATGGTTACGTATTACTGGAGCTGAATGGTCTCTTTTCGCCTGTACTACAGCTCCATGTGGATTTTCTCAACTTAGCGAGTAGCTACAGCATTTTGATTGCTTTGCTGCAGCTCATTTTGGCTCAATATAAACATGCTGTATGTCATTTGGGATTTTCTGAGGACTTTTTAGTCGCTGGGTTAGTTTTTCAGATGAATAAGTCCCTGGGCATAAAACGGCGTAAGAATCGCCACAACTGTTAGCCGCGAGTTAGCGGCTAGTTTAGCAACATTAGCGACTTTAGCCTGTATCTTGTAAACACTGCAGACTCCACGCTGCAGCACTTAAGATAAGATAAACCTTTATTAATCTCACAAAGGAGAAACATGTAGCTCTGGTTAAATCCAGCACAGACTCTGATTTAGGGAGTGTGTCTGTAATGTAAAGTCAGATCTATGTGGAATATTGTATTTACACTAAAGAATTCTCCCGTTTG
Source organism: Gobius niger (assembly GCF_951799975.1). Taxonomy (NCBI): domain Eukaryota; kingdom Metazoa; phylum Chordata; class Actinopteri; order Gobiiformes; family Gobiidae; genus Gobius; species Gobius niger. The sequence continues at coordinate 1,543,398 of NC_136873.1, read as the reverse complement.
TTGCTATTTTCTCTCCTCAGCGGAGAGCCGGCCACACGTCAAGAGGCATCGGCTTCTGGTATCAGGACCTCATGAATGAGTACAATTGGCCCGATACCTGATACTGGTATTGGTATCGGTGCATCCCTAGAGGCCAGAGGAGAGAGCGTTGCAATAGTCCAACTGAAAACTGATGAACGCGGTATCAGTGCGTCGCTAGTGAAAAGTAAACAATAAGATCACACGGGCGGAGCATCTGGACGTCGCAATGTCGGCCTTTTCCCCCAAACAAAAGCAACGCAGCAGTACTGCAGGAGTCCTGTGATGTGCTTTACTGTTATTACTAATGTTGTTATTACAAACAACATTAGTCGAAGACATAATAAAACAGTACAAGTGCAAGGAGAGTCAGAAAGGCCTTCACTTTACAAATACACATAAAAGTTATTATGTCACCACTATCTTAAAGGATATTTCTAATGTGGAATACAATATTTGTATGTTGTTGGGAATGGCACAATTTACACCCTCTAGTGCAGACCTGGGCAATATACAGCCCGAGATGATTCAGTCCGGCCCACAACTGGTAGGGCATAAATTCACAAGTATGTCAATTACCAGAATGCTCACTTCAGCCACTAGGGGGCATCTTAAATAAAAATAAAAGGAAAGAATTCCACAGTTGTCCGGCAGCCTTTGTTTATGGACCCGGCGATTCACTCCCAATATATTATACTTATTTCCCGATACACGCTTGAGTTATTGTTGGTGCGGCTCCGACTCAATTCAGGCTTCTCATGTGGCCCTTTATGAAAATTAATTGCCCCCCCCCCCCCCCCCCCCCCGCTCTAGTGTGTAGCTCTCCAGGCCTTTCTAAGTCGCTCGCCAAACACTTTGTACATTTCTATAATTGATGACTCACATTTTAGACACATTTTCTTTTTTTCTGAACATGCTGAACACAATATAGTAAAGTATGAGGACAGCACTCATCGGCAAGCATTGTCAGAGTGAGAGCACTAGGAACCGGACACACATCATTTATACAAGTTAAAAATAATAATGGACCTGATATGGACCCCTGAGGGACTCCACAATGTATTGATAGCCTGTTCAAATTCCGTTAATACAAACAAATTGGAATCTATTGCCAACATAATTTTGCAACCGGTCATACTGTGCTGAACTTTCAAGAGAGACTCAAACTTCAGATATCATCAAGACATGAAGAAACTGAGAAGTTGTCTATGTTCAACAGGATGGAATCAGCACAGAAGAGTGAGCCAGGCCTGTGAGTACTTACCGAGTATCGGCTCTTCTTGATGCAGAGGAAGACTTTCTTCTGGAACTCGGGGAGCTGGTGGTATGCTCTGTCGTTGGACTTCACTTTCCAGCCCATTTCTAGGAGAAAAGCACAGATAGTGTCTTAGGCCAGATAAGTTAGTCGACTAATTGCTGCTCAGGGCATGTTTTTGGCAGCCCAAAGCTACATCTAAAAAGTGCAAATGAGCCTTGGAACCTCCTTGTCCTTATCGTTGACCCGGACGTGCATCATCATCAGCCATGACTAAAAGACTCCAAATGTGCCAGTGCAGTTAGGAGGGAGTAGGAAAGGAGCCATGACGCTTCCTTTAATACCTCCTATAGCATAGGAACCTTGGGATGTTCCTCATCAGCCCATAAGGAGCGAAGAACAGTGCCACAATCCACTGCCTCGCAAATGATTGTCAGTTTTGCTGCATGATGTTTCATTCAATATAATAATGAACTATATTCTAAATATATGAAAATACAGCTTTAAATTTACATTTACATGAACAGATTTGTTTATGTTTTGGATTTTACAATCTAAATTATAACAAAATCACTTTTTTTTTGTCATGGTTGGTGCTTGTGTGAAGCCATTTATTGTTAAACAACTGCGTTTACTCCTTCCAAATCATAATTTATTGACCTTTATTTAACCAGGATCGCCCCACTGAGATTAATAATCCCTTTATCAGGGGGGAATCTATTGTACATGTTTTTAGTGGTAGGGGAAACCGGAGTACCCGGAGGAAACCAACGCAAACACGGAAGGAACATGCAAACTCCACACAGAAAGGCCCCGTCCAGATGGGAATCGAACCCGGACCTTCTAGCTGTGAGGCGTGAGCGCTAACCGCTGCGCCACCGTGCCCTATAATGGCAACAGAAACTATCCACCAAAAAATCCGTCTGTAAATGTATGAGTGCGACTGTATAAAGCAGGTTATATAACGTTAGAGTCACAGCGGCGTCTTAAAGTTTCATCATAGGAAATCTACGAACTTAGGGCAACTTTGCATGCATTTGTGTCCAATTTACAAGACCGAAACTTAAGCCACACGGCTCATTTGCATAAGCTCCGTCCACTGTGAAAGAACAGAAGCTTATGCAGGGCAGGACTTGGTGAATATTAGTGATAATTGAACAGTGCTGTTATAAAGAGTTCTTTATTTAACACATTTTGACATTTGTGCAGTTGCTCGGATTATATTTGTACTGTTGGTAAGAACATTAAATTCGTTACAGGAGGATACGGGGCATATATTAGTCCATTGTGTGGCCTGACTATAAGCAGCGCACAAAAGTGACGGTGCAACTTTTAGTCTGTATTTCTCCAAATGTGAGCTCTGTGGCTCCGTGTTTGCCCATCCATGTGTGTCTGTGTCATCATCACTTCCTGCTAAACTGACGGCTGGAGACACTCCACACCTGCACACTCACATCGGTGTGTCTCTGTAAAGGTTTGTAATAGTTTCTCCTGACCAGGCTGCAGTGAATGATAGATCTAGTGTACGCTGGGCGTCGTCAGAGGACAAAAGCATAAAATCAGATCCTCGTCATAGTCCGTCTGAAAAAGCTTTGTCTTCAAAGAAGTACAAGCATAATGTTGTCTATCAACATTCCAAACAACAGCAGAGAAACGCGCTGCTCATGAGTGCTTTAGCTCCGTCTATGGAAAGAGAAACTGAACCTTATCACTTAATATGTGCCATGCCGTTTGTGGGGGGTTTATTTTTAGGTTGCTATAAGAACACAACCATTTTGTTCTGTATTGCAGAGGCATTTTATTATAAAGCAGCTTTGAAAGGATTGCCAATTTTATTCTGAGATTACAAACACTGTCTAATGATGAACATTTAGGCTATTTTATATCAAAACCAACACATTACTTTTTTATATTGTACTTTCACCGTGATGCACGGAACCATGGGTCCTGCACCGTGAACCGAACCGGACCGTGAGAGCTGAACCGCCCCGACAGCCCAGTGCCTGGTCAGCCCGGTTGGGTGAGCTTTTCGATTGCCGAGGCCATGGCCAAACTGGTCTTACCAGGCAGAGGTTTTGGCACCGACCTCTGACTGTGGCCAAAGCGCGCTAAACCGTGACTATAGTGACGTGATCAGACGCTGGCCTAAAACTCTCTCAGGTCTGGCATTTGTGAATGAAGGCGAGAGCCCAGTTTGTCTTACCACACGAGGAGGACACTTTTGCTTTCTTTTTTTTTTTCTCTCTTTTGCCTTCTATGTTTTTGCGGTTACCAGCTCAAGGAGTTTCTGAGTAGAATCAGCACACTTGAATGTTAAATGCTGCGTGTCTTTCCCGTGCACAAGCCACAGGCACTTTACAGCACATGTGTCTCTGCCTCTGTCAGAGCCGTGCACACTGCTAACTGCTACAGAGGGTCCCACATTGTGTCATCTCATGCCACGGGATGAACAGGCTTTTAAAAGTTAAGCTCATCGGTCCATGTGGACCAGCAAACATGGCTCATTATTAAAGGGATATTTCCGGATTTTTGACATATCTCCAGAAATCAGCAACACTCTGGATAACTAGGAAATGAGGCCCTATGTCAAAAATCCTGAAAGATCCCTTTAAACTGGTAAACATTCACTGTTTCTAAAAATAAAAAGGCTTTAAGAATCCTTTGCATTGAATAATACAAAACACAGTCAACTTTACTACTTTATAATTATTTTTATGATATTATTATTAGGCCGAAATCTAGTTTATGTTTAATGTCATCAAAACTGTGTTGCCCTGCTTAATTCTTCTTCTTTTTTTTTTTTTTTTTTTTTTTTTTTTTTTTTTTTTTTTTTTTTTTTTTTTTTTATTATTCATTCAACATAAAAGCACAAGATACACTTACAGATAGTGCACCAACCCAAAAAACCCTCCCTCCCTCCCTCCACCCCCATTTACACTCATTCTCACTCATTCACACTCATTCACACAAAAAGGGCTTTTACCTACAGTACAGTACTCAGGCTCCCACAGTAAACATCACTGCAGTCAGCAAAGAAACAAAGTTCGTGGCACAGGAAACTGTGTGTGTTGCTGGTCCATTGACGGCACCATTTTCATTAGCTACAAGTTCATCCATAATTGTTTTAATTTTATTTTAGGTACTTTTTGTCTATTTTTATTTTTATTTTTTTATTTTTTATTTTTTTTCTTTTTCAAAAAAAAAACTATAGGACATTATCTTCACCAGACCAGGTCTATATAGGGTTCTTAAAACCAGGTCCAATCCAGATCATGTCCAGGTCGGGCTCAGCAACACACACTTTCATTTATATGTACACTCAAATTAGGAGAACAACAGATTTCATATAATCTAATCAAAATGACACTTTCAAAATAAGCATTTGAGACCATCCCATCTACTTTTGTGTTTTTTGGCATCATTATCTGTTTCAACCATATACTTTTCTAAAGTTAAGAAATTCTGAATAAATGTTTTAAAGAAAGTAATATTAAGTGAATATCTATTTTTGGCCTTAAAAATAAACCTTTTACCGAGTACAATAATTAAATTAACTAAATCATGACAGTCAATAAATTCTCCTAATGTAACAGAAACCACATCAAGCTTCATAAACAAACCAATCCTTAAACACATTTTTTCAACTTCTACCCAAAACAAAGACACAATATGACAATACCAAAACAAATGCAGGGTAGATTCGGACTCGTGACCACAAAAACGACAAACATCTGATTCTATCATATTCCACAGTTTTAGCATTTTACCCGTGGGTAAGAAGTTATAAATAATTTTAATTTGAAAGTAACGATTTTGCACATCGATAGTAGTTTTGTAGATTAATTTGAATATTGCGTCCCATGGCAACGGGGAGTCAAAGTAGTCCTCCCATTTTCCACATGTACTATATGGGGCAGCCTTCAGAGATTTCTTTATTAAATAAAAATTGTATATTTTTCTATTTATTTTTGTTCCTTTTTGCCAACTAGAGTTTCTTATTGGAGGTTTACAGACCGATAATTTAGTAGTTCCATAATTAATTACTTGCTTCCATTTTTTCCCAATTACTCCTGTTAGTTGAGTAAATGAAAAGCTGGAACAGGCATCGCCATACGTAGTTCTGAATTCATCATACTCCATGATCTTACCGTTCTCATTGATAATATCATTGACAAAAATGATTCCTCTTTCAAACATATTCTTCCAAAAGAAAGGCTTTCCATCTATTAGAATATTAGAGTTCATCCATATTATCTGCTGCAAAATGTCGTCTCTTTTTTCTGGTACATAAAATTGAAAGCACCACCCTGAGTGGATTGTTTCTTTTATGAACCCCGAGATATTTCCCAGCAGACTCACTACATATGGAAAATGGGAAGGCATCACTTGGAGAAACGGATACAATTTCTTATGATACAGTACATGTTTTTTGTCCAGCAGGACACTTGTGTACCACTCGGTATTGAGATACATCTTTGGAACAATTGATGCTTTTAAAGACAGACACATAGCTTCAAGGTTTAGAAGTTTCAGACCCCCATATTCATATTCATTGTACAAAACCTTTCTTTTGATCTTTTCTGGCTTGCCGTCCCAGACAAAATCGAATACCTTCTGCTCATAAACCTTAAGAAAGTTTTGTGATGGAGCTGGTAATGACAAAAATAGATAAATAAACTGAGGAATAATTAAAGAGTTGACAATAGATATTTTACCATACAAAGTTAAGGATTTCCCTTTCCATAATTGCAGTATTTTATCCAGCTTTCTTAGTCGATTATCATAATTTACTGAACCTAGGTCTTCCAGATTCTCTGGGATAACAACACCAAGTATGTTAACTGGTCCATCTGTCCACACAACAGGCACTTTGCATTCCATTTTAAACGACGTTCCCTTTAAACTTCCGATCCTTAATATTTTACATTTTTCATAATTAAGCTTTAGTCCAGATTGCTGTGAAAAGATGTCCAAAAGATTTAGAAGGTTTTGTAAACAATGAGGATTGGGACTGATGAAGAAGCTTGTATCGTCTGCATACATTGTTATTTTACTTTCAATATTATTATTACTGAGCCCTTCAATATTTTTGTTCAATCTGACTTTTATCGCCAATATTTCCATAGCAATAATAAATAAGTATGGAGACAGAGGGCACCCTTGTTTTAAGCCTCTTAACAGAGGTATTGTCCCAGAGATGTATCCATTATTGATAATCCTACAGTTTGTTTTATTATATAACGTGTTGATCCAGTGCAATAAGGAGTCACCAAAATTGAAAAAAGCTAAGCTTTTACAAATAAAATCTAGGCTAATTTTGTCAAATGCCTTCTCCAGATCGGCAACAAAGATTAATCCTCTTTTATTTTCCGTATTATAATTTTCTATAATTTCTAATAATTGTCTAATATTGTTTCCTATGTTTCTTCCTTGTAGGAAACCCGATTGATCTTGGTGAATAATGTTTGACAAAACAGACTTTAGTCTTGTAGCCAAACATTTAGCCAGGATCTTAGCATCGTAACACTGAAGTGTTATTGGTCTCCAATTTTTTAGATAAACTGGGTCTTTATACTGACCATTTGCTTCCTGTTTCAATAACAAAGAAATAAGACCTTCTGTTTGAGAGTTAGACAAAGAACCCATTGTATATGAGTAATTGAAACTAGAAAGCAATGGTTTCTTAATCTCTTCACAGAATACTTGATAAACCTCAATAGGTATTCCGTCTAATCCTGGGGTTTTCCCTGGATGAAAGGACTTAACAGCTTCCATGAGCTCTTCTTCTCTAATGAGGCCTTCACACGATTGGCTTTCTTCTAAATTCAATTTTTTTTCTTCATAATTTTCTGGAAAAAATTGTGTAGTTTCAGGAGGGATTACCGGTTTTGAAAAAATATTTTTAAAGTAATTTTCCATTTCTTTCAACAATGTGGTGTGTGTAGCCAATACCTTTCCATTTGTTTGAATAAGCTTGGAAATGTTCTTTTTTGAATGATTTTTTGTTTGGATATTTAGAAAGAATTTTGAACATTTCTCACCTTTTTTCATCCAGATTGCTCTATTGCAATCATAACTTTTCAATAATTGTTTTTCAACTAAGTCTGCTAACTCCTCCTGTTTGGCTGCTACAAAATTCAGTTGCTCATTAGTTGGATTATCATTGCTATCAATAATTTGTTGTAAATCCTCAATTTCTTTCTTTAATTCCTGTTCTGCCATTTTAAGTTGTTTTTTTTTCCATGAAGAGTACGCAATGGCATATCCCCTAAAACAACATTTGAAGGCTTCCCAGACTATTTGGGGATTTGAAGATCCTACGTTATTTTTAAAAAAGTCAGTAATAAATTGCTTTGTTTTTTCAATAAATTCATCATCCTTTAGAAGCATTTGATTAAACTTCCAATATCCAGGCCCACGTGTATTATCTTCAATTGCAATATTTAATCCTATACAATTATGATCTGAGCGCAATTTGTCATCGATTGATATTGCAGTTACTTTGCTTAGCAATGAAAATGATATTAAAAAATAGTCAATACGACTTGCCTGATTTTGTCTTCTCCATGTATACCGAACTAAACTAGGATTCTTTAATCTCCAGATATCAATTAAATCAAATGCATCCATAACATTTTGAATCTTTTGTAAAGACTGAGGATGATAATCTATTGAAGAATTCCCTTTTCGGTCCATAACTTTATCCAGGGCAACATTAAAGTCCCCCACAGTAATAATTTCCCCTTGTTGTTTCTGCAACATTTCCCTTATTTCTTTAAAAAAAGAAGGTTCATCACCATTTGGCCCATACAAATTCAAAACACAAATATTTTGACCCTGAATGATCATATTTAATATTAACCAGCGTCCTTGTAAGTCGTTTTCCATAGAGTTAAATTGAAAATTAACTTGTTTTTTTATCAAAATCATAACACCTCTTGAATTTCTGTGACCATGTGAAAAGAAAATCGGACCATCCCATTCTTTTCTCCATTTTTCTTCATCTACATTTGTTGAATGCGTTTCTTGAAGACAAAAAATATCTTGTTTTTTTTCCTTCAGCCACATAAATATAAGTTTTCTTTTTCTGTTGTCTGCAAGACCATTACAATTATAACTAATTATTCCAACTTCATTATCGTTCTTATAAATCATGAGACCTGAGTGAATTCATTATATTTTATTGGTTCCTTTAATACCATAAGTTTCATAACCATGAAAATCTTGTAACTAAAAACCACAGTATCACCTGCTATGTCCGAGGAAATCAATATCCCCTCTAATAAACCCACAGACACACCATTCACCCCACATGCACACCCACAGCACACAGGACAAACAAACACATACCCCCCAAAATAAAACCTTCGTTGACCGTTTCCCAACATCTAACTACATTGTCCAGTCCCAGAATAAACTGAAAAGCTCCAAAACGAAATGTCAAGTCATGTTAGTCAAGCCGTCGTCATGGTGATGTCGCGATGACGCAATCACTGCGCGACATTGTTATTGTTCCTCACGTGTATCCCCATGTCTGTACAGTTCACCGTTAACGTACAGTTTATCGACAACAAGGCGAGCTTGTTGTCCCTTCTGCCTAAAGGACTTCATAATTGGAATTAACTTACGTCGTTTCTCCACCACTTCCGTTGGGTATTGGCTGGTTATGAAGAATGTAGTGCCTTTCAGCCTTTTGGAGAGAGCAAGCACTCCGTCTTTGCATTTGGAGCTAGTAAACTTCACAACCATAGGTCTCGGTTTACCATCCTCCTTGCGCTTGCCAATCCTGTGTGCTCGTTCCATTTGGATCCTCTTGACGTCTTCCTCCGGGATTCCGAGTTGCTCCTGCAGAAAGGCTCTGACGAGGTTCTCCGCGATGCTGTAAGTTTCTCCTACATCTTCGCTAATCCCCATGATCAGCAGGTTGTCCCGCATGCTCCTGCAGCGGAGCTCCAACAGGTCCGCCTTTAGCTTCTCATTCTCCGTTGTCAGTCTAGTAGTTTCTAGTTTCAGGCTTGTTACCTCTACTTTTTGCGTTGCCTGTTCCCTTTTTATTTCCTCCATTTCAGCATGATTGTACTCGACTGATCTTTTTAGTTCTGCAACGTCAGTTTTCAGTTCATCCAAAATGTCCAGTTTTCCAAGTTTTTCAACCATGGCTTGCAACATTTTTCGATCGTCCGGAGTAAATGTTGCATTTTCGTCCAGATCACTCGAAGATAGTTGATCACGGATGCGTTTAGGTTCCCTTGATCCGCGTTTTGGCATGGCTGCAGGGGAACAATAGGCCACTCAGCGTTGGAGGCTTCTTATCTTTAGCCAAATCACACTCGTGAGTAGTTATCTATCTCACCAATTGCGTAGAGGTGGATATATATAACGAAACGACTTCGATCTTATGTTACTGGTGCATTTATGCTATTTATAACATTAAATACTGGGACTTGTGTAGAGACGGTCTCAGCTCACGTTCCTCACAGCGGCCATCTTGTTGTGTTGTGTCTAATTCTTCTTCTTTCCTTTCTTTTTATTACGCTGAGCAGAGTGGAGCGTGTGAGCTTGTCGTTTGCATCCAGAGTCAGTTGTGGCTATTTCCGAACATTTAGACAAACTTTTTGGGGAATTTCTCAATTCTTTACCTTGACTTGGACATTTAGAGGATTATCTCCAAGATGTTGTTTTAGATTAGACGTATCTGCGCTTTTTGCTGCAACTTTCCCACAACAGGATTTTCATGATGAATGTCAATCAGCGACAACAACGCCTCGGTCATTTTTGGACACCTAAAGAGGTGCTGCACAAGTTTTTTGGATGTACGTCAGCGTGAAAAAAGGAGGACCATGTGCTTCTGCAAATAACTGGGTCAAACATATGTTCATTTTAAAGACCAATCTCCCATGGATTTGAGACGTTTTGAGTCCCTGCTTCCTGATACTTGCTCGGGACAGTGAGAGTGACTGTGCCTTACCGCTGGGCTTGGCCTCCACAGGCGGGTGCTCTGCTCCGGGCGGCTCCTCCCGCGCCTCGTCCGACTCCGGCTCCAGCTCATCGTCCGTCTCATCGTCACTGTAGGGCATGACCTCATCGTCAGGCCCCCGGGAGCCCTGGGAGCCCTCCGAGTCGGCACGGGGACGGCTCATCTTCACCTGAAACACAGCAGCACTGGTCACCGTTTGTATTAAGGCTAAGTACAGAGGGGGGGATATTGGAGAGGACAGACCCACGGCTCTGTGTGAGGTTTCTTTTGGGCCACATTACCTATAATTAAATTCAAATGGAAATAAGCCACTATATTATATCTTTAACTTAGAAAATAAGCTGGCAAAATTTGCTTACATGTGAACCTATGAGGAATTTGAGTAAAACGGCCCGAGGGCGTGATGTGCTCTGTAGGTGAGGTGTTATTCCTCCACTGTCAATATGATGGCTATGCCCTGAGGTCTTTTGTGTTGGAAACTACAAGAGTTTGTTGTGAATAATTGTAAATATTCACATTACAAGTTGAGACTCCTCTGATACAATTGTTGTGTGTTCTGATTGATAAAACAAGGCAGGAAAATCATTGCCAACTCACAGAATCCACTGTCCTCAGGGTGCGGCATTACCATGAGAGCGATGGCTCCGCAAAACCAACTGCTTTGAACAGTATTTGTTCTACATCCATCATATCAATGAATCCTAAATCATCTTACGCTGACACCTTCATAGTTGGACCTTCTGCCGTCCTCTAGTATGTTTTTAATATATTTTTAATGTCATTTTGTAGAATGTGAAGTGTCAGGATGATGTGTGGTGGTAACGGCCGGCCCTGGTGTTTCCCTCACGCACACCACTAACAGGAGTCAGCTTCACAAACATAACCACGCCCTGTCAGTGCCACGCTTCACGTGTGCGCCACAGAAGGGTTATTTTAGAAAACATCGCAGAACAAACACGCACTCCGGTCTGTCAACAACACTACGCAATTATCGTCTGTGAGAGCAAATGCTCTTTTGTACGACTCCACTCCCTCTGAGGGCTCACGAGCCAAGATGGCGTCTGCTTACACCATTCCAAATGGGAGGCAGCAGTCCAACATTTTACATTAAAGCTGCCATTTAATTCCTCTATTTAATATATTAATTCTTGTTAAACTTGACAAGGACTCATAGTTGGGATTACAGACAAACAGGGCCACATGAGTCGAAGAAATAGGCCATTGGATTTTTTTCTGACAAACAAAGTAATTGCAATTTAAGGCTAAAAAATTCATGCTGTAATATAATTGATATTATGTGGCCCTGTAACGTATAGTATAATATAACTTTATATTCCAATTTATTGTTCTCCTCTATTTAGTGCATGGGGACACACTGACAGTTCATTGTTTGTTGGGTTCATCAACACCGTCTACACTTTTCTGTAATCCCGCATAATACTCATTAGGGCTGCACAATATATCACAAAAAATATCGTATCACGATATTAGGTGATGCAATATGTGTATCGCAACCAACTACACTACAGAAAAACAAAGATTGAAATATTTGCGTGCAGAGAAAGTAGGGCTGTGCAATTAATCGAAATTCGATTACGATTTCGATTACAACAGTAAACGATTACAAAATTAGCATAATCGCAAAAAATCGATTATCTTTTTTTTTTCATTTTTTTTTTTTCTTCAATTTTTTTTTTCAATTTTTTTTCCACATTTTTTTTCAAATTTTTATTTTTGGATTATTGTCTTTTTTTGATGGATTTTTGTCACTTTTTTGCTGGATTTTTGTCTTTTTTCTGCTGGATTTTTGTCTTTTTTCTGCTGGATTTTCGTAATTTTTTTGCTGGATTTTTGTCTTTTTTTTGCTGGATTTTTGTCACTTTTCTGCTGGATTTTTGTCTTTTTTCTGCTGGATTTTTGTCTTTTTTCTGCTGGATTTTCGTAATTTTTTTGCTGGATTTTTGTCTTTTTTTTGCTGGATTTTTGTCACTTTTTTGATGGATTTTTGTCTTTTTTCTGCTGGATTTTTGTCTTTTTTCTGCTGGATTTTCGTAATTTTTTTGATGGATTTTTGTCACTTTTTTGATGGATTTTTGTCTTTTTTCTGCTGGATTTTTGTCCTTTTTTTAATGCATTTTTGTCACTATTTTTGCTGGATTTTTGTCTTTTTTCCGCTGGATTTTCGTAATTTTTCTGCTGGATTTTCGTCATTTTTTTGATGGATTTTTGTCTTTTTTTGCTGGATTTTTGTCACTTTTTTTGATGGATTTTTGTCTTTTTTCTGCTGGATTTTTGTCTTTTTTCTGCTGGATTTTTCGTAATTTTTTTGATGGATTTTTGTCACTTTTTTGATGGATTTTTGTCTTTTTTCTGCTGGATTTTTGTCCTTTTTTTAATGCATTTTTGTCACTATTTTTGCTGGATTTTTGTATTTTTTCCGCTGGATTTTCGTAATTTTTCTGCTGGATTTTCGTAATTTTTTTGATGGATTTTCGTAATTTTTTTGATGGATTTTTGTCTTTGTTTGATGGATTTTTTGTCACTTTTTTGATGGATTTTTTTAAAGGCAACAAATAATCGTTTGAATAATCGTGATTTCAATTATGACAAAAATAATCGTGATTATTATTTTTTCAATAATCGAGCAGCCCTAAGAGAAAGAAGTTATTGGTTTATGTTGACAGGCTCAGTAATTACCACAACATTCTGGTTGGGCATATAAAGTATTGCCAAACTTGTCCTGAGACTAAAACAAGATAAAAAGTAGGAGGTACATTGATCTACAATGACACAGCAGTTCGTGGAGTTGTGATTCTCGATCTCCATAGGCTGTACGGAGAGTTTACACATCACGTCAGCACAACTTTTGACACACTTTGTAGGAAGAAAGGCCAAACACACCCCCTCTGAACAGTGACACTGTCAGGCCCGCCCCCCAGGCCCGTCAGGCGGAAAACTGGTTGTGCAAGTTCACGGAGAGGATGGGAACAGCAAGAGGCGTGGTTGGACTGAACCTGAAACCAGCCCTTTGGAGGAAGTGCTGTAGTCCTGAGTAACAGGCCTCCAGGCCACAGTCTGTAGTCTGGACCAGGGGGCAGTGGGCCAACACAGTCTGGACCAGGGGGCAGTGGGCCAACACAGTCTGGACCAGGGGGCAGTGAGTAGGGCTGGGATATCAGTATGGTAATAGGTCTCATACCTTTAGCTGCAAGTTTTGATGCTGTTGGTCCAGGGACAGCATTAAAGGAAGTGACTTCATTGTTGTTTCAGCTCAAATAAATGATTTCCCCTATTTTTTATTTTGCCCAATGTTTGCCCCATTTAAAAAAAATAAAAAATCTTCATGTTCCCAATTTTTCCCCCCAAATTCTTTTGCCTCATTTTATTACTAATATTTGCCCTATTTTCCCCCAATTTTCTGCAGATCTTCCACACATTATTGTTCTGTTTTATGGTTCTCAACCCTTTTTGTCTTGCATACGCCTTGAACCCATAACCACCTTTCCTCAGCCTGAGAGCCCGTCACGAGCCAGACTGATCCTCCATGGGGAAAGAGTCTGGATTTGTGCGATTTGAATCTCACGGACTCTAGCAAAACCAAGACGAGCCAATCATAGCACGGGAGGCGAGAGTCAATGGTGCGTCATCTTCCACACTAGGATTTCCCATCAACCAGTGCTCCTACAGGCCAAAAACACAACGGCCTTTTACCAGGGCCCTTTCTTCTGTTTTAAATGAGCTTCTGTTTTAAATGAACCAGTCAAAAGCATTTTGACTGGTTCGCTCTCGTTCAAACTGCGATTGTTAGCCCCGCCTTGGGTCTCGATTTGGAGATTGCGTCCTATTACCACAATTTCAGACTGTCTTTATATGTATTTATAAATACATAAATAAAGTCAGCCTGGCTCTATGCCAGGCCCAACTGGGATGGAGATGGGATAGAGACAGGATGAAGACAGGATGGAGACGGGACGGAGAAGGGCTGGAGAAGGGATGGAGACGGGATGGAGACGGGATGGAGACAGGATGAAACGGGATGGAGAAGGGATGGAGACAGGAGGGAGATGGGATGGAGAAGAGCTGGAGAAGGGATTGAGATGGGATAGAGACACAAGGGAGAAGGGTTGAGACGGGAGGGAGAAGGGATTGAGATGGGATGGCTGCGTGTCAAATGAACATCATTTGCCTACAGCACAGACATGCGTGACAGCTGCTTCCTGAAACTCTCATGTTTTGTCATGACGTCCAGTCACACACTGGATACAGGCTGAGCAGTTTGAATGAAAGCCAATTATGCTCCATTGATAAACAATGTCCTCTGTTGAGAACTTGACTGAAACCTGTTGAACAGGCATAATGACCTTTATGCACATGTGATTCCTCTATTAGAAAAGCCATTAACATTTCAGTCTTTGTAATTCTCCTGAACATATTTCATTATGTCTCAAAAAAAGCAGCAAACCCTTTCACTAAACAAACATGCACAGTGGTGATACTCCAACCACTGAGTACAGAAGACCACTCCAATACCTTCATTAAAGATGGACAACTCCTGTACGACTGAGAGCTGACACAGACACAGCACGAAGAAGTACTTAAAAAGGCCTTTGTTTAGATGGCCAAGCCAACATGCTTCGACTGACAGGTCTTCATCAGGGCTCAATTGAAAATAATTAAATATTTCATTATGTATTTTAAATATTCACCATAAATCTTGATCAAGCATGTAGTGTTAATCAGGAAAAATAAATTAAATATTTGCATTTTTAATAGTGGCTTTGAAGCACAGTATAGTGTACTACAAAGTACAGTACGAATACTGATGAAGGGATGGAGAGGTTAAAACAGTTCACAGAACCCTTCCAATCCACACATCAATCAATCATCCAACATTTTAGTCAAATCCTTAAATCCTTCGTACAAAAGATCACATTATTGGCTTCTAAACATAAAGTATTCCATGGCCAAAAAAGGTCAAAGTAGCCCTAAAATATGTAATCAAATGGATGTTTTTTTAATTATTCTAACCCAATAACACCACAGCAAGATGCTCTGTAAATGCTGGGCTCAAACCACCAAACCACATCCACCCCCCCTGAGCCACTGGAGGTCCACATGGAGACAACTGCGCTGTGAGTGAAATGAAAGGAGGTTTCTCTTTTAATGAAGTCGCTTATCAGTGGGACAAAAAGCATTTACACTGAGGTCGAGTGGTCCCTCCTGAGCATTTGGGCAAGGCTCAGACTGGGGTTAAACCAGGCTTAGGCCGGCTCCATTTGCGTCTTTCGTCACTATTCAAACAAGCGCTTAGTGAAGGATGGAGGATTTCCATAAGGTGGCACACATTTCCCTGTGTGCACCGTGCCCGGCTGGACGGCAACTCAGACATGACTGCAGTACGTGCACAGTCTCAACACAACAAGGAGGAGGAGTTTAGAACGTCTTCTCTGCTTCAGGTGCTTCTCACATCTTACTTTTGTTTTGTCAAGGATGAATATTGACGGATCTTTGGCAGACTACAGGGTCATTCTGTCAAATCAAGAATTCATCTCGATCTTCTCAGATTTGCTTCAAACTTGGCCTAATTTTGTAAATAAACTCAATAGTGAGAGCGTCAAGTTTAGAGTTTGTGTCTATTGTAGTTTCTAAATGAATTAGGTTGCAAAAAGTGGCTGTGTGAGGCCAAAAGTAAGCAACAAATGTTTTCAGGGTTTGTTCCACACATTGATTGATTACTATAGGTGTAAAGCTTGTAAGATTATAAAGGCATGACCTTCCAATAATAGATAACGGCCAAGTTTGAAATAAATAGGACATGGTTAAACAGGATGCATTTGCTGATTTAACAATCCAAACGACCCTGTCTGGGCGGGCCAATGAACTCCAGGTTAAAACAGCTATTGGGCCGACACCAGTGGGAACAAAAATAGGGCTGAGTAAAAAGAAAAAAAATATATGAAATTGAAATTTGAGATGCTCAGACTTCCCTCTCTGCGCACATTTCCTCCAGGGGAGATCCCAAGGCGACACCCGGCCAGCTCAGAGACATGGGGCCTTTCCGAAACCATTCCCTCCTCCCTTCCCCTACAC
This sequence comes from Gobius niger, assembly GCF_951799975.1. Taxonomy (NCBI): domain Eukaryota; kingdom Metazoa; phylum Chordata; class Actinopteri; order Gobiiformes; family Gobiidae; genus Gobius; species Gobius niger. The sequence goes on along the minus strand of NC_136873.1, from coordinate 1,527,058 downwards.
TGGGGTAGGCAACGTCAGGCCCGAGGACCAAATTAGGCCCTCCAGCATAAAGCCTTTGGCAAGAGAATTTTTTTTGTCATAAATCAGAGACCAAACACATGAAAGGAGTTTAAAATGTAGAAAACACTGTCAATATTTTCACATTTTCTAGCAAAAAACCCCATTAGGTCATATGTGCAATAACTATATTTGTAGAGAACAGGTGCTTTACTTTGGTTGCAATTGTGAGTTTCAGCCCTTGGTGTTTTGGCAATGAAGAAAATCGGCCCTCCATGGCACAAACTTGCCTCCCCCTGCCCTACACCCTTCCTCAGGCCTCAGTGAGGGCACCTTCAGAGGTTCACTCATCAGAGAAACTCGAGCTGTGACTTTCAGACGCCCTCTCCCTCTCCCCCACCAACTGCACAGCTCAGAATGTTGCAAAGATCACAAGTTTGATCATACCTTTAAATGAAGAAAAAAAAAAAGTTCCCTTATGAGCTTCCAAAGTAATTGGCTTGTTGCACGGTGTGGCTATGCTAGCTCCTCTGACCTGAAGTTGTGAGCGCCAGTACTTCCTGTCTTTATTCTTTTCCTGGAATAATAATCATATTTTCTAAAGATTATGTTGTGGGCAGTGAGTTCCCGGTAGATGATCATTAACTGTGTGTTCAAACCTTGATGTAACGAGTTCAGAGGAGACGCCTGTGATCACAGAGGATTGATAGTTTGTCTTGAAGCTAAAGGCTAACATGCTATAAAAGAATTGAATAAACGGCACTATTTCTGTATAATGCATGAAATGAATGTTAGCCTTTAGCTTCAAGACAAACTCACTGATCCTTATAAACACAGACGTCTCCTCTACGGAAATATTTACACTGTACAGCAACTCGTTAACCTGCGGTAAGTGATCGTGTACCAGGAACTCATTGTCCACCACTGAATCTGTAGGAAATACCATGATTCGAACGGGTCTAAGCTCATCTTAATGGAAATTAATACGAACAGGAAGTACTAGCGCCCACAACCTCAGCTCAGAGGAACTAGCGTAGCCACATTGTGCAACAAGCTAATTCAGCTTCAGATATGTCGTATTTACATTATATAATTTAGTTTCTTCAAACTCACAAGTGAGAACTCTCTCTCCCCTAATAAAATCATATTAAGTAGGGCTGTGCAATTAATCGAAATTCGATTACAACAGTAAACGATTACAAAATTAGCATAATCGCAAAAAATCAATTTTAATTTTTTTTTTGCAATTGTTTTTTTTTTTTCAATAGTTTTTTTCAATAGTTTTTTTTTCAAATTTTTAATTTTTGGATTTTTGTCACTTTTTTGCTGGATTTTTGTCTTTTTTTATGGATTTGTGTCACATTTTTGCTGGATTTTTGTCTTTTTTTTTTAATGGATTTTTGTCACTTTTTTGCTGGATTTTTGTCTTTTTTTCCTGCTGGATTTTTGTCACTTTTTTGCTGGATTTTGTCTTTTTTTGCTGGATTTTTGTCTTTTTTTTTAATGGATTTTTGTCACTTTTTTGCTGGATTTTTGTCTTTTTTTTCCTGCTGGATTTTTGTCACTTTTTTGATGGATTTTTGTCTTTTTTTTTATGGATTTGTGTCACTTTTTTGCTGGATTTTTTTTAAGGCAACAAATAATCGTTTGAATAATCGTGATTTCAATTATGACAAAAATAATCGTGATTATTATTTTTTCAATAATCGAGCAGCCCTAATATTAAGTCTCACTGACACTGTCTTTTTCATTTATAAATGTCTATATGACGATAACGTTGTTCAAATGAACACAGAGGCGCTCCTAAATAAACGTGGAACTGAGGTTGTTTGGTGCGTGTTGCTCGTGGGACTGCTCTCAGTGTAACACACACCTGGTGAGGAGCTTTTCACCCACTTCCCCTCACTGAGTGCTCCGTTTCGGACAGAACTGCACACGCAAATAGAGTGTTGGGGGGTAGGGTGAGGGAGGAGGGAGCGGTTTCGGCGTGTTCTGGGTCGTCCCGAGGGCCTCTTCCCAATTTTCAATACCTATACTAAAACATTTGTCATCTAGAACAATAAAAAAGAAAAATAATGTTCCATAAAAAAAAAAACATTTCTTTGAGTAACTTCCTTAATGCAGTCCCTGGACCAACAGGCATCAGAACTCTAAAGATGTATTCCTACTTCCCATACCAGTAGTACCTGAACTTTTTTTCTGATACTATACTGGGTACACAACCCTTTTCTCTCTGTCGTCCCTGTTCCACCAGTGACAAAGGTTAGTGCTAGATGGTCTGCTTCGGAGGGACAGTCTGCTGTGAAAACATGAGATATCATGACACAAATTAAGGTTAGGGCCAGGGAAATGGTTAACCTCGTAACTCCCGCCTGAACCGAGAGGGTCTTTTTCTTCACGTCATCACATTTTTTTTCCAACATTTTTTTTGTTGGGTATTCAACTCATTTTTGTCCTTTTTTCGTCCATTTTTTGTCACTTTTTTAAGCACATTTTTGTCATTTTTTGGCCACATTTGTCATTTTTTTTGTCATTTTTTGCCATTTTTTTGAAAAAAAATTCGTCAATTTTTTGTCACATTTTTGTCATTTTTTGTCACATTCTTGTCATTTTTTTAATCAATTTTTTGTCTTTTTTTGTCACATTTTTGACATTTTTTCGTCAATTTTTTCGTCAATTTTTTGTCATTTTTTTGTCACATTTTGTCACATTTCCATGATTGTTTTCGTCTCAGTTTTGTTGCTATTTTCTCACCTTTTTTCCCAGAAGCTTTTGGACTGGGGGTAAAGCCAAACTGGAGAAAATGTGCTCGGTTCAGGTGGGAGTTAAGGGGTTAAACCTTAATGATTAGGGTTAGGATTAGGATTATTTGTATTTTTAGACAAACCAACTCACACAAGACGACAATATTAAAATGACTGAGGTTTTCCTGGGGCCTCATTTATAAGGCTCCACATGAGGCTCCTCTGCACCGACGCTGGACCGGAAAACAAAGTGAACGCCTCCATGCGCTGCCGTACGAGCTACGCACTTTTCAGATACAGCAAAGAGACGAAGAGAGAAAAGGAAAAACAGTTACAGGAAGTCATGTTTGGCCCATTTGGAAAGAGTTCATTTTAACTCTTGATGAAATGAAATGAAAATGAAAATGTGAGCAAATAATCATATTTTCTGTATTGTTGCTTTTTGTCACTTTTTCTATTGCTTTATGGTTGTTGGTGGGGTTTTTTTTTGCTTTTCTATAGCGTTTTGGTTGCATTTATATGACTTTAATTACTTCTTTATTGCTTTTTCAGTACCTTTATTGTATTATTGTCACATTTTAGTTGCGTATTTGTCGTTTTTGTCTGGGTTTTTGTCACATATTCATCTATGTTTTTTGCAGCTTTATTATGCTTTTTTGACAAAACTGATGTAGACTTTTTCTCGAGTAGTTGCCACGTTTATGTCAAGCTTTCATTGCCTTTTTTGTCACTTTTTTGTTGCTTTTACATTGCTTTTTGTCATGTTTTTTTCTGCTGGATTTTTGTCTTTTTTTAATGGATTTTTGTCACTTTTTTGCTGGATATTTTTCTTTTTTTTAATGGATTTTTGTCACTTTTTTGCTGGATTTTTGTCACTTTTTTGCTGGATTTTTGTCACTTTTTTGCTGGATTTTTGTCACTTTTTTGCTGGATTTTTGTCACTTTTTTTATTTATTTTTGCCACTTTTTTGATGGATTTTTGTCTTTTTTCGTCACGTTTTGTCACATTTGTGCTCCCAGCTCATAGACAAGTGCATTTGAAAGCTAAGACCTCGTCGTTTCTGATAGTATGTGTAAGATCTGTGCGAGTACAACACAGGTCACAGGTGGTGGATCGAATATCTATCACCTCAACGCAAATCTGGTCACCTTAGGGGGAGTGCAAATCGATAAACAGAGGATAAAAATGTATTCTTTATCTGTCATTAATCGAACGATAAGTCGATAGTAATGATCGTAACAGCCCTGTTAGCTATAGGCTCAGACTAAACACTGGATTAAAGTTAAAAAGAGAAAAGAGTGCAGAAGGCTTGTGTATAAAGACGTGTCACTGTCGCGGAGTTCCAGACTAGAAGGGGACAGACTGGTCTATCGGCTCCCTCCCTCCCCGTCCTGGTCCGACCGTCTCTGGGTGAGGCTCACGCTCGCAGGTACAGCCGTGTTCCCCCCCCGCCGCACGGACTCACCTGGTCCCGCTGAAGCCTGCTCGGCCCGTGGTCAGTCCGCTGGGGTGCTCTCCTCCTCGGTCCACTCGGTCCTGGCGGTTTGTTTCTCCTTCTCCCTCCGTGCTCGCGCGCGTCGCTTCGTTCACAGCAGCAGCAGCAGCGGCGGCGGCGGTGGCAGCAGCTTCATGTCCGCGCGCGTCTTCCTGTTGTGCTCCCCGCCCTGCGCGCGCACCCGCCTCACCTGTGCTCGCCGCTGATTGGACCAAAACTGGACACACCGGTCGGACCGCAAGAGGCTGCGTCGGTGCGCGTGCGTGTGCGTGGCGCGCGAGGCATGTCGGCCGCTGCTCCTCTGGTTTCAGGCCAAGAGGCGTGTTTGTTTTGTTTTGTTTCAACAGTTTCACCTCATTCATTTAGTCCATTTGAATAGGTCAGTGTATCGATGAACAGAAAACATGTCACCTGACCCAACGCTACCACCTGACCCAACACAGAACAAACATTAGTTCAATACATTTACAACAACTCACCGAAACATACCTCGCTACAATAGTCTGGTTATTACGTTTTTGAATGAATTCATTAAATGCCATTTTAGCCATTCCAAAGTTCAGTATAGGCATTTATATGATATATTGTACCTCTACCGCTATGGAGCACTCATTTTTGTGATAAATATAAGTGTTTTCTGGAGGTATTTTTCGAACCCAGAAGACACAACGCTTCGATTCGGTTTACTCCGCCCCTCTCTCCGCACATCTGCAACACAGCTTCATAAATGGCTAACACACATGCTAATATGCTAAAGTAGCTGACCGATGTGAGGTATAGAATAAGGCAAAGCAGAGGGTCTACTTGGAGGACAGGTCTGGATCGTGTCCCTGTTTTATTGAAGTGGAGGCAGAGAGTGAGAAAGCGGGAACCCGCACATTTAAAATGGCAGTTCATGGGTCACCACCATGCGCACCTGTTTAGTGGCTTACATACCTCCCCCCTCACTCAAGAAATGTCCTCATTTCTCCAGAACAGGAAAAAAACAAAACAATGTAATAATAATACAAGCATAAACAAACACAGCACACTGAGGGGCGAGCCCCTGGAAAATGGCAGGAGGAAACGGCGAGAGCTGTAGGACGAACAGGATGCATCGAGACGCATTGGGAATCATTGGCCTCCAGGCACCGGCGGGACACGCAGGGAACATCAGGCCTCCCGGCACATGGCGACAGGACACCCCAACAGGCACAACCACGTCAACACTGGCTCCCAAAGGACGGCACTGGATTCGGGCATCCCCAACACGCCTGGCGCCAAAGGGGACTGGACATCTGGCACCCCGACGTCGGCCCTGGTCGCCGCTGATCAATCAGGCGCCCCTCTGCAGCACACACTCCCCCCAGACAGTCGTCCATCTCCCGGCCAAGGCGTGCCCAAAGCCCGGTCGTCCAGTGGCAATTAGAACAGCCATGCTCCTCTCAAACACATGTCCAAACTATGCGGGAGAGAACCGCACCCCGACACCGGTGTACGGGCTAGCTAGCAGCCTAGCCCATGCACACCGCAAAATAAAGTCATCTCCGCGTGACTAAGTCCGTCCATACTGCCGCCACCACCGTACAGGGTGGCGACGGCAGCACCGCTGCCACCAATGTAGCTGACCGATGTGAGGTGTAGAATAAGGCAAAGCAGAGGGTCTACTTGGAGGACAGGTCTGGACCGTGTCCCTGTTTTATTGAAGTGGAGGCAGAGAGTGAGAAAGCGGGAACCCGCACATTTAAAATGGCAGTTCATGGGTCACCACCATGCGCACCTGTTTAGTGGCTTACACTAACACACAAGCTAACCCGCGTTTGGACTGACTCACCCTCTGCTCCATCGCTGTTTACATTATGGGACTCGTGTTGGTTATAAAAGTTAATCCACTTTGGTTCAGGGGAAGGCTCACCAAACATCCATCAGTGACAGTCACAGAAAAACAATATTTTGGTGAAAGTCGCTGAATCCCAGAGGAAAAAAACAGCTAGACGAGGTTGAATAAACTCTGTGGCCAAACGCCCTTCTTTTTCTCCGTGACATGATCGTTAGGTAAGAATAAAGAACAGGTGTGTCCAGTTATAACGAGCTCCATCTTCAGCTGCAGCGCAAACATGACTGATCTGTTCAGACGCTCAGGGATGTGTTTGTTTTGGCCTCAGCTGAGCTGGAAGCACCTCAGGCACATCCTTTTTATTTTTGTAATTGTTTTTTCTTTTTTTTCTCTTTGTTTCTCTCTTGCGACAGAAATAATGAAAAAGCTTTTTTACAAATTAAAATCACGCTGTAAGGCATTACATTACAGACGCTGAGCACTTCCGTTCCGCTGTGACGACACAACTGAACACTCAGTCGTTCACCAGGAGAGGGCGGAGCCTCAGAGAGCAGGAGGGCGGAGCCTCAGAGAGCAGGATTCAGGAGGATTACTGAGAGCTGCGTGAATGAAGCCACAAACCACTCTGGGGGTGTTTTTGATAAGGAAATAGCATAACAACATGGCTAAAAGCTCCAAAAAGTCGATTTTGCATGATATAGGACCTTTAAGAGGCGGTGGGCGGGGCCAGTTAGCACTCCAGTCTATACACAAGACAATTACTCTTTTCATCAGGACTGGGGCTTTAGACTGTAGAGGAGCTGCTTCTTCAGAGGAGACTGTAGAGGAGCCGATTCTTCAGAGGAGACTGTAGAGGAGCTGCTTCTTCAGAGGAGACTGTGGAGAAGATGAGCAGCTCCTTCAGAGGAGACTGTGGAGGAGCTGCTCCTTCAGAGGAGACTGTAGAGGAGATGAGCAGCTCCTTCAGAGGAGACTGTAGAGGAGCTGCTCCTTCACACACCCCTGTTTACAGCTTGTCCTTCAGTCTTTATTTGCCTCTGCAAACTCTGTCTTGCCTCTTCCTAAACACTCTGATGCAGAAAGTCACAAAATAAAGTGCAAAATTCAGTAACAATAATACAGTTGTTTATGTGGTTTGTGACTGTTTACTAATATTGGAAATAACAGGCATGTTCTTCCTCTTGTCAGACTAGGTTAAAATGACCTCATGGTGGAAAAACTGTGTCAGGGCGTTAGTTTGAAACCTCAAGGTTCAGAAAATATGCAAAGGTTTGAAATTTAATTTTTAATCTGTTTAATAGAAGAGTTTTGAAAAATGTTGATTATAATGTAAGTCTAGTCCATTTTAGTGACATTGTGACAGAAAGTTATCAATGAAAAGTTGTATTATTTTTATATGTATGACCTTAGGAGAGGTCAACCTGCAAATTAAAACACATTATTTTTCCCAAAATAGTGTTCCTTCAATTTGTATAGCTTACAAGCAGATCTCTGTGTGGAAGTTCCCACAACACTAATGTTATACTAAAATATCCACTACATAAACACATTTTCACTGAGAAACAGATCCTTCGGGTCATCTTACACAGACATCTGGCCACATCAGCCAGACCACAAATTTCTCATTTTGGATTTGAAATTTTTAAAATATTAAATTTTTTGTGTTTTTGTGTTTTTGGAACATGCACTGTAGCAACTTTGGGTCAGAAAGTTGGCAATGAAAGGGTTAAACCATCATGAAAGTTTTATTATGTTATATGTATGGGAAGAGGAGAGTCTTCAAAACAAAATAAGTGAAAAGAAATATTGTTCCTTCATGGAGTTGTAGCTCTCTAAAGGTGTGTCGAAGCTCCTTTAACGTGAGTATTTTCAGTGTTTACATTGGGGTAAAAATCCAAATGACGTCACACATTTTATAGATCACCAAAAAATACACCCCCTCAACTGGCTTAAAACATGTAGGAGTTATGCAAAAAATAAAAGTCCAAAAGCACAAAAATGTGCTTGGGTGTAATTAAGGGTTAAATAGGATTATTATTATTTTTTAAGTCCTGATGTTTTCAATGAGACTTGAGTGAGATACATTTTGTCACTGTGTAAACTACTTTCCGCACTGTTGAGCTCGATTGGCCATGCTCCCCCTGCTGTCCTGTAAAGAGACTACATGTATGTCCAGTAACAGTAGAAAGCTGCAGACCACGTGCGCCCTCTGCTGGTGCGAGCGGATCCACAACGGTATTATTTGTGAAGTTATTGTATATTTTACAATTATGTTGTTAGGGTTCTTTAGGAATAGGATTAGGTTTGGTTAGGGCCATTATTATTAGGGTTAAATTAGACTTTTTTTAGGATTAGGATTAGGTTGGGGTCGTTGGGATTATTGTTAGGTTGGGGTCGTTTTATTTTTTATTGACCTTTATTTAACCAGGATAGTCCCACTGAGATTAAGAATCTCTTTTTCAGGGGAGTCCTGGCCCCAGAGGGGAATCTATTGTACATGTTTTTAGTGGTAGGGGAAACCGGAGTACCCGGAGGAAACCTACACAGACACAGGGAGAACATGCAAACTCCAAACAGAAAGGCCCCGTCCAGGTGGGAATCGAACCCGGGACCTTCACAGCTATCACGTCTTCCGATGAGGAAGCAGAGGCTGGGGACTCTGAGGGGGGCTCGCTCATCATCCAAGCTGAAGTCACTGAGATGGTTAGAAAGCTCCTCGGTGGCTCCGGGGGTGGTTGAGATCTGATCCTTCGAGATCAGATACCCAGGAGGAGCTCGGAGTAGCGTCGCTGCTCCTTCACATCGAAAGGAGCAGCTGAGGTGGCTCGGGCATCTGTTTCGGATGTCTCCTGGTCGCCTCCCGCGGGAGGTGTTCCAGGCATGTCCTAGTGGGACAAGGCCTCGTGGAAGACCCAGGACACGCTGGTGGGACTATGTCTCCGAGCTGGCCTGGTGTGGCCTCGGGGTCCCCCCAGAACAGCTGGAGGAGGTGTGTGTGGGTCTGGGCATCTCTGCTGGGACTGCTGCCCCCGCGACCCGGCCCCGGATAAAGCGGAAGAAAAAGGATGGATGTTTTCACATGATCGATCTGAGCTTTAACTCGTACCATTAGTTTTTGCTTCGTGCATAATCGAGCCCAAACACATTCCCATCACAGACCCAGCCACTCAAATTAGTTTTCTTGCCGCCACTTTTGTTCAGGTAAAAGGAACATTGATGTGTGTCTTTGTTAAAATCCCAGAGCTGCTGTAGCTCCGGTTCATAACCCGATGAAACGAATCCTCCACGACTGTTTACGTGTGCGGGCTGTGGGGGCTCCGCACTTCACTATTCACCACAACGGCCACTGAAAGCTCGAAAAGTGAAGCAAAACTACCTCCATCAGCATGCAGAAACTTAACAGAGACTGCAGTTACACATGCATCCTGAGGTGGCAGTAGTGAGTAAAAGAAAATGACATCTAGTCCCTTTAGAGCAGGGGTGTCAAACTCATTTTGGGCCGCGGGCCGATATTCACTTCCCACGGCGGGTCGCGGGCCGCATATGATAAAGAAAATGTTTCCAATAAATGAATAATAATGAGCTGTGATTTGGTCAAAGCCTCAACTTGATGTAGCTTCATTAATAACAACGGCTCACACTTGTTTTGCACTTTACAAGCCAGTGTCACAAGGTCCTCAAAGTGCTATAGTAGTCATTATTCATTCACTCCACACTCGGTGGTGATAAGCCGTTATTGAAGCCACAGCCGCCCTGGGGCAGACTGTCCATTTACCATGTTGCTATATAATGTGTTGTTCATATCCTGAGCTCTTATTATGTCAGTGCCCTCTGCTGGACACGTGTGGAAAATGTAATGCCCCCTAGTGGCTAGAATGAGCATTCTGGTTATTCTTTAAACAATCATAACTCCACACAGGAATGGGCTAGAGACTTACTTTTTCCCCCTACATACTCTGGAATTTATGCTCTACAGGGCAGGTAGGGCCGTATGTTTGACACCCCTGCTTTAGAGTTAAAGGTCACATGGATTAGAACAGCAGACAGAACAATGTTCAGTGCCAGAATATCAGCCCTTTTATTTATGGACACAAAACATCAGCAATGGCCTAATAACAATAAGCCAAGTGTTTTTAGAGCAAACCTTAAATCTTTCTCTTAGATTCAAGTATAAATTAAATCTGAGTACCAGGCAGTGATTTATTCCGGTTCTTTCAGATAAGACATCGGTGAGAGACGCAGAAAGGATTCGAGAACAGCCAGAATATTTTTGAACTCTATTGAATAGAAGTGGTGGAGGGCAAAAGGCTTTGAAAAAAGATCATTTATTTTCTGTATTGATTTGACACTCATGTGGATAATTACCATATTGTAAACATAGATGCGCGGCTTTTACGAAATTAATCCTGATCTTTCGACAGTTTCACTCAAATAAATAATAACTATAGGCTTAAAGTCCCAGCGAGTCATTGAGAGTCATTGGCCTCAAGTCCAAGTTAAGTCTCGAGTCACAAACAGCAAGTCCCAAGTCAAGTCAAGTCTTTTTGGAGCTTTGGTCAAGTCAGTCCCGAAAATTGCGACTGGAGTCCCCACCTCTGCTGCGTAAGACAGTGTGACACAATGTGTAAAAGTGACACAAACTTTGAGGTATCATCTACCCATCACTACGTCTGTCTACCCCAGGGCAGCTGTGGCTACAATTGTAGTTTACCACCACCGAGTATGGATTGAGTGAATAATGCAATGTAAAGCATGTTTGGGTGTCCAGAAAAGCGCTATATAAAACCAATGCATTATTATTATTTATTATTATCAAACAACAGAAGCCTCTAGCTACACTTTCGAAATCTGTTCAAAAGAAGTTTTTATTTTTATGTTCATCACACATTCAGAAGGCTGAGTTACTGACTCCTCGTGTGCGTTAAAGGGGCTGGATACAAGTTGGCCATTTTATACTCACTACTGCCACCTCAGGCCATATGTGTAACTGCACCTTCTATATTAACCTCGTGCATGACGGCAATTCGGGCCGAAGTGACACATTTTTGAGTGACAGTGCAGGATTTTAGAGGCAGTTGTGGTGAACAGGTCTGAGCTCATTCTACACATTAGGACATGGCTGGAACATGTAGGGGGAGGAAAATACTTAATTTTAACATTTTTAAACTCCGTATAGTCCCTTTAAGAAGATCCACATCAACCTTCGGTGTAGATTCACTTTTCCAGCAGAGGGCGCACTATCACGATGGTTTTGTTTCACGGTGGTTCTGCTCCGGCTCCGGGTCTGCAGCTTCAATCCGGCCGCGTTACAAATATCACAGTATCCCTATCCCTATCATGTGGTGGAACAAGTGCAGAGTTCATTTGCAAACGCAGATATCTCCAGTTTGAATTATTTTCAAATGTTGGATATTTTCTTCACTGTTCTCTGCAAATGCCAGGAACAAAGTTGTGTCAATTTAATCAAGAAAAAGTGACTTTATATTTGTATGGCACTAAAACACATTTGTTATTGAAAAACACAGCTAATGTTCAAGCATAAGTTCAGTTTTTTCGTTGGCACTTACCTGTTTTTGCAAATGAACTCCTCAAGTGTCCTAAAACTCCTCTACATTTTTATTTAACTCCACACGATACAGTAAGTGTGTTTAAGATGAAGTGCCTCGAGACAAGCCTGCGATGGCGGACGAGGGCGGAGAAAGCGGACACATCAGATGTTTTTCCAAAGCCCAGGTGCCTCGGGGTCCATCTGAAATCCTCAAAGACGTAGCTCCTATGTCCTGATCCGAGCTCCTCACCCTTATGACGTGGTCAGGTCAGCGGTTAGACCCTACACAGCAATGGGCCGAGTTAGTTTGCTGGTGTAAAGCCTTCAGAGTGGCATGGGGTTGTTTTTGGGTGAGACTTCAACTCGTCAAGTTAGGAGACAACTCAAGGGGCGGTGCTTTTCTGCACTGTGAGCTGTACGACCTCTTGGCTGTGTTAATTTACACTTCCATTTCCTACCTGATGTATAGATGAGGAAAGCACAGGGTTATTTGAACTTTTAATGAAAACTGTTAAAGAGATATTTCAGGATTAGCTACTGCTGTAGAGAGTAAACTGCTACACCTGAGCTACTGCTGTAGAGAGTAAACTGCCACACCTGAGATACTGCTGTAGAGAGTAAACTGCTACACCTGAGATACTGCTGTAGAGAGTAGACTGCCACACCTGAGATACTGCTGTAGAGAGTAAACTGCCACACCTGAGATACTGCTGTAGAGAGTAAACTGCTACACCTGAGCTACTGCTGTAGAGAGTAGACTGCCACACCTGAGATACTGCTGTAGAGAGTAGACTGCTACACCTGAGCTACTGCTGTAGAGAGTAGACTGCTACACCTGAGCTACTGCTGTAGAGAGTAGACTGCTACACCTGAGCTACTGCTGTAGAGAGTAGACTGCTACACCTGAGCTACTGCTGTAGAGAGTAGACTGCCACACCTGAGCTACTGCTGTAGAGAGTAGACTGCTACACCTGAGCTACTGCTGTAGAGTAGACTACTACACCTGAGCTCCTGCTGTAGAGAGTAGACTGCTACACCTGAGCTACTGCTGTAGAGAGTAGACTGCCACACCTGAGCTCCTGCTGTAGAGAGTAAACTGCTACACCTGAGCTACTGCTGTAGAGTAGACTGCTACACCTGAGCTACTGCTGTAGAGAGTAGACTGCCACACCTGAGCTCCTGCTGTAGAGAGTAGACTGCTACACCTGAGCTACTGCTGTAGAGAGTAAACTGCTACACCTGAGCTCCTGCTGTAGAGAGTAGACTGCTACACCTGAGCTACTGCTGTAGAGAGTAGACTGCCACACCTGAGCTCCTGCTGTAGAGAGTAGACTGCTACACCTGAGCTACTGCTGTAGAGAGTAAACTGCTACACCTGAGCTACTGCTGTAGAGAGTAGACTGCTACACCTGAGCTACTGCTGTAGAGAGTAAACTGCTACACCTGAGCTACTGCTGTAGAGTAGACTGCTACACCTGAGCTACTGCTGTAGAGAGTAAACTGCTACACCTGAGCTACTGCTGTAGAGAGTAAACTGCTACACCTGAGCTACTGCTGTAGAGAGTAAACTGCTACACCTGAGCTACTGCTGTAGAGTAAACTGCTACACCTGAGCTACTGCTGTAGAGAGTAAACTGCTACACCTGAGCTACTGCTGTAGAGTAGACTACTACACCTGAGCTACTGCTGTAGAGTAGACTGCTACACCTGAGCTACTGCTGTAGAGAGTAGACTGCTACACCTGAGCTACTGCTGTAGAGTAGACTACTACACCTGAGCTACTGCTGTAGAGAGTAAACTGCTACACCTGAGCTACTGCTGTAGAGAGTAAACTGCTACACCTGAGCTACTGCTGTAGAGAGTAGACTGCTACACCTGAGATACTGCTGTAGAGAGTAAACTGCTACACCTGAGCTACTGCTGTAGAGAGTAAACTGCTACACCTGAGCTACTGCTGTAGAGAGTAAACTGCTACACCTGAGCTACTGCTGTAGAGAGTAAACTGCTACACCTGAGCTACTGCTGTAGAGAGTAGACTGCTACACCTGAGCTACTGCTGTAGAGAGTAGACTGCTACACCTGAGCTACTGCTGTAGAGAGTAGACTGCTACACCTGAGCTACTGCTGTAGAGTAGACTACTACACCTGAGCTACTGCTGTAGAGTAGACTGCTACACCTGAGCTACTGCTGTAGAGAGTAAACTGCTACACCTGAGCTACTGCTGTAGAGAGTAGACTGCTACACCTGAGCTACTGCTGTAGAGAGTAGACTGCTACACCTGAGCTACTGCTGTAGAGAGTAAACTGCTACACCTGAGCTACTGCTGTAGAGAGTAAACTGCTACACCTGAGCTACTGCTGTAGAGTAAACTGCTACACCTGAGCTACTGCTGTAGAGAGTAAACTGCTACACCTGAGCTACTGCTGTAGAGTAGACTGCTACACCTGAGCTACTGCTGTAGAGAGTAGACTGCCACACCTGAGCTCCTGCTGTAGAGAGTAAACTGCTACACCTGAGCTACTGCTGTAGAGAGTAGACTGCTACACCTGAGATACTGCTGTAGAGAGTAAACTGCTACGCCTGAGCTACTGCTGTAGAGTAGACTGCTACACCTGAGCTACTGCTGTAGAGAGTAAACTGCTACACCTGAGCTACTGCTGTAGAGTAGACTACTACACCTGAGCTACTGCTGTAGAGAGTAAACTGCTACACCTGAGCTACTGCTGTAGAGAGTAAACTGCTACACCTGAGCTACTGCTGTAGAGTAGACTACTACACCTGAGCTACTGCTGTAGAGTAGACTGCTACACCTGAGCTACTGCTGTAGAGAGTAAACTGCTACACCTGAGCTACTGCTGTAGAGTAGACTACTACACCTGAGCTACTGCTGTAGAGAGTAAACTGCCACACCTGAGCTACTGCTGTAGAGAGTAGACTGCTACACCTGAGCTACTGCTGTAGAGAGTAAACTGCTACACCTGAGCTACTGCTGTAGAGAGTAGACTGCTACACTTGAGCTACTGCTGTAGAGTAAACTGCTACACCTGAGCTACTGCTGTAGAGTAGACTACTACACCTGAGCTACTGCTGTAGAGAGTAAACTGCCACACCTGAGCTACTGCTGTAGAGAGTAGACTGCTACACCTGAGCTACTGCTGTAGAGAGTAAACTGCCACACCTGAGATACTGCTGTAGAGAGTAAACTGCTACACCTGAGCTCCTGCTGTAGAGAGTAAACTGCCACACCTGAGATACTGCTGTAGAGAGTAAACTGCTACACCTGAGCTACTGCTGTAGAGAGTAGACTGCTACACCTGAGCTACTGCTGTAGAGAGTAGACTGCTACACCTGAGCTACTGCTGTAGAGAGTAGACTGCTACACCTGAGCTACTGCTGTAGAGAGTAGACTGCCACACCTGAGCTACTGCTGTAGAGAGTAAACTGCTACACCTGAGCTACTGCTGTAGAGTAGACTGCTACACCTGAGCTACTGCTGTAGAGAGTAGACTGCTACACCTGAGCTACTGCTGTAGAGAGTAGACTGCCACACCTGAGCTCCTGCTGTAGAGAGTAAACTGCTACACCTGAGCTACTGCTGTAGAGAGTAGACTGCTACACCTGAGCTACTGCTGTAGAGTAGACTGCTACACCTGAGCTACTGCTGTAGAGAGTAAACTGCTACACCTGAGCTACTGCTGTAGAGTAGACTGCTACACCTGAGCTACTGCTGTAGAGAGTAGACTGCTACACCTGAGCTACTGCTGTAGAGAGTAGACTGCCACACCTGAGCTCCTGCTGTAGAGAGTAAACTGCTACACCTGAGCTACTGCTGTAGAGTAAACTGCTACACCTGAGCTACTGCTGTAGAGAGTAAACTGCTACACCTGAGCTACTGCTGTAGAGAGTAAACTGCCACACCTGAGCTACTGCTGTAGAGAGTAGACTGCCACACCTGAGCTACTGCTGTAGAGAGTAAACTGCTACACCTGAGCTACTGCTGTAGAGTAAACTGCTACACCTGAGCTACTGCTGTAGAGAGTAAACTGCTACACCTGAGCTACTGCTGTAGAGAGTAAACTGCTACACCTGAGCTACTGCTGTAGAGTAGACTACTACACCTGAGCTACTGCTGTAGAGAGTAGACTACTACACCTGAGCTACTGCTGTAGAGTAGACTGCTACACCTGAGCTACTGCTGTAGAGAGTAAACTGCTACACCTGAGCTACTGCTGTAGAGAGTAGACTGCTACACCTGAGCTACTGCTGTAGAGAGTAGACTGCCACACCTGAGCTCCTGCTGTAGAGAGTAAACTGCTACACCTGAGCTACTGCTGTAGAGAGTAAACTGCTACACCTGAGCTACTGCTGTAGAGAGTAAACTGCCACACCTGAGCTACTGCTGTAGAGAGTAGACTGCCACACCTGAGCTACTGCTGTAGAGAGTAAACTGCTACACCTGAGCTACTGCTGTAGAGTAAACTGCTACACCTGAGCTACTGCTGTAGAGAGTAAACTGCTACACCTGAGCTACTGCTGTAGAGAGTAAACTGCTACACCTGAGCTACTGCTGTAGAGTAGACTACTACACCTGAGCTACTGCTGTAGAGAGTAAACTGCTACACCTGAGCTACTGCTGTAGAGAGTAAACTGCTACACCTGAGCTACTGCTGTAGAGAGTAAACTGCTACACCTGAGCTACTGCTGTAGAGAGTAGACTACTACACCTGAGCTACTGCTGTAGAGAGTAAACTGCTACACCTGAGCTACTGCTGTAGAGAGTAAACTGCCACACCTGAGATACTGCTGTAGAGAGTAAACTGCCACACCTGAGATACTGCTGTAGAGAGTAAACTGCTACACCTGAGATACTGCTGTAGAGAGTAGACTGCTACACCTGAGCTACTGCTGTAGAGAGTAGACTGCTACACCTGAGCTACTGCTGTAGAGAGTAGACTGCTACACCTGAGCTACTGCTGTAGAGAGTAGACTGCTACACCTGAGCTACTGCTGTAGAGAGTAGACTGCTACACCTGAGCTACTGCTGTAGAGAGTAAACTGCTACACCTGAGCTACTGCTGTAGAGAGTAAACTGCTACACCTGAGCTACTGCTGTAGAGTAAACTGCTACACCTGAGCTACTGCTGTAGAGAGTAAACTGCCACACCTGAGATACTGCTGTAGAGAGTAAACTGCTACACCTGAGATACTGCTGTAGAGAGTAAACTGCTACACCTGTGCTACTGCTGTAGAGAGTAAACTGCTACACCTGAGCTACTGCTGTAGAGAGGAAACTGCCACACCTGAGCTACTGCTGTAGAGAGCAAACTGCTACACCTGAGCTACTGCTGTAGAGAGTAGACTGCTACACCTGAGCTCCTGCTCTAGACTACTAGATCTAGACTCAAACCGGTTTGGTCCTTCACACATTTGGAGCAGATGATCCATGATTTCACCTCAGCACGTCTCCATGACTGTAACGTGCTGTATACTGGATTTGTAACGTGCCACACAAATGTATAGACTTTCTCAAATCCTGCATCTTTCACAACTAAATTCTCTCACCTGTGATTAAGAGTTTTTCACATTTTTGAGTAGATTTGAAAATGTTTTGATTATTTTTAGGCTTTGCAAGGACTGGCTCTCACACACTTCTCAGAACTCAACTCATGTTTATTATTTGTTTACAGTGTCGGATCATCTTCAGGTGAAGACAGAGGTAATCATCTCCTATATACACAGCATTAAGACATGGAACAAAACACTTTCAGTGCAGAAATCGTGCATTTAGAATGACAAGGTGTTTGGCAAATTCAGTACTGTTTTAGCTAACAGTAGGGATGTAACAGTACACAAAAACGATTCGATTCGATGGGAGAGTACGGTTTATTATTATAAATAAAATTTAAAAATGAATTTAAAAAAAAGGTCCCAGGTTTGATTCCTACCTGGACAGGACTTTTCTGTGTGGAGTTTGCCGTTTTGTTCTCTCCGTGTCTGCGTAGGTTTTCTCCGGGTACTCTGGTTTCCCCTACAACTGGAAAACATGTACAATAGGCCAGGATGAATGAGAGTGTGTTTGAGAGTGCACATGGGGGACGACGAATGCAAACTAGCCCATGGCTACAATCCGGAGTGGCTTGTTTATTAACATGCACAGTCCCAACTAAACGAACCAATAAATAAATAAGTTCTTATTTTAGAAATGCCTTTTCCTTCTGCGCACAAGCAGCACTTGTTTCTTGACTAAATGTTGTCCACCAGTTTATGATTTAATTATAGTTATTTATTTGCTGTAAAAATCCAAAGTTTGTGTTTCCCCTTGATACTTTTTGCTCCACAAACAGCGGCTAATGTTAGCTGGATATCAAACCGTGATTATGAAGCCGACTGTAGTCAAATAAAAAGTGACTAATAAAACATTTGAGCAGCTTCATATACACCAAGCTTAGTTTAGATAGAGATGCTATTTTTGCTTCCGATACTGATACCTATTGAACATCTGCTGATCTCCAATATGAATCGATACCAGGAGACTTTTTTTGAAGTGGCTGTTGTTAGTGAATTGTCTTCTTTTCTCCAGTTTCAGATCAATAAAGTCTTATCTTTTCTTGCAAGCGAGATGTTGCAATTATATCAGTAAACTAATGGAAAAACATTACACAAGGATCACTGGACTTTTCTACTAATTATCCTTTGGAACATGACAGGCTTTTAGGTTATATTAGCACACAGCATAAAGTGATCAGTTACATTGCAAATCTAATATAAGTTCTATTCTTTAACAGCATCCTCTCCCCTCCACTCCAGCAGTTGCTATTTTATTCAATTAGGGGATCCAATCAGACTTTCTGTCATAGCCCTGATTAGCTGCTGCTAGTGTTGCCGGGACCTCATTGATAGATAGGTTTTTAATCTCAATGGGACTTTCCTGGTTAAATAAAAAAAGGAAAATTAGCATGCTGCCGCAAGCATTAGCAAGCTGCCGCTAGCAGAGCCGGTGCTGGCCCTTCTCAGGCCCTAAGCAAAAATCCACTCAGGGGCCCGACAGTGCGCATCCCAAGGCTATTCGATAAGCATTTTTTTTAAAGATATTTACATTGCCTATACAGTATATAGACTGCATATTATTTATGTTAGGAAAAATGTGACATTGCAGAATAAATGGATCTGAACTAAACATGATCTGAACAGAGCACGAATTTTGCAAAAGAAATGTTTTAAAACTCGTGCGTAAAAGTGTGAGGAGAACGACTTATTCAGAGCATCATCTGCTCCTCAATACCAAGGCTCTTATCACATTAATACAAATGTAAATTGGAGCTTATTATTTTAACACAATGTTTAAGAAACAGTGGGTGAACGGGACAATATTTACAAGTTTGCGTCCTACGTTTTTGGAGCTGCTCCACGCGCCGCCCGGTCCATGTGCTCGTAACCTCGTACCTCCTGCCTCTTTCTCTCCTCTCTCTCGGTCCTTCGTGAGAATATCCAAACCCATGCGCGCTCTGCTAGCTCCGATGTGAGATTCATCTCGTCATTTGCGGTGAGAGAGAGAGACTAGTGTGTAAACTAGTGTGCATATTAGTTATATTCATGATTTAATTTACAGTGCAATCCCTGCAAAGTTTTGAGGTTTACAAGGCCCACAGAAGATCAGTGTGTGTTTCTGACAGGAGTGGGCGTGGCATCACGATGGTGGCTCTACATCTTGATGTTGCTCATCCATCACGATGGACGATGATATCGCCCTACTGCACTGAACACATGGAGCTGCATGAGGCTGCGCTGGCTGACTGTAATAAAACCAGATGAACTGGAGTCGGCGCACAGCTCACATGTGGAGCTCAGGAGGGGATCAGGATGCGGCGAACACCGGGAGACAGACCGAGTGGGGACGCACCTGCGCCTTTGGGGTGACAGGGGGAAGGCGGAAGGTCCTCCTGCTCATTCACTTCAGCAGACGACTCCGCTTTGCTGTAATATTTGGCAAAATAGGTGGAGAGTGAGTGAGCGCTGTCAGAGAGCCTGTCACCGTAACAACGCGTGGATTAAAAAGCAAAACAACACTGTAATTTGACTGAAATGCAGGGCCCTTGCGGCAGAATTAGCATATTCCTGCCTTATTTTGTGAGCCGATCACATTTGAGATTGAATTGTCCAGGTTCTGAGCTTTGAAACAAGGTACAGCATGTAAATATATGCAGGGTGTAGCCCCTTATTGCTCTGCTATTTGTAATTATGTTTGATAGAATTACGTCTCCAAATCAGATGTCAATGTGAGAATGCTGGATGAGTAAATATAAAACTTGTAAAAGACTCTCCTGCTGTGCCACTTTTGCATGTGCTACTCATTTTGTGCAGATGTTTAGTAAACGACCCCCATGTGTACCGTTACATCCCACTAATACACCTGAAAGTGTTTAAGGATACATTTTAAAATCACTATACAATCAACATATGGACAGCTCCATGCCTCGCTTCCTCAGTACTGTGAAGATTCCTTTCCAGGTCCACAGTCAGATGTGAAGCAGCAGCACTTCCAGCAGGGATCTTGTTGGGTCCCACTGTCCTGGATTAGCCCTGGTCTGAACTTCATTGGAAGCAGAGGTATCTGAGCAGGATCTTGGGGATGTGCAGCTGTCCGATCGCCTTCGGAGCTTTGGTTCCCAGGTGGTTCCTGACCGCCAGCCGGCTCAGCTGCTGGAGGGTCAGGGGCGTGCCTACAAGGAGGACAGAACCCCAGTCAAACAGGACACTGGTCTCAGTAAAGTCCAAGTGCAGACTTTCGTACAATGACCTTTTGTTTATCAACGACTTCTAATCCCTCAACCAACTTTCCATTACCATAAAACCCACATTAAATTCAGCCCACATTTATTAAGTGTGTAGACTATTTATTTTGACCGTGGGATTTTTACTATTGTTGTAGTGAAGGTATACGAGGTTTAGTTTAGACCAGTTTATGTGCGAGTGTTTGTGATCAGTGGACTCAGCAACATAAATGCATCACACACTCTTCCCTGACAATTTCCGGTACTGTCCCAGTGTACATTTATTTTGGGAGATTCATTCAACATGAGGATGTGGAAGCGCATTTACTAAAATGAAAATCTATTCACTGTTTGTCTTTTTGAAACCACCAATGATATTTTCCATAAATGCCACCCATTATTTAAGCTGTGCTTCCCCAGCATTTTAGTGTGACATATTAGCTGCTTTAGCCCAATGAGCTTTCCATAGGGACTCGGGCAGCCTAGTCCATCCATCCATCCATCCATTTTCTTCCACTTTATCCGGGGCCGGGTCGCGGGGGCAGCAGTCTCAGCAGAGATGCCCAAACTTCCCGATCCACACACACCTCCTCCAGCTGTTCTGGGGGGACCCCGAGGCGACACCAGGCCAGCTCGGAGACATAGTCCCACCAGCATGTCCTGGGTCTTCCACGAGGCCTTGTCCCACTAGGACATGCCTGGAACACCTCCCGCGGGAGGCGACCAGGAGGTATCCGGAACAGGTGCCCTAGCCATCTCAGCCTCACCTCGCCTAGTCTCTGTCAAAATGAAAATGTACGCTGTGGTCGCTGGCTTAGTTTGATTTACTTATTTTCATTCATTTATTTTTGGACATCTGAAAATGTTCAAACTTTTTTATTGGAATAGCAGAGTTTTTTATTTTGTTATTTATTTTAACTTTATTCATTGTTAATATTTCTCTTTACATTAAAGTGATAGTCTGCGAGTTTAAATGTTTTACAGATTTAATACATTGTGTATAATTGACCAACTGTGCCTGCAAATGAAAGTAATAAAAGCCATATTAAATAATATTATTTTTCCAAAGTCCCTCCGTTGCTGCTCTCTGACACTAATCCGAATCCCCGTGTCATCACTTTGACCAACCAGGCGAGCTTTTCCTGTGAACCGTCCTATCAGGGACCTGACTCTCCTCCTTTTGCAAACTATGGGTGGGCTTCTGGTCCAATCAGGAGGTGACGAACTTGATTGTTTACTTTCAAATTTCACTCTCACTCTCTCCTCACGTTGCAATTTTACAGACGGTCACTTTAATATAAACATTACAAAGTGTAAATAGAGAAGTTTGATGTGGGAACAATGCCTTGGTTTCTCGATTCTTTTATAACATGTTTTTCTCCCCAAACACTGACCACCTTCACCACTGAACGATCATCTGACCAGAACCCTCCAAGCACTTTGAAATGGCACTTTTGCCCCCGGTGGCGACTCACTCTCGTAGTGCAGGAGGCAGTCTGCAGGGGGGGACCCGGCCGTGGTGTAGTCCACTGGTTTCCTCTCATGCTGGTCCCTGGCATAAACATTGGCCCCGAACTCCACCAGGACACGGATCATGTCAGTCCTCATGTTCTTGGCCGCGTGGTGGAGCGGCGTCTCGTGAAGCCGCGCCGCGTTCACCTTGGCTCCTGAAACATCCACAGCAGAAGAAATAAATAGACAAAATAAATAGATATAAAGTTGAACCTTTTACTGTAGATTACATAAATGTGTGGAAAATGTTTTGCAAGTCATTCAGTGTTTTCAAAATGGCCGAAATTGCCTATATTATCGGTAGAGCTGCACCGATCTGATCAGTCACAACTCATGATTGGCCGATTTTTGTGATCGGCAAAATGCGCCTATCAGATGGGCCGATCAAAATGGGATTTTCATAGACTTTCTTTCTGTAGATATACTGTTGAAAACTCTGCAGTAGTTTTAAAAGGAATTTGCGCCTACACAACAGCTCTGGAGGCACTGCTCTAAGTGCTGCCTGTATCCCTCCACGCCTCGCGGCACTACTTGTTTTCAGACAGCAGTGTAACTTAACAAAACACATGACCATAAAGGATCCACGTATGGAGCTTCTAACAGGAGGCGATGGAGGAGACGATGTGCCATGATTTACATTTGCATCTATTTCACCTTCACGCTCCCGTAGGGAACACAGACGCGATATTTAACACAAAACAGTGCTATATGAAACTACAATCAGAGGCAGGAGTTCATGAAACCTGAGAAAATGTGCACTTTGGGGCTGAAATGTCTCTAACTGGCTTGGAGTCTCCTTCTCTTTTCTTCAAATGTTTCCAAAGTTTCAGCCCAAAACCAAAATGCTGCTCCTAATTCCACTCTGTAACCATCAGGGCCGGACTGGGACTGAAAAACAGCCCTGGACTCTGACCAGCCTGGCCCAAATTAGCGTAATTGTGACACTTCCACAAATACATATTTTAACCTCTAACCACCCGCCTTAACCGAGAGCATTTTCGACTTTTTATTATTATTTTTTTTATAGGTATCATCAGCAAAAAGAACTGGAAAGGTGGTCATATTAATAATAAATAATAAATAATACTGGTCCCAAAATTGAACCTTGTGGTGCACCATACTCCACGGAATTCCTTTTAGATTCACGTTTTTCTTATACTGGGCTTTACCCAAATCTAAAAGCTTCTCAACTGGAGAGCAACAATGAAGCGCCTCATTTAAAGCTAAGACCTACAAAAGTGATGGTAACTTTTTGCCACGTCATTTTTGTTTTTTTTTTCCATTATTTTTTCTATCGTTTTTTGTCCGTGTTCTTCTCATGTTTTTGTTGCCTTTTCATCACATTTTTTGTCACTTTTTTGTTGCTTTTCCAGCACATTTTGGTTTTGTTTTCATCCTCTATTTCTCGCTATTTTGATGCTTTTCTTTACAGATTTTAGATTTGGGTAGAGCTCGGTTGAGGCGGGACCGGTGGCCCTAGAGCCAGTGGCCCTTCTGTGCTCTTCCAGAATGGACATATGGACAGTCCGCCCCTGGTAACCGTCATAAGGCACATCTGAAGCAACTACGAGTCGCAACCCGGACTGGGATTGGATTGGCCATAATAACACGCACTATAAAAAATACTTTACAATAAACTATTAAAAAAAAAAGATTAGAGATGAACTTTATTGGATCATGAGGGAAATTCTGTTGAAGTAATAAAATAATATGCAATATACAGCATGTAATAATAGGCCATCAGCCATACTATCCATCCATCCATCCATCCATTTTCTTCCACTTTTCCGTTGCCGGGTCATGGGGGCTGTTGGAGCTGTCCAAATCACATTGCACCAGCCCCTTATGGCTCCTCCTGCAGGTGGTGGGTCCACGAAAGGACGGCCTGTTGGTCTCTCATAAGAGGCTTCTGAACCGCTCTTTGTCTGACCCGTCACCTATAGGACCTGTTTGCCATGGGAGACCCTACCAGGGGCACGAAGCCCCGACAACAGAGCTCCAGGATCATTCGGGCGCTCAAACCCCTCCACCACGTTGAGGTGGCGGTTCCAGGAGGGGTCAGCCATACTAATAAAACAATAAAACAATTTACATTTACCCATCCCAGTATTTGTCACTGTTAAATTACGAATCATAATAATCAATTTAAACTATGAGATCGGCATCAGCAATGATCGGTATCGGCCGATTGATTGATAATCGGTGATTGGTTCCAAAAATCCTGATGGTAGCACCTCTAATTATCAGTGACAAAATCTGAATAATGTGTAGAGCCAGGTTTAAATGTATGGTTTTATTTTGATGATGTATTAGTGACAAAGAGTTGTTCAGAGGGAAGTCAGAATGAGCTAAATCTGTGAAAAATTTCTCATTTCAGGAATTGGATATTGAAAAATCCATGTGAAAAAAAAGCTTCCAAATGTTGTTGAGTCTAAAGTCTGGAGTCTGTAGGAGCAACTAAAGTGGAGATGTTGTTGCAAGAGTGGAATGCAAACTTTATTTGGAGAAAACGGCCCGAAAGTTTCACCATCTTCTGGCAAGAGCTTAGCAGTTAATCTGTTTTATTCTCCAGTGAGCGTCCATTAGCCAGAACAACAGAAGGCATGTGTTAGCTGTGAGTCTCGCCCGGATACCTCCTCGTTTGTCCCTTCCTTGTTTCCTGTAGTACCTCCTTGTGACGTCTCCACTGTGCTCCAGCTGTGGGGGCTCTTGGTGCCTCTTCAGTGTTTCAGAAGAAGACATTTGTAGTTCTCAATTCGGTTTAGCTGATGAGCTAGCCGCCTACGTTTAAAAAGCTGCTTTCTCCATGACCGTGCACGTGCAGACAAAGTTATATTTCTGATCAAATTTGAATTACAGCGTAATCTGGGCCTTTCATGCTGCATGTGGATACCAAACACGTTGATGTTTGTAAATGAATTAGCATGGATAAACAGCTGGAGCAGGGCCACGCTGTAGTTACTTCCTGGATATTTTTGGCTTGCTAACGAATAAACGTCATAAAATAAACATCGTGACGGGAATTATTTTTTTTTAACTCTGGCATCAACACTAAAATGTCAAGAGAGAAAACAAGCTCAACATTGACCACTGCATTGACCATCAAACAGTGGTGCTAGAATGGGACAGTAAGTGCAGCAAGGTGTCGTTTTATGGTCATCTCTGGAATCGCCCATATATGGTCATGTTTGAAAACAGTTAAGGGGGAAAACAATTTAGAAAAAATCTAAACTTTCTCTAATTATTCAAAAACTACTTTATCAAATGCAGAATTATGAACATAGTTTTCTACTAAATAAAGATACAAAGACATGGGGAGGAGCAAAGTGGTTCAACAGCCCATAAATACATTAAAAAAATGGAGAATGCTAACATGATGCTACATGTTAGCATCAGGCTAATGCTAACGTTAGCTAGGGCTTGCTACAACTGCCGTTTTTTCACTTCTACTGAACAATCTGCTGTGAGAAAATATCCATATGGACCTGATTTACACTTGACTTTATTTGTGTGTGATAAATAAGTTGATATTCCACCAGAAAATGGCAAAAAAGAGTGAAAAAGTGTGTTTCCCAAAAGATTCTATTTTCCCCCTTGGCGAGGGCACGCCCCCTTCTATGACGAGATTCCGTCTGTATCTATATGTTTTTGATGAGGGAACATTATAAGATTTGATCATAATACCCCACTTTAACACTAAAACTTATGGAAACAGCATAGATCACAATTTCTCCTGAACAAAAGAATGAAACAGTAAAATGATGACTGACCGGCGTTGAGCAGCACTTTGACGCACTGGATGTGGTCGTTGACACAGGCCACGTGCAGGGGAGTGCCGTAGTACAGGTCATAGGCCTCCAGACTGGCTCCCCGAGAGATCAGCAGCTTCACACATTCGCTGTTACCTAACGAGCACACGCACGACAAGGAAAACTCTGAGCAGAAACAAACATCAAAATGCCGACATGCTTCAGTGCTCACAAAAGATAGAATAGCTTCCTTATTTTCATCGCAAATAAAGGCAGAGCTGGAAACAAATGTGACAATTCATGTCTTGGAGGTTTTTCTATTTTAAGGTGCTTTGTGTATGTTACGGGCACAGGCGACCCAGGCCTAGGGCGCCATCTGCTGGAGGGGACACTTTCATTTTTGAACCCCATGCTCCCGTCATTTATAGGTGAGAGTGACTTGCAGTCTTTATTGTTGGAACCAAGAAGTTTCAAGCTTTCAAATGATCCCTCTCTGGTCCTTACGCCTTCGGGGAGCCGTAAAACATCACAGAGATTTTTTTTTTTTAAATGTACTTCAGAAGTAAATACAATATAACTGTTGTGAGCACGTTTCATGATGCATATGTTCAGATTATTATTATTTTTTTCAGATTTTTTATCCATGTATAAACACAATAGGATATACAAGATATGTTTAGTTTAAGGCTTGGTCCTATTGATGTGAGGCACGAGCCGCTTTAAACATGACCATATATGGGCAATTCCAAAGATGCCGTCTGTGTCTATGATCGTTTTGGTGGATGAGTTTTGCGAAAAGCCAAATGAAACATCTATTTAAACCCTTAACTCCCACCTTAACCGAGCACATTTTCTCTAGTTTGGCTTTACCCCCAGTTCAAAAGCTTCTGGAAAAAAGCTGTGAAAAAGCAACAAAACTGAGATGAAAACAATGATGGAAATGTGACAAAAAAGTGACGAAAAATTGATGAAAAAGTGCCAAAAATGTCCCCAAAATGTCACAAGAAATTGACAAAAAATGGACGAAAAAATTACAAAAAAATTACAAAAATGTGACAAAAAAATGACAAAACATTTATAAAAAATTGACAAAAAAAAAAAAAAAACGTGACAAAAAATGACAAAAAAATGACAAAAATGGGATAAAAATTTGACCAAAACATTTCAAAAAATTGACGAAAAAATGAGTTGAATGCCCAACAAAAAAATGGTGGAAAAAAAATCTGATGACGTGAGGAAAAAGATCTTCTCGGTTCAGGCAGGAGTTAAGAGGTTAAAGGCTTTGATTCTCAGTTTGGGCCTGGTCAAAAGCTGTCCACTACCCTTGTAACAACAAAAGTGCTTGTTGTTGACAGCAAATGTGAAACCCTCCTTCTCCAGAACACAGGTTGTGCGGACTGAAACGAATCGGTGGGAACTGTGTGTGAGTTTGTGATCTCGCAATAGCCCAGCTTGAAGTGCAAGCAGAAAAGTGGTGTGACTGTGAAGCAGCGTCTGACCTCCCACACAGGCTTCGTGCAGTGGAGATGCCGTTCTGGAGGTGAGTGCGGGGTTAGCTTTAGCTCCGTGCTTCAGGAGCAGGCGTACACACTCCAGACTCCCAGAGGAAGAAGCGTCACACAGGGGGGTGCTGCCGTCCACGTTACGGGCATCCACCTGAGGAAAAGGGAGGGGTAAGTTTCATCCTTTTTAGATTCCGGCACCAAGATGTTAAGGGAGAAAACTAAACATCTCAACATCGTCCCATGAGATGAGAAACAAGATTGGGTTCACGAGAGCGAGATGAGATTTGGACATAATTATTATTGATTTGTTCTTATGTTTCCATTGTATTTAGCAGTTTGAACAAAATGAACAAATTAGCTCAAAGGTTAGGGGTGGAAACTGATAACATTTTGACAGAAGTTTGTTTTTTAAAGCATTGAAAAGGCAACTGTAATGATTATTAAAGAGGGGGTTTTATGTATTTTTCAGTCACATTATCACATAGTCTATATACATATATACACATAGTCTATATCACACTACAATGATGACAAACCTTCTGTTGGTCTGTAAATGCAGTAAATTAGAATAACTGCCTTGTATAAAATGACAAAAAAATGACAAAAAATGACAAAAATATGACAAAAATATGATAAAAATATGACAAAAATGTGACAAAATAGGCCTCTGTCTCTTTAAGAACCTCTGAGCCTTTAGACACGCCCCCTCCACACGCTGTCTGTGGCATCAGTGGGGAGGGGGTTCTGCTGAGGAGCAGTGGTTGGTTACTCGGCTGGTGACGAAAGCTCGGAGGCGTCTCCAGGAGGTGGGGGCGTTCCTAGGAGGACTCAGGCAAACCTATCCCTAAAATGGCCGCCATCAGAGTTTTTACAGATTACTCAGAAATACGTGAATGTGTCAAGGCAACACTTCAGGCATGTTTTTAATGAGGGAGTCATTTAAGCCAATGCTTGATATTGACTTTTTGTAGTGTACCGATTATCTTTACGATTAATCGATTAATCGCTTAGCTGTGAATGGTGTAGGGAATTTTTGCATTTTTTTTAATCACATGAAGTTAAAGTGGCATCACTTGAGGACGTGTTAATGGAGTAAACCTAAAGTGAGTGTTTTTGGAGGCTCTTAGTGCCAATTCTGCTTCATGACTGGATTAGACAGACGGATATTACTGCAGACCCTAACTTCAAAAACAGAGTAGGTTTCCATGAAAAATAAAAAAAATGTTAAAGTAATTTTTGCTCTTTTTAAGTTTGTGTCTATTAGAAAAACGATTAATCGATTACTCAAATAGTACTATTTCAATAATCGATTAGTTGTTGAATAATCGATTAGTTGTTTACGCCCGAACATATACACATACACATAGGGCTGCTCTATTATTGAAAAAATAATAATCACGATTATTTTTGTCATAATTGAAATCACGATTATTCAAACGATTATTTGTTGCCTTTAAAAAAAAACATCAAAAAAGTGACAAAAATCCAGCAAAAAAGTGACAAAAATCCATAAAAAAAAGACAAAAATCCAGCAAAAAAGTGACAAAAATCCATAAAGAAAAGACAAAAATCCAGCAAAAAAATGACAAAAATTAAAAATTTGAAAAAAAAACAACATTAAAAATAATAATAATTTTAAAAATAAAAATACAAAAAAAAATATTGAAAAAAAATATTATAATCGATTTTTTGCAATTATGCTAATTTTGTAATCGTTTACTGTTGTAATCGAAATCGTAATCGAATTTCGATTAATTGCACAGCCCTATACACATATTTATTTTCTTCACTTCTATACATTGTTACATTGTTTATACATGTATGACCCCATGCTTTTATGTTTCTGTCGATGTGGATGGTAAGTCTAATATTTTGAACACACTAAAGTGAAGCATTTATGACACAGCAGTGCTGGGGCAAAATATGAAACCCTGACCCATCACAAACTTCAGCCCTGTGTACCTACATGCCCCACACGTGCACACATGACCATCTGAGCTGTACATGTGTGTAAACCTGAAGAGTGTGGCTCATGAACGAGGGAAACAGACAGTATGAAACCAGGACGCAGTTACTGATTAGCCTGGCTACATAAACACACACACATGACACGAACATGCTATGCTATGCTATGCTATGCTATGCTATCTGCGCCTGTGCGTCATCTCGCGCTCACCTATGTCTCCGAAGAAATACGGCTGTGGTTTTTCCACCTCCATGTCGTGGTAGCTAGCAGTGCCTCTGACTGAGCCACACGCTCCGCTGTTTGTAAACAGAGGCGGAGTCACGTGGTCGGCAGTAACTGGGGCAATGGTCACGTGAGGGGGGCAGGCACGTGGCGCATGTTTGCCTCTTCTGAGCAGCGTGAAGAAACATCATTCAGAAGCAGGGGCGGACTGGCCATATGTCCGTTCTAGGGCCACCGTCTGGCCTCTCACTTTACCCTACCCGTACCCCCCCGGGCGTAACCGAGCTTTACCCAAATCTAAAAGATCTTTTTCCTCACGTCATTAGATTTTTTTTCCATCATTTTTTTTGTTGGGCGTTAAACTCATTTTTCTTTTTTTTGTCACTTTTTTGTCATTTCTTTTGTCATTTTTGTGACATTTTTGCCACTTATTCATCAATTTTTCGTTACTTTTTTGTCAAACTTTTCATCTCAGTTTTGTCGCTATTTTCACAGCTTTTCTCCAGAAGCTTTTGGACTGGGGCAAAGCCAAACTGGAGAAAATGTGCTCGGTCCAGGTGGGGGTCAAGGGGTTAAAAGAAAAAGCATCCAAAAACAAAAATGCGCTGGAAAAGCAACAAAAAACCAACAAAATGTGACAAAAACGTGACGACAAAGCAATGAAAAAAGCGATGAAAAAGCAACAAAAAAATGAGACGTTACAGTGTTGCTCTCCAGGCAAGAAGCTTTTAGATTTGGACAAAGCCGAACTGGAGAAAATGCTCTCGGTTAAGGCGGGGTAAGAGGTTCACATATGTGCTAATTTGGGCCAGGCTGACCAGAGTCCAGGGCTGTTTTTCAGTCCCAGTCCGGCCCTGTTCAGAAGCCTACTTTTATTTTTGTATTATTTACTTCTGCTTGATTAATATTCTAGTGAAGTATCTTTACTCTTAATTGAATGAAAAAAAAAAAAGTTATGCCACTGATTTTGAAGTTACAAAAACTAAAATATATTTTGTAGTGTTTGATTTTCAACTTTTCTTCAGAAGTAGGGCTATACAAAACCATTAAACTTGAAGTATTAGGCTTTTATAAATATTAAGCTATTGAATGATGACAAAGCCCGCATGCTTACTCCAAAAAGACTGCTTTATTGAACCAACGCTTTGATCCAAATGGATGCCACTCCTATATAAGTCAGAGTCAGACACACTTAGTTACACCAGATGTTAACACGCACTTTATAAAAAGACACATTTGCATTTTTTTCCCTCACTGTCTGAGATGAAACCAGAATGAACACATGCTTTTCCAGCTCTGCCTGTACATTTTCATCTGGATTGAGATCAGGACTTTGTGATGACCACTTCAAGACATTTACTTTGTTATCCATAAGTCACTTTGTAATCAGTTCTATTTCACATGTTTCATCAGCCATGTATGGCTTTCATTGATGCATAATCTCTTGGACGTTCCACTTCCCACCTGAGAAGATAAAACGATCTAACTGCTCCACTCACCCTAACTCTTTTTCATGGGAGTCCTGGTTCCAGAGGAGAACCTATTGTATGTTTAGTGGTAGGGGAAACCGGAGTACCCGGCGGAAACCTACACAGGCACAGGGAAAACATTCAAATTTCACACAGAAAGACCCCGTCCAGGTGGGAATCGAACCTGGAACCTTCTTGCTGTGAAGCGCTAACCGCTGCACCACTAAACACTGCTTTATTACAGTTGTTCACTAGATTTGATCCATGAGCAAAAGTTAGGCTGATGTTACGGTGACCAGAAGTACCTGATTACCCAATAGATTTGTCCAAAACCATTGATCTCTCCCAGGTTTTCAGTGTTTTGGACAATATAGTCATAACTATATAGTCTAACAGACTTCACACTTTTGGCCAATGTGAATATCAATTATTGAATATAATAGCAATAAAATATCTACATTCTAGCATCTCCTCAATGCGGATTGGTGCATGAGAAGTGAAGTTTTAACATTCACCGTGGGAAAAGAGTCACAGTCAACAAACAGTCAAAATTTGAATTTTTCACTTTGTAAGTGTAACTGTAAGTTGTGAGATGTGAGTTTAGACACAACTAACATCTTTATTTCATTATTTGTAATTTAAAAAAGCCCAAAGAGGACGGGTCAAATTCACAAAATAAACTTCTGCCAAACCAAATAAACTCAAAGGTAGAGAATATGTGAGGGAATGTGGTCGATTGTAAATGAGAGCATAATTAATACCACACCGTAACAATGAATCAATGTATGTTTTATTATTATCAGCGACCCCGTGTGTCACGTGTCTGTCTGTGATGGACCGTGATCTGAGAACAGCAGAAAGCTCTTCAGAATAGGAGAGGTGTGCAGGTCAGGAATGACCAGCTGCGCTCTGGGACCAAGTATCCAACGCAGCCTGATCCGGCACATCTGCTGCAGACTCAGGGGGTGACCTGCAACACACCAAACACATGACACACTACACCCCAAACACATGACACACTACACCCCCAAATACATGACACACTACACACCAAATACATGACACACTACACCCCCAAATACATGACACACTACACCCCAAATACATGACACACTACACACCAAATACATGACACACTACACACCAAACACATGACACACTACACCCCAAACACATGACACACTACACACCAAATACATGACACACTACACCCCAAACACATGACACACTACACCCCCAAACACATGACACACTACACACCAAACACATGACACACTACACCCCCAAACACATGACCTGCAACACACCAAACACATGACACACTACACCCCCAAATACATGACACACTACACCCCCAAACACATGACACACTACACCCCCAAACACATGACACACTACACACCAAACACATGACCTGCAACACACCAAACACATGACACACTACACCCCCAAACACATGACACACTACACCCCCAAACACATGACACACTACACCCCCAAACACATGACACACTACACCCCCAAATACATGACACACTACACCCCCAAACACATGACACACTACACCCCCAAACACATGACACACTACACACCAAACACATGACCTGCAACACACCAAACACATGACACACTACACCCCCAAACACATGACACACTACACCCCAAATACATGACACACTACACCCCAAATACATGACACACTACACACCAAATACATGACACACTACACACCAAACACATGACACACTACACCCCAAACACATGACACACTACACACCAAACACATGACACACTACACCCCCAAACACATGACACACTACACCCCCAAATACATGACACACTACACCCCCAAACACATGACACTCTACACACCAAACACATGACACACTACACCCCCAAACACATGACACACTACACCCCAAACACATGACAAACTACACCCCCAAATACATGACACACTACACCCCCAAACACATGACACACTACCGCCCCAAACACATGACACACTACACCCCCAAATACATGACACACTACACCCCCAAACACATGACACACTACACCCCCAAACACATGACACACTACACACCAAACACATGACCTGCAACACACCAAACACATGACACACTACACACCAAACACATGACCTGCAACACACCAAACACATGACACACTACACCCCCAAACACATGACACACTACACCCCCAAACACATGACACACTACACCCCCAAATACATGACACACTACACCCCCAAACACATGACACACTACACACCAAACACATGACACACTACACACCAAACACATGACACACTACACACCAAACACATGACACACTACACCCCCAAACACATGACACACTACACCCCCAAATACATGACACACTACACCCCCAAACACATGACACACTACACACCAAACACATGACACACTACACCCCCAAACACATGACACACTACACACCAAACACATGACACACTACACCCCCAAATACATGACACACTACACCCCCAAACACATGACACACTACACCCCCAAATACATGACACACTACACACCAAACACATGACACACTACACACCAAACACATGACACACTACACCCCCAAACACACGACACACTACACCCCCAAACACATGACACACTACACCCCCAAACACATGACACACTACACACCAAACACATGACACACTACACCCCCAAACACACGACACACTACACCCCCAAACACATGACACACTACACACCAAACACATGACACACTACACCCCCAAACACACGACACACTACACCCCCAAACACATGACACACTACACACCAAACACATGACACACTACACCCCCAAACACATGACACACTACACCCCCAAACACATGACACACTACACCCCCAAACACATGACACACTACACACCAAACACATGACACACTACACCCCCAAACACATGACACACTACACCCCCAAACACATGACACACTACACCCCCAAACACATGACACACTACACCCCCAAACACATGACCTGCAACACACCAAACACATGACACACTACACACCAAACACATGACCTGCAACACACCAAACACATGACACACTACACCCCCAAACACATGACACACTACACACCAAACACATGACACACTACACCCCCAAACACATGACACACTACACCCCCAAACACATGACACACTACACACCAAACACATGACACACTACACCCCCAAACACACGACACACTACACCCCCAAACACATGACACACTACACCCCCAAACACATGACACACTACACACACTACACCCCCAAATACATGTTTGCAAAGTTTCACTGCTTTTCTTGTGAAACCCCCCTTGTCCCCCTTGCCCATCCACCTTATTCTGGAGCTACATTTCCCGGTGAGATGCCGGAAGTCACGCTGAGCCATTGATTTCTAGCGGTTTCCAGGGCGAGTTCTTGTTTCACAGAGCAGTTTCTTTCAAAATTTCTAGATGATTTGCTAAACAATCAATTTTGCACTGTTCAAGGTTGTATTAAAAAATAGAGTTAGAGACATTTGTGGCTATGGAAAGTAAAATGTTTGGAACATGCTCCTAAACTAAAGCTGTGATTACCCCGAGGAGGTAATCAAACTGCAAAGAGCGACTGACCTGCTCACACTGTCCTAACACCCACCCTCTCAAGCAGCGTGTTTTAAATTTAAACTTAATTAATATTTTTTTGTACGTTTTTTTAATATGTCATTCTCTTGAGGCTCCTCCCCTCACTGCCGTGGCCCCTCCTCTCACTGCTGTGGCCCCTCCCCTCACTGCTGCGGCCCCTCCCCTCACTGCTGCGGCCCCTCCTCTCACTGCTGTGGCCCCTCTCCTCACTGCGTTGGCCCCTCCCCCCACTGCGTTGGCCCCTCCCCTCACTAGGCTTGTTCGAGATGCGTTTGCGGCTCCCCTGGATGATCGGCGAGAGTAGCCGGTGCAATGGGGGCGGAGAGTCCAGCCACCGCTCCACATCCAGAGAACAGCGAGAGTGGCCTCATTAGTTAGTTTAAGTTTACTAGACGGCTGGTCTTGTTGGGGTGTCCAAATTTCGGACAGAAATGTAACGGGCATACACTGTGCGTCTGCAAACGGCTGTCAAAACTGCGTCCGACTGGCTCATATCGAATGAGCATATCGCTCGGCCAGTTCCCTCGCTGCTGTGGCCCCTCCCTTCACTGCTGTGGCCCTGCCCCTCACTGCTGTGGCCCCGCCCCTCACTGCTGCGACCCCGCCCCTCACTGGTGCAGTCCCTCCCCCGGATTCAGCAGTGACAACTCGTGTTCGTCTGAAGCTAATAAAAAGTGAACGGTTTACATGGAAACAAATGGCAGCTCCAGGTCATTGTGGAAATCCCACTTATAATTCACGCAAGGGCTCATGGGGTGGAGGTGGATAGAGGGTCATAATGGCCAAGAATACAGTATAGTATATATAGCACCACTACTTTAAACACATGCACCACACACTGTGGGACAAATACATGTCTTTTATAATAGTGTTGCATATGCTTCTTAAATATAGTTAATAGGTGCACTGTATTGATAATGACGTAGTATATCGTCACAATCGCGCGGTTCTGACTAC
Organism: Gobius niger; assembly: GCF_951799975.1. Classification (NCBI taxonomy): domain Eukaryota; kingdom Metazoa; phylum Chordata; class Actinopteri; order Gobiiformes; family Gobiidae; genus Gobius; species Gobius niger. The sequence goes on along the minus strand of NC_136873.1, from coordinate 1,491,649 downwards.
ACTATTTTCTCCAGCGATAGTAGACATACGCTCATAGTAGCAGAGGCAGCGGTAGCAGGCCGTCCCCTCCTTGGTGTAGTCACGTGGCCTGTTCCCGGAGTTATCGCTGGAGGAAACTTTGGCCCCAAACTCCACCAGAGTGTCCACCAACTCCACACTGTCCCCGCGGGCCGCCAGATGTAACGCCGTCTCGTGGAACTTCACCGAGTTCACACGGGCTCCTGCAGAAGGGATGAAAACCATGCTGAAAAAAAGCCTACGATGATCATGGTTATCGTAAAATATCGGAGGTTTTCACACCTAGTCCAAGGCATTCAACTATTTCACACTTTTCATCAGCAGAGAGATCCTTTTTCTTTCCCATAGTGCTTGAAAATGGTCTGCTTAATAATGGTTGACACCCCTTTTCAGCTCCCTTAACTGGGCTTAACCTGACAACTAATCATCACAGCCGTCTGAGATTGATGTCAGTGATTGAAAGAGCCCTGAGACACGATACAATCCATACAATTAGCATAATGATTGTGAACGCAGTGTATATTGTCAGGCGTAAAAACATTCTGTGTAGCTATTGGATTGTGTAACTTCTCTCGTAATTGTATTTTAATAGGGAAAACGTGGAAGAGCTTGGTCGCTTCTAACTTCACGGGCCAGTTCCAGTCGACTGAAGAACAGTTTCATACACAAAGCTATTTGTTTTGTTAGCGGCATGTACAGCCCCTGTACTGTGTGAACTCGAGCAGAGGGAAAAGGAGGGACTGTTTCTTAAATATATTGAAAGAAAGGAGCATCACAAAAGCCTGGAGGGACTGCCTGAAGATGAAATGTAATGAATGGGTACTGTGATGTAAGACATATATATTTTACAGTTAATGCACAAATACAACACAAACAAATTGTAAAATTGTAAACAAACCACAATCTCATTATCTGTCAGAAAAATCGCATTGAGTTTTTTTTAGCTAAATTGTGTTTTGTGTACATTGTGCATACTGTGAATGTGCAGGAAAAGCCCAACTCGAAATTCGCACTTGTAATAATTAAGTAAGGATTAAACAAGAGGAGCCGTGCATTAGACGGTTATAATCCGCCACGCGGAGTCAAGAACTATAACGAAGAATTATAACCGTCTAATGCACGGCTCCTCGTTGTTTAATCCGCCGATACCAAAGCCCCACAAACTTAACATTTTCTAACAAATGTTATTTTCATTTACTAAACTGGCTAGATATGCCAATCTACCGGGATTATTTTATGTGGGTTTTTAGCCGGTTTTACACTGTCTGAAGGTTCGTCTCAGAGCGAGCCATTCTCCCGCTGCATCGCCAGAATCACAACACAACAGGTTCTAACCCGGCACTTTTCCGTGGAAGTAAACTCTGCTAGTATCAGGCATTTCGCTTTTACGCTGTTTAACCTGAAGATTGCTAGCTAGCTGAAGCTCAATTGTTTATCAAAACAGCTGCGGTGGAGTCCACTTACACTTTAGTCCCATGTTTGACTTTACTAATCCTGCCAAATATGCTTAAGTGCAGGGATCATTTAATGTCGGTCTGAAAATAATGAATAGTGCATAACAGTAACAGTAGGCTAACCTAGCAGATTACTCTCCTCTACTTCCCATTCATCAAAAGTTTTGTTTTAGCCAAAATTTAGAAATGAATCAACAAAATCCATCTCATTCATTCCTGTCATTTTCACAATTTTTATCTGATTCAGCTATGTAATGCGTTTCTATGGCGATAGAGCGATATCCCAGTGATTTAAATTTAACTACCGGACTAGTTTGTGCGGGTATATGAAAATAATGCACGGCAGTGCATTATTATTAGCCTTTATTCTAGCCTTTATTTTAGCCTTGGAATTTACACTGACCGTGGTATAAGTAAGGATTAAACAACGAGGAGCCGTGCATTAGACGGTTATAACCACGACGTGCAGTGGAGTGGTGTTACTCTGCAAAGTGCCCTTCTGATTTGTTTAATCCGCTTATACCAGGGTCCCACAAACGTAACATTTATAATAAGTGTTTGTTTCATTTACTAAAGTCACTAAATATGCCAGACTACGGGACTATTTTGTGTGGGTTATTAGCCGGTCACTGAAGGCTGGTCTCAGAGCGAGTCATTCTCCGCAGCTATTACGAGGATCTCAGTCAGGCTCAACGACACAACATCAGCACAGAATCACAACACAACAGGACTAACCCGGAAACACTTTTCCCTGGAAGTAAACACCGATATGCGGCACTCGTGGGCAGGAGTTATTTACCTTTTACAAGGTTTAACCTGAAGCTAAAGCTAGCTAGCTCAACCAGCTCAACTGTTTATGGAAACAGCTGCGGTGGAGTCGCTCACACCTGGGCCCCCCCAACTGAAACTTTTATGTTTGACTTTACTAATCCAGACAAAGATGCTTCAATGCAGGATCATTTTATGTACGCCTGAAAATGATGAATAGCCTTAACCGTTTCCAATAGAAATGTAAAGCTCATATGTTATTAACAGTAGCTAACCTAGCTGCTCACTCTCCTCTACAAACATTTAGCAAACACTAAATCCATCTCATACGTTCCTGTCAGTCACTAATTACACCTTTATCTGATTCAGCTGTGTCATGCGTTGCTATGGCGACGCCACAGTGGAGTGATATCCCAGTGATTTAACTACCGGACTACGTGTGCGGTTATACCAAAATAATGCACCAGCCAATCAGAATCCAGTATTCACCCAGACCATGGTGTAACGGTGGATAATTCCTGTATCTCGAGGTTTGGAGTCTCGGTTCACGAGTGAGGGACGGATGGAGCATGAGAATGGGCAGGTCCAGTTATTAGTTGTGTCTCTTGCTGACCTGCCTGCAGCAGTGCCCTCACACAGGCGGCATGTCCTTTAGCAGTGGCGATGTGGAGCGGGGGCCCAAAGTGAACGTCATAGGCCTCCAGCTCCGCTCCTCTGGAGATCAGCAGCTTCACTATGTCCACGTTACCTGGTCAAAGGCAATGGTGTAGACAAAGGACAACAGAGTTACTGCCCCGGGACAAAGTGGCAGTCTAAGGGTACAGTACCTTGTATACAGGCCTCATGCAGTGGGGAAGCAGTCAGAGCCGTCAGGGAAGGGTTCACGTTCGCGCCGTGATCCAGTAAAAGCTGAACACACTCCAAGTTCCCAGAAGCACAGCCGTTACAGAGGGGTGTACTGCCATGAATTGTTCTCACGTCCACCTGTTATCAGAAATATGAAAACAGAGGTCCTAAAGTAAAGGTATTAGGATTCATTTATAATGGGGGCAGGCCACTTTGTTTGGAGGTAGGCTGATTTTTTTTCCTATTGGTAAAAGTTGGGGGCCAAACTTCCTCAACTCAATAACTAATTCCCGTAGGTTTGGTGGCTCTCCAAGTCTATTGTCATGTGCACAGTAAAACATAAGTTTAAATTATGCAATGGAATTAAAAAATGTTCAAGTCTGTGGATAGAAGCTGTTATGGTTATATCTATTTATTATTCAACCTGTCATATTGTACTGTTCCACCTGCTTTTTCAATCTGTTGTCTTGCTGTCAAGAATCAGACCAAACTCACCAAGGTAAAACAAACACCACAGCAAAAATCAAAAGATATATTGTTATCGTATCCAAGATATCAATATCGCAAAAGCAAAATATATCGTAATCTTAGGGCTGGGCGATTATGGAAAAAAAAACAAAAAACGATTGTTTTCCCTATATTGATCGATCTCGATTTTTTATTTTATTGTTTTGTTTAAAAGAAAGAAAAAAAAAAACAATACATGAGGTCTTTCCTGGACGAGCATGTAAACAGATGCTGCGGCCAAACTGAAAACTCCAGCAACTCAGCAGCAAAAACAAACTCCACACTTATTATGTACATAAAGACATGTGTACGTAAACCGCGCATTTATTAGTTAAAAAGACAATCAAACTTACAATTCACTCAGTCCAGCTAATCCACCGCTGCAGCCTCAAAACAAATCTAAATGGTCCAAATAGCCCTTCGAGGTAAACTCTTCATCCCCGTGCTCGTCCTGATCCTCTGTCAACTCCCCCCGTGTTTCTGTTTTGCCCTTTAGACGAGTTAACGCAACTTTGTAGCTGATTTTACACGTATAATCACCAGGTCCTCTCCTCTTTGTGCCGCATGTATCATCTGTGCTTCCTGTTTGTTTGGGCCAAGTCTCCCTGGGATTGACCTGACAGGCGCTGCAGCATCGCGCCGTCCATATTTTTTCCAGAATGCGACAGGACTGGCCAACTCTCCTCGACTAAAACCAATGGCCGTGGTTGCTCTGCGATGACACTAGAGGCCACTAGAGGCCGCCATTGCTCCGCCATTGCTGTAGTACCTCCATATAGCTGCTAGTCTCCCATTGGAATGTGTTGAACTTTAGACACGTGATAAACAACTTTAGAGCCTGGTTCCTAATTTTCTAAAAATTTCTACAGCTAAATATTCCTCCTGTGATAACGCTGGGTTAGTTACAATTAAAGGGACCAGGCTGGTTTTCAAAAAAAGGTGAAATCTCGTACTAATGAGGGCGGGACTGTTAGCATTGGAGTCTACAGTGAAGATCCCGCCCGTATGTCCTTTTTAGGAACATGCTTCGTCAGAGCTGGGTAAATCAGCCATGAATTCCCCCACGACCGTGGTCATTGTGGTAAACGGGGAGGAGTGAGCAGAAGCTGTCTATACTAAAACGCACCACGCGATTATCGTGATCGACCTTTATCAAAATCTTGATTAGATTAAATTCGATTGATGAATAGGGTGAATATGGGTAAAGTGGTACAATGGGTAAAGTGGGACACTTAACTTTAATCATGATTACTTTTTAATGTGTCATATTTTATTACAAAAAATACACTCAATAATTAGAATGTGCAGGAATAGAAAATAATAGTTCTGATATTACTTCACTTCATATGGCAAATGTGGCGAACCATAATCTACTACACAAACGTGTCCAACATGCTTTGACAGGTCAGAGACTTACGCGTTTTCTTATGATTACATTTCTGATTGAAGTTTTAACTATAGCTCTTGTTTACTATGAACTCTTGGTCGCCATTTAGCAACATTTCAACATTAAGTTGTTTCTTTGAGGTTTCTAAGTTCTTTAATTGTAGATTTTTTCCAATATACTCTCTCTATATATATTTATTTTCAAATCTTTAAAACATGTTTGTTCCTACTTCACCAATTAAAGGCGGCCCGAGTTCACAGATTAACATGTGTTTTTTTGGACATGTCCTCATTCATTTATAAACAAAAATAAATCTGATGAAGGCACAGTATGATCCATTGTTCTGTCACTCTTGATTTGAGTTTATACCAAAGCTCCTGGTTAGTTTTTCCACACTGGAACATGTCTGACAGCTCCTTCTGCACATCAGACACATGTCCATGATGGCCCTATGGCTCACACAACAGTTAGAACAACCATTAGAATAACAACTACACAACTACAATAATATTAATGATTTTGAAAACAAAAATGACCATGTTAATAGTGTCCCACTTTACCCATTACAGTGTCCCACTTCACCAATAGCACCTCGAAAAATTTATCATTAGACCAACCTGTGTTTGAGGCAAAATCATAACTTCTGTGTTAAATATTTGGCTTTTTTTCCTCCACTGGTGGAAAATAGACATCTAAAGCTTTTAAAATATATTCAACATTAAAGACTTTAGCATTTAAAGCAGTACTAAGTAACTCTTCCCCCTAGAGGCCATAAGCGCAACTGCAGGTGTCGTAGCAAGTTACGATTTTTTAATTTATTAATTGTCTTGGAGAGTAAATACTACGCTGACAGGAAAGGCGAAGGGAGAGAGGGTTACCGTGCAACCAATTATACAATGGAAATATTTGTTTTCACTCAAACCTGGCTGTAAATACTGTTTAAAGTGACGCTAGCCCGCAGTTAGCTTTGCCCGTTAGCATGTTAGCTTCTTCTTCGTGATTACATTAGTGTGTATTGCTTTCTCCGCACCGGGGGCAGTCAAGTTGCAAACATGGTTTTCTGGCCAGAGACACCAGGGGGAGATGAAAGACCCTCCAATCATCCCATAAACACTTGTATCACCCCCACAGGGACTACGGGGAGGGTTTATTAAGGTAAATAAGTTACTTAGTACTGCTTTAATTTTAAACAAAAAATGAGGTGGAAACTGCATTTTCAAAAAGTGTCCCACTTTACCCACATTCCCCCTATTATAAATGCAAAGTCGACTAAATTTACTTGCAATTTTTGTCGACTAAAACAAGACTAAAATTTAATTACATTTTCATCAAAAGACTAAAAAATATGTTGTGAAAATGAACAGTCTCCTCCCACAGACACAAATGGACTGGGACCAGTTTCTATAAAACACCACCTGCTAACTTGTCAGCCAAGGTAAAACTTATTTGCCAAGAGTTTCATGAGCTGTCGTTGCTGAATATTGTCACAAACAAGCTGTTTCTGCTTCTAGGATATCGGGCACGTTTACTTTCTAAGTACGACAGGAAGCGTTCACGTTGCACATGCATCATTGAGACTTATATTATGTCTACGCTGGACAATAATTACTTTTATGTTTCCTCGCTGAGTCACAGCCGCATTTAAAGCTTCGAGGATATTTTCCGCTTTAGCTCAATATTGATGGTTGAAGTGTCCCCTTCGTTGCTTATTATAGATATATTGTTATACCTATTATACATGATTGTTGTCCTAATCACCTATACGTGCCCTGCCCTGACTTATAACATGGTTCAAAGCGTTGTGCAGTTCAGTGTGGTGTCCCGGACCTGTGCCCCGGCCCCCAGTAGCAGCCTCACGCAGGCGCAGTGTCCTCTCAGACTGGCCTCGTGGAGGGGAGTGATGTTATCCACAGTCACCGTGTTCACACAGGCCCCAGAGTCGATCAGCTGTTTCAGCTGCAGAGTCCTGCCCTGAGACGCAGCTTCATGGAGGGCAGTGCGGTCGGCCCAGAACCCTGAGCACACACAACACAAGGTTTACACACTCCACAAGCACTGACGGGAAAAACATCACTGAGACTATGTATTTTGATATCAAATACACTAAACTAATTCAATACGATTCAATCAGATTTAATTCATTCATTCAGAGGTAAAGCAGTGACATTGAGGTCAGTACTCTCCAAAAATGATTCCTGGGCCTAGTGGGGCCTATGTGTGTGGAGTTTTCATGTAGGGCTGTGCAATTAATCGAAATTCGATTACGATTTCGATTACAACAATAAACAATTACAAAATTAGCATAATCGCAAAAAATCAATTCTATATTTTTTTTTTTTCACATTTTTTCAAAAAAAATTCAAATTTTTTCAAAAAAAAAATTCAGATTTTTTTTCACATTTTTTTTTCTAATTTTTAATTTTTGGATTTTTGTCACTTTTTTGCTGAATTTTTGTCTTTTTTTGATGGATTTTTGTCATTTTTTTAATGGATTCTTGTCATTTTTTTGATGTTTTTTTGTCAATTTTTTTGATGGATTTTTGTCATTTTTTTGATGGATTTTTGTAACTTTTTTGATGGATTTTTGTCATTTTTTTGATGTTTTTTTTGTCATTTTTTTGCTGGATTTTTGTCACTTTTTTGATGGATTTTTGTCATTTTTTTGATGGATTTTTGTCACTTTTTTGATGGATTTTTGTCATTTTTTTAATGTTTTTTTTGTCATTTTTTTTGCTGGATTTTTGTCATTTTTTTGATGGATTTTTGTCTTTTTTTTGATGGATTTTTGTCACTTTTTTGATGGATTTTTTTAAAGGTAACAAATAATCGTTTGAATAATCGTGATTTCAACTAGAAATGCAATGGCTGCGCCATTGCGATTGACTGCGGAAATGCGGGAAGCAAATGCAGAAATTGCATAAACTCTTCAAATTGCCTAATTTGCATAATCTATTTTGCATAAACTGGCAAATGCATAAAATGTCATGTTGCATAAACTGTATAAACTGCATAAAGTGGTAAAATCATGAATGGATTAATTTGCATAAATTATGTAAATTGCATAAACTCTTTAAAATTCATAAATCCTAAATGGCATAAACTCTTAAGTTGCATAAACGGCTTAAAATGCATAAAGTGTTTACTTTGCATAAATTATTATTGTTGCATAAACTTTTATATTCCATAAACTGGTCAAACTGTTGAAATGGCCTCAGTGCTTGATTGGCAGAAGCTGCACAAATGGCTGAAAGGCCTGGAGTCTCCCCATTGGCTGGATTCCCCCATACACACTAATGCAAAAATTTCAAACTCCCGTATAAAAAAACTGGAAAACTGCAGGAGGACCATTTTTTCTCAAAACCCACAAGTTGCAGAAGCTGAACATGCACAAAGTGCAGAAATTGCATAAAATGCAGAAAAAAGTGCAGAAAAGCATGGATTTGCGGCAGCCCCATTATAAGTCAATGGGAAAAATCTCCGACATTTCGGCCAATTGCGGAAAAACCGTAAGTTGCAGAAGTCCCAAAAGTAATAGCACCCTTCTCCTCAACATGCGGAACGTTTTGATGCATAACTTGCATAAATTGCACAAAGCATGAAGGTGCTGAAAGCTCTAGAAAATCGGGAAAAAGATGGAAGAGGAATAATAATAAAGAACATGAAAACCAATAATTGACTGCGGAAGAATTCCGCAGTCAATCAATTATGACAAAAATAATCGTGATTATTATTTTTTCAATAATCGAGCAGCCCTAGCTTCATGTTTACTTAATGTCTGCGGAGGTTTCCATCACCCACCACTAAAACCATTTTCAATAGGGCCCCCTCTTGGGCCTGAACCATTTCCAGAACTATACTCAGTGGTTAAAGTGGACTTTGGGAGGTGGTGGAACTCTAGTCTTGAAGAATCCGAATGCTACATTAGGTCAAAGGCTGTGCATAGATTGCATGTAACAAAAGGTGTTTTAAAGGGGCTAGATGCAAGTTGGCCATTTTACACTCACTACTGCCACCTCAGGTCATACGTGTAACTGCAGCTTCTATATTAAGCTCATGCATGACGAGAATTCGGACCCGAAGTAACAACTTTTGGAGTGACAGTGCATGATTTTAGAGGCAGTTGTGTTGAACAGGTCTGGGCTCATGCTACACCTTCAGACAATGCTGGAACATGTAGGGGGAGGAAAATACATTATTTTAACATTTTGAACTCTGTATAGTCCCTTTAAGTTACTTTTAATTGCTTTATTTTTTTTTAGAAATTCAAAACCATTTTACAGAATAACATTTCTTTATGTCTGCTCTTGTTTGAGATCAGAACGTAAGACCTCCCCAGGACATAATTTAATCAGATACAATTGAATGCAATCTGGTGTATTTTAGGCAACAATATGTTTAAATCAGGCTTATACTGTGATGAAAACACTGATTTTTATAGCTGCAATTAGACTACTTTTATTATTTATTCATGGTTTATTTTTATGTACAGTCAAAATCCAGTGTAAGTGTTTCCCCTCTGTTGTGGGGCCCCCGTCCCTCTGCTGCCTGTGTCAGCTCCTCCCCTGTTCCTGCTCCATCTGCAGCTCCTCACCCTGAGCTATGAGGAGGAGAGAGGCTCCAGACAGTTCTAGACTCAAATCTAGCCTGAATTCCTGAGTTTTTTGTTGCTCTTATACCTGGCATATTCAGAGGATCATCAGATCAGAGGAAAGATTGTGTGAAAAAGGCCGACATCGACGCAACCGCGCACTGTTTTGTCTTCTTTTCCCTTCATTATGCATCCTAAATCAATCTGTAAAGCCGAAAATATAAGGAGCGTTGTTACATGTGTATAATCCCCGTACGCGTGTCTGTTAGATGCGATTTCCTGCACCAGACTTCACCGTGGGGAGAGGGTTTTGATGTCGGTGCTGTTGCATTTTTCCACCACATGACATTGTGTATAAAAAAAATGGATCCATGTCACTTCCTGTCAATTTTTTCTTTTAACTCCCAACATTTATTTATTATTTTGCTGATTCATTGAAATAAAATGATGTCATAATGTCAGGTGGAGGGCGGGGCCAATACAACTCTATGGGAGAAATGCAGTTTTTGGAAGAAATCTCCAAAACGAGAATTGACAAATGCTTTTCCTCATCAGTTTTTGATCGTGATCGGATTCACAAACCTGTGATATTATTTTTTTGTCTGAAAGTCCTTTCTATTGGACAACATCACGCTCATGTTTTCGCATATTGTCGTCACTTTTTGACATTTTTTTCGGAGAAAATAATTGGACATTAGTTCATATGTGCCGACAGAGGAGACGATGAACTTTGTGACAGTTTTTGTTTCATGTGGATTCCTCCAGTAATGACAGAGATATGAGCCAAAAAACAAAGACAGAAATATATGCATTTTGTCAGTTACCATAGTTACCACAGTTACCGTCAGTTGCTCCACCTCAATTTTAAACGATAGGCTCTTTAGAATGTTGTGATGTCACGTGAACGCAACCTATTAGGAAATTACTTTCAACACATGTTATCCATCTAAATAAGCAATATTTTCAAAAGCATTAAAGCCTTTCATTACATGAAAACTTAATTTAGCATAAAATGTACAATACTGTGTCCTAACTTTCCGGTGTTACGCCGAAAACTGCATGACCGGCGAGAAATGCACCCCCTTGCCGTGAGCGCGCACAGCTGATAGGAGGTGAGGTAATACACCAGGAAAGACGACTTCTGCGGCTTTCTTTAAGTATTTTATTCTTTAACTTATTTATACTGTCTTTACACATATATATGACAATGGTCTACTAAGGAAGATGTAATTCTAAAATTGTTAATACAACAGTTAAACAATTAGCTAGCTAAAGTGCATTATGCCAACGAATATTATACTAAAGCCTTTATTTTATTTATTTATTTCACTATTCTAGACTTTGTACTTTTCTATTATTCGTTCGAATGGTCCTTTAACACTCTGTTTTACTAGGAAGAGATAGCGATTTCAGCTATGTTAGGTATTGTGTTGAAATTATTATTGTTAGCGAACATGGCTTAAATGCACGACGCTAACAAACATTATATTCCAATAACATTTTGGTTATACCTCATTTAAGTAAAGACTACTAAAGACGAAACTATTACGTTATGATATATTTATATGACCTTCATTCTCAGAACAAAGTGAGTACAAACGAAAAATCAATCAATCAATTAGAGTCCTCATTTTGACCACATGAGTTCATACACTGTTGATTAGGTCTGCCGAACCTAGCGCACATGATAGATCAATAATATCATACAATCAAACACTTTGCTTCGCCTTTTAAAACAGGGGATGAGGTCTGGTGAAAAATGCACCCCCTCCTCATTTCAACCAGGTGAGTCCTACACTCCTCATACTCCCTGGACAGAGTGAGCACACATCATAGATCAATAATATCATACAATCAAACACTTTGCTTGTAGAACCTAACAAAATGAAACCCCAAAATATGAGAACAGTAACTCATTTGAGTGCTAGAAAGTCCAAATGATAGTTGTATTTTGGAAAATACAAATCAAACATAAATGCTGAATTACATACATTTATTAAAGGAATAGGCCACCGTTTTTACATACCAAGATATGTTCTTACCTAACCTTAGCCAAGTTAATATATCCCCGTCTGGTCTTTGTCCGTGCGCTCACACATACGCAGCCTCTCCCACATGTCACATAGCTCCAAAAAAGCTCACGATAGAAGCTACCAAGCTCTTCCACGTGTTCCCTATTTAAATAAAGTTACGTGAAGTGTTTTCATGCGAAGTATATTTACCCAGAAATGTAACATGTCGATTTTATAAGCAGATAAAAAGGGGGACTATATTGTGAGGCGTAATGATACGAGGAGCAAAACGTCCGCGTAGTAACTCCTAAAGACTTCCCCCGCTCACTTCCGTCAATAACCTTTAGCCTTAACCTTAAATATACTTCGCATGAAAACACTTCACGTAACTTTATTTAAATAGGGAACACGTGGAAGAGCTTGGTAGCTTCTATCGTGAGCTTTTTTGGAGCTATATGACATGTGGGAGAGGCTGCGTATGTGTGAGCGCACGGACAAAGACCAGACGGGGATATATTAACACGGCTAAAGTGAGGTAAGAGCATATCTCAGTATGTAAAAACGGTGGCCTATTCCTTTAAAGCACAACAGTTATCAGTATTGAAAACAAAAAAAGGTGCCAAAATCATTTAGTCCATGACAACTGTTTCAGAATGAATTTCTCCCCACACATCACCTCCCCTTTAAGAAAAAAAAATATTTCAACCTGGATAGACTCAAACAGACAAAAGCAGCGATTGGGAAGATTTATTGACATGTATATTAGTTGTGGCGATCAGACCCCGGCAGTAGATATCAATGTAAAGTCAGTATGGATGAACAGCTTGGCGGTAGGGATGTCTTCCCTGGAGCCTGGACGCTGGTGGAGTATGGAAGACCTGTGAAAGATGGTCCAGGTGCGCAGCTTCTGGCCTTCGGGACATGGAACGTCGATCTCAATGCAATGCAAAGTGTTTGATTGTATGATATTATTGATCTATGATGTGTGCTCACTCTGTCCAGGGAGTATGAGGAGTGTAGGACTCACCTGGTTGAAATGAGGAGGGGGTGCATTTTTCACCAGACCTCATCCCCTGTTTTAAAAAAACGAAGCAAAGTGTTTGATTGTATGATATTATTGATCTATCATGTGTGCTCACTCCTCACCTCCTATCAGCTGTGCGCGCTCACGGCAAGGGGGTGCATTTCTCGGCGGCCATGCAGTTTTCGGCGTAACACCTGATTAGAATATTGTGTGCTTGTGTGATTTTGGGACAAAACAACTAAGGACACGCTTTAAGTAACCGAAACTTTCATTTCTCATGTCTGACCCTCCACATCACGTGACTTGTCTCACTTTCACTACTATTTCAGGTGGTCACCCATGTATGCAGCCGAAATGTCTATATTTGGAGCTTAAAGTCTAGTGTTGAATGTTGTTTTAGCGCTCGCCAATAGAACCATATTACGTCCCGGGAGCACGTAACGTCAGGCCACCGCACCTGCGTCTCTCCCGCGGGGCAGAGGGACTCACCGATGTCGCAGAGAAAGGACCTCCGCGCCGCCGTCACTTCCATGGCCCGGCTCCTCCGTCAACAACAGCTCGAAGCTAAGCTGTAGGAGACGAATACAGCCAACAGGGGGCAGCAGCGGCGCATGCGTCAACGCGGTGCATGGTGGGAGTTTGAGTCCAGGGACATGTCTGATTTGTTTTGTCCTGCAGGGGCGGACTGGGACTGAAAAACAGCCCCGGACTCTGACCAGCCTGGCCCAAATGAGCGTAAATGTGACACTTACCACCCGCCTAAACCAAATGCATTCTGTCCTCTTATATAGGCCTGTGTAACACCTCATTTGAAAGCTAAGACCCAGAAAACTGATCTTTTTCCCCGCGTTGTTGCTGTGTTGTGTCACCTTTTGTATGTTTTTTCTTTTCATTTTTTTTTTCTTCATTTTTGTCACTTTTTGTTGAATTTTTCTCATTTTTTTGTTGAGTTTTTGTTGAATTTTTGTCACATTTTTGTTGAATTTTTGTCACATTTTTGTTGAATTTTTGTCACATTTTTGCTGAATTTTTGCTGAATTTTTTTTCACATTTTTGTCACATTTTTGTCACAGTTTTGTTGAATTTTTGTCACAGTTTTGTTGAATTTTTGTCACATTTTTGTCACATTTTTGCTGAATTTTTGTTGAATTTTTGTTGAATTTTTGTTGAATTTTTGTTGAATTTTTGTTGAATTTTTGTTGAATTTTTGTTGATTTTTTGTCACATTTTTGTCACAGTTTTGTTGAATTTTTGTCACATTTTTGCTGAATTTTTGTTGCATTTTTGTCACATTTTTGCTGAATTTTTGTCACATTTTTGCTGAATTTTTGTTGAATTTTTGTCACATTTTTGTTGAATTTTTGTCACATTTTTGCTGAGTTTTTGTCACATTTTTGTCACAGTTTTGTTGAATTTTTGTCACATTTTTGTCACATTTTTGCTGAATTTTTGTCACATTTTTGTTGAATTTTTGTCACATTTTTGTTGAATTTTTGTCACATTTTTGTCACATTTTTGCTGAATTTTTGTCACATTTTTGTCACATTTTTGTCACATTTTTGTTGAATTTCTGTCACATTTTTGTCGCGTTTACATCCTTGTTTTCTTCTCATTTCTTTGTGGCTATTTTGGTGCTTTTTTCCTCAAGCATCTTTTTGATTAGGGTAAAGCCAAACTGGAGAAAATGGGATCCGTTCAGGTGGAAGTTAAGAGGTTAACGGAGCGTATTTTCTCCAGTTTGGCTTTACCCAAATCTAAAAGCTTCTCGACTGGAGAGCAACAATGTAACGCCTCATTTGAAAGCTAAGACCTACAAGAGTGATTGTAACTTTCGGTCAAGTCGCCACAATTTTTAACCTCTTTTGTTTGGTTTTTCCACAACTTTTTTGTGGCTTTTTCTTGTGTTTTTGTCACATTTTTTGTCGTGTTTTTGTCACATTTTTTGTCGTGTTTTTGTGGCCTTTTCGTTACTTTGTTGTCGTGTTTTTTTTTTTACTTTTCATCACATTTTTCATCACTTTTTGTGTTGCTTTTCCGGCACATTTTTGTTTTCTTTTCATCCTCTTTTTGTCGCTAATTTGATGCTTTTCTTTCTAGCTTTTAGATTTGGGTAAAGCCAGTGGCCCTTCTGTGAAAAGCAACAAAATGTGACGAAAACGTGACGACAAAGCGATGAAGAAAGCGATGAAAAAACAACAATGACATGAAAAAAAAACCCCTGAAAAACAAGAGACAAAAACACAACGAAAAAGTGACAAAAAAGTGAGGAAAACACGCCAAAAAGCCACAAAAAAGTCATGAAAAAGCAACAAAAACATGACAAATATGCAGCGATAACGTGACATAAAGTGACCATCACTTTTCTAGATTTTAGCTTTCAAATGAGGCGTTACAGTGTTGCTCTCCAGTCAAGAAGCCTTTCGATTTGGGTAAAGCCGAACTGGAGAAAATGCTCTCGGTTAAGGCGAGAGCTTTAACCGATGATTAAAAATGATAGAAAAAATGTGACAAAAATGTGACAAAAATTCAACAAAAATGTGACAAAAATTCAACAAAAATGTGACAAAAATTCAACAAAAATTCAACAAAAATGTGACAAAAATGTGACAAAAATGTGACAAAAATGTGACAAAAATTCAACAAAAATTCAACAAAAATGTGACAAAAATGTGACAAAAATTCTACAAAAATTCAACAAAAATTCAGCAAAAATGTGACAAAAAATCAACAAAAATTCTACAAAAATTCTACAAAAATTCAGCAAAAATGTGACAAAAATTCAACAAAAATGTGACAAAAATTCAACCAAATAGTGACAAAAAATCAACAAAAATGTGACAAAAATTCAACAAAAATTCAACAAAAATTCAGCAAAAATGTGACAAAAAATCAACAAAAATGTGACAAAAATTCAACAAAAATTCAAATAAAATTCAGCAAAAATGTGACAAAAATTCAACAAAAATGTGACAAAAAATCAACAAAAATGTGACAAAAATTCTACAAAAATGTGACAAAAATTCAACAAAAATTCGACAAAAATTCAACAAAAATGTGACAAAAATTCAACAAAAATGTGACAAAAATTCAACAAAAATGTGACAAAAATGTGACAAAAATGTGACAAAAATGTGACAAAAATTCAACAAAAATGTGACAAAAATTCAACAAAAATGTGACAAAAATTCAACAAAAATGTGACAAAAATTCAACAAAAATTCAACAAAAATTCAACAAAAATGTGACAAAAATGTGACAAAAATTCAACAAAAATGTGACAAAAATGTGACAAAAATGTGACAAAAATTCAACAAAAATGTGACAAAAATTCAACAAAACTGTGACAAAAATGTGACAAAAATTCAACAAAACTGTGACAAAAATGTGACAAAAATTCAGCAAAAATTCAACAAAAATGTGACAAAAATTCAACAAAAATGTGACAAAAATTCAACAAAAATTCAACAAAAATTCAACAAAAATTCAACAAAAATTCAACAAAAATGTGACAAAAATTCAACAAAAATGTGACAAAAATGTGACAAAAATTCAACAAAAATGTGACAAAAATTCAACAAAACTGTGACAAAAATTCAACAAAACTGTGACAAAAATGTGACAAAAATTCAGCAAAAATTCAACAAAAATGTGACAAAAATTCAACAAAAATGTGACAAAAAATCAACAAAAATGTGACAAAAATTCAACAAAAATGTGACAAAAATTCAACAAAACTGTGACAAAAATGTGACAAAAATTCAACAAAACTGTGACAAAAATTCAGCAAAAATTCAACAAAAATGTGACAAAAATTCAACAAAAATGTGACAAAAATTCAACCAAATAGTGACAAAAAATCAACAAAAATGTGACAAAAATTCAACAAAACTGTGACAAAAATGTGACAAAAATTCAGCAAAAATTCAACAAAAATTCAACAAAAATTCAACAAAAATTCAACAAAAATTCAACAAAAATGTGACAAAAATTCAACAAAAATGTGACAAAAATTCAACAAAAATGTGACAAAAATTCAACAAAAATGTGACAAAAGAGGTTACATGTGTATTTGTGGAAGTGTCACATTTACGCTAATTTGGGCCGGGCTGACCCGAGTCCAGGGCTGTTTTTCAGTCCCAGTCCAGCCCCTGATTGAGAACTTCTCCCATGCACCTCCTGTCAAGAACATAGAGTAAAGCGCGCTCAATGAACACAAGGTGGCGGTGTTGCTCTATTCTGAAACACAAGCTCCTCCTCTACATTTCTGCCTTATTTGTAGTGATGGGATTTAAGGCTATTTTATAGAAGCCGGATCTTTCACATAAACGAGCCACTCAAAAGACTAACATCGACCTTTCAGAAACATCCGATATAATCAACAACATTTTTGTTAAAGCCACACAAACTCAAACAGTGTGTCTGCCCTTCAAAGATGAAAAGAAAGAAAACAGTCAACAACTTGTATTTAACACGTATTTTATTGTGAAAACCTTTCTCTTGTTTTGCTTTGACGTCATGCTGTGATTCTGCCCGGGATAATATTTTTTTTTTTATTGCGATGAAAAGTATATGAATATACAGGGTACAAAGTATGCCAGGGGGGAAAAAAGATGACAATTAACACATACAATTATTCAGCTACGAATAAATTGTATGAGCAAATACTGATTTTTAGCCTTTTTGTTGTCAGAACCATCCAAAATCTGTATATATGAGAGAGTGTCACAAAATGTGTGAAGTTGGGTTTCTGCTTAGAATATTTACATTTGTGAATATAAAATTTGGACAAAGGGATAAGTAAATTAATCACAAAATAGCTTTCTGAATAAACAAAAAGTAACATTTTCAATGTAAAGTCCTTGTGTGGATGTCAAATTCTAAAACTACAGAAGTCCTTCCAGAATTTCTTGGGGTAAGAACATTGTCTCTGGATGATCTCCACAAAAAGAGCAGTTCACACCAATGACCCTTTTGAATTTAGTCATAAAAGAATTAACTGGATCATATTTATGGATGATTTTGTACGAAACCTCTTTTACTTTGTTATCAGATATTTGTTGGGAAGTGTCCATAAATTTTTCCATGGAATATTACCTACAAATTGGGTCCAATATGATACAACATGGGGAGTAGATACAAGCTCTTTCTGGAATAAAGCACGAATATTGTAAATACAATTTTTGTGAGGTGTAAAACATATTTTTCCTATTTGAGAATTTAGTGCATTGGGGAGAGAAACAGGTGCTTAAAGAACATTCTATATCACTCTGACAACAGTTAAAGAACATTCTATATCACTCTGGCAGCAGTTAAAGTAGTAATTTAATAAAAGGAGTGTGAAAGGTAAATTTAATAAAGGAGCGACAAAAATAACCAAACAAAGGCTATTTACAGTATTTACAAAAAGGGTTAGCCAAAACAATATTTGTCAAACTAAACAGACGAAATCAGGCCTAACAAAACCAGACAAAGTCATGACTAGACGACGAGTGTCACTTGATTCCAAGTCACGTAGTCGTAGACCTCGGAACTCATGGGGTTCAAAAACAAAATAGAAAACCGTTTATTGTCTACCATACACAAGGACGGCAGAAATTTGCCTTTGGTGCAAATTAAGCTTGTTTGACCATATGGCAAAACAAAAAAACTTACTGTATGTTTTTTGTTAGTTTGTTGAGTTTTACCTTAGGCTCTCATGTCTTGTCTTGTTGTTTGTTTGTGTGGCTATAGCTGACTATGTAAATCACTCAATGGAAGGCAGGCAGAACATCTCCTGAGGCCCAACTCCAGACTTTGTTCTTCTAGTTGTGATTGAAATGATTTTGTTCCAGTGAAGGTCTAATGATAGAGGCTTATTATTGATCATGAACATGTGCTGTTGCTGTTTACGTTACTGTGACAGTCCTGAAATGTGCAAACTCGACTGGGATGTAAAGACCCTGGGAAGTTTTGACAATAAGGTTTTATGCACTTTCTCTCTTTACTTGTTGGTAACCTGAACAGTCAAGAACAGAAACTTAATGTATTATTTTCTTGCACAATCAAACAGAGAATCCTTTTATAGGATTCCTGCTGGAAAATTTTAAAAGAGCAAAACTTCTAACTCAAACCAGGATCAAACGCAGACCTGAGTAGAAATCACACGTCTTTCGGTCACGGTTTGGGGACTTAGAGACTCGAGGAAAATGTAAATAGCTGGAGAAATCCCTCCCTCTCTGCCACTGCAACTGACAAACATCCAGAGCATTTCTTTAATCGCTTTGTTGGAATTAGTTGGAATAAACCCTGACGAGCTATGATTACTCAAATAAACCCGCTGCACCAGATGGTTGTGGTACATAAACCTAAACCAGTTGAGTTCACTTGGACTCAAATCATTTAGTCAACAGTTTATAAATGAAGACTAACCTGTGACTCTTCTCAGATCACACCTCTCCACTCCTCCTCAGCTTCTCTGCAACAGTGAGCAACTCAGGTCATACAATTTCTTCTACATTTTCTCATCAGAATTTCCACTTCACCAACATCAATGACTAAACTTGTATCGTCTAAAGTTTTATTTTATGAGGCCACTTTTCCTTTACCTTCTACATACTTTCTTGTTTCTCTGAGGCTGGACCAGAACACAGAGACACAGCCCTGTCACACTAGAGCCACTGCAGAGACACTATAGAGTTAAGACTATACTTTCAGGGATCATTTCTATAGTTTGAGACTTGAGAAATGTGTTTCTAAAGTGTGTGGTCTCGCTGCCCACGATGAAGAGTTGGTGATACTCCTTCCTGAACATGAAGAAGGTGGAGACTTGGTTCATCCATGTTCTCTGCTACTGATGACTGTTCATTGTTTCTACAAGAGACAGTGATGGAAGGAGTATGATCTGAGTGGTCTCTCACATACTGTGAAACTACAATAAACATTACAACACTTTACTGATTTGATTTCATTTAGTGTCTTATGATGAAGGCGTCGTAGATACAAATCAAGCCTAACCTGCTGCATCTACACCTCTTATCAGATCGCACCTCTCCACTCCTCCTCAGACTAAATGGGCTTCTTCTCTGCAGCAGAGCTTCCTCTTCACCAGGGTGTCAAACATACGGCCCGCGAGATGATTTAATCCGGCCCTGCCCTGTAGAGCATAAATTCCAGATATGTCAAAAAAAAAAAGTAAGTCTCTAGCCCATTCCTGTGCAGAGTTATGCATTTTTAAAGAATAACCAGAATGCTCATTCTAGCCACTAGGGGGCATTAAATTAAAAAAAAGGATAGAGTTCCACACGTGTCCAGCAGAGGGCACTGACATAATAAGAGCTCAGGATATGAACAACACATTATATAGCCATGTGGTAAATGGACAGTCTGCCCCAGGGCTGCTGTGGCTTCAATAAAAGTTTACCACCACCAAGTGAATGAATAATGACTGCACTTTCAGGAACTTGTGACACAGGCTTGTAAAGTGCAATACAAGTGTAAGCCGTTGTCATTGATGAAGCTACAGTCAAGTTGGGGCTTTGATCAAATCACAGTTTATTATTATTCATTTATTGGAAACATTTTCTCTATTATATGTGGCCCGTGACCCGCCGTGGGAGCTGAATTTCGGCCCGCGACCCAAAATGAGTTTGACACCCCTGTTCTACATACACTGCTCACAAAAACTTAGGGCACACTCAAAAAACACAATGTAACTCCAAGTCAGTCAAATTTCTGGGATATCAGACTGTCCAGTTAGGAAGCCACGCTTATTGTGAATCAGTTTCACTTGGTGTTGTGGAAAATAACCAGCTGGTGACTTCAGAGAAAGAGAGGAAGTTAAGTCCAGACCTCTGTTAACAGTCACCTTTTATCCTAGTCTTGCACTTCTCTGCACAGAGAGGGTGAGGCCTATCTGTGAGTGTGTTGTTTGTGTCTATGTGTTTGTATATTATCTGTATTTCTCGTTATGTTCAGAATGATTATGGTGTGGACCATTGTCTATCAGCTCATCTCAGTGACATGGTCTTCTTGTTCTGTAGCGTGTGAGCAAAGCATGAGTCAGAGGCCTGTTCAGGTTTCGTTATAATCCTTACAAAGTCTTGATTCACATCTACAATTACTTTATCCTTTGATATTCAGCAAAATGAAACAAGCTTACTGTGGTGCTGATCCAATGTTGATTCCTTCACAATTTCAGAGTGACCACTCAGATCATACTCCTTCCATCACTGGCTCATGTAGAAACAGTGAACAGTCATCAGTAGCAGAGAACAAGGATGAACCAAGTCTCCACCTTCTTCATGTTCAGGAAGGAGCATCACCAACTCTTCATCGTGGGCAGCGAGACCACACACTTTAGAAACACATTTCTCAAGTCTCAAACTATAGAAATGATCCCTGAAAGTATAGTCTTAACTCTATAGTGTCTCTGCAGTGGCTCTAGTGTGACAGGGCTGTGTCTCTGTGTTCTGGTCCAGGCTCAGAGAAACAAGAAAGTATGTAGAAAGTAAAGGAAAAGTGTCCTCATAAAATAAAACTGTAGTTTAGACCAGGGGTCTCCAACCTTTTATACACGATGAGCTAGTTTTACACAATATGAACATCGGAGCTACTTATGTTCAAAACACAACTGGGAAAAATGCAGCTCAGGTGGAGTTCACTCAGAAGAATTACTGCCAAGATGGTATTTCAAAGAAAGTGACTTGAGTTTAGTCCTTTTACTTTACTATATTGAACCAACTGTTCACAGATTGTTTTCAGCATGTTCAAAACAAACAGAAAACGCATCTAAAATTTGAGTTATCAAGCATGTAGAGATGTAGAAAGTCTTTGGTTGGTTGGAGATACTTGGTTTAGACAATACAAGTTTAGACACTGGTGAAGAGGAAGCTCTGATGAGAAAATGAAGAAGATATTGTATGACCTGAGTTGCTCTCTGCTGCAGAGAAGAAGCCCATTTAGTCTGAGGAGGAGTGGAGAGGTGTGATCTGATAAGAGGTGTAGATGCAGCAGGTTAGTCTTGATTTGTATCTAATCACATGCTACCCAAAAAATGCAATTGCAGGCTGTAAAGTAAATATATAATTTATTGATAATGATGTATTACGGGTACGTATTACTTTCTGTCGCAAATTATTGCATATTTTAATTTGAAAGAATCTTGGCCTGGACACTCTTGAGATTTCTTAACTCAAGTCACTTTCTTTGAAATACCATCTTGGCAGTAATTCTTCTGAGTGAACTCCACCTGAGCTGCATTTTTCCCAGTTGTGTTTTGAACATAAGTAGCTCCGATGTTCATATTGTGTAAAACCAGCTCATCGTATATAAAAGGTTGGAGACCCCTGGTCTAAACTACAGTTTTATTTTATGAGGACACTTTTCCTTTACCTTCTACATATTTTCTTGTTTCTCTGAGCCTGGACCAGAACACAGAGACACAGCCCTGTCACACTAGAGCCACTGCAGAGACACTATAGAGTTAAGACTATACTTTCAGGGATCATTTCTATAGTTTGAGACTTGAGAAATGTGTTTCTAAAGTGTGTGGTCTCGCTGCCCATGATGAAGAGTTGGTGATACTCCTTCCTGAACATGAAGAAGGTGGAGACTTGGTTCATCCTTGTTCTCTGCTACTGATGACTGTTCACTGTTTCCACAAGAGCCAGTGATGGAAGGAGTATGATCTGAGTGGTCTCTCACATACTGTGAAACTACAATAAACATTACAACACTTTACTGATTTGGTTTCATTTAGTGTCTTATGATGAAGGCGTCGTAGATACAAATCAAGCCTAACCTGCTGCATCTACACCTCTTATCAGATCGCACCTCTCCACTCCTCCTCAGACTAAATGGGCTTCTTCTCTGCAGCAGAGCTTCCTCTTCACCAGGGTGTCAAACATACGGCCCGCGAGATGATTTAATCCGGCCCTGCCCTGTAGAGCATAAATTCCAGATATGTCAAAAAAAAAAAGTAAGTCTCTAGCCCATTCCTGTGCAGAGTTATGCATTTTTAAAGAATAACCAGAATGCTCATTCTAGCCACTAGGGGGCATTAAATAAAAAAAAAGGATAGAGTTCCACACGTGTCCAGCAGAGGGCACTGACATAATAAGAGCTCAGGATATGAACAACACATTATATAGCCATGTGGTAAATGGACAGTCTGCCCCAGGGCGGCTGTGGCTTCAATAAAAGTTTACCACCACCAAGTGAATGAATAATGACGACTGCACTTTCAGGAACTTGTGACACAGGCTTGTAAAGTGCAATACAAGTGTAAGCCGTTGTCATTGATGAAGCTACAGTCAAGTTGGGGCTTTGATCAAATCACAGCTTATTATTATTCATTTATTGGAAACATTTTCTCTATTATATGTGGCCCGTGACCCGCCGTGGGAGCTGAATTTCGGCCCGCGACCCAAAATGAGTTTGACACCCCTGTTCTACATACACTGCTCACAAAAACTTAGGGCACACTCAAAAAACACAATGTAACTCCAAGTCAGTCAAATTTCTGGGATATCAGACTGTCCAGTTAGGAAGCCACGCTTATTGTGAATCAGTTTCACTTGGTGTTGTGGAAAATAACCAGCTGGTGACTTCAGAGAAAGAGAGGAAGTTAAGTCCAGACCTCTGTTAACAGTCACCTTTTATCCTAGTCTTGCACTTCTCTGCACAGAGAGGGTGAGGCCTATCTGTGAGTGTGTTGTTTGTGTCTATGTGTTTGTATATTATCTGTATTTCTCGTTATGTTCAGAATGATTATGGTGTGGACCATTGTCTATCAGCTCATCTCAGTGACATGGTCTTCTTGTTCTGTAGCGTGTGAGCAAAGCATGAGTCAGAGGCCTGTTCAGGTTTCGTTATAATCCTTACAAAGTCTTGATTCACATCTACAATTACTTTATCCTTTGATATTCAGCAAAATGAAACAAGCTTACTGTGGTGCTGATCCAATGTTGATTCCTTCACAATTTCAGAGTGACCACTCAGATCAAACTCCTTCCATCACTGGCTCATGTACAAACAGTGAACAGTCATCAGTAGCAGAGAACATGGATGAACCAAGTCTCCACCTTCTTCATGTTCAGGAAGGAGCATCACCAACTCTTCATCGTGGGCAGCGAGACCACACACTTTAGAAACACATTTCTCAAGTCTCAAACTATAGAAATGATCCCTGAAAGTATAGTCTTAACTCTATAGTGTCTCTGCAGTGGCTCTAGTGTGACAGGGCTGTGTCTCTGTGTTCTGGTCCAGGCTCAGAGAAACAAGAAAGTATGTAGAAAGTAAAGGAAAAGTGTCCTCATAAAATAAAACTGTAGTTTAGACCAGGGGTCTCCAACCTTTTATACACGATGAGCTAGTTTTACACAATATGAACATCGGAGCTACTTATGTTCAAAACACAACTGGGAAAAATGCAGCTCAGGTGGAGTTCACTCAGAAGAATTACTGCCAAGATGGTATTTCAAAGAAAGTGACTTGAGTTTAGTCCTTTTACTTTACTATATTGAACCAACTGTTCACAGATTGTTTTCAGCATGTTCAAAACAAACAGAAAACGCATCTAAAATTTGAGTTATCAAGCATGTAGAGATGTAGAAAGTCTTTGGTTGGTTGGAGATACTTGGTTTAGACAATACAAGTTTAGACACTGGTGAAGAGGAAGCTCTGATGAGAAAATGAAGAAGATATTGTATGACCTGAGTTGCTCTCTGCTGCAGAGAAGAAGCCCATTTAGTCTGAGGAGGAGTGGAGAGGTGTGATCTGATAAGAGGTGTAGATGCAGCAGGTTAGTCTTGATTTGTATCTAATCACATGCTACCCAAAAAATGCAATTGCAGGCTGTAAAGTAAATATATAATTTATTGATAATGATGTATTACGGGTACGTATTACTTTCTGTCGCAAATTATTGCATATTTTAATTTGAAAGAATCTTGGCCTGGACACTCTTGAGATTTCTTAACTCAAGTCACTTTCTTTGAAATACCATCTTGGCAGTAATTCTTCTGAGTGAACTCCACCTGAGCTGCATTTTTCCCAGTTGTGTTTTGAACATAAGTAGCTCCGATGTTCATATTGTGTAAAACCAGCTCATCGTATATAAAAGGTTGGAGACCCCTGGTCTAAACTACAGTTTTATTTTATGAGGCCACTTTTCCTTTACCTTCTACATATTTTCTTGTTTCTCTGAGCCTGGACCAGAACACAGAGACACAGCCCTGTCACACTAGAGCCACTGCAGAGACACTATAGAGTTAAGACTATACTTTCAGGGATCATTTCTATAGTTTGAGACTTGAGAAATGTGTTTCTAAAGTGTGTGGTCTCGCTGCCCACGATGAAGAGTTGGTGATACTCCTTCCTGAACATGAAGAAGGTGGAGACTTGGTTCATCCTTGTTCTCTGCTACTGATGACTGTTCACTGTTCCTTCATGAGACAGTGAGGGAAAGAGTATGATCTGAGTGATCATTAGGAATTGTGAAAGGAAGTATGTCATAGATATAAAGAAGCTGTAGGATGGGCATCTCAACACTTTCCTGGTTTTATATCGCTGAGTTATACAGGATAAAACATTGTTGATACAAATCAAGACTGACTCCATTTGATCCTCTCCACTCCTCCTCAGCCCATCATCTCTCATCAGCCTAAATGGGCTTCTTCTCTGCAGCAGTGAGTGTCATATAAGAGATACTTTACCACAGTAGTCTCACATGCCGTAAATCTAATCTGGCTTGGTTACCGGGGTAACTCCCGCGATGACACACTGGACACCTCTTGTTGTTAATCTTGATTTGCATCAACAATGTTTTATCCTGTACAACTCAGCGATATAAAACCAGGAAAGTGTTGTGATGTTTATTTTCTTTCACAATATCTGAGTCTTCTGAGACTCAGGTCATTCTGTAGCTCTTTGAAATGTGTAATCCTGTATTACACTCTCGGTAGTGATGATATAGTTATAGCGTTGAATAGACCAGAGGGATGGAACATGATCAAAACTGATGATTGAGCGATGAGAGGCTGAGGGGGAGGAGCAACATGTTAGTCCTTTTATATATCTGCAGTGGATGGTAGCTCTCATACAGCATAATGCCCATCATACAGCATCTTCACATTTATGACATACTTCTTTTCACAATTCTAAATGACCACTCAGATCATACTCCTTCCCTCACTGTCTCCAGGAGAAACAGTGAACAGTCATCAGTAGCAGAGAACAAGGATGAACCAAGTCTCCACCTTCTTCATGTTCAGGAAGGAGTATCACCAACTCTTCATCGTGGGCAGCGAGACCACACACTTTAGAAACACATTTCTCAAGTCTCAAACTATAGAAATGATCCCTGAAAGTATAGTCTTAACTCTATAGTGTCTCTGCAGTGGCTCTAGTGTGACAGGGCTGTGTCTCTGTGTTCTGGTCCAGGCTCACAGAAACAAGAAAGTATGTAGAAGGTAAAGGAAAAGTGTCCTCATAAAATAGATCTATGATTTTGACAATGGTGGTGATGAAGAGGAAGTTCTGAGAAAATGAAAATTGAGAGAAGGCTGAGGAGGAGTGAGGTGTGATCTTATCATGCAAGTTGTTAGGACCTGGTTCTTTTGTATCACGCGAGAACAGTTATTTGGATATAGCCAAAGCTTACACTGGAGATAGAAGTTGTCTCAAAGATAAGGCTTTTATTGCCGTTGTTCCTAGTTACAAAGTTGTATAACCAGCTGGTGACTTCAGAGAAAGAGAAGAAGTGAAGTCCAGACCTCCGTTGACAGTCACCTTTTACTTCTCTGCACAGAGAGGGTGAGGCCCATCAGTGAGTGTGTTGTTTGTGTCTATGTGTTTGTATATTATGTTTACTTCTCGTTATGTTCAGAATGATTATGAGGTGGACCATTGTCTATCAGCTCATCTCAGTGACATGGTCTTCTTGTTCTGTAGCGTGTGAGCAAAGCATGAGTCAGAGGCCTGTTCAGGTTTCGTTATAATCCTTACAAAGTCTTGATTCACATCTACAATTACTTTATCCTTCGATATTCAATAAAACGAAACAAGCTTACTGTGGTGCTGATCCAATGTTGATTCCTTCACAATTTCAGAGTGACCACTCAGATCAAACTCCTTCCCTCACTGCCTCATGAAGAAACATTGAACAAGTCTCCACCTTCTTCATGTTCAGGAAGGAGTATCATCAACTCTTCATCGTGGGCAGCGAGACCACACACTTTAGAAACACATTTCTCAAGTCTCAAACTATAGAAATGATCCCTGAAAGTATAGTCTTAACTCTATAGTGTCTCTGCAGTGGCTCTAGTGTGACAGGGCTGTGTCTCTGTGTTCTGGTCCAGGCTCAAAGAAACAAGAAAGTATGTAGAAGGTAAAGGAAAAGTGTCCTCATAAAATAAAACTGTAGTTTAGACCAGGGGTCTCCAACCTTTTATACACGATGAGCTAGTTTTACACAATATGAACATCGGAGCTACTTATGTTCAAAACAAACAGAAAACGCATCTAAAATTTGAGTTATCAAGCATGTAGAGATGTAGAAAGTCTTTGGTTGGTTGGAGATACTTGGTTTAGACAATACAAGTTTAGACACAAAGAAGAGGAAGCTCTGATGAGAAAATTAAGAAGATATTGTATGACCTGAGTTGCTCACTGCTGCAGAGAAGAAGCCCATTTAGTCTGATGAGAGATGATGGGCTGAGGATGAGTTGTGGTGATGTTCAAATGATTATTTCTTAACAATTTCAGAGAGACCACTCAGATCATACTCCTTCCCTCACTGCCTCCAGGAGAAACAGTGAACAGTCATCAGTAGCAGAGAACATGGATGAACCAAGTCTCCACCTTCTTCATGTTCAGGAAGGAGTATCACCAACTCTTCATCGTGGGCAGCGAGACCACACACTTTAGAAACACATTTCTCAAGTCTCAAACTATAGAAATGATCCCTGAAAGTATAGTCTTAACTCTATAGTGTCTCTGCAGTGGCTCTAGTGTGACAGGGCTGTGTCTCTGTGTTCTGGTCCAGGCTCAAATGCAAAACCAGGAGATAATATGTAATAAGGGAATGTGCCCTCATAGAAAACAAGTTTATGAAGTTGTGGTGGTGAAGATTAGTGATGGCAAGATGAAGATTATTTCCCTTTACCTTCTACATATCTTTCTTTGAGCCTGGACCAGATAATGCAGAACCTCCACCTCACCAACATCAGTGTCTAAACTTGTATTGTGTAAACTACAGTTTTATTTTAGCAGTCCACTTTTCTTTTACCTTGTAAATATGTTCTTGTTTCTCTGAGCCTGGACCAGAACACAGAACCTGCTGAGTGCTTACAATAAATGGTGGGGCTGAAAGACTAAATTTGCGAGTTTATAGAGCTGTGATGGAAAATGTGCCTGTGTTACTTTGTTTATGTCCAACACAAATACACAAAATGTCACTGTCGCTTTTGTTTTGAATCGCGCTTCAAACCCACGAATCATTTCCTGAATCAGTCACGTGGTGCGGCCACTTCCCGAGGCTTCGAACGCCGCCACACACGTGATCAACACACGTGATCAACACACGTGATCAACACACGTGATCAACACACGAATCGATACACGCTTCAATAGACACTCCTCTAGATTACTCGGCACACGCTTCGAAGCCTCGACACGATCACTAATGAAATGTGCGAGCTCAACTGGGACGTAAAAACCCTGGGAAGTTTTGACAATAAGGTTTTATGCACTTTCTGTCTTTACTTGTTTGTAACCTGAAGAGTCAAGAACAGAAGCTTAACTTCCAAGTATATGTAGTGTATTATTTTCTTGCACAATCAAACAGAGAATCCTTTTATAGGATTCCTGCTGGAAAATTTTAAAAGAGCAAAACTTCTAATTCTAACCAGGATCAAATGCAGACCTGAGTAGAAATCACACGTCTTTCGGTCACGGTTTGGGGACTTAGAGACTCGAGGAAAATGTAAATAGCTGGAGAAATCCCTCCCTCTCTGCCACTGCAACTGACAAACACCCAGAGCATTTCTTTAATCGCTTTGTTGGAATTAGTTGGAATAAACCCTGACGAGCTATGATTACTCAAATAAACCCGCTGCACCAGATGGTTGTGGTACATAAACCTAAACCAGTTGAGTTCACTTGGAATCAAATCATTTAGTCAACAGTTTACAAATGAAGACTAACCTGTGCCTCTTTTCAGATCACACCTCTCCACTCCTCCTCAGCCTAAATGGGCTTCTTCTCTGCAGCAGTTCATACAATTTCTTCTTCATTTTCTCATCAGAATTTCCACTTCACCAACATCAATGACTAAACTTGTGTCGTCTAAAGTTTTATTTTATGAGGCCACTTTTCCTTTACCTTCTACATATTTTCTTGTTTCTCTGAGCCTGGACCAGAACACAGAGACACAGCCCTGTCACACTAGAGCCACTGCAGAGACACTATAGAGTTAAGACTATACTTTCAGGGATGATTTCTATAGTTTGAGACTTGAGAAATGTGTTTCTAAAGTGTGTGGTCTCGCTGCCCACGATGAAGAGTTGGTGATACTCGTTCCTTAACATGAAGAAGGTGGAGACTTGGTTCATCCATGTTCTCTGCTACTGATGACTGTTCACTGTTTCTACAAGAGACAGTGATGGAAGGAGTTTGATCTGAGTGGTCTCACACATACTGTACATCACAACACTTTACTGATTTGGTTTCATTTAGTGTCTTATGATGAAGGCGTCGTAGATACAAATCAAGCCTAACCTGCTGCATCTACACCTCTTATCAGATCGCACCTCTCCACTCCTCCTCAGACTAAATGGGCTTCTTCTCTGCAGCAGTGAGCAACTCAGGTCATACAATATCTTCTTCATTTTCTCATCAGAGCTTCCTCTTCACCAGTGTCTAAACTTGTATTGTCTAAACGAAGTATCTCCAACCAGTAGCTCGCCAAAGACTTTCTACATCTCTACATGCTTGATAACTCAAATTTTAGATGCGTTTTCTGTTTGTTTTGAACATGGTGAAAACAATCTGTGAACAGTTGGTTCAATATAGTAAAGTAAAAGGACTAAACTCAAGTCACTTTCTTTGAAATACCATCTTGGCAGTGTGTTTTTTGAGTGTGCCCTAAGTTTTTGTGAGCAGTGTATTTTCTTTTTTCTCCCCAGGAGTTTCACCTGGAGATTTTACTAAATACAGACAGACAAAGCACAAGGCCACAGGTTCGTTCTGATGTAAAATGACAGGCAGGCAATGTTCATAAAACAAAAGATTGCTTTATTTTTCTATAAGTTAAAAAATCTATTTGTGTTTGTTGAGTTCCATTTCGAAGCGCACAATTTGTTACCTCTAACTTGCTTCATTTGATCCTCTCCACGCCTCCTAAGCCCATCATCTCTCATCAGTCAAAATGGGCTTCTTCTCTGCAGCACTTAGCATCTCTGATCATCATCTTCATTTTCTCATCAGAACTTCCTCTTCACCAGTGTCTACATTTGTATTGTCTGAACTTAAGTTTTATTTTATGAGGCCACTTTTCCTTTACCTTCTACATACTTTCTTGTTTGTTTGAGCCTGGACCAGAACACAGAGACACAGCCCTGTCACACTAGAGCCACTGCAGAGACACTATAGAGTTAAGACTATACTTTCAGGGATCATTTCTATAGTTTGAGACTTGAGAAATGTGTTTCTAAAGTGTGTGGTCTCGCTGCCCACGATGAAGAGTTGGTGATACTCCTTCCTGAACATGAAGAAGGTGGAGACTTGGTTCATCCATGTTCTCTGCTGCTGATGACTGTTCACTGTTTCTTCTTGAGACTGTGCGGGAGGGGTTATTATTATTGTGTAAGACAAAAAAGACCACATTAATTTTCTGATTTGGTTGAGGATCAAAGGAATAAACAGTCATTAAAGTTTTGTATTGCTCCTAAAATAGAGCTCATGTTTGATGCTTTTCAGAACAAACTAATGATTTAAAAGGACGTATTTTATCTCACAAACTTAACCCTCGTGTTGCCTTCGCGGGTCTTTTAGACCCGCTGTCATGTTCCTGGCATTTGGATGCAAGGTGACACAAGGGGGCGCCCCTCCAACCTTCTCAGTGGAAATGTGAGTTGACTTTCTTCAGAGTGAGACTTTAGGTCAGACACCATGAGTGACAGTAACATGACGCTAAATACAGTGAGCTCTTTGTTTGCAGTAAAAAGTCAGAGGCCTCATTGCTCTTCAGTCACAGACTGAGAAGTGAAGAAGGAAGTCATGGAGCTTCTGCTTTAGACAGAACTTCAGACTTCTGCTGCATGTAGGAGTCATATCATATTCTGAAACTCAAATCTGTAGTAAAAACATAATATAAGGAAAATTATTATTACAATTACAAAAAGAAGAATATTTGAAAATCCTGTATCTAATAAAATAAAGTTTTTATTTTATTTGCTCTCATTCTAAAAAACCCAAACAAACCCTAACCATTTGTATCAGCTGTAAAGTCATGTTTGTCCTGGTTCCTCTGAGTCGTGGTGGGTCATGGTGGACCATGACAGATGTGGACAGGACTGTGGTAGATCTACTTTTACTTTGGAGAAAATAGTTACTATAGTAACTGTTGAAGAAATGAACCTCATGAGCTTCTTCTGTAACATCTGTCCACATCAGTCCTGCTACACCATGACTCAGAGGAACTGGGTCAAACATGACTTTACAGCAGATACAAATGTCCTGGATTTGTTTTTTTTTGTTTTTTTAGAATGAGGGTAAATTTTAAAAAACTAATTTTTGGATTAGATACATGATTTTTGATGATCTTTTTGTAATTGTAATAATAATTTTCCATATATTATGTTTCTACCACAGATTTTAGTTTCAGAATATGATCAATCAATCAATCAATCAATCAATCAATCAATCAATCAATCAATCTTTATAAGGCTCTTTTCGTACCAAAAGGTATCACGAAGTGCTTTACAGATTACAACATTTGATATGATATGACTCTTAAATGCAGCAGAAGTTGACTTTCTTCAGAGGTAGACTGTCGGTCAGACACCATGAGTGACAGTAACATGACGCTAAATACAGTGAGCTCTTTGTTTCCAGTAAAAAGGCTGAGGCCTCATTGCTCTTCAGTCACAGACTGAAAAGTGAAGAAGGAACTCATGGAGCTTCTGTTTTAGACAGAACTTCAGACTTCTGCTGCATGTAGGGGTCAAATTATGTCATATCAAATGTTGTAATCTGTGAAGAACTTTGTGACACCGGTATGAAAAGAGTTTTATAAAGTTTGATTGATTGATCATATTCTGAAACTCAAATCTGTAGTAAAACATAATGTATGGACAATAATTACAATTACAAAAATGCTGTATCTAATCAAAAACATTTTTTTTTTAATTTACTCTCATTCTAAAAACGAAAACCCAAACAAACCCAGGTCATTTGTATCTGCTGTAGGTCGTGTTTGTCCCAGTTCCTCTGAGTCGTGGTGCAGCAGGACTGATGTGGACAGATGTTACAGAAGAAGCTCATGAGGTTCATTTCTTCAACAGTTTCTATAGTAACTATTTTCTCCAAAGTAAAAGTAGATCTACCACAGTCCTGTCCACATCTGTCATGGTCCACCAGGACCCACCATGACTCAGAGGAACCAGGACAAACTTTACAGCAGATACACATGAAAAGGGTTTGTTTGGGTTTTCTTTTTTAGAATGAGAGTAAATTTGAAAAAAAAAAAAAAAAATGTTTTTTTTTAGATACAGGACTTTCAAATATTTATCTTTTTGTAATTGGGAAAAATGCAACTCAGGTGAAAGTGACTTGAGTTTAGTCCTTTTACTTTATTATATTGAACCAACTGTTCACAGATTGTTTTCAGCATGTTCAAAACAAACAGAAAACGCATCTAAAATTTGAGTTATCAAGCATGTAGAGATGTAGAAAGTCTTTGGTTGGTCGGAGATACTTGGTTTAGACAAAACAAGTTTAGACACTGGTGAAGAGGAAGCTCTGATGAGAAAATGAAGAAGATATTGTATGACCTGAGTCACTTTCTTTGAAATACCATCTTGGCAGTAATTCTTCTGAGTGAACTCCACCAGAGTTGCATTTTTCCCAGTTGTGTTTTGAACATAAGTAGCTCCGATGTTCATATTGTGTAAAACCAGCTCATCGTGTATAAAAGGTTGGAGACTCCTGGTCTAAACTACAGTTTTATTTTATGAGGACACTTTTCCTTTACCTTCTACATACTTTCTTGTTTCTCTGAGCCTGGACCAGATCACAGAGACACAGCCCTGTCACACTAGAGCCACTGCAGAGACACTATAGAGTTAAGACTATACTTTCAGGGATCATTTCTATAGTTTGAGACTTGAGAAATGTGTTTCTAAAGTGTGTGGTCTCACTGCCCACGATGAAGAGTTGGTGATACTCCTTCCTGAACATGAAGAAGGTGGAGACTTGGTTCATCCTTGTTCTCTGCTACTGATGACTGTTCACTGTTTCTCCTGGAGACAGTGAGGGAAGGAGTATGATCTGAGTGGTTGTTTAGAATTGTGAAAAGAAGTATGTCATAAATGTGAAGATGCTGTATGATGGGCATTATGCTGTATGAGAGCTACCATCCACTGCAGATATATAAAAGGACTAACATGTTGCTCCTCCCCCTCAGCCTCTCATCGCTCAATCATCAGTTTTGATCATGTTCCATCCCTCTCGTCTATTCAACGCTATAACTATATCATCACTACCGAGAGTGTAATACAGGATTACACATTTCAAAGAGCTACAGAATGATCTGAGTCTCAGAAGACTCAGATATTGTGAAAGAAAATAAACATCACAACACTTTCCTGGTTTTATATCGCTGAGTTGTACAGGATAAAACATTGTTGATGCAAATCAAGACTGACTCCATTTGTGCCTCTCCACTCCTCCTCAGCCCATCATCTCTCATCAGCCTAAATGTTCTTCTTCTCTGCAGCAGTGAGCAACTCAGGTCATACAATATCTTCTTCATTTTCTCATCAGAGCTTCCTTTGATGAAATAATTGAAATAATCATTTGAACATCACCACAACTCGTCCCCACAATTTCCTTGTTTCATTTCGCTGTTAATCAAAGGATAAAATCATTGCAGATACGAATCAAGACTTGTGTCATCAGATCACACCTCTCCTCCTCAGCCCATCATCTGTCATTGCCCTAAATGGGCTTCTTCTAGGGATGCACCGATACCGATACCAGTATCGGGTATCGGGCTGATACCACATGCTTGTACTCATTCATGAGGTCCCGATACAAGAAACCGATACCATT
Source organism: Gobius niger (assembly GCF_951799975.1). NCBI lineage: Eukaryota > Metazoa > Chordata > Actinopteri > Gobiiformes > Gobiidae > Gobius > Gobius niger. The sequence continues at coordinate 1,457,736 of NC_136873.1, read as the reverse complement.
TGACATGCGGCCAGCGCACCTACGCGGCGCAGCTACGAGGCGCAGCTCTCAGCTGAGGAGAGAACAAGCAACAAACTGGAGAATTGTTTTGTGTAAATCCAATAATCCACATAGAGCTGACTTTATTACAGACTGCGCTCTCTAAACCAGAGTCTGAGCTGGATTTAAAGAACATTCTACATCACTCTGGCAACATATACATAACATTCTATATCACTCTGGAAACAGTTACAGAACATTCTATATCACTCTGGCAACAGTTAAAGAACATTCTATATCACTCTGGCAACAGTTAAAGAACATTCTATATCACTCTGGCAACAGTTAAAGAACATTCTATATCACTCTGGCAACAGTTAAAGAACATTCTATATCACTCTGGCAACAGTTAAAGAACATTCTATATCACTCTGGCAACAGTTAAAGAACATTCTATATCACTCTGGCAACAGTTAAAGAACATTCTATATATAGAAAATTGCAAGAGTTATTCCAATATTCAAAAACGGTGACAAGCACTCATTTGCAAACTATAGACCTATTTCAGTACTTCCCCAATTTTCCAAAAAATTGAAAAAGTGTTTGTTCTGAGACTAGATAAATATATAGAAAAAAAATAAACTTCTGAGTGACCATCAATATGGATTCAGAAAAAATCGTTCCACCTCAATGGCTGTAATGGACTTAATAGAGAATATATCCGCTGCAATTGATGCAAAACAATACACTGTAGGTATTTTTATTGATCTGAAGAAGGCTTTCGATACCTTAGATCATGATATCCTTTTACAAAAATTAGAGAAATATGGATTTCGAGGACCAGCTTATACATGGTTGCACAGTTATTTAGAAAATCGGTATCAATATGTTCAAATAAATGATATACAATCTAAAATGTTGAAAGTATGCTGTGGAATTCCACTAGCCTGGAATAATCCAGACTCACCGCTGTACCAGCGTGTGAGTCTGGATTGAGATCAAGCCCCGGGTTTCCAATATGGCCGCCTGTTGATTTCAATGGCCTGTGCTCATTGGCGCAACGAGCCAGAAAAAATTCTTACTTCCGCGTTAGTTCCGTGTTCATTGGGCCCAGCGAAAATTTTAACGGCTATTATATGCTTGTATAATTTATACTATTAATTGTTATGGCCATATTAGTGGTCTTTTATCATTTCAAATAAAAAACACAAAGAAACCTGGATGTTTATTGCCCATGCCCATGATTCTCAGCGCGACGAGAGCGAGCGCCGCAGCTCGGCAGCAGAGCGCAGCTCCACCGTATGCTGAGCAGGTCAACGTCGCTCAGCCTAGTTTTTGATGTAATATAATATCTGCTTTTCACTTTTGGAACTGTTTTCCAACGTTTAATTAAAGGTTAATTATACTTCTACAATTGACCACATGTCAAGTAAATTGTATGTTCTCAGCACGACTAGAACGAGCGGAGAATCAGCCTTGAGTTGAACAGCAGACCCAGCTCGCAAAGTGGCCACAGCCCAACGCGTATTTAAAGATCTGCACCTTTTTCCCCATGTTTAAAAGACACATTCAACTTTTATTTTTCACCATTATGACAAAGTCAATGTCAGTTTATACCTTTGTAAGTTTTAAATAACCGCAATTTTGTACAACGCAGCATTTGATCCATTTAACTTGTGACATGAACATAAACATGAAATGAACGAGACCCACTTTCAGACGTAGTATGCAAATGTTTAATATAATAGATCCATGGTAAATGTCCTGTACAACACAATTACAGTTTTACCTTATTTAAAGTAATATTTTCAGTACATTTGACCTTTTCTGTGTCTTGTTTGGCATATTGACTTTTCTTTTACACACCATCATTAAAAATATCAAGTATTTGTTGCTATAATGCTTCCTTATAGGAGCTGAATTTGCATGGACACACTGAAATGCTATCTTGTATTTTATGTCATGTAACATGTAATCAAAGTGTGTATATGTAGAAATGTGCATTTTTATGGATGGAACATGAGAACAAGAATCATTGCAATTTGTATATTCATAATTATCAACAATGGCAAAGTGATTAAGACCATCCTCTAATTATTAGGCTGGCAAGATCTATTATAATACATTGCATTGTATTTCACAACATTTGCAGTTTAGCAATATATCACAAGTAAATCAGCAGTAGAAAAGAGTAGAACATTGTACAGTTGTGAGTAGTGTTATTTTAAATATTTTTACTGTAGCAGAATTGCAAAATTAGTTTAAAAAAAAACATTCTAGTAAAATAAATCACCATCAACATTTATGTCAATTGTCTATGGCATTGTCACAGAAACTAATAGATGTAATTGAAATGCAATGAAGCTTTTTATGTACAACATACACTAAATTAATGATCTTGCAAAAAAGAAAACTGCCGCAATATATTTGCAGAATAGGCCTAGAACACTATACACAAAAAACAATCACTGGGTTTTGCCCAAATTGTACATTTTATTGATTTACACCCGATGGCAGCAGTTAAAAAAATAAACGGTAATCCTCTGCACTCTGAAGAACACGTGGTATTAGCTTCATTTCCAGAAGTGCCCGTAATATCTACCATGACAAAGTGAAAAAGAATAATGCCCAAAGCTGTTATCTACTGAGCTACAAACTCAGCCCAGACCACCTTAAGTTCTTTTCTCCGCTGTCAGAGCACAGAGTAGATTCAACGACAATCCCAGACTGGAACAGGTCTCCTACTGGACAATACAAACATCTCAGGTATAACACATGCATTCTCACATAAAGCTTTAACAGTCTGAGCACGACTCTTCCAACAAGAAACCAAGGAGTAACTGCCCCGTGAGGAGGAGATGGGTGACCGGACTCAGCCATCAGCAGCATCTGCTCAATATAGGAAGAATTACTGAGCAGCAACTTTATTACAGTTTTATTTGTGGCTATGAAACACATAACAAACTAACTGAAGTAGTAATAGCTAATCACCTGATCAAGAAGTTCATACAAAGCCGCACCTTCCATATCCGTAGTGGACACAGATCCTGCAGCAGACTCCTCTCTGCAGCAGAACAGCCTCAGTGAAGAAAGAAAAAACATATTGTCATCCTTATTATACTAGAGTTCACATTTCTGGATCACAAGACCAGAATGAGAATTATACAGATCTCTACTGTGCAATTATATGTCTATTACGTGTAATATAATCACCAGTCTTGTTACATTAGTGAACAAGTATGATAGCATGTTTGTTTTGTAATTTTAACATTACTGTTGTCTCTGTTTTCTGACCTTCATTTTTGTCTTGCTTTGCTAAAACAATGCATAGAAAGACATGCAGTGACCAAGGGTTAACACCACTTTTTATTTTCGTCTTGAACAGCTCAACATGTTGCTTTTTGTTCATTTTAATGCACTTAGCATTGGTTTGAGAGACGAAGTCAATTATTAGTTATTAGACAAACTTGATTAAAAATGTCACGTCATTATATATTATTCAATGAACCAAAAACTAACAATTTCCAACTCCTGGAACTAATATTAGCCAGTCAGATATTGTTCAGATCGAAATGTGACGGCAAAATAGCAGGGAAGCGTCCGACGTCATAGACACTATGAAAACTAACCTTATTTTGCTCTCGAGACGTTTGTCCAAATAACAAACTTCTCACTATGTATTAGGCCTTGTCACTATTGTAATTCGATGCACATACAGTATATTTTAATGACTAAATGGGATCGGGGGACTGTCATCTTTTAGAATAGCTTCTGTTTGTTTAAAAATGGTAGTCGTAGTAGTTTCTGTTTGCTATTTTCATAAAGCTACATTCTATAAATAACTGTGGTGTATGCTAACATTTACAATTACAGAATACATTCTGTGTGATACAAACTTACTTGCAAAGTTAGTTTTGCGTCCTCTTTTCTCTCGGTTCCCCATGCTGGTCTTCATGCTGCTGCGGCTGTTGTTGTTTTTCCTCCGAGCCCACATGTGCTCGTACACGGACAGCGAGGGCGCGCTCTGCACGTGCCCGGCTGCGCTGCCGGCACCACGTGCACGTTCTGACCAATCAACGCGGCGGAAAGCTAGAGCGTGGCTAGAGCGGAGCTCGGCTAAGTCCTTACAAATGTATTTTTTAGACGATACGTAAATTTTGAAGGGGAAAAAAGTACATGATGTTAATGTAGATGATAATCGACACTAAATCCGACCTTTGTGAAAGTTGTAGGCGTCCTGTCAGCCGAATACGGACAGTTTTTTTTCGCATGGCTGCTCTATGGCAAAAATCCTTTCTGGGCCCAATGTGAATTTGCTGCTGCAGTACCATCGAGTGGCCGTCCGCCGACCGGCGCGCGGGCAAGGGGGGAGTGTCTTATCCAGTTATTATTATAGATCCATGATTGAGATCCATTCAGCCACATTTCCAAGGCGGAGCCAGCCACAGCAAACAGACAGCGGCGTGAACCAATCAGCGAAGGGCGGACATGACGTCAGAAAAGCGACAAGAAACGCTGCAGTGAGGAAGTAAATAAACCGAGTGGCGATGATCGTTGTAGTTTATTCAACATGGCTAGTGAAAGAGAGACAGTTGTCAATGACTTTTGTCGGTGTTGCGGTAAAAACTTGAGGATACATGGTGTTATTAGCAACTCCGTGTTGATTTTCGAACAGGGTTACAAGTCACGGAGCTCGCCTATTTTGCAACGAGTTGTGGATTTGGGTGTTGCGTTAACACCAGACGTAAAAAGATCGACAAGACTCTGTAAGACTTGTTTAAATCTAATCGGTCGTTTGGAACGGGACCTACCAATTTTGCGCAGATGGCAACAAGAGGAGGACAGTGTCTCACCCGAATCTCAACCAAAAGAAGTTTCATCTTCTTCTGCCGGTACTCATCAACTTTCTAAGTATTCTTTATCTTTTCTTCCTTTTGTTTGATAAGCATGTCAGTGTTGGCATTATCGTTATTTATCATTATTCGTTGTTGCACATGTGAAAATGGTTAGTTATTTATTCATTTTTATCTGAAAACGGCAATAAAAGTATGTTTTATTTTGATGTGAATCAGGTGACAAACGAGAGCGCTCGACTCCATCTAAAACTCCAAGAGCAGTGAAGAAAATACGCCGTAGTCCTCCCACCACTGCAGCAAGGCGAAGCATCACACAGGTGAACATGGCTAATCTTAATATGCTCTTGTGTTATGCTCTAGTGTGTAGAATTTTCTTAAAAACGGCTACTGAAGGATATTTATCTTTACTGATAAATAGATAAAAATCTTCATGTTTACAGCAAGTAAAGCCACATTGTCTACAAGGTAAAACAAAATGTGGCTCTGTTTATCCATATTAACAACCAGTTTACTTCACATCAAGTTATTTATCACACTGTGTTTTGTGCGTTTTATAGTGTAACACACACAGTAATTCACTGTGTCAATACAGTCCTGTCTTGTCTTACCCCTTCCCTTTTGTGCATCAGAGAGGGGTCTCTTACCAAATGGTCATTAATAGTAAGTTTCACAACTTTTGTTATTAACATATGCAATCAAATTTTCTTCTGTTTTACAGGTTATTACTGAGTATGCAAGCAAAACTGTTGTTAAGGTTTCTTCTCCATCTGAAGCTGGGATTATTCAACACATCACAAATAAAAACTGGAAAACTGCAGCCAACTTAATTTCAACCCACAAAGAACTGTATGGGGAGTTAAAATCAAAGATTCTCACTACCATCAGTGAAGAATGTCAGTGCCTCTCAAACCCAAACAACAATTTTGTGCTGTGGAAAACTTTGCCAGAAGACCTCAAGTCGTTTTCATTTGATAAGGTCCTTGTTGACCTGGAGAACATGTCTCCTTTTTTGTTGTCAATTTTCCAGTCAGTCAGCAGCAAATGTCTGCCAGCTGCATGTGCTGCACTTTGTATAGCACTACGGGGGAGAGAGCCTCGGATGTCAGCCTTTGCATACTATGTAAACAGCATACTACATCATGGAGGTGCGAAAAAAGCTGCCTTCAAAAGGTTAAGCAAAATGGCGATCACAACATCATACACGTGTGCCATTGGCAAACAAAAGGAGTTGGCTGCCACCTGCGGTGAAAGAGTGCAGGAGCTAAAAGTTTCCACAGAACTGTACTTGACCTCAGAAGCAGATGGGCACCCTGTGGACATGGCAAGCGTCAACATGGAGGACCTCTCACTGTCGGGTGCGACTCTACCCCACTTGAATAAGTTTAAAACTAACAAAAAAACATTTGTATTTATTTTGCACTTGTTTATTTTTTAATGAAGTTCTTCATTTGACATTTTCCACAGATGACAATACTGAAAGCCGAAACTTCTTCAGCCAGCTACCATTCTCTGAGACTGCAGAAATGAACACTCCACCTGCTGCCACACAACCAGAGCCACCACCCACATTCTCAATAACAATGGACAATTTAGACTTTTTCATGAAGGCTCACCAGCAATCGTCACTCACCAGCAATAAATCCCTCCACTGGATACATCACATTGCTGTTGAAGACCGTATTCAAACAAGCCACCTCAGTGATGTAAGGCCAGATATTGACATTACCACTTACAATCTTTCTCACTCGCTTCCAGGATCAGAAACCCAAGCTCACATAAGGAGAGAGTTTATAGTGTTGGGCAGCAGAATTCTCACTCAACATCTTGAAGTTTTAAAGCCACTTTCCAAGGCTGTGTTAAATCACATCCCACATAAATATTCTGAAGAAATGAAATTACGCTCCACAGACGTATGTATAATTTTAATATTGTTTTAAAGCAGAAGCATGTATTGCATTGACCATTTTACTTACTGTTTACAGTACCCCCTTGGACTGCTCTTCAAGAATGAAAACAAAACAGGGGATTTGATAGATGTACTCACCCATCTCCAGAAAGAGTAACACAATATTTATTTACTCTAATACTTGTTGAACAAAATGTTTTAATGTTTTACACACTTTTATATAATTTCTGTTCAGATATGTTCCAAGGGGACCACATGGCTTGGAAAAGGTTTTTGTAGGTGGTGACCGCCTCACTGAGGGAAACTGTAGAAACCTTCAATGGACTTTTAGAGGTGGAGCTACAGAGGAAGAACGACTCGAAGGTTTAGCATTTAAGTTTGAAGATTGGCATGCCATCAGGAATCTGCTTGAGGTATGTGATGTTGCTAAATACTTTATATTCTGCAGTAGTACTTTAATATTCATTTGAATTCCCTAGATCCATTACAAAATATTTTTCAACAAGATGTCGTCCAAAGATCATGGAACACTTTTTTCAAACATGAATGTGCTGAGGTACATTGATTACAAGTGCATTTTTGTGGTGTGTTATAAAGCATGAAAATGTTTGTCACGGCACGTTGTACTTACATCTGTGTTACTTTTCTGTCTGTACAGTCTTTTCCAGTGCTTCCAAGACAACATGAATTGTCTGGATGCCCCATGAAATGATTTAGCAGTCCTGCCACCATGAATTTGGCACGGTCTTGTATTCTCATTTATTTTAATTTGATGACAGTGGAGTTTTTCTGAAAGGCGAATGATCTTAATGCTATTTTACAACCATATGTACACAGGTGTTCCAATGCTAAACAAGGCCCCACAGCCGCCTACGATGCCTACAAACATTTTTTGAGGAAAGACACGGCAGCACTTTTCCTGGCCGCAGCTCTGGAGCACTTTGGCCTCGAGGATTTGTCAGGTATTACATTTTTTATTTTGTCTTTTTATGTCTTCAAGAAATCCTTTAAAGCATGAACATCAGTCGTGTAAATGTACTTCGGCAAAAGTGGCACATACAAATTCTACTTTAGTATGTACCCTATGATTAAATAGCTCAAAGTATTTCACATTTTCTTTTTTGACACTTTAAAAGATGGAAAATAAGTGTACATCAGGACTGAACCAATTGTTACCGGTTAATTGTCAGAATGAACTACTGATGTTTTCATACTTTATTGTTTTGATGTTTCAAACAAGAAATACTTCACTGACTGAAATTCATACGACAGATGTTTAAAATACTGTTTAAAATACTTTGGCTCTTAATCAATTTAAAATGCTGTGATGTAGAAAGTAAACATACAGACTCTAAAATGTACTGACCAAATAGTAAAACTATTAATGTACTAAACACTAGTGATGTTAATGAAGATAGTTATTTATGTGACATAATAGTAATTTCTATATTTTCATATGTACACAGACAGGCCACCCAATTTCATTCCAGCTGACATTGAATCTGGGTGCCAAGCAGACCAGAGAACGTGGCTTCATGACAAAACAGAGGAGTTGATCGACAAGTATGTCATGTTGCTGGGAATCTTTGGTAAAGCAGATGACCAACCTACAGCTCAATTCCATGTCGTGAGCCAGAATGTGACAAAGCATACATTTCTCCAGAGGCAAGGCAAAGGCATGAAGAGAAGAAACACAATCTAGTGTTGTCTTCTCCACCGTCACCTTCTACAACAACAGCACTCAAGCCAGACTCCATCAAAGAGCACTCGGAAGCAAGGTTAGGCTTCAGCTTTGTCTTGCTGAACATGATGGACGCTGTAAAGGAGGGCGATGGAGAACGGCTGATGCGGCTTTACCAAGTTGCTCTCCTTTTCTACAAGGCATATGGTCACAGCCAGTATGCTTATAGCACTTTATTACTGACTCTGCAACTTAATGCCACACTGTCCCCGAGAATGGCCCACAATCTAAAATGGAACCGATTCTGGAATGGAAGAGGTGGAGCGGGGAATAACATACCGCTTGACTTGCACTTAGAGCACATGAACAATTACTTAAAGTCTTTTCTTAAAGGTCTTGGCCCAAATCTTAATGAAACCTCAGCAGACAGAATCAGTAAATCTATTGGCATACTCAAAGAGATGATGGACAACACTGACAGGGAGCTGGAGGTCACCAAACCAAGTGGTGTGCATCATACATCAGGCGAGGAGCAAGACATTGCAACTCTTGTGGCCATTTTCAAGGACAGACAACTGTTCCACGACCAGCCAGGGAGAGAATACCAGTCATTCCCCTCTTTTGGGAAAGACTTGCTGGGAAGACTACAGTATGCTAACCTTTACCTATGGATGCAAACAAAAATAAAAGACTGGAGAAAAGTTGCTGTCTGATCAAACAGATCTGACTGTGCTTGCAAAATACAACAAGTAGTGTTATTTTATTTATAAATGTGTTTGTGTGAAATAATAGTTTTACTTTTTAAATTCCAACAGTGTTTATTTATGGTGCAGTGTTTAATAAAAAGCTGTAAAAGTTTCTCTTCAAACATTTATTTTTAGACTCAAAGAAAAATACAAAAGTACAGGGATTTACATGACTTCAAATATATGGCACATACAGTATTTAAAGTGAGAATTGTGTCATCAGTATTAATCTGAACCTTCAATGGCAGCAACTCCAGACTCTGAGCTGCTTGCGGATGTGTGTTCTTGGTCCATGTTTGGCTCATCATAATACCCTGTGTAATATATGTCTGGAAAGATGACACTGTCAGCTGTTGTAGCGGAAGGACTCGGGCAATTTGCAATGTCCTCAAATACTTCATTTATAATGTGTAGGATAGCATATGCGTGTGTCTGATTGAATACTGGTAGGTGCTTGCCAATGTATTGTATATCAAAGATATATTCACTGTGCTCTATAACGGCATCAATGAGTTCAGAGCCAAACCCAGTGCAAGCGGTTCTATTTGTGTACAAATGTTGTTTTTCCTTGAGTAATGTTATCTGATATTGCAACAAGAGGTCCCTTAAGAGCACCTTATCTCCTTCAGTCACCTGTCTACTAACAAGATGTTCTGGAAGTGGCCTTGGGGGCAGTTCATACACGGGAGTAGAAACTGGGCAACCTTCTGTGTTACATTGGCATACAGAGTGACAGTAGGTGCAACACTGATGACCTGGTGTAATTGCAGTGGCTTGTTTGTCAAAATGGCTGTACAAAGCCTTCCTAATGCAAGAGTGTCTTTTGGTAGTTAGCAGCTCCTTCACTGCTTGATCCATCCTAGTGTGCTGTTTGACAAAATAAATAACAGCATGTGACGGTTTTCCATTCCTGCCTGCCCTGCCTATCTCCTGCACAATGGCTTCCATGTCCTTTGGAACACCATACATAACCACATGAGAAATGTTTGGAAAATTTAAACCCATTCCGAGTGCAGTAGTTGCAACTACAACTTTACAGTTGCCTTCTCCACTCAAAGATGACAGCACTCTGCTCTTATTGTGTGGGAGTGTTTTGCTATGAAACATGCCTATTATCATGTTCTCTGCTTGGTGCATGGGATCTCTGCCAACCCAACAATCTTCATCAAGTTCAGCTTCTAGGTAGCAGAAGACTCGTCCAACATCTTTTAAAGTCTGACAGTAAATAATAACAGGAGACATGGCAATTCCCTTTTCTTTGACTTCCTGTACTATCCAGTCCATGCAGTCCAGGTGAGGTCCAGGAATATGGGCCAATCCAAGCCTGATGTTGGTCCGGTTCGGGCTTTCAATCACAGTCACTGCCTTTTCTAGATGAAGCTGCTTCACCACTCTGGCTCTTGACTGGACATCAGCAGAAGCTGTTAGGGCCATAATAGGTGTCCCTGTAAGACACAAATTCATATGTACATTTAAAAGCTATAATGAATTATTGAAAAGCCATTAATGAATGTTGTATTTCAACTCTGATAATTACATATTTCGAATTTATTTTATTCTAAGACTAATAAACCAACCTGCTTTGACAATGGACCTCAGTTCTCCAAGTCTGGCGAAGCACTCTCTGAAGGCGCTTTGTCCTTTTTCAGCCAGGCCCCTAGTAGAAAGAAGGAAAGCATTAGCACACTAACTTGACGCGAAGGTTGAATAAGTTATAGTCAAATATAAAGCATTACATGCTGTAAGCGGGTGCAACCCGGTGCATGTATAACAAATCATTATGGATGTTGTTTTAGTTACAAGTAAAATGCGAAAGCTTACCATTTGTAAGTGAGGTGCACTTCATCAACCACAATGCCGACCAGGTCCTTGATGTTAGACAACAGGCGCCTCCATTTGTCGTTTAACAGCCATGCTTCTGGGCTACCGAACAACAACTCCGCTTTACCGCTGAAAATCTCCACGTCGCTATTCACTCCGATCTGCATAGCGGTTACTCCAACTTTCGAAGCCTCGGTAACTTGCTGCTCCATGAGTGCAAGCAGAGGAGACACCACGACCACAACTGGATTTTCATATAGTGACATCTTTTTCGCAACGAGTGGAGCCAACTGGTATATTAAGCTCTTCCCAAAGCCAGTAGGAAGCAAGGCGAAAACATCTTTTTTAAAAATAAATGCTTCCAGTGCTGTTAGCTGCTGGTCCTTAAGTGACTCGATGTGGTTTTGATCATTTAAAACAGAATTTACTGCGGATTGGAACATACTTTCAGGTCTCCCGAGCGCCATCCTTGTTGTTGTGAGGGGACTTCCGCAGCGCAAGAGTGACGCAGTTAGCGTCACTGCAAATAAACGAATCTGATTGCACGGTACCGTTCGAACTCGGCTGAGCAGCCAACAAGGACGGGCTTGCCAGACTGATACCCCGTGTATGAAATATACAGAGGGGGATCATTCTGGATCCCAGGCTAGAATTCCACAGGGATCCATTCTTGGACCTAAATTATTTATTCTCTATATAAATGATCTATGTAATGTCTCAAAAAGGATAAGATCTGTTTTGTTTGCTGATGACACCACCTTGTACAGTTCTGGTGACGATCTAAACCAGCTCCTAGAAATGGTGGAGAGAGAGTTACACAACCTCAAAGTCTGGTTTGATATTAATAAATTGTCTCTAAATATAAAGAAAACAAAATTTATGATTTTCTCGAACCGAAAAATTGACAGCCAAGTAAACCTAATGCTCAACAATCTGCCTTTAGAACGAGTTTATGAAAACACATTTCTTGGAGTTATAATAGATCATGATCTAAATTGGAAGTCACAGATTAATAATATCAGAATGAAATTATCAAAAGCAATAGCGATATTATATAAATCCAGATATATTTTAAACAAAGAAAGCTTAATTCTTATATATAACTCATTAATCATGCCATATATCACTTATTGTTTAGAAATTTGGGGAAATACCTATAAATCAAACACACACAAAAATTTCACCCTACAAAAAAAGGCAATAAGACTCATCACATTCTCAACCTACAACCAACCAACCCATCCCCTATTCATAAACCTGCAAACATTGAAATTCTATGATTTAGTAGATTTGTATACAATAAAAATGATGTTCAAAGTAAAAAATAAACTTGTGTCACAAACACTACAAAATATGTTCACCGTCAGACAGAGCCGGTATGAGCTCAGAGGAGTGGAGATGTTTGTAAAGAAAACATTTCAAACAAACACCATGAGATTTTGTGTTTCTATTAAAGGGGTCGATCTCTGGAATAACTGTACAGAGGATCTCAAATCATGTCCCTCTCTCTTCCACCTAAAGAGAATGTATATAAGTATTATACTTGAAAAATACCTTAATTCTGTTTACTTGTCTGTTTAATACTGTCAACTTACTTTAAAATGTGTATATGTATATATGTATGTATGTGTGTATGTGTATATATATATATGTATATATATAATAAAATCCTTTTGAATGTCTGATGTTATGTTGGAAAGTTAACAAAAACACGTGCTGTAAGTTTAAAAAGACAAGGGTAGGCAAAATAAGCATTAGCTTCAGCCTATACCTTTTCGATCATTTTTGTATGTTATGTTGTGAAGAAGTATACTTAACTGAATGTAAATCTTTTGTCATAATTTTGACCGAATAAACTGAACTGAACTGAACTATATCACTCTGGCAACAGTTAATGAACATTCTATATCACTCTGGCAACAGTTAAAGAACATTCTATATCACTCTAGCAACAGTTAAAGAACATTCTATATCACTCTGGCAACATATACATAATATTCTATATCACTCTGGCAGCAGTTAATAAACATTCTATATCACTCTGGCAACAGTTAATGAACATTCTATATCACTCTGGCAACAGTTAAAGAACATTCTATATCACTCTGGCAACAGTTAAAGAACATTCTATATCACTCTGGCAACAGTTAATGAACATTCTATATCACTCTGGCAACAGTTAAAGAACATTCTATATCACTCTGGCAACAGTTAAAGAACATTCTATATCACTCTGGCAACAGTTAATGAACATTCTATATCACTCTGGCAACAGTTAAAGAACATTCTATATCACTCTGGCAACAGTTAAAGAACATTCTATATCACTCTGGCAACAGTTAAAGAACATTCTATATCACTCTGGCAACAGTTAAAGAACATTCTATATCACTCTGGCAACAGTTAAAGAACATTCTATATCACTCTGGCAACAGTTAAAGAACATTCTATATCACTCTGGCAACAGTTAAAGAACATTCTATATCACTCTGGCAACAGTTAATGAACATTCTATATCACTCTGGCAACAGTTAATGAACATTCTATATCACTCTGGCAACAGTTAAAGAACATTCTATATCACTCTGGCAACAGTTAAAGAACATTCTATATCACTCTGACAACAGTTAATGAACATTCTATATCACTCTGGCAACAGTTAAAGAACATTCTATATCACTCTGGCAGCAGTTAAAGAACATTCTATATCACTCTGACAACAGTTAATGAACATTCTATATCACTCTGGCAACAGTTAAAGAACATTCTATATCACTCTGGCAACATATACATAATATTCTATATCACTCTGGCAACAGTTAATGAACATTCTATATAACTCTGGCAACAGTTAAATAACATTCTATATAACTCTGGCAACAGTTAAAGAACATTCTATATCACTCTGGCAACAGTTAAAGAACATTCTATATCACTCTGGCAACAGTTAAAGAACATTCTATATCACTCTGGCAACAGTTAAAGAACATTCTATATCACTCTGGCAACAGTTAAAGAACATTCTATATCACTCTGGCAACAGTTAAAGAACATTCTATATCACTCTGGCAACAGTTAAATAACATTCTATATCACTCTGGCAACATATACATAATATTCTATATCACTCTGGCAACAGTTAAATAACATTCTATATCACTCTGGCAACATATACATAACATTCTATATAACTCTGGCAACAGTTAAATAACATTCTATATCACTCTGGCAACAGTTAAAGAACATTCTATATCACTCTGGTAACAGTTAAATAACATTCTATATCACTCTGGCAACAGTTAAAGAACATTCTATATAACTCTGGCAACAGTTAAATAACATTCTATATCACTCTGGCAACAGTTAATGAACATTCTATATAACTCTGGCAACAGTTAAATAACATTCTATATCACTCTGGCAACATATACATAACATTCTATATCACTCTGGCAACAGTTAAAGAACATTCTATATCACTCTGGCAACAGTTAAAGAACATTATATATCACTCTGGCAACAGTTAATGAACATTCTATATCACTCTGGCAACAGTTAAAGAACATTCTATATCACTCTGGCAACAGTTAAAGAACATTCTATATCACTCTGGCAACAGTTAAAGAACATTCTATATCACTCTGGCAACAGTTAATGAACATTCTATATCACTCTGGCAACATATACATAACATTCTATATCACTCTGGCAGAAGTTAAAGAACATTCTCTATCACTCTGGCAACAGTTAAAGAACATTCTATATCACTCTGGCAACATATACATAATATTCTATATCACTCTGGCAACAGTTAAAGAACATTCTATATCACTCTGGCAACATATACATAATATTCTATATCACTCTGGCAACAGTTAATGAACATTCTATATCACTCTGACAACAGTTAAAGAACATTCTATATCACTCTGGCAACAGTTAATGAACATTCTATATCACTCTGGCAACAGTTAAAGAACATTCTATATCACTCTGGCAGCAGTTAAAGAACATTCTATATCACTCTGGCAACAGTTAAAGAACATTCTATATCACTCTGGCAACAGTTAAAGAACATTCTATATCACTCTGGCAACAGTTAAATAACATTCTATATCACTCTGGCAACATATACATAATATTCTATATCACTCTGGCAAAAGTTAATGAACATTCTATATCACTCTGGTAACAGTTAAATAACATTCTATATCACTCTGGCAACAGTTAAAGAACATTCTATATCACTCTGGCAACATATACATAACATTCTATATAACTCTGGCAACAGTTAAATAACATTCTATATCACTCTGGCAACATATACATAACATTCTATATAACTCTGGCAACAGTTAAATAACATTCTATATCACTCTGGCAACAGTTAAAGAACATTCTATATCACTCTGGTAACAGTTAAATAACATTCTATATCACTCTGGCAACAGTTAAAGAACATTCTATATCACTCTGGCAACATATACATAACATTCTATATCACTCTGGCAACAGTTAATGAACATTCTATATAACTCTGGCAACAGTTAAATAACATTCTATATCACTCTGGCAACAGTTAATGAACATTCTATATAACTCTGGCAACAGTTAAATAACATTCTATATCACTCTGGCAACATATACATAACATTCTATATCACTCTGGCAACAGTTAATGAACATTCTATATCACTCTGGTAACAGTTAAATAACATTCTATATCACTCTGGCAACAGTTAAAGAACATTCTATATCACTCTGGCAACATATACGTAACATTCTATATAACTCTGGCAACAGTTAAATAACATTCTATATCACTCTGGCAACATATACATAACATTCTATATAACTCTGGCAACAGTTAAATAACATTCTATATCACTCTGGCAACATATACATAATATTCTATATCACTCTGGCAAAAGTTAATGAACATTCTATATCACTCTGGTAACAGTTAAATAACATTCTATATCACTCTGGCAACAGTTAAAGAACATTCTATATCACTCTGGCAACATATACATAACATTCTATATAACTCTGGCAACAGTTAAATAACATTCTATATCACTCTGGCAACATATACATAACATTCTATATAACTCTGGCAACAGTTAAATAACATTCTATATCACTCTGGCAACAGTTAAAGAACATTCTATATCACTCTGGCAACAGTTAAAGAACATTCTATATCACTCTGGCAACATATACATAACATTCTATATCACTCTGGCAACAGTTAAAGAACATTCTATATCACTCTGGCAACAGTTAAATAACATTCTATATCACTCTGGCAACAGTTAATGAACATTCTATATAACTCTGGCAACAGTTAAATAACATTCTATATCACTCTGGCAACATATACATAACATTCTATATCACTCTGGCAACAGTTAATGAACATTCTATATCACTCTGGCAACAGTTAAAGAACATTCTATATCACTCTGGCAACAGTTAAAGAACATTCTATATCACTCTGGCAACAGTTAAAGAACATTCTATATCACTCTGGCAACAGTTAATGAACATTCTATATCACCCTGACAACAGTTACAGAACATTCTATATCACTCTGGCAACATATACATAACATTCTATATCACTCTGGCAACAGTTAAAGAACATTCTCTATCACTCTGGCAACAGTTAATGAACATTCTATATCACTCTGGCAACAGTTAAAGAACATTCTATATCACTCTGGCAACATATACATAATATTCTATATCACTCTGGCAACAGTTAAAGAACATTCTATATCACTCTGGCAACAGTTAAAGAACATTCTATATCACTCTGGCAACAGTTAATGAACATTCTATATCACTCTGGCAACATATACATAATATTCTATATCACTCTGGCAACAGTTAATGAACATTCTATATCACTCTGGCAACATATACATAACATTCTATATCACTCTGGCAACAGTTAAAGAACATTCTATATCACTCTGGCAACATATACATAATATTCTATATCACTCTGGCAACAGTTAAAGAACATTCTATATCACTCTGGCAACAAATACATAACATTCTATATCACTCTGGCAACAGTTAAAGAACATTCTATATCACTCTGGCAACAAATACATAACATTCTATATCACTCTGGCAACAGTTAAAGAACATTCTATATCACTCTGACAACAGTTAAAGAACATTCTGTATCACTCTGACAACAGTTAAAGAACATTCTATATCACTCTGGTAACAGTTAAAGAACATTCTATATCACTCTGGCAACAGTTAAAGAACATTCTATATCACTCTGGCAACAAATACATAACATTCTATATCACTCTGGCAACAGTTAAAGAACATTCTATATCACTCTGACAACAGTTAAAGAACATTCTATATCACTCTGGCAACAGTTAAAGAACATTCTATATCACTCTGGCAACAGTTAAAGAACATTCTCTATCACTCTGGCAACAGTTAAAGAACATTCTATATCACTCTGGCAACAAATACATAACATTCTATATCACTCTGGCAACAGTTAAAGAACATTCTATATCACTCTGACAACAGTTAAAGAACATTCTGTATCACTCTGACAACAGTTAAAGAACATTCTATATCACTCTGGTAACAGTTAAAGAACATTCTATATCACTCTGGCAACAGTTAAAGAACATTCTATATCACTCTGGCAACAGTTAAAGAACATTCTATATAACTCTGGCAACAGTTAAATAACATTCTATATCACTCTGGCAACAGTTAATGAACATTCTATATAACTCTGGCAACAGTTAAATAACATTCTATATCACTCTGGCAACATATACATAACATTCTATATCACTCTGGGAACAGTTAAAGAACATTCTATATCACTCTGGCAACAGTTAAAGAACATTCTATATCACTCTGGTAACAGTTAAAGAACATTCTATATCACTCTGGCAACAGTTAAAGAACATTCTATATCACTCTGGCAACAGTTAAAGAACATTATATATCACTCTGGCAACAGTTAATGGACATTCTATATCACTCTGGCAACAGTTAAAGAACATTCTATATCACTCTGGCAACAGTTAAAGAACATTCTATATCACTCTGGCAACAGTTAAAGAACATTCTATATCACTCTGGCAACAGTTACAGAACATTCTATATCACTCTGGCAACATATACATAACATTCTATATCACTCTGGCAACAGTTAAAGAACATTCTCTATCACTCTGGCAACAGTTAAAGAACATTCTATATCACTCTGGCAACATATACATAATATTCTATATCACTCTGGCAACAGTTAATGAACATTCTATATCACTCTGACAACAGTTAAAGAACATTCTATATCACTCTGGCAACATATACATAATATTCTATATCACTCTGGCAACAGTTAAAGAACATTCTATATCACTCTGGCAACAGTTAAAGAACATTCTATATCACTCTGGCAACAGTTAATGAACATTCTATATCACTCTGGCAACATATACATAATATTCTATATCACTCTGGCAACAGTTAATGAACATTCTATATCACTCTGGCAACATATACATAACATTCTATATCACTCTGGCAACAGTTAAAGAACATTCGGTAACGCTTTAGAATACGGCCCGGTAATTAACAGGTAATTTCGGTGGTACATCCCTGGTACTTACAGAGGTAATTAACAGGTAATTACGGTGGTACATCCCTGGTACTTACAGAGGTAATTAACAGGTAATTACGGTGGTACATCCCTGGTACTTACAGAGGTAATTAACAGGTAATTACGGTGGTACATCCCTGGTACTTACAGAGGTAATAACAGGTAATTACGGTGGTACATCCCTGGTACTTACAGAGGTAATTAACAGGTAATTACGGTGCTACATCCCTGGTACTTACAGAGGTAATTAACAGGTAATTACGGTGCTACATCCCTGGTACTTACAGAGGTAATTAACAGGTAATTACGGTGGTACATCCCTGGTACTTACAGAGGTAATTAACAGGTAATTACGGTGGTACATCCCTGGTACTTACAGAGGTAATTAACAGGTAATTACGGTGGTACATCCCTGGTACTTACAGAGGTAATTAACAGGTAATTACGGTGCTACATCCCTGGTACTTACAGAGGTAATTACTATGTAGTTGCAGTGGTACATTCCTGGTAATTACAGGTGTGTTTAGGTAACTTAAGTGGTAGTAACTAGGTACTTTTAGTGGTAAGACCTAGACCATCAGTGATATATAGTAAGAATGGGCTTATGTAGGTTATGATAGCTGGTACTGATATGATGGTTGCTTATGATTATGATGACTTTGTGAATAAACAAAAAGTAATACATTTAATAACACATGAGTCTCTTTATTTTGATGAAAACACAGAGAAAGCAAGAAAAACATTTATACATTTATTACATTTTGGTATACATTCTCCTAAATAGGTTTTCCCATACAGGCAAATAATCTGTATTTACATCCCTGGACTTTCATGTACAAATGTCTGTAGTTAACCATTAATTAATACAGCAACCCCACAGACTTACCAGTTACAACACTTGTAATTACCAGGTAATTAACACAATTCACGGGCCGTATTCTAAAGCGAGACAAAGCTGGTAACTACCAAGGACTGACCAGTTACAACACTTGTAATTACCAGGTAATTAACACAACTCACGGGCCGTATTCTAAAGCGAGACAAAGCTGGTAACTACCAAGGACTTACCAGTTACAACACTTGTAATTACCAGGTAATTAACACAACTCACGGGCCGTATTCTAAAGCGAGACAAATCTGGTAACTACCAAGGACTTACCAGTTACAACATTTGTAATTACCAGGTAATTAACACAACTCACGGGCCGTATTCTAAAGCGAGACAAAGCTGGTAACTACCAAGGACTTACCAGTGACAACACTTGTAATAACCAGGTAATTAACACAACTCACGGGCCGTATTCTAAAGCGAGACAAAGCTGGTAACTACCAACGACTTACCAGCTACAACCCTTGTAATTACCAGGTAATTAACACAACTCACGGGCCGTATTCTAAAGCGAGACAAAGCTGGTAACTACCAAGGAGTTACCAGTGACAACACTTGTAATTACCAGGTAATTAACACAACTCACGGGCTGTATTCTAAAGCGAGACAAAGCTGGTAACTATAGGGATTTACCAGTTACAACACTTGTAATTACCAGGTAATTAACACAACTCACGGGCCGTATTCTAAAGCGAGACAAAGCTGGTAACTATAGGGATTTACCAGTTACAACACTTGTAATTACCAGGTAATTAACACAACTCACGGGCCGTATTCTAAAGCGAGACAAAGCTGGTAACTACCAAGGACTTACCAGTGACAACACTTGTAATTACCAGGTAATTAACACAACTCACGGGCCGTATTCTAAAGCGAGACAAAGCTGGTAACTACCAAGGACTTACCAGTTACATCACTTGTAATTACCAGGGACATTTCAGGATTTTTGACATGGGGCCTCATCTCCTTGTTATCCAGAGTGTTGTTGATTTCTGGAGATATATTTACTTTTTAATTCAAGCAGTCCTTATATTTTAAGAGTTTAGTGGTGCTAGGCTAGTGCTGGGCTAAAATCAACAGCACTCTGGATAATTAGGAAATTATGCCCTATGTCAAAAATCCTGAAAAATCCCTTAAACAGAACTCAGGGGCCATATTCTATATCGAGACAAAGCTGAAAAGTTCCAAGATTTACCAGTTACAACACTTGTAATTACCAGGTAATTAACAGACCTCACGGGCCACCTCACGCGAGACAAAGATGGCAAGTCCGAAGACTTACCAGTTGCAACACCTGTATTTACCAGGCTTATGGACCTGCGGGTCCATAAGCCTGGTTTCCATCAACAAAAAACAGCAATTCTTCTTCTGGTTCTGAGGCTTCTTATTTTCTTTGGTAGCCAAGGAGAGGAGCCTGCGATTCCACCGAATGGACTGTGGACTTAAGAACTTCATTCAGTCGTCAGTTGTCCTCACACTGGCGGGTTAGATACAGGTGAAGGTTACCTCTGCAATACATAATGTTTATAAAGTAATTGCGTGTTGAACATTATTCTGTTCTAACAGCAGGGGGATAGCATTATCACTTACATTTGTTTTGACCCATCGGTGTGCCTCTTCTTGGAAGCAGGACCTAAAAAATGTAAGTGGAAGATGTAATTTTAGTTGCAAAGGTTTCTATATTTTAAACTTGTAATGAAGTTCACATAAATACATAGACTATTTTTTATTTAGGGCTGAGATTATCAAATTTATTTCTGTTTAGTGGATTTTGTGTGTGTGTGTGTGTGTGTGTTTTGGGGGGTCTTGCAATTGTAATCGCAATTGATCACATTTAATCCTGCTTCATTACGTAAATGTATCTCCTGTGAACTATAAGGAGAGTGTTCCTAACGTGTGCACACCTGAACTATGGCAATGCAAAGCTCCATGTTAGGAAGCACTGCTTTAGGCAACAGTTTGTGCTTCCTACTATACATTTAGTCCATCTGTGTCACACACTCACAAATTATTAGGATCCAATTTGTATACACGTGTGCCTTAGTCCATGTAAATGCCACCACATGAAAGAAAATAACCCCCAAATAAGTTTGTTTAGAGCTAAATGCTTCAGTGAAATTAAAATAACAAACAGCTTTAGCAAGTGCATTACATTTACTCACTTTTAAAGGGAAGAGCTGAGAATCTTTCAGGGAATGCTTCTCATCCTCACATGGAAAATGGTCCAAATTTACACAGCGCTTCTAATGTCAGTGCACGAGCGGCCTCAGGTCTACTGTAACAAAACTTTTAACAACATGCACATGTGTAAATACTTTAGTCATAGATGAGAGGTAAACAAATTAAACCTTACTCAAATCTACTTACATTCTGACTGAGTCTTTGTCAAAGTGTGTGCTTCATTTCCCTGCATTCTTCTTTTCCGCATAATGCACGACATACTGGTGGATACTGGAAGGCCTTCATGTCTTCATTCTCACAGGCCTTTAGATCACAGTACCTTCTCTGGTATTTGTAAAATGGACAAACAGGATACTGAGGTGAGGACACTTAACCTTCCCACAACTATTGCAAAAGTCACTTTACCTTCTTCTTTGTGCATATCACTGAATTCCAATGTAGTAAGATGTTGTTGCTAAAGATGATTCTCTAGTTGTGCAGACCCTGGAGACAATGTGGGGGAAGTGTCTTGCCCAAGGGCACAACAGCAGCATGTACCAGTGGGAGCTGGGGTCATCTAGGTAAAAAGGAGAGAGTAAAGAATTAGCCCCATTCCCATTTGTGACAGTTTTATGTCAAACACCAAAAGAAACTGTCCTTTTTCTTAAATTAATTTCAATAGAATTCTCAGATTAAATTAAACAGATAAATGTAATGCACAGGGATGGCCTGGTCAACCAGCTGCTCTTGCTTTCTGCTCAAAGACAAGAGTAATTGGGACTTTTCTCACAGCCAATCATTCAACACATTTTATAAATCGATCCAATCAGAGACGCCAGTTTGTAAATGAAGACTCTCAAATCACATCGCATTCAGAACAAACTTTATCACTTCTGTTACCTGTAATTAAAATAATTAAGCGTTTTTCCTGATTTGACACAAGATGAGTGCAATATTTGACAATTAAGTGTAGTGGGATGGGTCGGCAATGGCATGTTCTCCAGATTACATGTTTCTCCCATCCTGCGAACAATCTACACATTTGTGTGTGAATTGGAGAAGCGCGTTAGCGAGCTGGCTCAAGATCCAGTGCAAGCAGGAAAAAAAGGCAAAAGAAACCCCAAAACACAACAAACAGATCTCAGAATCGATTTGATTCTACATTATCTTAAAAAGGGACCATTGTACTCGTTTATATTCCATCCTTTAAGGCCCCGTTTATTTTGGATCAGCACTTTTACTCAAATATCATTTTAGAATCATTTCTTGCTTAAACCCTAAGAAGTATCACGGAGTTAAATTCTCAAAACTCTTCCTGTTTGCGCCTCTGCACAGACGGAGGGGGGCAGGGGCGGGCGGAGCGTCTCGGTGCTGGTGTTACGTTAAGGGGCAGACAGCGTTTAGGATTTATGGAGACAATGCTGAAAACAGCGATATTAACGTTACTTGCGCTTTACAGAGGCTAATTGTGTGCATATTTAATTAGGTCCTCGCGGTCATTTGTAAGGATTTTTCTTGTAAGACTCGGGCGGATGTGCGTCACGGTCGCCGTTTTAAAAAATGAGCGGGAAAGGTCAGACGCTACGCTTTATCGACTAACAGTACAGTCTGAAGCATAAATAATTCTCCTGGGTCAAACTACCTGCAAACGGAAGTCAGAAATATCATTTCGTTGGATATTAATGAAGTATATTACCTTATTTCGGTGGCTTAGGTGGTGTACGTTGCTTCACTTCAGCTCCCACAGCAGCGCACTGCGGCTGCGCAGAACCAAAACGTAACGAGGTACGCAAGCGTCATGACGTCATGACGCTCGCGTCCACAGGCTCCACACAGCGCTGAAGAGCATAGATCTACAGCCTGAATAAGTTAGTATGCTTTATTAATATCCAACGATATGACATGTCTGACTTCAGTTTGCAGGTAGTTTGACCCAGGAGAATTATTTATGCTTCAGACTGTACTGTTAGTCGATAAAGTCTGACCTTTCCCGCTCATTTTTTTTAAACGGCGACCGTGACGCACATCCGCCCGAGTCTTACAAGAAAAATCCTTACAAATGACCGCGAGGACCTAATTAAATATGCACACAATTAGCCTCTGTAAAGCGCAAGTAACGTTAATATCGCTGTTTTCAGCATTGTCTCCATACATCCTAAACGCTGTCTGCCCCTTAACGTAACACCAGCACCGAGACGCTCCGCCCGCCCCTGCCCCCCTCCGTCTGTGCAGAGGCGCAAACAGGCAGAGTTTTGAGAATTTAACTCCGTGATACTTCTTAGGGCTTAAGCAAGAAATGATTCTAAAATGATATTTGAGTAAAAGTGCTGATCCAAAATAAACGGGGCCTTAAAGGATGGAATATAAACGAGTACAATGGTCCCTTTTTAAGATAATG
The DNA here is from genome assembly GCF_951799975.1 of Gobius niger. NCBI lineage: Eukaryota > Metazoa > Chordata > Actinopteri > Gobiiformes > Gobiidae > Gobius > Gobius niger. The sequence goes on along the minus strand of NC_136873.1, from coordinate 1,433,644 downwards.
TAGAATCAAATCGATTCTGAGATCTGTTTGTTGTGTTTTGGGGTTTCTTTTGCCTCTTTTTCCTGCTTGCACTGGATCTTGAGCCAGCTCGCTAACGCGCTTCTCCAATTCACACACAAATGTGTAGATTGTTCGCAGGATGGGAGAAACTTGTAATCTGGAGAACATGCCATTGCCGACCCATCCCACTACACTTAATTGTCAAATATTGCACTCATCTTGTGTCAAATCAGGAAAACACTTAAATTATTTTAATTACAAGTAACAGAAGTGATAAAGTTTGTTCTGAATGCGATGTGATTTGAGAGTCTTCATTTACAAACTGGCGTCTCTGATTGGATCGATTTATAAAATGTGTTGAATGATTGGCTGTGAGAAAAGTCCCAGATACTCTTGTCTTTGAGCAGAAAGCAAGAGCAGCTGGTTGACCAGGCCATCCCTGTGCATTACATTTATCTGTTTAATTTAATCTGAGAATTCTATTGGAATTAATTTAAGAAAAAGGACAGTTTCTTTTGGTGTTTGACATAAAACTGTCACAAATGGGAATGGGGCTAATTCTTTACTCTCTCCTTTTTACCTAGATGACCCCAGCTCCCACTGGTACATGCTGCTGTTGTGCCCTTGGGCAAGACACTTCCCCCACATTGTCTCCAGGGTCTGCACAACTAGAGAATCATCTTTAGCAACAACATCTTACTACATTGGAATTCAGTGATATGCACAAAGAAGAAGGTAAAGTGACTTTTGCAATAGTTGTGGGAAGGTTAAGTGTCCTCACCTCAGTATCCTGTTTGTCCATTTTACAAATACCAGAGAAGGTACTGTGATCTAAAGGCCTGTGAGAATGAAGACATGAAGGCCTTCCAGTATCCACCAGTATGTCGTGCATTATGCGGAAAAGAAGAATGCAGGGAAATGAAGCACACACTTTGACAAAGACTCAGTCAGAATGTAAGTAGATTTGAGTAAGGTTTAATTTGTTTACCTCTCATCTATGACTAAAGTATTTACACATGTGCATGTTGTTAAAAGTTTTGTTACAGTAGACCTGAGGCCGCTCGTGCACTGACATTAGAAGCGCTGTGTAAATTTGGACCATTTTCCATGTGAGGATGAGAAGCATTCCCTGAAAGATTCTCAGCTCTTCCCTTTAAAAGTGAGTAAATGTAATGCACTTGCTAAAGCTGTTTGTTATTTTAATTTCACTGAAGCATTTAGCTCTAAACAAACTTATTTGGGGGTTATTTTCTTTCATGTGGTGGCATTTACATGGACTAAGGCACACGTGTATACAAATTGGATCCTAATAATTTGTGAGTGTGTGACACAGATGGACTAAATGTATAGTAGGAAGCACAAACTGTTGCCTAAAGCAGTGCTTCCTAACCTGGAGCTTTGCATTGCCATAGTTTAGGTGTGCACACGTTAGGAACACTCTCCTTATAGTTCACAGGAGATACATTTACGTAATGAAGCAGGATTAAATGTGATCAATTGCGATTACAATTGCAAGACCCCCCAAAACACACACACACACACACACAAAATCCACTAAACAGAAATAAATTTGATAATCTCAGCCCTAAATAAAAAATAGTCTATGTATTTATGTGAACTTCATTACAAGTTTAAAATATAGAAACCTTTGCAACTAAAATTACATCTTCCACTTACATTTTTTAGGTCCTGCTTCCAAGAAGAGGCACACCGATGGGTCAAAACAAATGTAAGTGATAATGCTATCCCCCTGCTGTTAGAACAGAATAATGTTCAACACGCAATTACTTTATAAACATTATGTATTGCAGAGGTAACCTTCACCTGTATCTACCCCGCCAGTGTGAGGACAACTGACGACTGAATGAAGTTCTTAAGTCCACAGTCCATTCGGTGGAATCGCAGGCTCCTCTCCTTGGCTACCAAAGAAAATAAGAAGCCTCAGAACCAGAAGAAGAATTGCTGTTTTTTGTTGATGGAAACCAGGCTTATGGACCCGCAGGCAGGATCTTGTGAACACGTTGTTCAGAGACTCCTGTTGAAAACTTAACCTTACTGTTAATTGCCCGTTATTTCTGGCTAAATACAGGTGTTGCAACTGGTAAGTCTTCGTACTTGCCATCTTTGTCTCGCGTGAGGTGGCCCGTGAGGTCTGTTAATTACCTGGTAATTACAAGTGTTGTAACTGGTAAATCTTGGAACTTTTCAGCTTTGTCTCTATATAGAATATGGCCCCTGAGTTCTGTTTAAGGGATTTTTCAGGATTTTTGACATGGGGCATAATTTCCTAATTATCCAGAGTGCTGTTGATTTTAGCCCAGCACTAGCCTAGCACCACTAAACTCTTAAAATATAAGGACTGCTTGAATTAAAAAGTAAATATATCTCCAGAAATCAACAACACTCTGGATAACTAGGAGATGAGGCCCCATGTCAAAAATCCTGAAATGTCCCTGGTAATTACAAGTGATGTAACTGGTAAGTCCTTGGTAGTTACCAGCTTTGTCTCGCTTTAGAATACGGCCCGTGAGTTGTGTTAATTACCTGGTAATTACAAGTGTTGTCACTGGTAAGTCCTTGGTAGTTACCAGCTTTGTCTCACTTTAGAATACGGCCCGTGAGTTGTGTTAATTACCTGGTAATTACAAGTGTTGTAACTGGTAAGTCCTTGGTAGTTACCAGCTTTGTCTCGCTTTAGAATACGGCCCGTGAGTTGTGTTAATTACCTGGTAATTACAAGTGTTGTAACTGGTAAGTCCTTGGTAGTTACCAGCTTTGTCTCACTTTAGAATACGGCCCGTGACTTGTGTTAATTACCTGGTAATTACAAGTGTTGTAGCTGGTAAGTCCTTGGTAGTTACCAGCTTTGTCTCGCTTTAGAATACGGCCCGTGAGTTGTGTTAATTACCTGGTTATTACAAGTGTTGTAACTGGTAAGTCCTTGGTAGTTACCAGCTTTGTCTCGCTTTAGAATACGGCCCGTGAGTTGTGTTAATTACCTGGTAATTACAAGTGTTGTAGCTGGTAAGTCCTTGGTAGTTACCCGCTTTGTCTCACTTTAGAATACGGCCCGTGAGTTGTGTTAATTACCTTGTAATTACAAGGGTTGTAACTGGTCAGTCCTTGGTAGTTACCAGCTTTGTCTCGCTTTAGAATACGGCCCGTGAGTTGTGGTAATTACCTGGTAATTACAAGTGTTGTAGCTGGTAAGTCCTTGGTAGTTACCAGCTTTGTCTCGCTTTACAATACGGCCCGTGAGTTGTGTTAATTACCTGGTTATTACAAGTGTTGTCACTGGTAAGTCCTTGGTAGTTACCAGCTTTGTCTCGCTTTAGAATACGGCCCGTGAGTTGTGTTAATTACCTGGTAATTACAAGTGTTGTAACTGGTAAGTCCTTGGTAGTTACCAGCTTTGGATCGCTTTAGAATACGGCCCGTGAGTTGTGTTAATTACCTGGTAATTACAAGTGTTGTAACTGGTCAGTCCTTGGTAGTTACCAGCTTTGTCTCGCTTTAGAATACGGCCCGTGAGTTGTGTTAATTACCTGGTAATTACAAGTGTTGTAACTGGTAAGTCCTTGGTAGTTACCAGCTTTGTCTCGCTTTAGAATACGGCCCGTGAGTTGTGTTAATTACCTGGTAATTACAAGTGTTGTAACTGGTCAGTCCTTGGTAGTTACCAGCTTTGTCTCGCTTTAGAATACGGCCCGTGAGTTGTGTTAATTACCTGGTAATTACAAGTGTTGTAACTGGTAAGTCTGTGGGGTTGCTGTATTAATTACTGGTTAACTACAGACATTTGTACATGAAAGTCCAGGGATGTAAATACAGATTATTTGCCTGTATGGGAAAACCTATTTAGGAGAATGTATACCAAAATGTAATAAATGTATAAAGGTTTTTCTTGCTTTCTCTGTGTTTTCATCAAAATAAAGAGACTCATGTGTTATTAAATGTATTACTTTTTGTTTATTCACAAAGTCATCATAATCATAAGCAACCATCATATCAGTACCAGCTATCATAACCTACATAAGCCCATTCTTACTATATATCACTGATGGTCTAGGTCTTACCACTAAAAGTACCTAGTTACTACCACTTAAGTTACCTAAACACACCTGTAATTACCAGGGATGTACCACTGCAACAACATAGTAATTACCTCTGTAAGTACCAGGGATGTAGCACCGTAATTACCTGTTAATTACCTCTGTAAGTACCAGGGATGTACCACCGTAATTACCTGTTAATTACCTCTGTAAGTACCAGGGATGTACCACCGTAATTACCTGTTAATTACCTCTGTAAGTACCAGGGATGTACCACCGTAATTACCTGTTAATTACCTCTGTAAGTACCAGGGATGTACCACCGTAATTACCTGTTAATTACCTCTGTAAGTACTAGGGATGTACCACCGTAATTACCTGTTAATTACCTCTGTAAGTACCAGGGATGTACCACCGTAATTACCTGTTAATTACCTCTGTAAGTACCAGGGATGTACCACCGTAATTACCTGTTAATTACCTCTGTAAGTACCAGGGATGTACCACCGTAATTACCTGTTAATTACCTCTGTAAGTACCAGGGATGTACCACCGTAATTACCTGTTAATTACCGGGCCGTATTCTAAAGCGTTACCGAACATTCTATATCACTCTGGCAACATATACATAATATTCTATATCACTCTGGCAACAAATACATAACATTCTATATCACTCTGGCAACAGTTAAAGAACATTCTATATCACTCTGGCAACAGTTAAAGAACATTCTATATCACTCTGGCAACAAATACATAACATTCTATATCACTCTGGCAACAGTTAAAGAACATTCTATATCACTCTGACAACAGTTAAAGAACATTCTGTATCACTCTGACAACAGTTAAAGAACATTCTATATCACTCTGGTAACAGTTAAAGAACATTCTATATCACTCTGGCAACAGTTAAAGAACATTCTATATCACTCTGGCAACAGTTAAAGAACATTCTATATCACTCTGGCAACAGTTAAAGAACATTCTATATCACTCTGGCAACAGTTAAAGAACATTCTATATCACTCTGGCAACAGTTAAAGAACATTCTATATCACTCTGGCAACAGTTAAAGAACATTCTATATCACTCTGGCAACAGTTAAAGAACATTCTATATCACTCTGGTAACAGTTAAAGAACATTCTATATCACTCTGGCGACAGTTAAAGAACATTCTATATCACTCTGGCAACATATACATAATATTCTATATCACTCTGGCAACATATACATAATATTCTATATCACTCTGGCAACAGTTAATAAACATTCTATATCACTCTGGCGACAGTTAAAGAACATTCTATATCACTCTGGCAACAGTTAAAGAACATTCTATATCACTCTGGCAACAAATACATAACATTCTATATCACTCTGGCAACAGTTAAAGAACATTCTATATCACTCTGGCAACAGTTAATGAACATTCTATATCACTCTGGCAACAGTTAATAAACATTCTATATCACTCTGGCAACATATACATAATATTCTATATCACTCTGGCAACAGTTAATAAACATTCTATATCACTCTGGCGACAGTTAAAGAACATTCTATATCACTCTGGCAACATATACATAATATTATATATCACTCTGGTAACAGTTAATGAACATTCTATATCACTCTGGCAACAGTTAAAGAACATTCTATATCACTCTGGCAACAGTTAAAGAACATTCTATATCACTCTGACAACAGTTGAAGAACATTCTATATCACTCTGGCAACAGTTAAAGAACATTCTATATCACTCTGGCAACAGTTAATGAACATTCTATATCACTCTGGAAACAGTTAAAGAACATTCTATATCACTCTGGCAACAGTTAAAGAAAATTCTATATCACTCTGGCAACAGTTAAAGAACATTCTATATCACTCTGGCAACAGTTAAAGAACATTCTATATCACTCTGGCAACAGTTAATGAACATTCTATATCACTCTGGCGACAGTTACTGAACATTCTATATCACTCTGGCAACAGTTAAAGAACATTCTATGTCACTCTGGCAACAGTTAATGAACATTCTATATCACTCTGGCAACAGTTAATGAACATTATATATCACTCTGGCAACAGTTAAAGAACATTCTATGTCACTCTGGCAACAGTTAATAAACATTCTATATCACTCTGGCGACAGTTAAAGAACATTCTATATCACTCTGGCAACATATACATAATATTCTATATCACTCTGGCAACATATACATAATATTCTATATCACTCTGGCAACAGTTAATAAACATTCTATATCACTCTGGCGACAGTTAAAGAACATTCTATATCACTCTGGCAACAGTTAAAGAACATTCTATATCACTCTGGCAACAAATACATAACATTCTATATCACTCTGGCAACAGTTAAAGAACATTCTATATCACTCTGGCAACAGTTAATGAACATTCTATATCACTCTGGCAACAGTTAATAAACATTCTATATCACTCTGGCAACATATACATAATATTCTATATCACTCTGGCAACAGTTAATAAACATTCTATATCACTCTGGCGACAGTTAAAGAACATTCTATATCACTCTGGCAACATATACATAATATTCTATATCACTCTGGCAACAGTTAAAGAACATTCTATATCACTCTGACAACAGTTGAAGAACATTCTATATCACTCTGGCAACAGTTAAAGAACATTCTATATCACTCTGGCAACAGTTAATGAACATTCTATATCACTCTGGAAACAGTTAAAGAACATTCTATATCACTCTGGCAACAGTTAAAGAACATTCTATATCACTCTGGCAACAGTTAAAGAACATTCTATATCACTCTGGCAACAGTTAAAGAACATTCTATATCACTCTGGCAACAGTTAATGAACATTCTATATCACTCTGGCGACAGTTAAAGAACATTCTATGTCACTCTGGCAACAGTTAAAGAAAATTCTATGTCACTCTGGCAACAGTTAAAGAACATTCTATGTCACTCTGGCAACAGTTAATGAACATTCTATATCACTCTGGCAACAGTTAAAGAACATTCTATATCACTCTGGCAACAGTTAAAGAACATTCTATATCACTCTGGCAACATATACATAATATTCTATATCACTCTGGCAACAGTTAAAGAACATTCTATATCACTCTGGCAACAAATACATAACATTCTATATCACTCTGGCAACAGTTAAAGAACATTCTATATCACTCTGGCAACAGTTAAAGAACATTCTATATCACTCTGGCAACAAATACATAACATTCTATATCACTCTGGCAACAGTTAAAGAACATTCTATATCACTCTGACAACAGTTAAAGAACATTCTGTATCACTCTGACAACAGTTAAAGAACATTCTATATCACTCTGGTAACAGTTAAAGAACATTCTATATCACTCTGGCAACAGTTAAAGAACATTCTATATCACTCTGGCAACAGTTAAAGAACATTCTATATCACTCTGGCAACAGTTAAAGAACATTCTATATCACTCTGGCAACAGTTAAAGAACATTCTATATCACTCTGGCAACAGTTAAAGAACATTCTATATCACTCTGGCAACAGTTAAAGAACATTCTATATCACTCTGGTAACAGTTAAAGAACATTCTATATCACTCTGGTAACAGTTAAAGAACATTCTATATCACTCTGGCAACATATACATAATATTCTATATCACTCTGGCAACATATACTTAATATTCTATATCACTCTGGCAACAGTTAATAAACATTCTATATCACTCTGGCGACAGTTAAAGAACATTCTATATCACTCTGGCAACAGTTAATGAACATTCTATATCACTCTGGCAACAAATACATAACATTCTATATCACTCTGGCAACAGTTAAAGAACATTCTATATCACTCTGGCAACAGTTAATGAACATTCTATATCACTCTGGCAACAGTTAATAAACATTCTATATCACTCTGGCAACATATACATAATATTCTATATCACTCTGGCAACAGTTAATAAACATTCTATATCACTCTGGCGACAGTTAAAGAACATTCTATATCACTCTGGCAACATATACATAATATTCTATATCACTCTGGTAACAGTTAATGAACATTCTATATCACTCTGGCAACAGTTAAAGAACATTCTATATCACTCTGGCAACAGTTAAAGAACATTCTATATCACTCTGACAACAGTTGAAGAACATTCTATATCACTCTGGCAACAGTTAAAGAACATTCTATATCACTCTGGCAACAGTTAATGAACATTCTATATCACTCTGGAAACAGTTAAAGAACATTCTATATCACTCTGGCAACAGTTAAAGAACATTCTATATCACTCTGGCAACAGTTAAAGAACATTCTATATCACTCTGGCAACAGTTAATGAACATTCTATATCACTCTGGCGACAGTTACTGAACATTCTATATCACTCTGGCAACAGTTAAAGAACATTCTATGTCACTCTGGCAACAGTTAATAAACATTCTATATCACTCTGGCGACAGTTAAAGAACATTCTATATCACTCTGGCAACATATACATAATATTCTATATCACTCTGGCAACATATACATAATATTCTATATCACTCTGGCAACAGTTAATAAACATTCTATATCACTCTGGCGACAGTTAAAGAACATTCTATATCACTCTGGCAACAGTTAAAGAACATTCTATATCACTCTGGCAACAAATACATAACATTCTATATCACTCTGGCAACAGTTAAAGAACATTCTATATCACTCTGGCAACAGTTAATGAACATTCTATATCACTCTGGCAACAGTTAATAAACATTCTATATCACTCTGGCAACATATACATAATATTCTATATCACTCTGGCAACAGTTAATAAACATTCTATATCACTCTGGCGACAGTTAAAGAACATTCTATATCACTCTGGCAACAGTTAAAGAACATTCTATATCACTCTGGCAACATATACATACTATTCTATATCACTCTGGCAACAGTTAAAGAACATTCTATATCACTCTGACAACAGTTGAAGAACATTCTATATCACTCTGGCAACAGTTAAAGAACATTCTATATCACTCTGGCAACAGTTAATGAACATTCTATATCACTCTGGAAACAGTTAAAGAACATTCTATATCACTCTGGCAACAGTTAAAGAACATTCTATATCACTCTGGCAACAGTTAAAGAACATTCTATATCACTCTGGCAACAGTTAAAGAACATTCTATATCACTCTGGCAACAGTTAATGAACATTCTATATCACTCTGGCGACAGTTAAAGAACATTCTATGTCACTCTGGCAACAGTTAAAGAAAATTCTATGTCACTCTGGCAACAGTTAAAGAACATTCTATGTCACTCTGGCAACAGTTAATGAACATTCTATATCACTCTGGCAACAGTTAAAGAACATTCTATATCACTCTGGCAACAGTTAATGAACATTCTATATCACTCTGGCAACAGTTAATGAACATTATATATCACTCTGGCAACAGTTAAAGAAAATTCTATATCACTCTGGCAACAGTTACAGAACATTCTATATATAGAAAATTGCAAGAGTTATTCCAATATTCAAAAACGGTGACAAGCACTCATTTGCAAACTATAGACCTATTTCAATACTTCCCCAATTTTCCAAAATAATTGAAAAAGTGTTTGTTCTGAGACTAGATAAATATATAGAAAAAAATAAACTTCTGAGTGACCATCAATATGGATTCAGAAAAAATCGTTCCACCTCAATGGCTGTAATGGACTTAATAGAGAATATATCCGCTGCAATTGATGCAAAACAATACACTGTAGGTATTTTTATTGATCTGAAGAAGGCTTTCGATACCTTAGATCATGATATCCTTTACAAAAATTAGAGAAATATGGATTTCGAGGACCAGCTTATACATGGTTGCACAGTTATTTAGAAAATCGGTATCAATATGTTCAAATAAATGATATACAATCTAAAATGTTGAAAGTAAGCTGTGGAATTCCACAGGGATCCATTCTTGGACCTAAATTATTTATTCTCTATATAAATGATCTATGTAATGTCTCAAAAAGGATAAGATCTGTTTTGTTTGCTGATGACACCACCTTGTACAGTTCTGGTGACGATCTAAACCAGCTCCTAGAAATGGTGGAGAGAGAGTTACACAACCTCAAAGTCTGGTTTGATATTAATAAATTGTCTCTAAATATAAAGAAAACAAAATTTATGATTTTCTCGAACCGAAAAATTGACAGCCAAGTAAACCTAATGCTCAACAATCTGCCTTTAGAACGAGTTTATGAAAACACATTTCTTGGAGTTATAATAGATCATGATCTAAATTGGAAGTCACAGATTAATAATATCAGAATGAAATTATCAAAAGCAATAGCGATATTATATAAATCCAGATATATTTTAAACAAAGAAAGCTTAATTCTTATATATAACTCATTAATCATGCCATATATCACTTATTGTTTCGAAATTTGGGGAAATACCTATAAATCAAACACAAAAAATAATGTCACCCAACAAAAAAAGGCAATAAGACTCATCACATTCTCAACCTACAACCAACCAACCCATCCCCTATTCATAAACCTGCAAACATTGAAATTCTATGATTTAGTAGATTTGTATACAATAAAAATGATGTTCAAAGTAAAAAATAAACTTGTGTCACAAACACTACAAAACATGTTCACCGTCAGACAGAGCCGGTATGAGCTCAGAGGAGTGGAGATGTTTGTAAAGAAAACATTTCAAACAAACACCATGAGATTTTGTGTTTCTATTAAAGGGGTCGATCTCTGGAATAACTGTACAGAGGATCTCAAATCATGTCCCTCTCTCTTCCACCTAAAGAGAATGTATAAAAGTATTATACTTGAAAAATACCTTAATTCTGTTTACTAGTCTGTTTAAGACTGTCAACTTACTTTAAAATGGGTATATGTATATATGTATGTATGTGTGTATGTGTATATATATACATATATATATGTATATATATAATAAAATCCTTTTGAATGTCTGATGTTATGTTGGAAAGTTAACAAAAACACGTGCTGTAAGTTTAAAAAGACAAGGGTTGGCAAAATAAGCATTAGCTTCAGCCTATACCTTTTCGGTCATTTTTGTATGTTATGTTATGAAGAAGTATACTTAACTGAATGTAAATCTTTTGTCATAATTTTGACCGAATAAACTGAACTGAACTGAACTATATCACTCTGGCAACAGTTAATGAACATTCTATATCACTCTGGAAACAGTTAATGAACATTCTATATAACTCTGGCAACAGTTAAAGAACATTCTATATCACTCTGGCAACAGTTAATGAACATTCTATATCACTCTGGCAACATAAACATAATATTCTATATCACTCTGGCAACATATACATAATATTCTATATCACTCTGGCGACAGTTAATAAACATTCTATATCACTCTGGCAACAGTTAATGAACATTCTATATCACTCTGGCAACAGTTAAAGAACATTCTATATCACTCTGGCAACATATACATAATATTCTATATCACTCTGGCAACAGTTAAAGAACATTCTATATCACTCTGGCAACAGTTAATGAACATTCTATATCACTCTGGCAACAGTTAAAGAACATTCTATATCACTCTGGCAACAGTTAATGAACATTCTATATCACTCTGGCAACAGTTAATGAACATTCTATATCACTCTGGCAACAGTTAAAGAACATTCTATATCACTCTGGCAACAGTTAATGAACATTCTATATCACTCTGGCAACAGTTAAAGAACATTCTATATCACTCTGGCAACAGTTAAAGAACATTCTATATCACTCTGGTAACTGTTAATGAACATTCTACATCACTCTGGCAACTGTTAATGAACATTCTATATCACTCTGGTAACTGTTAATGAACATTCTACATCACTCTGGCAACAGTTAAAGAACATTCTATATCACTCTGGCAACAGTTACAGAACATTCTATATCACTCTGGCAACAGTTACAGAACATTCTATATCACTCTGGCAACATATACATAATATTCTATATCACTCTGGCAACAGTTAATGAACATTCTATATCACTCTGGCAACAGTTAATGAACATTCTATATCACTCTGGCAACATATACATAATATTCTATATCACTCTGGCAACATATACATAATATTCTATATCACTCTGGCAACAGTTACAGAACATTCTATATCACTCTGGCAACAGTTAATGAACATTCTATATCACTCTGGCAACAGTTAAAGAACATTCTATATCACTCTGGCAACAGTCAATGAACATTCTATATCACTCTGGCAACAGTTAATGAACATTCTATATCACTCTGGCAACATATACATAATATTCTATATCACTCTGGCAACAGTTAAAGAACATTCTATATCACTCTGGCAACAGTTACAGAACATTCTATATCACTCTGGCAACATATACATAATATTCTATATCACTCTGGCAACATATACATAATATTCTATATCACTCTGGCAACAGTTAATGAAAATTCTATATCACTCTGGCAACATATACATAATATTCTATATCACTCTGGCAACAGTTAATGAACATTCTATATCACTCTGGCAACAGTTAATGAAAATTCTATATCACTCTGGCAACAGTTAATGAACATTCTACATCACTCTGGCAACAGTTAATGAACATTCTATATCACTCTGACAACAGTTAATGAAAATTCTATATCACTCTGGCAACAGTTAATGAACATTCTATATCACTCTGGCAACAGTTAAAGAACATTCTATATCACTCTGGCAACAGTTAAAGAACATTCTATATCACTCTGGCAACAGTTAAAGAACATTCTATATCACTCTGGCAACAGTTAATGAACATTCTATATCACTCTGGCAACAGTTAAAGAACATTCTATATCACTCTGGCAACAGTTAAAGAACATTCTATATCACTCTGGTAACTGTTAATGAACATTCTACATCACTCTGGCAACTGTTAATGAACATTCTATATCACTCTGGCAACAGTTAATGAACATTCTATATCACTCTGGCAACAGTTAAAGAAAATTCTATATCACTCTGGCAACAGTTAATGAACATTCTACATCACTCTGGCAACAGTTAATGAACATTCTATATCACTCTGACAACAGTTAATGAAAATTCTATATCACTCTGGCAACAGTTAATGAACATTCTATATCACTCTGGCAACAGTTAAAGAAAATTCTATATCACTCTGGCAACAGTTACAGAACATTCTATATCACTCTGGCAACAGTTACAGAACATTCTATATCACTCTGGCAACATATACATAATATTCTATATCACTCTGGCAACAGTTAATGAACATTCTATATCACTCTGGCAACAGTTAATGAACATTCTATATCACTCTGGCAACATATACATAATATTCTATATCACTCTGGCAACATATACATAATATTCTATATCACTCTGGCAACAGTTACAGAACATTCTATATCACTCTGGCAACAGTTAATGAACATTCTATATCACTCTGGCAACAGTCAATGAACATTCTATATCACTCTGGCAACAGTTAATGAACATTCTATATCACTCTGGCAACATATACATAATATTCTATATCACTCTGGCAACAGTTAAAGAACATTCTATATCACTCTGGCAACAGTTACAGAACATTCTATATCACTCTGGCAACATATACAAAATATTCTATATCACTCTGGCAACATATACATAATATTCTATATCACTCTGGCAACAGTTAATGAAAATTCTATATCACTCTGGCAACATATACATAATATTCTATATCACTCTGGCAACAGTTAATGAACATTCTATATCACTCTGGCAACAGTTAATGAAAATTCTATATCACTCTGGCAACAGTTAATGAACATTCTACATCACTCTGGCAACAGTTAATGAACATTCTATATCACTCTGGCAACATATACATAATATTCTATATCACTCTGGCAACAGTTAATGAACATTCTATATCACTCTGGCAACAGTTAATGAACATTCTATATCACTCTGGCAACATATACATAATATTCTATATCACTCTGGCAACAGTTAATGAACATTCTATATCACTCTGGCAACAGTTAATGAACATTCTATATCACTCTGGCAACATATACATAATATTCTATATCACTCTGGCAACAGTTAATGAACATTCTATATCACTCTGGCAACAGTTAATGAACATTCTACATCACTCTGGCAACAGTTAATGAACATTCTATATCACTCTGGCAACAGTTAATGAACATTCTATATCACTCTGGCAACAGTTAATGAACATTCTATATCACTCTGGCAACATATACATAATATTCTATATCACTCTGGCAACAGTTAATGAACATTCTATATCACTCTGGCAACAGTTAATGAACATTCTATATCACTCTGGCAACAGTTAATGAACATTCTACATCACTCTGGCAACAGTTAATGAACATTCTATATCACTCTGGCAACAGTTAATGAACATTCTATATCACTCTGGCAACAGTTAATGAACATTCTATATCACTCTGGCAACATATACATAATATTCTATATCACTCTGGCAACAGTTAATGAACATTCTACATCACTCTGGCAACAGTTAATGAACATTCTATATCACTCTGGCAACAGTTAATGAACATTCTATATCACTCTGGCAACATATACATAATATTCTATATCACTCTGACAACAGTTAATGAAAATTCTATATCACTCTGGCAACAGTTAATGAACATTCTATATCACTCTGGCAACAGTTAAAGAACATTCTATATCACTCTGGCAACAGTTAATGAACATTCTATATCACTCTGGCAACAGTTAAAGAACATTCTATATCACTCTGGCAACAGTTAAAGAACATTCTATATCACTCTGGCAACATATACAGGCCATTTCATACCCCGGGTGTAGTCCAGATGGGGGTATACTCTGGCCTGTTACACCGGGCATGTGCCCGTGGCTCTGTGCGCGCTCGTTTGATGTGCAGTTGCGGTCAGTTAGTATAGAGGGCTGACCTCTTCAGGTGGACCGTGTGGTCATTGAGGAAAGGGCTGACCTCTTCAGGTGGACCGTGTGGTCATTGAGGAAAGGGCTGACCTCTTCAGGTGGACCGTGTGGTCAAGTTTACTAAAACGGAACGTGTACTGTAGCCAAAAAAAAACTGATACCACCCTATACCATTTTATTTAGTATGGCATATTGTGTATGCAGTGTATGCTATTTTTCTATAGTCAATAAAAGTTTTAAATATATATTGAAAATTAAAAAATGTAATAATATTTTGTACTTTTTTAGTATAATTCAAATTGAAGACAGTATCTTCTGATGAACAGAACCTGATTTGGAATTTCACATTATGTACAAATCCTTCTATGTTCACTCTGTGATGAAACTGAAGACATTAGTATAGAACTACAGTTCTATTACAAACAAAGCTTAGTATTGAATTGATTTAGTTGTCCATCATATGCACTACAAAAAAGTGGATTTTTTGGGTTCATTAATCATAAAATCTACGTGTTCTGTTAAAAAGTACCCGCAAACCGCACGTTCGCCACGGTCACCTTTTTCAATATACATGTCACATGCATGTCTGTGTCATTCAAGGAGTGAACTTTTTTCTCAAAACAATTTACAGAGTAAATTCTCAGTGATAGACTTTTTTTTTTGCTATGGGTATCTATGAGTTTAAAGATTTCAAACGAGCCCTCACACATATTTAGGGTAGGCTACATAAACTCAGAAGTTACTGGCAATGTTCCTCAGCCTTTGGAGAGCCAGTGGAAAAGTGGAAATAGGTCACTCAACATAATATATTTATGCATTTTTGCCAATAACATAGGACCCCCAAGTGATGACATCAATTTTATTTTTGTCATTTATATAACATAGTCATGCAACTTACAAATATGATTGACCACCTATAATGTAATGTGTTTGATTAGGCTGAGTAACATGTGAAGGCTTTGAATGAGTAGATAAGTCTTGGTTCTAAAGTGCTTTGCAAATGTTGCCACTAGTAATATGCGTTTAAGCCGAAGAAAATGGATGGATGTCCATCTATTGTGATTCTTGTTTTGATACTGGAAAGCGCCATGGACACCTGGCTGTGGTAAGACGCTATACAAATAAAATTTGATTGATCAGGAAAGATGAGCTGTGGGCATGATTTAACAATATGCACCAAAATTATTTAACATTATGTTGTAAGCCATTTTTTTCATTTCAATCTGGCTGGCTGGCTATGCCAGCGCTTCATGACCTCAGTATTATAAGGGAGCAATTGTGTATTGCTTAGATATTAGATTACCCTTACCACAACATATCGTGTGCATTTTTGCTTTTCACTGTCAGTCTTTTTATTTTTATGTCATTTTCTAATTTTTGTGTATTTGCAGAAATTGCTCCAACTGCAGGCAGAAAAATTAAAGAGCTGCAGGTTTATGCTATTCATAAACCTGCAAACATTGAAATTCTATGATTTAGTAGATTTGTATACAATAAAAATGATGTTCAAAGTAAAAAATAAACTTGTGTCACAAACACTACAAAACATGTTCACCGTCAGACAGAGCCGGTATGAGCTCAGAGGAGTGGAGATGTTTGTAAAGAAAACATTTCAAACAAACACCATGAGATTTTGTGTTTCTATTAAAGGGGTCGATCTCTGGAATAACTGTACAGAGGATCTCAAATCATGTCCCTCTCTCTTCCACCTAAAGAGAATGTATAAAAGTATTATACTTGAAAAATACCTTAATTCTGTTTACTAGTCTGTTTAAGACTGTCAACTTACTTTAAAATGGGTATATGTATATATGTATGTATGTGTGTATGTGTATATATATACATATATATATGTATATATATAATAAAATCCTTTTGAATGTCTGATGTTATGTTGGAAAGTTAACAAAAACACGTGCTGTAAGTTTAAAAAGACAAGGGTTGGCAAAATAAGCATTAGCTTCAGCCTATACCTTTTCGGTCATTTTTGTATGTTATGTTATGAAGAAGTATACTTAACTGAATGTAAATCTTTTGTCATAATTTTGACCGAATAAACTGAACTGAACTGAACTATTTCACTCTGGCAACAGTTAATGAACATTCTATATCACTCTGGAAACAGTTAATGAACATTCTATATAACTCTGGCAACAGTTAAAGAACATTCTATATCACTCTGGCAACAGTTAATGAACATTCTATATCACTCTGGCAACAGTTAAAGAACATTCTATATCACTCTGGCAACATAAACATAATATTCTATATCACTCTGGCAACATATACATAATATTCTATATCACTCTGGCGACAGTTAATAAACATTCTATATCACTCTGGCAACAGTTAATGAACATTCTATATCACTCTGGCAACAGTTAAAGAACATTCTATATCACTCTGGCAACATATACATAATATTCTATATCACTCTGGCAACAGTTAAAGAACATTCTATATCACTCTGGCAACAGTTAATGAACATTCTATATCACTCTGGCAACAGTTAAAGAACATTCTATATCACTCTGGCAACAGTTAAAGAACATTCTATATCACTCTGGTAACTGTTAATGAACATTCTACATCACTCTGGCAACTGTTAATGAACATTCTATATCACTCTGGCAACAGTTAAAGAACATTCTATATCACTCTGGTAACTGTTAATGAACATTCTATATCACTCTGGCAACAGTTAAAGAACATTCTATATCACTCTGGCAACAGTTACAGAACATTCTATATCACTCTGGCAACAGTTACAGAACATTCTATATCACTCTGGCAACATATACATAATATTCTATATCACTCTGGCAACAGTTAATGAACATTCTATATCACTCTGGCAACAGTTAATGAACATTCTATATCACTCTGGCAACATATACATAATATTCTATATCACTCTGGCAACATATACATAATATTCTATATCACTCTGGCAACAGTTACAGAACATTCTATATCACTCTGGCAACAGTTAATGAACATTCTATATCACTCTGGCAACAGTTAAAGAACATTCTATATCACTCTGGCAACAGTCAATGAACATTCTATATCACTCTGGCAACAGTTAATGAACATTCTATATCACTCTGGCAACATATACATAATATTCTATATCACTCTGGCAACAGTTAAAGAACATTCTATATCACTCTGGCAACAGTTACAGAACATTCTATATCACTCTGGCAACATATACATAATATTCTATATCACTCTGGCAACATATACATAATATTCTATATCACTCTGGCAACAGTTAATGAAAATTCTATATCACTCTGGCAACATATACATAATATTCTATATCACTCTGGCAACAGTTAATGAACATTCTATATCACTCTGGCAACAGTTAATGAAAATTCTATATCACTCTGGCAACAGTTAATGAACATTCTATATCACTCTGACAACAGTTAATGAAAATTCTATATCACTCTGGCAACAGTTAATGAACATTCTATATCACTCTGGCAACAGTTAAAGAACATTCTATATCACTCTGGCAACAGTTAAAGAACATTCTATATCACTCTGGCAACAGTTAAAGAACATTCTATATCACTCTGGCAACAGTTAATGAACATTCTATATCACTCTGGCAACTGTTAATGAACATTCTATATCACTCTGGCAACAGTTAAAGAACATTCTATATCACTCTGGCAACAGTTACAGAACATTCTATATCACTCTGGCAACAGTTAAAGAACATTCTATATCACTCTGGTAACTGTTAATGAACATTCTACATCACTCTGGCAACTGTTAATGAACATTCTATATCACTCTGGCAACAGTTAAAGAACATTCTATATCACTCTGGCAACAGTTAATGAACATTCTATATCACTCTGGTAACTGTTAATGAACATTCTACATCACTCTGGCAACTGTTAATGAACATTCTATATCACTCTGGCAACAGTTAAAGAACATTCTATATCACTCTGGCAACAGTTACAGAACATTCTATATCACTCTGGCAACAGTTACAGAACATTCTATATCACTCTGGCAACATATACATAATATTCTATATCACTCTGGCAACAGTTAATGAACATTCTATATCACTCTGGCAACAGTTAATGAACATTCTATATCACTCTGGCAACATATACATAATATTCTATATCACTCTGGCAACATATACATAATATTCTATATCACTCTGGCAACAGTTACAGAACATTCTATATCACTCTGGCAACAGTTAATGAACATTCTATATCACTCTGGCAACAGTCAATGAACATTCTATATCACTCTGGCAACATATACATAATATTCTATATCACTCTGGCAACAGTTAAAGAACATTCTATATCACTCTGGCAACAGTTAATGAAAATTCTATATCACTCTGGCAACATATACATAATATTCAATATCACTCTGGCAACAGTTAATGAACATTCTATATCACTCTGGCAACAGTTAATGAAAATTCTATATCACTCTGGCAACAGTTAATGAACATTCTACATCACTCTGGCAACAGTTAATGAACATTCTATATCACTCTGGCAACATATACATAATATTCTATATCACTCTGGCAACAGTTAATGAACATTCTACATCACTCTGGCAACAGTTAATGAACATTCTATATCACTCTGGCAACAGTTAATGAACATTCTATATCACTCTGGCAACAGTTAATGAACATTCTATATCACTCTGGCAACAGTTAATGAAAATTCTATATCACTCTGGCAACAGTTAATGAACATTCTATATCACTCTGGCAACAGTTAAAGAACATTCTATATCACTCTGGCAACAGTTAAAGAACATTCTATATCACTCTGACAACAGTTAAAGAACATTCTATATCACTCTGGCAACATATACAGGCCATTTCATACCCCGGGTGTAGTCCAGATGGGGGTATACTCTGGCCTGTTACACCGGGCATGTGCCCGTGGCTCTGTGCGCGCTCGTTTGATGTGCAGTTGCGGTCAGTTAGTATAGAGGGCTGACCTCTTCAGGTGGACCGTGTGGTCATTGAGGAAAGGGCTGACCTCTTCAGGTGGACCGTGTGGTCATTGAGGAAAGGGCTGACCTCTTCAGGTGGACCGTGTGGTCAAGTTTACTAAAACGGAACGTGTACTGTAGCCAAAAAAAAACTGATACCACCCTATACCATTTTATTTAGTATGGCATATTGTGTATGCAGTGTATGCTATTTTTCTATAGTCAATAAAAGTTTTAAATATATATTGAAAATTAAAAAATGTAATAATATTTTGTACTTTTTTAGTATAATTCAAATTGAAGACAGTATCTTCTGATGAACAGAACCTGATTTGGAATTTCACATTATGTACAAATCCTTCTATGTTCACTCTGTGATGAAACTGAAGACATTAGTATAGAACTACAGTTCTATTACAAACAAAGCTTAGTATTGAATTGATTTAGTTGTCCATCATATGCACTACAAAAAAGTGGATTTTTTGGGTTCATTAATCATAAAATCTACGTGTTCTGTTAAAAAGTACCCGCAAACCGCACGTTCGCCACGGTCACCTTTTTCAATATACATGTGTTTGCATGTCTGTGTCATTCAAGGAGTGAACTTTTTTCTCAAAACAATTTACAGAGTAAATTCTCAGTGATAGACTTTTTTTTTTGCTATGGGTATCTATGAGTTTAAAGATTTCAAACGAGCCCTCACACATATTTAGGGTAGGCTACATAAACTCAGAAGTTACTGGCAATGTTCCTCAGCCTTTGGAGAGCCAGTGGAAAAGTGGAAATAGGTCACTCAACATAATATATTTATGCATTTTTGCCAATAACATAGGACCCCCAAGTGATGACATCAATTTTATTTTTGTCATTTATATAACATAGTCATGCAACTTACAAATATGATTGACCACCTATAATGTAATGTGTTTGATTAGGCTGAGTAACATGTGAAGGCTTTGAATGAGTAGATAAGTCTTGGTTCTAAAGTGCTTTGCAAATGTTGCCACTAGTAATATGCGTTTAAGCCGAAGAAAATGGATGGATGTCCATCTATTGTGATTCTTGTTTTGATACTGGAAAGCGCCATGGACACCTGGCTGTGGTAAGACGCTATACAAATAAAATTTGATTGATCAGGAAAGATGAGCTGTGGGCATGATTTAACAATATGCACCAAAATTATTTAACATTATGTTGTAAGCCATTTTTTTCATTTCAATCTGGCTGGCTGGCTATGCCAGCGCTTCATGACCTCAGTATTATAAGGGAGCAATTGTGTATTGCTTAGATATTAGATTACCCTTACCACAACATATCGTGTGCATTTTTGCTTTTCACTGTCAGTCTTTTTATTTTTATGTCATTTTCTAATTTTTGTGTATTTGCAGAAATTGCTCCAACTGCAGGCAGAAAAATTAAAGAGCTGCAGAAAGAAAAGTTGGCGGTAGAAGAGAGGAGAGACAATTTGAGAGCGGAGCTAACAAGCATTTTGTTGAAAGTTGATTCTGCAATTCCAAAGGGGGCACAAAGTAAGTCTATACAATGTTTCACATAATTATTTTGGCACATGGGACAAATGTTGCTGCAATGTACTAAAGGCTTTGTAGTTTTTACATTTTATTCTTTATGCTACTGAAAATAGAAAAGACAGATGGCGTACTACCTCCGGAAACGGTTATCGAGTAGATTTTTTTCATTGTGCACTGGCATTTAGCCATGAAATATAACAAGTTATGAACAATCCAGATGTTTTCTGCTGTTTTCAACCCATCGCACTCATTCTGACAGGTTGTCAAAACCTGATTATAAGTCATTAATGAAATAGTTTATAATACAATGAAGATATTAAAGTCTTCTGATCCAAATGTTACACCATTTACAGTTTTTTAGGGATAGTGTGAGTTGAGTACACATGTAATGGCCACTAAACATCATCTAATTTTTGTAATATGGACAAAATTCTGTAAATGCCATGAAATGGACATGATCTTGCCATAGCAGGCACTCCAGACCTTTTGTGGAGAAAAAGCTATATTTAACGGTCCGTGAAGCCGTCTTAAATGTGCATATGTAGGAACATGCACTGACGTTTTTTTTCTTTCAACCTGCCAATAAACACCCCTTCACCATGTGTTCTGCATAAGGACCTCTCGACCACTAGAAACCACACTTGCATTTCTGCTTCGTGTTCCTATGTCTGATGGCACAATGTCCCAGATGTCTGTCTTCAAGAATGAGAGACGGCAGAATTAATAATTAGCCATCACTAAAAGTAGGAGCAATTAACTGTGATTTTCACCACGTCGGATAGTGACGGTGAAAGTTCTGCATCTTCCTCCTCCTCCTCCTCCTCCTGCACATCCTCCTCCAACTCCTCCTCCTCCAACTCCTCCTCTTCTGAGGAAGAAAAAAAAAAGAAGAAGAAAAAGAAGGGACACAAAACGAAGCTGGACCATCACAGACAACGAAGTAAGTTCAAATGAGGGAGGCGTGTTTAATTTATTACTATAAGTGAATGCATTCGATTTCCTGATTCTGTAAAAAATAAATCAGAGGCATAACCTAAATAGAAAGGAGAAATGTCTGTAATGAGCTAAAGTATCCAGGCTTGGGTAAAGTTTGCGTTTTTATCAGCTAATTTGCGAGTAATGGCACAGCCTTTAGCCTTAGCACAATGCCAAGTGTAGAATTTATCTAAATTCTGTATGATGTCCAAATATTGGAGAAGAAATGCCATCCTTGTTTGATACCAACTCCTCTCCATTCTGTTGTGTCACTGGTTAAAAACATTTTGTAATTTTATGCAGTATTACTAAATGCCAGACTGAAATATACACATGTTTATTTTGTTGTGATTACAGATTGAACAATGCACACCATGGGCTGGTTTCAGCGGCCTGCTAATGTAAATGTATTTATTTTTACAGTGGCCCACCCTTCGCAGGTGGTGGCCCGATATAAGCGGGTCCTTAAAACTTTTAAAAAAGTAAAGTCATCATCGGAGGCCTTGAGGAGGCACTCGGTAGACCCTGGCTCCTTTAAGCTGACAAGCATAATAGCTGAGGTTTGTTTGTTGCATTGTCTTTCTTTCTTGTATAAATATGTTCTTTTTAATTGTCAACGTGAATCCAATACATGTGTTCATAAGATCTTACATTGGAGCATTATTTTGAGTCCATTTTTAGTCTAGTTATGCATATAACCCAAAAGGGTTCTTGGTTTAGCTCTAGTTCAGTCCATGGTTTGATATACTATCACAAGTATCTTACATTGTATCAAACAAACTCCTAGAAGATAAACTTCACACATCAATAACTACAGACAGGTGCTTAAAAGATGAGGTAAAATCCCAGCGCACATGAGTAAAAATATTAGTTCACACACACTGCCAACCTTGAATTTTTTTTTTATTAGGATTAGGTGAGACCTTTGCCTGATGAAGGTCTCAGGACCAAAACGTTGACCTATTCCCAATTGTCTATATTTGCAAGGTTGGCAGTGTGTGGGGACTATTTTTTACTATTTTTACTCATCCTACAAACTCCGAATTCCAAAGTAACTTTCTTGTGATCCCCTTCTACTTAAAAGGAGTGTTGGAGTGTTTTAGGAGTGAGCCATGATTTTTTTTTTTTTTTTTTTAAATTAAGCTTCTTCCATCGTCATCTCACTGTCTGCGAAGGGTATATACAGGTTTTCCACGTGGCATTGAAATGCAAAAAAGTCAATATATTAATTGTGCCACAGTTAAAGCCTTGCAAGTATTTGGAAAGCATTAAAGATGATTCCAGAACTCAAATATATATATTTTAACCTCAGGTCATTGACCAACAATAATTTACCACCAAATGTGTGGCTCAGATGACAATTGCTGGTTTCGCGGAAAATGTATCAACTTGTCTCTGTCTCATTTCATTTTTTCAAAATTCAACTATGTATTTTCAAAGCATTACATTTGACATGCATTACCTGGCTGTTAAAACCCTGAATACAAAAAAAGTTTTTTTTTGTGTGTGTGTGTGTTTGTTCCCAGGTCCTTATGGTGTCAAAAGGGATGCGCATGACTCCCCCAGATTTTCAACCGGGCATGACCCTACAAAAGTTTTCATGGGTCCTCAAGAAGTATCTTGAGGACAACGATGATCTTCGTGGTCAAGTTGAAAAAATGAAAAAAAAAGGACGACTTCTTCCACTGAAATACAAATTGAGGCCTTAATTTGTATTTCAGGCCTTAAATACAATTAAGGCCTTAATTTGTATTTCAGTGGTCTGTTTATTGCTTTTATGTTATGCAGAATTCCAGTAGGCCATGAAAAGAGACAAAGATTTGCCAACAATGCCACAAGTTTCAATCGTTTTAATTTCAAATGAGGCATTACACTGTTGCCAGACTGTTACTCAGTATATTACCCCTGTATATATATATTTTTTATAATTGTGTGTATATCTACATATATATCTATATCTATGTCAATATCTATATATATCTATATATATCTATGTCAATATCTATATCTATAGTGTATATATATACATTTTCTTCCACTTGTCTGTTGCAATATATATTGATATCTATATAGATATAGATATATATGTATATAACTATATATAATTATTTTATATTATAAATTATATACTTTTCAATTTTGTTTTGCTGCCCAATGTCCTGGCATGTGCTTTTGTTTTAAAAGTTCTATAAAATGTTGTATTGCTAAACTTCTTTGACTGATGAGATTATTCCTCTTGTTGAAGCAGAACTAAGCAACTTTATGAGCATAATGTATCCTGTCACAAGTCCCTGTGAGGCCGAACAGGTGTTTATAGGACGATTGAAGGGTGTGTCATCTCCCCCTGCTGTCTGGGCGAAATACAGCACTTGCAAGTTTGCTTGCCTGAGTTTATTATATACTATTATTAAGTGGTTATCATAATGGGGTCAATGGGGTTTGAATAGAGATTGACAGACCACGTGATTGACGCGCATTGCATTGTGGGTACGAGTGGCGGCGAATTCAAAACAATACGTCTCGCGCTTGCTTTTCGCGCACCGATAGCCATTCATTCAGCGGCAAACTCCAAATAAACTTTTAAATGACAAAAAATAATAATGTACAAGACGAAGGACAACACCGCAGGCCCATACAAAGACAAACTTGACGAAAATGCGAAAAAACGGTACGAAGAAAAGGTGAAAGCAGTGAAAGGGCTAGATCCGTATGAACATAAAGAATGGACTAAAGACGTTAGCATACTACCGAACTTTCAACACGCACACATATATAATTATATGATTTTGAGTGTTAGTGCGTACACCCACGAAATATTTAGCAACTTCAAAGCCCTGCAACAGGCCCAGGTCCAGTTCACCGATGGATGGGTACAGGACCTCGAGATGTTTCGAGTGGACCATAAAACCATCGTGCGTTCGAAGGTAAGTTCACCAGTCAGTCGCTAATTATCCTCATGTACATCATAGACCTCCATAAAAAAAATCAATAACATTTATATAGGTAATGTTTTGTAATGTCTTAATCAACATCACGGAATTACATGGCAATATCAAAGCAATAGCATGGTAAAAGAAAATTTAGTTGCTATGTATGGATATGTCTACAACGTTATTCTGTTGTTCTGTGAGGAATCCCTCAATTTAAGGTTCCAATTTATCTTATTATTTGATAAACTCTGCATACCCTCTCTACAGGAAATGCACATTCTTTTCCTATTAAAATCAAATCAAAGACTAACATGAGAATAACATTGTAGACACAGCCCCCTACATTTTTTGCAGCTATGTAATGATCTCCCATGCATGACTTCTAAAATAACAGAGTAAAATGTGTAGAAGAGCTGCAATGATATTCTTTAAATTGTTACTCAATTTGATAACTCAATTTGAAATGAAAAGCACACAAGTGCATACCTTCTAGTGCAGATTTTACCTGTCATAGGCCCATTCAGTGTTGTTAGGTGTTTTGCTACTGTAGTACCTGATGGATAATTAACCTGTGATAAATTATGGCTCTATTACTACTCTATTTTCTGAAATATGTTTTTCTACATTGACTGTTTCAGGTGAATCACTCCATGCGCCTCAGCCAAAAGCCTCTTCTGCCCTGGGTGATCCTGAAATCTACTGGGGAGGTGGAGAGTGCCCATTGCACATGCATGGCTGGTGTGGCTGAGAAGTGTGTACATGTGGCAGCTCTCTTGTACAAAATTGACACTGCAGTGCGTCTACGAGGGAATGTCACACCCACAGATGTTCAGGCTTACTGGATAATGCCCTCAAATGTGAACAAAGTACAAGGAGTCCCAGGCCACACAATCGACTACACAACCAGTGCAGCAAGGAAACGGGCACTGGACCAGTCCATCAGTGAGGGACAAACTGAGAGCTCACCACCCAGCATCCGGACTCGCATTGGTGGCGGACCAATAAGAAAGAGCACACTGGCAGAATTAAAACCTCTCACAGATATTATGCATGCACACAGGTCAGGACTCTGCTCTGTTATGGAGGAGTTCTGCCACCAGTATGCAGACCCTGTCCAGCCTCGTATCCTCCCGAAATCGCTCCTCCGTCTCTATGACCCACAGATGAGGGGCAGTGAACTGTCTGCTCTTCTTCAGCACAGTGAGCATCTAAAACATCATGTTGCTGTGTCAGATGCAGAGGCAGAAGCACTTGAAGAGAAAACCAGGGAGCAGCACAAATCTGAATTCTGGCACACAGCACGAGCAGGAAGGATCACCGCATCAAACGTGCACGCCGTCGTGTCCACCTCTATTGCCAAGCCTGCATTATCAACAGTGAAGAAGGTGTGTTATCCACAAAAGCAGCCACGTCAACTGTCGGACACTGAACCAGAGCCAATAAAATGGGGAAAAGTAAATGAAGACACCGCAAGAGAATGCTACATCTCACAGAGTAAGCTGCAGCACAGAGAACTCAAAGTGAAGAACTGTGGCTTCATCATCAACCCATCATTCCCTGAATTGGGTGCGACCCCTGATGCTCTTGTTAACTGTGAGTGCTGTGGAAAAGGCTGTGTGGAGATCAAGTGTCCATATAAGCACCGCGATCACGACCTTCTGCAGGCCTGTGAAGACAACAAGTTTTGTTTGCATTTAACAGATGGAATTGTGGAATTAAAGCAGACACACATGTACTATAAGCAAGTCCAAACACAAATCTTTGTTACTAACTCACAATTCTGTGATTTTGTTTTGTGGACAACCAAAACCTGTGTAATCACACGAGTCATGCCAGATGTGAACCTCTGGGGTAAACTTTTACCAGTGGCTCAGGATTTTTTTTACAACGTTGTTCTGCCTGAGCTTTTAGCCCATCATTACACTCATCCAGTGCCCAGTATTTCACAAGTAGAGCCTTCTGCAGAGCTTGCAGCCTCAATCAAAAGAAAGAAAAAAGCAAGTTGAGTGAATTTAGTTCTAGTAACAATCCTTTACATGGTTTTGATCATTGCAGGTCCAGTTTTATATTCCTGTTTTTTGTTGTTTTAGAGAGAACCCAATTTTGCTCTGATGTTCCTTTGCCTTTTTCATTGCTGAAGTTAGGTTCAGAAATCTTTTTTGCTTTTACTTGAAGCAATTTAGTTAAGGTTGCAAATATGCTTCTTGTTCCTTTATTGAGCACTTTATTGCTTTAGCATGTTACCTATGTTGAGCATAATTGAAATTAATTTGGTGATATATGTTTTTGAAATCAGTGTACATTTTGTACTGTATTCTGATTACTTTGGATACTTTTAGAACATCACATTGATTAAAAAAAACCTAGAAAAAAAACTAAAAAAAATGTAGAATGATTGTTGTAAACACATGGAAGAAAGTCTTTCTGCAAATGCACAGGAGCATATCACAGCGTCATGTGACACGTGCAGTGTTTGTATAAACTGTGGCATAAGGCGCTTTAGATCTTCATTTTACGAGGAAAAGGTTGTCATTAAAAGTTCTTCAGCTCTTAATACATGTATTAAGTTGTTTGTTCAGTTCATTGTATTACAACACGCTTTGATTCATTTTATTTGGCATACTTTATCATAATTTGATTCTGAATTTGTTGTCTCTATTTCCAAATGTTGCCACTTTGTCATTCATGATACCATCTAGTCGTTACATCTTATATAAAAAAGAGCCAGCGTTTCATTCTGCTTTATTTCCGGCTTTATGGAGCAAATGATCAATGATTAACAGAATTTCATACTGGACAGCCGATATTCATTGCTTCAATACAACACTCGGACACATATTAGTGAGTGCACACGCAACAGTCACTATTTTATCTAACAGAGTCATGCCTTCACCCTCACAGGGCACCACTAAACATACACGTATAGTGTCATTTAGTATGGTGTACTTAGAGCGTATACAGCCAATTACCCGCTCGACATGGATCCTTACATGGGCTAGTTTTCGTGTCGCCTCCACATCTTTTGCTTCCAATTGACTGCGGCCCCGGGTAAATGCTGGGATTTTTAAAGTGGCACCCATTAGGGCAACACTCTCCTTAATATCAAATCCCCTGTCAGCGAGCACTATGTCTCCAGGTGATAGCTTTTGGAGAAAGCCAGATTTTTCAGCAATACGTTTGTCACTAGAACGCCCTCCCCATCCATTCGAAATAAAAGAGATGGTCCCTTGTGGTGTGATGCCTATGAGATATTTCATAGTGTACCTACTTTTGTAGTTGGAATATGTCTCTGCCTTGGCACGTAGATTTTGTGCTCGCTCTATAAAAAGTTCAAAACAGTCAATGATAACTGTGACACGGTCACCAAACATCTCAACATACTGGTGTGGCATGCTGGCCTGTATGCAATGTCTCATTGGCCAGTGCACCAAAGGGCTGAGGTGAGCATAAAGTACATGTATAGTATTGTTAAACACAGTGGATGTAGTTGTTCGGCTTATATCAAAGAGGTGTGCAATGTGCTCTAGAGGCAGATTCAGCCGTAAGCGCATGAGAGTCAACAAGAGCATCTGAAAATGAGAAATCTTTCGGTCTGTGTTTGGTAAGCTGGGACGAATTTGCATCAGCACACCCATTAGCAGAGCAAAAGATGGGAGCCCTGTGTAGAACTTCACTTTTGAGTCATTGTCTTTAAAAAATTCATCGTCCAGTTTCTTTTTGGACAGTTCCTCCTTCAATTTTCGGTTTTCTTCCTGCAGGTGCGCGATTTCCTTTAGCCTGAGCGAACACATCCTACATTCTTGCAGCTCCTCATCGTTGTTTTGACTGATCTGCTCTGGTTCCATGTCCACTGCAGTTTCAGCAATGTTTGTTGCTAAAAAACACAAAACAAAATTGAAGACATTATTAGTTATGCATAAACAAGGACCGTCTACAGGCAGCCTAAATGGGTTAAATATGATTTAATTAACAGGACTTGATATTAACACTGTACAAGTAATAAAACACTGGTATATTTGTACTTTGGATAGGAAACATGTTAACATGGCAAGCCACTTTGACCAGTGCAGTTTGAAAGTGCTAGGTTCTGATTTTGAAATACATTATTTAAAAACATAAGCATGAAGGTTAGCTACAGAGGCTATTGAGGAAAAAAGGTTTGTCAACTCAAGTAAATACAAAAGGCAAAGTAGAATAGCTTCAAGTAGAATAACAATACAGAGCAAAACATTTACCTGCATTATCCACCTCTGTTAGTGGTCCAGCGTTATGAAGAACTGATGATGGCAGTTTTTTTGCTCTTGCTCTCCCACTTAACCTGTCGAATCTCGCTGTGCGAGATTCGACAGGTGCTATGCTTTAACTTCAGTATGGCCAAGGTTCAGAGAGGGTGCCCAGTCTGGATCGCATTGTAGCATTTTGTAGGCAGGTTTGCCTACAAACAACAAGGATTTAAGCCAACAAAACGTTCAGTTAACAAATACACAAATTATTAAACTAATCATGCAATAACTACAATAAATATTAACCTACCTTTGTGGAAATGCTTGGAGCACACCAACATGTGAGCGGGAGTGTTTTTGAAAGTAATATTTGGTCTCCGTATGGCTGCAATCCATGCTATCCGTCGCCTCTTTGTGACTTCAGAAACGTGGCTTGAGCAATTTTTCTTCCATGAGGGGATTCGATAAAACCCGATCTGTCCGTTTATTGGTCTCCCATGGCTGTCGTGCGACCGGCTATGGCAGTTAATAACACAACAACTTCTAGCCATTCTTTCTATACCTGCTTTTACGCCGTGTTTACTTGACAATAGCCTTCTGAGTCCGCGCGCTAGCCACTTCTACCTATAATCCTTTGCGGTTTTTAAGCGGAAGTGACGTAACATTTTCATTCTCTATAGGTGTCCCTCAAACTCCTCCACTGAAAATATATGTTTAATGTTTTAAAGGGGGGGTGTTATTCAAGCTTTCCATCCTGTTATTCTGTCACTCCCTCATTAAAAACATGGCTGAAGTGTTGCCTTGGCACATTCACGTATTTTTGAGTAATCTGTAAAAACTCTGATGGCGGCCATTTTAGGGATAGGTTTGCCTGAGTCCTCCTAGGAACGCCCCCACCTCCTGGAGACGCCTCCGAGCTTTCGTCACCAGCCGAGTAACCAACCACTGCTCCTCAGCAGAACCCCCTCCCCACTGATGCCACAGACAGCGTGTGGACGGGGCGTGTCTAAAGGCTCAGAGGTTCTTAAAGAGACAGAGGCCGATATTTTGTCACTTTTGTGTCATTTTTTTGGTCATTTCTTGTCATTTTTTTTGTCACATTTTTCTCATTTTTTGTCTCATTTTTTGTCATTTTTGGTCATTTTTTTTGTCATTTTTTTGTCACATTTTTGTCATTTTTTGTCTCATTTTTTGTCATTTTTTTGTCATTTTTTTGGTCATTTTTTTGTCACATTTTTGTGTAATTTTTTTGTCATATTTTTGTCACATTTTTGTCATTTTTTGGTCACATTTGTCATTTTTTTGTCGCATTTTTTTGTCATTTTTTGTCATTTTTTTGTCACATTTTTGTTATTTTTTGGTCACATTTTTGTTATTTTTTTTGTCATTTTTTTGTCACATTTTTGTTATTTTTTTGTCCTTTTTTTGTCACTTTTGTCATTTTTTTGTCGCATTTTTTTGTCATTTTTTTGTCACATTTTTTTGTCATTTTTTTGTCACTTTTTTGTCACATTTTTGTAATTTTTTTGTCATTTTTTTTGTCACATTTTTTTGTCACATTTTTTTGTCATTTTTTTGTCACATTTTTGTTATTTTTTTGTCACTTTTTTGTCACATTTTTGTTATTTTTTTGTCATTTTTTTTGTCACATTTTTTTGTCATTTTTTTGTCACATTTTTGTCACATTTTTGTCGTTTTTTTGTCATATTTTTGTCACATTTTTGTCATTTTTTGGTCACATTTTTGTTATTTGTTGGTCATTTTTTTGTCACATTTTTGTCATTTTTTTGTCATTTTTTTGTCACTTTTGTCATTTTTTTGTCGCATTTTTTTGTCACATTTTTGTTATTTTTTTGTCACATTTTTGTTATTTTTTAGTCATTTTTTTGGCACATTTTTGTTATTTTTTTGTCACATTTTTGTCGTTTTTTTGTCATATTTGTGTCACATTTTTGTCATTTTTTGGTCACATTTTTGTTATTTTTTGGTCATTTTTTTGTCACTTTTGTCATTTTTTGTCGCATTTTTTTGTCACATTTTTGTTATTTTTTTGTCACTTTTTTGTCACATTTTTGTTATTTTTTGTCACTTTTTTGTCACATTTTTGTCATTTTTTTGTCATTTTTTTGTCACATTTTTGTTATTTTTTTGTCACTTTTTTGTCATTTTTTGTCACATTTTTGTTATTTTTTTTGTCATTTTTTTTGTCACATTTTTTGTCATTTTTTTGTCACATTTTTGTTATTTTTTGTCACTTTTTTGTCACATTTTTGTCTCATTTTTGTTATTTTTTTGTCATTTTTTTGTCATTTTTTGTCACATTTTTGTTATTTTTTTGTCATTTTTTTGTCACATTTTTTTGTCATTTTTTTGTCACATTTTTGTTATTTTTTGTCACTTTTTTGTCACATTTTTGTCTCATTTTTGTTATTTTTTTGTCACTTTTTTGTCATTTTTTGTCACATTTTTGTTATTTTTTTGTCACATTTTTGACATTCACTACAGCCATTTTGAGAGAGACATTTTATACAAGGCAGTTATTCTAATTTACTGCATTCACAGACCAACAGAAGGTTTGTCATCATTGTAGTGTGATATAGATGGTGCTATGGGGCTGACAAAAGCGAGTCCAGTCACGACCCCCCCACAGCAGTGTTGTAGTGTGACCTCTACACGTGTGGAAAGATGGCCGACTCCTTCCTGGTGAAGACTTTTCTTCCAGTGGCACAAGCTGTAAAACATGTCAGAATAATGTTAGAACTGGAGCTGCCTTTGCTTCACTCAGATCCACCCCTTAACTCCCACCTGAACCGAGCACATTTTCTCCAGCTTTACCCCAATCCAAAAGCTTCTGGGAAAAAGGTGTGAAAATAGCAACAAAACTGAGACGAAAACAAGGATGAAAATGTGAAAAAAGTGAGAAAACATTGACGAAAAAGTGAAAAAATGTACAAAAAATGACAAAAAAATGACAAAAATTGGACGAAAAAGTGATAAAAATTTGACCAAAAAAAATGAATAATTTGACGAAAAATCGAGGAAAACATTGACAAAAAAAGTGACAAAAAAATTACCAAAAAATGACAAAAAATTGACCAAAAAGTTAGAAAAATTTGACGATAAAATGGACGAAAAAGTTATAAGAATTTGACAAAAAAATGGGAATAATTTGACGAAAAAGTGACAGAAAATGGACAAAAAATTACAAAAATTTGACGAAAAATCGAGGAAAAAATGGACGAAAAAGTGAAAAGAATTTAACAATAAAATGCGAATAATTTGACAAAAGTGACAAAAAAGTCAGGACAAAACTGAGACGACTGCCCGACAAAAAAAGTGATGAAAAAAAATGTGCCGTGAGGAAACAGATCCATTTAGTTTTGTAGGTCTTTCAGATGAGGCGTTACACTGGCCTACAGGATTTGGGTAAAGCTGAACTGGAGGAAATGCTCTCGGTTCAGGCAGGAGTTAAGAGGTTAATAAATAGGATTTTAAAGAGGGGGTATTATGCTTTTTTCAGCCACATAGCATCAGTCTATATCACACTACAATGATGACGAAACCTTCTGTTGGTCTGTCAATACAGTAAATTAGAATAACTGCCTTGTATAAAATTGCTCTTTTAAAATGGCGGTAGCAAATGACTTGAAATAGGCCTCTGTCTCTTTAAAAACCTCTGACCCTTTCCGACACGCCCCCTCCACACGCTGTCTGTGGCATCACAACAACACTGCGCTCGTTGTCTCAACAGTATTGAAACTACGATCGGTGCATTTTAATTTTTATTGTTGGAAAGGAGCTACTGTTTATCACTTTGTGAACAATGGCCACACGGGATATTATTTGGAGACGAACCTTCCACACCGGACGCTTGGAAGGGGCTCTTGCCTGAAAAATAACTGCTGTTTGGAGGCTCTCTCTTTGCATCTGCCATGCCCTATGGATCTCTAACTATACCCCCATGGACGACACCAGGATCTGCAGGAGCCCATACGATTCAAAACACGGACATTATCTGTGCAGGTGGATAATGGTTTTTCGAGGTTACCCATTAGCTTGTTATAATAGACTACAGCTTATTGTTGATGAAAAGTCTGCAATAAACCACAAATGTGTAAAGCCAGGCTCATTGTGTGATCATCGTAAAGGCTGCTTCGAGTAGTTGCTGCTTTATTGACGTTATTTGTGCATAATATGCTGCCTGTTTTCAATGAATGTGAAGGTGAAGGTTGTTAGCTTGGCGCGGCTAATAGTGCCTTAGCTCCGGGAGAAAACCACTCGGCTACGACTCACTGTAGATGAAATGTGAGCAATAAACTACACAATCAACAAGCCAGGCTCAGTGTGTGATCATCATAAAGGCTGCTTCAAGCAGTTGCCTGTTTTAGTGACGTTTTCAATGCATAATATGCTGCTTGTATTAAGTGAATTTTCCCGTTAGCTTGTCGCGGCTAGCTTGTTAGCTCCGGGAGAAAGCCACTCGGCTATGATCCATTGTAGATGAAATGTGAGCAAACTTCCAAATGAACAAGCCAGGCTCCGTGTGTGATCATTGTTAAACGGTTCTTTATGTGTGTGGTGGTTTTATTGACTTTATTTGTGCATATTTCTCGTTTTCACGTGATGACTCGAGGTTTAGCTTAGCATTAGCTTTCTCCGGAGGCTCTGTGCATCATCAAGGCCCAGCGCAGAACCAGACACTGAAATAAGTGTTCTTGTCACCGGTTTTAATCCTGGGTGTTTCGGTAACAGAAACACTGATGTGTGTCTTTGTAAAAGTCTGCTGTGGCTCCGGTTCACAACACATGAAGCTAATCCTCCATGATGACTCTGTTTACATCTTAGGGCTGGACACTGCGGGGAGGGGGTTCTGCTGAGGAGCAGTGGTTGGTTACTCGGCTGGTGACGAAAGGTCGGAGGCGTATCCTGGAGGTCGAGGGCGTTTCCTGAAGGAATCAGGCGTTTTATCCCTAAAATGGCCGCCATCAGAGTTTCTACAGATTACTCGAAAATACGTGAATGTGCTAAGGCAACACTTCAGGCATGTTTTTAATGAGGGAATGACTTAATAACATGATGTAAAGCTTGAAAAAGTCGATTTTGCATAATACCCCCCCTTTAAAAAGTATTTTGGGGGTACATTTTGTCCCTCAGCGCCTCTAAAACATCTCCCCATGGTCCAACAGCAGAACTGGCCTTTAGCATCAGGTTCTCCAGTATCTCTGGGCGCTCATGTGGTGAACTTCACCTTGTACAGAATTAAAACAGTTTTGTTTGGTCTCCGCGGTGACCGTTGGACCAGCGGCCGCCATCTTAGAAACGTTCACTCCGTCGTGACTCGTTTTTAGACAAATAAAATATACCAAACACTTCGTAGCTTAACATAAGTTCCTGTAAAAGGTGGAGGAGAAAGTCTCCTCCTGTTGAATGTGCGTTTTACCAGCCAGCTTACCTGTAAAACATGTAGGAAAACAGTTACAACCGGAGCTGCCTTTGCTTCTCTCATATCAGGCGCTGACTTCTTCTACAGCGCCAATACTGAGGCCGAGCGCAGCGCGCCCCCCCTGCTGGTGCGGCCGAGTACTGCAGGTTACATTCAAACAGTCCAGCCAAACAAGCAAACATATATAACAGGATTTACATGTAGTTTTATGACCTCAAACAGTTTGTAATGGGGGGGGGGGGGGGGGGGGGGAGGAGACTCAGAACATGAGGAGAAACTTCAGTTCAGCTAAACATGAGCTGGAAAAGTTACAGCAGCAGAAAGACAAAAAGCACCTTTACATTTTTACCTTTAGGACTTAAAGTGAACTCATGTATTAGTGTTAAAACAACAGTAAAGTGAGGAGCCTTTTCTCTCAGAGCCACATCATCAGGTCCATGAATTTAATCTTTATTAAAGGACACGAACACATGATCCACAGTTACATTAACAATACAGAATATGGAAATGTATTAAAATACTGCAAATACTTACAGCAACATTGACAGTAAAAATATAAGCCCGTCAGTTCTAACTGTGGGCACAAACAGGCCTGAGGTCAGAGGTCAGAGGTCAGAGACTCCACCTTATTTACATGAGCTGAATCTGAGCTGAACCAAAATGGGATTCATTACAAAAAAACTAATTTTCTAAGTCTGTGATTTCAAATGTAGAAGCTCAGCAGATGTGTGGCTGATTGGAAACATCTGGAAGTTTGAGATCCTGCTGTTGAGTAAAGACTCTCCTCCTCTGGTCATGAATGTCTCTGTTTTCTCTTTTGTCTTTTGTAATTTCATATTGCACATGTGTTGGACTTGCTTTGAAACAGGCGCTCGTGAAGCTTCTAGATTTGGGTAAAGCTGAGCAGGAGAAGATGTGCTCGGTGAAGGCGGGGGGTCAGAGGTTAATCATGTTTGGTGCAGTGTCTCCCCCTGGAGGAACTTCCCCAACACTGGCCTTTTGTTGTGAACGTTTGTCAGACAGGAAGCGCTCTTTTATTCTGAAGGCAGAATGAAGGAAACAGGTTCTTTTATTCTGAAGGCAGAATGAAGGAAACAGGTTCTTTTATTCTGAAGGCAGAGTGAAGGAAACAGGTTCTTTTATTCTGAAGGCAGAGTGAAGGAAACAGGTTCTTTTATTCTGAAGGCAGAGTGAAGGAAACAGGTTCTTTTATTCTGAAGGCAGAGTGAAGGAAACAGGTTCTTTTATTCTGAAGGCAGAGTGAAGGAAACAGGTTCTTTTATTCTGAAGGCAGCGTGAAGGAAACAGGTTCTTTTATTCTGAAGGCAGAGTGAAGGAAACAGGTTCTTTTATTCTGAAGGCAGAGTGAAGGAAACAGGTTCTTTTATTCTGAAGGCAGAGTGAAGGAAACAGGTTCTTTTATTCTGAAGGCAGAGTGAAGGAAACAGGTTCTTTTATTCTGAAGGCAGCGTGAAGGAAACAGGTTCTTTTATTCTGAAGGCAGAGTGAAGGAAACAGGTTCTTTTATTCTGAAGGCAGAGTGAAGGAAACAGGTTCTTTTATTCTGAAGGCAGAGTGAAGGAAACAGCTGAGACTCATCAGTGCAGCTGCAGAGATGGGCTCAATCAGAAACCATCAAATTGTAGCCTCTAAGCACTAACACTAGCAACTAACTCCTTAACCTTTCATGGGGTCAACTGTTAGATCTGTGCAGTTAGGGAACTAGACCTTCAGCAGCATTTGAACAATCCGTCCATCCTTAAACAGGGGAAAGGGAAGTGACATCACCAACAGCTGCTTTTCTTCTTCTTTAAAGTTATTGGTGGAGTGCAAGCCAAACAAAAGTGCATGTCGCCCCCTAGTGTACAGTGTCCAACAACAACAACAAAGTGTCCAAACAAAGACATTTAAGGAGAAAAATAAATCCAAATGATCCAAACATTTCCCTTTAGTCTTATTTTATTTCAACAGCTGTTTCATAAAGCTACATTATGCAAATGATCCATGTGGCTTAAGTTTCTACTAAATGAAAACAAAAGCATTTAATCTGTTTCCTGAGTTTACTCTTTAACACTGACATGTGACTGAGCTGTGGGGACGACAACATGGATTTATCACTTTTATAAAGTTTGGCTTGTGCAGAATCTTAATTTTTAATTATTATTATTTTTATTATTAAATGTGCTCCTGTCAATCAACAGTGGTTGCGCATGAATCACTCGAGGGTGGGGGCGAGGGGGGTGGGGGATTTGGCGCAGTGGCTTGTGGGATGGCACATAGCTCCTAATCACTGGTTAGTTAGCATCAGAGGTCCCTATGCTAAAGTGGCCATGATAGTTAGCATCAAGGCTCCTTTTCCTAACTCCTTCCTAACTGACTTACCAATTCGGAGGCAACTTGCCATGGCGGACGCTGACGCACATCCGGTTTGGCGTAAGAGCTCTTAGCAATCTGCCCGTTTCGGAAGCAGCCATGGTCTGAGCACTTCATGTACAGATTGTTTTGTTTGTTTCTGTGAAAAGGAAGCCATGGAAGTGACCTGTGGCTTCAGATCATTCACAGACGTGTCTCTTTAAAGTCACTGCAGCTTCAGCTTTGATTCTGTCCCTTTAAGTTGTTATTAAAGCAAACGTCTGCGCTTGAGTAAATGTGACAAAGTTCTACCCGCCCCTGCAAATGACAACGACATAAACTTTCAAACTGTCATCTTTTATAAGTTTGTTTTTAGGCCCAAGTGAACACAGGTGTCCCTCAAACCCCTTTAGCTTTTGGGAAATGCCCTGGGTTTGTTAATGATCATTTGTGTGGATTGATTTTGGTTTAAGGCTCGTCAAAGTAAAAATAGAATAAACCTGTCCGGGCACGTTCTCCAAACCTTAGCTCTGCTCTGATTGGCTGAGACCGTCTCCAGGTGACCGTCCTGTCTGAGCGCGCTCAGTGTGTGTCTGCGTCCACAGGTAAGAACTCTTTTTTACATTTACAGTTGATTTCAGGATCAGGCACGTCCTCAGTTTGTGCACACGTCACAGAGATCCTTTATGTGTAGATGGACAAATCAGGAAATAAGAATTATTGGCAAAATATTATGAATACAACGAATCAAATTACCGTCACACAGAATATGAGGAAGTGCTCACTATCCTGACGTCTTTTTCTGAGCAACACCAGCCGCTGTGCAATTAATCGAAATTCGATTACGATTTCGATTACAACAGTAAACGATTACAAAATTAGCATAATCGCAAAAAAAATTGATTATAATATTTTTTTATTTTATATTTTTTTCAACAGAAAAAAATTCAATTTTTTTCAATTTTGTTTTTCCTAATTTAAAATTTTTGGATTTTTGTCACTTTTTTGATAGATTTTTGTCACCTTTTTGCTGGATTTTTGTCACTTTTTTGATAGATTTTTGTCACTTTTTTGCTGGATTTTTGTCACTTTTTTTTATGGATTTTTGTCATTTTTTTGCTGGATTTTTGTCACTTTTTTGATAGATTTTTGTCACTTTTTTGCTGGATTTTTGTCATTTTTTTACTGGATTTTTGTCTTTTTTTTGCTGGATTTTTGTAATTTTTTGCTGGATTTTTGTAATTTTTTTACTGGATTTTTGTCACTTTTTTGATGGATTTTTGTCACTTTTTTACTGGATTTTTGTCACTTTTTTGCTGGATTTTTGTCACTTTTTTACTGGATTTTTGTCATTTTTTTGCTGGATTTATGTCACTTTTTTGCTGGATTTTTGTCACTTTTTTACTGGATTTTTGTCACTTTTTTGCTGGATTTTTGTCACTTTTTTACTGGATTTTTGTCACTTTTTTGCTGGATTTTTGTCACTTTTTTACTGGATTTTTGTCATTTTTTTTTGCTGGATTTTTGTCACTTTTTTGCTGGATTTTTGTCACTTTTTTGATGGATTTTTGTCACTTTTTTGATGGATTTTTGTCATTTTTCTGCTGGATTTTTGTCACTTTTTTGATGGATTTTTTTAAAGGCAACAAATAATCGTTTAAATAATCGTGATTTCAATTATGACAAAAATAATCATGATTATTATTTTTTTCAATAATCGAGCAGCTATTGAAACACTCTATGTTCCTCAGACGGGGAGAGGACCAGGATGGACGTGGTTATTCCTGTGAGGGCAGAGTCTCTGGCTGAGCTGAAGGCTGAGCTCCAGCGCCTGAGCTCCCAGATGCAGAACTGCAGTTTCAGCCTGAGGTTCTCTTCAGTGAAGTGCCGCTGTAAGATCCTGGGGGGCTCTCTCTTCCTCCTCACCCTTCTCTCTGTGCTGATGTGGGGGCTCTGTGGTTTTTATGCCGGAGCAGTGTCCATGGCTGGGTCTGTCGTGGTGCTTGCTCTGATGCTCTACAAGTTTTGTCAGGTGGATATAACACTGAACTTATATTTATTAGGATTTAGTCTGTACATGTGGTATATAGTGAGTCAGGGTTACACTAAAGTTTCCTGGAACATGACGATACATGACTTATGTGCCTTCTATCACCCCCGGCTCACATTAAACCTGGTTAAGGTCCGGTACGGCCTCCGCGAACTTAGAAAGTCATTCAAACCAGTGTTGCAGACTCGCACTGCTCCGCCAAGTCCGGCTTCCGAGGCCCCAGCGGATCAAGCTGACAGAAAAACACGAGCCAAGCAGGAAGTCAGGTCTCGTGAGGAAAGAAGATCCGGTGTATTTCAAAATAAAATCGCTCTGGTTTATCACCTGTACACGAGCGTCGTAAATGTAAACATGTCTCCATGACCACACGGGGGCAGGAGTGAGTTAAAGCATCCACTTCACTGGGAGAGTCGTTGTTCTGGCAAATGTGGCTTTTCTTTACAAAAACTTCGTATACACGGGGCTGATCATCACGTAAACTCGCTCCAAGAGGGAAACCGGCACGTCTGTTCTGGCGAGGCCGTTTCTGTTCCTGGAGCAGCGTCTGGGCCGGAGCCAGCGGAGCCACAGTGTCAGCCGGACTCACTGTGAGGGGTCGTTTGGGGCAAACCCGGACCGGATCAGGACCGAACCCGGAGTCGGGGCAAAGCTCTCGATTTACCGATCGATCTACGTTCCTGCCCTCACCTTATGGTCATGTGATCCTCACCTATGGTCATGTGATCCTCAACTATGGTCATGTGATCCTCAACTATGGTCATGTGATCCTCACCTATGGTCATGTGATCCTCACCTACGGTCATGTGATCCTCACCTACGGTCATGTGATCCTCACCTACGGTCATGTGATCCTCACCTACGGTCATGTGATCCTCACCTACGGTCATGTGATCCTCACCTACGGTCATGTGATCCTCACCTACGGTCATGTGATATGGGTCATGACCGAAAGGACAAGATCGCGAATACAAGCGGCCGAGATGAGTTTCCTTCGCAGGGTGGCTGGGGGTGAGGAGCTCAGTTACCCGGGAGGAGCTCGGAGTAGAGTCGCTGCTCCTTCACGTTGAACGGAGCAGCTGAGGTGGCTCGGGCGTCTGTTCCGGATACCTCCTGGTCGCCTCCCGCGGGAGGTGTTCCAGGCATGTCCTCGTGGGACAAGGCCTCGTGGACCCAGGACACGGTGGTGGGACTATGTCTCCGAGCTGGCCTGGTGTCGCCTCGGGGTCAGAACAGCTGGAGGAGGTGTGGCCTCGGGGTCAGAACAGCTGGAGGAGGTGTGGCCTCGGGGTCAGAACAGCTGGAGGAGGTGTGGCCTCGGGGTCAGAACAGCTGGAGGAGGTGTGGCCTGGCCTCGGGGTCAGAACAGCTGGAGGAGGTGTGGCCTCGGGGTCAGAACAGCTGGAGGAGGTGTGGCCTCGGGGTCAGAACAGCTGGAGGAGGTGTGGCCTGGCCTCGGGGTCAGAACAGCTGGAGGAGGTGTGGCCTCGGGGTCAGAACAGCTGGAGGAGGTGTGGCCTCGGGGTCAGAACAGCTGGAGGAGGTGTGTGTGGATCGGGAAGATTTGTTCTTATAGAGAAAGGCCAAAAACGTTCCTAAGAAGACATTGAGAACACATTTGTGGCCCAAATTCAAAACATCTTTAAATCCTTCCTCTATTTGCAGTTATAAACACTGCATTCATTTATGTGCCATCAAAGTGTTTCTCTGACCCGAAGGCTGAAAACTGAAGACTTGAAAAGTATGAAGCAGAAGACAGACAGAAGCACCTTTCACAAACCAAGGGGCTTCTTCATGGGGAAAGTTTGGATGTTTGGTACAAAGTTTAGGCGAGGAGGAGCGTCATAGTGAGCAGATTAAACACAGAGAATCTGCTGTTTATGGGAAGAAATAAACTCCAGTGACAAGATAAGGCTTTATTGGAGATGTTCACATAAACAAACAGGGTCCAAAGCAGAAGCATTGCCAACATGGGTGAATCAAAGAGTGTCATCATTCTCTGTTTTCATCCGTCATTCTGGAAAAAAACAGCCGTAAACATGACTTAGTGGTCACTTTTATACAGTACTTTTCTGCATGCATTTGGCTCAAAGTGCTTTACATGAAGGGTCCACTCACTCATTCACAAAGTCATTCACAAACCAGGGTCTGGGAGGTCGAGTTTGCACCTGCGGTTACAAGACGAGCCGCTCTACTGAAGGAGCCACTGCGCCTCTGGAAGTGTTTACTGACACTGGCTCCAGCACCAACTCACTGAGGAAGCATCGAAGAGGTTCAAAGAGAGACTGTCACATTTTTGTCATTTTCTCATCCATTTTTATCAATTTTTTGTCATTTTTTAATCAAATTTTTGCCATTTTTGTGTCAAATTTTTATCACATTTTTGTCATTTTTTTGCTCATTTTTTAACATTTTTTTGTCATTTTTTAACAATTTTTAATCATTTTCTTGTCAAATTTTTATCACATTTTTGTCATTTTTTTCGTCATTTTTTTTCAAATTTTTGTCAATTTTTTTGTCGTTTTTTTCGTCCATTTTTAATCTATTTTTTATATTTTTTTGGTGATATTTTTATCAAATTTTTGTCACATTTTTTGTCATTTTTTGTCCCATTTTTGTCATTTTCTCGTCCATTTTTTATCTGTTTTTTGTCATTTTTTATGTCCATTTTTAATCTATTTTTTATCATTTTTTTGTCACATTTTCGTCATTTTTTGGTCAAATTTTTATCACATTTTTACCACATCTTTGTCCATTTTTTGTCAATTTCTTGTGACATTTTATCCACTTTTTCATCAATTTTTCGTCACTTTTTTGTC
This sequence comes from Gobius niger, assembly GCF_951799975.1. Taxonomy (NCBI): domain Eukaryota; kingdom Metazoa; phylum Chordata; class Actinopteri; order Gobiiformes; family Gobiidae; genus Gobius; species Gobius niger. The sequence goes on along the minus strand of NC_136873.1, from coordinate 1,391,235 downwards.
ACATTTCCATCAATGTTTTCGTCTCAGTTTCGTTGCTATTTTCTCACCTTTTTCCCAGAAGCTTTTGGATTGGGGTAAAACCAAACTGGAGAAAACGTGCTCGGTTCAGGCGGGAGTTAAGGGGTTAAACCTGTTGTCTGACTGTCATTGGTAAAATACCTCGCAATGGAACTAGAACTGAGAGTTTTAACATGAGGTTTGCCTCCTGTAGATCTGCTCACACTGCTGAGAACGTTCATAAAAATGACCAATGTCCTGAAGTCATTGATGTTTTATTGACAACAAGGTCATTCTAATCCCATGCAACTCACTCAATCAAACTCTTTTATCTTTTCATACATTTAAAATGCTGACGTGATTAAAGTAATTCAAATGTGCATGGGGCCTTTAACTATATGGTGATGATCTAACGTGTCCTGTTGTGTTGAAGCTTCCCAGGACCTGGCGTCTGGAGAGCGACCTGAGACGTCTGTCCCTGGAGTTTAAGCGCGTCACGCTGGAGCTGAAATGCCGTGTGGACGATGAGGTGTGGTTCCCGTCCTTGTCCAGCAGGTGGCACAATGTGGAGGAGCTGGAGAAGGCGGGAGCATGTATCCACAGTTACGTGAACACCGGCACGTTTCAGATCTTTGAGCTGGACAAGAGGCTGAACGAGAGTCAGAAGCTCCTCAGCAACATCTGACACAGAAGTGTTCATGTAATGTGAGAAGCCATTCAGCAATTCAAATGTGGAAGCACTCATTAAAGTCTGTTTTCAGGGACATGTTTGAATATTTGTGTCCAAACTCTTCCATAACTTTGTGAACACATTCTCAGTCAGGTCCATCGACTCAATTCTACTTTTTCTGGCTCTATCAGCACCATCAAAGATTAGAAATTGTGGTGAAACTGCAGACTTACAGCTTCCATGTGAGAGCATTTACACCCAAATCAGATGATCGGTGTTTTGATGTGAGCCTCCCACCCTGTGTCACTGAGGAGGAGATGTTTCCTTTGTTTCTCTCCATCACTCTGGGACAAGTTTGTCTCATCTGCCTCCTGTTTTTTACACCTCTGTTCTCTCTCTGGTGAATCTGCTCTTGATTTCAGCCTGATGATGGTTTGCTTCACCGATCGTGAAATCTCTTTGGATCTAATATGGAAAATGATAGCAACAAAATCCCAAATGCAAATATCCCACTTGAAAAGTTCTCTGGACGTCTCATCTGCTCCTTATGAACGGGATAATGACTAATAGTATTACTACTACTATAACTGCTGTTCAGGGTCACTGACTCAGAAATGCTGGAAAACTGACCTGAGATTTTATTAATTTCAACATGAAATCACCGCTATAAAGAAATCAGGTGCAGGGCCTTTAACTTGTGAACATTATAATAAGGACATTAATATTACTTCTTTAATACTGTTTCTATTATAAAACTAACAGGAAACCACACACACACTGTTTGCTTCTAAGTCGTTAATAAAAACACCACTTTATGATTTTGTGAATTTTATTGCAAAGCTCTGAATCAACAGCACGAACAAATAAGAAATATATAAAGGTTATTGTACTTAATACAGAACCTTAACTGTGGCAGCTTTAATGACGTCATGTGACCCACAGGTGTCGCTAAAACAACACTCGACTTTGTATTATCCATAAAACCATATAGAGCCACTGTTATTAGAGAAAAAACATTTAAAACATTCCAAATAAAATTCCAAAGGTTTTGAGGAAAAGAAAATATTAAAGATTCTAATGTAAAGTAATGTAAATCACATGTTGCAGCAGATACTGAGCATCAGTTAATACACACAAGGCATAAAGTGTTACATACATACAGTACTTGTCCTACAGAACCATGAAGCAGATTCATAAGGCTCGTGTGTTTCTTCTCCTTACATATTCCTATTAAAAACAGGGGGTGGGTCAGAAAGTAAAGAACTGGAGCAGAAAAAGCAGAGTCCAGACGGTTCAGACTGGACAATAACTCCAGTTACATGTACTTTATTATAGATTAAGTCCACAGCAAATCCATGACACACAACCGTCCCAAACTTACTTTTCAAATCAACACAGGGTCATTTAAGAGTCTCCTCTGCTCTTGTGGATCCAACTGTGGCTCCTTTTGTTATGCATGTGCTGAAGAGGAGGGAGGAAGTCACTACATGGCTCCAGTCCCGTGTCCTGAGTCAGGTCTTTCTGGAGCTTTGGTCAAGACTGAAGTCCTGAAAAGTGCGACTTAAAGGCCTGTTCATCCTCCACAAGACGCAAGAACTTTGTTCTCGCACCCAGAGCTGCGAGAACAAAATGACGTCATTTTGTTCCCGCAGCTCCTGTTCGGCAGCTCTGGTAATCAGCTCAGCAGAACTTTGTTCGGCTGCGAGAACTCTGGCTGTGATTGGCTGGATTTTTAGTGGGCGGGATTATTTTAGCGGAAGCGGGAAGCGAGAATCCAATGTTTACGTCCTAACACTGGTGCGGAAAACGGAGACAACATGGATAGTTTTGCGGCACCGCTCGCGGCAGTAAAATACTTCACTGAAGGACAAGGACACGCAAATGGCAACAAAGTCCTGGGGAGAAACACGAGCACGTTTTGGGCGAGGACGAAGAGGAAACAGAAGAGCCTGGCGCTGCCTGCGTGAAAGAGGCGAGTGATAAAGAAAAGAAAAAGTGGTTCAGGCTCGTGGACGGAGGAAAACCAGGCTTGTACATCATTAGACCCTTTCATCGAACACCGGGAAACGTCACCAACATGTTCAGTGAAGGTTCTTGGATGGACAAACCTGTACTGAGCTACACAGACGTGAAACTATTAGATATTATGAGACTTGTTCTTCTCCTCTGCTCCGTTTCATTCATACCGTGTTGGCTTGGCGGTTTTATTGTGATTGCACAACATCACTTTTGAATGAAATAAATAAAATGAAATGAAATGAAACAACATGGTTTTACCGAGTGACACGGAGGAAAGCTTTTAACGTTAACGTTTTCTAACATAATAAACCAGCGCGAGATGTGGCTAAACATCAAGTCAATCTTCAAAATGTTTTCAATATCGTGACTGATGTTTTATTTCGGTCATTCCTTGTTTGTTTTGGCTGCGGAAAAAGGGGGCGTGGCAGTTCGGCAGCAACACGTCTTGTGGAGTATGAAATGTCAGAGCTCAGACGAACTTTGTTCTCGTTCTTTTTGCCTCAAGAACAAGAACAAAGTTCTCGCGTCTTGTGGAGAATGAATAGGCCTTGAGCCTGACTTGAGCTCAGTCATGTGACTTGAGTCTCTCACCTCTGGTTATTTGTGCTCGTCACCTGATGTTGATGTTGTGCCCTGGACCCTCAGCCCTAAACCCCACTGTCTCTCGTCTTCAGGGAGTCAGTCTTTGTGGTGTTTTTCCACCGTTTGCCGGAGCATTGTTCCAAAGTGCAGCACTTTCCTGAGCACTTCCTGGAGCTCTGAGAAGGAGCTGTGACCTGCTCTGAGCTGGTCACCGCTGGACTTCACTTCAGACAGAGTCAGGAGAACGTCGTCCAGAGTTCTCTTCTCCACCGGGTCGGTCTCCACATCTCTCAGCTCAAGAATATACTCCTTCACCGTCTCCATATGGAGCACCAGAGAAGTCAGCATGTCTGAGAACTTCCTGATGAGTGTTATACAAATATATGTGGCACTGAAGTAGAGAAGAACTCCTATGGCTGCTGCTCCTGCAGATACAGCAGCTACAGAGGTAACTCCAGTGAAATACGCCCCCAGCCCCAGAGCGCCAGCAGCCACCCAAAAAAAGTTAGCTTCTTTCCTGTAGTTCTGTGGCTTTAGATCTTCTCTTTCATTCAAAAGCATTTGTAGTTCTGCAAAGTCGCCCAACTCGTCACCGAGATCATGGAGCAGTGTTGAAGGTGGTGTAATTTCTAATTCTTGAGCTCGAGTGGGTTGACAAAAATCTGGCGGCTCGCTTTTACTGGATCTCCGCTCTCTGTTGTGAGAACAGTGTGGTTGGTTTGAAGCCATGTGTCAGTGAGAGCGCCACCTACAGGACAGACAAAGTCAGCTCTCATTAGTGATGTGAGGCTCCTCAGTAAAGTGGCTCTTGCTGCAGGTCAGTTTATTCCCACAGTGACATTGTAGAGATTTGAGTCTAGTTTCCTCCTGAACATCTTAGTTTTAGCTCCGAGTAAAAACAGACCCCACTGTCTTTACGACGAACACAACATGTTTCTAAGCGGATACAAAGGGTCCTATATTATAAATAAGGATTAAACCACTCGGAGCCGCATCAGACGGTTCTAACGGCCGACACAGTGTTGTTCCTCCTGCATTATAACGTCTAACGCGGCTCCTCGTTGTTTAATCCGCTTATACCAGGGTCCCACAAACCTAACATTTATAATAAATGTTTTTTTCATTGACTAAAGTCACTAAATCTGCCAGACTACGGGACTATTTTGTGTGGGTTATTAGCCGGTCACTGAAGGCTGGTCTCAGAGCGAGTCATTCTCCGCAGCTATTACGAGGATCTCAGTCAGGCTCAACGACACAACATCAGCACAGAATCACAACACAACAGGACTAACCCGGAAACACTTTTCCCTGGAAGGAAACACCGATATGCGGCACTCGTGGTCATTTTTTTCAAGTTTTTTTTTGTCATTTTTGTGTCGTTTTTTTGTCTGGTTTTTTTTTTCATTTTTTGTCAATTTTTTGTCATTTTTTTTTTATTTTTTTAAATATTTTTTGTCATTTTTTTTTGGTCATTTTTATTATTTTTTTTGTCATTTTTTCCTCCATTTTTTGTCAATTTCTTATGACATTTTTGTGACATTTTTGCCACATTTTCATCAAGTTTTCGTCACTTTTTTTTGTCACATTTCCATCATTGTTCCAGTTTTGTTGCTTGTTTCCAATAGAAATGTAAAGCTCGTATGTTATTAACAGTAGCTAACCTAGCTGCTCACTCTCCTCTACAAACATTTAGCAAACACTAAATCCATCTCATACGTTCCTGTCAGTCACTAATTACGCCTTTATCTGGTTCAGCTGTGTCAGGCGTTGCTATGGCGACGCCACAGCGGAGTGACGTCCCAGTGATTTAACTACCGGACTACGTGTGCGGTTACACCAAAATAATGCACCAGCCAATCAGAATCCAGTATTCACCCAGACCGTGGGATAAGGCATAATAACACCTGAGGAGCGACGCCCGCGCGGTAATAACTTCACTTTGAAACAATTACAGTCAATTAGAAAAGACTGAACTCACTTTGTCCCATAAAGATGTGGCTCAGCGCTGCCCTCTGCAGGAGGAGTCGGCGTGAAACCTTTGACCTTTGACCTGTGACAAAAACAACACAGATGAGTAACGCCCCCGACACACAGTCCTGATCCAAGGTTCAAGACCAGCTTCACATGGTTTCAACTTTACAGACACAAAATCTGAGAAACTGGCCCGAAAATAACTGCATTAAAACGACTGTGACAAAAGCACTAACAAGGCTTTGCTTTTCAGAGCCACACTAGGGGGCGCTGTGGTGGATTAGATTCTAAACAATGTAAAATCTCACAAAAAGCTTCAGATCTTACCTTTGAACTGAAGCTTAAGTGAGCTTTGAGTTTAAGTCACGTGAGAGCAGACTTTTGTCACATAGTCAGGGGCTGGTTGTCTCAGTCCAACCTTCCTTTACATGGTTTTACAAAGGCTGTCCGTGCATTTGTAACGTCGTTGGAGGTTCCTAAAAGGAGAGGTGACCTTCTCTGTGGAACAGTCTTCCTTTGCCTGTCTGCACTGCAAAAAGTCATTAACTAGATCAGTATAAACATCTCAGTTTGAGCACAATAATCCAAATGTTAGTTGTTTTGACTGGTTAAGAAGTTCTTGGGCATTTGTCCTGGATTATTTCACTTGTTCTGAGATGTTTCTGACTCGTTTCGATACATTTCGTCCTTATTTCAGGTCATTTTCTTTGCCAATGGGGAAAGAAAACTGGTCTTATCTCATTGGCAATTTTACTTTCTTATTTCAAGCGAGATTTACCCTAGAACTGGTGTGAAATGTCCTCAAACAAGCGAAGCAAACTCGATCAGGAAAAATGTCTAAATGAGTGAAAACCGCTCAAAACAAGAAACATTTCCTCAATTCAACTCATTTAAGACAAAGCTTGATGTTTACTTTCTGTAGTGTGATCTCAGTCAGTGGAACAGTCTTCCTTTGCCTGTCTGGTCTCAGTAGAACAGTCTTCCTTTGCCTGTCAGGTCTCAGTAGAACAGTCGTCCTTTGCCTGTCAGGTCTCAGTAGAACAGTCTTCCTTTGCCTGTCAGGTCTCAGTAGAACAGTCTTCCTTTGCCTGTCTGGTCTCAGTGGAACAGTCTTCCTTTGCCTGTCAGGTCTCAGTGGAACAGTCGTCCTTTGCCTGTCAGGTCTCAGTAGAACAGTCTTCCTTTGCCTGTCAGGTCTCAGTCAGTGGAACAGTCTTCCTTTGCCTGTCAGGTCTCAGTAGAACAGTCTTCCTTTGCCTGTCAGGTCTCAGTAGAACAGTCGTCCTTTGCCTGTCAGGTCTCAGTAGAACAGTCTTCCTTTGCCTGTCAGGTCTCAGTAGAACAGTCTTCCTTTGCCTGTCAGGTCTCAGTCAGTGGAACAGTCTTCCTTTGCCTGTCAGGTCTCAGTGGAACAGTCTTCCTTTGCCTGTCAGGTCTCAGTAGAACAGTCTTCCTTTGTCTGTCAGGTCTCAGTAGAACAGTCTTCCTTTGTCTGTCAGGTCTCAGTGGAACAGTCGTCCTTTGCCTGTCAGGTCTCAGTAGAACAGTCTTCCTTTGTCTGTCAGGTCTCAGTAGAACAGTCTTCCTTTGCCTGTCAGGTCTCAGTAGAACAGTCTTCCTTTGTCTGTCAGGTCTCAGTGGAACAGTCGTCCTTTGTCTGTCTGGTCTCAGTAGAACAGTCTTCCTTTGCCTGTCAGGTCTCAGTAGAACAGTCTTCCTTTGCCTGTCAGGTCTCAGTAGAACAGTCTTCCTTTGCCTGTCAGGTCTCAGTAGAACAGTCGTCCTTTGCCTGTCAGGTCTCAGTAGAACAGTCGTCCTTTGCCTGTCAGGTCTCAGTAGAACAGTCGTCCTTTGCCTGTCAGGTCTCAGTAGAACAGTCTTCCTTTGCCTGTCAGGTCTCAGTGGAACAGTCTTCCTTTGTCTGTCAGGTCTCAGTAGAACAGTCTTCCTTTGTCTGTCAGGTCTCAGTCAGTGGAACAGTCGTCCTTTGCCTGTCAGGTCTCAGTCAGTGGAACAGTCTTCCTTTGCCTGTCTGGTCTCAGTGGAACAGTCTTCCTTTGCCTGTCTGGTCTCAGTAGAACAGTCTTCCTTTGCCTGTCAGGTCTCAGTGGAACAGTTCCAGTCCAGACCTAGGCCACAGCTCTCCTCCCTGGCTGATTCTGGGTCTGTTCTTGTTCACTTGTTTCTTCTAAGCCACATGTTGTGACTGTGAAGCGCTTTGCTCGACTGCAGCTGTTTTAAATGTGCTAAACTAATACAGTTGTAAACGAGCAGCTCCGCTCACTGTGACCTGCTGAGTTTATGCACAAGTGTGAAAGATCAGAAAGAAATCAGATTCTATGAACATCAGATCAGGTGCATCAGATTATGAAGTTTACTCCAGAAATCAGGTGAAGCTTGGTCTCTGTGTGACTACGTGGATTTCTCTGATTATTGCAGAGACGTGTAATGATCTGATTCCTCTCGGATCCTTCACACATGTGCACAAACGAACCAGAAACCAAAACCAAACACATGTGCACAAACGAACCAGAAACCAAAACCAAACACATGTGCACAAACGAACCAGAAACCAAAACCAAACACATGTGCACAAACGAACCAGAAACCAAAACCAAACACATGTGCACAAACGAACCAGAAACCAAAACCAAACAGTGCAAACACAGCTCATAGATGAATGAGAAGGACTGGACTCACCTGGAGCTCACAGAACCACACACAGACCGAGCGGGCACTTCCCTGCTGCCTGAGCACTTCCTGTTGACTTCCTGTAAAGCATGTGACCTGCTCAGCCAATCACAGAGCAGCTCTGTGTGTGTGTGAGTGCAGCTGAGGTCAGAGACAGAGGCAGCAGATGTTTCTCTCAGATCATACATGTATCGTTACAAACACAACAGTTTTATCAATGAAAGAGGTCAGAGATGTTTCTTCACTTTGGTCTGAATAAAAGAATGACAAAGATTTACAAGGAGCTCGTTTAAAAAGTGATGCATCCGTATGATCTATTTTCCAAAACTGATACAAGAACAAGGCTTTTTCAAACGATCCTTCCAGTGTGTGACCCGGGGCTGAAGGAAGACGTACCTGTGGACCGCGGGCCACATGTCCTGTATTCTGGAAGAGCACAGAGGGGCCACCGGTCCTGCCTTAACAGACCCAAAGAGACCCAAATCTAAAAGCTACAAAGAAAAGCATCAAAATAGTGAGAAAAAGAGAAAAACACGGACAAAAAAACACAACAAAAAATGATGGAAAAATTCAACAAAAAAGTGACAAAAATGAGACAAAGAAAAACATACAAAAGGTGACCCAACACAGCAACAGCGCGAGGATAAAGCTCAGTTTTGTGGGTCTTAGCTTTCAAATGAGGTGCTACACAGCCCAAAGAGGACAGAATGCCTTTGGTTCAGGCGGGGGGTCAGAGGTAAGTGTAAAATTCCGCTGATTTGGGCCGGGCTGGTCAGAGTCCAGGGCTGTTTCTCAGTCCCAGTCCGGCCCTGGACCGCAGCCCAAACACAGTGATATTCTTTAGAGCGAGTCTTTACACGGAGAACCATATGACCAGGGTGGCAGAGGTGAACGGCTCTTTGTTTTGTTGTTCCTCTTGGTGGGAGGGGCGTCGCTTTAGTTTATTTTGTGAACCAAAAGTCATTGCTGGAGTGGGCGGAGAGAAGAGTGCAGGATTCAGTCCACCCCGGTCGGCCCAGTGGCACTGCAGCCCCACGAGGAGCTCAAAGTCAGCCGGAGAAATCAAAGTCCTAATGAAGGAATAGACTTCATTATCTGGGCAGATGAGCCGCACTCTGGTCACAGAGGAGGTCCTGTTGAAGATACACGAGCGAGAGAGGGGGCAGAGAGAAGGCTGTGTGAATGAGAGCAGCACACTGCAAAAAGTACCTGACTAAAAACAAGGGAAAAATCTTAAAATAAGACGTTTTGTCTTGTTCGACCTTGTTCAACAAATTCTGCCAATGGGCTCAGCATTTTCTTCTTGCTAAGAATTATTATTTCTAGAATATTTTTCTGATCATAAAACAAGAAAGAAACACTACATTTAAGCAAATAAATCTAGAATTAAGCAAAAGGTCATTTAAGGAAAACATTCCTATTTAGTGAAAAACTGTGTGTATTTTACTTAAATGTTCTTAATTACTCACATTTTTGAGCAAAATGTTGTTAATAAACACTAATATTTAAGGAAAGTATTGCCCGGAGCCCCGCCTCCATGATGTGGAGCCAGGCTGATGGTCAGAATCACCTGCTGGAGGATTCACCTATTGTACATGTTTTTAGTGGCAGACATGGGGAGAACATGCTCCACACAGAAAGGCCCCGTCCTGGTGGGAATTGAACCCGGGACCTTCGAGCTGTGAAGCTGAGGCTCTAACCGCTGTGCCACCGAGCCCCCACTTTAAAGAATGGAATGTTTTATCTCTCTGTGAGAAGCAGTTCTTACATTAAGAGTTGTTGATCTGAGTTTTTCTTTGTCTAAAACTGAAGATTCAAAAAGTTTTTCTTGTTACAAGAAAAATTATCATGTTTTTAGCAAATTTATCTGAACAAGAAATGGCTGGATTTTATTTCCTGACTTTTTTCTCAAGAAAACTTTGCTCAGTGAGACATTCTGACTTTTTAGGGAAAAAATAAGAACTTATTTCTTAAAGTCAGACATTTTTCACTTGCTTAGAATCCACTTTTTGCAGTGCAGAAGCTTAATCAGTCGTGTGATTGTTTTTGTGATGACAAAGTCCATAGAGGGAAATATCGATGACATTTTCGTTAACTAAAACCTCTTCCTCCCCCTCCTCAGCTCCACCTGCATCAGACTCCATTGTCTTTGATCATATAGACTTGTATGTGAAAGCACACACCAGTCCTCACTACATACCAACAACACATGCTCAGGCAGACTGACAACAAAACACAGCTCTTACCAGACATTTATTACTCAAACTTCTCAGTGAACATGTCACAAAATGGCCGCCATGACTAGAAGCAGTCAGGTTTTATACTTCCTCCTAATGGGAAAGGACCTCCTACCGGAAAGTACCATTAGCTCAGTGGGTGAGTTCTACATGCAAGTTCAGCAGGTAAATTAACATTTTACATCGAATGATCTGTGTTCAAATCAAAACAAAGACAAAATACAAATCAAACATCATAAACAAAAGGAAACACAAAGCAAAGTTAAACCGGTTTCCCCCGGCCACATGGTCCAGCCTAAGATTTTAAAATGGCCGACACAGACCACGCCCCTTCCTTTCTTCCCACCAGGTGATACAGGTAAATGTTTTAAATGGACAATGTGATATAATAATTAACTTACACATGAATCTGAGGGTTATTGTCGGCTGGTGTTTATGCAAATGAGACAAACAAAAGTCATAAGTCAAAGTCACATCCGCAGAGAGTACACAGTGTTGGGAACTCAGTATTCGGATGCCTTCAAACCCTTGGCACAAGTTGTGGTGCTGCACATTCCACACCGGTATAGGGATGAAGCAGCACAGCTCCACTGATGTAAGTAAACAACAAAACAACTACAAGTATATAACATGTAGTTTTTTGTCTTTTCTTCCCAGTACCCGCTTGGTCTTATCTTCAAAAAAACTGAGCTAAACATCTTCAGAATGAGTTTGTTTTTATCCATTTAAAACATTCAGTTTTTTCTTTTTTCTAAATAGACTCTGCACATCTTTCCGGTGTATTAGTGGGCGGCGACCGACTCCCGTAATGCACGATGGGCTTTTGCAGACGCTGCTGCTGAGGAGGGACGGCCTTAAGGACTGCTGTTCCAGTTCCAAGGCTGGCATGTAAGAAACCAGTCAAATATTCATGTTTTTATTACACCGTGTGAAAACAGGGGCGGACGGGCCATGTGTCCGTTCTGGAAGAGCACAGAGGGGCCACCGGTCCCACCTTAACCGAGCTTTACCCAAATCTAAAAGCTAAGAAGAAAAGCAGCAAAATAGCGACAAGAAAAGAGGAAGAAAACCGAACAAAAATGTGCCGGAAAAAGCATTAAAAAAAGTGACAAAAAATGGGATGAAAAGGCCACAAAAACACGACAAAGCAACGAAAAAATGATAGAAAAAATGTAACAAAAATTCAACAAAAATGTGACAAAAATTCAACAAAATGTGACAAAAATTCAACAAAAATGTGACAAAAATTCAACAAAAATGTGACAAAAATTCAACAAAAATTCAACAAAAATTCAACAAAAAATCAACGAAAAATCAACAAAAATGTGACACAAATTCAACAAAAATGTGACAAAAATGTGACAAAAATTCAACAAAAAAGTGACAAAAATTCAACAAAAAATAAAAAAAAATGTGACAAAAATTCAACAAAAAATTAAAAAAAATGTGACAAAAATTCAACAAAAATTCAACAAAAATTCAACAAAAATTCAACAAAAATTCAACAAAAATTCAACAAAAATTCAACAAAAAATAAAAAAAAATAAAAAAAAATCAACAAAAATGTGACAAAAAATGTGACAAAAATTCAACAAAAATTCAACAAAAATTCAACAAAAATTCAACAAAAATTCAACAAAAATTCAACAAAAATTCAACAAAAAAGTGACAAAAAATAAAAAAAATCAACAAAAATGTGACAAAAAATCAACAAAAAATCAACAAAAAATCAACAAAAATTCAACAAAAATGTGACAAAAATTCAACAAAAATTCAACAAAAATTCAACAAAAATTCAACAAAAAACGGACAAAAATTGGAATAACTGGGAAAATACATACTTCAATGCACGCACTGTTCTACTTGGGAAGGATTAGGAGGCTCCACCAGGCAGGCCAGGTCCAGGAGAACAATGGCTGCACAGGTGTGTTGCTCCCCTCATTATAGACTTGGGGCGGGGCCAGGAGGAGACCAAAGGAGGGGCCAAAACAGGGAAAGGGAGGAGTCAAAGGAGGATGAGTAGAGGAGGGGGGATTTTTCACACCATGGTTTTATTGCATTATTGATGGGTTATTATTGATGGGTTATTATTGATGGGTTATTATTGATGGGTTGTTATTGATGGGTTATTATTGATGGGTTGTTATTGATGGGTTATTATTGATGGGTTGTTATTGATGGGTTATTATTGATGGGTTGTTATTGATGGGTTATTATTGATGGGTTGTTATTGATTGAGTTATTATTGATGGGTTATTATTGATGGGTTATTATTGATTGAGTTATTATTGATGGGTTGTTATTGATTGGTTATTATTGATGGGTTGTTATTGATGGGTTATTATTGATGGGTTATTATTGATGGGTTATTATTGATTGAGTTATTATTGATGGGTTATTATTGATGGGTTGTTATTGATTGAGTTATTATTGATGGGTTATTATTGATGGGTTGTTATTGATTGAGTTATTATTGATGGGTTGTTATTGATGGGTTGTTCTTGATGGGTTATTATTGATGGGTTGTTATTGATGGGTTATTATTGATGGGTTGTTATTGATGGGTTATTATTGATGGGTTGTTATTGATGGGTTATTATTGATGGGTTGTTATTGATGGGTTATTATTGATGGGTTGTTATTGATGGGTTATTATTGATGGGTTATTATTGATGGGTTATTATTGATGGGTTGTTATTGATGGGTTATTATTGATGGGTTATTATTGATGGGTTATTATTGATGGGTTATTATTGATGGGTTATTATTGATGGGTTATTATTGATGGGTTGTTATTGATGGGTTATTATTGATGGGTTGTTATTGATTGAGTTATTATTGATGGGTTATTATTGATGGGTTGTTATTGATTGAGTTATTATTGATGGGTTGTTATTGATGGGTTATTATTGATGGGTTGTTATTGATGGGTTATTATTGATGGGTTATTATTGATGGGTTATTATTGATGGGTTGTTATTGATGGGTTATTATTGATGGGTTGTTATTGATGGGTTATTATTGATGGGTTATTATTGATGGGTTATTATTGATGGGTTGTTATTGATGGGTTATTATTGATGGGTTATTATTGATGGGTTATTATTGATGGGTTATTATTGATGGGTTATTATTGATGGGTTATTATTGATGGGTTGTTATTGATGGGTTATTATTGATGGGTTGTTATTGATGGGTTATTATTGATGGGTTGTTATTGATGGGTTATTATTGATGGGTTGTTATTGATTGAGTTATTATTGATGGGTTATTATTGATGGGTTGTTATTGATTGAGTTATTATTGATGGGTTGTTATTGATGGGTTATTATTGATGGGTTGTTATTGATTGAGTTATTATTGATGGGTTATTATTGATGGGTTATTATTGATTGAGTTATTATTGATGGGTTGTTATTGATTGGTTATTATTGATGGGTTGTTATTGATGGGTTATTATTGATGGGTTATTATTGATGGGTTATTATTGATTGAGTTATTATTGATGGGTTATTATTGATGGGTTGTTATTGATTGAGTTATTATTGATGGGTTATTATTGATGGGTTGTTATTGATTGAGTTATTATTGATGGGTTGTTATTGATGGGTTATTATTGATGGGTTATTATTGATGGGTTATTATTGATGGGTTATTATTGATGGGTTATTATTGATGGGTTATTATTGATGGGTTGTTATTGATGGGTTATTATTGATGGGTTGTTATTGATGGGTTATTATTGATGGGTTATTATTGATGGGTTATTATTGATGGGTTATTATTGATTGAGTTATTATTGATGGGTTGTTATTGATGGGTTGTTATTGATTGAGTTATTATTGATGGGTTGTTATTGATGGGTTATTATTGATGGGTTGTTATTGATGGGTTATTATTGATGGGTTATTATTGATGGGTTATTATTGATGGGTTATTATTGATTGAGTTATTATTGATGGGTTATTATTGATGGGTTATTATTGATGGGTTATTATTGATTGAGTTATTATTGATGGGTTATTATTGATGGGTTGTTATTGATTGAGTTATTATTGATGGGTTATTATTGATGGGTTATTATTGATTGAGTTATTATTGATGGGTTGTTATTGATGGGTTATTATTGATGGGTTGTTATTGATGGGTTATTATTGATGGGTTGTTATTGATGGGTTATTATTGATGGGTTATTATTGATGGGTTATTATTGATGGGTTATTATTGATTGAGTTATTATTGATGGGTTATTATTGATGGGTTGTTATTGATTGAGTTATTATTGATGGGTTGTTATTGATGGGTTATTATTGATGGGTTGTTATTGATGGGTTATTATTGATGGGTTATTATTGATGGGTTATTATTGATGGGTTGTTATTGATGGGTTATTATTGATGGGTTGTTATTGATGGGTTATTATTGATGGGTTATTATTGATGGGTTATTATTGATGGGTTGTTATTGATGGGTTATTATTGATGGGTTATTATTGATGGGTTATTATTGATGGGTTATTATTGATGGGTTATTATTGATGGGTTATTATTGATGGGTTGTTATTGATGGGTTATTATTGATGGGTTGTTATTGATGGGTTATTATTGATGGGTTGTTATTGATGGGTTATTATTGATGGGTTATTATTGATGGGTTATTATTGATGGGTTATTATTGATGGGTTGTTATTGATGGGTTATTATTGATTGAGTTATTATTGATGGGTTATTATTGATGGGTTATTATTGATGGGTTATTATTGATGGGTTATTATTGATGGGTTATTATTGATGGGTTATTATTGATTGAGTTATTATTGATGGGTTGTTTTTGATGGGTTGTTATTGATGGGTTATTATTGATGGGTTGTTATTGATGGGTTATTATTGATGGGTTGTTATTGATGGGTTATTATTGATGGGTTATTATTGATGGGTTATTATTGATGGGTTATTATTGATGGGTTATTATTGATGGGTTATTATTGATGGGTTATTATTGATGGGTTATTATTGATGGGTTGCATTATAGATCCACCACAAGATGTTCTTCAAAAAGGAGTCATGTACAGATCATGGCACACTCATGAATGTGCTGAGGTAACATGTATGACCTTTTATAAGTCGTCTCACTGTCTGTCTCTCGATCTATCCAATATGATTCATTTATGTTTTTTTTTTTTTTTCGTTATAGGTGCACAGATGCTAAACAGGTCCCAGTGCAGCACACAATGAATACTTTGTGAAGAAAGATGGCACGGCTGTGTTCCAGGCTGCAGCGATGGAGACGTTTAGCCTCAAAGAAACATGTCATTGAACAATGTAACTATTTGAAATCCACTTTTTTATCTTTTTTGTCTGTAGACACTCACTGTAAATTCTGATTGAGGAGGTAACATGAAATAAAGTGTTATATTTACTAGGGGACCTGAAATGTTCAGCTTTTACCCTCGATTCCATGTAAGAAGTACATTTTCAAGAGAAAATTATGATTAATTGCCTTTCCGTTTTACAGCAACATGTTTCTGCTCCAATAACAGGGTTTTGCCAGTACTGACTAACTTTACATGATGCCAGTATCTGTGGTCCTGTTGTTCTCACGCTCAATCTAAAGTTATCAGATTCTGTCCCATTTACTAGGATTTGCCAGTTTTGAACAATATCGGCTGAACTTTTCTCTTTATCCAGTACATGGTTTTAGTAACTCTCACTAACCCCCCCAGTGTCCTCGACTGAGCCCCTGTAACGGGAACTTGACTGTCTAGTAATCATAACTGACAAAACCAAGCTGTAACCTGTGCGGCCCGTGATTGGTTCAGGTCATGTGTCACATGTGCAGAATGAGCCAATCAGATTGCTCTGAACTGTTTTGAAGTGTTGACCAGCCTCAGTGCATCATCAGCAGAAACAGCAGAAAACAGGACTTTTCCTGTTTTATTTCTCCTTACACCATGACGTAGTCCGGTAGTTAAATCACTGGGATGTCACTCCGCTGTGGCGTCGCCATAGCAACGCCTGACACAGCTGAGTCAGATAAAGGCGTAATTAGTGACTGACAGGAACGTATGAGATGGATTTAGTGTTTGCTAAATGTTTGTAGAGGAGAGTGAGCAGCTAGGTTAGCTACTGTTAATAACATATGAGCTTTACATTTCTATTGGAAACGGTTAAGGCTATTCATCATTTTCAGGCGTACATAAAATGATCCTGCATTGAAGCATCTTTGTCTGGATTAGTAAAGTCAAACATAAAAGTTTCAGTTTGTGGGACCCTGGTATAAGAGGATTAAACAACAAGGAGCCGCGTTAGACGTTATAATGCAGGAGGAACAACACTGTGTCGGGCGTTAGAACCGGCTAATGCGGCTCCGAGGTGTTTAATCCTTACTTATGTGCCACAAGTGCCCCTGTCAGCCCCCGCTCAGAGCAGTGTGTTCAGCTCGGGCACGAGTCTGCCCCCCCCCCTCACACAATGCACACAAAGCTCTAGACTCTAAAGTTTTGTGTGCATTGTTCATCTGTTTGCTTAGATCTTTTTTACTGCCTGGCTTATAAAGTGTTGGAGCAATATTGGACACATTTAAACAACAAAAATTCTAAAGTGCTGATGATGAAAAACAATCAAACCAAAAGATTCCAAGCTCAGGTTCTCTACAGTTGGCCTGGAGCTCGTGCTGCTGCACGTTCTCTCTGACACTGAGCTGTGGGTGTTTATCACTGGGATCTACTCTCCTAAATGTAAAGTATTTACTCATGTCCTCTGTGCTTTATTCCAGTCACACAAGGACCTGCTCTACCTGGAGGAGCCTCTGTCCTCTCCGGTGCTGCTGTTCGATGGTACAACTACAACCTACCAAAGAGGACGTCTCTGGTTATAATCCTCACTGCAAATGTTCTCTTTATTTTGATCCATAAAGAATCAGTTTGTTTGAATTGTTCTAAAGTTACTGCCTCATGTTAGCCTGGCTAACGTCAGACTAAAATCACAAGTGATATTTAGTCTGGGGACACCAATGCATTTTCTCGTAGGAGAGGTGTGGTTTACGATGGTCCATAGCGTTTATTGTGCTGAATGTCTCTCATGCGTCTGCACGTAACCACAGCCAATCGTATCATCGTATGAGACGACGTATGACGTACCCGCTGTAAACTTTTGAGCTAAACTATTTAGAACAAGGTCTAAAGCTTGATCGAAAAATACCATCGTGTCTGCTGCCGTCATGTTGGATCCGTAAATAAACTACAAGCTTCCGTATATCGAATAGCGCGTCATCGTCTTGCCGTCCCTCCTCGCTCTGTGATTGGTTCCCAAATCCATGCGAAAATTTGGGCCATGGTTCCCAGGCTGTTGTGCAGTTCGAAATGATTCGAGCGCACACAGCAGCATGGTGTTAGCCAGGTTAGCCTCATGACACTTTGAGGAAACAAATAAATGCTGCTGTTTTCATATTGCTTTGATTTCAGTGAGATCCTTTAAACAAGCTCTGGTTTCAGGTTTTTAGAGCTGGTTTTAGGATCAATTTTGGTTCATTTTCTGATATATTGACTGGTTTCAGGAGCTTTAACTTTTGTCAGTTATGATTTCCACTTATTTTTAAGAAAGGTTAACTGTAAACAAAAGTTGATTTGCTCATAATAAGTATATTTTCCTTATAGTTGGATCTAAAAATAACTTTTCTGAGCTTAAAATAAGTCTTGGGAGTGTTTATTTTGTACTGCTTTAAGGTTTTAATATCTTGTTTGAAGATTTCTTATTAAGTAAAATGATCTTGCTCTCTGGGCGACGCGGTGGCACAACGGTTAGTTAGAAGGTCCCGGGTTCGATTCCCACCTGGACGGGGCCTTTCTGTGGAGTTTGCATGTTCTCCTGTGTCTGTGTAGGTTTCCCCACCACTAAAAACATGTACAACAGGCCAGGGTGATGTGTGTGATGATGTGGTGGTCAGAGACGTGCACCTCAGTCTCCCCCAGGGGGCACTGAAGCTACGAACGTAGTTTACACCGAGTGTGGAGTGAATGTAAAGTGTCTCATGTAAAGCTCTTTGTGACCATGTCTGTGAAAGGAGCTGTGTAAATAAAGATCTTCTTCTTGCTGCATGGACAGATACTTAGTTTGAAGTATTTTAGTCTTGAAATACTGGCATGTGATCTTGTTTTTAGCTGCCTCTTCTCTGCACTGTCCTGTGAGGCTCCGCTGTCGGCCTGATTCTTGTGTTCGTTCGGGAAAGTTCTGAGGGAAAAGATTTGTCTCTTTTCACAATCAATCTTTAGGAGCGTCCGACCCCAGCCTCGGCCACTAGGTGGAGCTGCTGTACAGTGCACACCGTGTACATTTACTATCAGATCAATGTATTCAACTAGATCAGTATAAACATCTCAGTTTGAGCTCAATAATCCACATTTTAGTTGTTTTGACTGGTTAAGAAGTTGTTGGGCATTTGTCCTGGATTATTTCACTTGTTCTGAGATGTTTCTGACTCGTTTCAATACATTTCGTCCTTATTTCAGGTCATTTTCTTTGCCAATGGGGAAAGAAAACTGGTCTTATCTCATTGGCAATTTTACTTTCTTATTTCAAGTGAGATTTACCCTAGAACTGGTCTGAAATGTCCTCAAACAAGCAAAGCAAACTTGATCAGGAAAAGTGTCTGAATGAGTGAAAACCGCTCAAAACAAGAAACATTTCCTCAATTCAACTCATTTAAGACAATGCTTGATATTCACTTTTTGTAGTGCACATTTTAAACACAAACATTCACTCACTGTACTGATGAGGTTTGTCATGAATGTCATGAATCATCACATTTGTTTGCAAGGTTTACCTTAAAGGGACTATACAGAGTTTAAAGTCAGTCCATGTTCCAGCTGTGTCCGAGCTCAGACCTGTTCTCCACATCTGCCTCTACAGTCCTGTCACTCACACAGGGGTTTCATGTAGAAGCTGCAGTTATACGGAAGACCTGAGGTGGCAGCAGTGAGTATAATTCAGTCGCTTTAATACAACACTTCCTGCTGTAATGAACTCATCATTAGCTAATAGTTCATTCATAACTTCATGATGATCGTGTCCCTGATGCTAAAGTACTGGACGAAACAAACAGGAACATCACAGACTTTATCATAACTGTCCACAAAGCGAAGGAAGTTGATGTTTCGTTTCAGTCACATCAACACAAACCCTGCCTATGGCTCACATTCAGGCTGAACCTTTTAAAAACTTCTAAAAGACTTATTCATGATGTAAATATGTTAAAAATCTGCACTTTTTTACTCTTGCACAAAAGTGAATCACTTTAGTATCAGGGACACGATCATCATGATTTATTTTTATTCATTTATTCATTACTTTTTTTCTTGGCCGGCGTAGGATCTGCCCCGGTGGCTCAGCGACCACGTCACTGTGGGAGGAAGCTCCTGATTGGTCGACACTCGCAAATTTCTCCAAAAAGTTCAGCATTTCCCAACTCTAGCGTGGGCCGCGCTCTAGATCCATGGCCGCGCTGGACGCCCTGGAGGCGTCAACAGCTGACCAGCTCGGAAAGCTTAAGAACGCGCCACACAGGAGGCGCGTGACTCGCTGCGGGACGTTTTAACCTCCCGGAATGCACTTTAATGAAGAAGAAAAAAACATCGATAAGTCGCTCCGGAGTATAAGACGCCCCCCAGCCAAACTATGAATTTTTTTAATTATTATTATTATTATTAGGCCCGAGCGCCATTAAGGCTGGCGAAGGGCCTCTTGTAATCGTATACTAACTCACTAACGCACTCCTCTCGTCGTGCACGTCCCCTGCACATACATGTATAATGCAAAAATCAACATTGTAATTGTACAGAGCCCATAAAAGTCAATGGGCGACTGGTCACTGACCCAAGACCTCCACCATGAGGTAGCAATGCACGAGCACTTTCCCAAAATCAGTTGTGCCAGGGCCTGTGCCAGGGCCTGTGCCAGGGGCCTGTGCCAGGGCCTGTGCCAGGGGCCTGTGCCAGGGCCTGTGCCAGGGGCCTGTGCCAGGGCCTGTGCCAGGGGCCTGTGCCAGGGCCTGTGCCAGGGGCCTGTGCCAGGGCCTGTGCCAGGGGCCTGTGCCAGGGCCTGTGCCAGGGCCTGTGCCAGGGCCATAAACAGCAGAGACACCGCCACAGGACTGGAAACAGTCGGGCCGTGGGCGCGGGGGCGGAGCTACACCGTGGACCCGCCAGAGTTTAGAGACGCTGGTAAACTCTGACGGCGCGGCGAGGTTTTATAATCACTGATATAAGAAATCTGGCACCATAATGAACGAACGTAAAAAGAACGGGAAATGCCGTTCACAGACACAGAATGAACGCGTTCATGGTTTCGTTCATCAGGCGGAAACACTGTGCGTTCAGTTCATGTTCGCCCAAAATATGAACGCGTTCAGGTACATCACTGGCGTGAGTTGACTTTCTTCATAGAGACTTTAGGTCAGACATGAGTGACAGTAACATGAGGCTAAACACAGTGAGCTCTTTGTTTTCAGTAAAAAGTCTGAGGCCTCATTGCTCTTCAGTCACAGACTGAGAAGTGAAGAAGGAAGTCATGGAGCTTCTGCTTTAGACAGAACGTCAGACTTCTGCTGCATTTAAGAGTCATATCATATTCTCAAACTCAAACATGTAGGAAAAACATAATATATGGAACATTATTACTACCTACTGAGATGTTTTTGATAGAAATATCTTCTGATTTCAGTAAATATGACCTCCTAATGCTGCAAATTCAACAAAAGACATTTTCAGTTAATTACAAGCTTTAAAATGTATTGAAACCATGAGTTGCATAATGATTTGGAACAGTGGATTTTGAGGTTTTTACTATATATATTTTTTTTTTAAATACTGTTTTCACTGGGAGATTTTTTCAACCACATTTAAATGATCCTCGACCAGTGAAAGACTTGAACATGATGCTGACTCTCATTTGAGTTGACAGTTCAGGAAATCAGAGAAAAATGTCATTTACAGAATAATTAGGAACACGGTGTTCACATTTTTCTATGTGTAATGGATTAAGAGCAGAGTTCTCATCCATCCAAAAAAAAACATCCCAAAACAGCAGTTATTTTTCAGCAAGAAATCATGTTTTATGGGCCCCCTGTGTTTAAGTCAGGGATGATGCACGAGGAGGTGCCTTTATCAGAATAACTGTTGGACGGTTTCTTCTGCGTCCTCCAGTTATTCACCCAGACCAGGGTTTAAATGTAAATGATTTACTTTTTAATCAGCATGTTTATGAAGCCGTGACAGTCAAAGTACAATTGTACGTTTTATGGTTTTATTAATGCTATTCTGAAGGCTGTGATATCTGATAGTTTATGATTCTGTGATGAACTTTGATCATGTCCTCGTCTCAACCCCAGCACAGACTCTCAGGTCAGATGAGGAGCGGCTCGTACATGGTGAGGATGTTCTTCATTTCTCAGTATAAGATTCATGATCGTGACGGCTTTACCACATTTATCTGACCAGATTTGTTCAGTCATTGTAATAATGAATATTATATCTGTTATATTTGTGCATAAACTGTGTCTGACAGGTTGGTTTGGATGTTTAAAAGCGACGCTGACGAATGATCCGTGACCGTGGCCTTGGTTCCACTCCTGGCTGAGTCTCGCTCAAACAGACGACCTTTGCAAACGGTAACAACAGTTTTAATGACGTTAACCTGTTAAATATGTAATATGATCATTAAAGAAACGCATGGATTTGGGGTGGCGGCCTTTGTGGGTCTTTCACTGCTCAGAGCACAGGTCTAATACTAATCATATCTTTAGTTCACTGTTTATTGATTTATTTGGGACGTGAAGTCACAGATTAATTATATTCGTAACAGCACAGCCATATTCCCAAAGGGAGCAGGGGAAGAAAACTTATGAACATCTTCCCCTCTTACATCGACAAACATGAACATTTGAGTTCATTTTCACGCAGGTCGTTAACACCAGATCCTCCTGTTGGTTTTTCTGTTATTAAGATACAATCGAAACATGACATTTGCACAAACACATTTTATAATCAGTGGAGAACATTGTGAGGCTGGAGTGCTACATGGATGTAAAGAAGTTGTATAAACTTTTGGGTGCTCTTCAAAAGAACAAACTGAGGCGCTCCAGAAGCAGAGATGTTAAAAAGCCTTTATTTAAACATGGCCACATCAAACTGCCGCCGCGTGTGGACTCGAGGCCTCCTCAGGGCGAGCTCGCCGAGCTTCAGGGGGATTTTACAGGTAAAGCAGTTTCTCTACTTTTGGACGGCCTCAGTTTGTTTGAAACATATTTTTATAATCATTTGTTCAGACCTTCAGGCTGAAAGATCTTTCAGGCTGTGGACCTGGTGTTATATTGTGCACTGGTTCTATGTTTGTCCAAATCAAAAACAACAAACAGCTCAACACACAATTCCCGTAAGGGACAATAAAGTTTATCTAATCTGATCTCTTAGGTTTGTGCAGCATTAAGAGTCAAAGTGCTCAGTGAGTTCACGTCTAAAGGAATGCAAAAGTCTGAGAAGGTTATTAAGAGATGTAAAGGTTTTGGAAGAGAGACAAACACCCACAGTTCTTAACCATGTGCTGGATCCAAATATCAATACAGTGGAGAAAATGGGAAGATCAGCAGCGCTGTATCTGCTCACCCATTATCACCGGTGTGAGCAATAAAAACAGACACAGGTGAAACACTAGAATATCATGGAAAAGTTCAACTTAAAATGTGAAACTAATACATGATATAGACTCATGACCTGCAAAGTGGCAAATGTCAAACCTGTTTTCATTTTGAAAATTATCGCTTACAGTTTACAGCCCAAAATGAAAATCTCAGAAAATGAAAATATTACATGAAATCAGTAAAAAAAAAAAAAAAATATATATATATATATATATATATATATATATATATATATAAAAAAAACTCTTCCTCACCCTCCGCGGGCGGTCTCTTTTTCCTCCTGCTCGGGTCCTCTACCGTCGGCCTGGGAGCTTGAGGGTTCAGTATCTTTGCTAATCCTAGAACTGCACTTTTCTGGACCGAGATGTCTGATGTATTTCCTGGGATCTGCTGGAGCCACTCCTCCAGTTTGGGGGTCACTGCCCCGAGTGCCCCAACGACCACGGGCACCACTGATGCTTCACCCTCCAGGTTTTCTCCAGCTCTTCTCTGAGCCCCTGGTATTTCTCTAGTTTCTCGTGTTCCTTTGTCCTGATGTTGAAGTCGTGGTGATGTTTCCTCTGCTCTTTGTCACCACCACAATGTCCGGTTGGTTCATCACCTTCTGTCCGTCTGGATCTGGAAGTCCCACAGGATCTTGGCTCGGTCATTCTCCACCACCTTTGGAGGTGTTTCCCACTTTGACCTTGGGGTTTCCAGCCCATACTCTGCACAGATGTTCCTGTACACTAGGCCAGCCACTTGGTTATGGCGCTCCATGTAAGCTTTCCCTGCAGCATCTTACACCCTGCAGTTATGTTCTTACACCACATATATATATATACATATATTAATATATATATATATTAATATATATATATATATATATATATATATACATATATTAATATATATATATATTAATATATGTATATATATATATTAATATATATATATATATATATATTAATATATATATATATTAATATATGTATATATATATATATATATATATATATATATATATATATATATATATATATATATATACATTATTATATATATATTAAACATTGTAACTGATTATATGATCTTAAAGTGTGACGGCAGAGCCATGACAGAGTTTGTAATGAGTCAATGAGGCTGAAAATGTGAAAACTCAACTTTACAGAAAAACTAAAAAATACTGAAGTTTCACCCATGGGTGTTTTAAATATTTATTTTAATTTAATTTTTCCAAAATCATTATTTTTTAATTGGCTGAAAAACAGCAAAATATTTAGATATTTTTTCAAACGTTTGTTTTCTGCAGAATTGAAGTGGATTAACATTATTATGTGAAAAAAAAAATATATAATATTCACCAAATGTTCACAGTCGTCATAAAAAGCCTATCGTGAGTTTAAAATAGTGTTTCCTAACGGAACACAAGCTTAATCCAAACACAACTCAAGCTGCACTAGTGACTTTTATGATATAATTTATTTTTTAATACATTTATCCTTCGTTCATCACGTTTCACATGGATCTGTCCTTCTGTGGTTCTGCCTGAGCTTCATCTTTTCTCCTGCTGGGTTTTGAGTTTGTCCTATGACGTCTGAGCAACACAAACCATTGATTGATTGATTGATTGATTGATTGATTGATTGATTGATTGATTGATTGATTGATTGATTGATTGAAATAATGATATTTTACTTTGGGATGTTTCCTGGGATTTGTGGCCCTAAAACAAAACAGTCATATTCAAAGCAATAGTCGAGCAAAACAAAAAGCCCTTGAACTAAAACAGTAAAAACTACGAATCGAGGACGACAGTAGCTTCATGTTGTTTCTTAAACCACTTCCTCTTATGTTGGTGTAACATGTAAATGCTAGGTGGTTGACTGCGACAGCTAGGATGCACAGAAGATGGTTCGTCACGGAGCCTGGGTTGTGAATGAAGAGACCGGAGTCATAGAATTCAGTTTTCAGTTTTAGTGTCTGTATTCAATCTGTATTCATTAAGCACATGACAGAACACCATGAACACAGGAACACAAAACAGTTTGGACAGTTCGAGGGCGGAGCAACGCGCCGCCAACGAATGGGAGGGGAAAAGAAAAGGGGAAAAAAAAAAAAAAAGGGGAAAGGGGAAAAAACCCGTCCTGATATGTCCCACGGCCGGAATAGAGTTCGAGTTGAGCGGTAATCCAGTTAGGGCAGAGTTCAATCGTATCGGATGGATGTGTGTTTTGCTTATCCTACCACGTATAGGTCCGAGGGTTCGTATCTCGCCATCTCGTTAGGAGTCCTCGAGTTGGGACCATCGAGAGTTCAAGAGTTCATGGGGTAGGGTTGGGCTTAGTTGGTCCCATACAAAAAACCTGACCTACAAGGCCAAAAACACAGGTTAAGTAACCTAGTTACTAAAGTAACCAACAATATAAAGTAAATCAATATCAATCAATAAATAAATCAATATGCATAAACATACATGCTGAATGCAAATGCATATTACACTCATCATGTGTAATGTTGTGTTCAGAATCAAAACAACTCAAATCACATTGAGAAAAATAATAAACAAAGTGCACCTTTAAATTCAGTGGTCGAATAATCCAAACACGAATGCTGAGTTTGGTATTCGAATTGGTATTGCGCAATATTCAGGAAGGGATCTACGTAGCTACGTTAAAATCAATGGGCTTCAATGGCCACCAAACATGTAACCATTTCAGCGGTAGTCACGAAAGTGACAAAAAACGCTCAAAACGGAAATAATTCTTTAGATTAGCGAACAAGCTAATCGTTTAAATCAATGCCTACAATTCGGCTTTCACGATAGAACAAACAAACAATTCACCTTTGAGTTTAGAATGTTTAGCGCGGAGTCTCCAGGCGCGGCCCGACGTCTAAACACAGCGGAACCAGACAGGGGCTCTGGTTGGGGAACGGCAGCAACTACAGTCAAAGTAACGCTTCCGTGAGCATCACACGGTAAAACGAGACATGGTATAGGTTGAGAAGCGGATGGCAAAAGACTTACCTAGGATTCAGAACTTGAATCACTAATGCTTGGAGCGTGTCGTTCATTTGTTTAAGGACGCCCAAAGATCATGCCACAGCCACAGTGGAGACGGAGAGGAAGTGAACCCGCGTGACCCGTAACTTTTAGGAAGTTTGGGGTGGCGCAGGAAGTGGACCCGCAAAAATAAAAGGCTCTACTAAATGCGGGTTACATTGGCAATGTGAGGGGCATGAGTGTTATGTGCCAGAGGCCCACTGCTCATTATATGAGATTATCTGGGAACCATGACTCAGGAAAGGCCACCAGAGGGCGATAAAAGGCGTCACATCCCTCTAGTGGAGGAATGATGTAATTGCATCTGAGTAATGATAAAGATTCCAGTAGCTTTTGGCACTAACTGTGGGCCGGTGTGAGGTTTTATGGGGCTCATCTGACCCAACCGGCCCAAACGTACGTCGGCCCACCGGGAAAACTCCCGCTTCTCCCGATGGCCCGTCCAGCCCTGGATGTTTCTGTCCCTGTAGAGCTGTTTCCTGCTCCAGCCGACATATCAAACGATTGTGTTCTATCACAGACTGACTCAGGGTGTTTCTCCTTTCAGGAGCTGCAGAATAATGTCCACTCGAGGCCACGTTCACACACGGTAAGAATTGTTCAAACTTATCGATTCTCTGGGTTTTAAACGCTCATCAACGTTAGCATTAGCAGCAGTAGATTAGCTGCTGAAGGAAACATTTGCTCTAAAGCTACAAAACTACATCGTCGGCTGCATGAGTTTAATTTAATGACAATATAAAAGGGACTAAAAGCCGACGCTGTAATGACTTTGTAAAAGCTACACAAGTAAATGTCACTGACGTCATGATCACAATGAGTTTAGCTTTGTTTAAAAACCATCTTCTTCTTGTTCCTCAGGGATCCGTCTTGGGGCCAATTTTGTTTTTGTTGTACATTAGCCCTCTTGGAAAAATCATCAGCCGTTTTAAAAATGTGTCTTATCACCTCTACACTGATGATATTCAACTGTACTTTTCCTTTAAGGAGTCAGAGATGCACAGACTGTCAGAGTTAATGGATTGTCTTTCAAGTGTAAAGTCGTGGCTTCATGAAAACTGCCTTCAGCTGAATTCTGAAAAGACTGAGACTTTGATTATTGCTCCAGAGCAGAAAATCCCCTTGATTGTAAACCACCTTGGTTCTCTGGGCTCCTCGGTTCAGTCGAGCATCAGAAATCTTGGTGTTTGGTTTGACCAGTCTTTGTCTCTTGAAGCCACTCGAGGCACCTGGTGGAAAACTGTTTCTTCCATTTGAGAAACATTGCCAAGTTGAGACCAATTTTATCCAACTCTGATCTAGAATTGATGATTCATGCTTTTATCTCGTCTCGTTTAGATGATTGTAACTCCCTTTTTACTTGTTTTAACAAACCTGCTTTGAATCGTCTTCAAATGGTTCAAAATGCTGCAGCGCGGCTTTAAACAGGAACTAGCAGACGGTCACACATTACTCCCATTTTATCCTCGTTGCACTGGCTCCCCGTCAAATTTCGAATTGAATTTAAAATTTTAGTTTTGACTTTTAGAGCGCTGCATGGTCAGGCTCCCAGATATGTATCTGACCTGCTGTGCCCCGACTCCTCGGGTCGCACCCTTAGGTCCTCGGGCCAGAACCTCCTCACTGTCCCAAGAACCCGCTTTAAAACCAGAGGTGATCTGTCCTTTGAAGCCGTGGCTCCTAAACTGTGGAATGACCTTCCTTTGTCGCTGCGTAGCCGACTCTGTTGATTCCTTCAAAAAGGAGCTGAAGACGTTGCTTTTTAGACGAGCTTTTAGTTGACAAGGCTGTGATTGTTCCTATGTAAATTCTGTAATGTTTTCTGTGATTCTCTGTGAAGCACTTTGTGATTTTATCTGTGAGAGGTGCTATATAAATAAAGTTTCTTCTTCTTCTTCTTCTTCTTCTCTGGGAATTATCTGAAGCGTCACTTCCACGGCTTCCTTTTCCCATTCGATAAATAAATAATAAATTAAAAAAAACGTTCTCAAACATTCTTTCCTCATTCATTTCACCGGACGAGAGCTCTGGTTATCCTCCAAAAAGGGGCGGTAACCTTTAGGCACCACTGATGTTGAATGAATGAATGAATGTTTATTTGGTTACAAAAACAAAAACATAAAACAAAAAGTACAGTATGTACTGCAAATTCGTCACAGACAAGGCGGGTAACCGAAAAGGTGAAGCTGAAGCCGTGGCTTATTTTTCCCTATTTACAAAACAACAAAACAACATCTACCATCAAAGACGTTACAAAAAAAACAAATGTATACAATATATTATATATATACCTATACATTCACGCATAAACAGTACACATATTTTTTCTTCTTTACTGAAATAATAATATGGTAATTTGTAAATACAAATGCTTATTTAATCCGTGTACCCTTCGATCATTAGTTATTCCGTTTCAAAATAAAATCAGAAAAACTAATTATGTGGTTGTTTTATTATATTTCCATTTTCTAAATTAAATTGGAAAGGCAAAAAATTCTAAATAAAATATTGACCCATTGCTTTGCTCTGCAGTGGAAACAAACTCTGCTAAAACAACTTCCGTTATTTTGTTCACTACTGCTTCGGTGTGATTTGCTACTGGAAATGATGAGTAACTTTTTCTCTGCCTCTCACTCCCTCGCGCAAGAGGGAAACAAAAACAAACTAAAGCAAAAGAGGTCGAGCTTCAACGCGATCTCCTCTGTAACCGTTGTTTATTATGTCATTAGGACTTTTATTTCTCAAACTCGTTGCTGCTCACTTTGAGCTCCTCGTGGAGCAGCAGCAGCAGCCGAGGTGACCGGGGCGGAGGAGGAGGCAGTGGGCGGTGATGTCGCTTCGGAGGCGGCCAAGAGCGGAGCTGAGCGAACAGGTGGAAGATGTGAGTGTCGGGGCTCCTGTAGCCGCCTCATCACAGGTGAAGATGTGAGTGTCGGGGCTCCTGTAGCCGCCTCATCACAGGTGGAAGATGTGAGAGTCGGGGCTCCTGTATCCGCCTCGTCACAGGTGGAAGATGTGAGTGTCGGGGCTCCTGTATCCGCCTCGTCACAGGTGGAAGATGTGAGTGTCGGGGCTCCTGTAGCCGCCTCGTCACAGGTGGAAGATGTGAGTGTCGGGGCTCCTGTAGCCGCTTCATCACAGGTGAAGATGTGAGTGTCGGGGCTCCTGTAGCCACCTCGTCACAGGTGGAAGATGTGAGTGTTGGGGCTCCTGTAGCCGCCTCGTCACAGGTGGAAGATGTGAGTGTCGGGGCTCCTGTAGCCGCCTCGTCACAGGTGAAGATGTGAGTGTCGGGGCTCCTGTAGCCGCCTCGTCACAGGTGAAGATGTGAGTGTCGGGGCTCCTGTAGCCGCCTCGTCACAGGTGGAAGATGTGAGTGTCGGGGCTCCTGTAGCCGCTTCATCACAGGTGAAGATGTGAGTGTCGGGGCTCCTGTAGCCGCCTCATCACAGGTGGAAGATGTGAGTGTCGGGGCTCCTGTAGCCGCCTCATCACAGGTGAAGATGTGAGTGTCGGGGCTCCTGTAGCCGCTTCATCACAGGTGGAAGATGTGAGTGTCGGGGCTCCTGTATCCGCCTCATCACAGGTGAAGATGTGAGTGTCGGGGCTCCTGTAGCCGCTTCATCACAGGTGAAGATGTGAGTGTCGGGGCTCCTGTAGCCGCTTCATCACAGGTGAAGATGTGAGTGTCGGGGCTCCTGTAGCCGCTTCATCACAGGTGAAGATGTGAGTGTCGGGGCTCCTGTAGCCGCTTCATCACAGGTGAAGATGTGAGTGTCGGGGCTCCTGTAGCCGCTTCATCACAGGTGAAGATGTGAGTGTCGGGGCTCCTGTAGCCGCCTCATCACAGGTGAAGATGTGAGTGTCGGGGCTCCTGTAGCCGCTTCATCACAGGTGAAGATGTGAGTGTCGGGGCTCCTGTAGCCGCTTCATCACAGGTGAAGATGTGAGTGTCGGGGCTCCTGTAGCCGCCTCGTCACAGGTGAAGATGTGAGTGTCGGGGCTCCTGTAGCCTCCTCGTCACAGGTGGAAGATGTGAGTGTTGGGGCTCCTGTAGCCTCCTCATCACAGGTGGAAGATGTGAGTGTCGGGGCTCCTGTAGCCTCCTCGTCACAGGTGGAAGATGTGAGTGTCGGGGCTCCTGTAGCCGCCTCATCACAGGTGAAGATGTGAGTGTCGGGGCTCCTGTAGCCGCCTCATCACAGGTGAAGATGTGAGTGTCGGGGCTCCTGTAGCCGCCTCGTCACAGGTGGAAGATGTGAGTGTCGGGGCTCCTGTAGCCGCCTCATCACAGGTGGAAGATGTGAGTGTCGGGGCTCCTGTAGCCGCCTCGTCACAGGTGAAGATGTGAGTGTCGGGGCTCCTGTAGCCTCCTCGTCACAGGTGGAAGATGTGAGTGTTGGGGCTCCTGTAGCCGCCTCGTCACAGGTGGAAGATGTGAGTGTCGGGGCTCCTGTAGCCGCCTCATCACAGGTGGAAGATGTGAGTGTCGGGGCTCCTGTAGCCGCCTCGTCACAGGTGAAGATGTGAGTGTCGGGGCTCCTGTAGCCGCCTCATCACAGGTGAAGATGTGAGTGTCGGGGCTCCTGTAGCCGCCTCATCACAGGTGAAGATGTGAGTGTCGGGGCTCCTGTAGCCGCCTCGTCACAGGTGGAAGATGTGAGTGTCGGGGCTCCTGTAGCCGCCTCGTCACAGGTGGAAGATGTGAGTGTCGGGGCTCCTGTAGCCGCCTCATCACAGGTGAAGATGTGAGTGTCGGGGCTCCTGTAGCCGCCTCATCACAGGTGAAGATGTGAGTGTCGGGGCTCCTGTAGCCGCCTCATCACAGGTGAAGATGTGAGTGTCGGGGCTCCTGTAGCCGCCTCGTCACAGGTGGAAGATGTGAGTGTCGGGGCTCCTGTAGCCGCCTCGTCACAGGTGGAAGATGTGAGTGTCGGGGCTCCTGTAGCCGCCTCATCACAGGTGGAAGATGTGAGTGTCGGGGCTCCTGTAGCCGCCTCATCACAGGTGAAGATGTGAGTGTCGGGGCTCCTGTAGCCGCCTCATCACAGGTGGAAGATGTGAGTGTCGGGGCTCCTGTAGCCGCCTCATCACAGGTGGAAGATGTGAGTGTCGGGGCTCCTGTAGCCGCCTCGTCACAGGTGGAAGATGTGAGTGTCGGGGCTCCTGTAGCCGCCTCATCACAGGTGAAGATGTGAGTGTCGGGGCTCCTGTAGCCGCCTCGTCACAGGTGGAAGATGTGAGTGTCGGGGCTCCTGTAGCCGCCTCGTCACAGGTGGAAGATGTGAGTGTCGGGGCTCCTGTAGCCGCCTCGTCACAGGTGGAAGATGTGAGTGTCGGGGCTCCTGTAGCCGCCTCGTCACAGGTGGAAGATGTGAGTGTCGGGGCTCCTGTAGCCACCTCGTCACAGGTGGAAGATGTGAGTGTCGGGGCTCCTGTAGCCGCCTCGTCACAGGTGGAAGATGTGAGTGTCGGGGCTCCTGTAGCCGCCTCGTCACAGGTGGAAGATGTGAGTGTCGGGGCTCCTGTAGCCACCTCGTCACAGGTGGAAGATGTGAGTGTCGGGGCTCCTGTAGCCGCCTCATCACAGGTGGAAGATGTGAGTGTCGGGGCTCCTGTAGCCGCCTCGTCACAGGTGGAAGATGTGAGTGTCGGGGCTCCTGTAGCCACCTCGTCACAGGTGAAGATGTGAGTGTCGGGGCTCCTGTAGCCGCCTCGTCACAGGTGGAAGATGTGAGTGTCGGGGCTCCTGTAGCCGCCTCGTCACAGGTGGAAGATGTGAGTGTCGGGGCTCCTGTAACCGCCTCGTCACAGGTGAAGATGTGAGTGTCGGGGTTCCTGCACCCGCCTCACTCACGGACTCCACGCGCCTTTTTCTCTCCCATGGCCCGGGAGAGCTGGTGCCGGCAGCATTCGGGAGCTCTCTCTCTGTTTCCCCAGAGCCGCGCTCTAAAACCCTCTCCCGTCGTGCATTCCCAAACTGTCCCTCTGCCACTCCTCTCTCCGCCCCCCACTTCAGCAGTGACTTTTGTTTTGCAAAGTAATCATGCACAACTAAAGTGACGAAGAGGAATAAAAAAATATATAATAACGCACATACCCGTCGCTATGGGCGGGCCATAGGGGGCCGTGCCCGTCCCCCAAGATGCTTGTGCCCCCCAGACACAGATGTGGTGTCGTCTAGGTGATACGCAGGTATACGCCGTATAACCACGAGAAGCCACGGAAAATTGGGCAAAGATATGCTACGTATCACTCATTAGTGCAGTGTTACTTTTGCGCTTTCTGCCCGATTAGTCCAGCCCAAACTCCACAACAAGTAACTATTTCCTCTCCTGACACCGAGAGAGGGCATTTCATCCCTCTCTCTCTTTCTCTGGCACAGTTCCCTCTAAGCTGCGCTCGTGCGCAATTGCACACGGCTCCCGTGTTGTCTGGGCACAAAATAAAACATAGCTGATATGATAGAGGAGCATTAACGATCATCCTCCGCTCTGAGAGTCCACAATGTCGGCCTCTTTATGCTCATTTCCCGTCCCGGCTTGTGAGAGTAAAGGCAGTGACAGGTGCTCGTGTGTGTTTTACTACAAAGCGCTGAAGTCGAAAAGACCCCGCGTTCGAAGTGTGCGTTTTACACTCAGACCCTGGAGCTTTAGTGAAGGCTGAGAGAGACTGAAGAGTGGACGCCGCCACAGCACTGACCGAGCCATATTCATGGTCCAAAAACGGCGGTGAGGGGGGTGGGGGTGTGGGGGTAGAGGCGCTTGTCCTACAGCCTCAGAGTCCGGTCGTTTTCCACACACAGAAACGTGTTTTCGTTGCATCGGCGCAGTATCTGCACAGACACAAGGCCCAGCTCATTCAGCTGCTTTTGAAAAGGACCTCACTCTCATGAATTCAAGTTTGAGTTGAAGGATGTGTTGATGAGGAGGTTCAACTCGGAGAAACGCCACCTGCAACATACTGACGTTTCCACCACGAGGACTGATGTTGCAGCTGTAGTTGGTCTGGTCATATTTGCTGTTGATTATGTTTAATGTAATGATCAGTGTGCGCCAGGGCTACGTGAATACCGTATGAAAAATATGTATTTAATAGTAAATGTGCCCCCCATGGATTTCATTTGCCCCCCTTAAGACTGACGTCTGGCGACGGGACTGATAACGTGTGTGTCCTCTCCTCCTGGCGCCTGCAGCTGCATTTCCCCGTGTTCGCGCTGCTTTCCGCCGGCTTCAGTGTCGCTGCCACAGGGCCAGGACCGCACGACTCACAAAAAATATCAAACATGTTTGAAAACCTTGCGACCGTGCGATTTTCACTCGTACGTTCGTCGTGAGCAGCTATTCGTGGCTCGTAGCCCCCGTACACTGCACGACAGAGACAGTGTCTGCCCAGCTTTTTAAGGTTGTTTTCCAAGCAGAATCTCCTCACGGATGTTTCTGAGCAACCATTTCCTCCGTGGTAATATAAAGCATCTCTGATCTCTGCATGTGTTGCCCAATTTTTAAAAAGTATCTGCATAAAACTTTCCAAACAAGTGTAGGAGCGGCTCTGAGCTGAGGTCTCTCCTCACTTCCGGTGTCAAAAACAATAATAAAACGAAATAATAGTAACGTCATTATTGTGGGGGGAATTTAAAACAACTAGAGCCAAAACAAACACCTTGACATTGACGTATACAAGATTTCTTTTTCTAATTCAAGTTTAGAAAGGGAAAAAAACAAAAAACAAATGGAAATGTTGTTTTTCTGATTTTATTTTGAAACGGAATAACTAATGATCGAAAGGTACACGGATTTAATCCGTTTCTCTGTTCCAATTTATGCTCAACAGTAATGCATGAGCTTAACTTAACCACATTTTCTTAAGCATTTATTGTATATTTCTCAAAAATTAAGGTTTTAAACTGTCTTTTGAAATAATGAATGGAATTGCTCCTTTTAAGATCATTGTTGAGATTGTTCCACAAGTCGAC
This sequence comes from Gobius niger, assembly GCF_951799975.1. NCBI lineage: Eukaryota > Metazoa > Chordata > Actinopteri > Gobiiformes > Gobiidae > Gobius > Gobius niger. The sequence continues at coordinate 1,357,360 of NC_136873.1, read as the reverse complement.
CCCTTTGACCGAGATGGTTCATTTTAAAGATAGTTTGGACCATTTGTTTTTTAAACATGTTTTCTCCTCTCAGGTTATATTTCTGGTCCCTGTTTGCAAACAAAGTATATTTTCAGGCAGTATTTTCCTGTGGACTTTGTACATAAACACAGCGGTGTTCAGGCTGACTAGATCACAGAATTTAATTGCTTTAAATTTGCAGAATATTTCGTTTGTTTGTTCATTATACGGAGAATGATTGACTTTCCTTATGGCTTCTTTTTGTAAAATAAAAATAGGTTTTGTGTTTGTAGCGTAGGCGCCCCCATATTTCAACACAATAGGTAATGTATGGAACAATAAGAGAGCAATACAGAATATACAGAGAGGGTGTATTTAGAAAATATTTGGCTTTATGTAATACAGCTGTTGTTTTGGACAGTTTGGATTGAACATGAGCAATGTGTGGTTTCCAGGATCATTTATGATCTAATAATATACCAAGAAACTTGTTTTCATTCACCCTTTCTAGAACCACATCATCAATCGTTACGCTGATGCTAGTTTTAATTTGTCGATTACTGAATATAATATATTTGGTTTTACTTAGATTAAAAGATAGTTTATTTTGATCAAACCATTGCTTGATTCTAGATAGTTCTCTGGTCACATCAGTAATTAGTTGGTGAAGATTGTCCCCAGATACAAACAGTGTTGTGTCATCTGCGAATAAAACACATTTTAACAAATCGGATACCTTACAGATGTCATTAATGTATAAAATAAACAACTTTGGACCAATCAGGGAACCCTGGGGCACCCCACAGGTTACTTTATGCATTTCTGATTGGTGGTCATTAAAATGTACATACTGGTATCTATTGTCCAGATAACTTTCTAATCATGAGTGAGCACGTCCTCTAAAACCAAACTGCTCTAGTTTGTTCATTAACAGTTTATGATCTATGGTATCGAAGGCTTTCTTGAGGTCGAGGATGTGACATAGACTTTGCTCCAATTATGTCTTGAAGCCGTTATTTTGACCAAAGGGAGGCAGATCTCAACATGAATGAATGAAATGTTTTATTTTTTCTTCGCTCGCATTAGAAGCATCTCTCTCCACACAAGATCCAAACTGTTACAGCCAGAAAAGGGCAGAAGCAAAGCGCTTTTTCTTGCCCACCCTATTCATAAACTGGCACAATGAACTTAATTATACATCCTCACATCATTAATGTGAATTGATTATATTGGTATCCACATGTAGCAGGAAAGGCTGTGACCGAGATGAAGCTGTAATCCAAATATGGTCATTTCCTTTGTGGTAGAGCGCTAGCTCAAGTGTTCTGTTTCCCTTTGAGAGAATCCTGACAGAGATGGCGTCAGAGGAGAGTCCAGTCAGACCCGCAGAGCAGTGAGAGCATTTGCCCAAACTGAAAAGTACCTTTTGTTGGACCTGCGAGCCTCCAGCTGCCCCGACTGAGCTCCAAGAGCAGGAAATATATGATCTTTAAAGGCTGAAAACTCACCATTTCATCCTCTGTCCAGATCCAGCTCTACAGCCTCAGAGTCCACTATGTCCAGATGTGGATCTCTAGCCTCGGGGTACTCTCTGTCCATGAGGAGTGACCGGTCTAAAAACCCCCCTCTGAACTTCAATGAGGGACCTGCTCCTTCAGACTCAGGGTAAGAACTGATGTGGAATAAAGCAGCTATAGCTGCGGTAAAGACTCAATGACCAAATCAAAGATGAACATCCTCTTCTCTGTGCAGATGTGGATCTCTAGCCTCGGGGTACTCTGTGTCCATGAGTAGTGACCGGTCTAAAGACCTCCCTCTGCACTTCAGTGATGGACCTGCTCCTTCAGACTCAGGGTAAGAACTGATGTGGAATAAAGCAGCTATAGCTGCAGTAAAGACTCAACGACCAAATCAAAGATGAACATCTTCTTCTCTGTGCAGACGTGGATCTGCAGCCTTGGGGTACTCTGTGTCCGTGAGGAGTGACCAGTCTAAAAACCGCCCTCTGAACTTCAGTGATGGACCTGCTCCTTCAGCCTCGGGGTACTCTCTGTCCAGACGTGGATCTACAGCCTCAGAGTACTCTCTGTCCATGAGGAGTGACCAGTCTAAAAACCGCCCTCTGAACTTCAAAGAAGGACCTGCTCCTTCAGCCTCGGGGTACTCTCTGTCCAGACGTGGATCTGCAGCCTTGGGGTACTCTGTGTCCGTGAGGAGTGACCAGTCTAAAAACCGCCCTCTGAACTTCAGTGATGGACCTGCTCCTTCAGCCTCGGGGTACTCTCTGTCCAGACGTGGATCTACAGCCTCAGAGTACTCTCTGTCCATGAGGAGTGACTGGTCTAAAGAACTCCCTATGCACTTCAGTGATGGACCTGCTCCTTCAGACTCGGGGTACTCTCTGTCCAGACGTGGATCTACAGCCTTGGGGTACTCTGTGTCCATGAGGAGTGACCAGTCTAAAAAACGCCCTCTGAACTTCAATGAAGGACCTGCTCCTTTAGCCTCGGGGTACTCTCTGTCCAGACGTGGATCTGCAGCCTTGGGGTACTCTGTGTCCATGAGGAGTATCAGGTCTGAAGACAAAGATCCAGATCCAACCTTGACGTAAGATCAAATGTCAAAACTTTGTCCGTTCGCAGGAGTGGAGACGAGGCGAGTTTATTAGAGCAGCACATTTCATGTCAAAGACATGAGCTCAGGCCTGACTCACATTATCACGAAGACTGTTCTGAAACACAGCCTCACCCTGTTTAGTCCTGACTCTGGGACAGACCCCTCCCTGAAGGCCTCACCCTGTTTAGTCCTGACTCTGGGACAGACCCCTCCCTGAAGGCCTCACTGTGTTTAGTCCTGACTCTGGGACAGACCCCTCCCTGAAGGTCTCACTGCGTTTAGTCCTGACTCTGGGTCCCAAATCCCCCAAATAAGACCCCTAATAAAAAAACATAGTATTATAGCAGTAGCAATAATACCATGATCTCACATTGAGGGAGAGCGCCCCCTTGCTTTGGCCAGGGCGGCTGTGAGGGCCGATAATCACTAGTTTCAGTGTTGTTTTCCTTGTGTTACTGTATTTGTTTTTTGTATGTTTTACTGACGGATACTCACTTGTTTTTTGTTTTTTCATTTAAAGGAGACACAAAGAAAGAAAGAGCAAAGTTGAGTCTCGTTCGTTGGGAGATTTTCAACCCTCACAGCAGAACACAAAGGTAAGTCTCATGTTACAGCAGATGTTTCATGATTGAACTGAAGAAAATTCAAGTTTAATGACAATGAAAATAAAACCTATTCTGACTCTGTAATCAGTCGTTCTGGTGGTTTCACCTGTGAGACGTCATTAAGTTATTTCCTGCTTGAACCGTCACCTTTACATGAAGAGGGGGGTGACGTTTACTGTAGTGACATGTTTGTTATGTATTTGTGAGAGTCAGTCACAGCACGAGTTCATTCAGCCATCTTGCTTATTTATTCAACAGTGCCGCCTGGTGGTCAGTGCATATAACAGCATCATCATAATAAACATATCATGACATCAGCCAAACCTGACGCCCTCAGCCCTCGGAGACGGGCAACATTTCTTTCATTAATTACATTTTCTCTTTTGTAGAATGTGGAAAAAACGGAATGGGCCCAAACAAACTACAGGAGGTGAGCCATCCACACAACCGTCCTGAACAAACTTCTTACACTACATTCACATTCTGTAACAATATCACTGTTATGCAATGCTCTATTTGTCTATTTGTATAGAGCGCTAATGTATAGCGTTCTATACGCTAATGTATCTACACGCAGGGTGAACCGACCCCAACGTGAACGGTTCGCCCTGTCAGTGCTTATTTTCCCGATAATGACCAGTGTTCTTTACATTATCCGCTTATTATTCGGCCATTTGCCAACTGAACACACACAACATAAACTTCGTACACTTTTATGAAGGTCGAAAGGTTTATTTAATGACTTCTGCGACAAATAGTTCCCAAAAGTTTGCGCGTTGCTCGGCAACGTTTGGCTAGGCTAGAAGCAGCAAGGCTAGCAGCTAGCCTAGCCACTTAGCTGAAGGTGCAGTTGGAGGAATGGTGGTGAATCTCTGGGTAAGTTGAAAGTCAGACTCACGTTAACTTCACGAGCGATTCCCCGACTTCTCTCTCAGTGACGGGACAGCTGCTACGTAGCGGTAAACACTGGGGAGATCCTGGTGAGGACCATGGGTATGAGGACCATGGGTATGAGGACCATGGGTATGAGGACCATGGGTAAAGCTATAGTTAAAGATCCAGAGGACATGGCAAGAGCTCCGTCTGAACACAGAATGCTATAAACAGGAAGTGCACTTGGCGACAAGCGGTGTCATTTTTTGACCACAGCCCTGCTCAGTGGAGACATTTTGAAAGAGCAGAACGCCCGAATAGTTTGGAAGGTTTTCACTGTGAACGGAAAAAACAGAAAACCTACAAAACAGTTGATCCTGGAGCGTAGTAAAGACCACTGTCATGGAAAGTGCAGGCGCCATGCTGACCACTCATACAGCTGCTGGGTCAGTACCAGGTCAATTACACATAAATATTAACTCTTTTTTTCCCCATAAAAAGTTGTATAATGCACTTTGAGGTCATTCCATAATTTTACTTCTACAGCCGTCACTTGACTCTGAGGTCGATCCCTGTTGTTGTGCTCGTTCCTCTCGCTGTTTTCCCATTAAGGATCAGTGATGAAGTTCAAGAAAACATCACTGACAGTGAGATACTGATGAAGTTACTGCTACGTACTAAAAACATTATGTTAGATCTAAATTCTCGACTTCAGTAAGTGTCTGTGTTTATGAGTGTTTATGGCAGAGCTAACGGCGAGTATCAAAAGACACCACCACAAAATGAAGCAACTACAAACTATTTATACTAAAGACAGGCCCAGTCTTTTGTGAGGCTCGTTTAAGATCTTGTTGCTGTTTTAATTAGGCCCGAGCGGCCTGCAGGGCTCGGGCCTATTGTAATTGTACAGGCAGTGCGCGGAGCGCTCCTCATGCATTAGACAGTAATAGGGGGGACCCCCGGCACCCCGACCTGTCATGTGAAATAGGGTATAATTGAGTATCCAGGGGGAAAGGTAGTGACCCGTGGGGAGGAGTGAGTGAATGAGTGTGAGGGGCCGTAGACTGGGGTGTGAGAGTTTGCGAGGGTGGCTGCAAGAGCCTCCTACCAGCCCGGACAGAGCAGGAGGTCGGGTTCCTAGTGGTAATCTCCAGGCTTGTGTACTTCTTCTTTGGGCCAGAATCCTGTTTTCATCAACGTAAAAAAACCTTGTCCTGCATAAAACAGCACCAAGAACAATAAGTCTAAGCTGTGTACACGTTTATCAATCCTATAGTACATAACACTAACAACCTCTCATAATTTCTCTATCCACATTGTACAATATAATCATAATTTAGACATGTCCAATCAACAATGTGCAACTATTAGCAGATAGTAGCAAACTCCACTAATTGGGTTAGTATATCACGAGACAACCTAAACAAAGTGCATATCAACATACACATCAAAGAGCATTAAATTCAAGGTACTTTCTTTGTATAAAACTAGCAACTTAATGCGTAAGGTGCACTGAAGTGCGTAGTGCTTAAGACAAATTCAAAACATTACGTCAATATCATAATCACAAGTTTGGGCTAAAAAACGCCACTACAATCCTTGTTTAACAACTTTCAGCTGTAACATTCAATACACAAACCAGTTTACATCATTACTATTCGTATTTGGTGAATATCCTAAAGAACGGATAGAAATATGGCACAAATAGCAAATGCTAACCGGACCCCCACAAAACCAAGGGGGTGCGGCTAACGCTAAGCTACATAGTTGTGTGCGTTCTTACCAAGTCCGCGTTTCACCGAATGCACGGCTCGTGTAACGTGGTCCGGCACTGGTAATCGGCTCCTATAGTTTACATTTAAGCATTTTAGTTTGAGACAGTAAACGGATGTTATTAAAAGAACCGAGCGAACAACATAACTGCAGCAGCAAATGTTTGGGCTTCCCTTGCGTCTACCGGTAACTTCCGGATACCCGTTATTAAAGAGACGTGATTGGCGGGACGTGGTCACATGACCCTATTCTCGTGATAGCGCGGAGGTAACCATAGAGTTGGAGAAGGGCAAATATTCATAGTGAATTCGACACCTGCGTTACTGCTCGCATGAAAAAAGGTGAAAAATCCAGGTATGGCGCAACATTGACAAGAAAGTAGTCGACCATGGCCCCTCCCCAGTCCCTGAAACACGACTAGAGTGACTCAGGGCATCGAGGCCTATCCAGTAATATAGGCCTTTGGCGCGAAAGCAGTATATTTGTAGTTGCTTGCATAAAAATATGAGGGGGTGTTTGCTCTTTTCTAAACTCAACCAAGGGTGGTAGCGTCATTTTAATCACGTAGGGCGCGGCAGCGCCCCCCAGTTATTGCGGTGGCGTGCGACGGTGTGAGCCAACCGGCCAACGCAGCTTGCGAGGGCCTCTAAATGCCGCTTGCGGCTTTAATTTTAAATTAGTGTTAGCCGTTAGCTTCAAGATAAAAAACACTTACAGTGAAGAGCAGAAGTTTCCTCTGGTGAATTCTTTGCTCCTGACGCCATGTTTTTAACCTGATGATGTGACTGTCCCTCAGTAACTCACTGCCTCCATGGAATCTGAGATATGTGTATACAGTGGGGCAAAAAAGTATTTAGACAGCCACCAATTGTGCAAGTTCTCCCACTTAAAATAATGACAGAGGTCTGTAATTTTCATCATAGGTTCACTTCAACTGTGAGAGACAGAATGTGAAAAAAAATCCAGGAATTCACATTGTAGGATTTTTAAAGAATTTATTTGTAAATTATGGTGGAAAATAAGTATTCGGTCACTTCTCTGGCTCTCACAGACCTGTAACTTCTTCTTTAAGAAGCTCTTCTGTCCTCCACTCGTTACCTGTATTAATGGCACCTGTTTGAACTGGTTATCTGTATAAAAGACACCTGTCCACAGCCTCAAACAGTCAGACTCCAAACTCCACTATGGCCAAGACCAAAGAGCTGTGGAAGGACACCAGGAAAAGAACTGTAGACCTGCACCAGACTGGGAAGAGTGAATCTACAATAGGCAGCAGCTCGGTGTGAAAAAATCAACTGTGGGAGCAATGATCAGAAAATGGAAGACATACAAGACCACTGATAATCTCCCTCCATCTGGGGCTCCACGCAAGACCTCATCCCGCGGGGTCACAATGATCATGAGAACGGTGAGCAACAATCCCAGAACCACACGGGGGGACCTGGTGAATGACCTGGTGAATGACCTGGTGAATGACCTGGTGAATGACCTGGTGAATGACCTGGTGAAGGACCTGGTGAATGACCTGGTGAATGACCTGGTGAATGACCTGGTGAATGACCTGCAGAGAGCTGGGACCAAAGTAACAAAGGTTACCATCAGTAACTACAACCACAGTGAATCCCAGACGTGTCCCCCTGCTTAAGCCAGTGCATGTCCAGGCCCGTCTGAAGTTTGCCAGAGAGCACATGGATGATACAGCAGAGCATTGGGAGAATGTCATGTGGTCAGATGAAACCAAAGTACAACTTTTTGGTATAAACTCAACTCGTCGTGTTTGGAGGAAGAAGAATACTGAGTTGCATCCCAAGAACCCCAGACCTACTGTGAAGCATGGGGGTGGAAACATCATGCTTTGGGGCTGTTTTTCTGCTAAAGGGACAGGACGACTGATCCGTGTTAAGGAAAGAATGAATGGGGCCATGTATCATCAGTGAGAGCTTTGAAGATGAAACGTGGCTGGGTCTTCCAGCGTGACAATGATCCCAAACACACCGCCCGGGCATCGAAGGACTGGCTCCGTAAGAAGCATTTGAAAGTCCTGGAGTGGCCTAGCCAGTCTCCAGACCTCAACCCCATAGAAAACCTGTGGAGGGAGGTGAAAGTCCGTGTTGCTCGGCGACAGCCCCAAAACATCACTGCTCTGGAGAAGATCTGCAGGAGGAATGGGCCAAAACACCAGCTACTGTGTGTGCAAACCTGGTACAGACCTATAGTAATCGTTTGACCTCTGTTATTGCCAAATAAGGTTATATTACAAAGTATTGAGTTGAATTTTTGTTATTGACCAAATACTTATTTTCCACCATAATTTACAAATAAATTCTTTAAAAATCCTACAATGTGAATTCCTGGATCTTTTTTTCACATTCTGTCTCTCACAGTTGAAGTGAACCTATGATGACAATTACAGACCTCTGACATTGTTTTAAGTGGGAGAACTTGCACAATTGGTGGCTGAATAAATACTCTTTTGCCCCACTGTATACAGTGGTCCCTCGTTTATCGGGGGGTCACGTTCTAAAAACAACCTGCAATAAACAAAGTAGTCGCTTTATTATTTACAATGATTATGTCTGTTTTTAGGCTGTAAAACCCTCACCTCACACTTTATACACTTCTGTCACTGTTCACACGGGTTCTCCTAATCATGGAAACATGGTCTCCGCTGTGCGATTGTTCAAACTAAGAGACCAAAGTTCTATCGTATCAGCTTCAGAAAGCTAGTGGTGTTTTTAATGGAAAAGTACAGAGAAAATAAAGGTGAAGTCGTACCCGCTCATGCCCGGCCTGTGGGACACAGTGTGTGTCTAAGTCTAGCCAATCAGGACGCAGAACACAATGCACGTATGGCGTTCAAATGCTGCGAAAGATGAACCGCGTTATAGTGAGGGACCGCTGTATATAAATATATAAGAGCTCAATGATGGAAATAATGGAAACAGGATGAGCCAGCACGACTGAGGATCCACTCAGAAGTTACGTGACGCTCGTGTGTAAATCACCTATTGTTGGGAAAAGCCGAATGACGGGTCCTCAGTTTGGGTTTTAGAAAACGGTCAGAATTTGAACCAGGCGGGAAAATTGACTTTCTTTCCACACGTGTAAAGTCTCTGACAGTAAACACTTTATTGATGTTAAAGAACATATTGTAACCAACTCAAATGTGTTCATCATTTTCCAGAGCCAAAGAGAAGAAGTTCTCCATATACATCAGAGACAGTCTTCTATTAGACGATGGTCCTCCTGCTCGGTTTCAGCTGAAGACAAAGAGAGAGAATCTGGGCAAAATTCCAGATGATTCTAAACTACGGAGATTCTCTTATGGATCGCATGATCCTAAATATCCAAACAGGACCGTCCTCCTGGTGGGGGCCACAGGGTCAGGGAAGTCCACTCTCATCAACGCCCTGGTCAACTTTGTGATGGGGGTGAAGTTTGAAGATAAAGTCTGGTTTGAGATGGTTCCAGAGGAGGAGAAGAACAAGTCTCAGACAGAAACTCAGACGACTGCAGTGTCTGTTTATGAAGTGTTTGGGTTCGAGGGGAAAACTGTTCCTTATTCTCTGACCATCATCGACACTCCAGGATACGGAGACACCAGAGGAATAGAATATGATGATGTTGTGACTAAACAACTCCTGGGCCTGTTCTGTGTCCCTGATGGAGTGAGAACCATCGATGCAGTGGGTTTGGTGCTGAAGTCCACAGAGAACAGACTGGACGAGAGAATGGCCTATATCTTTAACTCAGTCACTTCTCTGTTTGGGAGAGACATGGAGCAGAACATCGTGGCCTTGATGACTCACTCAGATGGAAGGAAACCCAAACTGGCTCTTCAAGCTTTAGATGACGCAAAGATTAAATGTGCCAGAGACAAAAACAAACCTGTTCATTTCCTCTTCAACAACTGTCAGAAGGAGAAGATTGAAAACACTTCTGATGAAGCTATATTGAAGGCAGCGTTTGAGACTTCAGAAAATGGAATTAAAACATTAACAGAATTTTTGAGAAAGTCTAAACCTCAGTCCCTGAAGACGACAGTGGAGGTGATGAAGGAGAGAATCAGACTAACGGCCTGTATCCAGAACCTGAAGGAGAGAGTAGAAACTATTAAAACAAAGCAAGACGTGCTCAAGGCAAACCAAGAGCAGTTCTCAAAGTATCAATCAGGCAAAAAGAAACACAAGAATTACACTCCTATTGTTCGAGAAACTTACAAAGAGAAAGAAAAGCTTCAGAGTTGGTGGGACAACAAAGCTGTCACCTGCAGTAGATGTGAAGAAAACTGCCATTACCCAGGATGCACCTGGGCCTGGAGTCCATCCTGGTGTGAGGTCATGAAAAATGGAAGATGCACCTCCTGCTCTGGAAAATGTCCAGTGAAAGATCATGTGAAAGAGAACTGGGTTTATGTGACAACGACCAAAACTGTGGATATAGGAATGGCAAAGAAATATCTAAAGCCTGGCCAAATAGAGAAAGATATATCTGACCTCCAAGACAAGAAAAAACAATATCTGGATGAGGCCTTTCAGCTGATCCAGCAGCTGGAGCAGATCGCTCTGAACATGGACTCAGTCTTCACCTTTGTCCATCTGGACTTTCTGATCGAGAACATGGAGGAGATCGGAGACACAGAGAAGGTCCAAACTCTGAAGAGAATGAGAGACCGGATGGACAAAACGAACCAGGCTGGAGCTAGATACCTTCAGAGTCATAATCAATAAGACCGACACCTGCCAGTCCTTTGCCCAGCACAAAGAGACGGCATCCACAGGAAGACCCAGCAGAGACTTCACCCTCACCTGGTGTCTGGAGGGCAGTCATAGAATCCAATCTCACCTTCAATATCACATCTTAAACACAAAACTGTCCCAGATCACAAAACAGGCCACAGGGGTCAGTGTGAAGACCCCTCTGACCAGTGAACAGGAAAGCCCCCCCATGATCACTGCGTGGTGTCCTGCACTGGTCAGCTCCTCCTCCTTCCTCTTCCTCCTGTGCTGCTCCCTCCGCTACACAAGTTTTTCACCATCTTCTGAAGAGTTTAGCATCTGTTTCATTCTCCAGTGAACGAACATTAGTCAGAACAGTAGCAGGACAGAGGGCGTGTGGGGCTGTGAGTCTTGCACAGATACCTCCACGTTTGCACCTCCTGTGAAGCCTCCTCTGTGCTGCAGGGGGAGCTCTTGGTGCCTCTTCAGTGTCTCAGAGGAACATATGTCTTTAGCTCATAAGCTGCTGTTTGTTTTCTTTAAAAAGCTTCTTCTTCAGGAACATCATGGACTCTCAAAGTAAAAACTGAACCTCCACAAAAACACGACAAAGGCAAAAGTAAAACAACGTGGAAACCACAAATGCAGCTCACTGGAAAAAAGCCAAAAACACAGCTGCTCCAAGAGAGAGGGAGGTTGCTGCTTGTTTTGGAACACGTAGCATCAGTAATATGTGTATGTGTATCCATCTATGTAAACTTCACCTGAGCCTTGCATTGCTGTCGTACAACAAGACTTAACATGAATATTTTTATATTTTATGACAGACACACCTGTTCTTTTAAATCAATCACACATCAGTAATCAATGTTTAGATAGCTATTTGAAATTACTCTTTGTTTATGTATTCTGCACACATAAAATGTGTGCCAGTTTTTGTTTCATGTGAGTCCAGTCATTACCAAGATATCATTCATGAACCTCATCCAAAAATCTGCAACCATGATTCACGATCATGTACAATGAAGACACTAATCTGGAATCACTGAGCATCATGCTTTATTCTTACTTCACAGGTTTGTTATTAACTTGAATCCCAGCAGCTGTTGACTTGTCAGTGTTTTTTATTCATTTTATTTTGTTTATTTGAGCTGTTTGTGTGAAATAAAAGTACAACGTTTCTACAAAGTTTAGAAAAGCTTCTCCTTCAGAGGCTTTAACTGTGGAACTCTCTCCACTGCTGTGAACCTGCAGACTGATGTTAACAGATGTGCCTCGTCTTGTTTAATAATGTGTTGTATCTATCGCCCCCTATGGGCAGCTGTTGAACATGATCACATGTGCTACTTTAAACATGCATCTGGTTCGTCCGGTGTAATTGCGACGTCCATAATAAATAAATGAGTAAATGAAAAAACAAAATGAACCGTCCTTTCTTTTCTTGACAGTTGCTTTGTTACAGACATTGGTGAAGTAAAATGTCTATATCCAGCAAAAGAGAGAAATAAATACAAATGTCGAGCAGAGCCAAAGAACAGATGTTTTAGTTTTAATTTATTTCCAAACGTTATCATTTGCATCATTCTGCTTTGTTTATATTCTGGTCAGTTTTGTAAAAGGGAATCCCCAGTAGTGCAGTGCTTATGGACAGGGACCCACAATTACAATACAACCAGAGAAAGATGCACAATTACAAAGGAAAAAACAGAAATGACAAACAATTCACCACCGACAGGATCACATGACGGAGCCTTTTAAATGTCTCTACACATCACAATATTCTAATCAGATTAGACATAGCGAGTACCAGACAAAAAGAGACTAATGTCAGTCAGATGGGGGTTTGAAGCATGACGTAAAATCTGTTTAAATGTGTGAAAATAATGTCATTCTTTTATACATGCCTTTCAGGCATGTGACCTTTGTTGTTGTGGCGGCCATTTTGAATACCGAAAGTAGAATAATGCAGACCTGTCCAAGAGAAAGCCCTGAACCACACTCCAAACATCTGGCCTTGGCTACAACATGTGACAGAGGTCAGAGGTCAGAGCTGTTACTGTAGTATTTCCTCAGTGTTCATACATGTGAGCCACACATGTGTTTATCGTGTTGACAGTCGCTAACCGGTAGCATGCTAACGTCTTGAGCAGCTTAAACACTGACTCAGACTCTGTCGACATGACAAACTGTAACTGTTTCCTCTTTGATGTGTTCATTTAGTCATCAGAGTGAAGCAGATCTTTAGTAAATCCTGCTGCAGCTCCACAGACAGAGCTGAGCCACATTTACTGGTTATATCACATAAACGTGTTTTATCTTCATGAGCCATGATCACGACTTCATCAAAATGTCACTGTCGATCAGTCGTCTTTCATTTATGTCCTGAGTAGAGATATTATCACATGTTGTAGTACTGCGTAATTCTACTTCGGTATTCAAAATGGCCGCTGGAACAAGCGTGATGTCACTGGAAGCGCATGTATAGAACCTCAATGGAATCTTCTTCCAGATCTCAGGGCCTCTACAGACCACTTTAAAGGAACAGGCCAGTGTTTTTCCATACTGAGATATGTTCTTACCTGAGCTGTGACGAGTTCTTTAGGACCTGTCTGATCTTCAGTCACGTAAACACAGCGCAGACGGCGTTAGCATTTAGCCTCTCCCTCTCTCCTCTATAGCTCCAAAACAGGTCAAGATAGAAGCTACCAAGCTCTTCCACGTTTTCCCTATTTAAATATGGTTACGTGAAGTGTTCCACTACAAAGTATAATTACACACAATTAAACAATGTGGATTTTCTAAGCGGATAAAAGGGGGGACTATATTGTAAGGCGTAATAAATCCGCGCAGTAATCTTCACTTTACTGCACAGATGCCAAACTACTCCTGGTATTATTACGCTAAGGTAAGAACATATCTCAGTGTGGAAAAACGCTGGCCTGTTCCTTTAAAGCTGGTGCACTGATGATGATGATGTTTCCCTCTAGTGTTATATTCATGAGAAGCAGCGCTCACTGGAATAAGTTTGCAGAGTCTAGAATTTACTTTATGCACCACGTTATACACAATACAGGCATTGTGAAATCTGTTGCACTCAGTGAGCTTCAGAAGCTTGAAAACCACAAAATATATTGCAATTATGCGACATTTTGTGTTTTTATTTTGAATGAATTTAAGGTGTGATTTCCAGTTTAGTTTGCGGTCAAGGATGACACTATGAAATTATATTTATCAACACATTCTGTTGCTTTATTGTTTAGTGTAATTTTCAACTCTGTATCAATTGTTACCAAACACCATGAATGTAGTTTGTGGCAATTTTTAACCCAATCCTTTAATTTTCCCATTTCTGTTGAGATCTCGAGGACTAACTTCAATGTGTTAGAAACGAATCATTGATGTGCAGTAAAAAGAGAATTGGGCCCAGCACTGAACCTTGTGGGACGCCACACGAAATGCATTTCATGGTAGATTTGTATTTGTCTATCTGGACAAACTGCTGTCTGTTGGATAGATTAGATTTCAGCCACCGTAGTGGTCAAGAAGAAGCCCCTTCTGAGAGACCAACAGGCCCGGTTAGACCCATGAGGCCGTCCTTCTGTGGACCCACCACCTGCAGGGGGCGCTACAGGGGCTGGTACAGCTCCAGCTGCTGCTCCCACGACCTGGACAAGTGGAAGAAAATGGATGGATGTAGTGGGCAACCTCTGATACCATTATTTTCTAACTTTTTCATGAAGATACTATGATTAATCGCGCCAAAAGCTTTTGTCAAGTCAATGAAAATGGGAGATATAGAATCGTCTTTGTTTTCAATACAGTCACTTACCTCCTCACATTCTTAGTTTGTCCATCTCAATATCCACAGTGATACATTCCATAATGAAAGCCGGCCACGCGGACCAATTTCGTGTTTCGTCTGACCTGCGCATCGGTATTCTTGTTTTGCTGGGATTTGTTTTATTTTGTACCTTTTGTGCATGCGTGCTGTCTGTAAATATCTCTTTGGTCATGTTAGATGGTTTGGAAAAATGCTAAAGGTCAGCTCACACTACACGACAGTCGTGCCGAGTCTAATCGAGTCGCGTCTGTCATGATTCCTCTTTTGTTCCCCTGGTTTTGTATGTTTTCTTGCCCTTGTTCTTTGTCGTGTCATTGTGTACGTCAGCCCCGCTTTGTTTGAGTTTTTAGTTACTTCTGGATTTTGTTATTTTAGTTTTCGTCCGTCCTTAAACATCACCAGTTTTGTTGCAGTCCTGCATTTTGGGTTTTCTTTTCTTCACACCACCACAAACTGTGACAAAGTAGTTTTTGAATCATTAGAGAAAGTTTAGATTTTTCTCCAATTTGTTTTCCCCCTCAACTGTTTTCAAACATGACCATACATGGGCGAGCCCAGAGATGCGTCTGTAACTATTGCTGGGTTTCAGGCGACATCACAGCGCTCTAAATGCCCATAGATACAGGCGGCATCTCGTCATAGAAGGGGGCGTGGCTTCGCCGAGGGGGAAAATAGAATCTTTAGAAAAACACAATTTTCACTCTTTTTAGACATTTTCTGGTGGAATATCAACTTATTTATCACATACAGATAAAGTCATGTGTAAATAGGGCCCATGTGGATATTTTCTCACAGCAGTCATGGCAAGCTATAGCTAGCGTTAGCATTAGCACGTTGCTAACATGTAGCATCGGGTTAGCATTCTTTGTTTTTTTTATGGGCTTGTCCTGTCCTCGCTGAGCACTGTAGTTTTTGACAGTAACCCAGCTATACAGGTAGCTAAACACTCCCTCATCCGTCCACCAAGAAGCACTCCATGTTTGCTTAGTAGGTTTTAATGAGGTACGTGTAAAACTGAAAAACACAAAATACATCAAAATTACTGCAAAGCAGGTAGCAAATGACAAGCTCAACACATAACGTGTCATTACACTCCAAAATAGAGTAAGCAAATGCAGAAAATTAACGTATTACTTACAGACGATGCCGTTCTGCTCTTAGCTCAAAGGAAAAACAACACAAAATGGCTTCTGACTGAGCACATGTTCCGACTGACTTGCTCAGTTAAACTGCAGTACTATTTTTTCACCACTAGGTGACCTCATTGCACAACAAATAAAACAAACTGATTCCATTACAGGGCTGTTGAACCACTTTGCTCCATGTCTTTGTATCTTTATTTAGTATAAACTATATTCATAATTCAGCGTTTGTTAAAGAAGTTTTTGAATAATTAGAGAAAGTTTAGATTAAATTGTTTTCCCCTTAACTGTTTTCAAACATGACCATATATGGGCGAGTCCAGAGATTTAGTTTGTGAGTAAATGTTTGGTCTTGTACAGAGAGATCCTGGACCCAGTGATTGAGATTAAAGATCATTTTTCTAATTCATACATTTTCTTTTTAGATGCGACCTGAAAGTGTAATGCTGTTAAAAGGAGAAACTGGCTCCGCCCTCACTGTGACATCATCACATTATAGAACCTGCAGCCCTGGAATCCATGGGTCCATCGTTTATCACGGGGGTCACTTTCTAAAAATAACCCACAATGAACGAAAGTCGTCAGCTTCATCTCACAGCTTTAAACTCCACGAGCTCATGTGACCAGGAGGAAAAATGCTTAGACGAGCCGACGTGCTTGAACAACATCTCTGCTCCTCAACATAGCTTTAAGAACAGCTCAGAGATTCCAGGGCTTAAACCATCTCCCTTCAGACGCAGCCTCAGCCCTGGGGCGCTGCTGCACAGAGTCCCAGGCACAGGCGTGTGGTCGGGCATTTCCGCCGCCTGCTTCCTGTTACTGCACAGACCGAGGCACAATGTGACTTCTGAAAGTACACACAGTTTAAATGAAGTATTTAACTGTAGAAAACAGAAATGAGAACAGTTGAATTTGTCCTTTACAGATGTGTTTAGTGGATCAGACAAAAGAACCAGAGAAAACACCAGACTCTCTGCTCTGAAAGAGACTGAGCAACAGGAAGAGACAAAGCTTTAACCACAGAGTCACTTTACTATAGTTACACATGTTATTATGACAGTAAACACTCAGAACTACAGAGGAAACATCCACTTTACTATAGTTACAGACGTTATTATGACAGTAAACACTCAGAACTACAGAGGAAACATCCACTTTACTATAGTTACACACGTTATTATGACAGTAAACACTCAGAACTACAGAGGAAACATCCACTTTACTATAGTTACACACGTTATTATGACTGTAAACACTCAGAACTACAGAGGAAACATCCACTTTACTATAGTTACACACGTTATTATGACAGTAAACACTCAGAACTACAGAGGAAACATCCACTTTACTATAGTTACACACGTTATTATGACAGTAAACACTCAGAACTACAGAGGAAACATCCACTTTACTATAGTTACAGACGTTATTATGACAGTAAACACTCAGAACTACAGAGGAAACATCCACTTTACTATAGTTACAGACGTTATTATGACAGTAAACACTCAGAACTACAGAGGAAACATCCACTTTACTATAGTTACAGACGTTATTATGACAGTAAACACTCAGAACTACAGAGGAAACATCCACTTTACTATAGTTACACACGTTATTATGACTGTAAACACTCAGAACTACAGAGGAAACATCCACTTTACTATAGTTACACACGTTATTATGACAGTAAACACTCAGAACTACAGAGGAAACATCCACTTTACTATAGTTACACACGTTATTATGACAGTAAACACTCAGAACTACAGAGGAAACATCCACTTTACTATAGTTACAGACGTTATTATGACAGTAAACACTCAGAACTACAGAGGAAACATCCACTTTACTATAGTTACAAACGTTATTATGACAGTAAACACTCAGAACTACAGAGGAAACATCCACTTTACTATAGTTACACACGTTATTATGACAGTAAACACTCAGAACTACAGAGGAAACATCCACTTTACTATAGTTACAGACGTTATTATGACAGTAAACACTCAGAACTACAGAGGAAACATCCACTTTACTATAGTTACAGACGTTATTATGACAGTAAACACTCAGAACTACAGAGGAAACATCCACTTTACTATAGTTACAGACGTTATTATGACAGTAAACACTCAGAACTACAGAGGAAACATCCACTTTACTATAGTTACACACGTTATTATGACAGTAAACACTCAGAACTACAGAGGAAACATCCACTTTACTATAGTTACACACGTTATTATGACAGTAAACACTCAGAACTACAGAGGAAACATCCACTTTACTATAGTTACACACGTTATTATGACAGTAAACACTCAGAACTACAGAGGAAACATCCACTTTACTATAGTTACACACGTTATTATGACAGTAAACACTCAGAACTACAGAGGAAACATCCACTTTACTATAGTTACACACGTTATTATGACAGTAAACACTCAGAACTACAGAGGAAACATCCACTTTACTATAGTTACACACGTTATTATGACAGTAAACACTCAGAACTGTTAGGAATCATATTTTTGTATTAGTATTTGCACCAGACACTGCCTTATCAGTCTGCTCAGGATGACCATATGGGGATGTGATACGAGCGCTAAAGTTCACAGTTTCAGAAAAACAACTTAGTGGAAAGGTACTGAGCACAGAGCCAAGGGTCAAGATGCAACCAAATATGGTCATGAAGAGCAGACTGAGACACTTGCATCCGCTTACCTTACACCTGCAAAGCTAGTTTAAACCAGATTTACGGTCTGAGGGAAATTACCCACCCACTGACCACTAGTAACACTGTAATGCATAGAGGGTATAAATATGTAAGAGACTGAACCCCAAGTACCAGACTGGCATGATCCACTCCTTGTCATTTTATCTGACAACTATTCTCTCGTTTCATGTTGTTTTAATTGCTGATTGTGGAGAGGTGACGGATATCCAAACGGACACAGGGGGTCCATCTGTCGCCCCCAGTGTGCGGGAAACATAATTCTGATTGTAATGTTGTGATTTCACATTGTCCAGGAAACTTGGAAAACGAAAACCAGACAGAGACCTGACATTACTCGGCTGGTGACGAAAGGTCGGAGGCGTATCCTGGAGGTCGAGGGCGTTCCCTGAAGGAATCAGGCGTTTTATCCCTAAAATGGCTGCCACCATGGTTTTTACAGACTACTCGAAAATACGTGAATGTGCCCAGGCAACACTTCAGGCATGTTTTTAATGAGGGAATGACATCATAACATGATGTTAAAGCTTGAAAAAGTCGATTTTGCATAATACCCCCCCTTTAAGCTTTCTTTGTTTAAAATATATCTGGATTTATATAATATCGCTATTGCTTTTGATAATTTCATTCTGATATTATTAATCTGTGACTTCCAATTTAGATCATGATCTATTATAACTCCAAGAAATGTGTTTTCATAAACTCGTTCTAAAGGCAGATTGTTGAGCATTAGGTTTACTTGGCTGTCAATTTTTCGGTTCGAGAAAATCATAAATTTTGTTTTCTTTATATTTAGAGACAATTTATTAATATCAAACCAGACTTTGAGGTTGTGTAACTCTCTCTCCACCATTTCTAGGAGCTGGTTTAGATCGTCACCAGAACTGTACAAGGTGGTGTCATCAGCAAACAAAACAGATCTTATCCTTTTTGAGACATTACATAGATCATTTATATAGAGAATAAATAATTTAGGTCCAAGAATGGATCCCTGTGGAATTCCACAGCATACTTTCAACATTTTAGATTGTATATCATTTATTTGAACATATTGATACCGATTTTCTAAATAACTGTGCAACCATGTATAAGCTGGTCCTCGAAATCCATATTTCTCTAATTTTTGTAAAAGGATCTCATGATCTAAGGTATCGAAAGCCTTCTTCAGATCAATAAAAATACCTACAGTGTATTGTTTTGCATGAATTGCAGCGGATATATTCTCTATTAAGTCCATTACAGCCATTGAGGTGGAACGATTTTTTCTGAATCCATATTGATGGTCACTCAGAAGTTTATTTTTTTCTATATATTTATCTAGTCTCAGAACAAACACTTTTTCAATTATTTTGGAAAATTGGGGAAGTATTGAAATAGGTCTATAGTTTGCAAATGAGTGCTTGTCACCGTTTTTGAATATTGGAATAACTCTTGCAATTTTCTATATATAGAATGTTCTTTAACTGTTGCCAGAGTGATATAGAATGTTCTTTAACTGTTGTCAGAGTGATATAGAATGTTCATTAACTGTTGCCAGAGTGATATAGAATGTTCTTTAACTGTTGCCAGAGTGATATAGAATGTTCTTTAACTGTTGCCAGAGTGATATAGAATGTTCGTTAACTGTTACCAGAGTGATATAGAATGTTCTTTAACTGTTGTCAGAGTGATATAGAATGTTCTTTAACTGTTGCCAGAGTGATCTAGAATGTTCATTAACTGTTGCCAGAGTGATATAGAATGTTCTTTAACTGTTGTCAGAGTGATATAGAATGTTCTTTAACTGTTGCCAGAGTGATATAGAATGTTCTTTAACTGTTGCCAGAGTGATCTAAAATGTTCATTAACTGTTACCAGAGTGATATAGAATGTTCATTAACTGTTGCCAGAGTGATATAGAATGTTCTTTAACTGTTGCCAGAGTGATATAGAATGTTCATTAACTGTTGCCAGAGTGATATAGAATGTTCTTTAACTGTTGCCAGAGTGATATAGAATGTTCTTTAACTGTTGCCAGAGTGATATAGAATGTTCATTAACTGTTGCCAGAGTGATATAGAATGTTCTTTAACTGTTACCAGAGTGATATAGAATGTTCTGTAACTGTTGCCAGAGTGATTTAGAATGTTCATTAACTGTTGCCAGAGTGATATAGAATGTTCATTAACTGTTGCCAGAGTGATATAGAATGTTCATTAATTGTTGCCAGAGTGATATAGAATGTTCATTAATTGTTGCCAGAGTGATATAGAATGTTCATTAACTGTTGCCAGAGTGATATAGAATGTTGTTTAACTGTTGAGTGATATAGAATGTTCATTAACTGTTGCAAGAGTGATATAGAATATTATGTGTATATGTTGCCAGAGTGATATAGAATGTTCTTTAACTGTTGCCAGAGTGATATAGAATGTTCTTTAACTGTTGCCAGAGTGATATAGAATGTTCGTTAACTGTTACCAGAGTGATATAGAATGTTCTGTAATTGTTGCCAGAGTGATATAGAATGTTCTTTAACTGTTACCAGAGTGATATAGAATGTTCATTAATTGTTGCCAGAGTGATATAGAATGTTCATTAATTGTTGCCAGAGTGATATAGAATGTTCATTAACTGTTGCCAGAGTGATATAGAATGTTCTTTAACTGTTGCCAGAGTGATATAGAATGTTCATTAACTGTTGCCAGAGTGATATAGAATGTTCTTTAACTGTTGCCAGAGTGATATAGAATGTTCTTTAACTGTTGCCAGAGTGATCTAGAATGTTCATTAACTGTTACCAGAGTGATATAGAATGTTCTTTAACTGTTGCCAGAGTGATATAGAATGTTCTTTAACTGTTGCCAGAGTGATATAGAATGTTCTTTAACTGTTGCCAGAGTGATATAGAATGTTCATTAACTGTTGCCAGAGTGATATAGAATGTTCTTTAACTGTTGCCAGAGTGATATAGAATGTTCTTTAACTGTTGCCAGAGTGATATAGAATGTTCATTAACTGTTGCCAGAGTGATATAGAATGTTCTTTAACTGTTGCCAGAGTGATATAGAATGTTCATTAACTGTTACCAGAGTGATATAGAATGTTCTTTAACTGTTGTCAGAGTGATATAGAATGTTCTTTAACTGTTGCCAGAGTGATATAGAATGTTCTTTAACTGTTGCCAGAGTGATATAGAATGTTCTTTAACTGTTGCCAGAGTGATATAGAATGTTCTTTAACTGTTGCCAGAGTGATCTAGAATGTTCTTTAACTGTTACCAGAGTGATATAGAATGTTCATTAACTGTTGCCAGAGTGATATAGAATGTTCTTTAACTGTTGTCAGAGTGATATAGAATGTTCTTTAACTGTTGCCAGAGTGATCTAGAATGTTCATTAACTGTTACCAGAGTGATATAGAATGTTCTTTAACTGTTGTCAGAGTGATATAGAATGTTCTTTAACTGTTGCCAGAGTGATATAGAATGTTCATTAACTGTTGCCAGAGTGATCTAGAATGTTCTTTAACTGTTGCCAGAGTGATATAGAATGTTCTTTAACTGTTACCAGAGTGATATAGAATGTTCTGTAACTGTTGTCAGAGTGATATAGAATGTTCTTTAACTGTTGCCAGAGTGATATAGAATGTTCATTAACTGTTGCCAGAGTGATATAGAATGTTCTTTAACTGTTGCCAGAGTGATCTAGAATGTTCATTAACTGTTACCAGAGTGATATAGAATGTTCTTTAACTGTTGCCAGAGTGATATAGAATGTTCATTAACTGTTGCCAGAGTGATATAGAATGTTCTTTAACTGTTGCCAGAGTGATCTAGAATGTTCATTAACTGTTACCAGAGTGATATAGAATGTTCTTTAACTGTTGCCAGAGTGATATAGAATGTTCTTTAACTGTTGCCAGAGTGATATAGAATGTTCTTTAACTGTTGCCAGAGTGATATAGAATGTTCATTAACTGTTGCCAGAGTGATATAGAATGTTCTTTAACTGTTGCCAGAGTGTTATAGAATGTTCTTTAACTGTTGCCAGAGTGATATAGAATGTTCATTAACTGTTGCCAGAGTGATATAGAATGTTCTTTAACTGTTGCCAGAGTGATATAGAATGTTCATTAACTGTTACCAGAGTGATATAGAATGTTCTTTAACTGTTGTCAGAGTGATATAGAATGTTCTTTAACTGTTGCCAGAGTGATATAGAATGTTCTTTAACTGTTGCCAGAGTGATATAGAATGTTCTTTAACTGTTGCCAGAGTGATATAGAATGTTCTTTAACTGTTGCCAGAGTGATCTAGAATGTTCTTTAACTGTTACCAGAGTGATATAGAATGTTCATTAACTGTTGCCAGAGTGATATAGAATGTTCTTTAACTGTTGTCAGAGTGATATAGAATTTTCTTTAACTGTTGCCAGAGTGATCTAGAATGTTCATTAACTGTTACCAGAGTGATATAGAATGTTCTTTAACTGTTGTCAGAGTGATATAGAATGTTCTTTAACTGTTGCCAGAGTGATATAGAATGTTCATTAACTGTTGCCAGAGTGATCTAGAATGTTCTTTAACTGTTGCCAGAGTGATATAGAATGTTCTTTAACTGTTACCAGAGTGATATAGAATGTTCTGTAACTGTTGTCAGAGTGATATAGAATGTTCATTAACTGTTGCCAGAGTGATATAGAATGTTCTTTAACTGTTGCCAGAGTGATCTAGAATGTTCATTAACTGTTGCCAGAGTGATATAGAATGTTCTGTAACTGTTGTCAGAGTGATATAGAATGTTCTTTAACTGTTGTCAGAGTGATATAGAATGTTCTTTAACTGTTGCCAGAGTGATATAGAATGTTCATTAACTGTTGCCAGAGTGATATAGAATGTTCTGTAACTGTTGCCAGAGTGATATAGAATGTTCATTAACTGTTGCCAGAGTGATATAGAATGTTCTGTAACTGTTGCCAGAGTGATATAGAATGTTCATTAACTGTTGCCAGAGTGATATAGAATGTTCTTTAACTGTTGCCAGAGTGATATAGAATGTTCTTTAACTGTTGCCAGAGTGATATAGAATGTTCTTTAACTGTTGCCAGAGTGATATAGAATATTATGTGTATATGTTGCCAGAGTGGTATAGAATGTTCTTTAACTGTTGCCAGAGTGATATAGAATATTATGTGTATATGTTGCCAGAGTGGTATAGAATGTTCTTTAACTGTTGCCAGAGTGATATAGAATGTTCTTTAACTGTTGCCAGAGTGATATAGAATATTATGTGTATATGTTGCCAGAGTGATATAGAATGTTCTGTAACTGTTGCCAGAGTGATTTAGAATGTTCATTAACTGTTGAAAGAGTGATATAGAATGTTCATTAATTGTTGCCAGAGTGATATAGAATGTTCATTAATTGTTGCCAGAGTGATATAGAATGTTCATTAACTGTTGCCAGAGTGATATAGAATGTTCTGTAACTGTTGCCAGAGTGATATAGAATGTTCATTAATTGTTGCCAGATTGATTTAGAATGTTCTGTAACTGTTGCCAGAGTGATATAGAATGTTCATTAACTGTTGCCAGAGTGATATAGAATGTTCTGTAACTGTTGCCAGAGTGATATAGAATATTATGTGTATATGTTGCCAGAGTGATATAGAATGTTCATTAATTGTTGCCAGAGGGATATAGAATGTTCTTTAACTGTTGCCAGAGTGATATAGAATGTTCTTTAACTGTTGCCAGAGTGATATAGAATATTATGTGTATATGTTGCCAGAGTGATATAGAATGTTCTTTAACTGTTGCCAGAGTGATATAGAATGTTCATTAATTGTTGCCAGAGTGATATAGAATGTTCTTTAACTGTTGCCAGAGTGATATAGAATATTATGTGTATATGTTGCCAGAGTGATATAGAATGTTCATTAATTGTTGCCAGAGGGATATAGAATGTTCTTTAACTGTTGCCAGAGTGATATAGAATGTTCTTTAACTGT
Source organism: Gobius niger (assembly GCF_951799975.1). Lineage (NCBI taxonomy): Eukaryota > Metazoa > Chordata > Actinopteri > Gobiiformes > Gobiidae > Gobius > Gobius niger. The sequence goes on along the minus strand of NC_136873.1, from coordinate 1,333,060 downwards.
TGTCAGAGTGATATAGAATGTTCTTTAACTGTTGTCAGAGTGATATAGAATGTTCTTTAACTGTTGCCAGAGTGATATAGAATGTTCATTAACTGTTGCCAGAGTGATATAGAATGTTCATTAACTGTTGCCAGAGTGATATAGAATGTTCTGTAACTGTTGCCAGAGTGATATAGAATGTTCATTAACTGTTGCCAGAGTGATATAGAATGTTCTTTAACTGTTGCCAGAGTGATATAGAATGTTCTTTAACTGTTGCCAGAGTGATATAGAATGTTCTTTAACTGTTGCCAGAGTGATATAGAATATTATGTGTATATGTTGCCAGAGTGGTATAGAATGTTCTTTAACTGTTGCCAGAGTGATATAGAATATTATGTGTATATGTTGCCAGAGTGGTATAGAATGTTCTTTAACTGTTGCCAGAGTGATATAGAATGTTCTTTAACTGTTGCCAGAGTGATATAGAATATTATGTGTATATGTTGCCAGAGTGATATAGAATGTTCTGTAACTGTTGCCAGAGTGATTTAGAATGTTCATTAACTGTTGAAAGAGTGATATAGAATGTTCATTAATTGTTGCCAGAGTGATATAGAATGTTCATTAATTGTTGCCAGAGTGATATAGAATGTTCATTAACTGTTGCCAGAGTGATATAGAATGTTCTGTAACTGTTGCCAGAGTGATATAGAATGTTCATTAATTGTTGCCAGATTGATTTAGAATGTTCTGTAACTGTTGCCAGAGTGATATAGAATGTTCATTAACTGTTGCCAGAGTGATATAGAATGTTCTGTAACTGTTGCCAGAGTGATATAGAATATTATGTGTATATGTTGCCAGAGTGATATAGAATGTTCATTAATTGTTGCCAGAGGGATATAGAATGTTCTTTAACTGTTGCCAGAGTGATATAGAATGTTCTTTAACTGTTGCCAGAGTGATATAGAATATTATGTGTATATGTTGCCAGAGTGATATAGAATGTTCTTTAACTGTTGCCAGAGTGATATAGAATGTTCATTAATTGTTGCCAGAGTGATATAGAATGTTCTTTAACTGTTGCCAGAGTGATATAGAATATTATGTGTATATGTTGCCAGAGTGATATAGAATGTTCATTAATTGTTGCCAGAGGGATATAGAATGTTCTTTAACTGTTGCCAGAGTGATATAGAATGTTCTTTAACTGTTGCCAGAGTGATATAGAATATTATGTGTATATGTTGCCAGAGTGATATAGAATGTTCTTTAACTGTTGCCAGAGTGATATAGAATGTTCTTTAACTGTTGTCAGAGTGATATAGAATGTTCTTTAACTGTTACCAGAGTGATATAGAATGTTCTTTAACTGTTACCAGAGTGATATAGAATGTTCTGTAACTGTTGTCAGAGTGATTTAGAATGTTCTGTAACTGTTGCCAGAGTGATATAGAATGTTCATTAACTGTTGCCAGAGTGATATAGAATGTTCTTTAACTGTTGCCAGAGTGAGATAGAATATTATGTGTATATGTTGCCAGAGTGATATAGAATGTTCTTTAACTGTTGCAAGAGTGATATAGAATATTATGTGTATATGTTGCCAGAGTGATATAGAATGTTCTTTAACTGTTGCCAGAGTGATTTAGAATGTTCATTAACTGTTGCCAGAGTGATATAGAATGTTCTGTAACTGTTGCCATAGTGATATAGAATGTTCTTTAACTGTTGCCAGAGTGAAAGAATGTTCATTAATTGTTGCCAGAGTGATATAGAATGTTCATTAATTGTTGCCAGAGTGATATAGAATGTTCATTAACTGTTGCCAGGGTGATATAGAATGTTCTTTAACTGTTGCCAGAGTGATATAGTTCAGTTCAGTTCAGTTTATTCGGTCAAAATTATGACAAAAGATTTACATTCAGTTAAGTATACTTCTTCATAACATAACATACAAAAATGACCGAAAAGGTATAGGCTGAAGCTAATGCTTATTTTGCCTACCCTTGTCTTTTTAAACTTACAGCACGTGTTTTTGTTAACTTTCCAACATAACATCAGACATTCAAAAGGATTTTATTATATATATACATATATATATGTATATATATACACATACACAAATACATACATATATACATATACACATTTTAAAGTAAGTTGACAGTCTTAAACAGACTAGTAAACAGAATTAAGGTATTTTTCAAGTATAATACTTTTATACATTCTCTTTAGGTGGAAGAGAGAGGGACATGATTTGAGATCCTCTGTACAGTTATTCCAGAGATCGACCCCTTTAATAGAAACACAAAATCTCATGGTGTTTGTTTGAAATGTTTTCTTTACAAACATCTCCACTCCTCTGAGCTCATACCGGCTCTGTCTGACGGTGAACATATTTTGTAGTGTTTGTGACACAAGTTTATTTTTTACTTTGAACATCATTTTTATTGTATACAAATCTACTAAATCATAGAATTTCAATGTTTGCATGTTTATGAATAGGGGATGGGTTGGTTGGTTTTAGGTTGAGAATGTGATGAGTCTTATTGCCTTTTTTTGTAGGGTGAAATTTTTTTTTGTGTTTGATTTATAGGTATTTCCACAAATTTCTAAACAATAAGTTATATATGGCATGATTAATGAGTTATATATAAGAATGAAGCTTTCTTTGTTTAAAATATATCTGGATTTATATAATATCGCTATTGCTTTTGATAATTTCATTCTGATATTATTAATCTGTGACTTCCAATTTAGATCATGATCTATTATAACTCCAAGAAATGTGTTTTCATAAACTCGTTCTAAAGGCAGATTGTTGAGCATTAGGTTTACTTGGCTGTCAATTTTTCGGTTCGAGAAAATCATAAATTTTGTTTTCTTTATATTTAGAGACAATTTATTAATATCAAACCAGACTTTGAGGTTGTGTAACTCTCTCTCCACCATTTCTAGGAGCTGGTTTAGATCGTCACCAGAACTGTACAAGGTGGTGTCATCAGCAAACAAAACAGATCTTATCCTTTTTGAGACATTACATAGATCATTTATATAGAGAATAAATAATTTAGGTCCAAGAATGGATCCCTGTGGAATTCCACAGCTTACTTTCAACATTTTAGATTGTATATCATTTATTTGAACATATTGATACCGATTTTCTAAATAACTGTGCAACCATGTATAAGCTGGTCCTCGAAATCCATATTTCTCTAATTTTTGTAAAAGGATATCATGATCTAAGGTATCGAAAGCCTTCTTCAGATCAATAAAAATACCTACAGTGTATTGTTTTGCATCAATTGCAGCGGATATATTCTCTATTAAGTCCATTACAGCCATTGAGGTGGAACGATTTTTTCTGAATCCATATTGATGGTCACTCAGAAGTTTATTTTTTTCTATATATTTATCTAGTCTCAGAACAAACACTTTTTCCAATTATTTTGGAAAATTGGGGAAGTATTGAAATAGGTCTATAGTTTGCAAATGAGTGCTTGTCACCGTTTTTGAATATTGGAATAACTCTTGCAATTTTCTATATATAGAATGTTCTTTAACTGTTGCCAGAGTGATATAGAATGTTCTTTAACTGTTGCCAGAGTGATATAGAATGTTCTGTAACTGTTGCCAGAGTGATATAGAATGTTCTGTAACTGTTGCCAGAGTGATATAGAATGTTCTTTAACTGTTGTCAGAGTGATATAGAATGTTCTTTAACTGTTGCCAGAGTGATATAGAATGTTCTTTAACTGTTGCCAGAGTGACATAGAATGTTCAGTAACTGTTGCCAGAGTGATATAGAATGTTCTTTAACTGTTGCCAGAGTGATATAGAATGTTCTTTAACTGTTGCCAGAGTGATATAGAATGTTCTTTAACTGTTGCCAGAGTGATATAGAATGTTCTTTAACTGTTGCCAGAGTGATATAGAATGTTCTTTAACTGTTGCCAGAGTGATATAGAATATTATGTGTATATGTTGCCAGAGTGATATAGAATGTTCTTTAACTGTTGCCAGAGTGATATAGAATATTATGTGTATATGTTGCCAGAGTGATATAGAATGTTCTTTAACTGTTGCCAGAGTGATATAGAATGTTCTTTAACTGTTGCCAGAGTGATATAGAATGTTCATTAACCGTTGCCAGAGTTATATAGAATGTTCTTTAACTGTTGCCAGAGTGATATAGAATGTTCATTAACTGTTGCCAGAGTGATATAGAATGTTCATTAACCGTTGCCAGAGTGATATAGAATGTTCATTAACCGTTGCCAGAGTGATATAGAATGTTCTTTAACTGTTGCCAGAGTGATATAGAATATTCATTAACCGTTGCCAGAGTGATATAGAATGTTCTTTAACTGTTGCCAGAGTGATATAAAATGTTCATTAACTGTTGCCAGAGTGATGTAGAATGTTCTTTAACTGTTGCCAGAGTGATATAGAATGTTCATTAACTGTTGCCAGAGTGATATAGAATGTTCATTAACTGTTGCCAGAGTGATATAGAATGTTCTTTAACTGTTGCCAGAGTGATATAGAATGTTCTTTAACTGTTGCCAGAGTGATATAGAATGTTCTGCAACTGTTGCCAGAGTGATATAGAATGTTCATTAACTGTTGCCAGAGTGATATAGAATGTTCATTAACTGTTGCCAGAGTGATATAGAATGTTCATTAACTGTTGCCAGAGTGATATAGAATGTTCATTAACTGTTGCCAGAGTGATATAGAATGTTCATTAACTGTTGCCAGAGTGATATAGAATGTTCATTAACCGTTGCCAGAGTGATATAGAATGTTCATTAACTGTGTCCAGAGTGATATAGAATGTTCATTAACCGTTGCCAGAGTGATATAGAATGTTCTTTAACTGTTGCCAGAGTGATATAGAATGTTCTTTAACTGTTGCCAGAGTGATATAGAATGTTCTTTAACTGTTGCCAGAGTGATATAGAATGTTCATTAACTGTTGCCAGAGTGATATAGAATGTTCTTTAACTGTTGCCAGAGTGATATAGTTCAGTTCAGTTCAGTTTATTCGGTCAAAATTATGACAAAAGATTTACATTCAGTTAAGTATACTTCTTCATAACATAACATACAAAAATGACCGAAAAGGTATAGGCTGAAGCTAATGCTTATTTTGCCTACCCTTGTCTTTTTAAACTTACAGCACGTGTTTTTGTTAACTTTCCAACATAACATCAGACATTCAAAAGGATTTTATTATATATATACATATATATATGTATATATATACACATACACACATACATACATATATATATATACACATTTTAAAGTTAAGTTGACAGTCTTAAACAGACTAGTAAACAGAATTAAGGTATTTTTCAAGTATAATACTTTTATACATTCTCTTTAGGTGGAAGAGAGAGGGACATGATTTGAGATCCTCTGTACAGTTATTCCAGAGATCGACCCCTTTAATAGAAACACAAAATCTCATGGTGTTTGTTTGAAATGTTTTCTTTACAAACATCTCCACTCCTCTGAGCTCATACCGGCTCTGTCTGACGGTGAACATATTTTGTAGTGTTTGTGACACAAGTTTATTTTTTACTTTGAACATCATTTTTATTGTATACAAATCTACTAAATCATAGAATTTCAATGTTTGCAGGTTTATGAATAGGGGATGGGTTGGTTGGTTGGTTGTAGGTTGAGAATGTGATGAGTCTTATTGCCTTTTTTTGTAGGGTGACATTTTTGTGTGTGTTTGATTTATAGGTATTTCCCCAAATTTCTAAACAATAAGTGATATATGGCATGATTAATGAGTTATATATAAGAATTAAGCTTTCTTTGTTTAAAATATATCTGGATTTATATAATATCGCTATTGCTTTTGATAATTTCATTCTGATATTATTAATCTGTGACTTCCAATTTAGATCATGATCTATTATAACTCCAAGAAATGTGTTTTCATAAACTCGTTCTAAAGGCAGATTGTTGAGCATTAGGTTTACTTGGCTGTCAATTTTTCGGTTCGAGAAAATCATAAATTTTGTTTTCTTTATATTTAGAGACAATTTATTAATATCAAACCAGACTTTGAGGTTGTGTAACTCTCTCTCCACCATTTCTAGGAGCTGGTTTAGATCGTCACCAGAACTGTACAAGGTGGTGTCATCAGCAAACAAAACAGATCTTATCCTTTTTGAGACATTACATAGATCATTTATATAGAGAATAAATAATTTAGGTCCAAGAATGGATCCCTGTGGAATTCCACAGCATACTTTCAACATTTTAGATTGTATATCATTTATTTGAACATATTGATACCGATTTTCTAAATAACTGTGCAACCATGTATAAGCTGGTCCTCGAAATCCATATTTCTCTAATTTTTGTAAAAGGATATCATGATCTAAGGTATCGAAAGCCTTCTTCAGATCAATAAAAATACCTACAGTGTATTGTTTTGCATCAATTGCAGCGGATATATTCTCTATTAAGTCCATTACAGCCATTGAGGTGGAACGATTTTTTCTGAATCCATATTGATGGTCACTCAGAAGTTTATTTTTTTCTATATATTTATCTAGTCTCAGAACAAACACTTTTTCAATTATTTTGGAAAATTGGGGAAGTATTGAAATAGGTCTATAGTTTGCAAATGAGTGCTTGTCACCGTTTTTGAATATTGGAATAACTCTTGCAATTTTCTATATATAGAATGTTCTTTAACTGTTGCCAGAGTGATATAGAATGTTCTTTAACTGTTGCCAGAGTGATATAGAATGTTCTGTAACTGTTGCCAGAGTGATATAGAATGTTCTTTAACTGTTGCCAGAGTGATATAGAATGTTCTGTAACTGTTGTCAGAGTGATATAGAATGTTCTTTAACTGTTGCCAGAGTGATATAGAATGTTCTTTAACTGTTACCAGAGTGATATAGAATGTTCTTTAACTGTTTCCAGAGTGATATAGAATGTTCTTTAACTGTTGCCAGAGTGATATAGAATGTTATGTATATGTTGCCAGAGTGATATAGAATGTTCTTTAACTGTTGCCAGAGTGATATAGAATGTTCTTTAACTGTTGCCAGAGTGATATAGAATGTTCTGTAACTGTTGCCAGAGTGATATAGAATGTTCTTTAACTGTTGCCAGAGTGATATAGAATGTTCATTAACTGTTGCCAGAGTGATATAGAATGTTCTTTAACTGTTGCCAGAGTGATATAGAATGTTCTGTAACTGTTGTCAGAGTGATATAGAATGTTCTTTAACTGTTACCAGAGTGATATAGAATGTTCTGTAACTGTTGTCAGAGTGATATAGAATGTTCTTTAACTGTTGCCAGAGTGATATAGAATGTTCTGTAACTGTTGTCAGAGTGATATAGAATGTTCATTAACCGTTGCCAGAGTGATGTAGAATGTTATGTATATGTTGCCAGAGTGATATAGAATGTTCTTTAACTGTTGCCAGAGTGATATTGAATGTTCATTAACTGTTGCCAGAGTGATATAGAATGTTCTTTAACTGTTGCCAGAGTGATATAGAATGTTCATTAACTGTTGTCAGAGTGATATAGAATGTTCTTTAACTGTTGCCAGAGTGATATAGAATGTTATGTATATGTTGCCAGAGTGATATAGAATGTTCTTTAACTGTTGCCAGAGTGATATAGAATATTATGTATATGTTGCCAGAGTGATATAGAATGTTCTTTAGCTGTTGCCAGAGTGATATAGAATGTTCATTAACTGTTGTCAGAGTGATATAGAATGTTCATTAACTGTTGTCAGAGTGATATAGAATGTTCTTTAACTGTTGCCAGAGTGATATAGAATGTTCTTTAACTGTTTCCAGAGTGATATAGAATGTTCTTTAACTGTTGCCAGAGTGATATAGAATGTTCATTAACTGTTGCCAGAGTGATATAGAATGTTCTTTAACTGTTGCCAGAGTGATATAGAATGTTCTTTAACTGTTACCAGAGTGATATAGAATGTTCTTTAACTGTTTCCAGAGTGATATAGAATGTTCTTTAACTGTTGCCAGAGTGATATAGAATGTTATGTATATGTTGCCAGAGTGATATAGAATGTTCTTTAACTGTTGCCAGAGTGATATAGAATGTTCATTAACTGTTGCCAGAGTGATATAGAATGTTCTTTAACTGTTGCCAGAGTGATATAGAATGTTCTGTAACTGTTGTCAGAGTGATATAGAATGTTTTTTAACTGTTACCAGAGTGATATAGAATGTTCTGTAACTGTTGTCAGAGTGATATAGAATGTTCTTTAACTGTTGCCAGAGTGATATAGAATGTTCTGTAACTGTTGTCAGAGTGATATAGAATGTTCATTAACCGTTGCCAGAGTGATGTAGAATGTTATGTATATGTTGCCAGAGTGATATAGAATGTTCTTTAACTGTTGCCAGAGTGATATTGAATGTTCATTAACTGTTGCCAGAGTGATATAGAATGTTCTTTAACTGTTGCCAGAGTGATAGAGAATGTTCATTAACTGTTGTCAGAGTGATATAGAATGTTCTTTAACTGTTGCCAGAGTGATATAGAATGTTATGTATATGTTGCCAGAGTGATATAGAATGTTCTTTAACTGTTGCCAGAGTGATATAGAATATTATGTATATGTTGCCAGAGTGATATAGAATGTTCTTTAACTGTTGCCAGAGTGATATAGAATGTTCATTAACTGTTGTCAGAGTGATATAGAATGTTCTTTAGCTGTTGCCAGAGTGATATAGAATGTTCATTAACTGTTGTCAGAGTGATATAGAATGTTCATTAACTGTTGTCAGAGTGATATAGAATGTTCTTTAACTGTTGCCAGAGTGATATAGAATGTTCTTTAACTGTTTCCAGAGTGATATAGAATGTTCTTTAACTGTTGCCAGAGTGATATAGAATGTTCATTAACTGTTGCCAGAGTGATATAGAATGTTCTTTAACTGTTGCCAGAGTGATATAGAATGTTCATTAACTGTTGTCAGAGTGATATAGAATGTTCATTAACTGTTGTCAGAGTGATATAGAATGTTCTTTAACTGTTGCCAGAGTGATATAGAATGTTCTTTAACTGTTTCCAGAGTGATATAGAATGTTCATTAACTGTTGCCAGAGTGATATAGAATGTTCATTAACTGTTGCCAGATTGATATAGAATGTTCATTAACTGTTGCCAGAGTGATATAGTTCAGTTCAGTTCAGTTTATTCGGTCAAAATTATGACAAAAGATTTACATTCAGTTAAGTATACTTCTTCATAACATAACATACAAAAATGACCGAAAAGGTATAGGCTGAAGCTAATGCTTATTTTGCCTACCCTTGTCTTTTTAAACTTACAGCACGTGTTTTTGTTAACTTTCCAACATAACATCAGACATTCAAAAGGATTTTATTATATATATACATATATATATATGTATATATATATACACATACACACTTACATACATATATACATATACACATTTTAAAGTAAGTTGACAGTCTTAAACAGACTAGTAAACAGAATTAAGGTATTTTTCAAGTATAATACTTTTATACATTCTCTTTAGGTGGAAGAGAGAGGGACATGATTTGAGATCCTCTGTACAGTTATTCCAGAGATCGACCCCTTTAATAGAAACACAAAATCTCATGGTGTTTGTTTGAAATGTTTTCTTTACAAACATCTCCACTCCTCTGAGCTCATACCGGCTCTGTCTGACGGTGAACATATTTTGTAGTGTTTGTGACACAAGTTTATTTTTTACTTTGAACATCATTTTTATTGTATACAAATCTACTAAATCATAGAATTTCAATGTTTGCAGGTTTATGAATAGGGGATGGGTTGGTTGGTTGTAGGTTGAGAATGTGATGAGTCTTATTGCCTTTTTTTGTAGGGTGAATTTTTTTTTTTTTTTTGATTTATAGGTATTTCCCCAAATTTCTAAACAATAAGTGATATATGGCATGATTAATGAGTTATATATAAGAATTAAGCTTTCTTTGTTTAAAATATATCTGGATTTATATAATATCGCTATTGCTTTTGATAATTTCATTCTGATATTATTAATCTGTGACTTCCAATTTAGATCATGATCTATTATAACTCCAAGAAATGTGTTTTCATAAACTCGTTCTAAAGGCAGATTGTTGAGCATTAGGTTTACTTGGCTGTCAATTTTTCGGTTCGAGAAAATCATAAATTTTGTTTTCTTTATATTTAGAGACAATTTATTAATATCAAACCAGACTTTGAGGTTGTGTAACTCTCTCTCCACCATTTCTAGGAGCTGGTTTAGATCGTCACCAGAACTGTACAAGGTGGTGTCATCAGCAAACAAAACAGATCTTATCCTTTTTGAGACATTACATAGATCATTTATATAGAGAATAAATAATTTAGGTCCAAGAATGGATCCCTGTGGAATTCCACAGCATACTTTCAACATTTTAGATTGTATATCATTTATTTGAACATATTGATACCGATTTTCTAAATAACTGTGCAACCATGTATAAGCTGGTCCTCGAAATCCATATTTCTCTAATTTTTGTAAAAGGATATCATGATCTAAGGTATCGAAAGCCTTCTTCAGATCAATAAAAATACCTACAGTGTATTGTTTTGCATGAATTGCAGCGGATATATTCTCTTTTAAGTCCATTACAGCCATTGAGGTGGAACGATTTTTTCTGAATCCATATTGATGGTCACTCAGAAGTTTATTTTTTTCTATATATTTATCTAGTCTCAGAACAAACACTTTTTCAATTATTTTGGAAAATTGGGGAAGTATTGAAATAGGTCTATAGTTTGCAAATGAGTGCTTGTCACCGTTTTTGAATATTGGAATAACTCTTGCAATTTTCTATATATAGAATGTTCTTTAACTGTTGCCAGAGTGATATAGAATGTTCTTTAACTGTTGCCAGAGTGATATAGAATGTTCTGTAACTGTTGCCAGAGTGATATAGAATGTTCTTTAACTGTTGCCAGAGTGATATAGAATGTTCTTTAACTGTTGCCAGAGTGATATAGAATGTTCTTTAACTGTTACCAGAGTGATATAGAATGTTCTTTAACTGTTTCCAGAGTGATATAGAATGTTCTTTAACTGTTGCCAGAGTGATATAGAATGTTATGTATATGTTGCCAGAGTGATATAGAATGTTCTTTAACTGTTGCCAGAGTGATATAGAATGTTCTTTAACTGTTGCCAGAGTGATATAGAATGTTCTGTAACTGTTGCCAGAGTGATATAGAATGTTCTTTAACTGTTGCCAGAGTGATATAGAATGTTCATTAACTGTTGCCAGAGTGATATAGAATGTTCTTTAACTGTTGCCAGAGTGATATAGAATGTTCTGTAACTGTTGTCAGAGTGATATAGAATGTTCTTTAACTGTTACCAGAGTGATATAGAATGTTCTGTAACTGTTGTCAGAGTGATATAGAATGTTCTTTAACTGTTGCCAGAGTGATATAGAATGTTCTGTAACTGTTGTCAGAGTGATATAGAATGTTCATTAACCGTTGCCAGAGTGATGTAGAATGTTATGTATATGTTGCCAGAGTGATATAGAATGTTCTTTAACTGTTGCCAGAGTGATATTGAATGTTCATTAACTGTTGCCAGAGTGATATAGAATGTTCTTTAACTGTTGCCAGAGTGATATAGAATGTTCATTAACTGTTGTCAGAGTGATATAGAATGTTCTTTAACTGTTGCCAGAGTGATATAGAATGTTCTTTAACTGTTTCCAGAGTGATATAGAATGTTCTTTAACTGTTGCCAGAGTGATATAGAATGTTCATTAACTGTTGCCAGAGTGATATAGAATGTTCTTTAACTGTTGCCAGAGTGATATAGAATGTTCATTAACTGTTGCCAGATTGATATAGAATGTTCATTAACTGTTGCCAGAGTGATATAGTTCAGTTCAGTTCAGTTTATTCGGTCAAAATTATGACAAAAGATTTACATTCAGTTAAGTATACTTCTTCATAACATAACATACAAAAATGACCGAAAAGGTATAGGCTGAAGCTAATGCTTATTTTGCCAACCCTTGTCTTTTTAAACTTACAGCACGTGTTTTTGTTAACTTTCCAACATAACATCAGACATTCAAAAGGATTTTATTATATATATACATATATATATATGTATATATATATACACATACACACTTACATACATATATACATATACACATTTTAAAGTAAGTTGACAGTCTTAAACAGACTAGTAAACAGAATTAAGGTATTTTTCAAGTATAATACTTTTATACATTCTCTTTAGGTGGAAGAGAGAGGGACATGATTTGAGATCCTCTGTACAGTTATTCCAGAGATCGACCCCTTTAATAGAAACACAAAATCTCATGGTGTTTGTTTGAAATGTTTTCTTTACAAACATCTCCACTCCTCTGAGCTCATACCGGCTCTGTCTGACGGTGAACATATTTTGTAGTGTTTGTGACACAAGTTTATTTTTTACTTTGAACATCATTTTTATTGTATACAAATCTACTAAATCATAGAATTTCAATGTTTGCATGTTTATGAATAGGGGATGGGTTGGTTGGTTGTAGGTTGAGAATGTGATGAGTCTTATTGCCTTTTTTTGTAGGGTGAATTTTTTTTGTGTGTTTGATTTATAGGTATTTCCCCAAATTTCTAAACAATAAGTGATATATGGCATGATTAATGAGTTATATATAAGAATTAAGCTTTCTTTGTTTAAAATATATCTGGATTTATATAATATCGCTATTGCTTTTGATAATTTCATTCTGATATTATTAATCTGTGACTTCCAATTTAGATCATGATCTATTATAACTCCAAGAAATGTGTTTTCATAAACTCGTTCTAAAGGCAGATTGTTGAGCATTAGGTTTACTTGGCTGTCAATTTTTCGGTTCGAGAAAATCATAAATTTTGTTTTCTTTATATTTAGAGACAATTTATTAATATCAAACCAGACTTTGAGGTTGTGTAACTCTCTCTCCACCATTTCTAGGAGCTGGTTTAGATCGTCACCAGAACTGTACAAGGTGGTGTCATCAGCAAACAAAACAGATCTTATCCTTTTTGAGACATTACATAGATCATTTATATAGAGAATAAATAATTTAGGTCCAAGAATGGATCCCTGTGGAATTCCACAGCTTACTTTCAACATTTTAGATTGTATATCATTTATTTGAACATATTGATACCGATTTTCTAAATAACTGTGCAACCATGTATAAGCTGGTCCTCGAAATCCATATTTCTCTAATTTTTGTAAAAGGATATCATGATCTAAGGTATCGAAAGCCTTCTTCAGATCAATAAAAATACCTACAGTGTATTGTTTTGCATCAATTGCAGCGGATATATTCTCTATTAAGTCCATTACAGCCATTGAGGTGGAACGTTTTTTTCTGAATCCATATTGATGGTCACTCAGAAGTTTATTTTTTTCTATATATTTATCTAGTCTCAGAACAAACACTTTTTCCAATTATTTTGGAAAATTGGGGAAGTATTGAAATAGGTCTATAGTTTGCAAATGAGTGCTTGTCACCGTTTTTGAACATTGGAATAACTCTTGCAATTTTCTATATATAGAATGTTCTTTAACTGTTGCCAGAGTGATATAGAATGTTCTTTAACTGTTGCCAGAGTGATATAGAATGTTCATTAACTGTTGCAAGAGTGATATAGAATGTTCATTAACCGTTGCAAGAGTGATGTAGAATGTTCTTTAACTGTTGCCAGAGTGATATAGAATGTTCTTTAACTGTTGCCAGAGTGATATAGAATGTTCTTTAACTGTTGCCAGAGTGATATAGAATGTTTATTAACTGTTGCCAGAGTGATATAGAATGTTCTTTAACTGTTGCCAGAGTGATATAGAATGTTCTTTAACTGTTACCAGAGTGCTATAGAATGTTTATTAACTGTTGCCAGAGTGATATAGAATGTTCTTTAACTGTTGCCAGAGTGATATAGAATGTTCTTTAACTGTTGCCAGAGTGATATAGAATGTTCTTTAACTGTTGCCAGAGTGATATAGAATGTTCTTTAACTGTTGCCAGAGTGATATAGAATGTTCATTAACTGTTGCCAGAGTGATATAGAATGCTTATTAACTGTTGCCAGAGTGATATAGAATGTTCATTAACTGTTGCCAGAGTGATATAGAATGTTCTTTAACTGTTGCCAGAGTGATATAGAATGTTCATTAACTGTTGCCAGAGTGATATAGAATGCTTATTAACTGTTGCCAGAGTGATATAGAATGTTCATTAACTGTTGCCAGAGTGATATAGAATGTTCTTTAACTGTTGCCAGAGTGATATAGAATGTTCTTTAACTGTTGCCAGAGTGATATAGAATGTTCTTTAACTGTTGCCAGAGTGATATAGAATGTTCATTAACTGTTGCCAGAGTGATATAGAATGTTCTTTAACTGTTGCCAGAGTGATATAGAATGTTCTTTAACTGTTGCCAGAGTGATATAGAATGTTCTTTAACTGTTGCCAGAGTGATATAGAATGTTCATTAACTGTTGCCAGAGTGATATAGAATGCTTATTAACTGTTGCCAGAGTGATATAGAATGTTCATTAACTGTTGCCAGAGTGATATAGAATGTTCTTTAACTGTTGCCAGAGTGATATAGAATGTTCATTAACTGTTGCCAGAGTGATATAGAATGCTTATTAACTGTTGCCAGAGTGATATAGAATGTTCATTAACTGTTGCCAGAGTGATATAGAATGTTCTTTAACTGTTGCCAGAGTGATATAGAATGTTCTGTAACTGTTGTCAGAGTGATATAGAATGTTCTTTAACTGTTGCCAGAGTGATATAGAATATTCTGTAACTGTTGTCAGAGTGATATAGAATGTTCATTAACCGTTGCCAGAGTGATGTAGAATGTTATGTATATGTTGCCAGAGTGATATAGAATGTTCTTTAACTGTTGCCAGAGTGATATTGAATGTTCATTAACTGTTGCCAGAGTGATATAGAATGTTCTTTAACTGTTGCCAGAGTGATATAGAATGTTCATTAACTGTTGTCAGAGTGATATAGAATGTTCTTTAACTGTTGCCAGAGTGATATAGAATGTTATGTATATGTTGCCAGAGTGATATAGAATGTTCTTTAACTGTTGCCAGAGTGATATAGAATGTTCTTTAGCTGTTGCCAGAGTGATATAGAATGTTCATTAACTGTTGTCAGAGTGATATAGAATGTTCTTTAACTGTTGCCAGAGTGATATAGAATGTTCTTTAACTGTTTCCAGAGTGATATAGAATGTTCTTTAACTGTTGCCAGAGTGATATAGAATGTTCATTAACTGTTGCCAGAGTGATATAGAATGTTCTTTAACTGTTGCCAGAGTGATATAGAATGTTCATTAACTGTTGCCAGAGTGATATAGAATGTTCTTTAGCTGTTGCCAGAGTGATATAGAATGTTCATTAACTGTTGTCAGAGTGATATAGAATGTTCTTTAACTGTTGCCAGAGTGATATAGAATGTTCTTTAACTGTTGCCAGAGTTATATAGAATGTTCATTAACTGTTTCCAGAGTGATATAGAATGTTCATTAACTGTTGCCAGAGTGATATAGTTCAGTTCAGTTCAGTTTATTCGGTCAAAATTATGACAAAAGATTTACATTCAGTTAAGTATACTTCTTCATAACATAACATACAAAAATGACCGAAAAGGTATAGGCTGAAGCTAATGCTTATTTTGCCTACCCTTGTCTTTTTAAACTTACAGCACGTGTTTTTGTTAACTTTCCAACATAACATCAGACATTCAAAAGGATTTTATTATATATATACATATATATATATGTATATATATATACACATACACACTTACATACATATATACATATACACATTTTAAAGTAAGTTGACAGTCTTAAACAGACTAGTAAACAGAATTAAGGTATTTTTCAAGTATAATACTTTTATACATTCTCTTTAGGTGGAAGAGAGAGGGACATGATTTGAGATCCTCTGTACAGTTATTCCAGAGATCGACCCCTTTAATAGAAACACAAAATCTCATGGTGTTTGTTTGAAATGTTTTCTTTACAAACATCTCCACTCCTCTGAGCTCATACCGGCTCTGTCTGACGGTGAACATATTTTGTAGTGTTTGTGACACAAGTTTATTTTTTACTTTGAACATCATTTTTATTGTATACAAATCTACTAAATCATAGAATTTCAATGTTTGCAGGTTTATGAATAGGGGATGGGTTGGTTGGTTGTAGGTTGAGAATGTGATGAGTCTTATTGCCTTTTTTTGTAGGGTGAATTTTTTTTTTGTGTTTGATTTATAGGTATTTCCCCAAATTTCTAAACAATAAGTGATATATGGCATGATTAATGAGTTATATATAAGAATTAAGCTTTCTTTGTTTAAAATATATCTGGATTTATATAATATCGCTATTGCTTTTGATAATTTAATTCTGATATTATTAATCTGTGACTTCCAATTTAGATCATGATCTATTATAACTCCAAGAAATGTGTTTTCATAAACTCGTTCTAAAGGCAGATTGTTGAGCATTAGGTTTACTTGGCTGTCAATTTTTCGGTTCGAGAAAATCATAAATTTTGTTTTCTTTATATTTAGAGACAATTTATTAATATCAAACCAGACTTTGAGGTTGTGTAACTCTCTCTCCACCATTTCTAGGAGCTGGTTTAGATCGTCACCAGAACTGTACAAGGTGGTGTCATCAGCAAACAAAACAGATCTTATCCTTTTTGAGACATTACATAGATCATTTATATAGAGAATAAATAATTTAGGTCCAAGAATGGATCCCTGTGGAATTCCACAGCTTACTTTCAACATTTTAGATTGTATATCATTTATTTGAACATATTGATACCGATTTTCTAAATAACTGTGCAACCATGTATAAGCTGGTCCTCGAAATCCATATTTCTCTAATTTTTGTAAAAGGATATCATGATCTAAGGTATCGAAAGCCTTCTTCAGATCAATAAAAATACCTACAGTGTATTGTTTTGCATCAATTGCAGCGGATATATTCTCTATTAAGTCCATTACAGCCATTGAGGTGGAACGTTTTTTTCTGAATCCATATTGATGGTCACTCAGAAGTTTATTTTTTTCTATATATTTATCTAGTCTCAGAACAAACACTTTTTCAATTATTTTGGAAAATTGGGGAAGTATTGAAATAGGTCTATAGTTTGCAAATGAGTGCTTGTCACCGTTTTTGAATATTGGAATAACTCTTGCAATTTTCTATATATAGAATGTTCTTTAACTGTTGCCAGAGTGATATAGAATGTTCTTTAACTGTTGCCAGAGTGATATAGAATGTTCTTTAACTGTTGCCAGAGTGATATAGAATGTTCATTAACTGTTGCCAGAGTGATATAGAATGTTCATTAACCGTTGCCAGAGTGATGTAGAATGTTCTTTAACTGTTGCCAGAGTGATATAGAATGTTCTTTAACTGTTGCCAGAGTGATATAGAATGTTCTTTAACTGTTGCCAGAGTGATATAGAATGTTTATTAACTGTTGCCAGAGTGATATAGAATGTTCTTTAACTGTTGCCAGAGTGATATAGAATGTTCTTTAACTGTTACCAGAGTGCTATAGAATGTTTATTAACTGTTGCCAGAGTGATATAGAATGTTCTTTAACTGTTGCCAGAGTGATATAGAATGTTCTTTAACTGTTGCCAGAGTGATATAGAATGTTCTTTAACTGTTGCCAGAGTGATATAGAATGTTCTTTAACTGTTGCCAGAGTGATATAGAATGTTCTTTAACTGTTGCCAGAGTGATATAGAATGTTCATTAACTGTTGCCAGAGTGATATAGAATGCTTATTAACTGTTGCCAGAGTGATATAGAATGTTCATTAACTGTTGCCAGAGTGATATAGAATGTTCTTTAAGTTTTACCAGAGTGATATAGAATGTTCTTTAAGTTTTACCAGAGTGATATAGAATGTTCATTAACTGTTGCCAGAGTGATATAGAATGTTCTTTAAGTTTTACCAGAGTGATATAGAATGCTTATTAACTGTTGCCAGAGTGATATAGAATGTTCTTTAAGTTTTACCAGAGTGATATAGAATGTTCATTAACTGTTGCCAGAGTGATATAGAATGTTCTTTAAGTTTTACCAGAGTGATATAGAATGCTTATTAACTGTTGCCAGAGTGATATAGAATGTTCTTTAACTGTTGCCAGAGTGATATAGAATGTTCTTTAAGTTTTACCAGAGTGATATAGAATGTTCTTTAACTGTTGCCAGAGTGATATAGAATGTTCATTAACTGTTACCAGAGTGATATAGAATATTCTTTAAGTTTTACCAGAGTGATATAGAATGTTCATTAACTGTTGCCAGAGTGATATAGAATGTTCTTTAAGTTTTACCAGAGTGATATAGAATGTTCATTAACTGTTGCCAGAGTGATATAGAATGTTCTTTAAGTTTTACCAGAGTGATATAGAATGCTTATTAACTGTTGCCAGAGTGATATAGAATGTTCTTTAACTGTTGCCAGAGTGATATAGAATGTTCTTTAAGTTTTACCAGAGTGATATAGAATGTTCTTTAACTGTTGCCAGAGTGATATAGAATGTTCATTAACTGTTACCAGAGTGATATAGAATATTCTTTAACTGTTGCCAGAGTGATATAGAATGTTCTTTAACTGTTGCCAGAGTGATATAGAATATTATGTGTATATGTTGCCAGAGTGATATAGAATGTTCTTTAACTGTTGCCAGAGTGATATAGAATGTTCATTAACTGTTGTCAGAGTGATATAGAATGTTCTTTAACTGTTGCCAGAGTGATATAGAATGTTATGTATATGTTGCCAGAGTGATATAGAATGTTCTTTAACTGTTGCCAGAGTGATATAGAATATTATGTATATGTTGCCAGAGTGATATAGAATGTTCTTTAACTGTTGTCAGAGTGATATAGAATGTTCTTTAGCTGTTGCCAGAGTGATATAGAATATTATGTATATGTTGCCAGAGTGATATAGAATGTTCTTTAACTGTTGTCAGAGTGATATAGAATGTTCTTTAACTGTTGCCAGAGTGATATAGAATGTTCTTTAACTGTTGCCAGAGTGATATAGAATGTTCTTTAACTGTTTCCAGAGTGATATAGAATGTTCTTTAACTGTTGCCAGAGTGATATAGAATGTTCATTAACTGTTGCCAGATTGATATAGAATGTTCATTAACTGTTGCCAGAGTGATATAGAATATTATGTATATGTTGCCAGAGTGATATAGAATGTTCTTTAACTGTTGTCAGAGTGATATAGAATGTTCTTTAGCTGTTGCCAGAGTGATATAGAATGTTCATTAACTGTTGTCAGAGTGATATAGAATGTTCTTTAACTGTTGCCAGAGTGATATAGAATGTTATGTATATGTTGCCAGAGTGATATAGAATGTTCTTTAACTGTTGCCAGAGTGATATAGAATATTATGTATATGTTGCCAGAGTGATATAGAATGTTCTTTAACTGTTGCCAGAGTGATATAGAATGTTCTTTAGCTGTTGCCAGAGTGATATAGAATGTTCATTAACTGTTGTCAGAGTGATATAGAATGTTCTTTAACTGTTGCCAGAGTGATATAGAATGTTCTTTAACTGTTTCCAGAGTGATATAGAATGTTCTTTAACTGTTGCCAGAGTGATATAGAATGTTCATTAACTGTTGCCAGAGTGATATAGAATGTTCTTTAACTGTTGCCAGAGTGATATAGAATGTTCATTAACTGTTGCCAGATTGATATAGAATGTTCATTAACTGTTGCCAGAGTGATATAGAATATTATGTATATGTTGCCAGAGTGATATAGAATGTTCTTTAACTGTTGTCAGAGTGATATAGAATGTTCTTTAGCTGTTGCCAGAGTGATATAGAATGTTCATTAACTGTTGTCAGAGTGATATAGAATGTTCTTTAACTGTTGCCAGAGTGATATAGAATGTTATGTATATGTTGCCAGAGTGATATAGAATGTTCTTTAACTGTTGCCAGAGTGATATAGAATATTATGTATATGTTGCCAGAGTGATATAGAATGTTCTTTAACTGTTGCCAGAGTGATATAGAATGTTCTTTAGCTGTTGCCAGAGTGATATAGAATGTTCATTAACTGTTGTCAGAGTGATATAGAATGTTCTTTAACTGTTGCCAGAGTGATATAGAATGTTCTTTAACTGTTTCCAGAGTGATATAGAATGTTCTTTAACTGTTGCCAGAGTGATATAGAATGTTCATTAACTGTTGCCAGAGTGATATAGAATGTTCTTTAACTGTTGCCAGAGTGATATAGAATGTTCATTAACTGTTGCCAGATTGATATAGAATGTTCATTAACTGTTGCCAGAGTGATATAGTTCAGTTCAGTTCAGTTTATTCGGTCAAAATTATGACAAAAGATTTACATTCAGTTAAGTATACTTCTTCATAACATAACATACAAAAATGACCGAAAAGGTATAGGCTGAAGCTAATGCTTATTTTGCCTACCCTTGTCTTTTTAAACTTACAGCACGTGTTTTTGTTAACTTTCCAACATAACATCAGACATTCAAAAGGATTTGATTATATATATACATATATATATATGTATATATATATACACATACACACTTACATACATATATACATATACACATTTTAAAGTAAGTTGACAGTCTTAAACAGACTAGTGAACAGAATTAAGGTATTTTTCAAGTATAATACTTTTATACATTCTCTTTAGGTGGAAGAGAGAGGGACATGATTTGAGATCCTCTGTACAGTTATTCCAGAGATCGACCCCTTTAATAGAAACACAAAATCTCATGGTGTTTGTTTGAAATGTTTTCTTTACAAACATCTCCACTCCTCTGAGCTCATACCGGCTCTGTCTGACGGTGAACATATTTTGTAGTGTTTGTGACACAAGTTTATTTTTTACTTTGAACATCATTTTTATTGTATACAAATCTACTAAATCATAGAATTTCAATGTTTGCAGGTTTATGAATAGGGGATGGGTTGGTTGGTTGTAGGTTGAGAATGTGATGAGTCTTATTGCCTTTTTTTGTAGGGTGAATTTTTTTTTTGTGTTTGATTTATAGGTATTTCCCCAAATTTCTAAACAATAAGTGATATATGGCATGATTAATGAGTTATATATAAGAATTAAGCTTTCTTTGTTTAAAATATATCTGGATTTATATAATATCGCTATTGCTTTTGATAATTTAATTCTGATATTATTAATCTGTGACTTCCAATTTAGATCATGATCTATTATAACTCCAAGAAATGTGTTTTCATAAACTCGTTCTAAAGGCAGATTGTTGAGCATTAGGTTTACTTGGCTGTCAATTTTTCGGTTCGAGAAAATCATAAATTTTGTTTTCTTTATATTTAGAGACAATTTATTAATATCAAACCAGACTTTGAGGTTGTGTAACTCTCTCTCCACCATTTCTAGGAGCTGGTTTAGATCGTCACCAGAACTGTACAAGGTGGTGTCATCAGCAAACAAAACAGATCTTATCCTTTTTGAGACATTACATAGATCATTTATATAGAGAATAAATAATTTAGGTCCAAGAATGGATCCCTGTGGAATTCCACAGCTTACTTTCAACATTTTAGATTGTATATCATTTATTTGAACATATTGATACCGATTTTCTAAATAACTGTGCAACCATGTATAAGCTGGTCCTCGAAATCCATATTTCTCTAATTTTTGTAAAAGGATATCATGATCTAAGGTATCGAAAGCCTTCTTCAGATCAATAAAAATACCTACAGTGTATTGTTTTGCATCAATTGCAGCGGATATATTCTCTATTAAGTCCATTACAGCCATTGAGGTGGAACGTTTTTTTCTGAATCCATATTGATGGTCACTCAGAAGTTTATTTTTTTCTATATATTTATCTAGTCTCAGAACAAACACTTTTTCAATTATTTTGGAAAATTGGGGAAGTATTGAAATAGGTCTATAGTTTGCAAATGAGTGCTTGTCACCGTTTTTGAATATTGGAATAACTCTTGCAATTTTCTATATATAGAATGTTCTTTAACTGTTGCCAGAGTGATATAGAATGTTCTTTAACTGTTGCCAGAGTGATATAGAATGTTCTTTAACTGTTGCCAGAGTGATATAGAATGTTCATTAACTGTTGCCAGAGTGATATAGAATGTTCATTAACCGTTGCCAGAGTGATGTAGAATGTTCTTTAACTGTTGCCAGAGTGATATAGAATGTTCTTTAACTGTTGCCAGAGTGATATAGAATGTTCTTTAACTGTTGCCAGAGTGATATAGAATGTTTATTAACTGTTGCCAGAGTGATATAGAATGTTCTTTAACTGTTGCCAGAGTGATATAGAATGTTCTTTAACTGTTACCAGAGTGCTATAGAATGTTTATTAACTGTTGCCAGAGTGATATAGAATGTTCTTTAACTGTTGCCAGAGTGATATAGAATGTTCTTTAACTGTTGCCAGAGTGATATAGAATGTTCTTTAACTGTTGCCAGAGTGATATAGAATGTTCTTTAACTGTTGCCAGAGTGATATAGAATGTTCTTTAACTGTTGCCAGAGTGATATAGAATGTTCATTAACTGTTGCCAGAGTGATATAGAATGCTTATTAACTGTTGCCAGAGTGATATAGAATGTTCATTAACTGTTGCCAGAGTGATATAGAATGTTCTTTAAGTTTTACCAGAGTGATATAGAATGTTCTTTAAGTTTTACCAGAGTGATATAGAATGTTCATTAACTGTTGCCAGAGTGATATAGAATGTTCTTTAAGTTTTACCAGAGTGATATAGAATGCTTATTAACTGTTGCCAGAGTGATATAGAATGTTCTTTAAGTTTTACCAGAGTGATATAGAATGTTCATTAACTGTTGCCAGAGTGATATAGAATGTTCTTTAAGTTTTACCAGAGTGATATAGAATGTTCTTTAACTGTTGCCAGAGTGATATAGAATGTTCATTAACTGTTACCAGAGTGATATAGAATATTCTTTAAGTTTTACCAGAGTGATATAGAATGTTCATTAACTGTTGCCAGAGTGATATAGAATGTTCTTTAAGTTTTACCAGAGTGATATAGAATGTTCATTAACTGTTGCCAGAGTGATATAGAATGTTCTTTAAGTTTTACCAGAGTGATATAGAATGCTTATTAACTGTTGCCAGAGTGATATAGAATGTTCTTTAACTGTTGCCAGAGTGATATAGAATGTTCTTTAAGTTTTACCAGAGTGATATAGAATGTTCTTTAACTGTTGCCAGAGTGATATAGAATGTTCATTAACTGTTACCAGAGTGATATAGAATATTCTTTAACTGTTGCCAGAGTGATATAGAATGTTCTTTAACTGTTGCCAGAGTGATATAGAATATTATGTGTATATGTTGCCAGAGTGATATAGAATGTTCTTTAACTGTTGCCAGAGTGATATAGAATGTTCATTAACTGTTGTCAGAGTGATATAGAATGTTCTTTAACTGTTGCCAGAGTGATATAGAATGTTATGTATATGTTGCCAGAGTGATATAGAATGTTCTTTAACTGTTGCCAGAGTGATATAGAATATTATGTATATGTTGCCAGAGTGATATAGAATGTTCTTTAACTGTTGTCAGAGTGATATAGAATGTTCTTTAGCTGTTGCCAGAGTGATATAGAATATTATGTATATGTTGCCAGAGTGATATAGAATGTTCTTTAACTGTTGTCAGAGTGATATAGAATGTTCTTTAACTGTTGCCAGAGTGATATAGAATGTTCTTTAACTGTTGCCAGAGTGATATAGAATGTTCTTTAACTGTTTCCAGAGTGATATAGAATGTTCTTTAACTGTTGCCAGAGTGATATAGAATGTTCATTAACTGTTGCCAGATTGATATAGAATGTTCATTAACTGTTGCCAGAGTGATATAGAATATTATGTATATGTTGCCAGAGTGATATAGAATGTTCATTAACTGTTGCCAGAGTGATATAGAATGTTCTTTAAGTTTTACCAGAGTGATATAGAATGTTCATTAACTGTTGCCAGAGTGATATAGAATGTTCTTTAAGTTTTACCAGAGTGATATAGAATGCTTATTAACTGTTGCCAGAGTGATATAGAATGTTCTTTAACTGTTGCCAGAGTGATATAGAATGTTCTTTAAGTTTTACCAGAGTGATATAGAATGTTCTTTAACTGTTGCCAGAGTGATATAGAATGTTCATTAACTGTTACCAGAGTGATATAGAATATTCTTTAACTGTTGCCAGAGTGATATAGAATGTTCTTTAACTGTTGCCAGAGTGATATAGAATATTATGTGTATATGTTGCCAGAGTGATATAGAATGTTCTTTAACTGTTGCCAGAGTGATATAGAATGTTCATTAACTGTTGTCAGAGTGATATAGAATGTTCTTTAACTGTTGCCAGAGTGATATAGAATGTTATGTATATGTTGCCAGAGTGATATAGAATGTTCTTTAACTGTTGCCAGAGTGATATAGAATATTATGTATATGTTGCCAGAGTGATATAGAATGTTCTTTAACTGTTGTCAGAGTGATATAGAATGTTCTTTAGCTGTTGCCAGAGTGATATAGAATATTATGTATATGTTGCCAGAGTGATATAGAATGTTCTTTAACTGTTGTCAGAGTGATATAGAATGTTCTTTAACTGTTGCCAGAGTGATATAGAATGTTCTTTAACTGTTGCCAGAGTGATATAGAATGTTCTTTAACTGTTTCCAGAGTGATATAGAATGTTCTTTAACTGTTGCCAGAGTGATATAGAATGTTCATTAACTGTTGCCAGATTGATATAGAATGTTCATTAACTGTTGCCAGAGTGATATAGAATATTATGTATATGTTGCCAGAGTGATATAGAATGTTCTTTAACTGTTGTCAGAGTGATATAGAATGTTCTTTAGCTGTTGCCAGAGTGATATAGAATGTTCATTAACTGTTGTCAGAGTGATATAGAATGTTCTTTAACTGTTGCCAGAGTGATATAGAATGTTATGTATATGTTGCCAGAGTGATATAGAATGTTCTTTAACTGTTGCCAGAGTGATATAGAATATTATGTATATGTTGCCAGAGTGATATAGAATGTTCTTTAACTGTTGCCAGAGTGATATAGAATGTTCTTTAGCTGTTGCCAGAGTGATATAGAATGTTCATTAACTGTTGTCAGAGTGATATAGAATGTTCTTTAACTGTTGCCAGAGTGATATAGAATGTTCTTTAACTGTTTCCAGAGTGATATAGAATGTTCTTTAACTGTTGCCAGAGTGATATAGAATGTTCATTAACTGTTGCCAGAGTGATATAGAATGTTCTTTAACTGTTGCCAGAGTGATATAGAATGTTCATTAACTGTTGCCAGATTGATATAGAATGTTCATTAACTGTTGCCAGAGTGATATAGAATATTATGTATATGTTGCCAGAGTGATATAGAATGTTCTTTAACTGTTGTCAGAGTGATATAGAATGTTCTTTAGCTGTTGCCAGAGTGATATAGAATGTTCATTAACTGTTGTCAGAGTGATATAGAATGTTCTTTAACTGTTGCCAGAGTGATATAGAATGTTATGTATATGTTGCCAGAGTGATATAGAATGTTCTTTAACTGTTGCCAGAGTGATATAGAATATTATGTATATGTTGCCAGAGTGATATAGAATGTTCTTTAACTGTTGCCAGAGTGATATAGAATGTTCTTTAGCTGTTGCCAGAGTGATATAGAATGTTCATTAACTGTTGTCAGAGTGATATAGAATGTTCTTTAACTGTTGCCAGAGTGATATAGAATGTTCTTTAACTGTTTCCAGAGTGATATAGAATGTTCTTTAACTGTTGCCAGAGTGATATAGAATGTTCATTAACTGTTGCCAGAGTGATATAGAATGTTCTTTAACTGTTGCCAGAGTGATATAGAATGTTCATTAACTGTTGCCAGATTGATATAGAATGTTCATTAACTGTTGCCAGAGTGATATAGTTCAGTTCAGTTCAGTTTATTCGGTCAAAATTATGACAAAAGATTTACATTCAGTTAAGTATACTTCTTCATAACATAACATACAAAAATGACCGAAAAGGTATAGGCTGAAGCTAATGCTTATTTTGCCTACCCTTGTCTTTTTAAACTTACAGCACGTGTTTTTGTTAACTTTCCAACATAACATCAGACATTCAAAAGGATTTGATTATATATATACATATATATATATGTATATATATATACACATACACACTTACATACATATATACATATACACATTTTAAAGTAAGTTGACAGTCTTAAACAGACTAGTGAACAGAATTAAGGTATTTTTCAAGTATAATACTTTTATACATTCTCTTTAGGTGGAAGAGAGAGGGACATGATTTGAGATCCTCTGTACAGTTATTCCAGAGATCGACCCCTTTAATAGAAACACAAAATCTCATGGTGTTTGTTTGAAATGTTTTCTTTACAAACATCTCCACTCCTCTGAGCTCATACCGGCTCTGTCTGACGGTGAACATATTTTGTAGTGTTTGTGACACAAGTTTATTTTTTACTTTGAACATCATTTTTATTGTATACAAATCTACTAAATCATAGAATTTCAATGTTTGCAGGTTTATGAATAGGGGATGGGTTGGTTGGTTGTAGGTTGAGAATGTGATGAGTCTTATTGCCTTTTTTTGTAGGGTGAATTTTTTTTTTGTGTTTGATTTATAGGTATTTCCCCAAATTTCTAAACAATAAGTGATATATGGCATGATTAATGAGTTATATATAAGAATTAAGCTTTCTTTGTTTAAAATATATCTGGATTTATATAATATCGCTATTGCTTTTGATAATTTAATTCTGATATTATTAATCTGTGACTTCCAATTTAGATCATGATCTATTATAACTCCAAGAAATGTGTTTTCATAAACTCGTTCTAAAGGCAGATTGTTGAGCATTAGGTTTACTTGGCTGTCAATTTTTCGGTTCGAGAAAATCATAAATTTTGTTTTCTTTATATTTAGAGACAATTTATTAATATCAAACCAGACTTTGAGGTTGTGTAACTCTCTCTCCACCATTTCTAGGAGCTGGTTTAGATCGTCACCAGAACTGTACAAGGTGGTGTCATCAGCAAACAAAACAGATCTTATCCTTTTTGAGACATTACATAGATCATTTATATAGAGAATAAATAATTTAGGTCCAAGAATGGATCCCTGTGGAATTCCACAGCTTACTTTCAACATTTTAGATTGTATATCATTTATTTGAACATATTGATACCGATTTTCTAAATAACTGTGCAACCATGTATAAGCTGGTCCTCGAAATCCATATTTCTCTAATTTTTGTAAAAGGATATCATGATCTAAGGTATCGAAAGCCTTCTTCAGATCAATAAAAATACCTACAGTGTATTGTTTTGCATCAATTGCAGCGGATATATTCTCTATTAAGTCCATTACAGCCATTGAGGTGGAACGTTTTTTTCTGAATCCATATTGATGGTCACTCAGAAGTTTATTTTTTTCTATATATTTATCTAGTCTCAGAACAAACACTTTTTCAATTATTTTGGAAAATTGGGGAAGTATTGAAATAGGTCTATAGTTTGCAAATGAGTGCTTGTCACCGTTTTTGAATATTGGAATAACTCTTGCAATTTTCTATATATAGAATGTTCTTTAACTGTTGCCAGAGTGATATAGAATGTTCTTTAACTGTTGCCAGAGTGATATAGAATGTTCTTTAACTGTTGCCAGAGTGATATAGAATGTTCATTAACTGTTGCCAGAGTGATATAGAATGTTCATTAACCGTTGCCAGAGTGATGTAGAATGTTCTTTAACTGTTGCCAGAGTGATATAGAATGTTCTTTAACTG
The DNA here is from genome assembly GCF_951799975.1 of Gobius niger. Taxonomy (NCBI): domain Eukaryota; kingdom Metazoa; phylum Chordata; class Actinopteri; order Gobiiformes; family Gobiidae; genus Gobius; species Gobius niger. Next base: position 1,305,063 of record NC_136873.1, on the reverse strand, counting down.
TTGCCAGAGTGATATAGAATGTTCTTTAACTGTTGCCAGAGTGATATAGAATGTTTATTAACTGTTGCCAGAGTGATATAGAATGTTCTTTAACTGTTGCCAGAGTGATATAGAATGTTCTTTAACTGTTACCAGAGTGCTATAGAATGTTTATTAACTGTTGCCAGAGTGATATAGAATGTTCTTTAACTGTTGCCAGAGTGATATAGAATGTTCTTTAACTGTTGCCAGAGTGATATAGAATGTTCTTTAACTGTTGCCAGAGTGATATAGAATGTTCTTTAACTGTTGCCAGAGTGATATAGAATGTTCTTTAACTGTTGCCAGAGTGATATAGAATGTTCATTAACTGTTGCCAGAGTGATATAGAATGCTTATTAACTGTTGCCAGAGTGATATAGAATGTTCATTAACTGTTGCCAGAGTGATATAGAATGTTCTTTAAGTTTTACCAGAGTGATATAGAATGTTCTTTAAGTTTTACCAGAGTGATATAGAATGTTCATTAACTGTTGCCAGAGTGATATAGAATGTTCTTTAAGTTTTACCAGAGTGATATAGAATGCTTATTAACTGTTGCCAGAGTGATATAGAATGTTCTTTAAGTTTTACCAGAGTGATATAGAATGTTCATTAACTGTTGCCAGAGTGATATAGAATGTTCTTTAAGTTTTACCAGAGTGATATAGAATGCTTATTAACTGTTGCCAGAGTGATATAGAATGTTCTTTAACTGTTGCCAGAGTGATATAGAATGTTCTTTAAGTTTTACCAGAGTGATATAGAATGTTCTTTAACTGTTGCCAGAGTGATATAGAATGTTCATTAACTGTTACCAGAGTGATATAGAATATTCTTTAAGTTTTACCAGAGTGATATAGAATGTTCATTAACTGTTGCCAGAGTGATATAGAATGTTCTTTAAGTTTTACCAGAGTGATATAGAATGTTCATTAACTGTTGCCAGAGTGATATAGAATGTTCTTTAAGTTTTACCAGAGTGATATAGAATGCTTATTAACTGTTGCCAGAGTGATATAGAATGTTCTTTAACTGTTGCCAGAGTGATATAGAATGTTCTTTAAGTTTTACCAGAGTGATATAGAATGTTCTTTAACTGTTGCCAGAGTGATATAGAATGTTCATTAACTGTTACCAGAGTGATATAGAATATTCTTTAACTGTTGCCAGAGTGATATAGAATGTTCTTTAACTGTTGCCAGAGTGATATAGAATATTATGTGTATATGTTGCCAGAGTGATATAGAATGTTCTTTAACTGTTGCCAGAGTGATATAGAATGTTCATTAACTGTTGTCAGAGTGATATAGAATGTTCTTTAACTGTTGCCAGAGTGATATAGAATGTTATGTATATGTTGCCAGAGTGATATAGAATGTTCTTTAACTGTTGCCAGAGTGATATAGAATATTATGTATATGTTGCCAGAGTGATATAGAATGTTCTTTAACTGTTGTCAGAGTGATATAGAATGTTCTTTAGCTGTTGCCAGAGTGATATAGAATATTATGTATATGTTGCCAGAGTGATATAGAATGTTCTTTAACTGTTGTCAGAGTGATATAGAATGTTCTTTAACTGTTGCCAGAGTGATATAGAATGTTCTTTAACTGTTGCCAGAGTGATATAGAATGTTCTTTAACTGTTTCCAGAGTGATATAGAATGTTCTTTAACTGTTGCCAGAGTGATATAGAATGTTCATTAACTGTTGCCAGATTGATATAGAATGTTCATTAACTGTTGCCAGAGTGATATAGAATATTATGTATATGTTGCCAGAGTGATATAGAATGTTCTTTAACTGTTGTCAGAGTGATATAGAATGTTCTTTAGCTGTTGCCAGAGTGATATAGAATGTTCATTAACTGTTGTCAGAGTGATATAGAATGTTCTTTAACTGTTGCCAGAGTGATATAGAATGTTATGTATATGTTGCCAGAGTGATATAGAATGTTCTTTAACTGTTGCCAGAGTGATATAGAATATTATGTATATGTTGCCAGAGTGATATAGAATGTTCTTTAACTGTTGCCAGAGTGATATAGAATGTTCTTTAGCTGTTGCCAGAGTGATATAGAATGTTCATTAACTGTTGTCAGAGTGATATAGAATGTTCTTTAACTGTTGCCAGAGTGATATAGAATGTTCTTTAACTGTTTCCAGAGTGATATAGAATGTTCTTTAACTGTTGCCAGAGTGATATAGAATGTTCATTAACTGTTGCCAGAGTGATATAGAATGTTCTTTAACTGTTGCCAGAGTGATATAGAATGTTCATTAACTGTTGCCAGATTGATATAGAATGTTCATTAACTGTTGCCAGAGTGATATAGAATATTATGTATATGTTGCCAGAGTGATATAGAATGTTCTTTAACTGTTGTCAGAGTGATATAGAATGTTCTTTAGCTGTTGCCAGAGTGATATAGAATGTTCATTAACTGTTGTCAGAGTGATATAGAATGTTCTTTAACTGTTGCCAGAGTGATATAGAATGTTATGTATATGTTGCCAGAGTGATATAGAATGTTCTTTAACTGTTGCCAGAGTGATATAGAATATTATGTATATGTTGCCAGAGTGATATAGAATGTTCTTTAACTGTTGCCAGAGTGATATAGAATGTTCTTTAGCTGTTGCCAGAGTGATATAGAATGTTCATTAACTGTTGTCAGAGTGATATAGAATGTTCTTTAACTGTTGCCAGAGTGATATAGAATGTTCTTTAACTGTTTCCAGAGTGATATAGAATGTTCTTTAACTGTTGCCAGAGTGATATAGAATGTTCATTAACTGTTGCCAGATTGATATAGAATGTTCATTAACTGTTGCCAGAGTGATATAGTTCAGTTCAGTTCAGTTTATTCGGTCAAAATTATGACAAAAGATTTACATTCAGTTAAGTATACTTCTTCATAACATAACATACAAAAATGACCGAAAAGGTATAGGCTGAAGCTAATGCTTATTTTGCCTACCCTTGTCTTTTTAAACTTACAGCACGTGTTTTTGTTAACTTTCCAACATAACATCAGACATTCAAAAGGATTTGATTATATATATACATATATATATATGTATATATATATACACATACACACTTACATACATATATACATATACACATTTTAAAGTAAGTTGACAGTCTTAAACAGACTAGTGAACAGAATTAAGGTATTTTTCAAGTATAATACTTTTATACATTCTCTTTAGGTGGAAGAGAGAGGGACATGATTTGAGATCCTCTGTACAGTTATTCCAGAGATCGACCCCTTTAATAGAAACACAAAATCTCATGGTGTTTGTTTGAAATGTTTTCTTTACAAACATCTCCACTCCTCTGAGCTCATACCGGCTCTGTCTGACGGTGAACATATTTTGTAGTGTTTGTGACACAAGTTTATTTTTTACTTTGAACATCATTTTTATTGTATACAAATCTACTAAATCATAGAATTTCAATGTTTGCAGGTTTATGAATAGGGGATGGGTTGGTTGGTTGTAGGTTGAGAATGTGATGAGTCTTATTGCCTTTTTTTGTAGGGTGAATTTTTTTTTTGTGTTTGATTTATAGGTATTTCCCCAAATTTCTAAACAATAAGTGATATATGGCATGATTAATGAGTTATATATAAGAATTAAGCTTTCTTTGTTTAAAATATATCTGGATTTATATAATATCGCTATTGCTTTTGATAATTTAATTCTGATATTATTAATCTGTGACTTCCAATTTAGATCATGATCTATTATAACTCCAAGAAATGTGTTTTCATAAACTCGTTCTAAAGGCAGATTGTTGAGCATTAGGTTTACTTGGCTGTCAATTTTTCGGTTCGAGAAAATCATAAATTTTGTTTTCTTTATATTTAGAGACAATTTATTAATATCAAACCAGACTTTGAGGTTGTGTAACTCTCTCTCCACCATTTCTAGGAGCTGGTTTAGATCGTCACCAGAACTGTACAAGGTGGTGTCATCAGCAAACAAAACAGATCTTATCCTTTTTGAGACATTACATAGATCATTTATATAGAGAATAAATAATTTAGGTCCAAGAATGGATCCCTGTGGAATTCCACAGCTTACTTTCAACATTTTAGATTGTATATCATTTATTTGAACATATTGATACCGATTTTCTAAATAACTGTGCAACCATGTATAAGCTGGTCCTCGAAATCCATATTTCTCTAATTTTTGTAAAAGGATATCATGATCTAAGGTATCGAAAGCCTTCTTCAGATCAATAAAAATACCTACAGTGTATTGTTTTGCATCAATTGCAGCGGATATATTCTCTATTAAGTCCATTACAGCCATTGAGGTGGAACGTTTTTTTCTGAATCCATATTGATGGTCACTCAGAAGTTTATTTTTTTCTATATATTTATCTAGTCTCAGAACAAACACTTTTTCAATTATTTTGGAAAATTGGGGAAGTATTGAAATAGGTCTATAGTTTGCAAATGAGTGCTTGTCACCGTTTTTGAATATTGGAATAACTCTTGCAATTTTCTATATATAGAATGTTCTTTAACTGTTGCCAGAGTGATATAGAATGTTCTTTAACTGTTGCCAGAGTGATATAGAATGTTCTTTAACTGTTGCCAGAGTGATATAGAATGTTCATTAACTGTTGCCAGAGTGATATAGAATGTTCATTAACCGTTGCCAGAGTGATGTAGAATGTTCTTTAACTGTTGCCAGAGTGATATAGAATGTTCTTTAACTGTTGCCAGAGTGATATAGAATGTTCTTTAACTGTTGCCAGAGTGATATAGAATGTTTATTAACTGTTGCCAGAGTGATATAGAATGTTCTTTAACTGTTGCCAGAGTGATATAGAATGTTCTTTAACTGTTACCAGAGTGCTATAGAATGTTTATTAACTGTTGCCAGAGTGATATAGAATGTTCTTTAACTGTTGCCAGAGTGATATAGAATGTTCTTTAACTGTTGCCAGAGTGATATAGAATGTTCTTTAACTGTTGCCAGAGTGATATAGAATGTTCTTTAACTGTTGCCAGAGTGATATAGAATGTTCTTTAACTGTTGCCAGAGTGATATAGAATGTTCATTAACTGTTGCCAGAGTGATATAGAATGCTTATTAACTGTTGCCAGAGTGATATAGAATGTTCATTAACTGTTGCCAGAGTGATATAGAATGTTCTTTAAGTTTTACCAGAGTGATATAGAATGTTCTTTAAGTTTTACCAGAGTGATATAGAATGTTCATTAACTGTTGCCAGAGTGATATAGAATGTTCTTTAAGTTTTACCAGAGTGATATAGAATGCTTATTAACTGTTGCCAGAGTGATATAGAATGTTCTTTAAGTTTTACCAGAGTGATATAGAATGTTCATTAACTGTTGCCAGAGTGATATAGAATGTTCTTTAAGTTTTACCAGAGTGATATAGAATGCTTATTAACTGTTGCCAGAGTGATATAGAATGTTCTTTAACTGTTGCCAGAGTGATATAGAATGTTCTTTAAGTTTTACCAGAGTGATATAGAATGTTCTTTAACTGTTGCCAGAGTGATATAGAATGTTCATTAACTGTTACCAGAGTGATATAGAATATTCTTTAAGTTTTACCAGAGTGATATAGAATGTTCATTAACTGTTGCCAGAGTGATATAGAATGTTCTTTAAGTTTTACCAGAGTGATATAGAATGTTCATTAACTGTTGCCAGAGTGATATAGAATGTTCTTTAAGTTTTACCAGAGTGATATAGAATGCTTATTAACTGTTGCCAGAGTGATATAGAATGTTCTTTAACTGTTGCCAGAGTGATATAGAATGTTCTTTAAGTTTTACCAGAGTGATATAGAATGTTCTTTAACTGTTGCCAGAGTGATATAGAATGTTCATTAACTGTTACCAGAGTGATATAGAATATTCTTTAACTGTTGCCAGAGTGATATAGAATGTTCTTTAACTGTTGCCAGAGTGATATAGAATATTATGTGTATATGTTGCCAGAGTGATATAGAATGTTCTTTAACTGTTGCCAGAGTGATATAGAATGTTCATTAACTGTTGTCAGAGTGATATAGAATGTTCTTTAACTGTTGCCAGAGTGATATAGAATGTTATGTATATGTTGCCAGAGTGATATAGAATGTTCTTTAACTGTTGCCAGAGTGATATAGAATATTATGTATATGTTGCCAGAGTGATATAGAATGTTCTTTAACTGTTGTCAGAGTGATATAGAATGTTCTTTAGCTGTTGCCAGAGTGATATAGAATATTATGTATATGTTGCCAGAGTGATATAGAATGTTCTTTAACTGTTGTCAGAGTGATATAGAATGTTCTTTAACTGTTGCCAGAGTGATATAGAATGTTCTTTAACTGTTGCCAGAGTGATATAGAATGTTCTTTAACTGTTTCCAGAGTGATATAGAATGTTCTTTAACTGTTGCCAGAGTGATATAGAATGTTCATTAACTGTTGCCAGAGTGATATAGAATGTTCTTTAACTGTTTCCAGAGTGATATAGAATGTTCTTTAACTGTTGCCAGAGTGATATAGAATGTTCATTAACTGTTGCCAGAGTGATATAGAATATTATGTATATGTTGCCAGAGTGATATAGAATGTTCTTTAACTGTTGTCAGAGTGATATAGAATGTTCTTTAGCTGTTGCCAGAGTGATATAGAATGTTCATTAACTGTTGTCAGAGTGATATAGAATGTTCTTTAACTGTTGCCAGAGTGATATAGAATGTTATGTATATGTTGCCAGAGTGATATAGAATGTTCTTTAACTGTTGCCAGAGTGATATAGAATATTATGTATATGTTGCCAGAGTGATATAGAATGTTCTTTAACTGTTGCCAGAGTGATATAGAATGTTCTTTAGCTGTTGCCAGAGTGATATAGAATGTTCATTAACTGTTGTCAGAGTGATATAGAATGTTCTTTAACTGTTGCCAGAGTGATATAGAATGTTCTTTAACTGTTTCCAGAGTGATATAGAATGTTCTTTAACTGTTGCCAGAGTGATATAGAATGTTCATTAACTGTTGCCAGAGTGATATAGAATGTTCTTTAACTGTTGCCAGAGTGATATAGAATGTTCATTAACTGTTGCCAGATTGATATAGAATGTTCATTAACTGTTGCCAGAGTGATATAGTTCAGTTCAGTTCAGTTTATTCGGTCAAAATTATGACAAAAGATTTACATTCAGTTAAGTATACTTCTTCATAACATAACATACAAAAATGACCGAAAAGGTATAGGCTGAAGCTAATGCTTATTTTGCCTACCCTTGTCTTTTTAAACTTACAGCACGTGTTTTTGTTAACTTTCCAACATAACATCAGACATTCAAAAGGATTTGATTATATATATACATATATATATATGTATATATATATACACATACACACTTACATACATATATACATATACACATTTTAAAGTAAGTTGACAGTCTTAAACAGACTAGTAAACAGAATTAAGGTATTTTTCAAGTATAATACTTTTATACATTCTCTTTAGGTGGAAGAGAGAGGGACATGATTTGAGATCCTCTGTACAGTTATTCCAGAGATCGACCCCTTTAATAGAAACACAAAATCTCATGGTGTTTGTTTGAAATGTTTTCTTTACAAACATCTCCACTCCTCTGAGCTCATACCGGCTCTGTCTGACGGTGAACATATTTTGTAGTGTTTGTGACACAAGTTTATTTTTTACTTTGAACATCATTTTTATTGTATACAAATCTACTAAATCATAGAATTTCAATGTTTGCAGGTTTATGAATAGGGGATGGGTTGGTTGGTTGTAGGTTGAGAATGTGATGAGTCTTATTGCCTTTTTTTGTAGGGTGAATTTTTTTTGTGTGTTTGATTTATAGGTATTTCCCCAAATTTCTAAACAATAAGTGATATATGGCATGATTAATGAGTTATATATAAGAATTAAGATTTCTTTGTTTAAAATATATCTGGATTTATATAATATCGCTATTGCTTTTGATAATTTCATTCTGATATTATTAATCTGTGACTTCCAATTTAGATCATGATCTATTATAACTCCAAGAAATGTGTTTTCATAAACTCGTTCTAAAGGCAGATTGTTGAGCATTAGGTTTACTTGGCTGTCAATTTTTCGGTTCGAGAAAATCATAAATTTTGTTTTCTTTATATTTAGAGACAATTTATTAATATCAAACCAGACTTTGAGGTTGTGTAACTCTCTCTCCACCATTTCTAGGAGCTGGTTTAGATCGTCACCAGAACTGTACAAGGTGGTGTCATCAGCAAACAAAACAGATCTTATCCTTTTTGAGACATTACATAGATCATTTATATAGAGAATAAATAATTTAGGTCCAAGAATGGATCCCTGTGGAATTCCACAGCTTACTTTCAACATTTTAGATTGTATATCATTTATTTGAACATATTGATACCGATTTTCTAAATAACTGTGCAACCATGTATAAGCTGGTCCTCGAAATCCATATTTCTCTAATTTTTGTAAAAGGATATCATGATCTAAGGTATCGAAAGCCTTCTTCAGATCAATAAAAATACCTACAGTGTATTGTTTTGCATCAATTGCAGCGGATATATTCTCTATTAAGTCCATTACAGCCATTGAGGTGGAACGTTTTTTTCTGAATCCATATTGATGGTCACTCAGAAGTTTATTTTTTTCTATATATTTATCTAGTCTCAGAACAAACACTTTTTCAATTATTTTGGAAAATTGGGGAAGTATTGAAATAGGTCTATAGTTTGCAAATGAGTGCTTGTCACCGTTTTTGAATATTGGAATAACTCTTGCAATTTTCTATATATAGAATGTTCTTTAACTGTTGCCAGAGTGATATAGAATGTTCTTTAACTGTTGCCAGAGTGATATAGAATGTTCTTTAACTGTTGCCAGAGTGATATAGAATGTTCTTTAACTGTTGCCAGAGTGATATAGAATGTTCATTAACTGTTGCCAGAGTGATATAGAATGTTCATTAACCGTTGCCAGAGTGATGTAGAATGTTCTTTAACTGTTGCCAGAGTGATATAGAATGTTCTTTAACTGTTGCCAGAGTGATATAGAATGTTCTTTAACTGTTGCCAGAGTGATATAGAATGTTTATTAACTGTTGCCAGAGTGATATAGAATGTTCTTTAACTGTTGCCAGAGTGATATAGAATGTTCTTTAACTGTTACCAGAGTGCTATAGAATGTTTATTAACTGTTGCCAGAGTGATATAGAATGTTCTTTAACTGTTGCCAGAGTGATATAGAATGTTCTTTAACTGTTGCCAGAGTGATATAGAATGTTCTTTAACTGTTGCCAGAGTGATATAGAATGTTCTTTAACTGTTGCCAGAGTGATATAGAATGTTCTTTAACTGTTGCCAGAGTGATATAGAATGTTCATTAACTGTTGCCAGAGTGATATAGAATGCTTATTAACTGTTGCCAGAGTGATATAGAATGTTCATTAACTGTTGCCAGAGTGATATAGAATATTATGTGTATATGTTGCCAGAGTGATATAGAATGTTCTTTAACTGTTGCCAGAGTGATATAGAATGTTCTTTAAGTGTTACCAGAGTGATATAGAATGTTTATTAACTGTTGCCAGAGTGATATAGAATGTTCATTAACTGTTACCAGAGTGATATAGAATATTCTTTAACTGTTGCCAGAGTGATATAGAATGTTCTTTAACTGTTGCCAGAGTGATATAGAATATTATGTGTATATGTTGCCAGAGTGATATAGAATGTTCTTTAACTGTTGCCAGAGTGATATAGAATGTTCATTAACTGTTGCCAGAGTGATATAGAATGTTCTTTAACTGTTGCCAGAGTGATATGGAATGTTCATTAACTGTTGCCAGAGTGATATAGAATGTTCTTTAACTGTTGCCAGAGTTATATAGAATGTTCTTTAACTGTTGCCAGAGTGATATGGAATGTTCATTAACTGTTGCCAGAGTGATATAGTTCAGTTCAGTTCAGTTTATTCGGTCAAAATTATGACAAAAGATTTACATTCAGTTAAGTATACTTCTTCATAACATAACATACAAAAATGACCGAAAGGGTATAGGCTGAAGCTAATGCTTATTTTGCCTACCCTTGTCTTTTTAAACTTACAGCACGTGTTTGTTAGAGAAATAACAATGGTGTTCGAGAGGATAGATGAATGACAGGCAGCAGTCTGGATGTCTTATGCAGGAGAAGTTTATTTACCATCGGTGCGGGACCCGGAGACATGAACTCGAGACATTGCGCTAGTCCTACCATTCAAGTCTGTCTATGCTTCCACAGAAGAGGGATAAATACCCTCTCAGAGCGTCATACTGATACGCAAGCATTCAGTGGCAGAGAGTGGGCGCCTGAGCACCACAGTCAAGGCTATGACAGAGATAGTACGACTGTACAGCCTGACCCAGTATGATAAATAGCGATTTAATGTTATCCTCTAACACTCCTCCCTTTCAAAACTACAGTTTTCTAGTGGTTTTGACTAAGTGAAAAAAAGCAAAATTAAACGCCAGCATAAAATAAACCTGAATCAACTACCTAAGTTTCAATTTAATCCAAACCCAAGATTTTAGAATAAAATCAAAATTCAAATGGTTTATCTATTTCCTAAGTGGAAGCATACACAGAATTGACATTTCAAAACAACATTCAACACACTTCATGTAAAGTACCACAGTACACTGTTATACGGGTCATTGTGATGGAATTAAATGACCCCCCTCCCAGTGACCCCAAAGTACTGAGACATGTGCGTCATTAGATTCACTAATCACCCAATCGGGGCAAATACTGCTACCAATAAAAACACATGCATCAAGTACTAAAGGCGTGTAAAAGGGGGTACCATGACCAAACCTCAAATCCCCGACCTGATTGCCAATTATCAGGGATAAGTAAAAGATCATGGCCGCCAATCAGTTTCTCCTGCAAATGATATATTATTGGTCCAAGTCAGAAAATGTACATACAATAAAATACAAACACAACACAATATTCAAAGATATGAATCAATCAATTCTCATGAAAATCATATTCACATATTAAGAGAATGCTCATAGCAAACTATTAATCATGAAACAATCTTCATACCGGATGGTTAATTTCAACACAACACTTGTGAGGCCCGTCAAAACACCTCCAGGTGCTTCAGATCTATACGGATCACGAGTAGACTATCGTGCCGTAACACCTCTTGGTGTGTCTTTGGGATTATTCTGCCCACACACACCAAGAGTTCCCTATTGTCTTCCAAGTCTTCAGGTTGAGATAGAATGGCGTGGAGAATTGGCAGCGTCCATTGAGAAGGGTGCAAGCTCATTCACTCGTGCACAATGAATTTTCCTTAAAATTCAAATCTAACGAGATCGTAAGTCTTATTATTTGTTATCCCTTGCTTCCAATGTTTTAATCAAGATTAAAAATAATGTTACTGAAAACTGCTAAGCAAGAAACCATCATTCAGGACAAAATATATTAAATCCTCTTATACTTCAGGCGTAATGGCCTCTGAAATAGAGCTTAAAACCCTTCCTTTTTGACCTAAACATACCTGCAATGAGCAACACACACAAAACATAACATGAAAGAACATCACCACAAGATAACCAAGTATTGAATACCTGCCCTTTTATCTTGTGAATCTGTACCTGCAAAGTTATGAATTGAAATAAAATGAAATTGGTAAGTTGAATAACTAAGCCATAAGGAATAAGCACCAAAGATTAAAAAATATAAATGCAAAATCAAAATATAAGCTGAAAACTGACTGGACCAAAATGAGTAATAATATATAGAAAGAATAAAATAGAAAAATAGAAAATGCTAAAATAATAATAATAATAATATTAATAAAAATAGGTAATAATAATAATAATAAAAAATAGGTAAATATAGAAATAAAGTATTTAAAAAAAAATATGTCTAGCCTCACACTAAGTCCTAATCAATCTATATGCCTTTGTCGCTTTAATTGAAACAAACTGCCAACCATCATTGGTTTAAGCGGGAACAAATCCTGGCTTTAACGCTCCCTCGGTGTTGGCCACTCGTGGCGGACTTCAGTGATATGGCCAGAAAAGAATAAACAAACACTAAATAAATGAACACTACATCTAAAATACATGCTGTAAAATTAAAAATACATGAAAGCTTATTAACTATAAAAGAGTAATAAAATATAAAATAATAAATGTCAAATATAAAGTAAATATGAATACACACAACTATGAAATAAGTAAATATAGCCAAGTCAAATGTAAATATAGAATAAAAGCACTTATGAATATATAAATGAAAATAATAATGAAAAATGAATAATAAAATATAAAATAATTAATTGTAAAAAATGTAAATATAAAATGAAAGCACTTATAAATATATAAATGAAAATAATAATGAAATATGAAGTAAATGTAAAAACAATGGGAGTGTGTAAGATGAATCTTTCCATTTAAACTTTATTCAAACTCCAATGGATGTGTGTTTGCCTTCCTGCCAGATCCAACCTGTCTCTCAGGTCGCCTGTGGAAAGAATGTTATACCTTGCAAACATCAACACATCAGTATAATTTCTACAAACTTACCGATTAAGTATGACTTTTCACCAGAGTCAGCTTCAGCCATCATGACATGAATATCAATCATTACTATCATTCGCAAGTTAAAATATTTGATGAGATAATAAGTGTTTCTTTCTCTTGCTTGGAAACACAAAATAGATACACAAAGGATACTGATGCTCAGGCACGACCTCCAGACATCCAGAACAAGCTGACATTTTCTTCTTCCACGTTGCCTCCTGCAACCATAAAGAAGCACACTCCGGCCTGCATAAGGCCATATTTTACCATGCCATTGGTATTATTGTTCTCGGCTCATCAGCTCCCGTCCTGAATCAGACCCTCCTGCATCAGAATTCCTCCTGTAAATTCCCTGTCTCTGTGGGAAATTAACGTTATCAACCTGGAAATAATATGGATTAAAACATGTTACACACTCAGTACATAAAAGTTACAAAAACAATCACACTCTTTAATATCATTTTATAGTAAATATAGTAAAAATTAAATCATGGCATTAGTATGTTAGTATGAAGCAATAATGGCATTACACATTTCCTATTTTCAGAACAACTGGGTTTCACTTACACAACATTTCTTTATTCTTTATTGTGTTACGTTATTTCTGATACTTTCCCTGTGTTTAATTATCAGGTTTTAGACTTGAAATTAAACTACTTGCTGTAACTTTTGTTTTCTCATTATTTGTTTATTTAGATCAGAAAGAGTCACAATTATTTCTACAGAGAGCAAATCTCCTCTGCTTCTTGGCCCCTCCTTTTTTCAACAATTATAACGAGCTCCGTGTGCACCCAGAGTCGTGATTAGTGTTGAAAACTGGACAATATACTTTTGAGGCCATAAGTGTGACCTTTTGAGTGACTCTTGAGATACTGGATTACACTGAAAACTCTTGCTAGTCCGAAATAAAACATGTTTGCCAGCACAAATTTCAAATTTGAAGACACCGCTTTACTTACACTGTATGCAAACCTCTTCATTAGGCTGCATACAGCTCGAAATCACAGCCTCAGATCTAAAATCTAAGAACACACGATGCGTTCAAATCTGGATTCAGCCTCCACTGACAATTCTTGGCAAACAACACAATATTTCAACCTAAGCATCCTAAAGTCTTCCAATGTAAATGATCACCTTTATCATAAACGCTTCAAATTAACATACACCAGTATCTTCCACTGATCAAAATTTAGGACTTCTCATTTTACCTAAAACCGAAACCAAAAACAAAATCCAGGGTCAGCTGCACAGTCAATTTCTGTACAAAACTCACTCAATTTACTTAAATTAAATTCACAACATCTTTTATCAATTTCAGAAAGTTCAGAAAGAACATAAACACAAACAACAAATTGTTAAGCCTTAACCCTCCTTGGGTACTAACAAAAAATTAACCCCTACAGTCCTATCAACAAAACTATTTCACACGAGTGGTAACCTGTGGATATTTATCTTTCAAAGTTATGTTATCGGCTGTTACAGATCAATGCAACTGCGCTACACAGTAATTTGGGAATTACTCTATTTTTGAGAGGCTAAAATGTTGTTTATTGCATATTATTACTGACTAAACATTCAATTATCTCTGTCTGTCGTTTTATTATTTTATTTTTGTAAAAAATTGTTATCTCTTAAAATATCCAATAAAATGTATTTATTTATTTATTTTAACTTGATTATTTTTGCTGTTTAAGATGCAGACTCATTGACCAATTTGAGCATTGTATAGTCAAAAATATCAAAATGAGAAAAAAATAATAATTATAAATCGCAGCAAAAGAGGATCCCATGGGCCGCTGACCCATCGGCAAAAACACCAAAAATTGCTAAAAAAAAAAGTAAATATAAAATAAGTATATAGCAAAAAACGTAAAAAAAATGTAGGTCCAAGTGGTACAGAGAGCAAGGCATCAGACCTGGGCAAATTGTGAGCACTAGTCCTCCTGCAGATGACTGTTCAAGGCTTTCGAGGGGCAGCAGCAGCGGGGCTTTTGTTGGCATGTTTTCGAGGACAGTTTCTCAGCGAGGCAGAGCAGACTCTCAGTTCGGTGGACGATCAGTTTGGCGGACTTTCTCTTCGGCAGACTATCGATTCGGTGAACTTTCATTTCAGGGTCTTTGAGCAATGCACTTGGACCAATGCCCACGCAACGCGCAACAGGCCCTTGCCTTTTCCCATCACCACCAAAAATGGCAAAGTAAAATCTACAATCTAAAACCTACAAAATTCAGCATGTCCTATTACGCAAAGCATCACAAAAATAAAAGCAAAAATTCTAAATGCTAACAAAAAGAAAACAAGAAACAAGTTTGGAAGAAAAGAGACACAATAAATGATTAAAAGAAAATTCCTCTGTACTTTATCAAAAAAGGCCCATCCTCAAAAGAGTCAATGCAGCATGCTTGGAAGTAAGCATAGTGTTATTCATTTCTCCTTTTGTCTTTAATGTGTTTTATTTTAGTTGCCTTTAGGTTCTTAAAACCACATCACTAAGATTAAAACATCAAGAATTGAGATACTGTACTACAAGTTTTCTTTAACTCTTTAACTATATTTTACTATATTAAATTCAATTGTCTATTCCAGACTTAAATTAAATTGGTCTCTAAAGTTTAATTTACACATTTCTGGTCAGGACCCCCAAAAACCCTTTGCGAACTATTCGAGATATAAAGTGTTTAGTAATTTAGACAATGTCAAGCAAAACAACACTTAAACTCTTTTATATTATTTGCATAATTTTCTTTTATTTGACCTCTATATTCAAATCAGTGCTGTTTGCAATTAGGAATTATTTAAAATTCATATTATCTCAGTGCTCGCTATCTCCTGGGGGATCCTAACCCCTACTTTGGGAACAACTGTTCCGACTAATGTTGGAATTTATTAAGACACTTAGTTTGCATTCTAAACCTCTGGTTACCTTTGTCGCAAATATGTTTCTCCTAAACACAGTTTGGACTCCAGCTGACCTTGTCTTGAACCTTGTTCTCGAGGCATTACTTTAGAAGAGCAAAGGAAGTGTTTTGACTACTCCAATCTAATCTTGGGCACAAAATGTAACAAAGCAAATACTTAAACTATCTTTAAAGGAACCAGGAAAAGCCAACCTGCCGTAATCTGGGCATCTCTCAATATTCAAATCTTTTATAAAGATTAACGATGTGCAACTCCTGTACAACTGAGAGCCTATATAGACATTCAGAGCCTAGAAAGACAGAGTTAAATTTCACTTTACCACAAGTCTAAACAGTCAAGACAAAATAACAAAATATAATATTTTTCAGGTCCTGGTACCTTTAGAACCAGGCCTACAAACTCAGGCTTCTCAAGCAAATCACAGCAGAACAACATTTATCCATCTATTCTATTATTGAGCTAATAAACTAAAAATGCAAGCCATTTCAACTTCTCGATTGTACGCATTTTACTTTTAAATTTGTTTGACTGTGATCAATATCATTTGTTTTTATTGCTACTCACACACAAATCATACCTTTTATTAACATAACTACTTGTAGTTATACATCTTTCCCTCATAGAATTTTTCCTTGTGTATTTTAAAACCCAGTTGTTATACTCACAAGTTGCAGCTAAAACAGATACATTGTGACATTGTGACACCGGAAATCAGTCCTCCACAGTTCCTGTAACAGATTATAGAGCAGTATCAATTCACAAAAATAACACATTTTCTCAATTCATCATCACCGTCATGTGAACATCAATTGATTGTGATTCGAAATGCGGACATTGTTTACCCTACGGGGACTCTTAACCTGCATCATTGCTTTACCAATGCATTATCATTATTCAAAAGCATACCCCCTATTCTATGAAATAGTTATAGCAAACAATGTTGGCATTTTGTTTTGTTAAATTGACTCAACAATCTTTCCGAGGCAAGAGTTTATCAGGAACGCTCTGCTCATGGACCTTCACAGACAGAGACAAAACAATAATAGATAGGAGAAAACAGTAGATGTGGACAGAGGAGACAAGGCAGAGACACAAAATGTAAGCATCACTCTCCCTGAATTATTTTTACTTTGAAATAAGTGAAAATGTTCATAATTTGGTCTAACATTATGTCATTGCATCTTGCTGAATGTCAAAGAAACCGAACAGCATCAGGTCACCCCTAACAACACAATCTGTCCTTTGTATAAAACTGACAGCTCCCTTACTTTGTTCATTCAGACCCTTGTTCTTCCTTGACCCTGTGTCCGTGAAAACTCTCTACTCTCGTAGTTTGTTACTTGTGAACACGGTCGGTGTTATACAGCAAGACCTTAAGTCCAGATATAGGTGAAATCTCTGGCAAATTACTTATGTGAGAGTAACATTACTTTGAAATAATTTAGTTTTTACTCGCTCAAGTGCAGTGGTGGAAAGCAACAAAGTAAAAGCACAAGTACAAGCAAAAGGTAAAAATTATGGGCATCTTACTTTTCTTTAGTAAATTTATGATGAATGAACCTCTACTTTACTTCACTATATTTTTCAATTGGGTTAAAAGTAAAGCATTTTATTTTCAAAGTGACCTCATTACGATGAACTGGTTAGACCCAATTTAGACTTGGTTTAGTGGTTTAGTCTTTTAAACCTTGTTTTAAACCTGGTTCAAACCTAGTCCAATGGTTTACTCCTTTAAACCTTGTTTTAGACCTTGTTTAAAACGGATTCAAATGATTTTAAAATTCTGCACAATAATCTCTTAAATACCTTCACCTTCTGCTTATAAAGCACATTCCACAATGCATAACTCAACACTTCTACTTAAGTCAAAATCATGTCAGATACCTTCACTTCTTCTCAAAGAATCTGTATCTGCACTCTTAAGTAAGAGTGTCGAGCAATTCCTCCACCACTGGATTTTACTCGCTCAAGTGTACTCGAATGCTGTGAGTACTGAGTAACTGTGAGGATGGTGTTGCCTCTATTTTACTTTGTTGGTGTCAGTGTAATCTTATTACCAAAGAATGTATAGTTTTACTCAAATAAGCATGTTGTAATCGCAAAATAACTCAGTACACTTTATGTTCTCTGTGTGTCCATTATAGCCCTAAGTAAAAAATTCAAACAAACATCAAATAAACCAAGCAAACCAAGCAAACAAAGCAAACCAAGCAAGGAAGCACAGAATATGAAATATAAAAACATGGAAATAAAGATCTACTCGCTGCATCCAGAGCCATAGCCATCAGTTACATTTCTCTCAATGTTCATCAGTTGATTCTGGAGTTTCACAGTTAGATTAGAAATGAACACAACAGGCCTCCATAGGTTGTATATGGAGCGTAAGTGTTCCTCTCTTTTGTGCACATCTCAAAAATCGGTGCTAAGCGGGTTGTCTCTCTTAGGAGAAAAATATTCTAGGTTCATCTCCTACCCATAATCCCTTAGCCACCAGTACAACTACTCTACTTCTTGTAACTATTCTATAGTCAGAAGAAAAATCAGCAGATGTATATTAAACCACAAGCTTTTATGACCACTCAAAACAGATAGTTCTATTCAAGTTTTCACACTAGCCTGTGGTCACAGTCCTCTGACTGTGGCGTATTTCTAAGTCCAACTGCCTTAGTAATTAATTACACGGCCAATGTAATTATTACCGATTCAATATTCAGCACTTAGTTCAAAATTAAAAGTAACATGAAACAACAGCTTTACACAGTAGCCCACAGCTTTTGCTTTGACCCACACTTGCTATCCGTAAACCAGACATAGAGACCAGTGACCTGGACCCAGACTCGTTTACAGCTTTCTGGAGCATTCTAGCTTCCTGGCTATGTCGGTGTGAGGCCTTTTGTTTGACACTAAAATTAACATTAAACAAAGCTTTACACTCAAGATAGTCTATAATATGTGTTCCTCACTTTTGCCTATGACGGCTATGTGGATAAACAGTAGAGTCAACAAGTTTAAAACCTGACCTACTCTAAACTGTATGCATGGAGCTTCACAGATTATTGCAGCTATTTCAGTTCAAGCTTTGTGCATCGGAATACCCCAGTCACCTAGTGGACCTAAAGTCCCTACTCTCGACCGGAACCAAACTTCCAGAATTAACCGATAACATGAGATTATGTCATTTTTACTAATTGTACGTTTCCCATTGCATTGTTCTTTTTTCTATCAAGCATGAACCTGGTAAGGCCATTCCCCCTCCCTTTTATCAAAGGATAAAAATGCACCTACCAGATCAGCTGTAGACATGTTCGTTGACGCCAAATTGTTAGAGAAATAACAATGGTGTTCGAGAGGATAGATGAATGACAGAAAGCAGTCTGGATGTCTTATGCAGGAGTAGTTTATTTACCATCGGTGCGGGACCCGGAGACATGAACTCGAGACATTGCGCTAGTCCTACCATTCAAGTCTGTCTATGCTTCCACAGAAGAGGGATAAATACCCTATCAGAGCGTCATACTGATACGCAAGCATTCAGTGGCAGAGAGTGGGCGCCTGAGCACCACAGTCAAGGCTATGACAGAGATAGTACGACTGTACAGCCTGACCCAGTATGATAAATAGCGATTTAATGTTATCCTCTAACAGAGTTTTTGTTAACTTTCCAACATAACATCAGACATTCAAAAGGATTTTATTATATATATACATATATATATGTATATATATACACATACACACATACATACATATATACATATACACATTTTAAAGTAAGTTGACAGTCTTAAACAGACTAGTAAACAGAATTAAGGTATTTTTCAAGTATAATACTTTTATACATTCTCTTTAGGTGGAAGAGAGAGGGACATGATTTGAGATCCTCTGTACAGTTATTCCAGAGATCGACCCCTTTAATAGAAACACAAAATCTCATGGTGTTTGTTTGAAATGTTTTCTTTACAAACATCTCCACTCCTCTGAGCTCATACCGGCTCTGTCTGACGGTGAACATATTTTGTAGTGTTTGTGACACAAGTTTATTTTTTACTTTGAACATCATTTTTATTGTATACAAATCTACTAAATCATAGAATTTCAATGTTTGCATGTTTATGAATAGGGGATGGGTTGGTTGGTTGTAGGTTGAGAATGTGATGAGTCTTATTGCCTTTTTTTGTAGGGTGACATTTTTGTGTGTGTTTGATTTATAGGTATTTCCCCAAATTTCTAAACAATAAGTGATATATGGCATGATTAATGAGTTATATATAAGAATTAAGCTTTCTTTGTTTAAAATATATCTGGATTTATATAATATCGCTATTGCTTTTGATAATTTCATTCTGATATTATTAATCTGTGACTTCCAATTTAGATCATGATCTATTATAACTCCAAGAAATGTGTTTTCATAAACTCGTTCTAAAGGCAGATTGTTGAGCATTAGGTTTACTTGGCTGTCAATTTTTCGGTTCGAGAAAATCATAAATTTTGTTTTCTTTATATTTAGAGACAATTTATTAATATCAAACCAGACTTTGAGGTTGTGTAACTCTCTCTCCACCATTTCTAGGAGCTGGTTTAGATCGTCACCAGAACTGTACAAGGTGGTGTCATCAGCAAACAAAACAGATCTTATCCTTTTTGAGACATTACATAGATCATTTATATAGAGAATAAATAATTTAGGTCCAAGAATGGATCCCTGTGGAATTCCACAGCTTACTTTCAACATTTTAGATTGTATATCATTTATTTGAACATATTGATACCGATTTTCTAAATAACTGTGCAACCATGTATAAGCGGGTCCTCGAAATCCATATTTCTCTAATTTTTGTAAAAGGATATCATGATCTAAGGTATCGAAAGCCTTCTTCAGATCAATAAAAATACCTACAGTGTATTGTTTTGCATCAATTGCAGCGGATATATTCTCTATTAAGTCCATTACAGCCATTGAGGTGGAACGATTTTTTCTGAATCCATATTGATGGTCACTCAGAAGTTTATTTTTTTCTATATATTTATCTAGTCTCAGAACAAACACTTTTTCAATTATTTTGGAAAATTGGGGAGTATTGAAATAGGTCTATAGTTTGCAAATGAGTGCTTGTCACCGTTTTTGAATATTGGAATAACTCTTGCAATTTTCTATATATAGAATGTTCTTTAACTGTTGCCAGAGTGATATAGAATGTTCTTTAACTGTTGCCAGAGTGATATAGAATGTTCTTTAACTGTTGCCAGAGTGATATAGAATGTTCTTTAACTGTTGCCAGAGTGATATAGAATGTTCTTTAACTGTTGCCAGAGTGATATAGAATGTTCTGTAACTGTTGCCAGAGTGATATAGAATGTTCATTAACTGTTGCCAGAGTGATATAGAATGTTCTTTAACTGTTGCCAGAGTGATATAGTTCAGTTCAGTTCAGTTTATTCGGTCAAAATTATGACAAAAGATTTACATTCAGTTAAGTATACTTCTTCATAACATAACATAGAAAAATGACCGAAAAGGTATAGGTTGAAGCTAAAGCTTATTTTGCCTACCCTTGTCTTTTTAAACTTACAGCACGTGTTTTTGTTAACTTTCCAACATAACATCAGACATTCAAAAGGATTTTATTATATATATACATATATATGTATATATATACACATACACACATACATACATATATACATATACACATTTTAAAGTAAGTTGACAGTCTTAAACAGACTAGTAAACAGAATTAAGGTATTTTTCAAGTATAATACTTTTATACATTCTCTTTAGGTGGAAGAGAGAGGGACATGATTTGAGATCCTCTGTACAGTTATTCCAGAGATCGACCCCTTTAATAGAAACACAAAATCTCATGGTGTTTGTTTGAAATGTTTTCTTTACAAACATCTCCACTCCTCTGAGCTCATACCGGCTCTGTCTGACGGTGAACATATTTTGTAGTGTTTGTGACACAAGTTTATTTTTACTTTGAACATCATTTTTATTGTATACAAATCTACGAAATCATAGAATTTCAATGTTTGCAGGTTTATGAATAGGGGATGGGTTGGTTGGTTGTAGGTTGAGAATGTGATGAGTCTTATTGCCTTTTTTTGTAGGGTGAAATTTTTGTGTGTGTTTGATTTATAGGTATTTCCCCAAATTTCTAAACAATAAGTGATATATGGCATGATTAATGAGTTATATATAAGAATGAAGCTTTCTTTGTTTAAAATATATCTGGATTTATATAATATCGCTATTGCTTTTGATAATTTCATTCTGATATTATTAATCTGTGACTTCCAATTTAGATCATGATCTATTATAACTCCAAGAAATGTGTTTTCATAAACTCGTTCTAAAGGCAGATTGTTGAGCATTAGGTTTACTTGGCTGTCAATTTTTCGGTTCGAGAAAATCATAAATTTTGTTTTCTTTATATTTAGAGACAATTTATTAATATCAAACCAGACTTTGAGGTTGTGTAACTCTCTCTCCACCATTTCTAGGAGCTGGTTTAGATCGTCACCAGAACTGTACAAGGTGGTGTCATCAGCAAACAAAACAGATCTTATCCTTTTTGAGACATTACATAGATCATTTATATAGAGAATAAATAATTTAGGTCCAAGAATGGATCCCTGTGGAATTCCACAGCTTACTTTCAACATTTTAGATTGTATATCATTTATTTGAACATATTGATACCGATTTTCTAAATAACTGTGCAACCATGTATAAGCTGGTCCTCGAAATCCATATTTCTCTAATTTTTGTAAAAGGATATCATGATCTAAGGTATCGAAAGCCTTCTTCAGATCAATAAAAATACCTACAGTGTATTGTTTTGCATCAATTGCAGCGGATATATTCTCTTTTAAGTCCATTACAGCCATTGAGGTGGAACGATTTTTTCTGAATCCATATTGATGGTCACTCAGAAGTTTATTTTTTTCTATATATTTATCTAGTCTCAGAACAAACACTTTTTCAATTATTTTGGAAAATTGGGGAAGTATTGAAATAGGTCTATAGTTTGCAAATGAGTGCTTGTCACCGTTTTTGAATATTGGAATAACTCTTGCAATTTTCTATATATAGAATGTTCTTTAACTGTTGCCAGAGTGATATAGAATGTTCTTTAACTGTTGCCAGAGTGATATAGAATGTTCTGTAACTGTTGCCAGAGTGATATAGAATGTTCATTAACTGTTGCCAGAGTGATATAGAATGTTCTTTAACTGTTGCCAGAGTGATATAGAATGTTCTTTAACTGTTGTCAGAGTGATATAGAATGTTCTTTAACTGTTGCCAGAGTGATATAGAATATTATGTGTATATGTTGCCAGAGTGATATAGAATATTATGTGTATATGTTGCCAGAGTGATATAGAATGTTCTTTAACTGTTGCCAGAGTGATATAGAATGTTCTTTAACTGTTGCCAGAGTGATATAGAATGTTCATTAACTGTTGCCAGAGTGATATAGAATGTTCTTTAACTGTTGCCAGAGTGATATAGTTCAGTTCAGTTCAGTTTATTCGGTCAAAATTATGACAAAAGATTTACATTCAGTTAAGTATACTTCTTCATAACATAACATAGAAAAATGACCGAAAAGGTATAGGTTGAAGCTAAAGCTTATTTTGCCTACCCTTGTCTTTTTAAACTTACAGCACGTGTTTTTGTTAACTTTCCAACATAACATCAGACATTCAAAAGGATTTTATTATATATATACATATATATATATGTATATATATACACATACACACATACATACATATATACATATACACATTTTAAAGTAAGTTGACAGTCTTAAACAGACTAGTAAACAGAATTAAGGTATTTTTCAAGTATAATACTTTTATACATTCTCTTTAGGTGGAAGAGAGAGGGACATGATTTGAGATCCTCTGTACAGTTATTCCAGAGATCGACCCCTTTAATAGAAACACAAAATCTCATGGTGTTTGTTTGAAATGTTTTCTTTACAAACATCTCCACTCCTCTGAGCTCATACCGGCTCTGTCTGACGGTGAACATATTTTGTAGTGTTTGTGACACAAGTTTATTTTTACTTTGAACATCATTTTTATTGTATACAAATCTACGAAATCATAGAATTTCAATGTTTGCAGGTTTATGAATAGGGGATGGGTTGGTTGGTTGTAGGTTGAGAATGTGATGAGTCTTATTGCCTTTTTTTGTAGGGTGAAATTTTTGTGTGTGTTTGATTTATAGGTATTTCCCCAAATTTCTAAACAATAAGTGATATATGGCATGATTAATGAGTTATATATAAGAATTAAGCTTTCTTTGTTTAAAATATATCTGGATTTATATAATATCGCTATTGCTTTTGATAATTTCATTCTGATATTATTAATCTGTGACTTCCAATTTAGATCATGATCTATTATAACTCCAAGAAATGTGTTTTCATAAACTCGTTCTAAAGGCAGATTGTTGAGCATTAGGTTTACTTGGCTGTCAATTTTTCGGTTCGAGAAAATCATAAATTTTGTTTTCTTTATATTTAGAGACAATTTATTAATATCAAACCAGACTTTGAGGTTGTGTAACTCTCTCTCCACCATTTCTAGGAGCTGGTTTAGATCGTCACCAGAACTGTACAAGGTGGTGTCATCAGCAAACAAAACAGATCTTATCCTTTTTGAGACATTACATAGATCATTTATATAGAGAATAAATAATTTAGGTCCAAGAATGGATCCCTGTGGAATTCCACAGCTTACTTTCAACATTTTAGATTGTATATCATTTATTTGAACATATTGATACCGATTTCCTAAATAACTGTGCAACCATGTATAAGCTGGTCCTCGAAATCCATATTTCTCTAATTTTTGTAAAAGGATATCATGATCTAAGGTATCGAAAGCCTTCTTCAGATCAATAAAAATACCTACAGTGTATTGTTTTGCATCAATTGCAGCGGATATATTCTCTTTTAAGTCCATTACAGCCATTGAGGTGGAACGATTTTTTCTGAATCCATATTGATGGTCACTCAGAAGTTTATTTTTTTCTATATATTTATCTAGTCTCAGAACAAACACTTTTTCAATTATTTTGGAAAATTGGGGAAGTATTGAAATAGGTCTATAGTTTGCAAATGAGTGCTTGTCACCGTTTTTGAATATTGGAATAACTCTTGCAATTTTCTATATATAGAATGTTCTTTAACTGTTGCCAGAGTGATATAGAATGTTCTTTAACTGTTGCCAGAGTGATATAGAATGTTCTGTAACTGTTGCCAGAGTGATATAGAATGTTCATTAACTGTTGCCAGAGTGATATAGAATGTTCTTTAACTGTTGCCAGAGTGACATAGAATGTTCTTTAACTGTTGTCAGAGTGATATAGAATGTTCTTTAACTGTTGCCAGAGTGATATAGAATATTATGTGTATATGTTGCCAGAGTGATATAGAATATTATGTGTATATGTTGCCAGAGTGATATAGAATGTTCTTTAACTGTTGCCAGAGTGATATAGAATGTTCTTTAACTGTTGCCAGAGTGATATAGAATGTTCTGTAACTGTTGCCAGAGTGATATAGAATGTTCATTAACTGTTGCCAGAGTGATATAGAATGTTCTTTAACTGTTGCCAGAGTGATATAGAATGTTCTTTAACTGTTGTCAGAGTGATATAGAATGTTCTTTAACTGTTGCCAGAGTGATATAGAATATTATGTGTATATGTTGCCAGAGTGATATAGAATATTATGTGTATATGTTGCCAGAGTGATATAGAATGTTCTTTAACTGTCGCCAGAGTGATATAAAATGTTCTTTAACTGTTGCCAGAGTGATATAGAATGTTCTTTAACTGTTGCCAGAGTGATATAGAATGTTCATCAACTGTTGCCAGAGTGATATAGAATGTTCTTTAACTGTTGCCAGAGTGATATAGAATATTATGTGTATATGTTGCCAGAGTGATATAGAATGTTCTGTAACTGTTGCCAGAGTGATATAGAATATTATGTGTATATGTTGCCAGAGTGATATAGAATGTTCTTTAACTGTTGCCAGAGTGATATAGAATGTTCTTTAACTGTTGCCAGAGTGATATAGAATGTTCTCGTGTCGCCTTCGCGGGTCATTTTGACCCACTGTCATGTTCCGGGCATTTGGATGCAAGGTGACACAAGGGGGCGCCCTTCCAACCTTCTCAGTGGAAATGTGAGTTGACTTTCTTCAGAGTGAGACTTTAGGTCAGACACCATGAGTGACAGTAACATGAGGCTAAACACAGTGAGCTCTTTGTTTGCAGTAAAAAGTCTGAGGCCTCATTGCTCTTCTGTCACAGACTGAGAAGTGAAGAAAGAAGTCACGGAGCTTCTGCTTTAGACATAACTTCAGACTTCTGCTGCATGTAGGGGTCATATTACATGATATCAAATGTTGTAATCTGTAAAGCACGTTGTGATACCTTTTGGTATGAAAAGTGCTTTATAAAGTTTGATTGATTGATCATATTCTAAAACTAAAATATGTAGTAAAAACATAATATATGGAAAATAGTTATTACGATTACAAAAAGAAAAATATTTGAAAATCCTGTATCTAATATAAAAAGTTGTTTTTTATTTTATTTACTCTCATTCTAAAGAAGAAAACCCAAACAAACCCTAACCATCTGTATCTGCTGTAAAGTCGTGTTTGTCCCAGTTCCTCTGAGTCGTGGTGGGTCATGGTGGACCATGACAGATGTGGACAGGACTGTGGTAGATCTACTTTTACTTTGGAGAAAATAGTTACTATAGTAACTGTTGAAGAAATGAACCTCATGAGCTTCTTCTGTAACATCTGTCCACATCAGTCCTGCTGCACCACGACTCAGAGGAACTGGGACAAACATGACTATACATGGCTTGTTTTTTTGTTTTTATGAATGAGGGTAAAAAAATAAAAAATATTAGATTGATTGATTAGAACTGATTACATATCAAATATTTTTCTTTTTGTAATTGTAATAATAATTTTCCATTTATTATGTTTTTACTCAATATTTGACTTTCAGAAAATGATATGACTCTTATATGCAGCAGAAGTGTGAAATTCTGTCTTAAGCAGAAGCTCCATGACTTCTTTCTTCACTTCTCAGTCTGTGACTGAAGAGCAATGAGGCCTCAGCCTTTTTACTGCAAACAAAGAGCTCACTGTATTTAGCGTCATGTTACTGTCACTCATGGTGTCTGACCTAAAGTCTCACTCTGAAGAAAGTCAACTCACATTTACACTGAGAAGGTTGGAAGGGCGCCCCCTTGTGTCACCTTGTATCCAAATGACCCGCAAAGGCAACACGAGGGCTAAAGAGACAGAGGCCTATTTCAAGACATTCACTACAGCCATTTTGAGAGAGCAATTTTATACAAGGCAGTTATTCTAATTTACTGCATTTACAGACCAACAGAAGGTTTGTCATCATTGTAGTGTGATATAGACTGGTGCTATGGGACTGAAAAAAGCAGAATACTCCCTCTTTAACTTTTAAGTATGTGTAATGTATTATTATCTTACACAATCAAAGATGGAATCCTTTTATAGGATTCCTGCTGGAAAATTTTAAAAGAGCAAAACTTCTAACTCTCATGAGGATCAAACGCAGACCTGAGTAGAAATCACATGTCTTTCGGTCACGGTTTGGGGACTTAGAGACTCGAGGAAAATGTAAATAGCTGGAGAAATCCCTCCCTCTCTGCCACTGCAGCTGACAAACATCCAGAGCGTTTCTTTAATCGCTTTGTTGGAATTAGTTGGAATAAACCCTGACGAGCTATGATTACTCAAATAAAGTGGGGGAACCTCCTGCACTAGATGGTTGTGGTACATCAACCTAAACCAGTTGAGTTCACTTGGACTCAAATCATTTAGTCAACGGTTTACAAATGAAGACTAACCTGTGCCTCTTCTCAGATCACACCTCTCCACTCCTCCTCAGCCTAAATGGGCTTCTTCTCTGCAGCAGTGAGCAACTCAGGTCATGCAAGATTGTCTCAATTTACTCATCAGAGCTTCCACATCACCACCATCAGTGACTAAACTTGCATCGTCCAAAGGCTTATTTTCGGGGCCCACTTTTCCTTTACCTTCTACATATTTTCTTGTTTCTTTGAGCCTGGACCAGAACACAGACACAGCCCTGTCACACTAGACTAGAGCCACTGCAGAGACACTATAGAGTTAAGACTATACTTTCAGGGATCATTTCTATAGTTTGAGACTTGAGAAATGTGTTTCTAAACTGTGTGGTCTCGCTGCCCACGATGAAGAGTTGGTGATACTCCTTCCTGAACATGAAGAAGGTGGAGACTTGGTTCATCCATGTTCTCTGCTGCTGATGACTGTTCACTGTTTCTCCTGGAGACAGTGAGGGAAGGAGTATGATCTGAGTGGTCATTCAGAATTGTGAAAAGAAGTATGTCATAAATGTGAAGATGCTGTATGATGGGCATTATGCTGTATGAGAGCTACCATCCACTGCAGATATATAAAAGGACTAACGTGTTGCTCCTCCCCCTCAGCCTCTCATCGCTCAATCATCAGTTTTGATCATGTTCCATCCCTCTGGTCTATTCAACGCTATAACTATATCATCACTACCGAGAGTGTAATACAGGATTACACATTTCAAAGAGCTACAGAATGATCTGAGTCTCAGAAGACTCAGATATTGTGAAAGAAAATAAACATCACAACACTTTCCTGGTTTTATATCGCTGAGTTGTACAGGATAAAACATTGTTGATGCAAATCAAGATTAACAACAAGAGGTGTCCAGTGTGTCATCACGGGAGTTACCCCGGTAACCAAACCAGATTAGATTTACGGCATGTGAGACTACTATGGTAAAGTATCTCTTATATGACACTCACTGCTGCAGAGAAGAAGCCCATTTAGGCTGATGAGAGATGATGGGCTGAGGAGGAGTGGAGAGGATCAAATGGAGTCAGTCTTGATTTCTATCAACAATGTTTTATCCTGTATAACTCAGCGATATAAAACCAGGAAAGTGTTGAGATGCCCATCCTACAGCTTCTTTATATCTATGACATACTTAATTTCACAATTCTAAACAACCACTCAGATCAAACTCCTTCCCTCACTGTCTCATGAAGGAACAGTGAACAGTCATCAGTAGCAGAGAACAAGGATGAACCAAGTCTCCACCTTCTTCATGTTCAGGAAGGAGTATCACCAACTCTTCATCGTGGGCAGCGAGACCACACACTTTAGAAACACATTTCTCAAGTCTCAAACTATAGAAATGATCCCTGAAAGTATAGTCTTAACTCTATAGTGTCTCTGCAGTGGCTCTAGTGTGACAGGGCTGTGTCTCTGTGTTCTGGTCCAGGCTCAGAGAAACAAGAAAGTATGTAGAAAGTAAAGGAAAAGTGTCCTCATAAAATAAAACTGTAGTTTAGACCAGGGGTCTCCAACCTTTTATACACGATGAGCTAGTTTTACACAATATGAACATCGGGGCTACTTATATTCAAAACACAACTGGGAAAAATGCAGCTCAGGTGGAGTTCACTCAGAAGAATTACTGCCAAGATGGTATTTCAAAGAAAGTGACTTGAGTTTAGTCCTTTTACTTTACTATATTGAACCAACTGTTCACAGATTGTTTTCACCATGTTCAAAACAAACAGAAAACGCATCTAAAATTTGAGTTATCAAGCATGTAGAGATGTAGAAAGTCTTTGGTTGGTTGGAGATACTTGGTTTAGACAATAATTCTTCTGTATCACGCGAGAACAGTTATTTGGATATAGCCAAAGCTTACACTGGAGATAGAAGTTGTCTCAAAGATTAGGCTTTTATTGCCATTGTTCCCAGTTACAAAGTTGTATAACCAGCTGGTGACTTCAGAGAAAGAGAAGAAGTGAAGTCCAGACCTCCGTTGACAGTCCCCTTTTATCCTAGTCTTGCACTTCTCTGCACAGAGAGGGTGAGGCCTATCAGTGAGTGTGTTGTTTGCGTCTATGTGTTTGTATAATATGTGTACTTCTCGTTATGTTCAGAATGATTATGGTGTGGACCATTGTCTATCAGCTCATCTCACTGACATGGTTTTCTTGTTCTGTAGCGTGTGAGCAAAGCATGAGTCAGAGGCCTGTTCAGGTTTCGTTATAATCCTTACAAAGTCTTGATTCACATCTACAATTACTTTATCCTTTGATATTCAGCAAAACGAAACAAGCTTACTGTGGTGCTGATCCAATGTTGATTCCTTCACAATTTCAGAGTGACCACTCAGATCAAACTCCTTCCATCACTGTCTCTTGTAGAAACAGTGAACAGTCATCAGTAGCAGAGAACATGGATGAACCAAGTCTCCACCTTCTTCAAGTTCAGGAAGGAGCATCACCAACTCTTCATCGTGGGCAGCGAGACCACACACTTTAGAAACACATTTCTCAAGTCTCAAACTATAGAAATGATCCCTGAAAGTATAGTCTTAACTCTATAGTGTCTCTGCAGTGGCTCTAGTGTGACAGGGCTGTGTCTCTGTGTTCTGGTCCAGGCTCAGAGAAACAAGAAAATATGTAGAAGGTAAAGGAAAAGTGGCCTCATAAAATAAAACTGTAGTTTAGACCAGGAGTCTCCAACCTTTTATACACGATGAGCTAGTTTTACACAATATGAACATCGGAGCTACTTATGTTCAAAACAAACAGAAAACGCATCTAAAATTTGAGTTATCAAGCATGTAGAGATGTAGAAAGTCTTTGGCGAGCTACTGGTTGGAGATACTTGGTTTAGACAATACAAGTTTAGACACTGGTGAAGAGGAAGCTCTGATGAGAAAATGAAGAAGATACTGTATGACCTGAGTTGCTCACTGCTGCAGAGAAGAAGCCCATTTAGTCTGATGAGAGATGATGGGCTGAGGATGAGTTGTGGTGTTGTTCAAATGATTATTTCTTAACAATTTCAGAGTGACCACTCAGATCATACTCCTTCCCTCACTGCCTCCAGGAGAAACAGTGAACAGTCATCAGTAGCAGAGAACATGGATGAACCAAGTCTCCACCTTCTTCATGTTCAGGAAGGAGTATCACCAACTCTTCATCGTGGGCAGTGAGACCACACACTTTAGAAACACATTTCTCAAGGAGTAGGGGAAGCTGCAGACCCGGAGCCGAGACAGAAATACCGTGAAGCGTAGATGCTTCTGTTGTTTGATAAAGATAACATGACACATTCATTTTCTGCTTAAGATATAGCGTTTATGCTCGTTGTAAATGAGTAAAAACAATAAATAATCCCAATCACATGCTACCCAAAAAATGCAATTGCAGGCTAAGTAAATATATAATTTATCCATAATGATGTATTACGGGTACGTATTACTTTCTGTTGCAAATTATTGCATATTTTAATTTGAAAGAATTTTGGCCTGGACACTCTGGAGATTTCTAAACTCAAGTCACTTTCTTTGAAATACCATCTTGGCAGTAATTCTTCTGAGTGAACTCCACCTGAGCTGCATTTTTCCCAGTTGTGTTTTGAACATAAGTAGCTCCGATGTTCATATTGTGTAAAACCAGCTCATCGTGTATAAAAGGTTGGAGACCCCTGGTCTAAACTACAGTTTTATTTTATGAGGACACTTTTCCTTTACCTTCTACATATTTTCTTGTTTCTCTGAGCCTGGACCAGAACACAGAGACACAGCCCTGTCACACTAGAGCCACTGCAGAGACACTATAGAGTTAAGACTATACTTTCAGGGATCATTTCTATAGTTTCAGACTTGAGAAATGTGTTTCTAAAGTGTGTGCTCTCGCTGCCCACGATGAAGAGTTGGTGATACTCCTTCCTGAACATGAAGAAGGTGGAGACTTGGTTCATCCATGTTCTCTGCTACTGATGACTGTTCACTGTTTCCTTATGAGACAGTGAGGGAAGGAGTATGATCTGAGTGGTCGTTTAGAATTGTGAAGGAGTATGTGTCAGAAGGGGAGGGTAAGTTATGGAAGGATGAATAATGACTAAGGCTGAGAAATGTATGGGTTCAAATTATTGTAAACATGGTGAGTGTGAGAACAGAGATTGTAGCTGTAGCCAATAAAACAACTGTAAAAAATGGTCTTTTGAATTTTGAATTTGCTAGATTCTAAAAACAGTTAAAACGAGCAATATACTTAAAAACAGGGCTTATCCAAACGCCACTAAATTAAATCTAAAATAAAGTTGAAGGCGGCCTGATCCACGTTGACTCCTCTGTTCTTGTGACGGGACTTTACCGGGCAGCCAGGGCTCGAACGTCCAGCAGGTTTCTCTCACTCGCTCCCTTCGCACCATGGTCCCTGGTCTCGGTCCGACAAGCGAAGCTCCCCATCTCGCTGTCCCCCTCGAGAGCCACGAGCCGCACTCCCACCAGCGCTCCTCCCTCCAGGACGGTCCCCGCCGCTTCGTCCTCCTGCACCACAAACACACAGGCCAGCACATCCCAAACATACACGACTCTCGGGGCATAAGCCTCATCATGAACACCGCTGCTGTAGCTACAAAGTATGCTACTTACACCGTTCGCCACTCATCTCTAGACCACGGCCCTGGCCGCCGGTGTTCGCCCCGTGCCTCCTATGTCCACGTCACCTGAGTCCTGTCGTCACCTTCTTCGCTTTCCCCATTGTTTCCCAGACTTTATTTCTCCATTTCCGCGCCACTGTCCAGGTGCGCTCATTACACTGCGTTGGGATTGGAAGGGTTGATACATGTGATCCTGCAGTCATGGCAACAAGACCAAGGGTGGGACGAAAGTTCACAAGACCAAATGCATGCAACAGAAAAACCAAAACCACTGATTTAATCTTGTGCCAGATCACCTTCTAACATACGAATTTGATCAAAAATCACAACTTGTCTCCACAGTTTCCTGGTTTAGTGTTGCTCAGTATCAATGGACTCAGTCATCGTAGATACAAATCCAGAGTAACCAAGAGTGCCTCTTATCAGATCACACCTCTCCACTCCTCCTCAGCCTAAATGGGCTTATTCTCTGCAGAAGTTTTCATCTCAGGTTGTGCAATATCTTCATCTTCTCCCCAGGACCTCCACTTCACCAACATCAGTGTCTAAACTTGTATTGTCTAAACTACAGTTTTATTTTATGAGGACACTTTTCCTTTACCTTCCACATACTTTCTTGTTTCTCTGAGCCTGGACCAGAACACAGAGACACAGCCCTGTCACACTAGAGCCACTGCAGAGACACTATAGAGTTAAGACTATACTTTCAGGGATCATTTCTATAGTTTGAGACTTGAGAAATGTGTTTCTAAAGTGTGTGGTCTCGCTGCCCACGATGAAGAGTTGGTGATACTCCTTCCTGAACATGAAGAAGGTGGAGACTTGGTTCATCCATGTTCTCTGCTGCTGATGACTGTTCACTGTTCCTTCTAGAGACAGTGGGGGAAGGAGGTCGATCTGAGTGGTAGTGATGGCAAGATAAAGCCCCATGAAGCATTGAAGCCTCACAGCCAATTGCATCACACATGGTTCGAAGCATCAAGGTGCTTTATTTGCTCCACTACGCCATCATGTGGACAAGAAATTGATCAATCAATCAGTAAAAGTTTATTTATATAGTACTTTACAACAACACCAGGACCAAAGTGCTTCACAGACAAATGTTTACAACGTGGACACAATTCAGTGTCTCTAAGTATTAAAAGCAAGTTTGAAAAGATGAGTCTTTAATCTCCAAATCTGATCTACGTTAGGCACAACAATTTCAGCTGCGATTACTGGGTTTCACCAAAGGGACACTGAGCTTGGCTCATCTCACTAATTCAAGACAGGTTCAACTAATTAGCACTTGCCTCTGTGTTCTGGTCCAGGCTCAAAGAAACAAGAAAATATTTGGAGGTAAAGGAAAAGTGGCCTCATAAAATAAAACTGTAGTTTAGACCAGGGGTCTCCAACCTTTTATACACGATGAGCTAGTTTTACACAATATGAACATCGGAGCTACTTATGTTCAAAACACAACTGGGAAAAATGCAGCTCAGGTGGAGTTCACTCAGAAGAATTACTGCCAAGATGGTATTTCAAAGAAAGTGACTTGAGTTTAGTCCTTTTACTTTACTAAATTGAACCAACTGTTCACAGATTGTTTTCAGCATGTTCAAAACAAACAGAAAACGCATCTAAAATTTGAGTTATCAAGCATGTAGAGATGTAGAAAGTCTTTGGTTGGTTGGAGATACTTGGTTTAGACAATACAAGTTTAGACACTGGTGAAGAGGAAGCTCTGATGAGAAAATGAAGAAGATACTGTATGACCTGAGTTGCTCTCTGCTGCAGAGAAGAAGCCCATTTAGTCTGAGGAGGAGTGGAGAGGTGTGATCTGATAAGAGGTGTAGATGCAGCAGGTTAGTCTTGATTTGTATCTACGACGGCTTCATCATAAGACACTAAATGAAACCAAATCAGTAAAGTGTTGTGATGTTTATTGTAGTTTCACAGTATGTGAGAGACCACTCAGATCATACTCCTTCCATCACTGTCTCTTGTAGAAACAGTGAACAGTCATCAGTAGCAGAGAACAAGGATGAACCAAGTCTCCACCTTCTTCATGTTCAGGAAGGAGTATCACCAACTCTTCATCGTGGGCAGCGAGACCACACACTTTAGAAACACATTTCTCAAGTCTCAAACTATAGAAATGATCCCTGAAAGTATAGTCTTAACTCTATAGTGTCTCTGCAGTGGCTCTAGTGTGACAGGGCTGTGTCTCTGTGTTCTGGTCCAGGCTCAAATGCAAAACCAGGAGATCATACGTAATAAGGGAAAGTGCCCTCATAGAAAACAAGCTGATGCAGTTGTGGCTTATTTTGCCCTAATTACAAAACAACAAAACAACATCTACCATCAAAGACGTTACAAAAAACAAAAGTATACAATATATTATATATATACTGATACATACACACATATACAGAACACATATTTTTTCTTCTTTTCTAAAATAATAATATGGTCATTTGTAAATACAAATGCTTTTTTTTTTCTCTGTTCCAATTTATGCACAACAGCATCACATGAGCTTAACTTAACCACATTTTCTTAAGCATTTTTTGTATATTTCTCAAAAATTAAGGTTTTAAACTGTTTTTTGAAATAATGAATGGAATTGCTCCTTTTAAGATCATTGTTTAGATTGTTCCACAAGTCGACCCCTTTGACCGAGATGGTTCATTTTTTTGTTATTTATATTTTTATTGATTTTTTCTTTATACCAATATGACCGTGAGGTCAAAATTCAATCAAGGCATCACATAAATCGTACAAGTCACAGATTGAGGTGCAAACCATAAAAAACAAAACAAACCTCCCCCCTCCCCTCCCACCCCATCCACCCATCCCACCCCTCCCTCCCCTCCCACCCCATCCACCCATCCCGCCCCTCCCTCCCCCCATTCATACAATTGATGCTGCAAAGATAAAAACAGAGATAGATGAAATAAATAAGATGAAACAATACATAAAGGAAAAAATAAATAAATAAAATAAAATAAAAGAATTTTTTAAAAACAAAAAAAACAGAACAGTAACCTCTCAACCTCCCCCTTAGGCAGGGACACCATCCCCCAAAAAATAAAAAAAAATAAAAAATAAAAAAAGGGCCACAAAACGACAGCACGTGTCAAAAAGAATGTGCGACAAAAAAAAAAAAATAATAATAATAATAATATTAATATTTGATTTTTTTCCTTTTTGTTGTTATTTTTGTTTAGTTTTTTGTTTTTTGTTTTCTTCTTTTTTGTTTTTTGTTTTTTTTCTCTTGATGAAAAAGATGAAAAAAATAGACAATACAAAAAATGTCAAAAAGTAAAAATAAAAGGGGGGGGGGGGGGGGGGTTACTAGCCCAAGGTGGGAGCCAAGAGGTCAAGGGAAACAAAAAGAGCACAAAAAATAAAAAAATAAAAAACCTAACCTAACCAAAAACAGAAAAAAAATAAAAAAAAATAATTATTATTATTATTTCAAAACATCACCTTTGTAAATAGGATTGTATCGGTGTCCATATTTGCCAAAACATATCTTGTTTCTCATTCAACTCAAAAGTTAACTTTTCTAAAGGGATAATCGAGGATATCTGAGCCAACCACATGTCCATTGTAGGTATTTGAGATGATGACCAATTTAGGAGAACACATTTTCTTGCCAATGACAAGATAATTATTAACAGAGATTCGGTAGCCCTATCAAAGAGATGATCGGTGTTCAAATTTAACAAATATAATGATGGTGACATGGCAAATGAGATTCTTGTGATTTCCTGGATTACATGGTGTACATCTTTCCAAAATCGGTTGATATGTTCGCATTCCCAGAACAGATGCAATAAAGTGCCTTTTTGTTTTTTACATTTATAGCAAAGGTCAGAATAATCGGGATACATTTTCTGGAGACGTACAGGTGTATAATAAAATTTATGAATCAGTTTAAAATTGTGTTCTTAAATTGATAGCGAGGTGCATTGTGGAAATGTTTTCTTACAAATTTCGGACCATTCTTTTGAACTAAAGGTTGTTCCCAAATCATGTTCCCAAGACTGTTTTAGTGGGTCAAAATCATTAGAACTTTGTTGTGACAAAAGGGCATAGAACTCAGACATCTTTCCCTTTAACGATCTAGCTGAGATCAACGCGTATTCCAACTTGGACAGACAAAGTCTAAGTTTTTCTTCCTTTAGCAGAGAGTTTATGTAATTTCGAATTTGGAGATACTTATAGAAATCTCTTGCTGGAATATTGAATTCATTCCTCATTTGATCAAAGGATTTCATGATATTTTTTGAAAACAAGCTTGCAAATTTGGTAATACCCTTTGATACCCAATAGGAAAGTCCAATACTTTTTATTTGCTCAGGGATATCAGGATTTGAACATAGTGGAGATTGTAAAGATAAAGCTAACGGGATATTTAAATGTTTCTTCACATCCTTCCACACCTGCCACGTATTGTGGATTATCAAGTTTGTCCTTATTTGTTCCACTTTTGTTATATTATTGATAAAAGGAATATATTCCAGTTTTAAAGGGCTACATATAGAAGATTCTAGTTCAACCCAGGTGGATTCATCTCTTTTTAGAAACCAATTGGTCATCATTCTTAATTGGGCCGACCAGTAATAAAACTGAAAGTTTGGCAAATTTACACCCCTAAATGTTTGGGCTTTGTGAGAGTGCTATACTTGATTCGTTGGTGTTTATTTTTCCAAAGGTATTGGGAAATATTCTTGTTTAACTTTTTGAAAAAATGCATTGATAAATAACATGGTAAATTTTGAAACAAATAATTTAGTCGAGGGAGGATATACATTTTAATAACATTAACTCGTCCAAAAAAAGAAGTTGGCAGTGATGACCATCTGGTTAAATCTTCGTTAATTTTACAGATAAGAGGTGCATAATTAGTCTCAAACATGTCGTTTAGGTCAGCAGTTAAGTTGATTCCTAAATATTTGAGTGCCCCTTTAGCCACTGGAAATGGAAAATTTCGCAATTCCGTAGGTGGAATGTTGAAAGGCAAGACAACAGATTTACTAAGATTTATTTTATATCCTGATAAACTACTAAATTCAGTAATAGAAAGTAAAACTGCTTCAACTGATTTCTGTGGGTTTAAGAGATATAAAAGAACGTCGTCTGCAAATAAAGAAATGGTATGGGTATTCCCTCCCATGGAAATCCCCTTAACTTTAGTGTTAGATCTTAACCCTCGTGTCGCCTTCGCGGGTCTTTTTGACCCGCTGTCATGTTCCGGGCATTTGGATGCAAGGTGACACAAGGGGGCGCCCTTCCAACCTTCTCCTTGTAAATGTGTATCAACTTTCTTCAGAGTGAGACTTTCATTTCATTTCATTTTCATTTTATTTATTTATTTCATTCAAAAGTTATGTTATGCAATCACAATTAAACCGCCAAGCCAACACAGTATGAATGAAACGGAGCAGAGGAGAAGAATAAGTGTTATAATATCTGCCCCTTTTTTTACTTCACACTTTACACTTCACACTGTTGTCCTTTGGACAGACACCATGAGTGACAGCAACATGACGCTTAATACAGTGAGCTCTTTGTTTCCAGTAAAAAGGCTGAGGCCTCATTGCTCTTCAGTCACAGACTGAGAAGTGAAGAAGGAAGTCATGAAGCTTCTGCTTTAGACAGAACTTCAGTCTTCTGCTGCATGTAGGGGTCATATTACATCATATCAAATGTTGTAATCTGTAAAGCACTTTGTGATACCTTTCGGTATGCAAAGTGCTTTATAAATAAAGATTGATTGATCATAATCTGAAACTCAAATCTGTAGTAAAAACATAACATATGGAAAATAATTACAATTACAAAAATGCTGTATCTAATAAAAACATTTTTTAATTTGCTCTCATTCTAAAAAAGAAAACCCAAGCAAACCCACGTCATTTGTATCTGCTGTAAAGTCATGTTTGTCCCAGTTCCTCTGAGTCATGGTGCAGCAGGACTGATGTGGACAGATGTTCCAGAAGAAACTCATGAGGTTCATTTCTTCAACAGTTACTATAGTAACTATTTTCTCCAAAGTCAAAGTAGATCTACCACAGTCCTGTCCACATCTGTCATGGTCCACCATGACCCACCACGACTCAGAGGAACTGGGACAAACATGACTTTACAGCAGATACAAATGGTTAGGTTTTTTTTGTTTTTTTTAATTAAAAAAAAAAAAAATTGGAATGAGAGTAAATAAAACTATTTTTTTGATTAGATACATGATTTTCAAATATTTTCTTTTTGTAATTGTAATAATTATTTCCATTTATTATGTTTTTACTACATATTTGAGAATATGATATGACTCTTACATGCAGCAGAAGCCTGAAGTTCTGTCTAGAGCAGAAGCTCCATGACTTCCTTCTTCACTTCTCAGTCTGTGACTGAAGAGCAATGAGGCTTCAGCCTTTTTACTGGAAACAAAGCGCTCACTGTATTTAGCGTCATGTTACTGTCACTCATGGTGTCTGAGCTAAAGTCTCACTCTGAAGAAAGTCAACTCACATTTACACTGAGAAGGTAGGAAGGGCGCCCCCTTGTGTCACCTTGCATCCAAATGCCCGGAGCATACCAGCGGGTCAAAAAGACCCGCGAAGGCGACACGAGGGTTAATATTTGGGCTAAGGGTTCGATAAATAAAATAAATAATAAAGGCGAAAGGGGACACCCTTGTCTGCATCCTCGTTGAACTGGAAATCTCTCTGAAAGGAAACCATTGGTATTAACTTGAGCTGTTGGTTGCGAATATAGTATCTTAATTGCATCAATAAATTTTTTCCCAAAACCAAATTTCTCAAGCACACAGAAAAGAAACTTCCACTCCACACGATCGAAAGCTTTATCTGCATCCAGTGAAAAGATTACGGCAGGATCTTTATCATTGTTAAGTTGATTAATAATATTCAGAGCCCGCCTTACATTGTCAGATCCGTATCTTGCTTCAACAAATCCTGCCTGGTTATATAGAATATAATATAATATATAATATATATAGAATGTTCATTAACTGTTGCCAGAGTGATATAGAATGTTCTTTAACTGTCGCCAGAGTGATATAGAATGTTCTTTAACTGTTTCCAGAGTGATATAGAATGTTCTTTAACTGTTGCCAGAGTGATATAGAATGTTCTTTAACTGTTGCCAGAGTGATATAGAATGTTCATTAACTGTTGCCAGATTGATATAGAATGTTCATTAACTGTTGCCAGATTGATATAGAATGTTCATTAACTGTTGCCAGAGTGATATAGTTCAGTTCAGTTCAGTTTATTTGGTCAAAATTATGACAAAAGATTTACATTCAGTTAAGTATACTTCTTCATAACATAACATACAAAAATGACCGAAAAGGTATAGGCTGAAGCTAATGCTTATTTTGCCTACCCTTGTCTTTTTAAACTTACAGCATGTGTTTTTGTTAACTTTCCAACATAACATCAGACATTCAAAAGGATTTTATTATATATATACATATATATATGTATATATATACACATACACACATACATACTTATATACATATACACATTTTAAAGTAAGTTGACAGTCTTAAACAGACTAGTAAACAGAATTAAGGTATTTTTCAAGTATAATACTTTTATACATTCTCTTTAGGTGGAAGAGAGAGGGACATGATTTGAGATCCTCTGTACAGTTATTCCAGAGATCGACCCCTTTAATAGAAACACAAAATCTCATGGTGTTTGTTTGAAATGTTTTCTTTACAAACATCTCCACTCCTCTGAGCTCATACCGGCTCTGTCTGACGGTGAACATATTTTGTAGTGTTTGTGACACAAGTTTATTTTTTACTTTGAACATCATTTTTATTGTATACAAATCTACTAAATCATAGAATTTCAATGTTTGCAGGTTTATGAATAGGGGATGGGTTGGTTGGTTGTAGGTTGAGAATGTGATGAGTCTTATTGCCTTTTTTTGTAGGGTGACATTTTTGTGTGTGTTTGATTTATAGGTATTTCCCCAAATTTCTAAACAATAAGTGATATATGGCATGATTAATGAGTTATATATAAGAATGAAGCTTTCTTTGTTTAAAATATATCTGGATTTATATAATATCGCTATTGCTTTTGATAATTTCATTCTGATATTATTAATCTGTGACTTCCAATTTAGATCATGATCTATTATAACTCCAAGAAATGTGTTTTCATAAACTCGTTCTAAAGGCAGATTGTTGAGCATTAGGTTTACTTGGCTGTCAATTTTTCGGTTCGAGAAAATCATACATTTTGTTTTCTTTATATTTAGAGACAATTTATTAATATCAAACCAGACTTTGAGGTTGTGTAACTCTCTCTCCACCATTTCTAGGAGCTGGTTTAGATCGTCACCAGAACTGTACAAGGTGGTGTCATCAGCAAACAAAACAGATCTTATCCTTTTTGAGACATTACATAGATCATTTATATAGAGAATAAATAATTTAGGTCCAAGAATGGATCCCTGTGGAATTCCACAGCATACTTTCAACATTTTAGATTGTATATCATTTATTTGAACATATTGATACCGATTTTCTAAATAACTGTGCAACCATGTATAAGCTGGTCCTCGAAATCCATATTTCTCTAATTTTTGTAAAAGGATATCATGATCTAAGGTATCGAAAGCCTTCTTCAGATCAATAAAAATACCTACAGTGTATTGTTTTGCATCAATTGCAGCGGATATATTCTCTATTAAGTCCATTACAGCCATTGAGGTGGAACGATTTTTTCTGAATCCATATTGATGGTCACTCAGAAGTTTATTTTTTTTCTATATATTTATCTAGTCTCAGAAAAAAACACTTTTTCAATTATTTTGGAAAATTGGGGAAGTATTGAAATAGGTCTATAGTTTGCAAATGAGTGCTTGTCACCGTTTTTGAATATTGGAATAACTCTTGCAATTTTCTATATATAGAATGTTCTTTAACTGTTGCCAGAGTGATATAGAATGTTCTTTAACTGTTGCCAGAGTGATATAGAATGTTCTGTAACTGTTGCCAGAGTGATATAGAATGTTCTTTAACTGTTGCCAGAGTGATATAGAATGTTCTTTAACTGTTGCCAGAGTGATATAGAATGTTCTTTAACTGTTGCCAGAGTGATATAGAATGTTCTGTAACTGTTGCCAGAGTGATATAGAATGTTCTTTAACTGTTGCCAGAGTGATATAGAATGTTCTTTAACTGTTGCCAGAGTGATATAGAATGTTCTTTAACTGTTGCCAGAGTGATATAGAATGTTCAGTAACTGTTGCCAGAGTGATATAGAATGTTCAGTAACTGTTGCCAGAGTGATATAGAATGTTCTTTAACTGTTGCCAGAGTGATATAGAATGTTCTTTAACTGTTGCCAGAGTGATATAGAATGTTCATTAACTGTTGCCAGAGTGATATAGAATGTTCTTTAACTGTTGCCAGAGTGATATAGAATGTTCTTTAACTGTTGCCAGAGTGATATAGAATGTTCATTAACTGTTGCCAGAGTGATATAGAATGTTCTTTAACTGTTGCCAGAGTGATATAGTTCAGTTCAGTTCAGTTTATTCGGTCAAAATTATGACAAAAGATTTACATTCAGTTAAGTATACTTCTTCATAACATAACATACAAAAATGACCGAAAAGGTATAGGTTGAAGCTAAAGCTTATTTTGCCTACCCTTGTCTTTTTAAACTTACAGCACGTGTTTTTGTTAACTTTCCAACATAACATCAGACATTCAAAAGGATTTTATTATATATATACATATATATATGTATGTATATATATATACACATACACACATACATACACATATACATATACACATTTTAAAGTAAGTTGACAGTCTTAAACAGACTAGTAAACAGAATTAAGGTATTTTTCAAGTATAATACTTTTATACATTCTCTTTAGGTGGAAGAGAGAGGGACATGATTTGAGATCCTCTGTACAGTTATTCCAGAGATCGACCCCTTTAATAGAAACACAAAATCTCATGGTGTTTGTTTGAAATGTTTTCTTTACAAACATCTCCACTCCTCTGAGCTCATACCGGCTCTGTCTGACGGTGAACATATTTTGTAGTGTTTGTGACACAAGTTTATTTTTTACTTTGAACATCATTTTTATTGTATACAAATCTACTAAATCATAGAATTTCAATGTTTGCAGGTTTATGAATAGGGGATGGGTTGGTTGGTTGTAGGTTGAGAATGTGATGAGTCTTATTGCCTTTTTTTGTAGGGTGACATTTTTTTTGTGTTTGATTTATAGGTATTTCCCCAAATTTCTAAACAATAAGTGATATATGGCATGATTAATGAGTTATATATAAGAATGAAGCTTTCTTTGTTTAAAATATATCCGGATTTATATAATATCGCTATTGCTTTTGATAATTTCATTCTGATATTATTAATCTGTGACTTCCAATTTAGATCATGATCTATTATAACTCCAAGAAATGTGTTTTCATAAACTCGTTCTAAAGGCAGATTGTTGAGCATTAGGTTTACTTGGCTGTCAATTTTTCGGTTCGAGAAAATCATAAATTTTGTTTTCTTTATATTTAGAGACAATTTATTAATATCAAACCAGACTTTGAGGTTGTGTAACTCTCTCTCCACCATTTCTAGGAGCTGGTTTAGATCGTCACCAGAACTGTACAAGGTGGTGTCATCAGCAAACAAAACAGATCTTATCCTTTTTGAGACATTACATAGATCATTTATATAGAGAATAAATAATTTAGGTCCAAGAATGGATCCCTGTGGAATTCCACAGCTTACTTTCAACATTTTAGATTGTATATCATTTATTTGAACATATTGATACCGATTTTCTAAATAACTGTGCAACCATGTATAAGCTGGTCCTCGAAATCCATATTTCTCTAATTTTTGTAAAAGGATATCATGATCTAAGGTATCGAAAGCCTTCTTCAGATCAATAAAAATACCTACAGTGTATTGTTTTGCATCAATTGCAGCGGATATATTCTCTATTAAGTCCATTACAGCCATTGAGGTGGAACGATTTTTTCTGAATCCATATTGATGGTCACTCAGAAGTTTATTTTTTTCTATATATTTATCTAGTCTCAGAACAAACACTTTTTCAATTATTTTGGAAAATTTGGGAAGTATTGAAATAGGTCTATAGTTTGCAAATGAGAGCTTGTCACCGTTTTTGAATATTGGAATAACTCTTGCAATTTTCTATATATAGAATGTTCTTTAACTGTTGCCAGAGTGATATAGAATGTTATGTATATGTTGCCAGAGTGATATAGAATGTTCTTTAACTGTTGCCAGAGTTATATAGAATGTTCTGTAACTGTTGCCAGAGTGATATAGAATGTTCATTTACTGTTGCCAGAGTGATATAGAATGTTCTTTAACAGTTGCCAGAGTGATATAGAATATTATGTGTATATGTTGCCAGAGTGATATAGAATGTTCTTTAACTGTTGCCAGAGTGATATAGAATGTTCTTTAACTGTTGCCAGAGTGATATAGAATGTTCTTTAACTGTTGCCAGAGTGATATAGAATGTTCTTTAACTGTTGCCAGAGTGATATAGAATGTTCTTTAACTGTTGCCAGAGTGATATAGAATGTTCTTTAACTGTTGCCAGAGTGATATAGAATGTTCTTTAACTGTTGCCAGAGTGATATAGAATGTTCTGTAACTGTTGCCAGAGTGATATAGAATGTTCTTTAACTGTTGCCAGAGTGATATAGAATGTTCTTTAACTGTTGTCAGAGTGATATAGAATGTTCTTTAACTGTTGCCAGAGTGATATAGAATGTTCTTTAACGGTTGCCAGAGTGATATAGAATGTTCTTTAACTGTTGCCAGAGTGATATAGAATGTTCTCGTGTCGCCTTCGCGGGTCATTTTGACCCGCTGTCATGTTCCGGGCATTTGGATGCAAGGTGACACAAGGGGGCGCCCTTCCAACCTTCTCAGTGTAAATGTGTTGACTTTCTTCAGAGTGAGACTTTAGGTC
This sequence comes from Gobius niger, assembly GCF_951799975.1. Lineage (NCBI taxonomy): Eukaryota > Metazoa > Chordata > Actinopteri > Gobiiformes > Gobiidae > Gobius > Gobius niger. The sequence continues at coordinate 1,260,905 of NC_136873.1, read as the reverse complement.
AGACACCATGAGTGACAGTAACATGAGGCTAAACACAGTGAGCTCTTTGTTTGCAGTAAAAAGTCTGAGGCCTCATTGCTCTTCAGTCACAGACTGAGAAGTGAAGAAAGAAGTCACGGAGCTTCTGCTTTAGACAGAACTTCAGACTTCTGCTGCATGTAGGAGTCATATTATGTCATATCAAATGTTGTAATCTGTAAAGCACGTTGTGATACCTTTTGGTATGAAAAGAGCTTTATAAAGTTTGATTGATTGATCATATTCTAAAACTAAAATATGTAGTAAAAACATAATATATGGAAAATAGTTATTACGATTACAAAAAGAAAAATATTTGAAAATCTTGTATCTAATATAAAAATTTGTTTTTTATTTTATTTACTCTCATTCTAAAGAAGAAAACCCAAACAAACCCTAACCATTTGTATCTGCTGTAAAGTCATGTTTGTCCCAGTTCCTCTGAGTCGTGGTGGGTCATGGTGGACCATGACAGATGTGGACAGGACTGTGGTAGATCTACTTTTACTTTGGAGAAAATAGTTACTATAGTAACTGTTGAAGAAATGAACCTCATGAGCTTCTTCTGTAACATCTGTCCACATCAGTCCTGCTGCACCATGACTCAGAGGAACTGGGACAAACATGACTATACATGGCTTGTTTTTTTTGTTTTTTGAATGAGGGTAAATAAATAAAAAATATTTGATTGATTAGAACTGACTTACATATCATACATATACTTACATATCAAATATTTTTCTTTTTGTAATTGTAATAATAATTTTTCATTTATTATGTTTTTACTTACTATTTGACTTTCAGAAAATGATATGACTCTTACCTGCAGCAGAAGTGTGAAGTTCTGTCTAAAGCAGAAGCTCCATGACTTCCTTCTTCACTTCTCAGTCTGTGACTGAAGAGCAATGAGACCTCAGCCTTTTTACTGCAAACAAAGAGCTCACTGTATTTAGCGTCATGTTACTGTCACTCATGGTGTCTGACCTAAAGTCTAACTCTGAAGAAAGTCAACTCACATTTCCACTGAGAAGGTTGGAAGGGCGCCCCCTTGGCGGGTCGGGGGCACTGCATCCTGGGGAAACAACAGAAGAGAGCAGGTCCTACTAACAAGATTGCGACTTGGACACTGTGGACTGGCGTCTGATCTCCATTTGATTGGGAAGCACAGGAACGGCCTGTGTGAGAGCTGTGGATAAAGCAGAGACTGTGTTTCATATTTTAATGGAGTGTCACAGGTTGACTGTTCAAAGAAGAGCCCTTTTTTCAAGGATGTTTGGATTGGGAATTGGGTCAGTGTCTATCAGGGCGTTGCTTGGCCCTGATGCCAACCATCGGGAGGTCTGTGAGGCCCTTATGGACTTTATTTTTCTAACTGGGATGAGTGATCGAGTGTGGGGAGGGGGTGCAATAACCATGAGTAACCAGAGAAAGGCAGCAATGCGCAGCGTGGCGTGAGTCTGCCGGAAATACACAAAAAGAAGAAGAAGAAGAAGTAAAAAGGCTGAGGCCTCATTGCTCTTCGGTCACAGACTGAGAAGTGAAGAAGGAAGTCATGGAGCTTCTGCTTTAAACAGAACTTCAGACTTCTGCTGCATGTAGGGGTCAAATTATGTCATATCAAATGTTGTAATCTGTGAAGCACTTTGTGATACCTTTTGGTATGAAAAGAGCTTTATAAATAAAGATTGATATATCATATTCTGAAACTAAAATCTGTAGTAGAAACATAATATATGGAACATTATTAAAACAATTACTAATACTAAAAGAAAAATATTTGAAAATTATGTAACTAATGAAAAAAATTGTTTTATTTACCCTCATTCTAAAAAAAAAACCCAAACAACCCCTAACCATTTGTATCTGCTGTAGGTCATGTTTGTCCCAGTTCCTCTGAGTCGTGGTGCAGCAGGACTGATGTGGACAGATGTTACAGGAGAAGCTCGTGAGGTTCATTTCTTCAACAGTTACTATAGTAACTATTTTATCCAAAGTAAAAGTAGATCTACCACAGTCCTGTCCACATCAGTCCTGCTGCACCACGACTCAGAGGAACTGGGACAAACATGACTTTACAGCAGATACAAATAGATAGGGTTTGTTTGGGTTTTCTTTTTTAGAATGAGAGTAAATATTTTTATTTTTGATTAGATACAGGATTTTCAAATATTTTTCTTTTTGTAATTGTAATAATTATTTCCATATATGTTTCTACTACAGATTTTATATTCAGAATATGATACATCAATCTTTATTTATAAAGCTATTTTCATACTAAAAGGTATCACAAAGTGCTTCACAGATTACAACATTTGATATGATATAATATGACCCCTACACGCAGCAGAAGTCTGAAGTTCTATCTAAGGCAGAAGCTCCATGACTTCCTTCTTCACTTCTCAGTCTGTGACTGAAGAGCAATGAGGCCTCAGCCTTTTTACTGGAAACAAAGAGCTCACTGTATTTAGCCTCATGTTACTGTCACTCATGGTGTCTGACCTAAAGTCTCACTCTGAAGAAAGTCAACTCACATTTACACTGAGAAGGTTGGAAGGGCGCCCCCTTGTGTCACCTTGCATCCAAATGACCCGCGAAGGCAACACGAGGGTTAGATACAGAGGCCTATTTCAAGACATTCACTACAGCCATTTTGAGAGAGCAATTTTATACAAGGCAGTCATTCTAATTTACTGCATTTACAGACCAACAGAAGGTTTGTCATCATTGTAGTGTGATATAGACTGGTGCTATGGGACTGAAAAAAGCAGAATACTCCCTCTTTAACTTCTAAGTATGTGTAATGTATTATTATCTTACACAATCAAAGATGGAATCCTTTTATAGGATTCCTGCTGGAAAATTTTAAAAGAGCAAAACTTCTAACTCTCATGAGGATCAAACGCAGACCTGAGTAGAAATCACACCTCTTTCGGTCACGGTTTGGGGACTTAGAGACTCGAGGAAAATGTAAATAGCTGGAGAAATCCCTCCCTCTCTGCCACTGCAACTGACAAACATCCAGAGCATTTCTGTAATTGCTTTGTTGGAATTAGTTGGAATAAACCCTGACGAGCTATGATTACTCAAATAAAGTGGGGGAACCTCCTGCACCAGATGGTTGTGGTACATAAACCTAAACCAGTTGAGTTCACTTGGACTCAAATCATTTAGTCAACGGTTTACAAATGAAGACTAACCTGTGCCTCTTCTCAGATCACACCTCTCCACTCCTCCTCAGACTAAATGGGCTTCTTCTCTGCAGCAGTGAGCAACTCAGCTCATGCAAGATTGTCTCAATTTACTCATCAGAGCTTCAACATCACCACCATCAGTGACTAAACTTGCATCGTCCAAAGGCTTATTTTCGGGGCCCACTTTCCTTTACCTTCTACATATTTTCTTGTTTCTTTGAGCCTGGACCAGAACACAGAGACACAGCCCTGTCACACTAGAGCCACTGCAGAGACACTATAGAGTTAAGACTATACTTTCAGGGATCATTTCTATAGTTTGAGACTTGAGAAATGTGTTTCTAAAGTGTGTGGTCTCGCTGCCCATGATGAAGAGTTGGTGATACTCCTTCCTGAACATGAAGAAGGTGGAGACTTGGTTCATCCTTGTCCGATGACTGTTCACTGTTTCTTTATGAGACAGTGAGGGAAGGAGTATGATCTGAGTGGTCATTCAGATTTGTCAAAGTTTGTTAAAGATGCTGTACGTTGGTCATTATACAATATGAAAGCTGGACATACAAAAACTTACACATTGCTTCTAATCATCAGCCTCTCATTGGTCAATCAACCTAATCTCGCAGCAGAAAGCAATTCAGCTCATGCAACATCTTCCTCATCTATTGTGTGAGACCACTCCGATCAAACCCCTCCCTCACTGTCTCTTGTAGAAACAGTGAACAGTCATCAGTAGCAGAGAACAAGGATGAACCAAGTCTCCACCTTCTTCATGTTCAGGAAGGAGTATCACCAACTTAGAGTGATAGTTTAGATAGTTAATTTAGTTATATATAATATAGTTATAGCGTTGAATAGACGAGAGGGATGGAACATGATCAAAACTGATGATTGAGCGATGAGAGGCTGAGGGGGAGGAGCAACATGTTAGTCCTTTTATATATCTGCAGTGGATGGTAGCTCTCATACAGCATAACCCCCATCATACAGCATCTTCACATTTATGACATACTTCTTTTCACAATTCTGAACAACCACTCAGATCATACTCCTTCCCTCACTGGCTCCATGAGAAACAGTGAACAGTCATCAGCAGCAGAGAACATGGATGAACCAAGTCTCGACCTTGTTCATGTTCAAGAAGGAGCATCACCAACTCTTCATCGTGGGCAGCGAGACCACACACTTTAGAAACACATTTCTCAAGTCTCAAACTATAGAAATGATCCCTGAAAGTATAGTCTTAACTCTATAGTGTCTCTGCAGTGGCTCTAGTGTGACAGGGCTGTGTCTCTGTGTTCTGGTCCAGGCTCAAAGAAACAAGAAAATATGTAGAAGGTAAAGGAAAAATGTCCTCATAAAATAAAACTTTAGACGATACAAGTTTAGTCATTGATGTTGGTGAAGTGGAAATTATGATGAGAAAATGTAGAAGAAATTGTATGAACTGAGTTGCTCACTGTTGCAGAGAAGCTGAGGAGGAGTGCACTGTAAATTCCGATTGAGATGGTGACATGAAATAAAGTGTTATAATTACTAGGAGACCTGAAATTTTCAGCTTTTACCCTCTATTCCATGTAAGAAGTACATTTTCAAAAGAAATTTGTGATTAATTGCTTTTCCGTTTTACAGCAACCTGTTTCTGCTCCAAAAACAGGGTTTTACAAGTCCTGACTAACTTTACATGATGCCAGTAATGATTATTTGTCGTCCTGTTGTGCTCATGCTCATTCTAAAGTATCCATTATAAGATTCTGTTCCACTTATTAGGATTTGCCAGTTTTGAATAATATAGGCTTGACATTGGCTTGACTTGCTTTTCTCTTTATCCAGTACATGGTTTCAGTAACTCTCACTAACCCCCCCAGTGTCCTCTACTGCCCCCCTGTAACGGGAACTTGACTGTCTAGTAATCGTAACGGGCAAAACTAAGCTGTAACCTGTGCTGCTCGTGATTGGTTCAGGTCATATGTCACATGTACAGAATAAGCCAATCAGGTTGTTCTGAACTGTTTTGAATTCAAAAGAGAAGTGTTGACCAGCCTCAGTGCATCATCAGCAGAAGCAGCAGAAAACAGGACCTTTCCTGTTTGATTTCTCATTAATCGACATAAGGTGAGTGTGTCTTTGGATATATTTGTGTTTGCTCTGAGAGTTTGATGTATTGTTACTATTTTCAGCATTTTTTTAATATTTGAAAAATGCAATAACGCTCTTGCTCTACCTTAAAACACATTTGTTATTTAATTTGGTGACCGCACAGTGGCCTGTCTAATATTAGTGATACAAATTTAAGTAGTAAAGCTCCAGACGTGTCATTTAAAGACAGAAAATAGATACTTAAGGGTAATTTACTATGTGTTCTCGTGCAAAAGTGCAGCAGCAGTACAGTCATGGTATTTCAAAGAAAGTGACTCAGGTCATACAATATCTTCTTCATTTTCTCATCAGAGCTTCCTCTTCACCAGTGTCTAAACTTGTATTGTCTAAACCAAGTATCTCCAACCAACCAAAGACTTTCTACATCTCTACATGCTTGATAACTCAAATTTTAGATGTGTTTTCTGTTTGTTTTGAACATGCTGAAAACAATCTGTGAACAGTTGGTTCAATATAATAAAGTAAAAGGACTAAACTCAAGTCACTTTCTTTGAAATACCATCTTGGCAGTAATTCTTCTGAGTGAACTCCACCTGAGCTGCATTTTTCCCAGTTGTGTTTTGAACATAAGTAGCTCCGATGTTCATATTGTGTAAAACTAGCTCATCGTGTATAAAAGGTTGGAGACCCCTGGTCTAAACTAAGGTTTTATTTTATGAGGCCACTTTTCCTTTACTTTCTACATACTTTCTTGTTTCTCTGAGCCTGGACCAGAACACAGAGACACAGCCCTGTCACACTAGAGCCACTGCAGAGACACTATAGAGTTAAGACTATACTTTCAGGGATCATTTCTATAGTTTGAGACTTGAGAAATGTGTTTCTAAAGTGTGTGGTCTCGCTGCCCACGATGAAGAGTTGGAGATACTCCTTCCTGAACATGAAGAAGGTGGAGACTTGGTTCATCCATGTTCTCTGCTACTGATGACTGTTCACTGTTTCTCCTGGAGTCAGTGAGGGAAGGAGTATGATCTGAGTGGTCTCTCTGAAATTGTTAAGAAATAATCATTTGAACATCACCACAACTCGTCTCCACAATTTCCTTGTTTCATTTTGCTGTTAATCAAAGGATACAATCATTGCAGAATCAAGACTTGTGTCATCAGATCATGCCTCTCCACTGCTCCTCAGCCCATCATCTCTCATCAGCCTAAATGGGCTTCTTCTCTACAGCAGTGAGCAACTCAGGTCATACAATATTAGGTGTGTTTGAGATGCCGTTGTGTGTCGTCTGGATGATCGGTGAGAGTAGCCGGCGCAACGGGGGCGGAGAAAAAAGTCTGAAGCCCATGTGACCGCTCCACATGCAGAGAACAACGAGAGCCTCAGATCACGCAGCGTCTCGTTCAGATATCGCGTTCATTTAAAGTTTATTCTAAACAAAAGTCATTCACCTCCTGCTCTGTTTCCTTTACTCCAGAGACATCATTCTTCATCAGAGGAAACTTTCTCACTTGTTTGTTTAAGTTTGTGAGATAAAATACGTCCTTTTAAATCATTAGTTTGTTCTGAAAAGCATCAAACATGAGCTCTATTTTAGGAGCGATACAAAACTTTAATGACTGTTTATTCCTTTGATCCTCAACCAAATCAGAAAATTAATGTGGTCTTTTTTGTATTACACAATATCAGAGTGAGATCTCAAGAAGAAACAGTGAACAGTCATCAGCAGCAGAGAACAAGGATGAACCAAGTCTCCACCTTCTTCATGTTCAGGAAGGAGTATCACCAACTCTTCAACGTGGGCAGCGAGACCACACACTTTAGAAACACATTTCTCAAGTCTCAAACTATAGAAATGATCCCTGAAAGTATAGTCTTAACAGTATAGTGTCTCTGCAGTGGCTCTAGTGTGACAGGGCTGTGTCTCTGTGTTCTGGTCCAGGCTCAGAGAAACAAGAAAGTATGTAGAAGGTAAAGGAAAAGTGGCCTCATAAAATAAAACTGTAGTTTACACAATACAAGTTTAGACACTGATGTTGATGAAGTGGAGGTTCTGGGGAGAAGATGAAGATATTGCACAACCTGAGTTGAAAACTTCTGCAGAGAAGAAGCCCATTTAGGCTGAGGAGGAGTGGAGAGGTGTGATCTGATAAGAGGCACTCTTGGTTACTCTTGATTTGTATCTACGATGACTGAGTCCATTGATACTGAGCAACACTAAACCAGGAAACTGTGGAGACAAGTTGTGATTTTTGATCAAATGCTTATTCCTTCACAATTTCAGAGTGACCACTCAGATCATACTCCTTCCCTCACTGTCTCCAGGAGAAACAGTGAACAGTCATCAGCAGCAGAGAACATGGATGAACCAAGTCTCCACCTTCTTCATGTTCAGGAAGGAGTATCACCAACTCTTCATCGTGGGCAGCGAGACCACACACTTTAGAAACACATTTCTCAAGTCTCAAACTATAGAAATGATCCCTGAAAGTATAGTCTTAACTCTATAGTGTCTCTGCAGTGGCTCTAGTGTGACAGGGCTGTGTCTCTGTGTTCTGGTCCAGGCCCAGAGAAAAAAGAAAATACACTGCTCACAAAAACTTAGGGCACACTCAAAAAACACATCCTAGATGTCAATCAATTCGATTTTTTGGATGAAAATCTTTCTTCATAGTGTAGGGCAATGTGTTGAGAACAAAATAACATAAACCGGCGGGGGCAGCATGAGCCTTAGATGCAACGGACTGACCTGGCAACCCGGTGCCGAGAAAGGAAACCGAAGGCCTGAGGCCTGTCGGAAAAGCGGGCTGGAAATTAGCCGAGGTATCTGGCAAACCCGGGGCAGGCTAAGGCCCGCGCCGCGCCCGCCAGAATGGCCGAAAAGTGCAGAAGGTGGACCCAGCAGAGCCCAACCTTGAGAATAGAAAGAAGAAGAAGGCAACCCGGTGCCTGAGGGCGATGCAAGAGGAATAGAGCCCGACGCAGTGCCAGGTGACGAGGGCCGAAAGTGAAAACAAGCTGTGAAACCATAGGCAAATCCGTGGTGAAGGGAATAGGTGGAGAGATAGCTGGCAACACGCGGCCTGTAGTTGCAGCGCCGGGGGCGCTGTTGATGTGGCTCCCGGGGGGAGCCGGCTGCGACCTGGAGAGAGGTCAACCCGTAAGTGGAAGCTCGGGAGCGGTGATCGCGAGGAGGCTGCTTGCTGGAGCCAAACAACAACCTAAACAGCGCGAGGCGGTCCGCAGCGTTCTCTGCGATCCCGCCACCGTGGTCTTGGCGCATCGCGCTTTTGACCGAGTACGAGGAGAACTCCGAGTCGGCGGAGAGCGGTGGCTAGGCTGGCGGCTAGCCCCGGAGCTAACCCTGGAGCTTGCGCTAGAAGGAGGGGAGCCGTCATGCTGGCCTGGATGAGTGCGGCGGGGAGAACGTGCGGGAGACCTGGGAGGAACAGATTGCGACGTGGCGGGGCGAGACAAGCCACGCCGAGGTGGAGAAGGACAGAAACGACTCCTCCGGGCAGGCCGACGCTTGCCGGTAACCGGTGTCGGCGGGACCGATTCCGGAGCGGCGCGCCCCACGGGGGAAAAACTGGGTATCCGGGACTGGCTGTAAGAATTCGTCGTCCGACGGGTTGAGGGAGAGTTGATCCATACCGTGCGGAGGGGACAGCACCTGGGACTCAAACCGGAAACGGAACAGAGACGGGACGGAAGCTAGACGGCCGGAAACTCCGAACGAGAGGACGAGGTTAGTAGTCGGGGGGCTTAAATAGGCCGGAGGGCGGAAGAGGCGTATAGGAGTTGTGGTCCGGCTCTCGAACCTAGATAAATATAAATACTTATCTCCATTTCTGTGTAAATATACTTGGCATGAAAACACTTCACGTAACTTTATTTAAATAGGGAACACGTGGAAGAGCTTGGTAGCTTCTATCGTGAGCTTTTTTGGAGCTATATGACATGTGGGAGAGGCTGCGTATGTGCTCCGTTTGTGTGACAGAGCGCACGGACAAAGACCAGACGGGGATATATTAACATGTCTAAGGTTAGGTAAGAACATATCTCAGTATGTAAAAACGGTGGCCTATCCCTTTAATGTGTCATGTTATCTTTAAAACAACATTAATGTGTCATGTTATGTTTATCAAACAACAGAAGCATCTACGATTTCAAAATTGGTTCATAACAAATTAAAAAATGAAATAACTCGGTTAAAGTCTCACGTTCTTGAGTTGATCAAATCAATCTTCCCAAGACCTGATCCCGTCATATATCCGTCTTTACCAGCAGAGGGCGCACTATCACGGTGGATTCGCTTCACGGTGTTTCTGTCTCGGCTCCGGGTCTGCAGCTTTCCCCTACTCCTTGAGAAATGTGTTTCTAAAGTGTGTGATCTCACTGCTCACGATGAAAAGTTGGTGATACTCCTTCCTGAACCTGAAGAGGGTGGAGACTTGGTTCATCCATGTTCTCTGCTACTGATGACTGTTCACTGTTTCTACATGAGCCAGTGTGTGAAGGAGTTTGATCTGAGTGGTCACTCACATACTGTGAAGTTGAAATAAAAATCACAACACTTTACTGATTTGGTTTCATTTAGTGTCTTATGATGAAGGCGTCGTAGATACAAATCAAGCCTAACCTGCTGCATCTACACCTCTTATCAGATCGCACCTCTCCACTCCTCCTCAGACTAAATGGGCTTCTTCTCTGCAGCAGTGAGCAACTCAGGTCATACAATATCTTCTTCATTTTCTCATCAGAGTTTCCACATCACCACCATCAGTGACTAAACTTGCATCGTCCAAAGGCTTATTTTCGGGGCCCACTTTTCTTTTACCATGTAAATATGTTCTTGTTTCTTTGAGCCTGGACCAGAACACAGAGACACAGCCCTGTCACACTAGAGCCACTGCAGAGACACTATAGAGTTAAGACTATACTTTCAGGGATCATTTCTATAGTTTGAGACTTGAGAAATGTGTTTCTAAAGTGTGTGGTCTCACTGCCCACGATGAAGAGTTGGTGATACTCCTTCCTGAACATGAAGAAGGTGGAGACTTGGTTCATCCATGTTCTCTGCTACTGATGACTGTTTACTGTTTCCTCATGAGACAGTGAGGGAAGGAGTATGATCTGAGTGGTCGTTTAGAATTGTGAAGGAGTATGTGTCAGAAGTGGAGGGTACGTTATGGAAGGATGAATAATGACCAAGGCTGAGAAATGTATGGGTTCAAATTATTGTAAACATGGTGAGTGTGAGAACAGAGATTGTAGCTGTAGCCAATAAAACAACTGTAAAAAATGGTCTTTTGAATTTTTAATTTGCTAGATTCTAAAAACAGTTAAAACGAGCAATATACTTAAAAACAGGGCTTATCCAAACGCCACTAAATTAAATCTAAAATAAAGTTGAAGGCGGCCTGATCCACGTTGACTCCTCTGTTCTTGTGACGGGACTTTACCGGGCAGCCAGGGCTCGAACGTCCAGCAGGTTTCTCTCACTCGCTCCCTTCGCACCATGGTCCCTGGTCTCGGTCCGACAAGCGAAGCTCCCCATCTCGCTGTCCCCCTCGAGAGCCACGCACTCCCACCAGCGCTCCTCCCTCCAGGACGGTCCCCGCCGCTTCGTCCTCCTGCACCACAAACACACAGGCCAGCACATCCCAAACATACACGACCCTCGGGCCATAAGCCTCATCATGAACACCGCTGCTGTAGCTACAAAGTATGCTACTTACACCGCAGGCTGCTGGTGTTGAACCTCGCGGTGTTCTCCTTCCAGGCCGTGTTGTCGGTGCCTCTCCACTGCGCGCTTGGTGCGGACCGGCTCCCTTCTTCGTCCTGCGCTCCACCCAGACGAGCGAGTCCCGTGCCATACAGTCCACCCACGCGTCCGTTCGCCACTCATCTCTAGACCACAGCCCTGGCCGCCGGTGTTCGCCCCATGCCTCCTATGTCCACGTCACCTGAGTCCTGTCGTCACCTTCTTCGCTTTCCCCATTGTTTCCCAGACTTTATTTCTCCATTTCCGCGCCACTGTCCAGGTGCACTCATTACACTGCGTTGGGATTGGAAGGGTTGATACATGTGATCCTGCAGTCATGGCAACAAGACCAAGGGTGGGACGAAAGTTCACAAGACCAAATGCATGCAACGGAAAAACCAAAACCACTGATTTAATCTTGTGCCAGATCACCTTCTAACATACAAATTTGATCAAAAATCACAACTTGTCTCCACAGTTTCCTGGTTTAGTGTTGCTCAGTATCAATGGACTCAGTCATCGTAGATACAAATCCAGAGTAACCAAGAGTGCCTCTTATCAGATCACACCTCTCCACTCCTCTCAGCCTAAATGGGCTTCTTCTCTGCAGAAGTTTTCATCTCAGGTTGTGCAATATCTTCATCTTCTCCCCAGAACCTCCACTTCACCACCATCAGTGTCTAAACTTGTATTGTGTAAACTACAGTTTTATTTTATGAGGACACTTTTCCTTTACCTTCTACATACTTTCTTGTTCCTCTGAGCCTGGACCAGAACACAGAGACACAGCCCTGTCACACTAGAGCCACTGCAGAGACACTATAGAGTTAAGACTATACTTTCAGGGATCATTTCTATAGTTTGAGACTTGAGAAATGTGTTTCTAAAGTGTGTGGTCTCACTGCCCACGATGAAGAGTTGGTGATGCTCCTTCCTGAACATGAAGAAGGTGGAGACTTGGTTCATCCATGTTCTCTGCTACTGATGACTGTTCACTGTTCCTTCTAGAGACAGTGGGGGAAGGAGGTCGATCTGAGTGGTAGTGATGGCAAGATAAAGCCCCATGAAGCATTGAAGCCTCACAGCCAATTGCATCACACATGGTTCGAAGCATCAAGGTGCTTTATTTGCTCCACTACGCCATCATGTGGACAAGAAATTGATCAATCAATCAGTAAAAGTTTATTTAAATAGTACTTTACAACAACACCAGGACCAAAGTGCTTCACAGACAAATGTTTACAACGTGGACACAATTCAGTGTCTCTAAGTATTAAAAGCAAGTTTGAAAAGATGAGTCTTTAATCTCCAAATCTGATCTACGTTAGGCACAACAATTTAAGCTGCGATTACTGGGTTTCACCAAAGGGACACTGAGCTTGGCTCATCTCACTAATTCAAGACAGGTTCAACTAATTAGCACTTGCCTCTGTGATCTGGTCCAGGCTCAGAGAAACAAGAAAATATTTGGAGGTAAAGGAAAAGTGTCCTCATAAAATAAAACTGTAGTTTAAACCAGGAGTCTCCAACCTTTTATACACGATGAGCCAGTTTTACACAATATGAACATCGGAGCTACTTATGTTCAAAACACAACTGGGAAAAATGCAGCTCAGGTGGAGTTCACTCAGAAGAATTACTGCCAAGATGGTATTTCAAAGAAAGTGACTTGAGTTTAGTCCTTTTACTTTATTATATTGAACCAACTGTTCACAGATTGTTTTCACCATGTTCAAAACAAACAGAAAACGCATCTAAAATTTGAGTTATCAAGCATGTAGAGATGTAGAAAGTCTTTGGCGAGCTACTGGCTGGAGATACTTGGTTTAGACAAAACAAGTTTAGACACTGGTGAAGAGGAAGCTCTGATGAGAAAATGAAGAAGATACTGTATGACCTGAGTTGCTCACTGCTGCAGAGAAGAAGCCCATTTAGTCTGAGGAGGAGTGGAGAGGTGTGATCTGATAAGAGGTGTAGATGCAGCAGGTTAGGCTTGATTTGTATCTACGACGCCTTCATCATAAGACACTAAATGAAACCAAATCAGTAAAGTGTTGTGATGTTTATTACAGTTTCACAGTATGTGAGAGACCACTCAGATCATACTCCTTCCCTCACTGTCTCCAGGAGAAACAGTGAACAGTCATCAGTAGCAGAGAACATGGATGAACCAAGTCTCCACCTTCTTCATGTTCAGGAAGGAGTATCACCAACTCTTCATCGTGGGCAGCGAGACCACACACTTTAGAAACACATTTCTCAAGTCTCAAACTATAGAAATGATCCCTGAAAGTATAGTCTTAACTCTATAGTGTCTCTGCAGTGGCTCTAGTGTGACAGGGCTGTGTCTCTGTGTTCTGGTCCAGGCTCAAATGCAAAACCAGGAGATAATATGTAATAAGGGAAAGTGCCCTCATAGAAAACAAGCTGATGCAGTTGTGGCTTATTTTGCCCCAATTACAAAACAACAAAACAACATCTACCATCAAAGACGTTACAAAAAACAAAAGTATACAATATATTATATATATACTGATACATACACACATATACAGAACACATATTTTTTCTTCTTTTCTAAAATAATAATATGGTCATTTGTAAATACAAATGCTTGTTTGTTTCTCTGTTCCAATTTATGCACAACAGTATCACATGAGCTTAACTTAACCACATTTTCTTAAGCATTTTTTGTATATTTCTCAAAAATTAAGGTTTTAAACTGTTTTTTGAAATAATGAATGGAATTGCTCCTTTTAAGATCATTGTTTAGATTGTTCCACAAGTCGACCCCTTTGACCGAGATGGTTCATTTTAAAGTTTGTTTGGACCATTTGTTTTCTCCTCAGGTTATATTTCTGGTCCCTGTTTGCAAACAGACAAAGTATATTTTCAGGCAGTATTTCCCAGTGGACTTTGTACATAAAGACAGCGGTTCAGACTGACCAGATCACAGAATTTAATTGCTTTAAATTTGCAGAATATTGCGTTGATTGACTTTCCTTATGGCTTTTTTTTGTAAAAATAAAAATAGGTTTTGTGTTTGTAGCGTAGGCGCCCCCATATTTCAACACAACAGGTGATGTATGGAACAATACGAGAGCAATACAGAATATACAGAGAGGGTGTATTTAGAAAATATTTGGCTTTATGTAATACAGCTGTTGTTTTGGACAGTTTGGATTGAACATGAGCAATGTGTGGTTTCCAGGATAATTTAGGATCTAATATTATACACAGAAAATTGTTTTCATTCACCCTTTCTATGTCCACCTTTCATATTGTATAATGACCAACGTACAGCATCTTTAACAAACTTTGACAATTCTGAATGACCACTCAGATCATACTCCTTCCCTCACTGGTTCTTGTAGAAACAGTGAAGAGTCATCAGTAGCAGAGAACATGGATGAACCAAGTCTCGACCTTCTTCATGTTCAGGAAGGAGTATCACCAACTCTTCATCGTGGGCAGCGAGACCACACACTTTAGAAACACATTTCTCAAGTCATAAACTATAGAAATGATCCCTGAAAGTATAGTCTTAACTCTATAGTGTCTCTGCAGTGGCTCTAGTGTGACAGGGCTGTGTCTCTGTGTTCTGGTCCAGGCTCAAATGCAAAACCAGGAGATCATATGTAATACGGGAAAGTGCCCTCACAGAAAACAAGTTCATGCAGTTGTGGTGGTGAAGATTAGTGATGGCAAGATGAAGATTATTTCCCTTTACCTTCTACATATCTTTCTTTGAGCCTGGACCAGATAATGCAGAACCTCCACCTCACCAACATCAGTGTCTAAACTTGTATTGTGTAAACTACAGTTTTATTTTAGCAGTCCACTTTTCTTTTACCTTGTAAATATGTTCTTGTTTCTCTGAGCCTGGACCAGAACACAGAGACACAGCCCTGAACATGAAGAAGGTGGAGACTTGGTTCATCCATGTTCTCTGCTGCTCATGACTGTTCACTGTTCCTTCTAGAGACAGTGGGGGAAGGAGTATGATCTGAGTGGTAGTGATGGCAAGATAAAGCCCCATGAAGCATTGAAGCCTCACAGCCAATTGCATCACACATGGTTCGAAGCATCAAGGTGCTTTATTTGCTCCACTACGCCATCATGTGGACAAGAAATTTATCAATCAATCAGTAAAAGTTTATTCATATAGTACTTTACAACAACACCAGGACCAAAGTGCTTCACAGACAAATGTTTACAACGTGGACACAATTCAGTGTCTCTAAGTATTAAAAGCAAGTTTGAAAAGATGAGTCTTTAATCTGGATTTAAAAAGGGACAGGTCCGTGAGCGTGTATAACCTGCTGAGTGCTTACAATAAATGGTGGGGCTGAAAGACTAAATTTGCGAGTTTATAGAGCTGTGATGGAAAATGTGCCTGTGTTACTTTATGTCCAACACAAATACACAAAATGTCACTGTCGCTTTTGTTTTGAATCGCGCTTCAAACCCGCGAATCATTTCCTGAATCAGTCACGTGGTGCGGCCACTTCCCGAGGCTTCGAACGCCACCACACACGTGATCAACACACGTGATCAACACACGTGATCAACACACGAATCGATACACGCTTCAATAGACACTCCTCTAGATTACTCGGCAGACGCTTCGAAGCCTCGACACGATCACTAATGAAATGTGCGAGCTCAACTGGGACGTAAAAACCCTGGGAAGTTTTGACAATAAGGTTTTATGCACTTTCTGTCTTTACTTGTTTGTAACCTGAAGAGTCAAGAACAGAAGCTTAACTTCCAAGTGTGGCATTACATGCCTGGAGGCGGGCTTTCCGCATTACATGCCTGGAGGCGGGCTTTCCACTTGAGGGCCCGAGTCCTCATTGGTTGCTAGCGCTAGTCGGCGAACCATAAAAGTGCCCCCTTTTTGTCGTTCCCCCTTTGACCTCACGCATGTGCCCGCCCACCGGCACTCCACTTCCGTGTTTACGGACGCCGCACGGCAGGTAAGAGGAGCTCACTGCTTCTCTCCCCAAATTCTAGTCTTCATTTACTAATCAGACACTCTATTTTTAGCAAGGACAGTCGCACGTACACACGCGGACCCGCGCATCTCGCTATAAAGCCGATGGTAAGCATTTCCCAAGTTTTGAGCACTAGAGTGCCGCTGGTGGTTAGCATTAACGTAGCATTCTATTGTTATAGGCAGCCAGTGTAGCTCTCTAGTCGAGTCTCTCCCCTCATAGGAGCTGCATTTCAGCTCAAAGTGGTGAGTAATGTCTGTGTCTTTGGTGTAAGGGCTCCAATATTCCAATCTAATGTTTCGTCCTCCACTTTTCACTCTAGACGCTGCTGTTTTGCTCTACCTCACAATTACTGTACTGCTGCAACTGTTAACGCTGCTCTCGCTATACTTCCAAGTACTGCTTCGCCTGTTCTTGCCGCTGTCCAAACCTGGCCGTGCCTGTTCTGTAATACTCCGTCAGTTTCCTCTCCGCGACTCCATCGCGGGTGGACCACGTTTCCTGTTCCTGTTATGAACCGCGTTTTGAGCGCTGTTCCGCCTGTGCATTGACAATCGATGCCTACATCAGAAGAACTCAAACGTGCGCTTAAAGCAAGGAGCGCTGCCACGTTGCCGTGAACTTTGTTTCTCGGACAAGCGACTTGGGACTGTGGACTTTTGCTTTAAAACGCAATTTTAACATAACTTTGTTCCCCTAGGAGCGGACGGCCAAGCCCGTGGTGGTGGTGGTGGATCCCCTGGTGGTGGCCCCTTTTGGTTTGTGTTGCACTATTTATTGGTTTGTTTTGCTGTGTTTTGATCTTAGTTTTAGGTTGGCCCACCCACGGTTGTCCTCACTCAATCCCCAGCTAAGCCCCCACTCCCAGGTACTTATATCAATTGTGTCTTTTAAAGGACTTGGTACCATTTTAAGAGAAAAGAAAGTGCATTTAATAAAACTAAATTTTAACTTTGTCAATACAAATAAACATTGTCAAATTAAACTGAACAGTCTCCTGCCTCTCAGTAAAAGCGAACCTGTGTGCTGTAACGGTAACTAACTTCTCCAGGCGAAATTCCTGGAGTGGCGTTGTTGGCCCTTGTATCGTAGACACTAAGAGCTGTACCCAACAGTTCGCAAAATCTACACCATGTTCTCTGCTACTGATGACTGTTCACTGTTTCTACAAGAGACAGTGAGGGAAGGAGTATGATCTGAGTGGTCATTCAGAATTGTCAAAGTTTGTTGAAGATGCTGTATGTTGGTCATTATACAATATGAAAGGTGGACATAGAAAGGGTGAATGAAAACAATTTTCTGTGTATAATATTAGATCCTAAATTATCCTGGAAACCACACATCGCTCATGTTCAATCCAAACTGTCCAAAACAACAGCTGTATTACATAAAGCCAAATATTTTCTAAATACACCCTCTCTGTATATTCTGTATTGCTCTCGTATTGTTCCATACATCACCTGTTGTGTTGAAATATGGGGGCGCCTACGCTACAAACACAAAACCTATTTTTATTTTTACAAAAAAAAGCCATAAGGAAAGTCAATCAACGCAATATTCTGCAAATTTAAAGCAATTAATTTCTGTGATCTGGTCAGTCTGAACCGCTGTCTTTATGTACAAAGTCCACTGGGAAATACTGCCTGAAAATATACTTTGTCTGTTTGCAATTCAGTGTTTTTATTTAGCTTTCTAAGGAAGCAGCAAGTTAGGCTTGATTTGTATTTATAACACATTGTCATGAATACAAATCAAGGCTAACCTGTTGTGACTGTGGCTCTTAGATCACACCTCTCCTCCTCAGCCCATCATCTCTCCTCAGCCTAAATGGGCTTCTTCTCTGCAGCAGTGAGCAACTCAGGTCATACAAAATCTTCTTCATTTTCTCATCAGAGCTTCCTCTTCACCAGTGTCTACATTTGTATGGTCTAAACCAGTGGTTCTCAACCTGGGGATCATTTAGATAAAATATACATATTTTGATTAGCATATAATCTAATGTTTTATTGTAGCATGTGTTTGCTATTTTGCCTTAGTGCCATTATTTGATTGTAGTTTCAGCCATTTGTTTTTTTCTTTGTTTTTTTCAGAATTATGTGGGCTAATGTTCCTATTTTTCACGGTGTGACCCGGGCGGGGGGTCACAAACCCCTTTACCCCTTATAATGGGGGTCGCGGCTCCAAAAGGTTGAGAACCACTGGTCTAAAGTTTTATTTTATGTGGCCTCTTTTTCTTTACCTTTATACTTTCTTGTTTCTCTGAGGCTGGACCAGAACACAGAGACACAGCCCTGTCACACTAGAGCCACTGCAGAGACACTATAGAGTTAAGACTATACTTTCAGGGATGATTTCTATAGTTTGAGACTTGAGAAATGTGTTTCTAAAGTGTGTGGTCTCGCTGCCCACGATGAAGAGTTGGTGATACTCCTTCCTGAACATGAAGAAGGTGGAGACTTGGTTAATCCATGTTCTCTGCTACTGATGACTGTTTACTGTTTCCTCATGAGACAGTGAGGGAAGGAGTATGATCTGAGTGGTCGTTTAGAATTGTGAAGGAGTATGTGTCAGAAGTGGAGGGTACGTTATGGAAGGATGAATAATGACCAAGGCTGAGAAATGTATGGGTTCAAATTATTGTAAACATGGTGAGTGTGAGAACAGAGATTGTAGCTGTAGCCAATAAAACAACTGTAAAAAATGATCTTTTGAATTTTTAATTTGCTAGAGTCTAAAAACAGTTAAAACGAGCAATATACTTAAAAACAGGGCTTATCCAAACGCCACTAAATTAAATCTAAAATAAAGTTGAAGGCGGCCTGATCCACGTTGACTCCTCTGTTCTTGTGACGGGACTTTACCGGGCAGCCAGGGCTCGAAAGACCAGCAGGTTTCTCTCACTCGCTCCCTTCGCACCATGGTCCCTGGTCTCGGTCCGACAAGCGAGGCTCCCCATCTCGCTGTCCCCCTCGAGAGCCACGCACTCCCACCAGCGCTCCTCCCTCCAGGACGGTCCCCGCCGCTTCGTCCTCCTGCACCACAAACACACAGGCCAGCACATCCCAAACATACACGACTCTCGGGCCATAAGCCTCATCATGAACACCGCTGCTGTAGCTACAAAGTATGCTACTTACACCGTTCGCCACTCATCTCTAGACCACAGCCCTGGCCGCCGGTGTTCGCCCCATGCCTCCTATGTCCACGTCACCTGAGTCCTTTCGTCACCTTCTTCGCTTTCCCCATTGTTTCCCAGACTTTATTTCTCCATTTCCGCGCCACTGTCCAGGTGCACTCATTACACTGCGTTGGGATTGGAAGGGTTGATACATGTGATCCTGCAGTCATGGCAACAAGACCAAGGGTGGGACGAAAGTTCACAAGACCAAATGCATGCAACGGAAAAACCAAAACCACTGATTTAATCTTGTGCCAGATCACCTTCTAACATACGAATTTGATCAAAAATCACAACTTGTCTCCACAGTTTCCTGGTTTAGTGTTGCTCAGTATCAATGGACTCAGTCATCGTAGATACAAATCCAGAGTAACCAAGAGTGCCTCTTATCAGATCACACCTCTCCACTCCTCCTCAGCCTAAATGGGCTTCTTCTCTGCAGAAGTTTTCATCTCAGGTTGTGCAATATCTTCATCTTCTCCCCAGGACCTCCACTTCACCAACATCAGTGTCTAAACTTGTATTGTGTAAACTACAGTTTTATTTTATGAGGACACTTTTCCTTTACCTTCTACATACTTTCTTGTTTCTCTGAGCCTGGACCAGAACACAGAGACACAGCCCTGTCACACTAGAGCCACTGCAGAGACACTATAGAGTTAAGACTATACTTTCAGGGATCATTTCTATAGTTTGAGACTTGAGAAATGTGTTTCTAAAGTGTGTGGTCTCGCTGCCCACGATGAAGAGTTGGTGATACTCCTTCCTGAACATGAAGAAGGTGGAGACTTGGTTCATCCATGTTCTCTGCTCCTGATGACTGTTCACTGTTCCTTCTAGAGACAGTGGGGGAAAGAGGTTGATCTGAGTGGTAGTGATGGCAAGATAAAGCCCCATGAAGCATTGAAGCCTCACAGCCAATTGCATCACACATGGTTCGAAGCATCAAGGTGCTTTATTTGCTCCACTACGCCATCATGTGGACAAGAAATTGATCAATCAATCAGTAAAAGTTTATTTAAATAGTACTTTACAACAACACCAGGACCAAAGTGCTTCACAGACAAATGTTTACAACCTGGACACAATTCAGTGTCTCTAAGGATTAAAAGCAAGTTTGAAAAGATGAGTCTTTAATCTCCAAATCTGATCTACGTTAGGCACAACAATTTCAGCTGCGATTACTGGGTTTCACCAAAGGGACACTGAGCTTGGCTCATCTCACTAATTCAAGACAGGTTCAACTAATTAGCACTTGCCTCTGTGATCTGGTCCAGGCTCAGAGAAACAAGAAAGTATGTGGAAGGTAAAGGAAAAGTGTCCTCATAAAATAAAACTTAAGTTTAGACCAGGGGTCTCCAACCTTTTATACACGATGAGCTGGTTTTACACAATATGAACATCGGAGCTACTTATGTTTAAAACACAACTGGGAAAAATGCAGCTCAGGTGGAGTTCACTCAGAAGAATTACTGCCAAGATGGTATTTCAAAGAAAGTGACTTGAGTTTAGTCCTTTTACTTTATTATATTGAACCAACTGTTCACCGATCGTTTTCAGCATGTTCAAAACAAACAGAAAACGCATCTAAAATTTGAGTTATCAAGCATGTAGAGATGTAGAAAGTCTTTGGTGAGCTACTGGAGATACTTGGTTTAGACAATACAAGTTTAGACACTGGTGAAGAGGAAGCTCTGATGAGAAAATGAAGAAGATATTGTATGACCTGAGTTGCTCACTGCTGCAGAGAAGAAGCCCATTTAGTCTGAGGAGGAGTGGAGAGGTGTGATCTGATAAGAGGTGTAGATGCAGCAGGTTAGTCTTGATTTGTATCTACGACGCCTTCATCATAAGACACTAAATGAAACCAAATCAGTAAAGTGTTGTGATGTTTATTACAGCTTCACAGTATGTGAGAGACCACTCAGATCAAACTCCTTCCATCACTGTCTCTAGAGGGAACAGTGAACAGTCATCAGTAGCAGAGAACATGGATGAACCAAGTCTCCACCTTCTTCATGTTCAGGAAGGAGTATCACCAACTCTTCATCGTGGGCAGCGAGACCACACACTTTAGAAACACATTTCTCAAGTCTCAATCTATAGAAATGATCCCTGAAAGTATAGTCTTAACTCTATAGTGTCTCTGCAGTGGCTCTAGTGTGACAGGGCTGTGTCTCTGTGTTCTGGTCCAGGCTCAAAGAAACAAGAAAATACACTGCTCACAAAAACTTAGGGCACACTCAAAAAACACATCCTAGATGTCAATCAATTCGATTTTTCGGATGAAAATCTTTATTCATAGTGTAGGGCAATGTGTTGAGAACAAAATAACATAAGAATGATAAATGGAAATCAAATTCTCAGCCCCTGGAGGTCTGGATCCAAAATTATAGTCAAGATCAAAGTAACAAATCAGGTCACTGGTTGATCCAAATTCTGTAGAAATTCCTCTAAACGAGTCTGTATCATCCTCAGTAGTGTGTGTGGCCTCCACGTGCCTGAATGCACTCCCTACAACGCCTGGGCATGCTCCTGATGAGACCACGGATGTCCTCCTGAAGGATCTCCTCCCAGACCTGGATTAGAGCATCAGTCAGCTCCTGGACAGTCTGTGGTGCGACGTGGCGTTGATGGATGGACCGAGACATGATGTCCCAGATGTGCTCTATTGGATTTAAGTCTGGGGAACGGGCAGGCCAGTCCAGAACATCAATACCTTCATCATGCAGGAGCTGCTGACACACTCTTGCCACATGTGGCCTGGCATTATCAGGCATCAGAAGGAACCCAGGGCCCACAGCACCAGCATATGGTCTTACAATAGGTCTGAGGATCTCATCCCGGTCCCCAATGCCAGTCAGGGAACCTCTGGCTCGCACATGGAGGGCTGTGCGGCCCTCCAATGAAATGCCTCCCCAGACCATCACTGACCCACCACCAAACCGGTCATGCTGGATGATGTTGCAGCAGCAGAACGTTCTCCAGGGCGTCTCCAGACTCTGTCACGTCTGTCACATGTGCTCAGGGTGAACCTGCTCTCATCCGTGAAGAGCACAGGGCACCATTGGCCAATCTGCCAATCGCTGTGTTCTCGGGCAAATGCCAATCGGGCTGCACGGTGTTGGGCAGGAAGCACCGGCCCAACTTGTGGAGTCGGTTTCTGACCGTTTGAGGACCAACATGCACATTTGTGGCCCTCTGGAGGTCATTTTGTAGGGCTCGGGCAGTGCTTCTCCTGTTTCTCCGTGCACAAATGAGCAGATAGCGGTCCTGCTGCTGGGTTGTTGACCTCGGTCGGCCCCCCCCCCAGGTCTCCTGGTGTACTGGCCTGTCTCCTGGTATCTCCTCCAGGCTCTGGACACTACGCTGGGAGACACAGCAAACCTTCTTGCCACAGCACGAGTGGACGTGCCATTTTGGATGAGCATCACTCCCTGAGCAGCTTCTGTGGGTTGTAGATGCTCCTCATGATACCTCTAGTGGTGAGAACACTGGACAAATGCAAAAAGGTTCCAAAAATACGGTACAAAGGATGAAGACAGGGAAATGGTCTGTGGTCACCACCTGCAAAACCATTCCTCTTTTGGAGTGATCTTGCTAATTGCCTCTCATTTCCACCTGTGTCTGTTTCATTTCCACAACACCAAGTGAAATTGATTCACAATAAGCGTGGCTTCCTAACTGGACAGTCTGATATCCCAGAAACTTGACTGACTTGGAGTTACATTGTGTTTTTTGAGTGTGCCCTAAGTTTTTGTGAGCAGTGTATGTAGAAAGTAAAGGAAAAGTGTCCTCATAAAATAAAACTGTAGTTTAGACCAGGGGTCTCCAACCTTTTATACACGATGAGCCAGTTTTATACAATATGAACATTGGAGCTACTTATATTCAAAACACAACTGGGAAAAATGCAACTCAGGTGGAGTTCACTCAGAAGAATTACTGCCAAGATGGTATTTCAAAGAAAGTGACTTGAGTTTAGTCCTTTTACTTTATTATATTGAACCAACTGTTCACAGATTGTTTTCACCATGTTCAAAACAAACAGAAAACGCATCTAAAATTTGAGTTATCAAGCATGTAGAGATGTAGAAAGTCTTTGGCGAGCTACTGGCTGGAGATACTTGGTTTAGACAAAACAAGTTTAGACACTGGTGGAGAGGAAGCTCTGATGAGAAAATGAAGAAGATATTGTATGACCTGAGTTGCTCACTGCTGCAGAGAAGAAGCCCATTTAGTCTGAGGAGGAGTGGAGAGGTGTGATCTGATAAGAGGTGTAGATGCAGCAGGTTAGGCTTGATTTGTATCTACGACGCCTTCATCATAAGACACTAAATGAAACCAAATCAGTAAAGTGTGGTGAGGTTTATTTCAGTTTCACAGTATGTGAGAGACCACTCAGATCATACTCCTTCCCTCACTGTCTCCAGGAGAAACAGTGAAGAGTCATCAGTAGCAGAGAACATGGATGAACCAAGTCTCCACCTTCTTCATGTTCAGGAAGGAGTATCACCAACTCTTCATCGTGGGCAGTGAGACCACACACTTTAGAAACACATTTCTCAAATCTCAAACTATAGAAATGATCCCTGAAAGTATAGTCTTAACTCTATAGTGTCTCTGCAGTGGCTCTAGTGTGACAGGGCTGTGTCTCTGTGTTCTGGTCCAGGCTCAAATGCAAAACCAGGAGATAATATGTAATAAGGGAAAGTGCCCTCATAGAAAACAAGTTTATGAAGTTGTGGTGGTGAAGATTAGTGATGGCAAGATGAAGATTATTTCCCTTTACCTTCTACATATCTTTCTTTGAGCCTGGACCAGATAATGCAGAACCTCCACCTCACCAACATCAGTGTCTAAACTTGTATTGTGTAAACTACAGTTTTATTTTAGCAGTCCACTTTTCTTTTACCTTGTAAATATGTTCTTGTTTCTCTGAGCCTGGACCAGAACACAGAGACACAGCCCTGAACATGAAGAAGGTGGAGACTTGGTTCATCCATGTTCTCTGCTGCTCATGACTGTTCACTGTTTCTTTATGAGACAGTGGGGGGAAGAGTATGATCTGAGTGGTCACTAGTGATGGCAAGATGAAGCCCCATGAAGCATTGAAGCCTCACAGCCAATTGCATCACACATGGTTCGAAGGATCAAGGTGCTTTATTTGCTCCACTACGCCATCATGTGGATAAGAAATTGATCAATCAATCAGTAAAAGTTTATTTATATAGTACTTTACAACAACACCAGGACCAAAGTGCTTCACAGACAAATGTTTACAACGTGGACACAATTCAGTGTCTCTAAGTATTAAAAGCAAGTTTGAAAAGATGAGTCTTTAATCTGGATTTAAAAAGGGACAGGTCCGTGAGCGTGTATAACCTGCTGAGTGCTTACAATAAATGGTGGGGCTGAAAGACTAAATTTGCGAGTTTATAGAGCTGTGATGGAAAATGTGCCTGTGTTACTTTGTTTATGTCCAACACAAATACACAAAATGTCACTGTCGCTTTTGTTTTGAATCGCGCTTCAAACCCGCAAATCATTTCTTGAATCAGTCACGTGGTGCGGCCACTTCCCGAGGCTTCGAACGCCGCCACACACGTGATCAACACACACACGTGATCAACACACGTGATCAACACACGAATCGATACACGCTTCAATAGACACTCCTCTAGATTACTCGGCACACGCTTGGAAGCCTCGACACGATCACTAATGAAATGTGCGAGCTCAACTGGGACGTAAAAACCCTGGGAAGTTTTGACAATAAGGTTTTATGCACTTTCTGTCTTTACTTGTTTGTAACCTGAAGAGTCAAGAACAGAAGCTTAACTTCCAAGTATGTGTAATGTATTATTTTCTTGCACAATCAAACAGGGAATCCTTTTATAGGATTCCTGCTGGAAAATTTTAAAAGAGCAAAACTTCTAATTCAAACCAGGATCAAATGCAGACCTGAGTAGAAATCACACGTCTTTCGGTCACGTTTTTGGGGACTTAGAGACTCGAGGAAAATGTAAATAGCTGGAGAAATCCCTCCCTCTCTGCCACTGCAACTGACAAACACCCAGAGCGTTTCTTTAATCGCTTTGTTGGAATTAGTTGGAATAAACCCTGACGAGCTATGATTACTCAAATAAACCCGCTGCACCAGATGGTTGTGGTACATAAACCTAAACTACTGATGTGAACTGATGACTGTTCACTGTTTCTACAAGAGCCAGTGATGGAAGGAGTTTGATCTGAGTTGTCTCTCACATACTGTACATGACAACACTTTACTGATTTGGTTTTATTAGTGTCTTATGATGAAGGCGTCGTAGATACAAATCAAGACTAACCTGCTGCATCTACACCTCTTATCAGATCACACCTCTCCACTCCTCCTCAGACTAAATGGGCTTCTTCTCTGCAGCAGTGAGCAACTCAGGTCATACAATATCTTCTTCATTTTCTCATCAGAGCTTCCTCTTCACCAGTGTCTAAACTTGTATTGTCTAAACCAAGTATCTCCAACCAACCGAAGACTTTCTACATCTCTACATGCTTGATAACTCAAATTTAGATGCGTTTTCTGTTTGTTTTGAACATGCTGAAAACAATCTGTGAACAGTTGGTTCAATATAATAAAGTAAAAGGACTAAACTCAAGTCACTTTCTTTGAAATACCATCTTGGCAGTAATTCTTCTGAGTGAACTCCACCTGAGCTGCATTTTCCCAGTTGTGTTTTGAACATAAGTAGCTCCGATGTTCATATTGTGTAAAACTAGCTCATCGT
This sequence comes from Gobius niger, assembly GCF_951799975.1. NCBI lineage: Eukaryota > Metazoa > Chordata > Actinopteri > Gobiiformes > Gobiidae > Gobius > Gobius niger. The sequence continues at coordinate 1,234,866 of NC_136873.1, read as the reverse complement.
GTATAAAAGGTTGGAGACTCCTGGTCTAAACTACAGTTTTATTTTATGAGGACACTTTTCCTTTACCTTCTACATACACTGCTCACAAAAACTTAGGGCACACTCAAAAAACACAATGTAACGCCAAGTCAGTCAAATTTCTGGGATATCAGACTGTCCAGTTAGGAAGCCACGTTTATTGTGAATCAGTTTCACTTGGTGTGGAAAATAACCAGCTGGTGACTTCAGAGAAAGAGAGGAAGTGAAGTCCAGAACTCTGTTAACCCTCGTGTTGCCTTCGCGGGTCTTTTTGACCCGCTGGTATGTTCTGGGCATTTGGATGCAAGGTGACACAAGGGGGCGCCGTTCCAACAAATGTGAGTTGACTTTCTTCAGAGTGAGACTTTAGGTCAGACACCATGAGTGACAGTAACATGAGGCTAAATACAGTGAGCTCTTTGTTTCCAGTAAAAAGTCTGAGGCCTCATTGCTCTTCAGTCACAGACTGAGAAGTGAAGAAGGAAGTCATGGAGCTTCTGCTTTAGACAGAACTTCAGACTTCTGCGGCATGTAAGAGTCATATTATATCAAATCAAATGTTGTCATCTGTAAAGCACTTTGTGATACCTGTTGGTATGAAAAGTGCTTTATAAATAAAGTTTGATTGTTTGATCATATCCTGAAACTCAAATCTGTAGTAAAAACATAATATATGGAAAATAATTACAATTTCAAAAATGCTGTATCTAATCAAAAATGTTTCTTTTTTTTTTTAAATTTACTCTCATTCTAAAAACGAAAACCCAAACAAACCCTAACCATTTGTATCTGCTGTAGGTCATGTTTGTCCCAGTTCCTCTGAGTCGTGGTGCAGCAGGACTGATGTGGACAGATGTTACAGAAGAAGCTCATGAGGTTCATTTCTTCAACAGTTACTATAGTAACTATTTGCTCCAAAGTAAAAGTAGATCTACCACAGTCCTGTCTACATCTGTCATGGTCCACCAGGACCCACCACGACTCAGAGGAACTGGGACAAACATGACTTTACAGCAGATAGAAATGGTTTGGGTTTGGGTTTTTTTTTTTAATTTAAAAAAAAAAAATTAGAATGAGAGTAAATAAAACTTTTTCTTACTAATAATTTCCATATATTAGGTTTTTACTACAGATTCGAGTTTCAGGATATGATTAATCAATCTTTATTTATAAAACACTTTGCGTAGCAATAGGTATCACAAAGTGCTTTACAGATTACAACATTTGATATGATGTAATATGACCGTTACATGCAGCAGAAGTCTGAAGTTCTGTCTAAAGCAGAAGCTCCATGACTTCCTTCTTCACTTCTCAGTCTGTGACTGAAGAGCAATGAGGCCTCAGCCTTTTTACTGCAAACAAAGAGCTCACTGTATTTAGCGTCATGTTACTGTCACTCATGGTGTCTGACCTAAAGTCTCACTCTGAAGAAAGTCAACTCACGTTTACACTGAGAAGGTTGGAAGAGCGCCCCCTTGTGTCACCTTGCATCCAAATGCCCGGAACATACCAGCGGGTCTAAAAGACCCGCGAAGGCAACACGAGGGTTAACAGTCTCCTTTTATCCTAGTCTTGCACTTCTCTGCACAGAGAGGGTGAGGCCTATCAGTGAGTGTGTTGTTTGCGTCTATGTGTTTGTATATTATGTGTACTTCTCGTTATGTTCAGAATGATTATGAGGTGGACCATTGTCTATCAGCTCATCTCAGTGACATGGTCTTCTTGTTCTGTAGCGTGTGAGCAAAGCATGAGTCAGAGGCCTGTTCAGATTTCGTTATAATCCTTACAAAGTCTTGATTCACATCTACAATTACTTTATCCTTTGATATTCAGCAAAATGAAACAAGCTTACTGTGGTGCTGATCCAATGTTGATTCCTTCACAATTTCAGAGTGACCACTCAGATCAAACTCCTTCCATCACTGGCTCATGTACAAACAGTGAACAGTCATCAGTAGCAGAGAACATGGATGAACCAAGTCTCCACCTTCTTCATGTTCAGGAAGGAGTATCACCAACTCTTCATCGTGGGCAGCGAGACCACACACTTTAGAATCACATTTCTCAAGTCTCAAACTATAGAAATGATCCCTGAAAGTATAGTCTTAACTCTATAGTGTCTCTGCAGTGGCTCTAGTGTGACAGGGCTGTGTCTCTGTGTTCTGGTCCAGGCTCAGAGAAACAAGAAAATATGTAGAAGGTAAAGGAAAAGTGTCCTCATAAAATAAAACTGTAGTTTACACAATACAAGTTTAGACACTGATGTTGGTGAAGTGGAGGTTCTGGGGAGAAGATGAAGATATTGCACAACCTGAGATGAAAACTTCTGCAGAGAAGAAGCCCATTTAGGCTGAGGAGGAGTGGAGAGGTGTAATCTGATAAGAGGCACTCTTGGTTACTCTGGATTTGTATCTACGATGACTGAGTCCATTGATACTGAGCAACATTAAACCAAGAAACTGTGGAGACAAGTTGTGATTTTTGATCAAATGCTTATTCCTTCACAATTTTTGAGAGACCACTCAGATCATACTCCTTCCCTCACTGTCTCCAGGAGAAACAGTGAAGAGTCATCAGTAGCAGAGAACATGGATGAACCAAGTCTCCACCTTCTTCATGTTCAGGAAGGAGTATCACCAACTCTTCATCGTGGGCAGCGAGACCACACACTTTAGAAACAAATTTCTCAAGTCTCAAACTATAGAAATGATCCCTGAAAGTATAGTCTTAACTCTATAGTGTCTCTGCAGTGGCTCTAGTGTGACAGGGCTGTGTCTCTGTGTTCTGGTCCAGGCTCAGAGAAACAAGAAAATATGTAGAAGGTAAAGAAAAAGTGGCCTCATAAAATAAAACTGTAGTTTAGACCAGGGGTCTCCAACCTTTTATACACGATGAGCTAGTTTTACACAATATGAACATCGGAGCTACTTATGTTCAAAACACAACTGGGAAAAATGCAACTCAGGTGGAGTTCACTCAGAAGAATTACTGCCAAGATGGTATTTCAAAGAAAGTGACTCAGGTCATACAATATCTCTTCATTTTCTCATCAGAGCTTCCTCTTCACCAGTGTCTAAACTTGTATTGTCTAAACCAAGTATCTCCAACCAACCAAAGACTTTCTACATCTCTACATGCTTGATAACTCAAATTTTAGATGTGTTTTCTGTTTCTTTTGAACATGCTGAAAACAATCGGTGAACAGTTGGTTCAATATAGTAAAGTAAAAGGACTAAACTCAAGTCACTTTCTTTGAAATACCATCTTGGCAGTAATTCTTCTGAGTGAACTCCACCTGAGCTGCATTTTTCCCAGTTGTGTTTTGAACATAAGTAGCTCCGATGTTCATATTGTGTAAAACTAGCTCATCGTGTATAAAAGGTTGGAGACTCCTGGTCTAAACTACAGTTCACTTTCTTGTTTCTCTGAGCCTGGACCAGAACACAGAGGCAAGTGCTAATTAGTTGAACCTGTCTTGAATTAGTGAGATGAGCCAAGCTCAGTGTCCCTTTGGTGAAACCCAGTAATCGCAGCTGAAATTGTTGTGCCTAACGTAGATCAGATTTGGAGATTAAAGACTCATCTTTTCAAACTTGCTTTTAATACTTAGGGACACTGAATTGTGTCCAGGTTGTAAACATTTGTCTGTGAAGCACTTTGATCCTGGTGTTGTTGTAAAGTACTATTTAAATAAACTTTTACTGATTGATCAATTTCTTGTCCACATGATGGCGTAGTGGAGCAAATAAAGCACCTTGATGCTTCGAACCATGTGTGATGCAATTGGCTGTGAGGCTTCAATGCTTCATGGGGCTTTATCTTGCCATCACTACCACTCAGATCGACCTCCTTCCCCCACTGTCTCTAGAAGGAGCAGTGAACAGTCATCAGCAGCAGAGAACATGGATGAACCAAGTCTCCACCTTCTTCATGTTCAGGAAGGAGTATCACCAACTCTTCATCGTGGGCAGCGAGACCACACACTTTAGAAACACATTTCTCAAGTCTCAAACTATAGAAATGATCCCTGAAAGTATAGTCTTAACTCTATAGTGTCTCTGCAGTGGCTCTAGTGTGACAGGGCTGTGTCTCTGTGTTCTGGTCCAGGCTCAGAGAAACAAGAAAGTATGTAGAAGGTAAAGGAAAAGTGGCCTCATAAAATAAAACTGTAGTTTAGACAATACAAGTTTAGACACTGATGTTGGTGAAGTGGAGGTTCTGGGGAGAAGATGAAGATATTGCACAACCTGAGATGAAAACTTCTGCAGAGAAGAAGCCCATTTAGGCTGAGGAGGAGTGGAGAGGTGTGATCTGATAAGAGGCACTCTTGGTTACTCTGGATTTGTATCTACGATGACTGAGTCCATTGATACTGAGCAACACTAAACCAGGAAACTGTGGAGACAAGTTGTGATTTTTGATCAAATTTGTATGTTAGAAGGTGATCTGGCACAAGATTAAATCAGTGGTTTTGGTTTTTCTGTTGCATGCATTTGGTCTTGTGAACTTTCGTCCCACCCTTGGTCTTGTTGCCATGACTGCAGGATCACATGTATCAACCCTTCCAATCCCAACGCAGTGTAATGAGTGCACCTGGACAGTGGCGCGGAAATGGAGAAATAAAGTCTGGGAAACAATGGGGAAAGCGAAGAAGGTGACGAAAGGACTCAGGTGACGTGGACATAGGAGGCATGGGGCGAACACCGGCGGCCAGGGCTGTGGTCTAGAGATGAGTGGCGAACGGTGTAAGTAGCATACTTTGTAGCTACAGCAGCGGTGTTCATGATGAGGCTTATGGCCCGAGGGTCGTGTATGTTTGGGATGTGCTGGCCTGTGTGTTTGTGGTGCAGGAGGACGAAGCGGCGGGGACCGTCCTGGAGGGAGGAGCGCTGGTGGGAGTGCGGCTCGTGGCTCTCAAGGGGGACAGCGAGATGGGGAGCCTCGCTTGTCGGACCGAGACCAGGGACCATGGTGCGAAGGGAGCGAGTGAGAGAAACCTGCTGGACGTTCGAGCCCTGGCTGCCCGGTAAAGTCCCGTCACAAGAACAGAGGAGTCAACGTGGATCAGGCCGCCTTCAACTTTATTTTAGATTTAATTTAGTGGCGTTTGGATAAGCCCTGTTTTTAAGTATATTGCTCGTTTTAACTGTTTTTAGAATCTAGCAAATTAAAAATTCAAAAGACCATTTTTTACAGTTGTTTTACTGGCTACAGCTACAATCTCTGTTCTCACACTCACCATGTTTACAATAATTTGAACCCATACATTTCTCAGCCTTGGTCATTATTCACCCTTCCATAACGTACCCTCCACTTCTGACACATACTCCTTCACAATTCTAAACGACCACTCAGATCAAACTCCTTCCCTCACTGTCTCATGAGGAAACAGTGAACAGTCATCAGTAGCAGAGAACATGGATGAACCAAGTCTCCACCTTCTTCATGTTCAGGAAGGAGTATCACCAACTCTTCATCGTGGGCAGCGAGACCACACACTTTAGAAACACATTTCTCAAGTCTCAAACTATAGAAATGATCCCTGAAAGTATAGTCTTAACTCTATAGTGTCTCTGCAGTGGCTCTAGTGTGACAGGGCTGTGTCTCTGTGTTCTGGTCCAGCCTCAGAGAAACAAGAAAGTATGTAGAAGGTAAAGGAAAAGTGTCCTCATAAAATAAAACTGTAGTTTAGACCAGGAGTCTCCAACCTTTTATACACGATGAGCTGGTTTTACACAATATGAACATGGGAGCTACTTATGTTCAAAACACAACTGGGAAAAATGCAACTCAGGTGGAGTTCACTCAGAAGAATTACTGCCAATATGGTATTTCAAAGAAAGTGACTTGAGTATAGAAATCTCCAGAGTGTCCAGGCCAAAATTCTTTCAAATTAAAATATGCAATAATTTGCGACAGAAAGTAATACGTACCCGTAATACATCATTATGGATAAATTATATATTTACTTAGCCTGCAATTGCATTTTTTGGGTAGCATGTAATTGGGATTATTTATTGTTTTTACTCATTTTCAACGAGCATAAACGCTATATCTTAAGCAGAAAATGAATGTGTCATGTTATCTTTATCAAACAACAGAAGCATCTACGCTTCACGGTATTTCTGTCTCGGCTCCGGGTCTGCAGCTTCCCCTACTCCTTGAGAAATGTGTTTCTAAAGTGTGTGGTCTCACTGCCCACGATGAAGAGTTGGTGATACTCCTTCCTGAACATGAAGAAGGTGGAGACTTGGTTCATCCTTGTTCTCTGCTACTGATGACTGTTCACTGTTTCTTCATGAGGCAGTGAGGGAAGGAGTTTGATCTGAGTGGTCACTCTGAAATTGTGAAGGAATCAACATTGGATCAGCACCACAGTAAGCTTGTTTCGTTTTGCTGAATATCAAAGGATAAAGTAATTGTAGATGTGAATCAAGACTTTGTAAGGATTATAAAGAAATCTGAACAGGCCTCTGACTCATGCTTTGCTCACACGCTACAGAACAAGAAGACCATGTCACTGAGATGAGCTGATAGACAATGGTCCACCTCATAATCATTCTGAACATAACGAGAAGTAAACATAATATACAAACACATAGACACAAACAACACACTCACTGATGGGCCTCACCCTCTCTGTGCAGAGAAGTGCAAGACTAGGATAAAAGGAGACTGTTAACAGAGTTCTGGACTTCACTTCCTCTCTTTCTCTGAAGTCACCAGCTGGTTATACAACTTTGTAACTGGGAACAATGGCAATAAAAGCCTAATCTTTGAGACAACTTCTATCTCCAGTGAATGCTTTGGCTATATCCAAATAACTGTTCTCGCGTGATACAGAAGAATTATTGTCTAAACCAAGTATCTCCAACCAACCAAAGTCTTTCTACATCTCTACATGCTTGATAACTCAAATTTTAGATGCGTTTTCTGTTTGTTTTGAACATGCTGAAAACAATCTGTGAACAGTTGGTTCAATATAGTGAAGTAAAAGGACTAAACTCAAGTCACTTTCTTTGAAATACCATCTTGGCAGTAATTCTTCTGAGTGAACTCCACCTGAGCTGCATTTTTCCCAGTTGTGTTTTGAACATAAGTAGCTCCGATGTTCATATTGTGTAAAACTAGCTCATCGTGTATAAAAGGGTGGAGACCCCTGGTCTAAACTACAGTTTTATTTTATGAGGACACTTTTCCTTTACTTTCTACACACTTTCTTGTTTCTCTGAGCCTGGACCAGAACACAGAGACACAGCCCTGTCACACTAGAGCCACTGCAGAGACACTATAGAGTTAAGACTATACTTTCAGGGATCATTTCTATAGTTTGAGACTTGAGAAATGTGTTTCTAAAGTGTGTGGTCTCGCTGCCCACGATGAAGAGTTGGTGATACTCCTTCCTGAACATGAAGAAGGTGGAGACTTGGTTCATCCTTGTTCTCTGCTGCTGATGACTGTTCACTGTTCCTTCATGAGACAGTGAGGGAAGGAGTTTGATCTGAGTGGTTGTTTAGAATTGTGAAAGGAAGTATGTCATAGATATAAAGAAGCTGTAGGATGAGCATCTCAACACTTTCCTGGTTTTATATCGCTGAGTTATACAGGATAAAACATTGTTGATACAAATCAAGACTGACTCCATTTGATCCTCTCCACTCCTCCTCAGCCCATCATCTCTCATCAGCCTAAATGGGCTTCTTCTCTGCAGCAGTGAGTGTCATATAAGAGATACTTTACGACAGTCGTCTCACATGCCGTAAATCTAATCTGGCTTGGTTACCGGGGTAACTCCCGCCATGACACACTGGACACCTCTTGTTGTTAATCTTGATTTGCATCAACAATGTTTTATCCTGTACAACTCAGCGATATAAAACCAGGAAAGTGTTGTGATGTTTATTTTCTTTCACAATATCTGAGTCTTCTGAGACTCAGGTCATTCTGTAGCTCTTTGAAATGTGTAATCCTGTATTACACTCTCGGTAGTGATGATATAGTTATAGCGTTGAATAGACCAGAGGGATGGAACATGATCAAAACTGATGATTGAGCGATGAGAGGCTGAGGGGGAGGAGCAACACGTTAGTCCTTTTATATATCTGCAGTGGATGGTAGCTCTCATACAGCATAATGCCCATCATACAGCATCTTCACATTTATGACATACTTCTTTTCACAATTCTAAACAACCACTCAGATCATACTCCTTCCCTCACTGGTTCTTGTAGAAACAGTGAACAGTCATCAGGAGCAGAGAACATGGATGAACCAAGTCTCCACCTTCTTCATGTTCAGGAAGGAGTATCACCAACTCTTCATCGTGGGCAGCGAGACCACACACTTTAGAAACACATTTCTCAAGTCTCAAACTATAGAAATGATCCCTGAAAGTATAGTCTTAACTCTATAGTGTCTCTGCAGTGGCTCTAGTGTGACAGGGCTGTGTCTCTGTGTTCTGGTCCAGGCTCAGAGAAACAAGAAAGTATGTAGAAGGTAAAGGAAAAGTGGGCCCCGAAAATAAGCCTTTGGACGATGCAAGTTTAGTCACTGATGGTGGTGATGTGGAAGCTCTGATGAGTAAATTGAGACAATCTTGCATGACCTGAGTTGCTCACTGCTGCAGAGAAGAAGCCCATTTAGGCTGAGGAGGAGTGGAGAGGTGTGATCTGAGAAGAGGCACAGGTTAGTCTTCATTTGTAAACCGTTGACTAAATGATTTGAGTCCAAGTGAACTCAACTGGTTTAGGTTGATGTACCACAACCATCTAGTGCAGGAGGTTCCCCCACTTTATTTGAGTAATCATAGCTCGTCAGGGTTTATTCCAACTAATTCCAACAAAGCAATTACAGAAATGCTCTGGATGTTTGTCAGTTGCAGTGGCAGAGAGGGAGGGATTTCTCCAGCTATTTACATTTTCCTCGAGTCTCTAAGTCCCCAAACCGTGACCGAAAGACGTGTGATTTCTACTCAGGTCTGCGTTTGATCCTAGTTTGAGTTAGAAGTTTTGCTCTTTTAAAATTTTCCAGCAGGAATCCTATAAAAGGATTCCATCTTTGATTGTGTAAGATAATAACACATTACACATACTTAGAAGTTAAAGAGGGGGTATTCTGCTTTTTTCAGTCCCATAGCACCAGTCTATATCACACTACAATGATGACAAACCTTCTGTTGGTCTGTAAATGCAGTAAATTAGAATAACTGCCTTGTATAAAATTGCTCTCTCAAAATGGCTGTAGTGAATGTCTTGAAATAGGCCTCTGTCTCTTTAGCCCTCGTGTTGCCTTCGCGGGTCATTTGGATGCAAGGTGACACAAGGGGGCGCCCTTCCAACCTTCTCAGTGTAAATGTGAGTTGACTTTCTTCAGAGTGAGACTTTAGGTCAGACACCATGAGTGACAGTAACATGAGGCTAAACACAGTGAGCTCGTTGTTTCCAGTAAAAAGGCTGAGGCCTCATTGCTCTTCAGTCACAGACTAAGAAGTGAAGAAGGAAGTCATGGAGCTTCTGCCTTAGACAGAACTTCAGACTTCTGCTGCATGTAGGGGTCAAATTATGTCATATCAAATCTTGTAATCTGTAAAGCACTTTGTGATACCTTTTGGTATGAAAAGAGCTTTATAAATAAATATTGATATATCATATTCTGAAACTAAAATCTGTACGTGAACATATCACCCCAATCCTTGCGTATTCGCACTGGCTATCTGTTAATTTTAGAATTGATTTTAAAAATGTTTGTTTTCGAAGCTTTGAATGGACTGGCCCCTCACTATATCACAGACCTCATCCAAATTTACCGCCCCCTACGCGCTTTGAGGTCTGAGGGCCAGCTCCAGCTCGTGGTTTCGAAAACGAACCGTAAACCAGACGTTGTCGGCCCTAAGGTGTGGAACGCTCTGCCCCTCCACATCCGAACAGCCCCCACCGCGGAGTGTTTAAATCTCGTCTTAAGACTCACTTTTATTCTCTGGCTTTTAGCACTGCATACGTTGTGTGGTCCCCTGTGTCTTATGTATTTATTTAATTATCTATGGTAAATGGTTTCAATTTATTTAGCGGTTTTATGTCTGTATTCTCAAAATTTACCTGTAAATGAAATGCATCCAAGTTGAAAGTTGGACATGTGATCCGTGAAATATGGAGCCACATCCGATGGACCTGGAGATGGACTTGCCTCTGTGACAAATGTCTCTGCACAACCTAATAAATGAAAACCAGTTAAGTACTTACTACTTAGAAAAATACAAAAAAAGAAGAATACAATACACTTTTCTTTTACCAAAATGATAAACTATTCCATCAGGCTAAACCACTGTGCCCCACATTCCCCATTGTGCACTGCAACCAAACATGATCGTATCCTTTTTCTACCTCTAAAGGTGTCTTTTATAACACAAAAGATCGCCTGGTGTACTGGTATTTTATTTTTTTTACTTTGTGCCATGACACATTACCAGTGATAGCATTTGGTCGACAGCATGTTAGCACTAAAGCTAATGCTAGCATTTCGTTTTCACAAGCAGTAGCTTCTTTTTATCTGGACTAGCGTGAGAATGTGCATTTTACTACTCACTCATACCAACTGACTGTACCATACTGTAGACCAATACTCACCATGCAGCCTCTTTTTTTCCATATGGTGGTTTAAACTTCATAGCATGAAAACACGATGGACATTTCATTGACCTTCCAAGTAGCCCAAGCTTCATTAACCACCTGGTAAATTTCAAATTTTCTTCTGGGCGATTCTTAAAAGTTATTTTTCTTAAAAAGTTAATATTGGGCATCTTGTGTGAAAGTTACGTGCTGCCTCGACTCCACTGTGCCCGTTTAGCTGCTGCTGTTGTTGTTTTTTTTCCTCGATGCGGCCTGCTCTTTCTCTCTCCCGCACCAGCTGCCGGTGCTGATTGACATGTAAATCAGCCAATCGATGCCCATCTTACGGTAAGTAGAAAATATAAGACACTGTTTGAGTACAATTTAGTTAATATATTTTTTCAGTAAACTTTATACCCTTTGTTTCCCATTATCAAGAAACAATTAAAATTGTGTCTTTATATTTATTGATTTGTCATACAGCCAATCAGCTTAACGCATAGGTACCCGCCTTCTTGAGCGCGATTATCACCCGCACAAACCTAGCTAGCTTCATTCGGCCAATACGTAGCTGAGCAAGTGTAAAGCAAAGAGTTGTGCGAAGAATTACAAAAGTCGAAAAATGGTAAGTTAATCTTTGGTACTAATTATCTTGACACTGTATATGTGGTATTTTTTGTTGTACTAAGCCCAAATCTACATGTAATTTATAAATAACCTGACAGTGGTTCTGGACTGCAAATTAGCTTAGCTTGCTAAATTAAATCGTGGTACTTTGAAACAAAAACAAGACTTGTAAGCTGGGACAATGGAAATTTCAGACAAATTTCTAGTATGAAATTAAAGTTGTTGCTGAACACAATTGATTTGAAGGAAAAATATCAGCATAATCTACAATTACACGAAGTCCTCTGTAACCATTTTTACTGTTTACAGCCTAAAGCTAAAAAGAAGCAGCAGAGCGCCCCCATGGAGCCACCAGTGTCACCCCTGAACTTGACCCAACATGTGCCAGAAGGTAATATTTGTATTATAATTTCTTTTTGTAGTGTGTAAATATTTTAGTTGTGACTTTTCATTATTGTTTTACCATTTATCCTACAGATGGAGAAAGCTTGCCAAGCTGCAGCAGCCAAACTGGAAGTGTGGAATCAGGTTTTACCTATACTATAGTTGATACATTTAATGGTTGAACTGAACTAATTAGTTTATGCTAATGTGTGTAATACACAGTGATATCTACTTGTAACAATGATAGCACCAGACATTTGATATGGCTGGTAAAGCCATGGCATATGCTCATGACTTAAAATAGACTTACAATGAGCAAACCCATGTACTGTTTTGATGAACACCAATATCATATACACACATCTTTTGTGCAGTATATCCTGTGGTTGTAATAATACATGTTACCACAGATGACAGCAAGTAGTAAAAAAGTTACAGTAATTTGGCATATAATACCTCGACAGGTAGAGGTAGTTACATTTGTGACCAAAGTCATTCTGTGTCTCAATATTGGTTCTCTATGTTGCAGTTCAACATTCATGCATATTGAAACAAACACAAGTAACATTCAGTTAAGTGTATATATATATTTATTGGTTTTTGTTTTGTATTTTTATTCAGTTTCCAAAATTTCTTTTCTGGAGGCCAAAATTGAGTGGCAAGGGAAAATGATTAAAGATCTCGAGGAAGAGCGGGATTTTCTTCGGCAACAATTAATGGGAGAAAACAAGACCAAACGTAAGTAGCAGGCAGCATCTAATGCATAAAATGTTTATGGTAATTTGCATGATATTAATCTTTCTCCTGACTACAGCTCAACGCAAAGCTACAATCCAAAAAGAAAAGAATTACCTGTCGGACACCGATGTCTCCTCTTCACCAAACATAAGCGAGACTGACAGCGATGGTGCAATCACGAAGAAGAAAAAAATCAAACAGTCTGATGATTCAGATGATGTAGCAGTGCTGGGGCGAACTCACATGAGAGGTACAGAATGAATTGTGATGTTTATTTGAACAATATATTACACAAATGTTCAAATATTTTGAAAATATAATATGTCGAGTACCCTATGCCAATTTTATTTCAAATGTATTTAGTTGGTAATACAGGAGTGATGTTACCTACAGATAAATGTAAATGTTATTATTTAAGAAACAGATTGTAATGGGTTGGGTCTTGCATTTATTTAATATTATTAAACAGAACTGTCGAACACATCAGGGTAAATTCAGTAATACTGTCATGGAAAATGGCTTCTTATAAATTCAAATTATTTGTTTAAGTTTTAAGTCAAGTTTGTAGTTTTGCAGTTATTCCTTATACAACAATATTTAAAGTGTAATGTGCACAATTTACCAAGTGAATTATTGTGTTTGTTTTTTTTTAAGTCAAAAGGCCTGATGAAGCGGTAAGAAGATACAAGCAAGTCCTGAAAACGTTCCAGCGGGTCAGGACAATGACGGAAGCCTTCAGGGCAAACAATGTGGACCGCGGCACTATTAAACTCACGGCTCCCATCGCAGAGCTCAGCATGGTGGATCCTGACACCTTCAAGACCCTAACATTTGATTCTTCCACTGAAACCCTCATCTCATTTGCGAATAGGTGTGCTAGCAATGTCACAGCAGAGAAAAAGGCAGTTATTGAAAGCTTGAAATCAAAAGGCAAGCTTTTGCCACTGATAGTTAAGTATTAAAACAAGTGATCTATTTGAAAAGTTTGTTCAAAGGTTCGTTCACAAGCACATTGTTTTGACTGTGCTTGTGGTGTTACTGTAGTGGTTGCATTACATCAAGCATACATTTGAAGATTGTCAGCTTTTTTGGACAACTAGACAGCATTTATGCATATGTGCTGACCGAGAAGACGTTGAACTTTTACAGTTTTTGTTTCATGTGGATAGGCAAAGTAATTGCATTCATTTTAAATTACAATACTGTTGTTTATACAAATAAATTATGAAAATAGTTTGTTCTGATTGTGTTTTATGTAATTAATCGGTAAAAAGGTGTTTGTTTTTAATTTATTAGGTATGAAGAGAAGTCTACTTCAGAATAGAGACCTATTTGGGTTTAATTGGTGTTGAACTAATAGTTAATTAGTTATTATCAAAACATCACTTCAGAATGGGGAACATATTCATAGCTATAAATAATTAATTAACAGCTCATTGGTTAGAAATTAGACGGCGTATGATTTGTTTTCTTGCTTAGGATTTGTCACTGTTTATAGAGAGGTAATAAACAGGTAACAACTGTTCGTGCAGTATTAACACCTAACAAGGCCTGTATAACCAGAAGCGTATTAACACATTCATTTTTTTTTTTTTTTTTTTTTATTTAGCCTTTATTTAACCAGGTTAGTCCCATTGAGATCTTAGATCTCTTTTACAAGAGAGACCTGGCCAAGATGGGCAGCAACACTTGGTTTCCATACATTTAAAAACATACACAACATTAGTTAAAAACATTCACACACCGATGATCTGGACTGGACTGACATCACAAGAGACTTGAAACTATTCAAAGAAATAAGGTCCGTGATTTTGAAGTCCTTCTGCAGGAGGTTCCATGTAAATGGAGCCGAATAACTGAAGGCAGTCTTTCCCAGTTCAGTCGCACAACAGGCACAACATAGTGCAAGGTGTCATTAGAACGAAGACTACGCTGACTCTGCTTCACTTTTAAAAGACAAGATAAATAAGAAGGCAGCCTTCCAAGAAGCGCCTTATAAATAAAAACATACCAATGAGAAAGTCGACGAGCCTGAAGTCCAACCCAATTCACTTTAGAGTATAACAAACAGTGGTGAGTAAGAGGTCGACAGTTGGTGATGAATCGCAGAGCCCCATGATACACACTGTCCAACAACCCAAGACACTGTACAGGAGCATTCATATACAACACATCGCCATAGTCAAGAACAGGCAGAAATGTGGCTTCCACCAACCTCTTCTTCACAGTAAAAGAAAAGCAAGACTTATTTCTATAGTAAAACCCCAGTAACACTCTCAACTTTTTGGTTACATTTCGAATGTCCAATAACCTTCTAATAAATAGTAATTAAGATTTAATAAATGGGAAAGTGTTAGTTAGAAGCTAATTAGATGTTGAATAAGGTCATGCAAAATAAGGACTAATAAGTGCTTTATAAATACCAACTAAGAGCTAATTAACCATCAATTAGTACACTAATTAGCACTTAATTAGCTGTTAATAAGTGAGTGCTAAAATAAAGTGTTACCGAACATTCTATATCACTCTGGCAACAGTTAATGGACATTCTATATCACTCTGGCAACAGTTAAACAACATTCTATATAACTCTGGCAACAGTTAAAGAACATTCTATATCACTCTGGCAACAGTTAATGAACATTCTATATCACTTTGGCAACAGTTAATGAACATTCTGTATCACTCTGGAAACAGTTAATGAACATTCTATATCACTCTGGCAACAGTTAATGAACATTCTGTATCACTCTGGAAACAGTTAATGAACATTCTATATCACTCTGGCAACAGTTAAAGAACATTCTATATCACTCTGGCAACAGTTAAGTAACATTCTATATCACTCTGGCAACAGTTAATGAACATTCTATATCACTCTGGCAACAGTTAATGAACATTCTATATCACTCTGGCAACAGTTAATGAACATTCTATATCACTCTGACAACAGTTAATGAACATTCTATATCACTCTGACAACAGTTAATAAACATTCTATATCACTCTGGCAACAGTTAAACAACATTCTATATCACTCTGGCAACAGTTAAGTAACATTCTATATCACTCTGGCAACAGTTAATGAACATTCTATATCACTCTGGCAACAGTTAATGAACATTCTATATCACTCTGGCAACAGTTAATGAACATTCTATATCACTCTGGCAACAGTTAATGAACATTCTATATCACTCTGACAACAGTTAATAAACATTCTATATCACTCTGGCAACAGTTAAACAACATTCTATATCACTCTGACAACAGTTAATGAACATTCTATATCACTCTGGCAACAGTTAATGAACATTCTATATCACTCTGGCAACAGTTAAAGAACATTCTATATCACTCTGGTAACAGTTAAAGAACATTCTATATCACTCTGGCAACAGTTAATGAACATTCTATATCACTCTGGCAACATATACAGAACATTCTATATCACTCTGGCAACAGTTAATGAACATTCTACATCACTCTGGCAACATATACATAACATTCTATATCACTCTGGCAACAGTTAAAGAACATTCTATATCACTCTGGCAACAGTTAAAGAACATTCTACATCACTCTGGCAACAGTTAAAGAACATTCTATATCACTCTGGCAACATATACATAACATTCTATATCACTCTGGCAACAGTTAAAGAACATTCTATATCACTCTGGCAACATATACATAACATTCTATATCACTCTGGCAACAGTTAAAGAACATTCTATATCACTCTGGCAACAGTTAATAAATATTCTATATCACTCTGGCAACAGTTAATAAATATTCTATATCACTCTGGCAACAGTTAAAGAACATTCTATATCACTCTGACAGCAGTTACAGAACATTCTATATCACTCTGGCAACATATACATAACATTCTACATCACTCTGGCAACAGTTAAAGAACATTCTACATCACTCTGGCAACATATACATAACATTCTATATCACTCTGGCAACAGTTAAAGAACATTCTATATCACTCTGGCAACAGTTAATAAATATTCTATATCACTCTGGCAACAGTTAAAGAACATTCTATATCACTCTGACAGCAGTTACAGAACATTCTATATCACTCTGGCAACATATACATAACATTCTACATCACTCTGGCAACAGTTAAAGAACATTCTATATCACTCTGGCAACAGTTAATGAACATTCTATATCACTCTGGCAACAGTTAATGAAAATTCTATATCACTCTGGCAACAGTTAAAGAACATTCTATATCACTCTGGCAACAGTTAATGAACATTCTATATCGCTCTGGCAACAGTTAAAGAACATTCTATATCACTCTGGCAACAGTTAATGGACATTCTATATCACTCTGGCGACAGTTAATGAACATTCTATATCACTCTGGTAACAGTTAAAGAACATTCTATATCACTCTGGTAACAGTTAAAGAACATTCTATATCACTCTGGCAACAGTTAATGAACATTCTATATCACTCTGGCAACATATACATAACATTCTATATCACTCTGGCAACATATACAGAACATTCTATATCACTCTGACAACAGTTACAGAACATTCTATATCACTCTGGCAACATATACATAACATTCTACATCACTCTGGCAACAGTTAAAGAACATTCTATATCACTCTGGCAACATATACATAACATTCTATATCACTCTGGCAACAGTTAATAAATATTCTATATCACTCTGGCAACAGTTAAAGAACATTCTATATCACTCTGAGAACAGTTAAAGAACATTCTATATCACTCTGGCAACAGTTAAAGAACATTCTATATCACTCTGGCAACAGTTAAAGAACATTCTATATCACTCTGGCAACAGTTACTGAACATTCTATATCACTCTGACAACAGTTAAAGAATATTCTATATCACTCCGGCAACAGTTAAAGAACATTCTATATCACTCTGGCAACAGTTAAAGAACATTCTATATCACTCCGGCAACAGTTAAAGAACATTCTATATCACTCCGGCAACAGTTAATGAACATTCTATATCACTCTGGCAACAGTTAAAGAACATTCTATATCACTCTGGCAACAGTTAAAGAACATTCTATATCACTCTGGCAACAGTTAAAGAACATTCTATATCACTCTGGCAACAGTTAAAGAACATTCTATATCACTCTGGCAACAGTTAAAGAACATTCTATATCACTCTGGCAACAGTTAAAGAACATTCTATATCACTCTGACAACAGTTACAGAACATTCTATATCACTCTGGCAACATATACATAACATTCTATATCACTCTGGCAACAGTTAAAGAACATTCTATATCACTCTGGCAACAGTTAAAGAACATTCTATATCACTCTGGCAACAGTTACAGAACATTCTATATTACTCTGGCAACAGTTAAAGAACATTCTATATCACTCTGGCAACAGTTAAAGAACATTCTATATCACTCTGGCAACAGTTAAAGAACATTCTATATATAGAAAATTGCAAGAGTTATTCCAATATTCAAAAACGGTGACAAGCACTCATTTGCAAACTATAGACCTATTTCAATACTTCCCCAATTTTCCAAAATAATTGAAAAAGTGTTTGTTCTGAGACTAGATAAATATATAGAAAAAAATAAACTTCTGAGTGACCATCAATATGGATTCAGAAAAAATCGTTCCACCTCAATGGCTGTAATGGACTTAATAGAGAATATATCCGCTGCAATTGATGCAAAACAATACACTGTAGGTATTTTTATTGATCTGAAGAAGGCTTTCGATACCTTAGATCATGATATCCTTTTACAAAAATTAGAGAAATATGGATTTCGAGGACCAGCTTATACATGGTTGCACAGTTATTTAGAAAATCGGTATCAATATGTTCAAATAAATGATATACAATCTAAAATGTTGAAAGTAAGCTGTGGAATTCCACAGGGATCCATTCTTGGACCTAAATTATTTATTCTCTATATAAATGATCTATGTAATGTCTCAAAAAGGATAAGATCTGTTTTGTTTGCTGATGACACCACCTTGTACAGTTCTGGTGACGATCTAAACCAGCTCCTAGAAATGGTGGAGAGAGAGTTACACAACCTCAAAGTCTGGTTTGATATTAATAAATTGTCTCTAAATATAAAGAAAACAAAATTTATGATTTTCTCGAACCGAAAAATTGACAGCCAAGTAAACCTAATGCTCAACAATCTGCCTTTAGAACGAGTTTATGAAAACACATTTCTTGGAGTTATAATAGATCATGATCTAAATTGGAAGTCACAGATTAATAATATCAGAATGAAATTATCAAAAGCAATAGCGATATTATATAAATCCAGATATATTTTAAACAAAGAAAGCTTCATTCTTATATATGTTAATATATAATATGTATCTTGACTAGGACAGGACAGACGGTGAGAGCCGTGTGGACTCAACAGGACGAGAACCGTGTGGATTCAACAAATATCACCTCGAAACAGCTGATTTTTCCCCTATCTCCTCTTAAATGCTACACGAACTGTTGTCGACTAAAGTTGTGTGTACTTTACGTATTTCACAAGTCTTGAGATCGCGGAAATGCCTGGTCAAAAGACTAGGTCCGCTGATGAGGACACCTACGCTAGCGTTAGCTTGCTAACAGCTTTGCTCGAACAACAAAAGGAGTTCTTCAAAGAAATGATTAAACAACAGCAAGAAAACTTCAAGTCGTTCGTCCAAATGGTGATGGACTGTACGAACACACGACTGGATGGCATCGTGAAGGACTTGCAGGAAGTGAAATCGAGTTTGCAGTTTACTGATGGTATGGTGGGCGACCTACGGGCTGAGGAAAAGCGCACCATCTCCAAACTGGAAAAGTTCGACGCGGAGATAAACAACGCACGCAACGAACTGAATGCGCTGTCTGATAAACTGGACCATATGGACAGTCACATCAGAAGAAGCAACATCGTTGTGGATGGGATGGAAGACGCGCGGGATGAGACAGCCGAGGCGTCGGAGATTAAAGTCCGACAACTAATAACATCAAAGTTGGGACTGGACGGCGCCAGAATGGCTATTGATGGAGCGTTTCGGGTTGGGCAGTACCGAGACCAGGGGAGGCCCAGACAGATCCTTGTGCGACTGCAGCGTTCTAAAGACAGACAGAGTATCTTCGCAGCCTCTCGCAAGTTGAAGGGCTCTAACGTGTACATCAATGAGGATTTCTCAGATGCTGTCAGAAAGAAGAGGAGAGAGCTTCTGCCTCAGCTCAAAGCAGCGAGGGACAGAGGCGATTTAGCTTATTTAAGACTGGACAAGCTCATCGTCAAACCGAGACCACAGACTGTGTAGGTCATCTGCCTCACAGACTGTAGGTATGTTTGATTTTAACCTTCTACGTATTTTATACTATGAAATACATGATGGCTATACCTGGATTTAACCCAAAAGTGTTGTCTATAGCCCATATCAATATTTGTAGTCTGAGAAATAAAATTCATGAGATTGAATCTCTGCTCAGTGCAAATAGTTTCAGTGTCCTTGCTCTTTCTGAGACACACTTGGATAGTACATTTCATGTAAATGAACTTAATATTGATGGCTATGCTCTATACAGAAAAGATAGAAATGCATTTGGAGGAGGTGTTGCCTTATACATTAGGGACAACATTAACACTAAAATGCGCCCTGATCTCATGCCACAGAATATTGAAACTATTTGGGTTCAATTACAACCTTTTCATGCTAAACCAATATTGGTAGGATGTGTTTACAGACCTCCCAACTCCAATGTGTTTTATTCTGAACAAGTCTGTGATATGATGGGAAGAGTGTCTGAAGAAAACAAAGACATGTTTTTGTTAGGGGACATGAACATAAACTGGCTGGATGTAAAATGTCCAGTCAGAAAGAAGGTGTCTTCATTGTGCTCTGCTTGTAACTTAACCCAGTTAATAACAATTCCTACAAGAGTGAAAACCAATGTTGCTGGTGTTAACACTGCTACTTGTATAGATCACATTTATACAAACATGTCTGAATCATGCAAGAACATCACTTCTTTACCTGTTGGCTTTAGTGATCATCATCTGGTGGCCTTAAATATAAAAGTGAAGCCTCCAAAGGCAGCACCAAAAATCATAGTTAAAAGATCATTCAAAAGGTTTAATATAGACACTTTTTTATTCAACATAGAACAAATTAACTGGGACAATGTTTGCTCTGAATTGAACCCAGAGGTGGCAGTATCCATGTTTAATAATGTTTTTGGTCATCTTATTGATAAACATGCTCCTCTGAAAAGGAGAATTGCCAAGTCAAATCATGCACCCTGGTTGGACGAAGAATTGAGAGCTTCTATGTCAGAGAGAGAAGCTGCTAAGATCACAGCCATAAAATCAGGCAGTCAACCAGACTGGGCCATGTACCGTAAGTTAAGAAATTCAACAGTCAAACTAAACAAGTGCAAAAAGAAACTGTATTACCAGCAGAAATTTAGGGAAGCTGGTAATAATAGTAAATTAATTTGGAAAACATTTAATTCTCTTTCAAGAAGAAATTTAAATTCCAGTCCAGCATTTATAGAATATGACAGTGGATATATCTCTAAATCAGAAGACATTGCTAATTACTTCAATGATTATTACAATGATAAAATTAAAAGACTTAAAAGCGGCATGAGCAGTGGGGAGTCAGTGTCCTCTTCGCTCATTGTAAAAAATGTAATCATGAAAGATAAGCAGTGTTCTTTTGACTTAACAACTGTCAGTCTCGAAAAAGTGGAAAGTTTGCTTAATGCTTTACCTGATAATTTGTCTGCTGGTCTGGATAACATGGATGGTAAACTTTTGAAACTAGCTGCTAGGTTTGTGTCGCATATTTAACAGGTGCCTGGTGTCCGGAGTTTTTCCTACACAATGGAAAAAGTCTAAAATAATTCCTATTCCAAAAAACAAAAAAGATTCATTTAATGGCCCAAATAGCAGGCCCATAAGTATACTACCTGTTCTAGGAAAGATATTGGAGACCATAATATGTGAACAGATCCAAAGATATTTTGTTGATTATAGTTTGCTCACAAAATTCCAGCACGCCTATAAGCCCTGTCATTCCACAGCCACAGCTCTGGTCCATATGACTGATAACTGGTACCAGGAACTAGACACTGGCAGTTTAGTCGGAGCCGTATTCTTAGATTTTAGTGCGGCTTTTGACCTAATTAATCACAATCTTTTAATTGCCAAGTTGCGGGGTTATGGATTATCAACAAGATCATTGTTCCTCATAAAAGATTATTTAACTGGCCGATGCCAGCAAGTCTTCTATAATGGTTCTCTATCCAAAAGCTCTGGGATCCACTGTGGCCTGCCCCAGGGCAGTTGCCTGGGCCCCCTCCTTTTCTCAGTTTACACAAATGATTTACCGTATGTATTGGATAAGTCGTCAGTTGTTATGTACGCTGACGACTCTACTATGTATTATTCCAGTCCTAATGTAAATGAAATATCAAAGGTACTGGAAAAGGAGTTGGGAGCCATTCTTCAATGGGTCAAAAACAACAACATGATTCTGAACGTCTCCAAAACTAGATGTATGCTTATTGGGAGTAAACACAAACTAAATAGTAATACTCAGCTAATACTGAGAACTGAGAGCTCCATGTTGGAACAAGTGCTACAGATTAAACTTCTGGGAGTCACAGTGGATCAGCATCTATCATGGTCGCCTCACGTGGATCATGTGATCGGTAAAATGGGTAAAGCTATAGCTGTGGTCAGAAGGTGCTCGTATTACATAACTCCAGCTATTAAAAAACTAGTTGTTCAGTCTTTTGTGTTATCACATCTGGAATATTGCTCCGTTATATGGTCCGCTGCAAACAAAACTGACATAGCTAGGCTTCAGGTGGTTCAGAACAGAGCTGCCCGCCTAGTGATCAGGTGTCCATACTCCACTAGTGTTCACAAAATGCATTCTACCTTAAACTGGCCGTTGCTCCAAAATAAATTCCATTATAATTTATTGTTATTTCTAAAGAAAATAATTTTGACTGGCAAACCTATCGCACTATTTGAAAACATTAAATATGTGAAGCAGACACACTCTTATTCCACACGGCGTGCTTGCAGTGACGACGTGGCGATAAATCGACCTAGAACAAGTCTGCTGCTAAAAACTGTTGAATTTAGATCGTCGCAATTGTGGAATAAGCTGCCTGTGAATTTGAGAGATTCATCCAGTTTACATGTTTTCAAAAACACACTAAAATCTTTAGTCTGGTTTCAGTAATTATATCTTGTCCTGTATTACTGTTGTGCCTTGTTTGTTTTAATGCATGTTATTTTATTGTAAATGCTTTTTAATCCTGGACCCCAGGAAGACTAGCAACCACTACGGTGGTAGCTAATGGGGCTCCTTATAAATAAACAAATAAACAAATAAACAAATATATAACTCATTAATCATGCCATATATCACTTATTGTTTAGAAATTTGGGGAAATACCTATAAATCAAACACACACAAAAATTTCACCCTACAAAAAAAGGCAATAAGACTCATCACATTCTCAACCTACAACCAACCAACCCATCCCCTATTCATAAACCTGCAAACATTGAAATTCTATGATTTAGTAGATTTGTATACAATAAAAATGATGTTCAAAGTAAAAAATAAACTTGTGTCACAAACACTACAAAATATGTTCACCGTCAGACAGAGCCGGTATGAGCTCAGAGGAGTGGAGATGTTTGTAAAGAAAACATTTCAAACAAACACCATGAGATTTTGTGTTTCTATTAAAGGGGTCGATCTCTGGAATAACTGTACAGAGGATCTCAAATCATGTCCCTCTGTCTTCCACCTAAAGAGAATGTATAAAAGTATTATACTTGAATAATACCTTAATTCTGTTTACTAGTCTGTTTAAGACTGTCAACTTACTTTAAAATGTGTATATGTATATATGTATGTATGTGTGTATGTGTATATATATATACATATATATATGTATATATATAATAAAATCCTTTTGAATGTCTGATGTTATGTTGGAAAGTTAACAAAAACACGTGCTGTAAGTTTAAAAAGACAAGGGTAGGAAAAATAAGCATTAGCTTCAGCCTATACCTTTTCGGTCATTTTTGTATGTTATGTTATGAAGAAGTTTACTTAACTGAATCTTTTGTCATAATTTTGACCGAATAAACTGAACTGAACTGAACTATATCACTCTGGCAACAGTTAATGAACATTCTATATCACTATGGCAACAGTTAAAGAACATTCTATATCACTCTGGCAACATTTACAGAACATTCTATATCACTCTGGCAACAGTTAATGAACATTCTATATCAATCTGGCAACAGTTAATGAACATTCTATATCACTCTGGCAACATTTACAGAACATTCTATATCACTCTGGCAACATTTACAGAACATTCTATATCACTCTGGCAACAGTTAATGAACATTCTATATCACTCTGGCAACAGTTAATGAACATTCTATATCACTCTGGCAACAGTTAATGAACATTCTATATCACTCTGGCAACATTTACAGAACATTCTATATCACTATGGCAACAGTTAAAGAACATTCTATATCACTCTGGCAACAGTTAATGAACATTCTATATCACTCTGGTAACAGTTAAAGAACATTCTATATCACTATGGCAACAGTTAAAGAACATTCTATATCACTCTGGCAACAGTTAATGAACATTCTATATCACTCTGGTAACAGTTAAAGAACATTCTATATCACTCTGGCAACATTTACAGAACATTCTATATCACTCTGGCAACAGTTAATGAAAATTCTATATCACTCTGGCAACAGTTAAAGAACATTCTATATCACTCTGGCAACATTTACAGAACATTCTATATCACTCTGGCAACAGTTAAAGAACATTCTATATCACTCTGGCAACAGTTAAAGAAAATTCTATATCACTCTGGCAACAGTTAAAGAACATTCTATATCACTCTGGCAACAGTTAAAGAAAATTCTATATCACTCTGGCAACAGTTAAAGAACATTCTATATCACTCTGGCAACAGTTAAAGAACATTCTATATCACTCTGGCAACATTTACAGAACATTCTATATCACTCTGGCAACAGTTAAAGAACATTCTATATCACTCTGGCAACATTTACATAATATTCTATATCACTCTGGCAACATTTACATAATATTCTATATCACTCTGGCAACAGTTAAAGAACATTCTATATTACTCTGGCAACAGTTA
The DNA here is from genome assembly GCF_951799975.1 of Gobius niger. Taxonomy (NCBI): domain Eukaryota; kingdom Metazoa; phylum Chordata; class Actinopteri; order Gobiiformes; family Gobiidae; genus Gobius; species Gobius niger. Next base: position 1,210,249 of record NC_136873.1, on the reverse strand, counting down.
AAGAACATTCTATATCACTCTGGCAACAGTTAAAGAACATTCTATATTACTCTGGCAACAGTTAAAGAACATTCTATATCACTCTGGCAACAGTTAAAGAACATTCTATATCACTCTGGCAACAGTTAATGAACATTCTATATTACTCTGGCAACAGTTAAAGAACATTCTATATCACTCTGGCAACAGTTAAAGAACATTCTATATCACTCTGGCAACAGTTAAAGAACATTCTATATCACTCTGGCAACAGTTAAAGAACATTCTATATCACTCTGGCAACAGTTAATGAACATTCTATATTACTCTGGCAACATTTACATAATATTCTATATCACTCTGGCAACGGTTAAAGAACATTCTATATCACTCTGGCAACAGTTAATGAACATTCTATATTACTCTGGCAACAGTTAAAGAACATTCTATATCACTCTGGCAACAGTTAATGAACATTCTATATCACTCTGGCAACAGTTAATAAACATTCTATATCACTCTGGCAACATTTACAGAACATTCTATATCACTCTGGCAACAGTTAATGAAAGTTCTATATCACTCTGGCAACAGTTAATGAACATTCTATATCACTCTGGCAACAGTTAATGAACATTCTATATCACTCTGGCAACATTTACATAACATTCTATATCACTCTGGCAACATATACAGGCCATTTCATACCCCGGGTGTAGTCCAGATGGGGGTATACTCTGGCCTGTTACACCGGGCAGGTGCCCGTGGCTCTGTGCGCGCTCGTTTGATGCGCAGTTGCAGTCAGTTAGTATAGAGGGCTGACCTCTTCAGGTGGACCGTGGTCATTGAGGAAAGGGCTGACCTTTCCAGGTGGACCGTGTGGTCAAGTTTACTAAAACGGAACGTGTACTGTAGCCAAAAAAAAACTGATACCACCCTATACCATTTTATTTAGTATGGCATATTGTGTATGCAGTGTATGCTATTTTTCTATAGTCAATAAAAGTTTTAAATATATATTGAAAATTAAAAAATGTAATAATATTTTGTACTTTTTTAGTATAATTCAAATTGAAGACAGTATCTTCTGATGAACAGAACCTGATTTGGAATTTCACATTATGTACAAATCCTTCTATGTTCACTCTGTGATGAAACTGAAGACATTAGTATAGAACTACAGTTCTATAACAAACAAAGCTTAGTATTGAATTGATTTAGTTGTCCATCATATGCACTACAAAAAAGTGGATTGTTTGGGTTCATTAATCATAAAATCTACGTGTTCTGTTAAAAAGTACCCGCAAACCGCACGTTCGCCATGGTCACCTTTTTCAATATACATGTGTTTGCATGTCTGTGTCATTCAAGGAGTGAACTTTTTTCTCAAAACAATTTACAGAGTAAATTCTCAGTGATAGACTTTTTTTTTTTTTTTTTTGCTATGGGTATCTATGAGTTTAAAGATTTCAAACGAGCCCTCACACATATTTAGGGTAGGCTACATAAACTCAGAAGTTACTGGCAATGTTCCTCAGCCTTTGGAGAGCTAGTGGAAAAGTGGAAATAGGTCACTCAACATAATATATTTATGCATTGTTGCCAATAACATAGTGATGACATCAATTTTATTTTTGTCATTTATATAACATAGTGATGCAACTTACAAATATGTTGTTGATTGACCACCTATAATGTAATGTGTTTGATTAGGCTGAGTAACATGTGAAGGCTTTGAATGAGTAGATGAGTCTTGGTTCTAAAGTGCTTTGAAAATGGATGGATGTCCATCTATTGTGATTCTTGTTTTGATACTGGAAAGCGTCATGGACACCTGGCTGTGGTAAGACGCTATACAAATAAAATTTGATTGATCAGGAAAGATGAGCTGTGGGCATGATTTAACAATATGCACCAAAATTATTTAACATTATGTTGTAAGCCATTTTTTTCATTTCAATCTGGCTGGCTGGCTATGCCAGCGCTTCATGACCTCAGTATTATAAGGGAGCAATTGTGTATTGCTTAGATATTAGATTACCCTTACCACAACATATCTATGCTTTTCACTGTCAGTCTTTTTATTTTTATGTCATTTTCTAATTTTTGTGTATTTGCAGAAATTGCTCCAACTGCAGGCAGAAAAATTAAAGAGCTGCAGAAAGAAAAGTTGGCGGTAGAAGAGAGGAGAGACAATTTGAGAGCGGAGCTAACAAGTATTTTGTTGAAAGTTGATTCCGCAATTCCAAAGGGGGCACAAAGTAAGTCTATACAATGTTTCACATAATTATTTTGGCACATGGGACAAATGTTGCTGCAATGTACTAAAGGCTTTGTAGTTTTTACATTTTATTCTTTATGCAACTGAAAATAGAAAAGACAGATGGCGTACTACCTCCGGAAACGGTTATCGAGTAGATTTTTTTCATTGTGCACTGGCATTTAGCCATGAAATATAACAAGTTATGAACAATCCAGATGTTTTCTGCTGTTTTCAACCCATCGCACTCATTCTGACTGGTTGTCAAAGCCTGATTATAAGTCATTAATGAAATAGTTTATAATACAATGAAGATATTAAAGTCTTCTGATCCAAATGTTACACCATTTACAGTTTTTTAGGGATAGTGTGAGTTGAGTACACATGTAATGGCCACTAAACATCATCCAATTTTTGTATTATGGACAAAATTCTGTAAATGCCATGAAATGGACATGACCTTGCCATAGCAGGCACTCCAGACCTTTTGTGGAGAAAAAGCTATATTTAACGGTCCGTGAAGCCGTCTTAAATGTGCATATGTAGGAACATGCACTGACTTTTTTTTTTTCTTTCAACCTGCCAATAAACAAACACCCCTTCACCATGTGTTCTGCATAAGGACCTCTCGACCACTAGAAACCACACTTGCATGGCTGCTTCGTGTTCCTATGTCTGATGGCACAATGTCCCAGATGTCTGTCTTCAAGAATGAGAGACGGCAGAATAAATAATTAGCCATCACTAAAAGTAGGAGCAATTAACTGTGATTTTCACCACGTCGGATAGTGACGGTGAAAGTTCTGCATCTTCCTCCTCCTCCTCCTCCTCCTGCACATCCTCCTCCAACTCCTCCTCTTCTGAGGAAGAAAAAAAAAAGAAGAAGAAAAAGAAGGGACACAAAACGAAGCTGGACCATCACAGACAACGAAGTAAGTTCAAATGAGGGCGGCGTGTTTAATTTATTACTATAAGTGAATGCATTCGATTTCCTGATTCTGTAAAAAATAAATCAGAAGCATAACCTAAATAGAAAGGAGAAATGTCTGTAATGAGCTAAAGTATCCAGGCTTGGGTAAAGTTTGCGTTTTTATCAGCTAATTTGCGAGTAATGGCACAGCCTTTAGCCTTAGCACAATGCCAAGTGTAGAATTTATCTAAATTCTCTATGATATCCAAATATTGGAGAAGAAATGCCATCCTTGTTTGATACCAACTCCTCTCCATTCTGTTGTCACTGGTTAAAAACATTTTGTAATTTTATGCAGTATTACTAAATGCCAGAATGAAATATACACATGTTCATTTTGTTGTGATTACAGATTGAACAATGCACACCATGGGCTGGTTTCAGCGGTTACTAATGTAAATGTATTTATTTTTACAGTGGCCCACCCTTCGCAGGTGGTGGCCCAATATAAGCGGGTCCTTAAAACTTTAAAAAAAGTAAAGTCATCATCGGAGGCCTTGAGGAGGCACTCGGTAGACCCTGGCTCCTTTAAGCTGACAAGCATAATAGCTGAGGTTTGTTTGTTGCATTGTCTTTCTTTCTTGTATAAATATGTTCTTTTTAATTGTCAACGTGAATCCAATACATGTGTTCATAAGATCTTACATTGGAGCATTATTTTGAGTACATTTTTAGTCTAGTTATGCATATAACCCAAAAGGGTTCTTGGTTTAGCTCTAGTTCAGTCCATGGTTTGATATACAAGTATCTTACATTGTATCATACAAACTCCTAGAAGATAAACTTCACACATCAATTACTACAGGCAGGTGCTTAAAAGATGAGGTAAAATCCCAGCGTACATGAGTAACCTGCCAACATGCCAACCTTGAAATTTTTTTTTATTAGGATTAGGTGAGACCTTTGCCTGATGAAGGTCTCAGGACCAAAACGTTGACCTATTCCCAATTGTCTATATTTGCAAGGTTGGCAGTGTGTGGGAACTATTTTTTACTATTTTTACTCATCCTACAAACTCCGAATTCCAAAGTAACTTTCTTGTGATCCCCTTCTACTTAAAAGGAGTGTTTGAGTGTTTTAGGAGTGAGCCATGAAGTTTTTTTTGTTTTTTTTAAAATTAAGCTTCTTCCATCGTCATCTCACTGTCTGCGAAGGGTATATACAGGTTTTCCACGTGGCATTGAAATGCAAAAAAGTCATTATATTAATTGTGCCACAGTTAAAGCCTTGCAAGTATTTGGAAAGCATTAAAGATGATTCCAGAACTCAAATATATATATTTTAACCTCAGGTCATTGACCAACAATAATTTACCACCAAATGTGTGGCTCAGATGACAATTGCTGGTTTCGCGGAAAATGTATCAACTTGTCTCTGTCTCATTTCATTTTTTCAAAATTCAACTATGTATTTTCAAAGCATTACATTTGACATGCATTACCTGGCTGTTAAAACCCTGAATACAAAAAAAATTTTTTTTTGTGTGTGTGTTTGTTCCCAGGTCCTTATGGTGTCAAAAGGGATGAGCATGACTCCCCCAGATTTTCTACCGGGCATGACCCTACAAAAGTTTTCATGGGTCCTAGAGGACAACGATGGTCTTCATGATCAAGTTGAAAAAATGAAAAAAAAAGGACGACTTCTTCCACTAAAATACAAATTAAGGCCTTAATTTGTATTTCAGTGGTCTTGTCATTGTTTTTATGTTATGCAGAATTCCAGTAGGCCATGAAAAGAGACAAAGATGTGCCAACAATGCCACAATTTTCAATCGTTTTAATTTGAAATGAGGTATTGCACTGTTGCCACTGTTGTATATCTACATATATATATATATCTATATCTATGTCAATATCTATATCTATATATATCTATATATATATCTGTCAATATCTATATCTATAGTGCAGTGGCGGCTGGTGATGTGAAAACCAGGGGGGGCTGTTGCCTCGACCTAACTTCAATTATATTGTTTTTAGTTATCTTTGGGGCATTTAATATTATTTTATGTAGAATATATTCAAACTTATTGTTTAGTTTTATTCAACTAAAAAATAAATAATTTCTGACTAAAGCGTAACGATAGTCACTATACATATTTGTATTGTGCATCAGTGATTTGTGTTTTGTACCAACAGAACCAGAACAAAGGCAGGAGGTGTTTCCTCTTTGATTTCATGTACAGTTTTAGTCCCAGACCTGCTATGGTTCCATTATGAGCCTCAGAGCCACAGGTTTAAACCCGTATAAACCGTCAGACAAATGATCCGCTCAGAAATATGTGCAGCTCACGTATAGAAGAGAGTCCTCCTCCGAGGCACCTGGAGCTCCTCCTCCTGTAGGACCTGGAGCTCCACCTCTGTTTCCCTCAGTGAATGAATGACGTTCCCCTCTCCTGTCGTAGCTCCTCCTCATGGTCCTGAATCTTCTCTCCATCAAATGTCCAAGTCCTGGGACATGAGTGTCCAAGTCAGCGAGGGTTGTCCCAAAGTGTGAGATAAAACAAGCAGCAGCTAAAGCAGACGAGCTAGTTAGCATCGTCATGCTACCTCCAGGAAAGTCCGTTCAGACGTGACTTCTGACGGAAGAAAGTTGTCCCAAGTCCATTAGTTTGACTGAATCCTTTCACCTCCTCTCAGGAAATAACACGAAGCTTCTCCGTCTCTCAAATGAGAAGTTTTTCCTCCGATCGTCCGTGAGCTCAGAGCTGCTCCAACAACGCGCTACTCGTGTTTGTTTACAGTAGAGCTTCCTCGTCTTTCACCTGTTAAATCTCCGATGGGCGCTTGGCCTCAGCGCCCATCGGAGATTTATTATTGCGCGTCTCTGATTGGTTGAATTAATGATATACAGTGACGTTTTTCTACCACAGTAGAGCGCCATTGGTTAGATGTTTGGGGCGCTGTTCCTGCCGCCCCGAGCACAAAACTACACATTTATGAGGCTGGTACAGCGGTTACAGCACATGATGAACCAGGCAGACAAAATGACACGCTCCTTCACCTCCGCTCCCCCTCCCTCCAGTGTATAAAACACCTGTACATAAGAAAGTTAGGATTTTGCTAAGCTTAAAACTTTTTATATTATTTGCATAATTGATAGGAGGGGCGGCGCCCCACCGCCCATAATGGACCAGCCGCCACTGCTATAGTGTATATATATACATTTTCTTGCACTTGTCTGTTGCAATATATATTTATATCTATATAGATGGCTATATATATGCATATGATTATTTTATATTATAAATTATCTACTTTTCAATTTTGTTTTGCTGCCCAATTTCCTGGCATGTGTTTTTTTTTAAAAAGTTCTATAAAATGTTGTATTGCTAAACTTCTTTGACTGATGAGATTATTCCTCTTGTTGAAGCAGAACTAAGCAACATTATGAGCAAAATGTATCCTGTCACAAGTCCCTGTGAAGCCCGAACAGGTGTTTATAGGACGATTGAAGGGTGTGTCATCTCCCCCTGCTGTCTGGTCGAAATACAGCACTTGCAAGTTTGCTTGCCTGAGTTTATTATATACTATTATTAAGTGGTTATCATAATGGGGTCCAAAAAACGGGGGGGGGGTTTGAATTGAATGGAGTAAATTATTAGTCCATTACTCAATTATTCTGATTCTGATGGGTCCATGACATGCCCCTCGCAGTTCTCGTTATCGCGGTAACAACCAGCTGGACAGTAATCCAAGACAACAGTAATGTACGATCATCGTCAGTCCACTAGTTGCGCACGGTCGTCTTCAGAAACAGTTCTAAGGTTAATTACACGGCAGAGCCAGCGAAAAAAAGCGAAGACCCTTGTCTGGGGATAAAAAGGTAACGTACCGTGAGGGAGCGGGCATCATTATGTAGCGTTAGCCGTTTAGCTACTGGACGCTATGGACATGCTGTTGATTCTCCGGTGGATACACCGGTGTCCAATAGATATGAATGATATGAATGAGCCACATATTTATGATTGCTAAGGTGCTGGCACTTTGTCATGTTGTGATTCGTGGGTTACTGTCATTTACAGTTGGCCGTTTAGCCGTACAATATGGTCTATAGTATGATTTCATCAAGCAGAGCCTAAGTGGTACGTTAACTACCGTAAATGCCGAAGGACTATCATAAATGACAATGTTTGTGTCCGAAGAGAACGGAAGGGTTATAATTGTGTTCAACTGTAATGTTGCCTACTGCCTGTAGTGTGGTCATTCAAATTTTGCGCGGGAGGTCAACGCGCATGGTCGTTGATGTGTTTACATTAGCGAGCCATACCATCGTGCTGGTATAAGCTAACGTGTGGTGTGCTGAAATTGAGTTTTTGATCAAAACAGGGAGACCAGACTAGTTTCGAGTGCGCAAATTAGTCATTTATTCACAGATAGTCAGAGTAACACGGATTAAAGATAACACAAATGAAGACATGCGGTGAGCAAATGTGTGTGTGTGTGTTGTGTTGTGTTTTTACAAGCATTTTTAATCCTTCTTGTGATCCATGGTTTATCTTCCTTTTTTGTTGTTGTAATATATGATTTTACAATTTTTGTTATACAACTTTATTACAATTTCTGTGAAAGAATTATATGCTTCGTTGACGTCATTTACATAAACTGTATCCCACTTCTGCTTTTGAAGGTCATCATTTAGTGCCTGTAGGGCTTTTAATGATCTATTTCTACTTGCCTTCGTAGTAATATTTTCCTTTTTTTTTTTTGGATTGTATCTAAATACTGAAAAAATCCCTCTCATAACAATTTCTTCATTCATATTCGTAAATATACTGTCTATCACAGTGGCACTTTGAGAAGTGATTCTGGTTGGTTTTGTTATTAAAGGTCCTATATCATGCAAAATCGACTTTTTGGAGCTTTTAGCCATGTTGTTATGCTATTTCCTTATCAAAAACACCCCCAGAGTGGTTTGTGGCTTCATTCACGCAGCTCTCAGTAATCCTCCTGAATCCTGCTCTCTGAGGCTCCGCCCTCTGCTGGTGAACGACTGAGTGTTCAGTTGTGTCGTAACAACGGAACGGAAGTGCTCGACGTCTGTAATGTAATGTCTTAATTCTATGCTTACGGCCTGATTTTAATTTGTAAAACAGCGTTATCATTATTACTGTCGTAAGAGAGAAACAAAGAGTAAAAAAAATAATAAAAAATAATAATAAAAAAAATAAAAAAGGATGTGCCCGAGGTGCTTCCAGGTCAGCTGTGGCCAAAACAAACACATCCCCTGAGCGTCTGAACAGATCAGTCATGTTTGGCTGCAGCTGTGAAGATGGAGCTCGTTACCTACTCTGAACACACCTGTTCTTCATTCTTAACTAACGATAATGTCACGGACGGAGAAAAAGAAGCGCGTTTGGCTACGAGGACGAGGAGTTTATTCAACCTTTTTCAAGAAGAGGCCACTCAGCTGTTTTTTTCTCCGGGATTCGGCGACTTTCACCAAAATATTGTTTTTCTGTGACTGTCTCTGATGGATGTTTGGTGAACCTTCGCCAGAATCAAAGTGGATTAACTTTTATAACCAACGCGAGTCCCATAATGTAAACAGCGATGGACCAGAGGGTGAGTCAATTCAAACGCGGGTTAGCTTGTGTGTTAGCATATTAGCATGTGTGTGTTAGCCATTTATGAAGCTGTGTTGCAGATGTCAACTCCGTATAACTGCATCGTGAAGTGACACTTATTGTTGTTTATTTATATTACGGTAAAGTTGTATGTGCGGAGAGAGGGGGCGGAGTTAACTGAATCGAAGCGTTGTGTCTTCCGGGTTCGAAAAATACCTCCAGAAAACACTTATATTTATCACAAAAATGAGTGCTCCATAATGGTAGAGGTACAACATATCATATACATGCCTATACTTAACTTTGGAATGGCTAAAATAGCATGATATAGCTCCTTTAAATGGAATAGGCCCATGCTGTTCATTGAGTTTAAGAATTCAGTTGTTTTCTGTTCATTTACAGTTTCTAAATTGACATTAAAATCTCCACATATTATTTGCTTCTTATCATTTGCCTTCTCAAATATTCTGGTTATTCTTTCAGTGAAAAATTCCACACAAGACTCCGGTGGTTTATAAATACAACTAACCAATATATTTTTTGTTGTTGTTGCTATTATTTCCACAGTTATTATTTCAATTACATTATTTTCTATCACAGTCATCTCATTAACCATTTTACATTTCAGATCTGAATTTATGTACAAGGCGACTCCACCTCCTCTCTTGTGCTTTCTGTTTAATGAATAGAGGTCATATCTTTCCATTTGAACCTCACTCATTAAGTCATCTTTCACCCATGTTTCTGTAATAGCAATAATACTGAATTTCTTTCTGAATTCATGTAGATAGTCTTTTATTTTTGGAAATTTATTGTACATGCTTCGACTATTTAAGTGGATAATGGATAGAGTATCTTCTACGTTTCCCTCATTATTGAATGTTTCTTCATTATAGTAGTCACAGTTTTTCGTTACATTAAATGTATTTTCATCTACTCCTGTATCAATGTCATATATTTTGTCTTCCTGTTCCATGTTTTCTTTTCAAGATCCTTATACTTAATTTAATTTTTCTGACAATGTGACATTTTTGCATATGGACAAACATGTTATCAATGGGACGGTCTATATCCTGTGTGATCATCCGTATTATGGTTCGAGTGCGTTTTGCGTTTACCTGGGCGGTGCTGATCTTATAGATATGTGTCCGAGTCATCCATGCTTCAGACTACTTTCACTGTAGCATCGGTTCCCCCGTTCAGTTTGCAGTTCATGTTGACTGGATTTTCTCTTGCTTCCTCAGATCGCGTGCCTTTTTGGCTAAGTCAGCATTTTTCTTCGTAAGGTGTTCATTTATGTAAACATTGATTCCCTTTAACTTTCTCCCTTGTTTGAGGAGCGCTTGTTTTTTCTTCCTGTTTGCGAAGCGTATGATGACAGCTGCTTTGTCCCTGATATTCCTCCGTTTAAGAGGGTGAATGGCTTCGAGATCAGCGGCGTCCGGTGTCACTGCCCTGGCGTAGGAACGGGGCCGTATCTCCATCCCGCTCACGATGACATCGTTTTTACGGGAATACTGCTCGAGGTCGTCCAGGCGACTCTCCAGCGAGGTAATCCTCCGATCCTTCTCCGTGTTCTGTCTTTTTAACTCCTTTACTTCAGCCATTAGTTCCATAATGAGCTTCTGTTGCGTTGATATTGTGGCAACTTCAGTAGTAAGCCACTCCAGTGATTTTTTATATTTGTTGGTCTGTCTGACTCCTTCAGAACGCCACATGTGATAAAGCGTCTTCTTGCTTCAAACTCCAGGTTGAGTAAATGGGTTACAGCTGCATTGTTTGGCTTTTTAGACTTGTACATGTCTTGGAGGGTCTTGTAGTGTCTACTCTGGCTCTTTTGGCTGTCCAGCAGGTCAGGAGAACTCACTGCAAGCAATAAAAAGGTGTTGTAGGTTTTAAGGATTCAACGGTGAATAAATGGAAAGACACTGAACCTGCTTCATCTTCACTGCTTCCTGACGGGGCTCTGGAGTACTGGTTGTAGTAGGTGACTTTTCCAGAATCATGGTCGATGCTTGACTTGATGTGGTGGAGTCTCCATCAAAATCGCTGGAGTCACCCTTCTCAAATGTCAGGCGATGTCTTTTTGAAGGGGTAGTATCAAAGCTATTGATACTGTTGCTCCTCATATTGTTAAACTGATCAATGTGTCTCTTGTGTCTGGGTCTGTTCCAAACTTTTTTAAACAGGCAGCAATAAGCCCCATTTTTAAAAAACCCAACTTGGACCCAGCTGTGCCTGGCAATTATAGGCCCATATCGAAATTACCCTTTCTCTCCAAAGTTGTGGAAAAGGTGGTAGCAGAACAGCTGACTGCTTTTCTTTATAATGAAGAAATGTTTGACCAATTTCAATCGGGCTTCCGTAAGATGCTCTACTGAGACTGCCTTACTAAAAGTTTCTAGTGACATCCGGATGGCTGCTGACTCCGGCCAGTATTCAGTTTTGATGCTGCTTGATTTGTCTGCAGCTTTTGATACTGTCGATCATAAATTGTTGCAACAAAGACTCACTGACTTTGGTTTATCTGGGACAGTCCTGAAGTGGCTGACGTCCTATTTGGCCAATAGGACATTCTCTGTATGTATTAATAACATTATGTCTGATGCCAGTCCTTTGCTGCATGGTGTTCCTCAGGGATCCGTCTTGGGGCCAATTTTGTTTTTGTTGTACATTAGCCCTCTTGGAAAAATCATCAGCCGTTTTAAAAATGTGTCTTATCACCTCTATGCTGATGATATTCAACTGAACTTTTCCTTTAAGGAGTCAGAGATGCACAGACTGTCAGAGTTAATGGATTGTCTTTCAAGTGTAAAGTCGTGGCTTCATGAAAACTGCCTTCAGCTGAATTCTGAAAAGACTGAGACTTTGATTATTGCTCCAGAGAACCACCTTGGTTCTCTGGGCTCCTCGGTTCAGTCGAGCATCAGATATCTTGGTGTTTGGTTTGACCAGTCTTTGTCTCTTGACAGCCACTCGAGGCACCTGGTGAAAAACTGTTTCTTCCATTTGAGAAACATGCCAAGTTGAGACCAATTTTATCCAACTCTGATCTAGAATTGATGATTCATGCTTTTATCTCGTCTCGTTTAGATTATTGTAACTCCCTTTTTACTTGTTTTAACAAACCTGCTTTGAATCGTCTTCAAATGGTTCAAAATTCTGCAGCGCGGCTTTAACAGGAACTAGCAGACGGTCGCACATCACTCCCATTTTATCCTCGTTGCACTGGCTCCCCGTCAAATTTCGAATTGAATTTAAAAATTTTGTTTTGACTTTTAGAGCGCTGCACGGTCAGGCTCCCAGATATGTATCTGACCTGCTGTGCCCCGACTCCTCAGGTCACACCCTTAGGTCCTCGAGCCAGAACCTCCTCACTGTCCCAAGAACCCGCTTTAAAACCAGAGGTGACCTGTCCTTTGAAGCCGTGGCTCCTAAATTGTGGAATGACCTTCGTTTGTCGCTGCGTAGCTGACTCTGCTGATTCCTTCAAAAAGGAGCTGAAGACGTTGATTTTTAGACGAGCTTTTAGTTGACAATGCTGTGATTGTTCCTATGTAAATTCTGTAATGTTTTTTGTGATTATCTGTGAAGCACTTTGTGATTTTATCTGTGAAAGGTGCTATATAAATAAAGTTTCTTCTTCGTCTTCTTCTTCTTTGGACTTTTGACATTTGAGAGTCTCTTCATAAGCCTCTTTGCCACATGCCTCTGCAAGATTAACTAAAACTTATTAATACGGTATGCAACATTACAAAGATACTTAGCCAAAATAACATACATTGTCTTTTAACATTGGGTAGTACTCGACCAATCTCTTCGCCATAGAATCCACCTCATGTCTGGAGGGGTACCTCGATTCCTGAAGTGCTCTTGCAATGGATATCATATTAGTCATTAGTCAAAAGAGCTCTTTGGAAATCTCAGTGGGAGTCGTGCCAACACGATTTTGCTCAAAGAAAGATCAACGAGCCTGCTCAAGTTCACCATCTGTGTAGACTATGTACTCCGGACTGGACATTGCTAAAAACTTTGATGTGTTCGGTTTCTCCTCTGGAGAGACATCGGCTGCGTCGGATGGTTTGGATGGCTCCACAGTCTCCACCTAAAGACATGTCAGTTGTTATTGACATAGACGCGGCAAAATCACATATGAAATATATTGCTAAAAGTTTTTACACACTGAGATATGTTCTGACCTTAGCTTTGACGAGTTCTTTAGGACCTGTCTGATCTTCCCCCGTGCCTTCAGTCACGTAAACACAGCGCAGACGGCGTTAGCATTTAGCCTCTCCCCCTCTCCACTATAGCTCCAAAACAGGTCAAGATAGAAGCTACCAAGCTCTATTTAAATATGGTTACGTGAAGTGTTCCACTACAAAGAATAATTACACAAAATTAAACAATGTGGATTTTCTAAGCGGATAAAAGGGGAACTACATTGTAAGGCGTAGTAATACCAGGAGTAGTTTGGCATCTGCACAGTAAAGTGAAGATGTTACGGCGCAGATTGACCTGTATTGTCCTGATATTGCATGTTTTGCCCTGGCTTAATTAGTTCTGAGTTGTCCTAGTTCTTTATGATTCTGTATTAATCTATGGCTGTGGTTTTTTTTTTCTTTTAATCTCCAAAGTCTTAAAATGCTCCAATATAATATAACTTTTATGTTTAGACCCAATTCTACTCTATTCAAGCAGTAATGATAATTTGATTTTTATTCACTTATCCCCAAAATATGAATGTTTGGTGGTGGGAGGCAACAACAAGCCAAAATGGTTAATAAGTAATGTTTCAGCACTCATGTTCATATCTTTGGTTGGGTCTCCTCTGAATAAGTGGATCCTGACAAACACGTGAAGAAATGGGCTCTTCTTAGACGTAGGACTGCAGAGCACAGGCCTGCCCACAGAGGAGCTTCATAGATTATAGAAACAAATACTGAGTGGATCTGGCAAAAGTAGAATTTGTTCGTTTAGTAAATCACACAGACCCCCATTATATATGATTGTTAAAACCTGCTAAAGGATATCTAATAATAATTCAAGGCCTTAAAAAATGGAAAATAAAATAATTACAGTATCAATTACCTGATATGGTGCAGTATGAATACTACTGTTCAGTACTCATGGCTACATGTCAGTACATTAGTACATAAAAATATAAAGTGTAGCGCGCATCCTACTGCTTGTTAAATGTTAAAGTTCCCCCACCTCCCAAATCCCACTTTAACCACTGGTCATACGTGTGTCAGGAGGGAGAGGAGTGAGGGGAGGTACAGGCTACAGAGCGAGGACAAGCCAATCATCCAAAAAACATTTTCTTTCAGTTGACATATTGATTGTGTGTCTGGCGGCACGGTAGCACAGCGGTTAGTGCTCTCGCTTCACAGCTAGAAGGTCCGGGTTCGATTCCCACCAGGGACGGGGCCTTTCTGTGTGGAGTTTGCATGTTCTCCCCGTGTCTGCGTAGGTTTCCTCCGGGTTCTCCGGTTTCCCCTACCACTAAAAACATGCACAATAGGCCAGAATGAATGATGTGTGTGAGTGAATGTATGGTGGTGTCAGAGGGTCCGTTGGCGCAGACGTGTGTAGTCGCGAAAGCGCCTCTGACAGTCTCCCCCAGGGGAAACTGAAGCTACAAACGTAGTTTACCACCACCACCGAGTGTGGAGTGAATGTACAACTGTCTCATGTAAAGCGCTTTGTGACTATATGTCTGTGAAAGGCGCTATATAAATAAAGATCTTCTTCTTCTTCTTAATAGTCAGACATAAAGAAAGTTGAACTAATGAACTGCTGAATGAATTAATGAATGAGGCGGTGCTCTTATTTTGCCATGCTGGAAAAAACGGAAGTTGTTTCTTGGGCGGCGAGGTTACCGTTAGCTAAATGCACTTGAGTCAATTAGCTCTGGGAGAAAATCATAGCTTGTTAGCTCAGTTAGCTTGCATCGAGCTCCGGTTTTCTCCCATGAAAACAAGTATTATTATTATTAATAACGTCAATAAAGCCGTAACTACATAGAGCAGCCTTTATGATGATCACACACTGAGCCGGGCTTCACACATTTGTGGTTTATTGCAGACTTTTAATCAACAATGAGCTGTAGGCGATTGTAACGGGGCTAATCGGGCCTATAGCCACTTGCTACCGGCAAGAACTATAGTGGGGAAAAAAAGTATTTGGCCAAATTCCAAAAGAATGTCTATGTGAAACTGACCAAATACTTTTTTTCCCCACTGTATGTCCCATATCGAATCGTATGGGCTGAACATAGGCTTAAATACTGGGGAGATTTTGCATTGCCCGTGAGGATATAGTTAAAGATCCACAGGACATGGTAGCAGCAAAGAGGGAGACGAGTTTGTCCAGCAGGTATTTTTCAGGCAAGAGCTACTTCCAAGACAGACGAACACACTCTGAGCTGACGTGCGGTCAGAGCGTCTCGATGCTCGGTGACATTTGTGACAAGCGTCTGACTTCAGTAAGCACAAGCGCCTTAACTCTCTCCAACATGAAAAAGAGCATTTACTCCTGAACTTCCGTCTTTCTGTAAATCGTAGATCTTTGTAGATACTTACAGGACAAGCCAACGGGAGGCTCAGGAGGCATCCCAGAATCAGAGCTACACTGTAACAAATTTCTGTAGTTTCTACAGTATTTTTTTTACAATAAGCAATTGGATTTATAAAGTATATAGTTTATCTGTATTTTGCAATGTATTATGGGAAATTTAATAATGTATGTATGTCATAAAGTTTTAAACAGCAACATGACCCTGTGCTGCCTGTAATAAGTGGTAAGTTACAGTAAGGTGTTGTTTGTCTGAGCACATGGTGTGGCTGTGAGCGGGAGAAGCGAGGTTTCAACTTTTATCGTGGTTCATCAACGCTATGCCAGGAAAGAATGTCCTCATTTTGTTTTACATTGAACACAACGGTGAATTAAGTTTGACTGAATGTATTATTGGTCCTGTGTCGGAGAAAGTAAGTTGGATGATTGCGGTAGTTTGGCACTTTACTTAAAATCATGTAGGCTATAGCTAGCCTTTTGTATTTTCTGGTAAAGAACATTTTGTTTAGACTAACCACTATTTAACTTTGTGTTCACCAAGATGGTAGACTTCTGTTATCAGAATGTGGGGACTCTTATGTGGATCGAGCGTGTTCACTACTGTAGGTGCTGCCCCCACTCGCACTGTGTCTCCCGGAGAGCGGAGGGTGCTCAGCCTGCACGGACACGCAGAGCCTCATAGAGCCGACGACAGCAGGCAAAAGTGGACTCAATAGGTTTGTAAGCACCGTCATGGAGCGCGAGTATTAGCTAACGTTGTTTGTTCAGCAGTTTGTTGGCTCCATTCAGAGAGAGACCTGCACGCCTGCAGCTACACAGCCCTCTCTCCCACTCTGCCCGGGCAGCCTCACGTTTCCCTCGGGTCAGAGCTCTGCTTGAACCACCTCTGAAATATCTATGAAAAAGCATGTATTTTGGCTGGCCAGGCAACAAATCCCTAATATTAACAAACAGACTTTGATTCAGCTGCAACATGACTGACTATATCCACATTGGCTCACAGCTCTTGCTCCATGTTTCCAAACCTGTGCCTCCCTGTGGTTATGCTGTAACAGCACCTGTATCTTCACTGAAGGACAGATCCTGCACGTGAATAGACAAGAAAAGAAATGTATATTACTTTGAAATGTTTGCTGCAGATTACTGACATACAGGAGAACAAAGTATTGCAGGTTTTCTATCAATTCATTTTCAATAATCAAATGTCAATAATGGACTGTTGTTTGTTTTCATATAATAGTAACAAAGTTACTCAAGTTGAGTTCATGAAAAAGCTTGATATTGCTGTGAAAATGTGTAACAATTGAAACACTCTCCTTGTTTTTTGGGATTTAAAGCTCAATAAAAATATAAATATTGGAAAACCCTTCCAAACCTTGTTCAGTCCAAGCCTGTAAAGTGTGCAGTCTGTAGGAGCAACTAAAGTGGACATGGTTAACCCTTATGTCATCCTCTGTGCATGTTTTCACATTTTTCAAGATTAGTTTTATTTTTTCATTTGATGACCATTGTGTCTGTGTTGCAGCTTGAGACGTGGATTTCTGCAGAAAATGTTCTTTTGAGACAAATTTTGTGTGTTTTTCTCTGTCTTTTATATTTGAGATCTGCATTTTCTGTGTTGGACGATTCTTTATGTGAAAATGGCAGCGGCTGAAACAGCCCATTGACTTCCATTATACATGTTTTTCTTTGCTCTTCCAGAGCCGTTTAAAACTTCACTTTTTACAATGTCAGCGTTTCATTTGGAAGAAAAGGAGTGAATTTGAACATTTTTCATCAGATTGGAGCTCATTCCCATTGTTGGACATGAATAAAATCACTGTATTTTCTCCTATTGTATATAATGGAAATAAGGCATTTCCAATCGATTTGACCCTGAAAATTTCCATTTTTAAATCTCACTGAAATACTCAAAAACACTTTATTCCCGTGTTTCCCTCAGGTTTAAAAACCTGGGCCTCTTTTTCAAAACAGACTTTTCTGCTTCAAAACTAACCACTGATTGTGACGCTCCCACTGAGCTGTTTTGGTGTCTAAGATTTCTAAACTGTAAAAATCTTCACACTAAACATTATTGTCGATAAATCACTTGTTCATTTAAAAAAATATTCATACATTTTATAGAAAACACAAAGACAAACAAATCCTGTTGTTTCCTCTGGGCCACAGCTTCAGTATGAACTGACTGAAGATACAGCATCTGTTACAATGTTAGAAAAGTGGAAAAGTCTGAAATGCAGTGAAAATGTTAAATTCAGCTCCTTTTCTTCCAAAGGAAACACTGACATCATAGATATGTGACTTTTCCCCTGTATTGCAGTGAGATTTAAATTCTAAAGTTTTATGTGAGAAAAGTCCTCATGGGAAAATACCAGGATTTCATTCATCTGCCGACAACAGGAACAAGGTCCAAACTGAAAACATACAGTAAAATTGTCAAATCTGACTCTTGTTCTTCAAAATGAAATGCTGACATTATAAAATACATGACTTTTGTACGGAGATAGGAGAGCAAAGAAAATTGGAGGTTCTGAATGTCTTTATAATGGAAGTCAATGGAGCAAAGAACATTTGGACATAAACAATCGCCCACTACAGAAAAACTACTAATCCAGTCAAATCAACATTGGTCCAAACTATGACACATCCAAGGCTCTAAACATCACCAAAGCCCCAGCTCTCTCATTTTGTTATCCAGAAAATATTTTTTACTTGGACATTTTGTAAACTTTACATAATGAAACTGGCATTTAAAGGGTTAAAATCCATTAAATTAATGCATGTTTGGTAATTTTGGAAAGTCATCAAGTAGTTCAAGGGATTTATGCAAAAAAAAAGTCCAGAAAATGTGACTGTATGGTGATTTTGTGGCTGTTTTTAGGCGTGTACATTTTTGTCCACTAGGGCGGCGAATGTAAGAAAATTGAAGGATGACACAAGGGTTAAAGAGCGGACTGAAAACGGGCCTAAAGCTTCGTAACGTCTGACCATGATTAGAGAGACCTGCAGGGTGAAGACACAGGTGCTGTTACAGCATAACCACAGGGAGGCACAGGTTTGGAAAACATGGAGCAAGAGCTGTGAGCCAATGTGGATCAGTGAGCCAGTCATGCTGCAGCTTAATCACAGTCTGTTTGTTAATATTAGTGATTTCCACAGGCCCTGACCTCCTCCCTCAGTCGTATATAAAAGAGACATCGAGAAGCAGCAAAACATTCCCCTGGTTCATCTGCATCAGACCAGACTAAAAGGTAAGAATAATCTTCTTGTCATTGTTATGAAGTGTAGTGTTGTGACTGATGTTGTGCTTCACAGGTGTGACCATGCTGAAGGTAGCTCTGATTCTGGGATGCCTCCTGAGCCTCACGTTGGCTTCTCCTGTAAGTATCTACAAATATCTACCATTTACAGAAAGACGGAGGTTCAGGAGGAAATGCTCTTTTTCATCTGTTTGACCTCATGAACGTTTCATTACAACTGTCACAAACCTCATCATGTTCTAATGTTGTCATTTGCCCTCAGCTAAATGAGGAGCACCACCGTCAGGCTCGCTCAGGCTCAAGCTCAGGCTCATCTGAGGTAAGGTTCCCTTCAATGTCATAACATTAGCATCTATTTACAGACGAGCGCTGGACAAAAAATGACTGTGATGTTTCTTCTGTAGGAAACAACAGCAACAACAACAGTAGCAGGAGCCACAACAATTTCTGCAGCTTCTCTGCAGCAAATTATACAACAAATTGTGGCATTGTTGGGATAGGGATAGACGTCTGTTGGACAGAGTTAGCCCTGAGTGTGCTCTCTCTGTACTAATGCATATGGATAATAAACAGCATCATGAAAAATATCTTTGTGCCTCATCTTGTCTTGAACCTTCTTTAGGCTAGTTAGATTATGAGGTTTTCACTGTGTGGAATTATTAAACGCAGTGTGGTAGCACTACAGCAACACTTGGCAGAACAAAGGGCTTTACAAAAAACACAGGCCTGTCTAAATAGATGAGTCTTCAGTCTGGATTTGAACGGTGGCAGGTCAGTGATGACTCTCAGCTTGACTGGGAGTGAGTTCCACAGTTAAGGCCCTGCCAAGGCAAAAGCACAATGGCCCCACTGCCTGGACCACGACCTGGGCACATTCAGAACCATCTGAGGGAAGGAGCTCAGGGCTCTGCATGGGCGGTGAATGGACAGAAGCTCGGACAGATATGGGGGGCATGTCCATAAAGGGCAGAGCCCTAAAGGCGATACGTATCGCGATGCACTTTAAGTAAATAAGCCTTATAAATATGCCAAATCGCTGTTTTGCTGTGGGCTAAAAGCTTTAAAATGGCAGGATGTGCCTCTGAATATGCCCTTATTTCATTCAGTCATAAATGAGTCCTGGTGTTTTTGAAGATTATTTCTGTCCATGTGATCTGCTAAGGCTCAGGAGGAGGATCTGCAGGCCGCTCCTCTACAGCAGATCGCTCTCTGAAAATAAAGTAGGCTATATGTAAATAAAAAGTATTATTCAATTTTCAATTCCAATTATTTCATCCTGGTATTTTGCATTCATTTGTAATAGTAACAGTATGACTGTGCTGAGCAGCTTTGTTTAAGTACCTTATTCAGGCTTTGAGTAAATGTGACCTATTCTCTTTTTCAGCACTGTGATTTTATATGTGAAAAGCACTTCATAAATAAACTTGACTTACTTACTAGTAATAGAAAAAACCCTCACCTCTGACATCATGCTGCGTTTACTACTATGGTGTTCTCCCTCTTACAAAAGGGGCACAAACACTTGACACTTTGCATCTCTCACTCCACAGACTTTTTAAAGGGATATTTCAGGATTTTGACACAGGGCCTCATTTCCTCGTTATCCAGAGTGTTGCTGATTTCTGGAGATATTATTTTTTGTAATTCATGCAGTTCTTATATTTGAAGAGTTTCGTGGCGCTAGGCTAGTGCAAGGCTAGCGCATTTCTATGATGTCAGTTAGCCTGCATTAAAAACAGTGTGACCCGCTCCACAGAGCACCTGAGGCACCTTTTGGAGCCGCGACCCCCAATATAACAATTACAGGGGTTTGTGACCCCCGATCCGGGTCACACTGTGAGAAATCGGAACATTAGCCTACATAATTCTTAAAAAACAAAGAAAAAAACAACCTGGTAGGTAACCTGGTAGAGCTGTATCCCCACCTCCTCCTCTTTGTCTTTGTGTGTGTGTGTGTGTGTGTGTGTGTGTGTGTGTGTGTGTGTGTGTGTGTGTGTGTGTGTGTGTGTGTGTGTGTGTGTGTGTGTGTGTGTGTGTGTGTGTGTGTGTGTGTGCGTGCGTGCGTGTGTCTTTGTGTGTGTGTGTGCTGTGGGCGTGTCTTGGTGTTGGTAAACAGCTCTACTTAAGCAGCAGGCACACACCACTCTGACTCTCTGTCTCTGGTTAAACTTGTGCAGGTAACTCACAGCAGCCCCACCTTCTAAACTGCAGACTTTAATTACTTGACTTGACCAATACATACTTTAAAACCAGTGTTGTACATGTGACTAATCGCTCTCTGTCTCTGGTTAAACTTGTGCAGGTGTGTGGAAGGGTCCAAGCCAAATCCAGGTCCGTCAAACTGCAGCCCAGCAACGCTTCGCGTCACAGCTGCCCGGCCTTGCCAGTCGGACCAACAGAACCGACCCAACTCCTCCATTGACTTTTCCCCATCCTGACCATTACGCACACCACACTGTTGGACAAATCCCCATTTTATCATGCCTTTTTTTTTACATTTTTAACCCTTTTGTAACAATAAAACTTTACCTTTTTAAACCATACCTGGCTCCACAATTTTGTCCACCTACTGGTTGTCAGACAGAACTCTGGGCGTTACATTATGAACATATAATAACCCATGCCACAATAATATATCATAATATACGCTAATAAAAGAATGTATATTTTATCTACATGATCTGGCGACCCCCAGGTTGAGAACCACTGACCTACTGAACTTGGATACAATATTTAGTATATTTTAATTCCCGAAGAATTATATTAATGTCTCACACTGGAAAACTATTGTCTTAAAAGGACAACAAGTGTTGGAGTTCAGAGGAAACAGCGCGAAAGTGACAGATGCTCTAAAGGCAAAGACCGTGGAGAAATGTGTGGATTTTGTTGCTGCGGACCTCCGTCCGTATGACAGCATCGCTGGTCAAGGATTCATTCAATTGGCCCAACACTTGGTTGACACGGCAGCCGCACTAGGCAAATTCAATGTGACAGAGATTCTGTCCCATCCAACAACTGTGTCACGTGATGTAGATGATAGGGCACTCCAGTTTAGAAGGGATGTTGTCGATGACATAAGCGAGACAATTGGGAAATATGGATGTGCTGTGACGACGGATATTTGGACTGAAACATATCGTAAAACATCTTTCCTGTCAGCCACCATACACTACATAAATTCGGATTACAAATTGCAGTCAAGAGTGCTATTTTCTGCACCATTTGAAGCAGGAACCACTAAAACAGGCAAAAATATCCGGGCTTTACTGTTTCAAAATCTGAGACTGTTTGGAATTGACTGCTCACTTTTGGGGAAAAAAATTGTGTTCGTCACGGACAGAGGAGCGAACATGGTGGCCTCCTTACGTGGGTTCACACGACTTAACTGTAGTGCTCATGTACTGAATTCAGTACTCTCACATGCCCTCTCGAGTGCTGTGTTGGACCAAGTCCCTGAAGTGGCCCAGCTTATCACCAACGCGAAGAAACTGGTCAGCTATTTTAAACATTCTGGTCTGCAAGTCAAGCTAACGAAGTCTCTCAAACAGTCAGTGGAGACGAGGTGGAATTCCACTGTGGATATGCTCGATTCTGTCTCACAGCAGTATGATGAGGTCACAACAATTCTGCTGGATAAAAACCAGTATGACAAAATAGGCTGCATCGATAAACTCATCCTTGGAACCCTGGTGGCTTTTCTCAAACCCTTCAAAGACGCAACGAACGCCCTGGAGTCAGACAATACGGCGTTAAGTGCGGCGCTTGTTCTGCCTTGGTCCGTGAAGTTAAGAGAGCATTGTGAAGTGGCCAAGGCTGACCCCATACTCAATGTCATCGCATCTGCTTGTGCACAACGCCTAGACGAGCTGTTGTCACCAAACCGCCTTGTCCCCAATGGCATTAACATGCTCTATAAAGTAGCAACTTTCCTGACTCAAACTGCGTCATCTTAAGATGATTAATGCAAATGAGAAAAAATGCATGACTGAAGCTGTAAAAGAGCTGATTGAGGAAATGAGGTTTGATGATGTCCAAACTGAGGAAAATGCAGGGCCACCTCCACCTAAAAAGGTGACTTTTCGTGATTTTGAAGAATGGGAGGATGAAGGTGCTACAGGTGCTGACTCGCAGTCATGGCGCTTCAAGCCTGATTATCACTACATGCAAAGGGCAGCTGATTTCCCTCTGCGTCGTACACAAGCGAAAAAGTTTTCCAAGTGTCTTGTTTTTTTAACGGTACATGTACCTCTCTTTAAAGCAGCACTTACTTCTGAAGCACTGTGAGAGGTGGGCTCACTGCGCTGTTCTGCCATGTCTGAGCGGAAAGGAATTGTGTAAAATGTGCGCGAGATGACAGCACATCCGCATTAATCATTTAGCCTAACACTCATTATTTTATAAATTGCAACTTTTCTGATATTTTATAAAGATGAAAAGAGAAAGAATGAGTAAATGAAATGAAAAATATAATTTATTTCGCGGGATTACCGCGGGAGTGCAGGGCTCTACATCCTGCACAGAAAAATCCAATGGCTTCGACGCTTGATGTTTACAACATTGATCCTATTGTGCCACAGTCAATCTAAATTTTCATGTAGTTTCTGTCAATCTGTCAGTCAATCCAGACGACCAACGCCAAATGTGACCAAGTCAGGGTGATATTTTTCTATACAATTACGTTCGATCCTGCCAACAACGCCAAATTGTAGCGTGAGCGCTGGTAGACCACTGAACAATTCCAACAACGCCACCCAGGGTTATGGCCCTGGGACCAGACTGCTTCAGTTTTACTTAGTTTCTCTGGAAGGCCGCGCTAGGTCAGGACAATAAAGGGGTGGATTTATTAAAAAGAATATTTATTTAGTGAATACAAAAATTAAAATAGGCATAGTGTTGTTTTGTTAAAATAATAGGTTCAACTTACACAGTGCAGCTTTAAACAGTTTCAGCGTATACAGTGCAGGTTTATACAGTTTCAGCGTAAGCAGTGCAGGTTTATTCAGTCGAAGGCGGCACCTTTAAATAATCAGCAATTAAATCAATTGGGAAAAGAAGGCAATGGTTACAGCAGAAACAAAAGGCAAAACAACATATCAAACCATGGAATAACAAACCAAACCAAGCAAAAATTAATCAAACAAATTAAGAGAAAATGAGCAAATTAACATTCAAAGCAAACAACTGGCAACACATGCGGGGCTGGTTTGCCTTCAGGACACCAGCGCTAAATTACTCGGTGCAGTCCACGCCCGCATAGGCGCACACTGAGCGCTTGTTTTACAAACGGTGAGGAGGTGGACAAAACCAGAGGGACAAGACAACGGCCTCCTTAAACAGGAGGTGGCAGCTCCAACGTGGGCCGCGCACACTGTGCACCTCGTGCCTAAGAGGAGAAGCACGAGCGTGAGCCACTAACTAAGGATTTGCCCTGCATTAGTAAAACCTTCGGTATCTTACCTGCCGGTCAAAGTGCGCGCACCCGCAGGCAGCGGGACGAGGGGGAGAGACGCGGAGAATTCGCGGCAGCGTCCCGCGACAGCCCAGGACCTGAATGAGAATTTAGTATCAGCACAGCACCAAGCCCCCAGAAGAGGAGGTAGAACTAACCTGGATGACAATGCAGCTAAATGCAGCGTTTGGGGAGAGTTTCGGCCCTAACCAGGTAGTGCGGGAGCCCACAGCACGCCGCCACCACAAAGCCCAGGAGCCCACAGCACGCCGCCACCACAAAGCCCAGGAGCCCACAGCACGCCGCCACCACAAAGCCCAGGAGCCCACAGCACGCCGCCACCACAAAGCCCAGGAGCCCACAGCACGCCGCCACCACAAAGCCCAGGAGCCCACAGCACACCGCCACCACAAAGCCCAGGAGCCCACAGCACGCCGCCACCACAAAGCCCAGGAGCCCACAGCACGCCGCCACCACAAAGCCCACTCAAGATAGTGTACGTGTGAGCGGCTTTAAAAGCTACGTCGGCGCCACCCACCATTCACCGACATGCCCCATCTATATTGTAAATGTTTGTTGTTGTTTTTGCAACTGCCAGAAAAAGAATCTCTGATCTTCAAAAGAAGAAGAAAATCATCAAGGATAAAAGAGACAAGATTAGAGAAGAAATCATTCATTTGATTGAGGGAAGAAAAAACAAGGAAGATGCAAGTGAGTAACACTCTATACAACATTCTATGTTCTCCAAAATTAGATAATTTTGTCATTAACAAAACAAAAAGAGTAGTGAAATGATCTATTTTATAGGGTAATGGACATAATATCACCCTGAGTACGAGCAAATATTTATTTATTATTTTCTACATTGTGTGTAAAGACAAGAGAAGTGACAATCAGATTCCTCCATTTCTGCCTTCACGGCATCTACTGCCACCAGTGTTTCTTCCTCCTCATCCTCTTCCCGGACAAAGGAAAGAAAAAGAGGCTCCTAAAGACAAAGGGAACACATTCGGCAAAGGAGTAAGACAATAGGAGACCTACACGTACTACAATATCTGGTTCAGGCCAGGTTTAGTTGTAAATAATGTATTATTTGTAAATACTACAGAATGAAAAGGAAAACAAAAAACGTTGATTATTTCATTGTACTTATTGGAGGTTCCTATGTTTAAGATATGTTTTTAAATATTTAGAAATTACCATTGAGGTGTTTTGGCGTTCAAAAAGCAATCCACTCACATTCTTACTACTCTTTTTCAGTGACTAGCCCGCAAATGGTTGTGGCCAGGTATAAGAGGGTTTTGAAAACCTTTCGTAAGGTGAGAAGTGCTTCTGAGCGGGGTAGACAGCGGGTCATTTAAATTGACCAACGTAATTGCAGAGGTTAGTGATTTCATACACTCACTTATCCAGGATAAGCCAAATTTAGAAAGAAAAAAATAGCAATTAAAGCCAGTGGATTAATGGTTCAGGATGTGGACCTCTGAGACAGTTAAGCTTGTGTAAATATATATTTAATATATTTAAAATATAAAAACTTGAAATGTGAGGAAATCATTCTTACGCAACATTCTTTTATCTGTAACATTAAATTTCCAGTGTTACAAGTTAAAGAGTTATTAACCATTTACAGCAATTGTAATAAAATGTGTTAGTATAACAAAACTACTCTTTCTTTTGGTATGCACATACAGAATATGACTCTGGAGGTCAGGACGGTGGACAAAGACCCTGGTGTTCTGTTTGACATCATCTCTCACTCTGCACCTCCTGGACACACCCCGGTGCAGAAATGCCCACACTACAACTGTCGTTGTAGTGTGTCACTGATGGTAACCTTTGTTACTTTGGTCCCAGCTCTCTGCAGGTCATTCACCAGGTCATTCACCAGGTCCCCCCGTGTGGTTCTGGGATTGTTGCTCACCGTTCTCATGATCATTGTGACCCCACGGGATGAGATCTTGCGTGGAGCCCCAGATCGAGGGAGATTATCAGTGGTCTTGTATGTCTTCCATTTTCTGATATTTGCTCCCACAGTTGATTTTTTCACACCGAGCTGCTTGCCTATTGTAGATTGACTCTTCCCAGTCTGGTGCAGGTCTACAGTTCTTTTCCTGGTGTCCTTCCACAGCTCTTTGGTCTTGGCCATAGTGGAGTTTGGAGTCTGACTGTTTGAGGCTGTGGACAGGTGTCTTTTATACAGATAACCAGTTCAAACAGGTGCCATTAATACAGGTAACGAGTGGAGGACAGAAGAGCTTCTTAAAGAAGAAGTTACAGGTCTGTGAGAGCCAGAGATCTTCCTTGTTTCAAGTGACCGAATACTTATTTTCCACCATAATTTACAAATAAATTCTTTAAAAATCCTACAATGTGAATTCCTGGATTTTTTTTTTCACATTCTGTCTCTCACAGTTGAAGTGCACCTATGATGAAAATTACAGACCTCTGTCATTATTTTAAGTGGGAGAACATGCACAATTGGTGGCTGACTAAATACTTTTTTGCCCCACTGTAGATTTACACAAAATGTAACAACGACATTGTGCAAGTCTAATACAATTCTTACAGACTAAGCTATATTTTGAATCACATTTTCTTCAATAACGCATGTAGCCCACTGGCCCTTATTTATTTATCGTACAATAAAGTTCAGATGCTAGCACTATATTTAGATTTTCACATTACATATACTGCGTGTCTGCACGTCTCCAAATCTCAATGCTACATTTGATGTAACGCCAGTTTGCACAGAAATATACAGACAATTCACGTGCATGTAAAGTAGTGAAAACATCCGTGGTGACCAGTGTCAGTGTTTACAGTAGGCTAAACTATAGCTTTATAACGCGATGCAAACAGGTCATAGCTAGCTAGCGTATTAGCGCTTAGCATATGCAAAAACCCTAACCATGACGGACTAAATTCAACTAATTATCGTCATGAAAACTTCAAAATCTCATGCATTTACCTGTAGAAACTGCCATCTCTCTTCCTCCGTTCTGCAGCTGGGCTCACGCAGCTCCGTCCATCTGTTGAACAACTCTCCGATATAAATTCCACATCTGTCTTGCCCTCGTTTTCCTGCTAGTTTAGAAGATGGACTTTTGAACTGTTTACATGTCTAAAGAGAAGGAGCAGGCAGTCGTAGCTTCTGGCTGTTGTTGTTCATAGCGGCGCTCGGGCGTAATGGCGGATCCAGGTACGAGAAACACTCTGCGCGTGCTCAGTTCTCGGGCGCGAGCATGAAGTGTCAATCATCGTCTTGCTCACAATTTATTGGTCTACGCCATCGGCGAGCGGGCTCTTGAGTAGTTGCTGAGATCAGGGAAGGAGGGACTTAAAAAAATATAATAATTTATACTTGTACTCACTATATATCGAAGTTTAAGGCCAGGAGGTAAATTTTGTGCATTTCTTAAAAAATTTAAAACATTTAGACATCCAGACTATCACTTTAATTAACTAATGAACATATTTTAACTAACTATTATAACTTTATTTTTGTTGGTGATAGCATACATAAGTATTGAAGTGTTTAAAGGAATAGGCCACCGTTTTTAAATAGTGAGACATGTTCTTATCTGAGCTTAGACCTGCTGATGTGTACCGGTCTGGTCTTATTTCAGGATTTTTGACATAGGGCCTCATTTCCTAGTTATCCAGAGTGTTGCTGGTACCTGCTTTTTTTACTGTAATTGATTAATTTTATGTTGATGTTTTTATTGATTCTATTTGCTTTCTTGTATTTATGCAACTGTGAAGCACTTTGAGTTGTCTTGTGTATGAATTGTGCTCTACAAATAAACTTGCCTGGCACTAGGCTAATTCAAGGCTAGGGCATGTCTATGATATCAGTTAGCCTGCATTAAAAACAATCTGACCCGCTGCACAGAGCACCTGAGGCAAATCACTTATAACGCCAGACCAACCATATAAATGTCTATCGATAGACTTATGTTTGAGCAGCATCAGCTTCGTGGTTGTATAAGCGACGCAGCGGCGGAGTGATCTGCTAGAAAATAGTCCCTCAAAATGCGATCATTCATGTGATGCAGGTCAGTTATATTCCAAACATTATTCGATCAACAAACATTTAGCTAAAGCTGAATGAACGCAAAGCGGACATGGTAAAATACAGCTGCAGGCGCCTGAAGGAGGGAACCCAGGTGGAGTGTAGACAGGTAAGCGGTTTCCTAAACCGTTTTCTTCCAAGGATGGGAAAGGGCTTTTTCCATTAATTTTACTGTTTTTAAGGTTAGAGTTAGGTTTATGTTTACGGATAGTTTGGATTAATTTAAACTAGCGTTGTCTGAAATGTGGCCTTTCCCATCCTAGGAAAAAGAAAAAAATCGTGAGCGGTTGGCTAATTTAAACTTGTGTACATGTCATATATTGCTGAAGTGTGCCTAGCCAAAGCTATGTGATGGCTGCATGTGTGCACCGTACGCCAGGTGTACGGTGCACACTGATTGATAAATGCCAAAACAGGCAGTATTTTTTCGTACACCCCACATACGCTCTGATTTCACCGTACGCAAGTTTGATAAATGAGGGCCAGTGTGTGCTACGCCTGGCACAGCGCGAGTTGAGAAGATTCGTTTGGCACATTCATAGTGGGGTGTAGCTCAGGGTATGCCCATCTTGTGCCAGGAGGCATTTTGGCGTTCAGATAAAACATTTCACCACCCATAAATGCTGGTGCACCAGCATTAAAGATAAGATAATATAAGCCTTTACTCACAACTCTCTCTCTCTAACAGTGGCCGGGTTCGCGGCTGGCGGAGGGAAATTAAAGCTTTTGTGTCATACTGGTGTAAATGAAAACTCACGTGCAGGAAGTAAACAAACGAAAACAAACGTAACCACTTTTCTAACCTCCTGTGACTATATTTGGAAACAGGGGGAGAGTTGTGTGACCCTCCAGGGTTTTAATAAAGTCACCATAGCGTCTTCAAAGCACGTCCAGCTGCTCCGTGTGCAGGTCAGTCCCACGCCTCAAAATAACTCCTCCCATCAGCGCGAGCGTCTCGTCTTCTCTCGGGTCAGTCTCATGATCGATCACAAACACAAACGCTCCGTCTAAACTCGCCTTTTACACAAGATAACAACAAATAATCCGGTCCGCGGTAAAAACGAAACAGAAACCTGCAGTGACATTGATGTCAAAGCTCCGCTAACAGCAACGAAACACTTCCTGTTGTCCCGACAAAATAAAAGCGTCAATGTTCCAGCCGCTGGGAGAGGGTTTGAAATGTTAATTAATAAATAAACCTAATATTTTAGGTGCAAATGGACACAAATCTCGTTTATCTTCATTTTCCTGGTCGTCCATTTTGCTCAAATAGAAATAAAGGCCTGTCTCTAATTGTGGCCTGGTTCCAATAAAGGCCTGGTCCTGATGCCCTGGAGTAAATAAAGGCCCCGGCCTATATTAGAGCATTTACGGTATAGATGTAAATAAAGTGGGACATTACGTCCCACTTTGTGTACATGTGCTCATCCAACACATGTTTGAGAATTTGAGCAATCAGTGTTTTTACATTTTTTCAGTGAATTAGCCACAAACATAAAGGTATTTTAAAACATGGTTTTGATATAGAAAGAATGCCTTTGCAGAAATTGAAATGTAGGCCTTATTCTTGTAATTGGCTGCCTGTGGCCATCAATTCTCACACTCATTTACCATTTGAGTCAAATTTGGGAAGGAGTCAGAGGAGGCAGAAAGACACAAGTACATAGAGTGACAGAGTAAGCTGGCGAGAGCAAAGTAGATTGTTACGTGTGAGGTGGAGATTTGACCCAAACGCAAAACAGCCAAAACAAGTTGAAAGGAAATTTAATGGCAAGTCCAAGAACTGACAAAACATGCAAAAACTCACTAGCAGGCACAGGAACACACACTACATACTAACAGAAATACAATGAACCGACAAGGGAAAACACAGGGGTCTAAATACAGAAGGAACAGGGAACAGGTGAAACACATTAGGGCGGGACAGGTAATCAACACAAGGGAACCAAAGCAAAACCACAAGGACAGAAAATAAAAGACTAGACACAGAACCAAACCAAAACGGGACAGAACACAAATAGACAGAACATGACAGATGGAAGCAGGAGGTACACACGTTACACGCATTGGTACACACCTGTACACAAGAGGAAGAACAACAGAAACAAACCACTAAGCACAAAATTACAACATGCTAAAGAGAAAATACATACCTTTTTATCCCTCGGGCTCATCCTCTGCTTCACTGAGCGATAGTGTCACTTCATCATTTAACATCATAATGGGGGATGAATGGGGAGGTGACAAATGGGGTGGTGTCGGGGAGGACACATGTCGTGATCGTGTGGCAAAGGGCCAGGTTGAGGTTGAGGGTTGGCTGGAGGGCAACTCCTGTGATTGTTCATTCATTTCCTGGATGTTGTAGGTACTGTTATAGCTGAAGACGCAGTGCTTTTTAGCTGAGTTTGTGAGTGCGCCTCTTGGAGGATGAAGATTTCACTTACCGTTTCATCTGTGCCAACAAAGTCAAACAGAGCCTACAAAACATTTGAGAACAGTGTTATTAACCTTGGCATGTTTTTTTTTTTCAAAGTCAGGTCATGTCAAGTTTATCAGCAGAGAAGCAAACTCATTGTGCATACTGCTAAGTAAAGTCATTGGCTGTAGGTTCCCATCTCTCCAGGACCTGCCGTATACGTCTCCACAACACAACTTGACATTACCTGACATTACACAGTTATATTTCTTTTGTCTTTTATGTGTTGTATATCTTTTGAACAGGAAAGAGGAGTGTCTGGCAGGCCAGGCAGTGCACAAAGCAATGGCGTTACAAAAATATTCTGTTTCTGAGGTTGAAGTTTGTGTTCGGCTCGGCTGACGGACACATTATTACAACCATGTGATGTAATCAAAATGATCATGTGCCATATACCAATGCATCACTTGAATTTTTTCAACAATATTCGTTTGTTCACAAGAAATAATGTCAGTAATGTAACACAATAAAATCCCAGTTTCAGTCTACTTTTTTCACTGCAACCAAAAAGTGATAATGCTGTGAGGTCAGTTTGTTATTGTGTGCTGCAGCGCTTCTCAAACTGTGGTTGGGAGACTGCTGGTGTAATAGTCTTGAAATTCTCACTTGTAACGACTCTGTCAGATGAAAACGCCTTCCCCTCAAATGCCCATCAGGGTATTTGACTTGAATGGGAACACCATCAGCTTCTTCGGGTGTAATAGCCACCAGCTGACGCCTTGCCTCAATTTCCTAAATAACATATCAATAGTACAATAGATTAACCATCTTTGAACCAATAACTCCTCGCAAAATGTGAAGTATCAAACCATACCAAAATATTAATGGTTTTGACAGAAAGATGTAACAGTCGATTAAACGACCCTTTGCCTGTTTTCTTCACATTCTTCATAAATTAACATCCTGTTACAAGAATGTTGTGAAAATACTCTATTTACACTCGCCACAATAGGAAACTGTCAGCGAACGGGACGACACTTACCCTTTCCTGATCAATAAGTAAAGACTGTTGGTATTTCTGGTCCTGCTCATCACGGATTCTGCGCTTCTCCTGTAAAGTCGACAACAAATCACATTGTTAGTACACACACACACGCACACACACACACACACACACACGCACACACACGCACACACACACGCACACACACAACAACAGTATTTCTTGAGTGTGTAATAAAGTATATAGTATCAACTCTAAGGTTATTGGTTCTCATTCTAATATTGTGTAAATGTCAAGCTACAAAGCGTAATAAATTAGACTACTCATGAAACATGACTAGTCTACAGGACTGTATCAAGTTGCTAAACAATGTATCCACTCATTTATAGTAATATATAGTAGCTCTTAGAGCAGAGAACGAGACAACAATAATTATATACTAATTTTAAAAGGCATAATTGTCATTATTTTACCATAATTGCATATAAATAACACCAAGTAATTACTGTAAGTTAGAAACAGTTCAATATCTACATGACTTAGTTTAAGAGACTGATGCTAAAGTTTAAAAATTCATAAATAAGACAATGTGATTAAATAAATATAAAACATTTGCCATGATTGATTTTCATAAATAATAATGACATGATTTGACAAATCTATTAACATAATAAGTAAAATATTTAAAAGATGTTTGATATTTATTTGTTTGTTTTTTCTTTTCCTTTCAGATGAGCTTAAAAACTATCTCTGAACCTGGCAATGAGCCAACACCATTTTTATTTAGACGTTATGTTATTGCTGAGGTATCACGCCAAAAAGTCACTCTATGGGACAATCCACATTTGGTGCCCGTCCGGGTCGCATTAAGCAAAACAAGATTATCGCTGTTACGGATGGTAAGACAGTAACAGCTCCACTCTCTATGAGGCCATATGCCATGCATTTATGACTGGACAATACTACGCTATCAAAGATTTTGGCGTATGGAAAAAACAATTAGAGATAAGAAGTAGGACATTATTGTTTAACACCAAGCTGTTCCCGGTCTCGGATGAAATAAAGAAAGCGGGGCATGATCTGTAACCAGGGGAGGTCATTGTGAGACGGTTTGTTGCTGTCTGCGATGTAAATAAACTAATAAACTATGCACTGGCTGAGGCTTGTAAAATGTTCACTGGTGCTGTTGGGCCAAACATGCCATTTCCCCGGAGGCAGAGGAGCCTCCAGCTCTAACTTTTACTGCTTTCGTAGCTAGCTGCAGCGGCTGATGCATCAGCCTGCACAACAAAGTCGACCGACACAGCGCGCAACTGTGCATGAAACTGAGCATCAAACTGATCCAAGTTTTGTGATACCTGTCCTGTAGCTTTATACAGTGGGGAAAAAAAGTATTTGGCCAAAATCCAATACAATGTCTATGTGAAACTGACCAAATACTTTTTTTTCCCCCACTGTATTTGATAATAACCGCGTGAAACGTGAGAGCTAACCTATAAAGCTAACGGATAGCTACCAGAGAATTTACTGTGAGGCTAAATCAGTGGGGGGGTCCGCCCCCTTTACTCTGAAATGAGTTGTGCTAGTGGCAGGCCGTGAGTTTCAGACTATGGCAAATATATTTCTTTAAAATTACTTTTTTTAGGGCATGGACTTTTTTTCTTCGTAAAAAAATTGTAAAGCATCCAAAATCATTTAAAAAAAGTTTTCCAATGACGTGACGTCACCAGTGCTGTGGACATGCATGAGCGTGTGCGTGAAGACTTATGAACGAGCTGAGGTCTTCCCCGGTCGGTCTTAGCGGTCTGAGAGAGCCAAACAAACAACAATACGATGATGAACGGGACTGGACAAGGATAAACGCCAACAGGCTCCTCAAGTAAGTTTTTTCCTTGCTCAGTACTAAAATGTAGCGTGTTAAAATGTTAAAAAGTAGGCGTATTAGCTGACATGAACAACAACTAATTAAACTAATGAAGACGTGACGTTTTTCTGAAAATAGCTTTTTGGTTCGATGATGCAACGCTGACCAGTGGTGGGAAGCAAAATAAAAAGTACAAAGTAAGTATTTTTTGTGCACATTTATTTGCGTAAGGTGCTTCATAACCTTTAGTTAAATTGGATCAGAAACAGAATTTTCACAATATACAAAGCTGACAATAATAGCACAATTGTTGAGATGCTGAGAAACGCACTTGTAACTCAATTGTGTATAAATCTTGTGATACACTTACTTATGAACAATGGCTTACATACATTTGCTTTTTTATTTGGTACATTTTTAAATATGCTTTTAAAGAAAGAACATTTAGTCTGAGCCACTGATGCTGTTAGTTTATCAATAACAGTGAACTGTGATGAATTGATTTAATGGCAACTTAATTCAAATAACATAGTATTACTTAAAATGAGACCATAAGTGAGAGCTTTAAATGGCATTTGCAAAAAATGATGTCACTCATTTGTCTGGTTAAAAATGTCCAAATCTATTTGTTAGCAACATGTCCTGCTCAATGTTTTCCAGAGTCCAACCAAAAGCCCTGAAAGAGCTGGCAGCCTGACCATCTTTTCCTGTCCCAGTTGGTACTTCCGGGAGCCTTTCTTGTGGATAGTGGTGTGATTAAATATTACAATAGATTAGTGTAAATGCAGAGTAAAGGTCATTTAAAATTACCTCAAATAAGAAATGATATGACAAATTCACTAACCGTACTATTTTGTAACAGAAAACATACGCAACAGTGGCCTGTCTTGGTTTAAAGCCCACTCACCACAGCAAAGTGCAGGCCAGGAGTGGGAACACGAGACCAGACAAGAACATGACACACTCTGACGGGACCACAGGCAAAACATAAAACATGTAACAATGATATATATTTTTTTGTTTTGCAGGAATTTTAGATGTATAATAACAGAACACAATGCAAAATACATGGCATGAACTGATAGAAAAATAAAATTCAAGATAAAATCCAACTTTACTGTACTATAACATGAAATATTACAATAGCTTTAAAATATCTGTCTGTGTGAACTATATACATAGAAGACAAAAACTTAATAAATAATGCAAGTTCCAAGTTTTCCAGTACTAACAAGATAAAGGCTATGTGAACTGATGAAAAAACTTACAAGATAAAATACTACTATTCTATACTACAACATTGTAAGATTCAAAATATCTATCTAGGTCAGGGGTGTCCAAACTTTTTTCATGGGGGGCCACCAATGGCCGCTGGCTGCCCTGCGTTTTGACCACAAACGTGGGGGCCGCCATTGCTCCGCCGTTGCTGCAGTACCTCCATATCGCCGCTAGGCCCCCATTGAAAAGCATTGGACTTTAGACACGTTAAAAACTACTTTAAAGCCTGGTTTCAATTGTTTCCTGAGATAACGCTGAGTTAATAACAATATATGAAACCAGGCTGGTTTTCGTAATATGATTTTTTGAAATCTCGTATTTAACGAGGCTCGGACTGTTAGCATTGGAGCAGCACGAGCTACACGTCACGCAAGGGCAGAGTCTACAGTGAAAATCCCGCCCGTATGTCCTTTTTAGGAACATGCTTTGTCAGAGCTGGGGAGGGGGAGCCTGTAAATCCGCCATGAATTGCCCCACTGCCGTGGTCATTCTGGTAAACGGGGAGGAGTGAGCATAAGACGTCCTAAGACATTTTTTTTCTATGGGGCAGACAGTCTATGGGGGCCACATGTTGGAGCGTACACGGTAGAGATGCGCGGGTCGACCCGAAATCCGCGGTCATCCCGCGGATGCGGCGGGTTCGGGCGGGTCGGATAACTCTAAAATCCGATTAAGGTCGGGTGCGGGTGGGTCGGGTCATAAACTCCTGATTTTTTTTTTATCATAGAATAAAATGTGTAAAGTAAGTCTGGCCGAAATAATTCTAAAACTAGGACGCAAATTCATCTTCCAAAACTTTAAGCCACACGACTGCCTATACCAGGGGTGTCCATACTTTTTTCATGGGGGGCCGCATATTGAAGTGTACACAGGGTGAAGGGCCGTAGATCAGTAGTTAGTGCCGCAAAACCTTTGACTAGCAGAGGTTTAAATTGTGCCCCACACCTCTATTTAAGCTTAAAACCTTCATGCCAGCTCTGTCTCACAACGAAATGTTAGTTGTTAGGTTAGAATTGTATAGAATTATTACATTTCAAATAAAAAGGTCCATCTCTGGTGATGTGTACCGATACAGCAAGAGGCCGAGGGCCACCATAAATTGGTCTGAGGGCTGCATTTGGCCCCCGGGCCGCACTTTGGACACTCCTGGCCTAAAGGCATCCGTATTTGAAAGCGCCAATTTTCTCAAGATTGACCTAGCCAAAACAAGTAGGCTACTTGCATTATGTCGGACTTTATAAGAGATCAATTAAAAACAGGCGAGGCAAAAGTTGTGCAACAAAAATTCCAGAAGAGTAAAGTATGGGAGAAGTTTGGAGAAGTCGTTCTGCAAGATGGTTCTCCTGCAGACCACGTAATATGCCTAACTTGGAAGGCACTGTACAAATTCAACAGCCACAAAACGGGTACATCAAATCTGCTTCGTCATAGTTGTGTTCCCGAGACAACAGCGCAGCCCAAACAGCCTTTAATGACAACATTTATATAGAACAAGGTGCCTCTTTCTGCAAAATCCAAACTTGTAGACAATTTTGTGGATTTCTGTTTCGCTGATTTGCGTCCATTCGATATAGGCTTCACAAGTGTGGCACAGGGACTCATCAATATTGGCTCAATGTACGGTTCTGTGGATGCAGACTCCGTGATTCCTCACAGACAGACCATTTGTGACAGGGCAAAGGACAAGGCCAAAAGCGAAAAAGCTGCTCTCTGTCACATTATTAACAAAGCGCTTGATTATGGGATTGGCATAACAACCGATATGTGGACAGATGGCTTCAGTGCGCGATCATATACAGCACTCACATGCCACTTGATTACCGAGGAGTGGGCACTACTGAGCCGCGTGATCTCTACTTTGGAGTTTGACGCAAACGAGAAGGAAACAGCAGTAAACATACACGACCAGATAAGCAGGGAATTAATTAACGGCGTGTCTCCTGAGCAACTTTCCAAGGTTGTTTTTGTCACAGACCAGAAGTGTTCAGAAGTGTAAAGCTCTGGTTACTTACCTCAAGAAGTCTGGCAGCACTCACAGTCTTCCTTACGCTGTGTTGCAAGAATGTGAGACAAGGTGGAATAGCAAAGTGGCGATGATAAACTCCGTGGCAAAACAATATAGACAGATCCATGAGCTGCTTGAAATCAAGGGACAAGAACAACGAATGGAGGGTATCCAAGTTGAAGTGCTGAACACCGTTGGTGAGTTTCTGTCTGTGTTCAAAGACGATCAACAGCGTGATTCTTTGGTACAACAAGCTCAAAACGCACTGTGAGCCAAGGTGCGCAGATCCCGACGACATTCAGTATATTCGCAATCGCGCCGGGAGGCTGTTAAACGTAAAATTTATCTGAACAACCACCCACAAAATCGCCACCTTCCTGACTCCACGCTTCAAAAGTCTGAAAATGCTCCAGCCAGATGAAAGGCTTGTAATCCCCGGAGAGGCACGTAGACTGATGGCAGCTTTGACAGCACAGCGGCCTCCTGCAGCAGGTACGTGACGCACGCTACAGGCCCGTGCGTAAGCAAGTATATGGATTCGTAGGCTTTTAATATATATATATTTTTTTTTTTTTTTTTTTTTTAAACTTTATTGATCTCACAATGGAGAAATGAGAATAAAACTCTGTTCTTGTTACAGTCCAAATTTCCTTTTTTTTTTTTTTTTTTTTTTTTAAATTTTTTATTGCAAAAAGTGCATATTTTACAGATGTGCAGAGAGGACACAATACATTTAAAGAAAATAAAAAGAAAAAAAAAAAAAAACAGAAAAAGAAAAAGAAAAGAGAGACAAAACAACACACATGAGGTATGGCATAAGCCAGTAGACTATTTTAAGCTACAATTCGTACCATTAGTGCCACTGTCAAATACAAACACCACAACTACTATCACCACCACCGCCACCTTCCGTACCCAAACGCCGCTGTCGCACAACCATAACCACCACCATCACTATCACTACCGCTACCACCACTACCACCATTCACACCAGCATCACCACCACCACCACTACTAAAATCAAAGATTTGAGTTTATAACAACAGATGACAGATGAATAGAAGAGAAGAAAAAAAGAGAGAGAAGAAAAAAATAATAATAACAATAATGAAAAAAAAATAAAAAAAAATAAAAAATAATAATAATAATAATAATAAAAGAGAAAATAATAATAATAAAAAAGTAAAATAAATAAGATATAAAAATTACAAAAAAAAAAAAAAAAAAAATAGAAATAAATAAATAAAATAAAAAATAACGTTGTTTGTAATTAAATGTGTGGCATTCCTCTCATATATGGCTAGTTTAGCCATGTCGATAAGGGCAATGTCCGCCCACTGTTCCCCACGCGTGCGACACCCAGGCCGGCACCTGCGGTCGCTCACTGTTGATCCCCCGCCAATCCTGATTCTTACTTTCTCCCTTTACAGTAGGTGCAAATGTGTCCCTAAATAAAGTGAGGTGCATTAAAATGGGCATCGAGCTCATCCTATTCTTTGTGTTCTCCCTTTTGCAGGGTTTCTCGGTATGTCCCTAAGTAAGGTGAGGTGCATTAAAATAAGCATTGAGCTTACCCTAATCTTTATGTTTTTTTTTTTTTTTTTTTTTTTTCCCTTTTTTCTTCTTTTTTCTTGAGCTAATTGCTGGGTTGCAGGTGACATCACAGCGTTCTAAAGGCCTATACTATTATATAGAGGAAAAATTATTTTGTTTTTGAGGAAATTTTTGGTCTTGTACAGAGAGATCTTGGACCCAGTGACTGATATTAAAGATCATTTTTTAAATTCATATATTTTATTTTTAGCTATGACTTGTGAAAGTGTAATGTTATTAATAGGAAAAACTGGCTCTTGCCCCCCGCTGGGTCCGATGACATCATCACATTCTAGAACCTGCAACCCAGCAATATGATGCGTTAAAAACAGTGGCAGGGTGCCTTGGCAAGCTACACCTTAGGGCCAGCCGGGGAAGAGGCACGCTGGCAGGGACCAGAGGCATCTATGCACCATCGAATGCCAAAGCAGGCCATAGATGATCAGGATTGTAATTGGGAAAAAGAAAAAGAAAAAAAATAAATAAACAAAATAATAATAATAAATCAATAAACAAACAAAAATAAATCAATAAACAAGGCAAAATAAAAACAAAACAAAAATTAAACTAAATTCAGAAGTGAAGACAAAATTAATAATAATAATTAGAATAAAGAGAGAGAGAGAGAGAACTAAGAAGTCTACTGGTGGTGGTAAAAAAGGGGAGTTGAGGCTTTGACAACTTATACTAACAACAGCAACAATAATAGAAATGACAATAATAGCAGAAATTAAGAAATTATAAATGAAAGTGTTTCAGATATGGGGTCCATATTTCATTGAAGGTCGATATATACTTCTGTTTGTGGGCTCTATTCTTTTCTGTTATTATATGATCAATGATTAAATTTATCCAATGGGTGATGTTACATGCTCTTTTATTTTTCCAATTTTGGAATATTATTTTCTTTGCGAAAATTAGAGAGGTCAGGAGAGCAATGTTATATTTTGTTGGAAGATTTATTTGTGCGATATCTCCTAAGAGACACAGAGCAGGGTTTAGTGGGATTCTGTAATTCAAGATGGTGGATAAATTGTCAGTGACAGCTGTCCAGAAGGAATGTACCGGTTGACACTCCCACGTGGCATGTAAATAGGTGTCTATGCTCCCTAGAGTGCATTGAAAACATGTGTCTGTGTCTGTAAATCCCATTGTGTTCAGTCGGCTTTGTGTACGATGTGTTCTATGGATCGTTTTATACTGTATTAGTTGCAGGTTATCATAAGTAGTAATAAAAGTATTTCTACAAATGGAATTCCAGAGGTCGGGGTTGAGAGGAATGTCCAGGTCCGTTTCCCATTTAGTAGATGGTATTGTTAAGTGATTATTTAATGATATAATTATTTTATGGAGTTTTGATGTGATCTTTTTTGTATTTGTTATCTTTAAAATCTTGTTGGTCAGAGCAGATGGTTGTAGTGTGTTTTCAATAATACTAATTTTGCTTTTAATCGTATTTTTTAGTTGTTGATATTGGAGAAATTGTTCTCTTCTGACGCCATACCTCTGGATAAGTGCAGTGAATGATATAAAAGTGTCATTTACAAATAAATGGTGGAGGTGAGAAATGCCCTTTTCGTGCCAATGTGGGAAGTGAATGGGGGAGTTATGTATTTGAAAATCAGGGTTGTGCCAGATGGGAGTGTATTTATTTGGTAGTAATGAGGAGTTAGTGATCTTGTTGATTTTCCACCAGGCTGTCAGTGTTGTGGAGATGGTGATAGATTTGAAATATGGTTGTTTATTTATTGATGGTGATAAAAATGGAAGATCTGCTAAGGGCGTATTCTGACATTGGTTCTGTTCAAGCTTGATCCATTGGTTATTGTAGTTTTCATTATTTATCCAGATGTATTGGTATGATAATTGTGTTGCATAGAAGTAATAAAGAAAATTTGGAGCTTCAAGTCCGCCATGTGTTTTGCTATTTTGTAATGTTGCAAGCGATATCCGAGGTGGTTTATTTTTCCAATAAAATCGGGTTATTGTGGAGTTAAGGGATTTGAACCAGTTGTCAGTGGGAGTTGTAGGTATCATAGTAAATAAGTACGTAATTTGCGGTAGAATTTTCATTTTAACTGCATCAATTCGGCCAATTAGTGATAATGGGAGTTTATGCCAGCTTTTCAGAGTGTCTTCAATTTTTTTCAGTAATGGAGTATAATTAAGATGAAAGAGCTCTGACAGCTTGGCCGAAATATTAATACCCAAATATTTTATGTTACCCAGATTTAAAAATGGGAAGGAATCTTGGCTAGCAGAATCCCACGAGTCCTTGGTTAATGGAAGTATTGTAGATTTGGTCCAATTTATTGTGTAATTGGAGAGGGTTGAGAAGTTATTAATAATATTGAATGTCTCTTGTAGAGATGTCTGTGGATTTTGTAGATACAGTAAAAGGTCATCAGCATATAGGCTGATTTTATGATTTGTGTCTCCATTCTGAATTCCGCAAATATTGATATTGTTTCTTATTGCTGTAGCAAGGGGTTCGATGAATAATGCGAAAAGTGAAGGAGAAAGTGGGCATCCTTGTCTGGTTCCTTGACTCAATGTGAAGTGTGGTGAGGTGATCCCGTTAGTGGTGACTGTAGCTCTGGGTGCAGTGTAAAGTGTTTGTACCCATTGGATGAACGATTCTCCAAACCCGAACGTGTGTAATGTATTGAGAAGAAATCGCCAATTAACCTTGTCAAAAGCTTTTTCGGCATCTAATGATAATATAATAATATTTTATGCATATAGCCTAAATCCCCTTTCTTCGTTATTTAGTGTCAGCGGAGGAGGTGGAGAGCAGCGAGCTAAGGCTGTCTGAGGAGGAGGCGTGAAGGTAAAGGCTAAACGTTGACAATAGCCTTTTGAGCTTGCTTTTATTTATTTTTTACTGTTAGCCTATTATTAGGATTAATACATAGTTTTCTTATTATTGGCAGGGTTGTCACAGAAAAGGCGCAGGCTTTTTGCTGAATGGGAAGACACTCCAGAAGAGCTGTTGGAGGCCGAGGATGACGTCCAGCGTTACGTTTCCGACAGTATCACCTCGATGATTGTCATGATGATATTCTTGCCTTTTGGAAAGATCACCGACGCGATTATCCTAAATTGTCCGTTGTTGCAAAAGCTGTGTTG
Organism: Gobius niger; assembly: GCF_951799975.1. Classification (NCBI taxonomy): domain Eukaryota; kingdom Metazoa; phylum Chordata; class Actinopteri; order Gobiiformes; family Gobiidae; genus Gobius; species Gobius niger. The sequence continues at coordinate 1,168,829 of NC_136873.1, read as the reverse complement.
TGCATCCTTGCTACGAGCGCTTCCAGTGAGCGAACTTTCAGCTCAGCTGGTCGCGTACTGGAGGCAAGAAGAAATAGATTAAATCCTGGAACTGTGGACTCTATCCTCTTTCTCCACAATGCGGCTAAATCTACTGCTTAAATATAGGCTCGTTAAAATATGGATAATAAGTCTGACATTTAGAGCGCATTGGTTAGCCATTTGTTCAGAATCCACGGAAATGTAGCCTATTGGCTTCATTGCTTACTGTGGAGATGTTGATATTTTTGAAGGTTTGAGTTCCGATATCATTCTGTAAATTGATCTTTTCATGTCAATTAAACGTTTCACGTTGATGTTTTTAATTGAAAAAGAGTTGTCCTTTTTTCTTGAGATGCAAAACGTCGGGCGGGGCGGGTCATAAAAAAAGCTGACCCGCGCATCACTAGTACACGGGGTAAAGGGCCATGGGTCGGTGGCTAGTTCCACGAAACCTTCGAGTAGCAGAGGTTTAAATTGTGCTTCATGCCTTTATTTATGCTTAAAACCTTAATGCCAACTCTGTGTCACAATGAAATGCTAGTTGTTAGGTTAGAATTGTGTAGAATTATTACATATTAAAAAGGACCATCTCTGATGATGTGAACCGATTCAGCAAGAAGCCCGAGGGCCACCAAAAATTGGTCTGAGGGCCACATTTGGCCCGCGGGCCGCACTTTGGACACCCCTGATCTAGGTGAACAATGTACATGGAAAACAAAAACTAAAGAACGCAGTAAACATTTTTGAGATATAAACAGTCTTGTTGTGAATATGTGTGGGTTAGGGTTAGTTACCTTATAACTTGTGCTCCGTTTATGGAAGCTAATCCAAGTTTTCCAGTAACAGCTGTTCCTCAATATATGAGCCACCTGAATTGAATAAATGCAGTTTGTGCATTACTGATGGTGAAAGTGAACCAACTTCGTGAATTTATGTCTAATCAAGTGGGTTTTCATCTTCTCGGTTTCTCTTTTAGCTAAATGATGGAGCCGAATGGTGCAGTATATAGAAGCTGTCATTTTCACGCGGTTGTCTCCCACAGTGGTGTCAAACATGTGACTGTGCAGCTCAGGAAACAAGGTTTTTCCTGCACTCTAATGAAGAACCTCCTTTTCAATCGCTGCAGACAGGCCATATCCTGCCTTTGCCAGTTGTTGATTTCAGAATCCGTTGGAACCAGCGCTCTGCCTCTGTACAAACTGCAATTACTCCTTGGGAAGGCTTCTGCAATCCTCCACGATTCTTCAGTTGAAGGAACGGGTGCAAAGGGGTCTCAGATGTTAATGCGTCAGAACAGAGTGAGCAAAGATGTTTTTCCTTGATTGTCTTGACTACAAATCCTGCAATGTAGTTGATGACGGCCTCTTTGTACTCAGAGACAGTATTTATTTATTTATTTATTTATTTATTTCAGTCATGTTAGTTACATGTTTTCACATTCCAACAACTATACATGCTTTTTTTTTTATACATGATTGAAAAGGAGCACAATGAAGACAACGCTTATGCTAAGTGCCCCTTTCTTCAAATACAAAAAGTAGACAAAAAAAACAAAACATAAATGGTCTGATTCGCAGGTATTATACAAAAGCTAGAATAAACAACACAGGTACTACTGTTTTTAAAATTAAAATCTAATATTTACAGTAGTGTGTAAGAGTTGATATTTGTTACTTTGAACTGTTTTTTAAATTGGTGTACTGTGGAGGAGTTCTTTAAATTCAAGGGCAGGGTGTTCCACAGTTTGACTCCGGCCACGGAGATGCCCATCCGCTTCTGGGTTGTTCTGGCAAAAGGGAGAGTAAAATTAAGTTTTCTACGACTGGATGCATCGGCGTTGAATACAAACATCAATTGTACTGATTGAGGCAATCGAAAAAATCTTGCTTTATACATTATTATCAATTCAGTTTGTAATTTAATGAGATCTTGTAATTTTAATAGTTTTGATTTTATAAACAGTGGATTTGTATGTTCTCTACTATGCGTTTTATTTATTATTCTTATAGCTTTTTTTTGTATTTTTATCAGCGGTTGAATTGTAGTTTTGTATGTGTTTCCCCAAACTTCTGAGCAATAAAGTAAGTGAGGAAGTATTAAAGCGCAGTATAAGACCCTTAAAGATTCACGATTTAAAAAATATTTTACTTTGTGAAGAACAGCAATGTTTCTACAAAATTTATTTCTAATACTGTGGACATGAGATTTCCAATTTAATTTTTCATCCAGTGTCACACCCAAAAACTTGAGTTCAGATACTCTTTCAATATTTCTTCCATTTAAAGACAGCTGGATATCCACGTTTAATTCACAATTTGAAAACACCATGAATTTTGTTTTAGCCACATTTAGTGACAATTTATTTGCATCAAACCAATCCTTTATTTTCATCATTTCTTTTTCAATTATTTTACTCATGTTCTTTAAATTATTTCCAGAGAAGAGGAAATTTGTGTCATCAGCAAATAACACAGACTGTAATATTTCTGATGCTTCACATAGATCATTTATGTATAAAATAAAAAGTTTGGGCCCAACAATGGAACCTTGGGGTATTCCACATTCAATTTTTAATTTTTCCGAAGTATTACCAGCAAACTGTACAAATTGTTGTCTGTTTTCTAAATAATTTTTGATCCAATTTAACACCCCTCCCCTAATTCCATAATGCGGCAGTTTTTGAAATAGAATGTTGTGGTCTATGGTGTCAAAAGCTTTTTTTAGATCAATAAATACGCCAATGGTGCTTTCTTTATTTTCTATTGCTGTGGTGATATGCTCTGTGAATTTCATTAACGCTAAGGCTGTGGACCTGTTTTTTCGGAATCCGAACTGCCTGTCATTTAACAAATCATTTTTTTCCATGAATGAATCTAATCTGTAAGCAAAAAGTTTTTCAAGAATTTTTGCAAACTGTGAAATTAGAGATATTGGTCTATAATTGGTTAGGCAGTGTTTGTCACCTGATTTAAAGAGTGGGATTACTTTTGCGATTTTCATTTTGTTTGGAAAAACCCCTGAGGTGAAGGACAAATTGAAGATGTGGCATAAAGGGTTGCTTATACAATCAATAGTTTGTTTTATAATCATCATGTCAAACCCATTACTGTCGGTCGATGTCTTGTTTTTTAACTGAGCTACAGCAGATATAATTTCTGCTTCAGTAACTCCCTCCAGGAACATGGAGTTAATAACTTTACTTCCCCCTTTCATAACATCCAGACAATCATTTGAAGTAATTTTTTTTGCTAGATTAGGACCAATATTGACAAAATGTGAATTAAATTCATTGGCCATTCCTTCTACATCTATTTCTTTATTTTCTTCATTTAGTAGATAGTTTGGTACACTTGTAATTCCAACTTTTTTCTCCATTGCACAGTTTAATATTTTCCATGTCCCTTTGATATTGTTCATGTTTACCATTAACATTTTGGAGAAATAATCTTTTTTTGCTCGTCTTAATATGCTTGTTAACTTGTTCTTATAAGTTTTGTACTTATATTCTGTTGCTTGTGTTCTATATTTTATGAAGTCCTTGTATAGTTTATTTTTCTTTTTACAAGCATTTTGCAATCCTTTGGTAAGCCATGTTTTTTTTGTGCTTGTTTTCTTCTTATTTATAAATGGACAGTTTTTGTCATATAACAGCTGATACTGCTCTAAAAAACTATCATAGGCTAAGTTCACGTCTTCTACATACACTCCATTCCAATCTTCTTCCAGCAGGTCATTTCTAAATTTACTGATTGATTCTTCGGTTCTTAATCTTACAAGTCTTAGCTGTGGATCTTCTTTTGATTTTATGTTGCAATGCTGATGAGTCATAAATATTGGTAAATGATCAGATATATCATTAATCAGTATACCACATTCGACTTCTTCAGTGATATTTACAAATATATTATCTATCAGTGTTACAGAGTCCGCTGTGATTCGTGTGGGCCTCGTGATGAGGGGGCGGCAACCTTTACTATACATCGAATCAAGAAAATCTGATGTTTTTTTATGTTGAGGCATGTTTAGTAGATCAATATTGTAATCCCCACACATAATAAAGATTTTTCTGTCATTTACATGATCTAGAATTTGTTCTATACACTCTGTGAAAGTTTCAACCTTTGAACCAGGGGTTCTGTACACACATGATACAATCATGTTTTTCTGTCTTTCCAATTCTATTTCTACAGTTATACACTCCATTAGGTTATTCACCACAGTGGTCATCGTCTGTATCATGCGACACTTTAAATCAAGTTTAACATAGAGGGCCACACCTCCTCCTCTTTTATTGCTTCTATTCACGTAATGCAATTCATACCCTTCTAAATCAAATTCTGCAACATTATCATTTTTTAACCAAGTCTCGGACAATGCAATGATTTTAAACTGTCCTCTTAATGCTTTTAAATAATCTTTGATTTTGTGGAAATTAGCTCGTAGACTTCTGCAATTTAAATGGATTAACGAAAAGATATTATCGGTTTCACAGCCTGCAAACTCCGCATCAGAATAGTAGTTACATGTGTCATTTATCTGATTGTACAAATGATTTTCCGGATCAAGTTCATATTCGTGTTCGTATTCGGGCATTCCCAACTCATAGTTAATTCTTCTATCAACGTCAGTGTCAGTTATCCCAGCCATATAATTTCACTGTAATCCAACGGGGAGTCCTGTCCCCTGTAATGCGTTTGGTTAGACATACCTTATGTCGTGGATGCATTTAGCTCAGCAAGTGGAGGACCAAGCAGTGTCTTCAAGCTTGAAGTCAGTTCATCTGCGTGTCCTGCTTTGCCCTTTCGACGGGGACTCTCCCAGCCCAACGCTTGGAGAGTCGCCTCCAGGTCCAGCTCCTGGGATGATGTTTCCATAGTTATTCCATACTTTTGCACCTCCACCTTTCATCTGGACCGACTCTCAAGGTCCTGGCACTTTTCGTCCAGTTGTTTTTGTTTGCGTAAAACCTGAACGAGCACTTTGGTCAACTCGATATTACGACTTTCATTTTCCGCAATCCTGTCTTCTGCGGCACAAACACGTCCTTTCAAATGGTTCATTTCTTCTTTCATTTCCTTAATATCTTTCTTCACCATTTCAAAGTCATGATATCGGCAAGGGAAATATTTTCGGCGTCCTCCTCATGGCCATTTGAGGGAGTCTCCTCAACCGGTGGCTTATTCCTTTGACTTGGTTTTGGCATCTTGAGATATTCTTACCAGTATCGAGTAAACAAGTTTCAGTCAGTTTTGGTCAAAATTGCAATACTCAAAACGGTAGTTTTTAAGGCTTTTCCCCTGTGCGTGGCGTCTCTGTGCCTGCGCGCTCAGCCATCAGTATCAACATCAGGGCAGTTGAAGTAGTCATGCTCAGACTGGGCCTCCATGACAGGTTGGAGGTTGAACCTGCGTGCGGTGTTAATGGACGCAGGTGTTACACGCAAGATGTTTGTATTGTCCAGAAGGAGACAGTTGTCTGTTCCAGTCTTCACCTGATGCCTGACGAGAAGACTTTTGTAGGCCGCAGTGAACTGTCTGGTCGCGGGATTGTTGTTGAATCCACCACGTGCTCTGACAGAGGAGAAGAAAAGCTCAAGGTGGTCTTGGCTGAGCTTGTAGGTCAGTAGATAACGGCACTGGGCATTATCCTTTTCCACTAAGTCATGGAAGATGTTCAAAGCACTTCTGGCACTGGCAATGAAGCCAATAACGCATGTTCTTCTTCTTCCAGAGTGCAGAGGTTTGCCGTTGTTGTCCCAGAGAGAAAGCAGTATGGTCTCTGCTTTTTGCAAGATGGATGCAGTTCGCTCTCTGTTTGATGCTTTCATTGGTGCCTTATATCCCTTTCCAAAATGAATTCTGCTGTTAAGAACATCAAAGGCAGCATCAATTGTTCTCAGGAAATCTCTCCTCACAACCTCTGAACTTTGCTAATTGCAGGTGTTTGTTGCAATATTCCAGGGCATCAGCAACTGCTGCTGAAAACCTGTGTTGCCAGCTTCACCTTCCCCTTCTTCTGTTTGTCCCACTTTATATGAGCCGCCTTCCATTTATTCCCTAGTCGTAGTCCCTCATTCTCTTGGAGCTTGTTCAGCTCAACAAGGTACTTCCACTGAATCTTACCTGTTGGAGATGCAGTGCAGCCGGTGTATTTCGTAGAAGCTTAATCATGTGGCATACATCCAGGAGTACATGCACTGAAGATTGTGTGTCAGGATGTTTAAATGAAGGCACCATTGAATGTATGTCCAAGTTGGCCCCAAGTTTTTTGAGCATGGAGAAATGGCATGATGGGCCATCACAGGTTAGGGAAACTATACGTACCCCTATACTGTGTAGGCGTTGAATGCAATCATTCACGATGTTCGCACGCTCCTCGCCTGTTAGTGAATCGATAAAGAAATATGCCACTGGGAGCTTCCAGGAGTCATCCATGGCATCTACCATCAGAACAAGAGCATCTCTTGCTGGTGGGAGACTGTCATCCACAATGCCACATCCCAGGTCTACATATCCATCTCCCAGCGCTATATTCAATATGCTTTCGAATGGCAATTTCATCCAACATCAAAGCACAAATGGTCTCCTTGCCTATCTTCTGTCTCTCCCGCACATGGGCCTCAAGAGCAATGAAAGACGCCTTGGTGAAGCCTGGATCTGATGGAACCGCTCTGTACCAGTTCATGATAGTGTCTGGATGTAGTAAGGCCAAGTCAAAACATTCTCGCACATAGGCATAAGCCTTGGGAGAGTAGAAGTGCAGAGTCAAAGCAGAAGCCTGCAGTTCCTCTGACACTTTTGACTTGTTGCCCTTTTTCATTCTGGTGAGAATTTCCTTAGTGACGCCACTATACAAGTTCTCCATCTTCTCAGCGCATCCTGTGGAAAAAAGGCTTTTGTGTTTCAGCTCTGAGAGACTTGTTTTTTTGCGACAGTGGCCCAGCTTGTCTTCTACAGATGTTAACTGTGTCTCCATCTGTCGCTTGATGGACTTCGGCGTTCTAGAGACTGTGTAGTTGTTTTCCTTGCTTGCTGCAGGTTGTATGTCTGGGGGAGGTGGCTCATTGTCTGTTGTGTTACTGAGAATATCAGAGTCCGAGCAGGAGTCGAACATTCTCTCTGGCTCATGATCTCTGTGTGAACATGTGTTGTCCTTACCTGCTGTAATGGGAGTGGTGCTTGCATCATTTGCGGGTTTCTCCTGAGCTGTCATGCACTTACCTTTAAAGGAGAAGCCGAAAATGGTAGGAACAGCTGTCGGTGTTAGATGCTTTTTCCCACCTGTGATGACAAAGCACTCCTCCACAAAGTGCGATGCACACAGCCTGGAGTTCCTATTGGGAACCCAGTCTTTGCGTTTCACTTTGTGAACCCATTGCGCCAGTCTCGTTTTGTCTCCTCGAGGAAAACTGAAACAAATTAATAGTATTCAATGTGTTCATTGTCCTAACTTTATACTGTTAAATGCACATTTTGCTGAACTGCTTTTCCTTTATGAATAAATAAATAATATATATTTATTTGTGATCTTTTTTTATTGGACAAATTAACATACGTAGTATTATCATACGATATACATACTATATTGTATTATCATTGAAAACACACACAGAAATGTATTATTGGCAGTCTTTTTACAAGTTAACTGCTAATTTAGAAAATTATTGCACATATTTGTATTTTCTTATGCATGCAATGTACAAAGGCTGGATATCTCACTAGCTTTAGCTCCTACTTCTGTAAGTTTGCACTGCAAATGTTTTATAAAACTGTTTACTAGCCACACAAGGAACTGCATTAATTAGTTATGTTTACGGTACATTCAATAATACTTTTTCCAATTTCGATTTGTAAAGTGAGAGTTAATGATATTATGAGGCAACACAATCAATAGAAATCAATGAAGCTGTAAAGTCTCATTGTCCATTTAAAAATGGCGGAATGGTATGCAGCTTCTTAAGCTAAAACATTACACAATTCATGAACGAAAATAATGTTAAATAGCCTTTTTGTTACCAAAAAAGACGCATCCCTTTTCCGTCCGGACCACCGGTTCGATTGGCACAGTTGATTGCAGAACACAAAGGCATCTTTGCTTTGGTCACTCGGTCAGGAATCAAATGAAGAAATCCAATGAGAAAAATGATGAGCGGGAAATTGTGATAGCTCTTAGATAAGCCCATCCCCACGCTGATGATTTCAAATATTGCACCACCACCAGACGGCACATTGTTTTATGATGTCACAGGTATGTAAGATTTATAATACTGGAATAAGATTTGTTAAACAGTAAATTGCATATTTGTAAATGAAGTCAATATTTATTGACTAGGTTCGGGAGCAGGACCTCGCCTCAGCCAATCACCTTCTGCATACCAACCACTCCTGCTTTCACCTTGCCACGCCTCTAATTACCCACAAGTCTTATATATACACCAGGCCAAGCCTCTTCATTCATGTTTGCTCGAAACTGTCGCTGATGGCTACTATAGCGCAAGTACTCGACCTCAACCCGCCCGATACGGATTCTGACCCGTCCACCGGGCCTGTTGTCCGGCGCAGCGTTTCCTCACGCACCCCGGCGGTGCGTTCTCTGGTGCGTGTGGTAGGACGCTCTCAATCGGGATCTCCTGAGGTTATATCACCCACACCTTCACGGGATTCTGTCCCCAGGATCCTCAGCCGCCGTCTTCACCAGCGCTCCCGGGTATCTGCAGGACGCAGCCAGCCCGGGCCTCGTCGCTCCGCCTCTCCCCCCCGGAGACGCTCGGCTCACTCCTGCTCACCAGCCGGCCACAGCGCGCCACGGAGCCGTCGCTCGGGCTCTCGGCGGGATTCCGCCTCCATGTCTGCTCCTCCTCGACGCTCCCCTCTTCCTGCTTCCTCAGGCCACAGCACGCACTCAAACAGTCGCGCCAAGCGGGCTTCCCGTTCCCCTCACTTCCCGCCAACGCGCCCTTCCCCTCGCGCGTGCGTGCGTCTTTGCCCCGCTTCCCCCTCCGCGTCGCTCGCCTTCCCCTCTCAGCCCCTCCCTCCGCCGCTCTGCAATCCGGAGCAGCAGCGCGCTCGGGAACGGACGCGCATGCTTCTCTCCTCGCGCTGCCTCGCCTTCTCCTGTATGTCACTCGTCCTCTCCCCACAGCACCTTTCCCCGCCGCGGTGCACTCAGGAATTTGCGTGCCACGCACGCTGCCACATGCGCTACCTCTCCTTCCCCCCCACACACCCTTCCCGCCGCGCCACACAAGGCCCCTCTCGCACATCCCAGCTGGGGCAAAACAATTCCAGTCGGGACATCAGGGACTGGACAGTGGTTAAGTTACAGGGTGCGCTCAGGACAGCGGGCGTTTCTTTCAGTCGTTACGACAATAAATCCAAGCTTTTTAGGCTCTACTTGTCGTCCCATCCTGCATCAGGGTCTTCCCACGGCGGCTCTGCTTCGCTACGGAGGTCTCCAGCTCGGCGGGGCCCGGCCGCATATGCCGTTGAATCTTCGGCTCCCCTGCAGGGGATCCAGGTAGCCACAGCCCCCGTACACGGGCCCTCAGTGTCAGACCTTGTCTCCTCGCTCTTCTCATTTCTGCCAACTCAGGGTGCTCGCACCAACGTCCCTCCTCTGTCGCCCCCTCTCCCACCCTCGTCCCCTTCAGCCATGGGCGACCCGGCGGCCAATTATGCTAGGCTAGCCGTGGCCGTCGCTCCCGCATCCACGCAGTTAGTCCCCGCCCTCCCCAGTCAGGCCCCACCCTCCCTGTCCTCCTGCCCTTTCCCCGCCCTCCCCCCCCTTATGGCCCCGACCTCCCCCCCCTTCTGGCCCCGCCCCCCTTTCCCCAGGCCCAGCTCTCATTTCCCCACCTCGCCCCGCCCTCCTCCCTCCAATCCCCCCCTCCCTCGACCCTCTACTCACACTTGTCTCTCAGTTCATCCCATGTCGCCAAGGACCTTACCCCCACGGAGTTCGCTATTGCGTTTTCACTGTTCCGCGACACCCTGTGCTCTGTGTATCCGGTTCGCAGGGCCGAACTGGACGACTACATGCCCCTGGTCCTCGACCTCGCGTTCCGCTTTGGCGGGACGGGTTTCTACACCTACCACGTCTTGTTCGCTACCCAGGCAGCCGGCAGACTGCAGCAGTTCAATCAGGGTACCTACTGGGGGGTGCTCGACTCGGAATTGTACTGCAGAGTCTTCGCTGCTCGCGCCTCTCTCTCGTGCGACCTTTGTGGCGCTCCCTCGCATCCTGCGTCCCTCTGCTCTGTCGTGGCGCCCCTTCGTACACGATCTGGCTCATCTAAGAACCCCGTTTTCAGTCGCCTGTCTCTGGCCGCTGCTCCACCGTCCCTCATCCATCGGGCGTCCTTTGTTCGCCAATCAAATGGCGTTCCCGGTGTCAAAGGATCCGATAAGCGAGGTAGACCACTGCTGTATCAGGGGGGTAGGATGATTTGTTACAACTTCAATGACTCCGGCTGCGCTGCCTCCATGTTTCGGCTTTTCCACATCTGCTCCTTCTGCGGAGGCGCTCATTCCAGGCCCACCTGCCCTCATAATCCGGTCTCCACACCCAACGATGGAGTCGCCTTATCCCAGACCTGGGCAAAGTACGGCCCGCGGGCCACATCCGGCCCGCGAGATGATTCAGTCCGGCCCATAACTTGTAGGGCATAAATTCATAAGCATGTCAAAAAAAAAAGTAAGTCTCTAGCTCATTCCTGTGCGGAGTTATGATTTTTTTTTTTATTATTACCAGAATGCTCACTCCAGCCACTAGGGGGCAGATTAAATAAGAATAAAAGTAAAGAATTCCACAGGTGTCCAGCAAAGGGCACTGGCATAATAAGATATAAGGATATAAACAACACATTGTGTGACTTGCAAGTGGGATATGGACAGTCTGCCCCTGGGCAGCTGTGGCTACAATAGTAGCTTACTATCACGGAGTGCGGAGTGAATGAATATTGACTACAATGTAGCAGAGACTTGTGACACAGGCTTGTAAAGTGTAAGCCGTTTTTATGAGGCTACAGTCCTGCCAGGCTCATCATTATAGATTTATTGAAAAAAAGTCCTCAATGTATTTTCCCAATCAAAACATTTTTTTTATTTTGGAGCTTTTGTTCATGGACCCCGGCGATACACTCCCGATATATTATACTTATATCCCGATATAAGTTTGAGTTATTGTTGGTGCGGCCCTCCAACTCAATTCAGGCTCCTCATGTGGCCCCTTATGAAAATGAACTGCCCACCCCTGCCTTATCCGCTTCTATTCCAGTTAAGGTAAATTCCCTGATTTCAGCCCTGACACATCACCCAGATAGGGAGTTTGTGCACTTCCTGGTTCAAGGATTTTCCTATGGCTTTCATCCTGGGATCGCCGTGCTGCCTGAGACGTCGTATCTTTGCGAAAATTTGCAATCTGCCATGGCGGATCCGGCCACGGTCGACACTCTTTTGGCCAAGGAGGTGAAGGACGGTTTCATGATCGGCCCTTTCGACCGTCCCCCGTTCGATACCTTTCGTGTTAACCCGGTTGGTATCGCTACCCGCAAGTATTCCGGGAAGAAGAGGCTCATTATCGATCACTCTTCCCCTCATGGCTCTGCGGTCCCCAGTGTTAATAGGCTCATTCCTGCCCTAGATTTCTCCATGCGCTACGCCTCTATCGACAATGCCATCTCTCTGATTCGTTTGGCTGGACGAGGATCTTGGCTTTCAAAGGCTGACATCACAAGTGCGTTCAAGGTTTTGCCCATTCGCCCGGATTTTTGGCGGTACTTCGGTGTCTTGTGGAAGGGTTCCTTCTACTTTGCAGTCCGCCTCAGTTTTGGCTGCCGGAGTAGTCCCAAGATTTTTGATTCTCTTTCTGAAGCATTGTGCTGGGTGCTTGTCAATAATTTCAGGCATCTCCTCCCCGGTTCGGCATCACTACCTTGGTCCAAGCCTTCTCCGACCTGGGCGTACCTTTGTCGGAGGAGAAAACCTCAGGGCCGTGCACTTCCCTGGAGTTTCTGGGCATTATTCTCGACTTGGTTTCTTTTCAAGCGTCTCTTCCCCAGGAGAAAGTCCAGCGTATTTCATTGTTGCTTTCGGACTTCATTATGACGGTTCATTGTTCCAAACGGCAGCTCCTCGGCCTCCTCAAGGCAAGCCATTCTTGTCTAGTTTGCTGGCCAAGGCGGCTTCGGTCTCGTCTCTCCATGACTCCGTGGAGCTGGATGCTGCTTGCCGCTCAGAGATGCGCCTGTGGAAGTCTTTCTTGGATTCCTGGAATTGCGTGTCGTTCTTTTATGTCGACTTCTTATCCTGTCCCGAGGATATCCAACTCTTCACTGACGCCGCCCCGTCCATCGCGTATGGGGGGTTCTACCAAGGGCGTTGGTTTGCCGACACTTGGCCTTCCGAGATTCTCGACCTTACTCGTGGTGGTTTGTCTTCCGCAGTGTTCGAGTTTTACCCCATTGTCATCTCTGCTCTTCTTTGGGGACACAAATGGAAAGGCAGATGTATCCTCATTCATTCCGACAACTCCGCTGCTGTGGACATCATCAATAAAGGACGGTCTCGCTGCCCCATTATCTCGCAGTTCTTGCAAAGGCTCACCCTCGTTTCTGCGTCTAATCAGTTTGTTATTCGCGCTGCTCATATCCCTGGTCACCATAACTCCATTGCCGACGCTCTCTCTCGTTTTGCTTTTCAGAAGTTCAGATGCTTGGCGCCGAACTCTTGACATTCACCCCACACCGGTTCCTCCTTATTCAGCCACCGTTTACCCCTAGATCCTGGCCTTGTCTCATCTGACCGACGCCTCTCAACAAGCCATTCTCAACGGTCTAGCTCCCGCCACGCTGTCTTCATACCTCACGGGATGGAACGGTTTCAAGTCATTCCTTAACAACTATAGAATTCCTCCTGGCAGCATGGATATCCTCACGCTTTGCAATTTCATTACGTTCGCTCATTCTACCAGACATAATCGTGCGTCTACCATTCAATCCTATCTCTCCGGTATCGATTTCATCTTCAAACTTACAACAGGTACCGACTGCCCCGCCATGTCTCACTCTCACATCTCAATGCTGCTCAAAGGATTGACAAAGAGTGAACCTCGCGTACCACCTAAGCGCTCACCACTCACCTCTGATCTTCTCGCCCACTGCGTAAGCACTTTACGTTCTGGTTACCTTACTCCTTCCGTTGACCTCGTCTTGGAGTGCATGTTCCTCTTGGCTTTTTTCGGGTTCCTGCGATGCTCCGAGTTCGCCCCTACATCCAGCGTGTATGACCAGTCGATACACCCCAGGTTATCCGACCTTTCAATCCATACCTCTGACTCGCTCATCTTCTCTCTTTGCAGGAGTAAAACTGACCAGCTAGGCGCTTCCTTTCCTATCTATCTGTTCCGCCTTAACTCTTCTATCAGCCCATATGAGCCTCTGCTAAAGTACATCACTCTTCGCTTTGCTTCCAGTGCTTCTTCGCATGATCCCCTGTTCATTACCGAAGCAGGGAAGATGGCTTCTAGATTCTGGTTCAGCAAGCATTTCCGCAAGATCCTCCACCTATCTGGCATATCCTCTTCGCATTACTCCATTCATTCATTCCGTATCGGGGCCGCGTCCTCAGCAGCCAGGGCAGGCCTTTCTGACCATAAAATCCAGACCCCTCGGTCGTTGGTCCTCCAGGGCTTATCTCTCTTACATTCGGCAAAACCTCGACGACTTACGTCAAGCTCATTCAATTTTGTGTTCTTAAATTCTTCATTTTGGGGGTCCTGAAGAGCTGGGTTCAATCGAGACAGAGCCCCCACCCACAGTCTCACGCAGATTCATTCTGCACATTTAAAACATCAATAAATTCTTCAACTGCAATTTGTTGTGGCGTGGTCCTTGCTAGTGAAATGGAGTCAATATTTATTGACTAGGTTCGGGAGCAGGACCTCGCCTCAGCCAATCACCTTCTGCATACCAACCACTCCTGCTTTCACCTTGGCCGTTTCTCAATATGCGTTCTTGTCCGTACTTGTGTGCTCGTGTACTCGTGAAACGTCATCAGGGCCGGCCCGAGTACTGTTCCAATTCAAAGTTCACATCAGACCGAGAACGGTTAAATCCCCGGATGTTGTTCTCGCCACGCCCCCTTTACCGAGTCTGCATCAGAGCAGACTCACTGCGTTCTCGGAGACCGGCGTATCCCAGAAGGCTTTGCGGCAGCAACAGTGCAGCAGCGGCAAAAGTGAATGTGGTAAGTTTAATGTTGCCTTCATTCTTTTTCTCGACTAAAATTCACTTCTGAGGCGATTTCGGGCGAGAAATGTCTACTTGTCAAGCAAACCCAATTGTCTGTTTACCGGTTGAATCCCAAGTAAATGTACGATGTAGCGTCTTTAGCTAAGTTAGCGGCCCACGCTGTGAGCTGTAGCCGAGCAGAGTGAGCTCTAACTCGGCTACAGTTCTACGAAGCTCCGCTGTTTTTCTCCGGCTCTATTGTAATTAAACTCGTGAAAACTCGAGGAGAAATGTTTGTTAGTGACTGTTCTTGACTGCATATTTATATTACTGGTGATGTTTAGCTAATATATGACGTAAGATGCTCATAATAGTGTAGTTTCATGAGAAATTGGTAAACACTCGACTGATCATTCTCATAATTCTTCACATCTTTCTGCAAACGTATTATGAATAAATATTATCTGTAATTAAAGGAAAACCTTTTAATTTCATCCAGGAAAGAAAAAGAACTCAGTATGGCAGAGGACAAAACCCACACATGTAAGTTGGAAAGTAGTAAAATTATACTTGCATCAGAGCCTAGCGTTATTTGTTGGGCGCCTAATTTGTCACTATTCGTGTTTGTTATGGTGAAATAACACATGAATAACATTTAACCTTCATTCAGGGACAGTGGAGGAAACGCGAGCCCTGATCACCTGGAGGACCTCCAATGAAGCCCAGTTCACAGGCCGGAGGAACTCATCCAAAAGTGGGTGGGAGTAAGTATCAGTTTGTTTATTTTTCTATTGCCTACTAGCTATTGATTAGTTACCTCTGTACAAAAGTAGTGTTATTATTCCGTTTTGAATAGGGTCTTTGTTGCAACCTCCGGCCTGGGCATAACTGCCAAGCAGACCAAGAAAAAATGGCTGCTGCTGAAAGGGCAGATAAATATCTGAACCTTTTCGGAAAATTAGTTGATCAATTTTAAATAAATATTAGTGAACAAAAAGAAGTGTCATTTATTTTTAATGTAGTTCGGGTTCGACATGTATGAGTGGACACAACTGCATAGTGCAGTTTCCAATTGTTAGACCTGTTCACCCTATTTTGCAGGCTGTTTTTACAGGAGCAGAAACCAGTGTGCACAAACTTGCAATGCTACAACTCCTCGACTTTAACTGCAACGTCACGTTCTGGGGCTGGTGCTGGTGATGTGGTAAAATAATTCGAAAGGTGAGTGTTTTCAGCAAACCTTTTGTAGAGCTCACAGAAGTATTACTTTGTTCTAAATGTACATGTCGCATAGGAGGCCTCACTGATCATTAAACTTTTATATATTTACAATCCCCCTCCTGGAACCGCCACCTTAACGTGGTGGAGGGTTTGAGCCTGAATGATCCTGGGAGCTCTGTTGTCGGGCGCTTCGTGCCCCTGTAGGGTCTCCCAGGGCAAACAGGTCCTATAGGTGACGGGTCAGACAAAGAGCGGTTCAGAAGCCTCTTATGAGAGACCAACAGAACCATGAGGCCGTCCTTCTGTGGACCCACCACCTGCAGGAGGAGCCATAAGGGGCTGGTGCAATGTGATTTGGGCAACTCCAACAGCTGCCCCCATGACCCGGCAACGGACAAGTGGAAGAAAATGGATGGATGGATATTTACAATGATTGACATATATATAAATTATTTTTATGACACACACACAAAAAATATATTTACAACTAGCAATAATCCATTAATACAATTGTAATTGTGAAGCTATGAAACAAAACTAAGAAAAAAAAGATAACTATTTACATATGAAGATTCGATTACAAATGTACACAAAAATATTTACATTTTATGTCTGAATGAACACGACTACATCTATCCATCTTAAATGTAGTCGTGTTCATTCAGACATACTGCCAACTCTTGTGGTGCAGAGACCCGGGCGACAAGTCCAGCTCGCAGCCCAACTCCGGAGAGCTCTCTGTCAGCCACAGGAACGTTCTCAGGGGCGTCCTCTGCTCCGTCTCTGCCTCCATCTCCTCCCTCCTGCTCCTCTTCCTGCTCTTCTAACTCCTCCTCCAGGACATATCCGGCCTCCACACAGATGTTATGGAGGAGGCAGCAGGCAGCAATCACTTTCGGAGCGAGCCGAGGGCGGACCTCAAGGGCACGTAGAAAAATGGAGCGCCATCGCGTTTTGAGTGCCCCAAATGTGCGTGGTGGCGGTTGTATCGTGCTTCCATTTCACCTGTTTCAAACACAGAATTACATTTAATTCATTACATTATGTACATTTGTTATTGTTGCAGGAATTGGCTGTCTTACTGGCCAAAGGCTGGCGGTGCGGTGTCATAATGGGATGATGGGGTGCTGCAGACACGGGTACCCCCCATCACCTAACAGAAAGAATCCCTGGGGTGGGTGCAGAGCCTTCTTAAATAAGGGTGACCTCCGGAGAACTAAAGCATCGTGGACAGAGCCCACGTTGCCCACAAAAATGTCAATGAAGCGACCCTCAGCATCGCTCACTCCCTGCAGGACCAGGGATGGAAACTGTTTCCTGTTTGTATAAAATCTTTTTTGTGGCTCTGCGGGGGGGACAACACGGATGTGGGAGCCGTCAATGGCACCGACGGCGCTGGAAGGCCTCGTGACCAGCGAGTCGGGCGAAGCCAGCTCCCACCTGTTCCAGGGCATCTTCTTGGGGGAAATGTATCACCCTGTGCAGAATGAAAGTATTAATACACAATCATTTCACCTTTTCCTTTCATACACTTTACGAGCATATATTTATATTTTCTGCTGCACTGCTTTTTAAGTCCATTTCATAATACAAATGAGTATTATGCCATTTACGGACACGGTGGCGCAGCGGTTAGCGCTCGTGCCTCACAGGTCGAAGGTCCCAGGTTCGATTCCCACCTGGACGGGGCCTTTCTGTGTGGAGTTTGCATGTTCTCCCTGTGTCTGCGTAGGTTAGTGGTAGGTTATAAAAACATGTGCAATAGGTGAATCCTCCAGCCAGGTGTTTCTGACCACCAGCCTGGCTCCACATCATGGAGACGGGTCCCCGAGCGCCGGCCCAGGCTGGAGCTCACTGCTCCTACAGGTCGCCCCATGCGACACTGAGGATGGGTCAAATGCAGAGAACTCATTTCTCTACAGAGATTTCTCTACAGAGATTAATGCAGTATCAGATTTAGATTTAGATTTAAAAATAACACAACACTAACACAGTTCTTCCCCACAATACAATTCATTCGAATGTTGTCCAGCTTTGTGATATGCTCTGAAAAATTTCTGAGCATTTTTACTGTGCTTTTTCTTTGGTAAATTAGGTACTTGTTCCACCAGTGAATAGACCATAGTGTGATGACTGATGGCGTACTGACCTGTGAAGAATGGTCATCATGTGGTCCACCGTTCTGTGAACAACACGACAAATAGTGGCCACTGGCATCCCAAAGATGTCCCCAGTTGCCCGGTATGACGCTCCACAAGCCAGCCAGTACACCGTCACCAGGAGCTCCACCTCATGACTCCACCCATGGTCCTTACTTCGGGGCAGGAGCTGGGCCAGCAGATTAAAGGACCCTCTGTCCATCCGGAATGCTGGCTTAAGAGCTCCGTCAGAAAAATATACTGCCAGAATTGGCAGAGAGGCATTTAGGCGAGCATACCTCGTAAGTGGCTGTCTCTGTTCCTGAAAAATACATATTTTTAATAGTATGCAACACAAAAAATATTTTAATAACATTACCTATTTGACTTGGTGACAAAAATTGTGTGTGTGTGTGTGTTTGTGTTATTTGTTTAGGATGGCTGTCCCTTAAACTCATTCATGGCACTTGGAGAGGAGCGTTTTGCTGCCCTCTGGTGTCGGTGTTTTTATGTTTTGTTTTTTAAAACGTGTTTAATAACATTACAGATGTGTGTAATATTTAAACCAAATAAATGTGCACTGATGCATGAGATTGGTCATTATTTCATTTAGGCAATTTAGAAAATGTAATGTCAATGGAGTACTGTCAAAGGTTTTGAATGACATGAACACTGATTTGAATAATGGCTGGTGTTGGTGCTTACTTTGAGGTTTAACAATACTCTAATCAGAATTTAAGTTGTACAGGTGAATCAGAGTTATAATCATACATAAAAGATCATTTGAGAAATATGTATGAAGCCATATAACAACTTACCAATAGGGAAAGACAAGCAAAGAGGGCCCGCCTACTTGCCCTCCTCTTCCTCATTAAAATGTTCAAATCGCGAACACGTCTCCTGTGCCGAGCAGCCTCCTCCTCAGCCTCCCAATAAAGCTGGCCAGCGGTGACAACAGCTGCGATTTCCACCATCTCAGGTATAAACTCTCAGGTATATAAAAACTAAAATCTGTTGGTCACCGGTAACTACGGGGTAGTTTCCCGCCGCTCGTAGTTTAACAGCCAGCGCGAGCCACCCTTGCATACATTACGAACAGTTACGTGGATATATTGTGCACAACAAAATATAAAAGCAATAGAAATATACAGGATAAGTAGCCTATGTAAAATTAAAAAAAAAAAAAATGAGTTCAATAAAAAAAAAAATCGAAATATTTTATAATCTTTATTTCATAAAACCTTTGCTGAAGAAATTGTTTACACAACTGAAATGATTAAATGGTAAAGGGAGCAAAAGCAGGACGAAATCAGCTGTGTGTACAGCTGACTGTGGTGTTGTCATCCAGTGGGAGCTGTTCCAATACTCAAGCACCGTTCTGCGTGCTCCCGTTCTCCCCAAGTCCATACTTCTCGTGTGCACAGTACTTGTGTTCTTGAGTATTGAGAAACGGCCCTTGCCACGCCTCTAATTACCCACAAGCCTTATATACACACCAGGCCAAGCCTCTTCATTCATGTTTGCTCGAAACTGTCGACCCCACCCTCCCTCCCTCTACGTCTGTTTTATCTTTTAGCCCTGATTCTTCGGCTGGGAGGGGGTCCTGAAGAGCTGGGTTCAATCGAGACGGAGCCCCCACCCACAGTCTCACCCAGCTTCATTCTGCACATTTAAAACATCAATACATTCTTCAACTGCAATTTGTTGTGGCGTGGTCCTTGCTAGTGAATTGACATTTAGCCTAAGTAATTTGCAATGTACTTTTCCAGATTTCAAGATCTATGATGGCGAGGCCTCAAGCCGCCGGTGCCCGCAGATCCCCAGAAGGTAAATAGCCGCTGATCACCCCTATAAAGATATAATTCCAGTCTAATATAAATGTTTATATATATGTGTGCCTGTAATTTATCAGAGCCACTATCTGGATTTTGGGCGACAGCTACGTCTGGCGAGGAGAGAGGCGGGCAGCAGAGACCACGGGCCGCTCACTAGGGCTTGCTGCCCGCATACAGTGGTTCGGCCAGGGAGGTCTGCGATGGAGCGGTCTGGTGCCCGGCTTCTACCGTGTCCTTCGGGGGAGATCCACCCCGGCTGTCCTGCTCATCTGCTGCGGCAGCAACGACCTCGGAAAGACCAAGTCCACCTGGTCGCAGAGATGAAGCGGGACCTGCAGTACCCCCACAGGCAGTTCCCGGCCACAAAAATCATCTTGTCTGAGCTGTCAGACCGACGCCTGTGGAGGAACGCCAAGCCGGGGCGGATTCAGAAAGCGAAGAAGTTTGTGAATAATGTGATGAGGGACTTTATGAATGGTTTAGGTGGTTGCATGGTTTGTCATCCTGCCATAAAGCATGATTGCCCTGGCCTATTTGTTAAGGATGGAGTTCATTTCTCTGATTTGGGAAATGATATTTTTTTGAATGATTTAGCCACAACGCTCAGAAACCAATGTCACCGGGTGTAAATTTGACATATTTGCATAATCTGGTGAAACCCGGTGATGTGTTTTTTTTGTGTTAGTATCTGATTATGGCATATTAACTTGCACATATGTCAGGGCCCATTCTTTGAGGTAGGATCACGTTTTTTTTCTTTTGGTGATGTTTTTTTTTCTTGTCGGCCAAATGTTTTTGGTAATTTTGGATCATCTTTATCTGGTCCTCTCATGATGCTTTTCTTTTCTTTCATTTTATTATATCATCTTATATCTTGTGTTCATGTTTTGTCCAATTATCTTTCCTCTGCTTGATTAAATGTTTGCAAATGTTAAGAAAACATTTTCCCTGCGTTTTTTGCATTACAATATAGTCTATGGGAATTAAAAAGTATTACATTTGACTAGCTTCTGCTTGTATAAATACATGTTTAATGTTCTTTACACAAATACCTCTTTGGTCCTCAGTGGGTGAAAAAACAGCTGTATTGAAGTTGTTCTGATCAGAAACATCACAATCAAAGTCTAAAACAACAGCAGCTCATTCAGTTACTGCTATTACATTTAACAACATATTTCCTCCAGAGAATTAACAGTTGTGAAACTGTCTACACACTTTAATGTCTAATTATTTTTACTTAACCAACACTAGAAATGGAATACTATTGGACAATAAAGTCATACATTCTTATGTGCAACCTATACCTAAAAAAAAAAAACAAAAAAAAAAAAAAAAAAAAAAACAATATTGCAGACATAAAAAACACATAAGCAAAAATAAAAATAATTGTACCTTTAACATAAACTGTAGAAAAAGTAGACATCTTATGCTCACTCCTCCCCGTTTACTAAAATGACCACGGTCGTGGGGGAATTAATGGTGGATTTACAGACTCCTCCTCCCCAGCTCTGACGAAGCATGTTCCTAAAAAGGACATATGGTCGGGATCTTCACTGTGGACTCGGCTCTCGTGGGGCGTGTACTTCGGTTGTAATCGCGCCTATTCTGCTTCCGCGCTTTAGCTCTGATGCTAAACTTGGCTAGCTAAGCTAAGCTAAGCTAAAGGCTAATAGCCCCGTGCTTTTGAAGCAGCTACCACCGCTACCACCACGCACCACACGCTCCTCCGACGGCGGAACGCTTTAAAAAACAAAAGGTAAGAACTCGTAACGTGATATAATTATTAACAGGTAGTGTTATGCTCCGTCCACACCAAACGTGTTTTGGGGCCTCCAAAGCGTCAGGTTTACATTTAAAATACATGGAGGACGCGCCTCCGGGGGGCGTCAAGATGTCCCGCAGCGCGTCACGCGCCTCCTCTGCGGCGCGTTTTGAGGTTTTTCGCGCTTGGTGAGCGTTTGACGCGCCTCCAGGGCGTCGAGCGCGGCCGACGCTCGAGTTGGGAAATGTTGAACTTTTTGGCGAAATTCGCGAGCGTCGACCGATCAGAAGCTTCGTGCCATAGTGACGTAGTGACGCACTTCCACGGAGGGTCAACACCGGGAAGTCTTCAGGAATCCAACAGTCATGGAAGATAAACTGATCGTGGCTGTGTGCACTCGCTCCGAGCTTTATAACCCCGCTGATTTTTTTTATAGAGACAGGAACAGAAAGGACCTTTCTTGGAAGAGGGTTAGCGAGGAGGTCGGTGTCTCGGGTAAGTTATTTTAACTTGTCACTATCGTAAATCCGCGCTAAGTTTGGCATAAAACTAGTGCGCTCAAGCAACGTTAAATCTGTAACGTTTAAGCAACAGTTAGCACTTTTCCGTTGACGAGTTGATGTTTTTATTCAGTTGAGGTTTGCAAAAGGCGGTGGAAGAGTTTGAGGGACACGTATATAAAGGAGCACAAGAAGGAGCAGGAGAGGCTGAAGAAAAGTGGTGCAGAAGCAGGGACAGCGCAGAGGTGGAAGTACCTTGCGGTCCTGTCCTTCCTCGAGCCCTTCATCACTCCCTGTGAAGGCTCGGGCAACATGCCGAAGAGAAGGGCCGAGGAGGAGCAGAAGAGCCAGCAGAAGCAGCAGCAGAGTTGTCAGGTGCTGAAGGTCTGTGTCATGCAGCAATAACACAGAAACCTCCAACAGTTGGGAAAAATACCAGTTGTTTATGTCCCCCCAATTTGCAGAGTTTTACATATATATTTATATTTATGAATTACTTTGCTTGTTGCAGTAGTTGCGCTTTCCCCTTTCAAATGAACTAATGAAATACACTTGCTGTGAAATAATTTCATTTTTTTTACTCTTTACAGATTCATCTGGCACAGAGCCTGACGCAGCGACAACACCGGGCTCAGACAACTCTTTGCCTGAGCTGTGTCCTGCTGCTGCTTCTGCTCCTGCTACTCCTGTGAGGACCGACGCTTCCCCTGCTTCTGCACTTACAGGTGTGGCAATATTTAGCTATTTTTTCATCAGATTTTAATTTTAATGTTGTTGTTTTTTAGGACAGTGTATATTGACCAACAGTGTCACTGTAGAATATTCAAAAATCAGTGGATCTTAGCAAAATGCACAGAGATAGGTGGCAGCAATAGTGTTTAATGCTGACAGACATTAACATTCTCATTGCCCTGTGTTCTTTGAAGGTCCACAGAGGAAGAGAGCTCGGCAGAGGCCCCAGCCCAGGGCCGTAGAGCCGCCAACGCAGTGGGAGCAGGAGATGCTGGCGCCTCTACAGGCTAGAGCAGCTGCTGAAACATCGAAGCCCTGCTCTGAGGACGAGCATTTTCTTCTTTCTCTCGTTCCTCTCCTGCAAAAGGTGCCACCTGAGTCGAAAGACTTCGTTAAATTTCAAATACATAAAGTAATATATGAAAGCAGCACCGTTCTGCTTAATTTGGAACCATTGGAGCCTAATCAGTAGATTTTCTTTAAAGAACAAGGTGACATCTTTTGCAGGGGAGGAAACAGACTTGTGTGTCCCTCCCACTTCCACCGCACCTCCTCCAAGGAAGGTCCTTTTTGTTGCTGTTTAAATGTGATTATTATTATTTATTATTTTTGTAATCATTTTTGTAAATTTTAATTTTATAATTAAAAAGAAATGAACAACAGATTTGTTCTGCTACTTCAAGCACAACCAGGGTTGCCAGGTCCGCGGTTAAACCGCGGAATTGGGCGTTTTTTAAAGCCATTCCGCGGGTGAAAAAAACTGTCCGCGGTTATTTGTCTTGCTGTAATCAATGTTGAATTGATCTAAATCACTATTTCGAAGGCAAATCCAAAGCTCTGTGAGCTGCTTTTTCAATAAAGGGGGGAAATAGGGGCGGTTTCTCATTATCGCAGGAGCACATGGGCTCTGTTGACTAGTAAACAATATTGAAAATTCCAGCCGCGCCGTATGTCCGCGGGTTTTCCGCGGTTTTCAGATCTTATTGGGCGGGTTTGGCTGCCCGGACCTGGCAACCCTGAGCACAACACTGATCCTACATAATACTGTCAGAAAAGGTTATTTTCAGTAATTGTACATATTTACCTTTTGTCAAAGCTGACTGTTTATAGTAGAAGAAAAAATAGTAATGTACATAAAAAAAAGCATGGACAATAGCAAAAAAGTAGTTTGTAGTCTGTTTTATTGATTTCACCCTATTCTGTTTTGACAACCTTGTAATTTGGGACACGCTTGTGCATGTTGTTACCCTGAAGTCGGACACAGCAGCGGAGTCTAGCAGCCATTACCTGCAAACAGAAAGTATACATGTGAACAGCACACAGGGTCATGTAACTGAAACTATGTCCAGGAAAAATGTCCACAATAACAAAGTATATATAACAAAGTTAATGAGAAGTTAAGGTCTAGTTTTTTGTAGGTGGCTCTTAAAAGAGCCGTTGTGGTTTTTTTGTAGGTGGATCTTAAAAGAGCTGTTGTTGTTTTTTGTAGGCGGCTCTTAAAAGAGCCGTTGTGGGTCAGTCCTGTGGTGGACATGACTATTCCGTCGGCTGCCATGGAAGCGCTCCCTCCTCACAGAAGTGGGCCATGAACACTTCCCTCGTGTCCACTGCCTGTCTGGCCGCGTTGTTGGCGCCCATCCGCCGCACACCTGGAAGTGCTTCCTCTTGATGAGCTGCAGCTCCCCTCTGTGCAGGTACCTGCCCATCTCCAGCCATCCTCATGAAGTTGTGAAGGACACAAGTGGCTTTCACACACTTCTCTGCAACTTCTGGGCCGATTTCCAGATGACGGCGAAACATCCTCCACTGCGCAGACTAAATGCCAAATGCATCCTCCACCACCAGCCGGGCCCGGGAGAGGCGGTAATTGAAGATGCGCTGCTCTGGGGTAAGGCCGCCACATCCAGGGAAAGGACGCATTAAATTCCTGCGCAGCGGAAAGGCTCATCTGCCACGAAGACATGGGGCTGGGGTCCTCTGTGGTCAGCTCCAGGTATGTGGGCCATTATCAAATTATCGGCCAAATCATGTCCCCAGATGTGTATAGCTCATAAAATAACAAAATTTAATAGAACCTCCGCATATCTTTGCATAATCTATATAATTGAACATTTCTTCATAAGATGATTATGTTTCCAGTCTACAGTTCTGATCCTTCATTTAGTTATTTAACTTTAAATTTCAGTTAGTTGCTTAAAACACTATGTCCCTCGCCCTTGGGTTCATGCTTCAATGGAGCATAAAAGAACTATCATTTAAGATAAAAAAATAAATAAAACGACAAAAAGTTTGTATGAATGCTGGCCTTATAAAATATGCTCATTGAAAAAAATAATAATAATTAAAATATATAAATATTGTATTAAGAATGTCTGTCCCTTGATTTTGTGTCATTGGTGTTATTTTCAACACATACCATTATTGTGAAAGTACAAAAGTATGTAATAGAGTGCTACCAGGGTCAAAGGTCAAGTACTATGAGGAGTCTTTCAGCACAACTTATTGGTGAGTGTCTTTTTGAATTCTAAAAGTGAAAAAATCATCATTAGAGCGTCAGATTTTACTGTGGGTCATTTTTATGCGTCATTGGTATCACATTGTTTTGTAGGAAATGTTGTTTAGTTTATGATTTTTCATCATATTCATCGAAATATAGGATGCTAATGTTAAGCTACATCATTTTAGCTTTAATATAGCATGGACACCATTTTGTAAAATTAGGCTTTTGTAGAAAATTGTCATTGGTGTTACGGTCACTGGTGTTACACTAATGGTGTAACACCAGTGACGCAATATTACACTTCACATTTTCACATCAAATATTTGATCATAAAACTAGCAGAAATTATTTGTTAACATTTTTATTGTTATTCAGTTTAATATGTTGTGATGTGAATTTTTATTTTTTTAATGATTTTTACAGATAGAAAATGGCAAAGATAAGTGCAGCAGAGAAACAAAGGTTATACAGACAGAGAAGAGATGCAGATCCAGCCAACAGGGAAATTTATCTCAAAAAGAGAAGAGAAAGTTACTCAAGAGACATACAAACAGGCAAAAGAAAAAGAATAAATAACTTGACACAAAGGGAAAAGAAAGAGCAGCGGAAGCTATGGAGAGTCAACCAGGCCAGGCACAGACAAAAACAGCAAGTGGTAGGGGCCATTTTGAGCCCACCTGCAAGCCCAGATGAAGTTGTTCAGGCACCAAGGTTTGCAGAAATGTTGTAATTTGAGAATATAAGAAATATGTTGCCCAAGCATAACAAAACATCTTTATTTCTTTCCAGGGAGACTGAGCTGATTAAGAGACAATGTAAGCTGAAAATTCGAAAATGTCAAAGAAAAATCAAAAAATTACAAGAAGAGCTTCAAGCAAAGAAAAAAAAATGTGAAAAATATAAAAAGCGAATTCAAAGAGTGAAGGGTGCATCAAATGCTGACAGTCCTAAGGAGAAAACCAAAGCAATTCTGAAGGACCAGGACCGTTCATCTGTCAGAAAAACTTTAAACTTTCACTTCGCACTACTTGCTGACATGTCAAAAAGATATAAAGCCACCAAAGCGCAATCCATCCGTAGAGCATATGCTCAACTTTTTACTGGGAAACTCATTAAGAGGTACAAATTTAGAATAATGTGTCAACAAGTGGTTGGATTCAGGATGAGACGAAACAAAGTCAAACAAAACGGAAACCCAAAATCAAATCTAGTCAAAACAGTGCAAGAGTTTTATCTGAGAGATGATGTCAGTCGTGTAGCCGCTGGGAAAAGAAACACCATCACTGTGCAGAAAATTAAAAAACAAAGAAGGCTGCTTTGTGACTCGATGTATAATCTGCATAAAAAGTTTGTGGCAGAAAAGGGTAAGCTTTTGTCATACACGAGTTTCTGCAGAAAGAGACCTTTCTGGGTAGTTCCGCCCAGTGAAAGGGACCGAGACACTTGCCTCTGTAAAACGCACGAAAATCTGCAGTACATGGCTGAAATGCTGAAAAAACTGGGGCTTTTAGATGATACAAATCTAGAGGAAATTGTTAAAGCTACAGTTTGTAACAAGGTGAAGGAGTGCTACTATGGAGACTGTGAGGAATGCAAACTCACTGTCTACCCTTTACTTAGAAGACCATCAGATGAGGAGACAGCTGTTGTACAGTGGAGTCTTGAAAAAATAAAGCACTCAAAAACAGGTGAGGATGAGAAGACCAGCACAGTCACTGTCAAGAAGACAACTGTCCTACCAGAAGAGGAACTTGTGTCCCAATTTCAGGACAGACTGTTCAAGTTTAGAAAACACTTATTTAATATTCAGTGGCAGTACAAATCGTACAGGCTTCTCCGTGAACAGCTTACTTCCAGAGACTGTCTCATTCATGTAGACTTCAGTGAAAATTACAACTGCAAGTATGCCAATGAGATACAATCTGTCCATTTTGGAGGTTCCCACAAACAAGTGACTCTTCATACAGGTGTCCTGTATGTTCAAGGACACAACCCGACATCTTTCTGTGCTGTGTCCCCTAGCAGGAAACACGACCCACCTGCAATATGGGCCTACACTAATCCAGTCTTGGAAATGGTCAAAGTGGAGTTTCCATCTGTTGAGAATGTGCACTTCTTCAGTGACAGCCCTGCCACTCAGTACAGACAGAAGGGTAACTTCTACCTCCTTTCAACTGAGCCTTCCTTGAAGGGGTTTGACAATGTAACCTGGAGCTTTTTCGAAGCAAGCCACGGGAAGGGAGCCCCTGATGGCGTAGGGGGCTCTCTGAAAAGACTCGCAGACACACTCGTCAGGCAAGGGAGGGACATTCAAGATGCAGAGGCCTTCTATAGAAGCGTACAACAATCTGGAACGGCCATTAAGCTCTTTTATGTCACAGAGGATGAGGTAAAAGTACTTAGTGAGAGAATGGAAAAGAAACATCTCCCCACCGTTAAAGGCACCATGAACATTCATCAAGTAGTATCGGTTAGACCTGGAGTAATCAAATACCGGGATGTCAGTTGCTTTTGCCAGCTACAAAATGGAAAGTGGGACTGCCCATGTTTTGAGCTCAAGGAGGTCAGCTTTCTGGAGGAAATTGTACAGGAGAAACAACCTCAAGAAATGAATGGTTCTGTGCCCTCTCGACCAGATGTTATTGAGAACCATCATTGTGGCGAATGGTGTATGGTCAGTTATGATGAGGAGCTCTATCCTGGAATCATCTTGGATATAGAGGAGCACAAGGTTATGGTGAAATGCATGCACAAAAATGGAATCAACAAGTTTTACTGGCCTTGCCCAAGAGAAGATATCAATTGGTACAATGACAGCCAAATAGTTTGCTTCATTCCTGAACCTCTCCCTCTGAACCGACGGTCTCACCAAATAGAGCCCGATATCTGGAGGTATTTGGAAAATCATCCATAGACAAAAGCTCAGTGTTGTCAGTGTTTCTGGTTCACCTAATAGGGCATGTTACATTTTTGTTATTGTTACATCAATTAATGTTTAACATGATTTTTTAAGGGACTACACGGAGTTTAAAAATGTTAAAACTAAGTATTTTCCTCCCCCTACATGCACTGTCAGAAAGTTGTTAATTTGGGTCTGAAGTGCCGTCATGCATGAGCTTAATATAGAAGCTGCAGTTACACGTATGACCTGAGGTGGCAGTATTGAGTATAAAATGGCTAACTTGCATCTAGCCCTTTTAACATGTTTTTATCAAGTTCCGGGGGAAAACAATTTTTAGACAGATTAATGTTTTGTTAATAATTTGCACGATACAATGAGCTTTTTTGAATAACTTTTGAATGCTGCACTGTTCCTTGTTTTTGTAATTATTTGATTAAATGAATTGTCATCAAAGAGTTTGTTTTTTGATGTTAAACAATTAAATGATTGAACAAAAAAAATGTAGTGGTCATTATGGTCACTGGTGTAACACTATGTCACTGGTGTTACGGTCACATTTTTGGAGGGGTAGGCATGAATGTAAGCATTGTTAAAACCACATTTATGCTTATCTTAATAATATAGCATGGAAAACCAATCTAGAATTCTGTCACAATACATTCATTACAATGTATCTATTTTGACACACAATATGATCGTATTTGACAAAGTTGAAATAAGCTGAAATCAAAAAATTCAGTTTATATAAACAATATGTATTTACATTTCATAATTAACTCAATAATGCTAAATATTTATTTAGGTGGGGATATAAAACCTATTTGGATGTTATGATTTTTGTGTTTGGAATTATTTAATTGCTTTCAATTTTCATGCAGTAGATCACCAAAGTCAGATAACACCAATGACACAAAAATTGAAAATAACAGTAAACAAACTGAAATAAACATAAAAATGGCAGAATTTATGCTGTCCTTTATGTTAAGTAAGAAAGCCAGCATTCTTAGGAATACTTTATATAAAAAAGTTTTAACAAAAAGTGACTTTAAAAAAAAAAAAAAAATCAGCCTGAAAACGCCCATATTTTGATAATGGCCCATGTGCTCGTCAGGAGGCAGGTCGAGTGTGCCCTCGCGTAGAGCCTGACCAAAGGCGGAGTTGGCCATGATGCCTCCATCGCTGGATCTGCCGTACCCTCCCACATCGATGACCCTGAACCTGTACTGGGCATCCACTACAGCAAGGAGAACCAAGGAATGGTACCCCTTGTAGTTGAAGAACATGGAGCCAGAGTTGGGGGGCGCCTTCAGAGCCACATGCTTCCCATCAATAGCACCACAGCACAGAGGGAAGTTCCACCTCACCTCAAACTCCTCCGCAATGGACCGCCACTCCGCTGCTCCAGGCACAGCCATGAACTCCTCCACGAGGCAGTCCCAGACGGCTGTCACCACATCTGGGATGATGACACCGACAGTGGAAATGCCCACTCTGAAGCTGCCCGCGATGGTCCTGTACGAGTCCCCAGTGGCAAGAAATCTGCAATTTAAATAACAATATACATATTCATTATAATTACAAAATTACAAAAAATATTACAAAAATATGTGACTACAATCTTTATTTTTACCATTAATATATTAAAAAGCATCGTTTTCAACACCCAAAAAGGATCAAATAGGTTTAACTAGTACTAGCCCAATACATATTGTTTGCTACACACACTGCCGCACAGGCCACAGTCAAATCTGGGACGGAAACTAGCAGCTGTTTGTCAGAGGACTACAAGGTTTATTAGCATGGACTCTTTAAAAGCAGAGGATATTGATCCAGTAGGAAAACACCCGCGCACTTTGGAGACGCCCGGGACGAGCAGCAGGCGAACAGCGAACCTCACGTAACCGTCATCAACACGCCGTGTCACTATATGAATTCTGAATAGTGAAAAAAAAAAACACTAACCGGAGACAGATGGACAGGCGTTGTCTGGCTTTATGAAGCAATAAAAGCCAAGCCACTCTCTCTATGTCATCCATGTTGATAACTGATAACTGACAACGGCAACAATCAATCAATCAATCAAAACTTTATTTATAAAGCGCTTTTCATACAGAGTTGTAACACAAAGTGCTTTACAGATTAAAAGCAGTTCCCGCCCACCCAACCACCCACTCTTCCAAACAGACAACAACACTGCTCAACCCACCCCCCTCCCCATAGCCACATACACACACGCAGGCACACACACACACACAGCCACACGCACACACGCAGCCACACACACACACATACACGATGAGATAATGGACGTAATGCTGAGTCTGGGTACAGATGAACCAGGTAAGGAAATGCCATCAGAGGAGCCGTCTGCACCAGGAGCGGTACATCAGCCACAGCCACAGGGCACCACCACCGGACACCCAGCGGAGGTGCAGCAGAAGCACCACACCTCCGTCCGGGCACCCAGAGGACAGTGCCCACACAGCCACAGCCAACCACCGCTCCCGGGGCAGAGGGCTCCCTCAGAGGAAACACTGGAAATTCTAAAAATGCAAAAATGCAATATACAAATATATACATAAAATAAATAAAATAATAATAATAATAAATAAAATAAAATAAACATATATATAAAACTAACTAAAAACTAGTATAATAAGATAATTATAAACATAAATAATAATAAAAATAACTGAAAAAATAAGTAAGTAGAAATCAGCTAAAAGCTAAGCTAAAAAGGTGGGTCTTGAGCCTGCTCTTAAAAACATGAACGTTCTCTGCGGCCCTGAGCTCCTCCGGCAGGTCATTCCAGAGGCGAGGGCCGTAATACTGGAAAGACGCCTCGCCATAAGTCTTTTTGTTGACTTTAGGAATAACAAGGAGACCTCTGCCAGAGGAGCGAAGGGGCCGTGAAGGTTCATAAGGTAAAAGCATTTCTGAGAGATAAGAAGGACCAAGACCATTAAGACATTTAAAAACCATTAAAAGAACTTTAAAATCGATCCTGAAACACACGGGGAGCCAATGCAGCGATTCTAAAACCGGTGTAATGTGGTCCCGCCTCCTGGTCTTCGTCAGGACACGAGCTGCTGAGTTTTGCAAAAGTTGCAAACCTGAGATACTCTTTTTGGGAAGACCAGAAAGCAGGGCATTACAGTAGTCGATACGACTGGTGATAAAAGCATGCATTAGCGTCTCCGTGTTGGCCCGAGAGAGAATGGGGCGGACTCTGGCTATGTTCTTTAGATGGTAAAAACCTATCTTTGTGATATTCTTAATGTGTGGAATA
The DNA here is from genome assembly GCF_951799975.1 of Gobius niger. Classification (NCBI taxonomy): domain Eukaryota; kingdom Metazoa; phylum Chordata; class Actinopteri; order Gobiiformes; family Gobiidae; genus Gobius; species Gobius niger. Next base: position 1,137,702 of record NC_136873.1, on the reverse strand, counting down.
AAAGTCAGCTCAGAGTCAAAGATCACGCCCAGGTTTTTCACCTGTGAGGAAGGATTAAAAGACAATGACTGCAGTTTGGGTAAAAGTTTCTCTCTCTGGGCCTCAGGACCGATGACTAAAACTTCAGTCTTGTCCTGGTTAAGCTGGAGAAAGTTTTCTGCCATCCAGGATTTGATATCTAAAATGCAGTTAAAAAGTGCATCCATTGGCCTGGTGTCATCAGGAGACATGGAGATGTATAACTGTGTATCATCAGCATAACTGTGAAAGTTGACTCCATGTCTCCTGATGACATCACCAAGAGGGAGCATATACAGAGATGCTCCAGAGATGCTCCTCCCAACGCGCTCCACGACGACGACGCTCTTCTCTTGACGCTTGGTGCCGAGCGTCTGACTTCAATAAGCACAGGCGTCCAACAACGGGCGTGACGCGCGTTTTTGACGCCCAAATTGAGTTTGGTGTGGACGGAGCATTACTATATCTAAAGTCCACGAAATATAGCAATTTAAACTGAATTAAATACAGTAATAATTGTAAGTTAATAATGATTTAAATTCTACTCTCCAGACATGAACAATAGCCAGAATAAAAACCGTAAGTACATTTACGCTTGAGCCCAGGAATACTGCATTTTAGAAGAGGTACAGATTGGTAATGAAGTACTCTTGTTCAGACCCCGATGGCCGTCAACCTGAGCTGGTCCCCCAGCCCCACGCAGGCGAGCCTGGGACAAGCCGCCAGCCTGGCCCCAAGCAAAGTAAGTAAAGCATCTCTAGTCATTGTTTTATGATGACAATCATTGAAAATACAGAGAATATTGTTTGCATTAAAAATGGTGCAGTTGAAGTAACAGTAAGTATTTGTACTGGATTGTATAGATCCTGAGCTGACCAAGCAGGCCACTGGCTTCAAACCCGCCCCTGCCCACCAGCCTGCCTCCAAGCCCAGTCAGTAAAGCATGTGTTCAGTGTAATGTAATTACATTTGATACAAATAATGAGTTATCAATTAAGTTAATCTTGCTAGTGTTTTAAATATGCTGTTTTTGTGTTTTGCAGAGATAGTGTGGATCATTGGTGACAGCCATGTGCGGCGTGCAAACCAGAGAGCTGTAGAGAGAGGGATGGACCACCTCAGCCTCTCCAATGCACGAGTTTTGTGGTTTGGCTGGGGTGGCCTTCGTTGGGAGAGGCTGGTCCCCTTTTTCAACGACTCCCTGCGAGGACGAGCTGTGCCGGATGTCCTCCTGATTCACTGCAGCGGGAATGACCTGGGCTTCTTGCCCAGTGTTAAACTCGTCAATGCGATGAAGGAGGACTTGCTCCAGCTCCATCGCCTGCACCCTGGGATGCAGATTATTTTATCTGCTATACCCCAGCGGCGCGGGTATAGGGCTGGAGCAAACCCGGCAAAGCTCGAGAAGGCCCGCAAGTTTGTCAACAGTGTTATGGCTACATTTATTGTAAACGTTGGTGGTGTGACTGTTGCACACCACGACATTAGACATGACAATGAGGCGCTTTTCATAGACCAAGTTCATTTCTCCCCTAGGGGTTATGACATTTTTATAAATAGTTTAGTTGTCTGTCTTAAAGAACTGCTTCAAACGCCTTGACATGCTGGTCATTGTCACTGCCTTTGAAGCAGGTTTTTCGGCCTTTTTTATTTAAAAAAGCACCTACTGTTTTGTCTAATGTTGTTTTTATAATAAATGTAGGCATGCCTTCTGACAATCTTGCGGCCTTTTCCTCGCACCTCTGCAGCTCTCAGGGGTGTATGCCATGCATGGCTGTTGCCAATATCCTGACACAGCTGGAGCTGAGGGTCAGACTCAGGGTTGCTAGGTCCGCGGTTAAACCGCGGAATTGGGCGGTTTTTAAAGCCATTCCGCGGGTGAAAAAAACTGTCCGTGGTTTTTTGTCTTGCTGTAATCAATGTTGACTTGATCAAAATCACCATTTCAAAGGCAAATCCAAGGCTCTGTGAGCTGCTTTTTCAATAAGGGGGAGAAATAGGGGCGGTTTCTCATCATCGCAGGAGCACATGGGCTCTGTTAACTAGTAAACAATATTGAAACTTCCAGCCGCGCCATATGTCCGTGGGTTTTCCGCGGTTTTCAGATATTTTTGGGCGGGTTTGGCTGCCCAGACCTGGCAACCCTGGTCGGACTGTTGGAGCAGCCGAGTCTACAGTGAAGATCCCGCCCTGATGCCCATATTTTTTTTATTTTTTTTGTAATAAAGGTTAAGTTGTGAACACATTTCTGTTTGTCCCACTTATTAACAAAGAATACTACTCCTCAAACAGTTTACATCTTTGAATTGATCAGAGGTAAAGGTTAAGTTAATAGCTTTACTGTAAATGTTGGACAGCATCCTTGGCACTTTCTGTCAAATATGACAGATTTCTGCAGATCCAAAGTTTTCCTCTGTGATGAGAGAAGAAGATTGAGGCTACCGGCAAGCATCAGGCTAACCATTTTACGCAGAGGTCAAGTCGGTGGCATCTTGTAGACACAAACCTGGATCATCTTCACAGTGTTTGCTCACGTGGAAAATTTACAATACAAGTTGACTATAGATTATCACAGTTATGAATATACTTTGTCTTCAATGTGTATCTTTTATATACATATATATATATATATATATATTTATTATTTATCAATATAAAATAATGTATAGTCACAATCATTCTATTTCTTCAATATTACCCACCCCTAATTTGACCACATTTAGAACAAATGTGCTGCAACATGTCACAAAAATGTAAAGTATGATGAAATATCTATAATATAGCTGACAAAGTTAAAGCTTTAAATTGAGAGCGCAAGAATGCATTATTGTTTAATACCCAAATCAAAAATCGCTTTTGCGAGTATGATGTTTATTTTGAGCGACGAAAAACAATAAAATATATTTATTCTAATATGTCAAGATCACAATAATCTTCCAATGTAGAACTATAATATTCAAGAACTAACACAAATAAAATATACGTCAATTAAATACTTCATTTTTTTTTTTTTTGTAATTTATTTTCCTAAGCCACTTCCTCAGCCGCAGTATTAGGATGAAAGAGCCGCGGGTTGCCGACCCCTGGGCTAGACACTTCACCCTACTTGCCTCCAGTGTCTGCGTACACTGGTATATGAATGAGAGAGCGGAGGGGTGACTAAAGCTCTTTAGACCTGAAAGGTAGAAAAGCTCTATATAAGCTGAGTCCATTTACCATTTACACAGCTTATTGCTTTTGTATTGAAACGTGCTGGAATTTGTGAACGGCAGGTTCTACTTCTTCACTTCTTGCGTGAGGTCTGTGATAAACCCAGACAGTCTGCCTCTGGGCTTGGTGCTTTTCTGCCATTGCCTCTATAATAACCACAGGGTTTTCCAAACCACAAATGGCCTATTTGAACATATTAAAGCACAGTGTTACTCTCAAACCAGAGATCAACATGCTCTTTGATTTCTCTAACCAAACCCATTTATTTTAAACCTATGAATACAATAAAATTAGAACATGAAAATAAAGTAAGCTATAACCAATGTGCAATTTACACAAAATCTAACCATTGTTTTTATAATGTCATTTCACGTGTTGCAAATGTGTGTCCCACAATGTTTTGCAGCTTCTTCTTTGGAATATATCTGATAAATTTGATATAAAAAACAAAGCAAACAAAACATGCAACTTGTATAGTCATAGTTATGGATGTCCCGATCAGGTTCTTTAGCCCCCGAGTCCGAGTCATTTGACTTTGAGAATTGCCCGATCCGATAGCTAATACGTTGTCTTAAAAATTAAGAAAAAAAACTGTATTATTCAATCTGTTTTCATTCATGGTTTTGGACATAGAGAGTAACTCTGCTTTGTCTGTTTTTCCTCAAGTAAGCAAGACTATCAGTCTTTACGGTGTAATATAGTTTTACACAGAGAGCCTGATCTAAAATCCCATTTGTTACTAAATGTGTTTGTTGACTGGCAATGAAAACAAACACAAACACAAGAATGACAATTAAAGTGCTTGTTAAAGTCATCAGTAATTAACTAATGCCGTCTATAGACGTCGATTGAAATCAGATCGCTGACTGCCAATGACGTCTATAGACGTCAATTAGGTTTTACAATGGGAACAGCTGCAGGAAAGCCTTGAGCATGTCTGGTGTTAAAATCTTAGTTGTGCTGCCTAATGCTGCCACCTAGTGACTCAATAAAAGAACTACAAGTTATTTTATTGAGTCACTAGGTGGCAGCATTGCTCTTTCATTTTCTCAGCTTTTTGGTCAGAAAACAGCATTTTGGGTGACTTCACCTATTTTCTACGGACGATTACTAAAGAATGGAAAGAGGCACAAACAAGCTCTTTTTTTAGATGAAAGGTGAGAGTCTTATCTTTCTTTTGGTGGGTTTTGCGTTGACATAGACCCAGACCTAAATTTTCTGTGGGTCTTGAAAAAACAGTCAAAATCCTGACAAACCCCTTGCAGTGGGGAGCTCACTGATTTGAAAGTGGCTGGCAGTCAATGAGTTAAAGAGCTAATAATAATAATAATAATAATAATACATTTTATTTGTAACGCACTCTTCATTCAAAGAATCTCAGAGTGCTACAAGACAACACACACATTAAAAACATCAACAATTATAAGCTTTCTTAAAAAGGAAAGTTTTCAAATTAGCTTTAAAAAAGTCCAGGTTGCTTGTTTCCCTGTTCCAAAGCCTTGGTGCAGCAGAACAAAAGGCTCTGTCCCCCATGGTTTGGTGTTTGGTTGAAGGAACTTGAAGGTGGAGGCTCCTGGATGACCTGAGGGTGCGGGTGGAGGGTTTCCGTGATATGAGTTCTTGCAGGTATTGTGGAGCATGACCAGTGATGCATTATGGGTGAGTAGAAGGATTTTGTAGTCGATCCGGGCAGAAACTGGGAGCCAGTGCAGTGAAAACAGAACGGGTGTGATGTGCTCGTACTTCCTGGCTCGCACAAGTGTTCTCGCTGCACTGTTCTGTATATGCTGGAGTCTCTGAATGTCTTTGGCAGGGAGCCCAATAAAAAGTCTGTTACAGTAATCCAGCCTTGAGGAAACAAAGGCATGGATAAAGGCCTATTCATACTCCACAAGACGCGAGAACTTTGTTCTCGCACCCAGAGCTGCAAGAACAAAATGACGTCATTTTGTTCTCGCAGCTCCTGTTCGGCAGCTCTTGTTGACATGTCGGTCCAGCAGAACTTTTTCCGGCAAGGCTGCGAGAACTCTCGCTGTGATTGGCTGGATTTTTAGTGGGCGGGGCTAATTTACCGGAACTCCACTGTTTACTTCCTTGCCGGTGCAGAAGACAACAACGAAGATGGATAGTTTTGAGACAGAGCTGGCAGAGATGGTTCGTCAGTATTCCCATCTGTATGACACTTCGCTAAAAGACTATAAGGACTGCCAAATGGCGAAAAATTCCTGGAGGGAAATCGCGGAGGTTTTGGGAAAGGAAGAAGATGGATGTCGAAGAGCCTGGCGCTATCTTCGCGATAAGTTTGCCAAGGCAAAAAAAAGGGTTCTAAAAAAAAAAGTGGTCAGGCTTGTGGACGTCAGGGAATTCCAAGCCTTTACACCTCTCTGAGTTGGTTAGATCCCTTCATAAAACACCAGGAGACGTCAACAAACATGACTGTTCAGAGTGAAGCGGAGGTAGGCTTTTACGTTGTTTTTTTAACGGCTAATATACCCACGGGAGATGTGTGAAAAGTCCGTGCTAAACATGAAATCAGTCTTCAAAATGTTTACAGTACCGCGACTGATACATTTGATTATAGTTTGAACTTAAATGGCAAGTTTCATTTCTGTAATTTCTTGTTTGTTTTGGCTGAGCTGAAAGCCACAATACTGTTGGCCATGTTTACAGAAACAGCTACAATTTGCATCAATCTACTGGGTTGAGCTGCTCTTCTTATGATCATTTAAATGGCCTATACACGTATTTATTGATATAGGGAGTCCAATGGCAACGGAGTTGGTGCTTTCATATCACTCCGCGCGTACGTAGTAGCGGACACTCTCTCTGTCCCCGTCACTGAGAGAGAAGTCGGGGAATTGCTCGTGAAGTTAGCGTGAGTCTGACTTTCAATTTACCCAAAGATTCACCACCATTCCTCCTCTCCAACTGCGCCTTCAACTAAGTAGCTAGGCTAGCTGCTAGCCTTGCTGCTTCTAGCCTAGCCAAACGCTGCAGCGCAACGCGCAAACCTTTGGGAACTATTTGTCGCGGAAGTCATTAAATAAACCTTTCGGCCTTCATAAAAGCGTACGAAGTTTATGTTGTGTGTGTTCAGTTGGCAAATGGCCGTATAATAAGCGGGATAATGTATAGAACGCTGGTCATTATCGGGAAAATAAGTACCGACAGGGCGAACCGGACCCCGACGCGAAGCGGAGGAAAGGCTGCGTCTCCAACAAAGACATGCGGGGTTTTCACAGATGTTTCGGGCAGGTTTGATGGTGGTGGGAGAGGGAGCTGTCCTTTTTTCAGGGCAGACCCAAAGACACTTTTGTCAAATACTCCTCCGTCGCTCTCTTTGCCGTATGCGCCCACATCGACCATGGTAAACTTGTAGCGTGCGTCACAAACAGCAAGTAAAATAATAGCGTGACGGAGTTTATATGTATAATAGTCACTTCCAGCTCGTGGTGGGGCTCTGATCTCTATATGCTTCCCATCGATCGCTCCAACGCAATTAGGGAAGTTCCATATTCGCCAAAAGTCCTTGGCCACGTTCGTCATCTCTTCTGGCGATGGAAACTCAACAAACTCATTCAGAGCCACCCAGAGCGCTTTGCTCACCTCGGACACAATCAATGAGACGGTGGACAGTCCAACTTTATAACTCGCGGCCACACTGCTCTGTGAGCTCCCTGACGCAAGTACTCTCAGCGTTATGGCCAACCTCTCCGGGAGAGTAATGGGCATTGAGTGTGTGGGCGCATGGTCAATAAATGGTGTGATCCTGTTGACGAGATCGTCAAAACGACTTGCTGACATCCTAAAATATAGGAAATGCCTTTCGTCGTCCATCGCCCGCATCTGTTTCACCAACAGGCTATATTCTCCCTGCTCCACTCTCGTTCTGTTGAGCGGTCGCACGTACCATCTTCTGACTTCTTCTTCCGCTGTCAATGACGCTCTCAATAATAGATCTTCTTCCACTTCTTCCTCATGCATCATCATCTCCTCTTCTTCCTCCTCCTCCCTCAGCAATTCATGAACTATTTCTGCCATTGTTACGATATGTTATCAAAGGTGCGCTAGCTAACCATCTCCATAGCAACAGTGTAGCAACAGTTGTTAGGAAAAAGGGGGCGTGGCAGTTCGGCAGCAACACGTCTTGTGGAGTATGAAAGGTCAGAGCCCAGACGAACTTTGTTCTCGTTCTTTTTGCCTCAAGAACAAGAACAAAGTTCTCGCGTCTTGTGGAGTATGAATAGGCCTTAAGTTTTTCTGCGTCAGGAACAGTTAACAGAGGACGGAGTTTTGCAATGTTTCGGAGGGGAAAAAAGGACGTTTTACACAGGTTCTTGATATGATGAGAGAAGTTTAGTTGAGGGTCGAACCGGACACCGAGGTTTGTGACTGCAGGGGAGAGATTTATGGTCTGATTGTCAAGGATGAGCTGCGGTCTGGATGAGGGGTGAGTCTGATGAGATGTGCCAACAAGTATTGCCTCAGTTTTGGTACTGTTTAGTTGAAGGAAGTTTTGATGCATCCATGCCTTTATTTCCTCAAGGCATGCCGTGACTCGCTTCAGTGCTGCAGGTGGACTTGGGGCAGTTCGGACATAAATTTGTGTGTCATCAGCATAACAGTGGTAGGATATCCCATGTTTGCTGATGACATTACCGAGGGGGAGCATGTCAGTTGTGAATAGTATGGATAGCTATAGGCCGTGTTCTCAAGGATTGGCAATGTCATGTCAGTGATAGTTCAATAGAGTGCTTGCGAGATGTTCATAGCTCAACCGCTCTATGTGTCGTTTGATGACGTGGAAGCAAGACCCTTGATCACTGTTGCCTTCATTGAATCGAGATACAGTTTGCGGTTCTGTGATGACCTGTAGGACAAACTGTGTCTGTTTCTCATATTTGTTCATCAAGGCATTGTACTCCTGCATCAGTGCGACTCCTCATTCGGCAATATTGTTGACAACGCGAAGTTCGAGGACCACTTCTTCAGATAGTCTGCGTTTGATTCCCAAATCTGGACTTGTTGCTATTGTGTTCGTGCTGGTAAGGATGGAGGAGGCTTGCAGTTTGCACAAGATGACTATTTATTGTACAGCCGTACGCAGTCAGTGTCAACATTGAGAACTGGCGTTCTTGTTCTACTGAGCACATTATATTGAACGGTGCTACATTTAACAACAGCGACGCCTGGTGGTAAACACTGATCATAACATCCCCCTTTCTTTGAGATGTGTATTCCTTCAATAAACATTATGCAAACATAACAGTGCATTTCTTTTGTTCCCTGCTAAGGCTAACACTTGTGCATATCAAAACTTGCAATGAGCTAACATACTCAAAACACATATCACAATAAAAAAAAAATATTTTTTTTTTTTACATTTTCATTTTACTTAAAACCTTACAAGTTCAGTCTGTCGGGTTTCTTTATTTCACGGGTTGACCTTCGTAGATCATTTTCTTTCAGTGGACCCTCGGCATTACAGTTCGTGGAGGATGTGGTTACAGGTGGGTCTGAATGAGCAATGTCGGGCTCACTGGTTGCTGGTGGAGTCTTAAGGAGACTACGACGATTGCGCCTGAGCACCTGTCCATCCTCGGTCTTGACTGTATATGATCTTGGAGCAATTTCCTGCAACACAGTTGCTTTTGTATTCCAACCATCCGCATCCTCGATCCTAACTGGGTCGTTAATTGCCAGCTGGGAGAGTGGTTTGGCTGAAACATCGTAGAACATCTTTTGTTTAATTTTCTGTTTCTTGAGCTTCTTCTCAAGTTTTGCATGTTTCTTTTGTGCAGTAGCATTTGGATAGCTGGGAAGTGTTGTGCGCAGCTTTCTGTTCATCAGTAGTTCCGCAGGTGACAATCCGCACTGGAGTGGAGAGGCACGGTAACTGAGAAGTGCCAAATATGGATCCGAGTTGCTGTCTGCTGCTTTCTTCAGCAGTTGCTTTAGGATGTGAACACCCTTTTCTGCTTGTCCATTTGATTGTGCATAGTGTGGACTTGACGTGACATGGCGAAACTCGTACTGTTCTGCAAACTTTTGCCATTCCCTGCTACTGAAACATGGTCCATTATCACTCACCACAATGTGTGGAATGCCATGTCTAGCAAATATCGATTTGGTGTGAGTGATTAAAATTGCAGGACTGCGCTTTCAGACGCAGAGCGGTCAAAAAACTGTCAAACGGCTCATTTGGAAGCTGCAACCGAGATCTAAACATGTATCGTTCATACGTCTCGTTCTTCTTCGGAGTGCAGTGAGCGTCAAACTTAGCAAGCACAGCGTCCATCTTGTCTTTGTCTTCAGCCGCATCAAACACGAAAGTATTGTATACTTCAATGGCCTGTGGCCCGGCTAAGGTTAGCAAGAGCGCTACCTTTCTCGTGTCCGGCTTTGTTTCCAGCCCCATGGCCGTGACGTACAAGTTGAACTGTTGCTTGAACGCACGCCAATTTTCATCGACGTTGCCCAACCATTTCAGGCTTTCTGGCGGCTTCAAATCCATGTCGGCTTCTCCGGCAGTCGCTCAACTTACTCAGTTTACTCCTGGTACCATATTGTGTTCGTGCTGGTAAGGATGGAGGAGGCTTGCAGTTTGCACAAGATGACTATTTATTGTACAGCCGTACGCAGTCAGTGTCAACATTGAGAACTGGCGTTCTTGTTCTACTGAGCACATTATATTGAACGGTGCTACATTTAACAACAGCGACGCCTGGTGGTAAACACTGATCATAACAGTTGCCAGGAAAGAGTTGGGGAGTAAAGAATCTCAAAGAAATTGCATGTGTTGCTGGTACCAAAATCCCTCAGCCTTTTATCATGGATTGTGGACTGGTCGATTGCAATTCGTTTTGCAGGGTCCTTTGGTGCACTGTGACTTTGTTGCTTAATCAAAGCCCTTTTCTCAGCTGCATCGACTTCTGGATCAAAAAAGGCAAGGGCCACCAACTCTTCGCTTAGGTACCAGAGGTGCCCACAAAGTTTCTTAATGACAATGATGGGCCGATTTCGATGAGGAGCTTCAACAGACGCAAGTCACCTGCGGGGAACCATGGGATAGGAACCATGACTTGACGTATGCTGATACTCCCAACACACAGAAGTTGCCAAGTTCTTGTCTTTCTCTGTTGGTAAGTTTGAAGCCAGCCTATCGGAAGATAAACATTTTTAGTGTGTAAATCAGCCGTGCCATGAAAGAGCACGGTGTATGGCACCTGGCTTCATGAACGTTATACCACGTGATGGCACTCCTCCCAGAAACAATTGGCGCTGGGCCAGGTGAATGACAGAGGCGCTGGGCCAGGTGAATGACAGAGGCGCTGGGCCAGGTGAGTGACAGAGGCGCTGGGCCAGGTGAATGACAGAGGTGCTGGGCCAGGTGAGTGACCGAGGCGCTGGGCCAGGTGAGTGACAGAGGCGCTGGGCCAGGTGAATGACAGAGGCACTGGGCCAGGTGAGTGACAGAGGCACTGGGCCAAGTGAGTGACCGAGCGCTGGGCCAGGTGAGTGACAGAGGCGCTGGGCCAGGTGAGTGACAGAGGCGCTGGGCCAGGTGAGTGACAGAGGCGCTGGGCCAGGTGAATGACAGAGGCGCTGGGCCAGGTGAATGACAGAGGCGCTGGGCCAGGTGAGTGACAGAGGCGCTGGGCCAGGTGAGTGACCGAGGCGCTGGGCCAGGTGAATGACAGAGGCGCTGGGCCAGGTGAGTGACAGAGGCACTGGGCCAGGTGAGTGACAGAGGCGCTGGGCCAGGTGAGTGACAGGCGCTGGGCCAGGTGAGTGACCGAGGCGCTGGGCCAGGTGAATGACAGAGGTGCTGGGCCAGGTGAGTGACAGAGGCGCTGGGCCAGGTGAGTGACAGAGGCGCTGGGCCAGGTGAATGACAGAGGCGCTGGGCCAGGTGAGTGACAGAGGCGCTGGGCCAGGTGAGTGACAGAGGCGCTGGGCCAGGTGAATGACAGAGGCGCTGGGCCAGGTGAGGGACAGAGGCGCTGGGCCAGGTGAATGACAGAGGCGCTGGGCCAGGTGAGTGACAGAGGCGCTGGGCCAGGTGAGTGACCGAGGCGCTGGGCCAGGTGAGTGACAGAGGCGCTGGGCCAGGTGAGGGACAGAGGCGCTGGGCCAGGTGAGTGACCGAGGCGCTGGGCCAGGTGAGGGACAGAGGCGCTGGGCCAGGTGAGTGACAGAGGCGCTTGGCCAGGTGAATGACAGAGGCACTGGGCCAGGTGAGTGACAGAGGCGCTGGGCCAGGTGAGTGACAGAGGCGCTGGGCCAGGTGAGGGACAGAGGCGCTGGGCCAGGTGAGTGACAGAGGCGCTGGGCCAGGTGAGGGACAGAGGCGCTGGGCCAGGTGAGTGACAGAGGCGCTGGGCCAGGTGAGTGACCGAGGCGCTGGGCCAGGTGAGTGACAGAGGCGCTGGGCCAGGTGAGTGACAGAGGCGCTGGGCCAGGTGAGTGACAGAGGCGCTGGGCCAGGTGAGTGACAGAGGCGCTGGGCCAGGTGAGTGACAGAGGCGCTGGGCCAGGTGAGTGACCCGAGGCGCTGGGCCAGGTGAGTGACAGAGGCGCTGGGCCAGGTGAGTGACCCGAGGCGCTGGGCCAGGTGAGTGACAGAGGCGCTGGGCCAGGTGAGTGACAGAGGCGCTGGGCCAGGTGAGTGACCGAGGCGCTGGGCCAGGTGAGTGACAGAGGCGCTGGGCCAGGTGAATGACAGAGGCGCTGGGCCAGGTGAATGACAGAGGCGCTGGGCCAGGTGAGTGACAGAGGCGCTGGGCCAGGTGAGTGACCGAGGCGCTGGGCCAGGTGAATGACAGAGGCGCTGGGCCAGGTGAGTGACAGAGGCACTGGGCCAGGTGAGTGACAGAGGCACTGGGCCAGGTGAGTGACAGAGGCGCTGGGCCAGGTGAGTGACAGAGGCGCTGGGCCAGGTGAATGACAGAGGCGCTGAGCCAGGTGAGTGACAGAGGCGCTGGGCCAGGTGAGTGACAGAGGCGCTGGGCCAGGTGAATGACAGAGGCGCTGGGCCAGGTGAGGGACAGAGGCGCTGGGCCAGGTGAATGACAGAGGCGCTGGGCCAGGTGAGTGACAGAGGCGCTGGGCCAGGTGAGGGACAGAGGCGCTGGGCCAGGTGAGTGACAGAGGCGCTGGGCCAGGTGAGTGACAGAGGCGCTGGGCCAGGTGAGGGACAGAGGCGCTGGGCCAGGTGAGTGACCGAGGCGCTGGGCCAGGTGAGGGACAGAGGCGCTGGGCCAGGTGAGTGACAGAGGCGCTGGGCCAGGTGAGTGACAGAGGCGCTTGGCCAGGTGAGTGACCGAGGCGCTGGGCCAGGTGAGGGACAGAGGCGCTGGGCCAGGTGAGTGACAGAGGCGCTGGGCCAGGTGAGGGACAGAGGCGCTGGGCCAGGTGAGTGACAGAGGCGCTGGGCCAGGTGAGTGACCGAGGCGCTGGGCCAGGTGAGTGACAGAGGCGCTGGGCCAGGTGAGTGACAGAGGCGCTGGGCCAGGTGAGTGACCGAGGCGCTGGGCCAGGTGAGTGACAGAGGCGCTGGGCCAGGTGAGTGACAGAGGCGCTGGGCCAGGTGAGTGACCGAGGCGCTGGGCCAGGTGAGTGACAGAGGCGCTGGGCCAGGTGAGTGACAGAGGCGCTGGGCCAGGTGAGTGACAGAGGCGCTGGGCCAGGTGAGTGACAGAGGCGCTGGGCCAGGTGAGTGACCCGAGGCGCTGGGCCAGGTGAGTGACAGAGGCGCTGGGCCAGGTGAGTGACCCGAGGCGCTGGGCCAGGTGAGTGACAGAGGCGCTGGGCCAGGTGAGTGACAGAGGCGCTGGGCCAGGTGAGTGACCGAGGCGCTGGGCCAGGTGAGTGACCGAGGCGCTGGGCCAGGTGAGTGACCGAGGCGCTGGGCCAGGTGAGAGACAGAGGCGCTGGGCCAGAGTGAGAGGACAGTGGTTCGCGGTAGCTCGAAATCTGATCAAAAGTAACGAGAATGGACACGCATTAATATCCAAATCCTGATCGGGAAGTGATCGTGGTGATCGGGCCCGATTTCCGATCACGTGATCGGATCGGGACATCCCTAGTCATAGTGTATGATATGCTATTGTGCCTCACATTATCGATGCTAAATTAAAAAAATTTCTTTATTGTGTGCCAATCTTCGATCTTGAAAGCAAGCCTGTAGATTGACATCTGTTGTCACCCTGATCACAGGTCCACTGGATGTTTTGTAGGGCGGCAACTATGAATTAATCTATTGATTATTCACATCGATTAACTCGAGTAACTGTAAAAGGTTCATACTGTCTTCTTAGGTTAAGCCTATTACAGTTTTGTTCTTTTCAGCAGGTGGTGAGCGTCGGCTGGTGGTGAGCGTCGGCTGGTGGTGAACGTCGGCTGGTGGTGAGCGTCAGCTGGTGGTGAACGTCAGCTGGTGGTGACCTTCTGTCTTACTAAAAGAACAAAACTGTGCAGGACACCACGCTCTGAGACGGGGACAAGCCCAGGAGGCGGTGCACCGTTTCAGATGATCAGAGGAGACAGAGGGCAGCTACAGTTTCTCCATCCTCCAAGGTCATGCGGGTGGAGTGGCTGAAGGACGAGATCATCGACCCGGCCGAGGACAGGAACTTCTACATCCCCGTGGACACAACCTGATCATCAAGCAGGCGCGTCTGTCCCACACGGCCAACTACACCTGTGTGGCCAAGAACATCGTGGCCAAGCGCAAGAGCTCCACCGCCGTGGTCATCGTCTACGGATTTCCCATCAACCAGTGCTCCTCCTGTGACCAAAACAGTGAAGATGGCGGCCGCGACACAACGATCTTCACCAAAGAAAAAAAAGAGTGGTGCGCACTGAATGGTGCTGCTGCCGGATGCTCTCTCATCGAATGCAATTTCTCCATCTGTGAGATCAATAAAGTATCACCTTACCTTACCTTACCTTAAACTGAGTTACTGGAAAAGTGCTTTACTCATATAAAAAAAAAACATATTTTACAATGAGAACAACATAGTTGTAAACAAGAATTCTCTGCAAAGAGAAAACTGCATTTATATAATAATTGTTCATCAGGATGTCCCTAAAGCAGCAGAAACACGTGTCCTTGTGTCTATAATGAGGAGAGACAGCACCCTTATACTGTCTTTTACATCAGTACCTTTGCTCTTATTCAAGTGAAGTAGGTCCTGACTGGAAACAGAATCTTGAAATGTCCTGCTGATGACCCATGAACTCAATCAGAGAGGCGTTTACTAAAAGACAAGAGACAACATTTGATCTCTTTTTGTCATGATGTAAGAGGGGGGGGGGGGGGGGGGGGGGGCTATGGAGGTGTGCGAAGTGGAATGAAATTAAACCAGAAAAATAGCTACTGTAACAAAAAAAGGGGTGAAATGACCGGGTGAGAGCACACCGTTTACCAAGGAGGACAGAGAAGTGGCAGGGTACATTAAAATCTATTACAGAATGATTAAAAACAGTAAAAATGCCCACAGGTAAAAACGTTATGCTAAAAGTCCATTAAAAACAAGGTGGGCTAAAAAAAAGATAAAACTGCGATAAAAGGGCACCGTCCACAGTAAAGAGCGTGTGGTCCTCCTGCTCTGCTCAGCCCAGGGAGTGGATCCTCTGGTCACACGCACCGGGTCACCTGTAAACGCAAAGCATACGCCAGCACGGGGGTCCGAGACAATAAGGCCTTAGGCTACGCGGATGGAGTGTCGCTACAATACTTACACACCAGGCAGAGTTATCCTCTGCCCCTGCACGTGTCCAACGTCACAACACTCCTTCACTAGTCTCGATCCCTCCCGGCTGGCTCCCGTCCTCTGCACGCTGAGACACCTACGCGGAAACAACTAGCGGCAGTCAAAAGTTCTAACCACTCATATTCTCCGGCTAGCTTTATCTGACAAGTGCTACTACGTTCCCAAAGGGTACTCACATGGAGGCAGAGTTCTCCTCTGCCCCTGCGTGTACGTCGCTTCGTAACACTTGCGGTCCCAGCGTGCTAGTAGTCCCCGATGCGTGTGCCATCCTGCTCTCCAACTGGTGGTGGTGATGCGCCGCCACCTTTCTGCTCCTGCTCTGTGCGTCCTACTTTAGTTTCTTTCCTTTCTCCATGTCTTTCCGCGCCGTGATTGCGGCGGCGGCCGCGTCGCTCCTTTCTCGTTCTACCGTGCTCCTTGTGTCTTCTCTTCCCGCCGGACACAGGTGTCTTGATTGTTGCCTCTCGGGGATTGGGGTGAAGTCATGTGATAAAACCAGGTGGTAAAAGCATGTGACGAGGGCGAGTCCTTAAAACTATAGATAAAGTTAAAATGCACTGCAAAGATAAAACAATATAAAAACACACTAAAACCACAGCACACAATAAAAACAAAATAAAATCCTATGTCACTTGCTGGATCACATCCCCCCACATTCTGAGGTTGTCAGTCCCTGCAACATAAACAGTTCAGTTTCTGTACCGTGCCGGTGGGTGTCCCAGGGTGGAACGAGTTGACCGTCTAGGGGCAATGTCCACAATGTCCTGCTCGACCTGGACTTGTCTGAAGGGTAAAAGTCCATAAAACACAGGTAAAACAGGTCTTTGGTCCTGGGGCGGTTCCTCAGCTGCCGGTGGGGCTACAGCCGGTGGAGGTAAGGTGCATAATTTTAAAGAGTTTCTGTGCAAAGTTTGCTCGCGACCACCTCGCTCAGGGCGGACCCTGTACACCAATCCTGTGCCTTTTCCCTCGTCCTCTAGGACACTAATTTGACGCTTAGCTTCACAAGCTAATGCTCCCAAAACAAAAGCAACCTTCCTAGGCTCAGTTAGCTCTTGAGACCCCAACAACCCTTCCATTTGCTATTTCCAGTCACAAAGTTGTAACTCGTCCCCTGGCCCTTTAAACTTGGGGAGCCAGGGGGCACCAGGATACACCGGCATCATCATGGCTACTTCCTCCTTGGTAAACAAGTGTGCTCGAGACCCAGATCCTGCCGACAACGCCATTTATATGTAAGAGGGGGGGGGGGGCTATGGAGGTGTGCGAAGTGGAATGAAATTAAACCAGAAAAATAGCTACTGTAACAAAAAAAGGGGTGAAATGACCGGGTGAGAGCACACCGTTTACCAAGGAGGACAGAGAAGTGGCAGGGTACATTAAAATTTATTACAGAATGATTAAAAACAGTAAAAATGCCCACAGGTAAAAACGTTATGCTAAAAGTCCATTAAAAACAAGGTGGGCTAAAAAAAAGATAAAACTGCGATAAAAGGGCACCGTCCACAGTAAAGTGCGTGTGGTCCTCCTGCTCTGCTCAGCCCAGGGAGTGGATCCTCTGGTCACACGCACCGGGTCACCTGTAAATGCAAAGCATACGCCAGCACGGGGGTCCGAGACAATAAGGCCTTAGGCTACGCGGATGGAGTGTCGCTACAATACTTACACACCAGGCAGAGTTATCCTCTGCCCCTGCGTGTGTCCAACGTCACAACACTCCTTCACTAGTCTCGATCCTTCCCGGCTGGCTCCCGTCCTCTGCACGCTGCGACACCTACGCGGAAACAACTAGCGGCAGTCAAAAGTTCTAACCACTCATATTCTCCGGCTAGCTTTATCCGACAAGTGCTACTACGTTCCCAAAGGGTACTCACACTGGAGGCAGAGTTCTCCTCTGCCCCTGCGTGTACGACGCTTCGTAACACTTGCGGTCCCAGCGTGCTAGTAGTCCCCGATGCGTGTGCCATGTGACGAGGGCGAGTCCTTAAAACTATAGATAAAGTTAAAATGCACTGCAAAGATAAAACAATATAAAAACACACTACAACCACAGCACACGATAAAAACAAAAATAAAATCCTATGTCACTTGCTGGATCACAATGATATAGCCATATACAAGGGGACAATTTGTCCATTTACTTGAATGGATTTGTTGTGAGCAATTAAAAGGATAGATGTGAGAATCCTTAATAATATGGAGATGGGTGCCCTGCTCCTTACAGGTCATCACAGCAGCGTCAAACGATGGATCAAATGCAGAGGACAAATTTCATCATACAGTTGTTGTATAATGACAAATATAGCACCGTAGCCTTAAAATTAAAGGTAACACAGCATTAATGGATGACATCTATTCTGCTTTTAAACTAGTGTGACCACCTCTATTTTTCTTTTCATAAATCAAGCTTTTTACCCCACAGAAAAACCAACATGGTACATGGTAAATACAGCGTGTGCATAGACATGTTTAGCACATATGAGACGGTACAAATCAGTTGACCATATGTGTGTTCTAGAGATGTGCGGGTCGGCTTTTTTTCTGTAAAGTAAACGGAGTTTGGAGTAAAGTGGAGCAGCTTTACCTGACGCTAAGCAGTTGCTGTAGTAAGATGCTGTCTTTGATTTTAGTGAAGTTTAGTGAAGTTTGTTGTAATTTTGAGGTACCCGACCCGACCGAATCCGCGGGCCCAACAGGTTGACCGCGGGTTTCGGGTCGACCCGCGCATCTCTAGTGTGTTCATAAAAGTTTGCAGTAAGTGATTAATAGATAGGATGTAAACCTCTGCCTTTGGTGAGAGGTGACAGGAGATCAGTCATTAACATTATTACCTTATGCCATGCTTATAACGGTGGATGAATGTGTAGATCGCCATCACATAGTTAGCTGTTAGCGCTGTTATGGCGCGCTAACTTTTGCAGTCATGTACTTTCCATGGTCCTTTCACTTTGTTGGCCTCAGTCTGATCGTTGTCTCGTTCCTGGGTTTCTTCTTCTTAGAGCCGTGTTTTGATAACGAGGGAAGCCTAGTTCTCCGTGTGCTACCTGGCTCTGCCTATTTCCATTCTGACACAGGTCCGCCATCACTCCACTGTTTACTTCTGTTTGTTTCTTCTTCTTTTGAATTTCCGACAGACCAAACACATAGGGGTTTATTGCTGCCCCCCTCCGAATTACTCAAGGACTACTGTTCAAATCTTTTCTTTGTATTTTTTTGGTCAAGTCTAGTGGAAGCAATGAAGAGAATCAAAGTTTCTCATCAGGATTCAGCAGGATTTTAAAAAAAAACAACAGACGGAAATAGCAATCAAACATTTTATTAAACAGTACAACACCTGACAAACCAGAACAAACCAAACAAAAACTTCAAAAAATCATTAAATAAACAAAAATGTTAACATTTATTGAAATATTTAATAAAAAAGAATGAAATAAAAAAGAAACAAAATTACATAAAATATGAAATTACATAAAAAAATCATCTTCGAACCCCATTCCCTCCTCCACTCCTGCCTCAGCTCCCTCTTCAACTCCTCCATCAACTCCTCCATCCGCCCTTACGTTACCTTCTCCTTCCACCCCAACAACCAAAACTGACCGCACAACGTCACTGAATATTTCGGCTGTGACGGTGAGATGTTGGCGGCCTTTGTAAGGCTCCCAAATCTCGGGTGAGATTTTGAACATCTCACCATCGCTAGTGAGGACGACGTAATTGCCCTCCTCCACCTCCTCAATAGTGGCCTCAATCACAAGGTTTCGGGTGTTTTTTGCAATCTCCTGAGAAAAGGGTGAAATACTTAACAAAGTGTGAAGACTTGATTACTATTTCTGCAAACCACTACAGTGTTGATCTTGTGGATATAGTTGTGGGGACGACTGTGCAGGCGAGTCATCTCTACTTCACAATGAGGCATTTTGGTCTGGGTCATACAATTCTATGTAATAGCCAACCCGGTCCGGCCCCCCATCACAGTCAGGAACAATGATGTGGCCCCCAGAGAAAAAAGTCTGAGGACCCCTGGTTTAAGGGAATAGGCCACTGATTTTACATACTGAGATATGTTTTTATCTTACCGTAGACGAGTTCATTTGTACTTGTCTGGTCTTTGTGCATCTTTGTCAGTCACGCCAAAAAGCTCTTGTGTTTGGATCCATGGTGGAGAGCCCTCTCCTCCTCTCCTCTATGGATCCAAACACAACAGCTGTGAGTATCTATAGTGCTTTCAGTGAGGCAGCAGGCGCAGGTGAGTATAAGATAAGATGGTACTTTATTGATCTCACAGATGGAGAAATTGCATTCGATGAGAGAGCATCCGGCAGCAGCACCCATTCAGTGCGCACCACTCTTTTTTTTTCTTTGGTGAAAGATGGTTGTGTCGCGGCCGCCATCTTCACTGTTTTGGTCACAGGAGGAGCACTGGTTGATGGGAAATCCGTAGACGATGACCACAGCGGTGGAGCTCTTGCGCTTGGCCACGATGTTCTTGGCCACACAGGTGTAGTTGGCCGTGTGGGACAGACGCGCCTGCTTGATGATCAGGTTGTGATCCACGGTGATGTAGAAGTTCCTGTCCTCGGCCGGGTCCATGATCTCGTTGTCCTTCAGCCGCTCCACCCGCATGACCTTGGAGGATGGAGAAACTGTAACTGCCCTCTGTCTCCTCTGATCATCTGAAACGGTGCACCGCCTCCTGGGCTTGTCACCGTCTCAGAGCGTGGTGTCCTGCACTGGTCAGCTCCACCTCGTCCTTCCTCTTCCTCCTGCACAGCTCCCTCCACAGTCTATCACCATCTCCTCGTTGGTCCTTTTGTTGTTTCCTGTAGCTCCTCTTGTGACGCCTCCTCCGTGCTGCAGGTGTGGGGGCTCTTGGTGCCTCTTCACTGTTCAGTGTCTCAGAAGAAGTCTCTTATCTTATCTTATCTCTCCCACTCTGCCCGGGCAGCCTCACGTTTCCCTCGGGTCAGAGCTCTGCTTGAACCACCTCTGAAACATCTATGAAAAAGCATGTATTTTGGCTGGCCAGGCAACAAATCCCTAATATTAACAAACAGACTTTGATTCAGCTGCAACATGACTGACTATATCCACATTGGCTCACAGCTCTTGCTCCATGTTTCCAAACCTGTGCCTCCCTGTGGTTATGCTGTAACAGCACCTGTATCTTCACTTAAGGACAGATCCTGCACGTGAATAGACAAGAAAAGAAATGTATATTACTTTGAAATGTTTGCTGCAAATTACTGACATACAGGAGATTCAGCTGCAACATGACTGACTATATCCACATTGGCTCACAGCCAATGATCCAATATGTGGATCAACTGTACACGGAGGCATGAGTGACTGTGCATGTACTTACATACTTGACTCCCTCAGTGGGCGCCTCTCCATGCTGTAGAGTCCTCTCTGGCAGGAAAAGTAGAGCCCTGAGCTTCAATTTCAGTGGAGATGGAGAAAACGTCGCAGGGAAAGACCCTGCTTCCTGGAGGGATGTTTAGCCTCCCCTCAACAACACTATAATTCAAAAGCCAATACGATTTGCCTGCTTTAAGCTTATCTGCCATTGATTCAAACAAAGTCACAGCCGTGACAGTCTGACCATCCGTTATGACAGTGATCTGGAAGAGATTTATATGCCTTTTGACAGAAAACAAAAATGTAAATAGCATCAGAGTGAAATAACATCAGTAAATGTACATGCACAAAAAGTAGTGTTATGGATGTCTGATGGCGTTGGTGTCACAGTTCTGGTCTCCCACCTTTTCACATGCTGCCTCAGTTGTTCGCAAATGACAGAAAATGTAAATGTTTTGAATATGACATGTTCAGCCCTCTCAGGATGCTCTCCAAACTCATTTTTAAACTCTGAAATGAAACAGAACAAATTAATGTACAAGAACAATAATTCAGTAATCATGCTAGATATTGTAAATAAATCAATGAAGCCTATACATATGCATAATTATTTTTAATGAATAAACAAAGGTCTTTATTAATATCATTGTTTACCGCTTCAATAAATGTTGCGTCAATAACAAATTTTTCCACTGTTTTTTGGAAAACATGAAGAAAAGACGTGTAGGCAACACATTAGAGTTCCCCTATTGCCATTGTAACAATACGAAAATGACTTTAGCAATTATGCTATGTGGCTAACGATATCAAACGAAGTATTCCTTTTTTTAAGGCATTGTAAATGCTGTAGTATAATTTGTAATAATTAGTGTACACTGTGGTTTGTACAAATTATGCTATAGCATGTACCACATTTAAAGCAGTACCAAGTAACTCTTGCCATAGAGGCCATAAGCGCAACTGCAGGTGTCGCAGCAAGTTACGATTTTTTAACTTATTGTCTTGGAGAGTAAATACTACGCTGACAGGAAAGGAAGAGAGGGATATTGTACATCCAATTACACAATGGAAATAATTTGTTTCACTCAAACTTGGCTGTAAATACTGTTTAAAGTGACGTTAGCCCGCAGTTAGCTTTGCCCGTTAGCATGTTAGCTTCTTCTTCGTGATTACATTAGTGTGTATTGCTTTCTCCGGACCGGTGGCAGTCAAGTTGCAAACATGGTTTTCTGGCCAGAGACACCAGGGGGCGATGAAAGACCTTCCAATCATCCCATAAACACTTGTATTACCCCCACAGGGACTACGGGAAGGATTTATTATGGTAAACACGTTACTTAGTACGGCTTTAAGAAGCATATCTTTTATAAATAATATGATTTGTGTCAAAAGTCTATCCTAATTACTTACCAAATTTGCTCCACTCCACTGACGACGATACAGTTGCCTAATGCAAAAGAACATAGTAAAAAGAATAAAACACCAAAATTATCACAATGTACGATGTAAATGATAACCTTTTAAAAATTCAGATACTTTTCATATACCTTTTACCAAATAAAGTATAGATTATGTCGAAGACAATTGGACTTGCCTTTTTATTCACACAAAACTTTCAAAACCACTTTTTTTTCATTGTTTTAATTGGTCAGTTTCGTTGACCAATCAAACGGCTGTTGCCGGGGTCAACAGGATAACCGAGCCAAATAACTGAGCCAAATAACTAGACACTTTTTTTTAACCATTGCATATTTTATTTTCATTTAAAATATGCAATGTGACACTGGAAAATAATGTATGCAGTATAATAATACTAATACTACTACTACTAATAATAATAATAATAATAATAATAATAATAATAACAATACTAATAATACTAATAATAAAAATGATAATAATAATGAGGAAATATCAGCCTGTTTACTTTTCTTTTTCCCTCTCGCTCTCTGTGTGTTAATATTTCAGCTGATCGCAGCAAGTGTCTGTGGGCTAACTTTGGGCACGTATGGACACGCATGACGCGCCCCATGGACAGATCACCTCAGCCCATCATTATACTCACATTTACAAAAACATAGGTCAGTTGTTTTTGCTGTAAAAAAAAATGTGATTGTTATCGTTTTTGAGATATTTATGAATATTATTCTATTCACGGCGCGTGCGTCATTGACAGGGACGTGCACAGATAGAGCCCAGGTGGTGCTCAAGCACCTGCCCCTCTGCCCTGTGCCCTTTAAGTGCCCTTCTCAAGACCAGTTTTTTTTCTCCCCAATATTGAGTATTATTTATTTTATTGTTCTTAGATATTTGCCCTATTAAGCCAACATGTGCTGAAAATACAGTTTTAATGTTCAACAAGTTCAAATCGCGCTTCCTTCCTCCTCTGCCTCTCAAGCCGCGGCGGCGCTGACGCTCCTGATCAATAAGGGCAGCTGTGCTGACCCCGTGTCTCCCCGTAAGATGGTACAGCCCATCTCTGTGAGACGCGGGAGTAAAGTAAACTGAGTAAATTCAATAACTTTATGAACGAGCCAGCGCGACATGACTGGATTATTAAGGGGAAAGGAAACGAGAGGGCCGTCGGGGCGAGACTGTCAGCGCCGCGCGTGTCGAGACCGTCCGGATAAAGTCAGCGGTAAGAAGTCAGTCACTTTAGCGGTTCTGTTTTGTCGCGCTATAACATGTTCTGAAAATGAGCTGTATTATTCAGACTAAGTCAGGGCTGAGCGTAGACCAGGGACAGAGCAGAGTGAGCTGAGCTGAGGAGACAGAGGAGAGAGGAGGAGAGAGAAGGTGAGGAGGTGCCTGCGTTCTGGACACTGTTGTCTGTGTGAGGAGCACAGGAACAGCCCAGGATTATTGTTATTTAAGATATTTTTGATATGGACAAAAATATCCATGTCCTGATATTGACAAACCAGATGTTTTAAGTGTAGGCTATAGCACCTTTGCATCATTTATTTGTATTTGTGCTAGACTTAAAGCCACACCGTGTAGAATTTTACCCAATAAATAAAATTGAAATACAAGCATTTATTTTATGACCATTATTTTCATCATTGAAAAATAGCTCAGAATTGTACAAACAAACATCTATGAGGCTCACCCCGCCTAACTTTACTGGAGTGGGTACGTCTCCGGCTCGTCTCCATGGAGATGTGACTAAAGGCTGTAGAATTTGAGATTTAAACAGGTTAGTTTCACATCTAAATCCATTCTTTTACTACACAATAACAGCATTTTCTGTGTTCGAGCTGGTCATTAGGAGCAATGTTACGCAGTGTGCCTTTAAGTGCAGAGCCTTGTGATAGCCCTACATTGTCCTTTCAAGTCTATGTAGTTTACTATTAGGTCCACATAGTGGGACATTTTATGTTGCTGTGTTAATCAATGGTGTGTTAGTGTCACTAATTACAGAAAAAACACTTTTTTGTCTTTTTTTGGGGGGGTGGGTGGGGGGGTTGTGCCCTTTTGTCTTGGTTGAGCACCTGCCCCTCAAAATGTCTGTGCACACCACTGGTCATTGAGCATTGTTGTTTATGCGTCACTCACAATTAAACTGTCCCTCTCAAACCTATAGGATTTTTAAAACTTGAACTTTAATTTAATGCATTTCTGCTTTGGACTAAAAACGAAAAAAAATAAAAATAAAAAATAAAATAATATTAGCCTCCAAAAAACAATGATCAGAGGAATCCGTGTAGCCTTCGATCCTTGGTTTTTCCGTCTCAAAACACATTTGGAAAAACACAATTTATGGTTTAATTGTGTTTCTCGTTTTTACAAATATTGGAATTCCATAGAAAATATTGAAACGTTTATTGGCTATGAAATGGGTGGGAAAAATACTGCTAAACCAACGGCCATTATTGTGTTTACTGCTTTGTTCTGATGCTACCGGTTAGCGCGGCCGCAGTGTTCGGTGTTCACATGTTCTGCGTCTCGCAGCACATTTTATTTATTATTATTATGTTTATTTATATTTCATATTGCGTCCTCACTCCTCTCTCAATGCCAATGCCTATGCTCATTAGGCACTGTGCGTCTGCCTTCTAATGTCCCCACACTGAGGCGACTGTGAAGAGCTTTTTTAAACAATTAAACAGTGTTTGTGCTGCTGTTTTATTATTGCAGTTATAACGATGAGGAAGACGAGTCGACTAAAAGAAACCCGTGCCAACGCTGCATGCGATCAGGGTAGACTTACGCACAGGCATAATGCAGCGCTCTTCATTCATCAGGCAAAACGTAAAACAATCATCAGCAAATGTAAGTAGGCTACTCATGCCCCAACACTACGTTAGCCTGTAGTGTTCAAGAAGGAACTGGTACAGTTTTCCGAACAGAGCGCACGATGCAGCTATCTGCACAGAGACAGCCAGATGTGCGCGTCCTGCAGACACAGGTACAGACCGCGCAGATGTTTCTGTCCTGGGAGAGGCAGTGAACACTGAATGATCAGGACTGTGGGGTGGGCTTGGACAAATTGGGTGTTCACAGGTCCAGCAGGACTTTAATTGTAATGGGCATGAAGACGCGCAGTCGTGGAACACCGGGCGCTCCGGCGTTTGGAGGGCCCGGTGTTCCACGGAACAACGGGCTGACCCCAAGTTGTATTACTGTATACTGCTTTACATGTAAAAATCCTTATAGCGGAGGATCTTCTATTTCCGGGTGGATCATCAAGACGATTGCTCCTCCTAATTGTCAGTCATTCTGGTGTTCTAAAACCTTGCCAGCTCTGTCCACTATTCAGGAGCCACTGTCTGATCGGTAAGTTATTGGCATATTTATCATGAAGCTACATACTTCATAGTAGAAACTATTCCTTGTATTTGTGGCTGCAACAACAAGGATTAGCAACATAATTTATATTCTATATGTGTGTAATTTACAGAGAAGCTGATTTCTCTGTGAAGGGAGTTGAGAAACTGGCCAGCAGTAGTAGCAGTGAAGAAGAAAGAAGAACTCTTCCATAAGAGAGAGCAGGGTAATTATTATTCGACATCTCTGTGCAGATAACTGTTTTTTTTTTTTTGCTTTACATTTTGTTATTTACGGATCATTTTTTCTAGGGCCTCAACTAGTGTAAATATACATGACATTGATGAAGATGCCTTCAACAATCTCCAAAATTCAATGTTAGTATTACTGTTTTAGGGCTTTGTTTGGGATGTTGCTGAAAGGGGCACTAAAATGAATTCTTTCTAAAGGATTGACTGGGATGACGATACTTGGGATGAAACTTGGACTCCAGATAAAGAGAATCAATCACAGTCATCGTCAGAAGAAGATGAGACCGAGGAGGTAGATTTCTCAGAAGAATAGACCAGTGAAACCCCCGCTGATGTGGATGAAGAAGAAGACCTGGGTCCTCAAATTTGCATCAGGTATGTGTACTATTATTATTTGATCATTTTGTAATGGAAAATATGTTGATGCTTGAAAGTTTTGTTTCATATGTTGGACCATTTTCGCAGCTCCTCCAGAGTTATCATGGGGCACTTGGTAGTATATCTTACCAGTGTTCTCCTTGTTTGATCTAATATTTTGGTAAGTTGGCAGTGGTGCTTTACTCTTTCCATTTCTGAATGATGGATTGAACAGTTGCTCCGGGAGATGTTAAAATCTTGGGAAATCTTTGTATAACTTAACGCTGCTTTAAACTTCTCCACAGCTTTATCCCTGACCTCTCTGGTGCTCCTTGACCTTCATGATGTTGTTTAGTGACCAATGAAAATGGTCCAACATATGAAACAAAACTTTCCGTTGCATTTCCAAAAGAACATCTTCCTGCAGTCAGTCTCTGAAAGCAACAAAGTGGAAACAACATGCAACTGCTTCTACAGCTATCACCTATATAGTTCTATTATACTGCGTTGTATGCAAGAATCCCTAGAAAATTGTATGATATTGCTTTATATACAAAAATCCCTACAACGTTGTATTATAGTGCTTTATATCCTTAGAACGTTGTATTATACTGCTTTATATGCAAAAAAGCTCGGGCCTAATAAAACAGCCATGCTTCATTGTGTTTCTCTTTCTATTATTTATTCGATTGTGGAATGAGTGTCTTTTAATGGCATGATCTGCTTCAGATGGGCGTTTATTCAGACTTGGTGGGGTTGGGCAGGCTGGGCAGAACACTGGTCCAGAACTGAACAAAGCGCATCCTCATCTTCTCATGGACGTAGTTCTTGTCCATGTCATGGTGGATCTCCAAGTACTGGTCTCCGCTCGTGAACAGAGGCCAAGAGGCAGGGACCTCAGAGCCGCCCTGGTTTGGGTCTCTGTGGAGGAAATGAGCGAACAGAAGAAATCATGAATGGCATTAGTAAAAGGAGGTAGTAAGTGAAATAGATTTTTTTTAAACTTTTTTAGCATGTTGCAATGTTGTTCCCTCAGGCGTGGAGTTGTGTGAATGATTCATGTATTGATTTATGAATAAAAGAATGATTGAATAACTTTATTGTTATTATACAATTGTCTAACAAAATTGCCTCTGTGGGCCAACTTGACCAGCATGTTTTTGTTTCGAGGTAGGGGAAACTGGAGCAGACACGGGGAGAACACGCAAACTCCAAGTTCCAGACAATCAGGTCTCGCAGCTTAACATCCTTCACGATGAAGCTACCACCTTCTAAGACTGGGGTCCTTCCCAACCAATGGCCGCTGGCTGCTCTGCTTTATGCCCACGACACCTGAGGCCGCCATTGCTGTAGTACCTCCATATCGCCACTAGTGCCCCATTGAACAACTTTAACGCCTGGTTTCAATTTTTTCAACACTAGACTAGGCTAGATATTCCTCCTGAGAGAACGCTGGGTTACTCACAATATATGAAACCAGGCTGGTTTTCATAAGAAGAATTTTAGAAATCTCGTACTTAATGAGGCTCGGACTGTTAGCATTGGAGCAGAACGAGCTACACGTCATGCAAGGGCGGAGTCTACGGTGAAGATCCCGCCCTTATGCCCGTTTTAGGAACATGCTTAGTCAGAGCTGGGGAGGAGGAGTCTGTAAATCCGCCATGACTTTCCTCACGACCATAGTCATTATGGTAAACGGGGAGGAGTGAGGAGAAGCTGTCCATTTATATATACAGTCTATGTGTGGCTTGGCTGCGAGTCTTGCCCAGATACTTCCATGTTTGCCCATTTTTTTTCCTGTCGCGCCTCTTGTGACGCCTCCACTGAGCTGCATTTGTGGGGGACCCTTGGTGCCCCTTCAGAAGTAATCTGTGGATTTGTAAGTCTCAAATGGCGATCATTAGCTTTTTACTTTTAAAAAAGCAGTTTCCTTCATGGCCAGTAAGAACTCTGCAGTAAAAAATCCACTGAACCTTACAAAAACACAGCAAAGATGTACAAAAGTATCTTGTAAAACATTGTGGAACTCAGTAATTGCAAATGCAGTTTGTAGAAAAAGGCAAGAACATTTCTGTACCAATGGAGAAGGAAACCACTACTTGTTTAGGTCAGGGGTTTCCAGCCCCCAGTCCAAAACTGCGGCCCCCACAAATGTATCAAAACATGATTATATTTGCTAATTGTTTAGTGCAATCCCAGGCGCCCCGCCCCCCCCGTTTGGGAGCCACTGGTTTAGGTGATTATAATTATAAGACATTATAAGTTATTATTTTTGCCCCCATTCATTCATATGCTTAACGTTGTTGCATTTGCTTGTAAAATATGAGATTAAATAACTCAGTCACTAGCCTGTGAGCTACTTTAAAAAAAAAAGTAAAAATGGCAGTGTAGCAACAAGCCATTTGTTGTATGAAAAAAATTAGACCTATCCAAATTAGTTTGTGAGGCTGTGCGTGATGTTAATGTAAGGCCTAGTCCACACAGCCTCGTTTAAAAAAAACGGCATCCACACTTAACCGCGTATATGCGTTTTTTCATCATAAATTGTTCAAATCGTGCAAAGTTTCTGCAAAGCACATACATTATTTTTTATGCAGCTGTATTCACTGTAGTCCCAAATTCACCGTTATAGCTTTACAGACCTGCCTAACAATTGTGAGTTGTTTTTTGTAATCTTCTGTCAGATAAATAGGCGAGTACAGCGAGTTACTCTTGACCAGACTCACCGCTGATGCTGACAGACTGACCTCAGACTGACCTCTGACCTCTGTCAGACTGACCTGGCACGTAATAACTCTAACAACGGCAGCATCAGGACTGTGGCATTGGTCTCACCGTTTCCTCCGGGAGGACAACTTTATCTCAAAGTTCTCCTGCAGAGGCGCGTCCCGGTGTTACACCGCAAACTGCATGACTGCCGAGGAATGCACCCGCGCTATTATGTGTTCGAGGAACATGTCGGATGTGGGACGGTTATTTAGCATAAAATAGCTGACTGTAAAGTGCTCCTTCACCTGCGCTTTGACATGAAGCAGCACTTGAGCTTTGGAGGCGTCAGATGTTTCTGATGTAAACACAGACCACACGCCGCACGCTGGCAGTGACCTGGTCCAATACTCCGGTTATTGATGTCCACACTCAAACGCGCAACCGGAGAATTCCCAAATCTTCACTTTGGCCAGAGTTTTTAGAAACCTTCGTTTGTATAGACAGAAAACTCAAGTTTTGTGTAGATGATAGGCCAGATCGTAGGAAAATATCTTCGGTTTGTGAGATACCCTGTACGTGTAGACGAGGCCTAAGAGGCGATCGAGCAAAGGAATAAAGCGAGTGCTCATTGAAGTCAGCTCTGCTTGCAGCACATGACTCAGCCGACCCATATTTTTTTCCCCTAAGCGACGTCTTAGGCTACCGGGAAAGCACTGGTGCACCGTTGTGTGAGCGCAAGATTGCAGCTCAATTTCTTTTAAATTTGTATCATTTATTTGAGCTGAAGCAAACCAAGTCACTTTCTGAAATGCCGTCCCTGAACCCGACGGGAATCACAACTTAGTCTACAAAGATATATATGACTTGTTTTTTTTGTACCTGCGTTCGATACTTTTTCTTTTCATATACCAGTAGTACCTCAACTTTTTTTTCAGTGCCATACTGTTATTGTTTAGTGGCAGCCCAAATAGAAAGGGATTTTTTTTTGGTTGCATATAAAGCTTCGCAATAAGTACCAAATTGACTGAAATAGCATTTTTGTGACAGTACTTGTGCATACCCGGTTTTGGCGAAGTTGGTCCAGTATGCGATCATATATCCGGACACATCCCTGTGCCTCGGCCAGTATCCCAGAGGAGTGGTGAAGGGCTTCCCGAACACGTACTGCAGGTCATCAGCATGGTCCGCCCCCATCCAGCTGGGATAAGGTGTCGCCAGGCCCCCCATGCGGTTGGGTTCAGAGAACATGTACGAGTAGGTACGACCAGTCCTATGAAGACAGCAGAACTGCTTTAAAACGAATGTAATACAAACTTTAAAATATTCTTAGTTTTTTTTCACTTTAACATTTAGTTGGATTAAAAAAACACAATAGTCCAGTGCTCAGGTCTCTGCACTGGCTTCCTGTCGCTCAGAGAATAGACTTTTAAAACATCAGTGGTTGTGTAAAAGTCTCTTCATGGTCTAGTTCCTGGTTCTGGCTCTGAGACGCTCAGGGACTTGTCTCCTGCTGGTCTCTGTCATGACTAAATATGGCAAAACTGTTTTTCAGTTGAATGCTAAATCGATACATAAAACAACCACCTCCCAAATATGGAGAGAATTTGCATGGAAATTCCAAAGCAGATACTTCATAATACTTCATAAACAGTCTAAATATCAAAAATCCATAACATCGAAATGTTGAAGAGACTGTGGAGAGAAAATAGCAAATTATTTCTATATCTTCATGTCCGCTTTTAAGAATAAACTGGGGGAATATATTTAACAAAATACAAAGGGTGCTGAAAATGGATACAATTTTCATAATGTTGAGCTTAACATCATTGGGAGAGTTTAGTAAAGAAGATCTATATCTCCTTAGAATATTATGGGTAAGTGCTCTTAAGCTAATCACTTCTAACTGGCTTCAAAAACATGCCCACCTATAGATAAATGGAGGAAATTGAGTGATAAAATTAAGGAAATGGAAAAAATAACTTTCAAAATAAGAGGACAGGAAACAACTGGTCTAAAAATGTGGGAGAAGTGGGAGAAATATCTAAATGAAAACCATGTCTAAATCAAATAAACCCTGAAAATAAATAAAAAAGCATTAAAAAAAATAGGATGTAAAACCATGAACAGCCACTAAAGGAGCACTTATCACTGAAGCACTTATTGTTTTTCTTATTTGTCTGTTTTGTTTATTTTTGTAGATAAACTCTCATTTCTAAATATAAAACCCAAAACAAAGCGAAACATTGCAAAAATGTGATTTACAGACTATAATAATGTAAAACAGACTAGATGAAGAAAATCAAGAACGGGAGTATACAACTTGAATTATAATGTCTGTAAACTAGAGTTTCATTATGTTTTCAATATAATATACTGTAATTGTATTGTATTACAGTGTGGTTTTATTATATGTAAAACTGCTACGCAGTGTACAAGTAATGTAAGAACGGTAAATAAACACACTACACATTTTGTGTGTATGATATGGGCCCTGAGTTTCACCTTATAAAATATTCATGTTGTGAGATACATGTAATATATTCAGTTATTTATGTTATACATAACATCTGTATCACAACAACCGTGTAATTTCAGCCACGACCTAAACAATGTTTGGCACCACTGATGTAAATCTATTGTGTAGAAAGTCTCTACACTAATGAGGAACGCTAAATGACTCAAGACTACATCCATCCATCCATTTTCTTCCGCTTTATCCGGGGCCGGGTCGCGGGGGCAGCAGTCTCAGCAGAGATGCCCAAACTTCCCGATCCACACACACCTCCTCCAGCTGTTCTGGGGAGACCCCGAGGCGACACCAGGCCAGCTCGAAGACATCGTCCCACCACCGTGTCCTGCGTCTTCCACGAGGCCTTGTCCCACTAGGACATGCCTGGAACACCTCCCGCGGGAGGCGACCAGGAGGCATCCGAAACAGATGCCCGAGCCACCTCAGCTGCTCCTTTCGACGTGAAGACTACATGATAACTTTAATGAATGGTAGTGTGAATAGTTTTGACTTGTGATTACCTGTCTTTAGCATAGCATGGCATTATTTTTCTAACAGAAATACGAAGAAGAAGAAGAGAAATTCTCACGTGGCATGTTTAGCGTGCAAGTACAGAGCAGCCTGAGTGGGCACCAGGAAGATGAAGTCAGTCCCGATGGCCACGGCGGTCTTCTTGACGGTCTCACGGTCAGGGGTTATGCTCCAGTCAGAGCTGTAGACAGAGAAGGCTTCCTCCATACCTGCCATGCCTTTGTCACTGGTGTAAGCTGTCAGCAGGCTCTTCAGGTCAGCCCTACAGCGACAGACAGATACAGTCACTTTAAGTAATGCTTCCCTTTTAACACAGTTGTAAAAGTCATCCACCTACATCCAGTCGTGAGCTAAGCGACAGCATGTTAGCTAAACTTACTGCTGTAGAGGGCCCGGTCCAAATCTTACAATTTAAATAAGGTCCCAGCGTGACACTAGTGAAATGTATGTACTTAGTTGACAGTTGTGCAAACAGAGCTACTACAGCGTACGATCACTGATTTGGCAGGTTTCTACTTTTTCCCATTACTCCATCCATCCATCCATCCATCCATCCATTTTCTTCCGCTTTATCCGGGGCCGGGTCGCGGGGGCAGCAGTCTCAGCAGAGATGCCCAAACTTCCCGGTCCACACACACCTCCTCCAGCTGTTCTGGGGGGACCCCGAGGCGACACCAGGCCAGCTCGGAGACATAGTCCCACCACCGTGTCCTGGGCCTTCCACGAGGCCTTGTCCCACTAGGACATGCCTGGAACACCTCCCGCGGGAGGCGACCAGGAGACATCCGGAACAGATGCCCGAGCCACCTCAGCTGCTCCTTTCGACGTGAAGGAGCAGCGACTCTACTCCGAGCTCCTCCCGGGTAACTGAGCTCCTCACCAGATCTCGGAGGGTGCGCCCAGCCACCCTGCGAAGGAAACTCATTTCGGCCGCTTGTATTCACGATCTTGTCCTTTCGGTCATTACCCAAATCTCATGACCATAGGTGAGGGCGGGAACGTAGATCGATCGGTAAATCGAGAGCTTTGCCCTCCGACTCAGCTCCCTCTTCACCACGACAGACCGATACAGCGACCGCATCACTGCTGACGCCGCACCGATCCGTCTATCGATCTCACGCTCCATCCGTCCCTCACTCGTGAACAAGATCCCGAGATACTTGAACTCCTCCACTTGAGGCAAGGACTCCCCACCGACCTGAAGAGGGGAAGCCACCTTTTTCCGGTGGAGAACCATGGCCTCAGATTTGGAGGTGCTGATCCTCATCCCGGCCGCTACACACTCGGCTGCAAACCGCCCCAGAGCAGCTGAAGGTCCTGGTTCGTTGAAGCCATCAGAACAACATCATCCGCAAACAGCAGAGATGAGACTCTGAGGCTCCCAAACCAGACGCCCTCCGGCCCCTGGCTGCGCCTAGAAATTCTGTCCATAAAAGTAATGAACAGAACCGGTGACAAAGGGCAGCCCTGGCGGAGACCAACATGCACCGGGAACAGGTCCACGAGGGACGCGGTCGAACGCTTTCTCCAAGTCCACAAAACACATGTGGACTGGTTGGGCGAACTCCCACGAACCCTCAAGCACCCGACGGAGGGTATAGAGCTGGTCCAGTGTGCCACGACCAGGACGAAAACCGCATTGTTCCTCCTGGATCCCCATTACTCATAATAAAGAATTTGCTTCCTGCACTCGTGCATATGGTGATTTTAGCAAAATAGTCAAACCTCAGCACAATGAGGCAGCAGAAATGGACCCAACCAACAGTGATTTGAGACAAACATCAGTTTGAGCCTAGATTTTTGGGAGATTGAAAATGTGCGTAATGCTATTGATATATTATATGCATCCATAGCTATTCACATGACACATGACTGTGCTGTAGGAAATGTGTCCTTTATTGACTTCACACACGATGGCGGTAAACTACGTAGCCACAGTTTCACTTGGGGTAGACTGACAGAAGCACGGCTGCAAACATCTGCGCCAACTGACAGTCATCATTCATTCTGGCCTATTGTACCTGTTTTTGGTGGGAAACGGGAGTACCATTGACGTGCTCTGTGAACGGTGCTACTTCATCTGCTCAAGCAATAAGAGTAGGATTTCGCGGGCAGTGTGATGAGGACAAGTGCAGTTGTACCGGTGCGAGCAAGGGAAATCTTTTGATGCATAAGTGAAACTTGAGCCCTGATTTTTTTTTTTTTTTAAACACTTCGGGAGCTTTAAAACAACAACAAAAAGGTCTTCTCCGATACCTTTAAACACACTCACACAAGATTCCATTTTACTCCCCCCAAACTCCAAACTGTGTGCCATTACCGCTACATGCCGAAAAGTGAGATGGATAATCAGTATAAATTTCACCAACTGCACATCGAGTTCCAAAGCCTGCACTCACACATCAGTGTCCACCAACATGGAGTTGATGGAGGGAATGTCCACGGCAGTGAAGAGATGCCCATCCATGTCGTTGACCCCGGCAATGTAGTCGATGTCTGCCGCATTGTGGAACAGGTTTGAGGGATGGTCCGGGAGGAAGTCTCCGTCCACCACAGCGGAGAGCACTAGGTTGTTCACTAGGGGGCCTGCAAGGGGAGTGACAGATGGAGGCTAAGTTTAGGTCCTGTCAAGGTAAGACTTGCCGGTGAATAGGTAAAACAATAAATCAATAAATATAGAGCTCAGATCAGCTGATGACCTGAACATCCTGAATGACCAGGTTATTCCATAAATGGATTTCTTCATCCCTGATGGCATGGGCATATTCCAAGGTGACAATGCCAGGATTCATGGAGCTCACATTGTGAAAGCCTGGTTCAGGGAGCATCAGATCGATTGGCCATCCCAGAGTCCAGATCTTAAACCCATTAAGATTGGGATGTACTTGAGGAGGCTTTGCACAGTGGTTACACTGGACGCACTGTATCAGTTTTTTTTTCTATTTTATTTGACTTATATTCGACCCGGATAGTCCCACTGAGACTAAGAATCTCTTTTTCCACTGAAAGGAACCCTACTGTACACATTTTAGTGGTAGGGAAACCTACACAGACACGGGTAGAACATGCAAACTCCCCAACTGTCCTGGGGATCAAACCTAGAACATTCTTGCTGTGAGGAAAGAGTGCCACCGTGCAGCCCCAATATCAGTAAACATGAGATCTTGATCAAACATTTATGCAACATTGGATGTGTTCTTTGGATGCACACGACACAGTAGCAAACTAACTTACTGTCAGGAGAGCTGTTCAGGCTGAGTGTCCCGGCCAAGGTGAGCCGCACAGGGTCAGTCATCTTCAGACAGGCCGCCATCCTGCTGTCAGTGGGGCAGTTCACCTTCAGGGCCACCTGCATGGAAATGAAAGGAGAGACCACTCATTTTGTGTAAACTTACTGCAGAAAAAAACCCACAAACTGCAACGATTGTACAACCTGTGTCTGTTGAAATGACAACAAAATAATGAAGATAAAAGGTGTTGTAGTGTAAGCTTATGACCACTAGTGGGAGCTACTGTATATGCTACACATAACCAATAATGCAATAAATTCAACCATTATTTCATTTAAGTCCAGAATTATTGCTATGGTCATTCCCACCTCCTCAGCCATTTTGCGGGGGTTCTTGATGATTCCCCAGGGGCAGAGGGCCACTCCGCTCTGAGAGATAGCTCTGCGGATCATTCCCTTGTTGTGAGGAGTCAGGGTCTGTGAGAAAGATAAAAAAAGACAACATAATCTATGCAGCAAATGACTATGATCAATGGTTAGAATTATCAATAGTGAGGACATGTTGGTGATACTAGAACATAACAGCGCACCTGGCCTCATCATCATATCATAAGCTGTACCAGACCTGGAAGCTGACACTAGCGCCCCCTGCAGACTCTCCAAAGAGGGTGATGTTGTCGGGGTCTCCTCCAAACGAGCGGATGTTCCTGTGCACCCAGGCGATGGCCGCTTGCTGGTCCCACAGGCCGTAGTTTCCTTAACACAAAGCACAGGCATTCATACTCAGCAACATTTTAGTTTCATTTACTTTAGTTTATTTGGTATGGACAGTGCCTGTTAAGTTTTTGTCAGGAAAAAAAGTAAAACAGTATTTTTTTCAAAAATAAATTTAGTGAAGGTTTACTTCGCACATCTCTTTGTTTTAAACAGGTGCGTAAGAGAAGGCATAGAGGCCAAACGTAGAAAAGGAAAAGTGTGCGAGAGATTTTTCCTTTTCTAAAAATTAATTTAGTAAAAAACTCAAAATCTACTGTTCCAAATTATTATGCAACTCATCGTTTCAATACATTTTAAAGCTTGTAATTAACTGAAAATGGTCATTTGCTGAATTTGCAGCATTAGGAGGTCATATTTACTGAAATCAAAAGCTATTTCAATCAAAAACATCTTAACAGGTCAAGTTATATTTTACCATAGGAGTCCTTGTGTGATAGCAGCTTCAAAATTCTTAAATCCATTAAACTTGTGAGTTTTTGGACAGTTTCTGCTTGGATTTCTTTGCAGGATGTCAGAATAACCTCCCAGAGCTGCTGTTTGGATGAAAACTGCCTCCCACCCTCATAGAAGTTTTTCTTGTTGAGGCTCCAAAGGTTCTCAATAGGGTTGAGGTCAGGGGAGGAGGGGGTCCACATCATGAGTTTCTCTCTTTTTATGCCCATAGCAGCCAGTGAGTTATTCTTTACAGCAGGACATGGTGCGTTGTCATGCATGAAGAGGACCTTGGTCGGGAAAAACACGGCTCTTCTTTTTGTAGCATAGAAGACAGTGGTCAGTCAGAGAGAGGTCATTTTCACACCTTCAGGGGCCGACCAGCTCTCTCACCATGATTCCTCCTTACTGACGTCACAGCCTTGTTGGGACATTGTGGTCATTCACCAACTATCCACTACTCCATCCATCTGACCATCCAGGGCTACACGGCCTCATCAGTGAACAAGACTGTTTGAAAATGAGTCTCATGTATTTCTGAGTCACTGCAGCCGTTTCTGTTCATCAGCTTCAATGAACAGTTTAGAGGAGGCCGGATAGAAGGTTTATGCACAACTGCAGCCTCTGGAGGGTCCTACACCTTGATGTTTGGGAGATTCCAGAGGCACCAGCAGCTTCAAATACCTGTTTCCTGCTTTTGTAGCAGCTGTTCTCTTAATCTGATGTATTGTCTGGCAGAAACCGTCCATATTGTGCCTTTAGCTGTACAAACCCGTGTGTCTCTGAATCATCCACAAATCTCTTATCAGTTCGATGATTACGCTTCATCTTTCATGAAATATCGAAGGTTTTCATACCTAGACCAAAGCATTCAACTATTTCACACTTTTCATCAGCAGAAAGATCTTTTTTCTTTACCATATTGCTTGAAAATGATGATCTGCTTCATAATGTGGAACACCCTTTTTCAGTAGTTTTTCCCTTAACTGCGCTTAACCTGAAAACTAATCATCACAGGCGCCTGAGATTGATGATCAGGGATTTATAGAGCCTGAGACACAAAACCATCCATGAGTTTCATTGAAACATTTTTTTTTTTACCTTTTTGACACTTAAATACAATTTGCATAATTATTATGCAAATTCATACACCACACTCCAAATTATTATTCATAATTTGGAGTGTGGTGTATGAATTTGTATCACACTATATCTGCAAGCAGAAGCATATTTTAAAATTTGACTTAGGGTTGAAAATACTTTTAGTTTGTCCAAGTACTTTGGAGAACCTTTGGTTCCTCACTTCTCTAGATCTTCTTCACCAGGTTTTCCTCGGAGGAGATAGAAAAAGCACATGTTGCTGAATTATGGAGTTTAACATTGTTCCATCAGAATAAAATGGGACATTCTGGTCATCGCTACGGCAACACCGTGAAAAATATGGCATAGGTGTGATTGACTTTTCTGATCGGAGCGACCAAATAGATTTTGTACGAAGTGAAAAATAAGGGCAGATTCACCCAAAATGGCCGACATCCAATATGGCGGACGGCATTGCCGTAATAATATTTTTTGTTCAACTTGTCATGATGCACATCTGTACAAATTTTTAGGATTCAACGACAAACTTCATTTTTGCCTCTCGCAATGTTAAAAAGAACACTGAGGTGGCGCTAACGCGCCATTATTTTGAAATTAACATTTTTGGAAATGGTCAAAAGTCGTGTCGGATTGGGTTTGAATTTTGGGAATCTTGGACTTTTCGTCTGTTCACTGGGTGAAAATTGCGACGGTGAGAAAGAGGAGAATTGGCTGGTCCTGTCACATTCTGGAATAAAATATGGATGAGATGCTTGGCCCAAACAAACAGGAAGCACCGGAGCATGGCACACGCAGCTACAGGAGAGCACCTGGTGAGTTTACGTGTAAAATCAGCTACAAACTTGTGCTTGCACTTGTTGAAAACACGAGCGGACCTGCTGGAGAAGCAGGACGCACTCACAGGGATGAAGAGTTTAAGAGGAAAACTAACAATCGCTGTTTGTGGATTTGTTTTGAGGCTGCAGCGGTGGATTCGCTGAACTTCTAACAGTCAATTGTAAGTTTGATCGTCTTTTTTACTAATATATGCACTGTTTCCTTGTATTTCTTTATGTACATATGAAGTTGTTAGTGCTTCACTCACTGTTGCCTTTTGACATGCGCGCGGTGTCTACTTCTGACATTCTTCAAACATTACAATCACCCAGCCCTACGTAGTAGTCATGTAACTGACAAGAGATTGGTTTGACTGGTTCAATCAAATAAAAGGATTAGAGTCGAATCTTTCACCAGGCTAGACTACATTTCACAACCTAGTGACGGACTTACCGGGCAGATCGGACTCTCCGGTGCTGAGGAATCCAAGCGCCCCCACTCGGTATCCCAGGGTCACCACAATGACGTTCCCACGGTCTGCGATCTCCTCCCCGCTGTACAGGTAGTTGTCCAGGAAGTTGGCCCCCATGGAGCCTCCGACCAGGAAACCCCCTCCATAAATCCACACCATCACGGGCAGATTAGAGGCCACTAAGGAACCAAGGCTAGGGTTAGTGTTTCATCAAGTGTAGAGTGTAGATGAGATTATATCTACCTGCGCCTTGGTGAGGAACCCATATGTTGA
The DNA here is from genome assembly GCF_951799975.1 of Gobius niger. Classification (NCBI taxonomy): domain Eukaryota; kingdom Metazoa; phylum Chordata; class Actinopteri; order Gobiiformes; family Gobiidae; genus Gobius; species Gobius niger. Next base: position 1,099,115 of record NC_136873.1, on the reverse strand, counting down.
GGTAGAGGCAGTCCTCAGATCCTCTCGTGTCAGTCTGGAGCAGATTGAGCTGAAGGCATCGTGGTTTGTACTCCTTAGCCTTCATCACACCTGAGGGAAAAAAATGCATTGAGAATTAAACTGGATTAAGTCATTGTCAGTTTGTCTCAACTGGTATGTTGAGAAAAGACTTTGGATAGACAGCCTTATGATCAATACTTGATTGAACTTAAGGAATATTTGCTGTGACACTGCTAATCCTTTTGAAAATAAGAGGCGCTGAAGCCCGGCCTCTGTGTTTTGCTCTCCACTAAGTCTAAATTCCATTAAAAAAAGTCCCTACCGTCCCATCCTGGGTGGCTTTTAGGTTTCTCGAAGCGTCCGGGGACGTCAGCGAAGGGAATGCCCCTGAACACATCCATGTGCCTGGACCATCCCACACGAATGTTCTCCCCCTCCACCATGCCCCCCTCTGTGTACACCACCCCCAGCTGTGGAAAACAAGTACATATCATTAGAATAACTGCATCAATGACATATGTATTGGGAAAGATTTGTGGGACTAATAATAATAATGATACCGTCTTGATTATGTACATGAATAGCTAATAATGCATTATCAGGGCTTCATAAGCCCAAATCATTTATTTCATAGGAAACATTTCATGAGTTTAAAGGGGCTGGATGCAAGTTAGCCATTTTATACTCACTACTGCCACCTCAGGCCATATGTGTAACTGCACCTTCTATATTAAGCTCGTGCATGAAGTGACACATTTTTGAGTGACCGTACAGGATTTTAGAGGCAGTTGTGGTGAACAGGTCTGAGCTCATTCTACACATTAGGACATGGCTGGAACATGTAGGGGGAGGAAAATAAATCATTTTAACATTTTTAAACTCCTTATAGTCCCTTTAAGGCCCGGAAACTAAGGCCCTTTTTCAAACAATAGAAAAGGGCCATTCTTAACTTTTCTAAAACATTTTCTAACATCCAAATCATCTTCAGGGATGAGTGAGTATATATAGTTTATAATAAACACGTTTTACAACTCTGTCACAGTAGAGTTAACAAAAACAGGCCTACTAGTTTACAATCAATAAAAAGGCTTCATTAGACAGAGCAAAGGCCTTATATACACAAATGTCTTCTCTTGTAATATCATGATAGACTTATAGAAAAAAACTAAAAACAGGTGTAGGACCTTTAAAAAGCTGTCAGCGCCTCATTGGGCACCGGAGAACATCCAGACCTGACGGTGAGGGGCTCCTCTCACCCTGTCCACAAACTTTTCTCACTTCAAATTGTTTTTGTATCGCCCAATATCACATCCTCAGTTGCTTCTCAGCTGCAGAAATATGACTGAGTTACAAACAAGAACCATCTAGAAACCAGTGATGACGCAGACATCAAAAAGACAAACACGTGTCTCTGTTTCTGTCTGTGCTGACCTATACGGCCAAAACGTCATCAATTCACATCCATTTATTCATCATACATTTGTGCCCCGTCACGAGAACCAGGGACGCGCAGCCCAGGTTTCGAGAAAAACGTAAATGAAGGGGGGGGGGGTTTATTCGTGATTTTTCGCTTTTTTTGCAGAATCGTTCAGTTGAAGTCACAAAGAAGCCTCTCCATGTTTAAGCTGGCAATGGTATATTTAAAAGTGCTCAAACCGGCTTGTTTAGGGAGATTTCTGGAGTGCGCAGTAGGGGCGTGACTTTGTCTGTGTTTATTTACATACAGGCAAGAGTAAAAGTGATCATTTCGTAGTCTAGCGTCTTCCTTTTTAAATAGGTCTCCACACCATGGCTGTCTCGCCTTCTCGCCTTTTTGCCCTTATGCCCTTTTGCCTTGTAACCATGTTGCCGGGGTTGTTTCCTCCATTGTGGTCAACCCATTGGGATACTTCGACAAAACTACATAAACAATTGTACCCACGTTTGTCACAACCAACGTGAGACTGTGAACTGAAACGTTAACATGTTTGTATGGTATTCAGTACAATGAAATTAAATGAAACCCAAAATAATTTATTAAACTTAACACAAAGTAAATAAATGAAATACTACCGCCGTGTACACGTAACGCAAACCCACACAGAGACACACGTATGTGGAAAATATACATTGGATCGATCACAAGCTGCAAAACGCTGCTTGTTTTGTGAAAATCCGACGCATATTTACATAAAAAAAACTGCTGTAAATCTAGTAAGTCGTGGCTGTATACAATGAATGCGCGTACAGTGTTTGTGATACAGTACGTACAGCAAATTCTGCAATCTGGCAAATTTGAGAGGAATTATCCACTATCCAACCAATTTCATTTGTGCAAGACAAGAGACATTTAGTTACAGGGGTATGGCTTAGCTAAATGATCCCTATTGTCACCTCTGCTGCAGAGAGAGGTGAGAACTGCTCAGACCAGGGCAAATTACGGCTCGCGGGCCACATCCGGCCCACGGCACGGCAAAATTTCCTGAGTATGTCAAAAAAAAAAAGTAAGTCTCTAGCCCATTCCTTTGCGGAGTTATGATTTTTTAAAGAAATTGCTCACTCCAGCCACTAGGGGGCCGCTTAAATAAAGACAAAAGGAAAGATTTCCACACGTGTCCAGCAGAGGGCACTGACATAATGAAATATCAGGATACAAACAGTCCTGTCAGGCTCCTTATTATTTATTATTGAAAAAAGTTCCTGCAATCGTATTTTCTCAATCAAAACATATTTTTATTTAGGAGCTTTTGTTTATGTTGTCTTTGTCTGACCCGTCACCTCGGACCCGTTTGCCCTGGGAGACCCTACCAGGGGCACGAAGCCCCCGACAACAGAGCTCCAGGATCGTTCGGGGGTCGAACCCCTCCACCACGTTAAGGTGGCGGTTCCAGGAGGGGCACGGCAATACACTCCCCATATATATTTTGGCCCTCAGGGAAATTTACGTGGAGAAGAATAAGTTCAAGTTATTGTTTGTGCGGCCCTCTGACTCAATTCAGGCTTCTTATGTGGCCCCTTATGAAAATGAATTGCCCACCCCTGGGTTAGGGTTGAAGGCCTAAATTCAACTTGCCACATCTTCTCCAAATATGATCAGATTTCCATGTGTTAGCAAAACTTGGAGACTACACTTTGATGATCTGTGAATGACTCAAAATGCCCCAAAACCGACATGCGTGCCTACTTTCCATGATCGGTCACATTTATTCAAATCAAAACAAAACTGCATTTAAACAATAGCTTAAAAAAAAGGATACCACATTTTTTGTCATTTAAAGAATCCCTTAAATTAAAATGAATATTCTTAGCTCACTTACAGAGTCTGCAGACACCGCCTCCCAAAGCAGGGCCACAGCGACACAAATCCTGAGCAGCACCATTGCGTCCCAACTGTAAGAACTGGAGCCCGATGGGACGTTTATACTGGCACGCCCTTCCCCCACCACAGCATCTGAACCTGGGGGGCGGCTTTTCCCACAGTCAATAATATTTAACCAGTGTGGCATTGGCATATTTAACGCAAATTTCACGCGCACTCACTCCCGTTCACACACCCTGAGCCGTCCTAAAGTAAACACATGTAAAAGACACATCCCACAACACTACCCCCATGGTCAAGTATCACATGGGAAACAGTGGATGGAAGAGACCCGTTCGTGGTAGCATCGGTAGCACGTGGAGTGGGCGGCCGGGAGTCGTTGGGGCCGTCACTTGAGGCAGTAGAGCAGAGGCTGTGCAGGCCAAGGTCCTCCTGGTCTGCTGGGTGCCCGTCCACAGCTGGTGGCAGGGTCTCACAAGGTGTCCAGTTCTGGGATTGGTCCAGGACCCAGGCGTTGTCCAGGGGCTCACGGCTGCGGTAGCGTTTGAGTTGATCATGGTGGACGACTTTGACCTTAGCTCTGGGGCTCTTTTGGATCCGGTAGACAAGATCGTCCAAATGTCCCATAACAAAGTAAGGTCCTTCGTAGGCGGGGAGGAACTTTTTGACTTTGTTTTTGACACAACCTGTTCCTTTGATGAGATACCACACCGCATCGCCGACTTTGTACTGTGTGTGGCAAGCGTTTTTGTCGTATTGTCTTTTTGCACGTGTGACTAACTCGCCGAGGGCTTCTCGGGTGATGCTGTGAGCCAGTTCCAGCCGCTCACGCATCTGTTGCACATACTCGGGGGCTGAAGGTGCATGGTCAGAGAACGGGGCAAACCAGCTACAAGGTCCACTGGCTCACTTACCTCACGGCTGAACATCATGAAGTTGGGGGTGAAACCAGTAGCGCTGTGCCTGGTCGATCTGTAGGCCATAACTGCATATGGGATCATCAAGTCCCAATCCCAGTGACAGCGTTCGGCAGTGGAGGTCAGGATCTTTTGGAGTGTGGTGTTGAAACGTTCAACTTGGCCGTTGGACTGAGGTCTGAACGGTGTTGTGTGGGTTTTGTCGATGCCAAACAGACGGCACATTTCTTGGAATACCTCTGATTCAGAATTTCGTCCTTGGTTGCTGTGCAGAGAGTGAGGCATTCCAAAGCGACACACCCATTCCGTTCTGTCACAGCCTTTTCATCAGGGATTGCAAATGCTTCAGTCCATTTCGTAAAATGCTCCTGTATTACGAGTATGTAGCTGTTTTTGCGTTCTGTCTCGTTGAGTGGGACCATAATATAGTGCTATTCGCTCCATGGGGGCTCCAACTCTGACAGTTCCCATGGGCGCTTGTGGAGTCTTGTGAGGTCTGGCTCTGCATGTCCGGCACCAGAGGGCCACACCTTCTCTCATGTGGTACCAGTAATATCTGGTTTGAATTCTAGCAGAATTGAACAGCTCTCGTCTCGTAGTGCAGTAGTTCTGTTCAGCTTTGGCTAGTTTACGGCTGCCGTACGCCAACACACGTTCAGCGCCGATACCTGTGTCGCTGGCATCAGTGTCCACAGCCCCGTTTCCTTTAACTGTGGGGTTAATCCCAGGTCACTTCCTCCTCCCCACTACTCCCTGTGACTGTGGCTGGTGGCGTGTGGTTTTGGGAGCTAAAGCTACTACTAGCGCCGATTCCACGTTAATCTACACTCACATTGACACTCCGATAATGGGTGAGTTTTAAACCAACGTAGTTCGAAGCGGTTTATGGCATGATGTTTACAAATGCATTGTTTTAACAGCATCACGCTTGTGATGACCATTCGAGCCCCACACCTTCAAACCTCTGGGGTCTCTCGGACCTCTCAGTGTGGGACCCTTCACTGCGCCAGCTCGGGTCCCTGTCCATCTTCCTCTCCGGAGCCCGGCCCTTGTCTTCCTCCAGTTGCCTCTGCAGTCGCTCTTCCTGTTTCTTCAGCCGCTCCTCCACCTCTCGCTCTTTGGCCGCGGCGTCCACAGGTTTGGCGTTCCCAAAGATGGAGGAGGAGCGTGATTGAGCGGGGGCCAGGGTGGGGGAGCAGACAAGGCACCGTGGAATCTTATGAACGTAAGGCTGAGAGAAAATGTGAACATTACAGTGCCTCTCGTTAGTATTCATACACCTTGAACTTTTGCACATTTTGTCATGTTTACAACCCTAAACATAAAGATTTTATTTTGATTTTTTTACTGAACGTTCACACACAAGTAACAGACAACTGTGAAGTGAAAGCAAAATGATACATGATTCTGTTATTTTTCAAAAAATAGAAAAGTGAAAAGTGGGGCTTTCATAAGTATTCATACAGATGAATGAATACTTTGTGGAACCCCCTTTTACTGCAATAACAACAGCAAGTCTTTTGGGGTTTGACTCTACAAGATTAGCACATGTAGAGACTGACATTTTAGCCCATTCCTCTTTACAAAACAACTCCAGCTCTGTCACATTAGAAGGAGAGTGTTTGTGAACAGCAGTTTTCAGATCTTTCCACAGATTTTCAATAGGATTCAGGTCAGGACTTTGACTGGGCCATTCTAACACATTAATATGTTTTTATTGAACCATTCCATTGTAGATTTATCTTTGTGTTTAGGGTCATTGTCCTGCTGAAGGTGAATCTCCGCCCCAGCCTCAGTTCTCTTGCTGACTCCAGCAGGTTTTCCTCCAAAATGTCCCTGTATTTTAGTAGTAGTAGGAGTAGTATAGTTTATTTGAGCAGTGAAAATGTTCTCTTTCTCCAAAATTTCACAATCATACAGTTAATGGAAGCTCAAGCGGAGTCGACTGAAGCAAAAACTTATAAGTTCCCTTGTTCATGTTATATTTTCAGTTCATGATGCTACAGTTAGAACCTGAATGATCCTTTGAGCTCTGCTGTCGGGGCCCCTGGTAGGGTCTCCCAGGGCAAACAGGTCCTAACGGGTCAGACAAAGAGCAGTTCAGAAGCCCCTTGTGACCAACAGGCCCGGTCAGAACCATGAGGCCGTCCTTCCGTGGACCCCCCACCTGCAGGAGGAGCCATAAGGGAATAAGTGCATAAGTGCAATGTGATTTGAGAAGCTCCAACAGCTGCCCCCACGACCCGGCAACGGTTACAGTTATACATACATCAAATACACAATAAACAATCCTAGTATTCTGTATCAGTTTCAAAACACAACTATATACCTGTACATGTTTGTGAGTTCACTTTTATCCTAATATAGTTACTAACTGTCAACATACAATCAGCAGACTTGGTTTACAATTTGCAGCACTTGCAAACAAAGAAGTTTTAGCATTTCACATCATGTACGCAGCATGCTAATAAATAATAACAATTATTATAATTAATAGATATTAATAGTATTGGTCATAGCAATTATCCTTCTTGTCATTATCAATGGATGAATATCCGATTTCATATTATATAGGCGTATTGGACATTATATTCTGCCATCTTCCATTATAATTTCAGATTATGAGTTACCCTCATCAAGGTTAAAATCATTTTCCCTGCAATTTCCAGTTGTTATGCTACCATCCCTTACTTTAATAGTAATTAGTTTTGGCCATTTTTATCCCCTTCCCTCCCTTGCCCTATATTATACTCCTATACCTCAACCAAAATGATTGGAATGAAAAAATATGTCCCAGGAGTGTGTCTATGGACGTTTATTCAACAGGCTCCACCCTCCTCATTGTGCTAGTAACCAGAACTGTAAAAACAACATTCACTTTAAAGGTAAGAGTCCAAATTTTACTTTTTTTGCCCAGATGTTGTTGATTTAGAGGTTTTTAATAGTTTTTTCCAAGCCTAAAAAATACAGGTAAAAAAATGAACCAAAAAAATTGAAAGCTGTAAAAATTGGACATGGACATTACAGGCCACGCAGACATAACATCTTACATTTCTTTAGATATTATTGTGCAAACGCACAACTTGGACTCGTTCTTTAATGTTCACTGCCCACTGACCGTCTGTAGGTGCATATGGGGGCGTGTGGAATAAATATGCATTCAGGGACAATGTTTTGGGTGGAAAAAAATATGCATTTTGAAATAAAATTAGCAAAACTCATAATTCTGAAAATGAGCAGTAAAAGTATATTTTCTCACTTTATGTTGCAGGCCGGTGAAAATCTGCTTATTCCAATGTAAATCAATGGGACACATCTGTAGTTTAACTCTTTCCCCTTGGACGCCTACTAGGAACAACCCGCACATATGTTACCGTGGCTACCCATAGAGCATAACAAACTTCCACAAGTGATTATAAATGATTTTCACACTCTGAAATGTATTGAAACATAGACATATTTGGTATCTCTGGAAACCTTAGGCTCTGACCTTTCCATGTATGGATGTTTAAATGTAATTCAGCTAATTTACAGGTATATAAAAACTCACTGACAACTAGAGTTTACCTGGTCAGGTGCAATATCGGAAACAAAAAAACACATTCAGCATCTGATATATGCAGGTTCTGAACTATATTCATACAAATATTTTTAAAATATATTGACAGACTTCATATCATCAGATACAGTATGGACAGATGTACCTGTTTGTACCTGTTGTACACTTGTGTGTGTCTCATTTTTCATTCAGCTTATTCAACTCATTCTTCAGATGCCATGAAGAAACTCTGAAACTTTCAACTGTCTTTTTTCAATATTGAAACATGTAAAAACATCTGAAAAGTCTGATGAATCTGAACCTGGTGTGACTCAGTCCTCAGTCCAGTCGACGATTAAAAGCTTCAGGTGTCTAGGGCAACAACAATGACCTCAACAGAATTGAAGTTTCTGTGTCAACAATTAAACAATTACAATGTCACAAAGCCTGCAATTGATATTTTCTTACACAACTGTTTTTTGATATAGGAATTTCATTATTTTTGTTTTGTTTGTTCCTCGTCTGAATTTGTGCACAGCTCATATTTCACACTTGTTTCGAATATAGGGTCCAGGAAGTGCTTAAAATAACTCAAAATCAATGAATAAACATCCCAAAATGCATTGCAATGTTAACAGTGGTTAAAGTGGGATTTGGGAGGTGAGGGAACTCTAACCTTTAACAAGCAGCATGATACACACTACATTTTATATTTTTATATACTTATGTACTGACATGTAGCCATGGGTTCTTAACAGTATATAGTATTCATACTGCACAATATCAGGTATTTGATACTATAAGTATTTCATTTTCCAATATTTTTAAGGCCTTGAATTATTATTAGATATCCTTTAGCAGGTTTTAACAATCATATACTGTATGATTGGGGCTCTGTGTGATTTACTAAATGAACAAATTCTGCTTTTGCCAGATCCACTCAGTTTATTTGTTTCCATAATCTATGAAGCTCCTCTGTGGGCAGGCCTGTGCTCTGCAGTCCTACAGCTAAGAAGAACCCATTTCTTCACGTGTTTGTCAGGATCCACTTATTCAAAAGAGGTCCAACCAAAGATATGAACATGAGTGCTGAAACATGACTTATTATACGGCTCTTCACAACGTAAGTAGAAGCTCCGTTGATTTGAATGGGATTTCCCAACGTTCTACCGGTCATTATTTTCTGATAAAGGACCTCTGAAAAAAATAATGACGCTGCCCATGGCAACGGAGTTGGTGCTTTCATATCACTCCACGCGTACGTAGTAGCGACACTATCTGTCCCCGTCACTGCCAGAGAAGTTGGGGGAATTGCTCGTGAAGTTAGCGTGAGTCTGACTTTCAATTTACCCAAAGATTCAC